>NC_092338.1:263507500-268357500 GCF_046630445.1 Rutidosis leptorrhynchoides
TGACTCACATGGGCTGCTAAGAGCTGATCATTGGAGTGTATATACCAATAGTACATACATCTAAAAGCTGTGTATTGTACGAGTACGAATACGGGTGCATACGAGTAGAATTGTTGATGAAACTGAACGAGGATCTAATTGTAATCATTTTTGTTAAGTAGAAGTATTTTGATAAGTGTCTTGAAGTCTTTCAAAAGTGTATGAATACATATTAAAACACTACATGTATATACATTTTAACTGAGTCGTTAAGTCATCGTTAGTCGTTACATGTAAATGTTGTTTTGAAACCTTTAGGTTAACGATCTTGTTAAATGTTGTTAACCCAATGTTTATAATATCAAAAGAGATTTTAAATTATTATATTATCATGATATTATGATGTACGAATATCTCCTAATATGATATATATACATTAAATGTCGTTACAACGATAAACGTTACATATATGTCTCGTTTCAAAATCATTAAGTTAGTAGTCTTGTTTTTACATATGTAGTTCATTGTTAATATAATTAATGATATGTTTACTTATCATAATATCATGTTAACTATATATATAACCATATATATGTCATCATATAGTTTTTTTACAAGTTTTAACGTTCGTGAATCACCGGTCAACTTGGGTGGTCAATTGTCTATATGAAACCTATTTCAATTAATCAAGTCTTAACAAGTTTGATTGCTTAACATGTTGTAAACATTTAATCATGTAAATATCAATCTCAATTAATATATATAAACATGGAAAAGTTCGGGTCACTACACCACATGTCATAACCCGTCCTTAACCATAAGAACGAGTTAGATAACGTATGATTTCATTGCGAGGTATTGACCTCTATATGCGACATTTTTAAAAGAACAACTGCATTTATTTTACATTACAAACCATAACTCTTATTTTAATACAAGCTTTAGACAATAAAAAGATGATTATCGTTTAGCGATAATCTTAGACTTACAAACTTTACATGTGATGATAACAATACGATTTCTAGCATATTTTACATTACAAATCCTCCGATATGCAGTTTTATTTTTGACACAAATATGCATACTCAAGATCTTGTTTAAATTCAACATGTTGCAGCGGAAGCTTTTAGTTATCACCTGAGAATAGACATGTTTAAAACGTCAACATAAAGTTGGTGAGATATAGGTTTAATGCCGGCAGCGATATAAATATATAGACCACAAGATTTCATATATAAACATTTTAATAAAAATATTCTAAGTGGTTGAGCACTTGATAACCATACTAAACATTTAATCACGTCGCATATTCCCTTTATTATGAAATCTTACTACACCGTACCAAGTGTAATCACGAAACGAAGTACTGTGCAATCGTTGAATACTGGTCGTCCAGTCCGGTTGGGGTTGTCAGGCCCGATAGATCTATCAACAGGATTCGCGTTTACAATACCGCTGTAAATAATAGTTACCAAGCTACAGGGAAGTATGCCAGTGGTACAACTCAACGTAGAATATATTTTTCAGTTACTTGTGTCCATATCGTAAAACATAAAATACATGTATTCTCATCCCGAAATATTTAGAGTTTAAAAGTGGGACTATATACTCACTTTTGCCTTGAAGATATATATATTTTGACTTGGTCTCCGATTGATATCACGAACCTATCCATATATAATATATCAATATATTTTCATTTTAAACAATCGTCACATATATATACTTATAATACTTTTAATGTCTTCTTAGTCCGTAGTTAGCAATTCAATTTTAATGGTTCATATTTAGGTGTTTAATAAATAAATAAAACCCCCATCGAAATAAAACCCCATTGTATTCGTATTGGTCGGGATTAATCTTGACCCACGGTACCGGTGTTGTCAAATGACGTGTTGCGTACATAAAGTACCGGTGTTGTCAAATGACGTGTTGCGTACAATCATGGGATCTTATGATTAATCTTCTCATATTGTTTACGGGTGATCCTGAAATATATAAAATTAAATTATGAGTACATATATATAAAATATCATGTTATTTTAAAAAGATGTGATTTATTTAATTTTTCTCCAATTATTTTCGTGGCTAAACTAGTCTTGGATATCCGATTTTGTTTTGGTCATAGTTTCTTCGTTACAACTCCGTTTTCGTTGGTTCAACTTGCCACTTCCTTGGATCGAGTCCTTCTTTAAGAATATGAACTGTAAATACCTTAGTTTGTATTCGAAATCACAGGTCATAGGTCAAACTTTGGTGAAACTTATGAAGTTAATCATTTTCCATCATGTAAACAACCTTAAATGATTATTTTTCTAAAAATACTTATACTTTGAGTTAAATCATGAAATTTTTATGTGTTATCATATTCATAGTAAATATCATTTTTCCAGAAAATAAACCTCCAATTCAAGGTTCAAGATAGTTTTTAATTATCCAACCCAAAACAGCCCCCGGTTGCACTCCGACGTCGTAAAAACAGTTTTTAAGGTGTTCTTTGAAAAACCAAGTTATACCTTGTTAAATTAGAATATATTTATGATATATTACAGGTCTTGAAGTATTTTAAAAGTTAAGTTAGAAGGATCTATTTAGTTTGCAAACAAGTTTGAAAACATTCAAACTATGTTCTTGTTGTTAAAATTTTATACCATAAAATAAGATAGCTATATATATATGAATCGAATAAGGTTATGAACAAAGTTACTACCTCAAGTTACTTGGACAAGATTGCTGTAAAAGAGGAGTAAAAACCTAGAACCAAAAGAGTAATGGAGTTGGATCAAAAGGTTGGAAATAAACTTGTATTCTTGAAAGGATTATTGAAGTGTTCTTGGAAGGTTTTTCTTGTGATGATTAAGGGTTGTTTTTGAGCTAGATCTTCATGGTAACTTGCTGAATTGTTGAAGGTGTTTAAGGGTTATGGAAGAGTGTGTGTTTAACTAAGAAATGATGTAGAAATTTGAATCAAAATGAAGTGCCCATGAAGCTTATAAAAAACGTGGAACTAAGGTGTTCATGACAAGATTTTAGTTTGTTATCTTATGTAATTAGTCAATAAGCTTCCAAATTCCAATTACCTTATACCTAGGGCATGAACAAGGGCTGGTTGGTGGTGATTTGATGTGTATATACTAATAGTAAATACGTATAGAAGCTAGGTATGATACGGGTACATATACTCCAGATATACGTATAGAAATCTTGTGAAAACGGAATGAGGATTCAAATATAGCTATCTTTTGTGAATATACTTATATGGTTTTATGTATTTAAGTCCTTAAAAAGTGATTAAATACATTATATATACGATATATGTATAAACATTATAGGTCATAAGTATTTATGTCAAATGACGTTACGTATGGTTATCGTTTTGAAAACTTAAGTTAGTAGTTTCAAAATATACTTATAACTTATTGTTATTAATACAAAATGAGGTATTAAAACATTCTTAGATCATGTTAAATATGTATATATACATATATATACACAAACGTATAATTATCATATGTTATATAGTTCGTGATATCATCGGTCAAACGTTGTGTAAAACTCTTTTCAAAAACATAAATCTCAACAATTTGGATTGCTTATCATGTTGGTAAGGTTTAATTTATGTAAATATTAATCTTATAAGTATAGAACGATCAAAAAAGTGCGGGTCATTACACTACAGTACCTACCCGTTAAATAAATTTCGTCCCGAAATTTTAAGCAGTTGGAGGTGTTGACGTATCTTCTGGAAATAAATGCGGGTATTTCTTCTTCATCTGATCTTCATGCTCCCAGGTGAACTCGGGTCCTCTACAAGCATTCCATCGAACCTTAACAATCGGTATCTTGTTTTGTTTAAGTCTCTTAACCTCACGATCCATTATTTCGACTGGTTCTTCAATGAATTGAAGTTTTTCATTGATTTGGATTTCGTCCAACGGAATAGTGAGATCTTCTTTAGCAAAACATTTCTTCAAATTTGAGACGTGGAAAGTGTTATGTACAGCCTCGAGTTGTTGAGGTAGCTCCAGTTGGTAAGCTACTGGTCCGACACGATCTATAATCTTGAATGGTCCAATGTACCTTGGATTTAATTTCCCCCGTTTACCAAATCGAACAACGTCTTTCCAAGGTGAAACCTTAAGCATGACCATTTCTCCAATTTCAAACTCTATATCTTTTCTTTTACTGTCCGCGTAGCTCTTTATTCGACTCTGGGCGGTTTTCAATCTTTGTTGAATTTGGATGATTTTCTCGGTAGTTTCTTGTATTATCTCCGGACCCTTAATCTCTCTATCCCCCACTTCACTCCAACAAATCAGAGACCTGCACTTTCTACCATAAAGTGCTTCAAACGGCGCCATCTCCACGCTTGAATGGTAGCAGTTGTTGTAGGAAAATTATGCTAACGGTAGATGTCGATCCCAACTGTTTTCGAAATCAATAACATAAGCTCGTAGCATGTCTTCAAGCATTTGTATCGTCCTTTCACTCTGCCCATCAGTTTGTGGATGATAGGCAGTACTCATGTCTAGACGAGTTCCCAATGCTTGCTGCAATGTCTGCCAGAATCTTGAAATAAATCTGCCATCCCTATCAGAGATAATAGAGATTGGTATTCCATGTCAGGAGACGACTTCCTTCAAATACAGTCGTGCTAACTTCTCCATCTTGTCATCTTCTCTTATTGGCAGGAAGTGTGCTGACTTGGTGAGACGATCAACTATTACCCAAATAGTATCATAACCACTTGCAGTCCTTGGCAATTTAGTAATGAAATCCATGGTAATGTTTTCCCATTTCCATTCCGAGATTTCAGGTTGTTGTAGTAGACCTGATGGTTTCTGATGTTCAGCTTTGACCTTAGAACACGTCAAACATTCTCCTACATATTTAGCAATATCGGCTTTCATACCTGGCCACTAAAAATGTTTCTTAAGATCCTTGTACATCTTTCCCGTTCCAGGATGTATTGAGTATCTGGTTTTATGAGCTTCTCTAAGTACCATTTCTCTCATATCTCCAAATTTTGGTACCCAAATTCTTTCAGCCCTATACCGGGTTCCGTCTTCCCGAATATTAAGATGTTTCTCCGATCCTTTAGGTATTTCATCCTTTAAATTTCATTCTTTTAAAACTCCTTGTTGCGCCTCCTTTATTTGAGCAGTAAGGTTAGTGTGAATCATTATATTCATAGATTTTACTCGAATGGGTTCTCTGTCCTTTCTGCTCAATGCGTCGGCTACCACATTTGCCTTCCCCGGGTGGTAACGAATCTCAAAGTCGTAATCATTCAACAATTCAATCCACCTACGTTGCCTCATATTCAGTTGTTTCTGATTAAATATGTGTTGAAGACTTTTGTGGTCGGTATATAAGTAGTGCCTCCAAGTCTTCAATGCAAAAACAACCGCGCCTAATTCCAAATCATGCGTCGTATAATTTTGCTCATGAATCTTCAATTGTCTAGATGCATAAGCAATCACCTTCGTCCATTGCATTAATACACAACTGAGACCTTGCTTTGACAATATAGGTGCCGTAGTTAGCTTTTTCTTCAATATTTGAAACGCCTTCTCTTGTTCATCCTTCCATTCAAATTTCTTCCCTTTATGTGTTAATGCAGTCAAGGGTTTTGCTATTTTGGAGAAATCTTGGATGAATCTTATGTAGTAACCAGCCAATCCTAAAAATTGACGTATATGCTTCGGAGTTTTTGGGGTTTCCCACTTTTCAACGGCTTCGATCTTAGCCGGGTCCACCTGGATACCTTCTTTGTTCACTATGTGATCGAGGAATTGAACTTCTTCCAACCAAAATGCACACTTTGAAAACTTAGCGTACAGTTTTTCTTTCCTCAATACTTCTAGCACTTTTCTCAAATGTTCTTCGTGCTCTTGATCATTCTTTGAGTAAATAAGTATGTCATCGATGAAAACAATGACAAACTTGTCAAGATATGGCCCACACACTCGGTTCATAAGGTCCATGAACACAGCTGGTGCGTTAGTCAATCCAAACGGTATAACCATAAACTCGTAATGACCATAACGCGTCCTAAAAGCAGTTTTTGGAATATCATCCTCCTTTACTCGCATTTGATGATATCCAGAACGTAAATCGATCTTCGAATAAACCGACGAGCCTTGTAGTTGATCAAATAAGTCGTCAATTCTCTGCAGTGGATAACGGTTTTTGATGGTAAGTTTGTTCAACTCTCTGTAGTCAATACACAACCTAAATGTACCATCCTTTTTCTTGATAAACAAAACAGGAGCTCCCCATAGTGATGTGCTTGGTCGAATGAAACCACGTTCTAATAGTTCTTGCAGTTGGCTTTGTAGTTCTTTCATCTTGCTGGGTGCGAGTTTATAAGGAGCACGAGCTATTAGTGCAGCTCCTGGTATAAGATCTATTTGAAATTCAACAGATCGATGTGGAGGTAGTCCCGGTAATTCTTTCGGGAATACATCGGGAAATTTTTTTGCGACGGGAACATCATTGATGCTCTTTTCTTCAGTTTGTACTTTCTAGACGTGTGCTAGAACAGCATAACAACCTTTTCTTATTAGTTTTTGTGCCTTCAAATTACTAATAAAATGTAGCTTCATGTTGCCCTTTTCTCCGTACACCATTAAGGGTTCTCCTTCTTCTCGTACAATGCGAATTGCATTTTTATAACATACGATCTCTGCTTTCACCTTCTTCAGCCAGTCCATGCCAACTATTACATCAATACTCCCTAAATCTACTGGTATCAAATCAATCTTAAATATTTCGCTACCCAGTTTAATTTCTCGATTCCGGCATATATTATCTGCTGAAATTAATTTATCGTTTGCTAATTCGAGTTAAAATTTACTATCCAACGGCGTCAATGGACAATTTAATTTAGCACAAAAATCTCTACTCATATAGCTTCTATCCGCACCCGAATCAAATAAAACGTAAGCATATTTATTGTCAATAAGAAACGTACCCGTAACAAGCTCCGGGTCTTCCTGTGCCTCTGCCGCATTAATATTAAAAACTCTTCCGCGGCCTTGTCCATTCGTGTTCTCCTGGTTCGGGAAATTTCTAATAATGTGGCCCGGTTTTCCACATTTATAACAAACTACATTGGCATAACTTGCTCCGACACTACTTGCTCCGCCATTACTCGTTCCGACACCATTTGTTCCTTTCGTTCTATTAACCCCTGGTCCATAGACCTCACACTTCGCCGCGCTATGACCATTTCTTTTACACTTGTTGCAAAATTTGGTGCAGAACCCCGAGTGATACTTTTCACACCTTTGGCATAGCTGCTTCTGATTGTCGTTGTTGTTGCAGTTGTTATTGTTGTTGGGATGATTGTTGTAGTTGCTGCTGTTGTTGTTGTTTTTGTTGTTGTTGTTGGGCCGTTTGTTGTAGTTGCGATTGATGTTGCGATTGTTGGGATAATTGTTGCGATTATTATTGTAATTGCTGTTGTTGTTGTATTGGTGATTCTTATCACCATTTTCCTCCCACTTTCTTTTGACTTGCTTCACATTGGCCTCTTCAGCCGTCTGTTCTTTAATTCTTTCCTCAATCTGGTTCACTAGTTTGTGAGCCATTCTACATGCCTGTTGTATGGAGGCGGGCTCGTGTGAACTTATATCTTCTTGGATTCTTTTCGGTAATCCTTTCACAAACGCGTCGATCTTCTCTTCCTCATCTTCGAACGCTCCCGGACACAATAGGCACAATTCTGTGAATCGTCTTTCGTACGTGGTAATATCAAATCCTTGGGTTCGTAACCCTCTAAGTTCTGTCTTGAGCTTATTGACCTTGGTTCTGGGACGGTACTTCTCGTTCATCAAGTGCTTGAATGCTGACCACGGTAGTGCGTACGCATCATCTTGTCCCACTTGCTCTAGATAGGTATTCCACCATGTTAATGCAGAACCTATGAAGGTATGCGTAGCATACTTCACTTTGTCCTCTTCAGTACACTTACTTATGGCAAACACCGATTCGACCTTCTCGGTCCACCGTTTCAATCCGATCGGTCCTTCGGTTCCATCAAATTCCAAAGGTTTGCAGGCAGTGAATTATTTGTAGGTGCATCTTACACGATTTCCTGTACTGCTAGATCCAAGGTTATTGTTGGTATGTAGCGCAGCCTGTACTGCGGCTATGTTTGAAGCTAGAAAAGTACGGAATTCCTCTTCATTCATATTCACGGTGTGTCGAGTAGTCGGTGCCATTTCCTTCAAAATAGTCAAATGGAACAAGTTAATCATACAGAATATTAAGAGTAGTTAATAGTATTTCGTAGCATAATATGAACTCATTTATAAAAGCTTTTTCTTCATATTAGCGTTTTATAAGTTTAAATTCGGGTAGTACCTACCCGTTAAGTTCATACTTAGTAGCTAATATACAGTTCAACTACTACAATTCTATATAAAAAACTGATTATAATAATATTTCGCGTTCAAACTTTTTTACAATATTTTACAAACTTACAATACCGCTTATTTTACATAAAGCATGAAATATAGCACACAAATACTTTGATACAAGATAGTTGTGAAGATAATTCTAGCTAGTACACAAGTCGTTCAGCAAAGGCAATAAAGACACGTAATTCATACGTCCAGAAACAAGTCATGCATTCTGGTTTTACTAGGACTACTTCCCATCCTTGGTCTTGTGGAACATAACCGTTATGGCCGTTGATAAGACACGTGTTGTAACGTCGTCAAAGGGACGAGGGTTACGTAATGACCAACAGTCTCGTAATAACCTAAAAACCTCATTTCTTACCCCAATTACTGACTCCGTCACTTGTGGGAACGTTTTGTTTAATAGTTGTAGCCCGATGTTCTTTTTCTCACTTTGGTGAGAAGCGAACATTACTAACCCGTAAGCATAGCATGCTTCTTTATCTTGCATGTTAGCCGCTTTTTCTAAATCATGAAGTCCTATATTCGGATACATTGAGTCAAAATAATTTCTTAACCTGTTGCGTAAAATAGCATTTGGGTTCCCCGCAATATATGCGTCAAAGTAAACACATCGTAACTTATGGGTTTCCCAATGTGATATCCCCCATCTTTTAAACGAAAGTCTCTTATAAACCAAGACATTCTTGGAACGTTCTTCGAATGTCTTACAAACTAATTTCGCCGTAAATAGTTGTGCCGAAGAATTCTGACCGACTCTAGACAAGATTTCATCAATCATGTCTCCGGGTAGGTCTCTTAAAATATTGGGTTGTCTATCCATTTTGTGTTTTTATACAGTAAAATAGACAAGAGTTAGATTCATAAAAAAAATACTTATTAATACAAGCAATTTTTACATATATCATAAAGCATAAGCACACTATATTACATATATTACACCACACGAATACAACTATCTTATTCCGACTCGCTCGTTTCTTCTTCTTCGGTTTTGGTTCGTTTTGCCAAGTTTCTAGGGATATATGATGTTCCCCTAATACGAGCTGTCGTTTTCCACAACGGTTTAGAAAAACCTGGTGGTTTAGAGGTTCCCGGGTCATTGTTACAACCTAAGGGCTTCGGGGGTTGACGATACATATAAAGTTCATCGGGGTTGGAATTAGATTTCTCTATTTTTATACCCTTTCCCTTATTATTTTCTTTTGCCTTTTTAAATTCAGTTGGGCTAATTTCTATAACATCATCGGAATTCTCGTCGGAATCCGATTCATCGGAGAATTGGTAATCCTCCCAATATTTTGCTTCTTTGGCGAAAACACCATTGACCATAATTAACCTTGGTCGGTTGGTTGAGGATTTTCTTTTACTTAACCGTTTTATTATTTCCCCCACCGGTTCTATTTCCTCCTCCGGTTCCTCCTCTTCCGGTTCTGATTCTTCTTCCCGTTCTGATTCTTCGGGAACTTGTGAATCAGTCCAATATATATTCGACTCTTCGTTATTATTAGGTGAGTCAATGGGATTTGTGCTAGATGTAGACATCTATCACACAATATCAAACATGTTAAGAGATTAATATATCACATAATATATACATGTTAATAATATATAGTTTCCAACAAAAATGTTAAGCAATCATTTTTAAAGAAAACACGGTCGAAGTCCAGACTCACTAATGCATCCTAACAAACTCGATAAGACATACTAATGTAAATTTTCTGGTTCTCTAAGACCAACGCTCGGATACCAACAGAAATTTCCCGTTCTTATTGATTAAAAACGTTCCATATTAATTGATTTCGTTGCGAGGTTTTGACCTCTATATGAGACGTTTTTCAAAGACTGCATTCATTTTTAAAACAAACCATAACCTTTATTTCATAAATAAAGATTTAAAAAGCTTTACGTAGATGATCAAATAATGATAATCTAAAATATCCTGTTTACACACGACCATTACATAATGGTTTACAATACAAATATGTTACATCGAAATCAGTTTCTTGAATGCAGTTTTTACATAATATCATACAAACATGGACTCCAAATCTTATCTTTATTTTAGTATGCAACAGCAGAAGCTCTTAGTATTCACCTGAGAATAAACATGCTTTAAACGTCAACAAAAATGTTGGTGAGTTATAGGTTTAGCCTATATATATCAAATTGTAACAATAGACCACAAGATTTCATATTTCAATACACATCCCATACATAGAGATAAAAATCATTCATATGGTGAACACCTGGTAACCGACATTAACAAGATGCATATATAAGAATATCCCCATCATTCCGGGACACCCTTCGGATATGATATAAATTTCGAAGTACTAAAGCATCGGGTACTTTGGATGGGGTTGGTTAGGCCCAATAGATCTATCTTTAGGATTCGCGTCAATTAGGGTGTCTCTTCCCTAATTCTTAGATTACTAGACTTAATAAAAAGGGGCATATTCAATTTCGATAATTCAACCATAGAATGTAGTTTCAAGTACTTGTGTCTATTTTGTAAATCATTTATAAAACCTGCATGTATTCTCATCCCAAAAATATTAGATTTTAAAAGTGGGACTATAACTCACTTTCACAGATTTTTACTTCGTCGGGAAGTAAGACTTGGTCACTGGTTGATTCACGAACCTATAACAATATATACATATATATCAAAGTATGTTCAAAATATATTTACAATACTTTTAATATATTTTGATGTTTTAAGTTTATTAAGTCAGCTGTCCTCGTTAGTAACCTACAACTAGTTGTCCACAGTTAGATGTACAGAAATAAATCGATAAATATTATCTTGAATCAATCCACGACCCAGTGTATACGTATCTCAGTATTGATCACAACTCAAACTATATATATTTTGGAATCAACCTCAACCCTGTATAGCTAACTCCAACATTCACATATAGAGTGTCTATGGTTGTTCCGAAATATATATAGATGTGTCGACATGATAGGTCGAAACATTGTATACGTGTCTATGGTATCTCAAGATTACATAATATACAATACAAGTTGATTAAGTTATGGTTGGAATAGATTTGTTACCAATTTTCACGTAGCTAAAATGAGAAAAATTATCCAATCTTGTTTTACCCATAACTTCTTCATTTTAAATCCGTTTTGAGTGAATAAAATTGCTATGGTTTCATATTGAACTCTATTTTATGAATCTAAACAGAAAAAGTATAGGTTTATAGTCAGAAAAATAAGTTACAAGTCGTTTTTGTAAAGGTAGTCATTTCAGTTGAAAGAACGACGTCTAGATGACCATTTTAGAAAACATACTTCCACTTTGAGTTTAACCCTAATTTTTGGATATAGTTTCATGTTCATAATAAAAATCATTTTCCGAGAATAACAACTTTTAAATCATAGTTGATCATAGTTTATAATTAACTAACCCAAAACAGCCCGCGGTGTTACTACGACGGCGTAAATCCGATTTTACGGTGTTTTTTGTGTTTCCAGGTTTTAAATCATTAAGTTAGCATATAATATAGATATAGAACATGTGTTTAGTTGATTTTAAAAGTCAAGTTAGAAGGATTAACTTTTATTTGCGAACAAGTTTAGAATTAACTAAACTATGTTCTAGTGATTACAAGTTTAAACCTTCGAATAAGATAGCTTTATATGTATGAATCGAATGATGTTATGAACATAATTACTACCTCAAGTTCCTTGGATAAACCTACTGGAAATGAGAAAAATAGATCTAGCTTCAAAGGATCCTTGGATGGCTTGAAAGTTCTTGAAGCAGAATCATGACACGAAAATAATTTCAAGTAAGATTTCCACTCGAAATAAGATTGTTATAGTTATAGAAATTGAATTAAAGTTTGAATATGATTATTACCTTGTATAAGAAAGATAACCTACTGTAATTAACAAAGGTTTCTTGATCTTGGATGATTACTTGGAATGGATTTAGAAAACTTGGAAGTAAACTTGCAATCTTGGAAGTATTCTTGATTTTATGAAACTAGAACTTTTGGAATTTATGAAGAACACTTAGAACTTGAAGATAGAACTTGAGAGAGATCAATTAGATGAATAAAATTGAAGAATGAAAGTGTTTGTAGGTGTTTTTGGTCGTTGGTGTATGGATTAGATATAAAGGATATGTAATTTTGTTTTCATGTAAATAAGTCATGAATGATTACTCATATTTTTGTAATTTTATGAGATATTTCATGCTAGTTGCCAAATGATGGTTCCCACATGTGTTAGGTGACTCACATGGGCTGCTAAGAGCTGATAATTGGAGTGTATATACCAATAGTACATACATCTAAAAGCTGTGTATTGTACGAGTACAAATACGGGTGCATACGAGTAGAATTGTTGATGAAACTGAACGAGGATGTAATTGTAAGCATTTTTGTTAAGTAGAAGTATTTTGATAAGTGTCTTGAAGTCTTTCAAAAGTGTATGAATACATATTAAAACACTACATGTATATACATTTTAACTGAGTCGTTAAGTCATCGTTAGTCGTTACATGTAAATGTTGTTTTGAAACCTTTAGGTTAACGATCTTGTTGAATTTTGTTAACCCATTGTTTATTATAAAAAATGAGATGTTAAATTGTTATATTATCATGATATTATGATATCTAATATATCTTAGTATGATATATATACAGTTAAATGTCGTTACAACGATAATCGTTACATATATGTCTCGTTTCGAAATCATTAAGTTAGTAGTCTTATTTTTACATATGTATTTCAATGTTAATACACTTAATAATATATTTAATTATCATTTAACATAATTAACCAAGTGTATCAATATCTTAATATGATTCATATGTACCTAGTAAGACGTTGTTATAACGATAATCGTTATATATATCGTTTTCGAGTTTCTTAAATTAATAGTCTCATTTTTATGTATATAACTCATTGTTAAAATACCTAATGAAATACATACTTATAATAAAATCATGTTAACTATATATATATATAACCATATATATGTCATCGTATAGTTTTTACAAGTTTTAACGTTCGTGAATCACCGGTCAACTTGGGTGGTCAATTGTCTATATGAAACCTATTTCAATTAATCAAGTCTTAACAAGTTTGATTGCTTAACATGTTGGAAACACTTAATCATGTAAATAACAATTTCATTTAATATATATATAAACATGGAAAACTTCGGGTCACTACATAATTGAACGACTTTGACACATCGTGTTTACCGTTATTGATACAGCCTATTTGTTTAGGTCGAGACTAGCATTCTTTCTTGCACATGTTTACTTGTGAAGTACTTTATTACTCGTGCACTCAAGGTGAGATCATAGTCCCACTTTTACACTTTTAAACTTACATTTGGGATGAGAAAAACATAAACGTTTAGATTAACAAAGTGAACACAAGTATGAAAACAAACATTCTACGTACGAGTTAGAACAAAAAATCCTCAATTCAATTATCATTAGTTACACTTGCCGGGTGTAAGCGAGAACTTATGATATATGGCCATATGGGTTTGACAAACCCTCATTCGGACGGTTCGCTACCGTTATTCGGATGAAATATATTTTCGAGAAAAAGTGTATGTTCTAACACTATTGTGACGGGGTTCTATGGATGGAAAGTTAAACCTTGATAATTGGATGCTCGTGATAACAAATTTTAGAATGGTTTACTATTATTTCAATGATATAAATCTTGTGGTTCATTTGTACTTACTTACTTAAACCTATGATTTCACCAACATTTCGTTGACAGATTTCTATGTTTTTCTCAGGTCCTTGAACGTTTTGTGATACATGCTTCCGCTCATTATTTTGATACTTGCATTGGATGTCGAGTATATATGCATACATGGAGCGTCTTTTGGCTAAGTTTAAATTGTGTCGCATAGGTTTCAATTGTACTTATAACGTTGTAACGTAACTTGTGATTTAACTAATCTTGTAAACTTTGAAACAATCTTTACATTTGAAATGAATGCGACATATTTTTTGGTTAAACGTTGTTTTAAAGACTTATGACCACGTAATGGGACCTAGGTAGAAGGCGCCGTCAATGATGATTTTGTCGGGTCGCTACATGGATGGGGTTCGTTAGGCCCATAGATCTATCTTCAGGATTCGCGTCAATTTGGGGGTCTTTTCCCAAATTCTTAGGCTACCAAGCTGAAAGGGTGATATCCGGTATAATGGTTCAATCATAGAATATAGTTTCAAGTACTTGTGTCTATTTTGTAAAACATTTATAAAACTGCATGTATTTTCATCCCAAAAATATTAGATTTTAAAAGTGGGACTATAACTCTCTTTCACATATTATCACTTCGTCGGAAAATAACACTTGGCAACTGGTCGATTCATGAACCTATAACAAATATATACATATATATCAAAGTATGATCGAAATATATTCACAATATGTTTTATTATGTTTTAACGATTTAAGTTTATTAAGTTTACAGTCCAACGTTCGTAGTCCAGAATTTGTTGTCCATAGTTAGTAGTACAGAAATAAATCAATATATATTATCTCAAATCAATCCACGACCCAGTGTATACAAGTCTCAGAATCGATCACAACTCAAAGTATATATATTATTTTGGAATCAACCTCATGAAGGTATTTCATATGCCCGAGAGACATATTAAATTAATGTGGCTAATGTGTTATGTGTAGTGACCCGAACTTTTCCATGTTTATATATATTAATTGAGATTGATTTACATGACTAAATGTTTCTAACGTGTTAAGCAATAAAGCTTGTTAAGACTTGATTAAATGAAATAAGTTTCATATAAACAATTGATCACCCATGTTGATCGGCGATTCACGAACGTTACAAAATTGTAAAAACTACATGTTGTTGTGTATATAGACATATATATATATGGTTAACATGAGATTATGATGAGTAAGTATCTCACTAAGTATATTAATAATGTGTGATATACATAAGAAATGAGATTACTAAGTTAAGAAACTTGAAATGATTTATATAACGATTATCATTATGATAACGTCTACTAAATACATATGTATCATATTAAGATATTGATACACTATATTTAACATGATAAAATGATATTTAAATATATCATTAAGTGTGTTAACAATGAACTACATATGTAAAACAAGACTACTAACTCAAGAATTTCGAAACGAGACTTATATGTAACGATTATCATTGTAACGATATTTTAATGTATATATCATATTAAGAGATATTCATACATCATAATATCATGATAATATAATAATTTAACATCTCATTTGATATAATAAACATTGGGTTAACAACATTAATTGAGATCGTTAACTTAAAGGTTTCAAAACAACACTTACATGTAACGACTAACAAAGTACTTCTACTTAACAAAAATGCTTACAATTACATCCTCGTTCAATTTCATCAACAATTCTACTCGTATGCACCCGTATTCGAACTCATACAATACACAACTTTTAGATGTATGTACTATTGGTATATACACTCCAATGATCAGCTCTTAGCAGCCCATGTGAGTCACCTAACACATGTGGGAACCATCATTTGGCAACTAGCATAAAATATCTCATAAAATTACAAAAATATTAGTAATCATTCATGACTTATTTACATGAAAACAAAATTACATATCCTTTATATCTAATCCATATGTCAACGACCAAAAACACCTACAAACACTTTCATTCTTCAATTTTCTTCATCTAATTGATCTCTCTTAAGTTCCATCTTCAAGTTCTAAGTGTTCTTCATAAATTCCATAAGTATAGTTTCATAAAAATCAATAATACTTCCAAGTTTGCAAGTTTACTTCCAAGCTTTCTAATCCATTCCAAGTAATCATCTAAGATCAAGGAACCTTTGTTATTTACAGTAGGTTATCTTTTTAATTCAAGGTAATATTCATATTCAAACTTCGATTCAATTTCTACAACTATAACAATCTTATTTCGAGTGAAAATCTTACTTGAACTGTTTTCGTGTCATGATTCTGCTTCAAGAACTTTCAAGCCATCCAAGGATCCTTTGAAGCTAGATCGATTTTTCTCATTTCCAGTAGTTTTATCCAGAAAACTTGAGGTAGTAATGATGTTCATAACATCATTCGATTCATACATATAAAGCTATCTTATTCGAAGGTTTAAACTTGTAATCACTAGAACATAGTTTAGTTAATTCTAAAATTGTTTGCAAACAAAAGTTAATCCTTCTAATTTGACTTTTAAAATCAACTAAACACATGTTCTATATCTATATGATATACTAACTTAATGATTTAAAACTGGAAATACGATGAACACCATAAAATCGGATATACGCCGTCGTAGTGAAACCGGAGGCTGTTTTGGTTTGGATAATTAAAAACTATGATAAACTTTGATTTAAAAGTTGTTCTTCTGGGAAGATGATTTTTCATATGAACATGAAACTATATCCAAAAATCTTGGTTAAACTCAAAGTGAAAGTATTGTTTTTCAAAATGTTCATCAAGATGTCGTTCTTTCGACGGAAATGACTACCTCTTTAGTAATTGACATGTAACTTAAATTTCTGACTATAAACCTATACTTTTCTGTTTGGATTCTTAAATTAGAGTTCAATAGGAAACCATAGCAATTTGATTCACTCAAAACGGATTTAAAATGAAGAAGTTATGGGTAAAGCAAGATTGGATATTTTTGATCTTTTTAGCTACGGGAAATGTTTAACAAATCTATACAAATCATATCCTAGCTAACTTATATTGTATTATACATGTATTCTAATATATTATGTAATCTTGAGATACCATAGACACGTATGCAAATGTTTTGACATATCATATCGACCCATGTATATATATTATTTGGAACAACCATAGACACTCTATATGCAGTAATGTTGGAGTTAGCTATACAGGGTTGAGGTTTATTCCAAAAATATATATACTTTGAGTTGTGATCTTGCCTGAGACGTGTATACACTGAGTTGTGGATTGATTCAAGATAATATATATCGATTTATTTCTGTACATCTAACTGTGGACAACTAGTTGTAGGTTACTAACGAGGACAGCTGACTTAATACACTCAAATCTTTAAAACATAATAAAAATGGTTGTAATTATATTTTGATCATACTTTGATATATATGTAAATATTTGTATAGGTCGTGAATCGATCCGTGGCCAAGTCTTATTTTCGAGGAAGGAAATATCTGTGAAAGTCAGTTATAGTCCCACTTTTAAAATCTAATATTTTTGGGATGAGAATACATGCAGGTTTTATAAATGATTTACAAAACAAACACAAGTACGTGAAACTACATTCTATGGTTGAATTATCGAAATCGAATATGCCCCTTTTTATTAAGTCTAGTAATCTAAGAATTAGGGAACAGACACCCTAATTGACGCGAATCCTAAAGATTGATCTATTGGGACTAACAAACCCCATCCAAAGTACCGGATGCTTTAGTACTTCGAAATTTATATCATATCCGAAGGGTGTCCCGGAATGATGGGGATATTCATATATATGCATCTTGTTAATGTCGGTTACCAGGTGTTCACCATATGAATGATTTTTATCTCTATGTATGGGATGTGTATTGAAATATGAAATCTTGTGGTCTATTGTTACGATTTGATATATATAGGTTAAACCTTTAACTCACCAACATTTTTGTTGACGTTTAAAGCATGTTTATTCTCTGGTAAATACTAAGAGCTTCCACTGTTGCATACTAAAATAAAGACAAGATTTGAAGTCCATGTTTGTATGATATTGTGTAAAAACTGCATTCAAGAAACATATGTCGATGTAATATATTCCTATTGTAAACCATTATATAATGGTCGTGTGTAAACAGTATATTTTAGATTATCATTATTTGATAATCTACGTAATGTTTTTAAAACCTTTATTGATAAAATAAAGGTTATGGTTGTTTTAAAAATAAATGCAGTCTTTGAAAAACGTCTCATATAGAGGTCAAAACCTCGCAACGAAATCAATTAATTTGGAACGTTTATAATCAATATGAACGGGACATTTCATTATGATCCAAGTCGGATCATACCCAATAACAAGCTTACCGACACCTTATACGTATTTAATCTTAACGATTGGATCATTGATTAAATACGCGACAGTTGAACTTTAAGAAAAATGGTTTTCTGAAATATTACTTGATGTGTACATATATATAAATTATGGAATAATTTATATAATATGGATTTAATTATTTATAGGTTAAATAATTAATAATGTTATGTTACATTTTTTATAATTGGTTTTATATAAAATGTACATAATTAATATGCAAGTTTATAAAATGTATTTTATAAAAACTAGTTTTATAAAATCTAGTTTTATAAAACTATTTTATTAAAGAAATGGAAGGGGCATTGGAGTCCAGGTAAGCATGCATTTTGACTAGTCATTTGTATGGTTACTTCCCTTTTCAAGAAGCATATTAACCAAGACTTCTTGGGGACAAAGAACACATGCAAACACATCAAAAATACTTCAAAAAAACTGCATAAACTCTCCAAAAAACCTGTTGTTGGCCATGGGTTTTTAGAGCAAAAAGAGAGCTATTAATTTGGGTTTGCAAGCTTATTTCAAGTATCAAATAAATCCTAACCAAAAGCAAGGGTGTTGGGGTTAAAAGCTTGGGGTATTACAACTTGAGGTTTCATCTTTTAGAGCTCCATTCATCCTCATCTTCATCTTTCATTACCTAGCTTGGAATAGGTATAATCTCTTCATTCTTGCTTGTAGTTTGTAAGTATATTTCATAACTTGATCCTACTTAGGATTTAACTTTAATTGGTTAAAGATTAACAAGTTTCAAAATGGTAATTTACATGCTTCTGCTTTCTTAATGTTAAATGGTTTTAAGTATATTATGAACTTGTTAAATCCCAACAATGGTATCTAGAGCCGTAGTTGTTGAAATATGCTTCGAGATGGTTATTAAAACCCACCATATCTTTGCATTTTATGAACTTGCATGCAAGTAAAATGCAAAAACTTTGAGTTTTGGGTGGTACCCCATTTTGGCCGAATTTGGGAGGGTCCAAAAGGTGATTTTGGGTTTGCCATTTGGTTAATATTTGTTGATATATTGATGTTCACAATCGTAGCCAAGACCTTGTGTTTGAATGAATGTTTGTTGGGTTGATTTGTTAATCTTTCAATGAGGTTGTAATATTCATTCAATTTGGTTTGTAATAATATTATTTTGGTTATGTAATTTATTTTATATTTGGTATGTAAAATAGATTAGGTTGTATTTCATTTTCTAAACAAAATGTATTAGGATATATTGTGTAACAAGATGAAGATACAAGAAGAAAAGGAAGAACACAAGAAGATTGTATTTGGATGCAAGATTAAGTGGGAGATTTAAAATCTCTTACTTTGTGTTATAACCCTTAACCGGTGGCATTTGTTTTCGGCTAAACAAATGTCTACCAAATTGGCTTGATTGTGAACATATTTGTTTTGCATTCATGGTTGTTTATTGTGTTTATATGTTTGGTTACTACAAGAATCTCACAAGTTAACAACAAGAAAAATGACAATTTAATTGGTTAAATTAGACATTATTAACGACATGCAAAATGACAATTTAATTGGTTAAATTAAAAGTGGCAAAAGGACATTGATAAACGGTTATTAAGAACATGAAAAGGATTTAATAATTGGTTATTAAGACATATAATATGGTTTATATCAATGTAATGAAATTGGCTTTATTACATAACATGAAAAATAGATTTTCAAATAAACCATACACTAAATGCATGTTTGTGTATGGTATAATAGTTTTCTTAAACTAGAAATAATGAAAACTTAAAATCCCTTATTAACAAGGCAAACAAGTTAAACGCCATTCTTTTGTGTGACACTTAAAAATATTAGGGAACTCATAATGGGATAAAGGTCACCTAACCGTTATGAGCAAACTAATATGATTAAGGTGAATTTCGCACACTTGTGGGATAAAGGTCACCTAACCACTTGTATGTTAAATTTACACGTTTACACGAGTAGGACGACTTGATTTGGGAAACATGAACTTAGGGTCACCGAAGCATGAGGAACAAATAGGCGTTGATGGGATAAATATGTCATGCAAAAGGATTGCATGATCCCATAACTTAGAAGTTGCAAAAGGATTGCAATTGTCATATAATGACTACCTAGCTAAATCAAATGACGGGATAAAGGTCACCTAACCGAAATTTGGTTTACCGTTGGATTCTAAAATTTAATAAATATCAATTGGATTTAAAGGGTATTGATTGTTAAATTAAAATTAATACTTAAACAACTTTGTTAAATTTTGTAGATGGCCGCCAATAACAACAACATTCCCAACGCACCTATCAACTTTAACAACCTATCGTTGAGGTCAATCCTCGAAAAGGAAAAACTCAACCATACAAATTTCATGGATTGGTTTCGCAATCTAAGAATTTTCCTCAAACTTGAGGATAGGGCGTATGTGTTGGAAGACCCCATTCCCGATCAACCCAACGAGGATGATACAGAAACCATGGCTTATTGGGGTAAGTATTGCACCGATTCGGTGCAAGTCTCTTGCCTTATGCTTGGGACTATGATACCCGAACTCCAAAAGGACTTCGAACATCATAGTGCATATGACATGATCACACAATTAAAGGAGATGTTCCTTCAACAAGCTCGTGTCGAGCGCTTCAAAATGGTTCGAGCGCTTCATGCATGTCGGATGGACGACTCCCAATCCGTTTCGTCTTATGTCCTTAAGATGAAAAGCCTAATTGATCGAGCAAACCATCTAAATTGCAACATGTCTAATGAATTAGCCACGGACCTTATCCTTAACTCATTGTTAAAAAGGTTTGACACATTCGTGTGAAATTATAACATGAATGGTTGGGATAAGAGCATTGGCGAATTACATGCCATGCTTAAGATGGCCGAAGCAAGCATGGGTAAAAGGGCTTCACCCATGTTTATGATCAATGAAGGTGGGTCCAAAACCAATAACACTTCTAAGCCAAAGGTAGCTAAGAGGAAAGGACCTGCCTACCAAGGTAAGGGCAAGGCAAAGGGGAAGATGATTACCGCAACCAACAATAACAAGAAGCAAAAGGTTGCTGGTAAAGCAAACCCCAAGGAAGATCCGTGCTTTGGTTGAGGTGAAATGTGTCACTGGAAACGCAACTGCCCGGTCTACCTAAAGGAGTTGAAAGAAAAGAGGGATGCAGGGCAAATCTCAGGTAATGTATATATGGTGTACATTGAGCTTAGTATTACTTCTTCTAATACATGGGTATTAGACACAGGATGTGGAACTCATATTTACAATTCTTTGTAGGGGTTCAAAAGAAGTAATCAAGATGCGGGAACAACAAGTCTCTTCATGGGAAATGGAGCAAGGGTGCAAGTGAAAGCTCAAGGAGACTTTGTTTTGAAGCTACCAAGTGGTTTGGAGCTTATTTTGAAAAATGTTTTGTATGCACCCGATTTATCTCGAAACATTATTTCTGTATCCCGTTTGAAACAATATGGTTTTAATAATAATTTCATTAATGTTGATATCCATGTTTATTTAGATGATGTGTTTGTTGGGATTTAACAAGTTTCGTTATGCTTAAAACATTTTAACAATCAAACGTAGCGGAAGCATGTAAAACCTAATTTAAAACTTGTTAATCTTTAACCAATTAAAGTTAAATCCCAAGTAGGATCAAGTTATGAAATATACTTACAAACTACAAGCAAGAATAAAGAGATTATACCTATTCCAAGCTTGTTGATAAGTGATGAAGATGATGATAATGAATGGAGCTCCAAAAGTATGAAACCTCGAGTTGTTATACCCCAAACTTGTGAAGGTATTTCGTATGCCCGAGAGACATATTAAATTAATGTGGCTAATGTGTTATGATCCAAGTCGGGTCATACCCAATAACAAACTTACCGACACTTTATTCGTATTTAATTTTAGCGGTTGGATCGTTGATTAAATACACGACACTTGAACTTTAAAGAAAAGGTTTCTTAAATAATGTTACTTGATATGTTTATATATAAGTTATGAAATAACTTATATAACAAGGATTTAATTATTTATAGGTTAAATAATTAAGTTATGTCACATTTTATAAAATATACATAACAAATAATATACATGTTTATATAATGTGTTTTATAAAATTAAGTTTTATAAAAACTGATTTTTTAAAATCAGTTTTTTTATATATAATGTATATTATAAAATGATCCTTGTAGTGGCATTGGGAGTTCAAGAAGCATGCTAGAGATTCCATTTGATGCCCATGCTTTCCCAATTCCTATAACATGCATCTTGACTCACTTTGGGACTAAGAGAAGCAATTTACATATCAAAAAACTGCACAAAACTTCTGCTATTCTGCTATCCAAAACGTGGGGTATATGCAGCTCAAAGGAGTTCATAATTTGGTTTTGATAAGCTCCATTCAAGTGTGATTAAATCCTAACCAAAGTACTAAGTGTTGGTTACAAGTTTGGGGTATTATCTCTTGAGGTTCCATAGTTTTGGAACTAGTATTCATCATCATCTTTCTTGGTACTTGCTGTCCAGATTTTAAGGTTCAAATAAAGTAGTTTTATAGCTTGGTTAGTAAGGTTATAAGGTACCAAAGTCTAGCCAAGGTTAAGGGTGATATTGGAGAAGAATAAGCTTGGTGTTTTCATCTTCAAATTCATCATTCTTGGAAGTAAATAACCTCCTAACTTGGAGAAGGTATAACTTCTAAATTACTATCTTGTAGTTTGTAAGCATATTATTTCACAACTTGATCCATGGGATTTAACTTTAAAATGGTTTAAAGATTAACAAGTTAAAATGTAACTAACATGCTTCCGCTTTGATATGTTTCTTAAAAGGTTTTAAGTATCATGAAACTTGTTAAATCCCAACAATGGTATCTAGAGCCGAAGTTGTTGAAATATGCTTCGAGATAGTTATTAAACCCACTATAATTTTGCATTCTATGAACATGCATGAAGTAGAATGTAAAATTTTCGGTTTTGGGTGGTTGTCATTTTGGCCACAATCACTTGTGATTCTGCATTCTGTACTGCAAATCACTTGTGATTCTGTACTGCCGATCACTTGTGATTCTGTATTGCCAATCACTTGTGATTCTGTGTTGCAGATCACTTGTGATTCTGTGTTGCCGATCACTTGTGATTCTGTATTGCCAATCACTTGTGATTCTGTATTGCCTATCACTTATGTTGATGATGTTCACAATCTAAGCCTTGACCTTGTGTTTGGTTGCATGCATGGTTGATTGATATTTATTCAATTGGTTTGTAATAATATTTATTCATTTGGCATGTAATAATTCATTTGGTTATGTAATTTATTTTATATTTGGTATGTAAAATAGATTAGGTTGTATTTTCATTTTTTAGAGAAAAATGTATTAGGATATATTTTTTTGTAAAAGATGAAGATGCAAGATGAAGAACACAAGAAGAAGCATTTGGATGCAAGATTGAGTGGGAGATTTTGAAATCTCTAACTTTGAGTTATAACCCCTTAACCGGTGGCATTTGTTTTCGGCTAAACAAATGCCTACCAAAATGGCTAGATTGTGAACATCTTTGTTTTGCATGCGTGGTTGTTTTAATTTCTTGTATGATTGTGGATTGTGTGTTTGTATGCTACAAGTTAATCACACAAGTTAACAACAAACAAAACTAAAATTTAATTGGTTAAATTAGACGTTATTAATCACATGCAAAACGACAATTTAAAATGGTTAAATTGAAATGGCTAAAAGGACATTAATAAACGGTTATTAAGATCATGATAAGGATCATATATATAAAATGGTTTACATCATGTAATTGGTTTAATTACAAGACATGAAAATGGATTTCATAAGTACCATACACTAAATGCATGTTGGTGTATTGCAAAATGTTTTCTTAAACTAGAATTTATGAAAACTTAAAATCCCTTTACAAATACAAGGTAAACAAGTTAAACGCCATCCTTTTGTGGGAACACTTGAACATAGTAGTGAACTCATAATGGGATAAAGGTCACCTAACCATTATGAACTAGCTAATATGCTTAAGGTAAAATTCGCACACTTGTGGGATAAAGGTCACCTAACCACTTGTATGTTAATTTTACATGTTTTCACAAGTAGGACGACTTGATTTGGGAATCATGAACTTAGGGTCACCGAAGCATGATGAACAAATAGGCGTTGATGGGATAAATATGCCATGCAAAAGGATTGCATGATCCCAAAACTTAGAAGTTGCAAAAGGATTGCAATTGTCATATAATGACTACCTAGCTAAATCAAATGACGGGATAAAGGTCACCTAACCGAAATTTGGTTTACCGTTGGATTCTAATATTTAATAAGTCAATTATAATAAGAGGGTATTGTTTATTAAATTTAAAATCGATACTTAAAAGAACTTTGTTGAATTTTGTAGATGGCCGCCAATAACAACAACAACATGCAAAACGCACCACTTAACCTAAACCACCTATCATTAAGGTCTCTCTTAGAAAAAGACAAACTCAACCATACCAACTTTATGGATTGGTTCCGCAATCTTCGGATTGTCCTCAAACAAGAGGATAAAGCGTATGTACTTGAGGACCCCATTCCCGATCAACCGGATGAGAATGATGTGGAGGCAATGGCCTCTTACGATAAGTATTGCCACGACTCCCTTCAAGTCTCATGCTTAATGCTTGGGACTATGATACCCGAACTCCAAAAGGATTTCGAACATCATAGTGCATACGACATGATAACGCAATTGAAGGAGATGTTCCTTCAACAAGCGCGTGTCGAACGCTTCGAAACGGTTCGAGCGCTACATGCTTGTCGTATGGACGATACCCAATCGGTTTCATCTTATGTACTTAAGATGAAAAGCCTTATCGATCGTGCTAACCGTCTTAACCTAAACATATCTAATGAGTTAGCCACCGATCTTATCCTTAACTCCCTATCAAAAAGGTTTGATCAATTTGTAATTAATTACAATATGAATGGGATGGATAAGAGCATAGGTGAGCTTCACGGTATGCTTAGAACGGCCGAAACTAGCATGGGTAAAAGGGCTTTACCCGTGTTAGCAATCGATCAAGGTGGGTCCAAAGGTAAGACCTCTAAGCCAAAGGTGGCTAAGAGAAAAGGACCCGCTTACCAAGGCAAAGGGAAGGGGAAGATGGTTACCCCAACCATCAACAAGGCTAAGAAGCAAAAGGTAGCCGAGAAGGCAAACCCCAAGGAAGACCCATGTTTCGGTTGCGGTGAAATGGGTCATTGGAAACGAAACTGTCCGATCTATCTTAAGGAGTTGAAGGATAAGAGGGATGCAGGGCAAACCTCAGGTAATATATATATGGTATATATAGAGCTTAGTATTACTTCTTCTAATACATGGGTATTAGACACTGGATGTGGAACTCACATTTGCAATTCATTGCAGGGGTTCAAAAGAAGTAGCAAGCAAACGGGAACATCAAGTCTCTACATGGGTAATGGAGCCAAAGTGCAAGTGAAGGCTCAAGGAGACTTTGTGTTAAAGCTTCCAAGTGGTTTGGAACTTATTTTGAAAGATGTTTTGTATGCACCCGATTTATGTCGAAACATTATTTCCATTTCCCGTTTGAAACAATGTGGTTTTAATCTTAATTTTGTTAATGATGATATCCATATTTATTTAGATAATGTATTCTATTTCAAGGCTTCGCCTTCAAATGGAATTTATGAATTGGTTCATGATGACGCATCATCGAGCTCTATATACCATACAAGCACCAAGAAACTCAAAAGGGATTTGAGTGATTCCTACTTATGGCATTGTCGCCTTGGTCACTTAAACAAGAACCGAATGCATACACTTCAAAGGAATGGACTTTTGAAATCAAATGAAATGGATTCATTTGATGTATGCGAATCTTGTTTACAAGGCAAGATGACTAAAGCACCTTTCAAAGGGACTTATGAAAGGGCTAAAGATTTATTGGGATTAATACATTCGGATGTATGTGGACCCTTTAAACCCATAACTAGGAATGGTGAAAGATACTTTGTTACTTTCATTGATGACTTTAGTCGTTTCGGATATGTCTACTTATTAAGACACAAGGACGAAACGTTTGAAGCATTCAAAGAATATCAAAACGAAGTACAAAATCAACTCAATAGGACAATTAAGGTACTACGTACCGATAGAGGAGGTGAATACCTAAGCGATGCCTTCCAAGATCATCTTAGGAGTTGTGGGATTATCTCACAACTTACTCCACCCGGAACACCCCAACTTAATGGAGTTTCCGAAAGGAGGAACCGAACCCTAATGGATATGGTTCGATCTATGATGACAAGAAGCTCGTTGCCTCTATCATTTTGGGGTTATTGTCTAAGCTCCGCGGCTCGTATTTTAAATATGGCCCCAACCAAGAAAGTGGAACGAACTCCTCACGAGATGTGGTTTGGTAAACCTCCATCTCTATCATACTTAAAAGTATGGGGATGTGAAGCTTATCCTAAGCGTTACGTCCCTAATAAGTTGAATGCTCGATCCACGAAGTGTATCTTCATAGGATATCCCAAGGATGATATGGGATACTATTTCTATGATCCATCCGAGCAGAATGTATTTATTGCTCGGAAGGCGGAATTCCTTGAAACTAAGTTCCTAATGGAAGGAAATAGTGAAAGGAAGATAGATCTTGAAGAGGTTCAAGATCAAGTAGATGATACACAATTGGTTGACACTAGCACTCAACATGAAAATGTTGATAGTGATCAAATGGATGATCAAAATACACAAGACATTCGTAGATCTGGTAGGATTAGCAATCCTCCTGAGAGATATGGGTTTCTCATAGATGGTTGCTATACGGTTGATTTGGATGAACCAACAAACTACCAAGATGCTTTATCAAGGATTGATAAAGATAAATGGCAGGAAGCCATGAACGCCGAGATGCAATCCATGTATGAAAACCAAGTGTGGGAACTTGTTGAGCAACCTCCTAGCTCTAAGCTAGTTGATTGCAAATGGCTTTTCAAAATGAAAACCGACATACATGGAAACTTGGATACATATAAAGCTAGACTTGTTGCAAAAGGTTTCACTCAAACTCAAGGGGTTGATTATGATGAAACTTTCTCGCCTGTGGCAATGCTAAAGTCTATTAGGATATTATTTGCCATTGCTGCTCACTACGACTATGAAATATGGTAAATGGATGTCAAAACCGCTTTCCTAAATGGATATCTTATGGAAGATGTCTATATGGTCCAGCCTGAAGGTTTTGTTGATCCAAAATATCCTAAAAGTGTATGCAAGTTAAAGAAGTCAATCTACGGATTGAAACAAGCATCTAGAATGTGGAATCATCGTTTTAATGAGGAAGCCGAGAAATTTGGCTTCATTAAAAATGGTGATGAAGCTTGTGTATATAAGAAAGATAGTGGGAGCACCATCATGTTCCTTGTACTATATGTGGATGATATATTATTATTTGGGAATGATATTACCACAATGCAAGGAGTCAAAACTTGGCTAAAGAGTTGCTTCTCCATTAAGGATCTTGGAAATGCACAATACATATTGGGGATAGGGATCTATAGAAATAGATCCAAGAGATTGATAGGTTTAAGTCAAAGTACATACATTGATAAAATCTTGAAAAGGTTCAAGATGGAAAACTCTAAGAGAGGTTTGGTACCTATTCAAAAGGGAACCGTTCTCAGTTCATCTCAGTGTCCTGCCACGAAAGATGAACAAGAGAGAATGAAGAAAGTCCCATACGCATCTGCTATTGGGTCTATCATGTATGCAATGATATGTACTAGACCGGATGTGTCATGCGCTCTAAGCTTGACAAGTAGATACCAGAACAACCCAGAAAACAGTCATTGGATTGCTGTTAAAAGTATATTGAAATACCTTAGGAGAACTAAGGATATGTTTCTAATATATGGGTCTGGTGAGGAGGAACTCGCCGTAAAAGGTTACGTGGACGCGAGTTTCCAAACTGATCGAGATGACTCTCGATCACAATCCGGTTATGTCTTCATGTTAAATGGTGGTGCGGTCTCTTGGAAGAGTTCGAAACAGGAAGTTGTTGCCTTATCCACTACAGAGTCGGAGTACATTGCCGCCTCACTGGCAGCTCAGGAAGCTGCATGGATGAAGAAATTCATCGACGACTTAGGAGTGGTCCCTTCCATTCAGGACCCTCTTGAGATCTTTTGTGACAACGAGGGTGCGATTGCTCAAATCAAGGAACCTCGTGCTCATCAAAAGACTCGTCACATTGAGCGGAGATTCAACTACATCAGGGATGAGGTTGAAAAGGGAAAGATATGTATTCACAAAGTTCACACAGATCAAAATGTTGCGGATCCACTCACGAAGCTTTTACATGGGCCAAAACATGAGGGACATGTTTGGGCATTAGGGCTTCGATATTCTAGTGATTGGATATGATCTATTTTAAGTATTGTACCGGAACGAAATTATTCAAACTCATTAATATAACTATGGTGTTAATTTATTTGAGTTATGTTCCTATTTTGCATATTTCATCCATGAATAAGCAATTACTCTAAATTTCCGTAGTCGATCACATTTGTGGGAACAAGTGTGAGGTTTAGACCATTATGAACTCGGATTGGTATACATTCATAGGTTGAATGTGGGGCAAGGTTGCAACCAAGGTTCATAGATATTTGTGGGAAACAAATATTGGAAGACCCGCTCTCAAGAATTACTGTATAGAGCCTTTGTGGTTGATCACATGTAATCTTGAGTAAAGGCGAATATCATTGTATCCTCTGACCTGAGATACATATTGGGTTCGGATATTCACCAAGTACTGTGCCTTGATTCTTTCCTTCGCTATTCTGAAACATGGTAGTACATAAGGAAGAACTCAGGTATATTACAAAGTGTATATCTAGGACGTATGTAGTCAAGATGGAATTTGTCCCTCTTATTCGTTGAGAGTCAGATGTCTAAGGCCTAAAAAGTTAAATCTATAAGAGAGTGATCACTCTGTATCTCTTGGATTTAACATGACATCTATGATGAAAGGATATAATGAAAGATTCACCTACATATATCAGTTCGAGTAGGGAGCTCGAAAAGGGATGATGTTATTGAATGGCACAAAGTCATAACATATTAGGGGTGATGGACGGTGTGTTAGGCTGTATCCATCACTTGCATTAATTTCTTATGTTTCTCGTGCAAGTGGGAGATTGAAGGTATTTCGTATGCCCGAGAGACATATTAAATTAATGTGGCTAATGTGTTATGATCCAAGTCGGGTCATACCCAATAACAAACTTACCGACACTTTATTCGTATTTAATTTTAGCAGTTGGATCGTTGATTAAATACACGACACTTGAACTTTAAAGAAAAGGTTTCTTAAATAATGTTACTTGATATGTTTATATATAAGTTATGAAATAACTTATATAACAAGGATTTAATTATTTATAGGTTAAATAATTAAGTTATGTCACATTTTATAAAATTGGTTTTATAAAATATACATAACAAATAATATACATGTTTATATAATGTGTTTTATAAAATTAAGTTTTATAAAAACTGATTTTATAAAATCAGTTTTTTTATATATAATGTATATTATAAAATGATCCTTGTAGTGGCATTGGGAGTTCAAGAAGCATGCTAGAGATTCCATTTGATGCCCATGCTTTCCCAATTCCTATAACATGCATCTTGACTCACTTTGGGACTAAGAGAAGCAATTTACATATCAAAAAACTGCACAAAACTTCTGCTATTCTGCTGTCCAAAACGTGGGGTATATGCAGCTCAAAGGAGTTCATAATTTGGTTTTGATAAGCTCCATTCAAGTGTGATTAAATCCTAACCAAAGTACTAAGTGTTGGTTACAAGTTTGGGGTATTATCTCTTGAGGTTCCATAGTTTTGGAACTAGTATTCATCATCATCTTTCTTGGTACTTGCTGTCCAGATTTTAAGGTTCAAATAAAGTAGTTTTCTAGCTTGGTTAGTAAGGTTATAAGGTACCAAAGTCTAGCCAAGGTTAAGGGTGATATTGGAGAAGAATAAGCTTGGTGTTTTCATCTTCAAATTCATCATTCTTGGAAGTAAATAACCTCCTAACTTGGAGAAGGTATAACTTCTAAATTACTATCTTGTAGTTTGTAAGCATATTATTTCACAACTTGATCCATGGGATTTAACTTTAAAATGGTTTAAAGATTAACAAGTTAAAATGTAACTAACATGCTTCCGCTTTGATATGTTTCTTAAAAGGTTTTAAGTATCATGAAACTTGTTAAATCCCAACAACTTGTGCACCAACACCCTAGCTTTGGTTAGGATTTATTTTCACTTGAATATGGATTGGAAAAAAAAATAAAATGAACCCTCTTCTCCCCAAGAAAGGCCACGACCAGCTGCACACTAAAAGGGCAGAATTTTTTTTTGCTTTGATGTGTTTTTGCAAGTGTAAGTCTCAAGGAGTCAAGATGCTTGCATGTTTTTGGAAAAAGGAATTGTCTTTGACCAAGAAGGAATCAAAGAGCATGTGTACACAACACCCATGCCACTTCCAAATTTGTTTTATAAAATAAGTTTTATAAAAGAATTAGATTTTATAAAACCATTTTTATAAATTTCCATATTTAGTTATGTACATCTTTTATATAAAACCAATTTTTATAAAATGTAACATAATATTATTAATTATTTAACCTATAAATAATTAAATCTATGTTATATAAATTATTCCATAATTTATATATATACACATCAAGTAAAATTTCAGAAAACCATATTTCTTAAAGTTCAAGTATCGCGTATTTAATCAACGATCTAATCGCTAAGATCAAATACGAATAAGGTGTCGGTAAGTTTGTTATTGGTATGACCTGACTTGGATCATATCATATTTGCCACATTAATTTAATATGTCTCTCGAGCATACGAAATACCTTTAATCTCCCACTTGCACGAGAGACATAAGAAATTAATGCTAGTGATGGATACCACCTAACGACCATCCATCACCCCCAATATGTTATGACTTTGTGCCATTCAATAACATCATCCCTTTTGAGTTCCCATCTCGAATATGAATAGGTGAATCTTTTCATTATATCCTTTCATCCTAGATGTCATGTTAAATCCAAGAGACATAGAGTGATCATTCTCTTCTAGATTTAACTTTATCAGGCCTTAGACATCTGACTCTCAACGAATAAGAGTGACAAATTCTATCTTGACTACATACGTCCTAGATATACACTATGCATTATACCTAAGTTCTTCCTTATGAACTACCATATTTCAGAATAGCGAAGGAAAGAATCAAGGCACAATACTTAGTGAATATCTGAACCCAATATGTATCTCAGGTCAGAGGATACGATGATATTCACCTTTACTCAAGATTACATGTGATCAACCACAAAGGCTCCATACAGTAAGTCTTGAGAGCGGGTCTTCCAATATTTGTATCCCACAAATATCTATGAACCTTGGTAGCAAAATTGCCCCACATTCAGCCTATGAATGTATACCAATCCAAGTTCATAATAGTCTAAACCTCACACTTGTTCCCACAAATGTGATCGACTACGGAATTTAGAATAATAGGTTATTCATGGATAAAATATGAAAAATAGGAACTTGACTCAAAATAAATTAAACCATAATTATATTGATGAGTTTAAACAATTTCATTCCGTTACAATACTTAAAACAGATCATGACCAGTCACTAGAATATCGAAGCCCTAATGCACAAACATGTCCTGCATGTTTTGCTCCATGTAAGAGCTTCGTGAGAGGATCCGCTATGTTAAGATCTGTGTGAACTTTGCGAATACATATCTTTCCCTTTTCAACTTCATCCCTTATGTAGTTGAATCTCCGCTCAATGTGACGGGTCTTTTGGTGAGCACGAGGTTCCTTGATTTGAGCAATCGCACCCTCGTTGTCACAAAAGATCTCAAGAGGGTCCTGAATGGAAGGGACTACTATAAGTCGTCGATGAATTTCTTCATCCATGCAGCTTCCTGAGCTACCAATGAGGCGGCAATGTACTCTAACTCTGTAGTGGATAATGCAACAACAACCTGTTTTGAACTCTTCCAAGATACCGCACCACCATTTAATGTGAAGACATAACAGGATTGTGATCGAGAATTGTCTCGATCAGTTTGGAAACTCACATCTACATAACCTTTTACAGCAAGTTCCTCCTCACCAGACCCATATATAAGAAACATATCCGTAGTCCTCCTAAGGTGTTTCAATATACTTTTAACTGCAATCCAATGACTGTTTCCCGGGTTATTCTGGTATCAACTTGTCAAGCTAAGAGCTCATGACACATCCGGTGTAGTGCATATCATTGCATACATGATTGGCCCAATAGCAGATGCGTATGGGACTTTCTTCATTCTCTCTTGTTCATCTTTCGTGGTAGGGCACTGAGATGAACTGAGAAGCGTTCCTCTTTGAATAGGTACCAAACCATTCTTAGAGTTCTCCATCTTGAAACTTTTCAAGACCTTTTCAATGTATGCACTTTGATTCAAACCTATCAGTTTCTTGGATCTATCCTTGTAGATCCCAATCACCAAAAGGTATTGTGCTTCTCCAAGATCCTTAATGGAGAAGCATTTACTTAGCCAAATTTTAACACCTTCCATTACCGGAATATCATTTCCAAATAACAATATATCATCCATATATAGTACAAGGAACATGATAGTGCTCCAACTAGCGTTCTTGTATACACAATCTTCATCACCATTTTTAATGAAGCCAAATTTCTTGGCCTCCTCATTAAAATAATGATTCCACATTCTAGATGCTTGTTTCAATTCGTAGATTGACTTCTTTAACTTGCATACCTTTTTAGGACACTTCGGATCAACAAAACCTTCAGGCTGAACCATATAGACATCTTCCTCAAGATGTCCATTTAGGAAAACGGTCTTGACATCCATTTGCCATATTTCATAATCATAATGAGCATCAAAGGCAAGTAATATCCTAATAGACTTTAGCATTGCCACAGGCGAAAAAGTTTCATCATAGTCAACCCCTTGAGTTTGAGTGAAACCTTTTGCTACAAGTCTAGCTTTATATGTATCCAAGTTTCCATGTATGTCGGTTTTCATTTTGAAAAGCCATTTACAATCAACTAGCCTGGAGCCAGGAGGTTGCGCAACAAGTTCCCAAACTTGGTTATCATACATGGATTGCATCTCAGCGTTCATGGCTTCCTGCCATTTATCTTTATCAATCCTTGATAAATCATCTTGGTAGTTTGTTGGTTCATCCAAATCAACCACATAGCAACCATCCATGAGAAACCCATATCTCTCAGGAGGATTACTAATCCTACCAGATCTGTGAATGTCTTGTGTATTTTGATCATCCATTTGATCACTCTCAACATTTTCATGTTGAGTGCTAGTGTAAACCAATTGTGTATCATCTACTTGATTTTGAACCTCTTCAAGATCTATCTTCCTTTCACTATTACCTTCCATTAGGAACTTAGTTTCAAGGAATTCAGCCTTCCGAGCAATAAATACATTCTGCTCGGAAGGATCATAGAAATAATATCCCATATTATCCTTAGGATATCCTATGAAGATACACTTCGTGGATCGGGCATTCAACTTATTAGGGACGTAACACTTAGGGTAAACTTCACATCCCCACACCTTTAAGTATGATAGAGATGGAGGTTTTCCAAACCACATCTCATGAGGAGTTCATTCCACTTTCTTGGTTGGGGCCATATTTAGAATACGTGCCACGGAGCATAGACAATAACCCCAAAATGATAGAGGTAACGAGCTTCTAGCCATCATAGATCGAACCATATCCATTAGGGTTCGGTTCCTCCTTTCAGAAACTCCATTAAGTTGGGGTGTTCCAGGAGGAGTAACTTGCGAGATAATCCCACAACTTTTAAGATGATCTTGGAAAGCATCGCTTAGGTATTCACCTCCTCTATCGGTATGAAGTACCTTGATTGTCTTATTGAGTTGATTTTGTAATTCGTTTTGATATTCCTTGAATGCTTCAAAAGTTTCATCCTTGTGTCTTAATAAGTAGACATATCCGAAACGACTGAAGTCATCAATGAAAGTAACGAAGTATCTTTCACCATTCCTAGTTATAGGCTTAAAGGGTCCACATACATCCGAATATATTAATCCCAATAAGTTTTAGCCCTTTCATAGGTCCCTTTGAAAGGTGCTTTAGTCATTTTGCCTTGTAAACAAGATTCACATACATTAAACGAGTCTAGTTCATTTGATTTCAAAAGGCCATACTTTTGAAGTGTATGCATTCGATTCTTGTTTATGTGACCAAGGCGACAATGCCATAAGTAGGAAACACTCAAATCCCTTTTGAGTTTCTTGGTGTTTGCATGGAACATTGAGCTATTGTATGATGTGTCATCATGAACAAATTCATAAATACCATTCGAAGGTGAAGCCTTAAAATAGAACACATTATCTAAAGAAACATGGATATCATCATTAATGAAATTAAGATTAAAACCATATTATTTCAAACGGGATACATAAATAATGTTTCGAGATAAATCGGGTGCATACAAAACATTTTTCAAAATAAGCTCCAAACCACTTGGTAGCTTCAAAACAAAGTCTCCTTGAGCTTTCACTTGCAACCTTGCTCCATTTCCCATGAAGAGACTTGTTGTTCCCGCATCTTGATTACTTCTTTTTAACCCCTGCAAAGAATTGCAAATATTAGTTCCACATCCTGTGTCTAATACCCATGTATTAGAAGAAGTAATACTAAGCTCAACGTATACCATATATACATTACCTGAGGTTTGCCCTGCATCCCTCTTTTCTTTCAACTCCTTTAGATAGATCTGGCAGTTGCATTTCCAGTGACCCATCTCACCGCAACCAAAGCACGGATCTTCCTTGGGGTTTACTTTCCCATCAACCTTTTGCTTCTTGTTACTGTTGGTTGGGGTAACCATCTTCCCCTTTCCCTTACCCTTGCCTTGGTAGGCGGGTCCTTTCCTGTTAGACGTCTTTGGCTTAGAAGTGTTATTGTTTTTGGACCCGCCTTCATTTATCATAAACATGGGTGACGCCCTTTTACCCATGCTCACTTCCGCCATCTTAAGCATGGCATGTAATTCGCCAATGCTCTTATCCCATCCATTCATGTTGTAATTCATTACAAATGTGTCAAACCTCTTTGACAAAGAATTAAGGATAAGGTCCGTGGCTAATTCATTAGACACGTTACAGTTTAGATGGTTCGCTCAATCAATTAGGCTTTTCATCTTAAGGACATAAGATGAAACGGATTGGGAGTCATCCATCCGACATGCATGAAGCGCTCGAACCGTTTCGAAGTGCTCGACACGAGCTTGTTGAAGGAACATCTCCTTCAATTGTGTGATCATGTCATATGCACTATGATGCTCGAAATCCTTTTAGAGTTCTGGCATCATAGTCCCAAGCATGAGGCAAGAAACTTGCATCGAATCGGTGCAATATTTCTCCCAATAAGCCATGCCTTCCGTATCATCCTTGTCCGGTTGATTGGGAATGGGGTCTTCCAACACATACGCCCTATCCTCTAGTTTGAGGACAATTCTTAGATTGCGAAACCAATCCATGAAGTTCGTATGGTTGAGTTTTTCCTTTTCGAGGATTGACCTCAACGATAGGTTGTTAAAGTTGATTAGTGCATTTGGAATGTTGTTGTTATTGGCGGCTATCTACAAAATTTGACAAAGTTGTTTAAGTATTAATTTTAATTTAACAATCAATACCCTTTAAATCCAATTGATATTTATTAAATTTTAGAATCCAACGGTAAACCAAATTTCGGTTAGGTGACCTTTATCCCGTCATTTGATTTAGCTAGGTAGTCATTATATGACAATTGCAATCCTTTTGCAACTTCTAAGTTATGGGATCATGCAATCCTTTTGCATGGCATATTTATCCCATCAAAGCCTATTTGTTCCTCATCCTTCGGTGACCCTAAGTTCATGATTCCCAAATCAAGTCGTCCTACTTGTGTAAACGTGTAAATTTAACATACAAATGGTTAGGTGACCTTTATCCCACAAGTGTGCAAAATTTACTTTAATCATATTAGTTTGCTCACAACGGTTAGGTGACCTTTATCCCATTATAAGTTCCCTAATATTTTTAAGTGTCACACAAAAGGATGGCGTTTAACTTGTTTGCCTTGTTAATAAGGGATTTTAAGTTTTCATAATTTCTAGTTTTAAGAAAACAATTATGCCCTACACCAACATGCATTTAGTGTATGGTACATTTGAAATCCATTTTCATGTCATGTAAAAAAGCCAATTTTATTACTTTGGAATAAACCATTTTATTATGTTTTAATTTCCAATTATTAATATCCATTTAGCCATTTTTAATTTAACCAATTAAATTATAGTTTGTCCTTTGCATGTTGTTAATAATTCCTAATTTAACCAATTAAATTTTAGTTTTGTTTGTTGTTAACTTGTGTGATTAACTTGTAGCATACAAACATACAATCCACAATCATACAATAAACAACCATGCATGCAAAACAATATGTTCACAATCAAGCCAATTTGGTAGACATTTGTTTAGCCGAAAACAAATGCCACCGGTTAAGGGGTTATAACAAAAAGTAGGAGATTTTAAATCTCCCACTTAAAATTGCATCCAAATGCTTCTTCTTGTGTTCTTCAAGTCTTCATTATCTTCATCATTTTACAAAATATATCCTAATACATTTTGTCTAAAAAATGAAATTACAACCTAATCTATTTTACTTACCAAATATAAAATAAATTACATAAACAAAATAATATTATTACAAACCAATTGAATAAATATTATTACAAACCAAATGAATAATAAATAATCATCAAACATGCAACCATACAAACACAAGGTCAGGGATATGATTGTGAACATTGACATACAACAAAATATGAAAAAATGGAAGCACCCAAAACCCATTTTGGGTCTCCAAATTTTCGGCCAAAAATGCAAACCACCCAAACCCATTAATTTTTTTTGCATTCTACCTTCATGCATGTACATAAAATGCAAAATGTATAGTTGGTTTAAAAACCATCTCGAAGTATATTTCAACAACTTCGGCTCTAGATACCATTGTTGGGATTTAACAAGTTTCATTATGCTTAAAACATTTTAAGAATCAAACTTAGCGGGAGCATGTAAAACCCAAATTAAAACTTGTTAATCTTTAACCAATTAAAGTTAAATCCCAAGTAGGATCAAGTTATGAAATATACTTACAAACTACAAGCAAGAATAAAGAGATTATACCTATTCCAAGCTTGTTGATAAGTGATGAAGATGATGATGATGAATGGAGCTCCAAAAGTATGAAACCTCGAGTTGTTATACCCCAAACTTGTGCACCAACACCCTAACTTTGGTTAGGATTTATTTTTACTTGAATATGGCTTGCAAAAAAAATAAAATGAACCCTCTTCTCCCCAAGAAAGGCCACGACCAGCTGCACACTAAAAGGGCAGAATTTTTTTTTGCTTTGATGTGTTTTTGCAAGTGTAAGTCTCAAGGAGTCAAGATGCTTGCATGTTTTGGAAAAAGGAATTGTCTTTGACCAAGAAGGAATCAAAGAGAATGTGTACACAACTCCCATGCCACTTCCAAATTTGTTTTATAAAATAAGTTTTATAAAAGAATTAGATTTTATAAAACCATTTTTATAAATTTCCATATTTAGTTATGTACATCTTTTATATAAAACCAATTTTTATAAAATGTAACATAACATTATTAATTATTTAACCTATAAATAATTAAATCCATGTTATATAAATTATTCCATAATTTATATATATACACATCAAGTAAAATTTCAGAAAACCATTTTTCATAAAGTTCAAGTGTCGCGTATTTAATCAACGATCTAATCGCTAAGATCAAATACGAATAAGGTGTCGGTAAGTTTGTTATTGGGTATGACTCGATTTGGATCATATCATATTAGCCACTTTAATTTAATATGTCTCTCGGGCATACGAAATACCTTCAGTGTTCTATTTTAAGGCTTAGCCTTTGAATGGTATTTATGAATTGGTTCATGATGACACATCATACAATAGCTCAATGTTCCATGCAAACACCAAGAAACTCAAAAGGGATTTGAGTGATTCCTACTTATGGCATTGTCGCCTTGGTCACATAAACAAGAATCGAATGCATAGGCTTCAAAAGAATGGACTTTTGAAATCAAATGAACTAGACTCGTTTGATGTATGTGAATCTTGTTTACAAGGCAAAATGACTAAAGCACCTTTCAAAGGGACCTATAAAAGGGCTAAAGACTTATTGGGATTAATACATTCGGATGTATGTGGACCCTTTAAGCCCATAACCAGGAATGATGAAAGATACTTCATTACCTTCATTGATAACTTTAGTTGTTTCGGATATGTCTACTTGTTAAGACATAGGGACGAAACTTTTGAGGCATTCAAAGAGTATCAAAACGAAGTACAAAATCAACTCAACAGGACAATCAAGGTACTTCGTACCGATAGATGAGGTGAATACCTAAGCGATTATTTACAAGATCATCTTAAAAGTTGTGGGATTATCTTGCAACTTACTCCTCCTGGAACACCTCAACTTAATGGAGTATCCGAAAGGAGGAACCAAACCCTAATGGATATGGTTCGATCCATGATGGCTAGAAGCTCGTTAACTCTATCATTTTGGGGTTATTGTCTATGCTCCGCGGCTCGTATTCTAAATATGGCCCCAACCAAGAAAGTGGAACAAACTCCTCATGAGATGTGGTTTGGAAAACCTCCATCTCTATCATACTTAAAGGTATGGGGATGTGAAGATTATCCTAAGCGTTACGTCCCTAATAAGTTAAATGCTCGATCCACGAGGTGTATCTTCATAGGATATCCCAAGGATGATATGGGATACTATTTCTATGATCCATCTGAGCAAAATGTATTTGTTGCTCGGAAAGCTGAATTCCTTGAAACTAAGTTCCTAATGGAAGGTAATAGTGAAAGGAAGATAGATCTTGAAGAGGTTCAAGATCAAGTAGATGTTACACAATTGGTTGACACTAGCACTCAAAATGAAAATGTTGAGAATGATCAAATGGATGATCAAAGTATACAAGGCGTTCGCAGATCTGGTAGGATTAGTAATCCTCCTGAGCGATATAGGTTTCTCATGGATGGTTGCTATGTGGTTGATTTGGATGAACCAATAAACTACCAAGATGCTTTATCAAGGATTGATAAAGATAAATGACAGGAAGCCATGAATGCTGAGATGCAATCCATGTATGACAACCAAGTTTGGGAACTTGTTGCATAACCTACTGGCTCAAGGCTAGTTGATTGTAAATGGCTTTTCAAAATGAAAACCGACATACATGGAAACTTGGATACATATAAAGCTAGACTTGTAGCAAAAGGTTTCACTCAAACTCAAGGGGTTGACTATGATGAAACTTTTTCTCCTGTTGAAATCCTAAAGTCTATTAGGATATTACTTGCCATTGCTGCTCATTATGATTATGAAATATGGCAAATGGATGTCAAGACCGCTTTCCGAAATGGATATCTAGAGGAAGATGTCTATATGGTTCAGCCTGAAGGTTTTGTTGATCCGAAATATCCTAAAAAGGTATGCAAGTTAAAGAAGTCAATCTACAGATTGAAACAAGCATCTAGAATGTAGAATCATCGTTTTAATGAGGAGGCCAAGAAATTTGGCTTCATTAAAAATGGTGATGAAGCTTGTGTATACAAGAAAGCTAGTGGGAGCACAATCATGTTCCTTGTACTATATGTGGATGATATATTGTTATTTGGAAATGATATTCTGGCAATGCAAGGTGTTAAAACTTGGTTAAGTAAATGCTTCTCCATCCAGGATCTTGGAGAAGCACAATACGTTTTGGAGATTGGGATCTACAGGGATATATCCAAGAAACTGATAGGTTTGAATCAAAGTGCATACATTGAAAAGATCTTGAAAAGGTTCAAGATGGACAACTCTAAGAAAGGTTTGGTACCTATTTAAATAGGAACGCTTCTTAGTTCATCTCAGTGTCCTACCACGAAAGATGAACAAGAGAGAATGAAGAAAGTACCGTACGCATCTGCTATTGGGTAAATCATGTATGCAATGATATGCACTAGACCGGATGTGTCATGCGCTCTCAGCTTGACAAGTAGATACCAGAATAAGCCAGGAAACAGTCATTGGATTGCGGTTAAAAGTATATTAAAATACCTTAGGAGGACTAAGGATATGTTTCTAATATATGGGTCTGGTGAGGAGGAACTCACTGTAAAAGGTTACGTGGATGCGAGTTTCCAAACTAATCGAGATGATTCTCGATCACAATCCGGTTATGTCTTCACATTAAATGGAGGTGCGGTCTCTTGGAAGAGTTCAAAACAGGATGTTGTTGCCTTATCCACTACAGAGTCACAGTACATTTTCGCCTCATTGGCAGCTCAGGAAGCTGCAAGGATGAAGAAATTCATCGACGACTTAGGAGTAGTCCTTTCCATTCAGGACCCTCTTGAGATCTTTTGTGACAACGAGGGTGCGATTGCTCAAATCAAGGAACCTCGTGCTCACCAAAAGACCCGTCACATTGAGCGGAGATTCAACTACATAAGGGATGAAGTTGAAAAGGGAAAGATATGTATTCACAAAGTTCACACAGATCTTAATATAGCGGATCCACTCACGAAACTCTTACATGGTGCAAAACATCAAGGGCATGTTAGTGCATTAGGGCTTCGATACTCTAGTGATTGGTTGTGATTTGTTTTAAGTATTGTAACGGAACGAAATTGTTCAAACTCATTAATATAATTATGGTATTAATTTATTTTGAGTCAAGTTCCTATTTTGCATATTTTATCCATGAATAAGTAATTACTCTAAACTCCGTAGTCGATTACATTTGTGGGAACAAGTGTGAGGTTTAGAGTATTATGAACTTGGATTGATATACATTCACGAGATGAATGTGGGGCAAGGTTGCAACCAAAGTTCATAGATATTTGTGGGATACAAATATTGGAAGACCCACTCTCAAGATTTACTAAATGGAGCCTAGGACGAAAGGATGTGATGAAAGATTCACCTATTCACATTCAAGAGGGGAACTCAAAAGGGATGATGTTATTGAATGGCACTAAGTCATAACATATTGGGGTTGATGGACGGTCGTTAGGTGGTATCCATCAATTGCATCAATTTCTTATGTTTCTCGTGCAAGTGGGAGATTGAAGGTATTTCATATGCCCGAGAGACATATTAAATTAATGTGGCTAATGTGTTATGATCCAAGTCGGGTCATACCCAATAACAAGCTTACCGACACCTTATACGTATTTAATCTTAACGATTGGATCATTGATTAAATACGTGACACTTGAACTTTAAGAAAAATGGTTTTCTGAAATATTACTTGATGTATACATATATATAAATTATGGAATAATTTATATAATATGGATTTAATTATTTATAGGTTAAATAATTAATAATGTTATGTTACATTTTTATAATTGGTTTTATATAAAATGTACATAATTAATATGCAAGTTTATAAAATGTATTTTATAAAAACTAGTTTTATAAAATCTAGTTTTATAAAACTATTTTATTAAAGAAATGGAAGTGGCATTGGAGTCCATGTAAGCATGCATTTTGACTAGTCATTTGTATGGTTACTTCCATTTTCAAGAAGCATATTAACCAAGACATGTTGGGGACAAAGAACACATGCAAACACATCAAAAATACTTCAAAAAAAACTGCATAAACTCTCCAAAAAACCTGCTGTTGGCCGGGGGTTTTTAGAGCAAAAAGAGAGCTCTTAATTTGGTTTTGCAAGCTTATTTCAAGTGTTAAATAAATCCTAACCAAAAGCAAGGGTGTTGGGGTTAAAAACTTGGGGTATTACAACTTGAGGTTTCATCTTTTGGAGCTCCATTCATCCTCATCTTCATCTTTCATTACCTAGCTTGGAATAGGTATAATCTCTTCATTCTTGCTTGTAGTTTGTAAGTATATTTCATAACTTGATCCTACTTGGGATTTAACTTTAATTGGTTAAAGATTAACAAGTTTCAAAATGGTAATTTACATGCTTCCGCTTTCTTAATGTTAATTGGTTTTAAGTATATTATGAACTTGTTAAATCCCAACACCTCAACCCTGTATAGCTAACTCGAACATTACTGCATATAGAGTGTCTATGGTTGTTTCCAAATAATATATATAGATGGGTCGATATGATATGTCAAAACATTATATACGTGTCTATGGTATCCCAAGATTACATAATATATGTTAGAAAATATGTTTAATACAATATAAGTTAGTTAAGTTATGATTTGTATAGATTTGTTACAAATTTCACGTAGCTACAACAAGCAAAATTATCCAATCTTGTTTTACCCATAACTTCTTCGTTTTAAATCCGTTTTGAGTGATTCAAGTTGCTATGGTTTCATAATGAACTGAAATTTATGAAACTAAATAGAAAAAGTATAAGTTTATAGTCGGAAATACAGGTTACAAGTCAATATTGTAAGAGGTAGTCATTTCAGTCGAAAAAACGACGTCTTGATGACCATTTTGAAAAACATACTTCCACTTTGAGTTTAACCATGATTTTTGGATATAATTTCATATTCATAAGAAAAATCATTTTCCCAGAAGAACAACTTTTAAATCAAAGTTTATCATAGTTTTTAATTATCTAACCCAAAACATCCCCCGGTTTCACTACGACGGCATATGTCCGGTTTTACGGTGTTCATCGTGTTTCCAGGTTTTAAATCATTAAGTTAGCATATCATATAGATATAGAACATGTGTTTAATTGATTTTAAAAGTCAAGTTAGAAGGATTAACTTTGTTTGCGAACAAGTTTAGAATTAATTAAACTATGTTCTAGTGATTACTAGTTTAGATATTCGAATAAGATAGTTATATATATATATATATATATATATATATATATATATATATATATATATATATATATATATATATATATATATATATATATATATGAATCGAATGATGTTATGAACATCATTACTACCTCAACTTTAGTAGGTAAACCTACTGGAATTGATAAGAAATGATCTAGCTTCAAAGGATCTTGGATGGCTTGAAAGTTCTTGAAGTAGAATCATGACACGAAAACAAGTTCAAGTAAGATTTTTACTCGAATTAAGACAGTTTATAGTTATATAAATTGAATCAAAGTTTGAATATGAGTATTACCTTGAATTAGAATGATAACCTACTGTAAGTAACAAAGGTTCCTTGATCTTAGATGATTACTTGGAATGGATTAGAAAGCTTGGAAGTATACTTGCAAACTTGAAAGTATTCTTGATTTTATGAAACTAGAACTTAAATAATTTATGAAGAACAATTAGAACTTGAAGAAGAACTTGAGAGAGATTAATTAGATAAACAAAATTGAAGAATGAAAGTGTTTGTAGGTGTTTTTGGTCGTGAATCATGGATGGGATTTAAAGGAAATTCTAGTGTGTATTTTAGTTTCATTATTCATGATATAAAACATGTAACTTATTTTCTAGTTAGATATTTGGTATTAGATGACAAAGCTTTGAGTCTCATATGTTATTAATCATTTAGGGCTGCTAAGGAGCAGATTTTTATGTATATATACGAACAGTATATACATCTAGGAGCTGGGTATTGTACGAGTACGAATACGGATTGAGTACGAGTAGAATTGTTGATGAAAATGAATGAGAATGTAATTGTGAGCATTTTTACCAAGTAGAAGTACTTTGATATGTGTCTTGACGTCTTTCAAAAGTGTACTAATACATCTTAATATACTACATGTATATACATTTTAACTGAGTCGTTACGTCATAGTTAGTCGTTACATGTACGTGTTGTTTTGAAACCTTTAAGTTAACGATCTTGTTAAATGTAATTAATCCATTGTTATTATATCCAAATGAGATGTTAAATCATTATGTTAACATGATAACATGGTGAAGTAACCCGTCCTAATCCATCTGGATGAATACATTACATTTGGTTACATCGCGAGGTACTTGAATTCTATATGATACATTTTACAAACATTGCATTCGTTTTTAAAAGACAAACTTTCATTTCATCGAAAGTTGATGGCATGCCTACCATTTCATAATATATCCAACTATAATTGACTTAATAATGATCTTGTTGAACTCAATGACTCAAATGCAACGTCTTTTGAAATATGCCATGAATGACTCCAAGTAATGTCTCTAAAATGAGCAAATGCACAGCGGAAGATTTCTTTCATACCTGAGAATAAACATGCTTAAAAGTGTCAACCAAAAGGTTGGTGAGTTCATTAGTTTATCGTAATCAATCATTTCCATAATTTAATAGACCACAAGATTTTCATTTCCATTTCTTATAAACATAATCTCATATCAGGCATTTCGCACGGCATTGAGATAAAAATCATTCATATAGTGAACGATTGATAACCGAACTAACAGGATGCATATAGAATATCCCAATCATTCTGGGACTCTCATCGGACATGATAATCTAATTACTAAAGCATTCGTAACCCGAATGGGACATGTCAAGGTCCATAGATCTATCTTTAGGATTCGCGTCAATTAGGGGCCATTTCCCTAATTCTTAGGCTACCAATCTAAAAAGGGGCATATTCGATCCGATAATCCAACCATAGAATGTAATTTTTGAATACTTGTGTCTATTTCGTCAAACATTTATAAAAACAGCGCATGTATTCTCAGTTCCAAAAATATATATTGCAAAAGCATTTAAAAAGGGAGCAAATGAAACTCACTATACTGTATTTTGTAGTAAAAATACATATGACGGCATTGAACAAGTATAAGGTTGTCCTCGGATTAACGAACCTATATCATTCGTATATATATTAAAACGTACACTCGTAATCGAATATATATTATTATTAGTGAATTAATTGTTATTTTAACTATGTTTTTATTAATAATCTAATTAATTACATTTATTAGTATTTATATGTAAATAATAATTAGCTACGTTATATGTAGTAAATATGAATTTTTATATTACCAATAGTTGTTTGATGAAGTAATGTTGATAATAATAAATAAAAACTTTTTTCATCCTATATTACTAATAATCTTAGTTATAAAATGATAATTTTTATAAAAGTGATACTTTTAATAATAATAAATACTAATAATAATAATAACTATAAAAATAAATGATTTTATTAATAGTAATAATACTACTTATTTATCCTTATCTTTTAAATCATAATACTGATAATTTCCTAATTATCTTATTTAGTATCTTCCTTTCATCATCTTTTATATCCTAATTATAATTCTATTTATAAACATAATAATATTATCAATAATCAATAATGGTAATAATAATAATAATAATAACAATAACAATAATAATAATAATAACAATAATAATAATCATAATAATAGTGTTAATATTAATAATACTTATCATAACAATAACAATAATAATGATAATAACTAGTATTAATCAATAATAATAATAATAATAATAATAATTATAATAATAATAATAATAATAATAATAATAATAATAATAATAATAATAATAATAATAATAATAATAATAATAATAATTTTTAAAAATATAAAAACTAAATTAGGAGCCAATTTTAAAAATAATGCACCAAGCCGGGCTCGAACCCTCGACCATTCGCTCACCTGACACAACACTCTTCCACTCCTCCATTTCTTTATTTCTGTTTTGATTCCTAATTAAAATTATATATCATATCGTCCACTATTTCTTCTTCTCCCTCAATTCACTCTAATCGACTGGAACCAAATCAACAATAATAACAGCTAAATGGTTTGGATCTTGGATTCATAAGCTAAACAGAAACGAAGTGAAGGTACAACATTTGAATTGTTTTATCAGAAAAAGAAATTAAAACATCGATAGCCTCGTTTTTTGATCTTTATGAACTCAAATTTTATTTTCGAATTCAAGAACGTTTCAGATAAAAATTACAACATGAAATATACTTTAAATCATCCTTAGAAACTTTTTACATCCTTAATTTAATTTGAAACATCAGAAGAATCACGAATTTCTCGATGAACATAATTGTTGACTTTCGAAAATTAAGTTTGACTTCAAAAATTAGAAATCAATAAAAGAAATTGGAAGGTGAATTTGTGCAGATAGTTTGAGTAAGAGGTTACTAACACTTCTGCATTTCCACATTTTGTTAATTTGTTTGAAAAATGGCTTTTGTAAATTTGAGTTTAAGAACAGAGGTGCAAAACGTTTTCAGTTTCTTATTCTTGACTTTTTGATTAACAGCAAGGAATTATACATAATGTAGGAGTTGGAAAATATGCAGTAACACGAATTGTTCGATTTTGTAGGCTAGTAGTCAATTTGTCGACAGGAATTTACAGATAATAATCGATCAGGAAAATAAAAGAAAACAAAAAAAATATAAAATAAATAAAGTGATGATCACGATGGATAAAGTAATTTGGATATATCTGAATTGATTTAGAATCTTATAACAGAATTTGAGACAAGAAAAATCATCTCAACTACAGAATGACAACGATTTGAAATAGAATACCATACTTTCTGTATTTATAAATGTATTTATTTATATCCTATATACGTAATCTATATGTATATCTGTATACTGTGAAACTGGTTTTCTGTATATCTATACGCATAATTTTGATATTATATTAATACTATTAATAATTACAATAATAATAACAATAATAATTCATAATATTAATAATAATAATATTAATACTTCTTTTAATAACATATTAATAACAATAAATTTTAATAACAAGTATATAATAATATTAGTAATATTAATATTGATAATGATATTATTAATAATAGTAATAAAGATAATGATAATATGACTATAAATATAATAATGATGATAAATAAGATGTTTATTAATGGTGATTATAATATTAGTAATAATAATATAACAATTTATATATATTATATTTCATATCTATATATTATAATGATACTAATTTTTGATATTTAATATTAAAAATATTAATATTATTATAACAACTTATAATTCAAATTCAATATATTAATTTTACATATTAAGAATTTTATAATACATATTAATTATATATTTTATATGATAACATTTATTGAATATTTAATAATTATACATATAATCAACATTTATATATATAGAAATTATATACATATTTATATATTACTATATATATATATATATATATACAATCATGTTTTAAATAGTAAGTAGGTAACTATATTAATTATATTTGTTGAAACAAGTTAATTCAAAGTATTTATTTAATACTTTGTTAACGTTGATAAATTTATATTCAAAATCATTTACATTCAATATACTCTTTATAATAAACTATCAAGTTTTAAACTATCTTAAATTATCTTTTGTAGTAACTAAATCACATGACAGTTTACATTAATATAAATACTTAGTTACATATTTAATTATATATATATATATATACATATATATATATATATATATATATATATATATATATATATATATATATATATATATATATATATATATAATTTAAGATTCGTGAATCGTCGAGAATAGTCACAGGGTAATTTAATATATGAAAACAGTTCAAAATTTTTGATATTCAGTTTAACAGATTTGGCTTATCGTGTCGAAATCATAATAAGATAAAGTTTAAATTTGGTCGAAAATTTTCGGGTTGTCACAGTACCTACCCGTTAAAGAAATTTCATCCCCGAAATTTGATAGAGATGGTCATGGTTGACAATAATTATGTTTTCATGACGTATACGAGCTGAGAATTTGAGTTTTATTACCATTAAGTAATAAGTATAAAATGATTTGATTATTCGAAGAGTACGAATGAAGCTATCACAAAAGATTGAGATAGGATTTGACTTTTGACATAGTCACGGAGGATTTCCGGAATTCATGGAATTTAAAAGAAAACCTTGAAAATCTATAAGATCTGATTTCTTCGGGATTTAAGGAAATTAGGATCCTCTTTAATTAAATGTGATAATCTATTTTGGTTGCTATGTCAGATATTTCACTATAAATCCATCCTCTTCATTTCCTTTATATATTGGAGTTCCATACTTTTGTTTTCTCTTCCCGACTTTAAGTCAAGCGAATAATGGTCCAGAATTCGTAGGTATGAAGTTTCGAATGAACATGACTAACGTTCTAAGAGAGAAATTGTAATAGCACGATCTTGATTGGTTAAATTACCAGAATTCAAGAGAAAAGATAGAACTATCAAGAAAATATGTTCTTGATATGTTTAGAGATTAGGTAGAATGTAAGAGTGGTGTAACCTGGCACATGATAACGGTATGATCTGTGAATCATCACGTTCCATTTAGAAACTCAGAATGACTTACTGTAATATAATCACGTTGATCAAGTGTCATTATATTATACTAACTCATGCATCAATTTCCAACACTACTTAAAAAACATTCTTATTTTAAATTCGAATTTTTTTAGAATTTAGAAACTAAAAATAGTTTCCTTTCTGATGTAACACTGATATCGCGAAGAGATAAATGATTTCAGATAAGAATAGTTATGAAAATATCTCCAGAAATATCGAGGATATTTATAATGAAAGATACGATGATATCTTAGAATTTCTAATATCAAGGATGATGAGGAAAATTTGTCCGTAAAGGTTTAGAGTCAGAAGCAAGGTATTCGTTAATGACTTCAGTAGCTACTGAATCATTTGGGTTCTCTGAAGACAGGTTTAGTCTTTGTGATTTGTCCACAGCCTCCTTCATGGTTTGCTCAATCCGTTTTCTAGTTCCAACATTTTTGAGCTTTGCCAACATACAATTCTTTATCATCAAACTTTTGGCTGTTAAGGTCATTTACAGTTTTTGTTGCTTCATTCAACTTTTCAAAATTCAGAGTATTGATTCGTAGACTGGGTATTTTTCAGAATTTCAGTATGGAAGGTCATAATTCTAAGAGGTAATTGTTATATGTATACATATAACTGTTGATGTAGATATGCTGCGAGATTTCAAAGTACTGATTGCTGATTCTCAGTAATTGGTATAGAAATTCTCGTTATAAGATGCAGGTGAATACACGCTAGGGTTTCAATGAATATAATGATTTTTCCGAAAGTTAAAGATCTATGAAGTTGCTGGTAAGTTTACTGCTAATGCGGTGGGATATAAAAGATTCCTCGGTAACGATGACGAAAGGCAACCTTATATATCAAAGTTATAATAGAGTTTATTCGAATGAAAAGTCGAACATGATTTTCTGAAGGTGTGACAAAATTGGCTACTTTGAAAAGGGATTACCAAGCTATTTTCGGTAATAACAACGCCCAAAGAGCTAGCACAGATACGTGTTAAATGTATACTCAGGTTTTGAATGTTTTCAGGTGCATAACTATATGCATCAATCTTTTCTTCCGTAGATGAAGTGCGGTTAGTTCATCCTCTCGATTGAGGTGTTTTCATGAATCATGAAATGCTTGAACGCAGATTGTAATCGTCAAGATGCAAATGAGGTTTAAGATGAAATCAAGTGACAAACTTAAAGAATTGTTTAGTTTCATATGTTATAATCAGTATTTTAATTCATTTTAATTGTCCAATGTTAGTAGTCCACAGTTGATAGTCCACAGTTAACAGTCCAATAATTCATATATAGCTTAATATATAATATTTGAATTAATTAATACGTATCGTGACCCGTGTACATGTCTCAGACTCGATCACAACTCAAAGTATATATATTATTGTAGAATCAACCTCAACCATGTATAGCTAACTCAAGCATTACTGCATATAGAGTGTTTATGGTTATTCCAAATAATATATATAGATGCTGATAATGCTAAAAAAGAACATATATTTAATATCAATATCCTTCCAATATGTAAAGCTTTTAGTTATTATTGTTCTATTTTTATGTAATAATCGTTTAAATAAATAAGTGCGAAGATAAAAGAAGAAAACGACGATTTGAAGACGCAAATGACCAAAAAGCTCAAATGTACAAGATATAATTCAAGTGGTTCAATTTATTGATAAGAAACGCCTAAAAATGACAAGAGTACAAGCCGCGAAAAGCAAAGTACAAGATATCTAAGCGTACGAAAAGGCGTTAGAAAATTCGGAACTGAGACATAAACCGAGCATCAACGTACAACTCAACGGAGCAAAAATTACAAGTCAACTATGCACAAGAATATAATATAATATATAATTAATTATATATATTATTATATGTTATATTTTTAAGCAGCCCACGTTTTAATCAAGAGGTGAGCTGCAATCCAGAGCTCCGCACTCGCGGAGATATGAGGAACAAAACCTCCGCACTCGCAGAGTTTCACAGTTCAGAGTGGGCCTATAAAAGGCAACGAATTCTGCTCGATCAAACACATCTTTATCTTTTCTTTTCTATGTAACGTAAATATATATATATATATATATATATATATATATATATATATATATATATATATATATATATATATATATATATATATATATATATATAATATAATTTTAATTCTAAGTTAATAATAATAAGGTTATTGTAAGAATGTTTTACGGGTTTTAAGTCGGAACTCTGTCCGTGTAACGCTACGCGATAAATAATCACTATAAGCTATGTTCTTCCTTTTTAAATTAATGTCTCGTAACTAAGTTATTATTATGCTTATTTGAGCCGAAGTAATCATGATGTTGGGATAAATATTAAGATGGGGTTATTGGATTTTGTACCATAATTTGGGTTTGGACAAAAGACAGACACTTGTGGACATTGGACTATGGACTATTAATAGATGGGGGTATTGTCTAATTGAGCGACAACTCATTGGAATCTGTCAAACCTATCTTCAAATTAGTTAATCTAATAATTATAAAATGATTATGCATGTCCTATTTAGTGACGTTTATACGACATCGTTTACAATCATTTAATTAATCAATTGGATTGGGTAATTGATTATTCATTATGGCCAAGTGAATAAATTAATGTATCATGGACTAATTAAAACAGAGGTGGATTACATACAAAGATAATTGGTGTAATTGTTAACAAAGTATTAAAACCTTGGATTACACGCAGTCGATAACCTAGTGTAATTATTAACAAAGTATTAAAATCTTGTTACAGTTCGAATCCCTAATTAGTTGGAATATTTGACATCGGGAATAAGGTTAATTTGACGAGCATTTTATAATTATGACTGATAGACTATTTTGGACAAAAACCAAATAGGTATCAAATAATCCAGGACAAAGGACAATTAACCCAGGGTAATAAATTAAAATCAAAAACGTCAAACATCATGATTACGGAAGTTTAAATAAGCATAATACTTTTATTTCATATTTCATCGTACCTTTATTTACTGTCATTTTAATTACTGCAATTTACTTTATCGCAATTTAAATTCTATCATTTATATTATCGTCATTTATCTTTACGCTTTATTTAAAATCGACAAACCGGTCATTAAACGGTAAAAACCCCTTTATAATAATATTACTATACATAATTATATATATTTTATATAAATATAGTTGTTAAAAATATAGCGTTAAACTCAGCTAGCTCCCTGTAGAACGAACCAGACTTACTAAAAACTACACTACTTTACGATTAGGTACACTGCCTATAGTGTTGTAGCAAGGTTTAGGTATATACCATTCTATAAATAAATAAACAACTTGTGTAAAAATTGTAACGTATTTAATATTATTTCATAGTAAAATATAATAGTATTTCGTACCCCTTCGCTTTAACATCAGATGCGTCGATATGATATGTCAAAACCTTGTATACGTGTCCCGATATTTAAAGTGCGTAAAATAAATAACAGAAATTAAATGACGATAAATAAAATTGCGATAAATAAAATGTAATCAGTTAGCTAGGAACAGTTAGCTGGAAATAGTTAGCGTGGATTCTTAACTAAAATTTTTTCTCATAGTTAATTCGTTTATTTCTAAAAAAATTTATTTTGTCCAATGTTTTTCTTTATTATGCCACTTGTTGGATTCTGATAAATCAAAATCCAAATATGAAATTGGATGAAAATGCTTATTCTGTGGTGAATGGATTTGTATATCGGTGGATGTAAGTAGGATAGTAAATGACTGTTGAATCAGCTTCGAAGAATGTACAGTGTAACTTATTAATGTGAAATCTGAATATTCATGGGCTATTACCTACCCGTTAAAATATTTTCACCAATAACAGTTTGTACAAAAGAATTTTTAATTACAATCTTTATGAAAATATACTTACATATATATTTTCTTCAGATGTAATCATAGATTTAATGAGTTAATATAATATTAATCTCATTTGATTTACCGTTAGAACTAGAATGAATAATCTCCAAAACTTTAGAGATTACATAATCGCCATGTCGAACGAGGATAAATGATGTAGAACATCATGTAGAACGATGATTATGCTTAAGGAATAGATTGTGATGTTGAGGCATGTGATGTTGAAACTTGGGTTGTTGGTGGTACTGGTGTTGATGCTGAAGCTGGTAAGTTTTGCACCATATACTCCAAATTGATTACTCAAGCGCGAAGCTCGTTGACTTCTTCCATTACTTCAGAATGATTGTCGGTTGGGACGAGCGGATGAATACTATCTAGAATTTGAGATAGTATATAATCATGATGAGATACTCTAGATGTGAGAGAGAAAATGGTGTCTCAAACAGGTTCGTCGGTAAGCGCTTCAGGTTCATCATCAAGAGGTGAATTCGGTTGGTGGAAGGGATCGCCTTCTTCGCGTCTCCATTAATTAAGTCGACTACGAACCCATCCCCAATTCATCCAGAATTGGTGATGACTGATTGGTTGATCCATTCCGGTCACACTGCTTTCGGAGATCGAGTGTGTTTCTATATCGGAATAGCTGTCGGAATCCGAGGAATTTGAACTAGTGACGAGTTCCATTACATTCGATATGAAATGATTTTCAAATATTAGATGATATTCTAATTATATAGAATATCTATATATATAGTACTAAAGATTTCGTGGATTACGGAGGAATTTACGGAATATGTCAGGCAAAGTTTACAGTAACAGATACGCTAGGATATGAATTTTTGTCTATACACTATTCATGCAATCAATGCAGTAAGATGTATCTAGACTAAGAATGATAAGCAGGTAATTTCCTAAGGAGGATAAGCAGGGAATTTTTGTCAAAAAATGATAAGCAAAACTTTTGACATGCAGACACGGTCGAAGTCTAGACTCACTATTGCATCTAAACAACTATCAGTTAGACACACTATTGCAAGACCTGGTTTGCTAAGACCACCGCTCTGATACCACATGAAATTAGTGGGGACGCATCTCACTCAGTGCCTTCCCAGCATACCGCCTGGTGACCACTGAGCGTACCCCAGACACTAATTTTACGGCCATACCTCTTGGAAAAGCCAACCATATTCGGACCGCGAGGAGTAAGAGCCAATGCTTCGTCACAGGTAACACTGTGAGAACCCCCTCTACGATTAAGCCGATGACACATCTTAAACCAGCTCTGATACCACATGAAGTAACCCATCCTAATCCATCTGGACGAATATATTACATTTGGTTACATCGCGAGGTACTTGACCTCTATATGATACATTTTACAAACATTGCATTCATTTTTAAAAGACAAACTTTCATTTCATCGAAAGCTGACGGCATGCATACCATTTCATAATATATCCAACTATAATTGACTTAATAATGATCTTGTTGAACTCAACGACTCAAATGCAACGTCTTTTGAAATATGCCATGAATGACTCCAAGTAATGTCTCTAAAATGAGCAAATGCACAGCGGAAGATTTCTTTCATACCTGAGAATAAACATGCTTAAAAGTGTCAACCAAAAGGTTGGTGAGTTCATTAGTTTATCATAATCAATCATTTCCATAATTTAATAGACCACAAGATTTTCATTTCCATTTCTTATAAACATAATCTCATATCAGGCATTTCGTACGGCATTGAGATAAAAATCATTCATATGGTGAACGCTTGATAACCGAACTAACAGGATTCATATAGAATATCCCTATCATTCCGGGACTCTCATCGAGCATGATAATTGAAGTACTAAAGCATTCGTAACCCGAATGGGATATGTCAAGGTCCATAGATCTATCTTTAGGATTCACGTCAATTAGGGGCCATTTCCCTAATTCTTAGGCTACTAAGCTAAAAAGGGGCATATTCGATTCAATAATCCAACCATACAATGTAGTTTTTGAATACTTGTGTCTATTTCGTCAAACTTTTATTAAAATAGCGCATGTATTCTCAGTCCCAAAAATATATATTGCAAAAGCATTTAAAAAGGGAGCAAATGAAACTCACTATACTGTATTTTATAGTAAAAATACATATAACGGCATTGAAAAAGTGTAAGGTTAGCCTCGGATTCATGAACCTTTATCATTCGTATATATATTAAAACATACACTCGTAATCGAATATATAAATTATTATTAGTGAATTAATTGTTATTTTAACTATGTTTTTCATTAATAATCTAATTAATTACATTTATTAGTATTTATATATAAATGATAATATAGCTACGTTATATGTAGTAAATATGAATTTCTATATTACCAATAGTTGTTTGATGAAGTAATGTTGATAATAATAAATAAAAACTTGTTTCATCCTATATTACTAATAATCTTAGTTATAAAATGATAATTTTTATAAAAGTGATACTTTTATTAATAATAAATACTAATAATAATAATAACTATAAAAATAAATGATTTTATTAATAGTAATAACACTACTTATTTATAATAATAACTATAATGATAATAATGTTGATAATGAGGTTACGATAATAATCAAAATAACAATTTTAATCATAATTATATATTATCTTATACTTATAATTTTTATCCTTATCTTTTAAATCATAATACTGATAATTTCCTAATTATCTTATTTAGTATCTTCCTTTCATCATCTTTTATATCCTAATTATAATTGTATTTATAAATATAATAATATTATCAATAATCAATAAGGGTAATAATAATAATAATAATAATAACAATAACAACAATAATAAAAATAACAATAATAATAATCATAATAATAGTGTTTGTATTAATAATACTTATCATAACAATAACAATAATAATGATAATAACTAGTATTAATCAATAATAATAATAATAATAATAATAATAATAATAATAATAATAATAATAATAATAATAATAATAATAATAATAATAATAATAATAATAGTAATAATAATAGTAATAATAATAATAATAATAATAATAATAATAATAATAATAATAATAATAATAATAACAATAATAATAATAATAATAATAATTTTTAAAAATATAAAAACTACCTTAGGAGCCAATTTTAAAAATATTGCACAAAGCCGGGCTCGAACCCTCGACCATTCGCTCACCCGACACAACACTCTGCCACTCCTCCATTTCTTTATTTCTGTTTTGATTCCTAATTAAAATTATATAACCCATCGTCCGCTATTTCTTCTTCTCCCTCAATTTACTCTAATCGACTGGAACCAAATCAACAATAATAACAGCCAAATGGTTTGGATCTTGGATTCATAAGCTAAACAGAAACGAAGTGAAGGTGCAACATTTGAATTGTTTTATCAGAAAAAGAAATTAAAACATCGATAGCCTCATTTTTTGGTCTTTATGAACTCAAATTTGATTTTCGAATTCAAGAGCGTTTCAGATAAAAATTACAACATGAAATATACTTTAAATCATCCTTATAAACTTTCTGCATCCTTAATTTAATTTGAAACATCAGAAGAATCAAGAATTTCTCGATGAACATAATTGTTGACTTTTGAAAATTAAGTTTGACTTCGAAAATGAGAAATCAATAAAAGAAATTGGAACGTGAATTTGTGCAGATAGTTTGAGTAAGAGGTTACTAACACTTCTGCATTTCCACATTTTGTTAATTTGTTTGAAAAATGGCTTTTATAAATTTGAGTTTAAGAACAGAGGTGTAAAACGTTTTCAGTTTCTTTTTCTTTCCTTTTTGATTAACAGCAAGGAATTATACATAATGTAGGAGTTGGAAAATATGCAGTAACACGAATTGTTCGATTTTGTAGGCTAGTAGTCAATTTGTCGACAGGAATTTAGAGCTAATAATCGATCAGGAAAATAAAAGAAAACAAAAAAAATATAAAATAAATAAAGTGATGATCACGATGGGTAAAGTAATTTGGATATATCTGAATTGATTTAGAATCTTATAACAGAATTTGAGACAAGAAAAATCATCTCAAATACAGAATGACAACGATTTGAAACAGAATACCATACTTTCTGTATTTATAAATGTATTTATTTATATCCTATATACGTGATCTATATGTATATCTGTATACTGTGAAACTGGTTTTCTGTATATCTACACGCATAATTTTGATATTATATTAATACTATTAATAATTACAATAATAATAATAATAATAATTCATAATATTAATTATAATATTAATACTTCTTTTAATAATATATTAATAACAATAAATTTTAATAACAAGTATATAATAATATTAGTAATAATAATATTGATAATGATATTATTAATAATAGTAATAAAGATAATGATAATATGACTATAAATATAATAATGATGATAAATAAGATGTTTATTAATAGTGATCATATATTAGTAATAATAATATAACAATTTATATATATCTATATATTATAATGATACTAATTTTTGATATTTAATATTAAAAATGTTAATATTATTATAACAACTGATAATTCAAATTCAATATATTAATTTTACATATTAAGAATTTTATATTACATATTAATTATATATTTTATATGATAACATTTATTGAATATTTAATAATTATACATATAATCAACATTTATATATAAAGAAATTATATATATATATATATATATATATATATATATATATATATATATATATATATATATATATATATATATATATAAATCATGTTTTAAATAGTAAGTAGGTAACAATATTAATTATATTTGTTGAAACAAATTAATTCAAAGTATTTATTTAATACTTTGTTAACGTTGACAAATTTATATTCAAAATCATTTACATTCAATATACTCTTTATAATAAACTATCAAGTTTTAAACTATCTTAAATTATCTTTCGTAGTAACTAAATTACATGACAGTTTACTTTAATATAAATACTTAGTTATATATTTAATTATATATATATATATATATATATATATATATATATATATATATATATATATATATATATATAATTTAAGATTTGTGAATCGCCGAGAATAGTCACAGTGTAATTTAATATATGAAAACAGTTCAAAATTTTTGATATTTAGTTTAACAGACTTGGCTTATCGTGTCGAAATCATAATAAAATAAAGTTTAAATTTGGTCGAAAATTTCTGAGTCGTCACACATGGTGTATGAATATATCTTAATATCATATATATATATATATATATATATATATATATATATATATATATATGCTAAAATACTATTACAACGATAATCGTTACATATATATTGTTTCGAAATTATTAAGTTTGTAGTCTCATCTTACTCGTGTAATTCATTGTTAATACACTTAATGATATAATTAATTATCATTTTATCATGTTAAACATAGTGTGTTCATATCTTAATACAATACATATGTATTTATTTTAATTAAAACGTTGTTATAACGATAATCATTATATATATCGTTTCGAGTTTCATTAATTCAGAAGTTTCATTTTATGCAATATAGCTCTTTGTTAATATACCTTGTGAGATACTTACATATCATAATATCATGTTAAATATATATATATATATATATATATATATATATATATGTATATATATATATATATATATATATGTATATATATATGTATATATATATGTATATATATATGTATATGTATATGTATATATGTATATATATATATATATGTATATATGTATATATATATGTATATATATATATGTATGTATATATGTATACATATATATGTATATATGTATGTATACATATATACATATATATATATATATATATATACATATATATATATATGTATATATATATATATGTATATATACATATATATATATATATATATATATATGTAGCGACCCGACAAAATTGTCATTGATGGCGCCGACTACTTAGGTCCCATTACGTGGTCATAAGTCTTTAAAATAACGTTTGATCGAAAATAAGTCGCATTCATTTCAAAAGTTAAGATTTGTTCCCAAGTTTACAAGAATCGTTCATCCAAAAGTTACGTTACAAAGTTATAAGTACAATTGAAATCTATGCGACACGATTTAAAAGTAGCCAAAAGATGCTCCATGTATGCATGTATATACTCGACATCCAAGCAAGTATCAAAAGTAATGAGCGGAAGCATGTATCACAAATTGTTCAAAGACCTGAGAAAAACATAGAAATCTGTCAATGAAAATGTTGGTGAAATCATAGGTTTAAGTAACATTGATATAATAGTAATACATTCCAAAAGTTTATTTCACGAGCACCCAATTATCAATGCTTAACATTCCTTCCATAGAACCCCATCATAATAGTGTTAGAACATACACTGTTTCTCGAAAATATATTTCATTCGTAAACGGTAGCGAACCGTTTGAATGAGGGTTTGTCAAACCCATATGGATCCATACAACATAAGTTCTCGCTTACACCCGGCAAGTGTAACTAATGATAATCGAATTGAGGATTTTGTTCTAAACTCGTATGTAGAATGTTTGTTTTCCTGTACTTGTGTTCACTTAGTAAAAAGAAACGTTTATGTTTTCTCATCCCAAATGTAAGTTCAAAAGAGTAAAAGTGGGACTATGATCTCACCTTGAATGCACGTATGTAAAAGTACTTCAACAAGTATACGTGTGCAAGAACGAATGCTAGTCTTGACCTAAACGAATAGGTTTGTATCAATAACGGTAAACACGATAGGTCAAAGTGTTCATGTAGTCTTATGGCTCGTTAAGACTCGATCATAATAGCATGTGAATCAAATTTTCATATTTCATGTAAGGTACAAGTATAAAAGCATGTTAGAATGATTGCACAAACATTTAGTTAAATTTGATTAAAAGTCAACTTCAATCGGTCAAAGTCAACGAAAAAGTCAACACGTTCGGGTCGGGTCCCGAACTATTTTTATGAGGTTTTTATTCATATATAAGCATGTTAGAACAAGTTACATGTGAATCAGAGGTCCATAGCGTGCCAAAACATTTTTCATATTTTTACCATGTAGGTCAGAATCAAACTACGCCTATTGTTGCGCCGCGACAAAGGCTGGCCGCACCGCGGCGAATAACGGGTGTTGGTACCTAGTCAGTCTCAATTGTCTTGGTCCCAAACCAAAATTCAAACAAACATAAAACACAAACCGTAAACACTTAGAACTCGTATCTTATATCGTTGGAAAGGTAATTTGACAAGGAACACGACTAAGCACATTTCAACAACTAAAAACATCATTTGCAATAACCACTTTTCAAATCAAATGATCAATCAATGCACACATTTAATGCTTCAAATTTTACAAGTGCACATTTATGATTCGGGCATTTAATGCATACATAAAACACGCCGTTTTGTAGATAATCAAGCATACAATACAACTAACTACTTACTAACAATAATTCATGGCATTCAATGCATCAAATATTCATTTCAAGCTTATCAAAGCCTAACCCAAATTCACCAAAATCAATAATCAAGTTTATGGAGTTTTCTCAAGCAACCTACACATCAAATTGAAGCTAGTGATGTTAGGAACACATTTAATATATGCATTTATAACATTTAACAACATTCAAGCAACCAAATCATCAAATCAAACACACCAAAGTTCATATTCAAGCTAGTTACTTCAAACAACGAGATCGAGCATATAAATCATATAATCATGTTAGACTTGAGCCATAGACACTAATTAACAACTTTATAAGTTAAAAATATCAAGAACACAAAATCTAGTGATTTTAGAAAGTTATCCAAACTTGATGAAATTGGTATGAAATCGAAGAGGAAGTTGCAAGGATTTCAAATATGTAATTTGTTTTGATTGAAGCTTGCTAAATGTGATTTAGATGATGAATCTTTGAAATGAAGATTGAGAGAAATTTGGAAAGTATTAAATGAAAATGGAAATGAAATGAAAAAGGAAATGGGGAGGTGGGGTTGACTAGTCAAAGCTAGTCACCTCTTTGGCACCTTGGCAAAATTAGTCCCTCAAGTTCAGTTGCGGGTGCGTGAGTTACCTAAACAAGATGTTTTAAAACGCGTATTAACGGAAGATGTTATAATCATATAACGGACTTAAAATAAATAAACAGAAATTCAAATGGAAAAAGGCGTGATGTTACATTACCTACTCCTTAAAAGAAATTTCGTCCCGAAATTTAAGTAGGCGTAGTAGTCGTTGTTTCTTCCTCGGAATCTTGCATTTCCGGAACCGGGAATAAGTGAGGGTATTTCTTTTGCATTTGATCTTGCCTTTCCCAAGTAAACTCGGGTCCCCTTTTGGCATTCCAACGGACCTTGACAATTGGAATTCAGCATTGTTTTAACGTCTTGACGGAGGTGTCCACAATTTCAACCGGTTCCTCCACGAAATGAAATTTGTCATCAATGGTAAGCTCTTCAAGAGGGATGACGATGTTGGGTTCGGCAAGGAACTTTTTCAAGTTGGATACATGAAAAGTAGGATGAACGGAGCTCAATTGAGGTGGAAGATCTAAACGATAAGCAACGGTTCCAATACGCTCCAAGATTTCGAAAGGACCAATATACCGCGGATTTAGCTTCCCGCGTTTCCCAAAATGAATTGCATCTTTCCAAGGTGCGACTTTTAACATTACTCGGTCACCGACTTGAAATTCGAGGTCGTTGCGTCCTTTGTCGGTATAGCTCTTTTGACGACTTCGGGCCGTCCTAAGCCTATCTTGGATTTGAACGATTTTCTCGGTTGTTTCATGAATGAGTTAGGGTCCGGTGATTTGTGTGTCGCCTACTTCGGCCCAACAAAGAGGTGAACAACATTTTCGGCCATATAAAGCTTCGAATGCTGCGGCGTTAATACTCGCGTGATAACTATTATTGTAGTAGAATTCGGTGAGAGGCAAGTGCTTATCCCAAGCTTTTCCAAAGTCGAAAACGCAAGCTCGTAGCATGTCTTCCAAGGTTTGAATTGTGTGTTCGCTTTGTCCATCGGTTTGAGGGTGATATGCGGTGCTCATGTCTAAACGCGTTCCCAACGCTTCTTGCAAGGTACGCCATAATCTAGAAACAAAACGGCCATCTCGGTCGGAGATAATCGATAAAGGTACACCGTGTCGGGCTACGATCTCCTTAATGTAAAGTTGTACAAGTTTCTCCATTTTATCGGTTTCCCTCATGGCTAGGAAGTGCGCGGATTTGGTAAGTCGGTCAACAATAACCCAAATAGTATTGATGCGTTGAAACAGTACCTTTATTTATGAACGAATTTGAGTTATTTTGTTACACGAATTGATTTATTGTATATATAGTATTTTAATGAATTTAGGTTGGTTTCAAACATATATAGGCAATTAGTCCTATCCGTGTAGTTTAGTTTGTTGGTAAATCCGGTTCGTTCCACAGGGAGACAGTGTCCAAATTAATTTTTTAATAGTCTTTGAGGTTAAACTTATTTAAAGGGGGTTTTGGATTAGGAATTTATAATACTACATAATAATAATAAAATATAACTTAATCCTAATTTAATTAAACTACTTATTAATTTATACGAATACATTATTTATAATTATTAACTTAAAAGTGAATTAATTGAAATTATACTAATAAGTTTATTACTAAATGATAATTAATAAAATAATAACTTTTAATAAAACTAATTGATTAGAATTTTGTTTTGAGCAATTATACTATAAATTTATTTAAATTAACTAAATAACATATTTTAATTAAATTAATATAAATTAATAGGAATTATAATAATTAACTAATTATAAACTAATTACTAATTATAAATTATTATCTTAAATACTAGTTATAAATTAATAACTTAAATATAATAATAAAATATTTAAAACCCTAGATTTTAACCTAATTGCTACAGTACTCGTATTAATACTTACGCGTTTCGTGTAATGATATACGCGTTCCGCGTATGTTTTAAAACTTACGCGTAGCGTATAAAATTATACACGATCCGCGTATGTTATAGTCCAGGTGACAAACAGTGCTGGTACAGATTTTAGTATTTTGATGTAATTTTTATATTTTAGTGTGTAATAATAATAATAATACATAAATAATAATAATAATAAATTTACAATATATATAAATGGGAGTGGTTACTTAAATATGTCACCTCTAGATCCATGGATTGTTTTAAGTTTAAGCTCGTATTAAAATGTTTAGTATAAAACTTATATTTTCCTTTCGAAAAATTATAAAGTTTTAACTAACTAAATTAAATCTAATTTTCATTGGATTATATTTAGATAGTTACTAGTCCTTAAGTATTTAAATTGAGACCCAACCCAGTTTTGAACTTCGCCAAAACCCAAATCATAACGGTTTCCCATTTTACAATTTCACTATTATATGACTCATGATATTACCCAAACCACCGAACTTTATTTCTAATTTAGTGTTAGTAAATTATTCATAAATTCGTCTAGATCACTTTTAATGTTGAAGCTTAATTTATATAGATAAAAATAACTTTCATTATTTTAATCTAACAAATTGAGTGACAGGGGTTGAATATCCAAATACATAATAATGGTTCTTTTAATTAGGCTCAATGTTAAAAATACTACAGTTACATTTTAATTTTTACAAATGATAACAATCTATTTCACTAGGGGCTCTACATCTAAGCAACCACTAGGGAAATTTAGCTATTCATTATACTAGGGTAAACGTAAAAATATAAATATACAAATATAATAATAATGATAAAATTTGATAACGATAATTTTAATGGGATATACTTACGAAAATCTTCACTCTCATTTACTTTAAACGGTAGAAAATTACAATAACAACACCCCTTTTAGCGCGTACAATAATACCCTTAATCACGAACAATACACCCTTGAAACTAACTAAAAATTTAACTTGGAACTGAAATTAATATTGGTACTTGAAAATAAAATACAGTAGCTAAAAATGATGTAAATGTTAATGTATATATTTTTGGACCTGTGTAAATTGTATGTGTGAAAATGTGTCTGTCTCCCTCTGTATGTCTCTAGTACTCCGTATTATAAGAGCTGAAGTTGTAGGTAACTTGAGTGTTAATGCCTTTTCTTGCTGTAGCACTGAAAAAGAAGTTATATAAAACACAAAATCAGCCGTCCCATTTGCATTTGGAATCTGGATCTGGACTCGACATTACGCGTTTCGCGTAACAATTCACACGTTTCGCATAAGACAAAAATACTACGCATTTCGCGTACTTATCTACGCGATCCGCGTAAGAGTAGTCGACAGTTTTCTTATTTTTATTTTTTCGCTTGTTCTCTGTTGATCCCGTGTTTACGTATATCGACTTGGAACTTTTCATTTGAACTCTTCTCTTTGTTCATCTTGAACTTGCATTCGGGTAAACATTATCTTGATACATATTTGGTTTAAATCCATCGTTTTATTGTTGTTTTATCAAACTTCAAGCTCGTGTTTACTTTTGTCATTTTTCTTGTGAATTATACATTTGAATGTCTTCGTTTCGGTAAAAGCTGATGAAATATAAATGATATTGCTTCGAAATATATGTATGTTTAAAGCAATATCAAAATACCCCACACTTGAACGTTGCTTGTCCTCAAGAAATTACATCTTCTAAATAGAATTGGAACATTACATATTTTTCCATATCGAACATTAAATCACACAACACACACTACACGAAATGAAACACACGCTATATGGAATAAGTTGGAAACACTACACAATTTTCATTGGATCACACGCACACCACACAAAATGAAATTCTGACAACAGAAACAAAGTAGAAATCTCGTGATTAAGGTTTAAAAATTTGGATCCTTAGGGAAAATTGGACCTTATGAAAACGTTTTAAGATTTTATAAAATGGCATGCTAGTTTTTACACTGGACACATTTTCCGTTTTTAACCTCAAATTCTGATCGAGGGTAACTAAAAACCGTAGTCTCAGTCGGCGATTAGCAAGCTATCCGCCCCCATAATTGAAGTATTATGGAACTTGAAACCGAATGTCCTAAAAATGGTTTTACACAATATAATTCATAAAATAGCATAAGTTTTAGAATAAAATTATATTGTGTCCAAATATCATCGGTGAACCATGAGTTTGCACACCTCAATTTGTTAAGGCATATGTATGTTGACCGCGGTCAAACATAGATGCGGTTGATCTTTACGAAGATCATCCATCTGGGGATTAGATTCATTAGTCTTAAAAGCCAATTTGCAATGTGCCCCCCATTGTACGAGACAGATCCAGCTCATGGTTAGGATAAGTCTGACCACCAAAAACCCTGTTTGATGCTGAGTTGAGGTGGATTTCCAGCCGATGACAGAGATGACTTTTCAAGATTTTTCGTCAACCTACAGCTGTTCTGGACTACATCTTCTAACATAAGTTAGCAAGTGTGTCATTTTGGAAGACTTTACTTCCTTAATGAGATTTTCAGGTTTATACATTCTAAAGCAATGATATCTGCAATAAACTTCATAGAAACATGTGATAAATGGTTCTAAACATATGGGTTTATAAATTCTGCTATACTTGGTTTTCTTTTATATATTTTAATCAAATAAACTTATGTATTTTTAATGTATGGAGACAATAATTTCGGTTTTTTTTCACCTAATCTTTAATTGCTCGTAATTACCTTAAAAATTGACTAGATATATTTCTTTAAAAATTTTCAAAATTTTTTATAAAAACCACTAGATTATAAGTTCTCGAGAATTTATATACTCCCACCCCACACTTAAGATTAAATGTATAAATTTGAGAGGACAAAAAGTGTAAAGTATTTAGACCTTCCTTTGTTAAGCAATTGGAGATTTTAAAATGCTTAATTTATGAACATATCCAATCCTTTTTATCTCAATAATACTTTCGTGTTTCGCTATGTCGAATCTTATCATCGTAAGTACCTGTCAACAAATATGTCAAACACAAACGAGATGGGGTTGTACTTTAGTAGTACAAAAAATTTTACCCCACACTAAAAGTTTTTGTAAATATAAAATATATAAAAGTAAAACTAAATTAACACACCATAAAAATTATTTTACACAAAACAAATACAAAATAAATAGTTCTAAAACTAAAAAGAAACTAGAAAAATGACCATGCATGGCCTCCCTGATCTTCCTGTTCCCGCTGTTGTTGCTGCCGTTGTTCATTTAGGAGTTGTTCCTCGTAAAAATGCCTATAGGCTTCCTGACTTGCGGCTAGGGCAGCATTGGGGTCATAAGGTAGAGGTAGAGGGTCACCGTGTCCTTGCCAAGGGGTGTATGAAGGAAAAGCTGAGGGTGCGTATTGTTGTGAGTTCCTTTTTTTTTCTTTTCAACTTTATAATTAATCAAACCTTTAAAATTTCTTTTATAAATTTATATTTGTTGCTACGGAAATTTCGGTTGTTATACCTAGTCTTTATCCGTTTATAAATTTTAAAAATTAATTTATAAAATTTAATAATTTAAAAGTTAAAGTTTTTAATATTTTACGAAAATACAAATAAAACAAAAACATTCTATTTATTTTTTTTTTTATATATATAATTTTTTTCTTTTCAACTTTATAAGTACTTAAATTTCAAAATATCAATTTTAAATTTATATTTGATGTAACGGAAATTTCGGTTGGTATACCTAGCCTTTATCCATTTATAAATTTTTAATTTCAATTTATAATTTAATATTTTAAAAGGCAAAGTTTTAATATTTTTCAAAAACAACTTAAAAACAAAACACTCTATTTTTTTTTCTTTTTAAATTTTAAAATTAAAAGAAAATTAATGTTTAAAATTAAAAACAAGTACATGAAAAATAAAAATTAGATGAATTTAAAATACACTCTATTTTTTTAAATTTTTTAAATTTTAATATATACTTTCAAACCAACTAATTTTCAAACTTAAAACTTTGTTTTCTATCAACTAGGTAGAGATAATCTCGGTTGTTACACCTATCATTACCCACGACAAAAGTTTACAAGTTATATATCTTTACGGTTATTGATAAAAAAGTATTTTTTTAGTAGTTTTAATTTTTCTTTTGTTTTTGTAGTTTACTATTTAAAAGATATATTATGAATCCAACAATTAATTTCGTGCAATTTGAAGAACGACAATTCAGTTGTTATACTTAACATTATCGTTTTCAATGAAAACATGTTAAATTCAAGGTTTATCAATTTTAAATGGTAGACCCTTTTAATAAAAATAAACAAAAAATAAATACAAACTAAATACACCAAAACATAAACACACAAAAATGCACAAAAACACAATTGGCGAGAAAAAGAATTAGATTGTGAAACCGCGTCGACTTGCCTCATAGTGGAGTCGTACCATTTCGTCCCCCATGGGTTCGTAGGCGTAACCTCGTTGGTTTAAGAGGTTTTCCTTTGAACATTTAAAAGGCCCTTCTCGGCATAAGGTTACGTACTCGAAATTAGAGTCCGTCTGGTTCTTTGGGCAATTTCCGTAATGAGCTAGTTTTCCACATTTTACACATTTGCCCAAATGACGCGCTCGACGTTTCTTAGCTGATTTTGATTTTCCTCTGGCATAATTTTTCTCGTTAAGTTTTTGCCTTATTTCTTTACTCGCCTGATCGCATTTATTCTTTATATCTAATACCACGTCCCTCGGTAAAATTTTATCGCACATCAAAAGGAAATGGTTGTAGACATATTGATTGCGTATGTTGAAAATATACAATAAATAAAAACAAAAAATAATAAAATAAAAATAAAAAGGTAGAATGGAGGGAAAAGACTAGTTCTTTAGTGTCTGCTAGGGAAAGACCGAACAAACCCCACTCTTAAAGATGAAAATAACGTTCGAGAATGGAGTTGAAAAACCTTAAAGTTACCCTGAATTTACTTGTCCTTAGGGTAGAAGGTGATCTTATCTCTTTCCGTAGTATTGATTCCTTCAAAGTATAATTTGAGTTGATGACCGTTCACTTTGAAAGTTCCACCGTCTTTGCTATATAATTCTGCATATCCAGATGGAAAAACTTGTTTTATTATATATGGCCCAGTCCATCGGGATCTAAGTTTCCCAGGTGAAAACTTAAAACGTGATTGGAATACTAATACTTTATCCCCTTGTTCAAATTCTTTCTTTTCTTTTAACCGTGCATCGTGCCATCTTTTAGTTTTCTCCTTGTATGTTTTAGAGTTTTCATACGCTTGTAGTCTTAATTCATCTAATTCATTCAGTTGTAAGAATCGGTTTTCTCCGGCTTTCACAAGGTCGGTATTACATTCTCTCAGAGCCCAGTATGCCTTGTGTTCAACTTTGACAGGTAGATGACACGCCTTACCGTAAATTAATCGGAAAGGTGTAGTACCGATGGGTGTTTTGAATGCAGTTCTAAATGCCCAAAGTGCATCATCTTGCTTTCGATGCCAGATTTTTGGATTATTTTTAACCGTTCTTTCTAAAATTCGTTTAAGACCTCTGTTTGTGTTTTCAACTTGACCACTCGTTTGAGGGTGGTAAGAAGTTGAAAAATGATGATTAACTCTGTACTTTTTAAGCACTTTCTCGAGTAGTTGATTTGTAAAATGAGTTTCACGATCACTGATTAATGCTTTTGGAATTCCAAAATGCGAGAAAAGATTTTTAAGAAAGTTGACAACAACTCGAGCATCATTAGTGGGTAGGGCTTTTGCTTCAGTCCATTTAGAAACGTAATCGACTGCCACGAGAATGTATTTGCATTTGTTAGAAGCGGGGAATGGTTCCATGAAGTCAATACCCCAAATGTCGAACACTTCGCATACTAGGATGCTTTGTTGTGGCATTTCGTCTCTCTTGGAGATATTTCCAGATCTTTGACAAGCATCACAATTTTTTATCATATTGTATGCATCTTTAAAAATTGTAGGCCAGTAAAAACCTGAGTCAAAAACCTTTTTGGCTGTATAGCTAGGTCCGAAATGTCCACCAGCCGGTCCTTCATGACAGTGCTCTAGAATTTGTTGCGCTTCTTTGCAGTATACACATTGATGAATAACTTGGTCAGCCCCTATACGAAAGAGGTTAGGGCTTTCCCAGAAGTAAAACTTCAGATCAGCAAAGAATTTCTTCTTTTGCTGATAAGTTTGATTTTTAACAAGAATTCCCGCGGCTATATAATTAGCATAGCCCGCAAACCATGGAATTTCTTCTTCTGTTTCAATTCTCATAAGGAACTCATCCAGAAAAGTATCGTGAATAACAGATTCGTCGAGTGTTTCTAAGTTAGGATTTTCAAGACGGGATAAGTGATCCGCAGCGAGATTTTCAGCACCTTTTTTATCCTTAATTTCAATGTCGAATTCTTGTAGGAGAAGAATCTAACGAATTAGTCTAGGTTTAGCGTCTTGCTTTTTGAATAAGTACTTTAGGGCTGAATGATCGGTATAAACAATTGTTTTAGATAACACTAAGTAAGATCTAAACTTATCGAAAGCAAAAACTACTGCAAGAAGCTCCTTCTCAGTAGTCGTGTAATTCAACTGAGCTCCTGTAAGTGTTTTACTTGCGTAATAGATTGGTTGAAATTTGTTATCTTGACGTTGACCTAAAACAGCTCCCATCGCGAAATCACTAGTATCACACATTAGCTCGAAAGGTTTGGACCAGTCGGGTGATACCATAATGGGTGCATTCGTAAGTTTATTTTTTAGAATGGAGAAAGCTTGTAAGCATTCGTCATTGAAATTGAATGTACTGTCTTTCTCGAGAAGTTTAGTCATATGTCGAGCGATTTTGGAAAAATCCTTTATGAATCGTCGATAGAATCCCGCATGACCTAAGAAACTACGAATTCCCTTAACGTTAGTTGGAGGAGGAAGCTTTGAGATACATCGATCTTAGCTTTGTCTACTTCCATTCCATCTCGAGAAATCTTGTGTCCTAAAACAATGCCTTCCTTCACCATGAAGTGGCATTTTTCCCAATTTAAAACAAGATTTGATTCCTCACAATGAATTAACATTCGCTCGAGGTTTGAAAGGCATGAATCGAAGGAGTCTCCAAAAACAGAGAAATCGTCCATAAAGACTTCCATACTTCCTTCTATCATGTCGTGAAATATTGCCATCATACACCTTTGAAAGGTGCCTGGCGCATTGCATAATCTGAATGGCATTCGTTGGTATGCGAATGTACCAAATGGACAAGTAAAAGTTGTCTTGTCTTGGTCTTTTGGATTAATGGGAATTTGAAAATAATCGGAGAATCCATCAAGGAAACAATAGTACTCTTTCCTCGCTAAACGTTCTAGCATTTGGTCAATATAAGGGAGTGGGAAATGATCTTTCCTTGTGGCATCGTTTAAACGATGGTAGTCTATACAGACTCTTCAACCAGTGACTGTTCTGGTAGGAACAGGTTCATTATCATCATTAAGAACAACAGTTGTACCTCCTTTCTTGGGTACCACTTAAACAGGACTAACCCCTGGGCTATCGGATATAGGGTATATTAACCCAGCATCAAGTAACTTGATAACCTCCTTTTTGACAACTTCTTTCATGTTAGGGTTTAACCTTCGTTGTCTTTGTACCACGGGTTTAAAATCTTCTTCCATTAGAATCTTATGAGTACAATAAGCGGGGTTAATCCCTGGAATATCGGTTGTTTTCCAAGCAATTGCTTTCTTATGAGTTTTTAGAACGGACATTAACCTACTCTTTTCGTCATTGGAAAGTTTTGATGAAATTATAACAGGTAATTGTGATGTACCTTGGAGATAAGCATACTTCAAATGTTCCGGGAGTTTTTTAAGCTCCAAGGTTGGTGGTTCTTCCAAGGAAGATTTTATTCGAAACCTGTTACCATCGGTAATTTCTTCAAAGGGTTCATCTTCCTTGGGAATTTCTTCCTCACAGCAATCTTCATCGATGACTACTTTCAACAATTCGTCAAGTTCAAGTTCTACATCGAATTCATCACCTTCACTCATTGAGGTGAAGTTCAAGGTATCTATATTTAGTAATTCTTGCAATTCTTTTTCAACACAACAATCAACAATGTCTAACTTATAACATTCGTCATCGGAGGAGATAGGTTGTTTCATAGCCTTGTCTATGTTTAAGGTAACTCTATCTTCCCCTACACTTAGACTAAGCTTTTTATCTTTAACACGCACAATCGTGTCAGCGGTATTTAGAAATGGTCGCCCTAGAATTAGGGGAACCTTGCTATCTTCTTCCATTTCAAGGACAACGAAGTCGGCAGGAAAGATTAAATGATTGACTTTAACTGGTAGGTTTTTGGCAATACCAATAGGATAGTTAAAAGTTCTATCTACTAGGCGTATACACATCCTAGTTAGTTTTAGATCACCTAGATTTAGTTTTAAGTATACGGAGTGTGGCATAAGATTGATACTTGCGCCTAAGTCAGCTAATGCATCGTACATTACTAAATCTCCCATCAGACAAGGAATAATGAAACTACCAGGATCTCCGAGTTTCGGTGGCATCTTTTGCTTTTGCAAAATTGCTGAGCATTCCTCATTGAGGAATGTGGTTGAAAAGTCTTCATATTTACCTTTGTAGGCTATGAGATCCTTGATAAACCTTCCATAATTTGGCATACCCCTAAGAACTTCCGCGAGTGGTATGTTAATGCTAATTTGCTTGATCATATCTGCAAATTTTTGATATTGGCTCGCGAGTTTGTCTTTCTTTAATGCCTTCGGGTATGGAATAGGTGTCTTGTGCACCTTTACAGGTGTTTCTTCACTTTTCTTTGATATGATCTCAGGTGGATCATTCTTCTCTTGTTCTTTCTCAACATGCTCATCTATATCAACATGTTCTGGTAAACTAGAAGAAGTTAAAGGAACTTTTAAGGTTTTACTAGTTTCTGGGTTAACAGTTAAACCACTTCTAGTAGTTATAGCATTTACATGCTCATTCCTTGTTTGATTGTTGTTGGGATTCACTTGAGTATTTGAGGGGAGAGCACCTGGTGGCCTCTCTGATAGTAACTGTGAGATCCTTCCAACATCTCTTTCTAAATTCTGAATCGTAGCTTGTTGATTTCGAATTTGTTGAGTTTGAATTTCCGCAGTTTGCTCGTGCTTAACCATAAAATCTCTTAAGAGATCTTCTAAACCGGATTTCTTTTCGGGTTGTGGTTATATAAGTACTTGTGGTTGTGGTTGATTGTGTTGGAAATTATTTTGATAAATTCTTTGAGGTTTATTTCGGTTGTTTAGGTTATTGTAACCTGGTGGTGCATTTCTTTGATTTTGATTTTGATTTTGGAAATTCCGGTTATTTTGGTAAACCGGATTTCCTCCTTGATAGTTATTATTATTTAAACCTGAAGGTCCTCCTGTTTGATAGTTGTTAATTGGAGAATATTTTCGGTTATTTGCTTCTATCGCTGGAAAATCGTTGAAATTCATTTCACCTTTTCGCAAGTAACCTAGGAAATTTGATTGCTCTTCCATCGTTGTTTTATCACAATCTCTAGTAAGATGGGGGCCTTGGCACATTTCACATCCTACCCTGATAGCATGCATTTCCTTGGTTACTTTCTCAATTTGTCTTGCTTGATTTGTCATTTGAACTTTTAAAGAAGCAATTTCATCATTGCTTTCGATATTAGCAACGGTTGATGATCTAGAGAATTCTATCTCTTGATAACAATTATGGAAATGTGCTGCTATATCAGCAATGATAGTGTGAGCGTCTTCCGGTATTTTCTTCATTATCGAACCTCCAGCTGCAACATCTATATCTTTTCTGGTAGCTACATTGACTCCTTTATAGAATATTTGGACTTTTTGGAATGTATTCAACCCGTGTTGAGGACATACCCTAAGCATTTTGTTGAATCGGGTCCAAGCTTCATAAAGGGTCTCGTTAAACTTTTGCTTGAAATGATTTATATCACTTTGCAATTTTGCTGCTTTTGAAGCAGGGAAGAATTCTGACAAAAATTTGTCCATCATGTCATTCCAGTTTTCGATATAACCTTCTGGTAATGAGTCTAGCCAATCTCTTGCATCGTCCTTTAAGGACCATGGAAAGATTTTTAAACATGTGACTTCATCGGAGACATCCTTAATTTTGAATAGTTTACAAATGCTTACAAACTTACGAAGATGCTCGTTAGCATCCTCATTTGGAGCTCCACCGAATTGGCATGTATTAGTCACCATGTGAAGGAATTGACCTTTTATTTCAAAGCCGTCAGTCATCGTAGGTTGGATGATTGCGTGGCCTTGACCTGTTCTTGTCGCCTTCATTAATGCTTCCATCGTTTGATTTGTAACAGCCATCTCTTCTTTTTCTTTAATAACTGGCTCTATGATTGGTTGAATATCTGGTTCAGAGTTAGAATCCAATGAAAGTGATTCTAAATCCTCGGCTAGAGACTCTACTTCTTGAGCTCTTAAACGTTCTTGAAATTCTCTTTCGGGTTCTAGATATGGAGGAGTTAATTCAGTGTTGGAGGAACGTAAATTCATGCATTAATTTCTATCATAACACTAAAAGCTATTCTAGGAATGAATTCCTATAAAAGGATCAAATAACCTAAAGTCTATTAAAATCTTTATGAATGAAAACCGCTCCCCGGTAGCGGCGCCAAAAAGTTGATGCGTTAAAACAGTACCTTTATTTATGAACGGATTTGAGTTGTTTTGTTACACGAATTGATTTATTGTATATATAGTATTTTAATGAATTTAGGTTGGTTTCAAACATATATAGGCAACTAGTCCTATCCGTGTAGTTTAGTTTGTTGGTAAATCCGGTTTGTTCCACGGGGAGACAGTGTTCAAATTAATTTTATAATAGTCTTTGAGGTTAAACTTATTTAAAGGGGGTTTTGGATTAGGAATTTATAATAATACATAATAATAATAAAATATAACTTAATCCTAATTTAATTGAACTACTTATTAATTTATACGAATAAATTATTTATAATTATTAACTTAAAAGTGAATTAATTGAAATTATACTAATAAGTTTATTACTAAATGATAATTAATAAAATAATAACTTTTAATAAAACTAATTGATTAGAATTTTGTTTTGAGTAATTATAATATAAATTTATTTAAATTAACTAAATAACATATTTTAATTAAATTAATATAAATTAATAGGAATTATAATAATTAACTAATTATAAACTAATTCATAATTATAAATTATTATCTTAAATACTATTTATAAATTAATAACTTAAATATAATAATAAAATATTTAAAACCATAGATTTTAACCTAATTGCTACAGTACTCGTATTAATACTTACGCATTTCTAATGATATACGCGTTCCGCGTATGTTTTAAAACTTACACGTATCGTATAGAATTATACACGATCCGCGTATGGTATAGTCCAGGTGACAAACAGTGCTGGTACATATTTGAGTATTTTGATGTAATTTTTATATTTTAGTGTGTAATAATATTAATAATACATAAATAATAATAATAATAATTTTACAATATATATAAACGGGAGTGGTTACTTAAATGTGTCACCTCTAGATCCATGGATTGTTTTAAGTTTAAGCTCGTATTAAAATGTTTAGTATAAAACTTATATTTTCCTTTCGAAAAATTATAAAGTTTTAACTAACTAAATTAAATCTAATTTTCATTGGATTATATTTAGATAGTTACTAGTCCTTAAGTATTTAAATTGAGACCCAACCCAGTTTTGACCTTCGCCAAAACCCAAATCATAACGGTTTCCCTTTTTACAATTTCACTATTATATGACTCATGATATTACCCAAACCACCGAATTTTATTTCTAATTTAGTGTTAGTAAATTATTCATAAATTCGTCTAGATCACTTTTAATGTTGAAGCTTAATTTATATAGATAAAAATAACTTTCATTATTTTAATCTAACAAATTGAGTGACAGGGGTTGAATATCTAAATACATAATAATGGTTCTTTTAATTAGGCTCAATGTTAAAAATACTACAGTTACATTTTAATTTTTACAAATGATAACAATCCATTTCATTAGGGGCTCTACATCTAAGCAACCACTAGGGAAATTTAGCTATTCATTATACTAGGGTAAACGTAAAAATAAAAATATACAAACATAAAAATAATGATAAAATTTGATAACGATAATTTTAATGGGATATACTTACGAAAATCTTCACTCTCATTTACTTTAAACGGTAGAAAATTACAATAACAAAATCCCTTTTATCGCGTACAATAATATCCTTAATCACGAACAATACACCCTTGAAACTAACTAAAAATTTAACTTGGAACTGAAATTAATATTGGTACTTGAAAATAAAACACAGTAGCTAAAAATGATGTAAATGTTATTGTATATATTTTTGGAGCTGTGTAAATTGTATGTGTGAAAATGTGTCTGTCTCCCTCTGTATGTCTCTAGTACTCCGTATTATAAGAGTTGAAGTAGTAGGTAACTTGAGTGTTAATGCCTTTTCTTGCTGTAGCACTGAAAAAGAAGTTATATAAAACACAAAAGCAGCCGTCCCATTTGCATTTGGAATCTGGATCTGGACTCGACATTACGCGTTTCGCGTAACAATCTAAACGTTTCGCGTAAGACAAAAATACTACGCGTTTCGCGTACTTATCTATGCGATCCGCGTAAGAGTAGTCGACAGTTTTCTTATTTTTATTTTTTCGCTTGTTCTCTGTTGATCCCGTGTTTACGTATATCGACTTGGAACTTTTCATTTGAACTCTTCTCTTCGATCATCTTGAACTTGCATTCGGGTAAACATTATCTTGATACATATTTGGTTTAAATCCGTCGTTTTATTGTTGTTTTATCAAACTTCAAGCTCGTGTTTACTTTTGTCATTTTTCTCGTAAATTATACATTAAAATGTCTTCGTTTCGGTAAAAGCTGATGAAATATAAATGATATTGTGTCGAAATATATGTATGTTTAAAGCAATATCAAGTATCATAACCGCCAACCGTCTTTGGTAGTTTGGTGATAAAATACATCGTTATCCTTTCCCACTTCCATTGCGGGATCTCGGGTTGTTAAAGTAGTCCGAACGGTCTTTGGTGTTCGGCTTTGACTTTGGAACATGTCAAACACTTGAAAACATTAGTAGCTACGTCCCTTTTGATGTTCGGCCACCAATATTGTTGTTTAAGGTCGTGGTACATCTTATTGGCACCGGGGTGAATCGAATATCTTGACTTATGGGCTTCGTCTAAAATAAGGCTTCGCAAGTCCCCATAACTAGGCACCCAAATTCTTCCGGCGAAATATCGGAGTTCGGTTTCTTTAACTTCAAATCGAGAGGTGAGGACGTTCAAGTGTTCGAGAGAGATGTTTTCATCCTTGAGAGCCTCGTCTTGGGCTACACGAATTTGGCTATTGAGGTTGGTGTGAATGGTGATGTTTAAAGCTCAGACACGAAGAGGTACCGCTCTTTCTTTTCGACTTAAGGCATCGGCTACTACGTTTGCCTTCCCGGGATGGTAACGAAGCTCACAATCATAATCGTTTAAAGTTTCAATCCACCGTCGTTGTCTCATGTTTAGTTGCTTTTGATCGAAGATGTGTTGGAGGCTTTTGTGATCGGTGAATATGGTACTTTTGGTTCCATAAAGATAATGTCTCCACATTTTAAGTGCGAAGACAACGGCTCCGAGTTCGAGATCATGTGTCGTATAGTTCCGTTCATGGATTTTCAATTGTCGAGAGGCATAAGCAATGACTTTCTTTCGTTGCATCAATACACACCCAAAACCATGTTTCGAGGCATCGCAATATACAACAAAATCGTCATTGCCTTCGGGAAGTGACAAGATAGGAGCGGTGGTTAGCTTTGTTTTCAAGATTTGAAATGCGAATTCTTGTTCGGTCGCCCAAATAAATTTCTTTCCCTTGTGAGTTAACGCGGTTAGAGGACGAGCAACCAAAGAGAAATCCTTGATAAATCTACGGTAGTATCCGGCGAGACCCAAAAATTGACGAATGTGAGTAGGAGTAGTAGGAGTCTCCCATTTACTAATGGCTTCGATTTTCATGGGATCGACTTTAATACCTTGATCACTTACAACATGACCAAGAAATTGAACTTCCTTCAACCAAAATTCACACTTGGAGAATTTGGCATAGAGTCGTTCTTGTCTCAAGAGTTCAAGCACAAGTCGGAGATGTTGTTCGTGCTCTTCTTCGCTTTTAGAATAGACCAAGATGTCATCGATGAACACAATAACGAATTTATCGAGATACAGTTTGTACACGCGGTTCATAAGATCCATGAACACCGCCGGTGCATTAGTGAGACCAAATGGCATGACAAGGAATTCATAACTACCATAACGAGTTTGGAAAGCAGTTTTGGAGACATCTTCCCCCTTAACCCTTAATTGATGATAACCCGAGCCGAGATCGATTTTTGAATATACACGTGATCCTTGTAATTGATCAAAGAGGTCATCGATGCGCGGAAGAGGATATCGGTTCTTAACCGTCAATTTGTTTAGTTCACGATAGTCAATGCACATTCGTAGGGATCCATCTTTCTTCTTAACAAATAAAATCGGAGTGCCCCAAGGTGAATGGCTAGGTTGGATAAAACCACGATCAAGTAGTTCTTGGATTTGACTTTGTAATTCTTGCATTTCGGATGGAGCGAGTCTATATGGTGCACGTGCTACGGGTGCGGCTCCTGGAATAAGATCGATTTGGAATTCTACCGGTCGATGAGGTGGGAGACCCGGCAATTCTTCGGGAAATACATCGGAAAAGTCACTAACAATTGGCACATCATCGATATGCTTCTCATCGGACTCGACTTTCTTAACGTTGGCACGGATCGCAAAACAACCCTTACGGAGTAGTTTTCTAACTTTAAGGCACGAAACGAGGTTGAGTCTGGTGCAACTCTTATCGCCATAAACAATCAAGGGTTCACCATTCTCGATAGGAATTCAGATTGCGTTAAAATCACAAAGGATGTGAGATTTCATTTTGGCTAACCAATTCATACCGATTATTACATCGAAGCTTCCTAGTTATATGGGTATCAAGTCAATTTCAAACTCATTACCCAAAATGTTTAACGTACACCCCCGGTAATATGTGTCGGCACTCAATAGTTTCCCGTTGGCCACTTCAATGGTATAAGTGGTATCTAATGGAAGTGAGGGAGTGCTAAAAGAATGAGTCAAAGTCTTGGATACAAAGCATTTATCGACACCCGAATCGAATAAGCAAGTAACATAAGTGTTGTTGAGAAGAAACGTACCTGTGACTAATTCATTGTCATCTCAGGCTTCCTCGGTGTTGATGTTGAAAGCTCGACCGTGCGTATTGGGGTTATCTTTCTTCTTCGGGTATACATTTCTATAATGGCCCGTTTGGCCACATTCATAACAAGTGCCCGTCTTTGGTGCATTGGGCCCCTTTCGAGTGACGGGGGCGACACTTTTACATTCGTTGGTCTTATGACCAACTCCTTGGCACCGATGGCAAATTAGCTTGCCACATTCACCAAAGTGATGCTTGTTGCTTTTATTGCAAAGAGGTAGGTTTCTGGCATAACCCTTCTTGCCATCGCAGGTGAAAGGCTTCTTGGAAAAGTTGTTGTTGCTTGATTGAGGGGATTCCCATTTTCTTTTGTTGTTACCCGACTTATCCTCGGCTTTAGGTGCCGTCACTACAATTTCGTCCACCGTTTCTATCAATTTGCGGGCCATGTTCAAAGCTTCTTGATGATTAGTGGGTTTGGATGACATTACTGAAATGTCCCGTTCTTATTGATTAAAAACGTTCCATATTAATTGATTTCGTTGCGAGGTTTTGACCTCTATATGAGACGTTTTTCAAAGACTGCATTCATTTTAAAACAAACCATAACCTTTATTTCATCAATAAAGGTTTAAAAAGCTTTACGTAGATTATCAAATAATGATAATCTAAAATATCCTGTTTACACACGACCATTACATAATGGTTTACAATACAAATATGTTACAACAAAATAAGTTTCTTGAATGCAGTTTTTACACAATATCATACAAGCATGGACTCCAAATCTCGTCCTTATTTAAGTATGCGACAGCGGAAGCTCTTAATAATCACCTGAGAATAAACATGCTTAAAACGTCAACAAAAATGTTGGTGAGTTATAGGTTTAACCTATATATATCAAATCGTAACAATAGACCACAAGATTTCATATTTCAATACACATCCCGTACATAGAGATAAAAATCATTCATATGGTGAACACCTGGTAACCGACAATAACAAGATGCATATATAAGAATATCCCCATCATTCCGGGACACCCTTCGGATATGATATAAATTTCGAAGTACTAAAGCATCCGGTACTTTGGATGGGGTTTGTTATCTATCTTTAGGATTCGCGTCAATTAGGGTGTCTGTTCCCTAATTCTTAGATTACCAGACTTAATAAAAAGGGGCATATTCGATTTCGATAATTCAACCATAGAATGTAGTTTCACGTACTTGTGTCTATTTTGTAAATCATTTATAAAACCTGCATGTATTCTCATCCCAAAAATATTAGATTTTAAAAGTGGGACTATAACTCACTTTCACAGATTTTTACTTCGTCGGGAAGTAAGACTTGCCCACTGGTTGATTCACGAACCTATAACAATATATACATATATATCAAAGTATGTTCAAAATATATTTACAACACTTTTAATATATTTTGATGTTTTAAGTTTATTAAGTCAGCTGTCCTCGTTAGTAACCTACAACTAGTTGTCCACAGTTAGGTGTACAGAAATAAATCGATAAATATTATCTTGAATCAATCCACGACCCAGTGTATACGTATCTCAGTATTGATCACAACTCAAACTATATATATTTTGGAATCAACCTCAACCCTGTATAGCTAACTCCAACATTCACATATAGAGTGTCTATGGTTGTTCCGAAATATATATAGATGTGTCGACATGATAGGTCGAAACATTGTATACGTGTCAATGGTATCTCAAGATTACATAATATACAATACAAGTTGATTAAGTTATGGTTGGAATAGATTTGTTACCAATTTTCACGTAGCTAAAATGAGAAAAATTATCCAATCTTGTTTTACCCATAACTTCTTCATTTTAAATCCGTTTTGAGTGAATCAAATTGCTATGGTTTCATATTGAACTCTATTTTATGAATCTAAACAGAAAAGTATAGGTTTATAGTCGGAAAAATAAGTTACAAGTCGTTTTTGTAAAGGTAGTCATTTCAGTCGAAAGAACGACGTCTAGATGACCATTTTAGAAAACATACTTCCACTTTGAGTTTAACCATAATTTTTGGATATAGTTTCATGTTCATAATAAAAATCATTTTCTCAGAATAACAACTTTTAAATCAAAGTTTATCATATTTTTTAATTAACTAACCCAAAACAGCCCGCGGTGTTACTACGACGGCGTAAATCCGGTTTTACGGTGTTTTTCGTGTTTCCAGGTTTTAAATCATTAAGTTAGCATATCATATAGATATAGAACATGTGTTTAGTTGATTTTAAAAGTCAAGTTAGAAGGATTAACTTTTGTTTGCGAACAAGTTTAGAATTAAGTAAACTATGTTCTAGTGATTACAAGTTTAAACCTTCGAATAAGATAGCTTTATATGTATGAATTGAATGATGTTATGAACATCATTACTACCTTAATTTCCTTGGATAAACCTACTGGAAAAGAGAAAAATGGATCTAGCTTCAATGGATCCTTGGATGGCTCGAAGTTCTTGAAGCAGAATCATGACACGAAAACAAGTTCAAGTAAGATCATCACTTGAAATAAGATTGTTATAGTTATAGAAATTGAACCAAAGTTTGAATATGATTATTACCTTGTATTAGAATGATAACCTACTGTAAGAAACAAAAATTTCTTGAGGTTGGATGATCACCTTACAAGATTGGAAGTGAGCTAGCAAACTTGAAAGTATTCTTGATTTTATGAAACTAGAACTTTTGGAATTTATGAAGAACACTTGGAACTTGAAGATAGAACTTGAGAGAGATCAATTAGATGAAGAAAATTGAAGAATGAAAGTGTTTGTAGGTGTTTTTGGTCGTTGGTGTATGGATTAGATATAAAGGATATGTAATTTTGTTTTCATGTAAATAAGTCATGAATGATTACTCATATTTTTGTAATTTTATGAGATATTTCATGCTAGTTGCCAAATGATGGTTCCCACATGTGTTAGGTGACTCACATGGGCTGCTAAGATCTGATAATTGGAGTGTATATACCAATAGTACATACATCTAAAAGCTGTGTATTGTACGAGTACGAATACGGGTGCATACGAGTAGAATTGTTGATGAAACTGAACGAGGATGTAATTGTAAGCATTTTTGTTAAGTGGAAGTATTTTGATAAGTGTATTGAAGTCTTTCAAAAGTGTATAAATACATATTAAAACACTACATGTATATACATTTTAACTGAGTCGTTAAGTCATCGTTAGTCGTTACATGTAAGTGTTGTTTTGAAACCTTTAGGTTAACGATCTTGTTAATTGTTGTTAACCCAATGTTTATAATATAAAATGAGATTTTAAATTATTATATTATCATGATATTATCATGTATGAATATCTCTTAATATTATATATATACATTAAATGTCTTTACAACGATAATCGTTACATATATGTCTCGTTTAAAAATCATTAAGTTAGTAGTCTTGTTTTTACATATGTAGTTCATTGTTAATATACTTTATGATATGTTTTCTTATCATAGTATCATGTTAACTATATATATATATATCCATATATATGTCTTCATATAGTTTTTACAAGTTTTAACGTTCGTGAATCACCGATCAACTTGGGTGGTCAATTGTCTATATGAAACATATTTCAATTAATCAAGTCTTAACAAGTTTGATTGCTTAACATGTTGGAAACATTTAATCATGTAAATATCAATCTCAATTAATATATATAAACATGGAAAAGTTCGGGTCACTATAGTACCTACCCGTTAAATAAATTTCGTCCCGAAATTTTATGCTGTTGAAGGTGTTGACGAATCTTCTGGAAATAGATGCGGGTATTTCTTCTTCATCTGATCTTCACGCTCCCAGGTGAACTCGGGTCCTCTACGAGCATTCCATCGAACCTTAACAATTGGTATCTTGTTTTGCTTAAGTCTTTTAACCTCACGATCCATTATTTTGACGGGTTCTTCGATGAATTGAAGTTTTTCGTTGATTTGGATTTCATCTAACGGAATAGTGAGATCTTCTTTAGCAAAACATTTCTTTAAATTCGAGACGTGGAAAGTGTTATGTACAGCCGCGAGTTGTTGAGGTAACTCTAGTCGGTAAGCTACTGGTCCGACACGATCAATAATCTTGAATGGTCCAATATACCTTGGATTTAATTTCCCTCGTTTACCAAATCGAACAACGCCTTTCCAAGGTGCAACTTTAAGCATGACCATTTCTCCAATTTCAAATTCTATATCTTTTCTTTTAATGTCAGCGTAGCTCTTTTATCGACTTTGGGCGGTTTTCAACCGTTGTTGAATTTGGATGATCTTCTCGGTAGTTTCTTGTATAATCTCCGGACCCGTAATCTGTCTATCCCCCACTTCACTCCAACAAATCGGAGACCTGCACTTTCTACCATAAAGTGCTTCAAACGGCGCCATCTCAATGCTTGAATGGTAGCTGTTGTTGTAGGAAAATTCTGCTAATGGTAGATGTCGATCCCAACTGTTTCCGAAATCAATAACACATGCTCGTAGCATGTCTTCAAGCGTTTGTATCATCCTTTCGCTCTGCCCATCAGTTTGTGGATGATAGGCAGTACTCATGTCTAGACGAGTTCCTAATGCTTGCTGTAATGTCTGCCAGAATCTTGAAATAAATCTGCCATCCCTATCAGAGATAATAGAGATTGGTATTCCATGTCTGGAGATGACTTCCTTCAAATACAGTCGTGCTAACTTCTCCATCTTGTCATCTTCTCTTATTGGTAGGAAGTGTGCTGATTTGGTGAGACGATCAACTATTACCCAAATAGTATCAAAACCACTTGCAGTCCTTGGCAATTTAGTGATGAAATCCATGGTAATGTTTTCCCATTTCCATTCCGGGATTTCGGGTTGTTGAAGTAGACCTGATGGTTTCTGATGCTCAGCTTTGACCTTAGAACATGTCAAACATTCTCCTACGTATTTAGCAACATCGGCTTTCATACCCGGCCACCAAAAATGTTTCTTGAGATCCTTGTACATCTTCACCGTTCCAGGATGTATTGAGTATCTGGTTTTATGAGCTTCTCTAAGTACCATTTCTCTCATATCTCCAAATTTTGGTACCCAAATCCTTTCAGCCCTATACCGGGTTCCGTCTTCCCGAATATTAAGATGCTTCTCCGATCCTTTGGGTATTTCATCCTTTAAATTTCCCTCTTTTAAAACTCCTTGTTGCGCCTCCTTTATTTGAGTAGTAATGTTATTATGAATCATTATATTCATAGATTTTACTCGAATGGGTTCTCTGTCCTTCCTGCTCAAGGCATCGGCTACCACATTTGCCTTCCCCGGGTGGTAACGAATCTCAAAGTCGTAATCATTCAATAATTCAATCCACCTACGCTGCCTCATATTCAGTTGTTTCTGATTAAATATGTGTTGAAGACTTTTGTGGTCAGTATATATAATACTTTTGACCCCATATAAGTAGTGCCTCCAAGTCTTTAATGCAAAAACAACCGCGCCTAATTCCAAATCATGCGTCGTATAATTTTGTTCGTGAATCTTCAATTGTCTAGACGCATAAGCAATCACCTTCGTTCGTTGCATTAATACACAACCGAGACCTTGCTTTGATGCGTCACAATAAATCACAAAATCATCATTCCCTTCAGGCAATGACAATATAGGTGTCGTAGTTAGCTTTTTCTTCAATAACTGAAACGCTTTCTCTTGTTCATCATTCCATTCAAATTTCTTCCCTTTATGCGTTAATGCAGTCAATGGTTTTGCTATTCTGGAAAAGTCTTGGATGAACCTTCTGTAGTAACCAGCTAGTCCTAAAAACTGGCGTATGTGTTTCGGAGTTTTCGGGGTTTCCCACTTTTCAACAGTTTCTATCTTTGCCGGATCCACCTTAATACCTTCTTTGTTCACTATGTGACCGAGGAATTGAACTTCTTCCAACCAAAATGCACACTTTGAAAACTTAGCGTACAATTCTTCCTTCCTCAATACTTCTAACACCTTTCTCAAATGTTCACCGTGTTCTTGGTCATTCTTTGAGTAAATAAGTATGTCATCAATGAAAACAATGACAAACTTGTCAAGGTATGGTCCACACACTCGGTTCATAAGGTCCATGAACACAGCTGGTGCATTAGTTAAACCAAACGGCATGACCATAAACTCGTAATGACTGTAACGTGTTCTGAAAGCAGTCTTTGGAATATCATCTTCTTTCACCCGCATTTGATGATACCCGGAACGTAAGTCAATCTTTGAATAAACAGACGAGCCTTGTAGTTGATCAAATAAGTCGTCGATTCTCGGTAGTGGGTAGCGGTTCTTGATGGTAAGTTTGTTCAACTCTCGGTAGTCGATACACAACCTGAATGTACCATCTTTCTTCTTGACAAACAAAACAGGAGCTCCCCACGGTGATGTGCTGTAGCGACCCGACCAAATCGTCATTGACGGCGCCGTCTACTTAGGTCCCGTTACGTGGTCATAAGTCTTTAAAACAACATTTGACCAAAAGATATGTCGCATTCATTTCAAATGTAAAGGTTGTTCAAGTTTACAAGAATAGTTCCACCACAAGTTACGATACAAAGTTTTAAGTACAAATGAAACTTATGCGACACAATTTAAAAGTATTCAAAAGACGCTCCATGTATGCATATATACTCGACATCCAATGCAAGTATCAAAATAATGAGCGGAAGCATGTATCATGTATCGTTCAAGGACCTGAGAAAAACATAGAAATCTGTCAACGAAAACGTTGGTGAAATCATAGGTTTAAGTAAGTAAGTACAAGTGAACCACAAGATTTGCATCAATGAAATAATAGTAATACATTCCAAAAGTTTGTTTCACGAGCACCCAATTATCAATGCTTAACATTTCCTTCCATTGAACCCCATCACTTAGTGCTAGAACATACACTGTTTCTCGAAAATATATTTCATTCGTAAACGGTAGCGAACCGTTTGAATGAGGGTTTGTCAAACCCATATGGATCCATACAACATAAGTTCTCGCTTACACCCGGCAAGTGTAACTAATGATAATCGAATTGAGGATTTTGTTCTAAACTCGTATGTAGAATATTTGTTTTCCTGTACTTGTGTTCACTTAGTAAAAGAAATGTTTATGTTTTCTCATCCCAAATGTAAGTTCAAAAAGAGTAAGAGTGGGACTATGATCTCACCTTGAATGCACGAGTGGTAAAGTACTTCAACAAGTAAATGTGTGCAAAGAACAATGCTAGTCTTGACCTAAACAAATAGGTTGTATCAATAACGATAGTCACGATTGGTCAAAGATGTTCAATTAGTCCTATGGCTCGTTACGACTCGATTAATATAGCATGTGAATCAATTTGTCAAGTTTCATGCACGATACAAGTAGTTAAGTATGTTAGAACGATTGTATAATCGTTTGGTTAAGTTTGACTAAAAGTCAAACTTGGTCAAAGTCAAGTCAACGGGGTCGGGTCGGGTATCCGACAATTTTCCCAAGACGAGAAGTCATATAAGAGCCTAATAGTCAAGTTTCATGTTAAACGGAGTTTTAGTTAAGCGGAAACATTTTTGTGACATTTAAAAACAAAAGAGAGTGGCCTGGGGCTTTTGCGCGGCGCGCACTGGGTTGCGCGGCGCGCACCCAAGTGCAATTTCTGGTCAGAACTCAACCAAGAAGGCAAACATCTGGGATCTCTGATTCTGCGCAGCGCGCGGGTAAATGCGCGGCGCGCAATACCTGGGAATCATGCAGTTTGCAGAAAAAAAATGGTCCAAGTCACGAACCAAAATACAATATAACACATTTCATGCACCGAAAACACTTAAAACGCATAACCTATATCATTAGAAAGGTAATTTGACAAGGAAAACAACTAAGCACATTTCATCAAGCAATTCATCACTAACAACAACCAAAACCGCATCTAATGCTTAACATTAACCGCATACAAGTTCATAAATGAAATTCAATGATTCGGGCAACCAATTTACATGAATGATATGCCGTTTCGAAGGTAATCAAGCATACAATCCAACTAAACACTTACCAATAATAATCCATGGTATTCAATGCATCAAAAGTCCATTTCAAGTTCATCAAACCCTAACCCAAATTCACCAAAATCAATAATCAAGTTCATGAAGTTTTCTAAGGCAACCTACACATCAAATTGAAGCTAGTGATGCTAGTAACACAATTAAAACATCAACTTTTAACATCTAACAACATATGATCATCCAAAATTCAAGAACAACACACCAAAATTCAAGTTCATGCTAGTTACACTAAAACAACGAGATCTAGCATATAAATCATATATTCATGTTAGACTTGAGCCATAGACACTAATTAACACTTTTATAAGTTAAAAACATCAAGAACACAAAATCTAGTGATTTTAGAAAGTTACCCAAATGAGATGAAGTTGGTACCAAATTGAAGAGGATGAAGAGAGGATCACAAATATGTAGTTTATTTTGTTGTAAGCCTCCTAGATCGAATTTAGATGATGATTGAATGAATTTGGTAAATGGGTGTGTGTTCTTGCTAGAGAGAAAGAGAGAGAGATGGAGATGATAATGAATGGGTGAAAGGGGTTTGACCCTTTGACCTAGTCAAGGGTTTGATCCCTTGTCAAGTTTAGTCCCTCAACTTTCGTTCGGGTGCGGGAATTACCTAAACGAGATAATTTAAAACGCGTATCAACGGGAGATGTTATAAACATATAACGGACTTTATATTAGTATAACGGAAAAGTAAATGGAAAAAGGCGGGATGTTACATGTGCTTGGTCGAATGAAACCACGCTCTAAAAGTTCTTGTAATTGGCTTTGCAGTTCTTTCATCTCGCTGGGTGGGAGTCTGTAAGGAGCACGAGCTATTGGTGCAGCTCCTGGTAGAAGATCTATTTGAAATTCAACGGATCGATGTGGGGGTAATCCCGGTAATTCTTTCGGAAATACATCGGGAAATTCTTTTGCAATGGGAACATCATTGATGCTCTTTTCTTCAGTTTGTACTTTCTCGACGTGTGCTAGAACAGCATAACAACCTTTTCTTATTAGTTTTTGTGCCTTCAAATTACTAATAAGATGTAGCTTCGTGTTGCCCTTTTCTCCGTACACCATTAAGGGTTTTCCTTTTTCTCGTATAATGCGAATTGCATTTTTGTAACAAACGATCTCCGCTTTCACTTCTTTCAACCAGTCCATACCGATTATCACATCAAAACTCCCTAACTCTACTGGTATCAAATCAATCTTAAATGTTTCGCTAACCAGTTTAATTTCTCGATTCCGACATATATTATCTGCTGAAATTAATTTACCATTTGCTAATTCGAGTAAAAATTTACTATCCAAAGGCGTCAATGGACAACTTAATTTAGCACAAAAATCTCTACTCATATATCTTTTATCCGCACTCGAATCAAATAAAACGTAAGCAGATTTATTGTCAATAAGAAACGTACCCATAATAAGCTCCGGGTCTTCCTGTGCCTCTACCGCATTAATATTGAAAACTCTTCCACGGCCTTGTCCATTCGTGTTCTCCTGGTTCGTGCAATTTCTAATAATGTGGCATGGTTTTCCACATTTATAACAAACTACATTGGCATAACTTGCTCCGACACTACTTGCTCCGCCATTACTCGTTCTGACACCATTTGTTCCTTTCGTTCTATTAACCCCTGGTCCGTAGACCTCACACTTCGCCGCGCTATGACCATTTCTTTTACACTTGTTGCAAAATTTGGTGCAGAACCCCGAGTGATTCTTTTCACACCTTTGGCATAGCTGCTTCTGATTGTTGTTGTTGTTGCGGTTATTATTGTTGTTGGGATGATTGTTGTAGTTGCTGTTGTTGTTGTTGTTGTTGTTGTTGTTGTTGTTGGGCCGTTTGTTGTAGTTGCGATTGATGTTGCGATTGTTGGGATAATTGTTGCGATTATTGTTGTAATTGCTGTTGTTGTTGTATTGGTGATTCTTATCACCGTTTTCCTCCCACTTTCTTTTGACTTGCTTCACATTGGCCTCTTCAGCAGTCTGTTCTTTAATTCTTTCTTCAATCTGGTTCACTAGTTTGTGAGCCATTCTACATGCCTGTTGTATGGAGGCGGGCTCGTGTGAACTTATATCTTCTTGGATTCTTTCCGGTAATCCTTTCACAAACGCGTCGATCTTCTCTTCCTCATCTTCGAATGCTCCCGGACACAATAGGCACAATTCTGTGAATCGTCTTTCGTACGTGGTAATATCAAATCCTTGGGTTCGTAACCCTCTAAGTTCTGTCTTGAGCTTATTGACCTCGGTTCTGGGACGGTACTTCTCGTTCATCAAGTGCTTGAATGCTGACCACGGTAGTGCGTACGCATCATCTTGTCCCACTTGCTCTAGATAGGTATTCCACCATGTTAACGCAGAACCTGTGAAGGTATGCGTAGCGTACTTCACTTTGTCCTCTTCAGTACACTTACTTATGGCAAACACCGATTCAACCTTCTCGGTCCACCGTTTCAATCCGATCGGTCCTTCGGTTCCATCAAATTCCAAAGGTTTGCAGGCAGTGAATTCTTTGTAGGTGCATCCTACACGATTTCCTGTACTGCCAGATCCAAGGTTATTGTTGGTATGTAGCCAAGCCTGTACTGCGGCTATGTTTGAAGCTAGAAAAGTACGGAATTCCTCTTTATTCATATTCACGGTGTGTCGAGTAGTCGGTGCCATTTCCTTCAAAATAGTCAAATGGAACAAGTTAATCATACAGAATATTAAGAGTAGTTAATAGTATTTCGTAGCATAATATGAACTCATTTATAAAAGCTTTTTCTTCATATTAGCGTTTTATAAGTTTAAATTCGGGTAGTACCTACCCGTTAAGTTCATACTTAGTAGCTAATATACAATTCAACTACTACAATTCTATATGAAAAACTGATTATAATAATATTTCGCGTTCAAACTTTTATACAATATTTTACAAACTTACAATACCGCTTATTTTACATAAAGCATGAAATATAGCACACAATAACTTTGATACAAGATAGTTGTGAAGACAATTCTAGCTAGTACACAAGTCGTTCAGCAAAGACAATAAAGACACGTAATTCATACGTCCAGAAACAAGTCATGCATTCTGGTTTTACTAGGACTACTTCCCATCCTTGGTCTTGTGCAACATAACCGTTATGGCCATTGATAAGACAGCGTGTTGTAACGTCATCAAAGGGACGAGGGTTACGTAATGTCCAACAGTCCCGTAATAATCTAAAAACCTCATTTCTTACCCCAATTACCGACTCCGTCACTTGTGGAAACGTTTTGTTTAATAGTTGTAGCCCGATGTTCTTGTTCTCACTTCGGTGAGAAGCGAACATTACTAATCCGTAAGCATAACATGCTTCTTTATGTTGCATGTTAGCCGCTTTTTCTAAATCACGAAGTCCAATATTCGGATATATTGAGTCAAAATAATTTCTTAACCCTTTGCGTAAAATAGCATTTGGGTTCCCCGCAATATATGCGTCAAAGTAAATACATCGTAACTTATGGGTTTCCCAATGTGATATCCCCCATCTTTCAAACGAAAGTCTCTTATAAACCAAGACATTCTTGGAACGTTCTTCGAATGTCTTACAAACTGATCTCGCCTTAAATAGTTGTGCCGAAGAATTCTGACCGACTCTAGACAAGATTTCATCAATCATGTCTCCAGGTAGGTCTCTTAAAATATTGGGTTGTCTATCCATTTTGTGTTTTTAAACTGTAAAATAGACAAGAGTTAGATTCATAAAAAAATACTTATTAATACAAGCAATTTTTACATATATCATAAAGCATAAGAACACTATATTACATATATTACACCACACGAATACAACTATCTTATTCCGACTCGCTCGTTTCTTCTTCTTCGGTTTTGGTTCGTTTTGCCAAGTTTCTAGGGATATATGATGTTCCCCTAATACGAGCCGTCGTTGTCCACATTGGTTTAGAAAAACCTGGTGGTTTAGAGGTTCCCGGGTCATTGTTACAACTTAAGGACTTCGGGGGTTGACGATACATATAAAGTTCATCGGGGTTGGAATTAGATTTCTCTATTTTTATGCCCTTTCCCTTATTATTTTCTTTTGCCTTTTTAAATTCAGTTGGGGTAATTTCTATAACATCATCGGAATTCTCGTCGGAATCCGATTCATCGGAGAATTGGTAATCCTCCCAATATTTTGCTTCCTTGGCGGAAACACCATTGACCATAATTAACTTTGGTCGGTTGGTTGAGGATTTTCTTTTACTTAACCGTTTTATTATTTCCCCCACCGGTTCTATTTCTTTATCCGGTTCCGATTCTTCTTCCGGTTCCGATTCTTCTTCCGGTTCCGACTCTTCTTCCGGTTCCTCTTCGGGAACTTGTGAATCAGTCCACAAATCATTCCAATTTACATTTGACTCTTCATTATTATTAGGTGAGTCAATGGGACTTGTTCTAGAGGTAGACATCTATCACATAATATCAAACACGTTAAGAGATTAATATATCACATAATATTCATATGTTAAAAATATATAGTTTCCAACAAAAATGTTAAGCAATCATTTTTAAAGAAAACACGGTCGAAGTCCAGACTCACTAATGCATCCTAACAAACTCGATAAGACACACTAATGCAAATTTTCTGGTTCTCTAAGACCAACGCTCGGATACCAACTGAAATGTCCCGTTCTTATTGATTAAAAACGTTCCATATTAATTGATTTCGTTGCGAGGTTTTGACCTCTATATGAGACGTTTTTCAAAGACTGCATTCATTTTAAAACAAACCATAACCTTTATTTCATCAATAAAGGTTTAAAAAGCTTTACGTAGATTATCAAATAATGATAATCTAAAATATCCTGTTTACACACGACCATTACATAATGGTTTACAATACAAATATGTTACAACAAAATAAGTTTCTTGAATGCAGTTTTTACACAATATCATACAAGCATGGACTCCAAATCTCGTCCTTATTTAAGTATGCGACAGCGGAAGCTCCAATCACCTGAGAATAAACATGCTTAAAACGTCAACAAAAATGTTGGTGAGTTATAGGTTTAACCTATATATATCAAATCGTAACAATAGACCACAAGATTTCATATTTCAATACACATCCCGTACATAGAGATAAAAATCATTCATATGGTGAACACCTGGTAACCGACAATAACAAGATGCATATATAAGAATATCCCCATCATTCCGGGACACCCTTCGGATATGATATAAATTTCGAAGTACTAAAGCATCCGGTACTTTGGATGGGGTTTGTTAGGCCCAATAGATCTATCTTTAGGATTCGCGTCAATTAGGGTGTCTGTTCCCTAATTCTTAGATTACCAGACTTAATAAAAAGGGGCATATTCGATTTCGATAATTCAACCATAGAATGTAGTTTCACGTACTTGTGTCTATTTTGTAAATCATTTATAAAACCTGCATGTATTCTCATCCCAAAAATATTAGATTTTAAAAGTGGGACTATAACTCACTTTCACAGATTTTTACTTCGTCGGGAAGTAAGACTTGGCCACTGGTTGATTCACGAACCTATAACAATATATACATATATATCAAAGTATGTTCAAAATATATTTACAACACTTTTAATATATTTTGATGTTTTAAGTTTATTAAGTCAGTTGTCCTCGTTAGTAACCTACAACTAGTTGTCCACAGTTAGATGTACAGAAATAAATCGATAAATATTATCTTGAATCAATCCACAACCCAGTGTATACGTATCTCAGTATTGATCACAACTCAAACTATATATATTTTGGAATCAACCTCAACCCTGTATAGCTAACTCAAACATTCACATATAGAGTGTCTATGGTTGTTCCGAAATATATATAGATGTTTCGACATGATAGGTCGAAACATTGTATACGTGTCAATGGTATCTCAAGATTACATAATATACAATACAAGTTGATTAAGTTATGGTTGGAATAGATTTGTTACCAATTTTCACGTAGCTAAAATGAGAAAAATTATCCAATCTTGTTTTACCCATAACTTCTTCATTTTAAATCCGTTTTGAGTGAATCAAATTGCTATGGTTTTATATTGAACTCTATTTTATGAATCTAAACAGAAAAGTATAGGTTTATAGTCGGAAAAATAAGTTACAACTCGTTTTTGTAAAGGTAGTCATTTCAGTCGAAAGAACGACGTCTAGATGACCATTTTAGAAAACATACTTCCACTTTGAGTTTAACCATAATTTTTGGATATAGTTTCATGTTCATAATAAAAATCATTTTCTCAGAATAACAACTTTTAAATCAAAGTTTATCATAGTTTTTAATTAACTAACCCAAAACAGCCCGCGGTGTTACTACGACGGCGTAAATCCGGTTTTACGGTGTTTTTCGTGTTTCCAGGTTTTAAATCATTAAGTTAGCATATCATATAGATATAGAACATGTGTTTAGTTGATTTTAAAAGTCAAGTTAGAAGGATTAACTTTTGTTTGCGAACAAGTTTAGAATTAACTAAACTATGTTCTAGTGATTACAAGTTTAAACCTTCGAATAAGATAGCTTTATATGTATGAATTGAATGATGTTATGAACATCATTACTACCTTAATTTCCTTGGATAAACCTACTGGAAAAGAGAAAAATGGATCTAGCTTCAATGGATCCTTGGATGGCTCGAAGTTCTTGAAGCAGAATCATGACACGAAAACAAGTTCAAGTAAGATCATCACTTGAAATAAGATTGTTATAGTTATAGAAATTGAACCAAAGTTTGAATATGATTATTACCTTGTATTAGAATGATAACCTACTGTAAGAAACAAAGATTTCTTGAGGTTGGATGATCACCTTACAAGATTGGAAGTGAGCTAGCAAACTTGAAAGTATTCTTGATTTTATGAAACTAGAACTTTTGGAATTTATGAAGAACACTTGGAACTTGAAGATAGAACTTGAGAGAGATCAATTAGATGAAGAAAATTGAAGAATGAAAGTGTTTGTAGGTGTTTTTGGTCGTTGGTGTATGGATTAGATATAAAGGATATGTAATTTTGTTTTCATGTAAATAAGTCATGAATGATTACTCATATTTTTGTAATTTTATGAGATATTTCATGCTAGTTGGCAAATGATGGTTCCCACATGTGTTAGGTGACTCACATGGGCTGCTAAGAGCTGATCATTGGAGTGTATATACCAATAGTTCATACATCTAAAAGCTGTGTATTGTACGAGTACGAATACGGGTGCATACGAGTAGAATTGTTGATGAAACTGAACGAGGATGTAATTGTAAGCATTTTTGTTAAGTAGAAGTATTTTGATAAGTGTATTGAAGTCCTTCAAAAGTGTATAAATACATATTAAAACACTACATGTATATACATTTTAACTGAGTCGTTAAGTCATCGTTAGTCGTTACATGTAAGTGTTGTTTTGAAACCTTTAGGTTAACGATCTTGTTAAATGTTGTTAACCCAATGTTTATAATATCAAATGAGATTTTAAATTATTATATTATCATGATATTATCATGTATGAATATCTCTTAATATTATATATATATACATTAAATGTCTTTACAACGATAATCGTTACATATATGTCTCGTTTAAAAATCATTAAGTTAGTAGTCTTGTTTTTACATATGTAGTTCATTGTTAATATACTTTATGATATGTTTTCTTATCATAGTATCATGTTAACTATATATATATCCATATATATGTCTTCATATAGTTTTTACAAGTTTTAACGTTCGTGAATCACCGATCAACTTGGGTGGTCAATTGTCTATATGAAACATATTTCAATTAATCAAGTCTTAACAAGTTTGATTGCTTAACATGTTGGAAACATTTAATCATGTAAATATCAATCTCAATTAATATATATAAACATGGAAAAGTTCGGGTCACTACAATTACCCCGTGTTTGATGCTCTTTGGGAGACCATCCATGTAAAGTTCAACCCTTAAAGCTTCGGGGTTCACAAGGTTTGGGTACATCAAGGCTTGTTCGAAAAATCGTTGATTATAAGCCTTGAGATCGTTTCCGACCGCTTTCAAAGTTCTTAGCTCTTGTTCGAGCCTTCGGGTTTCTTCACGAGGGAAATATTCGACGATCATCTTTTCCCTTAGGTTAGCCCAAGAGAGGGTGTGAGCTTCATCGGTACCCACCGATTGTACATAGGTGTTCCACCATGTGTGGGCGACACCGGTGAAAGTGTGAGTGAAGTATTTGACCTTATCTTGGTCCCGACAACCGCTTATGCTAAAGACGGCATCCGTTTTTTCGTACCATCGAGTGAGAGTAACCGGTCCCCCGGTCCCATCAAAAGTATGAGGTTTGCACCCCATGAAGGCTTTGTAGGAGCACCCTTCGCTTGAGTTACCGGCCCCTTGATTGTTGTTGTTGTAGTTGTTGTTATTGTTGTTGTTGGAGGAATGACCGGCCATGGCCGCATTCACAGCGGTGGCTATCATCCGTTGAAGGGCTTGTTCTGGAGTCTCGTGGCGTGGTACACGGTGAGGAGGCATTGTTCCTTCAAAACACAAGAATACCGTTGATTAGTATTTTCAATAATACTAATCATGATATGGAATAAGGATAAAGAGAAAAATTTTCCTTGACTCGCCTTAAATTCTTTGTGTCATAATGTCGGAACGTTCATATGAGTCACCGTAATATAATCCCGGAAATTATATTACCCTGATTCAGATGTGCATTCGACATCATTTCATATAGTAAAGGTGGCGTGTCAATCAAATTAAACAATGTGAGATTAAGATGAACAAAGAGTAGATATGAGTAGAAACGTTCGAGTATAAATGCACAAGTAGTCAAGTAATTCCTACTTCAAGTCTATATGACGGTTGTAGTCTAGACTCACTAATGTACCCTATGACTATGGGTTGACACCAATGAACTCTAAATCCCTACAACCAATGCTCTGATACCATCTGTAGCATCCCAGGTAACACGTTCCCCGTAGCATGATATTGTCCGATTTGCCCGTAGGCGCACTGATTTTTTTTGGCGACCAAAGACGACGAACACTTTCGTCCGAGCACGCTTAACTGCAGAGTTCTCATGAGATCTGCTGCGCATATGGTCCCAAAACGCGTCATGCTAGGAAAGGTCTCCACACCCTTATAAGGCATGCTTCATTCCCCTCTCCAACCGATGTGGGACGGATGTAACACGGATGTTACAATCCTCCCCCGTAATAGGACACAGCGTCCTCGGTGTGAACGTTTGGTCCGGGGCCTGGCTCTGATACCATCTGTAGCGACCCGACAAAATCGTCATTGTCGGCGCCGTCTACTTAGGTCCCGTTACGTGGTCATAAGTCTTTAAAACAACGTTTGACCAAAAGTATGTCGCATTCATTTCAAAAGAAAGATGTTTCAAGGTTTACAAAGTAGTTCGACAACTAGTTACATAACAAAGTTTAAAGTACAATTGAAACATATGCGACACAATTTAAAAGTAGCCAAAAGACGCTCCACGTATGCAAGTACACTCGATATCCAAGCAAGTATCAAAAGTAATGAGCGGAAGCATGTATCACAAAACGTTCAAGGACCTGAGAAAAACATAGAAATCTGTCAACGAAAACATTGGTGAAATCATAGGTTTAAGTAAGTAAGTACAAGTGAACCACAAGATTTGTAACATTGATATAATAGTAATACATTCCAAAAGTTTGTTTCATGAGCACCCAATTATCAATGCTTAACATAAACATACACTGTTTCTCAAAAATATATTTCATTCGTAAACGGTAGTGAACCGTTTGAATGAGGGTTTGTCAAACCCATATGGATCCATACAACATAAGTTCTCGCTTACACCCGGCAAGTGTAACTAATGATAATCGAATTGAGGATTTTGTTCTAAACTCGTATGTAGAATGTTTGTTTTCCTGTACTTGTGTTCACTTAGTAAAAAGAAACGTTTATGTTTTCTCATCCCAAATGTAAGTTCAAAAGAGTAAAAGTGGGACTATGATCTCACCTTGAATGCACGTATGTAAAAGTACTTCAACAAGTATACGTGTGCAAGAACGAATGCTAGTCTTGACCTAAACAAATAGGTTTGTATCAATAACGGTAAACACGATAGGTCAAAGTGTTCAAGTAGTCCTATGGCTCGTTAAGACTCGATCATAATAGCATGTGAATCAAATTGTCATGTTTCATGTAAGGTACAAGTATAAAAGAATGTTAGAATGATTGCACAAACATTTGGTTAAGTTTGATTAAAAGTCAACTTTGGTCGGTCAAAGTCAACGAAAAAGTCAACACGTTCGGGTCGGGTCCCGAACTATTTTTCTGCAGTTTTTATTCATATATAAGCATGTTAGAACAAGTTACATGTGAATCGGAGGTCCACAGCGTGCCAAACATTTTTCATATTTTGACCATGTAGGTCAGAATCAAACTACGCCTATTGTCGCGCCGCGACAAAGGCTGGCCATGCCGCGGCGAATAACGGGTACTGGTACCTGGTCAGTATCAATTGTTTAAGTCCCAAAACAAAATTCAAACAAACATAAAACACAAACCGTAAACACTTAGAACTCGTATCGTATATCGCTGGAAAGGTAATTTGACAAGGAACACGACTAAGCACATTTCAACAACCAATAACATCATTTGCAATAACCGACTTTTCAAATCAAATGATCAATCAATGCACACATTTAATGCTTCAAATTTTACAAGTGCACATTTATGATTCGGGCATTTAATGCATACATAAAACACGCCGTTTTGTAGATAATCAAGCATACAATACAACTAACTACTTACTAACAATAATTCATGGCATTCAATGCATCAAATATTCATTTCAAGCTTATCAAACCCTAACCCAAATTCACCAAAATCACTAATCAAGTTTATGGAGTTTTCTCAAGCAACCTACACATCAAATTTAAGCTAGTGATGTTAGGAACATATTTAATACATGCATTTATAACATTTAACAACATTCAAGCAACCAAATCATCAAATCAAACACACCAAAGTTCATATTCAAGCTAGTTACTTCAAACAACGAGATCGATCATATAAATCATATAATCATGTTAAACTTGAGCCATAGACACTAATTAACAACTTTATAAGTTAAAAATATCAAGAACACAAAATCTAGTTATTTTAGAAAGTTACCCAAACTTGATGAAATCGGTATGGAATCGAAGAGGAAGTTGCAAGGATTCCAAATATGTAATTTGTTTTGATTGAAGCTTGCTAGATGTGATTTAGATGATGAATCTTTGAAATGAAGATTGAGAGAAATTTGGAAAGTATTAAATGAAAATGGAAATGAAATGAAATGAAAAAGGAAATGGGGAGGTGGGGTTGACTAGTCAAAGCTAGTCACCTCTTTGGCACCTTGGCAAAATTAGTCCCTCAAGTTCGGTTACGGGTGCGTGAGTTACCTAAACAAGATGTTTTAAAACGCGTATTAACGGAAGATGTTATAATCATATAACGGACTTAAAATAAATAAACAGAAATTCAAACGGAAAAAGGCGGGATGTTACAATATATATCGTCATGTCGTTTTTACAAGTCTTAACGTTCGTGAATCGCCGGACAACGGGGTGGTCAATTGTCTACATGAAACTTATTTAAATTAATTAAGTCTTAACAAGCTTAATTGCTTAACATGTTGGAAACATTTAATCATGCAAATATAGTTTTCATTTAATATATAATCATGGAAAAGTTCGGGTCACTACAGTGCCTACCCGTTAAATAAATTTCATCCCGAAATTTTAAGTTGTTGAAGGTGTTGACGCATCTTCTGGAAATAGGTGCGGGTATTTCTTCTTCATCTGATCTTCATGTTCTCAGGTGAACTCGGGTCCTCTATGAGCATTCCATCGAACCTTAACAATTGGTATTTTATTTTGCTTAAGTATTTTAACCTCACGATCCATTATTTCGACGGGTTCTTCAATGAATTGAAGTTTTTCGTTGATTTGGATTTCGTCTAACGGAATAGTGAGATCTTCTTTAGCAAAAAATTTCTTCAGATTCGAGACATGAAAAGTATTATGTACGCCGGCGAGTTGTTGAGGTAATTCAAGTCGGTAAGCTACTCGTCCAACACGATCTATAATCTTGAATGGCCCAATGTAACTTGGATTTAGTTTCTCCTATTTACCAAATCGAACAATGCCTTTCCAAGGTGAAACCTTAAGCATGACCATCTCTCCACTTTCAAATTCTATATCTTTTCTTTTAACCGCGTAACTCTTTTGTCGACTTTGGGCGGTTTTCAACCGTTGTTGAATTTGGATGATTTTCTCTGTAGTTTCTTGGATGATTTCTGGACTTGTAATCTATCTATTGATGGAATTCATCACATAAACAAGTTACAAAACCCATTTTGTAGGTATATAAGTTCGTGTATGTATATGTAGCAAGCGGAAGCAATTTTAAGTTTATGCATGTATAGTTTAACCTTTTAAACATGAATTCCATTTATAGATCTAGTCTTGAAAATATACTAAAATGTAAATAGAGCTAGTAAGGGTGTTTATACCTTCTCCAAGTTAGGAGGTAATAATATGGATGAGGATGATGTAGAAGATGAAGATAGCAAGCCTCTAACTTGAAGCCTCAAGCTTGAAATACCCACAAGCAACCAATAATCAACACCACCTTTTATTTGGTTAGGATTTAAACACCAATATGCTAGAAAATCAAGTGAAGAAAACCTATTTCTTCCTCCCAAAATCGGCCAAGAAGGATGAAGATGAGAGAGTTTTGATTTTTGAAAAATGCAAGTAATAATTAGATGTGTGTGTAGTTGGTCAAGCATGCAAGTAGAGTGTGATGTACATTTAATCAAAAGGAGCATGGGGAGGGGTTTTCTTGGAGTCCCAAAACCGCCCCCTTTTCCCTCCCCTTTATTTTTTTTTTGTTGTTAAAACTTAATAAAAGCCATGCTTATTTGATTACTACTTTCACATCTTTGTTTTATAAACCTTTTATAAAATGTATTTTATAAGCAACTTATAAAACATTAACACACACATGAGTTTAATCATATAAATAATTAAACTTGCATTTATAATTATCCAAATAATTATTTCAAGCATTTTATCTTTAGAAAACCAATTTCTAAAGTTTAAGTGTCGAATATTAATTTTAAAGATCCAATATTTAAAATAAATACTAAAAGGTGTTGACGGCTTGTTATTGGGTATGACCTGACTTGGATCATAACATGTTAGCCACATTAGTTTAGTATGTCTCTCGGGCATATGAAATACCTTCAATCTCCCACTTGCACGAGAAACATAAGAAATTAATGCAAGTGACGGATACCACCTAACGACCGTCCATCACCCCTAATATGTTATGACTTAGTGCCATTCAATAACATCATCCCTTTCGAGTTCCCATCTCGAATATGATTAGGTGAATCTTTCAATATATCCTTTCGTCCTAGATGTCATGTCAAATCCAAGAGACATAGGATGATCACTCTCTTATAGATCTAACTTTATGAGGCCTTAGACATCTGACTCTCAACGAATAAGAGGGACAAATTCCATCTTGACTACATACGTCCTAGACACTACACTTCGTACCATACCTGAAGCCTCCCTTATGTACTACCATGTTTCAGAATAGCGAAGGAAAGAATCAAGGCACAATATTCGGTGAATGTCTGAACCCAATTTGTGTCTCAGGTCTGAGGATATAATGATATTCTCCTTTACTCAAGATTACATGTGATCAACCACAAAGGCTCCATATAGTAAATCTTGAGAGCGGGTCTTCCAATATTTGTGTCCCACAAATATCTATGAACCTTGGTTGCAACCTTGCCCCACATTCACCATTTGAATGTTAACCAATCCAAGTTCATAATAGTCTAGACCTCACACTTATTCCCACAAATGTGATCAACTACGGAATTTAGAATAATAGTTTATTCATGGATAAAATATGCAAAACTGGAACATGACTCATAATTAAATTAATACCATAATTATGTTAATGAGTTTGAACTAATTCGTTCCGATACAATACATAAAATAGATCAATTCCAATCACTAGAATATCGAAGCCCTAATGCACAAACATGTCCCTCATGTTTTGGCCCATGTAAAAGCTTCGTGAGTGGATCCGCAACATTTTGATCTGTGTGAACTTTGTGAATACATATCTTTCCTTTTTCAACCTCATCCCTGATGTAGTTGAATCTCCGCTCAATGTGACGAGTCTTTTGATGAGCAAGAGGTTCTTTGATTTGAGCAATCGCACCCTCGTTGTCACAAAAGATTTCAAGAGGGTCCTGAATGGAAGGGACCACTCCTAAGTCGTCGATGAATTTCTTCATCCATGCAGCTTCCTGAGCTGCCAGTGAGGCGGCAATGTACTCCGACTCTGTAGTGGATAACGCAACAACTTCCTGTTTAGAGCTCTTCCAAGAGACTGCACCACCATTCAACATGAAGACATAACCGGATTGTGATCGAGAGTCATCTCGATCAGTTTGGAAACTCGCATCCACGTAACCTTTTATAGCGAGTTCCTCCTCACCAGACCCATATATTAGAAACATATCCTTAGTCCTTCTAAGGTATTTCAATATACATTTAACCGCAGTCCAATGACTATTTCCTGGGTTATTCTGGTATCTACTTGTCAAGCTTAGAGCGCATGACACATCCGGTCTAGTACATATCATTGCATACATGATAGACCCAATAGCAGATGCGTATGGGACTTTCTTCATTCTCTCTTGTTCATCTTTCATGGTAGGACACTGAGATGAACTGAGAACGGTTCCCTTTTGAATAGGTACCAAACCTTTCTTAGAGTTTTCCATCTTGAACCTTTTCAAGATTTTATCAATGTATGCACTCTGACTTAAACCTATCAATCTCTTGGACCTATTCCTATAGATCCCAATCCCCAATATGTATTGTGCTTCTCCAAGATCCTTAATGGAGAAGCATCTCTTTAGCCAAGTTTTGACTTCTTGCATTGTGGTGATATCATTTCCAAATAATAATATATCATCCACATATAGCACAAGGAACATTATAGAGCTCCCACTAGCCTTCTTGTATACACAAGCTTCATCACCATTTTTAATGAAGCCAAATTTCTTTGCCTCTTCATTAAAACGATGATTCCACATTCTAGATGCTTGCTTCAATCCATAGATTGATTTCTTTAACTTGCATACCATTTTAGGATTTTTCGGATCAACAAAACCTTCGGGCTGTACCATATAGACATCTTCCTCAAGATATCCATTTAGGAAAGCGGTTTTGACAACCATTTGCCATATTTCATAGTCATAGTGAGCAGCAATGGCAAATAATATCCTAATAGACTTTAGCATTGCCACAGGCAAGAAAGTTACATCATAATCAACCCCTTGAGTTTGAGTGAAACCTTTTGCTACAAGTCTAGCTTTGTATGTATCCAAGTTTCCATGTATGTCGGTTTTCTTCTTGAAAAGCCATTTGCAATCAACTAGCTTGGAGCTAGGAGGTTGCACAACAAGTTCCCAAACTTGGTTTTCATACATGGATTGCATCTTGGCGTTCATGGCTTCCTGCCATTTATCTTTATCAATTCTTGATAAGGCATCTTTGTAGTTTGTCGGTTCATCCAAATCAACCGTATAACAACCTTCCACGAGAAACCCATATCTCTCGGGAGGATTACTAATCATACTAGATCTTCGAACGTCTTGTGTACCTTGATCATCCACTTGATCATTTTCAACATCCTCATGTTGAGTACTAGTGCCAACCAATTGTGTATCATCGGCTTGATCTTGTACCTCTACAAGATCTATCTTCCTTTCACCATCACCTTCCATAAGGAACTTGGTTTCAAGGAATTCCGTTTTCCGAGCAACAAATACCGTTTGCTCGGATGGATCATAGAAGTAATATCCCATGTCATCTTTGGGATATCCTATGAAGATACACTTTGTGGATCGAGCATGTAGCTTATTTGCTACATAACGCTTAGGATAAGCTTCACATCCCCATACTTTCAAGTATGAAAGAGAAGGAGGTTTTCCAAACCACATCTCATGAGGAGTTCGTTCCACTTTCTTGGTTGGGGCCATATTTAAAATACGAGCCGCGAAGCTTAGACAATAACCCCAAAATGATAGAGGTAACGAGCTTCTTGCCATCATAGATCGAACCATATCCATTAGGGTTCGGTTCCTCCTTTCGGAAACTCCATTAAGTTGGGGTGTTCCGGGTGGAGTAAGTTGTGAGATAATCCCACAACTCCTAAGATGATCTTGGAAGGCATCGCTTAGGTATTCACCTCCTCTATCGGTACGAAGTACCTTAATTGTCCTATTGAGTTGATTTTGTACTTCATTTTGATATTCTTTGAATGCTTCGAACATTTCGTCCTTGTGTCTTAATAAGTAGACATATCCGAAATGACTAAAGTCATCAATGAAAGTAACAAAGTATCTTTCACCATTCCTAGTCATGGGTTTAAAGGGTCCACATACATCCGAATGTATTAATCCCAATAAATCCTTAGCCCTTTCATAAGTCCCTTTGAAAGGTGCTTTAGTCATCTTGCCTTGTAAACAAGATTCACATACATCAAACGAATCCATTTCATTTGATTTCAAAAGTCCATTCTTTTGAAGTGTATGCATTCGGTTCTTGTTTATGTGACCAAGGCAACAATGCCATAAATAGGAATCACTCAAATCCCTTTTGAGTTTCTTGGTGCTAGTATGGTATATAGAGCTCGATGATGCGTCATCATGAACCAATTCATAAATTCCATTTGAAGGCGAAGCCTTGAAATAGAATACATTATCTTTAGAAACATGAATATCATCATCAATAAAATTAACAACGTAACCACATTGTTTTAAGCGAGAGATAGAAATAATGTTTCTACACAAATCCGGAGCATACAAAACATTTTCTAAAATAAGTTCCAATCCGCTTGGAAGCTTCAAAATAAAATCTCCTTGAGCTTTAACATGCACCTTTGCACCATTGCCCATATAGAGACTTGATGTTCCCGCCTTATGATCACTTCTTTTGAACCCCTGCAAAGAATTGCAAATATGAGTTCCACATCCCGTGTCTAATACCCATGTATTAGAAGAAGTAATACTAAGCTCTATATATACCATATATATATTACCTGAGGTTTGCCCTGCATCCCTCTTGTCCTTCAACTCCTTAAGATAGACCGGACAGTTTCGTTTCCAATGACCCATCTCACCGCAACTGAAACATGGGTCTTCCTTGGGGTTTGCCTTCTCGGCTACCTTTTGCTTTTTAGCCTTGTTGATGGTTGGGGTAACCATCTTCCCCTTCCCTTTGCCTTGATAGGCGGGTCCTTTTCTCTTAGCCACCTTTGGCTTAGAGGTGTTACCTTTGGATCCACCTTGATCGATTGCTAACACGGGTAAAGTCCTTTTACCCATGCTATTTTCCACCGTTCTAAGCATACCGTGAAGCTCACCTATGCTCTTATCCATCCCATTCATATTGTAATTAATTACAATTTGATCAAACCTTTTTGATAGGAAGTTTAGGATAAGATCGGTGGCTAACTCATTTGAAATGTTTAGGTTGAGACGGTTAGCACGATCGATGAGGCTTTTCATCTTAAGTACATAAGATGAAACCGATTGGGTATCGTCCATACGACAAGCATGTAGCGCCCGAACCGTTTCGAAGCGCTCGACACGCGCTTGTTGGAGGAACATCTCCTTCAATTGCGTTATCATGTCATATGCACTATGATACTCGAAATCCTTTTGGAGTTCGGGTATCATAGTCCCAAGCATTAAGCATGAGACTTGAAGGGAGTCGTGGCAATACTTATCGTAAGAGGCCATTGCCTCCACATCATTCTCATCCGGTTGATCGGGAATGGGGTCCTCAAGTACATACGCTTTATCCTCTTGTTTGAGGACAATCCAAAGATTGCGGAACCAATCCATAAAGTTGGTATGGTTGAGTTTGTCTTTCTCTAAGAGAGACCTTAACGATAGGTTGTTCATGTTAAGTGGTGCGTTTTGCATGTTGTTGTTGTTATTAGCGGCCATCTACAAAATTCAACAAAGTCCTTTTAAGTATCGATTTTAAACTTAATAAACAATACCCTTTTAATTTGTTTTATTAAATATTAGAATCCAACGGTAAATCAAATTTCGGTTAGGTGACCTTTATCCCGTCATTTGATTTAGCTAGGTAGTCATAATGACAATTGCAATCCTTTTGCAACTTCTAAGTTATGGGATCATGCAATCCTTTTGCATGGCATATTAATCCCATCAACGCTTATTTGTTCCTCATGCTTCGGTGACCCTAAGTTCATGATTCCCAAATCAAGTCGTCCTACTTGTGTAAACATGTAGACTTAACATATAAGTGGTTAGGTGACCTTTATCCCACATGTATGCGAAGTGTACCTTATTCACATTAGTTCACTCATGACGGTTAGGTGACCTTTATCCCATCAAGAGATTCCTAATATGTCTAAGTGTTTCCACAAAAGGATGGCGTTTAACTTGTTTACCTTGTTTTAGTAAAAGGGATTTTAAGTTTTCTACATTCTAGTTTTAGAAAACAAAGTGCTATACACCAACTTGCATTTGGTGTGTAGTGTTTTATGAAAAACCTATTTTCATGTCCTTTTAGTAAAACCAATTACTAGTTATAAGACAATTTGTTACCTTTTAAATAAACCATTTTATTTAGGTCTAATAACCAATTATTAGTGCCTTTTGTTATGTTTTATTATAACCATTTATAATGTATTATGCAAGTGTTAACATGTGATAATCTTGTAGCAACCAAACATACAAACATACACAAACATGCATAACAAAATATGTTCACAATCGGGAGCCATTATGGTGGACATTTGTTTAGCCAAAAAACAAATGTCACCTAAGAGGGTTAACCAAAGTAAGAGATTTTATACAAAATCTCCCACTTAATCTTGTAACTTCATAAGCTCCATCTTGTAATCTTCATCTTGAATCTTCATTTTCATTTTACAAAATTATATCCTAATACAATTTTTCTAGAAAATGAAATAACAACCTACTCTATTTTTACATACCAAAATAGAATGAATTACATCAAAATTACAAGAACAATTACAACTTATTACAAACCAAAATGAATGAATTACAACCATGAATAATAACCAAATCATTCAACCAAACAAACACACGGTCTAGGCTCGATTGTGAACAACAACATAACAACAAATCTTGGCCAAACTTGAAGTCCCAAACCCACTTTTGGGACCCATAAAATTCGGCCAAACCATAGAACCCACCAAAACTCATGATTTTTCCATTCTACTTTCATGCATGTTAGTAGATTGTAAAATAAATGAGTTTTCTAGCCAAAAACAAGAAGCATATTAACAAGACTTTGGCTCTAGATACCATTGATGGAATTCATCACATAAACAAGTTACAAAACCCATTTTGTAGGTATATAAGTTCGTGTATGTATATGTAGCAAGCGGAAGCAATTTTAAGTTTATGCATGTATAGTTTAACCTTTTAAACATGAATTCCATTTATAGATCTAGTCTTGAAAATATACTAAAATGTAAATAGAGCTAGTAAGGGTGTTTATACCTTCTCTAAGTTAGGAGGTAATAATATGGATGAGGATGATGTAGAAGATGAAGATAGCAAGCCTCTAACTTGAAGCCTCAAGCTTGAAATACCCACAAGCAACCAATAATCAACACCACCTTTTATTTGGTTAGGATTTAAACACCAATATGCAAGAAAATCAAGTGAAGAAAACCTATTTCTTCCTCCCAAAATCGGCCAAGAAGGATGAAGATGAGAGAGTTTTGATTTTTGAAAAATACAAGTAATAATTAGATGTGTGTGTAGTTGGTCAAGCATGCAAGTAGAGTGTGATGTACATTTAATCAAAAGGAGCATGGGGAGGGGTTTTCTTGGAGTCCCAAAACCGCCCCCTTTTCCCTCCCCTTTAATTTTTTTTTTTTGTTAAAACTTAATAAAAGCCATGCTTATTTGATTAATACTTGCACATCTTTGTTTTATAAACCTTTTATAAAATGTATTTTATAAGCCACTTATAAAACATTAACACACACATGAGTTTAATCATATAAATAATTAAACTTGCATTTATAATTATCCAAATAATTATTTCAAGCATTTTATCTTTAGAAAACCAATTTCTAAAGTTTAAGTGTCGAATATTAATTTTAAAGATCCAATCTTTAAAATAAATACTAAAAGGTGTTGACGGCTTGTTATTGGGTATGACCCGACTTGGATCATAACATGTTAGCCACATTAGTTTAGTATGTCTCTCGGGCATATGAAATACCTTCATCTATCCCCCACTTCACTCCAATAAATCGGAGACCTGCACTTTATACCATAAAGTGCATCAAACAGTGCCATCTCAATACTCGAGTGGTAACTGTTGTTGTAGGAAAACTCTGTTAATGGTAGATGTAGATCCCAACTATTTCCAAAATCAATAACATATGCTCGTAGCATGTCTTCAAGTGTCTTTATCATCTTTTCACTCTGCCCATTAGTTTGTGGATGATATGCAGTACTCATGTCTAGACGAGTTCCCAATGCTTGTTGTAATGTCTGCCAAAACCTTGAAACAAATCTACCATCCCTATCAGAGATAATAGAGACTGGTATTCTATGTCTGGAGACAACTTCCTTCAAGTATAATCGCGCCAACTTCTCCATTTTATCATCTTCTCTCATTGGCAGAAAGTGTGCCGACTTGGTGAGACGATCAACTATTACCCAAATAGTATCATAACCACTTGCAGTCCTTGGCAATTTAGTAATAAAATCCATGGTCATGTTTTCCCATTTCCATTCTGGGATTTTGGGTTGTTGAAGTAGACCTAATGGTTTTTGATGTTCAGCTTTGACCTTAGAACACGTCAAACATTCTCCTACATATCTAGCAATATCGGCTTTCATACCCGGCCACCAAAAGTGTTTCTTGAGATCTTTGTACATCTTTCTCGCTCCGGGATGTATTGAGTATCTAGTTTTATGTGCTTCCTTAAGTTCCATTTCTCTCACATCTTCAAACTTTGGTACCCAAATTCTTTCAGCCCTATACTGGGTTTCGTCTTCCCTAATATTAAGATGTTTCTCTGAACCTTTGGGTATTTCATTCTTCAAATTTCCCTCTTTTAAAACTCCTTGTTGCGCCTCCGTTATTTGAGTAGAAAAATTAGTACGAATAATTATATTCATAGCTTTTACCCGCATAGGTTCTCTATACTTTCTACTCAAATCGTCGGCTACCACATTCGCCTTCCCCGGGTGGTAACGAATCTCAAATTCGTAATCATTCAACAACTCAATCCGCCTACGCTGCCTCATGTTCAGTTATTTCTGATTAAATATATGTTGAAGACTTTTGTGGTCGGTATATATAATACTTTTAACCCCATATAAGTAGTGCCTCCAAGTCTTTAATGCAAAAACAATAGCACCTAATTCCAAATCGTGAGTCGTATAATTTTTCTCGTGAATCTTCAATTATCTGGACGCATAGGTAATTACCTTCGTTCATTGCATTAATACACAACCGAGGCCTTGCTTTGAGGTGTCACAATATATCACAAAATCATCATTCCCTTCAGGCAATGATAATATAGGTGCCGTAGTTAACTTTTTCTTCAACAATTGAAACGCTTTCTCCTGCTCATCCTTCCATTCAAATTTCTTCCCTTTATGCGTTAATGCAGTCAAGGGTTTTGCTATTTTGGAAAAATCTCGGATGAACCTTCTGTAGTAACCAGCCAGTCCTAAAAATTGGCGTATATGCTTCGGAGTTTTCGGGGTTTCCCACTTTTCAATGGTTTCAATCTTTGCCGGATCTACTTGAATACCTTCTTTGTTTACTATGTGACCGAGGAATTGAACTTCTTCCAACCAAAATGCACACTTTAAAAATTTTGCTTACAGTTGTTCCTTCCTCAATAATTCTAGCACTTTTCTCAAATGTTCTTCGTGCTCTTGATCATTCTTTGAGTAAATGAGTATGTCATCGATGAAAACAATGACAAACTTGTCAAGATATAGCCCACACACTCGGTTCATGAGGTCCATGAACACAGCTGGTGTGTTAGTCAATCCAAACGGCATAACCATAAACTCGTAATGACCGTAACGCTTTTTGAAAGCAGTCTTTGGAATATCATACTCCTTCACCCGCATTTGATGATACCCTGAACATAAATCGATCTTTGAATAAACCGACGAGCCTTGTAGTTGATCAAATAAGTCGTCGATTCTCGATAGTGGATAAAGGTTCTTGATGGTAAGTTTTTTCAACTCTCGGTAGTCGATACACAACCTAAATGTACCATCCTTCTTTTTGACAAACAAAACAGGACCTCCCCAAAGTGATGTGCGTGGTCGTATGAAACCACGCTCTAAAATTTCTTGTAATTAACTTTGGAGTTCCTTCATTTCACTGGGTGCGAGTCTGTATGGATCACGAGCTATTGGTGCAGCTCCTGGTACAAGATCTATTTGAAATTCAACAGATCGGTGTGGAGGTAGTCCCGGTAATTCTTTCGGAAATACATCAGGAAATTCTTTTGCGATGGGAACATCATTGATGTTCTTTTCTTCAGTTTGTACCTTCTCGACGTGTGCTAGAACGGCATAGCAACCTTTTCTTATTAATTTTTGCGTCTTAAAATTACTAATAAGATTTAGCTTCGCGTTGCTCTTTTCTCCGTACACCATTAAGGGTTTCCCTTTTTCTCGTACAATGCGAATTGCATTTTTGTAACAGACGATCTCTGCTTTCACCTCTTTCAACCAGTCCATGCCGATTATCATATCAAAACTCCCTAACTCTACTGGTATCAAATCAATCTTAAATATTTCACTAACCAGCTTAATTTCTCGATTCTGACATATTTTATCTGCTGTAATTAATTTACCGTTTGTTAATTCGAGTAAAAACTTATTCTCCAATGGCGTTAATGGGTAACTTAATTTAGCACAAAAATCTATACTCATATAGCTTCTATCCGCACCCGAATCAATTAAAACATAAGCAGGTTTATCGTCAATAAGAAATGTACCCGTACCAAGCTCCGGGTCTTCTTACGCTTCAACCGAATTAATGTTGAAGACTCTTCCACGGTTTTGGCCATTATTATATACTTCGTCCGGGCATGCAGTTTTGTAATGGCCCGTCTTTCCGCACCCAAAACAAGTAATGGCAGCATTAAATGTTCCGACATTATTTGTTCCTTTAATCCTGTTAATCTTCGGTCCATAGATTCCACACTTTGCAGCACTGTGACCCGTTCTTTTGCATTTTGTGCATAACTCCCTACAGTAATTATCCTGATGGTATTTCTCACACCTTAAGCACCTGGTTTTCTGCCTCATGTTGTCATTATTGTTGTTGGGACGGTTGTTATTGTTGGGACGGTTTTTGTTGTTGTTGGGATGGTTGTTGTTGCGATTGATGTTGCGGTTGTTGGGATAGTTGTTGCGATTGTGGTTGTAATTATTGTTGTTGTTGTTGTTGTTGTATTGGTGACCCTTATCATTGGTTTCTTCCCACTTTCTCTTGACTTATTTCGTGTTGGCTTCTTTGGCCGTCTGTTCTTTAATTCTTCCATCAATCTGATTTATGAGTTTGTGAGCCATTCGACTTGCCTTTTGTATAGAAGCGGGCTCGTGTGAACTCACATCTTCTTGAATCCTTTCCGGTAACCCTTTTACAAATGCATCGATTTTCGCTTCTTCATCTTCGAATACTCTCGGACATAATAGGCTCAACTCTATAAATCGTCGTTCGTACGTGGTGATGTCGAAACCTTGCATTCGTAATCCTCTAAGCTCTACCTTAAGCTTATTGACCTCGTTTCTGGGACGATACTGCTCGTTCATCAAGTGTAGTGACCCGTCCTAATCCACCTGGACGAAGTCTTCCGCATATGGTCCCATTGCGTGGTATTGACCTCTATATACCATGAACGACTCCATGTAATATCTTTAAAATGAGCAAATGCATAGCAGAAGAATTCTTTCATACCTGAGAATAAACATGCTTTAAAGTGTCAACCAAAAGGTTGGTGAGTTCAAAGGTTTATCATAAAATAATAAAATTCATCATTTTGATAGACCACAAGATTTAAATGCTGCATGGTACAAATGGGCCCGAATCCTATATCCACCTGTAATGTACATGCGATATCTTTTAAATACAGTACACCTTTCTCGTGTACGAAATCATCTTTCATAAATCTTAGTAACCGTACACATATCTCGTGCACAAAAATAACATACACATAACCTGTGTATAAACTCATTCTCTCCATACATAACATTCACTTTTCATTGCTTTCATAGCTTGACTTGGTAACCGACCTTAACATATAATGCGCATAATAATATCCCTAAAATAGAACATCTCGTCTGTATAATAATCATATAAACTTCAAAGTATTAAATACCACGCCCACTAGCCCTTCCGTCTAGTGAACATTTTGGTTGGGGGTGTTAATTCCGGTAGCTACCTTTAAGATTCGCTTCAATTAGGCGTGCACTAATTCTCAAAATTAGTGATGTTCCCTAATTCTTAGGTTACCAAGCAATAATAATCAGGGGGAAAATATTCATATCAATTGTGGCAATTATCACGTCCACATAATTCAATGGTGGCAATTATCACGTCCACATAATTCAGTCTAGGAATGTTTTGCTTGTGTCTATCTCGTCAAACATTTATAAAAGCATTTCATATATTCGCAGTTCAAAATGTATTTCAAAAGCATTTAATAAAGCAGTTGTAAAAATAGCGCATGTATTCTCAGTCCCAAAAATGTAAAGAGTAAAAGGGAATCAAATGAACTCACAATACAGTATATTGTAGTAAAAATACATGTGACGACATTGAACAACTGAACAATGCAGGTTTGGCCTCGGATTCACGAACCTATATCATTTATATATATTAACACATATAATTGTATTCGAACAAATTTATATATTATTTTATTATTAGTAATATAATTATTATATTTAATAATTTATAGTTTTTAGTAATTAATTAAGTATATTTATTTTATATATACTTTTAAAAAATATTAATATAGTTATGTTATATGTATTAAATATATTTTTATATAATTAATATTTATTTGTTATATTATTAATAATAGAAATAGTATTAATAATAATGATACTTATAATGATGGTGATATTAATAATAATGTTAAATAAAATGATAGTTTTAATAAAAATGATAATTTTAATAAAAATGATAATTTTAATAAAAATGGAAATTTTAATGCAAATACTTATTTTAATAATAAATGACAATTTTTAACAATAATAATAATTTTAATAGTAATAATAATAATAACTATAATACTAATAATCTTACTACTAATGATAATGATGATATTATTATTACTAATAATGATATTCATAATAATGATAAAAATAATGATATTTATAATAATATTGATAATAATAATAATACTTTTATCAATTAATGATAACAACAATAATATCAATAATTGTTAATGATATTAATTATACTAATAATCTTATTACTAATATTAGTGATAGTAATAACTAGTTAATAACAACAATAACAATAATAATAATAATGATGATGAAATAGTAATAATAAAGATAAATAAAATACTACCTCACAAGAATAGGCTTAAAGAAAAATAGATGCCAGTGCCTGGGCTTGAACCCGCGACCTCTCGTTCAACACCCACACCTCTAAACCGTTCTTCTATTTTTATATTTCTGTTTTAATATCCAAGATCTATATATATAACCCGTATCTATCTGTTAGAGTATATCGATGGCCCTTTGATATGCTCAGGTTATTTGCTGGGCTCTAATTATGTGCAGTCCCAATCATGTCTTTAGTCCATGAATAAATTAAAAGAAGCCCAATTTACATCGTAGCTTTTAAATAATAACAAGCAGCCATAACTTCTGATATTCGACCAGGAAACATATCGAACAGGTACAGCAGCAGTCGTGCAAGAATGGTGATAGCGGTGATCGGTTTTCTTATCAATACATCATTATTATTCCATAATCATCATCGTTCAATATTATCATCTTTATCAAAAACAAACTCAAACCCGAAGAAAGAAAATAATTTGTTGATCGAAGGAGGTATATGGTTTTCGTTCTTTCATCCTCACGTATTATTTATTACCTCATCACACCGTAAAATTGGACAAAGAATAGAATAGCAACACCTTATGTTGTTGCTTGAACAGCAGGAAATAAAACAGAAGAGGAAAAAAAAATAATACGCTGCAAGTGTGTATGTTATTCGTTTGAAATCCTTGGAAGCCCCACGGCCCAATGTTACTTCACAGGCCCAATTAAGAACAAGTCCAGTCTAATTGATATTTGATTTGGCAAGGTGTCGGTGTAAAATTCCTTCAGTGGAAAAATCCACTTTACAAGGTTTAAAAGAAAATAATGGTACGTCCCTATTGAATGCTCAACTTGTTGGCTGCCACTCATAAAGCAACAATATCAATTGCTTTCAATCACGTAACAAGTGGGTCTCTTTTTTTTCTTTTATGTAGGGAGTGGGGTTCGGTTTTATGAAGGAAACAAACAAGGAGAATATGGTTGTAGCATTCCACATGGTTCACCTTAATCATCACCATTATATTATTGTATTCGGCCAAAAACAAATATGCGTGGCCCAATTAATCAACTGCATCTATTTCTATACATAAAGGGATGTTGATTTGAGTTGCTTATTCGATGAAACCGAGATAGCACTGTAACAAAGCATATGGTTCTTGAGGGTTGTTTTTGAAGTAGTGTGGTGATGGGTGTTATCATATATCACGTATAAATGGCGAAGGAGCTGAAAGGGGTGGTGATTCGAACGGTTTTCAACAGAAAACAAGTAGACTGCATTTACGTAATTGAAGGTGGGTTTTGCCAAGTAGAATAGATGACTTGGGTCATCGTACAGCTGCAGCAAAGGTGACAAAATAAAAATAGTTTGAGCAGGTTTTGTGGGTTTGTAGAGTAGGTGGGTTATGGTCTATTGGTTTGGTTAGAGATGGTGGCCACGAGCCTTTGTACGTATGAGTTAATAACGTACCTAACAGAAATATTTGAGGATAAATCTATGAGCTTGATGATGGTAGTTTCGATAGTTCGAACGAACACAAGAAGGTGGCAGATTGTGGGTGTGATGGTGTCTTGAAATAAGTCGTGAGTGACAGTTTTAAGGTGCTCTTCGGTAATTGCTAAGATGAAAAAGAAATGTAGCCGGAGGGAGGAATATAGAGAATAAGAAAGATGGAGCTCAAAGAATGATGATAGTGAAGGTGGTAAATCTTGAATTGTATACATATGTATCACTCGATCAACATATGTGTTTGCATATATAGAATTAGATAGAGTGCAAGTGGTTGATTGGAGATGTGATATGAATTATTGTGAAGGATATCAGATAGTATTCGTTTGTAAGATATTGTTTGAAGTCGATAGAAAGTTAAATCAAAAATAGAAGAATTGAAATTTGAAAGTAATGTTAAACCAAATTTGTAATGTTTCGGTTTAACTTCAGCAATTAGAAGCAGTAACTAGCAATCAGATACAGTTTGACAATAATTTAGAATTGAATTTGGATCCTATAAGTATAAATACGTATTTGTCTGTGTCTATCTATGTATATACTGAATTTATATAAATATATAATTGTAGATGTCTTTGAATATATACATGCAGTATTTTGTACACGTGTATGTATATGTATCTGATTAATCTGTATAACTAAATATATACACGAGTTATTAATAATATTAATACTAATAATAGTATATAAATAAAATTAATAAGAATGATGATAATATCAATAATTCTAATAATTAATAATTCAATAATTTGATAATAATACTAATAATATTAAAAACGATTTTATTAATATAATTTAACAGATAAATAATACTATTATTGATAATAATAATATTAATTATTATTATTGATAATATTAAGTTGTATTATGATAATTTTAATAATTTTGAGTAACAATAATAATAATAATACAAATAATATTAATATAACAAATTAATATTAATACACAATTATTTACATAAATTAAAATATTATAAATTTATATATAATATACATCTGTATATACGTATCTATTTATCATTAATTGTTCGTGAATCGTCGGGCATGGTCAAAGGGTCTAATGTATACATAAACATAGTTCTAACATTTTCGATACTCACTATTATAGACTTTGCTCATCGTGTCGTGATCATGTAAATATCAAGTTTAAATTTAGTCGGAAATTTCCGGGTCGTCACAGTACCTACCCGTTAAAGAAATTTCATCCCGAAATTTGAGTGGGATCATCATGGTTAACAATAAGAATGTTTTCCTGACGAATATGAGCTGATAAGTAGAGTTTTATTACTGTTGAGTAATATGGATAAGATAATTCGACTACTCGAAGAGTACGAGTGAAGCTATCACAAAAGAATGAAACGAGTAAAATTCAAGTTCGTCTTAATTGGTGACGTAGTCACGGTTGATTTCCGGAATTCAAGGGATTTAGAGAAAATCTTTGAAATCTATAAGATTTGGTTCTTCAGCGATTAAGTAAATTAGGATCTCCTTTGATTAAATGCAATAATCTATTTCGATTGCTCTGTCGGATGTTTCACTATAAATCCACCCTCTTCGTTTCCTTTATATTTTGGAGTTCCATACTTTTGTTTTCTCTTTCCAACTTTAAGTCAAACGAATAATGGTCCAGAATTCGTAGATATGGAGTTTCGAATGAACATGACTAACGTTATAAGAGAGAAATTGTAATAGCACGATCTTGATTGGTTAAATTACCAGAATTCAAAGGAAAAGATCGAACTATCAAGTAAATATATTCTTGATATGTTTATAGATTAGATAGAATGTAAGAGTCGTGTAACATGGCACATGATGACGATAGGGTCTTTGAATCATCTCGTTCCATTTAGAAACTCAGCATGACTTACTGTAATATAATCACGTTGGTCGGGCGTCATTATATTATACTAACCCATGCTTCAATTCCCAACACTTCTCCACAATTCATTCATAATTTATACTTAGATTTTACAGAAATTTCCAGTATAATAGAATACAGAAAACATGAAGAGGTAGATAATTTTGGACAAGAATATTTATGAAAATATCTTCAGAAATTTCGAAGATATTTATGATGATATTTTGGAATTTCTAAGTTCGAAGGTTAATGAAGAAAAATTTTCCGCAAGATTTTAACATAACTTCGGAGCAAGATATTCTCTAAAGATTTCATCGGATCCAGAATTACCTGGATTCTTTGGATATAGAGTTTGGTCCTTGTATTTGTCATTGGTCTCCTTCATGGTTAGCTCAATCCATTTCTCAGTACCAAATTTTCTATCAAGCGTTCCCAACACTCCATTCTTTATCATCAAACTTTTGACCATTTAGACCATCTACAATTTTGTTGTTTCCTCTGCACTTAATGCTACAATATCTGAATCATCGGTTATCAATCCGAGGTGGTTTCAAGAGAATTGTGTTTTTAGATGATTAAACACTGATGATAATATGGTGGAATATAAAAGGTTCCCCGATAACAATAAAAGAGCATGTATATATATCAAGGTTGTAATAATACAGTTGTTTTGAACGAAGAGTCGAAGTTGATTTGTTGTAGCTATGACAAATTTGACTAATTTGGAGGGGAATTGTAAAATTATTTTCGGTAATAATAACGCCAAAGGAGCCAACACAGATGCGTGTTAAACGTTTACTCAGATTCCAAGAGTTTTCAGATGCATGACTGTATGCCTAAATCTTTTCTTCCGTAGATGAAGTGCGGTTGGTTCCTTCTCTCGATTGAGGTGTTTCAAGAATTATGAAAGGTTTGAGCGCAGATTGTATTCGTCAAGATACAAATGAGGTTTAAGATGAGATCAAGTGGCAAACTTGAAGAAATGTTTAGTTTCATATGTTATATTCAATATTTTAATTTATTTTAATTGTCCAATATTATTAGTCCACAGTCGATAGTCCACAGTTACAGTCCAATAATTCATATATAGTTTAATATATAATATTCGAATTAATTAATACGTATCGTGACCCGTGTACATGTCTCAGACTCGATCACAACTCATACTATATATATTATTGTAGAATCAACCTCAACCCTGTATAGCTAACTCCAGCATTACTGCATATAGAGTGTCTATGGTTATTCCAAATAATATATATAGATGCGTCGATATGATATGTCAAAACCTTGTATACGTGTCCCGATATTTAAAGTGCGTAAAATAAATAACAGAAATTAAATGACGATAAATAAAACTGCGAGAATTAAAATTGCGATAAATAAAATGCGATAAATAAATTGCAATAAATAAATTGCGATAAATAAAAGGTAATACGGAATTAACAGTTAGCTAGGAACAGTTAGCTAGGATTTTGTTAGCGTGAATTCTTAATAGAATTTCTCATAGTTAATTCATTTTTTTCTAACAAATTTTATTTTGTCCAATGTTTTCTTCATTATGCCACTTGTTGGATTCTGATAGATTAAAATTCAAATATGAAATTGAATGAAAATGGTTATTTTGCGATGAACAGATTCGAATATCTGTGGATGTAAGTAGGATAGTAAATAACCGTTGAATCAGATTTGTAGAATGTACAGTGTACTTATTAATGTGAAATTTAAATATTTCTCGGGTATTACCTACCTGTTAAAATATTTTCACCATTAACAGTTTGTACAAAAGAATTTTTAATTATAATCTTTATGAACACATATATACATATATATTTTCTTCAGATGTAACCATGGATTTAATGAGTCAATATGATATTAAACTCATTTGATTTACAGTTAGAACAAGAATATATAATCTCTAAAACATTAGAGATTACATAATCGCCATGTCGAATGAAGATAAATGATGTAGAACGATACGTAGAACGATGATTATACTCGAGGTATAGAATGAGATGTTGAGGTTTGTGCTACAGATGTTGTTGTTGATGGTACTGGTGTTACCGGTGCTGTTGCTGAAGCTGGTAGGTTTTGCACCACGTTTTCCAGATTGATTATTCGAGCGCGAAGTTCGTTGACTTCTTCCATTATTTCGGGATGATTTCGGTAGGAACGAGTGGATGAATAAGGTTTAGGATTGTGGATAGAATATAATCATGACGAGATACTCTGGAAATGAGCGAGAAAATGGTATTACATACAGGTTCACCGGTAAGTGCTTCAAGTTCTTCACCAAGAGGTGAATTCAGTTGTTGAAAGGATCGCCTTCTTCTATTCTTCATTGATTAAGTCAATTACGGAACCCATCAGATGAATTAGGGATGGCTGATTGGTTGCTCTATTCCGGTTACACTGCTTTCGGAGTTCGAGTGGAAATCCATATCGGAATAGCTGTCGGAATAACTATTGGAATAGCTATCGTAATCTAAGGGACTCGAACTGGTTGAGGGATTCATCTCATTCGATCAGATGAAGGATTTTTGATAAGAAATAGATTATAGGATGTAGATTAGTACCCTGTAATACATAATTTACATATGCATATATAATACTAAAGTCCCATAAGTTACGGAGGAATCTACGGAAGTTGTCAAGCAAAGTCTACAGTAACAGATACACCAATATATGAATTATCAGATACACTAAGATATGAATTATCAGATACGCTAAGATATGAATTTTATCTATTTACTATCTATGCAATAGAGGTAGTAAGATGTGTCTAGACTTTAAGGATGATAAGCAATAATTTTCGACACTAAATGATAAGCAAAACTTTTGACATACAGACACGGTCGAAGTTCAGACCCACTAATGCATCTAAACAACTACCAGTTAGACACACTAATGCAAGACCTGGTTCGCTAAGACCACCGCTCTAATACCAACTGTAGTAATCCGTCCTAATCCACCTGGACAAAGTCTTCGACAGATGGTCCCATTGCGAGGTACTGACCTCTATATGCCATGAACTACTCCATGTAATATCTTTAAAATGAGCAAATGCACAGCGGAAGAATTCTTTCATACCTGAGAATAAACATGCTTTAAAGTGTCAACCAAAAGGTTGGTGAGTTCATAGGTTTATCATTAAATAATAAAATTCATCATTTTGATAGACCACAAGATTTAAATGCTGCATGGTACAAATGGGCCCGAATCCTATACCCACCTGTAATGTACATGCGATATCTTTTAAATACAGTACACCTTTCTCGTGTACGAAATCATCTTTCATAAAACTTAGTAACCGTACACATATCTCGTGCACAAAAATAACATACATATAACCTGTGTATAAAATCATTCTCTCGATACATAACATTCACTTTTCATTGCTTTCACAGCTTGGCTTGGTAACCGACCTTAACATATAATGCGCATAATAATATCCCCAAAATAGAACATCTCGTCTGTATAATAATCATATAAACTTCTAAGTACTAAACACCACGCCCACTAGCCCTGTCGTCGAGTGAACATTCTTGGTGAGGGTGTTAAACCCGGTAGCTACCTTTAGGATTCGCGTCAATTAAGCGTGCACTAATTCTCAAAATTAGAGATGTTCCCTAATTCTTATGTTACCAAGCAATAATAATCAGGGGGAAAATATTCATATCAATTGTGGCAATTATCACGTTCACATAATTCAATGGTGGCAATTATCACATCCACATAATTCATTCGAGGAATGTTTTGCTTGTGTCTATCTCGTCAAACATTTATAAAAGCATTTCATATATTCGCAGTTCAAAATGTATTTCAAAAGCATTTAATAAAGCAGTTGTAAAAATAGCGCATGTATTCTCAGTCCCAAAAATGTAAAGAGTAAAAGGGAATCAAATACACTCACAATACTGTATTTTGTAGTAAAAATACATGTGATGACATTGAACAACTGAACAATGCAGGGTTGGCCTCGAATTCACGAACCTATATCATTTATATATATTAACACATATAATTGTATTCGAACAAATTTATATATTATTTTATTATTAGTAATATAATTATTATATTTAATAATTTATAGTTTTTAGTAATTAATTAAGTATATTTATTTTATATATACTTTTAAAAAAATATTAATATAGTTATGTTATATGAATTAAATATATTTTTATATAATTAATATTTATTTGTTATATTATTAATAATAGAAATAGTATTAATAATAATGATACTTATAATGATGGTGATATTAATAATAATGTTAAATAAAATGATAGTTTTAATAAAAATGATAATTTTAATAAAAATGGAAATTTTAATGCAAATACTATTTTAATAATAAATGATAATTTTTAACAATAATAATAATTTTAATAGTAATAATAATAACTATAATACTAATAATCTTACTACTAATGATAATGATGATATTATTATTACTAATAATGATATTCATAATAATGATAAAAAATAATGATATTTATAATAATAATGATAATAATAATACTTTTATCAATTAATGATAACAACAATAATATCAATAATTGTTAATGATAATAATTATACTAAAAATCTTATTACTAATATTAGTGATAGTAATAATTAGTTAATAACAACAATAACAATAATAATAATAATAATAATGAAATAGTAATAATAAAGATAAATAAAATACTACCTCACAAGAATAGGCTTAAAGAAAAATAGATGCCACTGCCTGGGCTCGAACCCGCGACCTCTCGTTCAACACCCACACCTCCAAACCGTTCTTCTATTTTTATATTTCTGTTTTAATATCCAAGATCTATATATATAACCCGTATGTATCTGTTAGAGTATATCGATGGCCCTTTGATATGCTCAGGTTATTTGCTGGGCTCTAATTATGTGCAGGCCCAATCATGTCTTTAGTCCATGAATAAATTAAAAGAAGCCCAATTTACATCGTAGCTTTTAAATAATAACAAGCAGCCATAACTTTTGTTATTCGACCAGGAAACATATCGAACAGGTACAGCAGCATTCGTGCAAGAATGGTGATAGCGGTGATCGGTTTTCTTATCAATACATCATTATTATTCCACAATCATCATCGTTCAGTATTATCATCTTTATCAAAAACAAACTCAGACGCGAAGAAAGAAAATAATTTATTGATCGAAGGAGGTATGTGGTTTTCGTTCTTTCATCCTCACGTATTATTTATTACCTCATCACACCGTAAAATTGGACAAAGATTAGAATAGCAGCACCTTATGTTGTTGCTTGAACAACAGGAAATAAAACAGAAGAGGAAAAAAAAAATAATACGCTGCAAGTGTGTATGTTATTCATTTGAAATCCTTGGAAGCCCTATGGCCCAATGTTACTTCACAGGCCTAATTAAGAACAAGTCCAGTCTAATTGATATTTGATTTGGCAAGGTGTCGGTGTAAAATTCCTTCAGTGGAAAAATCCACTTTACAAGGTTTAAAAGAAAATAATGGTACGTCCCTATTGAATGCTCAACTTGTCGGCTGCCACTTATAAAGCAACAATATCAATTGCTTTCAATCATGTAACAAGTGGGTCTCATTTTTTTTCTTTTATGTAGGGAGTGGGGTTCGGTTTTATGAAGGAAACAAACAAGGAGAATATGGTTGTAGCATTCCACATGGTTCACCTTAATCATCACCATTGTATTATTGTATTCGGCCAAAAATAAATATGTGTGGCCCAATTAATCAACTGCATCTGTTTCTATACATAAAGGGTTGTTGATTTGAGTTGCTTATTCGATGAAACTGAGACAGTACTATAACAAAGCATATGGTTCTTGAGGGTTGTTGTTGAAGTAGTGTGGTGATGGGTGTTATCATATATCACGTATAAATGGTGAAGGAGCTGAAAGGGGTGGTGATTCGAACGGTTTTCAACAGAAAACAAGTAGATTGCATTTACGTAATTGAAGGTGGGTTTTGCCGAGTAGAATAGATGACTTGGGTCATCGTACAGCTGCAGGAAAGGTGACAAAATAAAAATAGTTTGAGCAGGTTTTGTAGGTTTGTAGAGTAGGTGGGTTATGGTCTATTGGTTTGCTTAGAGATAGTGGCCACGAGCCCTTGTACGTATGAGTTAATAATGTACCTAATAGAAATATTTGAGGAGTAATTCTATGAGCTTGATGATGGTAGTTTCGATAGTTTGAACGAACACAAGAAGGTGGTGGATCGTGGTTGTGATGGTGTCTTGAAATAAGTCGTGAGTGACAGTTTTAAGGTGCTCTTCGGTAATTGCTAAGATGAAAAAGAAATGTAGCCGGAGGGAGGAATATAGAGAATAAGAAAGATGGAGCTCAAAGAATGATGATAGTGAAGGTGGTAAATCTTGAATTGTATGCATATGTATCACTCGATCTACATATGTGTTTGCATATATAGAATTAGATAGAGTGCAAGTGGTTGATTGGAGCTGTGATATGAATGATTGTGAAGGATATCAGATAGTATTCGTTTGTTAGATATTGTTTGAAGTCGACAGAAAGTTAAATCAAAAATAGAAGAATTGAAATTTGAAAGTAATGTTAAACAGAATTTGTAATGTTTCGGTTTAACTTCAGCAATTAGAAGCAGTAACTAGCAATCAGATACAGTTTGACAATAATTTAGAATTGAATTAGGATCCTATAAGTATAAATACGTATTTGTCTGTGTCTATCTATGTATATACTGAATTTATATAAATATATAATTGTAGATGTCTTTGAATATATACATGCAGTATTTTGTACATGTATATGTATATGTATCTGATTAATCTGTATAACTAAATATATACACGAGTTATTAATAATATTAATACTAATAATAGTATATAAATAAAATTAATAAGAATGATGATAATATCAATAATTCTAATAATTAATAATTTAATAATTTAATAATAATACTAATAATATTAATAACGATTTTATTAATATAATTTAACAGATAAATAATACTATTATTGATAATAATAATTATTATTATTATTATTGATAATATTAAGTTGTATTATGATAATTTTAATAATTTTGAGTAATAATAATAATACTAATAATATTAATATAACAAATTAATATTAATACACAATTATTTACATAAATTGAAATACTATAAATTTATATATAATATACATCTGTATATACGTATCTATTTATCATTAATTGTTCGTGAATCGTCGGGCATGGTCAAAGGGTCTAATGTATACATGAACATAGTTCTAACATTTTCGAGACTCACTATTATAGACTTTGCTCATCGTTTCATGATCTTGTAAATATCAAGTTTAAATTTAGTCGGAAATTTCCGGGTCGTGACATCAAGTGCTTGAATGCTGACCACGGTAGTGTGTAAGCAGCATCTTGTCCTACTTGCTCGAGATAGGTATTCCACCATGTTAACGCAGTACCTGTGAAAGTATGCGTAGCGTACTTTACTTTGTCTTCTTCAGTACATTTACTAATGGCAAACACCGATTCAACCTTTTCGGTCCACCTTTTCAATACGATTGGACCCTCGGTTCCATCAAATTCCAAAGGTTAACAGGCAGTGAATTCTTTGTAGGAGCATCCTATACGATTTCTTGTGGAATTAGCTCCACTACTAGAACCAGAGTTATTGTTGTTATTTTGAATTGCGGTCTGCACTGCGGCTATGTTCACAGCAAGGAAAATACGGAAGTCTTCCTCATTCATGTTCAAGTTTCGACGAGTCGTCGGTGCCATTTCCTTCAAAAATAACCAAAAGAATTGAGTTAATCATATAGAATTTAAGAGTAGTCAATAGTATTTCGTAACATAATATGAACTTATTTATAAAAGCTTTTTCTTCATATTAGCATTTTATAGTTTTAATTCGGGTAGTACCTACCCGTTAAGTTCATACTTAGTAGCTACTATACAATTCAACTACTACAATTCTATATGAAAAACTAAATACAATAATATTTTGCGTTCACACTTTTATACAATATTTCACAAACTTACAATACTGTTATTTCACATATAGCATGAAATATAGTACACAATAACTTTGATACAAGGCAGTTGTGAAGACAATTCTAATTGATATTTGATTTGGCAAGGTGTCGGTGTAAAATTCCTTCAGTGGAAAAATCTACTTTACAAGGTTTAAAAGAAAATAATGGTACGTCCCTATTGAATGCTCAACTTGTCGGCTGCCACTTATAAAGCAACAATATCAATTGCTTTCAATCATGTAACAAGTGGGTCTCATTTTTTTCTTTTATGTAGGGAGTGGGGTTCGATTTTATGAAGGAAACAAACAAGGAGAATATGGTTGTAGCATTCCACATGGTTCACCTTAATCATCACCATTGTATTATTGTATTCGGCCAAAAATAAATATGTGTGGCCCAATTAATCAACTGCATCTGTTTCTATACATAAAGGGTTGTTGATTTGAGTTGCTTATTCGATGAAACTGAGACAGCACTATAACAAAGCATATGGTTCTTGAGGGTTGTTGTTGAAGTAGTGTGGTGATGGGTGTTATCATATATCACGTATAAATGGCGAAGGAGCTGAAAGGGGTGGTGATTCGAACGGTTTTCAACAGAAAACAAGTAGACTGCATTTACGTAATTGAAGATGGGTTTTGCCGAGTAGAATAGATGACTTGGGTCATCGTACAGCTGCAGCAAAGGTGACAAAATAAAAATATTTTGAGCAGGTTTTGTGGGTTTGTAGAGTAGGTGGGTTATGGTCTATTGGTTTGCTTAGAGATAGTGGCCACGAGCCCTTGTACGTATGAGTTAATAATGTACCTAACAGAAATATTTGAGGAGTAATTCTATGAGCTTGATGATGGTTGTTTCGATAGTTTGAACGAACACAAGAAGGTGGTGGATCGTGGGTGTGATGGTGTCTTGAAATAAGTCGTGAGTGAGAGTTTTAAGGTGCTCTTCGGTAATTGCTAAGATGAAAAAGAAATGTAGCCGGAGGGAGGAATATAGAGAATAAGAAAGATGGAGCTCAAAGAATGATGATAGTGAAGGTGGTAAATCTTGAATTGTATGCATATGTATCACTCGATCTACATATGTGTTTGCATATATAGAATTAGATAGAGTGCAAGTGGTTGATTGGAGCTGTGATATGAATGATTGTGAAGGATATCAGATAGTGTTCGTTTGTTAGATATTGTTTGAAGTCAACAGAAAGTTAAATCAAAAATAGAAGAATTGAAATTTGAAAGTAATGTTAAACAGAATTTGTAATGTTTCGGTTTAACTTCAGCAATTAGAAGCAGTAACTAGCAATCAGATACAGTTTGACAATAATTTAGAATTGAATTTGGATCCTATAAGTATAAATACGTATTTTTCTGTGTCTATCTATGTATATACTGAATTTATATAAATATATAATTGTAGATGTCTTTAAATATATACATGCAGTATTTTGTACATGTATATGTATATGTATCTGATTAATCTGTATAACTAAATATATACACGAGTTATTAATAATATTAATACTAATAATAGTATATAAATAAAATTAATAAGAATGATGATAATATCAATAATTCTAATAATTAATAATTCAATAATTTAATAATAATACTAATAATATTAATAACGATTTTATTAATATAATTTAACAGATAAATAATACTATTATTGATAATAATAATATTAATAATTATTATTATTGATAATATTAAGTTGTATTATGATAATTTTAATAATTTTGAGTAATAATAATAATACTAATAATATTAATATAACAAATTAATATTAATACACAATTATTTACATAAATTGAAATACTATAAATTTATATATAATATACATCTGTATATACGTATCTATTTATCATTAATTGTTCGTGAATCGTCGGGCATGGTCAAAGGGTCTAATGTATACATGAACATAGTTCTAACATTTTCGAGACTCACTATTATAGACTTTGCTCATCGTTTCATGATCATGTAAATATCAAGTTTAAATTTAGTCGGAAATTTCCGGGTCGTGACATCAAGTGCTTGAATGCTGACCACGGTAGTGTGTAAGCAGCATCTTGTCCTACATGCTTGAGATAGGTATTCCACCATGTTAACGCAGTACCTGTGAAGGTATGCGTAGCGTACTTTACTTTGTCTTCTTCAGTACATTTACTTATGGCAAACACCGATTCAACCTTTTCGGTCCACCTTTTCAATACGATTGGACCCTCGGTTCCATCGAATTCCAAAGGTTAACAGGCAGTGAATTCTTTGTAGGAGCATCCTATACGATTTCTTGTGGAATTAGCTCCACTACTAGAACCAGAGTTATTGTTGTTATTTTGAATTGTGGTCTGCACTGCGGCTATGTTCGCAGCAAGGAAAACACGGAAGTCTTCCTCATTCATGTTCAAGTTCCGACGAGTCTTCGGTGCCATTTCCTTCAAAAATAACTAAAAGAATTGAGTTAATCATATAGAATTTAAGAGTAGTCAATAGTATTTCGTAGCATAATATGAACTTATTTATAAAAACTTTTTCTTCATATTAGCATTTTATAGTTTTAATTCGGGTAGTACCTACCCGTTAAGTTCATACTTAGTAGCTACTATACAATTCAACTACTACGATTCTATATGAAAAACTAAATACAATAATATTTTGCGTTCAAACTTTTATACAATATTTCACAAACTTACAATACTGTTATTTCACATATAGCATGAAATATAGTACACAATAACTTTGATACAAGGCAGTTGCGAAGACAATTCTAGTTAATACACAAGTTGTTCAGCAAAGGCAATAAAGACACGTAATTCATAAGTGCAGAAACAAGTCATGCATTCGGGTTTTACTAGTATTATTTCCCATCCTTGGTCTTGTGGAAAATAACTATTGTGACCATTGGCTAGGCAGCATGTTGTAACATTTTCAAAAGGACGGGGGTTACGTAATGCCCAACAGCCCCGTAATAATCTAAAAATTTTATTTCTCACCCCAACTACTGAACCCGTCACTTGTGGAAATGTTTTATTTAATAGTTGCAATCCTATGTTCTTTTTTTCAATTTGGTGAGAAGCGAACATTACTAACCCGTAGACATAACATGCTTCTTTATGTTGCATGTTTGAAGCTCTTTCTAAAGAACGAAGTCCTATGTTGGGATAGGTAGAGTCAAAATAGGCTCTCAACCCGTTGCGTACAATTGCATCTGGGTTCCCTGCATTCAATGCTTTAAAGAAAACACGGCGTAACTTATGGTCTCCCCAATGTGATATACCCCATCAATTAAAGGAAAGCCTTTTATAAACTAAGGCATGCCTGGAACATCCTTCAAATGTTTGACAAACTAATTTTGCCATAAATAATTGTGTCGATGAACTCTGACCGACTCTAGACAAGATTTCATCAATCATGTCCCCGGGTAGGTCTTCTAAAATATTTAGTTTTCTATCCTTAACGTCCATTGTGTGTTTTTATACTGTAAAATAGATGAGGATTAGATTCGTAAAAGATAATTAACAAACAATACAAGCAATTTTTACATATAACATGAAAATACAAGCACACTACAATACATATATTACACAACATGATTACAACTCTTTATTCCGACACACTCATTTCTTCCTCTTCGAACTTGGTTCGTTTCGCTAATTTCCTAGGGATATATGGTGCTCCCCTAATACGAGCTGTTCTTTTCTCAAATTGTGATGGCCCCGTCAAAACACTTAACGGCTCCGTCACTTGGTCACATAGCTTGATCGAACTTAAATGAATTTAACAAACGGCATTGTATTCTTTTATTTCAAAAGTTTTCCAAAAAAGAAAACATACCTAAATATGTAGTTTAAAAGTAACACAACATATTAATTAACCAAAGTTGATACAAAACATTGTCAACAAACACACAAATTTAAATTATCCAAAAACATAATGCAAGCTTAAGTTTCATAAATTATTTCATTAACATCTGCCCAAATGCATGCAGACTCTTCTAAACATAGTGGAAGCATCACATAAACTCAAGTACCTGTGAAAACATGCGAATAAACTGTCAACACAAAGGTTGAGTGAATTATAGGTTTAAATAATTGAATAATCTTTAGACCACAAGATTTAAAATGTTAGAAAACATTAAACATTATTCCATTATCAATGAGCTACCTGGTAACCACTTAACCCTTTATTTACCCTTGCCAAACACAATAATAATATACACTGGACAGTGTATCTACAACAAAATATGAAGTACTAAACATTCCGATTATAAATTGCTAGCGCGACTAGCTCGAAATGGGGTTGTCAAACCTGATAGATCTATCCGTAGGATTCGCGTTCACTGGTAGAAACCAATGATTACAGTTACCAGACTAGGGAATATTTTTGTCCAACTCAAAATGAATAATTTAAATTTAATTGTCACTTGTGTCTAAACGTGAAATAAAATGCATGTAATCACATCCCAAAAATATACTTTGAAAAGTATGTAACAACAGGACTATAACTCACCTTAATAGTAACGAAGTAACCAACACAATTAAGCGAGCAGCAAATAAGTACAGTGATCAGGAATGATCACAACGCCGACCTATAAATAAAGCAGGTCGATATAAATAACTAACTTAGGTCAAGTCTTAGTATGATAGCTATTGTACATGTTGCAATTAGACATAGAACAATACTCAACATGCATCGGTTTGATCGGAACAGCGTACAGACACACACTTTCTATTTTTAGCAGGCTTCCATTTTCGGAAAGTTTCTATTTTCGGAAAGTTTCTATTTTTGGAAAGTTTCTATTTTTGGAAAGTTTCTATTTTTGGAAAGGTTTCCAAATTTAGAAAGTTGCTATTTTAGGAAATTTTATAAGTTAGGAAAGTTTCCTTAATTAGAAAGTCAACAGAAGTCAACTAAAAGTCAAAGTCAACCGAAAGTCAACTCAAAAGTCAACCTTGGTCAAACATAGTAAACGTTAATTTTAAAAGTGTAAGTTGTAATAATAATGTAAGTTATAATGTTTATTAAATTTAAATATGTCTAATTATGTCATAACATAAGTTTAATTAAATTAAAATGAATTATTAAAGTTAATATAAGTTTAAATGATATAATTAATATAACATAAGTATTTAATTAATTAATTAAATATTAGTCATAATATAAGTATTATTAATTAATAATAAATTTTAAATCATATCATAAGTATTATTAATTAATAATGAATTATTAATCATATCATAAGTTTCTAATTATAATTATTAAATCATAAGTATTTAATAATTAAATAATAATTAAATAATAACTAAGCCTTATAATAATTAAATAATTAATTAATCCTTATTATAAGTCTTATTATAATAATCTCATAATATAAGTTTAATACTTATCATAAGTATTTTCCATTAATAATAAAAGGATTATTAATCATAAGTTTAATTAAAATGTTAATTAAATCATAAGTAATAATTAAATGATATAATAAATATATATATCATAGGTGTTAAAATTTTAATAATTACTTTTTATATCATAAGTAATTAAATGATAATGAAATTCATTATTTATATCATAAGTTTAATAATTAGTCATAAGTTTTAAATCAAAAGTTCATCGGGTCGTATCCTGAGCCCCGGGTGTCTGTTCTCGGCGAGCCTTACATATATCTCCGCCTAATCAAACCACCCGACACTTTGGTATACTCAAGAACACACCAAGAACAGCCCACAAATCGTGGTGATCAGCCATGACACCACTTGGAATTTTAATTCAATCAAAATCGTGTTTTAGCCATAACGGGTGATTCGTGGCTCGGATTTAGATGACCCGAACATGAAAGTTCGTCCCACCATTAATCCTAACACACTAACACACCCTAAAGTCACAAAATATGGTCACAAAGTCGGACCAAACCTGGTTCATATCAATATCACATTTCAATTTCAACAAAATACCATTTTGATCATATCTAGGGCTCCGGGAATCGAAACGACATGAATCCGGAGTCTAAAATTAATGTATTGATGAGAGGAATTCATCTACATACTTTATTTTAACTTTTATAACAGTCACAATATCAGAAATACACGAATTAGCTGCTGTCCCAATTATATCAAACCGAAAACATATGTAATTGAGTAATTCTATGCATACAAACACCATTACAACAACAAGTAATCATCATACTATTAATATATAATCAAAATACAGAAAAATAATGAAAAATCAAAAGTTCTAGGGTTAGGGTTTATACCCTAAACGAGAAACAAGTGATATAGATGTGTAGAGGAGATCGCGTAGAACCCGATTATGCAAACGATCAAGTAATACAAGCCTTTTATGATTAACAATTGATGATGATGATGATGCTTGTGTGGTCCACCGCAAAAAGAAAAAGGGTGGAGAGGAGAGCCAAAATAATTAGGGTGAATGAGAAAATGAATGGAATTTAGGAGTATGGAAACAAGGTTTGCAAAAATTGCACAAAGCCCCCTCCCCTAAAGGGGTTCGGCCGAGAATTTCATGGGGGTGGGCCCCATGGGTCCAATTTTGATAAATGTTGATTTACTTGTGGCCCGAAAGCCCGAACGAAACCTGAAACGCGAAAACACGCTTACGCGATTAAAAATTCGGAGAGATAACAATTACGCGACGAAAAATAAATATAAATATTATATGTAATTATATGATCTTAAAATATCATATTTAAAATAATTAGGATTTAAATATCCCAAAAACTCGACCGTTGGTTTGAAAACCGAAAAGATTCGCCGGATAGAAATCCGCGACACGTAGAAACGTATAACTCAAAATATGAATACAGATATTCACATAACACATAATAATTAATATATTATTATTAAAGTAATAATATAGGTCATAGAAATGACGTAGCATAATTAACAGTTAACGATCGTTAAATAATTAACGGTAAAAGATAACGAAAAAGTAGGGTCGTGACACAAATGGTCTAAAAATCCTGGTGGCTTAGATGTTCCCGGGTTATAGAGAAAGTTTAAGAAATACGGGTGTTTACGGTACACCCCATCAGGGTACTTCAAGTTAACATAAAGTTCATCAATTTTGGGCTCGGGTTTTTCTATTTTGATGCCTTTTTCCTTATTGTTTTCTTTTGCTTTTTCAAATTGGGTAGAGGTAATTTCTATAACATCATCGGAATCCTCATCGGGATCCGATTCATAAGAAAACTGGTAATTTTCCCAATATTTTATTTCCTTGGCGAAAACACCATTAACCATTATTAACTTTGGTCCATTGGTTGAGGATTTTCTTTTATTTACCTATTTTTCTATGGTTTCTAATATTTCCCTCTCCGGAATCTCTTCTTCCGGTTCCTCTTCTTCCGGTTCCTCATCTTTCGGTTCCTCTTCGGGAATTTGTGATTCTTCTCAATATATATTCGACTCTTCATTATTATTAGATGAGTCGATGGCATTTGTACTAGAGGTAGATATCTATCACACAATATCAAACACGTTAAGAGATTAATATGTCACATAATATTTACATGTTAACAATATATAGTTTCCAACAAAAAATGTTAAGCAATCATTTTTTTTTCAAGTAAACACGGTCGAAGTCCAGACTCACTAATGCATCCTAATGAACTCAATAAGACACACTAATGCAAATTTCTGGTTCTCTAAGACCAACACTCGGATACCAATTAAAATGTCATGTTCGTATTGATTATAAACATTCCATATTAATTGATTTCGTTGCGAGGTTTTGACCTCTATATGAGACGTTTTTCAAAGACTGCATTCGATTTTTAAAACAAACCATAACCTTTAAAATATTACGACGATTATCAAATAATGATAATCTAAAATATAGCGTTTTCACACGACCATTACATAATGGTTTAAAATAATATTACACAACAATATATGTCTTTGAATGCAGTTTTTAAACAATATTATACAATCATGCAGACTCCAATCTTGTCTTTATTTAGCATACAACAGCGGAAGCTCTTAATATTCACATGAGAATAAACATGCTTGAAACGTCAACAAAAATGTTGGTGAGTTATAGGTTTAACCTATATATTTATCAAATCATAATAATAGACCACAAGATTTCATATTTCCATTTCTCATAAACAACATGCAATCTACATAAAAATTATTCATATGATGAACACTTGGTAACCGACATTAAAAAATGCATCTAGAATATCCCCAAATATACAGGTACACTCATATATATATAAAATCGAAGTACTAAAGCATCCATAACATGTATGGGGTTCGTTAGGCCCATAGATCTATCTTCAGGATTCGCGTCAATTTGGGGGTCCGTTCCCAAATTCTTAGGCTACCAAGCTGAAAGGGTGATATCCAGTATAATGATTCAATCATAGAATATAGTTTCAAGTACTTGTGTCTATTTTGTAAAACATTTATAAAACTGCATGTATTCTCATCCCAAAAATATTAGATTTTAAAAGTGGGACTATAACTCACTTTCACAGATTATCACTTCGTCGGAAAATAACACTTGGCCACTGGTCGATTCACGAACCTATAATAAATATATACATATATATCAAAGTATGATTGAAATATATTCACAATATGTTTTATTATGTTTCAACAATTTAAGTTTATTAAGTTTACAGTCCAACGTTTGTAGTCCACAATTTGTTGTCCACAGTTAGTAGTACGGAAATAAATCAATATATATTATCTCGAATCAATCCACGACCCAGTGTATACAAGTGTCACTCGATCACAACTCAAAGTATATATATTATTTTGGAATCAACCTCAACCCTGTATAGCTAACTCAAACATTACCGTATATAGAGTGTCTATGGTTGTTCCCAAATAATATATATAGATGGGTCGATATGATATGTCAAAACATTGTATACGTGTCTATGGTATCCCAAGATTACATAATATATGTTAGAATACATGTATAATACAATATAAGTTAGTTAAGTTATTATTTGTATAGATTTGTTACAAATTTCACGTAGCTACAAAAAGCAAAATTATTCAATCTTGTTTTACCCATAACTTCTTCATTTTAAATCCATTTTGAGTGATTCAAGTTGCTATGGTTTCATAATGAACTGAAATTTTGGAAACTAAACAGAAAAAGTATAAGTTTATAGTCATAAATACATGTTACAAGTCAATATTGTAAGAGGTAGTCATTTCAGTCGAAAGAACGACGTCTTGATAACCATTTTGAAAAAAATACTTCAACTTTGAGTTTAACCATGATTTTTGGATATAGTTTCATTTTCATAAGAAAAATAATTTTCCCAGAAGAACAACTTTTAAATCAAATTTTATCATATTTTTTAATTATCTAAACCAAAACAGCCCCCGGTTTCACTACGACGGCGTATGTCTGGTTTTACGGTGTTCATATAGATATAGAACATGTGTTTAGTTGATTTTAAAATTCAAGTTAGAAGGATTAACTTTGTTTGCGAACAAATTTAGAATTAACTAAACTATGTTCTGGTTATTACTAGTTTAGATCTTCGAATAAGATAGTTATATATATATATGAATCGAATGATGTTATGAACATCATTACTACCTCAAGTTTAGTAGGTAAACCTACTGGAAGTGACAAGAAATGATCTAGCTTCAAAGGATCTTGGATGGCTTGAAAGTTCTTGAAGTAGAATCATGACACGAAAACAAGTTCAAGTAAGATTTTTACTCGAATTAAGATAGTTTATAGTTATAGAAATTGAATCAAAGTTTGAATATGAGTATTACCTTGAATTAGAATGATAGCCTACTGTAAGTAATAAAGGTTCCTTGATCTTAGATGATTACGTGGAATGGATTAGAAAGCTTGAAAGTATACTTGCAAACTTGAAAGTATTCTTGATTTTATGAAACTAGAACTTAAAGAATTTATGAAGAACACTTAGAACTTGAAGATATAACTTGAGAGAGATTAATTAGATGAAGAAAATTGAAGAATGAAAGTGTTTGTAGGTGTGTTTGGTCGTGAATCATGGATGGGATTTAGAGGAAATTCTAGTTTGTATTTTAGTTTAATAATTCATGATATAAAACATGTAACTTGTTTTCTAGTTAGATATTTGGTATTAGATGACAAAGCTTTGAGTCCCACATGTTACTAATCATTTAGGGATTCTAATGAGTAGATTTTTATGTGTATATACCAATAGTATATACATCTAGGAGCTGAGTATTGTACGAGTACGAATACGGATTGAGTACGAGTAGAATTGTTGATGAAAATGAATGAAAATATAATTGTGAGCATTTTTGCCAAGTAGAAGTACTTTGATATGTGTTTTGAAGTCTTTAAAAAATGTACTAATACATATTAATATACTACATGTATATACATTTTAACTGAGTCGTTAAGTCATCATTAGTCGTTACATGTAAGTGTTGTTTTGAAACCTTTAAGTTAACGATCTTGTTAAATGTAATTAATCCATTGTTATTATATCCAAATGAGATGTTAAATTATTATATTAACATGATAACATGGTGTATGAATATATCTTAATATCATATATATGTGTTAAAATACTATTACAACGATAATCGTTACATATATATATTGTTTCGAAATTCTTAGGTTAGTAGTCTCATCTTACTCGTGTAATTCATTGTTAATATACTTAATGATATAATTAATTATCATTTTATCATGTTAAACATAGTGTGTTCATATCTTAATACAATACATATGTATTTATTTTAATTAAAACGTTGTTATAACGATAATCATTATATATATATCGTTTCGAGTTTCATTAATTCAGTAGTTTCATTTTATGCAATATAGATCTTTATTAATATACCTTATGAAATACTTACATATCATAATATCATGTTAATATATATATATATATATATATATATATATATATATATATATATATATATATATATATATATATATATATATATATATATATATATCATGTCGTTTTTACAAGTCTTAACGTTCGTGAATCACCGGACAGCGGGGTGGTCAATTGTCTACATGAAAATTATTTCAATTAATCAAGTCTTAACAAGTTTGATTGCTTAACATGTTGGAAACATTTAATCATGCAAATATAGTTTTTATTTAATATATAATCATGGAAAAGTTTGGGTCACTACACCATATTCATGTTACACATTCTGAACAAGGTAAACCATATTCATCATGCTGCAAGAGTGAAACACGAGTCAAAAATAAACCACTCACAATCATGAAAAAAATGACTCAACATTTGAGGGGGAGCAAAAGAGGTATTCACAACTAAGAAAGATCAGATCTAGCCACTTTCAAGACCTCTTTGTGTGAACCCAAGAAGAAGATAAATCAAATCAAACATAACACTCCCAGATCAGCTCTTCATATGTGCAAATGCTAGTGTTCAAAGTTGATAGCATCAAAAGCTTCATAGCTTTAAACCGAAACCAAAGCCCAGAAGAAGGTTGCACAAGAAACTGCAAGAAAATGATCATAGGAGGTGTTAACATTTGTAAACATAACACTCTTGGATGAAGACCCCAAAAGAATCTACAAGAGTCGCAGGAGGTGTTATATCTTGAAGAACACATGCCACTGCAAAAAGACAAAAAGACGAAGACATGATAACACCCTTCAAAGAAGAAAGATCAATGAACCCTATCAAGAGGGAATATTGTTGAAAATCTCTCAGATTACACAACCATAACATCCCTAGGTGAATGTGAAAGTACATGCACTCAGGAGGCGTTTCAACAAAGGTCGTAATCCAAAACTCCACGACAAGGGGGAGATTGTTGACAATATTTATTATAATATTTAATGTCGTGTGGTTTATGTCTTGTATTAATCTAGTGGCTTGTGTGTTTTAGTCTTATTATTGTAATAGTCTAGATTATGCTATTTACCATGGTAACTTAGTGTTTACCATATGTTTGTAACTTGGGAGCTTGACACTATATAAAGAAAGCTCCCCACTCTTGAACTGGTTGCTAGTCATTAATATCATATTACATTACCTCACTAGAATCTCTCTACAAGAAATCCTCTCAAAACCCACTAACACTATCAAGAACAGATCGAACACTCTAATTGTTGACTAATATAATCGACTACGTGTACAATGTTAGAAGGTTGAACATTGATACTGGTAGTAGTGTCGATGTGATGTATGAACACTACTTTAGGCAGCTTTCGAAAACAATCAATTCTAAGCTACGTGCTCCAACTACAGTCCTATCAAGATTCTCTAGTAAATCGATGTGGATGTTGGGGTGCATTGAGCTTAAATTAGCACTCGCAGATGATAAAGATGAGGCTCGCTCCCGAACCGTGCCACTTAAATTCTGTGTGGTGCGTTCTTACTCCTGTTAGAACGCGCTACTTAGCAGAATAATCCTGAAAAAGTTTAGTGCGATACCTTCAACACTAAACGGTATTATTAAATTTCCTACTAAGCAAGGGATCGCTACCGTCAGATCAGAGTCAGGAAGAGTACTATGCACGTTGATCACACCACATGAACCTCTCCCAAAAATCGACGAACAGGTAAAAAGGTGCTCTATTTTGGTTAATCCGAAGCACCCTGACAAGTTAATCCAAATTGGGGGCAACTTGTCTAAAGATGTCAAGGTCAAGCTACGCGATATATTGATCACCAATATGGATGTGTTCGCATGGAGCAAAGAGGATATGATAAGGGTTCTACTTGAAGTAGCAGAACATAAGCTTAATGCTAATCCTAGCTTAACTCCTGTGCGCCAAAAGAAGCGGCCAATGGCCCAGAAAGAAGTGAGTAGCTAAAGATGGAATTTGATAAGCTAGTTCATGCTAACATACTAAGGGAAGTCCACTACCAAACTTGGGTAGCAAATTCTTTATTTGTTAAGAAAGGAGACGGTTCATGCATGTACGTCAATTTCAAAGATATTAACAAGACATGCCCAAGGTTAATTACCCGCTACCAAAAAATGAATGGAAGGTTGAATCGCTCTCGGGGTTCATATTCAAGTGCTTTTTCAACGCGTACAAGGGGTACCACCAAATTCAAATGGAAAAATTTGATGAAGATAAAACTGCATTCCACACTGATCATGGTATATACTTTTAGACTGAGATGTCTTTCGGATTGAAAAATGCGGATGCAACCTATCAAAGGGTAGTGTATGCGGCTTTTATGGATCAGATTTGTAGAAATCTTAAAGCTTATGTAGATGACATGGTCATCAAGAGTAACACTGAAGTACAACCGTTGGATGACATTCTCGAAATGTTTGGTTCCTTGAGAAAGATAAATATGAAGCTAAATCCAGCAAAATGTAGTTTTGGGGAAGAAGAAGGCAGGTTCTTGGGTCATATAGTAACGCCTAGAGGAACCAGGGCAAACCCAAAGAAAATTGAGGAGGTAAAACAGATGTAGTTCGAAATGTCAAGGAAGTAAGTACAAAGTTTGACTGGCAAATTGGCTGTGCTAACACGCTTCCTATCAAAGGCTGCCGAGCGGTCACTACCATTCTTCCAAACTCTGAAGACCTCATTGAAAAATTTAGACTTTCGATGGACAGGGGATGTGGAAAAAGCTTTCCTAGAGTTGAAGGCAGTCTTACGAGAGTTTCCTATGTTTATAGCTCATATTGCGGAAGAGACTTTGATGTTGTATCTTGTGACTTCAAAGGAAGCAATTATTTCCATTCTTGTCACAGATAGGGAAAGGTACGTCTCATACTTATATTTGTTTACATTTATGATATTTGTGATATGGTGTATATGTTAGTGCATTTGAATGAGTCCCTAGACATCTATCAGACGTTTATGAACTGTACTTCGGTTATTGGCTACCATGATCCCTTGATGTAATCCTATCTATGTTTACTTGTGTATGAATTTATGTTTTGCGTAGTTATACTGTGATACAGGTACAAGATATGGATTATTGACATTACTAGACTCTGTCACAAGTTCGAGTAAAGCCTCACTCGTACGGATGACAAGCTCATACGCACGATTGTGCTGAGCTCAGTCCAAAACCTAATACGTATGTATGAGATGTGACCCGTACGGTTGACAGGTCAGTGGAGGTATATATAGTGTTATGTGTGATGACCCGGAAATTTTCGACTAAATTTAAATTTGATCTTTATAAGTTTTCGACACGATAAGCAAAGTCTGTAATGTTGAAATCTCAAAAACTTTGAAATGTGTTCCTGTATTCATTTAACCTTTGACTATTACCGAAGATTCACGAACAATTAGTTACAAATAAATAAATAAATATATATATATATATATATATATATATATATATATATATATATATATATATATATATATATATATATATATATATATATATATATATATATATAAGTATTCAATATTTTATAAAAAATATTATGTAAAATATATATTACATACCTATTAAATATTACATCAAATTAATTACAAGTTTAAAATATAAATTGTTATACCAATGTTATTATTACTTCCATTATTATTATTAACATTAATATTAATATCACTACTTGTTAAATTATTATCTTCAAAATATAATATATAGATATGAGGGTTAATACATGTAGGATGATATAATTACTAATATTATTATTATCATTACTAATATCATTATTATTGTAATTAATAGTAAAATTTTAATTAGCATTATGATTATTATTTTTATAATTATCATTATTATCATAAATAATACAAGTAGTAATATTATCATGAATAAAATTATTATTATTAGTTTTATATAGTTAATATCAGTATTATTATTTATTAATGATATAAATACAATAAAAAATAATTATTATTAGTATTATTACTATAATTACCATTAATAATATTATTATTATCAAATACACTAAAAATTATTATTGATAGGACTTGTTATTACTATTACTTTTATTACTATTATTATTATTATTAGTATTATTATTATTATTATTATTATTATTATTATTATTATTATTACTAATATTATTATTATTATTATTATTAATATTATTATTAATATTATTATTATTATTATTATTATTATTATTTATAATAGTAAGAGTATTAATATGATATTTATAATTATTAATCATAAGATTGATTACAATCTATAAATATATATATAAATATATATATATATATATATATATATATATATATATATATATATATATATATATATATATATATACAATTACGATATACATACCATATATAAATAATGATAAGTATATTTCTGTATATACAGATTTATACAAAAACTGAATATATAAGTATATATATACTGATATTATACATAAATCAGTATTTTTTTATATATTGTATTAATAATTAATCGTACGTATTTATGCATAAAAGGATCAAATTCAGTTCCACATCACAATCAACTAACTGTATCTGAATTTTTTTGAATCCTAATTTGTTAAACATATTAATCGTTAGTACAATCTATGAGGAATCATACTCGCCTTTTTATTTTTTTATATATCTTTATGTACAATCTGTGAGGAATCATACTCACCAAGTCTTTTCATCACCATTATCAATTATCAAGGTAACTAACTCAAATTTTTGAAATTAAACTGAAATATATGAAGAACACAGGTATCGGTTCCCTGTTGTAGCTCCAAATTTCCAAAAGCTCGATTTCTCAATCAAATTCAAAATGTGTTAACCACAGTTTTGTTAGGAATCTTTTGCTAAATATTTCTGAAAAATCTCAGGGTTCAATTCTTTTTAACGAGCTCGAATTTTAAAGTCAAAGTTTTTATTTAAAAATTCAAAGAAAGTGTTCATCAAGAAATTCATAATCGTTTTGATGTTTCAAGTTCAATTGATGATTCCAATAGTTTCTAGGAGTGATTTACAAATTATTTCATGTTGTAACCATGGCCTAAAACGTTCTTAAATCCTTAATCAATTTTTTTTCTTCTTTTCCAAACATCGACGGTCAGCAGAGATTTTTTTTTTTATTTTTTTCTTTCTTGTTTAGTATTTCATAAGTTCAATCGTTTTTTTTTTCAAGTAAAGAACCAAATTGTGTGTTTTGATTAATTAGTAATTTGGTTGATTGAAATTTGTTAAAGAAGAAGAAGGAAGAAATAGAAACAGATTGAACAGGGTTAAATAAAATTAGTTGTAGAGTTTAAGCAGATTAATGGGCAGCAGCTCAATGGTTTGTATGGGTGTCGGGTTAGCAAAAGGTCTCAAGTTCGAGCCTAGGCAGGGACGATAATTTTTTTTTAAAGACTTATTTCTTGAGGTAGCCATCTTAAAATTCATATTATTATTATTATTATTAGTGTTATTATTATTATTATTGTTATTGTTATTATTTTTATTATTATTATTATTACCATTATTGATTATTGATATTATTATTTTGCTTATATATATAATTATAATTAGGAAATAAGAGATGATAAAAGGAAAGAAACTAAATAAGATAATTAGAAAATTATCAGTATTATGATTTAAAAGATAATGATAAAAATTATAAGTATAAGATAATAAATAATTATGATTAAAATTTTATTTTGATTATTATCGTTAACCTTATTATTAGCATTATTATCATTATAGTTATTAGTATAAATAGTAATATTATTATTATTAATAAAATCATTATTTTATAGTTACTATTATTTTTAGTATTTATTATTATTAAAAGTATCACTTTTATAAAAATTATCATTTTATAACTATGATTATTATTATTATAGGATGAAACAACTTTTTATTTATTATTATCAACATTATTATCATTATGATGAAAAGGTTTATTATTATTATCATTCTGAAAATAATACAAATTATTATTATTTTTGTAAATATTAGTATTATTATCTTTTTATAAATAATAGAATTGTTAATATTAACATAAGTATTATTATTTATATTATCATGAGTATCATTATTATGTAATTACTAAAATCAGTATCATAACTATCATTAACAGTAAAATTAATATCTTTACAAGTATTATTATTAATTATCAATAATAAAGTTATTATAAACATAAGTATATTATTAATGTTATTATCATTATTTTTATCATTATTAATATTAACTTAGTATAATTAGAACTACTGTTTTGATAAACAAATGAAATACATAAATATATATATTTAACACATATAACAAAACAAAATATTTTATTATATAAAAGGAATATATGTAATAAAAATATATTATTAATATAAAAATAATATAATTAATAGGTTATATATATAAACTTATTCGATTACGATTATGTGTATTAATATATATACAAAAATGATATAGGTTCTTGAATCCGAGGTCAACCCTGCATTATTCAGTTCCGTCGTATGAATATTTTTACTACAAAATATTGGATTGTGAGTTTCATTAATCCCTTTTTAAATGCTTTTGCAATATATTTTTGGGACTGAGAATACATGCGCTGTTTTATAAATGCTTTACGAAATAGACACAAGTAATCGAAACTACATTCTATGGTTGGATTATCGAATCGAATATGCCCCTTTTTAGCTTAGTTGCTTAAGAATTGGTATTTATGATAATTGCCACCAATTGACGCGAATCCTAATGATAGATCTATCAGGCCCAACGAGCCCCATCCGGGTTACGGATGCTTTAGTACTTCGAATTTATCATGTCCGATGTGAGTCCCGGAATGATGGGGATATTTTATATGCATCTTGTTAAGGTCGGTTACCAGGTGTTCACCATATGAATGAATTTTAATTAGTGGGGTTACGCGTGTTATTATGTACTCGGGTTACATGTACAATTAAATATCTTAAATCTTGTGGTCTATTAAAATGATGGAAATGATTGATTATGATAAACTAATGAACTCACCAACCTTTTGGTTGACACTTTAAAGCATGTTTATTCTCAGGTATGAAAGAAATCTTTCGCTGTGCATTTGCTCATATTAGAGATATTACTTGGAGTCATTCATGACATATTTAAAAAGACATTGCATTCGAGTCATCGAGTTCATCAAGATTATTATTAAGTCAATTATAGTTGGATATATTATAAAATGGTATGCATGCCGTCAACTTTCGATGTAATGAAAGTTTGTCTTTTAAAAGCGAATGCAATGTTTGTAAAATGTATCATGTAGAGGTCAAGTACCTCGCGATGTAACCAAATGTAATATATTCGTCCAGATGGATTAGGACGGGTCATCACAATATGTTCTTCATTTTAGGTCAAGCCTCTCATTTGTTTCACACAGATCTGGTAACCCTAGCTGATTCTCTCTCTGTGCATCAAGTCTAAAACCTTGCATAAGGTGAATAACAGATCTAGGTGTTGATTTAATCACACAATCTTGGTGTAGTTTGACTAGATCAATCCCAAAAAGCATATCATATTCACTAGAGGGTTCAATAACTTATTCTGCCATTTTGTGTTAAATCTGTTGGTTTTGAAAGATTTAAGTCATGTGTTATCATTGGTATCAAAGCGTTGGTTGAGAAATCAACATCATCCTAGTGAAATTTGCTAATTTTAGAGCTAATATTTTGGGTTTTGTGTTTTAAGAGAGTTTGAATAAAAAAGTTATCATTTTTACGTTTATAATAGTGATTAGAGTGTGTGTTTATAGTAGTTTAGTACTAATACATCTTGTGGACGAAGAATTTGGTGTTTTACATCATTTTCTAGTGATTTGGAGTGATTAACCTATATCAGACTAATATACGCTTGAGTTATCTCAAGAACACTCACTCGCACGTCCGAGCTTATGGTTGAGCTCACACGCACGGTTAGTATAAACTTAGGTTGGTTTGGTATTTCAGATAACTCGCACGATTAATCATACGGTTGTTCATTGAACCGTACATCTGATTTCTGATACGCACGGTTGATCATAGGGTTGATCTGATGCACGTCTAGTGTTTAGTGTTGTTAACTGTTGACAAGTTAAAGTCACTCGCACGTTTGATCTGCTGACTCGTATGGTTGAACACAGTCTTTACCGACTCGTAAGCTTGAGTACTTGAACCGCACAGTTTAGTTTTAACTTGATTGTTTTCGAGATGTTTAATTCAATGGATTTTGCGTTGGCTACTCCTTTAGTTCAGAGTATTACGAATATGACTCAACGATTACTCCTCACTGAAAATGAATCCGGTAGTGATACGAAATGTCCAAGACTGATGAATATGTATAACTACTAGACCTGGAAATCTAGATTTAAGATTTGGTCTGATGGTCAAGTCACAAAGATTTGGAAGTACATAGAAACTTAATTCAAGTGGCCACATTCACCAGTTACAAATGAATTGTATATGCTACATAATATGCCTACCAAAGAACGTGATGAATACAATTTAGAGAAGATGTACTGTAACTTGACTAGTGCACTTGATGGTCCTCTTTTTCATCAATTCCTATGTCATGATAATTCGTTTAAAATATGGGAAGCTCTGAGAACATTCAATGAAGGAAACACTGAGTATAGAGCTCGAAAAGGACTAGAATTGAAGGCTGGGTTTGATCATTTTCACTGGCAAGTTGGAGAATCTATTACAGATTTGGTACAAAGATATCGGCACTTGCTTGCTGAACTTCACAAGCATGATGTAACCATTGAGGAGAAAGATAAAGTGGTGTGTCTAGCTGGAGCACTTCGATTAGAATGGAATGGTTTTGTGTTGATAATGAAGACTAATATAGAACTAGCTACTGTTACTGTGAACTGGTTTATTTCAATTCTTCAAGAAGAAGAGTTGGAAATTTTGAACAAAATGAAAAAGTCTAAACAAGTTCAAGACACCACGATGTATTATCCGTTTCAAACTGTCTTTACAACAAATAATCAAAGTATGTATGGTTTAAATGTTTGTACATCAAACATTCAACAGTCTTCCTAATCAAAACAAGCTTTACCATGTTCACTTAATAATCATTTACAACCTACTTTGAATTTCACAAAGACATCTACATGATCTTACGTGTGGGGGGAGAGATATAAATTCTCGCAGATGTAATACACTTGGCTTGAGTCTTATTTTTGACTAAATTGTTGAAAATTGAGAATTTTTAAAATTTTTGACTCATTCAAAAGCCGAGTGTAGTTTTGTAATTAGGAAAATATTATCACTTTTGTAAGTTAAATTGTGCAGGCACCTCAATGATTTTGGTGTTTTGTATTTTCTTTTGAGTTAGTGTGTGTGAGTAACAAGGAAGTAATGTCTTCCAGGGCATAAAAACCCAAAATTGTAGGATGATTCAAGTCCAACTGTAAAGGAATTTGAGTCTTCCGAATGTCCATCTTACTTAGTGTAGGAGACTTCCTAATCTACATCATTTTATATACTAACATTGGTTAACGTATCATTTCACGATGTATTACACTGATGTATCGTACTGTGGGAAGAGGAGCCTCGCGCTTCAACCTGTGTTGTCTTCTTGATGAAGAGCAATGACTTCGTGCTAGTGTTGCTAGACAACACACGCCATGGCCAAAAGCCATAGTAACCCTTTAAAATATGGGAATGTAGTATCTGCTTCCTACATTTTCTTAAAACTAGCATAAAAGCTATGCAACGACCCTACTTTTTCTGTTATCTTTTACCGTTTATTATTTAACGTCCGTTAATTGTTATTCATGCCACGTCATTTCTATGACCTATATTATTATTTTAGTCATAAGATATTAATTATTATGTGTCATATGAATATTTGTGTTCATACTTTAGTTATACGTTTCTATGTGTCGCGGATTTCTATCCAGCGAATCTTTTCGGTTTTCAAACCAATGGTCAACCTTTTGGGATTTTTAAGTCCTAATTATTTTAAATATGATATTTTAATATCATATGTATATATATAGTGTTTATATATATTTTTCGTCGCGTATTTGTTATCTCTCCGAATTTTTAATCGCGTAGTCGTGTTTTCGCGTTTCGGGCTTCGATCGAGCGTTTGGGCCACAAGGATTTCAACATTAAGCAAAATTAACCCACTAAGGGGCCTACCCCCATGCCCATCAGCTGAACACTCCAAGGGGAGGGAGTGTTAGGCTCATTTCCTCATTATTTTGATTTTATTCATTTTATTAAACACTTCCTCAAAACCCTTATCCTCTCATTCTATTTTCTCCCTCTTTTTCTTTTTGTTTGAGCCATCACCCACAAACATCATCATCATCTTCAATTGTTCATCATCAAGAGCTTGGATCATCTAAGCGTTTGCATAATCGGATTCTACACATTCTCCTCTACGCGTCTACATTAATATTTTCTCGATTAGGGTACAAACCCTAACCCTAGATTTTTAATTTTTCATATATTTTACTGATTTTATATGTTATTATGGTAGTATGATAATTATATGTTATTGTATTGTTGATAGTATGCGTAGGAATGCTCGTTAATTCATGTTTTCGGTTTGATTGTTTTGGGAGAGCAGCTTGTTTGATCTTTTCTGTAAATATAACTGTTATAAAAGTAAAATTAAAGTGTCTAGATGAGTTCCTCTCATCAAGACATTAATTTTAGACTCCGAATTCATGTCATTTCGATTCCCGGAGCTCTAGATATGATTAAAACTGTGTTTAATTGAAATTAAAATGTAAGAACGAATTGGTATAGGTATGGTCCCACTTTGTGACCACTTTTGGAGTCTTTAGGGTGTACTAGTATGTTAGGATTGATGATTGGATGAACTTTCATGTTCGGGTCATCGAAATCCGAGCCACGGATCACCCGTTATGACTAAAACATGTTTTTGAACGGATTAAAGCTCCAAGTTGATTAATGGCTGTAGGTTACCACTTGGTGGCTGTTCTTGGGGTGTTCTTGAGCATACTAATGTGTCAGGTGGGTTGGTTAGGCAACGATATATATAAGACTCGCCGAAAACTGATTCCTGGGGCTCAAGTTATGACCCGATGAAATTCTAATTAAAACTTATGATTATTAAATAAGACTTATGATATAAATTATGAATTTCATTATTAATAAATTACTTATGATATAAAAATTAATTATTTTAATTTAAGACTTATGATATACATATTTATTATATCATTTATTAATTAATTATGATTTAAGTAAACATTAATTAAACTTATGATTAATAATACTTTTATTATTAATGAAAATACTTATGATAAGTATTCAACTTATATTATGAGATTATTATAATAAGATTTATAATAAGGATTAATTAATTATTTAATTATTATAAGGCTTAGTTATTATTTAATTATAATTTAGTTATTAAACACTTATGAATTAATGATTATAATTAGAAACTTATGATACGATTAATAATTCATTATTAATTAATAATACTTATGATATGATTTAAAATCTATTATTAATTAATAATACTTATATTATGACTTATATTTAATTAATTAATTAAATACTTATGTTATATTAATTATATCATTTAAACTTATGTTAACTTTAATAATCCATTTTAATTTAATTAAACTTATGTTATGACATAATTATACATATATGACTTTAAATAATATTATAACTTATATTATTAATATAACTTATACTTTAAAATTCAATGTTGACTATATTTGACTAAGGTTGACTTTTGAGTTGACTTTCGATTGACTTTGACTTTCAGTTGACTTTTGTTGACTTTCTAATTAAGGAAACTTTCCTAACTTAAAAACTTTCTAAAAATAGAACCTTTCTAAATATGGAAACTTTCTAAATTTAGAAACTTTCCTAAAATATAAACTTTCCTAAAATAGAAACTTTCCAAAAATAGAAACTTTCCAAAAATGGAAACCTACTAAAAATAGAAACTTTCTAAAAATAAAAAGTGTGTGTCCGTATGCTGTTCTGATCAAAACGATGCATGTTGAGTATTGTTTTATGTCTACTTGCAACATGTACCATAGCTATCATACTAAGACTTGACCTAAGTTAGTTATTTATATCGACCTGCTTTATTTATAGGTTGGCGTTGTGATCATTCCTGAGCACTTTAATTCATTTGCTGTTCGCATTTTTGTGTGGTTACTTCATTTACTTTAAGGTGAGTTATTATCCCATTTTTCTATTTTAAATCTTTGGGGATGAGAATACATGCATTTTATTTTTACGTATTAGACACAAGTGGAATTTGGTTTAAATTATTCATTGTGAGTCGAACAAAAATATTCCCTAATCTGGTAATTGTAATCACTGGTTTCTACTGGTGAACGCAAATCCAATGGATAGATCTATCGGGTTTGACAACCCCATTTCGAGCTAGTCGCGCTAGCAATTTATAATCGGAATGTTTATTATTTGTATTTAGTTGAAGATACACTTGTTCGGTGTATATTATTTATTGTGTTTGGTAAGGGTAAATAAATGGTTAAGTGGTTGGCTCACAAAAAATGGAATAATGTTTTTATATGTTTTCTAGCATATAATTTTGTGGTCCAAAAAGGAGTTTTTTATGTTTTCAAATATAAATTTTTATGGTTTAAATTAAATATTGTTTGCAATATTAAACCTATAATTTGAAATGTCCCGTTCTTATTGATTAAAAACGTTCCATATTAATTGATTTCGTTGCGAGGTTTTGACCTCTATATGAGACGTTTTTCAAAGACTGCATTCATTTTAAAACAAACCATAACTTTTATTTCATCAATAAAGGTTTAAAAAACTTTACGTAGATTATCAAATAATGATAATCTAAAATATCCTGTTTACACACGACCATTACATAATGGTTTACAATACAAATATGTTACAACAAAATAAGTTTCTTGAATGCAGTTTTTACACAATATCATACAAGCATGGACTCCAAATCTCGTCCTTATTTAAGTATGCGATAGCGGAAGCTCTTAGTATTCACCTGAGAATAAACATGCTTTAAACGTCAACAAAAATGTTGGTGAGTTATAGGTTTAACCTATATATATCAAATCATAATAATAGACCACAAGATTTCATATTTCAATACACAACCCATAAATAGATATAAAAGTCATTCATATGGTGAACACCTGGTAACCGACATTAACAAGATGCATATATAAGAATATCTCCATCATTCCGGGACACCCTTCGGATATGATATAAATTTCGAACTACTAAAGTATCCGGTACTTTGGATGGGGTTTGTTAGGCCCAATAGATCTATCTTTAGGATTTGCGTCAATTAGGGTGTCTGTTCCCTAATTCTTAGATTACCAGACTTAATAAAAAGGGGCATATTCGATTTCGATAATTCAACCATAGAATGTAGTTTCACGTACTTGTGTCTATTTTGTAAATCATTTATAAAACCTGCATGTATTCTCATCCCAAAAATATTAGATTTTAAAAGTGGGACTATAACTCACTTTCACAGATTTTTACTTCGTCGGGAAGTAAGACTTGGCCACTGGTTGATTCACGAACCTATAACAATATATACATATATATCAAAGTATGTTCAAAATATATTTACAACACTTTTAATATATTTTGATGTTTTAAGTTTATTAAGTCAGCTGTCCTTGTTAGTAACCTACAACTAGTTGTCCACAGTTAGATGTACAGAAATAAATCGATAAATATTATCTTGAATCAATCCACGACCCAGTGTATATGTATCTCAGTATTGATCACAACTCAAACTATATATATTTTGGAATCAACCTCAACTCTGTATAGCTAACTCCAACATTCACATATAGAGTGTCTATGGTTGTTCCGAAATATATATAGATGTGTCGACATGATAGGTCGAAACATTGTATACGTGTCTATGGTATCTCAAGATTACATAATATAAAATACAAGTTGATTAAGTTATGGTTGGAATAGTTTTGTTACCAATTTTCACGTAGCTAAAATGAGAAAAATTATCCAATCTTGTTTTACCCATAACTTCTTCATTTTAAATCCGTTTTGAGTGAATCAAATTGCTATGGTTTCATATTGAACTCTATTTTATGAATATAAATAGAAAAAGTATAGGTTTATAGTCGGAAAAATAAGTTACAAGTCATTTTTGTAAAGGTAGTCATTTCAATCGAAAGAACGACGTCTAGATGACCATTTTAGAAAACATACTTCCACTTTGAGTTTAACCATAATTTTTGGATATAATTTCATGTTCATAATAAAAATAATTTTCCCAGAATAACAACTTTTAAATCAAAGTTTATCATAGTTTTTAATTAACTAACCCAAAACAGCCCGCGGTGTTACTACGACGGCGTAAATCCGGTTTTACGGTGTTTTTCGTGTTTCCAGGTTTTAAATCATTAAGTTGGCATATCATATAGATATAGAACATGTGTTTAGTTAATTTTAAAAGTCAAGTTAGAAGGATTAACTTTTGTTTGCGAACAAGTTTAGAATTAACTAAAGTATGTTCTAGTGATTACGAGTTTAAACCTTCGAATAAGATAGTTTTATGTATATGAATCGAATGATGTGATGAACATCATTACAACCTCAAGTTTAGTAGGTAAACCTACTGGAAGTGACAAGAAATGATCTAGCTTCAAAGGATCTTGGATGGCTTGAATGTTCTTGAAGTAGGATCATGACACAAAAACAAGTTCAAGTAAGATTTTTACTCGAATTAAGATAGTTTATAGTTATAGAAATTGAATCAAAGTTTGAATATGAATATTACCTTGAATAAGAAAGATAACCTACTGTATATAACAAAGGTTTCTTGATCTTAGATGATTACTTGGAATGGATTAGAAAGCTTGGAAGTAAATTAGTAAACTTGAAGGGATTTTTGAAGTGTTCTTGAAGTGTTCTTCCTATGATGATTATAGCTTGATTCTTGAAGTGATTTTTGATGAAGATGATGATTAACTACTGGAAAAATACGTTCATAATAGTGTGGGTGTGTTGAGAGAGAATTAGAAAGAGAATTGGAAGTGAAATGGAGTGAATGATGAGTGGTAATTGGTGAGTGGTGAGTGGGGTTAAAAGGAGTTCTAGTTAGTTGACTAGCTCATGGTAGAAGTTAAAATTGATTAGTCATACATGACATAATCAAGAGTGGAATCCCATGCTAGTTTCTATTGGTATATACCTATAGTAAGTACGTTTTGAAGCTGTGTATAATACGGGTAAGAATACGACTAGAATTCTTGATGAAAGAAAAGAATGGGAAAGTAACTGTAACCATTTTCGTTAAGTATGAGTGTTTTTATATATGTCTTGAAGTCTTCCAAAAGTATTTTAATACATCTAAATACAGTACATGTATATACATTTTAACTGAGTCGTTAAGTCATCGTTAGTCGTTACATGTAAGTGTTGTTTTGAAACCTTTAAGTTAACGATCTCAATTAATGTTGTTAACCCATTGTTTATTATATCTAATGAGATGTTAAATTATTATATTATCATGATATTATGATATATTAATATATCTTAATATGATATATATACATTTAAATGTCGTTACAACGATAATCATTACATATATGTCTCGTTTCGAAATCCTTAAGTTAGTAGTCTTGTTTATATGTATATAACTCATTGTTAATATACTTATGGAGATAATTACTTATCATAATCTCATGTTAACCATATGTATATCCATATATATATCGTCATGTCGTTTTTACAAGTTTTAACGTTCATGAATCGCCGGTCAACTTGGGTGGTCAATTGTCTATATGAAACATATTTCAATTAATCAAGTCTTAACAAGTTTGATTGCTTAACATGTTGGAAACATTTAATCATGTAAATATCAATCTCAATTAATATATATAAACATGGAAAAGTTCGGGTCACTACAGTACCTACCCGTTAAATAAATTTCGTCCCGAAATTTTAAGCTGTTGAAGGTGTTGATGAATCTTCTGGAAATAGATGCGGGTATTTCTTCTTCATCTGATCTTCATGCTCCCAGGTGAACTCGGGTCCTCTACGAGCATTCCATCGAACCTTAACAATTGGTATCTTATTTTGCTTAAGTCTTTTAACCTCACGATCCATTATTTCGACGGGTTCTTCGATGAATTGGAGTTTTTCGTTGATTTGGATTTCATCTAACGGAATAGTGAGATCTTCTTTAGCAAAATATTTCTTCAAATTCGAGACATGGAAAGTGTTATGTACAGCCTCGAGTTGTTGAGGTAACTCAAGTCGGTAAGCTACTGGTCCGACACGATCAATAATCTTGAATGGTTCAATATACCTTGGATTTAATTTCCCTCGTTTACCAAATCGAACAACGCCTTTCCAAGGTGCAACTTTAAGCATGACCATCTCTCCAATTTCAAATTCTATATCTTTTCTTTTAATGTCAGCGTAGCTCTTTTGTCGACTTTGGGCGGTTTTCAACCGTTGTTGAATTTGGATGATCTTCTCGGTAGTTTCTTGTATAATCTCCGGACCTGTAATCTGTCTATCCCCCACTTCACTCCAACAAATCGGAGACCTGCACTTTCTACCATAAAGTGCTTCAAACGGCGCCATCTCAATGCTTGAATGGTAGCTGTTGTTGTAGGAAAATTCTGCTAACGGTAGATGTCGATCCCAACTGTTTCCGAAATCAATAACACATGCTCGTAGCATGTCTTCAAGCGTTTGTATCATCCTTTCGTTCTGCCCATCAGTTTGTGGATGATAGGCAGTACTCATGTCTAGACGAGTTCCTAATGCTTGCTGTAATGTCTGCCAGAATCTTGAAATAAATCTGCCATCCCTATCAGAGATAATAGAGATTGGTATTCCATGTCTGGAGACGACTTCCTTCAAATACAGTCGTGCTAACTTCTCCATCTTGTCATCTTCTCTTATTGGTAGGAAGTGTGCTGATTTGGTGAGACGATCAACTATTACCCAAATAGTATCAAAACCACTTGCAGTCCTTGGCAATTTAGTGATGAAATCCATGGTAATGTTTTCCCATTTCCATTCCGGGATTTCGGGTTGTTGAAGTAGACCTGATGGTTTCTGATGCTCAGCTTTGACCTTAGAACACGTCAAACATTCTCCTACGTATTTAGCAACATCGGCTTTCATACTCGGCCACCAAAAATGTTTCTTGAGATCCTTGTACATCTTCCCCGTTCCAGGATGTATTGAGTATCTGGTTTTATGAGCTTCTCTAAGTACCATTTCTCTCATATCTCCAAATTTTGGTACCCAAATCCTTTCAGCCCTATACCGGGTTCCGTCTTCCCGAATATTAAGATGCTTCTCCGATCCTTTGGGTATTTCATCATTTAAATTTCCCTCTTTTAAAACTCCTTGTTGTGCCTCCTTTATTTGAGTAGTAATGTTATTATGATTCATTATATTCATAGATTTTACTCGAATGGGTTCTCTATCCTTTCTGCTCAAGGCATCGGCTACCACATTTGCCTTTCCCGGGTGGTAACGAATCTCAAAGTCGTAATCATTCAATAATTCAATCCACCTACGTTGACTCATATTCAGTTGTTTCTGATTAAATATGTGTTGAAGACTTTTGTGGTCGGTATATATAATACTTTTGACCCCATATAAGTAGTGCCTCCAAGTCTTTAATGCAAAAACAACCGCGCCTAACTCCAAATCATGCGTCGTATAATTTTGTTCGTGAATCTTCAATTTTCTAGACGCATAAGCAATCACCTTCATTCGTTGCATTAATACATAACCGAGACCTTGCTTTGATGCGTCACAATAAATCATAAAATCATCATTCCCTTCAGGCAATGACAATATCGGTGCCGTAGTTAGCTTTTTCTTCAATAACTGAAACGCTTTCTCTTGTTCATCATTCCATTCAAATTTCTTCCCTTTATGCGTTAATGCAGTCAAGGGTTTTGCAATTCTAGAAAAGTCTTGGATGAACCTTTTGTAGTAACCAGCTAGTCCTAAAAACTGGCGTATGTGTTTCGGAGTTTTCGGGGTTTCCCACTTTTCAACATTTCTATCTTTGCAGGATCCACCTTAATACCTTCTTTGTTCACTATGTGACCGAGGAATTGAACTTCTTCCAACCAAAATGCACACTTTGAAAACTTAGCGTACAATTCTTCCTTCCTCAATACTTCTAACACCTTTCTCAAATGTTCACCGTGTTCTTGGTCATTCTTTGAGTAAATAAGTATGTCATCAATGAAAACAATGACAAACTTGTCAAGGTATGGTCCACACACTCGGTTCATAAGGTCCATGAACACAGCTGGTGCATTAGTTAAACCAAACGGCATGACCATAAACTCGTAATGACCGTAACGTGTTCTGAAAGTAGTCTTTGGAATATCATCTTCTTTCACCCGCATTTGATGATACCCGGAACGTAAGTCAATCTTTGAATAAACAGACGAGCCTTGTAGTTGATCAAATAAGTCGTCGATTCTCGATAGTGGGTAGCGGTTCTTGAAGGTAAGTTTGTTCAACTCTCGGTAGTCGATACACAACCTGAATGTACCATCTTTCTTCTTGACAAACAAAACAAGAGCTCCCCACGGTGATGTGCTTGGTCTAATGAAACCACGCTCTAAAAGTTCTTGTAATTGGCTTTGCAGTTCTTTCATCTCGCTGGGTGCGAGTCTGTAAGGAGCACGAGCTATTGGTGCAGCTCCTGGTACAAGATCTATTTGAAATTCAACGGATCGATGTGGGGGTAATCCCGGTAATTCTTTCGGAAATACATCGGGAAATTCTTTTGCGACGGAAACATCATTGATGCTCTTTTCTTCAGTTTGTACTTTCTCGACGTGTGCTAGAACAGCATAGCAACCTTTTCTTATTAGTTTTTGTGCCTTCAAATTACTAATAAGATGTAGCTTCGTGTTGCCCTTTTCTCCGTACACCAATAAGGGTTTTCCTTTTTCTCGTATAATGCGAATTGCATTTTTGTAATAAACGATCTCTGCTTTCACTTCTTTCAACCAGTCCATACCGATTATCACATCAAAACTCCCTAACTCTACTGGTATCAAATCAATCTTAAATGTTTCGCTAACCAGTTTAATTTCTCGATTCCGACATATATTATCTGCTGAAATTAATTTACCATTTGCTAATTCGAGTAAAAATTTACTATCCAATGGCATCAATGGACAACTTAATTTAGCACAAAAATCTCTACTCATATAGCTTCTATCCGCACCCGAATCAAATAAAACGTAAGCAGATTTATTGTTAATAAGAAACGTACCCGTAACAAGCTCCGGGTCTTCCTGTGCCTCTGCCGCATTAATATTGAAAAATCCTTCGCGGCCTTGTCCATTCGTGTTCTCCTGGTTCGGGCAATTTCTAATAATGTGGCCCGGTTTTCCACATTTATAACAAACTACATTGGCATAACTTGCTCCGACACTACTTGCTCCGCCATTACTCGTTCCGACACCATTTGTTCCTTTCGTTCTATTAACCCCTGGTCCGTAGACCTCACACTTCGCCGCGCTATGACCATTTCTTTTACACTTGTTGCGAAATTTGGTGCAGAACCCCGAGTGATACTTTTCACACCTTTGGCATAGCTGCTTCTGATTGTTGTTGTTGTTGCGGTTATTATTGTTGTTGGGATGATTGTTGTAGTTGCTGTTGTTGTTGTTGTTGTTGTTGTTGTTGTTGTTGTTGTTGTTGTTGTTGGGCCGTTTGTTGTAGTTGCGATTGATGTTGCGATTGTTGGGATAATTGTTGCGATTATTGTTGTAATTGCTGTTGTTGTTGTTGTATTGGTGATTCTTATCACCGTTTTCCTCCCACTTTCTTTTGACTTGCTTCACATTGGCCTCTTCAGCAGTCTGTTCTTTAATTCTTTCTTCAATCTGGTTCACTAGTTTGTGAGCCATTCTACATGCCTGTTGTATGGAGGCGGGCTCGTGTGAACTTATATCTTCTTGGATTCTTTCCGGTAATCCTTTCACAAACGCGTCGATCTTCTCTTCCTCATCTTCGAATGCTCCCGAACACAATAGGCACAATTCTGTGAATCGTCTTTCGTACGTGGTAATATCAAATCCTTGGGTTCGTAACCCTCTAAGTTCTGTCTTGAGCTTATTGACCTCGGTTCTGGGACGGTACTTCTCATTCATCAAGTGCTTGAATGCTGACCACGGTAGTGTGTACGCATCGTCTTGTCCCACTTGCTCTAGATAGGTATTCCACCATGTTAACGCAGAACCTGTGAAGGTATGCGTAGCGTACTTCACTTTGTCCTCTTCAGTACACTTACTTATGGCAAACACCGATTCGACCTTCTCGGTCCACCGTTTCAATCCGATCGGTCCTTCGGTTCCATCAAATTCCAAAGGTTTGCAGGTAGTGAATTCTTTGTAGGTGCATCCTACACGATTTCCTGTACTGCTAGATCCAAGGTTATTGTTGGTATGTAGCGCAGCCTGTACTACGGCTATGTTTGAAGCTAGAAAAGTACGAAATTCCTCTTCATTCATATTCACGGTGTGTCGAGTAGTCGGTGCCATTTCCTTCAAAATAGTCAAATGGGACAAGTTAATCATACAGAATATTAAGAGTAGTTAATAGTATTTCATAGCATAATATGAACTCATTTATAAAAGCTTTTTCTTCATATTAGCGTTTTATAAGTTTAAATTCGGGTAGTACCTACCCGTTAAGTTCATACTTAGTAGCTAATATACAATTCAACTACTACAATTCTATATGAAAAACTGATTATAATAATATTTCGCGTTCAAACTTTTACACAATATTTTACAAACTTACAATACCGCTTATTTTACATATAGCATGAAATATAGCACACAATAAATTTGAAGATGGTTGTGAAGATAATTCTAGCTAGTACACAAGTCGTTCAACAAAGGCAATAAAGACACGTAATTCATACGTCCAGAAACAAGTTATGCATTCTGGTTTTACTAGGATTACTTCCCATCCTTGGTCTTGTGAAACATAACCGTTATGGCCGTTGATAAGACAGCGTGTTGTAACGTCGTCAAAGGGACGAGGGTTACGTAATGTCCAACAGTCCCGTAACAATCTAAAAACCTCATTTCTTACCCCAATTACCGACTCCGTCACTTGTGGGAACGTTTTGTTTAATAGTTGTAGCCCGATGTTCTTGTTCTCACTTTGGTGAGAAGCGAACATTACTAATCCGTAAGCATAACATGCTTCTTTATGTTGCATGTTAGCCGCTTTTTCTAAATCACGAAGTCCAATATTCGGATATATTGAGTCAAAATAATTTCTTAACCCATTGCGTAAAATAGCATTTGGGTTCCCCGCAATATATGCGTCAAAGTAAAGACATCGTAACTTATAGATTTCCCAATGTGATATCCCCCATCTTTCGAACAAAAGCCTTTTATAAACCAAGGCATTCTTGGAACGTTCTTCGAATGTCTTACAAACTGATCTCGCCTTAAATAGTTGTGCCGAAGAATTCTGACCGACTCTAGACAAGATTTCATCAATCATGTCTTCCGGGTAGGTCTCTTAAAATATTGGGTTGTCTATCCATTTTGTGTTTTTATACTGTAAAATAGACAAGAGTTAGATTCATAAAAAAAAATACTTATTAATACAAGCAATTTTTACATATATCATAAAGCATAAACACACTATAATACATATATTACACCACACGAATACAACTATCTTATTCCGACTCGCTTGTTTCTTCTTCTTCGGTTTTGGTTCGTTTTGCCAAGTTTCTAGGGATATATGATGTTCCCCTAATACGAGCCGTCGTTTTCCACATTAGTTTAGAAAAACCTGGTGGTTTAGAGGTTCCCGGGTCATTGTTACAACTTAAGGACTTCGGGGGTTGACGATACATATAAAGTTCATCGGGGTTGGAATTAGATTTCTCTATTTTTATGCCCTTTCCCTTATTATTTTCTTTTGCCTTCTTAAATTCAGTTGGGGTAATTTCTATAACATCATCGGAATTCTCGTCGGAATCCGATTCATCGGAGAATTGGTAATCCTCCCAATATTTTGCTTCCTTGGCGGAAACACCATTGACCATAATTAACCTTGGTCGGTTAGTTGAGGATTTTCTTTTACTTAACCGTTTTATTATTTCCCCCACCGGTTCTATTTCTTCATCCGGTTCTGATTCTTCTTCCGGTTCCGATTCTTCTTCCGGTTTCGACTCTTCTTCCGGTTCCTCTTCGGGAACTTGTGAATCAGTCCACGAATCATTCCAATTTACATTTGACTTTTCATTATTATTAGGTGAGTCAATGGGACTTGTTCTAGAGGTATACATCTATCACATAATATCAAACGCGTTAAGAGATTAATATATCACATAATATTCACATGTTAAAAATATATAGTTTCCAACAAAATTTGTTAAGCAATCATTTTTCAAGTAAACACAGTCGAAGTCCAGACTCACTAATGCATCCTAACAAACTGGATAAGACACACTAATGCAAAATTCTGGTTCTCTAAGACCAACGCTCGGATACCAACTGAAATGTCCCGTTCTTATTGATTAAAAACGTTCCATATTAATTGATTTCGTTGCGAGGTTTTGACCTCTATATGAGATGTTTTTCAAAGACTGCATTCATTTTAAAACAAACCATAACCTTTATTTCATCAATAAAGGTTTAAAAAACTTTACGTAGATTATCAAATAATGATAATCTAAAATATCATGTTTACACACGACCATTACATAATGGTTTACAATACAAATATGTTACAACAAAATAAGTTTCTTGAATGCAGTTTTTACACAATATCATACAAGCATGGACTCCAAATCTCGTCCTTATTTAAGTATGCGACAGCGGAAGATCTTAGTATTCACCTGAGAATAAACATACTTTAAACGTCAACAAAAATGTTGGTGAGTTATAGGTTTAACCTATATATATCAAATCATAAGAATAGACCACAAGATTTCATATTTCAATACACATCCCATAAATAGAGATAAAAGTCATTCATATGGTGAACACCTGGTAACCGACATTAACAAGATGCATATATAAGAATATCTCCATCATTCCGGGACACCCTTCGGATATGATATAAATTTCGAAGTACTAAAGCATCCGGTACTTTGGATGGGGTTTGTTAGGCCCAATAGATCTATCTTTAGGATTCGCGTTAATTAGGGTGTCTGTTCCCTAATTCTTAGATTACCAGACTTAATAAAAAGGGGCATATTCGATTTCGATAATTCAACCATAGAATGTAGTTTCACGTACTTGTGTCTATTTTGTAAATCATTTATAAAATCTGCATGTATTCTCATCCCAAAAATATTAGATTTTAAAAGTGGGACTATAACTCACTTTCACAGATTTTTACTTCGTCGGGAAGTAAGACTTGGCCACTGGTTGATTCACGAACCTATAACAATATATACATATATATCAAAGTATGTTCAAAATATATTTACAACACTTTTAATATATTTTGATGTTTTAAGTTTATTAAGTCAGCTGTCCTCGTTAGTAACCTACAACTAGTTGTCCACAGTTAGATGTACAGAAATAAATCGAAAAATATTATCTTGAATCAATCCACGACCCAGTGTAAACGTATCTCAGTATTGATCACAACTCAAACTATATATATTTTGGAATCAACCTCAACCCTGTATAGCTAACTCCAACATTCACATATAGAGTGTCTATGGTTGTTCCGAAATATATATAGATGTGTCGACATGATAGGTCGAAACATTGTATACGTGTCTATGGTATCTCAAGATTACATAATATAAAATACAAGTTGATTAAGTTATGGTTGGAATAGTTTTGTTACCAATTTTCACGTAGCTAAAATGAGAAAAATTATCCAATCTTGTTTTACCCATAACTTCTTCATTTTAAATCCGTTTTGAGTGAATCAAATTTCTATGGTTTCATATTAAACTCTATTTTATGAATCTAAATAGAAAAAGTATAGGTTTATAGTCGGAAAAATAAGTTACAAGTCATTTTTGTAAAGGTAGTCATTTCAGTCGAAAGAACGACGTCTAGATGACCATTTTAGAAAACATACTTCCACTTTGAGTTTAACCATAATTTTTGGATATAGTTTCATGTTCATAATAAAAATCATTTTCCCAGAATAAAAACTTTTAAATGAAAGTTTATCATAGTTTTTAATTAACTAACCCAAAACAGCCCGCGGTGGCGTAAATCCGGTTTTACGGTGTTTTTCATGTTTCCAGGTTTTAAATCATTAAGTTAGCATATCATATAGATATAGAACATGTGTTTAGTTAATTTTAAATGTCAAGTTAGAAGGATTAACTTTTGTTTGCGAACAAGTTTAGAATTAACTAAACTATGTTCTAGTGATTACGAGTTTAAACCTTCGAATAAGATAGTTTTATATATATGAATCGAATGATGTTATGAACATCATTACTACCTCAAGTTTAGTAGGTAAACCTACTGGAAGTGACAAGAAATGATCTAGCTTCAAAGGATCTTGGATGGCTTGAAAGTTCTTGAAGTAGGATCATGACACAAAAACAAGTTCAAGTAAGATTTTTACTCGAATTAAGATAGTTTATAGTTATAGAAATTGAATCAAAGTTTGAATATGAATATTACCTTGAATAAGAAAGATAACCTACTGTATATAACAAAGGTTTCTTGATCTTAGATGATTACTTGGAATGGATTAGAAAGCTTGGAAGTAAATTAGTAAACTTGAAGGGATTTTTGAAGTGTTCTTGAAGTGTTCTTCCTATGATGATTATAGCTTGATTCTTGAAGTTATTTTTGATGAAGATGATGATTAACTACTGGAAAAATACGTTCATAATAGTGTGGGTGTGTTGAGAGAGAATTAGAAAGAGAATTGGAAGTGAAATGGAGTGAATGATGAGTGGTAATTGGTGAGTGGTGAGTGGGGTTAAAAGGATTCTAGTTAGTTGACTAGCTCATGGTAGAAGATAAAATTGATTAGTCATACATGACATAATCAAGAGTGGAATCCCATGCTAGTTCCTATTGGTATATACCCATAGTAAGTACGTTTTGAAGCTGTGTATAATACGGGTAAAAATACGACTAGAATTCTTGATGAAAGAAAAGAATGGGAAAGTAACTGTAACCATTTTCGTTAAGTATGAGTGTTTTGATATATGTCTTGAAGTCTTCCAGAAGTATTTTAATACATCTAAATACACTACATGTATATACATTTTAACTGAGTCGTTAAGTCATCGTTAGTCGTTACATGTAAGTGTTGTTTTGAAACCTTTAAGTTAACGATCTCAATTAATGTTGTTAACCCATTGTTTATTATATCTAATGAGATGTTAAATTATTATATTATCATGATATTATGATATATTAATATATCTTAATATGATATATATACATTTAAATGTCGTTACAACGATAATCATTACATATATGTCTCGTTTCGAAATCCTTAAGTTAGTAGTCTTGTTTATATGTATATAACTCATTGTTAATATACTTATGGAGATACTTACTTATCATAATCTCATGTTAACCATATGTATATCCATATATATATCTTCATGTCGTTTTTACAAGTTTTAACGTTCGTGAATCGCCGGTCAACTTGGGTGGTCAATTGTCTATATGAAACATATTTCAATTAATCAAGTCTTAACAAGTTTGATTGCTTAACATGTTGGAAACATTTAATCATGTAAATATCAATCTCAATTAATATATATAAACATGGAAAAGTTCGGGTCACTACATAATTCACTCAACATTTTTGTTGACAGTTACTCGCATGTTTTATTCTCAGATTCATGATTGATTGCTTCAGCTGTGCTTAGAGAGTCTGCATATTTATGATGGCAGCTTTTGCTAAATATTAACTTGCATTCTATTTTGATACATTTAATAGTAGATGTTGTTGGCAGCTTTTGGTTAAGTAATAATGTATTGTTTTTCTAAACTTACACATTTTGGAAGGTTTCCTTTATAGGAAATCATTTTTAAATAAAGAATGCAAGGTTATTTATCAAATTCATATAGAGTTATGATCAAGCTGTGGGACCAAGATAATGATGGTCTTCAAGTGTACTTTGATGGGTCGTTAAAGTTGGTATCAGAGCCTTGGTTGTAGGGAATTAGACTGCATTGATGTCGTTACCCCGAGTCAGTAGGGTGCATTAGTGAGTCTAGTCTACAGCCCGACCTATAGCATATTATTATATGTGATTATTTGTATTCTATGGTATGTATTTTGTTATCATACATACATCTCTGATATGTTCTGAATCCAGGAGGAACACCCATTCAGATTTAAACGTATTCTCCGACTCGTCTGAGTTTATCTTTATAAGAACACCTCTGATAGTGAAACCGAGGGATGTCATTCTTGACTTCTGAAATTCTTGACATTTCTTTGTCATCTATTATGGTTATGTATATAACGTTTGAGTTATATTACGCGAGATGTCATTCTTGACTTCTAAAGGCTCGGCATTTCAATGTCGGCTATTCTGTTTAGATATATAACATTCTTGTTATATTACATGCCTTTGTGTCGTTGTGCCTTTGTGCTTTGGGTTGCGAAACGGAAACGTCATTCTTGATATTTAAAGATTCTTGTTACTTTCAAGGGAATTTTTATGTCATCGTTACTCTTATTCTCTACTTTTGATGTTTTTATCTCTTGTGCTATCATTAGCACATTGCTTAAGAAATCGTTTTTGAGAAATTGTGTAGAAATTCGAGGTTGATCGCGTGTCCTGACCTCATGTAGTGCTATTGGAATGGAAGTATGGAACTATGAATTAGTATAATATAATGGCGTCAGGCCAACGTGATTATATTACGTTAGTTCATAAAGAAGTCACAATATTGTGACATGAGGAATAGAAAGCGAGTCAAAGAAAATTTTTACACTACTCATTCAGAAATTCTGATGTATTACATGGGTAGGGAAAATATTCATTATCTTATTTGTTGATATACGAGAAGCTCGTTTTAACCAGATTATCTATCTCATGCTCTATCCTTCATAACTCGCTTGTTAGCAATAGCTTCGCTCGGGAACAGTTTTGGCCCAAAGACTTATGTCCCGATAATAGTCAAAACAACATTTAACTCATTGGTTTTCATGACTTTGTAACATTTGTTGGTCAAATGTCGCATGACTATTCAAGTCCTTTACTAGATCTTCCACGATCTTACTTCAACTTGTAACCTCTGAAATACATATACTCTGTTATCATCGGGAGTTTTACACATTTTTTTAATTGGGCGGTCCTCACGGGATTATGGGCGAATAGAAGTAACGAAATATTTTACCATGTATACAATTTATAAAATCATATATGTACGTATGGATTCAAATGAATAAATTTACCCTTACCTATTTTGGCTAGTATATACAAAATCATACCTTCAAAATTATTTTAAAACCACTCATTTATTGAGCTGCTTGAGTAAGTCAATTTGTTTTATAAAAATGCTACACGTTGTACATACTTCTAAATTTACTAAGAACTTCGTTTCGTTTATGTTGTCACATCAAACGTTTAAAGCTTTTTCAAAACTCCTTTGATTGATTTTACCAAATTTTCGCATTACTCTACAGAGTGTTTGGATCACAGTTCTTCTCATCCTCCGTTTAAGAATGAAACTTGCCATTAAGTTCATTGATAGAAACTCTTACACCACTTTGGATGCCGGTTTTATAAAATTTGTTGGAAAGTCTTTGTGCTCATAAATTTTTCCTCTTATGGTTGGACATGGCCGAAACGCGGACCGATAAATCAACTTTCTGGGGTACACTCGGTGGTCACCCTATTGTAGAAAAGGCGCTAGGTGGGTTTCTACCCCAACTGTTGTTATAGTGGGCATCATGGATGTATATTACACTAGACCGTTTGAGGAGTTTCTACTCTCAATATTCACGGTCAACCGCAACACCCTCATAAACATCAATCCTAAAGGTACACTCATCTGTATATAGAATCAAAGTACTAAAGTATCCATAACCTGGATGGGGTTTGTTAGGCCCGATAGATCTATCTTTAGGATTCGCGTCAATTTGGGGGTCTGTTCCCAAATTCTTAGGCTACCAAGCTAAAAGGGTGATATTCAATTTCGATAATCCAACCATAGAATGTAGTTTCAAGTACTTGTGTCTATTTCGTAAAACATTTATAAAAGCATCGCATGTATTCCCAGTTCGAAAATATATATTGCAAAAGCATTTAAAAAGGAAGTAAATGAAACTCACAATACTGTATTTTGAAGTAAAAATACATATGACGACATTGAACAAGTGTGGGATTGACCTCGGATTCACGAACCTATATCATTTGTATATATATTAAAACATATACTTGTAATCGAACAAATATATATATTATTATTAGTAATATAATTGTTATATTTATTACTTTATAAATTTCATTATTTATTTATATATTTTCATTTTTGTACATAATAATTTTAATATAAATAAGTTATATATATTAAATATATCTTTATATATATAACCTTCAATTTTTATACTTATAATCATAACCATGTCTTTTAAACTTTTATTTTCATAATTATAATTATTTTAATAATAATAATATATATATTACTGATAATAATAAAAATGATAGTTTTAAGGATTACAAAAAGATAATTTTAGTAAAAATAATATTAATGATAATAACTTTTAGTAGTAACAATACTTATAATGAAAAATTCATAATAATAATATAAATGATAATATTTATAATAATAATACTAGCAGTAATAATAGAATAATAATAGCACTAATAATAATAATATTCGTAATGATAATACTAATAATTTTTAAGATTTTAATAAAACTACATTTATTGATTTTTATATAGATAATAATAATAATAACAATATTAATGAATATATAATAACAATGCTCTTAATCATAATCATAATCATAATCATAATAATAATAATAATAATAATAATAATAATAATAATAATAATAATAATAATAATAATAATAATAATAATAATAATAATAATAATAATAATAATAATAATAATAATAATACATAAAAATGATAAGATTATATTTTAAATGACGATAATAATATTAGTAACAACATTAATAATAATAATAATAATAATAATAATAATAATAATAATAATAATAATAATAATAATAATAATAATAATAATAATAATAATAATAATAATAATAATAATAATCATATCTGTAATTATAATTATGATAATAACAATAAATGGTAACTACTTGTTTTAGTAATAATAATAATAATAATAATAATAATAATAATAATAATAATAATAATAATAATAATAATAATAATAACTATAATACTTGTATTAATAACAATCACTAATAATAATAATTTTAACAATAATAGAAATATTAGAAAAACCACCTCAATGTGATAAGCCTTAAAAAACGCCCACGCCCGGGCTTGAACCCGTGACCACTCGTTAACCCGTAAACACGCTTAACCAGTCGAGCTGGCTTGTTTATCTAATTAAATTATAGACCCAAAACAATTTAACCCGTTTAACCTTGTTTCCCCTATTTCTTCTTCTTCCTCAAAATCAAACGACCAAAGAACGAATCCAATCAATAAATTTAATCTTAATTCACGACTTTCTAATGAATTAAAAACGACCTTTAATGTTTACAGTTTCATTTAAACAAAAAATTTAAGAAAAAGCCCTGCTGTAACCACTCACGATGAACACCCAAAACTCAAAATCAAATTCGAAATTCTAGGACGTTTTACACTATAATTATAACATGAAAAAGGTTTTAAATCACATATAAAAACTTTTTGGATAAACAATTTAACTTGAAACACAAAATCCAATTCGAATTTTAAGGAAGAACGTTCGGTTGACTTTTGAATTTTATAGTTTGACTCTTAAATTCGAACTCGTTAGATGGAATTAGATGTTGAGACTTTACAGATAGATTACATACACGTTTCCTAACAAAACTGAATTTAAAGATTTTGAAATTGATTTCGAATTCAAGAGTTGAATAAAAAGGTTACACGAACAGGGGACTGAGTTTTATCTCCTGGGTGTTTCTGTTTAATTCTTCATTTTCGGTCACTTATAATTGGTAATTGATAGTGTAACTTGAATGATATACGAAATAATTGAATTTGATTTGTATTTATATAGAACTAATGATGTCGACAATGAATCACATATAATTAGAAAAGTTAGAAAAAAAATAAAAGATAAATTGATGTGAAACTGATTTTGTTTTTATTTCTGTTTTTGATTTTGATTTGTTAGCAAGTTAAGAGACATAAAATCAATCTAATACAGTTAGATAGTGAAATCAAACAAATTCGTACGATTAATTCAAGTTTATATGATTTATATAATTAATAATTAATATTAATAATTATATATAATAATAATATTATTATTAATAATAAAAAAATAATTAATAATGCTACTAATAATCATAAAAATGATAGTAATTATATTATTAATGTTAATAATAATAAAATGTATTATTTTCTAATAATAATAACTATAAGAATAATAGTGATAATAATAATAATAATAATAATAATAATAATAATAATAATAATAATAATAATAATAATAATAATAATAATATTAATAATAATAATAATAATAATAATAATAATAATAATAATAATAATAATAATAATAATAATAATAATAATATTGTTAATAACAATAATGATAATAATAATCATAACAATAACAATACTATTAATAATATAACAAATTACATGTAACAATTTTCATATTATAATTTTCATGATACTAATAATAATAATAATTAATGTAATAATAATATAACAATTATAATTAAACTTGTAATTATATTTAATATATCAATATTACAATTTATTAATTATGTGTTATTATATTATATGATAACATTTAATGAATATTTAATATTTATATTTATATATTTACATTTTTATTACACACAATTGTTCGTGAAGCGTCGGGAATAGTCAAAGATTAAATGAATCCATGAAAAATAGTTCACATTTTTTTAGACTCAACATTACAAACTTTGCTTATTGTGTCAGAAACATATAAAGATTAAGTTTAAATTTGGTTGGAAATTTCCGGGACGTCACAGTACCTACCCGTTAAAGAAATTTCGTCCCCGAAATTTGATCAAGGTCGTCATGGCTAACAATAAAAATGTTTTCATGACGAAAATAATTTGATAAATAAAGTTTTATCATCATTGAGTAATGTGGATAAAACAATAAAACAATTTGATTACTCGAAGAGCAAGAGTGAAGCTATCACAAAATAGTGAAATGAATGAAATAAAGTTTCGTCTTAACTTTTAACGTAGTCATGGTTGATTTTCAGAATTCAAGGGACTTAAAGAAAATCTTCGTAATAAGATTTGATTATTCGGTAATTAAGAAAATTAAGATCTTTTTTGATTAAATGCAATAATCTATTTTGATTGCTCTGTCGGATATTTCACTATAAATTAACTTCTTCTGTTCCATTACTTTTACCACTCCTATACTCAATTCCCAAATTTAAAAGATCGTGAAAATGCTTAATCCAGTTCTGATCCTTGTCCTTATCCTGACTATCGCAACAATCATTCTCCTTTTCTAACTTCCACCAGAGGAATCTATTTACTTCTACTTCGCCCTTGGGGTTATAGTGTTTTTAATTCTCCCGTGTCATTATGTTGTGATAAACATTGATATACACAGTTTGTAATTTATGTGTTGTTATCGAGCTTTATATTTTCCCTTATATGTCAGAGTTCCACGCTTTTGTTTTCTCTTTCCGACTTTAGGTCAAGCGAATAATGGTCCAGAATGTGTAGATATGAGTTTCGGTATGAACATGGTTAATGTTCTAAGAAGGATATTGTAATGGCACGATCTTGATTTGTCAAATTACCAGAATATTCGGAAAATAGAACTATCAAGAAGATATGTTCTTGATATGTTTATAGATTAGATAGAAAGTAAGAGTCGTGTAACATGGCACATGATGATGTTATGATCTGTGAATCATCATGTTTCATTAGAAACTCAGCATGACTTACTGTAATATAATTACGTTGATCAAGTGTCATTATATTATACTAACTCATGCTTCAGTTCCCAGCACTTCTTCAAAACATTCATATTTTAAATTCGAAATTTTTTTTCTTCAGAATTTAGAAACTAAAACAGTTTCCTTTCTGATGTAATACTGATATCGCGAAAAGATAAATGATTTCAGATAAGAATAGTTATGAAAATATCTTCAGAAATATCGAGGATATTTATAATGAAATATATGATGATATCTTAGAATTTCTAATATCGATGGATGATGAAGATTTGTTCGTAAAAGTGTAGAGTCAGGAGCAAGGTATTCGTTAATGACTTCAGCAGATACTGAATCATTTGAATTCTTTGAAGGCAGCTTTAGTCTTGGTGATTTGTCTACAGCCTCCTTCATGGTTTGCTCAATCCGTTTTCCAGTTTCAACTTTTCTGAGCTTTGCCAACATACTATTTTTTTTCTCCATCAACTTTCGATGGTTAAGGTCGTTTACGATTATCTACAGTTTCTGCTGTTTCATTCAGCTTTTTTAAAATTTGGATAATTGATTCATAGACTGGGTGCTTTTCAGAATTTTAGAATGGAATATCATAATTCTAAGAGATAAATGTTATATGTATACATATAACTGTTGATGTAGAAACACTGCGAGATTCAAAATACTGGTTGCTAATTCCCGGTAGTTGGTATGGCAATTATTGTTACAAGATGTAGATGAGTACATGATAGAGTTTCAATGAATATAATGATTTTTCGAAAAGTCAAAGATCAATGAAGTTGTTGGTAAGTTTACTGCTAATGTGGCAGAATATAAAAGGTTCTCCGGTAACGATGATAAAGGGGTAATCTTTATAATAAGGTTAATTCGAATAAAAAATTGAAGTTGATTTGCTGGAGCTGTGAAAAAATTGGCTAATTTGAAGAAAAAAATTCAATGTTAGCACAGATACGTGTTAAACGTTTACTCAGGTTCCGAGTGTTTTCAGGTGCATAACCATATGCATCAATCTTTTCTTCCGTAGATGAAGTGCGGTTGGTTCATCCTCTCGATTGAGGTATTTTCAAGAATCGTCAAGATACAAATGAGGTTTAAGGTGAAATCAAGTGGCAAACTTGAAGAAATGTTTTGTTTCATATGTTATAATCAATATTTTAATTCATTTCAATTGTCCAAGGTTAGTAGTCCACAATTAGTAGTCTATTGTTAGTAGTTCAATAATTCATATATATAGTTTAATATATAATATTCGAATTAATTAATACGTGTCATGACCCATTGCATACATGTCTCAGACTCCATCACAACTCAAGGTATATATTATTTTAGAATCAACTTCAACCCTGTATAGCTAACTCGAGCATTACCGCATATAGAGTGTCTATGGTTATTCCAAATAATATATATAGATGACGTCAATATGATATGTCAAAACATTGTATATGTGTCATGATTTATCCGACGATATTTAAAGTACGTAAAATAAATAACAGAAATTAAATGACGATTAATAAAATTGCGAGAATTAAAATTGCGATAAATAAATTGCGATAAATAAAATGTAATAATGAATTAACAGTTAGCTAGGAATAGTTAGCGTGGATTTCTTACCAAAATTTCTCATAGTTAATTTGTTTGTTTCTAACAAATTTTATTTTTGTCCAATGTTTTTTTCATTATGCCACTTGTTGGATTCTGATAGGTCAAAATCTAAATATGAAATTGAATGAAAATAGTTATTATGCGGTGAACGGACACGTATATCTATGGATGTAAGTAGGATAGTAAATGACTGTTGAATCAGATTGGAAGAATGTACAGTGTAACTTATTAATGTGAAATTAAAATATTTCTCGGGTATTACCTACCCGTTAAAATATTCTCATCATTAATAGTTTGTACAAAAGAATTTTCAATTACAATCTTTTTGAAAATATATATACATATATATTTTCTTCAGATGTAAATCATGGATTTAATGACTTAATATGATATTAATCTCATTTGATTTACTGTTAGAACTAGAGTACATAATCTCTAAAACATTAGAGATTACATAATTGCCATGTCGAACGAAGATAAATGAGGTAGAGCGATACGTAGAACGAAGATAATCGATGTAGAACAAGATGTAGAATGAAGATCTTACTCGAAGTACAGATGGTGATATTGAGGCGTGTGATGTTGAGGCTTGTGTTATTGGTGGTACTGGTGACGATGCTGGTGGTACGGTTGGTGTCGGTGATACTGCTGGTGCTTGTAAGTTTTGCACCATATTCTCCAAAGTTACTACTCGAGCGCGAAGCTCGTTGACTTCTTATATTACGCCGGGATGATTAGCGGTTGGAACAAGCGAATGAATAAGGTTTAGAATCTGAGATAGGATATAGTCATGGCGAGATACTCTGGAAATGAGAGAGAAAATGGTATTTCGAACCGGTTCACCGGTAAGTGCTTCAGGTTCTTCGTTTCATGACCCGTCCTAATCCATCTGGATGAATACATTACATTTTGTTACATCGCGAGGTATTTGACCTATATATGATACATTTTACAAACATTGCATTCATTTTTAAAAGACAAACTTTCATTACATCGACAGTTGACGGCATGCATACCATTTCATAATATATCAAACTATAATTGACTTAGTAATAATCTTGATGAACTCGACGACTCGAATGCAACGTCTTTTGAAGTATGTCATGAATGACTCCAAGTAATATCTCTAATATGAGCAAATGCACAGCGGAAGATTTCTTTAATACCTGAGAATAAACATGCTTTAAAGTGTCAACCAAAAGGTTGGTGAGTTCATTAGTTTATCATAATCGATCATTTCCATAATTTTAATAGACCACAAGATTTCATTTATTCAATAATCATACACTCGCAAGTGTTTAAAAATTCATTCGTATGGATTGAACACCTGGTAACCGACATTAACAAAATGCATCTAGAATATCCCCATATATAAATATCGAAGTACTAAAGCAGTTCAAATTCTATAACTGGGGCGTGTCAAAGCCCATAGATCTATCTTTAGGATTCGCGTCAATTGGTGGTAATTATAATAAACACCAATTCTTAGGCTACTAGGTTCAACAAGGGCGATATCCGGTATAACGATTCAATCATAGAATGTAGTTTCGTTTTCTTGTGTCTATTTCATAAAGCATTTATAAAAGCGCATGTATTCTCAGTCCCAAAATATATATATATTGCAAAAGCATTTAAAAAGGGAGCAAATGAAACTCACAATACTGTATTTTGTAGTAAAAATACATATGACGATATTGAACAATGCAGGGTTGGCCTCGGATTCACGAACCTATATTATTTGTGTATTCATTAATACATATAATCTTAATCGAACAATTTCGTATATTATAACTTTATATATTATTTATTTAATTTGTATATACATTTGAAATCGATTATTATATATATATATATATATAGATATATATATATATATATATTATAAATATCTAGTTTGTTTTATATAAATATTTATATAAAAAATGTTAAATACAATCTATTCATACTTATATGTAAAATTACTTATATGTATAATTTTATATACTTAATAATATACTACATCCGTCCCACTACAAGTGTCCACTTACTTTTTGCAAACAGTTTTAGGAAATCTCACTAACTCCATTCTCAACCAATCAGAAATCTTCTCTCTCCAGAATAACCTCTTCTCATTGGTTGAAACACAAAGTGGGCATTTGAAATGGGACATCCCAAAATGGAAATGTGGACACTTGTGGTGGGACGGAGGGAGTAGTAATTAAGGGTCGTATTTGATGATAATATTAATAAGAACATTACTTATAATAATAATTATAATAAGAATCATAGTAATAATAATAGTGATATTAATAATAATACTTGTAGCAAATATTGATTTTACTGTTAATGTTAGTCATGATACTAATTTTAGTATTTACATAATAATAATACTTCTGATAATAATATTACTCATGTCAATATTAGTACTTCTATTATTTATAAAGATATTAATACTAATATTTACGAGAATGATAATAATGATACTAACAACTGTGATTATAATGATAATACTACTATTTAATGATAAAAATACTAAATTGTAGTATATTAGTATTAAGAATAATAATAATTAACTTAACAATAATAATCATAATAATAATAATAATCATATTAATAATAATAATAATAATAATAATAATGATGATAATAATTATAATAATAATAATACTTATGTAATATTAGTAGTAATAATAACAATGATACAAGTAATTAATAATATTAGTTGTGATAACAATTTTAACAATACCAATTAATACTATCAATAATAATAATAATAATAATAATAATAATAATAATAATAATAATAATAATAATAATAATAATAATAATAATAATAATAATAATAATAAATAGAAAGCTACCTTAGAAAAGGGCTCCCAAAAATATATGCCTCACTCAAGGTTCGAACCCCCCACTTCTCGAATACACACAAACAACTTAACCATCGAGCTATTATAATCTTTCTGTTTTATAACCTTTCCATATAAATATAACATGACTTTTTTCTGTGTTCATCTTCTTCCATAAAACAAACGATTCATCCAAAGTTTAAAACCAAACACCAATGATTTACTAAATAGTTTTAGGCTTTAATATCCAATATATAAGCATGTATCTGTGATAAATTGGATTGAGGAAAAATAAATAACAGAAAGAAAATAAAAATACACTACCTGCTGTCGCAACAATTTAAAAAAAAGGATTTGATTTTCGAAATTAATCACATAAGGGGCTATGATTATAACATGAATTAGTTTGTAAATCGTTTATAGAAACTTTAGGAAACCTCAATTGAACCTGATACAATGAAACGAATGCAGATTGTGCTATGAACACATTAGTTGACTTTTTCAAAATCAAACTTTGACTCCAAAATTAAAGCTCGTTAGGAAAAATTGGAGTTAGAAATTGTGCAGATAGTTTAAATGGAAGGTTTATAACAGGACCGCATTTAAGGATTCTTAAATTAAACTTGAATTCGATGTTTTGCAAGAATGGATGAAGAACAGGGGTGAACGGGTTCAGTTTATCAATTTCTGTTTTTGACTTCACTTATTGAATTGAATAATTGATTCTATACAGTATACTTGAGCTCAATTAATGTAATTAGATTCATTTAAACCTGTTTTATAGCTCAATTGGCATCGACAAAAAAATATTCGATCAAAAAAAAATATGTATAAATAATGAAATCGACTTTTACTGTGTTTGTTCGATAATGGATGATTTGGAATCAAATTGTACTAGGTTGGAAACATATAACAAATCATAACTCAGCTTGATAGCTAGGTGCAACTGATTTTGTAACACCCGCGTTTTGGGCCTAGTTGAAATGACCATTTTATTCTTGAGTATGGCGTAATTAGTGATTTTAGTAATTATGTGTTTATAATTATTTGGTGTTTTAGTTGAGACCAATTTTTGACAAGGGTCACAGAACAGGTTTGTTTATTTAATTTAGACTCCGTTAGGGCCGCCTAACGAGGTACGTAAATTATTAGATAACTGGTAAATACCCGTGTGTGATGGGGTATTGTATTTAACCTAAATATAAAAGGAAGAAGTCAGCTTCTTCTCTCATCTTCTTGAAGCTTCCTAATTAAACACCGTACCTTCATTCCTCCCATCTACCAAACTGTGATAACCCGTCCTAATCCATCCGGACGAAGTCCATATCGATTATAAATGATTTATAACAGTTGATTACATTGCGAGGTACTTGACCTCTATATGATACATTTTTATAAACATTGCATTCGTTTTTGAAAAGACAATCTTTCATTACATCGAAAGTTGACAGTATGCATACCACTTCTTAATATATATCCAACTATAAAAGACTTGATAATAATCTTGATGAACTCAATGACTTGAATGCAACGTCTTTTGAAATATGTCATGAATGATTCCAAGTAATATCTCTAAAATGAGTAAATGCACAGCGGAAGATTTCTTTCATACCTAAGAATAAATATGCTTTAAAGTGTCAACCAAAAGGTTGGTGAGTTCATAGGTTTAATTTCTACATAATAATCACAATATTTAATAAGCCACAAGATTTCATTTAATTAAATGTGCAAGATCATTACAACTGCAAAAATCATTCATACGATGAGTCGCCTAGTAACCGACCTTAACATAGAGCGCTTAAGATATCTGGCATCATATATTCCACTATTAAAATGTATGACAAGAACCCTTCGAAGTACTAAAGCATTTCCACTATTCGAAAATAGGGGTGGTTGGTGCCCGTAGATCTACCTTTAGGACAATTAGTGTTTTTCACTAATTCTTAAGTTACCAAGCATAATAATAATAAGTACAGATATCCGGTATAACAAAATAATCGTAGAATGTAGGTTCATGAACTTGTACTTATTTTGTAAAACATTTATAAAAGCAACGCATGTATTCTCAGTCCCAAAAATGTATAGAGAAAAAGGGAGCAAATGAAACTCACCATACTGTATTTTGTAGTAAAAATACATATGACGACATTGAACAACTGAACAATGCAGGGTTGACCTCAGATTCACGAACCTATATATATATATATATATATATATATATATATATATATATATATATATATATATATATATATATATATATATATATATATATATATATATATTAAAACATATAAAAAAATCAAATAATTTAATCTATTAATTATATAGTATTTATATATTTAGTGTTATAGTTTATATATAATTTGTACTAAATTCTAATATATTTTATATCTTAAATTGCATGTTATATATGTATTGATTTTATATATATACCTAATAGAAATGTTAATTAATTTTTTTAATATATAATTATAGGTAATATTAATATAATTTTAGTATAAGTATATTTTTATATACAAAATTTTTATTTGTTATAATAATATAATAATAATAATGATAATGAAATTTTAACTAAAAAGGTAGGTTTAATAATAATAATATTAATCTTATTAAAAATACTAATTTTAAATGATACTTTTGTAATTACTAATAATTGTAATGTAAATGTAAATTTTAATAAAAATGATAATTTTAAAACAAAGGTTCTTTTAATAATAATAATAATAATAATAATAATAATAATAATAATAATAATAATAATAATAATAATAATAATAATAATAATAATAATAATAATAATAATAATAATAATAATAATAATAAAAATCTTTATTTTTTATACCATGCATTATCATTATCATCATTCATCATAATCAACACCTTCCTCATCATCAACATGTATCATCATCATCGATACCATCATCATCATCATTATAATCGTGTCACCATAACAATATCATCATCATTCGTTATCCTCTTCATCATATAAACCCAAGATCATTATCATACCATCATCCTTGTCATCATCATTCGCCATCATCATCATCATCACTCCTCTCATCATCTATACTTAATATCATCTTCTTCGTTATACACGTATATCATCATCGTCATCTATCATCATACATCATCATCGATTCCTAATCATAACCATCATCTTGATTCATAACCATTCCATGGCATCACCTCGTCAATCATGCATCATCGCATCGTCGTTTTACAGCAACAACATAATTAGAATTTGGCCCAATAACGTAAACAATCATTGCCCAACGTCTGAATTTTCTAAGCCCACTAAATATCCTAACTTATTATTTGATTTAAGTTTAGTAAAGCCAAATGAATTTTAGTAGTTGAGTTATAAAGGGGACCAGAAACAGGAAAACATCACGGTCATCATCTCTCTCACATTGTTCATCTTCTTCTTTATTGTAACCGTCACTGTATCACTTTATCGAGTTTTAAAATGGAGTAGCAATAGCATAGGAGCAGTAGCAGCATAATGAATACGAAGGTGGTGGTTGTATATGGTGTTGTTCAACGAGAAAAAGAATAGAAACATAAAATAGCAGCTGCAACAGTTCACGAGGGCTGCCAAACTGAAATCAAGTAACAACAAGATGGATGGTGCACTATGATGGAGGTTTCGTGGTGGTTCATGGCAGTCGGTGGTGGTGTATTACCAGAGATGACAGGTGTTTTAAGGTGACGGTGGTAGTGGTTGGTGAGAGAGGGTGTTGATGGTGGAGGGAGGAGGTTCACGAGTAGTATGAGGAATCAATGTGAGGGTTGCTTGAGATTGTCGAAAGAAAGAAAGAAAAATGGTTGTCCATTTGATACATATGACTGTATATATGTGATATATGATATGTATGTATATATATATATATATATATATATATATATATATATATATATATATATATATATATATTATGTGAAGCCACTCAAAACATCCACAGTAACTCGATTATTAACTTTATTCAAATCTTGGCTGTTTCAATCAATTGATAACAGAATTACAATAAGACAACACTAATAGTAGTTAATAATATTTATTAATATAAAGAATGAAGACTTATTAGCAGCCTCCTTCATGTTTTTATCTGTCGACATATTTATTTCGAATATTATCTCGCTCTGTTGATAATCAGTGGCGGATAAAAGTTCTCAGAATAATACCAAATTTTTAAATTAAATATATTTAATTATTTCACTCATTAACTGTTTGAAACCTAATAAAAAAGGTTCGATAATTATTTATTTTCTGTTCCAATTAATATGTACGGAGTACAAAAACTTAGATTGAAAAGGTAAAAAAAATATTTATCAAAACTATTATCTTTTTAATCAAATTATGGACCAACTTTTATTTTAAAACTTCATATATACATATTAGACCTATTTTAAAAATAGTTAAATGTCAACCAAAAGTTACAGACATTTACAATTTAAGTTCAAAATTAATTATATTTAATATACACTATGTATATATATAAACAGTTTTAAATAACAAAATTTACTACGTAAATACATTTATATTAAATAATTAAATTAAATATAACAATATATATATATACAAGTAATATTCATATATTATATATATAATAATAGTTTTTATTACAATGTATTTTATTTTACATATTTAATTATAACACTAAGTGTATATAATAGTTTATTAATGTTCAAGTTATTATATATATTATACACATATTTATATATACACATATATCCACATATTTACAAGCAATGGTTCGTGAATCATCGGGAACAGTCGAAAGTCTTATGAATTCATGAAAAATAGTTCAAACATTTTGAGACTCAATATTACAGACTTTGCTTATCGTGTCGAGAACATATAAAGATCAAGTTTAAATTTGGTCGGAAATCTCCGGGTCGTCACAGTACCTACCCGTTAAAGAAATTTCGTCCCGAAATTTGAGTGAGGTGGTCATGGCTAACAATAAAAATGTTTTCATGACGTATATGAGTTGATAAATAGTGTTTTATCGTCATTGAGTAATATGGATAAAACAATTCGATTACTCGAAGCGTACGGGTGAAACTATCACAAAATAGTGAAATAAGAAAATAAAGATTTGCCCTAGCTTTTGATGTAGTCACGTTTGAATTCCGGAATTCAAGGAATTTAAAAAAAAAAATCTTGGAAATCTATAAGATCTGATTCTTCGAGATTTATGGAAAATTAGGATCCTCTTTAATTTAATGCGATTATCTGTCTCGATTGCTTTGTCTGGTATCTTCTCTATAAATGAACTTCTTCCGTTCCATTATTTTCACCACACCAATTCTTTCTTTCTCAATCCATACTTTCAAATGATTTTGAAAATGCTTAATCTAGTTCTGATCCTTGTCCTCATCCTTACTATTGCAACATTCATTCTTCCTTTTCCAACTTCCACCTAAGGAATCTGCTTTCTTCTACTTTGCCCTTGGGGTTATAGTGCTTTTAATCCTCCCGTGTCTTTATGTTGCTATAAACATTGATATGCACGGTTTGTAATTTATGTGTTGTTATCGGGCTTTATATCTTCCCTTATACTTCAAAGTCTTTGCTTCTGTTTTCTTTATACATTGTCATCCCCAGTTAATACTTTCTCCTATTTTCTGCAATTTATACTTCAATTTCTATTTCGGAGCTTTGTCCCTTCGTTTCTTCTTCTTGCGATTGGGCATCTCTTGTAATGGTCCAAAATTCGTAGATATAAGTTTCAGAATGAACATTGTTAATGTTCTAAGAAAGAAACGGTAATAGTACAATTTCACTTGTCAAATTACCAGAATTCAAGAGAAAGATAGGACTATCAAGAAAATACGTTCTTGATATGTTTGAAGATTAGATAGAATGTAAGAGTCGTGTAACATGGTACATAATGATTTTAAGACTGTGAATCATCACATTTCATTAGAAACTCAGCATGACTTACTGTAATATAATCACGTTGATCAAGTGTCATTATATTATACTAACTCATGCTTCAGTTTCCAACACTACTTCAGAATTCATTCATAGTTTATACTTAGCTTTTGCAAAAATTTCTAATATAATGTATTACAGATAGCACGAAGTGGTATATAATTTCGGACGAGAATATTTATGAAAATATCCTCAGAAATATCGAAGATATTTATGATGATATTTTGGAATTTCTAAGTTCGATGGTTGATGAAGAAAGATTTTCCGCAAGATTTTAACATGACCTCGGAGCAAGATATTCTCTAAAGATTTCATCGAATTCAGAATTACCTGGATCCTTTGAATATAGAGTTTGGTCCTTGTATTTGTCCTTAGTCTCCTTCATGGGTAGCTCAATCTGTTTTTCAATACCAAATTTTCTATCGAGCGTTCCTAACACTCCTTTCTTTATCATCAAACTTTTGGCCGTTTAGACTATCTACCATTTTTCTGTTTCCTCTGCATTTAATGCTATGATATTTGAATCATAGGTTATTAATTCGAGGTGGTTTAAGGAGAATTGTGTTTTTAGATGATTAAACGCTGATGGTAATATGTTGGAATATGAAAGGTTCCCCGGTAACGATAAAAGAGCACGCATATATATCAAGGTTATAATAAGGTTGTTTCGAACGAAAAGTCGAAGTTGTCTTACTAGAGCTGTGACAAAATTGGCTATTTTGAAGAAGAACTGCAAAGTTATTTTGGGTAATAATAACACTATAGGAATTAGCACAGCTATGTGTTAAACGTTTACTCAGTTTCCAAGAGTTTTTCAGGTGCATAACTATATGCATCAATCTTTTCTTCTGTAGATGAAGTGCGGTTGGTTCATCCTCTCGATTGAGGTGTTTTCAAGAATCATGAAAGGTTTGAACGCAGATTGTAATCGTCAAAATACAAACGAGGTTTAAAAATGAAATCAAGTGGCAAACTTGAAGAATTGTTTAGTTTCATATGTTATATTCAATATTTTAATTCATTTTTAATTGTCCAATCTTATTAGTCCACAGTCGATAGTCCACAGTAACAGTTCAATAATTCATATATAGTTTAATATATAATATTTGAATTAATTAATACGTATCGTGACCCGTGTACATGTCTCAGACTCGATCACAACTCAAACTATATATATTATTGTAGAATCAACCTCAACCCTGTATAGCTAACTCCAGCATTATTGCATATAGAGTGTCTATGGTTATTCCAAATAATATATATAGATGCGTCGATATGATTTGTCAAAACCTTGTATACGTGTCCCGATATTTAAAGTGCGTAAAATAAATAACAGAAATTAAACGACGGTAAATAAAATTGCGAAAATTAAATTGCGATAAATAAATTGCGATAAATAAAATGTAATACAGAATTAACAGTTAGCTAGGAACAGTTAGCTAGGATTTTGTTAGCATGAATTCTTAACAAAATTCATCATAGTTAATTTGTCTGTTTCTAACAAATTTTATTTTGTCAAATGTTTTCTTCAATATGCCACTTGTTGGATTCTGATAGGTCAAAATCCAAATATGAAATTGAATGAAAATGATTATTCTGCGTTGAACGGATACGTATATTGGTGGTTGTAAGTAGGATAGTAAATGACTGTTGAAATAGATTCGAAGAATGTACAATGTAACTTATTAATGTGAAATCTAAATATTCCTCGAGTATTACCTACCCGTTAAAATATTTTCACCATTAACAGTTTGTACGAAAGGATTTTTAATTACAATATTTATGAAAATATATATACATATATATTTTCTTCAGATGTAGGCATGAATTTAATGAGTTAATATGATATTAATCTCATTTGCTTTTCGGTTTGAGCTAGAATACATAATCTCTAAAACATTAGAGATTACATAATTATCATGAAGAACAAAGATAATTGATATAGGACGATACGTAGAACGATGATTATGCTTGGGATACAGATGGTGATATTGAGGCGTGTGATGTTGAGGCTTATGTTATTGGGGGTACTGGTGTTGCCGGTACTGTTGTGAAGCTGGTAGGTTTTGTACCATGTTTTCTAAGTTGATTACTCGAGAGCGAAACTCGTTGACCTCTTCGATTACTCCGGGATGATTGTCGGTAGGAACGAGCGAATGAATAAGGTTTAGAATTTGAGATAATATGTAGTCGTGACGAGATACTCTGGAGATGAGGGAGAAAATGGTATTACGAACAGGTTCGCCGGTAAGTGCTTTAGGTTCATTGCCAAGAGGTGAATTCGGTTGGTGGAAGGGATCGTCTTCTTCGCGTCTCCAATGATTAAGTAGACTACGAACCCATCAGATGAATTGGGGATGGCTGATTGGTTAATTCATTCTGGTGACACTGCTTTCGGAGCTTAGGTGAACATCCATGTCGGAATAGCTGTCAAAATAACTATCGGAATAGCTATCGAAATCTGAGGGACTCGAATTGGTTGAGGGATTCATCTCGTACAATTAGATGAAGGATTTTCGATAAGAAACAGGTTATAGGATGTAGATTAGTACCCTGCAATACATAATTTATATATGCATATATAATACTAAAATCCCATAAGTTACGGAGAAATCTACGGAAGCTGTCAGGCATCGGTAACAATAACAGGTATGCTAAGATATGAATTAGTGTGACAACCCGGAAATTTCCAACCAAATTTAAACTTTATGTTTATATTATTCCAACACGATAAGCAAAGTTTGTTAAGTTAAATCTCAAGAATTTTAAATTGTGTTCATACATTCATTATAACCTCGACCAAATTCCAACGATTCACGAACCGTTATATATAAATAAATATGTATATATATGTATATATATTATAACTTGAGAATATTAATAAAGTATTAAACGTATAATACTTTACATGAACGTATTTGTTTCAATACGTTTATCGATGGAATTAGAAGATAATATCAAATGATTAATTTATCAGATACATTGTGATATGATTACGGGTCTATGTTATGAGGTCCACTGTGATTTAAGAAATCTATTCTTTTTTACAACATTCGGAAAATGGTAAAGTGATTTATAAGTAAGAACGTGAAGTGTAACTAACTTAGATGTTGGATATCGACAAGTAAGTAACTCGACACTTTTCATTAAGATGATTTCATACGTTTATTTAACCTTTGAACTTTATCTCATGCTTCACCAACAGACTGTAATTTAAAAACTTGAAACCTGTTATGAATATATATGATTCTACTTTTCTAAAACGTTTTATGATATAAAGATTTCCATTATTTTAACCTTTAAACAAAATGATTCTTAAAAATATATTTGGTTTTGGAAAACAAAATTATTATATTTATTTGATTTAGTTTCAAACGTACAAAAACGTTTTCAGTTTAAAAAGAACTTTATTATTAAAACGTATATAACTTTTATAAATATCTAGAACCACTTTTAACAACTCATTACTTAACCAGTATGATAAAGATAACGATATTTATATTTTATTTTATTAAATATATATAACGATTTAAATTAATATTATATATATTTATACGCGTATTATACGTACATAGTTTTATACTTTTACTATACTTAAACTTTACCTTTACTTTATTTTTACTTTACTTTAACTTTAATAATTCACTTTAATAATTCATACTTTAATAATTCACTTTAATAATTCATACTTTAATAATTCATACTTTAATAATTCACTTTAATAATTCATACTTTAATAATTCACTTTAATAATTCATACTTTAATAATTCACTTTAATAATTCATACTTTAATAATTCACTTTAATAATTCAAAAATCCATTATAAATAGAATTCAATAGGTTTCATTATTTCATAGAAACTTGAAAATATTTTTCTCTAAACTCTCTCAATCGATTTACATATATATATTTACTCCGTATTATTTCAAGATATTATTAGTATACATAAAATATTACGTCGGAGTGCGGTCCGAGTGATTTCGAAATTGTTTTTTGAGTGGGATTGGATTAAGGAAATTATGGGTTATAGCTATGGAGGTGATTGGGTATGGTTCATGGGTATGCTCATGAGGTCAATATAGTGTTTATCATCTCCGTTGCGTCTATGTACCTTTCCTGCAATATTGAATCTCAATATTGATACGTGAGTACTCATAATTTCACTTTTACATACTAATAGTGTATCCCTGACTAGTGCTCGAGTATATAGGATTATGCATGTTTGTACTTTTGATATTGCCTTTAGTTAGGTTATGTTGAATCCTGAATTAGTTATATATGCGACTGAGATAAAGTATAAGATATGCATGTCATTGGAAAGCTAGCGAAAAATTAAGAACTTTTTATTTAGATATCGAATGATTTCGATGAACGGATTTGAAGTTATAGTCCATCGAATTTTTGTATTATTATTAAAAATGATTATTATTATCGTCGTTATTATCGTCGTTCTAGTTTTATCTTATTATTATTATTATTATTATTATTATTATTATTATTATTATTATTATTATTATTATTATTATTATCTTTATAAATAAAAGGATTTATCATTAAAAATTGTTTTTTTATTATTATTACTATCGTTATTATCATTAAAGTTATAATTAGTATTATTATTATTATTATCTAATTATTATTATTATTATCTAATTATTATTATTATTATTATTATTATTATTATTATTATTATTATTATTATTATTATTATTATTATTATTATTATTATTATTATTATTATTATTATCATTATTTAAAAATGGTTATTGTTATTATTATATTATCATTATCGTTAATAATGTCATAGTAATTATCATTATTAGTATTATTGTAATTAAAACTAATATTAGTAACACCTAATTATTTTGATTACTATTATTATCATGAACAAGATATAAAAGACGATTAAAAGCTATTAAACGAAACGATTAGGAAATAATGAGTAAGAGTATCATGATGAAATTAAAATATTATAAGATATTGATTTAGATAAAATTATCGTTCTTATTTTTTTTATCATTACTATTATTATTAAAAGTATCGTTAGTATCAAAACTATCATTTTAACAAAAATTATCATTTTAACAAAAATTATCATTTTAATAGAAATGTCATTGTTACTATAAAATATCATTTTTATTATCATTTTAAATAGAAATATTATTGTAAAGATAATATTAAAAATTATCGTAAATATTAAAGTTATCATAATTAGAATTATCGTTTTATCATAATATCATCTTAGTAATTATAAATATTGATATTTTTATAATAATAATTATTATTACAAAATAATACAACTTTTACTTACTAACATTATAGATATTATTTTATCAAATAAATAAGTAATACAAACATATTTTACTACGTGTAATAAATTACTTTAATAATACCTATCATATTATCTTTATGATATTAAATGAACCCTATAAATTTTATTACTTAATATATATAAAAGTATATTTTATTATATAAATTTTAATATAAAATTTTATTTATTAATAAATGAATTATATTATTTGCTCTAATAAATCTTTTAAAAATATTTAAAAATATAAAATGACGATATTTAAAATATATTATAATCATGTATAAATTTTGGAAATTATTTTGAGTCAAATTGACTTTTGTTGACTTTTGCATATTAGTCTCGAGCATTAGGATTGTGGTACACTATGACCTGACCTAATTGTTAGACAAATATTGACCAACATATAATTATATATAATTAATTTAGGTTCGTGAATCTGAGACCAACCTTGCACTAGTTCAATGACGTTATATGTATTTTCACTACGAAATACAGTATGGTGAATTTCATTTGCCTTTTTACCCTTCATATTTTTGGGCTGAGAATACATGCGCAATTTTTATAAATGCTTTACGAAATAGACACAAGTAATCGAAACTACATTCTATGGTTGGATTATCTAATCGAATATGCCCTTTTTATTAAGTCTGGTAATCTAAGAATTAGGGAACAGACACCCTAATTGACGTGAACTCTAAAGATAGATCTATCGGGCCCAACAAGCCCCATCCAAAGTACCGGATGTTTTAGTACTTCAAAATTTATATCATGTCCGAAGGAGGATCCCGGAATGATGGGGATATTCTTATATGTATATTGTGAATGTCGGTTACCAGGTGTTCAATCCATATGAATGATTTTTGTCTCTATGCATGGGACATATATTTATGAGAACTGGAAATGAAATTCTTGTGGTCTATTAAAATGATGAAAATGAATGATTATGATAAACTAATGAACTCACCAACCTTTTGGTTGACACTTTAAAGCATGTTTATTCTCAGGTATTAAAGAAATCTTCCGCTGTGCATTTGCTCATTTTAAAGATATTAATTGGAGTCTTTCATGGCATATTTCGAAGAACATTGCATTCAAGTCATTGAGTTCATTAAAGATTATTATTATTAAGTCAATTTATAGTTGAATAGTGGATATTATGAAATGGTATACATGCCTGTCAATTTTCGATGTAAAGAAAGTTTGTCTTTTAAAAACAAATGCAATGTTTGTAAAATGTATCATATAGAGGTCAAATACCTCGCGATGTAATCAACTATTGTGAATCGTTTATAATGTATATGAACGGGTCCTTTCAATTAGCAGATATGCTAAGATATAAATTTTGTCTATACACTAATCATGCAATTAATGCAATAAGATGTGTCTAGACTAAGGATAATAAGCAAGTGATTCTCTAAGAATGATAACAGGTAATTTTCAACACGAAATGATAAGCAAAAATTTTGACATGCAGACACGATCGAAGTCCAGAATCACTAATGCATCTAAACAACTATCAGTTAGACACACTAATGCAAGACCTGGTTCGCTAAGACCACCGCTCTGATACCAACTGTGATAACCCGTCCTAATCTATCCGGACGAAGTCCATATCTATTATAAACGATTTATAACAGTTGATTATATTGCGACGTACTTGACCTCTATGTGATATATTTGTACAAACATTGCATTCGTTTTTAAAAAGACAATCTATCATTACATCGAAAGTTGACAGTATGCATACCACTTCTTAATATATATCCAACTATAAATGACTTGATAATAATCTTGATGAACTCAATGACTCGAATGCAACGTCTTTTGAAATATGTCATAAATGATTCCAAGTAATATCTCTAAAATGAGTAAATGCATAGCGGAAGATTTCTTTCATACCTGAGAATAAATATGCTTTAAAGTATCAACCAAAAGGTTGGTGAGTTCATAGGTTTAATTTCTACATAATAATCATAATATTTAATAAGCCACAAGATTTCATTTAATTAAATGTGCAGGATCATTACAACTGCAAAAATCATTCATACGATGAGTCGCCTGGTAACCGACCTTAACATAGAGTGCTTAAGATATCTAGCATCATACATTCCACTATTCAAATGTATGACAAGAACCCTTCGAAGTACTAAAGCATTTCCACTATTCGAAAATGGGGGTGGTTGGTGCCCGTAGATCTACCTTTAGGATTCACGTCAATTAGTGTTTTTCACTAATTCTTAGGTTACCAAGCATAATAATAATAAGTACAGATATCCGGTATAACAAAACAATCGTAGAATGTAGTTTCATGAACTTGTACTTATTTTGTAAAACATTTATAAAAGCAACGCAAGTATTCTCAGTCCTAAAAATGTATAGAGAAAAAAGGAGCAAATGAAACTCACCATACTGTATTTTGTAGTAAAAATACATATGACAACATTAAACAACTGAACAATGCAGGGTTGACCTCAGATTCACGAACCTATATCATTTATATATATATATATATATATATATATATATATATATATATATATATATATATATATATATATATATATATATATATATATATATTAAAACATATAAAAAAATCAAATAATTTCATCTACTAATTATATAGTATTTATATATTTAGTCTTATAGTTTATATATAATTTGCACTAAATTCTAATATATTTTATATCTTAAATTGCATGTTATATATGTATTGATTTTATATATATTCCTAATAGAAATGTTAATTAATTTTTTTTAATATATAATTATAGGTAATATTAATATAAATTTAGTATAAGTATATTTTTATATACAAAATTTTATTTGTTATAATAATAAAATAATAATAATGATAATGAAATTTTAACTAAAAAGGTAGTTTTAATAATAATAATATTAATCTAAATAAAAATACTAATTTTAAATGCCACTTTTGTTATTACTAATAATTATAATGTAAATGTAAATTTTAATAAAAATGATAATTTTAAAACAAAGGTTCTTTTAATAATAATAATAATAATAATAATAATAATAATAATAATAATAATAATAATAATAATAATAATAATAATAATAATGATAATAATAATAATAATAATAATAATAATAATAATAATAATAATAATAATAATAATAATAATAATAATAATAATAATAATAATCTTTATTTTTTATACCATGCATTATCATTATCATCATTCATCATAATCAACACCTTCCTCATCATCAACATGTATCATCATCATCGATACCATCATTATCATCATTATAATCGTGTCACCATAACCATATCATCATCATTCGTTATCCTCTTCATCATATAAACCCAAGATCATCATCATACCATCATCCTTGTCATCATCATTCACCATCCTCATCATCATCACTCCTTTCATCATCTATACTTAATATCATCTTCTTCGTTATACACGTATATCATCATCGTCATCTATCATCATACATTATCATCGATTCCTAATCAGAACCATCATCTTGATTCATAACCATTCCATGGCATCACCTCGTCAATCATGCATCATCGCATCGTCGTTTCACAGCAACAACATAATTCATATTTGGCCCAATAACGTAAACAATCACGGCCCAACGTCTGAATTTTCTAAGCCCACTAAATATCCTAACTTATTATTTGATTTAAGTTTAGTAAAGTCAAATGAATTGTAGTAGTTGAGTTATAAAGGGGACCAGAAACAGGAAAACATCACGGTCATCATCTCTCTCACATTGTTCATCTTCTTCTTTATTGTAATCGTCACTGTATTACTTTATCGAGTTTTAAAATGGAGTAGCAATAGCATAGGAGTAGTAGCAGCATAATGAATACGAAGGTGGTGGTTGTATATGGTGTTGTTCAACAAGAAAGAGAATAGAAACATAAAATAGCAGCTGCAACAATTCACGAGGGCTGCCAAATAGAAATCAAGTAACAACAAGATGGATGGTGCACTATGATGGAGGTTTCATGGTGGTTCATGGTAGCCGGTGGTGGTGTATCGCCGGAGATGATAGGTGTTTTAAGGTGACGGTGGAAGTGGTTGGTGAGAAAGGGTGTTGATGGTGGAGGGAGGAGGTTCACGAGTAGTATGAGGAATCAATGTGAGGGTTGCTTGAGATTGTCGAAAGAAAGAAAGAAAAATGGTTGTCCATTTGATACATATGACTGTATATATGTGATATATGATATGTATGAATAAATATATAATATATATATATATATATATATATATATATATATATATATATATATATATATATATATATATATATATATATATATATATATATATATATATATATATATATATATATATATATATATATTATGTGAAGCCACTCAAAACATCCACAGTAACTCAATTATTAACTTTATTCAAATCTTGGCTGTTTCAATCAATTGATAACAGAATTACAAGAAGACAACACTAATAGTAATTAATAATATTTATTAATATAAAGAATGAAGACTTATTAGCCGCCTCCTTCCTGTTTGTATCTGTCGACATATTTATTTCGAATATTATCTCGCTCTGTTGATAATCAGTGGCGGATAAAAGTTCTCAGAATAATACCAAATTTTTAAATTAAATATATTTAATTATTTAACTCATTAATTGTTTGAAACCTGATAAAAAGGTTCGATAATTTTTTATTTTCTTTTCCAATTAATATGTACGGAGTACAAAAACTTAGATTGAAAAGGTAAAAAAAATATTTATCAAAACTATTATCTTTTTAATCAAATTATGGACCAACTTTTATTTTAAAACTTCATATATACATATTAGACCTATTTTAAAAATAGTTAAATGTCAACCGAAAGTTACAGACATTTACAATTTAAGCTCAAAATTAATTATATTTAATATACACTATGTATATATATAAACAGTTTTAAATAACAAAATTTACTACGTAAATAAATTTATATTAAATAATTAAATTAAATATAACAATATATATATACAAGTAATATTCATATATTATATATAATAATAGTTTTTATTACAATGTATTTTATTTTACATATTTATTTATAACACTAAGTGTATATAATAGTTTATTAATGTTCAAGTTATTATATATATTATACACATATTTATATATACACATATATCCACATATTTACAAGCAATGATTTGGAATCATCGGGAACAGTCGAAAGTCTTATGAATTCATGAAAAATAGTTCAAACATTTTGAGACTCGATATTACAGACTTTGCTTATCGTGTCGAGAACATATAAAGATCAAGTTTAAATTTGGTCGGAAATCTCCGGGTCGTCACACAAACCCTAATCCTCAAACATTGATCTTGAGCTCAAATTAGTGTTAGAATCGTGTTTGTTATCGTTTACTGAGTCTATCAAGGTAAGTAACATGTGTTTTTGTGTTCAATTCGTTGTTAAATTCATGGTCTTGTGTGAGTTTTGTAAAAAGCTTGAAATTGTGTCAAAACATGTGATTTAAGTGTTGTTATGGTCAAATTGTTGTGGGTTTTGAGTCTATAACAAGTAGTGAACAAGTTGTGGTCGATTTTGGTGTTTAAAACGAGCTCTAGATCGAGATTTGAGGATTTCATCGTGAAGTCCGTAGCCTTTGTTCAGTTTCTGAGGAAGATGAACACAGTCGGCCGACTGTCGGTCAATAATCGACCGACTGAGGGTTCAACCGACCGATTGTTTAGTGAATCGACCGACTGAGATTTACCTTCGGCCGATTGATGTAATACCAAATGAATCGACCGACTGGAAAGGTCAGTCGACCGGTTGTGTCGACAGTCGACCGACTGTCACTGTCAGTCGACCGACTGAGTGTCCAGGGCAGAATATTTACCAAAGTGCCTTTTTCTAGCTGTTATGCTGCCCGTTTGTATTTTTGTGTTCAGAATGTAAATTTTGAAAGTACATAAGTGTTAGGTGGACTTTTAGCGGCGCTTTTTGTGACTGATTTATGTACTGTGCTGTTTTGTGTTAACGGATAGAAACTAGCTTGATTTGCCTTATGTTCAGGTGATAAGGATAAGGAAGAAGCTCAGTGATAGTTTATCTGAGCTGGTTGCTGGTAATCCGTGAGTGGGATTATCTCTGGGTGTAGTATAGAGTAGCAAGTTGTGCTACTATGTTATACTGTTTTAGTTGCTATGCTTAGTAGATATGTTGTAATAATGATCACTGTAGAGTTGCCATGCTAGTCGTAGGGACAGTTGTTTGTAGTGATAGTTGCTTAACAGTGTGTGCACAGATTGTAGTTGCCTGTTGGAACCTATTGTTGTTAGGTTCAGGTCAGAGAGGTCAACCTTGTTGTGGTTGGGTCCAGTTGGCTACTGTTTGTTGAGTATAGTGCTGAATGACGCATCACCTGCGTGTGGATTTACTATACTGGGGATTCAGTAGTAAGGACTTTCGGTAGACGCTAGACTGATCAGCTAGTGGTCGTGTGCTCGTACAAGCCGCCGAGTCTCTAGTTGGAGCATAGTTGCTAGTTGATAGTTACCAGTTGATAGTTGTAAGTTGATAGTTGCTAGTTGTTAGTTGTCGGTTGCCTGTTATTGATTGTTGTAGTTGATGTAGTTGTACAAGTTGGTACTGTATGCTAGATCTATTAGATAATTCCATTCACTTAGCCTCGTGCTAAACCACCTCACCTCCTCCCTTGCAGGTTTTGGATCTTAGTGCTGGTAGGGACGGGAGTCGGGTTGACGATATGTTTGACAAGACGAACTCTGATGTCTTAACTTTTATAAATATGTAACTAGTTGTTTAACGTAACACCGGTGGTTTGTAATAAGTAACTAGCTAATGATTTGTGATAATCATGTTTGTAATTAACTAAGGGTATTTATGTGAATTAAGACTTCCGCTGTGATTTAAAAAAAAAAAAATTAAGGTGTTACAGATTTGGAGTTATGCGTGTAATTTATATATTTATTATTAATCATTATAATTATATTACTAATAATCTAAATACAAATAATAATAATAATAATAATAATATTAATAATAATAATAATAATAATAATAATAATAATAATAATAATAATAATAATAATAATAATAATAATAATAATAATAATAATAATAATAATAATAATAATAATAATAATAATAATAATAAAAGTAATAATAATAATGATGACATAAGTAACAATGATAATAATAATAATTATCAATAATAATCTTAATGATAATCTTAATAATAACAATAACATTAATGAAAATAATAATTTGTATAAAAATAACACTACTTATAATAATTTTGATAACTTCTATTATAATAATGATATTAATACTTATAACAGTCATAATAAAAAAAATTATAATTTTTTATTACTAGTTATAATAATAATGATATTAACATTGATAATTACAATGTTAATAATTATAATAATAATAATAATAATAATAATAATAATAATAATAATAATAATAATAATAATAATAATAATAATAATAATAACATAAGAAATCAAATGTGTCAATAATAATATAACAATTTGTATTTAGCTTGTAATTACATTTGATGTTACAATTTATTAATTTTGTAATATCTAATAATTATATCATATATTATATGAATACATCTATTGAATATTTAGCATTTATTTGTTATATATATATATATATATATATATATATATATATATATATATATATATATATATATATATATATATATATGTTTCAACATAAGAATTGCTAATAGAATAATTATATACATTTATCTTATATAGGTTCATAATAATATTATGTATATATATTTATATATTCACTTTAATAATAATCTAATTACTCTGTTCATTATTTTAACATTTTAATTGCAAATTGGTTAAGGTGTATTTTATTGATTCAAAATATTATATATTTTCTTATATTTATAAATATGTATATATTTACATATTTATTTACACACAACTGTTCGTGAATCGTCGAGGATGGTCAAAGGGTAATTGAACATATGAACATAGTTCCAAAGTTTTCGAGACTCAACATTACAGACTTTGCTTATCGTGTCGGAATCATGTAAGGATTAAGTTTAAATATGGTCGGAAATTTCCGGGTCGTCACAGTACCTACCCGTTAAAGAAATTTCGTCCCGAAATTTGATTGGGATGGTCTTTGTTAACAATAAATATGTTTTCAGGACTCATACGAGTTGGAATTTAGAGCTTTATCACCATTGAGTAATATGGATAAACCAATTCGATTATTCGAAGAGTACGAATGACGTTATCACAAAAGAGTGAAATGAGTAATTGCAGATTTGTCTTGTCTTGTGACGTAGTCACGGTTGATTTCCGGATATCCAGGAATTTAGAGGAAAATCTTTGTAATAAGATTTGGTTCTTCGATAGTTAAGGAAATTAGGATCATCTTTGGTTAAATGCGATAATCCGTTTTGATTATTCTGCCGGATATTTCATTATAAATCCACCCTCCTCATTTCCTTTATATTATGGAGTTCCATCCTTTTGTTTTCTCTTCCCGCCTTTAAGTCAAGCGAATAATGGTCCAGAGTTCGTAGATCTGAATTCCGGAATGAACATTGTTAATGTTCTAAGAAAGAAATGGTAATAGCACAATCTGACTTGTCGAATTACCAGCATTCAAGGGAAAAGATGGGACTATCAAGAAAATATGTTCTTGATATGTTTATAGATTAGATAGAATGTAAGAATCATGTAACATGGCACATGATGACGTTATAGTCTGTGAATCATCACGTTCCATTAGAAACTCAGCGTGACTTACTGTAATATAATCACGTTGATCAAGTGTCATTATATTATACTAACTCATGCATCAATTTCCAACACTACTTCAAAAACATTCATATTTTAAATCTGTAGGTTTACAAAATATAAAAATAAACAGTATCCTGTATGATGTAACACAGATAGCGCAGAGTGATAATTAATATCGAACGAGAATATTTATGAAGATATCTTCAGAAATATTGAGGATATTTATAATAGAGGATACAATAATATCTTAAAATTTTAGAATCAAATTGTGATGAATAAATTCATTCACGATGATTTAGAGTGATTAAGGAACAAGATATTCGCTAAAGATTTCATCAGAATCAGAATCTTCAGGATTCTTTATGTACAAGTTTAGTCCTTGTGATTTGTTCAGAGTCTCCTTCATGGTTTCGCATAATTCGCTTTCCGGTACTAAATTTTCTATTGAGCGTTTCCAACACTTCATTCTTTATCATCATACTTTTGACTGTTAAAGTAGTTTTAAATTTTCACTGCTTTATTAGCTTTCTCAAAATTCAAAGAACTGATTCATAGATTAGAGTGCTTTTCAGAATTTCAGGATGGGAGATCATAATTCTAAGAGATAAAGGTTATATGTACACATATAACTGTTGATGTAGACATGCTGCGAGATTTCAAAATACTGATTGCTGATTCCCATTAACTAGTATGGCAATTCTCATTACAAGATGTGGATAAGTATATGATAAGGTTTTGATAAAGATAATGATTTTTCGGAAAATTAAAGATCAACAAAATTGTTGGTAAGTTTACTACTAATGTAGTGGGACATAAATGGTTCTACGATAATGATGATGAAGGAATAATTGTTATGATGAGGCTTATTCGAATGAAAGTCGAAGTTGACTTACTGGAGCTGTGACAACATTTGCTAATTTGGAAAGAGATTGCAAAGTTATTTTCGGTAATAACAACATTAAAGGAATTAGCACAGCTACGTGTTAAACGTTTACTCAGTTTCCGAGAGTTTTTCAGGTGCATAACTATATGCATCAATCTTTTCGTCCTTAAATGAAGTGCGGTTAGTTCATCCTTTCGATTGAGGTGTTTTCAAGAATCGTAAAAGGTGTGAACGCAGATTGTAATCGTCAAGATACAAATGAGGTTTGAGATGAAATCAAGTGGCAAATTTGAAGAGATGTTTAGTTTCATATGTTATAATCAATATTTTAATTCATTTTAATTGTCCAATGTCATTAGTCCACAGTTGATAGTCCACAGTTAACAGTCCAATAATTCATATATAGTTTAATATATAATATTCGAATTAATTAATACATATCGTGACCCATGTACATGTCTCAGACTCGATCACAACTCAAAGTATATATATTATTGTAGAATTAACCTCAACCCTGTATAGCTAATTCTCGCATTACTACAAATAGAGTGTCTATGGTTATTCCAAATAATATATATAGATGCGTCGATATTGTGACGACCCGGAAATTTCCGACCATATTTAAACTTAACCTTTATATGTTTCCGACATGATAAGCAGAATTTGTAATGTTGAATCTTAAAAAGTTTGGAACTACATTCATGTAATCAATTACCCTTTGACCGTGTTCGACGATTCACGAACAATTATGTATATATAGATATGTATATATAATATATAATATTAACTGAAAACATTAACAAAGTATTAGATATATGATACTTTACATGAACATATTTGTTTCGATATATTTATCGACAGAATTAAGAGATAATATCAAATGATTGAATTATCAGATACATTATGATATGATTACGGGCCTATGTTATAAGGTCCACTGTGATTTAAGAAATCTATTCTTTTTGACAACTCATTACTTAACCAGTATGATAAAGATAACGATATTTATATTTTATTTTATTAAATATATATAACGATTTAAATTAATATTATATATTTTTATACGCGTATTATACGTACATAGTTTTATACTTTTACTATACTTTAACTTTACCTTTACTTTACTTTTACTTTAACTTTAACTTTAATAATTCATACTTTAATAATTCACTTTAATAATTCATACTTTAATAATTTACTTTAATAATTCATACTTTAATAATTTACTTTAATAATTCATACTTTAATAATTCACTTTAATAATTCATACTTTAATAATTCACTTTAATAATTCATACTTTAATAATTCACTTTAATAATTCACTTTAATAATTCAAAAATCTATTATAAATAGAATTCAATAGGTTTCATTATTTTATAGAAACTTGAAAATATATTTCTCTAAACTCTCTCAATCGAATTACATATATATATATTTACTTAGTACTATTTCAAGATATTATTAGTATACATAAAATACTACGACGGAGTTATATTCAGACGATTTCAAAATAAGTTTTCAAATGGGATATAGCTAAGGAAATTATGGGTTATAGCTATGAAGGTTATGGGTATTGATCGAGGGTATTGCTCGTGAGGTCAACCTAACGTTTATCATTTTTGTTGCGTCTACGTACTTTCCTGCAATATTGAATCACAATATTGATACGTGAGCATTCATATCTTATCTTTTATATATTAATAGTGTATCCCTGACTAGTGCTCGAGTATATATGATTATGCATGTTTGTATGCTTAGTTTCGTCGTTAAATAGTTTATGATAAATCACGAATTTGATACATATGCTACTGAGATAAGTTATATGATATGCATGTCGTTGAAAAGCTGAAGAAAAAAAATTAATAACTTTTCATTTAGAAATCGTGTGGTTTCGATGAACAGATTAAAAGATATGGTCAACTGAATTATCATTAATTTTAATATTATTATTAAAACGATTATTATAACTGTTATCAGTTGATGTTATTACTAAAATTATCTTTATTACTAAAAATTAATATTTTTATTGAAACTGTCATTTTATTATTTTTATCATTATTATTATTATCAATATTATTTTATCAAATAAATATGCGTACAAAGATATTTTTACCACACGTAATGTAATTACATTAATAATACATACCACTATATTTTTATGATATTAAGTGAATTTTATAAATTTTATTACTTGAGATATATAAAAGTATATTTTTATCATATATGAATTTTAATATAAATTTTTATTTATTAATAAATGACTTGTATTATTTAGTATAATAAGGTCTGATAAATATATTTAAATATATAAAACTACTATATATAAGTTATATAATAAACATGTATAGATTTTGAAAGTCATTTTGGGTCAAGTTGACTTTTGTTGACTTTTGCATGTCGGTCTCGAGCATTAGGATTGTGATACACTACGACTTGACCTAAATTGTTAGACAGATTTTGACCAACATATAAATATATATACTTAATATAGGTTCGTGAATCCGAGACAAACCCTGCACTTGTTCAGTGCCGTCATATACATAATTGCTACGAAATACAGTATTGTGAGTTTCATTTGCTCCCTTTTATATATATTTTTGGGACTGAGAATACATGCGCTGTTTTTTATAAATGTTTTACGAAATAGGCACAAGTACTAAAACTAATTCTACGTGGGTTTAAACCAGAAATATACCCTTAGCTTGGTAACATTAAACTACTTGTCTATGTACGGTAGGCGCGAATCCTAAAGATAGATCTATTGGGCCTGACAAACCCCATCCTGACTATGGGATGCTTTAGTACTTCGAGGTTATATTAAACACACCTGATCTGGTGTACTTCAGAGGGTAAAACATGAACGTTAAGGCTTGTTACCGGGTGCCTACAACTTATAGAATACTTTTATACACTTGCGAGTGTACGGATATTTATAGAAACTGAAATCTTGTGGTCTATTACTATTACGGAAATGATGGATTATGATAAACTAATGAACTCACCAACCTTTTAGTTGACACTTTAAAGCATGTTTATTCTCAGGTATTAAAGAAATCTTCCGCTGTGCATTAGCTCATTTTAAGGATATTACCTGGAGTCATTCATGACATACTTTGAAAGACGTTGCATTCGAGTCGTTGAGTTCATCAAGATTAATATTAAGTCAATTATAGTTGGATGTAATATGAAATGGTATGCATGCCGTCAATTTTTGATGTAAAGAAAGTTTGTCTTTTAAAAACGAATGCAATGTTTGTAAAACGTATCATATAGAGGTCAAATACCTCGCGATGTAATCAACTATTGTGAATCGTTTATAATGTATATGAACGGGTCCTTTCAGTTGGTATCAGAGCGGTGGTCTTAGCGAACCAAGTCTTGTATTAGTGTGTCTAACTGATAGTTGTTAAGATGTATTAGTGAGTCTGGACTTCGACCGTATCTGCATGTCAAAATTTTTGCTTATCATTTTTAGTCAGAAATCATCTACTTACCATCCTTAGGAAATTACGTGCTTATCATTCTTAAGTCTAGACGCGTTTTCCTACAATTATTGCATAATAGTATATAGACGAATTCTTATCTTAGCATATCTGTTACTGTGAACTTTGACTGACATCTTTCAAAGATTCCTCCGTAATTTATGGGATTTTGGTATTATATATACATATGTAAATTATGTATTGAAGAATACCAAATCTAAATTCTACAATCTATTTCATACCAAAAAAATTCTTTCCCTGATCATACAAGATGGATCCCTCAACCAGTTCGAGTTCCTCGGATTCCGACAGCTATGCCGATATGGATTTCCACATGAGCTCCGAAAGCAGCGTGACCGGAATGAATCAACCAATTAGCCATCATCTATTCTGGATGAATTGGGGATGGGTTCGTAATCTACTTAACCATTGGAGACAAGAAGAAGGCGATCCCTTTCATCCACCACATTGCCCTCTTGGCAATGAACCTGAAGCACTTACTGGCGAACCTGTCCGAAACACCATTTTCTCTCTCATTTCCAGAGTATCTCGTCATGATTGTATACTACACCAAATTCTAGATCTTATTTATCCGCTCGTTCGAACCGACAATTACCCCAGTGTAATAGAAGAAGTCAACGAGCTTCGCGCTCGGGTAGTGGCTTTGGAGAATATGGTGCAAAGGTTACAAACACCAGCAGCAGCACCAACAGCATAACCAGTACCACCATCAACAACATCAACAGTACCATTACCACCACCAACAACAACCGCATCGCAAATCTCAACTTCACAATCTGTCCCACGAGCATCGACGTCATACGCCATATAGATACCAAGGAATACCACAACGATGAAGTATTGATTCATAACTTCATTGGGGAAACATTCTACGGCGATTATGTAATTTCTAAAGTTTAGAAATTATCTATCCTCGCCTTAACCATAAATCAAATGAGTTTAATTTAATATTAACTCATTAAATCAATATTACATCTGAAGAAATATACACATATATATTTCCATAAAGACTGTAATAAAATTCTTTTGTACAAAATATTAATTGTGATTTTTTTTAACGGGTAGGTAATACCCGAGAGATATATAAATTCACAATTAATATGTTACATTCTTCGAATCTGATTCAGCAAATCATCCATTATACTCCCTACTTTCACAACAATATACATTCTTTTATAAAAATCAAAACAACCATACTCATTCAAAATCTAATTACATATTCTGATTTTGAAATCTCAGAATTCGATTCAAGATATAACTGAAATCGTCACTCCTAGATTCCTACATCTTTCAAAACTATACTTTGACTTCAAAACTATCCTAGAACCTCATTTCTATTCATGGAACTCACAAAAATATTTGTATCATTCAAAATCTTAGAACATCCTATGTATATTAACAATTACAATATGTGTTCAAACACTTCGAAATTCCTAAAGACATGCGAGATGATGATCCAACCACATATTACCCACTGTCATGCATCTGAAAAGCTCTCGAAACCAAAGTTATAGTTTAACACGTATCCATGTCAGATCCTTTGATATTTATTACCAAATATAATTTTTCAATCTCTTTCCAAAATAGACAGTTTTGTCACAGCTGCAGCAAATCACCTTCATTTGTTTATACGAATAAACCTTATTATAACAATTACCCCTTCATCATTGTTACCGGGGAACCTTTCATATCTCGCCATATTAGCAGTAAACTTATCAACAACTTCATTAACCTTCGACTTAAGCCTCTCCGAAAAGCCACTATAATTATTCATTAAAACCCCATCATGTACTCACCTACATCCTGTAACAATAATTGTCACACCAACTACTGGGAATTAGCAATCAGTATTTTGAATTTCGCGACAATTTTACGTCAAAAGTTATACATATAACGTCTATCTCCTAGACTTACATACTTCGAATGTGAATTTTCTGAAAAACATCCCAAACCATGAACTAGTTCTTCGAAATTGGAAAAATGCTGATGAAGCAGCAAAAACTGTAAACGACTTTAACAGTCAAAAGTTTGACGATAAAGAATAGTATGGTGGTAAAGGTGAGAAAAAGAGAAGGTTTGAAACTGGAAAACGGATTGAACAGACCATGAAGGAGGCTGTGGACAAATCACAAAGACTAAACCTGCCTTCAAAGGATCCAAATGATTCAGTGTCTACTGAAATCGTTAGCAAACAACTTACTTCTTATTCTAAACCTTCACAGACAAATCTTCTTCATCATCCATATTATCGTATCTTTTATTATAATATCTTCGATATTCCTGAAGATATTTTCACAACTATTCTTATCTGAAATATTTTATCTCTTCGCAATATCTGCGTTACAACATAAAAAGAAACTGTGTTAGTTTCTAAATTCTAAAAAAAAAAAATTTGAATTTAAAATTGGAATGTTTTTGAAGTAGTATTGGGAACTGAAGCATGAGTTTGTATAATATAATGACACTTGATCAACGTGATTATATTACAGTAAGTCATGTTACATTTCTAATGGAATGTGATGATTCACAGTACCGTCATCATGTGCCATGTTACACGGCTCTTACATTCTACCCAATTTCCAAACATATTAAGAACATATCATCTTGATAGCTCTATATTTTCGGATATTCTGGTAATTTTCCAAATCAAGATCGTGCCATTACGATTTTCTTCTTGGAACATTAACTATGTTCATCCAAAAATTCGTATCTACGAATTCTGGACCATTATCCGCTTGACTTAAGGTCGGAAAGAGAAAATGAAAGCATGAAGCTCCGAAATATAATGGAGAATATAAAGCCCGATAACAACCCCGAAATTACAAACCGTGTATATCAATGCGTATAGCAATATAAAGACACGGGAGAATGAAAAACACAATAACCCCAAGGTAATGGTAGAAGAAAATAACTTCCTCCGGTGGTAGATGAAAAAGAAGAATGACATATATGAAAGTTAAGAGTATATCAAGAATCAATACTGGATGAAGCATATTAACGAATGCTTTAAAGTATGAATTGGGGAGAAAGACTAGAAGGTGTGAGATGTGGAAATAAAGAAACGAAGGGGGTGGAATTATAGTAAAATATCAGACAGAGAAATCGAGACAGATTATCGCATTTAATCAAAGAAGATCCTGATTTCCTTAATCGCCGAAGAACCAAATCTTATTGTAAAGATTTTCTTTAAATCCCATGAATTCCGAAAATCAATCATAACTACGTCATCGGTTAAAACGAATATACGTTTACTCATTTCACTCTCTTGCGATAGCTTCACTTATACTCTTCGCGTAATCAAATTATTTTATCTATATTACTCAATGATGATAAAACTCTATTTATCAACTTATATTCATCATGAAAACATTTTTATAGTTAGCCATGACGACCTCGATCAAATTTCGGGACAAAATTTCTTTAACGGGTAGGTACTGTGACGACCCGGAAATTTCCGACCAAATTTAAACTTAACCTTTATATGTTTCTGACATGATAAGCAGAATTTGTAATGTTGAATCTTAAAAAGTTTGGAACTACATTCATGTAATCAATTACCCTTTGACCGTGTTCGACGATTCACGAACAATTATGTATCTATAGATATGTATATATAATATATAATATTAACTGAAAACATTAACAAAGTATTAGATATATGATACTTTACATGAACATATTTGTTTCGATATATTTATCGACAGAATTAAGAGATAATATCAAATGATTGAATTATCAGATACATTATGATATGATTACGGGCCTATGTTATAAGGTCCACTGTGATTTAAGAAATCTATTCTTTTTGACAACTCATTACTTAACCAGTATGATAAAGATAACGATATTTATATTTTATTTTATTAAATATATATAACGATTTAAATTAATATTATATATTTTTATACGCGTAGTATACGTACATAGTTTTATACTTTTACTATACTTTAACTTTACCTTTACTTTACTTTTACTTTACTTTAACTTTAATAATTCATACTTTAATAATTCACTTTAATAATTCATACTTTAATAATTCACTTTAATAATTCATACTTTAATAATTCACTTTAATAATTCATACTTTAATAATTCACTTTAATAATTCATACTTTAATAATTCACTTTAATAATTCATACTTTAATAATTCACTTTAATAATTCAAAAATCTATTATAAATAGAATTCAATAGGTTTCATTATTTCATAGAAACTTGAAAATATATTTCTCTAAACTCTCTCAATCGAATTACATATATATATATATTTACTTAGTACTATTTCAAGATATTATTAGTATACATAAAGTACTACGACGGAGTTATATTCAGACGATTTCAAAATAAGTTTTCAAATGGGATATAGCTAAGGAAATTATGGGTTATAGCTATGAAGGTTATGGGTATTGATCGAGGGTATTGCTCATGAGGTCAACCTAACGTTTATCATTTTTGTTGCGTCTACGTACTTTCCTGCAATATTGAATCACAATATTGATACGTGAGCATTCATATCTTATCTTTTATATATTAATAGTGTATCCCTGACTAGTGCTCGAGTATATATGATTATGCATGTTTGTATGCTTAGTTTCGTCGTTAAATAGTTTATGATAAATCACGAATTTGATACATATGCTACTGAGATAAGTTATATGATATGCATGTCGTTGAAAAGCTGAAGAAAAAAAATTAATAACTTTTCATTTAGAAATCGTGTGGTTTCGATGAACGGATTAAAAGATATGGTCAACTGAATTATCATTAATTTTAATATTATTATTAAAACGATTATTATAACTGTTATCAGTTGATGTTATTACTAAAATTATCTTTATTACTAAAAATTAATATTTTTATTGAAACTGTCATTTTATTATTTTTATCATTATTATTATTATCAATATTATTTTATCAAATAAATATGCGTACAAAGATATTTTTACCACACGTAATGTAATTACATTAATAATACATACCACTATATTTTTATGATATTAAGTGAATTTTATAAATTTTATTACTTGAGATATATAAAAGTATATTTTTATCATATATGAATTTTAATATAAATTTTTATTTATTAATAAATGACTTGTATTATTTAGTATAATAAGATCTGATAAATATATTTAAATATATAAAACTACTATATATAAGTTATATAATAAACATGTATAGATTTTGAAAGTCATTTTGGGTCAAGTTGACTTTTGTTGACTTTTGCATGTCGGTCTCGAGCATTAGGATTGTGATACACTACGACTTGACCTAAATTGTTAGACAGATTTTGACCAACATATAAATATATATACTTAATATAGGTTCGTGAATCTGAGACAAACCCTGCACTTGTTCAGTGCCGTCATATACATAATTGCTACGAAATACAGTATTGTGAGTTTCATTTGCTCCCTTATATATATATTTTTGGGACTGAGAATACATGCGCTGTTTTTTATAAATGTTTTACGAAATAGGCACAAGTACTAAAACTAATTCTACGTGGGTTTAAACCAGAAATATACCCTTAGCTTGGTAACATTAAACTACTTGTCTATGTACGGTAGGCGCGAATCCTAAAGATAGATCTATTGGGCCTGACAAACCCCATCCTGACTATGGGATGCTTTAGTACTTCGAGGTTATATTAAACACACCTGATCTGGTGTACTTCAGAGGGTAAAACATGAACGTTAAGGCTTGTTACCGGGTTCCTACAACTTATAGAATACTTTTATACACTTGCGAGTGTACGGATATTTATAGAAACTGAAATCTTGTGGTCTATTACTATTACGAAAATGATGGATTATGATAAACTAATGAACTCACCAACCTTTTAGTTGACACTTTAAAGCATGTTTATTCTCAGGTATTAAAGAAATCTTCCGCTGTGCATTAGCTCATTTTAAGGATATTACCTGGAGTCATTCATGACATACTTTGAAAGACGTTGCATTCGAGTCATTGAGTTCATCAAGATTAATATTAAGTCAATTATAGTTGGATGTAATATGAAATGGTATGCATGCCGTCAATTTTTGATGTAAAGAAAGTTTGTCTTTTAAAAACGAATGCAATGTTTGTAAAACGTATCATATAGAGGTCAAATACCTCGCGATGTAATCAACTATTGTGAATCGTTTATAATGTATATGAACGGGTCCTTTCAGATATGATATGTCAAAACCTTGTATACGTGTCCCGATATTTAAAGTGCGTAAAATAAATAATAGAAATTAAATAACGATAAATAAAATTGCGAGAATTAAAATTGCGATAATTAAATTGCGACAATTAAATGTAATAAGGAATTAACAGTTAGCTAGGAACAGTTAGCTAGGATTTTGTTATCGTGGATTCTTAACAAAATTTCTCATAGTTAATTTGTTTGTTTCTAACAAATTTTATTTTTGTCCAATATTTTCTTCATTATGCCACTTGTTGAATTCATATAGGTCAAAATCCAAATATGAAATTGAATGAAAATGGTTATTCTGCGGTGAACGGATACGTATATCTGTGGATGTAAGTAGGATAGTAAATGACTGTTGAATCAGATTCAAAGAATGTACAATGTAACTTATTAATGTGAAATCTAAATATTCCTCGGGTATTACCTACCCGTTAAAATATTTTCACCATTAACAGTTTGTACAAAAGAATTTTTAATTACAATCTTTATGAAAACATATATACATATATATTTTCTTCAGATGTAGTCATGGATTTAATGAGTTAACATGATATTAAACTCATTTAGTTTTCGGTTGGAACTAGAATAAATAATCTCTAAAACTTTAGAGATTACATATCCGCCATGTCGAACGAAGATAAATGAGGTAGAACGATACGTAGAACAAAGATCATACTCGAAGTACAGATGGTGATATTGAGGCATGGATTGTTGATGATACTGGTGCTGTTATTGATGGTACTGTTGTTGCCGGTGATGTTGCTGAAGCTGGTAAATTTTGCACCATATTCTCCAAATTGATTACTCGAGTGCGAAGTTCGCTAACTTCTTCTATTATTCCGGGATGATTTTCGGTCGGAACGAGTGGATGAATAAGGTTTAGAATTGTAGATAGAATATAATCGTGACGAGCTGCTCTGGGAAGGAGGCTGAAAATGGTATTTCGAATAGGTTCGCCGGTAAGCGCTTCAGGTTCTTCGCCAAAAAGTGAATTTGGTTGATGGAAAGTATCGTCTTCTTCTCATTTCCATTGGTTAAAACTACTACAAACTCATCAGATGAATTGGGGATGGCTGATTGGCTGGTTCATTCTGGTGACCCTGCATTCGGAGCTCGAGTCAAACTCCATATTGGAATAGCTGTCGGAATCTAAAGAATTTAAACTAGTTGCGTGTTCCATCTTGTACGGTTAGATAAAGGGTTTTCGATATGAAATGATTTTCTGACCATCGGATGGTATTCTAATTACATAGAATATCTATATATATAGAACAAAAGATTTCGTGGATTACTGAGGAATTCACGGAATATGTCAGGCAAAGTTTACATTAACACATACGCTAAAATATAAATTTTGTCTATACACTATTCATGCAATTAATGCAGTAACATGTGTCTAGACTAAGAATGATAAGCAGGTAAATTTCTAAGGATGATAAGCAGATAATTTTCGACATGAAATGATAAGCAAAACTTTTGACATGCAGACACGGTCGAAGTCCAGACTCACTAATGCATCTAAACAACTATCAGTTAGACACACTAATGCAAGACCTGGTTCGCTAAGACCACCACTCTGATACCAACTTTCATAACCCGTCCTAATCCATCTGGACGAATACATTACATTTGGTTACATAGCGAGGTATTTGACCTCTATATGATACATTTTACAAACATTGCATTCGTTTTTAAAAGACAAACTTTCATTACATCGACAGTTGACGGCATGCATACCATTTCATAATATATCCAACTATAATTGACTTAGTAATAATCTTGATGAACTCGACGACTCGAATGCAACGTCTTTTGAAGTATGTCATGAATGACTCCAAGTAATATCTCTAATATGAGCAAATGCACAGCGGAAGATTTCTTTAATACCTGAGAATAAACATGCTTTAAAGTGTCAACCAAAAGGTTGGTGAGTTCATTAGTTTATCATAATCGATCATTTCCATAATTTTAATAGACCACAAGATTTCATTTATTCAATAATCATACACTCGTAAGTGTTTAAAAATTCATTCGTATAGATTGATCACCTGGTAACCGACATTAACAAACTGCATCTAGAATATCCCCATATATAAATATCGAAGTACTAAAACAGTTCAAATTCTCTGACTGGGGCGTGTCAAAGCCCATAGATCTATCTTTAGGATTCGCGTCAATTTGTGGTAATTATAATAAACACCAATTCTTAGGCTACCAAGTTCAACAAGGGCGATATCCGGTATAACGATTCAACCATAGAATGTAGTTTCGATTTCTTGTGTCTATTTCGTGAAGCATTTATAAAAGCGCATGTATTCTCAGTCCCAAAAATATATATATTGCAAAAGCATTTAAAAAGGGAGCAAATGAAACTCACAAGACTGTATTTTGTAATAAAAATACATATGACGATAATGAACAATGCAGGGTTGGCCTCGGATTCACGAACCTATATTATTTGTGTATTCATTAAAACATATAATCTTAATCGAACAATTTCGTATATTATAACTTTATATATTATTTATTTAATATGTATATACATTTGAAATCGATTATATATATATATATATATATATATATATATATATATATATATATATATATATATATATATATATATATATATATATATATATATATATATATATATATTATAAATATCTAGTTTGTTTTATATAAATATTTAGAAAAAAAAATGTTAAATACAATCTATTCATACTTATATGTAATATTACTTATATGTATAATTTTATATACTTAATAATATAGTAATTAAGAGTTGTATTTGATGATAATATTAATAAGAACATTACTTATAATAATAATTATAATAAGAATCATAGTAATAATAATAGTGATATTAATAATAATACTTGTAGCAAATATTGATTTTACTGTTAATGTTAGTCATGATACTGATTTTAGTATTTACAAAATAATAATACTTCTGATAATAATATTACTCATGTCAATATTAGTGCTTCTATTATTTATAAAGATATTAATACTAATATTTACGAGAATGATAATAATGATACTAACAACTGTGATTATAATGATAATACTACTATTTAATGATAAAAATACTAAATTGTAGTATATTAGTATTAATAATAATAATAATTAACTTAACAATAATAATCATAATAATAATAATAATCATATCAATAATAATAATAATAATAATAATAATAATAATAATAATAATAATAATAATAATAATAATCATAATTATAATAATAATAATACTTATGTAATATTAGTAGTAATAATAACAATGATACAAGTAATTAATAATATTAGTTGTGATAACAATTTTAACAATACCAATTAATACTATCAATAATAATAATAATGATAATAATAATAATAATAATAATAATAATAATAATAATAATAATAATAATAATAATAATAATAATAATAATAATAATAATAATAATAATAATAATAATAATAATAAAAAATAGAAAGCTACCTTAGAAAAGGGCTCCCAAAAATATGTGCCTCACTCAAGGTTCGAACCCCTGACTTCTCGAATGCACACAAACAACTTAACCATTGAGCTGTTATAATCTTTCTGTTTTATAACCTTTCTATATAAATATAACATGACTTTTTTCGGTGTTCATCTTCTTCCATAACACAAACGATTCAACTAAAGTTCAAAACCAAACACCAATGATTTACGAAATAGTTTTAGGCTTTAATATCCAACATATAAGCATGTATCTGTGATAAATTGGATTGAGGAAAAATAAATAACAGAAAAAAATAAAAATACACTACCTGCTGTCGCGACAGTTTAAAAAAAGGATTTGATTTTCGAAATTAATCACATAAGGGGCTATGATTATAACATGAATTAGTTTGTAAATCGTTTATAGAAACTTTAGGAAACCTCAATTGAACCTGATACAACGAAACGAATGCAGATTGTGCTATGAACACATTAGTTGACTTTTTCGAAATCAAACTTTGACTCCAAAATTAAAGCTCGTTAGGAAAAATTGGAGTTAGAAATGGTGCAGATAGTTTAAATGGAAGGTTTATAACATGACTGCATTTAAGGATTCTTAAATTAAACTTGAATTCGATGTTTTTGCAAGAATGGATGAAGAAAAGGGGGAACGGGTTCAGTTTATCCATTTCTGTTTTTGAATTCATTTATTGAATTGAATCATTGATTTTATACAGTATACTTGAGCTCAATTAATGTAATTAGATTCATTTAAACCTGTTTTATAGCTGAATTAGCATTGACAAGAAAATATTCGGTCAGAAAAAAATATGTATAAAAAATCAAATCGACTTTTACTGTGTTTGTTCGATAATGGATGATTTGGAATCAAATTGTACTAGGTTGGAAACATATAACAAATCATAACTCAGCTTGATAGCTAGGTGCAACTAATTTGGAGTTATGCGTGTAATTTTATATATTTATTGTTAATCATTATAATTATATTACTAATAATCTAAATACAAATAATAATAATAATAATAATAATATTAATAATTAATAATAATAATAATAATAAAAGTAATAATCATAATGATGACATAAATAACAATGATAATAATAATAATTATCAATAATAATCTTAATGATAATCTAATAATAACAATAACATTAATGAAAATAATAATTTGTATAAAAATAACACTACTTATAATAATTTTGATAACTTCTATAACAATAATGATATTAATACTTATAATAGTCATGATAACAAAAATTATAATTTTTTTTATTACTAGTTATAATAATAATGATATTAACATTGATAATTACAATGTTAATAATAATAATAATAATAACATAAGAAATCAAATGTGTCAATAATAATATAACAATTTGTATTTAGCTTGTAATTTCATTTGATATTACAATTTATTAATTTTGTAATATCTAATAATTATATCATATATTATATGAATACATCTATTGAATATTTAGCATTTATATGTTATATATATATGTTTCAACATAATAATTGCTAATAGAATCATTTATATATATTTATCTTATATAGGTTCATAATAATATTATGTATATATATTTATATATTCACTTTAATAATAATATAATTACTCTGTTCATTATTTTAACATTTTAATTTCAAATTGGTTAAGGTGTATTTTATTGATTCAAAATATTATATATTTTCTTATATTTATAAATATGTATATATTTACATATTTATTTACACACAACTGTTCGTGAATCGTCGAGGATGGTCAAAGGGTAATTGAACATATGAACATAGTTCCAAAGTTTTCAAGACTCAACATTACAGACTTTGCTTATCGTGTCGGAATCATGTAAGGATTAAGTTTAAATTTGGTCGGAAATTTTCGGGTCGTCACACTTTGCCAAAAGGTGAATTCGGTTTGTGGGAGGGATCGCCTCCTTCGCGTCTCCATTGATTAAGTCGACTATGAACTCATCCCCAATTCATCCAGAATTGATGATGGCTGATTGGTTGATTCATTCTGGTGACGCTGCTTTCGGAGCTTAGGTGAACATCTATGTCAGAATAGCTGTCGGATTCCGAAGAACTTGAACTACTGGCGAGTTCCATTTCGTACGATTGAGTAAAAGTTTTTTCGATATGAAATGATTTTCAGCTATCGAATGGTATTCTATTTACATAGAATATCTATATATATAGAACAAAAGATTTCGTAGATTACGGCGGAATTTACGGAATATGTCAGGCAAAGTTTAAAGTAACAGATACGCTAAGATGTGAATTAGCAGATATGCTAAGATATGAATTATCCGATACGCTAAGATATGAATTTTTGTCTATACACTATTCATGCAAACAATGCAGTAAGGTGTGTTTAGACTAAGATTGATAAGCAGGTAATTTTCGATACGAAATGACAAGCAAAACTTTTGACATGCAGACACGGTCGAAGTCCAGACTCACTAATGCATCTTAACAATTATCATTTAGACACACTAATGCAAGACCTGGTTCGCTAAGACCACCGCTCTGATACCACCTATAATGACCCGTCCAAATCTATATGGACGATTACATTGCATTTGGTTTCATTGCGAGGTATTTGACCTCTATATGATACATTTTACAAACATTGCATTTGTTTTTAAAAGACAAACTTTCATCACATCGAAAGTTGACGGCATGCATACCATTTCATAATATATCTAACTATAATTTAATTAATAATATTCTTGAATTAATAATATTCTTGATGAACTCAACGACTTGAATGCAACATCTTTTGAAATATGTCATGAATGACTCTAAGTAATATCTCTAAAATGAGCAAATACACAGCGGAATGTTTCTTTAATACCTGAGAATAAACATGCTTAAAAGTTTCAACCAAAAGGTTGGTGAGTTCATAGGTTTATCATAACAATCATTTCAATATTTTAATAGAACACAAGATTTCAGATATTTAATTGTACACGTAACCCGAGTATAAAATAGTACGCATAACCTGCGAATTAAAAATCATTCATATGGTGAATGTAATGACCCAGAATTTTCCGACCAAATTATACTTATGAGATTAATATTTGCATAAATTAAACCATACCAACATGATAAGCAATCCAAATTGTTGAGACTTGTGTTTTTGAAAAGAGTTTTACACAACGTTTGACCGTCCAATATGACCGATGATATCACGAACTATATAACATACGCTAATTATACGTTTGTGTATATATATGTATTTATATATATTTAATATGATCTAAGGATGGTTTAACATCTCATTGTGTACTAATGACAATGAGTTATAAGTATATTTTGAAACTACTAACTTAAGTTTTCAAAACGATAACTATACGTAACATTCTTTGATATATATAATTATAATATATAATGCTTATACATGTATCGTATATATAATGTATTTAATCATGTTTTAAGGACCTAAATACATAAAACAATATAAGTATATTCACAAAAGATAGCTAAATTTGAATTCTCGTTCCGTTTCCTCAAGATTTCTATACGTATATCTAGGGTATATGTACCCGTATCATACCCAGCTTCTATACGTATTTACTATTGGTATATACACATCAAATCAACATCCTAATCAACATTATTACTGCCCTAGATATGAGGTAACTAGGATTTGTCAAGTAGTATGAATTATTAGTAAGAAAACAAAATTAGGAATCCTTTTCTTTCTTTATAAACTAAAAACGTTTTTATAAATGAACACCATTTCTTCACTCCATTTTCTCATACCTACACCCTCATTTCTCTCTCAAAATACTCCTAACTTCATACTTGATCATCTCCAAGCATTTTTCCCATCATTTAGCTTCAATTACAAGCCTTAAACACCATAAGAAAACTCTTTCAAGAACATATCAAAATAACTACCCATTTGAAGAAGTTTACTTTTAACCTTTTGATCTAACTCCACCACTCTTTGATTCCAAGATTATTTCTTATCTTTTGCAGTAAATTTGTCCAAGTAACTTGAGGTAGTAACCTTGTTCATAATCTTATTCAATTCATATTCATATAGCTATCTTATTTTGTGGTATAAAATTTTAACAACAAGAACATAGTTTAAATGATTTCAAACTTGTTCGCAAACTAAATAGATCCTTCTAACTTGACTTTTAAAACACTTCAAGACCTGTAATATATCATAATTATATGCTAACCTAAAAAGATATAACTTGGTTTTACAAAGAACATCTTAAAAACTGAATCTACGTCGTCGGAGTGCAACCGGGGGCTGTTTTGGGTTGGATAATTAAAAATCATCTTGAACTTTGAATTGGAAGTTCATGTTCTAAAAAAATGATATTTCTTATGAATATGTTAACACATAAAAATTTCATGGTTTAACTCAAAGTGTAAGTATTTTTAGAAAAATGATCATTTAATGTTGTTTTTATGATGGAAAATGATCACTTTCATAAGTTTCACCAAAGTTTGACCTATAACCTATGATTTTGAATACAAACTAAGGTATTTTCAGTTCATATTCTTAAAATTTGACTCAATCCAAGGAAGTGGCAAGTTGAACCAACAAAAACGGAGTTGTAATGAAGAAACTACGACTAAAACAAGATTGGGTATCCGAAGCTAGTTTAGCTACGAAAATATTTGGAGAAAAAGTAAATTAATCATATCTTTTCTAATTAATATGATATTTTATATATAATTACTTTTGATTTGATTTTATATATTTTAGGACCACCCGTAAACAACACGAGAAGATTAATCATAAGACCTCATGATTGTACGCAACACGTCATTTGACAACACGGTACTTTATGTACGCAACACATCATTTGACAACATGGTACCATGGGTCGAGATTAATTCTGATCAATACGAATACGATGGGGTCTTTATTTATTTTATTTGAGCAACTAATTGTGGACCACTAACATCGGACTGCTAACTACGGACTAAGAAAATATTAAAAGTATTAAAAGTATATATATATATGTAACGATTACTTAAAAAGAAAATATGTTGATATATTATATATATGGTTAGGTTCGTGATATCTATCGGAGATCAAGTCGAATTAAATACCTTCAAGGCAAAAGTGAGTTTCATTTGCTCCCTTTTTAATTGCTTTTGCAATATATATTTTTGGGCTGAGAATACATGCGCTGCTTTTATAAATGTTTACAAAATAGACACAAGTACTTAAAAATATATTCTACATTGAGTTGTACCACTGGCATATTTCCCTGTAGCTTGGTAACTACTATTTACATGGGTATTGTAAACGCGAATCCTGTTGATAGATCTATCGGGCCTGACAACCCCAACCGGACTGGACGACCAGTATTCAACGGTTGCACAGTACTTCGTTTTAGTGACTACACTTGGTACGGTGTAGTGAGATTTCATAATAAAGGGAATATGCGACGTTGATTAAATGTTAAGTATGGTTACCAAGTGCTCAACCACTTAGAATGCTTTACATACACTTGCGAGTGTATTATGTTTATGATTATGAAATCTTGTGGTCTATTAACATATTGAAATGATTGTTATGATAAACCTATGAACTCACCAACCTTTTGGTTAATACTTTAAAGCATATTTATTCTCAGGTACGAATTAAGTCTTCCGCTGTGCATTTGCTCAATATAAGGACATTACTTGGAGCCGATCATCGCAATGGGACCAAATGTTGATGACTTCGTCCAGGTGGATTAGGACGGGTCCTTTCAGTTGGTATCAGAGCGGTGGTCGTAGCGAATCAGGTCTTGCATTAGTGTGTCTAACTAGTAGTTGTTAGGATGCATTAATGAGTCTGGACTTCGACCGTGTCTACATGTCAAAAGTATTGCTTATCATTTCTAGTCGGAAATCATCTGCTTATCATCCTTAGGAAATTACCTGCTTATCATTCATAAGTCTAGACACGTTTTACTGCATTTACTGCATTGATATTGTATAGACGAATTCTTATCTTAGCATATCTGTTATTGCGAACTTTGACTGATATCTTTTCAAAGATTCTCCGTAATTTACGGGATTTTGGTATTATATATACATATGTAAATTATGTATTGAAGAGTACCAAATCTAACTCCTATAATCTATTCCATACCAAAAATTCATTTTCCCCATTATACAAGATGGATTCCGCATCTAGTTCGAATTCTTCAGATTCCAACAGTTATGCCGATATGGATTTCCATTCGGGCTCCGAAAGCAGCGTCACAGGAATGGATCAACCAATTTCCCATCATCTATTCTGGATGAATTGGGGATGGGTTCGTAATATACTAAATCACTGGAGACAAGAAGAAGGTGATCCATTCCATCCACCAAATTGCCCTCTTGGCGATGAACCTGAAGCACTTACCGGCGAACCTATTCGAAACACCATTTTCTCTCTCATTTCTAGAGTATCTCGTCACGATTATATACTATCCCATATTACAAATCTTGTTCATTCGCTCGCTCCAACCGCCAATCATCCCGGTGTACTACCAGAAGTTAACGAACTTCGCACTCGCGTGACGGCTTTGGAGAACATGGTGCGAAGGTTGCAAACACCAGCAGCAGCACCAGCTGCATAATTAGCACCACCATCAATAACATCAACAATACCATCATCACCACTAACAAACAACATCCGCATCACACGTCTCGACATCATAATCTGTCCCACAAACATCAACATCATACGCACCATAGATACCAAGGAGTACCAACAATAATGAACGATGAAGTATTGATCTATAACTTCATTGATATTCTGCAAAGAATATGTGGTTTCAAAAAGTTTTAGAGATTTCTTATTCTAGCTCAAACCGAAAAGCAAATGAGATTAATATCATATTAACTCATTAAATTCATGATTTCATCTGAAGAAAATACATATGTATATATGTTTTCATAAAGATTGTAATTAAAAGTTCTTTTGTACAAAATATTAATGGTGAAATTTTTTTTTACGGGTAGGTAATACCCGAGGAATAATTAGATTTCATCTTAATAAGTTACATTGTACATTCGTCGAAGCCGATTCAACAGTCATTTACTATCCTACTTACAACCACCGATATACGTATCCGTTCACCACAGAATAACCATTTTTATTCAATTTCATATTTGGATTTTGACTTCCCAGAATCCAACAAGTGGCATATGAAGAAAACATATGACAAAATAAAATCTGTTAGAAACAAACAAATTAACTATGAAAAATTTTGTTAAGAATCCACGCTAACTGTTCCAGCTAACTGTTCCTAGCTAATTGATTACATTTTATTTATCGCAGTTTATTTATCGCAATTTAATTATCGCACTTTTATTTATCATCATTTAATTTCTGTAATTATTTTACGCACTTTAAATATCGGGACACATATACAATGTTTTGACATATCATATCGACGCATCTATATATTTTATTTGGAATCACCATAGACACTCTATATGCAGTAATGATCGAGTTCTCTATACAGGGTTGAGGTTGATTCTACAATAATATATATAGTTTGAGTTGTGATCGAGTCTGAGACGTATACGGGTCACGACACGTATTAATTAATTCGTATATTATATATTAAACTATATATGAATTATTGGACTGTTACTGTGGACTATCGACTGTGGACTAATGACATTGGACAATTAAAATGAATTAAAATATTGATTATAACATATGAAACTAAACATTTCTTCACGATTGCCACTTGATTTCATCTTAAACCTCATTGTATCTCGACGATTACAATCAGCGTTCAAATCTATCATGATTCTTAAAAACACCTCAATCGAGAGGATAAACCAACCGCACTTCATCTACGGAAGAAAAGATTGATGCATATAGTTATGCACCTGAAAAACCCTTGGAAACTGAGTAAACGTTTGACACGTATCTGTTCTAGTTCCTTTGACATTGTTATTACTGAAGATCGTTTTGCAATCCCTTTCCAAAGTAGCTAATTTTGTCACAACTCCAGCAAGTCAACTCCGACTTTTCATCCGAAACAACTTTATTATAACCGCGATATATATGTGTACTCTTTATTGTTACTGGGGAACCTTTTATATTCCACAATATTACCATCAGCGATTAATCATTCTAAAAACGCAATTCTCCTGAAACTACCTCGGTTTGATAACCGATGACCCAGATCAGTTAACTTTGAAAATGCTGACGAAGCAGCATGTTGTAGATGATCTTACTGGCCAAAAGTTTGATGATAAAGAAAGGAGTGTTAGGAACGCTCGATAGAAAATTTAGTACCGAAAAGCGGATTATGTGAAACTATGAAGAAAGCCGTGGACAAATCACAAAGAATAAGTTTGCCTTCAAAGAATCCAAATGATTCTGTGACAGCTGAAATCGTTAGCAAACATCTTATTTCTCATTCTAAACCTTCACAGGCAAATCTTCTTCATCATCCATTGATATTAGAAATTCTAAGATATTCTCGTATGTTCTATTATAAATATCCTCCATATTTCTGGCGATATTTTCACAACTATTCTTATCTGAGATCATTTATCTCTCCGTAATATCTGCAACATAAAAGAAACTGTGTTAGTTTCTAAATTATGAAACCTTCGAGTTTAAAATATGAATGTTTTGAAGTAGTGTTGGGAACTGAAGCATGGATTAGTATAATATAATGACACTTGATCAACGTCATTATATTATAGTAAGTCATGCTGAGTTTCTAATGAAGCATGATGATTCACAATACCGTCATCATGTACCATTTACATGACTCTTACATTCTATCTAATCTCTAAACATATCAAGAGAATATTTTTCTGGATGACCCGGTCTTCTCCAGGGTATTCTGGTAATTTAACAAATCAAAATTGTTCTATTATCATTTTCTTCTTAGAGCATTAGCTATGTTCATTCTGAATTTCATATCTACGAATTCCGAACCATTACTCGCTTGACTCGAAGTCGGGAAGAGAAAATGAAAGCATGAAGCTCCGAAAAATAGTAAAGAATATAAACTCCGATAATAACCCCGAAATTACAAACCTTGTATATCGATGCAGATAGCAATATAGAGACACGGGAGAATTAGAAACACTATAAACACAAGAGTATAGTAGAAGTAAATAGATTCTTCTGGTGGTAGATGAAAAAGAAGAATGATAGATATAAAAGTTAGAAGTATATCAAGAATCAGGACTGGATGGAGCATATTGATGAATGCTTTAAAGTAAGAATCAAGGGAGAAAGAATAGAAGGTGTGAGTCGTGGAAAATAAGGAAACGAAGGGGTGAATTTATAGTGAAATATCCGACAGAGCAATCGAAACAGATTATTGCATATAATCAAAGAAGATTCTGATTTCCTTAATCACCAAAGAACCAAATCTTATTACGTAAGATTCTCTTTAAATCCCTTAAATCCCGGAAATCAATCATAACTACGTCATCGGTTAAGACGAATATATTTTACTCATCTCACTCTTTTACGATAGTCTCATTTATATTCTTCGCATAATCGAATCGTTTTATCTACATTACTCAATGATGATAAAACTCCATTATCACCTTATATTTGTCATGAAAACCTTCTTATTGTTATCCATAACAACCTCTATCAAATTTTGGGGACGAAATTTCTTTAACGGGTAGGTACTGTAATGACCTGGAATTTTCCGACCAAATTATACTTATGAGATTAATATTTACATAAATTAAACCATACCAAAATGATAAGCAATCCAAATTGTTGAGACTTATGTTTTTGAAAAGAGTTTTACACAACGTTTGACCGTCCAATATGACCGATGATATCACGAACTATATAACATACGATAATTATACGTTTGTGTATATATATGTATTTATATATATTTAATATGATCTAAGGATGGTTTAACATCTCATTGTGTACTAATGACAATGAGTTATAAGTATATTTTAAAACTACTAACTTAAGTTTTCAAAACGATAACTATACGTAACATTCTTTGATATATATAATTATAATATATAATGCTTATACATGTATCGTATATATAATGTATTTAATCACGTTTTAAGGACCTAAATACATAAAACAATATAAGTATATTCACAAAAGATAGCTATATTTGAATTCTCGTTCCGTTTCCTCAAGATTTCTATACGTATATCTAGGGTATATGTACCCGTATCATACCCAGCTTCTATACGTATTTACTATTAGTATATACACATCAAATCAACATCCTAATCAACATTATTACTGCCCTAGATATGAGGTAACTAGGATTTGTCAAGTAGTATGAATTATTAGTAAGAAAACAAATTTAGGAATCCTTTTCTTTCTTTATAAACTAAAAACGTTTTTATAAATGAACACCATTTCTTCACTCCATTTTCTCATACCTACACCCTCATTTCTCTCTCAAAATACTCCTAACTTCATACTTGATCATCTCCAAGCATTTTTCCCATCATTTAGCTTCAATTACAAGCCTTAAACACCATAAGAAAACTCTTTCAAGAACATATCAAAATAACTACCCATTTGAAGAAGTTTACTTTTAACCTTTTGATCTAACTCCACCACTCTTTGATTCCAAGATTATTTCTTATCTTTTGCAGTAAATTTGTCCAAGTAACTTGAGGTAGTAACCTTGTTCATAATCTTATTCAATTCATATTCATATAGCTATCTTATTTTGTGGTATAAAATTTTAACAACAAGAACATAGTTTAAATGATTTCAAACTTGTTCGCAAACTAAATAGATCCTTCTAACTTGACTTTTAAAACACTTCAAGACCTGTAATATATCATAATCATATGCTAACCTAAAAAGATATAACTTGGTTTTACAAAGAACATCTTAAAAACTGAATCTACGTCGTCGGAGTGCAACCGGGGGCTGTTTTGGGTTGGATAATTAAAAACCATCTTGAACTTTGAATTGGAAGTTCATGTTCTAGAAAAATGATATTTCTTATGAATATGTTAACACATAAAAATTTCATGGTTTAACTCAAAGTGTAAGTATTTTTAGAAAAATGATCATTTAATGTTGTTTTTATGATGGAAAATGATCACTTTCATAAGTTTTACCAAAGTTTGACCTATAACCTATGATTTTGAATACAAACTAAGGTATTTTCAGTTCATATTCTTAAAATTTGACTCGATCCAAGGAAGTGGCAAGTTGAACCAACAAAAACGGAGTTGTAATGAAGAAACTACGACTAAAACAAGATTGGGTATCCGAAGCTAGTTTAGCTACGAAAATATTTGGAGAAAAAGTAAATTAATCATATCTTTTCTAATTAATATGATATTTTATATATAATTACTTTTGATTTGATTTTATATATTTTAGGACCACCCGTAAACAACACGAGAAGATTAATCATAAGACCTCATGATTGTACGCAACACGTCATTTGACAACACGGTACTTTATGTACGCAACACATCATTTGACAACATGGTACCATGGGTTGAGATTAATTCTGATCAATACGAATACGATGGGGTCTTTATTTATTTTATTTGAGCAACTAATTGTGGACCACTAACATCGGACTGCTAACTACGGACTAAGAAAATATTAAAAGTATTAAAAGTATATATATATATGTAACGATTACTTAAAAAGAAAATATGTTGATATATTATAAATATGGTTAGGTTCGTGATATCTATCGGAGACCAAGTCGAATTAAATACCTTCAAGGCAAAAGTGAGTTTCATTTGCTCCCTTTTTAATTGCTTTTGCAATATATATTTTTGGGCTGAGAATACATGCGCTGCTTTTATAAATGTTTACAAAATAGACACAAGTACTTAAAAATATATTCTACATTGAGTTGTACCACTGGCATATTTCCCTGTAGCTTGGTAACTACTATTTACATGGGTATTGTAAACGCGAATCCTGTTGATAGATCTATCGGGCCTGACAACCCCAACCGGACTGGACGACCAGTATTCAACGGTTGCACAGTACTTCGTTTTAATGACTAAACTTGGTACGGTGTAGTGAGATTTCATAATAAAGGGAATATGCGACGTTGATTAAATGTTAAGTATGGTTACCAAGTGCTCAACCACTTAGAATGCTTTACATACACTTGCGAGTGTATTATGTTTATGATTATGAAATCTTGTGGTCTATTAACATATTGAAATGATTGTTATGATAAACCTATGAACTCACCAACCTTTTGGTTAATACTTTAAAGCATGTTTATTCTCAGGTACGAATTAAGTCTTCCGCTGTGCATTTGCTCAATATAAGGACATTACTTGGAGTCGATCATCGCAATGGGACCAAATGTTGATGACTTCGTCCAGGTGGATTAGGACCCTTTCAGTGAACACCTGGTAATCGACATTAACAAATGCATCTAGAATATCCCCAAATATACAGGTACACTCATCTGTATATAAAATCGAAGTATTAAAGCATCCATAACCTGGATGGAGTTTGTTATGCCCGATAGATCTATCTTTAGGATTCGCGTCAATTTGGGGGTATGTTCCCAATTTCTTAGGCTACCAAGATAAAAGGGTGATATTCAATTTCGATAATCCAATCCTATAATGTGGTTTCAAGTACTTGTGTCTATTTCGTAAAACATTTATAAAAGCAGCGCATGTATTCTCAGTTCCAAAATATATATTGCAAAAGCATTTAAAAAGGGAGCAAATGAAACTCACATTACTGTATTTTATAGTAAAAATACATATGACGACATTGAACAAGTGTGAGATTGGCCTCGGATTCACGAACCTATATCATTTGTATATATATTAAAACATATACTTGTAATTGAACAAATATATATATTATTATTAGTAATATAATTGTTATATTTATTACTTTATAAATTTCATTATTTATTTATATATTTTCATTTTTGTACATAATAATTTTAATACAAATAAGTTGTATATATTAAATATATCTTTATATATATAACCTTCAATTTTTATACTTATAATCATAACCATGTCTTTTAATCTTTTATTTTCATAATTATAGTTATTTTAATAAAAATAATATTGATATTACTGATAATAATAATAAAAATGATAGTTTTTAAGGATTACAAAAAGATAATTTTAGTAAAAAAAATATTAATGATAATAACTTTTAGTAGTAACAATACTTATAATGAAAAATTCATAATAATAATATAAATGATAATATTTATAATAATAATACGAGCAATAATAATACAATAATAATTGCACTAATAATAATAATAATATTAGTAATGATAATACTAATAATTTTTAAGATTTTAATAAAACTACATTTATTGATTTTTATATAGATAATAATAATAACAATATTAATGAATATATAATAACAATGCTCTTAATCATAATCATAATAATAAAAATAATAATAATACATAAAATGATAAGATTATATTTTAAATGACGATAATAATATTAGTAACAACATTAATAATATTAATAATAATAATCATATCTATAATTATAATTATGATAATAACAATAAATGGTAACTACTTGTTTTAGTAATAATAATAATAATAATAATAATAATAATAATAATAATAACTACTATAATACTTGTATTAATAACAATCACTAATAATAACAATAATAATAATAATAATAATAATAATAATAATAATAATAATAATAATGATAATAATAATAGAAATATTAGAAAACTACCTCAATGTGATAAGCCTTAAAAAAAGCCCACGTCCGGGCTTGAACCCGTGACCACTCGTTAACCCGTAAACACACTTAACCAGTCGAGCTGGCTTGTTTATCTGATTAAATCACAGACCCAAAACAATTTAACCCGTTTAACCTTGTTTCCCCTATTTCTTCTTCTTCCTCAAAATCAAACGACCAAAGAACGAATCCAATCAATAAATTTAATCTTGATTCAAGACTTGCTAATGAATTAAAACGACCTTTAATGTTTACAGTTTCATTTAAACAAAAAATTTAAGAAAAAGGCCTGCTGTAACCACTCACGATTAACACCCAAAACTCAAAATCAAATTCGACATTCTAGGACGTTTTAGACTATAATTATAACATGAAAAAGGTTTTAAATCACATATAGAAACTTTCTAGATAAACAATTTAACTTGAAACACAAAATCAAATTCGAATTTTAAGGAAGAACATTCGGTTGAGTTTTGAATTTTATAATTTTACTCTTAAATTCGAACTCGTTAGATGGAATTGGATGTTGAGACTTTACAGATAGATTACATACACGTTTCCTAACAAAACTGAATTTACAGATTTTGAAATTGATTTCGAATTCAAGAGTTGAATAAAAAGGTTACACGAACAGGGGACTGAGTTTTATCTCCTGGGTGTTTCTGTTTAATTCTTCATTTTCGGTCACTTATAATTGGTAATTGATAGTGTAACTTGAATGATATACAAAATAACTGAATTTGATTTATAGTTATATAGAACTAATGATGTCGGCAATGAATCACAGATAATTAGAAAAGTCAGAAAAAAATAAAAGATAAATTGATGTGAAACTGATTTTGTTTTTATTTCTGTATTTGATTTTGATTTGTTAGCAAGTTAAGAGACATAAAATCAATCTAATACAGTTAGATAGTGAAATCAAAAAAATTCGTACGATTAATTCAAGTTTATATGATTTATATAATTAATAATTAATATTAATAATTATATATAATAATAATAATAATAATAATATTAATAATAAAAAAATAATTAATAATGCTACTAATAATCATAAAAATGATAGTAATTATATTATTAATGTTAATAATAATAAAATGTATTATTTTCTAATAATAATAACTATAAGAATAAAAATGATATTAATAATAATAATAATATAATAATATTGTTAATAACAATAATGATAATAATAATCATAACAATAAAAATACTATTAATAATATAACAAATTACATGTAACAATTTTCTTATTATAATTTTAATGATACTAATAATTTCATGACCCGTCCTAATCCATCCGGACAATGTCCATATCGATTACAAACGATTCACAATAGTTGGTTACATCGCGAGGTACTTGACCTCTATATGATACATTTTACAAACATTGCATTCGTTTTTAAAAGACAACCTTTCATTTACATCGAATGTTGACGACATGCATACCATTTCATAATATATCCAACTATAATTGACTTAATAATAATCTTGATGAACTCAATGACTCGAATGCAACGTCTTTCGAAATATGCCATGAATGACTTCAAGTAATATCCTTAAAATGAGCTAACGCACAGCGGAAGATTTCTTTCATACCTGAGAATAAACATGCTTTAAAGTGTCAACCAAAAGGTTGGTGAGTTCATTAGTTTAACATAAATAATCATTTCCATCATTTTAATAGACCACAAGATTTCATTTTCAGTTCTCACAAATATACGTCCCATACATAGAGACAAAAATAATCATTCATATGGATTGAACACCTGGTAACCGACATTTACAATATGCATTTAAGAATATCCCCATCATTCCGGGATCCTCCTTCGGACATGATATAAATTTCGAAGTACTAAAGCATCCGGTACTTTGAATGGGGCTTGTTGGGCCCGATAGATCTATCTTTAGAGTTCGCGTCAATTAGGGTGTATGTTCCCTAATTCTTAGATTACCAGACTTAATAAAAAGGGGCATATTTCAACCATATAATGTAGTTTCAATTATTTGTGTCTATTTCGTAAAACAATTATAAAAACAGCGCATGTATTCTCTGTCCCAAAAATATATATTGCAAAAGCATTTAAAAAGGGATTAATGAAACTCACCTAATGTATTTTGTAGTAAAAATACATATGACTATATTGAGCAATGCAGGGTTGGCCTCGGATTCACGAACCTATATCATTCATATATTTATTAAGACATATACTTGTAATCGAACAAATATATTTATTTATATTATTATTTGTGATGTAATTTATATATATAGTAGACTAATAGGTTCATTATATATATTTTCATTATATATATAGATATATTAGTATAGTTAAGTTATGTGTATTAAATATATATTTATATATAAAATCTTTATTTTTATGTTTATAATTTTAATAACGTCTTTAAAACTTTTATTTTTCATAATCGTAATTATTTTAATAATAATGACACAGATAATACTGATATCAATAATAATGATAGTTTTAGTAAAAAATAATACTAATAATAATAATGGTAATTTTTAATAGTTTTAATAAAAATTTTCAGTAATTATACAATATCACTAATATTAAAGTTTAAATGATAAGTCTATTAATGATACTTTGTAATATTAATAATAATGATGATAATACTAATAATAATACCTATGTGGATGATAATAATAACACTATACAAATGTTACAAGTACTAATATTAATGAAAATAATAATAATTTGTATCATTCTCATAATAATAATAATAATAATCATAATCATAATAATAAATTATAGTCTTTATAATAATACTTATACTAGTAATAATAAGTGTTCTAAAAATAACCATAATAATAATAATCACAATACTAATAATAATAATAATTTTGGTAATGAAATCTACCTTCCAAAGCCTTTCTAAAAAAATATGCCCTGAACCGGGTTTGAACTAGAGACCTCCCGCTCACCCGCAAACACATTTAACCATTCCCTCTGTCTTGTTTATCTGATTTATAAGGCAACCCAAACTATATATCTAGTATTTCATTTAGCCATGTTCATCATCTTCTTCACCAAGTTTAAAATCAAACGGGAGCAAAAACTCAACAACAATCGAACGGGTTTTCATTTATGACTTGTAAACAACATGAAACAAAAAAAAAATGTGTTCATGATATAAAAAAAAATGAGAAAAAAAACAAAAAAAAAATCCTACTGCTTGCTAGTAGCCAAGAAAAAAAAATTTGTTTTCAATTTTGAGTTCGTTTTGGACAATCTTTACAACATGAAACATGTTTCAAATCATTCCTAAAATCTATCTAAATCATCAATTTAACTGGAAACTTCAACACGATTATGAATTTCGTGATGAACACTTTCTTTGACTTTTGACAAAATAACTTTGACTCGCAAATTCGATTTCGTTATTAAGAATTGGAACTTGAGATTTTACAAGAAGTTTAAGTAAATGATTCCTAACAACTCTACATTTCTAGTTTTTGAAATTTGTTTCGAATTCTCGTTAGTGTATATCACTGTGAAGAACTCAAGAACTCAAAAATTGATTTTTAGATTAAGAGTGTTATAGGTTATGATTACAACATGAATTGTGTTGCAAATCATTCCTATAAACTTTATGGATCATCAAATTAACTAGAGATATCAAAACAAACTCGAATTTGATTCAAGAACACTTAGTTGACTTTGAAAACCAAAACTTTGACTCTCAAATTAGAAATTGATAGAAAGAATTGAAGATTGAAAACTTACAGATAGTTTAGATAGACGATTCCTAACAAGACTGCATTATTACATTTTGAAAATTCATTAAAAATCAAAATATGGTAAAAAAGATGAATGTACAGAGTGTCGAGCTTATTTTGTGATTTTTATGTTTTACTTAATGAATTGCAGAATAATTCTTTTATAGAGTGATTGCATTGATCCTAATTGAGTTGTAAAATGGACATCTAACAGATTACAGACAGAAAACAAAATTTGAAAAAGTCAGATTGAAATGGGTAACGGAATGGTACTAGTTCTTGACTTTTTTGTTTTTTAATTAGATTAATATTAAAAATTAATAAATATAATAATAATAATAATAATAATAATAATAATAATAATAATAATAATAATAATAATAATAATAATAATAATAATAATAATAATAATAATAATAATAATAATAATAATAATAATAATAATAATAATCATCATCATCATTATATCCATAATAATAATAAGTAATAATGATACAAAAATCATAAAAAAATGATAATAATATTATTAATGATAAAAATAATGGTTTCTTTAATAATAATATCTAATTCACGGAGTATTATATTATGTCCATTGCTAAACAGTTAACATATAAAAGTGTTCCTGAAAATCCTAATTTTTCAAATTAAGTTTATTTATTTATTCTGGTCATTAACTGTTTAAAACCAGATCAAAAAGGTTCATTATTTATTTATTTTCTGTTCCAATTAATATGTACGGAGTACTAAGATTTAAACTAAAAATATTTCCGTCAATCCTGTAATCTTCGTAATTCGATTTACAGTCCAACTTTTATTTTAATACTTCATATATATGTATTAGATCTATATGAACATTAATGAGATGCCAACCGAGTGTTACTGATGTTTACTAATTAGGCCCGAATCATTCATTTTTAATATATTCCCTTTTCATATATAAACAATTTTAAGTAGCAAGGTTAACTACTAATTAAATTAAATATATTATATATTTTTTAAAAATTAGATTTAATATTATTTTATATATTTACAAGTAATATCTATACACACATATATATTTATATATTTATAATAATGGTCTTCATTACATCGCATTTTATTTTACATATTTATTTTCAACAATTTAATCATTTATTATTTCAAATAATATTTCAAATTATTATATATATATTTTTAAATATATATGTATCTATTTACAAATAATGTTCGTGAATCGTCGGGAATGGCCAAAGGTTAATTGAATGTATAACAATAGTTCAAAATTTTTAAGACTCAACATTACAGACTTTGCTTATCGTGTCGAAATCAAATAAGATTCAAGTTTAAATTTGGTCGGAAATTCCCGGGTCATCACAGTACCTACCCGTTAAAGAAATTTCGTCCCGAAATTTGAGTGAGGTCGTCATAACTAACGTTAAAAATATTATATGACGAATTCGAGCTGATAAATAGAGTTTTATTGCTGTTGAGTAATGTGGATAAGATAATTCGATTACTCAAAGAATACGAGTGAAGCTATCACCAAATAGTGAAATGAGAAAGACATGTTTCATCATAACTTTTGACTAGTCATGGTTGAATTTAGAAAATAAGATGCGTCTTAACTTTTGACGTAGTGAAGGTTGAATTTCGGAATTCAAGGGATTCAAAGAAAATTTTCGAAATCTAAAAGATTTGATTCTTCGGCGAGTAAGGAAATTAAGATCTCTATAATTAAATACGATGATCTGCCTCGATTTCTCTGTCTGATATTTCCATTATAAATTAAACTCATCCGTTCCATTATTCTCACCATTCCTATACTTTATTTTTTAGTTCATACATCCAAAAGATTGTGAAAATGCTTAGTCCAGTTCTAATCCCTAATATTTTCCTAATTATCATTTCTGTCATCCTTCTTTTCAATCTTCCACCAGAAAAATCTGTTTACTTTTAATATAACCTTGGGTTGATACTATTCTTAATTACGTCGTGTCTTTATATTGCTATTCCTATTAATATCCACGGTTTGTAATTTATGTGTTGTTATAGGTCTTTATATCTTCCCTTATGTTTCGGAGCTCTTTGCCTTTTTATTCTCTTCCCGACCTCTAGTAAAGCGAGTAATTGTTCAGAATTCGTAAGTATGGAGTTTCGAATGATTATTATTCTAAGCAAAAAGGAATGTATTAGCACAATTCAATTTGTCAAATTACCAAAATCACTGAGGATAGAACTATCAAGAATATATTTTCTTGATATGTTTATATATCAGATAAAATGTAAGAGTCGTGTAACATGGCACATGATGACGTTATAATCTGTGAATCATCATGTTTCATTAGAAACTCAGCATGAATTAATGTAATATAATCACATTGATCAAGTGTCATTATATTATACTAACTCATGCATCAGTTCCCAACACTACTTCAAAAACATTCATAATTTAAACTCGAATTTTACAGAAATTTAGAAACTAAAACAGTTTCCTTTTATGAGATAACACAGATAGTGTGGAGAGATAATTAATGTCGAACGAGAATATTTATGAAGATATCTTCAGAAATATTGAGGATATTTACAATGAAAGATACGATAATATCTTGGAATGTTAGAACCAAATTGTGATGAAGAAATTCATTCATGATGATTTAGAGCGGTTAAGGAGTAAGGTATTCGCTAAAGATTTCATCAAAAATAGAGTCATCAGGATTCTTTAAATATAGGGTTTAGTCCTTGTATTTGTCCTTGGTCTCCTTCATGTTTGCTCGATTCATTTTTCAGAACTCAGAGATCTGATTCGCAAGCCAGAGTGCTTTTCAGAATTTCAGAATGAAAATTCATAATTATATGAGATAAATGTTATATGTATACATATAACTGTTGATGTAGAAATTCTATGAGATTCAAATTATTGATTGTGGATTCTCGGTAATTGGTATGGCAATTCTTGTTATAAGATGTGAATGAGTATATGAATAGGTTTTAACGAACAACTCTAATGGTTCTTCGGAGAGACTTAAGCCAATGAGTAATGAAGTTGTTGGTAAGTTTAATGCTAATGTGGTGGAATATAAACGGTCCCCCGGTAACGATGATGAAGGGGTAATCTTTATAATAGGGTTTATTCGAATAAATAACTTGAAGTTGATTTGCTGGAGCTGTCACAAAATTGGCTAATTTGAAAAAGAAATTGCGTTGTTATTTTCGGAAATAACAATGCCAAAGAAGCTAACACATATATGTGTTAAACATTTATACAGGTTTCGAGAATTTTTTAGGTGCATAACTATATGCGTAAATCTTTTTTTTCGTAGATGAAGTGCGGTTGATTCATCCTCCCGATTGAGGTGTTTTCAAGAATCACGAAAGGTTGGAACGCAGATTGTAATCGTCGAGATACAGATGAGGTTTAAGATGAAAATCAAGTGGCAAACTTGAAGAATTGTTTAGTTTTGTATGTTATAATCAATATTTTAATTCATTTTAATTGTCCAATGTCGGTAGTCCTCAATTGATAGTTCACAGTTAGCAATATATAATATTCGAATTAATTAATACGTGTCGTGACCCGTATGCGTCTCAGACTCGATCACAACTCAAACTATATATATTATTGTAGAATCAACCTCAATCCTGTATAGCTAACTCCCGCATTACTGCATATAGAGTGTCTATGTTTATTCCAAATAATATATATAGATGCGTCGATATGATATGTCAAAACCTTGTATACGTGTCCCGATATTTAAAGTGCGTAAAATAAATAACAAAAATTAAATGACGATAAATAAAGTGCGTAAAGTAAATAACAGAAATTAAATGACGATAAATAAAATTGCGAGAATGTAAATTGCGATAATTAAATTGCGATAAATAAAGTGTAATCAGTTAGCTGGGAACAATTAGTTAGGAACAGTTAGCATGGATTCTTAACAAAATTTCTCATAGTTAATTTGTTTGTTTCTAACAAATTTTATTTTGTCAAATGTTTCCTTCATTATGCCACTTGATTTTTGATAAATCAAAATCCAAATATGAAATTGGATGAATATGGTTATTCTGTGGTGAACGGATTTATATATCGGTGGACATAAGTAGGATAGTAAACGACTGTTGAATTAGCTTCGAAGAATGTACAGTGTAACTTATTAATGTGAAATCTAAATATTCCTCGGGTATTGCCTACCCGTTAAAATATTTTCACCATTAACAGTTTGTACACAAGAATTTTTAATTACAATCTTTATAAAAATATATATACATATATATTTTCTTCAGATGTAATCATGGATTTAATGAGTCAATATGATATTAAACTCATTTGATTTACCGTTGGAACAAGAATATATAATCTCTAAAACATTAGAGATTACATAATCGCCATGTCGAACAAAGATAAATGATGTAGAACGATACGTAGAACGATAATTGTACTCAAGGTATAGAATGAGACGTCGAGGCATGAGTTGTTAATGGTACTGGTGTTGTTATTGATGGTACTGTTGGTGCAGGTGATGTTGTTGAAGCTGGTAATTTTTGCACCATATTCTCCAGATTGATTACTCGAGCGCGAAGTTCGTTGACTTCTTCTATTATTCCGGGATGATTGTTGGTCGGTACGAGCGGATGGATAAGGTTTAGAATTTTAGATAGAATATAATCGTGGTGAGATATTCGGGAAATGGGGGTGAAAATGGTGTTTCATACTGGTTCGCCGGTAAGTGCTTCAGGTTCATTGCCAAGAGGTAAATTCGGTTCGTGGGTGGAAAGGATCGCCTTCCTCTCATCTCCATCGGTTAAGTCGACTACGAACCCATCAGATGAATTGGGGATGATTGATTATTTGATTCATTCTGGTGACACAGCTTTCGGAGTTTAGGTGAATATCTATGTCAGAATAGCTGTCGGAATAACTATCAGAATAGGTATCGAAATCTGAGGGACTCGAACTGGTTGAGGGATTCATCTTGTACGATCAGATGAAGAATTTTTGATAAGAAACAGATTATAGGATGTAGATTAGTACCCTACAATACATAATTTACATATACATATATAATACTAAAATGCCACAAGTTATGGAGGAATCTACTGAAGCTGTCAGGCAAAGTCTACAGTAACAGATACGCTAAGATATGAGTTTGTCTATACACTATTCATGCAGTCAATGCAGTATAACGTGTCTAGACTAAGAATGATAAGCAGATAATTTTTTAAGGATAATAAGCAGATGATTTTCGACACAAATGATAAGCAAAACTTTTGACATGCAGACACGGTCGAAGTCCAGACTCACTATTGCATCCTAATGACTTATCAGTTAGACACACTAATGCAGACCTGGTTCGCTAAGACCACCGCTCTGATACCAACTTTCATGACCCGTCCTAATCCATCCGGACAATGTCCATATCGATTACAAACGATTCACAATAGTTGGTTACATCGCGAGGTACTTGACCTCTATATGACACATTTTACAAACATTGCATTCGTTTTTAAAAGACAACCTTTCATTTACATCGAATGTTGATGACATGTGAAATGTCCCGTTCTTATTGATTAAAAACGTTCCATATTAATTGATTTCGTTGCGAGGTTTTGACCTCTATATGAGACGTTTTTCAAAGACTGCATTCATTTTAAAACAAACCATAACCTTTATTTCATCAATAAAGGTTTAAAAAGCTTTACGTAGATTATCAAATAATGATAATCTAAAATATCCTGTTTACACACGACCATTACATAATGGTTTACAATACAAATATGTTACAACAAAATAAGTTTCTTGAATGCAGTTTTTACACAATATCATACAAGCATAGACTCCAAATCTCATCCTTATTTAAGTATGCGACAGCGGAAGCTCTTAATAATCACCTAAGAATAAACATGCTTAAAACGTCAACAAAAATGTTGGTGAGTTATAGGTTTAACCTATATATATCAAATCGTAACAATAGACCACAAGATTTCATATTTCAATACACATCCCATACATAGAGATAAAAATTAATCATATGGTGAACACCTGGTTGTCATAACCCGTCCTTAACCATAAGAACGTGTTAGATAACGTATGATTTCATTGCGAGGTATTGACCTCTATATGCGACATTTTTTTTAAAGAAAAACTGCATATATTATACATTACAAACCATGATCCTTATTTTTGATACAAGCTTTGGACAAAATAAAGATGATTATCGTTTAGCGATAATCTTCGACTTACAAACTTTACAAATGATAATAACAACCCGATTTCTAGCATATTTTACAACACAAGTTCTTGGATATGCAGTCTTATTTTTGACACAAATATGCGTACGCAAGATCCTGCTTAGATTCAACATGATGCAGCGGAAGCTTCTAATTATCACCTGAGAATAGACATGTTTAAAACGTCAACATAAAGTTGGTGAGATATAGGTTTAATGCCGGCAGCGATATAAATATAGACCACAAGATTTCATATATAAACATTTTAATAAAAATATTCTAAGTGGTTGAGCACTTGGTAACCATACTTAACATTTAATCACGTTGCATATTCCCTTTATTATGAAATCTTACTACACCGTACCAAGTGTAGTCACGAAACGAAGTACTGTGCAACCGTTGAATACTGGTCGTCCAGTCCGGTTGGGGTTGTCAGGCCCGATAGATCTATCAACAGGATTCGCGTTTACAATACCGCTGTAAATAACAGTTACCAAGCTACAGGGAAGTATGCCAGTGGTACAACTCAACGTAGAATATATTTTTCAGTTACTTGTGTCCATATCGTAAAACATAAAATACATGTATTCTCATCCCGAAATATTTAGAGTTTAAAAGTGGGACTATATACTCACTTTCGTCTTGAAGATATATATATAATTTGACTTGGTCTCCGGTTGATATCACGAACCTATCCATATATAATATATCAATACCTTTTCTTTTTAAACAAACGTCACATATATATACTTGTTATACTTTTAATACTTTGAATAATTCCTTAGTCCGTAGTTAGCAGTTCGTTGTTAGTAATTCAATTTTAATGGTTCATTTTTAGATGTTTAATATACCCGCAATGAAATAAATAAAACCCCCTAACGAAATAAATAAAACCCCATCGTATATGTATTGGTCGAGATTAATCTTGACCCACGGTACCGGTGTTGTCAAATGACGTGTTGCGTACATAAAGTACCGGTGTTGTCAAATGACGTGTTGCGTACAAACATGGGATCTTATGATTAATCTTCTCGTGTTGTTTGCGGGTGATACTGAACCATATAAAATTGAATTATAAGTACATATATATAAAATATCATGTTATCTTAGAAATATGTGATTTTATTTAATTTTTCCCAATTAATCCCGAAGTTAAACAAGTCTTAGATATCCGATCTCGTTTTGGTCATAGTTTCTTCGTTACAACTCCGTTTTCGTTGATTCAACTTGTCACTTCCTTGGATCGAGTCCCTATTTAAGACTATGAACTGTAAATACCTTAGTTTGTATTCGAAATCACAGGTCATAGGTCAAACTTTAGTGAAACTTATGAAGTTAATCATTTTCCATCATGTAAATAACCTTAAATGATTATTTTTCTAAAAATACTTATACTTTGAGTTAAATCATGAAATTTTTATGTGTTATCATATTCATAGTAAAAATCATTTTTCCAGAAAATAAACCTCCAATTCAAAGTTTAAGATGGTTTTTAATTATCCAACCCAAAACAGCCCCCGGTGGCACTCCGACGTCGTAAAAACAGTTTTTAAGATAATCTTTGAAAAACCAAGTTATACCTTGTTAAATTAGCATATATTTAAGTTATATTACAGGTATTGGAGTATTTTAAAAGTTAAGTTAGAAGGATCTATTTAGTTTGCAAACAAGTTTGAAAACATTCAAACTATGTTCTTGTTGTTAAAATTTTATACCACAAAATAAGATAGCTATATATATATGAATCGAATAAGGTTATGAACATAGATTCTACCTCAAGTTCCTTGGACAAGGCTGTTGTAAAAGAGGAGTAAGAACTTAGAACCAAAAGGGTGATGGAAGTGGATGAAAGATTGGAAGTAAGTTGGTGTTCTTGGAAGGATTTCTTGAAGTGTTTTTGTAAGGTTTTCTTATGAGGTTTAAGTGTTGTTTTTGAAGCTAAATGATGGGGAAAATGCTTGGAGATGATCAAGTATGAAGTTAAGAGTATTTTGAGAGAGAAATGGAAGTGTAAGTATGAGAAAATGGGGTGAAGAAATGGTGTGCATGCATAAAAACGTTTTTAGGTTATAAAGGAAAAAAAAGATACATAACTTTGTTTTCTTGCTAAATAATTCATGCTACTTGACAAATGGTTGGTTCCACATGTTTCTTAATCATTTAAGGCTGCTAAAGAGCAGATTTTTATTGGTATATACCAATAGTAAATACATCTAGAAGCTGCGTATGATACGGGTACATATACTCTAGGTATATGTATAGAAATCTTTGAGAAAACGGAACGAGGATTCAAATATAGCTATCTTTTGTAAATATACTTATATTGTTTTATGTATTTAAGTCTTTAAAAGTGATTAAATACATTACTTATACGATATATGTATAAACATTATAGGTCATAAGTATTTAAGTCAAATAACGTTACGTATGGTTATCGTTTTGAAAACTTAAGTTAGTAGTTTCAAAATATACTTATAACTTATTGTTATTAATACAAAATGAGATATTAAAACATTATTAGGTCATGTTAAATATGTATATATACATATATATACACAAACGTATAATTATCATATATTGTATAGTTCGTGATATCATCGGTCAAACTAGACGGTCAAACGTTGTGTAAAACTCTTTTCGAAAACATAAGTCTCGACAATTTGGATTGCTTATCATGTTGGTAAGGTTTAATTTATGTAAATATTAATCTTATAAGTATAGAACGATCGAAAAAGTGCGGGTCGTTACATTACCTCCCCGTTAAATAAATTTCGTCCCGAAATTTTAAAATTGTACCTATTTTGCGTCATCGAGAAACAAGTGTGGATACTTTTGTTTCATCTGATCCTCCCGTTCCCACGTAAACTCGGGACCTCTTCGAGCATTCCAACGAACCTTAACGATCGATATGTTGCTCTGCTTGAGCTGTTTAACTTCACGGTCCATGATTTCGATTGGTTCTTCGACGAATTGTAGTTTCTCGTCGACATGGATTTCTTCAAGAGGAATGGTGAGGTCTTCCTTTGCAAGACACTTCTTAAGGTTCGAGACGTGAAAGGTATTATGTACTCCGGCGAGTTGTTGCGGTAACTCGAGTCGATAAGCTACCGGTCCAATGCGTTTGATGATCTTGAACGGGCCTACATATCTTGGGTTCAGTTTACCCCTTTTTCCAAAACGTATCACACCTTTCCAAGGTGACACCTTTAGCATAACCATGTCACCGATCTGAAACTCTAATGGTTTCCTTCGGACATCGGCGTAGCTCTTTTGGCGACTACGGGCTGTTTTCAATCTCTCCTTGATTTGTACTATCTTCTCAGTCGTTTCGTGTATGATCTCGGGACCAGTTAAATGTCGATCTCCTACTTCATTCCAACAGATAGGAGATCTACACTTCCTTCCATACAATGCTTCGAATGGTGCAGCTTTAATGCTCGCATGATAACTATTATTATACGAGAATTCTGCTAACGGTAAATACTTATCCCATCCGTTTCCAAAATCGATCACACATGCCCTGAGCATGTCTTCAAGAGTCTGAATTGTTCTTTCACTCTGCCCGTCGGTTTGCGGATGATATGCGGTACTCATATCCAGACGAGTTCCTAGTGCCTCCTGTAGTGATTGCCAGAACTTTGAGGTAAATCTACTATCACGATCAGATATAATGGAAATAGGTATTCCATGCCTTGAAACAACTTCCTTTATATACAATCGTAATAGTTTCTCCATTCTATCCGTTTCCTTTATAGGCAAGAAATGTGCAGACTTGGTGAGACGATCAACAATTACCCAAATGGTGTCGTAACCCCAGGCAGTCTTTGGTAACTTCGTGATGAAATCCATGGTAATACCATCCCATTTCCATTCTGGGATTTCTGGTTGTTGAAGTAACCCTGACGGCTTTTGGTGTTCTGCTTTGACCTTGGAACAAGTTAAACACTCCCCAACATATGTTGCTACGTCTGTCTTTAAATTAGGCCACCAATAACGTGTCTTAAGATCTTGATACATCTTTCCAACTCCAGGATGTATCGAGTATCTTGTCTTATGTGCCTCATTCAATATCAACTTCCTTAATCCACCCAACTTCGGTACCCAAATACGATTTGCAAAATATCGAATTCCATCTTCCCGCATAACGAGTTGCTTCTCATACTTCTTCATTATTTCATTTCCTATATTTTCTTTAGTAAGTGCTTCTCGTTGAACTTCTTTGATTTGTGAGTTGAGATTCATGCGAATTTTTATGTTCATCGCTCGTACTCGAATTGGTTCTCGTTCCTTTCTGCTTAGAGCGTCGGCCACCACGTTCGCTTTCCCGGGATGATAACGAATTTCACAATCATAGTCATTTATTAACTCGACCCACCTACGTTGCCTCATGTTCAACTGTTTCTGATCAAAAATATGTTGAAGGCTTTTATGATCAGTAAACACAGTGCATTTAACCCCATACAAGTAGTGTCTCCATATCTTCAATGCAAACACGACTGCTCCCAGTTCTAGATCATGCGTCGTATAATTCCGCTCGTGAATCTTTAATTGTCGGGATGCGTATGCAATAACTTTCTTCCGTTGCATAAGAACGCAACCAAAACCTTGTCGCGAAGCGTCACAATATATTTCAAAATCATCGTTCCCTTCTGGTAACGATAAAATAGGCGCCGTAGTCAACTTCTTTTTCAGTAATTGAAATGCACTCTCCTGCTCAGAAGTCCATTCATATTTCTTCCCTTTTTGCGTTAACGCTGTCAACGGCTTGGCTATTCGGGAAAAATCTTGAATAAACCTTCTATAATAACCGGCTAAACCCAAAAATTGGCGTATCTGCATTGGTGTCTTAGGAGTCTCCCATTTTTCAATGGCTTCAATTTTTGCTGGATCAACCTGAATTCCTTTGCTACTAACAACGTGGCCAAGAAATTGCACTTCTTTCAACCAGAAAGCACATTTAGAAAATTTAGCATATAGCTGTTCTTTTCTCAACAACTCTAATATCAACCTTAAATGCTGCTCATGCTCTTGCTCACTCTTGGAATAGATAAGAATATCATCAATGAAAACGATAACAAACTTATCTAAATATGGACTACAAACTCGATTCATGAGGTCCATGAATACAGCTGGCGCATTCGTCAATCCAAACGGCATGACCAAAAATTCGTAATGACCGTAGCGTGTCCGAAAAGCAGTTTTCGGTATATCTTCTTCTTTGACACGTAATTGATGATAGCCCGATCTTAGGTCAATTTTCGAGTACACACATGATCCTTGGAGTTGATCAAATAAGTCGTCAATTCTCGGTAGTGGATACCGATTCTTGATACTTAACTTATTTAATTCACGATAATCTATACACATTCGGAAAGATTCGTATTTCTTCTTGACGAATAAAATTGGAGCTCCCCACGGTGAAGTACTTGGTCGTATGAATCCACGGTCTAGTAATTCTTTTAACTGACTCTGAAGTTCTTTTAATTCGGACGGTGCAAGTCTATATGGCGCACGAGCCACTGGTGCAGCTCCTGGTACTAAATCTATTTGAAATTCTACAGATCTAAATGGAGGTAATCCTGGCAACTCTTCCGGAAATACTTCAGGAAAATCTCTTGCCACAGGCACGTCATTGATGCACTTCTCTTTTTCTTTCTTTTCGACTTTATTAACATGTGCTAAGATAGCATAGCACCCTTTCTTCAAGCACTTTTGAGCTTTCAAATAACTAATGAGTTTTAGCTTTGAGTTACCCTTCTCTCCATAAATCATTACTGGCGTTTTATTCTTACGAGGAATGCGAATTGCCTTCTTGGCGCACACAACTTCAGCTCCTATTTTGGACATCCAGTCCATGCCGACTATTACATCAAAACTTCCTAATTCTACGGGTATCAAATCAATCTTAAATGTTTCTCCGGCTAAATTTATTTTACAATCACGGCAAATTTTATCGGCTTTAATTAGTTTACCATTAGCTAACTCAATCATGTACTTAGCATCTAGAGGTAATGATGAACAATTCAATTTAGCGTGAAAGTCTCTACACACGTAACTTCTATCAGCACCAGTATCAAATATAATAGATGCGGATAAGTTATTAATGGTAAACGTACCCGTAACAAGCTCCGGGTCTTCACATGCCTCTCTAGCATTAATAACAAATGCTCTCCCACGTGCAGGTCCGATATTCTTCTCTGGATTCGGGCACTGGCTCTTATAGTGACCTTGTTTTCCACACCCAAAACAAGTAATGGTAGCCAAAGCAGTTCTATTTGCATTGGTGGCAAGAGTCTTGGTACCATTTGTATTTGTAACGAGAGCCCTACAATCTTCAGCAAGATGACCCTTTCGATTACATTTGTTGCATACCACATTACAGTAACCAGAGTGATGTTTGTGGCATCGGTTGCATAAAGGATTTTGTCCTTTATAACCAAAGCTTAAACCACTACCCGCACCTTGCGTGTTTTCTTGTTTCTTAAAAGATTGTTGTTGGTTACCTCGATCATAATTTCCATTCCACTTTCTTTTGTTACCTGATACCTTCACATCAGTATTGGATACTTTCTTATCCATGATGACCTGATCCATTAGCTCGTTTGCCATGGTTATAGCTTCATGAATTGTCTTAGTTTTCGATGCTGTAACATTTGCCTTGACCTTTTTGGGCAAACCATCTTTGTACATTTCAATCTTCCGTTCTTCGGTTGGAACCAATTCAGGACATAGCAAAACTAATTCCATGAATCGCTGATTGTAGTTGGTGATTTCAGTACCAATAACCTTCAAACTTCGTAACTCATCTTCCAACTTCCTAACCTCGTTCCTTGGACAATATTCGTTGATTAACATTGTTTTGAATTCTTCCCACGGAGTATCATAAGCTACATCTCCTCCTACAGCCTTCACATAATTTTTCCACCACGTGAGTGCACTATCTTGTAAAGTGCACGATGCATACTTGGTCATGTCCTTTTCAACACAACCACTGATTTTAAACACAGTCTCCATCTTTTCTATCCACCGGGTTAAACCGATTGGTCCTTCTGTTCCACTGAATGATGAGGGCTTGCAAGCTTGAAAAGTTTTGTAAGTGCACCCCACACGAGGATTTGGGTTAACTGCAGCACCTCTTGCAGCCTCGACCCATAACATTCTGTCGTTCACTCGCTGATTGATGAGTTCCTGGATTTCTTGTTCCGTCATTCGATTCAATCGCGCCATTTCCTAATGAAAGAAAATAATTATTCACATGGAATATTATAGATGTAGTGTATATTTACAGTACATTATAGCTTATTAATAATATGAACCAGGTATTATTATAAAAGCCTTTTCTTCTTATTAGCGTTTTATAATTATATCTAGGGTAGTACCTACCCGTTAATGTCCATACTTAATAGCTTAGTACAGAATCAATTACTACCATCTAAATAATACTTAACCATGGAAAATTATTGCATTTCACACTTCACTATTTTACATATGCTTATCTTACATCGAACATTAAGCAAACCACACTAATAATATTATACAAAACATTATATGATCCCATGGTTTAATACGGCAGCGCATCGTTTGGTCTATTTTCTAGGACGTTTAGGTTCAAAGAATCGCTTAACGCTTATCCTGGCTGTCTGCCTATATTTTAGCTGTGGGACTGAAGAACTGGATGCCGGGATAGAACGAATCGGAATAGCGGGAATAGGGGTGGTAGTGTCTAGTGGAGTTGGTGCCACATCATCCTTACTAAACTCGGGATTTGAATTTTCTAATTCATTAGCCTTTCGTTTCTTTCCTAGTTCGAACTCGTCTTTTGTAATTTCCTGTATTTCTTCCTCGGGTTCACTTTCCTCCTCGGGTTCACTTTCCTCCTCGGGTTCACTTTCCTCCTCGGGTTCACTTTCCGGGTTCTCTATAGTCGGTTCATCCGGAATTTGTGAGTCTTCCCCAAAGATATTATTTTCGTCATCGGATAGGTTAATGACTGGAACACCATCTGAAGATTCTGGTTCGGAGTCGCTGAACGTGATGACAAGTTTTGAGCCCGACATCTATCACACAACAACTAACCCATTAGTACTACATAATATTTACATATAAATTTTAACCAACAATGATAAGCAATGGTTTTTAAATCAAACCCGGTCAAAGTCCAGACTTACTAATGTATCCTAACGACTTATCAGTTAGACACACTAATGCAAACCTGGTTCGCTAAGACCACCGCTCTGATACCACATGTCATAACCCGTCCTTAACCATAAGAACGTGTTAGATAACGTATGATTTCATTGCGAGGTATTGACCTCTATATGCGACATTTTTTTTAAAGAAAAACTGCATATATTATACATTACAAACCATGATCCTTATTTTTGATACAAGCTTTGGACAAAATAAAGATGATTATCGTTTAGCGATAATCTTCGACTTACAAACTTTACAAATGATAATAACAACCCGATTTCTAGCATATTTTACAACACAAGTTCTTGGATATGCAGTCTTATTTTTGACACAAATATGCGTACGCAAGATCCTGCTTAGATTCAACATGATGCAGCGGAAGCTTCTAATTATCACCTGAGAATAGACATGTTTAAAACGTCAACATAAAGTTGGTGAGATATAGGTTTAATGCCGGCAGCGATATAAATATAGACCACAAGATTTCATATATAAACATTTTAATAAAAATATTCTAAGTGGTTGAGCACTTGGTAACCATACTTAACATTTAATCACGTCGCATATTCCCTTTATTATGAAATCTTACTACACCGTACCAAGTGTAGTCACGAAACGAAGTACTGTGCAACCGTTGAATACTGGTCGTCCAGTCCGGTTGGGGTTGTCAGGCCCGATAGATCTATCAACAGGATTCGCGTTTACAATACCGCTGTAAATAACAGTTACCAAGCTACAGGGAAGTATGCCAGTGGTACAACTCAACGTAGAATATATTTTTCAGTTACTTGTGTCCATATCGTAAAACATAAAATACATGTATTCTCATCCCGAAATATTTAGAGTTTAAAAGTGGGACTATATACTCACTTTCGTCTTGAAGATATATATATAATTTGACTTGGTCTCCGGTTGATATCACGAACCTATCCATATATAATATATCAATACCTTTTCTTTTTAAACAAACGTCACATATATATACTTGTTATACTTTTAATACTTTGAATAATTCCTTAGTCCGTAGTTAGCAGTTCGTTGTTAGTAATTCAATTTTAATGGTTCATTTTTAGATGTTTAATATACCCGCAATGAAATAAATAAAACCCCCTAACGAAATAAATAAAACCCCATCGTATATGTATTGGTCGAGATTAATCTTGACCCACGGTACCGGTGTTGTCAAATGACGTGTTGCGTACATAAAGTACCGGTGTTGTCAAATGACGTGTTGCGTACAAACATGGGATCTTATGATTAATTTTCTCGTGTTGTTTGCGGGTGATACTGAACCATATAAAATTGAATTATAAGTACATATATATAAAATATCATGTTATCTTAGAAATATGTGATTTTATTTAATTTTTCCCAATTAATCCCGAAGTTAAACAAGTCTTAGATATCCGATCTCGTTTTGGTCATAGTTTCTTCGTTACAACTCCGTTTTCGTTGATTCAACTTGTCACTTCCTTGGATCGAGTCCCTCTTTAAGACTATGAACTGTAAATACCTTAGTTTGTACTCGAAATCACAGGTCATAGGTCAAACTTTAGTGAAACTTATGAAGTTAATCATTTTCCATCATGTAAACAACCTTAAATGATTATTTTTCTAAAAATACTTATACTTTGAGTTAAATCATGAAATTTTTATGTGTTATCATATTCATAGTAAAAATCATTTTTCCAGAAAATAAACCTCCAATTCAAAGTTTAAGATGGTTTTTAATTATCCAACCCAAAACAGCCCCCGGTGGCACTCCGACGTCGTAAAAACAGTTTTTAAGATAATCTTTGAAAAACCAAGTTATACCTTGTTAAATTAGCATATATTTAAGTTATATTACAGGTCTTGGAGTATTTTAAAAGTTAAGTTAGAAGGATCTATTTAGTTTGCAAACAAGTTTGAAAACATTCAAACTATGTTCTTGTTGTTAAAATTTTATACCACAAAATAAGATAGCTATATATATATGAATCGAATAAGGTTATGAACATAGATTCTACCTCAAGTTCCTTGGACAAGGCTGTTGTAAAAGAGGAGTAAGAACCTAGAACCAAAAGGGTGATGGAAGTGGATGAAAGATTGGAAGTAAGTTGGTGTTCTTGGAAGGATTTCCTGAAGTGTTTTTGTAAGGTTTTCTTATGAGGTTTAAGTGTTGTTTTTGAAGCTAAATGATGGGGAAAATGCTTGGAGATGATCAAGTATGAAGTTAAGAGTATTTTGAGAGAGAAATGGAAGTGTAAGTATGAGAAAATGGGGTGAAGAAATGGTGTGCATGCATAAAAACGTTTTTAGGTTATAAAGGAAAAAAAAGATACATAACTTTGTTTTCTTGCTAAATAATTCATGCTACTTGACAAATGGTTGGTTCCACATGTTTCTTAATCATTTAAGGCTGCTAAGGAGCAGATTTTTATTGGTATATACCAATAGTAAATACATCTAGAAGCTGCGTATGATACGGGTACATATACTCTAGGTATATGTATAGAAATCTTTGAGAAAACGGAACGAGGATTCAAATATAGCTATCTTTTGTAAATATACTTATATTGTTTTATGTATTTAAGTCTTTAAAAGTGATTAAATACATTACTTATACGATATATGTATAAACATTATAGGTCATAAGTATTTAAGTCAAATAACGTTACGTATGGTTATCGTTTTGAAAACTTAAGTTAGTAGTTTCAAAATATACTTATAACTTATTGTTATTAATACAAAATGAGATATTAAAACATTCTTAGGTCATGTTAAATATGTATATATACATATATATACACAAACGTATAATTATCATATATTGTATAGTTCGTGATATCATCGGTCAAACTAGACGGTCAAACGTTGTGTAAAACTCTTTTCGAAAACATAAGTCTCGACAATTTGGATTGCTTATCATGTTGGTAAGGTTTAATTTATGTAAATATTAATCTTATAAGTATAGAACGATTGAAAAAGTACGGGTCGTTACACTGGTAATCGACATTAACAAGATGCATATATAAGAATATCCCCATCATTCCGGGACACCCTTCGGATATGATATAAATTTATAAAACCTGCATGTATTCTCATCCCAAAAATATTAGATTTTAAAAGTGGGACTATAACTCACTTTCACAGATTTTTACTTCGTCGGGAAGTAAGACTTGGCCACTGGTTGATTCACGAACCTATAACAATATATACATATATATCAAAGTATGTTCAAAATATATTTACAACACTTTTAATATATTTTGATGTTTTAAGTTTATTAAGTCAGCTGTCCTCGTTAGTAACCTACAACTAGTTGTCCACAGTTAGATGTACAGAAATAAATCGATAAATATTATCTTGAATCAATCCACGACCCAGTGTATACGTATCTCAGTATTGATCACAACTCAAACTATATATATTTTGGAATCAACCTCAACCCTGCATAGCTAACTCCAACATTCACATATAGAGTGTCTATGGTTGTTCCGAAATATATATAGATGTGTCGACATGATAGGTCGAAACATTGTATACGTGTCTATGGTATCTCAAGATTACATAATATACAATACAAGTTGATTAAGTTATGGTTGGAATAGATTTGTTACCAATATTCACGTAGCTAAAATGAGAAAAATTATCCAATCTTGTTTTACCCATAACTTCTTCATTTTAAATCCGTTTTGAGTGAATCAAATTGCTATGGTTTCATATTGAACTCTATTTTATGAATCTAAACAGAAAAAAGTATAGGTTTATAGTCGGAAAAATAAGTTACAAGTCGTTTTTGTAAAGGTTGTCATTTCAGTCGAAAGAACGCCGTCTAGATGACCATTTTAGAAAACATACTTCCACTTTGAGTTTAACCATAATTTTTGGATATAGTTTCATGTTCATAATAAAAATCATTTTCTCAGAATAACAACTTTTAAATCAAATTTTATCATAGTTTTTAATTAACTAACCCAAAACAGCCCGCGGTGTTACTACGACGGCGTAAATCCGGTTTTACGGTGTTTTTCGTGTTTCCAGGTTTTAAATCATTAAGTTAGCATATCATATAGATATAGAACATGTGTTTAGTTGATTTTAAAAGTCAAGTTAGAAGGATTAACTTTTCTTTGCGAACAAGTTTAGAATTAACTAAACTATGTTCTAGTGATTACAAGTTTAAACCTTCGAATAAGATAGCTTTATATGTATGAATCGAATGATGTTATGAACATCATTACTACCTTAAGTTCCTTGGATAAACCTACTGGAAAAGGGAAAAATAGATCTAGCTTCAATGGATCCTTGGATGGCTCGAAGTTCTTGAAGCAGAATCATGACACGAAAACAAGTTCAAGTAAGATCATCACTTGAAATAAGATTGTTATAGTTATAGAAATTGAACCAAAGTTTGAATATGATTATTACCTTGTATTAGAATTATAACCTACTGTAAGAAACAAAGATTTCTTGAGGTTGGATGATCACCTTACAAGATTGGAAGTGAGCTAGCAAACTTGAAAGTATTCTTGATTTTATGTAACTAGAACTTGTAGAATATATGAAGAACACTAAGAACTTGAAGATAGAACTTGAGAGAGATCAATTAGATGAAGAAAATTGAAGAATGAAAGTGTTTGTAGGTGTTTTTGGTCGTTGGTGTATGGATTAGATATAAAGGATATGTAATTTTGTTTTCATGTAAATAAGTCATGAATGATTACTCATATTTTTGTAATTTTATGAGGTATTTCATGCTAGTTGCCAAATGATGGTTCCCACATGTGTTAGGTGACTCACATGGGCTGCTAAGAGCTGATCATTGGAGTGTATATACCAATAGTACATACATCTAAAAGCTGTGTATTGTACGAGTACGAATACGGGTGCATACGAGTAGAATTGTTGATGAAACTGAACGAGGATGTAATTGTAAGCATTTTTGTTAAGTAGAAGTATTTTGATAAGTGTATTGAAGTCTTTCAAAAGTGTATAAATACATATTAAACACTACATGTATATACATTTTAACTGAGTCGTTAAGTCATCGTTAGTCGTTACATGTAAGTGTTGTTTTGAAACCTTTAGGTTAACGATCTTGTTAAATGTTGTTAACCCAATGTTTATAATATCAAATGAGATTTTAAATTATTATATTATCATGATATTATCATGTATGAATATCTCTTAATATGATATATATACATTAAATGTCTTTACAACGATAATCGTTACATATATATCTCGTTTAAAAATCATTAAGTTAGTAGTCTTGTTTATACATATGTAGTTCATTATTAATATACTTAATGATATGTTTACTTATCATAGTATCATGTTAACTATATATATATATATCCATATATATATGTCATCATATAGTTTTTACAAGTTTTAACGTTCGTGAATCATCGGTCAACTTGGGTGGTCAATTGTCTATATGAAACATATTTCAATTAATCAAGTCTTAACAAGTTTGATTGCTTAACATGTTGGAAACATTTAATCATGTAAATATCAATCTCAATTAATATATATAAACATGGAAAAATTCGGGTCACTACAGTACCTACCCGTTAAATAAATTTCGTCCCGAAATTTTAAGCTGTTGAAGGTGTTGACGAATCTTCTGGAAATAGATGCGGGTATTTCTTCTTCATCTGATCTTCACGCTCCCAGGTGAACTCGGGTCCTCTACGAGCATTCCATCGAAACTTAACAATTGGTATCTTGTTTTGCTTAAGTCTTTTAACCTCACGATCCATTATTTCGACGGGTTCTTCGATGAATTGAAGTTTTTTGTTGATTTGGATTTCATCTAACGGAATAGTGAGATCTTCTTTAGCAAAACATTTCTTCAAATTCGAGACATGGAAAGTGTTATGTACAGCCGCGAGTTGTTGAGGTAACTCAAGTCAGTAAGCTACTGGTCCGACACGATCAATAATCTTGAATGGTCCAATATACCTTGGATTTAATTTCCCTCGTTTACTAAATCGAACAACGCCTTTCCAAGGTGCAACTTTAAGCATCATGTCATAACCCGTCCTTAACCATAAGAATGAGTTAGATAACGTATGATTTCATTGCGAGGTATTGACCTCTATATGCGACATTTTTAAAAGAACAACTGCATTTATTTTACATTACAAACCATAACTCTTATTTTAATACAAGCTTTAGACAATAAAAAGATGATTATCGTTTAGCGATAATCTTAGACTTACAAACTTTACATGTGATGATAACAATACGATTTCTAGCATATTTTACATTACAAATCCTCCGATATGCAGTTTTATTTTTGACACAAATATGCATACTCAAGATCTTGTTTAAATTCAACATGTTGCAGCGGAAGCTTTTAGTTATCACCTGAGAATAGACATGTTTAAAACGTCACCATAAAGTTGGTGAGATATAGGTTTAATGCCGGCAGCGATATAAATATATAGACCACAAGATTTCATATATAAACATTTTAATAAAAATATTCTAAGTGGTTGAGCACTTGATAACCATACTTAACATTTAATCACGTCTCATATTCCCTTTATTATGAAATCTTACTACACCGTACCAAGTATAGTCACGAAACGAAGTACTGTGCAACTGTTGAATACTGGTCGTCCAGTCCGGTTGGGGTTGTCAGGCCCGATAGATCTATCAACAGGATTCGCGTTTACAATACCGCTGTAAATAATAGTTACCAAGCTACAGGGAAGTATGCCAGTGGTACAACTCAACGTAGAATATATTTTTCAGTTACTTGTGTCCATATCGTAAAACATAAAATACATGTATTCTCATCCCAAAATATTTAGAGTTTAAAAGTGGGACTATATACTCACTTTTGCCTTGAAGATATATATATTTTGACTTGGTCTCCGGTTGATATCACGAACCTATCCATATATAATATATCAATATATTTTCATTTTAAACAATCGTCACATATATATACTTATAATACTTTTAATGTCTTCTTAGTCCGTAGTTAGCAATTCAATTTTAATGGTTCATATTTAGGTGTTTAATAAATAAATAAAACCCCCATCGAAATAAAACCCCATTGTATTCGTATTGGTCGGGATTAATCTTGACCCACGGTACCGGTGTTGTCAAATGACGTGTTGCGTACATAAAGTACCGGTGTTGTCAAATGACGTGTTGCGTACAATCATGGGATCTTATGATTAATCTTCTCGTATTGTTTACGGGTGATCCTGAAATATATAAAATTAAATTATGAGTACATATATATAAAATATCATGTTATTTTAAAAAGATGTGATTTATTTAATTTTTCTCCAATTATTTTCGTGGCTAAACTAGTCTTGGATATCCGATTTTGTTTTGGTCATAGTTTCTTCGTTACAACTCCGTTTTCGTTGGTTCAACTTGCCACTTCCTTGGATCGAGTCCTTCTTTAAGAATATGAACTGTAAATACCTTAGTTTGTATTCGAAATCACAGGTCATAGGTCAAACTTTGGTGAAACTTATGAAGTTAATCATTTTCCATCATGTAAACAACCTTAAATGATTATTTTTCTAAAAATACTTATACTTTGAGTTAAATCATGAAATTTTTATGTGTTATCATATTCATAGTAAATATCATTTTTCCAGAAAATAAACCTCCAATTCAAGGTTCAAGATAGTTTTTAATTATCCAACCCAAAACAGCCCCCGGTTGCACTCCGACGTCGTAAAAACAGTTTTTAAGGTGTTCTTTGAAAAACCAAGTTATACCTTGTTAAATTAGAATATATTTATGATATATTACAGGTCTTGAAGTATTTTAAAAGTTAAGTTAGAAGGATCTATTTAGTTTGCAGACAAGTTTGAAAACATTCAAACTATGTTCTTGTTGTTAAAATTTTATACCATAAAATAAGATAGCTATATATATATATATGAATCGAATAAGGTTATGAACAAAGTTACTACCTCAAGTTACTTGGACAAGATTGCTGTAAAATAGGAGTAAAAACCTAGAACCAAAAGAGTAATGGAGTTGGATCAAAAGGTTGGAAATAAACTTGTATTCTTGAAAGGATTATTGAAGTGTTCTTGGAAGGTTTTTCTTGTGATGATTAAGGGTTGTTTTTGAGCTAGATCTTCATGGTAACTTGCTGAATTGTTGAAGGTGTTTAAGGGTTATGGAAGAGTGTGTGTTTAACTAAGAAATGATGTAGAAATTTGAATCAAAATGAAGTGCCCATGAAGCTTATAAAAAACGTGGAACTAAGGTGTTCATGACAAGATTTTAGTTTGTTATCTTATGTAATTAGTCAATAAGCTTCCAAATTCCAATTACCTTATACCTAGGGCATGAACAAGGGCTGGTTGGTGGTGATTTGATGTGTATATACCAATAGTAAATACGTATAGAAGCTAGGTATGATACGGGTACATATACTCCAGATATACGTATAGAAATCTTGTGAAAACGGAATGAGGATTCAAATATAGCTATCTTTTGTGAATATACTTATATGGTTTTATGTATTTAAGTCCTTAAAAAGTGATTAAATACATTATATATACGATATATGTATAAACATTATAGGTCATAAGTATTTATGTCAAATGACGTTACGTATGGTTATCGTTTTGAAAACTTAAGTTAGTAGTTTCAAAATATACTTATAACTTATTGTTATTAATACCAAATGAGGTATTAAAACATTCTTAGATCATGTTAAATATGTATATATACATATATATACACAAACGTATAATTATCATATGTTATATAGTTCGTGATATCATCGGTCAAACTAGACGGTCAAACGTTGTGTAAAACTCTTTTCAAAAACATAAATCTCAACAATTTGGATTGCTTATCATGTTGGTAAGGTTTAATTTATGTAAATATTAATCTTATAAGTATAGAACGATCGAAAAAGTGCGGGTCATTACACATGACCATCTCTCCAATTTCAAATTCTATATCTTTTCTTTTAATGTCAGCGTAGCTCTTTTGTTGACTTTGGGCGGTTTTCAACCGTTGTTGAATTTGGATGATCTTCTCGGTAGTTTCTTGTATAATCTCTGGACCCGTAATCTGTCTATCCCCCACTTCACTCCAACAAATCAGAGACCTGCACTTTCTACCATAAAGTGCTTCAAACGGCGCCATCTCAATGCTTGAATGGTAGCTGTTGTTGTAGGAAAATTCTGCTAACGGTAGATGTCGATCCCAACTGTTTTCGAAATCAATAAAACATGCTCGTAGCATGTCTTCAAGCGTTTGTATCGTCCTTTCGCTCTGCCTATCAGTTTGTGGATGATAGGCAGTACTCATGTCTAGACGAGTTCCTAATGCTTGCTGTAATGTCTGCCAGAATCTTGAAATAAATCTGCCATCCCTATCAGAGATAATAGAGATTGGTATTCCATGTCTGGAGACGACTTCCTTCAAATACAGTCGTGCTAACTTCTCCATCTTGTCATCTTCTCTTATTGGTAGGAAATGTGCTGATTTGGTGAGACGATCAACTATTACCCAAATAGTATCAAAACCACTTGCAGTCCTTGGCAATTTAGTGATGAAATCCATGGTAATGTTTTCCCATTTCCATTCCGGGATTTCGGGTTGTTGAAGTAGACCTGATGGTTTCTGATGCTCAGCTTTGACCTTAGAACACGTCAAACATTCTCCTACGTATTTAGCAACATCGGCTTTCATACCCGACCACCAAAAATGTTTCTTAAGATCCTTGTACATCTTCCCCGTTCCAGGATGTATTGAGTATCTGGTTTTATGAGCTTCTCTAAGTACCATTTCTCTCATATCTCCAAATTTTGGTACCCAAATCCTTTCAGCCCTATACCGGGTTCCGTCTTCCCGAATATTAAGATGCTTCTCCGATCCTTTGGGTATTTCATCCTTTAAATTTCCCTCTTTTAAAATTCCTTGTTGCGCCTCCTTTATTTGAGTAGTAAGGTTATTATGAATCATTATATTCTTAGATTTTACTCGAATGGGTTCTCTGTCCTTCCTGCTCAAGGCATCGGCTACCACATTTGCCTTTCCCGGGTGGTAACGAATCTCAAAGTCGTAATCATTCAATAATTCAATCCACCTACGCTGCCTCATATTCAGTTGTTTCTGATTAAATATGTGTTGAAGACTTTTGTGGTCGGTATATATAATACTTTTGACCCCATATAAGTAGTGCCTCCAAGTCTTTAATGCAAAAACAACCGCGCCTAATTCCAAATCATGTGTTGTATAATTTTGTTCGTGAATCTTCAATTGTTTAGACGCATAAGCAATCACCTTCGTTCGTTGCATTAATACACAACCGAGACCTTGCTTTGATGCATCACAATAAATCACAAAATCATCATTCCCTTCAGGCAATGACAATATAGGTGCCGTAGTTAGCTTTTTCTTCAATAACTGAAATGCTTTCTCTTGTTCATCATTCCATTCAAATTTCTTCCCTTTATGCATTAATGCAGTCAAGGGTTTTGCTATTCTGGAAAAGTCTTGGATGAACCTTCTGTAGTAACCAGCTAGTCCTAAAAACTGGCGTATGTGTTTCGGAGTTTTCGGGGTTTCCCACTTTTCAACAGTTTCTATCTTTGCCGGATCCACCTTAATACCTTCTTTGTTCACTATGTGACCGAGGAATTGAACTTCTTCCAACCAAAATGCACACTTTGAAAACTTAGCGTACAATTCTTCCTTCCTCAATACTTCTAACACCTTTCTCAAATGTTCACCGTGTTCTTGGTCATTCTTTGAGTAAATAAGTATGTCATCAATGAAAACAATGACAAACTTGTCAAGGTATGGTCCACACACTCGGTTCATAAGGTCCATGAACACAGCTGGTGCATTAGTTAAACCAAACGGCATGACCATAAACTCGTAATGACCGTGACATGTTCTGAAAGCAGTCTTTGGAATATCATCTTCTTTCACCCGCATTTGATGATACCCGGAATGTAAGTCAATCTTTGAATAAACAGACGAGCCTTGTAGTTGATCAAATAAGTCGTCGATTCTCGATAGTGGGTAGCGGTTCATGATGGTAAGTTTGTTCGACTCTCGGTAGTCGATACACAACCTGAATGTACCATCTTTCTTCTTGACAAAAAAACAGGAGCTCCCCACGGTGATGTGCTTGGTCGAATGAAACCACGCTCTAAAAGTTCTTGTAATTGGCTTTGTAGTTCTTTCATCTCGCTGGGTGCGAGTCTGTAAGGAGCACGAGCTATTGGTGCAGCTCCTGGTACAAGATCTATTTGAAATTCAACGGATCGATGTGGGGGTAATCCCGGTAATTCTTTCGAAAATACATCGGGAAATTCTTTTGCAATGGGAACATCATTGATGCTCTTTTCTTCAGTTTGTACTTTCTCGACGTGTGCTAGAACAGCATAGCAACCTTTTCTTATTAGTTTTTGTGCCTTCAAATTACTAATAAGATGTAGCTTCGTGTTGCCCTTTTCTCCGTACACCATTAAGGGTTTTCCTTTTTCCCGTATAATGCGAATTGCATTTTTGTAACAAACGATCTCTGCTTTCACTTCTTTCAACCAGTCCATACCGATTATCACATCAAAACTCCCTAACTCTACTGGTATCAAATCAATCTTAAATGTTTCGCTAACCAGTTTAATTTCTCGATTCCGACATATATTATCTGCTGAAATTAATTTACCATTTGCTAATTCGAGTAAAAATTTACTATTCAAAGGCGTCAATGGACAACTTAATTTAGCACAAAAATATCTACTCATATAGCTTCTATCCGCACCCGAATCAAATAAAACGTAAGCAGATTTATTGTCAATAAGAAACGTACCCGTAACAAGCTCCGGGTCTTCCTGTGCCTCTGCCGCATTAATATTGAAAACTCTTCCGCGGCCTTGTCCATTCATGTTCTCCTGGTTCGGGCAATTTCTAATAATGTGGCCCGGTTTTCCACATTTATAACAAACTACATTGGCATAACTTGCTCCGACACTACTTGCTCCGCCATTACTCGTTCCGACACCATTTGTTCCTTTCGTTCTATTAACCCCTGGTCCGTAGACCTCACACTTCGCCGCGCTATGACCATTTCTTTTACACTTTTTGCAAAATTTGGTGCAGAACCCCGAGTGATACTTTTCACACCTTTGGCATAGCTGCTTCTGATGTTGTTGTTGTTGTTGTTGCGGTTATTATTGTTGTTGGGATGATTGTTGTAGTAGTTGTTGTTGTTGTTGTTGTTGTTGTTGTTGTTGGGCCGTTTGTTGTAGTTGCGATTGATGTTGCGATTGTTGGGATAATTATTACGATTATTGTTGTAATTGCTGTTGTTGTTGTATTGGTGATTCTTATCACCATTTTCCTCCCACTTTCTTTTGACTTGCTTCACATTGGCCTCTTCAGCAGTCTGTTCTTTAATTCTTTCTTCAATCTGGTTCACTAGTTTGTGAGCCATTCTACATGCCTGTTGTATAGAGGCGGGCTCGTGTGAACTTATATCTTCTTGGATTCTTTCCGGTAATCCTTTCACAAACGCGTCGATCTTCTCTTCCTCATCTTCGAATGCTCTCGGACACAATAGGCACAATTCTGTGAATCGTCTTTCGTACGTGGTAATATCAAATCCTTGGGTTCGTAAACCTCTAAGTTCTATCTTGAGCTTATTGACCTCGGTTCTGGGACGGTGCTTCTCATTCATCAAGTGCTTGAATGCTGACCACGGTAGTGCGTACGCATCATCTTGTCCCACTTGCTCTAGATAGGTATTCCACCATATTAACGTAGAACCTGTGAAGGTATACATAGCGTACTTCACTATGTCCTCTTCAGTACACTTACTTATGGCAAACACCGATTCGACCTTCTCGGTCCACCGTTTCAATCCAATCGGTCCTTCGGTTCCATCAAATTCTAAAGGTTTGCAGGCAGTAAATTCCTTGTAGGTGCATCCTACACGATTTCCTGTACTGCTAGATCCAAGGTTATTGTTGGTATGTAGCGCAGCCTGTACTGCGGCTATATTTGAAGCTAGAAAAGTACGGAATTCCTCTTCATTCATATTCACGGTGTGTCGAGTAGTCGGTGCCATTTCCTTCAAAATAGTCAAATGGAACAAGTTAATCATACAGAATATTAAGAGTAGTTAATAGTATTTCGTAGCATAATATGAACTCATTTATAAAAGCTTTTTCTTCATATTAGCATTTTATAAGTTTAAATTTGGGTAGTACCTACCCGTTAAGTTCATACTTAGTAGCTAATATACAATTCAACTACTACAATTCTATATGAAAAACTGATTATAATAATATTTCGCGTTCAAACTTTTATACAATATTTTACAAACTTACAATACCGCTTATTTTACATAAAGCATGAAATATAGCACACAATAACTTTGATACAAGATAGTTGTGAAGATAATTCTAGCTAGTACACAAGTCGTTCAGCAAAGGCAATAAAGACAAGTAATTCATACGTCCAGAAACAAGTCATGCATTCGGGTTTTACTAGGACTACTTCCCATCCTTGGTCTTGTGGAACATAACCTTTATGGCCATTGATAAGACAGCGTGTTGTAACGTCCTCAAAGGGACGAGGGTTACGTAATGACCAACAGTCTCGTAATAACCTAAAAACCTCATTTCTTACCCCAATTACCGACTCCGTCACTTGTGGGAACGTTTTGTTTAATAGTTGTAGCCCGATGTTCTTTTTCTCACTTTGGTGAGAAGCGAACATTACTAACCTGTAAGCATAACATGCTTCTTTATGTTGCATGTTAGCCGCTTTTTCTAAATCATGAAGTCCTATATTCGGATACATTGAGTCAAAATAATTTCTTAACCCGTTGCGTAAAATAGCATTTGGGTTCCCCGCAATATATGCGTCAAAGTAAACACATCGTAACTTATGGGTTTCCCAATGTGATATCCCCCATCTTTCAAACGAAAGTCTCTTATTAACCAAGACATTCTTGGAACGTTCTTCGAATGTCTTACAAACTGATTTTGCCGTAAATAGTTGTGCCGAAGAATTCTGACCGACTCTAGACAAGATTTCATCAATCATGTCTCCGGGTAGGTCTCTTAAAATATTGGGTTGTCTATCCATTTTGTGTTTTTATACTGTAAAATAGACAAGAGTTAGATTCATAAAAAATAATAATTATTAATACAAGCAATTTTTACATATATCATAAAGCATAAGCACACTATATTACATATATTACACCACACGAATACAACTATCTTATTCCGACTCGCTCGTTTCTTCTTCTTCGGTTTTGGTTCGTTTTGCCAAGTTTCTAGGGATATATGATGTTCCCCTAATACGAGCTGTCGTTTTCCACAACGGTTTAGAAAAACCTGGTGGTTTAGAGGTTCCCGGGTCATTGTTACAACTTAAGGGCTTCGGGGGTTGACGATACATATAAAGTTCATCGGGGTTGGAATTAGATTTCTCTATTTTTATGCCCTTTCCCTTATTATTTTCTTTTGCTTTTTTAAATTCAGTTGGGGTAATTTCTATAACATCATCGGAATTCTCGTCGGAATCCGATTCATCGGAGAATTGGTAATCCTCCCAATATTTTGCTTCTTTGGCGGAAACACCATTGACCATAATTAACCTTAGTCGGTTGGTTGAGGATTTTCTTTTACTTAACCGTTTTATTATTTCCCCCACCGATTCTATTTCCTCCTCCGGTTCCTCCTCTTCCGGTTCTGATTCTTCTTCCAGTTCTTCTTCGAGAACTTGTGAATCAGTCCAATATATATTCGAATCTTCGTTATTATTAGGTGAGTCAATGGGATTTGTGCTAGAGGTAGACATCTATCACACAATATCAAACATGTTAAGAGATTAATATATCACATAATATATACATGTTAATAATATATAGTTTCCAACAAAAATGTTAAGCAATCATTTTTAAAGAAAACACGGTCGAAGTCCAGACTCACTAATGCATCCTAACAAAGGTGCAAGTATAAGACACACTAATGCAAATTTTCTGGTTCTCTAAGACCAACGCTCGGATACCAACTGAAATGTCCCGTTCTTATTGATTAAAAACGTTCCATATTAATTGATTTCTTTGCGAGGTTTTGACCTCTATATGAGACATTTTTCAAAGACTGCATTCATTTTAAAACAAACCATAACCTTTATTTCATCAATAAAGGTTTAAAAAGCTTTACGTAGATTATCAAATAATGATAATCTAAAATATCCTGTTTACACACGACCATTACATAATGGTTTACAATACAAATATGTTACAACAAAATAAGTTTCTTGAATGCAGTTTTTACACAATATCATACAAGCATGGACTCCAAATCTCGTCCTTATTTAAGTATGCGACAGCGGAAGCTCTTAATAATCACCTGAGAATAAACATGCTTAAAACGTCAACAAAAATGTTGGTGAGTTATAGGTTTAACCTATATATATCAAATCGTAACAATAGACCACAAGATTTCATATTTCAATACACATCCCATACATAGAGATAAAAATTATTCATATGGTGAACACCTGGTAATCGACATTAACAAGATGCATATATAAGAATATCCCCATCATTCCGGGACACCCTTCGGATATGATATAAATTTCGAAGTACTAAAGCATCCGGTACTTTGGATGGGGTTTGTTAGGCCCAATAGATCTATCTTTAGGATTTTCGTCAATTAGGGTGTCTGTTCCCTAATTCTTAGATTACCAGACTTAATAAAAAGGGGCATATTCGATTTCGATAATTCAACCATAGAATGTAGTTTCACGTACTTGTGTCTATTTTGTAAATCATTTATAAAATCTGCATGTATTCTCATCCCAAAAATATTAGATTTTAAAAGTGGGACTATAACTCACTTTCACAGATTTTTACTTCGTCGGGAAGTAAGACTTGGCCACTGGTTGATTCACGAACCTATAACAATATATACATATATATCAAAGTATGTTCAAAATATATTTACAACACTTTTAATATATTTTGATGTTTTAAGTTTATTAAGTCAGCTGTCCTCGTTAGTAACCTACAACTAGTTGTCCACAGTTAGATGTACAGAAATAAATCGATAAATATTATCTTGAATCAATCCACGACCCAGTGTATACGTATCTCAGTATTGATCACAACTCAAACTATATATATTTTGGAATCCACCTCAACCCTGTATAGCTAACTCCAACATTCACATATAGAGTGTCTATGGTTGTTCTGAAATATATATAGATGTGTCGACATGATAGGTCGAAACATTGTATACGTGTCTATGGTAATAGATTTGTTACCAATATTCACGTAGCTAAAATGAGAAAAATTATCCAATCTTGTTTTACCCATAACTTCTTCATTTTAAATCCGTTTTGAGTGAATCAAATTGCTATGGTTTCATATTGAACTCTATTTTATGAATCTAAACAGAAAAAAGTATAGGTTTATAGTCGGAAAAATAAGTTACAAGTCATTTTTGTAAAGGTAGTCATTTCAGTCGAAAGAACGACGTCTAGATGACCATTTTAGAAAACATACTTCCACTTTGAGTTTAACGATAATTTTTGGATATAGTTTCATGTTCATAATAAAAATCATTTTCTCAGAATAACAACTTTTAAATCAAAGTTTATCATAGTTTTTAATTAACTAACCCAAAACAGCCCGCGGTGTTACTACGACGGCGTAAATCCGGTTTTACGGTGTTTTTCGTGTTTACAGGTTTTAAATCATTAAGTTAGCATATCATATAGATATAGAACATGTGTTTAGTTGATTTTAAAAGTCAAGTTAGAAGGATTAACTTTTGTTTGCGAACAAGTTTAGAATTAACTAAACTATGTTCTAGTGATTACAAGTTTAAACCTTCGAATAAGATAGCTTTATATGTATGAATCGAATGATGTTATGAACATCATTACTACCTTAAGTTCCTTGGATAAACCTACTAGAAAAGAGAAAAATGGATCTAGCTTCAACGGATCCTTGGATGGCTCGAAGTTCTTGAAGCAGAATCATGACACGAAAACAAGTTCAAGTAAGATCATCACTTGAAATAAGATTGTTATAGTTATAGAAATTGAATCAAAGTTTGAATATGATTATTATATTGTATTAGAATGATAACCTACTGTAAGAAACAAAGATTTCTTGAGGTTGGATGATCACCTTACAAGATTGAAAGTGAGCTAGCAAACTTGAAAGTATTCTTGATTTTATGTAACTAGAACTTGTAGAATATATGAAGAACACTTAGAACTTGAAGATAGAACTTGAGAGAGATCAATTAGATGAAGAAAATTGAAGAATGAAAGTTTTTGTAGGTGTTTTTGGTCGTTGGTGTATGGATTAGATATAAAGGATATGTTATTTTGTTTTCATGTAAATAAGTCATGAATGATTACTCATATTTTTGTAATTTTATGAGATATTTCATGCTAGTTGCCAAATGATGGTTCCCACATGTGTTAGGTGACTCAAATGGGCTGCTAAGAGCTGATCATTGGAGTGTATATACCAATAGTACATACATCTAAAAGCTGTGTATTGTACGAGTACGAATACGGGTGCATACGAGTAGAATTGTTGATGAAACTGAATGAGGATGTAATTGTAAGCATTTTTGTTAAGTAGAAGTATTTTGATAAGTGTATTGAAATCTTTCAAAAGTGTATAAATATATATTAAACACTACATGTATATACATTTTAACTGAGTCGTTAAGTCATCGTTAGTCGTTACATGTAAGTGTTGTTTTGAAACCTTTAGGTTAACGATCTTGTTAAATGTTGTTAACCCAATGTTTATAATATCAAATGAGATTTTAAATTATTATATTATCATGATATTATCATGTATGAATATCTCTTAATATGATATATATACATTAAATGTCTTTACAACGATAATCGTTACACATATGTCTCGTTTAAAAATCATTAAGTTAGTAGTCTTGTTTTTACATATGTAGTTCATTGTTAATATACTTAATGATATGTTTACTTATCATAGTATCATGTTAACTATATATATATATATATCCATATATATGTCATCATATAGTTTTTACAAGTTTTAACGTTCGTGAATCATCGGTCAACTTGGGTGGTCAATTGTCTATATGAAACATATTTCAATTAATCAAGTCTTAACAAGTTTGATTGCTTAACATGTTGGAAACATTTAATCATGTAAATATCAATCTCAATTAATATATATAAACATGGAAAAATTCGGGTCACTACAACATGCATACCATTTCATAATATATCCAACTATAATTGACTTAATAATAATCTTGATGAACTCAATGACTCGAATGCAACGTCTTTCAAAATATGCCATGAATGACTTCAAGTAATATCCTTAAAATGAGCTAATGCACAGCGGAAGATTTCTTTCATACCTGAGAATAAACATGCTTTAAAGTGTCAACCAAAAGGTTGGTGAGTTCATTAGTTTAACATAAATAATCATTTCCATCATTTTAATAGACCACGAGGTTTCATTTTCAGTTCTCACAAATATACGTCCCATACATAGAGACAAAAATAATCATTCATATGGATTGAACACCTGGTAACCGACATTTACAATATGCATTTAAGAATATCCCCATCATTCCGGGATCCTCCTTCGGACATGATATAAATTTCGAAGTACTAAAGCATCCGGTACTTTGGATGGGGCTTGTTGGGCCCGATAGATCTATCTTTAGAGTTCGCGTCAATTAGGGTGTCTGTTCCCTAATTCTTAGATTACCAGACTTAATAAAAAGGGGCATATTTCAACCATATAATGTAGTTTCAATTACTTGTGTCTATTTCGTAAAACAGTTATAAAAACAGCGCATGTATTCTCAGTCCCAAAAATATATATTGCAAAAGCATTTAAAAAGGGATTAATGAAACTCACCTAATGTATTTTGTAGTAAAAATACATATGACTATATTGAACAATGCAGGGTTGGCCTCGGATTCACGAACCTATATCATTCATATATCTATTAAGACATATACTTGTAATCGAACAAATATATTTATTTATATTATTATTAGTGATGTAATTTATATATATAGGAGACTAATAGGTTCATTATATATATTTTCATTATATATATAGATATATTAGTATAGTTAAGTTATGTGTATTAAATATATATTTATATATAAAATCTTTATTTTTATGTTTATAATTTTAATAACGTCTTTAAAACTTTTATTTTTCATAATCGTAATTATTTTAATAATAATGACATAGATAATACTGATATCAATAATAATGATAGTTTTAGTAAAAAATAATACTAATAATAATAATGGTAATTTTTAATAGTTTTAATAGAAATTATCAGTAATTATACAATATCACTAATATTAATGTTTAAATGATAAGTCTATTAATGATACTTTGTAATATTAATAATAATGATGATAATACTAATAATAATACCTATGTGGATGATAATAATAACACTAACAATTATAAAATGTTACAAGTACTAATATTAATGAAAATAATAATAATTTGTATCATTTTCATAATAATAATAATCATAATCATAATTATAATAATAAATTATAGTCTTTATAATAATACTTATACTAGTAATAATAAGTGTTCTAAAAATAACCATAATAATAATAATCACAATACTAATAATAATAATAATTTTGGTAATGAAATCTACCTTCCAAAGCCTTTCTAAAAAAATATGCCCTGAACCGGGTTTGAACTAGAGACCTCCCGCTCACCCGCAAACACACTTAACCATTCCCTTTGTCTTGTTTATCTGATTTATAAGGCAACCCAAACTATATATCTAGTATTTCATTTAGCCATGTTCATCATCTTCTTCACCAAGTTTAAAATCAAACGGGGGCAAAAACTCAACAACAATCGAACGGGTTTTCATTTATGACTTGTAAACAACATGAAACAAAAAAAAATGTGTTCATGATATAAAAAAAATGAGAAAAAAAACAAAAAAAAATCCTACTGCTTGCTGGTAGCCAAGAAAAAAAAAATTTGTTTTCAATTTTGAGTTCGTTTTGGACAATCTTTACAACATGAAACATGTTTCAAATCATTCCTAAAATCTATCTAAATCATCAATTTAACTGGAAACTTCAACACGATTATGAATTTCGCGATGAACACTTTCTTTAACTTTTGAAAAAATAACTTTGACTCGCAAATTCGATTTCGTTATTAAGAATTGGAACTTGAGATTTTACAAGAAGTTTAAGTAAATGATTCCTAACAACTCTACATTTCTAGTTTTTGAAATTTGTTTCGAATTCTCGTTAGTGTATATCACTGTGAAGAACTCAAGAACTCAAAAATTGATTTTTAGATTAAGAGTGTTATAGGTTATGATTACAACATGAATTGTGTTGCAAATCATTCCTATAAACTTTATGGATCATCAAATTAACTAGAGATATCAAAACAAACTCGAATTTGATTCAAGAACACTTAGTTGACTTTGAAAACCAAAACTTTGACTCTCAAATTAGAGATTGATAGAAAGAATTGAAGATTGAAAACTTACAGATAGTTTAGATAGACGATTCCTAACAAGACTGCATTATTACATTTTGAAAATTCATTCAAAATCAAAATATGGTAAAAAAGATGAATGTACAGAGTGTCGAGCTTATTTTGTGATTTTTATATTTTACTTAATGAATTGCAGAATAATTCTTTTATAGAGTGATTGCATTGATCCTAATTGAGTTATGAAATGGACATCTAACAGATTATAGACAGAAAATAAAATTTGAAAAAGTTGGATTGAAATGGGTAACGGAATGGTACTAGTTCTTGACTTTTTTGTTTTTTAATTAGATTAATATTAATAATTAATAAATATATTAATAATAATAATAATAATAATAATAATAATAATAATAATAATAATAATAATAATAATAATAATAATAATAATAATAATAATAATAATAATAATAATAATAATAATAATAATAATAATAATAATAATAATAATAATCATCATCATCATCATCATCATCATCATCATCATCATTATATCCATAATAATAATAAGTAATAATGATAAAAAAATCATAAAAAATGATAATAATATTATTAATGATAAAAATAATGGTTTCTTTAATAATAATATCTAATTCACGGAGTATTATATTGTGTCCATTGCTAAACAGTTAACATATAAAAGTGTTCCTAAAAATCCCAATTTTTCAAATTAAGTTTATTTATTTATTCTGGTCATTAACTGTTTAAAACCAGATCAAAAAGGTTCATTATTTATTTATTTTCTGTTCCAATTAATATGTACGGAGTACTAAGATTTAAACTAAAAATATTTCCGTCAATCCTGTAATCTTCGTAATTCGATTTACAGTCCAACTTTTATTTTAATACTTCATATATATGTATTAGATCTATATGAACATTAATGAGATGCCAACCGAGTGTTACTGATGTTTACTAATTAGGCCCGAATCATTCATTTTTAATATATTCCCTTTTCATATATAAACAATTTTAAGTAGCAAGTTTAACTACTAATTAAATTAAATATATTATATATTTTTAAACAATTAGATTTAATATAATTTTATATATTTACAAGTAATATCTATACACACATATATATTTATATATTTATAATAATGGTCTTCATTACATCGCATTTTATTTTACATATTTATTTTCAACAATTTAATCATTTATTATTTCAAATAATATTTCAAATTATTATATATATATTTTTAAATATATATGTATCTATTTACAAATAATGTTCGTGAATCGTCGCGAATGGCCAAAGGTTAATTGAATGTATAACAATAGTTCAAAATTTTTAAGACTCAACATTACAGACTTTGCTTATCGTGTCGGAATCAAATAAGATTCAAGTTTAAATTTTGTCGGAAATTCCCGGGTCATCACAGTACCTACCCGTTAAAGAAATTTCGTCCCGAAATTTGAGTGAGGTCGTCATAGCTAACGTTAAAAATATTTTCATGACGAATTTGAGCTGATAAATAGAGTTTTATTGCTGTTGAGTAATGTGGATAAGATAATTCGATTACTCGAAGAATACGAGTGAAGCTATCACCAAATAGTGAAATGAGAAAGACATGTTTCATCATAACTTTTGACTAGTCATGGTTGAATTTAGAAAATAAGATGCGTCTTAACTTTTGACGTAGTCAAGGTTGAATTCCGGAATTCAAGGGATTCAAAGAAAATTTTCGAAATCTAAAAGATTTGATTCTTCGGCGAGTAAGGAAATTAAGATCTCTATAATTAAATACGATGATCTGCCTCGATTTCTCTGTCTGATATTTCCATTATAAATTAAACTCCTCCGTTCCATTATTCTCACCATTCCTATACTTTCTTTCTTAGTTCATACATCCAAAAGATTGTGAAAATGCTTAGTCCAGTTCTAATCCCTAATATTTTCCTAATTATCATTTCTGTCATCCTTCTTTTCAATCTTCCACCAGAAAAATCTGTTTACTTTTAATATAACCTTGGGTTGATACTATTCTTAATTATGTCGTGTCTTTATATTGCTATTCCTATTAATATCCACGGTTTGTAATTTATGTGTTGTTATAGGTCTTTATATCTTCCCTTATGTTTCGGAGCTCTTTGCCTTTTTATTCTCTTCTCAACCTCTAGTAAAGCGAGTAATTGTTCAGAATTCGTAAGTATGGAGTTTCGAATGATTATTATTCTAAGCAAAAAGGAATGTATTAGCACAATTCGATTTGTCAAATTACCAAAATCACTGAGGATAGAACTATCAAGAATATATTTTCTTGATATGTTTATATATCAGATAAAATGTAAGAGTCGTGTAACATGGCACATGATGACGTTATAATCTGTGAATCATCATGTTTCATTAGAAACTCAGCATGAATTACTGTAATATAATCACGTTGATCAAGTGTCATTATATTATACTAACTCATGCATCAGTTCCCAACACTACTTCAAAAACATTCATAATTTAAACTCGAATTTTACAGAAATTTAGAAACTAAAACAGTTTTCTTTTATGAGATAACACAGATAGCGTGGAGAGATAATTAATATCGAACGAGAATATTTATGAAGATATCTTCAGAAATATTGAGGATATTTACAATGAAAGATATGATAATATCTTGGAATGTTAGAACCAAATTGTGATGAAGAAATTCATTCATGATGATTTAGAGCGGTTAAGGAGTAAGGTATTCGCTAAAGATTTCATCAGAAATAGAGTCATCAGGATTCTTTAAATATAGGGTTTAGTCCTTGTATTTGTCCTTGGTCTCCTTCATGTTTGCTCGATTCATTTTTCAGAACTCAGAGATCTGATTCGTAAGCCAGAGTGCTTTTCAGAATTTCAGAATGAAAATTCATAATTCTATGAGATAAATATTATATGAATACATATAACTGTTGATGTAGAAATGCTATGAGATTCAAATTATTGATTGTGGATTTTCGGTAATTGGTATGGCAATTCTTGTTATAAGATGTGAATGAGTATATGAATAGGTTTTAACGAACAACTCTAATGGTTCTTCGGAGAGAATTAAGCCAATGAGTAATGAAGTTGCTGGTAAGTTTAATGCTAATGTGGTGGAATATAAACGGTCCCCCGGTAACGATGATGAAGGGGTAATCTTTATAATAGGGTTTATTCGAATAAATAACTTGAAGTTGATTTGCTGGAGCTGTCACAAAATTGGCTAATTTGAAAAAGAAATTGCGTTGTTATTTTCGAAAATAACAATGCCAAAGAAGCTAACACATATACATGTTAAACATTTATACAGGTTTCGAGAATTTTTCAGGTGCATAACTATATGCGTAAATCTTTTCTTCCGTAGATGAAGTGCGGTTGATTCATCCTCCCGATTGAGGTGTTTTCAAGAATCACGAAAGGTTGGAACGCAGATTGTAATCGTCGAGATACAGATGAGGTTTAAGATGAAAATCAAGTGGCAAACTTGAAGAATTGTTTAGTTTCATATGTTATAATCAATATTTTAATTCATTTTAAATGTCCAATGTCGGTAGTCCTCAATTGATAGTCCACAGTTAGCAATATATAATATTCGAATTAATTAATACGTGTCGTGACCCGTATACGTCTCAGACTCGATCACAACTCAAACTATATATATTATTGTAGAATCAACCTCAACCCTGTATAGCTAACTCCCGCATTACTGCATATAGAGTGTCTATGGTTATTCCAAATAATATATATAGATGCGTCGATATGATATGTCAAAATCTTGTATACGTGTCCCGATATTTAAAGTGCGTAAAATAAATAACAGAAATTAAATGACGATAAATAAAGTGCGTAAAGTAAATAACAAAAATTAAATGACGATAAATAAAATTGGGAGAATGTAAATTGCGATAATTAAATTGCGATAAATAAAGTGTAATCAGTTAGCTGGGAACAATTAGTTAGGAACAGTTAGCGTGGATTCTTAACAAAATTTCTCATAGTTAATTTGTTTGTTTCTAAAAATAATGGTTTCTTTAATAATAATATCTAATTCACGGAGTATTATATTGTGTCCATTGCTAAACAATTAACATATAAAAGTGTTTCTAAAAATCCCAATTTTTCAAATTAAGTTTATTTATTTATTCTGGTCATTAACTGTTTAAAACCAGATCAAAAAGGTTCATTATTTATTTATTTTCTGTTCCAATTAATATGTACGGAGTACTAAGATTTAAACTAAAAATATTTCCGTCAATCCTGTAATCTTAGTAATTCGATTTACAGTCCAACTTTTATTTTAATACTTCATATATATGTATTAGATCTATATGAACATTAATGAGATGCCAACCGAGTGTTACTGATGTTTACTAATTAGGCCCGAATCATTCATTTTTAATATATTCCCTTTTCATATATAAACAATTTTAAGTAGCAAGTTTAACTACTAATTAAATTAAATATATTATATATTTTTAAACAATTAGATTTAATATAATTTTATATATTTACAAGTAATATCTATACACACATATATATTTATATATTTATAATAATGGTCTTCATTACATCGCATTTTATTTTACATATTTATTTTCAAAACAATTTAATCATTTATTATTTTAAATAATATTTCAAATTATTATATATATATTTTTAAATATATATGTATCTATTTACAAATAATGTTCGTGAATCGTCGGGAATGGCCAAAGGTTAATTGAATGTATAACAATAGTTCAAAATTTTTAAGAATCAACATTACAGACTTTGCTTATCGTGTCGGAATCAAATAAGATTCAAGTTTAAATTTGGTCGGAAATTCCCGGGTCATCACAAATAATACTAATAATAATAATTAATGTAATAATAATATAACAATTATAATTAAACTTGTAATTATATTTAATATATCAATATTACAATTTATTAATTATGTGTTATTATATTATATGATAACATTTAATTAATATTTAATATTTATATTTATATATTTACATATTTATTTACACACAATTGTTCGTGAATTGTCGGGAATAGTCAAAGGTTAAATGAATTCGTGAAAAATAGTTCACATGTTTTGAGACTCAACATTACAGACTTTGCTTATCGTGTTGGAAACATATAAAGATTAAGTTTAAATTTGGTCGGAAATTTCTGGGTCGTCACAAATCGGATCTCAGATCAATCTTTGAGTAACAACTAGATCCCTTTAATTTGTCGAATAAGTTATCAATCCTCGGTAGTGGATACCGATTCTTGATTGTCAACTTGTTCAGTTTCTATAGTGGTTACATAATCTCATTGATGGTTCAAGGTTATACGATGCGCGAGCTACCGGTGCCGCTCCTGATCAATTTAAAATTCATCTTCCCGATTCGGTGGGAGACCAGGTAGTTCCTCCGGAAAAACTTTAAGGAACTCCTTAACTATAGGAACATCTTTTGGTCTTCTTTCTTCAGGTACAACTTTGCTCACGTGAGCCATAAATACAATACATCCCTTCCTCGCACACTTCTGAACTTTCAAGCAGTTAACGAGATGTAGTTTGGAGTTGCTCTTTTCTCCATACACCATCATAGGTTCACCTTTTGCAATAGGAATACGAATAGCCTTTTGGTCACAGACTACCTCGGCTTTAGTGTCAGACAACCAGTTGATTCCAACCATAAGGTCAAAACTTCCCAGTTTAATAGGTATCACATCAATGTTAAAAGGCTTACCCTCTACCTTTAAAATACATCCATGATAAATCTTATCAGTTCTCATCAAGTTACCGTTCCCTAGTTCTATAGAATACACGTTATTTTAGGGGGAGATAGGGTTCTTAACGTTGTGACAAATATCCTTAGATATAAAACTTCTATCAGCACCAGTGTTAAACAAAACATAAACATGTTGATGATTGAGTGAAAACTTAGATGTGACTAGCTTCGGATCATAACAAGCTTCCGCGAAGTTTATATTGAATGCCCTGCCTCGAGCAGTTCCAGTGTTGTTATTCTTGGGACAATCTGTCTTAAAATGACCCGTCTGTCTATAACCAAAGAAATTATTTGCATTATTAGTACTATTTGCATTGCTCGTGGTGTTGTTGAGGTTAACCTTGCAATCCTTGGCCAAATGACCAAATTTCTTACACTGGTCCCAAATTATAGCAGTACAGGTTCCAAAGTGATGCTTGCCACACCTTTGACATTGTGGCTTCTTACCCTTATACCCAGAGTTAGCTTCAGTGACCCTAGTGTCATTTCTATAAGTTTCCTGCTTTTTGAACGGTTGTTGGTCATAGTTCTTATCTTGCTCACCGTTCCACTTTCTCTTTCCATCGTTTGACTTAACCTCACTAGCCGTAGTACCCTTCCCCTCTAGACAATCTGATCCAGTAACAAACTTGCCATATCAATAGCTACCTGTATAGTTGTGGGTTGGGAAGTAGTAACTCCACCTTGAATATTCTTATTTAAACCTTCAATATACTGCTCGATCTTACAAGTCTCAGGAGTGACCATCTCTGGACACATTAAAGCCAACTCGAAGAACCTTTTGTTATAGCTAGTGAGATCAGTACCAACTTACTTCGGCCCACAGAACTCACCTTCAATCTTCTTAATCTCGTTACGAGAACAATACTCCTCGATCATTCTCTGTTTCAAGGTTTCCCAAAGAAGAGCATACGCTTGATCATGACCCAGAGACTACGAATAACTATTCCACCAAGTGAGCGCACTGTAAGATAGTGTGCCAGTAGCAAAACTCACGCGATCAGCAACATTACACCCACGAATGCGAAAAATAGACTCTAACTTCTTGAACCATCGATTGAGACTAACTGATCCCTCAGTCCCACTAAAGGAGTGTGGGTTGCAGCTAGTGAATGTTTTTAAGAACATCCACTATGGCCATTGTTTTCGTTGTTGTTGTTGCTCCATCCACCACGGTCATTGTTGTTACGCATATTATTGAACTCTCTGAGCAACTCAGCTCTCTCTGTCGCGATATTCGGAGACAAGTCTCCTGATTTGTACTGCTGTAGACTCTTTGGGAGGCATGATCTTCAAAACAGGATAATACACTGGGTCAGTGTCAAAAATAACGCTATATATAAAAAATATACTAGCAACGAGTAGTGAAGACTAATAAATAGTAGTAATACGTAGAGATTTCTTAGTAGTGAGAAGTAGTGTTAAGTAGTACTAGTAGTGATAAGTAGTAACAGTAGTGACAGTAGTGTCAATAGTGATAGTAACGATAGTAGTGGTAGTAGTGACACTAGTGTTATGTAGTGATAGTAGTGGTAATAGTGTTGAGTAGTGACAACAGTGATAATCATAGTAGTGTTTCCTAAACACATGCAATTATCTATCACATAGCATCGATAAATACCATATAAATCACATATATATATATATATATATATATATTTAAGACAACACCACACAATATAAAGATTAATAGTCATTCATAACCGATAAATAATCCACCATATCCAAATATAATCCAGTAGTAAAAATCTAACCAAAATAAATGTCTAGTACTACTAGCCCGGTTTAAACCACCTGGTAAGTCTATACATAAAATAGTGGAAAGAATGATGAAGAAATGAATAGAAGAAAGTCCAGAGTCAAGTGACTCCTTCACTTCTTCCTCCGCCTAGTGTGAAAAGCTGGTCCATTACCCTTATTCTTGGCTAGAGCCGCCTCTAGGTCAGCTATCCTTGCAACATAAGTTTCATTCAGCCTTTCTTGCGCGAAGAACGTAGCCTTAATCTCGTACAGGTACTCATTCATAGACTTCATTGTTGCATGTAAACCCTCGATCACTTCGGGATGCGGAATAACTCTCATGATATCACTGAGGGAATCCACACGATCTCGTATAAACAAGTTCCTGTTAGTGTGGATTAGATCTATAGCGAGAATGTTAACAGGGTGGTTAGGCATTTGAGCAGGTGCAGGGTTATTAAGTGCCGGAGCATGTGCAGGTGCAGGTGCTACACTTGAGTTGTTTGAACTTCCTGATGAATTCAACATCTATCTCAGCAGTACAAGAATAGTTAGAGAAAGAACATCAATTAGATACAAAGTATAATCAATAAGTAATCATATAATGACTAAGTTCAGGTCGTAGTCTAGGCTCGCTAAAGTGTTCTAATGACTCGATCAGACACACTAATGCAAATCCTAGTTCCCTACGAACGTTTAGCTCTGATACCAACTATAACACTCCGCCAAATTCCCATCTGATGGTGTGTTAATCATAGGTCCCACAGTAACAGTTACGCCCTCTAAATGAGACGTTTCCTAAGCATTCGCATTTAATATTATTAAAAACAGTTGACTTTAAAACATAAGTCAATAACCCAAAAGAAATACTATTGTGATCATAACCACAAGCCAACAGTATTTCACAAGTGTAAAAAGTTTAAATGCGAAAGTAATTAAAATAATGTCTTTAAAATCATGCTGACTCCACAGCCAGACCAATGCATCAACTAACAGCGGAAGCTAGTATCTCTTATGGACCTGAGAACAAACACACAAAAACTGGTCAATAATAATGTTGGTGAATCTACAGGTTTAAGTATGTAAAACAGTATCTGAAAAACAATATTCAATAAGCACAATCCAAACGTTGCAAAATGTACATACATCCATGAGCACCTAAAGACTAGCATAAAGTCCTGCGTATAGTATACACTGCACTTATCCTTTACCCCATAAAACGTATACACTTGTTTGAGTGTACATAAAGTTCAAAGTAAATGCACCAAAGTTATAGTAGGGTGAGGTTTGTCTAACCTAACGGATCCGTCCATCTAAATTGTGCTTACCCAAAGGTAATAAAAGTATTCAAGCTAGGGGCTTTGTGAACAGTAACTCAATATGTATAATAGTACTCGTGTCAAAAGTAAAAGCATTTGTAAACATTGTGTATTCTCATTCCAGAAATAATAAGTAAAAGTGGGACTGTAGACTCACCTTTGAAAAGCTCGGTATGAAAAGTAAGCAAAAATAGCTTGTACGATTTACGGTCGAGTAATGCGACCTAGATATACGTACTTAGGTTAGTCAATAGTTGTATCTTATACAATAGATACTTCATAGAGTAAGTTGTCCTATTGCTCAGACCAACGCGTTTCAATAAAAAAGTCAACACATAGTCAACTAGTTCATGTAAGTCAACCAAAGTCAAATAAAAGTCAAACTTAGTCAAAGTGGTCAACCAAAGTCAACACATCAGTAGGTCCATGCCAATGTTTGTCAAATAGTCAAACTTGGTTCATAACATTCACCTTCAGTTTCAGTTTCAAGTTTCACCGATTACCGATTTCGTTGTCAAACCGCATGTTAAGTAGTGCGCAACCAAGACACATATGCACATATGACAATCAAGTTTCACTTATGGCATGTAAATGATCAGTATGTAATCCACATTCATTCATAAGTTCCAAGTTATGTCCCTAACGCGAAGTACATACTCGCATCCACAATAGACATTGCACGAAATCAGTTTTAATATGCGCATCAGTTTTATATTGGGCATAACCAGAGCTAGGAGCATGCAAATCAAGCAAGGTCAGTGGCTAAATTTTAAGGACAAGCTAAACTAACACATATCAAAAGACGAGATGATTTGGTTTAGCCAAGTGGTACAGTTTATTCTAGCATGTCAAGCATTCTGTTTCACTCCAATTCAGTAGTTACCAAAACTTTGGCCTTATTGTGCATAATATATCAGGTTTCAAGGTTTGACATAAACTACCCAAAACTCAACTTATAGAGTCCAAGGTGCATACTTAACAGATTCAGACAGAATTCAGTTTGTCATTTTCGCACGCACATTACGCAAGCTGTACAAGTCCATTTTACACAAGGCCTAGATGAAAATTTATCTACAACATATGAATTTTACAGAAATGCAAATACTTAATTCAATATCACATTTAAAATTTCTTTTAAAATCTATTTTAAGCAACCGAGCAAACTATTTTTGTCAAGAACATTCATTTAGGCATAACATGAGCTTTACAACTATAAATAGCATGATATCCTAGTCCAAATTGAATGTTTTTAAATTATATACATAAAGGAAATTAGTTCATAACTCAATTCAACACCCAATGGTCCATATTTCGGATTAGTCGCAGATTTGACAACAAAACTTTATTTAATCATAAATTACACATACGGTAATGAAAATGCGCAATTCCAAAGCCTAAAATTATTAATTTTTCGAGAGGATTCTAAATATGTAATAATATTTAACATTCAACAAAGTTAAGTTTCTGTAATCATGCAATTTAATTTCAGATTTTAACGTAAACACATCAAACGAACGAATTAATGCAAGCAATTTAAATGTACGCGTATGGACTTGAGCAATTGACATCATACACTATGAAATCACATCAAATCAGATTTATAAAAATTAGGGTTCATAGAATTATATCTTAGATCAATAAATTGCTTATACCAACGCTTGACATCATACACTATGATGGTGTCGTTGTGGTTCTGTTGGTCAATGATGGGAGAGGCCAGGGAGGAGAAATCGACTACAATTTTAGGTTTAGGAAAATAAGGCAGTAGTTTTAGGTTTACTAGTTAATATGGCCAAAATGGACAGTTTTATTTGTGTGATGTCGTTAGGTCGCAACACGTCAGAATTAGCTACCAAAAGAGAGTAATGGTTTTATGATTTATATTTAGTTGGGGTTTCCTAGCTATAACTCACCTACTTGTCTTCCTTTTAACGAGTAAGTGATAAATATAACTCAGGTTCGTATTTTTTTATGTTTGCTCTGTAACGTAGGACAAAAGTGCCTATATAGTTAACCCTAGTGACAAGAGGTGATAGATTAAGATTAACTAATAATGCGGTAAATTAACTGTAAAGATAAAGATAGATATGTATGGAGAATAGAATTCTGATGGGGAACTATCACAAGAGTTTAACTACCTAGAATGAACACTAAACCTCAATCAACTGGGCTATGAACCTAACTAATTTGTCACTAAGAGTTTAGGCTTTGAAGATTCTGGCTAAGACGGAGATCCCTACTCCCAATGTTAACCTTAGAAGATTTAAACGGCCTTATGGATAGAATCCTAGGTACATGAACAAAATGGTATATCCCTAAAGGAAAGTCTCAGCTTTTCTTAATCCTAGTTGGTCTAACTAGATCAATATTCCTTCACTTAATACTATGCTATGCCTTAACTTTAACAGATGTACAATCTTAGATATTCTAAGATACTGTTAATTGGATTAGAGGTCTCTCCTTTGCGATCACTTATTCAACCCCGGATCATCTTACAACATCTCAAGAACGTTGCTTCTGACGCGAATCATGCTTTTGAGCAAGTCAGTGTTCACTGAACTCTATATTGCCTACTCTAATCACAACCTAAATGGTCAGCTCTTCTTTGACGAATGAATGGTTATTCGTACGTAGGTACTATATCCCTATTGTGACGTTAAGCACACATAACTACTTACCTTCTATCCTAGGGTTGATCAGGTCCTAATACTAGGTTATAGCCATGTGAATAAGAGGAAATGGTGATCCATAAATTAAACTTCTAAACCGTTAAGGTTTCAGCATAACAGTAGGATAAGTTTTAGATAAAGTATTCAACATATAATAAACATTTGTAACTGATAGATAGGCATGCAAGATGAAAGCAACTTAAGATAACAAGATAACTTTATTCAATTAAGGAAAGCGTTCACCGTTTACAGACGAGATCTAGACCATTACAAGTGCTGACATCCTCTAGACCGCTCCTATTACAATCTTCGATGTTCGCCTCCGGGTACTTAATTTCCCACTCGGAGGTGAGAAGGCCTTGAAAGCTCTAGTGAGAGAAAGTGTATTGTAGTGAGAGAGTGAGGAGACGTGTGTTGAAATTGGATGACAAAAAGCCTTTAAATAGACTTGAAATTTCCCTGCAAACGGCTGGCAGGCCGTTTGGCAGGCCGTTTGCAGGGGCCGTTTGCCAGGCCAGCCCATTTGCAGGGGCCGTTTGCCCTGGATGTTTAGCAGTTCGTTTATGAGCTAGGAAAGTCGTTTGGCAGGCCGTTTGGCTTGCCTGGTCAGCTGATTTTGCTGGATCGTAACTTGATTTCTTGTCTTTCACCGTTTTCGCTCTAGATTCTTCGTTTTCCCTCCATTTCTCTTAATTCTTTTTGCATCGTCTTCGTAATTACTTTATCTACAAATTTAACTGGAAAAGCGATTATTTTTCTGACAAAGTTTTGAACTTTAATCTTTTTGGGACTCAATAACGGGGGTAAAAACATGACTTTTTAGCAAATATCACTAGTATTTTTATTTTAGGTCCAAACACACACTAGTAACAATTATAAGCCCAAAACATAAATATTAAGGGATGGGGTGGTCGGCCGAATGGGGCCCAAGGGGGTTCACAGGCTCTCGTTGCCCAATTATGTGTATTCGTGGTCCGTTTCAAGTGCCGTTTAAACGTACTGAAGGCCGGAAACGCTAAACCGATCATTAAAACGCAACCAATAAGTCTAAGTTATTAAAATACTTAATAAATTAAATATTTTTCAAAGTTAATAATTATTAAAATAATTATTAAAATAACCCGAGCGTTTCGTTACTCAAAAAGTAGTTTTTGCAGTTATTCAAACCTTTTTGTTTTTATAATATTTCATTAACCGAAATAAGTTTATCAATTAATATTAACCCATATTAATTCACGTAACCCTCCAGGGATCAAGTATGCATTTGATACACTTAAACCCATATAAAGTCAAGTAATCGTCGTTAAAACAACTAACAGACAGTTAACGGAAGTGACAGAAAAAATAGGGTTGTTACATCGTGAGATGCTAATCGAGAAATCAATTAGGAGGGAATATAGTGTTTACACCAAGGTATATCTATCCAATGAGTGTCTCGCAATCATCCTGACACTATGTTATCTTAAATCATGGTGAACCACGTCTTCTCTGTCCTTAGTTGTTACATGATAGCTAGCTTATTTTTAATTATATTTCTTTAATATTTTAAATACAATTATAAATCAAATCAACCCAACTATTGCCTTTACATAATTTGATATTCCAGATAAAGTGGTGCCTAGAATCAACCGGTTGAACTTGGTTGTTGGATTTTCCGAACACTCGCCAATTTATTGGGACCAAAAGGATCCTGCCTCTCCACAAAAGGTGTACCTGGCCACTAGTCTTGGATACTAAATTGTGTATAAACCCAATACTAATTACTAAATTATTTGAATAAGCTCCGTTTCAAATTCGACTGCTCAAGAGACGATCCTATGTCATATTTGCCCTTGCTAATCCATAGGAAGGAATAATAGATTTAGGCCCAGCAAAATATTAAATTTAAAACTTTGTTGATAAGTTCGTATCGACACCTTGCGACCTAACGACACCGCATAAATAAACCGTCCGATTCGGGCATATCAGTGTGAGTAAACATTATATTGCGATTAAACACATAATTCACAAATAAATTTAGAAAGATAAGATATTCATAAACAAAATGCTTGATTTCTATTAATATAAAACTCTTTTATTACATGGGAATGGGAAAGAATAATTGGAATAGCCTTTACATAACAGTAAGATGGAAACTATAACTAAAAGACAAAAATCCTAGTAGGTCATTACTCCTACTTCGGACCGGGAGCTCATTTCTTTTCCCATAGATAATATTGAACATACTTCATGAACTTCTCTACCTCTTGGTTCTTCTTGTTTTGTTTCTCAAGGATATTAGCAAAGGTATTATACACAGCTTTCAAATCATTCTCCAATTGGTCTTGGCGACCTTGAGTCCTAGCTAGATGGGTGCTAAGCGACTTCTTCATGTTTTCAAAACCCATCTTCAAGTTTAGCATATCAGATTTAACCATCGTATGTCCAAGTGAGTTGGTGCAAACCATAAGGATTGCGGAGGTATTGGGCTTCTTGTATGAGCTTGTAATGTTAACAGCATGTGTTTCAAGGTTGTTTTCTCTTGGGTGAAGGGGTTTTAGCAACGGGAGGTTCAGGCTCCTCATCAACTTCTTCAGGTTCTTCTTCAACAACTTCCTCGACATCCCATTCAGAGGGGTCGCTCTCATAATCTTCATCGTATGCAGCATCTCTAGAAGAAGAGTCGTGTTCAGGTAATTGGGGTGGCATACCGGGAGAGTACGGTAGTGTAGATGGAGTATACACTGGTCTATGAACTGATCCTTCAGTGTCGTATCCTTCAGTGTCGGAGATGATGATTAGGTTTCGGCTAGACCACCTAGGAAAAAGGAGACAAAATATTATGAAGGATTGTAAGGCAACAACTATATAAAGGCAAGCATAAAAGAAAAGAAAGTACATAATGCAAGTACAAAATGTTATAGTGCTAAAATTATTAAGGCATCCTAACTAACAAGTAAGGTACACATAAATGCAATCCTGATTCTCTATAACAACTTGTTCTATGATACCAATCTGTCATATCCCAAATGTGGACCAGGGGTAAATGAGATTATTCATACCATAACCTCTCGCCTAGTGGGAAGTAATGAGGCTAGTCTCCCCCCCTGAATGAAGAAGTAGTAAGGCCCCCTTCCCGAACAAGCGTATAACGAGAACGACTCTAAATGAGACGTTCTAAAAAATAACATTAAACTGAGTTTTGCAGCGGAAATAAATTCAATGTTTACATCATTATGAAATAAATGTAATAAAATGTTTAATAAAATGTAGAATGATAAATGTGGACTCCATACAGGAAGAAAGCAATCATCATATATCAATCAGCTAAATCACTTGAGACAAAACATGCTTAAAATGTTAACACAAAGGTTAAGTGAATTCATAGGTTTAAAAATAATAAAGAAGATGTTTTTAGACCACAAGATTTAGTTATAAAGGTTGATATAAATATATCAAAAGATGTCATGAGCGTATAACATTGAAGCTAAACAAATTACCCTGTAACACTTAGAATTTTCCTCGGTAATCATTATCATGTAACCAATTAACCAGAGATCAATGGATATAGACGTTACTCTCAATAGGCCTATTCACAATAATCAAGCTTGCAGCAAAAACTAGCAATTGACGATATTATGGTGGAGATTTAGCATGTGTAAAAACATGTAATAAGAATACTCATGTAGGTTGCATATAGTTTGAGTACTTGTGTCTAAAGTGTAAAACAGTTTAAAAACAAAGCATGTGTCTCACCCCAAATTATAAAGATAATAATAAAATGAGTAAAAATGGGGCTATGAAGTTCACCTTAAGTAGCACAATGAAGAGTTATTCCTTAAAAGAAATAAGAGCAAATAAGCAGACCAAGATCTCAACCTAGAGATATAAGTTTAGTCGTTAGTTGTCCAACCGACAATAAAAGTTCATAAGTTAACTTATGAGTTGATTTATTAATGTTTGCATGTCCACTAAAATCTTGATTAGATGTTATACAACTTGTAAGAAATTTTGGTGCTATCAAGTAAGTCAAGAGATGGCCAGATGTAACCGGTGGCCGGGATTCTTTCAGTTTGACTATATGTCACAACCTTTTGTAATCCACAACCATATCCCAAATGGCAACCTAGACACCATCCAAACGTGACCGTAAGTAGAGGTGAAATTTGTATAAGTCATATGTTATCGTTATTATTATAGTTTTCACTTGTGTTGTGTGTATAGGAATACAACACGAATAAAAGTTACTTGTATCGTATATATAATATAAGTTCAGATTATTTATTATATATTAAATGTTCGTAGAGTTATAAATATTATTATACGAGTTAAATTATCATTTTAATAATATATTAAACATATATTAATAGTTTTTGTTTGTAAGTATTCATATAGTATTTACTATTTAAATAATTTTAGTATCTATAAGTTATTAATATATTATTAATATATTAATATAAGTAAGTTAATTGTATACTTATACATATAAACAATTATATTATATATAGTAAAATAAAGATAATATTATATTAAATCTATAAATTATCTGAATAACAAGTTTACATATTATTAATAAATAATAATAATATAATTAGGATATATGTAAAAAATATTAAAATATACATAGATATATGTTCGGTTTAAAAAAAATATAAATACATATGTGTAAATATAAAATAGTATAATAATTATATATATATATATATATATATATATATATATATATATATATATATATATATAAATGTTCAAAAAATGTATACATATATAAATATATGTGTGTTCAAAAAAAATAAAGTATATATATATATTACATAAGCCGATTATATAATATATATATATATATTTATATAATTTTTTAATTTTGTAGAAAATAAATATATAAACACATCATAATTATAATTTTACTTATTTATAAAATATATTTCAATTATATATATATATATATATATATATATATATATATATATATATATATATATATATATATATATATATATAACTAATTTATATTAACTTAAATATATATTCTAATTTATTATAATAAATTACATATTTAAGTATAATTAATATAAACTCATTTAGTTCTGATTTTATATAAAAAATTAAGTTGATATACATAAATATATATATAAGTTGAATATATATTTATATATATATATATATATATATATATATATATATATATATATATACCAAATATATATAACATATATATTTGGTTTTAACAATTAAATACAAAAAAATTCGATTTATATATATATATAAATATTTATTAATTTATTTCTGTAATTTATATCAATGATATGTATATTAACAATTTTTATCAATTACATTACATATAATTAAGTATTTAATTATTTTATTAGTGAAAAACAATATATATATATATATATATATATATATATATATCTTGATATATCTATAATTATTAAATAAATTATTAGATCTAGATTAAATAAATATTTTTAACATTACAACATTATTATTTTATCAAATAAAAAAAATATGGTTAAAAAAAAGCCGAAAGAAAAATAAATAATAAGAAAAAATACCTTAAATAAATTCCAAGGATTTGAGAGCTTCCAAGAGAAATTTGTGAAGAAAAAGTTAGGGAACAAAGTCTTATGTTGAAAACAAGAAAATGTATTTGGTCATGATTAGAATTAGATTAAAATACTTAAGGATTAAGTTTTATATTTTTAAAAAAAAAAATATCCCATTCCCTTTTTAATAAATTCGACCAGTTTAAAAAAAATTGATTTTATTAAATTAAATGTAATCTTCTCTTAAAATAAAATGATGGATAAAATTTGGAGTATTGTAAAAACTAATAAAAATTGTTATTCTCCTTTAATTTTTTATTTAAACGAAATTATTAATAATAATAATTATATTTCAGTTTTATTTATTTAATTAAATACTTATATATTTTTATCATTTCATTAATTTAGTTACCTTATAGTTTAATATTTTATAAAAGTGCCACATTATATTTTTAATACTTGGTAATATTAACTAAAGTTAATTATATATATAATATAAACCTTAAATTAATATATTGTGTCGTCTAAATATAAATATTTAAACAACATTGAATTGTGGTATAGTAATCATACATTAATTACTATATTAACTAAGCAATTAGCAACCTTAAGGGAAAATTAGTCATTTCATGTATAGAATCTATTTATTTAATACCAATAATTAAAAGTAACCTACTTTTAAACACTTATTACTTGATGTCGTAACCTACTTTTAAACAAACACTAATATTACACTTAGATGTATTAATTTACGGATGTTGTATTCTTTTTTTTTTTTTTTTTCAACACTTATTACAAAAAAAAAATAAAAATTACTTTTAAACAAACATAGTTTACAAAGATATAGCGTTTTTCAGCGCTCCCCGGCAGCGGCGCCAAAAATACTAGATGTTGTAGGGATGGGGTACGAAATAGTATTATTTTTAGTATGAAATACTTTTAAATATGCTACAATTTTACACAAGTTATTTATTTATTTATCGAGTGGATATACTTAAACCTTGCTACAACACTTATAGGCAGTGTACCTAATCGTATTATAGTATAGTTTTTAGTAAGTCCGGTTCGTTCCACAGGGAAAGCTCGAGAAGTTTAACGCACACAAAATAGAAAAATAGAAAAATATATATCTATAAAGTAGTAGTATTATTATTATATAAAAGGGGGGTTTTTACCGTTTAATGACCGGTTTGTCGATTTTAAAACTTTTGTCGCAATTAAAACCAAATGTAAAATATTAAAAATAAATACAAGACTTAAATTAAAGCATAAAGTAAATAACGATAATAAAATTGTGAATAATAAAAGTGCGATAAAATAAACTTGCGATAATTAAAAAGTACGATAATTAAAAGTGCAATACAATAACAATAAAAATGCGATAATTAGAAGTGCAATTAAATATAAAATAAAGGAAATAAAAGAATTATGCTTATTTAAACTTCCGTAATCATGATGTTTGACGTGTTGATTTTAGTTTTATGCCCATGGGTTAATTGTCCTTTGTCCTGGATTATTTAATATGTCCGTCTGGTTTTTGTCCATAACAGTCCATCAGTCATAAATATAAAGTGCGAGTGTCCTCGTCAAATTATTCTTATACCCGAAGTTAAATATTCCAACTAATTGGGGACTTAAACTGTAACAAGATTTTAATACTTTGTTTAGTAATTACACCAGGATGTCGACTGAGTGTAACCCAAAGTTTTAATATTTTGTTATCAATTATACCAAGTGTCCTTGTATATAATTTCACCCCTGTTTTAATTATTCTAGTGGCTATTAATCCATTCCCGTGTCCGGTTAGATGAACGATTATTCGTACATATAAATACCCCGCCCATCATGTCCGATTGAGTGTATATTGTAATTTATAGGGACGCCCAATTGTAAATCTTTATATTAACATTAACAAACTATCATTTAGTTAAACAAATATAAAGCCTATTAATAGCCCATAGTCTAATTTCCACAAGTGTCGTTCTTTTGTCCAAACCCCAATTATGGTACAAAGCCTAATTACCCAATTTTAGTAATTAGCCCAACATCATGATTACTTCGTTTTAAATAAGCATAATAATAACTTAGCTACGAGACATTAATGTAAAAAGGTTGAACATAACTTACAATGATTAAAAATAGCGTAGCGTTACACGGACAGAATTTCGACTTACACACTCAAACGATCTCTATCATAAATCTTATTATTATCATAATTTAAAATTAAAATTAAGATTATTGTTATATCTTATTAAGTTAACATTATGATAGAGATATAGAATATAGATATTGATAATTGATATTGATAATAGATAGATGGATCGATATATAGATAGAAAATATGATAGAAAAAGGTGTTCTTTAATTGATCGTAATACGTCGCCTTTTATAGGCAAAATGTTAAATTGAATTTTCGCTTACGACCCCTGAACTATGCTCAATTAACAACTTTTTATTATTTAATATTATTCTTTTTATGAATTATTCAAATATTATATTTTATTCTTGTGCATAGTTGACTTGTAATTTTTACACCGTTGCGTCGAGCGTTGAGAGTTGACTCATGTCCCGGTTTCGGATTTTCGAACGTCCTTTCGTACAATTTTATATCGTGTACTTTGCGTTTTGTAACTTGTACTCTTGTCATTTTTTGACGTTCTTCATCAATAATTTGAACCTTTTTGATTGTATCTTGTACTTTTGAGCTTTTTGGACCTTTGTGTCTTCAATTCGTCGTTTTCGCCTTTTATCTTCGCACTTATTTAATATAAACGAATATTACTTGAAAATGGAACAATTGCAACTAAAATCTTGTCTTTCTTGGGGGATAATGCTATGAAATATGTGTTCATTTTTAGCCTTATCAATATTCCCACACTTAAGCGTTGCTTGTCCTCAAGCAATATAGTCTTGAAAAATACTTGAATCACTTCTTTATTCTTCACACTTTGTACATCAGTGATTTCAATACGGCGGTATGAACAATGGTAGTAACAATGTGGTTAAAGGTGGGTGTGTCATCCTCAGTTGCCTCGGGTTTAGGTCAACGACACTTGCAATCAAATAGCCGATTTACTTTCGGTTTCCAAAGCAAAGTGCACATTTGAAAGGCGGTTTACAGTCCCACATGACTATAAAAATTTAGATCCTTAAGGAAATTGGATCTTTATGAAAACATTTGATCTTTTGAAAATTCAAGCTAGATTTTACCCTAGACAAGTTTTCTGATTTGATCCATCATTGGTGTTGCAAAATATATTTGTGGATCAATATTTTGGCTAAAACTTTTAGGTTCGTGTAATCCACTGCTATCCCGGTATCGGAAAGCACACATCCAGTTTACTTGTTCCGTATATTACCTTTCGGTAAACTACCGTCCGGTTGTAAAGGAAAGCGATGAACAAGAAACTGTTAAGGCAATGTCCCGTGACATGCAGATGATTATGGTCTTTTAATGTGTTGGATGCTAGAACTATCCTTGGTAGGAGCAATAGTAAAGATCATCCTATGATTTTTCGGTCTGGCACAAGGTCCTGTCTCCGACCATACTATGCAACTACCGTTCTTACGGTTGACACCCGATTTGGTTCAGGTGACCTAATGAATTCCAGGTGAATTCCTAGGATTTTACGTTCAATGGTAATGAACGCATTTAAAATGGATTTTCAGAAAACAAATCGGTTTGTAATTTTGATCAAAATATTTTCTTGTTCAAGCTCGAGTTTAGATATCATCGAATTCCATGAGTTTGAATTCTCAATCTTTAAGGTCAATCTCAAGGATTGAGTAATATCAGTCTTAAAAGCTGATTTTTAATCTTTAAGGAGATTATCCTTTTCTGGGGATCTGATTCATTAGTCTTATCAAGCTAATTTGCACGGTGCCCCCCATTGAACGAGATAAATCCTTCTCATGGTTAGGATAAATCTGACCACCTGGCGATCCTGTTTAATGCTGAGGTCCGTGGATTTCCTGCTGATTTTAGTGATGATTTTTCTAGATTTTTCGTCAACCTACAGCTGGTCTGGACGACAACTTCTTGACCTAAATCAAGAAGCGCGTGTCTTTTTCGGAAGACTTTACTTCCTTTTAATGATGGAATTGATTCATCGTGTAGATCCATCTCTTCTTTTCTTTCATCGGGTAAAATGGTTTAGTTTAGTCCAAAGCAAAAGTATTTTCAGTTATTTGTTACAGATATATGTGACATATGTTTAAGATAACTTGGTAAGTTTTTCCACACTTGGCTTTTATTTTCCTTTTTATCGTCCTCTATTCTATTTTTAAATGAATTCTAACATTTTGGTTGTTTCTCAATTTATGTCCTTTCCGAGGTAACGATAATTTCGGCTCAATGACCTAATTTTCATCGTTCATAAATATGTATAAACATGATTTTGAATTCATTTTGTTGAAAATTTTGAAAAATTTACTAGAAGTGGGTAGTCAGTATATAAGACTAGGGCTGTTCCTTGTTATCGTAGAGCACTAGATTCTAATACAACTACTGCGTTACTAGTATTTTTAATGGTAACCAAGTGTTTAAAATAAAAAATTTTAAAATTCGAAAGAATTTAACCCCTTCCCACACTTAAGATCTTGCAATGCCCTCATTTGCAAGAAATCAGTAACAATTTAAATTATTGAGGGTGATAAGCGTAGAAAAGTGATTAAATTTTACCAAAGTTTCAAACATATTGTTGTTTGTTTGTTGAATGATAAATGGTGCACGTCATTTGTTTATTCCGTCTTGTTTGTTATTTCACACATATTTTGCATCTTGTCGTCAAAATTACTTGCTTTTGCTGAACTTAATGCCAGTCTTTGAAAACGCGTTGTTTTACCCTGTCTTGTAAGATAAACTACAAACAAATATATACATACTATTTTTTTTTATTTATAAAACCTTTAACTTATAAAACAAATATTAATTAATTTTAAAAATTTGTTTCTTTTAAGAATGAGGGCGTTTCGGAACGATGCCCTAGTCCGTCCCTCGACAAAATTTTAAAATTTGTCTTTTTGTAGCGATTGTTTTAAAAGCTAAGATTTTAGAGTTTTTTTTTTTTTTTTTTTTTAATGTTTTTGGCATACTTTAATTCAATAAGATTAAAAATAATGATAATAATAACTCTCGTCCCTCCCTCGGGTAAAGCAATTTCGGTTCAATGACCTAGTCTTCAACTTACGACGAATTTTAAAAATCATATTTTTAACTTAATGAGATAAAGTAAATTTTTGTTTTTAAATTCACACAATTTAAATATAAAATTCAAAATTAATATTAAAAATTCACACCAAACTTAAAATTTGAAATGCATAAAATTAAAAAATTCATATTTTAAAAATTAAAAATTCACGCCAAACTTAATTTAAAAATTCATATTATAAATTCACACCAAACTTATATTAATTTTTCAAATATTTACAATTTTAAATATATTGTTTTTACAAAGTTTACAATATTAATTTAAGATTTATATATTAATTTTAAAAACATGGTAAAAATAAAATTAAAAATCTTTTTGGCTTTTTATCCCACTTTAATCAATCAAATATTATCAAAAATATGCGCCCCTCTTTTCGGTAAAGTAATTTCGGTTCCAAAACCTAATTTAACTCATGACGAATTTTTGAAATATTTTAGGTTGATTGATTAAAGATATTTATACCTTAAGAATAAACGTTAAATTTCGCAGTGATGTAATAAATTTTTGAATGATATCAATAATTTCGGTCGCCAAACCTAATTTTATTCAATACCAATTTAATACTTTTTAGCGAACAAATTAGCGTTTATTATCAAAAGGTTAAAAATAAAAATAAAAATAAAAACTGTACAGACATACATGTGAAATAGATTTCTTAGTTATATGATCTATCCCATTCATAAGATAATCGGTTTAATTGGTTTTCCATGGCTACATAGGCGTAACCTCGAGCATTCAGTGTCTTTTCTTCTAAACATATGAACGGTCCGTCTCTGCATAAAGTAACAAATTCGGTATTTGAATAGGTTTGATTATTTGAACATTTACCTCCATGTGACCATTTTCCGCATTTGTGACATCTTTCTAGGTGTCGTGCTCTTCTTTTCGCTGCGGATTTTGATTTTCCTTTACCAAATTGTAATTTATTATCTTCGCATCTGGATTCTTTTCTAACTCCGTTCATTCTTTCTCTGATTACTGATACTAATTCACTCGGTAGTATGTCATTATTACGTTTAGTGATCAAAGCGTGTAGCATTAGACCATGGTTTAGTTCACAGGCAGTCTTCATTTTGTAAAAACCTAAAAATAAAAATAAAAATTCAGAATGGGGGGAGAAGACTAGTTCTTTAGGGTCTGCTAGGGAAAGACCATTCGGGTTCCATTTTCGAGAACTACACGAAAACAGACAATCTAACTCTAACAGAAATACATATTATCCTTTAAAGACTTGATTCTCCCCACACTTAGTTAGCTGTGGTGTCGAAATTGTGATTAACTTCGTTGTCGACTTCCATCGGACCATGTATGTAATGTTTAACTCTGTGACCATTAACTTTAAATTCCATCCCATTTGAATTTATTAATTCTATCGTTCCGTATGGGAAAACTCTTTTGACTATGAATGGTCCAAACCATCTTGATTTCAATTTTCCAGGAAATAGCTTGAATCTTGAATTGAAAAGAAGAACTCTGTCTCCTTCTTTAAATTCTTTTGAACTTCTGATTCTTTTATCATGCCATTTCTTCGTTCTTTCCTTATAGATTAACGAATTTTCGTATGCTTCATGTCTTAATTCTTCTAATTCGTTTAGTTGACTTAATCGTAGACGTCCAGCTTCATGTAAATCAAGATTACATGTTTTCAAAGCCCAAAATGCTTTGTGTTCAATTTCTATTGGAAGATGACATGCTTTTCCATAAACAAGTCTAAAAGGTGTGGTTCCAATTGGAGTTTTGTAGGCTGTTCTAAAAGCCCAGAGTGCATCCTCCAATTTAATGGACCATTCCTTCGGATTTGATCCTACGGTTTTCTCTAGAATACGTTTTAAAGCTCGGTTTGTATTTTCAACTTGTCCACTTGTTTGTGGATGATATGCGGTGGAGATTTTATGAGTTACTCCATATCTTTTAAGAACTTTCTCAAGTTGATTATTACAGAAATGAGTACCCCGATCACTTATTAAAGCTTTCGGTGTTCCAAACCTTGCAAAAAGACGTTTTAAAAAGTTGACTACAACTCGTGCATCGTTAGTTGGGAGAGCTTGTGCTTCCGCCCATTTAGATACATAATCAATGGCTACGAGTATATATAGATTATTATGAGATTTTGGAAATGGACCCATAAAGTCAATACCCCAAATGTCAAATACTTCACATACTTGGATGACATTTTGTGGCATTTCATCACGTTGACTTATTTTTCCGGCCCTTTGACATGCATCACAGGATTTGCAAAGAAGGTGTGCGTCTTTGTAAATTGTAGGCCAATAGAATCCAGCATCATAAACTTTTCTTGCTGTTAGTTGAGGCCCATAATGCCCTCCTGTTGGTTCTGTGTGACAATGGTTTAATATTTTACTAGCTTCATCTCCAAATACACATCGGCGTATTATTCCATCGGGACAACTTTTAAACAGATGTGGATCTTCCCAGAAATAGTGTTTTATATCACTGAAGAATTTCTTTCGTCTTTGGTACGATAATCCTTTTTCAAGGAATCCACGAACTAAGTAGTTTGCATAGTCTGCAAACCATGGTATTTCTTTATAATCTATCTTCAATAGATATTCATTTGGAAAGTTGTCTTTTATGGCTGATTCATTTAGAACTTCTAAATTGGGATTTTCAAGACGAGAAAGATGATCGGCGGCGAGATTTTCTGCTCCCTTTTTTTCTCGGATTTCAATATCAAACTCTTGTAATAGTAAGATCCAACGAATTAATCGTGGTTTGGCATCTTGTTTCGAAAATAGGTATCTAAGAGCATAATGATCGGTATAGACTATTGTTTTTGATAGAACGAGATATGAACGAAATTTGTCAAAAGCAAAGACAATAGCAAGGAGTTCTTTTTCAGTAGTTGTGTAATTCGTCTGTGCTCCTTGTAATGTCTTACTAGCGTAATAAATAGGTTGAAATCGTTTTTCAATCCTTTGTCCTAAAACGGCTCCCATTGCAAAATCACTTGCATCGCACATTAGTTCAAATGGTAGATTCTAATTTGGTGTTATCATGATCGGTGCATTAGTGAGTTTCTCTTTAAGAATATTAAAAGATTTGATACACTCATCTGAAAAGATGAATGGAGCATCCTTTTCTAGGAGTTTATTCATAGGAGTGGCAATTTTTGAAAAATCTTTTATGAAACGTCGGTAAAAACCGGCATGCCCTAGAAAACTCCTAACTCCTCTAACATTGGTGAGATGTGGAAGTTTAGCAATTACATCTACTTTAGCTCTATCCACTTCAATTCCTTCTTTTGAAATTTTATGTCCAAGAACGATGCCTTCTTTAACCATGAAATGGCATTTCTCCCAATTAAGTACTAGATTTGATTGTTCGCATCTAATGAGCATTCGCTCAAGATTAACTAAACATGATTCAAATGTATCACCGAAGACTGAAAAGTCATCCATGAATACTTCCATGCATTCTTCTATCATGTCGTGAAAAATCGCCATCATGCACTTTTGAAAGGTTGCAGGGGCGTTGCAAAGTCCAAATGGCATGCGTTTGTAAGCAAAAGTACCATAAGGGCACGTGAATGTGGTTTTCTCTTGGTCCTCGGGTCCTATTGGAATTTGAAAATATCCGGAAAATCCATCTAGAAAACAATAGTAACTATTTCCGGCTAATCTTTCCAACATTTGATCTATGAAAGGTAAGGGAAAGTGATCTTTTCTGGTGGCGTCATTTAATTTTCTATAATCAATACATACACGCCATCCTGTTACAGTCCTAGTAGGAATAAGCTCATTTTTCTCATTTGTAATGACAGTCATGCCACCCTTCTTAGGTACGCATTGAACTGGGCTTACCCATGGACTATCAGAAATTGGATAAATTAAACCTGCATCTAGCAGTTTAATAATTTCTTTCTTAACTACATCTTGCATATTAGGATTTTGTCTTCGTTGGCGTTGCACATACGTTCTATGACCTTCTTCCATAAAGATTTTATGTGTGCAATACGAAGGACTTATTCCTTTAATATCATGAATCTTCCATGCAATGGCTGGTTTATGAGCTTTCAACACAGAAATGAGTTGTGATTTCTCATTTTCAGTAAGAGAAGACGATATTATTACAGGTAATTCAGATTCACCATGTAAATAAGCGTATTCCAAATGGTTTGGAAGTGGCTTTAACTCTAATTTCGGAGGTTCTTCTATCGATGATTTGTATCGATATCTGTCTTCTTCTTTTAGCATTTGAATTTCTTCTGTTGTTGGTTCATATCCATTAGCTATAAGTGTAGCTAACATTTCAGCTTCATCAATTGGTTCATTACCTTCTCCTAAAGAACATTCTCCTGTTCCTTGTAATTCTGGAAATTCTTCTAATAATTCTGCATGTGCATCTATAGTTTGAATATAATAACATGTATCATCTGCAGATTGTGGTTGTTGCATTGCTCTATCAACTGAAAAGGTAACACTCTCGTCCTCTATACTTAGGGTCAATTTCTTACCGAACACGTCTATCATTGCTTTAGCCGTGTTTAAGAATGGTCTTCCTAATATGAGAGGAACTTGAGAATCTTCTTCCATGTCCAAAACAACAAAATCTACTGGAAATACTAAATTACCAACTTTAAATAGCATGTTCTCCATTATCCCTCTAGGATATTTTATTGATCGATCGGCTAGTTGTATGCTTATTCTTGTTGGTTTCAATTCTCCAAGGTCTAGTTTAGCGTATAGTGAATACGGCATTAAATTTATACTAGCACCTAAATCTGCTAATGCTTCTATTGAACTAAGACTACCCAGAAAACATGGAATTGTGAAACTTCCTGGATCAGATAGTTTTTCTGGTATCTTATTCAACAGTACTGCTGAACAATTAGCATTCATAGTAACAGCCGAGAGTTCTTCCATTTTCTTTCTATTTGAGATTAGATCTTTCAAGAATTTAGCATATCTAGGCATTCCTGAAATCACATCAATGAAAGGAAGATTTACATTTATCTGTTTAAACATATCCAAGAATTTGGATTGCTCGGCTTCAAGTTTCTCTTTCTTCATTTTACTCGGGTAAGGAAGTGGTGGCTGGTATGGTTTAACATAAGGTTTAGCCTTAACTGTGTTATCTTCATTAACCTTTTCAACTACCGGTTCTTTTTCCTTATCTTGATCAGGTTGTGGTTCTTGTGGAGTAGGAATAGTTTCATCAGAAGTTACAGGTATTTCAGGTGGTTTAAGTGTTGTACCACTTCTTGTGGTAATGGCTTTAGCTGTTTCATTTCGGGGGTTAGCATTTGTATCACTAGGTAGACTTCCCGGTTTTCTTTCACCTATTAACCTTGCTAGGTTACTTACTTCTTGTTCTAGATTTTGAATAGAAGCTTGTTGATTTCTAAATGCTTGAGCATTTTGTTCATTGGTTTGTTTTTGAGATGTGAAAAACTGCGTTTGAGTTTCAACTAGCTTTGACATGATGTCTTCAAAATTTGGCTTTTTATCTTCGGTTTGTTGTGGTGGTTTGTTTTGAAAATTTGGTCTTTGCTGATTGTAATTGTTATTAGATACTTGTTGATTGCTAGGACCTTGTTGGTTGTTGTATGGAATATTTCTGTTATAATTCTGGTTTTGATTGTAAATCGGTCTTGGCGGTTGATAATTATTCTGATAATTATTTCCAGGCCTTTGGTTTATGTATGAAATATTCTCTCTTTGTTCCATTGTTAATTCAATACTGAGACAATCTTTTGTCAAATGTGGTCCTCCACACTGCTCACAACTAATTCGTATTGAGTGAATATCTTTAGTCATCTTTTCCATTCGTCTCTCCACAGCATCTATCTTTGCGGAAATGGAATCTAAGTCATGGCTAGAATCGGCTCTAGCTGCTTTAGATGATCTAACGATGTCTTTTTCTTGGTGCCACTCATGTGAGTGGGAAGCAGTGTTATCAATAATTTTGTAAGCATCAGTTTCGGTTTTCTTCATAATAGAACCACCAGCTGCTATATCTATGTCTTTCCTTGTAGTGATGTCGCATCCTTGGTAGAATATTTGTACTATTTGACAGGTGTCTAAACCATGTTGCGGACATCCTCTTAACAACTTTCCATATCTTGTCCATGCCTCATATAGAGTTTCATTTGGTTTCTGTGTAAACGTAACAATTTCTGCTTGAAGTCTTACGGCTTTAGATGCAGGAAAGAATTGTTTAAGAAATTTGTCAACTAAAACATCCCATGTATCAATCGCCCCTTCAGGTAACGATTCCAACCAATCTTTGGCTTCTCCCTTTAAAGTCCAGGGAAATAACATGAGATATATCTATTCATCCTCCACTTCTCGGATTTTAAATAGTGTGCAGATCCTATTAAAGGTACGTAGATGTTCATTAGGATCTTCCTTCGGCGCACCACTAAATTGGCATTGATTAGTCACCATGTGTAGAATTTGTCCTTTGATTTCATAATCTGGAGCATTAATGTCTGGATGAGTAATTGCGTGACCTTGGCCAGTGCGTTTAGCTCTCATTCGGTCTTCCATACTTAGAGGTTCCAGATTCTCCATAATTGAATTTGTTGAATCGGAATCACTAGAGGATTCTGATTTAATGGTTCGTTCCTCAACAATCTCTGTTTGAATGATTGGTGGTTCCGGGGGAAAGTTTAGTGGTTCAGGATCTACGAACCGTTCCTGAATATTCTCCGGATTCTCAATTGTGAGGTCGGGTTCAAAAAATGGATTATCGGAAATTTGAACTGAAGTACTTGGTCGACTGGATGACGATTCTAAAGAAAAATCAACGGCAGTAATATTTGCTAAATGTCTTGATCGAGTTACAGGTGGTGAACGTACAAAAGGTGGTGATCGTCTTGCTCGGTGCATTCACTGAATATCCTATTAGTTTTTAAAAGGAAAGAAAAATTATAATAAGTTATCCAACCAATAGACTTTTCTGATTTTGCCCACGTTTCGAATAGCCAAAAGATGCAGCAGAGGGGCAGGATTCGTTTGGTCTCAATATAATTGAGGACTGTTTGGCTCCAATAACCCGGTCTACGTACAAATCCAACTATTACTACGAACCAGAAAATTTTGATATCTATCAATTTAACCACTTAAAATAAATTTTCGTAATTTTAAGAAATTTAGAGAAGAAGTAGAAAAAATTCTAAGTCCTAAAAACTAGAATGGCGAGAAATAAGAGAGAAAAAGAGTGCGCGTCAAAAAAGAGAAAAAGGCGAAGAGTGGCTTATAAGACTTTAAAACACGCGACTAATCGATCCTTATAACTATCACTATCTTAAAATTAAAACTACAAATTGAGATCACTAATTGGAATTGTAATTGATACATAGGTAAACGGCGTCGAAGGATAAAAATAAGAAAATAGCACGAAAAAAATGGCGTCGCAAAATTCTAAAGCACCTAATACTTAGTCTAAGGAATACACACTTAAGGGATTTTACGACAAAGTTTAAAAATCTAGAAATAAAAATAAACTATGGCAAAACTAAACTTAATACTAAAAGTTGTGACTAGAGTCTAAAAATCTAAAGGTAATAAAACTTAAAATAAATTTTTTTTTTTTTATAGGCAAAATCTTAAAAATAATTTTTTTTTTTTTTTTTTTTTTTTTTTTTTTTTTTTTAGGATAGAAAATGGGAAAGACTTATTTTTTGTTTTTGCGCAAGTACTTTTGTGCTACGTTGACCAAATTTTTGCATTAAGTAATTAGAAGTATTTTGTGCAATGGAACCAGAGGGGTGTGACACGGCTTCTATAGCCGAGTACCCCAATTGGGGTTGGTCTTCGGTCAACACAAGGAACAAAGATAAAAAAAAAAAAAAAAAGAAAAAAAAAAGACCCAAATTAAATTAATTGTTGGGAGTTGGCATCGAGCAGAGGATATTGCACATCAAATTTTTGTTCAATAGCACTTCAATAATTAATTTATATTATTTGTTTTTAACTATTATAATAATCACCATTATAGGTGGACCCTACCTCGGGTTGTTGTAGTCGACAATCAGAGGGATAAACAACAACAAATAAAAGTTTAGATTCTTACTTTTAAATACTTAATTCATTTATTTTGGCTTATTGCTTTTTTTTTTTTTTATAGAATCTATTTATTTAATACCAATAATTAAAAGTAACCTACTTTTAAACACTTATTACTTGATGTCGTAACCTACTTTTAAACAAACACTAATATTACACTTAGATGTATTAATTTACGGATGTTGTATTCTTTTTTTTTTTTTTTTTTTCAACACTTATTAGAAAAAAAAAATAAAAATTACTTTTAAACAAACATAGTTTACAAAGATATAGCGTTTTTCAGCGTTCCCCGGCAGCGGCGCCAAAAATACTTGATGTTGTAGGGATGGGGTACGAAATAGTATTATTTTTAGTACGAAATACTATTAAATATGCTACAATTTTACACAAGTTATTTATTTATTTATCGAGTGGATATACTTAAACCTTGCTACAACACTTATAGGCAGTGTACCTAATCGTATTATAGTATAGTTTTTAGTAAGTCCGGTTCGTTCCACAGGGAAAGCTCGAGAAGTTTAACGCACACAAAATAGAAAAATAGAAAAATATATATCTATAAAGTAGTAGTATTATTATTATATAAAAGGGGGGGTTTTTACCGTTTAATGACCGGTTTGTCGATTTTAAAACTTTAGTCGCAGTTAAAACCAAATGTAAAATATTAAAAATAAATACAAGACTTAAATTAAAGCATAAAGTAAATAACGATAATGAAATTGTGAATAATAAAAGTGCGATAAAATAAACTTGCGATAATTAAAAAGTACGATAATTAAAAGTGCAATACAATAACAATAAAAATGCGATAATTAGAAGTGCAATTAAATATAAAATAAAGGAAATAAAAGAATTATGCTTATTTAAACTTCCGTAATCATGATGTTTGACGTGTTGATTTTAGTTTTATGCCCATGGGTTAATTGTCCTTTGTCCTGGATTATTTAATATGTCCGTCTGGTTTTTGTCCATAACAGTCCATCAGTCATAAATATAAAGTGCGAGTGTCCTCGTCAAATTATTCTTATACCCGAAGTTAAATATTCCAACTAATTGGGGACTTAAACTGTAACAAGATTTTAATACTTTGTTTAGTAATTACACCAGGATGTCGACTGAGTGTAACCCAAAGTTTTAATATTTTGTTATCAATTATACCAAGTGTCCTTGTACATAATTTCACCCCTGTTTTAATTATTCTAGTGGCTATTAATCCATTCCCGTGTCCGGTTAGATGAACGATTATTCGTACATATAAATACCCCGCCCATCGTGTCCGATTGAGTGTATATGGTAATTTATAGGGACGTCCAATTGTAAATCTTTATATTAACATTAACAAACTATCATTTAGTTAAACAAATATAAAGCCTATTAATAGCCCATAGTCTAATTTCCACAAGTGTCGTTCTTTTGTCCAAACCCCAATTATGGTACAAAGCCTAATTACCCAATTTTAGTAATTAGCCCAACATCATGATTACTTCGTTTTAAATAAGCATAATAATAACTTAGCTACGAGACATTAATGTAAAAAGGTTGAACATAACTTACAATGATTAAAAATAGCGTAGCGTTACACGGACAGAATTTCGACTTACACACTCAAACGATCTCTATCATAAATCTTATTATTATCATAATTTAAAATTAAAATTAAGATTATTGTTATATCTTATTAAGTTAACATTATGATAGAGATATAGAATATAGATATTGATAATTGATATTGATAATAGATAGATGGATCGATATATAGATAGAAAATATGATAGAAAAAGGTGTTCTTTAATTGATCGTAATACAGGCAAAATGTTAAATTGAATTTTCGCTTACGACCCCTGAACTATGCTCAATTAACAACTTTTTATTATTTAATATTATTCTTATTATGAATTATTTAAATATTATATTTTATTCTTGTGCATAGTTGACTTGTAATTTTTACACCGTTGCGTCGAGCGTTGAGAGTTGACTCATGTCCCGGTTTCGGATTTTCGAACGTCCTTTCGTACAATTTTATATCGTGTACTTTGCGTTTTGTAACTTGTACTCTTGTCATTTTTTGACGTTCTTCATCAATAATTTGAACCTTTTTGATTGTATCTTGTACTTTTGAGCTTTTTGGACCTTTGTGTCTTCAATTCGTTGTTTTCGCCTTTTGTCTTCGCACTTATTTAATATAAACGAATATTACTTGAAAATGGAACAATTGCAACTAAAATCTTGTCTTTCTTGGGGGATAATGCTATGAAATATGTGTTCATTTTTAGCCTTATCAGCTCCCTTCGCTCCTTAATAAAGCTTGCTTCTCGAGAAAAAATAATTTATAACAATAAAATATAAATTAAAATGGGTAGCCGTTGGAGTTTGACTCGGTAACAGATAGATGGCGAAGCTAACCAAAATGGAACACGTCGCAATCACGCTTTGATGTTACACGTAATGTTCCCATCCCGAAGGCAGTTTATGGGCTCCATCACGCCGAAGAGTGGCACTATGGTGGCGTAATGATGGTGATTTCGGTGTTATGGCGTCGCGTTAAATAGAGTAGCAAATTAACAGAGGTGTCTTCAAGTAGGCGCATGATGAGCGACTGTCCAGGACACAAAACTTTAGAAGAGCCCAACATATATATATATATATATATATATATATATATATATATATATATATATATATATATATATATATATATATATATATATATATGAATTCAATATGTAAAATTGTAAGAATTTGATCTTTGTATTGATTGAAAGATTGATAGAAATTGTATTGAGTTATTACAAGCTGCTAAGTGTTTATATAAAAAAGAACTATAACAGCTAATTCCAATTCATGGATGGATCCAATTATACTTTTGGAAACCCTTTTACAAATGTGGAAATATACTGTGTTTTTGGTTGTAGCCGTTGTGATGCCTTGTGACTTTACTAAAATTGGAAATGATTAAGTACATAGACTTGTGATCCAAGTCTAAGTTTCCTAAACAGGAACTGATTCATTTTGGGTTCTGTATTCTAACAATATATATTCTATATATATATATATATATATATATATATATATATATATATATATATATATATATATATATATATAGAGAGAGAGAGAGAGCTGGGTTCAATTGAGAACCTCCACAAAAGTAAGAACTATGAGAATCAATTTAGACCTTTAGATTGATTAGATTAATGGTTGAGATTAGATGTATTAATTAACATTTTAAAAACATTAAATTTATATTATAAAAGGGTATTAACGGAATGGGGAAAAAGGCGGAGCAACTTAATTAATTTGAATTGTATACAAAACCTTGCAGTTGATCAAAAAATGGGTAACTATTTGGGTAACTGTTTCAGGGTTTCAAAACATAAACATGAAAAAACTACCGCTAAATAAGGGAATAACATTGCAATCCCTAAATTGTAGCCTAAAAATTGATTTGGGGTTGATCATATTTGCAAATAAAACCTGTAATTGATTCATGGTGCTGCGTTATAATTCAAAACGTCGGCTTCCCAAACAATCATTTTCTTTCTACTATTTGTGAACATTCAAGATATAATTAGATTACTTGTTAATTTTTTAAATTACTCTACATGTTTTATAGTGGATTAATGTTTGTAATTGTTGATAACTAGTAAAACGAACCCGCGCGATGCCACGGGGCCTTTGGGTTGCGTATTCATAGTTAACGGAGCGTTATGTATTTACAGAAGTAAAAACGTTTTGCTACGGGTGTTTTTAGATACACGTAGTTAGTACCTAGGTGTGTGTGTATATGTATTGAATATATCCGACATATTTAGCGTTTTTTTAGAAGTGTCCGTTTCGCGTATAGTTAGTCCCGTTGTGTTCGTAAGATATTTTTGAGTTGAATGGTGGGTTCGAAAAAATTTAACGCGAGGCGAGCGTAAAGATATGTCCCGTTGAAAATATGGGTGAAGTTTGATTAAGATTTTTAATTAAAATAATAAGTTTCATTTTGCACCCCTGATATGGGGACTGAATTTGAAAGTTGGATACAGTTTGAGAGGGTGTTTGGTTTTTTTCTCCTTTTTCCCCTAATGTCGTTTTGACCCGAATTTGGGTGGGGGCTGGGCCAAAACGACCAAAAACTCGGTGGAACTCGGTGGTCATTAGTATATATGGGTAATTATTTCAGTGATATAATTTCATGGATGTTGAAAACGAAAAAGCAAAGTTAGAACATAACATTTCAGGTGCGAAAGTCTCTGATTGTACTTGTTAATCTTTAATGTGTTTTTTATGTAACAGTTTATCAGTATGAATAGATGTTGGAGGATGAACATGTTATTTTGATTTTGAACTTTGATGTTATAATGTGTATGATAATTGTTTACAAAGTTAGAATTTGTTCACTTCTTAGTTATGAGGTTGTTAACAATTGTATGGATCTGTTCATGAGTGCGCCCTAATCAGATTGTATGTAGTTGTTCACAATGCATTATGAACTACTTTTGTTAGCATTGTATGTGGTTGTTAACTTGCTAATTATTTGGTTGTCATGGTATGTAATTCAGCTGATGTATGTGAGTTACATATGTTAACAATTTTAGAAAATGTTATTTTGTGAATTAGGAAACAGTTAGTATTGGTTGAATGTTGTGGTTGTTATATGTGAGCATATGTTAACATTATATGTCAGTGTTCGAATTGGTTGTGTTTGTGAACATTTGTGTTGAATTTGTTAACGTTGAAAGTAATGTTGTTAACATTCGTTGAATTTGTTAACCTGTCAAGTATTGTTAAGTAAAGATGTATCTTGTTAACATTTATGCGGTATAATTTCTAACAGTGAATTCTAAACATTTAATTGTGTTTTCCAATTGAATTAATACTATTTAAGTGTGTAGGTTGGTAATATTTGTGTTTACATCAACATATTTGATTACGGTTTTATATTTTATGTTTTTCAATTTTGTGGGATGGTTGTTAAATTATGTCGATGACTACATTATAGGTATGTAATCGAAAGGCAACAATGATAAAAAAAAAAAAAAAAAAAAAAAAAAAAAAAAAAAAAAAAAAAAAAAAAAAACCGTGTTGTAGCTCTTGAAGATGAGGAATCCCAATCACAAAAGTTCGCATTAAACAAGCTGAGGAAGAAGTTTGCTATAAAGTTGCTTTAATCCGATGAAAACCAATTATAGGATAAGGTCATATTTTATTCGGGATGTTATGCAACGAGCCTCAAGGCGCGTCGGAAGGGAAAGTAACGATTGAAGAATGTGATTCCGCAAATCTCGAGTAGTATTAGTTTTTCTTTTTTATAGTCTGAGTTTGCTGTTTTTGATGGTCGTACCTGGTGTTTGAATTATGAAATCTATGACTTAAATGTTTTGGTCTATACTTTAGTTGAAGTGCAATTTTTAATATGTTAATAATTAGACGATGGTGTATTTCGGTTTTTTTTTTTTTACTTTACACAATCAAAGGTTGTACTTGCTTATCCTACTTGTGATATCTAATGGTATACTCAGCTCCTTTTTCCTTCACAACATGAACGGCTCCTGCTTGATTATCTATCATGTTAAAAATTGAAGATAATGACAGGTCGTAAGTTGCTTATAGAAAATTATGAATTTTAAGATACTAACACATCTCGTACTTGCTAAACTAAGTAAAAAGTATTGAAAAATGAACGTTATCAACATTTTAGTGATGGTCAATGAATTAGTGTACCATGAAAATCCCAACTATAGTTATTTACATCTGATACAAACTTGATCATTGGATAACAACAAAGTGAAACCATAAAAAAGTCATAAGCATTGTAACAATGTACACAATGTGACCCAAAGTAATTGGTAATTTCAGCAACAATAACAATTTCAACCCAAACTAGTTACAAGGTGCACAAGTTGGCCAAAAAACTTAATAACAACGAAACCTAGTAAATGCTTAACTAATGAAAAAAGCAAAACTTTACTGAGGCTTTGAGATCAAGTAGAATTCTGCAACTTATAAAGTAGTATTGTTGGCAAATGTGACGCCCCGTACAAAACTATCATGTACGAATCATCAACAACAGGTCCATTACACGGTATAATACTACATGCTATTTTAAAACAAGTTATGCATTCATGAAAGGATAACGTTTTACAAAAGATGACATGACACAAAGGTCGTTACAAAGCCCTTATTCAAAATAACATAAGTTGCGAATGCAAAATAAAAGTTCCATGATTGAGACATCTCTAAGTAATGCAGCGGAAGTCTAACACAGCGAGTCTGTAACAGCAAGTCTAACACCAAGACTATAACAGCAAGTCTAACAGCGGAGGCAACAACGTCTAAGCACTTGAGAAATACATGCTTAAAAAGTCAACACGAATGTTGGTGAGCTATAGTTTGTTTGTAATCAATAATGTAATGTAGACCACGAGATTTCAGTGCTTCAACCAGCAATTCAAATCAGTATGATAAAGTATATGCTTATCCGTGGGCACCCGGTAACTAACTTAACGTAATAATACCCCCTAAAAGTACACTTGGCGAGTGCGTATGTTCTCGAAGTATTAAACACCCATTAAATGCTAGCGCGACTAGCCTGAGTGGGGATGTCAAACACTATGGATCCAAATCTAATATTCGCGTTCACCGGTTCAAAAACCAATGATTAAACGTTACCGTGCTAAGGGGAATCTTTGTGCCGTTATATCACCCACACATATATAAAGTTTAAGTATTCGTGTCTAGTATGTAAAAACATAAAAAGCGCATGTATTCTCAGTCCCAAAAATAGTAAAGTAAAAAGGGAAGCTATTACTCACAGTGAATGTTTGGTAAAATCGATATGACAATGTAAGCAAGTAGTAAGTCGGTCCAAACAAGTAAGTTGGTCGATCCAAAAGGTCCTCAATCTAAGTCAAAGGTTACTAGGTCAGTAAATTTTCCCCAAAAGTTTAAAAGTGAATAAATTAAGCTTAAGTATCATCATCATCATCATCATTCGTAAAAGCTAAAGTAAGTTTTCAACAAGAATAGAGATCGAAACAAAAGGCTGACTTCGGGCAGCTGCTACGACCTCTATACAAAACGAAAAGATGTGTGGTCAGTGGTCAAGGCTCCGTATGTGAGTCCTCTAACCGCTATCCAATTTTCTGATCCTAACTCGATGTCGTTTGACCATGGCGACGGTTCAAGCGCGAGTAGGTCAGAATTTTTAGCACGTCGTTACAAGGGCGTAGTGATTTTTAGAAAGCTATAAATCCTAAACCGTATATCGAATTTAGGCGAGTCCTAAACGAAAAGTCATCTACTCGAAATGAAATATCTGAAATCAATTTTCCAGAAGTCCTAGGAGTCTAATCAGACCCCGAAAAATAGCAAACAAGTGCTCCGGTGGGTTTCTTAGTGTTTAATGCTCATCACGGTTCTCATCCTTGATGCGTGTAAGCTTCAAGTGTACAACTCTTTGATGTTTTAGCATCACTTTGACCAAGTTTCAACCATCAACACACAACTAAGAGTAAAAGCTAACATTCTACAAGTTTTGAATGTAACGACCCTGGATTTTCCAACGTTTATTTATTAATAATTGTTATTATTAATACGTGTGATTAAACAAATGTATGTTATTACATTTACATGTTGCCATGATTGCCCGTACTTGACTTTAATTGCCCAAAACGTCTTTGTGACACACGGAACTTCACGAATAATATTTTCAAGTATTATTTACATTCATGATTGATTTTATTAATTATTTTAATTAACTAAGGTTATTAGTTAATTACATGGGCTTTTATTGGATTACTTGTTAAATTACTTACAAACTTGGGCCTTTTAATTGTACATGTGCTTAGAAGCCCACCCTACCTATATTAATGGACTTAGTTAGCCCACTAACACTTGTAAGTATCAATTAGATGGAAACTAGTTAGTTTTGTTCATTTGGAATCTAGTTCCACCATAATCCCCATGAAATCAACTCCATTAACCAACTTTTAATACCTTTACCATGCATGGACTAGTGGATGTTTGCCTCCCCCCCTTGATCCCATTTTGGTCGTCAGCCTACAACACATGGGGAGGGGTTTTGGTTCATTTTTTTTATTACAAACTTACTAGCTCTCTCTCATTCCATAACACACACATACTTGCTTTTATTTTCTCTCTTTTCTCTCATAGATTTGTAAGTAACTTGAACTTTCTTCCTTTCTTCTTTTCTTGATAAAACCGAAACCAAGAACACATGATTCATCATCATCTTTGTTCTTTGATGTTGTGTAATTACTTGATCTTTGTTAGTTGTTGTTGTTACTTTGTTACTTGTTGTTATTTATTATTTACTTACTAGTTTCAAGAATCAAACTTACTAGTTTCATTCTTCTTTTATCTTGTAATTTCAAGAACACTCAAGAACTAAACTTACTAGTTTATGTTCTACATATGTTGTTTTAAAGTTTGTAAGTTCATGGTTGTAAAAACTCATACTTGTAATTCATGTTAGTAAACTTTAAAGTTTACTTTCTTAAAGATCAAACTTTGGTTTGAATCTTTAAAGTATGAACAACAATGAACTAGTTACTTGTTTACTTAGTTTACGTCTTCATTTTATGCACTTTAATTTCATGTTTGTTGGTTGTTATTGGTCAAATGTTACTAGTTAACTTTGATCTCATTAATCTTGAACTAAAGTTAACTTTAAAAGTTCAAGAACATGTAAGTACGTTTCTTTAATTATAACTTGGTACACTTATGGTAGATCTAGACTTTTGAGTCTTGGATCTTCAAGATCAAACTAAGAACTATGTTCTACATCTTAAGATCTTGATTTCATAAGTTCACTTTCAAGTTTGTAACTTATTATTAGTTTTAAAGTTCATGTATGTGTTAGATCTAAGACTTTGATGTAACTTTGGTTCATCAAAACACTTGCAACACTTAAGTGAGTTGTGCTTCATGTCTTAGACTTACACTTGGGTTATGATGGTCAAACCTTGGTGAAAATGATGCAAACACATCAACGAGTTGTACACTTGAAGCTATGTGCATCAAGGATGAGAACCGTGATAAGCATCGAGCACCAAGACCACCAGAACCCACTATTTTTTTGTTTTCTGTCTTCTGCCTACTGTTTTCTGGGTTCTGTAACAGACCAGTACACCTGTGTAGTGACCCGAACTTTTCCACGTTTATATATATTAATTGAGATTGATATTTACATGATTAAATGTTTTCAACATGTTAAGCAATCAAACTTGTTAAGACTTGATTAATTGAAATATGTTTCATATAGACAATTGACCACCCAAGTTGACCGGTGATTCACGAACGTTAAAACTTGTAAAAACTATATGATGACATATATATGGATATATATATATATATATATATATATATATATATATATATATATATATATATATATATATAGTTAACATGATACTATGATAAGTAAACATATCATTAAGTATATTAACAATGAACTACATATGTAAAAACAAGACTACTAACTTAATGATTTTTAAACGAGACATATATGTAACGATTATCGTTGTAAAGACATTTAATGTATATATATATCATATTAAGAGATATTCATACATGATAATATCATGATAATATAATAATTTAAAATCTCATTTGATATTATAAACATTGGGTTAACAACATTTAACAAGATCGTTAACCTAAAGGTTTCAAAACAACACTTACATGTAACGACTAACGATGACTTAACGACTCAGTTAAAATGTATATACATGTAGTGTTTTAATATGTATTTATACACTTTTGAAAGACTTCAATACACTTATCAAAATACTTCTACTTAACAAAAATGCTTACAATTACATCCTCGTTCAGTTTCATCAACAATTCTACTCGTATGCACCCGTATTCGTACTCGTACAATACACAGCTTTTAGATGTATGTACTATTGGTATATATACTCCAATGATCAGCTCTTAGCAGCCCATGTGAGTCCCCTAACACATGTGGGAACCATCATTTGGCAACTAGCATGAAATATCTCATAAAATTACAAAAATATGAGTAATCATTCATGACTTATTTACATGAAAACAAAATTACATATCCTTTATATCTAATCCATACACCAACGACCAAAAACACCTACAAACACTTTCATTCTTCAATTTTATTCATCTAATTGATCTCTCTCAAGTTCTATCTTCAAGTTCTAAGTGTTCTTCATAAATTCCAAAAGTTCTAGTTTCATAAAATCAAGAATACTTTCAAGTTTGCTAGCTCACTTCCAATCTTGTAAGGTGATCATCCAACCTCAAGAAATCTTTGTTTCTTACAGTAGGTTATCATTCTAATACAAGGTAATAATCATATTCAAACTTTGGTTCAATTTCTATAACTATAACAATCTTATTTCAAGTGATGATCTTACTTGAACTTGTTTTCGTGTCATGATTCTGCTTCAAGAACTTCGAGCCATCCAAGGATCCGTTGAAGCTAGATCCATTTTTCTCTTTTCCAGTAGGTTTATCCAAGGAACTTAAGGTAGTAATGATGTTCATAACATCATTCGATTCATACATATAAAGCTATCTTATTCGAAGGTTTAAACTTGTAATCACTAGAACATAGTTTAGTTAATTCTAAACTTGTTCGCAAACAAAAGTTAATCCTTCTAACTTGACTTTTAAAATCAACTAAACACATGTTCTATATCTATATGATATGCTAACTTAATGATTTAAAACCTGGAAACACGAAAAACACCGTAAAACCGGACTTACGCCGTCGTAGTAACACCGCGGGCTGTTTTGGGTTAGTTAATTAAAAACTATGATAAACTTTGATTTAAAAGTTGTTATTCTGAGAAAATAATTTTTATTATGAACATGAAACTATATCCAAAAATTATGGTTAAACTCAAAGTGGAAGTATGTTTTCTAAAATGGTCATCTAGACGTCGTTCTTTCGACTGAAATGACTACCTTTACAAAAACGACTTGTAACTTATTTTTCCGACTATAAACCTATACTTTTTCTGTTTAGATTCATAAAATAGAGTTCAATATGAAACCATAGCAATTTGATTCACTCAAAACGGATTTAAAATGAAGAAGTTATGGATAAAACAAGATTTGATAATTTTTCTCATTTTAGCTACGTGAAAATTGGTAACAAATCTATTCCAACCATAACTTAATCAACTTGTATTGTATATTATGTAATCTTGAGATACCATAGACACGTATACAATGTTTCGACCTATCATGTTGACACATCTATATATATTTCGGAACAACCATAGACACTCTATATTTGAATGTTGGAGTTAGCTATACAGGGTTGAGGTTGATTCCAAAATATATATAGTTTGAGTTGTGATCAATACTGAGATACGTATACACTGGGTCGTGGATTGATTCAAGATAATATTTATTGATTTATTTCTGTACATCTAACTGTGGACAACTAGTTGTAGGTTACTAACGAGGACAGCTGACTTAATAAACTTAAAACATCAAAATATATTAAAAGTGTTGTAAATATATTTTGAACATACTTTGATATATATGTATATATTGTTATAGGTTCGTGAATCAACCAGTGGCCAAGTCTTACTTCCCGACGAAGTAAAAATCTGTGAAAGTGAGTTATAGTCCCACTTTTAAAATCTAATATTTTTGGGATGAGAATACATGCAGGTTTTATAAATGATTTACAAAATAGACACAAGTACGTGAAACTACATTCTATGGTTGAATTATCGAAATCGAATATGCCCCTTTTTATTAAGTCTGGTAATCTAAGAATTAGGGAACAGACACCCTAATTGACGCGAATCCTAAAGATAGATCTATTGGGCCTAACAAACCCCATCCAAAGTACCGGATGCTTTAGTACTTCGAAATTTATATCATATCCGAAGGGTGTCCTGGAATGATGGGGATATTCTTATATATGCATCTTGTTAATGTCGGTTACCAGGTGTTCACCATATGAATGACTTTTATCTCTATGTATGGGATGTGTATTGAAATATGAAATCTTGTGGTCTATTATTATGATTTGATATATAGGTTAAACCTATAACTCAACAACATTTTTGTTGACGTTTTAAGCATGTTTATTCTCAGGTGATTATTAAGAGCTTCCGCTGTAGCATACTTAAATAAGTACGAGAATTGGAGTCCATGCTTGTATGATATTGTGTAAAAACTGCATTCAAGAAACTTATTTTGTTGTAACATATTTGTATTGTAAACCATTATGTAATGGTCGTGTGTAAACAGGATATTTTAGATTATCATTATTTGATAATCTACGTAAAGCTTTTTAAACCTTTATTGATGAAATAAAGGTTATGGTTTGTTTTAAAATGAATGCAGTCTTTGAAAAACGTCTCATATAGAGGTCAAAACCTCGCAACGAAATCAATTAATATGGAACGTTTTTAATCAATAAGAACGGGACATTTCAGTTGGTATCCGAGCGTTGGTCTTAGAGAACCAGAATTTTGCATTAGTGTGTCTTATCGAGTTTGTTAGGATGCATTAGTGAGTCTGGACTTCGACCGTGTTTACTTGAAAAATGATTGCTTAACAAATTTTGTTGGAAACTATATATTTTTAACATGTGAATATTATGTGATATATTAATCTCTTAACGCGTTTGATATTATGTGATAGATGTCTACCTCTAGAACAAGTCCCATTGACTCACCTAATAATAATGAAGAGTCAAATGTAAATTGGAATGATTCGTGGACTGATTCACAAGTTCCCGAAGAGGAACCGGAAGAAGAGTCGGAACCGGAAGAAGAATCGGAACCGGAAGAAGAATCGGAACCAGATGAAGAAATAGAACCGGTGGGGGAAATAATAAAACGGTTAAGTAAAAGAAAATCCTCAACCAACCGACCAAGGTTAATTATGGTCAATGGTGTTTCCGCCAAGGAAGCAAAATATTGGGAGGATTACCAATTCTCCGATGAATCGGATTCCGACGAGAATTCCGATGATGTTATAGAAATTACCCCAACTGAATTTAAAAAGGCAAAAGAAAATAATAAGGGAAAGGGCATAAAAATAGAGAAATCTAATTCCAACCCCGATGAACTTTATATGTATCGTCAACCCCCGAAGTCCTTAAGTTGTAACAATGACCAGGGAACCTCTAAACCACCAGGTTTTTCTAAACCAATGTGGAAAACGACGGCTCGTATTAGGGGAACATCATATATCCCTAGAAACTTGGCAAAACGAACCAAAACCGAAGAAGAAGAAACAAGCGAGTCGGAATAAGATAGTTGTATTCGTGTGGTGTAATATATGTAATCTAGTGTGCTTATGCTTTATGATATATGTAAAAATTGCTTGTATTAATAAGTATTTTTTTTATGAATCTAACTCTTGTCTATTTTACAGTATAAAAACACAAAATGGATAGACAACCCAATATTTTAAGAGACCTACCCGGAGACATGATTGAAGAAATCTTGTCTAGAGTCGGTCAGAATTCTTCGGCACAACTATTTAAGGCGAGATCAGTTTGTAAGACATTCGAAGAACGTTCCAAGAATGCCTTGATTTATAAAAGGCTTTCATTCGAAAGATGGGGGATATCACATTGGGAAATCCATAAGTTACGATGTGTTTACTTTGACGCATTTATTGCGGGGAACCCAAATGCTATTTTACGCAATGGGTTAAGAAATTATTTTGACTCAATATATCCGAATATTGGACTTCGTGATTTAGAAAAAGCGGCTAACATGCAACATAAAGAAGCATGTTATGCTTACGGATTAGTAATGTTCGCTTCTCACCAAAGTGAGAACAAGAACATCGGGCTACAACTATTAAACAAAACGTTCCCATAAGTGACGGAGTCGGTAATTGGGGTAAGAAATGAGATTTTTAGATTGTTACGGGACTGTTGGACATTACGTAACCCTCGTCCCTTTGACGACGTTACAACACGCTGTCTTATCAACGGCCATAACGGTTATGTTCCACAAGACCAAGGATGGGAAGTAATCCTAGTAAAACCAGAATGCATGACTTGTTTCTGGACGTATGAATTACGTGTCTTTATTGCCTTTACTGAACGACTTGTGTACTAGCTAGAATTATCTTCACAACCATCTTGTATCAAATTTATTGTGTGCTATATTTCATGCTATATGTAAAATAAGCGGTATTGTAAGTTTGTAAAATATTGTGTAAAAGTTTGAACACGAAATATTATTATAATCAGTTTTTCATATAGAATTGTAGTAGTTGAATTGTATGTTAGCGACTAAGTATGAACTTAACGGGTAGGTACTACCCGAATTTAAACTTATAAAATGCTAATATGAAGAAAAAGCTTTTATAAATGAGTTCATATTATGCTACGAAATACTATTAACTACTCTTAATATTCTGTATGATTAACTTGTTCCATTTGACTATTTTGAAGGAAATGGCACCGACTACTCGACACACCGTGAATATGACTGAAGAGGAATTCCGTAATTTTCTAGCTTTAAACATAGCCGCAGTACAGGCTGCGCTACATACCAACAATAACCTTGGATCTAGCAGTACAGGAAATCGTGTAGGATGCACCTACAAAGAATTCACTGCCTGCAAACCTTTGGAATTTGATGGAACCGAAGGACCGATCGGATTGAAACGGTGGACCGAGAAGGTCGAATCGGTGTTTGCCATAAGTAAGTGTACTGAAGAGGATAAAGTGAAGTACGCTACGCATACCTTCACAGGTTCTGCGTTAACATGGTGGAATACCTATCTAGAGCAAGTGGGACAAGACGATGCGTACGCACTACCGTGGTCAGCATTCAAGCACTTGATGAACGAGAAGTACCGTCCCAGAACCGAGGTCAATAAGCTCAAGACAGAACTTAGAGGGTTACGAACCCAAGGATTTGATATTACCACGTACGAAAGACGATTCACAGAATTGTGCCTATTGTGTCCGGGAGCATTCGAAGATGAGGAAGAGAAGATCGACGCGTTTGTGAAAGGATTACCGGAAAGAATCCAAGAAGATATAAGTTCACACGAGCCCGCCTCCATACAACAGGCATGTAGAATGGCTCACAAACTAGTGAACCAGATTAAAGAAAGAATTAAAGAACATACTGCTGAAGAGGCCAATGTGAAGCAAGTCAAAAGAAAGTGGGAGGAAAACGGTGATAAGAATCACCAATACAACAACAACAGCAATTACAACAATAATCGCAACAATTATCCCAACAATCGTAACATCAATCGCAACTACAACAAACGGCCCAACAACAACAACAACAACAACAACAACAACAACAACAACAACTACAACAATCATCCCAACAACAATAATAACCGCAACAACAACAACAACAATCAGAAGCAGCTATGCCAAAGGTGTGAAAAGTATCACTCGGGGTTCTGCACCAAATTTTGCAACAAGTGTAAAAGAAATGGTCATAGCGCGGCGAAGTGTGAGGTCTACGGACCAGGGGTTAATAGAATGAAAGGAACAAATGGTGTCGGAATGAGTAATGGCGGAGCAAGTTATGCCAATGTAGTTTGTTATAAATGTGGAAAACCGGGCCACATTATTAGAAATTGCCCGAACCAGGAGAACACGAATGGACAAGGCCGTGGAAGAGTTTTCAATATTAATGCGGCAGAGGCACAGGAAGACCCGGAGCTTGTTACGGGTACGTTTCTTATTGACAATAAATCTACTTACGTTTTATTTGATTCGGGTGCGGATAGAAGCTATATGAGTAGAGATTTTTGCGCTAAATTAAGTTGTCCATTGACGCCTTTGGATAGTAAATTTTTACTCGAATTAGCAAATGGTAAATTAATTTCAGCAGATAATATATGTCGGAATCGAGAAATTAAACTGGTTAGCGAAACATTTAAGATTGATTTGATACCAGTAGAGTTAGGGAGTTTTGATGTGATAATCGGTATGGACTGGTTGAAAGAAGTGAAAGCAGAGATCGTTTGTTATAAAAATGCAATTCGCATTATACGAGAAAAAGGAAAACCCTTAATGGTGTACGGAGAAAAGGGCAACACGAAGCTACATCTTATTAGTAATTTGAAGGCACAAAAACTAATAAGAAAAGGTTGCTATACTGTTCTAGCACACGTCAAGAAAGTACAAACTGAAGAAAAGAGCATCAATGATGTTCCCATTGCAAAAGAATTTCCCGATGTATTTCCGAAAGAATTACCGGGATTACCCCCACATCGATCCGTTGAATTTCAAATAGATCTTGTACCAGGAGCTGCACCAATAGCTCGTGCTCCTTACAGACTCGCACCCAGTGAGATGAAAGAACTGCAAAGCCAATTACAAGAACTTTTAGAGCGTGATTTCATTCGACCAAGCACATCACCGTGGGGAGCTCCTGTTTTGTTTGTCAAGAAGAAAGATGGTACATTCAGGTTGTGTATCGACTACCGAGAGTTGAACAAACTTACCATCAAGAACCGCTACCCACTACCGAGAATCGACGACTTATTTGATCAACTACAAGGCTCGTCTGTTTATTCAAAGATTGACTTACGTTCCGGGTATCATCAAATGCGGGTGAAAGAAGATGATATTCCAAAGACTGCTTTCAGAACACGTTACGGTCATTACGAGTTTATGGTCATGCCGTTTGGTTTAACTAATGCACCAGCTATGTTCATGGACCTTATGAACCGAGTGTGTGGACCATACCTTGACAAGTTTGTCATTGTTTTCATTGATGACATACTTATTTACTCAAAGAATGACCAAGAACACGGTGAACATTTGAGAAAGGTGTTAGAAGTATTGAGGAAGGAAGAATTGTACGCTAAGTTTTCAAAGTGTGCATTTTGGTTGGAAGAAGTTCAATTCCTTGGTCACATAGTGAACAAAGAAGGTATTAAGGTGGATCCGGCAAAGATAGAAACTGTTGAAAAGTGGGAAACCCCGAAAACTCCGAAACACATACGCCAGTTTTTAGGACTAGCTGGTTACTACAGAAGGTTCATCCAAGACTTTTCCAGAATAGCAAAACCCTTGACTGTATTAACGCATAAAGGGAAGAAATTTGAATGGAATGATGAACAAGAGAAAGCGTTTCAGTTATTGAAGAAAAAGCTAACTACGGCACCTATATTGTCAATGCCTGAAGGGAATGATGATTTTGTGATTTATTGTGACGCATCAAAGCAAGGTCTCGGTTGTGTATTAATGCAACGAATGAAGGTGATTGCTTATGCGTCTAGACAATTGAAGATTTACGAACAAAATTATACGACGCATGATTTGGAATTAGGTGCGGTTGTTTTTGCATTAAAGACTTGGAGGCACTACTTATATGGGGTCAAAAGTATTATATATATCGACCACAAAAGTCTTCAGCATATATTTAATCAGAAACAACTGAATATGAGGTAGCGTAGGTGGATTGAATTGTTGAATGATTACGACTTTGAGATTCGTTACCACCCGGGGAAGGCAAATGTGGTAGCCGATGCCTTGAGCAGGAAGGACAGAGAACCCATTCGAGTAAAATCTATGAATATAATGATTCATAATAACCTTACTACTCAAATAAAGGAGGCGCAACAAGGAGTTTTAAAAGAGGAAAATTTAAAGGATGAAATACCCAAAGGATCGGAGAAGCATCTTAATATTCGGGAAGACGGAACCCGGTATAGGGCTGAAAGGATTTGGGTACCAAAATTTGGAGATATGAGAGAAATGGTACTTAGAGAAGCTCATAAAACCAGATACTCAATACATCCTGGAACGGGGAAGATGTACAAGGATCTCAAGAAACATTTTTGGTGGCCGGGTATGAAAGCCGATGTTGCTAAATACGTAGGAGAATGTTTGACGTGTTCTAAGGTCAAAGCTGAGCATCAGAAACCATCAGGTCTACTTCAACAACCTGAAATCCCGGAATGGAAATGGGAAAACATTACCATGGATTTCATCACTAAATTGCCAAGGACTGCAAGTGGTTATGATACTATTTGGGTAATAGTTGATCGTCTCACCAAGTCAGCACACTTCCTGCCTATAAGAGAAGATGACAAGATGGAGAAGTTAGCACGACTGTATTTGAAGGAAGTCATCTCCAGACATGGAATACCAATCTCTATTATCTCTGATAGGGATGGCAGATTTATTTCAAGATTCTGGCAGACATTACAGTAAGCATTAGGAACTCATCTAGACATGAGTACTGCCTATCATCCACAAACTGATGGGCAGAGCGAAAGGACGATACAAACGCTTGAAGACATGCTACGAGCATGTGTTATTGATTTCGGAAACAGTTGGGATCGACATCTACCGTTAGCAGAATTTTCCTACAACAAAAGCTACCATTCAAGCATTGAGATGGCGCCGTTTGAAGCACTTTATGGTAGAAAGTGCAGGTCTCCGATTTGTTGGAGTGAAGTGGGGGATAGACAGATTACGGGTCCGGAGATTATACAAGAAACTACCGAGAAGATCATCCAAATTCAACAACGGTTGAAAACCGCCCAAAGTCGACAAAAGAGCTACGCTGACATTAAAAGAAAAGATATAGAATTTGAAATTGGAGAGATGGTCATGCTTAAAGTTGCACCTTGGAAAGGCGTTGTTCGATTTGGTAAACGAGGGAAATTATATCCAAGGTATATTGGACCATTCAAGATTATTGATCGTGTTGGACCAGTAGCTTACCGACTTGAGTTACCTCAACAACTCGCGGCTGTACATAACACTTTCCACGTCTCGAATTTGAAGAAATGTTTTGCTAAAGAAGATCTCACTATTCCATTAGATGAAATCCAAATCAACGAAAAACATCAATTCATCGAAGAACCCGTCGAAATAATGGATCGTGAGGTTAAAAGACTTAAGCAAAACAAGATACCAATTGTTAAGGTTCGATGGAATGCTCGTAGAGGACCCGAGCTCACCTAGGAGCGTGAAGATCAGATGAAGAAGAAATACCCGCATCTATTTCCAGAAGATTCGTCAACACCTTCAATAGCTTAAAATTTCGGGACGAAATTTATTTAACGGGTAGGTACTGTAGTGACCCGAACGTTTCCATGTTTATATATATTAATTGAGATTGATATTTACATGATTAAATGTTTCCAACATGTTAAGCAATCAAACTTGTTAAGACTTGATTAATTGAAATATGTTTCATATAGACAATTGACCACCCAAGTTGACCGGTGATTCACGAACGTTAAAACTTGTAAAAACTATATGATGACATATATATGGATATATATATATATATATAGTTAACATGATACTATGATAAGTAAACATATCATTAAGTATATTAACAATGAACTACATATGTAAAAACAAGACTACTAACTTAATGATTTTTAAACGAGACATATATGTAACGATTATCGTTGTAAATACATTTAATGTATATATATCATATTAAGAGATATTCATACATGATAATATCATGATAATATAATAATTTAAAATCTCATTTGATATTATAAACATTGGGTTAACAACATTTAACAAGATCGTTAACCTAAAGGTTTCAAAACAACACTTACATGTAACGACTAACGATGACTTAACGACTCAGTTAAAATGTATATACATGTAGTGTTTTAATATGTATTTATACACTTTTGAAAGACTTCAATACACTTATCAAAATACTTCTACTTAACAAAAATGCTTACAATTACATCCTCGTTCAGTTTCATCAACAATTCTACTCGTATGCACCCGTATTCGTACTCGTACAATACACAGCTTTTAGATGTATGTACTATTGGTATATACACTCCAATGATCAGCTCTTAGCAGCCCATGTGAGTCACCTAACACATGTGGGAACCATCATTTGGCAACTAGCATGAAATATCTCATAAAATTACAAAAATATGAGTAATCATTCATGACTTATTTACATGAAAACAAAATTACATATCCTTTATATCTAATCCATACACCAACGACCAAAAACACCTAAAAACACTTTCATTCTTCAATTTTATTCATCTAATTGATCTCTCTCAAGTTCTATCTTCAAGTTCTAAGTGTTCTTCATAAATTCCAAAAGTTCTAGTTTCATAAAATCAAGAATACTTTCAAGTTTGCTAGCTCACTTCCAATCTTGTAAGGTGATCATCCAACCTCAAGAAATCTTTGTTTCTTACAGTAGGTTATCATTCTAATACAAGGTAATAATCATATTCGAACTTTGGTTCAATTTCTATAACTATAACAATCTTATTTCAAGTGATGATCTTACTTGAACTTGTTTTCGTGTCATGATTCTGCTCCAAGAACTTCGAGCCATCCAAGGATCCGTTGAAGCTAGATCCATTTTTCTCTTTCCCAGTAGGTTTATCCAAGGAACTTAAGGTAGTAATGATGTTCATAACATCATTCGATTCATACATATAAAGCTATCTTATTCGAAGGTTTAAACTTGTAATCACTAGAACATAGTTTAGTTAATTCTAAACTTGTTCGCAAACAAAAGTTAATCCTTCTAACTTGACTTTTAAAATCAACTAAACAAATGTTCTATATCTATATGATATGCTAACTTAATGATTTAAAACCTGGAAACACGAAAAACACCGTAAAACCGGACTTACGCCGTCGTAGTAACACCGCGGGCTGTTTTGGGTTAGTTAATTAAAAACTATGATAAACTTTGATTTAAAAGTTGTTATTCTGAGAAAATAATTTTTATTATGAACATGAAACTATATCCAAAAATTATGGTTAAACTCAAAGTGGAAGTATGTTTTCTAAAATGGTCATCTAGACGTCGTTCTTTCGACTGAAATGACTACCTTTACAAAAACGACTTGTAACTTATTTTTCCGACTATAAACCTATACTTTTTCTGTTTAGATTCATAAAATAGAGTTCAATATGAAACCATAGCAATTTGATTCACTCAAAACGGAATTAAAATGAAGAAGTTATGGATAAAACAAGATTGGATAATTTTTCTCATTTTAGCTACGTGAAAATTGGTAACAAATCTATTCCAACCATAACTTAATCAACTTGTATTGTATATTATGTAATCTTGAGATACCATAGACACGTATACAATGTTTTGACCTATCATGTCGACACATCTATATATATTTCGGAACAACCATAGACACTCTATATGTGAATGTTGGAGTTAGCTATACAGGGTTGAGGTTGATTCCAAAATATATATAGTTTGAGTTGTGATCAATACTGAGATACGTATACACTGGGTCGTGGATTGATTCAAGATAATATTTATCGATTTATTTCTGTACATCTAACTGTGGACAACTAGTTGTAGGTTACTAATGAGGACAGCTGACTTAATAAACTTAAAACATCAAAATATATTAAAAGTGTTGTAAATATATTTTGAACATACTTTAATATATATGTATATATTGTTATAGGTTCTTGAATCAACCAGTGGCCAAGTCTTACTTCCCGACGAAGTAAAAATCTGTGAAAGTGAGTTATAGTCCCACTTTTAAAATCTAATATTTTTGGGATGAGAATACATGCAGGTTTTATAAATGATTTACAAAATAGACACAAGTACGTGAAACTACATTCTATGGTTGAATTATCGAAATCGAATATGCCCCTTTTTATTAAGTCTGGTAATCTAAGAATTAGGGAACAGACACCCTAATTGACGCGAATCCTAAAGATAGATCTATTGGGCCTAACAAACCCCATCCAAAGTACCGGATGCTTTAGTACTTCGAAATTTATATCATATCCGAAGGGTGTCCTGGAATGATGGGGATATTCTTATATATGCATCTTGTTAATGTCGGTTACCAGGTGTTCACCATATGAATGACTTTTATCTCTATGTATGGGATGTGTATTGAAATATGAAATCTTGTGGTCTATTATTATGATTTGATATATAGGTTAAACCTATAACTCACCAACATTTTTGTTGACGTTTTAAGCATGTTTATTCTCAGGTGATTATTAAGAGCTTCCGCTGTCGCATACTTAAATAAGTACGAGATTTGGAGTCCATGCTTGTATGATATTGTGTAAAAACTGCATTCAAGAAACTTATTTTGTTGTAACATATTTGTATTGTAAACCATTATGTAATGGTCGTGTGTAAACAGGATATTTTAGATTATCATTATTTGATAATCTACGTAAAGCTTTTTAAACCTTTATTGATGAAATAAAGGTTATGGTTTATTTTAAAATGAATGCAGTCTTTGAAAAACGTCTCATATAGAGGTCAAAACCTCGCAACGAAATCAATTAATATGGAACGTTTTTAATCAATAAGAACAGGACATTTCAACCTGGGCTACTGTAACCTTTATTTTCTGATAGATCTTTTCGAGTAGATAATTTTTCATATAGGACTCGTCTTAATCCGAGTTACGTTTTAGGATTTATGGCCCTCCGATCGTCACTATGTCCTTTTAACGTTGTGCAGAAATTTCTGACCTACTCGCACTTAGACCGTCGCCACGGTCAAACGAAGATTATTTTGCTTCTGTAAATTTTAACACACTTAAAGGACTCATAAACGGAGCCATGGCCACTGGTCTCACCTTAATTCAGTAAGGGTAGAGGCCGTGGTGACTGATCGAAGTCAGCTTTTGTTTTAAACTACTTTCATGAACGAAATTTACTTTACGCCTTTTGTTTGATGATGAATGATGATGACCCTTAAGACCTTATTTACATACTTTTAAACCTATTCAGATGATTTACTAACTTAGTACTATTTGACTTATGTTGAGGACCCGTTTGGACAACCTTCATTACTTGCTTACTTTTCGAGTCATACTTTACCGCTACTTTATCATTGTGAGTTATAGCATTCCCTTTTTACTTTAACTTATTTTGGGAACTGAGAATGCATGCGGATTTTATGTTTTACATACTAGACACGAGTACTTAAACTTTATATATGTGTGGGTTATATAACGGCAGAAACATTCCCTTTAGCTCGGTAACGTTTAGTCATTGATTTTGAACCGGTGAACGCGAATCTTAGATATGGATCCATAGGATTTAACATCCCCACTCGGGCTAGTAGCGCTAGCATTTAACGAGTGTTTAATACTTCGTAAACATACGCACTTGCCAAATGTACTTTCAGGGGGTATAAACGTTAAGTTAATTACCAAGTGCCCACGGTTAACATATACTTTATCATACTGTTTTGAAACGCTCTTTGTAGCACTGAAATCTCGTGGCCTATCTTACATACTGTTATACATAAACTATAGCTCACCAACCTTTGTGTTGACGTTTTTAAGCATGTTTTTCTTAGGTGCTTAAGGTTATTTGCTTCCGCTGTCGTGCTAGTCTTATCGTAGACACCTGCTGCTCTAGTGTTATCACCGCATGAACTGTTTATCTTGCATTCAAACTTTAATACTTTTGAACTATGTTTTGTAACGACCTAAGGGTCACATACGTTTATTCATGCTTGCTATTCGTAGAAGCATACTGTTGGTGTAAAACATTTGATGTCGGTTATGATGTCACCTTTTTATCGTGAATGCAACTTCTTTTATTACAGCATGTAGTACTTAACCTTGTAATGATCCTGTTGTTGATGATTCGTACATGATGGTTTTGTACGGGGCATCACATTTGGTATCAGAGCATTGGTTGTAGGGAATTAGGTTGCATTAGTGAGTCGAAGACCGACCTGAGTAGGATTCACTAATAGGACTAATCTACAACTTGCTAGTTTACTTGTTTCCGCTGAACTTACTGCATGCTGCTGCTTACCTTTACTGCTATGTGCCATATGCTACTACATGATTTCACCACTGTATGATATTACTTGCTTTTGATTGCATGCTACTTCGGTACGATTCATTATTATTGCCATGCTACTTATTGTTATACATGATTTAAACTGTTGGCCTAATACGTCCTTGCTTTATGACTTACTGACATGGAAAATTTATTTTTCCTTGTTCAGATGTCGGATGTTCCACCTGCTATCATTTTGGGCAGTTTAGACTCGTCAGCCACCCCACCTGCTGCTGCTGCCGACACACTGATCCCGCTACCTACTAGTGACCCTGGCGCTTCGTCTTCCGGAGCTAGTAGTAGTGCACCGGCACCAGTGGATACTATTGACAGACACGTGGACCCTACAGAAATTCCAGCTCCGTCTGCTCCCGGACCCTCGGAGCCACAGGCCCGCATCGGTGGTGTTGTGATTCCCGCGGAGTTCGGGGAAGGGCCATTCCGTAACCATATGCGCATGCCGTGCCGACGCACTCCTAATGGACGTTTAGTGCCGATTCCGCCAGGCAGATACAGACAGATGATGGCTGCCCACGGACGGCCAGTTCAGCCACCCGTACAGCCACCACATGATTCAGATGACTCATCATCCGCCGATTCTTCATCAGATGACTCTTCCTCAGACGACTACAGTGATGATGAGGACCCTGCTGATATACCTATTCAGCCACCCTCCCCCCACCGAAGAAGCGGTATCGCTTCGACGGTACCATCATTCCGGGGATCAACGAAGGACGAGCCTTCACTGACGCGTTTGGTCGACGTCGTAGGGTTACTGCTCCTAAGCGGCTTGTGCCGTACCCTGCCGACCCACAAGTGCATAAGGCACCCCGTTACGTACTGACTATTTCTGGAGCTGGAACATCTGCACCTCGTTTCGTGAGGTCTGCACCACCGGCACCACCGGCACCACCTGCACCACCGGCACCACCTTCACCGCCTGCACCGCCTGCCCCACCATCTCCCTCTAACGAGGAACTGAGGCGGGAGGTTGAGATCCTCCGAGCTCGAGTTACTGAGCTCGAGGAGCAGTTGGCTCAGGTTTTAGACATCCTACACCCACCTTCACCGTAGGACCTTTTGTATTAGATTTCATGATGTAATCCAGTTATAGTTTCATATTTCACTTATGTATTGTACGAATCTATCATGATGTATGAAACTTACTATTAATGAATGGAAACTTTGTGATGTTACTTTTTGCACAAGTGTTCTATTTACGTTACTGTATGGTGTTTTGCGGTACTTGTATCAACTTGCGTTACTTAATTAACATGTGTTGTGCTGTTTACATGTTGGTTGTTACATACTATATTATTATATATTGAATGCCGGATTTTGACTTGAGTCAAAATGTTTGTATAGAACACCATGGCTAACGGTCGATCCACACCTACTGCTGCTCAAATTGAAGAGATGATCCAAGAACGTGTAGCCGCAGCCATTACGGAAATGCAACCCCAAGCTCCACCGCCACTGCCACCACCACCGGTTATTCAACCCATTCGAAATGGGTGTACTTACAAGGAATTCCAGAGCTGTAAACCACATAACTTCAGCGACACTGAGGGACCGGTTGGTCTCACTAGATGGTTCGAGAAACTTGAATCAGTATTCCGAGTTAGCAACTGTTCGGAGGACAACAAAACCAAATTTGCTTCTTGCACGCTATCTGACAGCGCGCTCACGTGGTGGAACACAATGGCACAGGCACAAGGCATTGATGAGGCGTATGCTACACCATGGGAAGAATTTAAATGTGCCATGATTGAGGAGTATTGTCTGAGAACCGAAATCTAAAAGATGGAAATGGAATTCATGCAGTTAAAGGCCGTTGGGAATGACCTTGATGGTTACAACAAGAGATTTTTGGAACTAGCCCTGATGTGTCCGACAATGGTCACCCCAGAATTCAGCGAATGGAGAGATACTTCTGGGGACTCCCTAAGAGCATTAAGGGAAACGTCACCTCATCCAAACCACCAAATGTTCCCGAAGCGATGCGCATGGCGCATACTTTAATGAATCAAATAACCATCGATGAACCGGAGAAAACTAAGTCTGAAGCGGGTACTAGTGAGAAGCGCAAATGGGATAACCACAACAATAACAACAACAACAACAGGGAAAGAAACTATGAACAGAACCCGGCGAAACGACATGAGGGTTTCAGAGGAAACAACAACGGTGGAAACCCCAACCCCAACAATAACACCAACTCCAACCCGAACTACAAGGGAACCCTACCTCAATGCAAGAGGTGTTACAAACACCACACTGGGTATGGCAATGTTGTCTGCGAGAAGTGCCAACGGTCTGGGCATGTTGGAAAAGACTGCAAGGTCACCACTTTGAATGGGAAGCTGAACCCCACAGGGCCAAGGAAGTGTTACGAATGCGGGCAGACAGGCCATTTCAGAAATGCGTGTCCAAATAAGCAAAAAGATGGCGGACCACCGCGCGCTAGAGCTTTCAATGTTAATGCAAGGGACGCACGCGAAAACCCTGGCTTGGTGACTGGTATATTCAAAATCAACAATCTTTTAGCTTCTGTCTTGTTTGATACTGGTACGGATAGAAGTTATGTATGTAGACACTTTTACGATAAGATTAATTGGTCATTAGTCCCGTTAAAAGAGAGTATGCTTGTCGAGGTCGCCAATGGAAAACTTGAGAAAGTTGACCATATTAGTCGAGGAGCTATTATCAACATAGCTGGTGTAGATTTTGAAATTGATTTGATACCTATCAAATTGGGAAGTTTTGACGTGATAGTCGGTATGGATTGGTTGAGCAAGATAAAGGCTGATATTATTTGTGGAGATAAAGCTCTTCGTATACCACAAGGAGATGGTGAGCCACTGGTTATCTACGGAGAGAGATGTACCTCAAAGTTGAACCTCATTAGTTGCGTGAAAGCGCAAAATATTATGAAGAAGGGACGTTTTGCTATCCTAGCACATATGAAAGCGGTAGAAACCGAGGTGAAGAGCGTGAACGACGTTCGAATTATGAACGAATTTTCTGATGTCTTCCCAGAGGAATTACCTGGATTGCTGCCACAGAGAGCAGTAGAGTTTCAGATTGATTTAGTGCCAGGAGCTACACCTGTAGCTCGCGCACCTTATAGACTCGCACCTTCCGAGATGCAAGAATTACAAAGCCAACTACAAGAACTACTTGATCGAGGATTTATCCAACCAAGCTTCTCACCTTGGGGCGCACCCGTGCTGTTTGTGAAGAAGAAGGATGGATCCTTCCATATGTGTATCGACTACCGTGAACTCAACAAATTGACTATCAAGAATCGGTATCCTCTTCCTCGAATTGATGATCTTTTTGATCAACTACAAGGATCGAGTGTCCACTCAAAGATCGATTTGTGATCCGGTTATCACCAGTTGAGGGTGAAGGAAAGTGACGTGATGAAAACTGCATTCAGGACCCGTTATGGTCATTATGAGTTTCTCGTGATGCCATTCGGTTTGATAAATGCACCTTCCGTGTTCATGGATCTCATGAATCGTGTCTGCAAGCCGTACTTGGATAAGTTTGTTATCGTCTTTATAGATGATATCCTCATCTACTCTAAGAGCAAAGAAGAGCATGAGCAACACCTCCGACTAGTACTTGAACTCTTGAGACAAGAGCAACTTTACGCCAAATTCTCCAAGTGTGAATTTTGGTTGAAGGAAGTTCAATTTCTGGGTCATGTTGTGAGCGACCAGGGCATCAAAGTTGACCCCGCCAAGATTGAAGCTATCAGCAAGTGGGAGACCCCCACTACTCCGACTCATATTCGCCAATTCCTAGGTCTCGCCGGTTACTACCGAAGGTTCATTGAAGGATTTTCTCTGATTGCGCGTCCTTTGACCGCGCTGACTCACAAGGGCAAGAAGTTCATTTGGGAACCCGCACACGAATCAGCATTTCAAACTTTGAAGAAGAAGTTAACCACCGCACCTATCCTATCACTTCCTGAGGGAAGTGATGACTTTATTGTTTATTGTGATGCATCAAAGAGTGGTTTTGGTTGTGTACTGATGCAACGCTCAAAGGTTATCGCTTATGTCTCCCGACAATTGAAGATTCACGAACGGAACTACACTACCCATGATCTCGAACTTGGAGCCGTTGTCTTTGCACTCAAATTGTGGAGACACTATCTTTATGGAACTAAGAGTACTATCTTCACCGATCACAAGAGTCTCCAACATATATTCGATCAGAAGCAACTAAATATGAGACAGCGTCGATGGATCGAGACGCTCAATGACTACGATTGTGAACTCCATTATCATCCTGGCAAGGCCAATGTTGTAGCTGACGCCTTAAGCCGAAAGGAGAGGTCGGCACCTCTTTGTGTTAGGGCTCTAAACATCACCATTGATTCGAACTTCAACAGCCAGATCAGAGTAGCCCAAGATGAGGCTCTCAAGGAGGAGAATATATCTCACGAACATTTGAACATACATGTCTCTCGATTCGAGGTTAGGGAGTCTGGACTCCGATGTTATGCCGGAAGAATTTGGGTACCTTATTATGGAGATCTACGGAACCTTATACTTGATGAAGCACACAAATCGAGATATTCAATTCATCCTGGAGCTGGCAAAATGTACCACGACCTTAAAGAATAGTATTGGTGGCTGAATCTTAAGAAGGACGTTGCGACCTATGTTGGTAAATGTTTAACCTGCTCGAAAGTTAAAGTCGAGCATCAGAGACCTTATGGTTTACTTCAACAGCCGGAAATCCCACAATGGAAGTGGGAAAGGATCACGATGGATTTCATCACCAAGCTACCAAAGACGATGGGCGGATACGATACCATCTGGGTTATCGTTGACCGTCTTACCAAATCTGCACACTTCTTAGTGATGAAAGAAATGGATACAATGGAAAGACTTGCTCAACTATACATCAAGGAGGTTGTATCTCTTCATGGTGTACCTTTATCGATCATCTCAAATCGCGATCCCCGTTTTGCCTCTAGATTTTGGCGTTCTTTGCAAGAAGCCATGGGAACCCGTCTTGACATGAGTACTGCGTATCATCCACAGACTGACAGACAAAGTGAACGAACGATTCAGACCTTGGAAGACATGTTGCGTGCATGTGTCATCGATTTTGTAAAGGCCTGGGAAAGACATTTTCCACTCGCCGAATTCTCATACAACAACAGTTATCACTCGAGCATTAATGCTGCACCTTTTGAAGCGTTGTATGGCCGTAAGTGCTGATCTCCTATTTGTTGGGCCGAAGTAGGCGAAAATAAAATCACCGGACCCGAGGTAGTCCATGAAACGACGGAGAAGATTGCTCAGATTCAAACGAGACTTAAGACTGCATGCGATCATCAAAAGAGTTATGCCGATCTTAAACATAAAGACTTTGAATTCAACGTTGGTGATCGTGTAATGTTGAAGGTTGCACCTTGGAAAGGTGTGATCCATTTTGGAAAACGTGGAAAGTTAAACCCGCGATACATTGGGTCTTTTGAAATCTTGGAACGTGTTGGACCCGTTGCTTACCGTTTGGATCTACCAGCACAATTGAGCTCAGTTCATCCTACCTTCCACGTGTCAAACTTGAAGAAGTGTCTTGCTGCACCTGAACTTATCATACCACTTGAGGAACTTACGATTGACGACAAACTTCACTTTGTGGAAGAACCAGTTGAGATTATGGATCGTGAGATCAAAACTTTGAAACGCAACAAGATTCCGATCGTCCGAGTGCGATGGAATGCCAAACGAGGACCTGAGTTTACTTGGGAGCGAGAGGATCAAATGATGCGGAAGTATCCTCACCTTTTCCCGACTCCTCCATCTACCTCATCTTAAATTTCGGGACAAAATTTTCTTTAAGAGGTGGGTAATGTAACGACCCTGGATTTTCCAACGTTTATTTATTAATAATTGTTATTATTAATATGTGTAATTAAATGAATGAATGTTATTACATTTACATGTTGCCATGATTGCCCGTACTTGACTTTAATTGCCCGAAACGTCTTTGTGACACACAGAACTTCACGAATAATATTTTCAAGTATTATTTACATTCATGATTGATTCTATTAATCATTTTAATTAACTAAGGTTATTAGTTAATTACATGGGCTTTTATTAGATTACTTGTTAAATTACTTACAAACTTGGGCCTTTTAATTTTACATGGGCTTAGAAGCCCACCCTACCCATATTAATGGACTTAGTTAGCCCACTAACACTTGTAAGTATCAATTAGATGGAAACTAGTTAGTTTTGTTCATTTGGAATCTAGTTCCACCATAATCCCCATGAAATCAACTCCATTAACCAACTTTTAATACCTTTACCATGCATGGACTAGTGGATGCTTGCCTCCCCCCTTGATCCCATTTTGGCCGTCGGCTTACAACACATGGGGAGGGGTTTTGGTTCATTTTTTTTATTACAAACTTACTAGCTCTCTCTCATTCCATAACTCACACATACTTGCTTTTATTTTCTCTCTTTTCTCTCATAGATTTGTAAGTAACTTGAACTTTCTTCCTTTCTTCTTTTCTTGATAAAACCGAAACCAAGAACACATGATTCATCATCATCTTTGTTCTTTGATGTTGTGTAATTAATTGATATTTGTTAGTTGTTGTTGTTGTTACTTTGTTACTTGTTGTTATTTATTATTTACTTACTAGTTTCAAGAATCAAACTTACTAGTTTCATTCTTCTTTTATCTTGTAATTTCAAGAACACTCAAGAACTAAACTTACTAGTTTATGTTCTACATATGTTGTTTTAAAGTTTGTAAGTTCATGGTTGTAAAAACTCATACTTGTAATTCATGTTAGTAAACTTTAAAGTTTACTTTCTTAAAGATCAAACTTTGATTTGAATCTTTAAAGTATGAACAACAATGAACTAGTTACTTGTTTACTTAGTTTATGTCTTCATTTTATGCACTTTAATTTCATGTTTGTTGGTTGTTATTGGTCAAATGTTACTAGTTAACTTTGATCTCATTAATCTTGAACTAAAGTTAACTTTAAAAGTTCAAGAACATGTAAGTAAGTTTCTTTAATTATAACTTGGTACACTTATGCTAGATCTAGACTTTTGAGTCATGGATCTTCAAGATCAAACTAAGAACTATGTTCTACATCTTAAGATCTTGATTTCATAAGTTCACTTTCAAGTTTGTAACTTATTATTAGTTTTAAAGTTCATGTATGTGTTAGATCTAAGACTTTGATGTAACTTTGGTTCATCAAAACACTTGCAACACTTAAGTGAGTTGTGCTTCATGTCTTAGACTTACACTTGGGTTATGATGGTCAAACCTTGGTGAAAATGATGCAAACACATCAACGAGTTGTATACTTGAAGCTATGTGCATCAAGGATGAGAACCGTGATAAGCATCGAGCACCAAGACCACCGGAACCCACTATTTTTCTATTTTCTGTCTTCTGCCTACTGTTTTCTGGATTCTGTGACAGACCAATACACCTGGGCTACTGTAACCTTGATTTTCAGATAGATCTTTTCGAGTAGATAATTTTTCATATAGGACTCGTCTTAATCTGAGTTACGTTTTAGGATTTATGGCCCTCCGATCGTCACTATATCCTTTTAACGTTGTGCAGAAATTTCTGACCTACTCGCACTTAGACCGTCGCCACGGTCAAACAAAGATGAGTTTGCTTATGTAAATTTTACCACACTTAAAGGACTCATATACGGAGCCATGGCCACTGGTCTCACCTTAATTCAGTAAGGGTAGATGCCGTGGTGACTGATCGAATCAGCTTTTGTTTTAAACTACTTTCATGAACGAAATTTACTTGATGACCCTTAAGACCTTATTTACATACTTTTAAACCTATTCGGACGATTTACTGACTTAGTACTATTTGACTTAGGTTGAGGACCCGTTTGGACAACCTTCATTACTTGCTTACTTTCCGAGTCATATTTTACCGCTACTTTATCATTGTGAGTTATAGCATTCCCTTTTTACTTTAACTTGTTTTGGGAACTGAGAATGCATGCGGATTTTATGTTTTACATACTAGGCACGAGTACTTAAACTTTATATATGTGTGGGTTATATACCGGCAGAAACATTCCCTTTAGCTCGATAACGTTTAGTCATTGGTTTTTGAACCGGTGAACGCGAATCTTAGATATGGATCCATAGGGTTTGACATCCCCACTCGGGCTAGTAGCACTAGCATTTAACGAGTGTTTAATACTTCGTAAACATACGCACTTGCCAAGTGTACTTTCAGGGGGTATAAACGTTAAGTTAGTTACCAAGTGCCCACGGTTAAAATATACTTTATCATACTGTTTTGAAACGCTCTTTGTAGCACTGAAATCTCATGGCCTACCTTACATACTGTTATACATAAACTATAGCTCACCAACCTTTGTGTTGACATTTTTAAGCATGTTTTTCTCAGGTGCTTAAGGTTATTTGCTTCCGCTGTCGTGCTACTCTTGCCGTAGACACCTGCTGCTCTAGTGTTATCACCGCATGAACTGTTTATCTTGCATTCAAACTTTAATACTTTTGAACTATGTTTTGTAACGACCTAAGGGTCACATACGTTTATTCATGCTTGCTATTCGTAGAAGCATACTGTTGGTGTAAAACATCTGATGTCTGTTATGACGTCACCTTTTTATCGTGAATGCAACTTCTTTTATTACAGCATGTAGTACTTAACCTTGTAATGATCCTGTTGTTGATGATTCGTACACGATGGCTTTGTACGGGGCATCACATTGAACATCAAAGTTGTCTCTTTATTGCATAAATACAATAAAGCTTCAACCTTTGTCTGTTTGACACAAGTTTATGCATCTTCATCATATGAGATGATGAAGACTTGATTTTTATCACCATAAAAATCATAAAAAGGTTCCAAGTAAGTGAGATCTACAATAATAGCTTATATCTTCAAGTATTAAGAAACCCTAAGCTAGAAAGCTTGGATCTTTACAAGATTAATGAAACCATAAGCTATAAAGCTAAGATCTAGTAAAAGTAATGCGACCATAAGCTAAAAAGCTTAGATCTAAAACAAAATAATAAAACCCTAAGCTAGAAAGCTTGGATCTTTAATGTTCTTGAAGATCCGTAAAGCAAAAGGATAGATCTTCAAGTTTCATGAAGATCATAAACACAAGTTTTGATCTTTTTAACAAAATAAAGGGATCATAAGCTAGAAAACTTAGATCCAACAAAGTAATGAAGTTTCAAAGCTAGAAAGCTTGAATCTTTCATGTTCTTGAAGGATTCAAATGAAAGTTTGAATCTTCAAGATATAACAAGATCAATGAAATGTCCCGTTCATATTGATTATAAACGTTCCATATTAATTGATTTTGTTGAGAGGTTTTGACCTCTATATGAGACGTTTTTCAAAGACTGCATTCATTTTTAAAACAACCATAACCTTTATTTTATCAATAAAGGTTTTAAAAACATTACGTAGATTATCAAATAATGATAATCTAAAATATACTGTTTACACACGACCATTACATAATGGTTTACAATAGAAATATATTACATCGACATATGTTTCTTGAATGCAGTTTTTACACAATATCATACAAACATGGACTCCAAATCTTGTCCTTATTTTAGTATGCAACAGCGGAAGCTCTTAGTATTCACCTGAGAATAAACATGCTTTAAACGTCAACAAAAATGTTGGTGAGTTATAGGTTTAACCTATATATATCAAATCGTAACAATAGACCACAAGATTTCATATTTCAATACACATCCCATACATAGAGATAAAAATCATTCATATGGTGAACACCTGGTAACCGACATTAACAAGATGCATATATAAGAATATCCCCATCATTTCGGGACACCCTTCCGATATGATATAAATTTTGAAGTACTAAAGCATCCGGTACTTTGGATGGGGTTTGTTAGGCCCAATAGATCTATCTTTAGGATTCGCGTCAATTAGGGTGTCTGTTCCCTAATTCTTAGATTACCAGACTTAATAAAAAGGGGCATATTCGATTTCGATAATTCAACCATAGAATGTAGTTTCACGTACTTGTGTCTATTTTGTAAATCATTTATAAAACCTGCATGTATTCTCATCCCAAAAATATTATATTTTAAAAGTGGGACTATAACTCACTTTCACAGATATTTCCTTCTTCGGAAATAAGACTTGGCCACGGATCGATTCACGAACCTATACAAATATGTACATATATATCAAAGTATGATGAAAATATAATTACAACCATTTTTATTATGTTTTAAAGATTTGAGTGTATTAAGTCAGCTGTCCTCGTTAGTAACCTATAACTAGTTGTCCACAGTTAGATGTACAGAAATAAATCGATATATATTATCTTGAATCAATCCACGACCCAGTGTATACACGTCTCAGGCTAGATCATAACTCAAAGTATATATATTTTTGGAATCAACCTCAACCCTGTATAGCTAACTCCAACATTACTGCATATAGAGTGTCTATGGTTGTTCCAAATAATATATATACATGGGTCGATATGATATGTCAAAACATTTGCATACGTGTCTACGGTATCCCAAGATTACATAATATATTAGAATACATGTATAATACAATATAAGTTAGCTAGGATATGATTTGTATAGATTTGTTAAACATTTCCCGTAGCTAAAAAGATCAAAAATATCGAATCTTGTTTTACCCATAACTTCTTCATTTTAAATCCGTTTTGAGTGAATCAAATTGCTATGGTTTCATATTGACCTCTAATTTAAGAATCCAAACAGAAAAAGTATAGGTTTATAGGTGGAAATTTAAGTTACATGTCAATTACTAAAGAGGTAGTCATTTCCATCGAAAGAACGACATCTTGATGACCATTTTGAAAAACTTACTTTCACTTTGAGTTTAACCAAGATTTTTGGATATAGTTTCATGTTCATATGAAAAATCATTTTCCCAGAAGAACAACTTTTAAATCAAAGTTTATCATAGTTTTTAATTATCCAAACCAAAACAGCCCCCGGTTTCACTACGACGGCGTATATCCGATTTTATGGTTTTCATCGTGTTTCCAGGTTTTAAATCATTGAGTTAGCATATCATATAGATATAGAACACGTGTTTAGTTGATTTTAAAAGTCAAGTTAGAAAGATTAACTTTTATTTGCGAACAAGTTTAGAATTAACTAAACTATGTTCTAGTGATTACAAGTTTAAATCTTCAAATAAGATAGCTTTATATGTATGAATCGAATGATGTTATGAACATCATTACTACTTCAAGTTTTCTGGATAAAACTACTGGAAATGAGAAAAATGGATCTAGCTTCAAAGGATCCTTGGATGGCTTGAAAGTTCTTGAAGCAGAATCATGACACGAAAACAGTTCAAGTAAGATTTTCACTCGAAATAAGATTGTTATAGTTGTAGAAATTGAATCAAAGTTTGAACATGAATATTACCTTGAATTAGAAAGATAACCTACTGTAAATAACAAAGGTTCCTTGATCTTAGATGATTACTTGGAATGGATTAGAAAGCTTGAAAGTAGACTTGCAAACTTGGAAGTATTCTTGATTTTTATGAGACTATACTTATGGAATTTATGAAGAACACTCAGAACATGAAGATGGAACTTGAGAGAGATCAATTAGATGAATAAAATTGAAGAATGAAAGTGTTTGTAGGTGCTTTTGGTCGTTGGTATATGGATTAGATATAAAGGATATGTAATTTTGTTTTCATGTAAATAAGTCATGAATGATTATTAATATTTTTGTAATTTTATGAGATATTTCATGCTAGTTGCCAAATGATGGTTCCTAAATGTGTTAGGTGACTTACATGGGCTACTAAGAGCTGATCATTGGAGTGTATATACCAATAGTACATACATTTAAAAGGTGTGTATTGTACGAGTACGAATACGGGTGCATACGAGTAGAATTGTTGATGAAACTGAACTAGGATGTAATTGTAAGCATTTTTGTTAAGTAGAAGTACTTTGATATGTTTCTTGAAGTCTTTAAAAAGTGTAAGAATACATATCAAAACACAATATGTATATACATTCTAATGGAGTCGTTAAGTCTTCGTTAGTCGTTACATGTAAGTGTTGTTTTGAAACCTTTAAGTTAACGATCTCAATTAATGTTGTTAACCCAATGTTTATTATATCAAATGAGATGTTAAATTATTATATTATCATGATATTATGATGTATGAATATCTCTTAATATGATACATACATTAAAATATCGTTACAACGATAATCGTTACATATAAGTTTCGTTTCGTAAATCTTGAGTTAGTAGTCTTGTTTTTACATATGTAGTTCATTGTTAACACACTTAATGATATATTTAAATATCATTTTATCATGTTAAATATAGTGTATCAATATCTTAATATGATACATATGTATTTAGTAGACGTTATCATAACGATAATCGTTATATATATCATTTCGAGTTTCTTAACTTAGTAAACTCATTTCTTATGCATATCACACATTGTTAATATACTTAGTGAGATACTTACTCATCATAATCTCATGTCAACCATATATATATGTCCATATATACCACAACATGTAGTTTTCACAATTTTGTAACGTTCGTGAATCGCCGGTCAACTTGGGTGATCAATTGTCTATATGAAACTTATTTCATTTAATCAAGTCTTAACAAGTTTGATTGCTTAACACGTTGAAAACATTTAGTCATGTAAATATCAATCTCAATTAATATATATAAACATGGAAAAGTTCGGGTCACTACAATCAAGAAGCTAAAAAGCTTGATCCTTTAATGATGATGATGATGTCGTGTAGAAGAAGAGAAGAAGAAGAAGAAGAAGAAGAAAATTTAAACTTACAATTTTTAGTGTGAGAAAGACTAGAGAGAGAATTAGAGAGTAAGTGTGTGTAAAATGTGAATGAGATCAAGTGTGAAATAGGTGAAATAAGGCTTGTATTTATAGTGGTGGAGGGTGTGCTTGGTGTATCAAAACCGTAGGGACATGGGGGGGACAAGGGGGACACCTTTTTGCTTTTTGCTTAGTGGTGGTCTAACTTTGTACTTATTGTTAGGATCCCATGCAACATGTGTGGTAATGGTTAACAAAAATACTAGTATGTTGGCTCTTATAAATGGGTTTTTTTCCTACATCTTAATGGGTCATTAATCCATATAAATTAGACTAATTAAATGGTCCATTAGCTAGAGTAGGGTGGGCTTAAGTCCAATAAGGCAAAAAGTCCAACAAGACTAACTAGTGTGCATTAGTAAATTACTAAGCGTAATTAAGCAACCAATAAGCCAAGTAATTGTTATTAATAAATAACAATTAATATTACGTAGTCATAATATTCCAATTATGACAAAAGTTAAACGTGTACCAAGTACATAGCTCGTTTCAAACGACAAGTGACAATAATGGTCGTAAAAGCATTCGAGGATCAAGTTAAGTGATTACGCACTTAATAACACGCTGTAAGGTATTAACCAAAGTAATTATCATGAAATAAGATCCAAGAGCATAAACTAGCTCAGTACGCACAAATACGCAGTTTCGTGAAAGTATAGATCACAAAAATATAAGTCGAAAAAGTCGGGTCGTTACATTACCCACCTGTTAAAAAGAATTTCGTCCCGAAATTTTGAGGAGTGATTAACAACGATACCGTATTTGAAGAAGAAGGAGCGTATTAAAGTTTCGAGAGACTCGTGGGCTCAGAAGTGAGCTATTTACCTTGAAAGGTACTTGAGCGTATAAAAGTAAGAATAGGTATATGCCGTTAATTAAGTCTCTTGTCCTAAGAGATCAACAATTTGATTTCGTTTCTTGATAATATGAATATGTCATCTGAATATATACTCACAAAAGGAAAGATGATGTTTTTAGCCTTACAGGCATCTTCAGTAAGCTGAATGCATGAAATGCATCATGAATGTTACCAAACTCATCTAAAACATTAAGCGCTTATGTCGCAATACAAAGCTGACAGATAGAACGAAAAACATGGTGATCACAACATACTGCATGTGAACTTATCCTTGGATGGAATAAAAGCACAGTTCCATAATGTAACTTTATCCTTTCAGTTACATGTTGAAGTTATGGTCAACATCGACTAGAACAACATATAGTTGTAACCAACGAAGGAAGGAATATGTAGAGTAACCACATCTGTGTTATAGATGTTTTAAGCAGTCCCTTCTAAGAGGATAACAAGATTGATAGAATCTTAAAATATTTTACATTACATTTCCGAAAGAGAATCGCACGAAAGGTGTGATCTTTGAACGAGAGTGAACTCTTCGAGCGGTTTGTTCTGAATTTATCCTTATACTTAAGGGGGTGCGCGGATGAGAAGATACGTGAACTCTTGGTCCTAAAGAATGGTTTACTCTAAGTGGAAAGAATTTCAAAAATGATTTCTTGTACCTCAACGTACTAGATCATAGAAATGATGTTTACGAGGGTGTTGCGATTAGTCGTGAAATATTGAGAGTAAAACCCACCTAGTGCCTTTCCTACAATGGGGTGACCACTGAGTGGGCCTCAGAAAACTGATTTATCGGCCCGCGTTTTTGCCATGTCTAACCTTAAGAGGAACATTTTATGAGTTTAAAGACTTCCTAACAACATTTATAAAACTGCAATCCAAAGTGGCTCAAGAGTTTTTAACAGAGATTTTAATCGTAAGCTTCATCCCTAACGGAGGACGAAAGGAAATGTGATTAATACAAAAACCTTTAATAAAATCAACCAAGAAAGTTTTGAAAAACCTTTAAACATTTAATGTAATAACATAAACGAAACGAAGTTCTTAGTGAATTTGGAAATATGTACAACGTGTACCATTTTGCACAAAACTATTTGACTTAAGTTAAACAACTCAATAAATGAGCGATTTTTAAATAAGTAAAGGTAAATTAATTAACTTAATTATATACATACATATATGATAATTATAAATCGCATAAGTGACAGAAAAATTTTATTACTTTCATTTGTCCATAAATCTCGTGAGGACCGCACAAATAAACAACGTGTAAAATTTTTTGATATCATAGTTTTTCGTATTTCAGAGGTTACGAGTTGAAAAAGATCGAATGAAAAATCTTTGAATTATCGGGTGACATGTTACTTGGTAATGAAAACTAATGAATTAAATATAGTTTTGATAATTATCAGAACATAAATCTTTGGGCCAAAAAATGTTCATGTGCGAAGCCGTTGCTAAAAAAAAGTGAGGTATGAAGGATAGAGCATGATGACGAGAAGTTAATCGCTTCTTGACTTTGCAAAATGCCAAACAGGTTATGACTAATATTAAAGTCAGAATACATGTGTTAATATCACTAAATGAGAATCCCCTGGAATAAGTCAGGACTTAGAGTTATGTAAGAAAGAGTATCGCTCCAACAGGTGTGGCAGATAAGATCCCTGGGGTAACGCAATAATTTTGAATGGTTTAAGTGTTAGTGGATACTCAATGGCTCTGCATGACGTGGCAGTAAGTGTCTTCAACACATACATACATACATGAATCTGTCGATTTCGACGGTTGTAAAGTCTTCATGATGACTTGGATACGAATAAGCAACGAAACAATTGTATAATAAGCAACGAAAATTTTATAGAAATCGTTTTAGGTGACAATGTAAGAAAGAAAACAAAGTTCTTAGTAAACTAGAGTTATGTACAACATGTACTATTCTAAGTAAAATATCTTTTGAATAAGAGAATTGATTTGTAAAAGTGAAAGTAAAATTTCATATGTACTAGTCAAAAATAAGTAATTATTTAATTTGTTATATATAACATATACTGTTTCTAAAATTTGTACGAATGGCAATAAAATAAATTTATTTTTATAAAACTTTGAGAGGATCGCATTGTAAAATAGTGTGTGTAAACAAAATTTTCATATTTTGGAGGTTACAAGTTGGAAAAAGATTGATAAGGATAGAGTAAAAGATTTTTAAAATTTTGGGTGATATTTGAGCAACAATGTCACGAGGTAATGAAAACTATTGAATTTAAATGTGGTTGATGACTATTAGTACGGCATAAGTCCTTTGACCAAAAATGCTTAAGTGTAAAGTTGTTGCTTATAAGTGAGATACGAATGGGAGAGTATGAGGATGAGAATTAACCACCCATTGATTTTGGAAAAATTTCGAACTAGTATGACTAATACCGAAGTAAGAAGGATGATGGTGTGATTATCATCAAATAAGAAATCTCTTGGAATAAGTTAGGATTCAGAGTCGCGTAAGAATGAGTATCAAATAAGATTCTTGGGTATTCTTCAATATAGAATTTGAATCGCTGAAGTGACGGGATACAATTTCCTTTATGTATCGTTGTGCAAGTTCGTCCATGGTATCGGTTTCTTTCATGGCTAGAAAGTGGGCAAATTTGGTGAGACGGTCAACAATAACCCAGATAGTGTCCTAACCGCCTACCATTTTTGGTAGCTTCGTGATGAAATCCATTGTTATTCTCCATTGTGGGATTTCGGGTTGTTGTCATGCAACTAATAAGGTTCAGCTTCGGGCTACTTCTCTCCCCGTAACTATTAATGGCTCACCTTTCTCGCGAATAATCTTCTTACTATAAATAACCTTCGCTTTCTTCCTTAAAAGCCAGTCTGTTCTAACTATTTCATCAAAGCTTCCTAACTTGATGAGTATTAGGTTACTCCTAAAGTCGATTCCAACTATTACATCAAGCTCCCTAAGTTGATGGGTGTTAGGTTAATCTTAAGGTTCATTCCAACCAAATCTTATTATACTACCGTGAAAAATTCTATCAATCTTCTCAAATAACATCTGCTTGTGCATAGGTAACTAATCCTTTCTAACTACTACTTCAAAACTTCTAAGTTTTGTTGACATGAGGTCATCTCCTGATGACCCACCTGTTAATTTTAAGGTACTAACTTAATGTATTCCTCTATCTCTGCAAGCTTACCATTAGCTTGTCCTATAAAATACTTAACTCTCATGGTTGTTAATGGCTTATTAGTCATAACACTAAGGTTCTTAGATATAAGGTTTCTATTGTTCTAGTATTAAACAACTCCTGAGACAATAAAACATTGTGACGAAACGTACCCTAACTAAAATCAGGATCTTTGCGAGTCTCCATAGCTGAGATAACGATTGCTCTATCGCAAGTAAGTCCAAAGTTTTTCCTATTTAAGAACTTTTTCTTTAAGTGTCCAAGGTGTCTATATCTATAACCAATTTTCAGGTTATCAATTCTGCATTCAAGGCCCCCCTTGTACAGTATCTAGGCTAAGTGGTTATTCTTTCCCTACCTCTAACAGACCATAATGCGTATACTCAAGTGGTTCCTACCAAAATTTCCTTTGAATCGCTTCATATTCCTTATATAGTAACATTGGGACTTCTGCATGATTTACTTCAATATAATCACGCTGGCCTGGCGTCATTATATTGTATTAAATCGTACGTTCATTCCAATATGACTCCATATGGTCAATGTAACGTGATCACTTCAAGTTCTACTCAATTTCATCTAACGGTCCTTTATATATGCTATTTCAAAACAAAATCTACATAATTAATCTCATGGTTTCTCGGTGTGGGTACGTAGGTTCCGTAGGTCATGCATCAATGCCTAAATGTCCCGAAATTTCTTCAAAATGTTCGGGTTCAGGTAATGTCGTTAGGTTCCTTTCTAGAAATTCAATCTGGGTCTCGTGTCGAGTTATACGTGTAGCAAGTAGTAATATGATATGTCTTGAGGCAACTCCCAAGTCTTTGGGTATGGCTGAGCATCAGTAGAAGACATTCTGACCTTGTAAAGGAGATGCCTTCCCGACTTCTCCAATGCCTAAGAGTGTTAGGGACCTAAGTCCAGAAGTGTCGTTAGATCGTCGAGTAGTGGTGAAGGATGAAAGAGATAAGTGACGGTCATGAAAGCGTATGGGATACGGGTCAACTTGTTGAGACTGAACAACCTTCTAATGTTCATACGTTGTACGTGGCTATTTAGGGTGAGCTCGGGGGTGGGGCGAGTTGCGGTTACTCCGACATGTCCTCACACATCTCCTCCTCCTAGGATCAACTTTAGTGGGCGTGTAATCCGAGGGGTACTCTTCCTGGATTGCGTGAAGTAATGTTTCGATCTCTGAAACGTTGGAACGGTAGTAACAGGTGGATTACAATACTAGTCCTTAGGGTTAGACGAGTGGGAAAAGGGTTCAGAGAAACATCTGAGTTGGGAAGATAAATTCTCCAAGTCGGTACAGCGAATAGCAGACATGTAGCAAGAACGTAATCAGGCATAGTAACTACAGCAGCCTAGATCATCTACAGCAGTACATAGCATGGAAATAATAATAGTATCAAACAGAAGTATCATACAAAAAATGCAGATAGTAGCATGCAGTTGCGAGAATAAGCAATAGCATACAACAAGTTCACATGGCAGTAAAGTAAGCAGTAGCATGCAGCAAGATCATATAGCAATAAAAGTAAGCAGTAGCATGCAACAGTTCCGCAGAAACAGGTAAACGAGCAAGTTGTAGATTAGTCCTATTAGTGAATCCTACTCGACTCGGTCAAGACGCACTAATGCAACCTAATTTCCTACAACCAATGCTCTGATACCAAATGTGATGCCCCGTACAAAACTGTGACGACCAAATTTAAACTTAATCTTTATATAATTCCGACTTGATAAGCAATGAATTTTAATAAATCTTGAACCTCCGAAAAGAGTTTTACACAAGCTTTTGGTCACCCTTTTATTTCGACGATTCACGAACGTCATAACTTGATTTAATTTTTTACTTGTTTAATTATTGTGTATATACATGGATTTATATATATTTAACTTGAAAATATGATAATTAAATATCTCATTAAGTATATTAACAAAGTATTATATATATATTTTCATACTACTAATTTAAAGAGTTTTCAAACAATATATATTACTATTTAAACGACGTAATTAACTTATGTTAAAATGTATTTACATATAATATATTACGAGTGTGAATACATCCTTACAATTATTGAATACACTTTATAATATACCAATACATATAAAGGATAGCTATATTCATAATACAAAGGATAGCTATATTCATATTTCCGTTCAATTTCCTCAAAGAATTCTACTCGCATTCATACGGTATTTTTACCCGTATTATACACAGCTTCTAGAAGTATTTACTATTGGTATATACCAATAGAAATCTGCAATTATTTGTGTAATATGTCATCCATGACCTAATTAATTTAATATGTCATGCATGACTTAATACAATTTAACTTATCTTAGATATTTTCACTAAAAGCCAAAATTATAAGCTTATAAATAAGGACCATTTTAACTCATTTTTACTCCACATTTTCTTAAACTAAAAACACACACTTGAAAGATCTCATATCATACTTTAATCTCAGCAACTTTCCTCTTCATAATCAAGGTAAAATACTTCTCAAAATCCTTGTTCAATTCCTTATATAGTTGCTATCTTATTATACTTATAAAACTTGTAAAAACTAGAACTTGTTTTGGTGAACACCAAGCTTGTTTGAAAAACTAATCTAATCTTTCTAACTTAACTCTAATAACACTTATTTATATGTATTATGATGTTATATTAAGTTAATATAAGAACTTATAACTTGTACATATGAAGAACACCTTGAAACTTAACATATATCCTTTAATCTCCATTCGGTAAAAAGCGGGCTGTTTTGGGTTGGAAATTAAAAACCTATCTTAGACTTTGAGTTCGAGGCTAAGACTTTGGAAATATGTTAATATATGTAAATAAGACTTCCATTATTTTTTCATGATTTTAGAAAAAGTGGAAGTATTTTATCAAACATCATATATTGGGTGGATGCCGGGATTTTTCCAAATCTGTCCACCGACACAAAAAGAGGGTAAAGCTCTAAAAATTACTACTTGGGATGAACTTTTCGAATTGATTTTGTAAAATTTACTTCTTAAGGAATCCATATCAATTTGATTCACTTTAAACGGAGTTGTAATGAATATTTGGCGAGCAAAACAAAATCTGCTAAAATTAACGTTGTATGGACGAAATTTATATTATAAAAACTATATTAACCATATCCTTGTTAAATTTTCCTATATCCTATATTTATTTGGACATGTTATCAGTATTATAACAAAATATTATAATCTAGGTTAATTCTGTGATTGTATATATGTATAATAATATTCTTGGTACGTCTTAGTTAATTCTAAGACAATACGTATACAATACGTCTCTGGGTTGACGCAAAGACAATACGTATACAATACATCGTGGGGTAATTCTAAGATTATATATATATATATATATATATATATATATATATATATATATATATATATATATATATATATATATATACCGATTATTGGACTGTTGAACTTTTCGGACTACTTTGGACTACTAAAAAAGGACTACTAACAATGGACTACTAACATAAAATGTTAAAAATTATTATATAAGTATTCTATGAACTTGCTTTATTTTATTCATATGTCGTATTATTATCTGAATCGTTATTATTGTTATAGGTTCGTGAATCCAAGGACGACGGTCATATTTTTAATAAGTTGAAAACTAATTATTAATATACTTTTACTACTGTGAGTATATAGTCCTATTTTTAAACTCTAAAAATATTTTGGGATGAGAATACATGCATTTTATGTTTTACGCTATGGACACAAGTACTTAAAATATATTCTACGTTGAGTTGTACCACCTTGCATATCTTCCCTAAAAGCTTGGTAACTAATATTTACATGTTGTAAGAACATGTAAGCGCGAATCCTATTGATAGATATATCGGGTTTGACAACCCCAACTGGGCTAGTCGCTCTAGTATCATAAACGGTTGCATAGTACTTCGTTTTTACTACACTTGGTACAGTGTAGGGAGATTTCATTAGAAAGGGAATATGCCACATTAATGGTTAAGTATGGTTACCGAAGCGCTCAACAACTTATAGAATACTTTTATACACTTGCGAGTGTACATATATTTATAACTATGAAATCTTGTGGTCTATATTTATATCGATGATAAACCTATATATCTCACCAACCTTTGTGTTGACTGTTTACGCATGTTTATTCTCAGGTCCTTAAGAAAGTCTTCCGCTGTTGCATTATCTGAGCAAGCTGTGCATAGAGTCTCATACTTTTATTTAAATAAAGTGTTGCATTCAATAAAACCTTTGTCATGTATTATATTCGACTGTTACGTCACGTGTGTAGTATTTGGAAACCGATGTATTTTGGGGATTATTTCTTAAATAATCGCCCACTTGTTTAAAACATGCATTATATATAATAATGATGTGCTTTTTTTTGAAACGAATGCAATATTTTCTAAAACGTATCATATAGAGGTCAAATACCTCGCTATGGGACCAATGAGAACGTACTACGTTTATAGTAATATGGACGGGTCGTTTCAGTTGGTATCAGAGCGGTGGTCTTAGCGAACCATGTCTTGCATTAGTGTGTCTAACAGATAGTTATTAAGATGCATTAGTGAGTCTGGACTTTGACCTTAACTGCATGTCAAAAGTTTTGCTTATCATTTCTAGTCGAAAATCACCCTTAGAAAATTACATGCTTATCATCCTTAGTCTAGACACATCTTACTATATTGATTGCATAAATAGTGTATAGACAAAGTTCATATTTTAGCGTATATGCTAATTCATATCTTAGCGTATCTGTTACTGTAAATTTTGCCTAACATATTCCGTAAATTCCTCCGTAATCTATGAAATCTTTTGCTCTATATATATAGATATTCTATATAATTAGAATACCATCCGATAGCCGAAAATTATTTCATATCGAAAAATCCTTTATTTAATCGTACGAAATGGAACTCTCCACTAGATCAAGTCTCTCGAATTCCGATATGGAGATTCATTCAAGCTCCAAAAGCAGTGTGACCGGAATGGATCAACCAATTAGCCATCATCTATTTTGGATGAATTGGGGATGGGTTCGTAGTCTACTTAATCATTGGAGACAAGAAGAAGGTGATCTCTTCCATCCACCACATTGCCCTCTTGGTGAAGAACATGAGGCACTTACTGGCGAACCCGTTCGTAACACCATTTTCTCCTCCTTTCCAGGATATGCCGCAACGAGTATAATATTACTAATATTATTGAGGCTATCCGACCTTTACTCCGTATCTTGCATGGTGAATTATTTAGTAAAAAAATAAAAAATTACTGTCATGAAAAGCAAAACTTCATTAGCAAGTGCATCCTACATCATTTCATTCCCTTTATAAAGCTCTTGACCTCTCTTTTTATTCAAGAAACTTTAAAGATCTTCTTTCACAATACAAAACAAAACAAATTTTCATCATCTATACTCACATCAAACCACTACACGCACCAGCAGCAGCATTACCAACAACATCACAAGCCTCAACATCGCAAGCCGCATTACGAGCATCAACATCATACGCACTGCAGGCACTAAGGGATACCAACAATAATGAGTGATGAAGTATTAATTCATTATTTCATTTACGTTGAAGAAATATTCCGCGGCGATTATGTAATCTCTAAAGTTTTGGGGATTATTCATTTCTAGTTCCAACCGTAAACAAAATGAGATTAATATAATATTAACTCATTAAATCCATATTACATCTGAAGAAAATATACATACATATATTCATAAAGACTGTAATAAAAATTCTTTTGTACAAAATATTACTTGTGAAATTTTATTTTAACGGTTAGGTAATACTCGAGAAATACTTAAGTTCACATTAATATGTTACACTGTACATTTTCAATGATGTTTCGACAATCGTTAACTATACTCTCTCCTTTCATAGCAATATACATCATTTCACAAAATTCAAGACAACCATTTTCCATACCAATTCAATTACATATTCTGATTTTGACAGATCAAAATTCAAGTCAAGATTTAAGAAGTGCCATCAATCTTAAATTCTTACATCCTTCAAAATCATACTTTAAATTCAAACTATACTAGAACATCACTTTCATTCACATAACTCATAAAGATATTCGTATCATTCAAGATTCACGACGAATTCATTATACGGATATTGACGATGACAACTTGCGTCTAAACCCTTCAAATTTCTTGAAAACATCTCAACTAAGGAACAATCGAGAGAATGAACCAATCACATGATACATACGAAGAATATATGCATATAGATATGCATTCGGAGGACACTTGAACCTAAGAAAAGGTTCAACACGTATCCGTGTCAGATCCTTTAGCATTATTATTACCCAAAATAACTTTACACTCCCTTTTCAAAATAGCGAATTTTATCACAGCTCCAAAAAGACAACTTCGACTTTTCATCCGGAGTAGCCTTATTATAACCTTGATATATACGTTGTCTTTTCGCCATCGTTACTGGGAACCTTTTATATTCCACTACATTAATAGTAAGCTTACCAGCAACTTTATTGCTCTTTGACTTAAATCTCTCTGAAAGATCACTATAAAACCTTGTCATGTACCCATCTACATCATGTAAAAATAATTGTCATACCAAACCCCAGGAAGCATCAATAATTATTCTTGAATCTCACATCATTTCTGCATATACGTATAACGTTATTTCCTGGAATTATAAATCTGAAATCCGTAATAGCACTTCAGCCTACGAATCAGTACTATAAAGTTTTGAAAAAGCTGAATGAAGCAGTAGAAACTGTAGACAACCGTAATAGTCAAAAGTTGATGATAAAGAATATTGTGTTAGCAAAGCACAGAAAAAGAGAAGGTTTGGAACTTGAAAAAGGATTGAGCAAACCCTGAAGGAGGCTGTGGACAAATCACAAGGACGAAATCTACCTTCAAAGAATCCAAATGATTCGGTGTCTGCTAAAATCCTTAGCAAATACCTTGCTCCTTACTCTAAAACCCTTGCGGACAATATTCTTCATCATCCTCTTATCTTAAATATTCTAAGATATCATCGTATCTTCCATTATAAATATCCTTCATATTTCTAAAGATATTTTCATAACCATTCTTATCTGAAATAATTTATTCCTTCACGTTATCTATATCACATCATAAATAAAACTATTTTAGTTTTTAAATATCTGAAACCTCTGAGTGTAAAGTATGAATGTTTTTGAAGTAATGTTGGGAACTGAAACATGAGTTAGTATAATATAATGACACTTGATCAACGTGATTATATTACAGTAAGTCATGCTGAGTTTCTAAATGGAACGTAATGATTCACAGACCATAACGTCATCATGTACCATATTACATGACTCTTACATTCAATCTAATCTCTAAACATATCAAGAACATATTCTATTGATAGTTATATCTTTTCCTTTGGATTCTGGTAATTTCACAAGTCAAATTGTGCTATTACAATTTCTCTCTTACAGCATTAGCTATGTTCATTCCGAATTTCATATCTATGAATTCTAGACCATTATTCGCTTGACTTGAAGTCGGGAAAAGAAGACAGAAGCATGAAACTCCAAAATATAAGGAAAAATATAAGCAAGAAGACAACGCAAAAATTACAAACTGTGTATATCGATGCGTATAGCAATATAAAGACACGGGAAAACTAAGAACACTATAAACCCAAGAGCATAGTAGAAATTAACAGATTCCTCCGGTGGAAGATGAAAAAGAAGAATGACAGATGTGATAGTCAAGAATATATCAAGAATTAAAACTGGATGGAGCATATTGACGAATGTTTTAGAAGTACGAAGAAAGAAAAAAAGTATAAAAGATGGGAGATATGGATATAAGGAAACGTAGGAGGTTGATTTATAGTAAAATATCCGACAGAGAAATCGAGACAGATTATTGCATTAAATCAAAGAGGATCATAATTTCCTTAATCGCTGAAGAATCAAATCTTATATATATTACAAAGATTTTCTTTAATCCGGAGATCAACCGTGATGACGTCAAAAGATAAGACGAATCCCTATTTTCTCATTTCACTCTTTTACGATAGCTTCACTCATACGTTTCGAGTAATCGAATTATTTTATCCATATTTCTCAATCATGATAAAACCCTATGAATCAACTTATATTCGTCATAATAACATTCTTATTGTTAGCCATGACGACCTCGATCAAATTTCGGGACGAAATTTCTTTAACGGTTAGGTACTGTGACGACCCGAAAATTTCTGACCAAATTTAAACTTAATCTTTATATAATTCTGACTTGATAAGCAATGAATTTTAATAAATATTGAACCTCCAAAAAGAGTTTTACACAAGCTTTTGGTCACCCTTTTATTTCGACAATTCACGAACGTCATAACTTGATTTAATTTTTTAATTATTTAATTATTGTGTATATATATGGATTTATATATATTTAACTTGAAAATATGATAATTAAATATCTCATTAAGTATATTAACAAAGTATTATATATATATATATATATATTTTCATACTACTAATTTAAAGAGTTTTCAAACAATATATATTACTATTTAAACGACGTAATTAACTTATGTTAAAATGTATTTACATATAATATATTACGAGTGTGAATACATCCTTACAAGTATTGAATACACTTTATAATATACCAATACATATAAAGGATAGCAATACTCGTATTTTCATTCAATTTCCTCAAAGAATTCTACTCGCATTCATACGGTATTTTTACCCGTATTATACACAGCTTCTAGAAGTATTTACTATTGGTATATACCAATAGAAATCTGCAATTATTTGTGTAATATGTCATTCATGACCTAATCAATTTAATATAGCATGCATGACTAATACAATTTAACTTATCTTAGATATTTTCACTAAAAGCCAAAATTATAAGCTTATAAATAAGGACCATTTTAACTCATTTTTACTCCACATTTTCTTAAACTAAAAACACACACTTGAAAGCTCTCATATCATACTTTAATCTCAGCAAATTTCCTCTTCATAATCAAGGTAAAATACTTCTCAAAATCCTTGTTCAATTCCTTATATAGTTGCTATCTTATTATACTTATAAAACTTGTAAAAACCAGAACTTGTTTTGGTGAACACCAAGCTTGTTTGAAAAACTAATCTAATCTTTCTAACTTAAATCTAATAACACTTATTTATATGTATTATGATGTTATATTAAGTTAATATAAGAACTTATAACTTGTTCTGTTAGTACGATTTTCCGTATAACAGCTGTAAGGTACTAGTACAGAAAACTAGCTGCTTAGCGTGTGGCGTATACTGTTGATTATTGTTTGCCCTCGAGAAATAATCTCTGCAGACACGGAACACAGATATAAGATCTGTGGGGTGGCTTCAATCAATATGTGGATCAATCTGTAATGATCCGTCTAGCGCACTGCTGCTAAGTTGCAAATGTTATTTTTAGAGGTAGAAAGAACTGTGTGAGAGAGAAAGTGTACTTCTCTCTGACTGAAGTTCAAATCAGAATGATGCGAAATGTGGTGACCCAGGGGGTCTATTTATAGGCATAGAATGTCCGAAATTCACGAAATACACGTGTCAATCACTGAATGGTTCTGTTACGTGAAGTATCCGGAATGTCGGTGGCGTGTACTGACGTGGCTGCGTGCCGTTCACGCGCTGAGTTAAAAGGTCTTATGCATAGAAGCTGCCTGCAGGGCTTACGCTTGACGCTGGGTGGCCTGCTTAACGCTGGGCGGCAAATGCTGAAAACCGCTAGATTTTGTTATTTTCTGTGCTCTTTGTTCGATTTTTTTGTATAAAATAATATTTTTATGCGTGTATCCTCTAGGATACACCATTAAGTCCCCCCAGTTTAATGTCTTTATTTTTGTAAAAAATAAAGTCATTAAACTAAAAAATAAGAAATGCCTTTTTCCTCGAAGACACAAAACTGCTGCAGCCGTCTGATTTTCTGCTCTAACGTGACATATCTAATTATGAATTTGCCCCTATATCTTTTTGATATATTTTCAAAATTCAAATTGTTTTGTTCGATTAATCTGATCCATACACGCGTCGTAATCTCATCCCTTCTTCCATTCATTAATCTACTTATACATAAACCGTTCCCTTTTTTTCTTTTTACTCTTTCGAAAACCGATCATCTGTGCTGAAGACAACTGCAAATATTTGTTTTAGCAAAGCTTTGAATTTCAAGGTTAGTGTAATTATTCGTCACTTGTCTACCTCTTTTCCCTGTTTTACCTTTCACACTACCATGGCCGAATCCTGCAGCACTTCATCTCAAAGAGATAATCGAGATGCGAGCACTATTCCGTCCAGTATCACTGAAGCTAAAATCGACAAGCTATGTATAGATCATATAAACCTTAGATTATTGAACCCCATGGTTCCCTCTCCTGATGCGAGGGCAAATAATCCCCCTAAGAAGATGATTACACTGTATAAGCTTCAACTTACAATTGGAAATCTTCGTATTCCTCCCACAATTTTCCTGCAGACACTATTATCTCACTATGGGATTGGCCTTAGTCAGATTCACCCACTAGGTTTACAAAAAATTGTGCTTTTTGAACTATACTGCAATGCTGTTAGCAAGACTCCAAGTATAAATATTTTTCACGAGTTGTTTAGGACTCGATTGGTTGGTAAATGCTGGTATACTTTTGATTGTAAAGCTAATAAATCCTTTACTGGAACAAAAGAAACTTCTCTGAAAGGATGGAAAGAACCCTTTTTCTTTGTTAATGAAAGAGTTATTCAGGATAATTGGGCTAACATTCGAAAATGGAGGAAAACCAAAATAGGGGTAAGTAAGTCAGTTGTTTTGTCTGATGATGAAAGAATTACTGTTGAAAAATGGAAATCACTGGAACTACCACAGCGTTCATATGTTGATAATGAAGCCATCTTAGCACGGTGTGGAATGAGTGATAATTGGCGTGATGGATTTATGCCAGTGTTGCATTGGAAAGTCTGTGGTAGGCAACTTATATGTGTCTTACTTACATTATGTTACTGTAAAATGTATTCGTATGTGCCTTGCGTTCAATGCGTTTATTATGCTTTGCAGAAAACGAAATGCAGGTTTTTAAAATATTCAAGAAGGCCAATCTGGATGCTCTTACTGTTTCTGAATGTCTAAAAACTGCTGCTGAACTTGAGGCTGACAAGGCCAGAGATACTGCATTTGAAGAACAATTGAAAAGCCGTGAACGGCCTACGAAAGGTGATAATGATGATACTGTGCAACCTTCCTCATCGGATGTGGAAATTATTGAGTCTGATCCAAAACCGCCTATCACTAAGAAAACTGGAAAACGGACAAAGCGTTTGTGGAATCGTGCATCTAGCAAAGCTTCTCAACAATCAAAGAAAAGAAGTATGTATTCATCATTTTCTTCTATACTATACAATGTTTGTTAATGTTTATCTGTAAGATTGATTATCTATGATGTAGAATCGAATTTATCAATAGATGGTGACAAGGCCACTGTTAGTGGTGATAAGAGTGATAAAGTTGTTGATGCTGAGAATGATAATGATGAAGAAGAGGATGAAGAAGTAGATGAAGATAATACTGTTAAAACTCCTCCTTGTACTAATCCATTAACTTCATCAAGGGTTGATACAACACACTCTTCTCCCGCATCGCAGTTGTAGCGACCCGACCAAATCATGTTTGACGGCGCCATCTACGTAGGTCCTATTACATGGTCATAAGTCCTTAAGACAAAGTTTGACCGAAAATATGTCGCATTCATTTCATAAGTGTGGATGTTTCAAAGTTTACAAAAGTAGTTTCCATAACTAGTACATAACGATGTTTAAAGTACAAATGAAACACGTGCGACACAGTTTAAAGTAGTCAAAAGACGCTCCACATATGCAAGTATACTCGACATCCAAAGCAAGTATCAAAAAGAAAGTGCGGAAGCATGTATCACCTAATGATCACGGACCTGAGAAAAACATATAAATCTGTCAACGAAAACGTTGGTGAAATCATAGGTTTAAATAAGTAAGTGAGTAAAAGTAAGTCGAACCACAAGATTTGCAACATTGATAAATAGTAATACATTCTAAAAGTTAATATTCCCGAGCACCCAATTATCAAGGCTTAACATTCCGTCCGTTGAACCCCATTAATAGTGCTAGAACAACACTGTTTCTGGAAAATATATTTCATCTATGGATGGTAGCGAACCGTCCGAGATGAGGGTTTGTCAAACCCATATGGCCATACAACATAAGTTCATGCCTACACTTACACACTGCAAGAGTAACTAATGATAATCGAATTGAGGATTTTGTTCTAAACTCGTATGTAGAATGTTTGTTTTCCTGTACTTGTGTTCGCTTAGTTAAAAGAGGCGTTTATGTTTTCTCATCCCAAGAGTAAGTTCAAAAGAGTAAAAAGTGGGACTATGATCTCACCTTAAGCGCAAGAGTAAATAAGTACTTCGACAAGTGACGCGTGCAAAGAACAATGCTAGTCTTTACCTAAACAAATAGGTTGTATCAATATAGATAGTCATGTTTGATCAAAGAAGTTCAATTAGTCCTATGGCTCGTTATGACTCGATTATGTAGCATGTGAAATCAAATTGTCAAGTTTCATGCAAGATACAAGTATAGAAACAAGTTAGGAAGGTTGCATAATCATTTGGTTAAGTTTGACAAAAAGTCAAACTTTGGTCGGTCAAAGTCAACGAAAAAGTCAACACATTCGGGTCGGGTCCCGAACTATTTTTCTGAGGTTTTTATTCATATATAAGCATGTTAGAACAATTCTCATGTGAATCGGAGGTCCATAGTGTGCCAAACATTTTTCATATAATTGACATGTAGGTCAGAACCTGAACACGTTATATGTCGCGCCGCGACAAAGGCTGGCCCCGCCGCGGCACATAACGTGTGCTGGTACCTGGCCAGTTTCAATTGTTCAAGTCTTTTCCGAACTTCGATCAAACACAAATCGCAAACCGTAAACACTTATGACATGCATCATATATCGTTGGAAAGGTAATTTGACAAAGAACACAACTAAATACATTTCACCAACCAAAAACATTATTTGTAACAATCGACTTTCCAACATAAATGCCAAATTAATGCTCATCATTTAATGCTCAAGTTCATAAATGCACATTTATGATTCAGGCATTTAATGCATACATATAATACGCCGTTTTGTAGATAATCAAGCATGTAATTCAACTAACTACTTACCAACAACAATTCATGGCATTCAATACATCAAAAATGCATTTAAAGTTCAACAAACCCTAACCCAAAGTTACCAAAATCACTAATCAAGTTTATGTAGTTTTCTAAAGCAACCTACACATCAAATTAGAGCTAGTGATGCTAGGAACACATTTAATACATGCATTTATAACATTTAACATCATTCAAACAACCAAATCACCAAACCAAACATACCAAAGTTCATATTCAAGCTAGTTACTTCAAATAAGGAAATCGAGCATATAAATCATATATTCATGTTAGACTTGAGCCATAGACACTAATTAACAACTTTATAACATAAAAACATCAAGAACACAAAATCTAGTGATTTTAGAAAGTTACCCAAACCTGATGAAGTCGGTATGGAATCGAAGAGGAAGTTGCAAGGATTCCAAATATGTAATTTGTTTTGATAAACACTTGCTAGATCTTGAATGGATGATGAATTCTTTGTTTGGAGGATTTAGAGAAAATTGGTAAGTATGAAGAGAAAAGGAAAAAGGAAATAAAATTAATGAATGGTGGAGAAAGGGTGTTGACTAGTTGACCTAGTTACACCTTTGATCACTTTGCAACAATGGTCCCTCTAGTTTCATTCGGGTGCGTGAATTACCTAAACGAGATAATTTAAAACGCGTATCAACGGGAGATGTTATAATTACATAACGGAATTTAAAATAGTATGACGGAAAGGTAAACAGAAAAAGGCGGGATGTTACATTACCTACTCCTTAAAAGAAATTTCGTCCCGAAATTTAAGCAGGCGTAGTAATCGTTGTTTCTTCCTCGGGATCTTGCATTTCCGGAACCGGGAACAAGTGAGGGTATTTCTTTTGCATTTGATCTTGCCTTTCCCAAGTAAACTCGGGTCCTCTTTTGGCGTTCCAACGGACTTTAACAATCGGAATTCGGCTTTGTTTCAATGTCTTGACGGAGGTGTCTACAATTTCAACCGGTTCCTCCACAAAATGAAGTTTGTCATCAATAGTAAGTTCCTCGAGAGGGATGACGATATCGGGTTCGGCAAGACACTTTTTCAAGTTAGATACATGAAAGGTAGGATGAACGGAGTTCAATTGAGGCAGAAGATCTAAAAGATAAGCAACGGTTCCAATACGCTCCAAGATTTCGAAAGGACCAATATACCACGGATTTAGCTTCCCGCGCTTCCCAAAACGGATTACACCTTTCCAAGGTGCGACTTTAACATTACTCGGTCACCGACTTGAAATTCGAGATCTTTGCGTCGTTTGTCGGTATAGCGCTTTTGACGACTTCGGGCCGTCCTAAGCCTATCTCGGATTTGAACGATTTTCTCGGTGGTTTCGTGAATGAGTTCGGGTCCGGTGATTTGCACGTCGCCTACCTCGGCCCAACAAAGAGGAAAGCGACACTTTCGGCCATATAACGCTTCAAAAGGTGCGGCTTTTATACTCGCGTGATAACTATTGTTGTAGGAGAATTCGGCGAGAGGTAAGTGCTTGTCCCAAGCTTTCCCAAAAGTCTCCAACACATCTTCGATCAAAAGCAACTAAATATGAGACAACGAAGGTGGATTGAAACCTTAAACGATTACGATTGCGAGCTTCGTTACCATCCCGGAAAGGCAAATGTAGTAGCCGATGCCTTAAGTCGAAAAGAAAGAGCGGTGCCTCTTCGTGTACGAGCTTTAAACATTACCATTCACACAAACCTTAATAGATAAATTCGGGTAGCCCAAGATGAAGCTCTCAAGAATGAAAACATTTCACACTAGCTCTTGAACATTCTCGTCTCTCGATTCGAAACTAAGGAAACCGGACTCCGATATTTCGCCGGAAGGCCTAGTTATGGGGACCTACGAAGTCTTATTTTAGATGAAGCCCATAAGTCACGATAATCGATTCACCCCGGTGCCAATAAGATGTACCACGACCTTAAACAACAATATTGGTGGCCGAACATTAAAAGGGACGTAGCTACTTATGTTTCCAAGTGTTTGACATGTTCCAAAGTCAAAGCCGAACACCAAAGACCGTCCGGACTACTTCAACAACCTGAGATCCCGCAATGGAAGTGGGAAAGGATAACGATGGATTTTATCACCAAACTACCAAAAATGACAGGCTGTTATGATACCATTTGGGTTATTGTTGACCGTCTCACCAAATCCGCACACTTCCTTGCCATGAAAGAAACAGACAAAATGGAGAAACTTGCACAACTTTACATTAAAGAGATCGTAGCCCGACACGGTGTACCTTTATCGATTATCTCCGGCCCACATGTCCCAGGATCGAAACCTGATTCTGATACCATCTGTAGCGACCCGACCAAATCAGGTTTGACGGCGCCGTCTACGTAGGTCCCATTACATGGTCATAAGTCCTTAAGACAAAGTTTGACCGAAAATATGTCGCATTCATTTCATAAGTGTGGATGTTTCAAAGTTTACAAAATTAGTTTCCATAACTAGTACATAACGATGTTTAAAGTATAAATGAAACACGTGCGACACAGTTTAAAGTAGTCAAAAGACGCTCCACATATGCAAGTATACTCGACATCCAAAGCAAGTATCAAAAAGAAAGTGCGGAAGCATGTATCACCTAATGATTACGGAACTGAGAAAAACATATAAATTTGTCAACGAAAACGTTGGTGAAATCATAGGTTTAAATAAGTAAGTGAGTAAAAGTAAGTCGAACCACAAGATTTGCAACATTGATAAATAGTAATACATTCTAAAAGTTAATATTCACGAGCACCCAATTATCAAGGCTTAACATTCCGTCCGTTGAACCCCATTAATAGTGCTAGAACAACACTGTTTCTTGAAAATATATTTCATCTGTGGATGGTAGTGAACCGTCCGAGATGAGGGTTTGTCAAACCCATATGGCCATACAACATAAGTTCACGCCTACACTTACACATTGCAATAGTAACTAATGATAATCGAATTGAGGATTTTGTTCTAAACTCGTATGTAGAATGTTTGTTTTCCTGTACTTGTGTTCGCTTAGTTAAAAGAGGCGTTTATGTTTTCTCATCCCAAGAGTAAGTTCAAAAGAGTAAAAAATGGGACTATGATCTCACCTTAAGCGCAAGAGTAAATAAGTACTTCGACAAGTGACGTGTGCAAAGAACAATGCTAGTCTTAACCTAAACAAATAGGTTGTATCAATATAGATAGTCATGTTTGATCAAAGAAGTTCAATTAGTCCTATGGCTCGTTATGACTCGATTATGTAGCATGTAAAATCAAATTGTCAAGTTTCATGCAAGATACAAGTATAGAAACAAGTTAGGAAGGTTGCATAATCATTTGGTTAAGTTTGACAAAAAGTCAAACTTTGGTCGGTCAAAGTCAATGAAAAAGTCAACACGTTCGGGTCGGGTCCCGAACTATTTTTCTGAGGTTTTTATTCATATATAAGCATGTTAGAACAAGTCTCATGTGAATCGGAGGTCCATAGTGTGCCAAACATTTTTCATATAATTGACATGTAGGTCAGAACCTGAACACGTTATATGTCGCGCCGTGACAAAGGCTGGCTGTGTCGCGACACATAACATGTGCTGGTACCTAGCCAGTTTCAATTGTTCAAGTCTTTTTCGAACTTCGATCAAACATAAATCGCAAACCGTAAACACTTATGACACGCATCATATATCGTTGGAAAGGTAATTTGACAAAGAACACAACTAAATACTTTTCACCAACCAAAAACATTATTTGTAACAATCGACTTTCCAACATAAATGCCAAATTAATGCTCATCATTTAATGCTCAAGTTCATAAATGCACATTTATGATTTGGGCATTTAATGCATACATATAATACGCCGTTTTGTAGATAATCAAGCATGTAATTCAACTAACTATTTACCAACAACAATTCATGGAAATCAATACATCAAAAATGCATTTAAAGTTCAACAAACCCTAACCCAAAGTTACCAAAATCACTAATCAAATTTATGGAGTTTTCTAAAGCAACCTACACATCAAATTAGAGCTAGTGATGTTAGGAACACATTTAATACATGTATTTATAACATTTAACATCATTCAAACAACCAAATCACCAAACCAAACACACCAAAGTTCATATTCAAGCTAGTTACTTCAAATAACGAAATCGAGCATATAAATCATATATTCATGTTAGACTTGAGCCATAGACACTAATTAACAACTTTATAACTTAAAAACATCAAGAACACAAAATCTAGTGATTTTAGAAATTTACCCAAACTTGATGAAGTCGGTATAGAATCGAAGAGGAAGTTGCAAGGATTCCAAATATGTAATTTGTTTTGATAAACACTTGCTAGATCTTGAATGGATGATGAATTCTTTGTTTGGAGGATTTAGAGAAAATTGGTAAGTATGAAGAGAAAAGGAAAAAGGAAATGAAATTAATGAATGGTGGAGAAAGGGTGTTGACTAGTTGACCTAGTCACACTTTTGATCACTTTGCAACAATGGTCCCTCTAGTTTCATTCGGGTGCGTGAATTACCTAAACGAGATAATTTAAAACGCGTATCAACGGGAGATGTTATAATTACATAACGGAATTTAAAATAGTATGACGAAAAGGTAAACGGAAAAAGGCGGGATGTTACAGCAGCCGCCTTCCGTTGTTCCCTTGGCCGGCTTAAGAGGTTTTTTAGAAAATCCTGTCAATAAATCTGACAGCTTTGCCAATTTTCTGAAGGTGCATATTATCAGCTAATTCGTGGAAATCTATCTGTATTGTTCTTTTTGACTGTAATTTATTGATCGTATGGTTATGTTGCAGGGAAATACAATTGCTGATCTTTCTTCTTCTCTATCTGCAATGACCCTTAAACAAAGTTGCCAATCAACAGCTGCATCACTACTGCTTCTGAATCACCATGTTCTTCATGGTCTGAAAATGCAAGAGGCCCAAGCAACTCTTGTGGATAATGCTATCCATACTGCCAGCAAGCTGAAAAGGATGGAGATTGACTTAAAAGATGATGATCTTAAGTGGAAAACGGCAGTTGACATGGCAAAAAAGAAGGAGGAGGCATTGCAGCTAATTGAGAAAAAATGTGTTGCAGAGAGGACTGAGAAAGAGAAGGTTATAGAAGAGAACGAAAAACTATTGAAAGAAGTAGAAGAATTGAAAAAAATGGTTCATGCTGATGAAAAAACCATTACTGCTACTGTTTCAGAGAAAAAATTTGTGGATTTGAAGAATGGGATTCCTGCGCTAGAGCAGAGGGTATTGAGTTCTCCCCTTGTTGGCCAAACTTTTCATAAATATCTGGAGGCATCCACAGAAAGTGATCTTTCAGATGCCACTTTAGAAATTTTGGATGCCCTTCCTGCGAAGCCGGACCCCCTACCAGCTGCTATTGCAAAGTTTATCAAACCAGGTGCTGATGCCAGACTGAAAGTGGACATGGATGAAGTTACCTCTCTGAAGATTAACTCTTTAGAATTAGTATGTGCTAGGGAAATGCGTCTGTTAAGGACATCTTGGATGTGCCTATTTGAAAAGATAACTAATCTGTAATAACAACGTGCATCATCTTTACGCTGATATTATGTATATATCCAGCTTTTTTGGTTAATGTAGGTATTTTTGCTGCTTTCCATGATTGACGCATCACCGCTATATGGTTTAACCATTAAAAGCTTGTTAAAAAGCTTAACTTTGCATATATCATATGAAATGATTTTTGTCTTTAAACTGATTTTTGATTATGCATTGAACTGTAATCCGTCGTCCGTTGTTCGTAATACCTCATCACAGCATTCTCCTTTATGAATCTAAAGTATACTGCTACATAAATGTCATTGTGTCATTCAATTTAAAAATTGTATATCTGGTTTGTAGCTGATCGAAACATGTATAATTTCTATGATTACTGCGTAAACAACTTATCCATTCTCCGTTCTGCATTAGCTGAATTTATGTTATGAATAAATATCGAGAAGTATTTTGATAACTTCTGAAATAGGATGTGAATGAATCATAATGATGGTATTCTGTCTATATGTTATAATATTTGGTAAATGTGTTGGAGAAAATTCTGTTTATGGAACTAGCGATGTTCCGTTTAGCGTGTTGCACTTAGGTTTTGTGCGGCTTACAAAATACACTTGTATTTAATATTTTCTGTTGACAAGTTATAAATGGATTTATACCGCTGTGATAAACCATTCTGTATGTCATGACATTATGAGATCTTTAGTTTTGCCTCGGTGCCCTCTAGCGAAGTAAACACTTTACGCTAGCCGATCCCTTGTGTCTATAATGTTGACACAAGAGCTTCTACTATCGGGGACATAAAAATGCCTTGCCTTATGTGGGTAGGAATGAATGCCATGCTTTACATTCATAACACGTAATGCTGTGCGTAAGAAAAATTTAAAATTTTTTATTGATAACACTGTCACACATACAACATTTTTGTGTAATATCTTCGTATGGGGTGATCAAGCCCCAATCAGAAAATTACAAAAAGTGTATTGTGTTGTTGCCTGAACTGATGAAAATTAAAAATGTGATAAAAACTGTTCTGCGAGATTCATGCTGTTATACTGTTTTTCGTGTACCGTGTTGCGTCCTGCTTTCAATGTTTCCACATTTTAGGTGGTTTGAAGTACCCGTTCACATCATTTCTACTGAACAACTGCCTTGATGATTCTCCCCTGACAAAATTCCCTGGAGCTTCATGAACAACTGATCTCTCCCTTGGTGGTCCAACATATTCAGAGTGTATCACTGTTACACCGTTTGGTGTTGGGAACCGCAATTCTGCATGCGGTGTAGAAGTAATTGCTCTGAATTTGCGAAGGGTCGTCTACCGAACAATGCACTGAACCGTGATCTACCATCAAGAACTGTAAATTTTACAATCTCTGTTGCGGACTAAAGGGTGTGTTCCCAATGTGACATCCAGTTTCACTTTACCAACTGCTCTTATTGATTTACCCGTGATACCAGCAATCTTTAAGTTCGTGTAGCGTAGCCGATCCTTTACGCTGAACGGATATTCCTTGAAACAATGTAAATACAAAATATCTGCTTCACTACCTGTGTCAGTATAAATGTGAGTGATGTTTCTGTTTGCTATTACAGCTGAAATGACCACAGGCTCTTCTGACAGGCACCAATTTGGAATGGTATGAAATATGATTGGAGCATACATCTAGCTCTCCATTCTGCATTCTCCGTCTGCTTCATTTTCCTGCTCCTCATTCCATATGACCTTGACGTGCATTTCTGGAGTTGGATCCCTTTCATCATTCCGTTCTTCCCTTCTGTTCCAGTCACGTCGTCCACCATGATTCACTTTTCCCTGCCACGCAAAACGTTTGTTTGGATCATTTTGCCGATACTTTTTTCCTGGCAACAGATGATTCAGCTCGCCAGCCTTGATCTTTGCAATGATCTCTCTCATTAATGACTTGCAATTATCTGTTTCATGTCCATATGCCTCATGGAAGTCACGCCACTTGTCACTCTGTGGTCCATGACGCTCTTCCATCGGCGGTGGAGGGTGAAATGATTCCTTAATTGGCTCTGTGAACAAGATTTCCTTTGGAGTTTTTGTTAATGCCATAATAAGTGGATGCCTGTCTAATGGCTTTCGATGGTGATAATTGTCATTTGGATGATTATTTCCTCTCCAACCGCTCTGATGTTGCTGGTAATTATTGTCATAACCCCGTTGCCTCTGATAATTGTCATTCATGTTCCGCTCTCCGCCTTGCTGCCTGAAGTTTCTCTGGTAATTATCCACTCTTGGATATACCATTTCACCTGCTCGTAAATGCTTCTGAGCAATACCCAACGCTTGATGTAATGTCTTTGGAATATCATAATGCAAAGCATGAATTAGTCGTCCAAAACGTCGCTGATCGAGACAAAATATAAATCCTGAAACAAGCTGAGACTCTGGTATGTCTGGTATTTTCTGACATTCAATGGTATAACGCTTCATGAAATCACTCAATGATTCATTCTGACGCATTGTTATCTCATGTGCATCAAGATGTGACAATGTGCAGCTTCTCAAACTCTGATACTGCATCACGAACTTTGCCCTCAAATCAAGAAAACTGGTAATACTCCTTGGTGGCAAACTAGCAAACCACTCGCGTGCCATTTTCTGCAGTACCATTGGAAACATGTGACACGCAGTTTCATCTTCCCAATGCTGTAACCTCATAACACCTTCAAACATAGTCAAAAAATCCTCTGAATCTGTTGTACCATCATAAACACTATTTGATGGAATTCTCAAATTTCTTGGTAATGGATAATCTGCAAATCGAAGAATAAAACACTGTGTTGATTCTACCATTGCTGGTGTTTTGATAGCTTCATCACCAGTAATCAAAGCAAACAAATTGTCCACAGCTGTTGCATGAATGGTTGGTTGTGCTAACTTTTGTTTAAATCCTGATGGCACTGTTTTAGTTAAAATTCCATCCAGTAACTTGCTTACCATTTCTTCAGTCATAAAGAACTGTTCACCTTCTTCTTCTAAATTCCAATCATCGTCCCAAAAACCTTCATCACTGTGTTGATTGTCCGTATCATCAACTAAAGCATTCAACTGATTGAATAGCTTGGACAATTGTGATTTGGAAATTGACTTTCTTTTGCTGTTATGCCTAGCGTTCACATCAGAAGTCTTCTTGAAAGAGACATTATGTGTTCCTCGCCTGGCCTTCCACATTCCTGTGCTAGAACCTCCCATCAATGGTTTTCTCAATCGTGGTATGGTTTCATGAACTTGACCATCTACTGTGTCAGTGTTCAAATGATCTTCTTCTTCAATGGAAGTCTCTTCGAGAGTTAACTGATCAACTGGTATATTTTCAATGAGGTTTTCATCGACTGGTTCAAGTGTTGTTTTTGATGAGGTTGTTTCAGTTGCCTTCGTGCTCTTGGTGGTTTTGGCGCCATCTGTTAGCACGATTTTCCGTATAACGGCTGTAAGGTACTAGTACAGAAAACTAGCTGCTCAGCATATGGCGTATACTGTTGATTGTTGTTTTCCCTCGAGAAATAATCTCTGCAGACCCGGAACATAGATATAAGATCTGTGGGGTGCCCTCAATCAATCTTTGGATCAATCTGTAATGATCCGTCTAGCGCACTGCTGCTAAGCGGCTAATGTTATTTTTATAGTGAGAAAGAACTGTGTAAGATAGAAAGTGTACTTCTCTCTGACTGAAGTTCAGATCAGAATGATGTCAAATGTGGTGACCCAGGGGGTCTATTTATAGGCATAGAATATTTGAAATTCACGGGATACACGTGTCAATCACTGAATAGTTCTGTTACATGAAGTATCTGGAATGTCGGTGGCGTGTGCTGATGTGGCTGCGTGCTGTTCACGAGCTGAGTTAAAAGGGCATATGCATAGAAGCTGCCTGCAGGGCTTACGCTTGACGCTGGGCGGCCTGCTTGACGCTGGGCGGCAAATGCTGAAAACCGCTAGATTTTGTTATTTTTTGTGCTCTTTGTTCGATTTTTCTGTATAAAATAATGTTTGTGTATCCCCTAGGATACACCATTATGTACATATGAAGAACACCTTGAAACTTAACATATATCCTTTAATCTCCATTCGGTAAAAAGCGGGCTGTTTTGGGTTGGGAAATAAAAACCTATCTTAGACTTTGAGTTCGAGGCTAAGACTTTGGATATATGTTAATATATGTAAATAAGACTTCCAGTATTTTTTTTCATGATTTTAGACAAAGTGGAAGTATTTTATCATAAATCATATATTGGGTGGATGCCGGGATTTTTCCAAATCTGTCCACCGACACAAAAAGAGGGTAAAGCTCTAAAAATTACTACTTGGGATGAACTTTTCGAATTGGTTTTGTAAAATTTACTTCTTAAGGAATCCATATCAATTTGATTCACTTTAAACGGAGTTGTAATGAATATTTTGCGAGCAAAACAAAATCTGCTAAAATTAACGTTGTATGGACGAAATTTATATTATAAAAACTATATTAACCATATCCTTGTTAACTTTTCCTATATCCTATATATATTTGGACATGTTATCAGTAGTATAACAAAATATTATAATCTTGGTTAATTCTGTGATTGTATATATGTATAATAATATTCTTGGTACGTCCTAACACAATAAGTATACAATACGTTTTGATAAATCCTAAGACAATACGTACACAATACGTCTTAGTTAATTCTAAGACAATACGTATACAATACGTCTCTGGGTTGATGCAAAGACAATACGTATACAATACGTCGTGGGGTAATTCTAAGATTATATATATATATATATATATATATATATATATATATATATATATATATATATATATATATATATATATATATATATATATATATATATATATATATATATATACCGATTATTGGACTGTTGAACTTTTCGGACTATTTTGGACTACTAAAAAAGGACTACTAACAATGGACTACTAACATAAAATGTTAAAAATTATTATATAAGTATTCTATGAACTTGCTTTATTTTGTTCATATGTCGTATTATTATCTGAATCGTTATTATTGTTATAGGTTCGTGAATCCAAGGACGACGGTCATATTTTTAATAAGTCGAAAACTTATTATTAATATACTTTTACTACTATGAGTATATAGTCCCATTTTTAAACTCTAAAAATATTTTGGGATGAGAATACATGCATTTTATGTTTTACGCTATGGACACAAGTACTTAAAATATATTCTACGTTGAGTTGTACCACCTTGCATATCTTCCCTAAAAGTTTGGTAACTAATATTTACATGTTGTAAGAACATGTAAGCACGAATCCTATTGATAGATATATCGGGTTTGACAACCCCAACCGGGATAGTCGCTCTAGTATCGTAAACGGTTGCATAGTACTTCGTTTTTACTACACTTGGTACAGTGTAGGGAGATTTCATAATAAAGGGATTATGCCACATTAATGGTTAAGTATGGTTACCGAAGCGCTCAACAACTTATAGAATACTTTTATACACTTGCGAGTGTACATATATTTATAACTATGAAATCTTGTGGTCTATATTTATATCGATGATAAACCAATATATCTCACCAACCTTTGTGTTGACTGTTTACGCATGTTTATTCTCAGGTCCTTAAGAAAGTCTTCCGCTGTTGCATTATCTGAGCAAGCTGTGCATGGAGTCTCATACTTTTATTTTAATAAAGTGTTGCATTCAATAAAACCTTTATCATGTATTATATTCGACGGATACGTCACGTGTGTAGTATTTGGAAACCGATTTATTTTGGGGATTATTTCTTAAATAATCGCCCACTTGTTTAAAACATGCATTAATAATGATGTGCTTTTTATGAAACGAATGCAATATTTTCTAAAACGTATCATATAGAGGTCAAATACCTCGCTATGGGACCAATGAGAACGTACTGCATTTATAGTAATATGGACGGGTCGTTTCAAAAACCATCATGTACGAATCGTCAACAACAGGTCCATTACACGGTATAATACTACATGCTGTTTTAAAAGAAGTTTTGCATTCATGAAAGGATAACGTTTTACAAAAGATGACGTGACACAAAGGTTGTTACAAAGCCCTTATTCAAAATAACATAAGTTGCGAATGCAAAATAAAAGTTCCATGATTGAGACATCTCTAAGTAATGCAGCGGAAGTCTAACACAACGAGTCTGTAACAGCAAGTCTAACACCAAGACTATAACAGCAAGTCTAACAGCGGAGGCAACAACGTCTAAGCACCTGAGAAATACATGCTTAAAAAGTCAACACGAATGTTGGTGAGCTATAGTTTGTTTGTAATTAGTAATGTAATGTAGACCACGAGATTTCAGTGCTTCAACCAGCAATTCAAATCAGTATGATAAAGTATATGCTTATCCGTGGGCACCCGGTAACTAACTTAACGTAATAATACCCCCTAAAAGTACACTTGACGAGTGCGTATGTTCTCGAAGTATTAAACACCCGTTAAATGCTAGCGCGACTAGCCCGAGTGGGGATGTCAAACCCTATGGATCTATATCTAATATTCGCGTTCACCGGTTCAAAAACCAATGATTAAACGTTACCGTGCTACGGGGAATCTTTATGCCGTTATATCACCCACACATATATAAAGTTTAAGTACTCATGTATAGTTTGTAAAAACATAAAAAGCGCATGTATTCTCAGTCTCAAAAATAGTAAAGTAAAAAGGGAAGCTATAACTCACAGTGAATGTGCGGTAAAATCGATATGACAATGTAAGCAAATAGTAAGTCGGTCCAAACAAGTAAGTTGGTCGATCCAAAAGGTCCTCAACCTAAGTCATAGGTTACTAGGTCAGTAAATTGTCCCCAAAAGTTTAAAAGTGAATAAATTAAGTTTAAGTATCATCATTATCATCATCATTCGTAAAATCTAAAGTAAGTTTTTAACAAGAATAGAGATCGAAACAAAAGGCTGACATCGGGCAGCTGCTACGACCTCTATACAAAATGAAAAGATGCGTGGTTAGTGGCCAAGGCTCCATATTTGAGTCCTCTAACCGCTATCCAATTTTCAGATCCTAACTCGATGTCGTTTGACCGTGGCGACGGTTCAAGCTCGAGTAGGTTAGAATTTTTCAGCACGTCGTTACAAGGGCGTAGTGATTTTTGGAAGGCTATAAATCCTAAACCGTATATCGGATTTAGGCGAGTCCTAAACGAAAAGTCATCTACTCGAAACGAACTATCTGAAAATCAATTTTCCAGAAATCCTAGGAATCTGATCAGACCCCAAAAAACAGAAAACAAGTGCTCCGGTGGGTTTCTTAGTGCTTGATGCTCATCACGGTTCTCATCCTTGATGCGTGTAAGCTTCAAGTATACAACTCTTTGATGTTTTAGCATATCTTTGACCAAGTTTCAACCATAAACACACAACTAAGAGTAAAAGCTAACATTCTACAAGTTTTGAACATCAAGGTTGTCTCTTTATTGCATAAACACAATAAAGCTTCAACCTTTGTCCTTTTGACACAAGTTTATGCATCTTCATCATATGAGATGATGAAGACTTGATTTTTATCACCATAAAAATCATAAAAAGGTTCCAAGTAAGTGAGATCTACAATAATAGCCTAGATCTTCAAGTATTAAGAAACCCTAAGCTAGAAAGCTTGGAACTTTACAAGATTAATGAGACCATAAGCTAGAAAGTTAAGATCGAGTAAAAGTAATGATACCATAAGCTAAAAAGCTTAGATCTTAAAAAAATAATAATGAGACCCTAAGCTAGAAAGCTTGGATCTTTAATGTTCTTGAAGATCCTTAAAGCAAAAGGCTAGATCTTCAAGTTTCATGAAGATCATAAACACAAGTTTTGATCTTTTTAACAAAATAAAGGGATCATAAGCTAGAAAACTTAGATCCAACAAAGTAATGAAGATTCAAAGCTAGAAAGCTTGAATCTTTCATGTTCTTGTAATGCGATCAAGTGTGAAATGGGTGTAATAAGGCTTGTAGTTATAGTGGTGGAGGGTGTGTTTGGTGTATCAAAACCATAGGGACATGGGGGGACAAGGGGGACACCTTTTTGCTTTTTGCTTAGTGGTGGTCTAAAGTTGGTGCTTATTGTTAGGATCTCTTGCAACATGTGTGGTAATGGTTAACAAAAATGCTAGTATGTTAGCTCTTATAAATGGATTTTTGTCCTATATCTTAATGGGTCATTAATCCATATAAATTGGGCTAATTAAATGGTCTATTAGCTAGAGTAGGGTGGGCTTAAGTCCAATAAGGCAAAAAGTTCAACAAGACTAACTAGTATGCATTAGTAAATTACTAAGCGTAATTAAGCAACCAATAAGCCAAGTAATTGTTATTAATAAATAACAATTAATATTACGTAGTCATAATATTCCAATTATGACAAAAGTTAAACGTGTACCAAGTACATAGCTCGTTTCAAACGACAAGTGACACTAACGGTCGTAAAAGCGTTCGAGGATCAGGTTAAGTGATTACGCACTTAATAACATGTTGTAAGGTATTAACCAAAGTAATTATCATGAAATAAGATCCCAGAGCATAAACTAGCTCAGTACGCAGAAATACGCAGTTTCGTGAAAGTATAGAGCACAAAAATATAAGTCGAAAAAGTCGGGTCGTTACAAATATGAACGCATTTAGATAGCCTAACTGAAATTCCAAACAACTTTGAGTTTTAACCATTTAATGAATAATCTGATGGTAATACAACAACAAGAATTTTAAACTTATAATGAAAAGACAAACTAGATAACAAGTGAATTTTTGAATCATTGACTTGTTCCAAAAGTTCAAAACATCAGCATAAGTGGAGCAATTGCACACAATATGTGATAAACTAAAACTATCAATAAAGAAAATTGATTGTGAAGATGTTCCTGGAAAAAATTGGTGATTTGTGATTGTGATATGAGTGAGAGTCGATATTGATGGTCAATAACTGCATTCCTATATTCTTGTTTGATAACCGCTGGTTTTGATTTAAATTTGTATTTTGTCATTAAATAAAAAACGGCCATCATTATATATATATATATATATATATATATATATATATATATATATATATATATATATATATATATATATATATATATATATATATATATATATATATAAATATATATATATATATATATATACCTTTTACAAAGCATGAAACTTAAATCTGACATGTCAGTCTGACATTCTTCCAGACTATCATTTTCCACATGTATTTTCTTAATTAAATACAATTTAAAACTGTTAATTATAAAATATTGCCACATTTCCCAATAAAAAACATTTTTATCCCACCATTTGTTGTAGCATTTCAAAATAGACTCCTAAAAACCGTTCCTCTCTCTACCCTCTCTCTACCTCTCTATTCAAAATTTCTCAAACCCCCATAGCTCTTTCATCTTCGATTATACCTAAATGCCAGCGTATTAGGCGATGACACTACCACCAATTAATCCGTAACTTTTCCCTCAACATAACTGTACAAATTTTTTACATTAATGTCAGATTCTTTGACTGCGACAGAAACGTGACTGGAATGTCAAGGAAGATGACAACGTTAACAGAAAGGTAATTGTAGTGACCCGTCCTAATCCATCTAGACGAAGTCTTCAACAGCTAGTCCCATTGCGAGGTACTGACCTCTATATGCCATGAACGACTCCATGTAATATATTTAAAATGAGCAAATGCACAGCGGAAGGTTTCTTTCATACCTGAGAATAAACATGCTTAAAAGTGTCAACCAAAAGGTTGGTGAGTTCATAGGTTTATCATAAACAATAAAATTCATCATTTTGATAGACCACAAGATTTAAATACAGTACACCTATCTCGTGTACAAAACCATTTTTCATAATGCTTAGCAGAGTAGGTTCGTATCCTTTTCTCCCCCGTAGGTTGCCTCGCAATTTTTAAATAACCGTACACATATCTCGTGCACAAAAATAATACACATAACCTGTGTATAAAAATCATTCTCTCGATGCATAACATTCATTTTGATTTATTTGCTCAACAAGGTAACCGACCTTAACATATAATGCGCATCAATAATATCCCCAAAACAGAACATCTCGTCTGTATAATATATAAACTTCGAAGTACTAAACACCACGCCCACTAGCCCTTCCGTCTAGTGAACATTCTGGGTGGGGGTGTTAAACCCGGTAGCTACCTTTAGGATTCGCGTGAATTAGGGCCATACTCGATTCTAATTCTTAGGTTTCCAAGCAATAATAATCCGGGAAAAATATTCACATCAATTGGTGGCAATTATCATGTCCACATAATTCAATAATATCCACAGAACTTCTGTCTGCATAATAATTCATTCGAGGAATATTTTGCTTGTGTCTATCTCGTCAAACATTTATAAAAGCATTTCATGTATTCGCACTTCAAAAATATATTTCAAAAGCATTTAATAAAGCAGTTGTAAAAACAGCACATGTATTCTCAGTCCCAAAAATGTAAAGAGTAAAAGGGAATCAAATGAACTCACAATATGATATTTTGTAGTAAAAATATGCATACGACGGAACTGAAAAATGCAGGGTTGGCCTTGGATTCACGAACCTATATCAGTTGTATATAAATTAACACATATAATGGTAATCGAACAATTTATATATTATGAGTGATATGATTTATATGTTCCATTGATTCTTTTATTAATATTAGTATAATAATTTTAAGGTAGTTTAATAATTTATTTGTAATTATAATATTTATCCTTTATTAATAACAAGAACTTATTTTAAGATTTATTTGATAAAAATATACATATATATATTAATTAATATAATTTATATATAGTATAATTAATATCATTTTAATGATAACATATAGTATTATGTATTATAATTGTAATGTATTTTTTAGATATAATATATTTTTGCAATAATAATAATAATAATAATAATAATAATAATAATAATAATAATAATAATAATAATAATAATAATAACAATAATAATAATAATAATAATAATAATAATAATAATAATAATAATAATAATAATAATAATAATAATAATAATAATAATAATTGAAATGTCCCTTTCTTATTGATTAAAAACGTTCCATATTAATTGATTTCGTTGCGAGGTTTTGACCTCTATATGAGACGTTTTTCAAAGACTGCATTCATTTTTAAAACAAACCATAACCTTTATTTCATAAATAAAGGTTTAAAAAGCTTTACGTAGATTATCAAATAATGATAATCTAAAATATCCTGTTTACACACGACCATTACATAATGGTTTACAATACAAATATGTTACATCGAAATCAGTTTCTTGAATGCAGTTTTTACACAATATCATACAAACATGGACTCCAAATCTTGTCCTTATTTTAGTATGCAACAGCGGAAGCTCTTAGTATTCACCTGAGAATAAACATGCTTTAAACGTCAACAAAAATGTTGGTGAGTTATAGGTTTAACCTATATATATCAAATCGTAACAATAGACCACAAGGTTTCATATTTCAATACACATCCCATACATAGAGATAAAAATCATTCATATGGTGAACACCTGGTAACCGACATTAACAAGATGCATATATAAGAATATCCCCATCATTCCGGGACACCCTTCGGATATGATATAAATTTCGAAGTACTAAAGCATCTGGTACTTTGGATGAGGGTTGTTAGGCCCAATAGATCTATCTTTAGGATTCGCGTCAATTAGGGTGTCTGTTCCCTAATTCTTAGATTACCAGACTTAATAAAAAGGGGCATATTCGATTTCGATAATTCAACCATAGAATGTAGTTTCACGTACTTGTGTCTATTTTGTAAATCATTTATAAAACCTGCATGTATTCTCATCCCAAAAATATTAGATTTTAAAAGTGGGACTATAACTCACTTTCACAGATTTTTACTTCGTCGGGAAGTAAGACTTGGCCACTGGTTGATTCACGAACCTATAACAATATATACATATATATCAAAGTATGTTTAAAATATATTTACAACACTTTTAATATATTTTGATGTTTTAAGTTTATTAAGTCTGCTGTCCTCGTTAGTAACCTACAACTAGTTGTCCACAGTTAGATGTACAGAAATAAATCGATAAATATTATCTTGAATCAATCCACGACGCAGTGTATACATATCTCAGTATTGATCACAACTCAAACTATATATATTTTGGAATCAACCTCAACCCTGTATAGCTAACTCCAACATTCACATATAGAGTGTCTATGGTTGTTCCGAAATATATATAGATGTATCGACATGATAGGTCGAAACATTGTATACGTGTCTATGGTATCTCAAGATTACATAATATACAATACAAGTTGATTAAGTTATGGTTGGAATAGATTTGTTACCAATTTTCACGTAGCTAAAATGAGAAAAATTATCCAATCTTGTTTTACCCATAACTTTTTCATTTTAAATCCGTTTTGAGTGAATCAAATTGCTATGGTTTCATATTGAACTCTATTTTATGAATCTAAACAGAAAAGTATAGATTTATAGTCGGAAAAATAAGTTATAAGTCGTTTTTGTAAAGGTAGTCATTTCAGTCGAAAGAACGACGTCTAGATGACCATTTTAGAAAACATACTTCCACTTTGAGTTTAACCATAATTTTTTGATATAGTTTCATGTTCATAATAAAAATCATTTTCTCAGAATAACAACTTTTAAATCAAAGTTTATCATAGTTTTTAATTAACTAACCCAAAACAGCCCGCGGTGTTACTACGACGGCGTAAATGCGGTTTTACGGTGTTTTTCGTGTTTCCAGGTTTTAAATCATTAAGTTAGCATATCATATAGATATAGAACATGTGTGTAGTTAATTTTAAAAGTCAAGTTAGAAGGATTAACTTTTGTTTGCGAACAAGTTTAGAATTAACTAAACTATGTTCTAGTAATTATAAGTTTAAACCTTCGAATAAGATAGCTTTATATGTATGAATCGAATGATGTTATGAACATAATTACTACCTCAAGTTTAGTAGGTAAACCTACTGGAAGTGACAAGAAATGATCTAGCTTCAAAGGATCTTGGATGGCTTGAAAGTTCTTGAAGTAGGATCATGACACAAAAACAAGTTCAAGTAAGATTTTTACTCGAATTAAGATAGTTTATAGTTATAGAAATTGAATCAAAGTTTGAATATGAATATTACCTTGAATAAGAAAGATAACCTACTGTATATAACAAAGGTTTCTTGATCTTAGATGATTACTTGGAATGGATTAGAAAGCTTGGAAGTAAATCAGTAAACTTGAAGGGATTTTTGAAGTGTTCTTGAAGTGTTCTTCCTATGATGATTATAGCTTGATTCTTGAAGTGATTTTTGATGAATATGATGATTAACTACTGGAAAAATACGTTCATAATAGTGTGTGTGTGTGTGTTGAGAGAGAATTAGAAAGAGAATTGGAAGTGAAATGGAGTGAATGATGAGTGGTAATTGGTGAGTGGTGAGTGGGGTTAAAAGGAGTTCCAGTTAGTTGACTAGCTCATGGTAGAAGTTAAAATTGATTATTCATACATGACATAATAAAGAGTGGAATCCCATGCTAGTTCCTATTGGTATATACTCATAGTAAGTACGTTTTGAAGCTGTGTATAATACGGGTAAGAATACGACTAGAATTCTTGATGAAAGAAAAGAATGGAAAAGTAACTGTAACCATTTTTGTTAAGTATGAGTGTTTTGATATATGTCTTGAAGTCTTCTAAAAGTATTTTAATACATCTAAATACACTACATGTATATACATTTTAACTGAGTCGTTAAGTCATCGTTAGTCGTTACATGTAAGTGTTGTTTTGAAACCTTTAAGTTAACGATCTCAATTAATGTTGTTAACCCATTGTTTATTATATCTAATGAGATGTTAGATTATTATATTATCATGATATTATGATATATTAATATATCTTAATATGATATATATACATTTAAATGTCGTTACAACGATAATCGTTACATATATGTCTCGTTTCGAAATCCTTAAGTTAGTAGTCTTGTTTATATGTATATAACTCATTGTTAATATACTTATGGAGATACTTACTTATCATAATCTCATGTTAACCATATTTATATCCATATATATATCGTCATGTCATTTTTACAAGTTTTAACGTTCGTGAATCGCCGGTCAACTTGGGTGGTCAATTGTCTATATGAAACATATTTCAATTAATCAAGTCTTAACAAGTTTGATTGCTTAACATGTTGGAAATATTTAATCATGTAAATATCAATCTCAATTAATATATATAAACATGGAAAAGTTCGGGTCACTACAGTACCTACCCGTTAAATAAATTTCGTCCCGAAATTTTAAGCTGTTGAAGGTGTTGACGAATCTTCTGGAAATAGATGCGGGTATTTCTTCTTCATCTGATCTTCACGCTCCCAGGTGAACTTGGGTCCTCTACGAGCATTCCATCGAACCTTAACAATTGGTATCTTGTTTTGCTTAAGTCTTTTAACCTCACGATCCATTATTTCGACGGGTTCTTCGATGAATTGGAGTTTTTAGTTGATTTGGATTTCATCTAACGGAATAGTGAGATCTTCTTTAGCAAAACATTTCTTCAAATTCGAGACGTGGAAAGTGTTATGTACAGCCGCGAGTTGTTGAGGTAACTCAAGTCGGTAAGCTACTGGTCCGACACGATCAATAATCTTGAATGGTCCAATATACCTTGGATTTAATTTCCCTCGTTTACCAAATCGAACAACGCCTTTCCAAGGTGCAACTTTAAGCATGACCATCTCTCTAATTTCAAATTCTATATCTTTTCTTTTAATGTCAGCGTAGCTCTTTTATCGACTTTGGGCGGTTTTCAACCGTTGTTGAATTTGGATGATCTTCTCGGTAGTTTCTTGTATAATCTCCGGACCCGTAATCTGTCTATCCCCCACTTCACTCCAACAAATCGGAGACCTGCACTTTCTACCATAAATTGCTTCAAACGGCGCCATCTCAATGCTTGAATGGTAGCTGTTGTTGTAGGAAAATTCTGTTAATGGTAGATGTCGATCCCAACTGTTTCCGAAATCAATAACACATGCTCGTAGCATGTCTTCAAGTGTTTCTATCGTCCTTTCGCTCTGCCCATCAGTTTGTGGATGATAGGCAGTACTCATCTCTAGACGAGTTCCTAATGCTTGCTGTAATGTCTGCCAGAATCTTGAAATAAATCTACCATCCCTATCAGAGATAATAGAGATTGGTATTCCATGTCTGGAGACGACTTCCTTCAAATACAGTCGTGCTAACTTCTCCATCTTGTCATCTTCTCTTATTGGCAGGAAATGTGCTGATTTGGTGAGACGATCAACTATTACCCAAATAGTATCAAAACCACTTGCAGTCCTTGGCAATTTAGTGATGAAATCCATGGTAATGTTTTCCCATTTCCATTCTGGGATTTTGGGTTGTTGAAGTAGACCTGATGGTTTCTGATGCTCAGCTTTGACCTTAGAACACGTCAAACATTCTCCTACGTATTTAGAAACATCGGCTTTCATACCCGGCCACCAAAAATATTTCCTGAGATCCTTGTACATCTTCCCCGTTCCAGGATGTATTGAGTATCTAGTTTTATGAGCTTCTCTAAGTACCATTTCTCTCATATCTCCAAATTTTGGTACCCAAATCCTTTCAGCCCTATACCGGGTTCCGTCTTCCCGAATATTAAGATGTTTCTCCGATCCTTTGGGTATTTCATCCTTTAAATTTCCCTCTTTTAAAACTCCTTATTGCGCCTCCTTTATTTGAGTAGTAAGGTTATTATGAATCATTATATTCATAGATTTTACTCGAATGGGTTCTCTGTCCTTCCTGCTCAAGGCATCGGCTACCACATTTGCCTTCCCCGGGTGGTAACGAATCTCAAAGTCGTAATCATTCAATAATTCAATCCACCTACGCTGCCTCATATTCAGTTGTTTCTGATTAAATATGTGTTGAAGACTTTTGTGGTCGGTATATATAATACTTTTGACCCCATATAAGTAGTGCCTCCAAGTCTTTAATGCAAAAACAACCGCGCCTAATTCCAAATCATGCGTCGTATAATTTTGTTCGTGAATCTTCAATTGTCTAGACGCATAAGCAATCACCTTCGTTCGTTCGTTGCATTAATACACAACCGAGACCTTGCTTTGATGCATCACAATAAATCACAAAATCATCATTCCCTTCAGGCAATGACAATATAGGTGTCGTAGTTAGCTTTTTCTTCAATAACTGAAACGCTTTCTCTTGTTCATCATTCCATTCAAATTTCTTCCCTTTATTTGTTAATGCAGTCAAGGGTTTTGCTATTCTGGAAAAGTCTTAGATGAACCTTCTGTAGTAACCAGCTAGTCCTAAAAACTGGCGTATGTGTTTCGGAGTTTTCGGGGTTTCCCACTTTTCAACAGTTTCTATCTTTGCCGGATCCACCTTAATACCTTCTTTGTTCACTATGTGACCGAGGAATTGAACTTCTTCCAACCAAAATGCACACTTTGAAAACTTAGCGTACAATTCTTCCTTCCTCAATACTTCTAACACCTTTCTCAAATGTTCACCGTGTTCTTGGTCATTCTTTGAGTAAATAAGTATGTCATCAATGAAAACAATGACAAACTTGTCAAGGTATGGTCCACACACTCAGTTCATAAGGTCCATGAACACAGCTGGTGCATTAGTTAAACCAAACGGCATGACCATAAACTCGTAATGACCGTAACGTGTTCTGAAAGCAGTCTTTGGAATATCACCTTCTTTCACCCGCATTTGATGATACCCGGAACGTAAGTCAATCTTTGAATAAACAGACGAGCCTTGTAGTTGATCAAATAAGTCGTCGATTCTCGGTAGTGGGTAGCGGTTCTTGATGGTAAGTTTGTTCAACTCTCGGTAGTCGATACACAACCTGAATGTACCATCTTTCTTCTTGACAAACAAAACAGGAGCTCCCCACGGTGATGTGCTTGGTAGAATGAAACCACGCTCTAAAAGTTCTTGTAATTAGCTTTGCAGTTCTTTCATCTCGCTGGGTGCGAGTCTGTAAGGAGCACGAGCTATTGGTGCAGCTCCTGGTATAAGATCTATTTGAAATTCAACGGATTGATGTGGGGGTAATCCCGGTAATTCTTTCGGAAATACATCGGGAAATTCTTTTGAAATGGGAACATCATTGATGCTCTTTTCTTTAGTTTGTACTTTCTCGACGTGTGCTAGAACAGCATAGCAACCTTTTCTTATTAGTTTTTGTGCCTTCAAATTACTAATAAGATGTAGCTTTGTGTTGCCCTTTTCTCCGTACACCATTAAGGGTTTTCCTTTTTCTCGTATAATGCGAATTGCATTTTTGTAACAAACGATCTCTGCTTTCACTTCTTTCAACCAGTCCATACCGATTATCACATCAAAACTCCCTAACTCTACTGGTATCAAATCAATCTTAAATGTTTCGCTAACCAGTTTAATTTCTCGATTCCGACATATATTATCTGCTGAAATTAATTTACCATTTGCTAATTCGAGTAAAAATTTACTATCCAAAGGCGTCAATGGACAACTTAATTTAGCACAAAAATCTCTACTCATATAGCTTCTATCCGCACCCGAATCAAATAAAACGTAAGCAGATTTATTGTCAATAAAAAACGTACCCGTAACAAGCTCCGGGTCTTCCTGTGCCTCAGCCGCATTAATATTGAAAACTCTTCCGCGGCCTTGTCCATTCGTGTTCTCCTGGTTCGGGCAATTTCTAATAATGTGGCCCGGTTTTCCACATTTATAACAAACTACATTGGCATAACTTGCTCCGACACTACTTGCTCCGCCATTACTCGTTCCGACACCATTTGTTCCTTTCGTTCTATTAACCCCTGGTCCGTAGACCTCACACTTCGCCGCGCTATGACCATTTCTTTTACACTTGTTGCAAAATTTGGTGCAGAACCCCGAGTGATACTTTTCACACCTTTGGCATAGCTGCTTCTAATTGTTGTTGTCGTTGCGGTTATTATTGTTGTTGGGATGATTGTTGTAGTTGCTATTGTTGTTGTTGTTGTTGTTGTTGTTGGGCCGTTTGTTGTAGTTGCGATTGATGTTGCGATTGTTGGGATAATTGTTGCGATTATTGTTGTAATTGCTGTTGTTGTTGTATTGGTGATTCTTATCACCGTTTTCCTCCCACTTTCTTTTGACTTGCTTCACATTGGCCTCTTCAGCAGTCTGTTCTTTAATTCTTTCTTCAATCTGGTTCACTAGTTTGTGAGCCATTCTACATGCCTGTTGTATGGAGGCGGGCTCGTGTGAACTTATATCTTTTTGGATTCTTTCCGGTAATCCTTTCACAAACGCGTCGATCTTCTCTTCCTCATCTTCGAATGCTCCCGGACACAATAGGCACAATTCTGTGAATCGTCTTTCGTATGTGGTAATATCAAATCCTTGGGTTCGTAACCCTCTAAGTTCTGTCTTGAGCTTATTGACCTCGGTTCTGGGACGGTACTTCTCGTTCATCAAGTGCTTGAATGCTGACCACGGTAGTGCGTACGCATCATCTTGTCCCACTTGCTCTAGATAGGTATTCCACCATGTTAACGCAGAACCTATGAAGGTATGTGTAGCGTACTTCACTTTGTCCTCTTCAGTACACTTACTTATGGCAAACACCGATTCGACCTTCTCGGTCCACCGTTTCAATCCGATCGGTCCTTCGGTTCCATCAAATTCCAAAGGTTTGAAGGCAGTGAATTCTTTGTAGGTGCATCCTACACGATTTCCTGTACTGCCAGATCCAAGGTTATTGTTGGTATGTAGCGCAGCCTGTACTGCGGCTATGTTTGAAGCTAGAAAAGTACGGAATTCCTCTTCATTCATATTCACGGTGTGTCGAGTAGTCGGTGCCATTTCCTTCAAAATAGTCAAATGGAACAAGTTAATCATACAAAATATTAAGAGTAGTTAATAGTATTTCGTAGCATAATATGAACTCATTTATAAAAGCTTTTTCTTCATATTAGCGTTTTATAAGTTTAAATTCGGGTAGTACCTACCCGTTAAGTTCATACTTAGTAGCTAATATACAATTCAACTACTACAATTCTATATGAAAAACTGATTGTAATAATATTTCGCGTTCAAACTTTTATACAATATTTTACAAACTTACAATACCGCTTATTTTACATAAAGCATGAAATATAGCACACAATAACTTTGATACAAGATAGTTGTGAAGAAAATTCTAGCTAGTACACAAGTCGTTCAGCAAAGGCAATAAAGACACGTAATTCATACGTCCAGAAATAAGTCATGCATTCTGGTTTTACTAGGACTACTTCCCATCCTTGGTCTTGTGGAACATAACCGTTATGGCCGTTGATAAGACAGCGTGTTGTAACGTCGTCAAAGGGACGAGGGTTACGTAATGACCAACAGTCTCGTAATAACCTAAAAACCTCATTTCTTACCCCAATTACCGTCTCCGTCACTTGTGGGAACGTTTTGTTTAATAGTTGTAGCACGATGTTCTTGTTCTCACTTTGGTGAGAAGCGAACATTACTAACCCGTAAGCATAACATGCTTCTTTATGTTGCATGTTAGCCGCTTTTTCTAAATCACGAAGTCCTATATTCGGATATACTGAGTCAAAATAATTTCTTAACCCGTTGTGTAAAATAGCATTTGGGTTCCCCGCAATATATGCATCAAAGTAAACACATCGTAACTTATGGATTTCCCAATGTGATATCCCCCATCTTTTGAACGAAAGCCTTTTATAAACCAAGGCATTCTTGGAACGTTCTTCGAATGTCTTACAAACTGATCTCGCCTTAAATAGTTGTGCCGAGGAATTCTGACCGACTCTAGACAAGATTTCATCAATCATGTCTCCGGGTAGGTCTCTTAAAATATTGGGTTGTCTATCCATTTTGTGTTTTTATACTGTAAAATAGACAAGAGTTAGATTCATAAAAAAAATACTTATTAATACAAGCAATTTTTACATATATCATAAAGCATAAGCACACTATATTACATATATTACACCACACGAATACAACTATCTTATTCTGACTTGCTCGTTTCTTCTTGTTCGGTTTTGGTTCGTTTTGCCAAGTTTCTAGGGATATATGATGTTCCCCTAATACGAGCCGTCGTTGTCCACATTGGTTTAGAAAAACCTGGTGGTTTAGAGGTTCCCGGGTCATTGTTACAACTTAAGGACTTCGGGGGTTGACGATACATATAAAGTTCATCGGGGTTGGAATTAGATTTCTCTATTTTTATGCCCTTTCCCTTATTATTTTCTTTTGCCTTTTTAAATTCAGTTGGGGTAATTTCTATAACATCATCGGAATTCTCGTCGGAATCCGATTCATCGGAGAATTGGTAATCCTCCCAATATTTTGCTTCCTTGGCGGAAACACCATTGACCATAATTAACCTTGGTCGGTTGGTTGAGGATTCTCTTTTACTTAACTGTTTTATTATTTCCCCCACCGGTTCTATTTCTTCTTCCGGTTCCGATTCTTCTTCCGGTTCCGATTCTTCTTCCGGTTCCGACTCTTCTTCCGGTTCCTCTTCGGGAACTTGTGAATCAGTCCACGAATCATTCTAATTTACATTTGACTCTTTATTATTATTAGGTGAGTCAATGGGACTTGTTCTAGAGGTAGACATCTATCACATAATGTCAAACACGTTAAGAGATTAATATATCACATAATATTCATATGTTAAAAATATATAGTTTCCAACAAAAATGTTAAGCAATCATTTTTAAAGAAAACACGGTCGAAGTCCAGACTCACTAATGCATCCTAACAAACTCGATAAGACACACTAATGTAAATTTTCTGGTTCTCTAAGACCAACGCTCGGATACCAACTGAAATGTCCCGTTCTTATTGATTAAAAACGTTCCATATTAATTGATTTCGTTGCGAGGTTTTGACCTCTATATGAGACGTTTTTCAAAGACTGCATTCATTTTTAAAACAAACCATAACCTTTATTTCATAAATAAAGGTTTAAAAAGCTTTACGTAGATTATCAAATAATGATAATCTAAAATATCCTGTTTACACACGACCATTACATAATGGTTTACAATACAAATATGTTACATCGAAATCAGTTTCTTGAATGCAGTTTTTACACAATATCATACAAACATGGACTCCAAATCTTGTCCTTATTTTAGTATGCAACAGCGGAAGCTCTTAGTATTCACCTGAGAATAAACATGCTTTAAACGTCAACAAAAATGTTGGTGAGTTATAGGTTTAACCTATATATATCAAATCGTAACAATAGACCACAAGATTTCATATTTCAATACACATCCCATACATAGAGATAAAAATCATTCATATGGTGAACACCTGGTAACCGACATTAACAAGACGCATATATAAGAATATCCCCATCATTCCGGGACACCCTTCGGATATGATATAAATTTCGAAGTACTAAAGCATCCGGTACTTTGGATGAGGTTTGTTAGGCCCAATAGATCTATCTTTAGGATTCGCGTCAATTAGGGTGTCTGTTCCCTAATTCTTAGATTACCAGACTTAATAAAAAGGGGCATATTCGATTTCGATAATTCAACCATAGAATGTAGTTTCACGTACTTGTGTCTATTTTGTAAATCATTTATAAAACCTGCATGTATTCTCATCCCAAAAATATTAGATTATAAAAGTGGGACTATAACTCACTTTCACAGATTTTTACTTTGTCGGGAAGTAAGACTTGGCCACTGGTTGATTCACGAACCTATAAAAATATATACATATATATCAAAGTATGTTTAAAATATATTTACAACACTTTTAATATATTTTGATGTTTTAAGTTTATTAAGTCAGCTGTCCTCGTTAGTAACCTACAACTAGTTGTCCACAGTTAGATGTACAGAAATAAATCGATAAATATTATCTTGAATCAATCCACGACCCAGTGTATACGTATCTCAGTATTGATCACAACTCAAACTATATATATTTTGGAATCAACCTCAACCCTGTATAGCTAACTCCAACATTCACATATAGAGTGACTATGGTTGTTCCGAAATATATATAGATCTGTCGACATGATAGGTCGAAACATTGTATACGTGTCTATGGTATCTCAAGATTACATAATATATAATACAAGTTGATTAAGTTATGGTTGGAATAGATTTGTTACCAATTTTCACGTAGCTAAAATGAGAAAAATTATCCAATCTTGTTTTAACCATAACTTCTTCATTTTAAATCCGTTTTGAGTGAATCAAATTGCTATGGTTTTATATTGAACTCTATTTTAAGAATCTAAACAGAAAAGTATAGGTTTATAGTCAGAAAAATAAGTTACAAGTCATTTTTGTAAAGGTAGTCATTTAAGTCGAAAGAACGACGTCTAGATGACCATTTTAGAAAACATACTTCCACTTTAAGTTTAAACATATTTTTTGGATATAGTTTCATGTTCATAATAAAAATCATTTTCTCAGAATAACAACTTTTAAATCAAAGTTTATCATAGTTTTTAATTAACTAACCCAAAACAGCCCGCGGTGTTACTACGACGGCGTAAATCCGGTTTTACGGTGTTTTTCGTGTTTCCAGGTTTTAAATCATTAAGTTAGCATATCATATAGATATAGAACATGTGTGTAGTTAATTTTAAAAGTCAAGTTAGAAGAATTAACTTTTGTTTGCGAACAAGTTTAGAATTAACTAAACTATGTTCTAGTGATTATAAGTTTAAACCTGCGAATAAGATAGCTTTATATGTATGAATCGAATGATGTTATGAACATAATTACTACCTCAAGTTTAGTAGGTAAACCTACTGGAAGTGACAAGAAATGATCTAGCTTCAAAGGATCTTGGATGGCTTGAAAGTTCTTGAAGTAGGATCATGACACAAAAACAAGTTCAAGTAAGATTTTTACTCGAATTAAGATAGTTTATAGTTATAGAAATTGAATCAAAGTTTGAATATGAATATTACCTTGAATAAGAAAGATAACCTACTGTATATAACAAAGGTTTCTTGATCTTAGATGATTACTTGGAATGGATTAGAAAGCTTGGAAGTAAATTAGTAAACTTGAAGGAATTTTTGAAGTGTTCTTGAAGTGTTCTTCCTATGATGATTATAGCTTGATTCTTGAAGTGATTTTGATGAAGATGATGATTAACTACTGGAAAAATACGTTCATAATATTGTGTGTGTGTGTTGAGAGAGAATTAGAAAGAGAATTGGAAGTGAAATGGAGTGAATGATGAGTGGTAATTGGTGAGTGGTGAGTGGGGTTAAAAGGAGTTCCAGTTAGTTGAATAGCTCATGGTAGAAGTTAAAATTGATTAGTAATACATGACATAATCAAGAGTGGAATCCCATGCTAGTTCCTATTGGTATATACTCATAGTAAGTACGTTTTGAAGCTGTGTATAATACGGGTAAGAATACGACTAGAATTCTTGATGAAAGAAAAGAATGGAAAAGTAACTGTAACCATTTTTGTTAAGTATGAGTGTTTTGATATATGTCTTGAAGTCTTCCAAAAGTATTTTAATACATCTAAATACACTACATGTATATACATTTTAACTGAGTCGTTAAGTCATCGTTAGTCATTACATGTAAGTGTTGTTTTGAAACCTTTAAGTTAACGATCTCAATTAATGTTGTTAACCCATTGTTTATTATATCTAATGAGATGTTAAATTATTATATTATCATGATATTATGATATATTAATATATCTTAATATGATATATATACATTTAAATGTCGTTACAACGATAATCGTTACATATATGTCTCGTTTCGAAATCCTTAAGTTAGTAGTCTTGTTTATATGTATATAACTCATTGTTAATATACTTATGGAGATACTTACTTATCATAATCTCATGTTAACCATATGTATATCCATATATATATATATATCGTCATGTAGTTTTTACAAGTTTTAACGTTCGTGAATCGCCGGTCAACTTGGGTAGTCAATTGTCTATATGAAACATATTTCAATTAATCAAGTCTTAACAAGTTTGATTGCTTAACATGTTGGAAACATTTAATCATTTAAATATTAATCTCAATTAATATATATAAACATGGAAAAGTTCGGGTCACTACAATAATAATAATAATAATAATAATAATAATAATAATAATAATAATAATAATAATAATAATAATAATAATAATAATAATGAGTAATAAGTAAACTACCTCAAAGAAGTATCCCTTTAAAAAATGCCCAAATCCGAGTTTGAACCCGCGTCGTCCCGATAACAGCCTAAACCATCACGCTACACTTCCATTTCTGTTTTAATCATAGCGTGAATCATTTTATTCTAATATATCTGTCTGTTTCTTCTTCTTCTTTTTAAAAAAAAAAAATTCAAGCCCAGGCTCGAACCCGCGAATTCTAGCTCACTTGCTAACACTCCAAACCACTCTTCCATCCTTGCTTTTCTATTTTAATTAGAACCTTCTATTCTTTTAACTTAATTTCCATTTTCATCTTCTTTTTCATAACCTATACCCCGATTATATCTTCATCATTTATCATCTCTCATCATTCTATTATTGTTATCATCCTAATCTAATCTCCATCATACGGATCATCCACCATCATATTCTTATTTCTAATCATCACTAACTTATTCCTAACCATAACCCATTGAATATCATCAGAAGCATAAAATCGTTTATGATAGTTGTGATTAATCTGGTCCAACAACTATGCTGGATCTTTAGCCCAATACACTTATCAAGTACACAGCCCAACTGTAAACCGAATCCTAATGGCCCAACTACACAATACATATAAGGTAGCTTAATTAACAAGCCCAACTGTTATTTGTCTATGACCCGTGCATAACCCATTCATTAAAAAGAACCGAAACCCAAAAGATTAAGAGTATCTCGGTCAGGAAGCAATAGCTGTTCAATTAATCATAACATGCTATGGTAATCCACTTCTCTAATAAACTAATCATGTAAACTAATCAATTGGAGTTATCTTTTTAGAGGTTGAATTTGGCCCACCACAGTAAAGCAAGTTGTTTGCACCTTCCTCATATCAGTGATTCAAATCGAAAAAAAATAATGATAAAATAGCGTGTTAAACTAGATCGTGTTGAGTAAAATGGCCGATTACTTTATCATTTGTTAAAGTAACTTGCATGATTTTTATTGTATTAATAATCACACATGTAACCCACTATCAAAAAGGTTGGCAAGTGGTTCTTTGTTTGGTAAATGTCGGCACAAAAAAATTGATGTATTGGTTTATATTTCATGAAGGAGAACAAAGGAAAGAAATGGTTTGCTAGTTCTTGGGTTGTAAACAAAAATGAAAATAGAAGGTATAAACAATCAGCGACTTTTTTTTTACGGTTCTTGTTGAAAAAAAAATGATGATTTGTTGGATCACAATTACTGCAGCAATCCAAACTTAAAGTCCATTAAATTGCAGTCCAAAAGTAGGTGGTTTAGCCCAAGTTGTATCAACAAATAAAAATCTCGGTTGTTAATAAAATGAAATAAAATGGTAGTCTTGCAAGTGGTTTTGCAAGTTGAGAAAAAAAATAATTGTTTTAACAGTAAAAGAGACGCGTCATAGAAAAGAAAAAAAAAATGGGTTCTGTTGGATGGTATTTGTTTATGATTAAAACAAAAAAAAGTTATGCAGTAGCCATCCTTCTTTCCTTTTTCTTTTTCGCGTTAATTTCTCACAGAAACAGGACACATACAGCACTTCGTGATCGAGTTGGAATTCGAATAAAACATAAATACAGAAATTGAAAGTAGGTGTAATTGCAGCAGTAAGTAGAGAGAGAGAGAGAGAGAGAGAGAGAGAGAGAGAGAGAGAGAGAGAAGAGGTAATATGGTAGTGTTTTGGGTTTGTGGTGGGTTTTGACGTCTAAACCGAAGTGGTTTGGTCTAGTCTTGTAATCGTAACAGACCTGAGACAGAAATAGAAGATCATAGCAGCAACAAACACATGGTATTCAGTTTTAAGGGTGGTTGTTTGATTAGAATTAGAAAACAAAAAGAAAAAAAATAAATGATGATGGTGGTTGTGATAATAGTGGTGGTCTTGGATTATTGTTTGATGATGGTTTTGGTGTTTTCAATTGAACAAAAAAAAGAACAAAAAGTTAAAGTGGCGTGCGGTTGTAGCAGCAGTGCTGCAGTAGCAGGTTTACATGAGTTGGTTTGTGTGGTCTTATTCGTCGGACTGAAATAGAAATAGAAGATCGAACAGGTGGGTTTTACACTAAGAAGGAGAAGATGGGTGGTGATGGAAAATGAAGAAGATGATGAAATCCAAGTATGAAGGGATGAAGAAGAATATAAGTCACGCTGGTTATGAGTTGTTGTGGTGTTCGACTGTATGTAGCTAAAATAGAAAAGGTGTTCGGGTTTGAGGTGGCAACCGAGAATAGAAGCTTTAGTAGTTGATGGCAATCGATTAGAAAACATATAGGGGTTAATGGTTGTGTGTGATGTAGAAGAACATAAATAGTAGTGGGTTTGATGAAACAAATAAGAGATTTTTGATGATGGGTTTGTGGTTGTCTTGATGATGGTAGCCGGAAGTGGTGTGTGTGTGTGTTATAGTTTCTCGTTCTCAAACTCCCTATGTAATCTATATCTTAGCATGTTGTATATGTATATGTATATAGAGAATGAGATTCTCTGACAAACAAAATGTAGAACGAACAGTGATAGTGCTCTAAATGAACATATATTTAGTATCAATATACTTCCAAAATGTAAAGCTTTTAGTTGCAATTGTTTTATTTTTATGTAATATTCGTTTAAATAAATAAGTGCGAAGACAAAAGAAGAAAATGCAGATTTGAAGACGCAAATGACCAAAAAGCTCAAATGTACAAGATATAATTCAAGTGGTTCAATTTATTGATGAGAAACTTCCAAAAATGATAAGAGTACAAGCCGCAAAACGCAAAGTACAAGATATTAAAGAGTACGCAAGGACGTTCGAAAATCCGGAACTAGGACATGAACCAACTTTCAACGCGCGACACAACGGAGCTAAAATGACAAGTCAACTATGCACATGAATATAATATAATATATAAATAATTCTTAAAATTATATATATTATATTATATAATAAAACGTCGGCAAAACTAGAAAACAAAAGTAGGTGGCCTGATCCAGCTGGCCATCCGATCGCATGGCTAGGAAGACCATTTTTCATACGATCGCATGAAGCCAGATTCCTGGCCAGGTTCTATAAATTCACCATTTTTCGACGAGTAAAACACATCTTTTTCTTTTCCTTCTCTGTAAGAAACATATATATATATTTATAAGTTAAAGTTTAATTTAAGTTTAATAATAATTGGGTTATTGTAAGAAATGTTTTAAGGTTTTGTAAGTTGGAACTCTGTTCGTGTAACGCTAAGCGATTAATCACCACTGTAAGCTATGTTCTTCCTTTTTAAATTAATGTCTCGTAACTAAGTTATTATTATGCTTATTTGAGCCAAAGTAATCGTGATGTTAGACTAAATATTAAGACGGGGTTATTGGATTTTGAACCATAATTCGGGTTTGGACAAAAGACCGACACTTGTGAACATTGGACTATTGACTATTAATATGTAGGGGGTATTGTCTAATTGAATGACAACTCATTAGAATCTGTCGAACCTATCTTCAAATTACTTAATCTAATAATTATTAAATTGATTACGAATGTCCTATTTAGTGACGTTTATACGACATCGTTTACAATCATTTAATTAATCAATTGGATTGGGTAATTGATTATTCATTTTGGCCAAGTGGATAAATTAATATATCATGGACTAATTAAAACATGGGTGAATTACATACAAGGATAATTGGTGTAATTGTTAACAAAGTATTAAAACCTTGGATTACACGCAGTCGATAACCTGGTGTAATTATTAACAAAGTATTAAAACCTTGTTACAGTTTGAATCCCTAATTAGTTGGAATATTTGACTTCGGGAATAAGGTTAATTTGACGAGCATTTTATAATTATGACTGATGGACTATTATGGACAAAAACCAGATAGGTATCAAATAAATCCAGGATAAAGGACAATTAACCCAGATAAATAAATTAAATTCAAAACGTCAAACATCATGATTGCGGAAGTTTAAATAAGCATAATACTTTTATTTCATATTTCATCGTACCTTTATTTACTGTCATTTTAATTACTGCAATTTACTTTATCGCAATTTAAATTCTGTCATTTATATTATCGTCATTTATCTTTACGCTTAAAATATAAAATCGACAAACCGGTCATTAAACGGTAAAACACCCCTTTTATAATAATAATAACAATACTATATAACTTATAAATATATGTATATACAAATATAGTTTAAAACATATATAGCGTTCAACTTAGCCAGCTCCCTGTGGAACGAACCGGACTTACTAAAAACTACACTACTCTACGATTAGGTACATTGCCTATAAGTGTTGTAGCAAGGTTTAGGTATATCCCATCTATATAAATAAATAAAACTTGCGTAAATTGTATCGTATTTCGTAATAAAAATAATACTATTTCGTATACACCTCTGCGCACATCAAACAGTAATTTCAAATAGTATTTCTTATACTAAATTGAAAGAGGAAAAATGTGCACAACCTTTACAGCTCTCATATTTGATATTATCTGCCGACAGTTTTCATGGACTGTGTATCGTGCACTATTTGAAATCAGGGGCGAATAAAAGTCTTCAGAAAAATCCCAAATTTTTACAGTAATTATATCTATTTATTTTAGTCATTATGGTATAAAATTCGATCATTAATTTATTAAATAAAAATTACATCAACTGTCCCTCTCGATTCTGGGTAAATATAAAAAGTGTTAAAACTTAACAAATAGTTCCTAAATACATTTTTAATAAGCCTAAAATTTATAGAACTCATTTTTGGATCACCGTTTATTTTAAAATCACATAAGTTCGTTTTTAACTTGATTAGTAATTATTAAGATGACAAACGAGTGCTACGAGCGTTTATTAAATAAATTCTAAATCATATAAATATATCTAATATACTTTTCCTAAATATATAGATTTATAGTAATATCATATATTATTTTATTTACACAAATGAATTAAATCATATAAGTTTCTATTTCAAATTAATATATATATGTATTTATTTTCAGATAGTGGTTCGTGAATCGTCGGGAATAATCGAAGGTTAAATGATTTCATGAAATAGTTCAAAAATTTTGAGACTCGGTTTAATAGCCTTTGTTTATCGTGTTGAAATAATATAAAGATTAAGTTTAAATTTGGTCGGAAATTTCCGGGTCGTCACAGTACCTACCCGTTAAAGAAATTTCGTCCTCGAAATTTGATCGAGGTCGTCATGGATAACAATAAGAATGTTTTCATGGCTTATATGAGTTGGAAATTAGAATTTTATCATCATTGAGTAATATGGATAAAACAATTCGAGTACGCGAAGAGTATAAGTGAAGCTATCACAAAAGATTGAGATAGGATTTGACTATTGACGTAGTCGCGGTGAATTTCCAGAATTCAAGGGTTTTAGAGAAAATCTTCGTAATAAGATTTGATTCTTAAGGTAATTAGAATCCTCTTTGGTTAAATGCGATGATCTTTTTCGATTGCTCTGTCGGATATTTCACTATAATTCCACCCTCTTCATTTCCTTATTTTCCATAGTTCACATATTCTATTATTTTGTTTTCTCTTTCTGACTTTAAATCAAGCGAATAATGGTCCAGAATTCGTAGGTATGAAGTTTCGAATGAATATGATTAATGTTCTTAGGGAGAAATTATAACAGCACGATCTTGATTGGTTAAGTTACCAGAATTCAAGAGAAAAGATAGAACTATCAGGAAGATACGTTCTCGATATGTTTGGGGATTAGGTAGAATGTAAGAGTCGTGTAACATGGCACATGGTGACGGTAGGGTCTTTGAATCATCACATTCCATTAGAAACTCAGCATGACTTACTGTAATATAATCACGTTGATCAAGTGTCATTATATTATACTAACTCATGTATCAATTTCCAACACTACTTCAAAAACATTCAAATTCTTCAGAATTTAGAAACTAAACAGTTTCCTTTCTGATGTAACACTGATATTGCGAAGGAATAAATGATTTCAGATAAGAATAGTTATGACAATATCTTCAGAGATATCGAGAATATTTATAATGAAAGATACGATGATATTTTAGAATTTCTAATATCGATGGATGATGATGAAGTTTGTCTGAAAAAGTGTAGAGTCAGGAGCAAGGTATTCATTAATGACTTCAGCAGATACTGGATCATTTGGATTCTTTGAAGGCATGTTTGATTTGTCCACAACCTCCTTCATGGGTTGCTCAATCCGTTTTTCAGTATCAAAACTTTTAAACTTTTTCAGTATGTCGCTCTTTATTATCAAACTTTTGACTGTTTAAACAGTCTTCAGTTTTCGCTGCTTCATCTTTTTCAGAATTCAAAGATCTGATTCGTAAGCTAGAGTGCTTTTCAGGAATTCAGAGATTCCGAATTGAAATTCACCAGTCCAGAAGATATACGTTATATATAGATATATAATTGTTGACGTAGGAACGCTGCGAAATTTGAGAATTAATGATTAATGCTTCCCGGTATTTGATATGGCAACTATCGTTACAAGATGTCGATGAATACATGATATGGTTTCAATAAATAAGTATAGCAATTTTTAGGAGAGATTTAAGCCAAGGAGCAACGAGGTTGTTGGTACGTCTGTTGGTAATATTGCAGAATATAAAAGGTTTCCCGGTAATAATGACGAAAGAGCAAACGTATATATCAAAGTTATAATAAAGTTATTTTGAACGGAAAATTGAAGTTGATTTGCTGGAGCTGTGACAAAATAGGCTATCTCGAACAGGAGTTGCAAGGTTATTTTTGGTAATAATAACTCTAAAGGAATTAGCACAACTACGAGTTAAACGTTTACTCGGTTTTCGAGAGTTTTTCAGGTGCATAACTACATGCATCAATCTTTTCTTCCGTAGATGAAGTGCAGTTGGTTCGTCCTCTCGATTGAGGTGTTTTCAAGAATCATGAAAGGTTTGAACGCAAATTGTAATAGTCAATATACAATTGAGGTTCAAGATGAAATCAAGTGACAAACTTGAAGAATTGTTTAGTTTCATATGTTATAATCAATATTTAATTCATTTTAATTGTCCAATGTTGGTAGTCCACAGTTAGTAATTCAATAATTCATATATAGTTTAATATATAATATTTGAATTAATTAATACGTATCGTGACCCATTGTATACATGTTTCAGACTCGATCACAACTCAAAGTATATATATTATTTTAGAATCAACCTCAACCCTGTATAGCTAACTCGATCATTACCGCATATAGAGTGTCTATGGTTATTCCAAATAATATATATGGATACGTCGATATGATAGGTATAAACCTTGTATACGTGTCTCGATATTTAATGCGTAAATAACAGTATTTAAATGACAATAAATAAAGTGCGTAAAATAAATAACAGAAATGAAATGACGATAAATAAAATTGCGAGAATTAAAATTGCGATAAATAAATTGCGATGATTAAATGTAATAAGGAATTAACAGTTAGCTAGGATTTTGTTATCGTGGTTTCTTAACAAAATTTCTCATAGTTAATTTGTTTGTTTCTAACAACTTTTATTTTGTCCAATGTTTTCTTCATTATGCCACTTGTTGAATTCTGATAAGTAAAAATTCAAATATGAAATTGAATGAAAATGGTTATTCTGTGGTGAACGGATGCGTATATCTATGGGCGTAAGTATGATAGTAAATGACTGTTGATTCAGATTCGAAGAATGTACAGTGTAACTTATTAATGTGATATCTAAATATTCCTCGGGTATTACCTACCCGTTAAAATATTTTCACCATTAACAGTTTGTACAAATGAATTTTTAATTACAATCTTTATGAAAGCATATATACATATATATTTCTTCAGATGTAATCATGAATTTAATGAGTTAGTAGGATATTAAACTCATCTGATTCACGGTTAGAACTAGAGTACATAATCTCTTAAAATATTAGAGATTACATAATCATCATGTCGAACGAAGATCAATGATGTAGAACATCATGTAGATAAAAGATAACCGATGTAGAACAAGATGTAGAACAAAGATTATGCTCGAGGTATAGATTGGGATGTTGAAACTTGGGTTGTTGGTAGTACTGGTGTTCATGTTGGTGGTACTGTTGGTACTGGTGATGTTGTTGATGCTGGTAAGTTTTGCACCATATTCTCTAAATTTATTACTCGAGCGCGAAGCTCGTTGACTTCTTCCATTATTTCGGGATAATTGTTGGTCGGAACAAGAGGATGAATAAGGTTTAGAATTGTGGAGAATATAATCGTGTCGAGCTACTCTAGAAGTGAGGCTGAAAATGGTGTTTCGGATAGGTTCGCCGGTAAGTGCTTCAGGTTCTTCGCCAAGAGGGCAATGTGGTGGATGGAAAGAATCGCCTTCTTCTTGTCTCCAATGATTAAGGAGGCTACGAACCCATCCTCAATTCATCCAGAATTGATGATGACTGATTGGTTGGTTCATTTCGGTCACACTGTCTTCGGAGCTCGAGTGAAAATCCATAACGGAATAGTTGTCGGAATAACTATCGGAATAGCTTATCGTAATCCTAGGGACTCGAATTGGTTGAGGGATCCATTTGGTACGATCAGAGAATTGAATTTAGATGTGAAATAGATTATAGGACTTAGATTGATATTCCAAAATCCCATAAGTTACGGAGGATTCTTCGGAACTGTCAGGCAAAGTTTACAGTAATAGATACGCTAAGATATGAATTTTATCTATACACTATTCATGCAATCAATGCAGTAAGATGTGTCTATGTAACGACCCGGATTTTTCCGCTAATATATTGAAGATTAATATTTACATAATTAAATATTTCCAACTTGTCAATATATATATATATATTTGGAATGGATTTTATGCAAATGTTTGACCACCCAGTCTGTCTGACGATTCACGAACATCATAATTTGAAATAATTATATAATGATGTATATATGGATATATATATATATATATATATGATTTGTTAAAATGATATTTAAGTATCTCATTATATATAATAACAATTGGTTATATACATAAAATGAGATTACTAACTTAAAGTCTTCAAGACTATATACATATATATAACGATTAACGTTGTAATAACTTCTAAATTAAAATGTATGTATATATATTGTATTAATATGTATTAATACACTTTTGAAAGACTTAATAATATATATCAATATATTTATACTCAATAAAGATAGCTATACTCATTTTCTCATTCAATTTTATCAAGAATCCTATTTGTATTCATACGATATTTATACCTGTATAATACCCAACTTCTATACGTATTTACTATGGGTATATACATACCAAATCATTGATCTTAGCAGCCCCCAATCAGTTGTGAGACATGTATAAACATGATGTAGACTTGTGGGAACCATGGCTTAGAAATTAGTATGACTAAATGCATAAAATTACAAACCATGGAGCCATGTTGTTGTCCCCATTTTGATGCCAACATGTATGATAAATAACAATCCATTTCATTCCAATTAACTACATCATTTTACTCTCTAAACACATACTCAAACACTCTCTCAAACCTCCATTCAATTCAGCAAGTATTGGTCTCATAATCCAAGTTATAATCATCATAACAAAGCTTGATCAAGAACACTTCAAGAATTCCACGCCATCAAGGGTATCTTTGAACTCAAGATATTCTCCTTATTTCTCCAGCAACTTTACTCATTTGATTTTAGGTAGTAACCTTATTCATAATCTTATTTGATTCGTATTCATATAGCTATCTTATTTTGAGTTATAACTAATAACAACAAGAACATAGTTTAGATTATTTCTAAACTTGTTTGCAAATAAAGTTAATCCTTCTAACTTGATTTTTAAAACACTTCAACACATGTATTATGATAGTATGTCAAGCTAACATAAGGATATAAAACTTGTAAACACGAAGAACACCTTAAAATAGAATATACGCCGTCATAGTCGAACGGGGGCTGTTTTGGGTTTAATTTTAAAAAACTATCTTAAACTTTGAATTAAATGATTTCCTTTGGTGAAAAATCTTATTTTATATGGATATAAAATATGTCCAAAATCCATGGTTAAACTCAAAGTGAAAGTATGTTTTTCAAAAGGGTCATCAAGATGTCGTTCTTACGACGAATATGACTATCTTCTCGTATTTGACACATAAGCTGTATTTTCGACTATAAACCTATACTTTTTCTGTTAAGATTAATAATGTTGAGTTCGATACGAAACTATGGCAACTCGAATCACTCAAAACGGATTTGTAACGAAGAAATTATGGGTAAAACAAAATTGGATATTTTTCTTAATTTTTAGCTACGGACATGATTTATAAAAATGGATGCTAACCTTATCCTAGCTAACTTACCTTGTATTATACATGTATTTATACATGTCTTATTCCCAAACTTATGGAAATACAATTTATAATAGTCGTGATTAAGTTCTACGACAATATATTATAGTCTTAATAAAGATCGTAAGGCACCATATATATATGACTTGATCACCGTGGACTCGTATACAAAGTTTTGACATATCATTTTGACTTCTTCTATATATATTATTGGAACGAACTATTAGACACCATTGGCAGTAATCTCGAGTTAGCTGTGGGTCAAACTGGATTTCAAAATATTATATACTTTGAGTTGTGATCGAGCCTGAGACATGTATACAATGGGTCGCGGATTGCTTTAGACAATATACATATTATGTGTCTTATTATATCAAGACAATATATTATAGTGTTAATGAATTCTAATACAATATACGCATTTATATTTATATATATATTTATACTGTTGGACTATTGGACTACGAACGTTGGACTACTAACAATGGACAATTCAAATTATCACAAGTATCATAAGTATGGAATATTAATATATATATATATATATATATATATATATATATATATATATATATATATATATATATATATATATATATATATATATCTTGACACAAGAATATTATTATTAGGTTCGTGAATTTGTCAAAAGGCCAAGTCTTATCACCATCTATTCGGAAATCATCACAAGTGAGTTATAGTCCCATTTTTACTATTTAAATTATTTTGGGATGAGAATATATGCAAAATTTATAAATGTTTTACAAAATAAGCACAAGTTCATGGAACTACATTCTACGATTGAATTGTTATACCGGATATCTGTACTTATTATTATTATGCTTGGTAACCTAAGAATTAGTGAAAAACACTAATTGACGCGAATCCTAAAAGTAGATCTACGGGCACCAACCACCCCCATTTTCGAATAGTGGAAATGCTTTAGTACTTCGAAGGGTTCTTGTCATACATTTGAATAGTGGAATGTATGATGTCAGATATCTTAAGCGCTCTATGTTAAGGTCGGTTACCAGGCAACTCATCGTATGAATGATTTTTGCAGTTGTAATGATCCTGCGCATTTAATTAAATGAAATCTTGTGGCTTATTAAATGTTATGATTATTATATTGAAATTAAACATAAGACTCACCAACATTTTTGTTGACGTTTTAAGCATGTTTATTCTCAGGTGAATATTAAAAACGCTTCCGCTGTCGTATGCCAACCCAAGGTCAAGATTTGGAGTCGGCATAATTGTTTATATTGTTTAAACTTGCATTCGGAGTATTTGTTGTAATATATTTGATCATATTGTAATGGATTGTGTAAAAACTTATTTATTTGAGGAGATTGTCTTTGATAGACAATCTAAATTATGTCATTAAGACCTTTATTCAATAACAAAGGTTATGGTTGTTTTTAAAAACGAATGCAAGATTTGAAAAACGTCTCATATAGAGGTCAAAACCTCGCAAAGAAACCAATTAATATGAAACGTTTATAATTAATATGAACGGGGCATTTCAGTTGGTATCCGAGCGTTGGTCTTAGAGAATCATAAAATTTTTCATTAGTGTGTCTAACTGATTTTTGATGCATTAGTGAGTCTGGACTTCGACCGTAATTATTTTAAAAATGATTGCTTAATATAATTGTTGGAAACATAAGATTATTAACATATAAATATTACAAGATATATCATTCTCTTAACGTGCCTACTATTATGTGATAGATGACTTCATCCGATCATATAAGCATCTCTAGTGATTCATATTTCATTTACTTATCAAATGATTCGGAGGCTGAGTCAATGTAACAACCCAAACCAACCCGCATTAAACCGCGTTAAATTTACAAAATAAATTTTTTTTGCTGAACTGCCACCTGGCGCGGCGCGCCAAACCTGACTGTCCGGAAAGTCTTTAAATGCTAAAATGTTTGACTAGTTCCCGACATATTTAGGCGTAACGCTTTTAACCCCATGTTCCATATATAAAAACTAGCACGTTCTATTAATAAAATTATGTTTTACGAAGACCGGGCCCACATTGGCCGTTTTACGACTTTCGTACGAAAATACAAGTTTTCAACCACATGATTTGTAATACAAAATTAAGGTCGAGCATGGCGATTGGGGATACGCTACCCAATCCTAATCAATCCAAAAGCAAGCCTTCTAAAGCAACTACGCGAGTCCACTAGTCCCCGCTTACCCGAGCCTCCGCATCCATGCAATCTGTAAAAAGTCAACAACGAGAGGGTAAGCTAACGCTTAGTGAATGATAATATACTACATACATATATAAGTATAAAATGGACACGCCACAAAATAACAAATACCGCATACCGAGGCATCCATATAAGGCACTACACTAAGCATACCGTACGATCTCTAAGCAACGAGTTAAAGATACAACAACAATATAAGTTCACCAACGACGATGTGAACAACGCCAAATAGCTACACCCGGAGGGTTAGTTACAACACAACAATACATTAATATACGTATACAATATATATATAACAACGCGTAAAACTCCCAAGGTTAACCATAACGCTATGGTGCTACCGGCTCGTGGTTCACACCATACGCAATTGAGTCATACTCTTTTATAGTGCTACCGGCTCGTGGTTCACACTCGATGCTACCGGCTCGTGGTTCACATCAATTATTTTATAGTGCTACCGGCTCGTGGTTCACACTCGATGCTACCGGCTCGTGGTTCACATCTTAGTTTATAGTGCTACCGGCTCGTGGTTCACACTCGATGCTACCGGCTCGTGGTTCACATCTTAGTTTATAGTGCTACCGGCTCGTGGTTCACACTCGATCACACACATGTTATGGCACTACCGGCTCGATGGTTCATACCATAACACCCACAAATAAATACGTCATATACACATACGTATAATTATTCCACTCACAATACTACCCTTCGCCATTGGGGTTATATCTAAGTCCGCATCACAATATTAACCCTTCGCCATTGGGGTTATATCAACCACATCATAACCACGTGTGATAATGTACACGCGAACGCGTACTTCGCCAAAGGTGGCCAACTAAAACGCACAACCGTGCCAATTGGGCCTATACACAAGTCCATCAAATCCACCTATATGTGAAGTGAGCTCTATAACCAAGAAACACTTCACCCCGACCCGCACCCATCCTACACATACATATGCACATAGGATATTAACACTCACTTTGAAGTCTTGAAGAATGCTTCCAAGTAAACCGCAACTCGCCAATGGAAAATACCTATTCCATTATCACAATTACAACAATACACTTAGAGTGGATTCACAAATCAACCCAATTCGACACTTAGTGCAAATTTGACCCAAATGCACTTCCAAGCACAAACCGTGCCCAAAACTAACCAATAATCACTAACACAAGTGAGAATGGTCCTAATACGCCAATTAAACCCGAACTCAAGTGTTAAACACGTGTCATACCCATTTTGACACTTAAACCCTAATTTTGACCCATTAAGTCAAAATCTCATCATTTACAAGTTTTGACACCAAAACACATTTAACTTGGTTTTATACTTCAACTTAATCCATTTCAAGTTTATAAACCTCATTAAATTGCCAAATGGGTCATAATCACCACCAAACCCTAATTTGACCCAAAGTCACAATTAGTCAACCAATTAACCTTAAATGGGTTTCAATACTTCCTTAATCACTAACTTAAGTGATTAAACTCAATTTCAAGTCCTAAACATGGCCAATTAGTTCACCAACCCAAAATCCACCAACAATTAACAATAAACCCAATTACTAGCATCACTAAACCCATTTCATCATCTAAAAGGGTTTTTCATCAAACTAACTCAAACCCTAACTTGAATATCAAATCAAATAGATGAAATTCGGAGTTTGAGCTTACCAATACCACCACAACGTAGCTAGGAACGAAAGGAACAACTTTAGAACTCGAGCTTTTGATCAATTCGGCCTCCTTCTTCACCAAAACCCTAAATCTCTCTCTTGAATCTCTCTCTCTCTCTCTCTCTAGATAGTTGGGAGTGATGAATGGATGTGAAAATGATCCAAAACTGATCCAAACCAGCTAATGTGGCTCACAAATCCGGCCCCAAGTGAAATTACCCAAATACCCTTCATTTAAACCAATTTAAAACAAAGGATTCTGTCAGCGCCAAATGGCGCGGCGCGCCCCAAACCCGCGCGGCGCGCGACCCTACTGAAACAGTTTCTTTTGCATTTTAATTTATATACAATAAAACCCACACCCTTGAACACCATAATACACAAGTATACAAGATAAATATTAGGGTCTTACAACTCTCCCCCACTTAAACTCGAGCACGTCCTCGTGATCCTCGTCACTTAACCAAACGGACCACACTCCACGGTCCTCAAACATACGTCCCAATCCGACTTTCCTAGGCAACTCTTCCCAATGAATCACCTCTAACAACCAAAATCGTCACACGCGATTTAACAAATCACAATCCGAGCACTAAAACCATGCTCAATCCCTCACATCGGGAAACTCCACCAATCTCGAACCGAAATATCAACCCTCTAGCGTAACATTACCAAGTACAATGCTAAAAGCAACCAAGTTTAAATCCTAAAGTCAACAATCCGAAACGATGAAGACCGAACCAAACGAACCCTTACGGATTACACCAATCACTAAACATCCCTTGTAGTTCGCCATACGACCAATACACAACTACCGTAACATCATAATCCAACGGCTAGAACCGATAGCGCCCAAAACGACTATGGAAACGCAAAACCCAAGGTGTACGAAATCAACCATCGTCACACCCGTAATAAACATGTGAGCGAAACACGGCTATCGCCTCACTAATCCCACAACATGGTCCTCACGGCCCCACCATCGACGTATAAAACGACCGATAGTTCCCGCAACATGGTCCTTACGACCCTACCATTGGTGTATCAAACAACCACTAGATCACACGACACGAAGGCTGGCCGAAAACACACGCGCCCTAGTGAATCCGAACTACACGCGACTCACTACCTTCACCACAACAACAATCGGGAATGGCCGAACTACACGCGCCATAGTGAATCCGAACTACACGAGAGTCACTATCCCGGAGGAATGACCGAACTACACGAGTCAATTGTGAATCCGAACTACACGAGACTCACTCCTCAATACAATGACCGAAACCACACGAGTCATTTGTGAATCCGAACTACACGAGATTCACTTACACAACATCGAGGTTGCCGAACTACACGAGTCTTAGTAATCCGAAACCACACGAGATTACTACCTCAATAAGATGACCGAACTACACGAGTCACCATGAATCCGAACTACACGAGATTCATTTTTGATAAGATGACCGAACTACACGCGTCATCGTGAATCCGAAAACACACGCGATCCACAATCTCAACACAGGAATGGTACTCGCATTTCCCACCGGTACTCGCATTTCCCGATAGTGTTACACCATACCGACATAACACTACTCCCTTGATGAAGTCAGCGGACCCCGAAGGTCATGCTCCACTAATCACAACACCGGATGAAGTCAGCGGACCCGAAGATCATGCTTCACCGATATAACACCACGCTCATGATGAAGTCAGCGGACCCCGAAGGTCATGCTCCACCAATCACGTATTCCCATGATGAAGTCAGCGGACCCTAAAGATCATGCTTCATCAAACAACCATACCATAATCGAGCAAGAACCACCTATACCAAACATAGGTACCAAACAATAATTCTCCACAAGAGAACCCGACACACACCTCCCTTAACCGGAGGATTTCACCTTGCTCGCCAAACACGTCCATTATCTCTCAACGAGATTTACCACGTTACCACCTCGGTGATGATTCAAATCCAAACCATAAGTACAATTTATCCGAGATTGTACTCTACCACAAATCGACCCAACCAGGTCTCGACAACATTTTCCGGATCTACCAATAGCATCATCCGAAATCTCACACTAAAACTTCCTCGTGCGGGAGTGTAACTCCCCCACTTAGAACCACGTTCCATATCCACAACTCGTACAACCGCACAATGCTACCACGGGTAGACTTTACCAACAATTGGGCTCACACGACCCATTACCACATCTTGCTCCAACCTTGAGTACACGAAGGATTTTAACCAGCCCTTAAACACTTTGTACGAAAAGTGTACCGCAACACAATCGGAGTCGAACACCACGCTAGTAGGTATAAAAGAGGCACCGAATGTCGCGTCATAAAGACTCCATTACCAACACACATCGAGATTTAAAACACTCGATCTCAAGGGTTCCAACCAACCGACTAACCTCATGATTCGTCACTTCGACATAAAAGCGAACACGCGCTTAACAACCAAACACCAAAACCATTTCCGTGGCTTGGTAGAAACGTTTCCCAAATAGTAAGGAATGCTTGGTTGCACCAACTCTTACGCCCTTCGCCCGTCAATCAAACATCAACATAGGGTACTTCCATTAGGAACGTCACCCATAGCATAACATGCACAACAAAGGCATACAACTCAAACTCAAACGGCATTTAATAAATAATCAAAAGACATATTTATTAAAATGAAACGTACCTTAACGTCTCCTTGCCGCACCCGTCCCCGCTAACTTGGGACATTCCGACTTACGATGTCCTACTTTTTGGCAATTGAAGCACACCATACCATCACCCTTTGGTACCGAACATTCCCAAGACTTGTGACCCCTCACGCCACAATTGTAACATCTAGCCGCACTAGAATCCGACATACCCGTTCGCGTACCACCTGTGCTCACACTCGGACCCTTAGCCCTCTTACTCGGAGCACCATAAGAAACGTCCCTTCGCTCACTTGAAGGTTCACCCTTTTTCGATCGTGAATACGACTCGAAACCTCTAGCCAAGTTGAATAATTCCGAAAACGATTTCGCTTGACCCCGGCTAATTTTACTTTTCAAGTCATCATTCAAGGTCCGATAGAAATCTCCCATCAACAAACGATCATTCCCCAAATACTCTGGACAAAAACGAGCCTTCACCATAAATGTCGTCTTGAGAGTACTCAAATCCATAGGTCCTTGTCGCAAATTTCGCAACTCATTACGCAATTCCCACAAATCGGCCGAAGTCCGGAACTCCTCGAAGAATTCCTCCTTAAAGTCGTCCCACGATAAAGCCATAAACGTCTCGCCACCGACAAGATCAATCTTACCATCCAACCAATCCCTTGCCCTACCCCGCAACAAACTCGTAGCGAGTCTCGTCTTTCTCTCGGGAGGGCAATCAATAGTACGGAAGCACCCTTCGACGTCCGAAATCCAAGTTGTGCTTACCAAAGGATCCGGCTTTCCGTCATACATCGGGGGTTTAGTCCTCATGAATATCTTAAGATAACGCTCCATTTCACCACTACTTTGAAGTTCGGAATACCTCCTTTCCATTCTTTCTTCTAACGCACCCATTTGCTCCGCAACGGCGGCCGCAACCCTAGTGTTAAACTCCGCGTCATTCGCCTCGGTCTCGTTTCGCGTCGTCATTCTAAAGAATGCAAAACGATTAGTCCACGAACGTGTAAAACCGTACGCACGACACAGCCCCATCTTGCTAAACACTCATCGTACATCACTTGTTAGACACGATTTGCACCCGTAATAAGGTTTGCAAGTTCTTATTATGCACACATGCCGCATCGACTCGTTAGTACAACGACCGTCTCGCTCGATGATATACACAAACACAACCAAAATTCTACGCGGTACAAACACACTCGAGAATTATTATCACATCACAATAATATATTAATAATATCCGCATTACTAATATACAAGTTAGTCAATCTATAAACAAGGCACTAACTAAATCCATTCTGACCCGTAATCCTACAAGTCCCGCAACAATTAAGCACACACACACAAGTCTAAGTCTAGGCACCTATCTCAAGTCACCTAAATCCCTTAGACCATGCTCTGATACCACTTGTAACAACCCAAACCAACCCGCATTAAACCGCGTTAAATTTACAAAATAATTTTTTTTTGCTGAACTGCCACCTGGCGTGGCGCGCCATATAGGCCGCGCGGCGCGCCAAACCTGACTGTCCGGAAAGTCTTTAAATGCGAAAATGTTTGACTAGTTCCCGACATATTTAGGCGTAACGCTTTTAACCCCATGTTCCATATATAAAAACTAGCACGTTCTATTAATAAAATTATGTTTTACGAAGACCGGGCCCACATTGGCCGTTTTACGACTTTCGTACGAAAATACAAGTTTTCAACCACATGATTTGTAATACAAAATTAAGGTCGAGCATGGCGATTGGGGATACGCTACCCAATCCTAATCAATCCAAAAGCAAGCCTTCTAAAGCAACTACGCGAGTCCACTAGTCCCCGCTTACCCGAGCCTCCGCATCCATGCAATCTGTAAAAAGTCAACAACGAGAGGGTAAGCTAACGCTTAGTGAATGATAATATACTACATACATATATAAGTATAAAATGGACACGCCACAAAATAACAAATACCGCATACCGAGGCATCCATATAAGGCACTACACTAAGCATACCATACGATCTCTAAGCAACGAGTTAAAGATACAACAACAATATAAGTTCACCAACGACGATGTGAACAACGCCAAATAGCTACACCCGGAGGGTTAGTTACAACACAACAATACATTAATATACGTATACAATATATATATAACAACGCGTAAAACTCCCAAGGTTAACCATAACGCTATGGTGCTACCGGCTCGTGGTTCACACCATACGCAATTGAGTCATACTCTTTTATAGTGCTACCGGCTCGTGGTTCACACTCGATGCTACCGGCTCGTGGTTCACATCAATTATTTTATAGTGCTACCGGCTCGTGGTTCACACTCGATGCTACCGGCTCGTGGTTCACATCTTAGTTTATAGTGCTACCGGCTCGTGGTTCACACTCGATGCTACCGGCTCGTGGTTCACATCTTAGTTTATAGTGCTACCGGCTCGTGGTTCACACTCGATCACACACATGTTATGGCACTACCGGCTCGATGGTTCATACCATAACACCCACAAATAAATACGTCATATACACATACGTATAATTATTCCACTCACAATACTACCCTTCGCCATTGGGGTTATATCTAAGTCCGCATCACAATATTAACCCTTCGCCATTGGGGTTATATCAACCACATCACAACCACGTGTGATAATGTACACGCGAACGCGTACTTCACCAAAGGTGGCCAACTAAAACGCACAACCGTGCCAATTGGGCCTATACACAAGTCCATCAAATCCACCTATATGTGAAGTGAGCTCTATAACCAAGAAACACTTCACCCCGACCCGCACCCATCCTACACATACATATGCACATAGGATATTAACACTCACCTTGAAGTCTTGAAGAATGCTTCCAAGTAAACCGCAACTCGCCAATGGAAAATACCTATTCCATTATCACAATTACAACAATACACTTAGAGTGGATTCACAAATCAACCCAATTCGACACTTAGTGCAAATTTGACCCAAATGCACTTCCAAGCACAAACCGTGCCCAAAACTAACCAATAATCACTAACACAAGTGAGAATGGTCCTAATACGCCAATTAAACCCGAACTCAAGTGTTAAACACATGTCATACCCATTTTGACACTTAAACCCTAATTTTGACCCATTAAGTCAAAATCTCATCATTTACAAGTTTTGACACCAAAACACATTTAACTTGGTTTTATACTTCAACTTAATCCATTTCAAGTTTATAAACCTCATTAAATTGCCAAATGGGTCATAATCACCACCAAACCCTAATTTGACCCAAAGTCACAATTAGTCAACCAATTAACCTTAAATGGGTTTCAATACTTCCTTAATCACTAACTTAAGTGATTAAACTCAATTTCAAGTCCTAAACATGGCCAATTAGTTCACCAACCCAAAATCCACCAACAATTAACAATAAACCCAATTACTAGCATCACTAAACCCATTTCATCATCTAAAAGGGTTTTTCATCAAACTAACTCAAACCCTAACTTGAATATCAAATCAAATAGATGAAATTCGGAGTTTAAGCTTACCAATACCACCACAACGTAGCTAGGAACGAAAGGAACAACTTTAGAACTCGAGCTTTTGATCAATTCGGCCTCCTTCTTCACCAAAACCCTAAATCTCTCTCTAGAATCTCTCTCTCTCTCTCTCTCTAGATAGTTGGGAGTGATGAATGGATGTGAAAATGATCCAAAACTGATCCAAACCAGCTAATGTGGCTCACAAATCCGGCCCCAAGTGAAATTACCCAAATACCCTTCATTTAAACCAATTTAAAACAAAGGATTCTGTCAGCGCCAAATGGTGCGGCGCGCCCCAAATCCGCGCGGCGCGCGACCCTACTGAAACAGTTTCTTTTGCATTTTAATTTATATACAATAAAACCCACACCCTTGAACACCATAATACACAAGTATACAAGATAAATATTCGGGTCTTACAACTCTCCCCCACTTAAACTCGAGCACGTCCTCGTGATCCTCGTCACTTAACCAAACGGACCACACTCCACGGTCCTCAAACATACGTCCCAATCCGACTTTCCTAGGCAACTCTTCCCAATGAATCACCTCTAACAACCAAAATCGTCACACGCGATTTAACAAATCACAATCCGAGCACTAAAACCATGCTCAATCCCTCACATCGGGAAACTCCACCAATCTCGAACCGAAATATCAACCCTCTAGCGTAACATTACCAAGTACAATGCTAAAAGCAACCAAGTTTAAATCCTAAAGTCAACAATCCGAAACGATGAAGACCGAACCAAACGAACCCTTACGGATTACACCAATCACTAAACATCCCTTGTAGTTCGCCATACGACCAATACACAACTACCGTAACATCATAATCCAACGGCTAGAACCGATAGCGCCCAAAACGACTATGGAAACGCAAAACCCAAGGTGTACGAAATCAACCATCGTCACACCCGTAACAAACATGTGAGCGAAACACGGCTATCGCCTCACTAATCCCACAACATGGTCCTCACGGCCCCACCATCGACGTATAAAATGACCGATAGTTCCCGCAACATGGTCCTTACGACCCTACCATTGGTGTATCAAACAACCACTAGATCACACGACACGAAGGCTGGCCGAAAACACACGCGCCCTAGTGAATCCGAACTACACGCGACTCACTACCTTCACCACAACAACAATCGTGAATGGCCGAACTACACGCGCCATAGTGAATCCGAACTACACGAGAGTCACTATCCCGGAGGAATGACCGAACTACACGAGTCAATTGTGAATCCGAACTACACGAGACTCACTCCTCAATACAATGACCGAAACCACACGAGTCATTTGTGAATCCGAACTACACGAGATTCACTTACACAACATCGAGGTTGGCCGAACTACACGAGTCTTAGTAATCTGAAACCACACGAGATTACTACCTCAATAAGATGACCGAACTACACGAGTCACCATGAATCCGAACTACACGAGATTCATTTTTGATAAGATGACCGAACTACACGCGTCATCGTGAATCCGAAAACACACGCGATCCACAATCTCAACACAGGAATGGTACTCGCATTTCCCACCGGTACTCGCATTTCCCGATAGTGTTACACCATACCGACATAACACTACTCCCTTGATGAAGTCAGCGGACCCCGAAGGTCATGCTCCACTAATCACAACACCGGATGAAGTCAGCGGACCCGAAGATCATGCTTCACCGATATAACACCACGCTCATGATGAAGTCAGCGGACCCCGAAGGTCATGCTCCACCAATCACGTATTCCCATGATGAAGTCAGCGGACCCTAAAGATCATGCTTCATCAAACAACCATACCATAATCGAGCAAGAACCACCTATACCAAACATAGGTACCAAACAATAATTCTCCACAAGAGAACCCGACACACACCTCCCTTAACCGGAGGATTTCACCTTGCTCGCCAAACACGTCCATTATCTCTCAACGAGATTTACCACGTTACCACCTCGGTGATGATTCAAATCCAAACCATAAGTACAATTTATCCGAGATTGTACTCTACCACAAATCGACCCAACCAGGTCTCGACAACATTTTCCGGATCTACCAATAGCATCATCCGAAATCTCACACTAAAACTTCCTCGTGCGGGAGTGTAACTCCCCCACTTAGAACCACGTTCCATATCCACAACTCGTACAACCGCACAATGCTACCACGGGTAGACTTTACCAACAATTGGGCTCACACGACCCATTACCACATCTTGCTCCAACCTTGAGTACACGAAGGATTTTAACCAGCCCTTAAACACTTTGTACGAAAAGTGTACCGCAACACAATCGGAGTCGAACACCACGCTAGTAGGTATAAAAGAGGCACCGAATGTCGCGTCATAAAGACTCCATTACCAACACACATCGAGATTTAAAACACTCGATCTCAAGGGTTCCAACCAACCGACTAACCTCATGATTCGTCACTTCGACATAAAAGCGAACACGCGCTTAACAACCAAACACCAAAACCATTTCCGTGGCTTGGTAGAAACGTTTCCCAAATACTAAGGAATGCTTGGTTGCACCAAGTCTTACGCCCTTCGCCCGTCAATCAAACATCAACATAGGGTACTTCCATTAGGAACGTCACCCATAGCATAACATGCACAACAAAGGCATACAACTCAAACTCAAACGGCATTTAATAAATAATCAAAAGACATATTTATTAAAATGAAACGTACCTTAACGTCTCCTTGCCGCACCCGTCCCCGCTAACTTGGGACATTCCGACTTACGATGTCCTACTTTTTGGCAATTGAAGCACACCATACCATCACCCTTTGGTACCGAACATTCCCAAGACTTGTGACCCCTCACGCCACAATTGTAACATCTAGCCGCACTAGAATCCGACATACCCGTTCGCGTACCACCTGTGCTCACACTCGGACCCTTAGCCCTCTTACTCGGAGCACCATAAGAAACGTCCCTTCGCTCACTTGAAGGTTCACCCTTTTTCGATCGTGAATACGACTCGAAACCTCTAGCCAAGTCGAATAATTCCGAAAACGATTTCGCTTGACCCCGGCTAATTTTACTTTTCAAGTCATCATTCAAGGTCCGATAGAAATCTCCCATCAACAAACGATCATTCCCCAAATACTCCGGACAAAAACGAGCCTTCGCCATAAATGTCGTCTTGAGAGTACTCAAATCCATAGGTCCTTGTCGCAAATTTCGCAACTCATTACGCAATTCCCACAAATCGGCCGAAGTCCGGAACTCCTCGAAGAATTCCTCCTTAAAGTCGTCCCACGATAAAGCCATAAACGTCTCGCCACCGACAAGATCAATCTTACCATCCAACCAATCCCTTGCCCTACCCCGCAACAAACTCGTAGCGAGTCTCGTCTTTCTCTCGGGAGGGCAATCAATAGTACGGAAACACCCTTCGACGTCCGAAATCCAAGTTGTGCTTACCAAAGGATCCGGCTTTCCGTCATACATCGGGGGTTTAGTCCTCATGAATATCTTAAGATAACGCTCCATTTCACCACTACTTTGAAGTTCGGAATACCTCCTTTCCATTCTTTCTTCTAACGCACCCATTTGCTCCGCAACGGCGGCCGCAACCCTAGTGTTAAACTCCGCGTCATTCGCCTCGGTCTCGTTTCGCGTCGTCATTCTAAAGAATGCAAAACGATTAGTCCACGAACGTGTAAAACCGTACGCACGACACAGCCCCATCTTGCTAAACACTCATCGTACATCACTTGTTAGACACGATTTGCACCCGTAATAAGGTTTGCAAGTTCTTATTACGCACACATGCCGCATCGACTCGTTAGTACAATGACCGTCTCGCTCGATGATATACACAAACACAACCAAAATTCTACGCGGTACAAACACACTCGAGAATTATTATCACATCACAATAATATATTAATAATATCCGCATTACTAATATACAAGTTAGTCAATCTATAAACAAGGCACTAACTAAATCCATTCTGACCCGTAATCCTACAAGTCCCGCAACAATTAAGCACACACACACAAGTCTAAGTCTAGGCACCTATCTCATGTCACCTAAATCCCTTAGACCATGCTCTGATACCACTTGTAACAACCCAAACCAACCCGCATTAAACCGCGGCGCGCCAAACCTGACTGTCCGGAAAGTCTTTAAATGCGAAAATGTTTGACTAGTTCCCGACATATTTAGGCGTAACGCTTTTAACCCCATGTTCCATATATAAAAACTAGCACGTTCTATTAATAAAATTATGTTTTACGAAGACCGGGCCCACATTGGCCGTTTTACGACTTTCGTACGAAAATACAAGTTTTCAACCACATGATTTGTAATACAAAATTAAGGTCGAGCATGGCGATTGGGGATACGCTACCCAATCCTAATCAATCCAAAAGCAAGCCTTCTAAAGCAACTACGCGAGTCCACTAGTCCCCGCTTACCCGAGCCTCCGCATCCATGCAATCTATAAAAAGTCAACAACGAGAGGGTAAGCTAACGCTTAGTGAATGATAATATACTACATACATATATATGTATAAAATGGACACGCCACAAAATAACAAATACCGCATACCGAGGCATCCATATAAGGCACTACACTAAGCATACTGTACGATCTCTAAGCAACGAGCTAAAGATACAACAACAATATAAGTTCACCAACGACGATGTGAACAACGCCAAATAGCTACACCCGGAGGGTTAGCTACAACACAACAATACATTAATATACGTATACAATATATATATAACAATGCGTAAAACTCCCAAGGTTAACCATAACGCTATGGTGCTACCGGCTCGTGGTTCACACCATACGCAATTGAGTCATACTCTTTTATAGTGCTACCGGCTCGTGGTTCACACTCGATGCTACCGGCTCGTGGTTCACATCAATTATTTTATAGTGCTACCGGCTCGTGGTTCACATTCGATGCTACCGGCTCGTGGTTCACATCTTAGTTTATAGTGCTACCGGCTCGTGGTTCACACTCGATGCTACCGGCTCGTGGTTCACATCTTAGTTTATAGTGCTACCGGCTCGTGGTTCACACTCGATCACACACATGTTATGGCACTACCGGCTCGATGGTTCATATCATAACACCCACAAATAAATACGTCATATACACATACGTATAATTATTCCACTCACAATACTACCCTTCGCCATTGGGGTTATATCTAAGTCCGCATCACAATATTAACCCTTCGCCATTGGGGTTATATCAACCACATCACAACCACGTGTGATAATGTACACGCGAACGCGTACTTCGCCAAAGGTGGCCAACTAAAACGCACAACCGTGCCAATTGGACTTATACACAAGTCCATCAAATCCACCTATATGTGAAGTGAGCTCTATAACCAAGAAACACTTCACCCCGACCCGCACCCATCCTACACATACATATGCACATAGGATATTAACACTCACCTTGAAGTCTTGAAGAATGCTTCCAAGTAAACCGCAACTCGCCAATGGAAAATACCTATTCCATTATCACAATTACAACAATACACTTAGAGTGGATTCACAAATCAACCCAATTCGACACTTAGTGCAAATTTGACCCAAATGCACTTCCAAGCACAAACCGTGCCCAAAACTAACCAATAATCACTAACACAAGTGAGAATGGTCCTAATACGCCAATTAAACCCGAACTCAAGTGTTAAACACGTGTCATACCCATTTTGACACTTAAACCCTAATTTTGACCCATTAAGTCAAAATCTCACCATTTACAAGTTTTGACACCAAAACACATTTAACTTGGTTTTATACTTCAACTTAATCCATTTCAAGTTTATAAACCTCATTAAATCGCCAAATGGGTCATAATCACCACCAAACCCTAATTTGACCCAAAGTCACAATTAGTCAACCAATTAACCTTAAATGGGTTTCAATACTTCCTTAATCACTAACTTAAGTGATTAAACTCAATTTCAAGTCCTAAACATGGCCAATTAGTTCACCAACCCAAAATCCACCAATAATTAACAATAAACCCAATTACTAGCATCACTAAACCCATTTCATCATCTAAAAGGGTTTTTCATCAAACTAACTCAAACCCTAACTTGAATATCAAATCAAATAGATGAAATTCGGAGTTTGAGCTTACCAATACCACCACAACGTAGCTAGGAACGAAAGGAACAACTTTAGAACTCGAGCTTTTGATCAATTCGGCCTCCTTCTTCACCAAAACCCTAAATCTCTCTCTAGAATCTCTCTCTCTCTCTCTAGATAGTTGGGAGTGATGAATGGATGTGAAAATGATCCAAAACTGATCCAAACCAGCTAATGTGGCTCACAAATCCGGCCCCAAGTGGAATTACCCAAATACCCTTCATTTAAACTAATTTAAAACAAAGGATTCTGTTAGCGCCAAATGGCGCGGCGCGCCCCAAACCCGCGCGGCGCGCGACCCTACTGAAACGGTTTCTTTTGCATTTTAATTTATATACAATAAAACCCACACCCTTGAACACCATAATACACAAGTATACAAGATAAATATTCGGGTCTTACAGTCAAATCATACGACTTATGAACCAACGGAAAAGTTAACTTTTGGTGCTACCATTAAAGTGGAAAATTGTTGGGAAAATTGGAAAGATTCACAATTTCCAGTAGAGGTTCCAGAAGAGGATCCAGAAGAAGATCCCGAAGAGGAACCTGAAGAAGAGGTTCCTGAAGAAGTTGTGAAAATTACCGAACCACAACATGATTTAGGAAAATCTTTGGCTGTTATACCCGATCCCAAACCCGTTGAACCTATTATGACCCAAAATGTTTGTGATCATCCACCTGAACCACCTAAGAGACCAGTTTATAAAATGACCGCTCGTATAACGACTGTTGGTTTTGCTCCCAAACAATTAGCCGAAAGAACCAATTGGGAGGAATTGGAAAAAGAACTACCCAAACGTTTGGCCGAGAAAGAAACAACGTCAACATCTAAGAAATCTCGCCGTTCTTGAACCATCGGCAGCTATCCTGTATTCCATGCATTGTATAATATGTATTATATTGTGTGTTTAAGTTTGTAAGAAAATCCGCAATGTAATTTTCCTTATGATTGTATAATAATAAGAATAAGCATGGAAGATTTATTATTATTATTACAACTTATTATTACGTAGTAACGTAATAACTTACCATAGTTTTTCATATTAGAATTTTAGTAGTTAATTTGTGTGTTAGCTGCTAAGTATGAACATTATTATAGTTATAAACGCTAATATGAAGAAAAGGCTTTTATAATAATAAGTTCATATTAAGCTACAAAATACTTTTTGGCTACTTCTAAAATTCTATATGATTAACTAAGTCGGCTATTTTTGAAGGAAATAGCTCCTCCAGCTACTAGACAACAACAATTGAACACAGAAGAACTTCAAGCTTTCGCTGGATATATGGCTGCAGTGGTGAATGCAATGAACAACAATAACCAATCGGGTTCCAGCAGTGGAGGAAACAATGGCAACCGGGTAGGATGTTCCTACAAAGCTTTTATAGCCTGCAAACCCAATGAGTTTGAAGGAACTGAAGGACCCGTTGGACTAAAGCGGTGGACAGAGAAGGTTGAAGCCGTGTTCGCAATCAGCAACTGCGCAGAAGAGGATAAAGTTAAGTATGCCACACATACTTTCAGGGGTACTGCTTTGACATGGTGGAATACCTACATGGATTACGTAGGACAGAATACCGCCTACGCACTTCCATGGTCCGCTTTCAAGCACATGATGACGGAAGAGTACCGTCCCAGAACCGAAATCAACAAGCTCAAGGCAGAGCTTAAAGCACTGACAACCCAAGGGTTAGATGTCGCTACCTACGAGCGACGTTTCAATGAACTGGCTTTAATGTGTCCTGGAGCGTTTGAGGACGAAGAAGCAAAAATTGAAGCATTCATAAAATGGTTACCGGAACGAATCCAAGAGCATGTAGGTGCTAACGACCCTGTAACAATGCAGAAAGCGAGCCGTATAGCCCACAAATTGATAGGCCAAATTACAGGAAGGATAAAGAAAGAAGCGGCTGAGGAGGCCATAATGAAACAGGGAAAAAGAAAGTGGGAGGAAAGCAGTGATTAGGGTCACCAGTACAACAACAACAATCAAGACAACAACTACAACAACAATCGCAACCACCCCAACAACAACAATAATCACAACAACAACCGTAACAATAACCGCAACAACCATCCCAATAATGATAACAACAACAACAATCCCAATCACAACAATAACAATAACAAACGACCCAACAACAATAGCCCTAACAACAACAACAACAACAACAACAACAACAACAACGACAACAAAAGGCAAAGAACTATATGCCCCAGGTGTGATACGTTTCATCCGGAATGATTTTGTAGAGAATTATGTACCAAGTGTAATAGGAATGGCCATATCGCGGCAAAGTGTGAAGTCTACGGACCAAATAGAAACAAAGGAGTAAATAATGCCGGAACAAATAATAACGGCGTTGTTTGCTATGGATGTGGAAAACCGGGCCATACCATAAACCAGTGAAGGAATGGAAATAGGCAAGGCCGTGGGAGAGCCTTCAACATTAATGGGGAGAAAGCACAGGAAGACCCGGAGCTTGTTACGGGTACGTTTCTTATCAACAATACACCTGCTTATGTTTTATTTGATTCGGGTGCCGATAGAAGTTATATGAGTAGAGAATTTTGTGCCAAATTAAATTGTCCATTAACGCCTTTGGATAAAAAGTGTATAGTTGAAGTAGCAAACGGTAAACTAATTAAGGTTGATAAAATTTTTCGAAATCGAAAAATTAGTTTAGTTAGCGAAACGTTTGCAATTAATTTAATACCGGTGGAATTGGCAAGCTTCGACGTAATTATTGGAATGGACTGGATGTCCAAGGTGAAAGTCGAAGTTGTTTGTCATGAGAAGGCGATTCGCATTCCGAGAGAAAACGGGTTACCCTTAATGGTGTACGGAGAAAAGGGTAATGCCAAATTAAATCTTATTAGTAGTTTGAAGGCGCCCAAACTAATAAGAAAAGGTTGCTATGTCGTACTAGCACACGTCGAGAAGGTTGAAAATGAAGAAAAGAAAATCGATGACGTTCCCGTTGCAAGAGAATTTCCTGAGGTGTTTCCGGACGAATTACCGGGACTACCTCCACACCGATCCGTTGAATTCCAAATAGATCTTGTACCAGGAGCCGCACCAATAGCTCGTGCTTCATATAGACTTGCGCCCACCGAAATGAAAGAATTACAAAGTCAACTACAAGAATTATTAGAACATGGTTTTATCCGACCGAGTACGTCACCATGGGGAGCTCCAATTTTGTTCGTTAAAAAGAAAGATGGGTTTTTTCGCATGTGTATCGATTACCATGAGCTGAACAAAGTAACCATAAAAAACTGATACCCTTTACCCCGAATCGACGATCTATTTAATCAACTCCAAGGTTCGAGCGTATACTCCAAAATCGACTTAAGGTCGGGTTATCATCAACTGAGGGTTAAAGAAGCCGATATACCGAAAACAGCCTTTAGGACTCGTTATAGCCACTACGAATTCATGGTTATGCCATTCGGTTTAACCAATGCACCCACAGTTTTCATGGACCTCATGCACCGAGTATGTAGTCCATATTTAGATAAGTTTGTTATTGTCTTTATTGATGGCATCCTTATCTATTCGAAGAATAACCAAGAACACGAACAACACTTGAGACTTGTGTTAGAGCTGTTAAGAAAAGAACAACTTTATGCTAAGTTCTCTAAATGTGCTTTTTGGTTAAATGAAGTACAATTTATTGGCCACGTAGTCAGTAGTAATGGAATCAAAGTTGATCCCGCCAAGATTGAAGCCATCAAAAATTGGGAGACCCCGAAAACTCCAACGCAAATACGTCAATTTTTGGGTTTAGCCGGTTATTATAGGAGATTTATTCAAGATTTCTCCTTAGTAGCCAAACCTTTAACCGCATTGACACATAAGGGGAAGAAGTATGAATGGACTTCCGAACAAGAGGGTGCCTTCCAATTGTTGAAAAAGAAGTTGACTATGGCACCTATTTTATCGTTACCTGACGGAAAGGAAGATTTTGTTATCTACTGCGATGCATCAAGAATGGGTTTTGGGTGTGTTCTTATGCAACGGAAGAAGGTGATTGCATATGCTTCTCGACAACTCAAAATTCATGAACAAAACTACACCACACACGATCTGGAATTGGGTGCCATTGTTTTTGCATTAAAGATGTGGAGACATTATCTATATGGGGTCTAGTTCATCATATACACTAACCACAAAAGTCTCCAACATATTTTAAATCAAAAGCAACTAAATATGAGGCAGCGTAGGTGGGTTGAGCTGCTAAATGATTATGATTGTGAAATCCGTTACCACCCTGGGAAAGCAAATGTGGCAGCCGATGCCTTGAGTCAAAAGGAAAGAGAACCTATTCGAGTAAAAGCTATGAACATGATTATTCATACTAATCTTACTACTCGAATAAAAGAGGCACAACAGGAGGTTTTGAAGGAAGGAATTTTTGGAAGGGAAATACCCAAAGGATTAGAAAAACAGCTTAATATTCGGAAAGACGGAACCAGGAATTTAGCTGAAAGAATTTGGGTACCAAGGAATGGGGATTTGAGGAAAGTGGTACTAGATGAAGCACATAAAACCAGATATTCAATACATCCCGGAGCGGGAAAAATGTACCAAGACCTCAAGAGAAACTTTTGGTGGCCAGGAATGAAGGCCGATATAGCCATATATGTAGGAGCATGTTTGACTTGTTCTAAAGTCAAAGCTGAGCATCAGAAATCATCGGGTCTACTCCAACAACCTGAAATCCCAGAATGGAAATGGAAAAACATTACCATGGATTTCATTGCTAAGTTACAGAGAACCGCAGGTGGTTATGATATGATTTGGGCAATAGTCGATCGTCTTACTAAGTCAGCACACTTTCTGCCAATAAAAGAAGAGGATGGTATAGAGAAATTAGCACGATTATATCTGAAAGAAGTTGTTTCTAGACATGATATACCAATCTCTATTATTTCTGATCGTGATAGCAGATTTACTTCTAGATTCTGGCAGGTATTACACGAAGCGTTGGGAACTCGTCTAGATTTAAGTACTGCCTATCATTCACAAACTGATGGGCAGAGTGAAAGGACGATTCAGACACTCGAAGACATGCTACGAGCATGTGTTATTGATTTTGGAAGCAGTTGGGATCGACATCTACCATTAGCTGAGTTTTCCTACAATAAAAGCTATCATTCTAGTATTGAGGCGACACCATTTGAGGTACTTTATGGGAGGAAGTGCACGTCTCCGATTTGTTGGAGTGATGTAGGGGAAAAATAGATTACAGGTCCGGAAATTATCCAGGAAACTACCGACAAGGTCATTCAGATTTAGCAACGATTGAAAACAGCCCGGAGTCGGCAAAAGAGCTATGTTATGTTAAGGTTGGTTACCAGGCGACTCATCGTATGAATGATTTTTGCAGTTGTAATGATCCTGCGCATTTAATTAAATGAAATCTTGTGGCTTATTAAATGTTATGATTATTATATAGAAATTAAACCTATGACTCACCAACATTTTTTTTGACATTTTAAGCATGTTTATTCTCAGGTGAATATTAAAAACGCTTCCGCTGTCGTATGCCAACCCAAGGTCAAGATTTGGAGTCGGCATAATTGTTTATATTGTTTAAACTTGCAGTCGGAGTATTTGTTGTAATATATTTGATCATATTGTAATGGGTTGTGTAAAAACTTATTTATTTGAGGAGATTGTCTTTGATAGACAATCTAAATTATGTCATTAAGACCTTTATTCAATAATAAAGGTTATGGTTGTTTTTAAAAACGAATGCAAGAATTGAAAAACGTCTCATATAGAGGTCAAAACCTCGCAAAGAAACCAATTAATATGAAACGTTTATAATTAATATGAACGGGGCATTTCAGTCTAGACTAAGAATGATAAGCAGGTAATTTTCGACACGAAATGATAAGCAAAACTTTTGACATGCAGACACAGTCGAAGTCCAAACTCACTAATGCATCTAAACAACTATCAGTTAGACACACTAATGCAAGACCTGGTTCGCTAAGACCACCGCTCTGATACCACCTGTAGTGACTCGTCCTAATCCATCTGGATGAAGTCTTCAACAGCTGGTCCCATTGCGAGGTACTGACCTCTATATGCCATGAACGACTCCATGTAATATCTTTAAAATGAGCAAATGCACAGCGGAATGTTTCTTTCATACCTGAGAATAAACATGCTTAAAAGTGTCAACTAAAAGGTTGGTGAGTTCATAGATTTATCGTAAACAATAAAATTCATCATTTTGATAGACCACAAGATTTAAATACAGTACACCTATCTCGTGTACAAAACCATTTTTTTCATAATGCTTAGCAGAGTAGGTTCGTATCCTTTTCTCCCCCGGAGGTTACCTCGTGATTTTTAAATAACCGTACACATATCTCGTGCACAAAAATAATACACATAACCTGTGTATAAAAATCATTCTCTCGATACATAACATTCATTTCGATTTTATTGCTCAACATGGTAACCGACCTTAACATATATTGCGCATCAATAATATTCCCAAAACAGAACATCTCTTCTGTATAATATATAAACATTAAAAAGTACTAAACACCACGCCCACTAGCCCTTCCGTCTAGTGAACATTCTGGGTGGGGGTGTTAAACCCGGTAGCTACCTTTAGGATTCGCGTGAATTAGGGCCATACCCGATTCTAATTCTTAGGTTACCAAGCAATAATAATCAGGGGAAAATATTCACATCAATTGGTGGCAATTATCATATCCACATAATTCAATAATAATTCACAGAACTTCTGTCTGCATAATAATTCATTCGAGGAATGTTTTGCTTGTGTGTATCTCGTCAAACATTTATAAAAGCATTTCATGTATTCGCAGTTCAAAAATATATTTCAAAAGCATTTAATAAAGCAGTTGTAAAATATGTATTCTCAGTCCCAAAAATGTAAAGAGTAAAAGAGAATCAAATGAACTCACAATACGATATTTTGTAGTAAAAATATGCATACGATAGAACTGAACAATGCAGGGTTGGCCTTGGATTCACGAACCTATATCAGTTGTATATATATTAACACATATAATGGTAATCGAACAATTTATATATTATGACTGATATGATTTATATGTTTCATTGATTCTTTTATTAATATTAGTATAATAATTTTAAGGTAGTTTAATAATTTATTTGTAATTATAATATTTATCCTTTATTAATAATAAGAACTTATTTTAAGATTTATTTGATAAAAATATACATATATATATTAATTAATATCATTTATATATAGTATAATTAATATCATTTTAATGATAACATATAGTATTATGTATTATAATTGTAATGTATTTTTTAGATATAATGTATTTTTGCAATAATAATATAATAATAATAATAATAATAATAATAATAATAATAATAATAATAATAATAATAATAATAATGAGTAATAAGTAAACTACCTCAAAGAAGTATCACTTTAAAAAAATTCCAAATCCGGGTTTGAACCCGCGACGTCCCACTAACCCGATAACAGCCTAAACCATCACGCTACACTTCCATTTCTGTTTTAATCATAGCCTGAATCATTTTATTCTAATATATCTGTCTGTTTCTTCTTCTTCTTTTTAAAAAAAAAAAAATTCAAGCCCAGGCTCGAACCCGCGAATTCTAGCTCACTTGCTAACACTCCAAACCACTCGTCCATCCTTGCTTTTCTGTTTTAATTAGAACCTTCTATTCTTTTAACTTAATTTCTGTGTTCATCTTCTTTTTCATAACCTATACCCCGATTATATCTTCATCATTTATCATCTCTCATCATTCTATTGTTATCATCCTAATCTAATCACCATCATATGGATCATACACCATCATATTCTTATTTCTAATCATCACTAACTTATTCCTAATCATAACCCATTGAATATCATCAGAAGCATAAAATCGTTTATGATAGTTGTGATTAATCTGGCCCAACAACTATGCTGGATCTTCAGCCCAATACACTTATCAAGTACACAGCCCAACTGTAAACTGAATCCTAATGGCCCAACTACACAATACATATACGGTAGCTTAATTAACAAGCACAACTGTTATTTGTCTATGACCCGTGCATAACCCATTCAATAAAAAGAACCGAAGCCCAAAAGATTAAGAGTATCTCGGTCAGGAAGCAATAGTAGTTCAATTAATCATAACATGCTATGGTAATCCACTTCTCTAATAAACTAATCAAGTAAACTAATCAAGTGGAGTTATCTTTTTAGAGGTTGAATTCGGCCCACCACAGTAAAGCAAGTTGTTTACACCTTCCTCATATCAGTGATCCAAATCTGGAAAAAAAAAATAATGATATAATAGCGTGTTAAATTGGATCGTGTCGAGTAAAATGGCCGATTACTTTATCATTTGTTAAAGTTACTTGCATGATTTTTATTGTATTAATAATCACACATGTAACCCACTATCAAAAAGGTTGGCAAGTGGTTCTTTGTTTGGTAAATGTCGGCACAAAAAAATTGATGTATTGGTTTATATTTCACGAGGAGAACAAAGGAAAGAAATGGTTTGCTAGTTCTTGGGTTGTAAACAAAAATGGAAATAGAAGGTATAAACAATCAGCGATTTTTTTTTTACGGTTCTTGTTGAAAAAAAAAAATGATGATTTGTTGGATCACAATTACTGCAGCAACCCAAACTTAAAGCCCATTAAAGTGCAGTCCAAAAGTAGGTGGTTTAGCCCAAGTTGTATCAACAAATAAAAATCCCGGTTGTTAATAAAATGAAATAAAATAGTTGTCTTGCAAGTGGTTTTGCAAGTTGAGAAAAATAATAATTGTTTTAACAGTAAAAGAGACGCAGCATAGAAAAGAAAAAAAAAATGGGTTCTGTTGGATGGTATTTGTTTATGATTAAAAAAAAAAAAAGTTATGCAGTAGCCATCCTTCTCACAGAAATAGGACACATACAGCACTTCGTGATCGAGTTGGAATTCAAATAAAACATAAATACAGAAATTGAAAGTAGGCGTAACTGCAGCAGTAAGTAGAGAGAGAGAGAGAGAGAGAAAGAGAGAGAGAGAGAAGAGGTAATATGGTAGTGTTTTGGGTTTGTGGTGGGTTTTGACGTCTAAACCGAAGTGGTTTGGTCTAGTCTTGTAATCGTAACAGACCTGAGACAGAAATAGAAGATCATAGCAGCAACAAACACATGGTATTCGGTTTTAAGGGTGGTTATTTGATTAGAATTAGAAAACGAAAAGAAAAAAAATAAATGATGATGGTGGTTGTGATAATAGTAGTGGTCTTGGATTATTGTTTGATGATGGTTTTGGTGTTTTCAATTGAATAAGAAAAAGAACAAAAAGTTGAAGTGGCGTGTGGTTGTAGCAGCGGTGCTGCAGTAGCAGGTTTACATGAGTTGGTTTGTGTGGTCTTATTCGTCGGACTGAAATATAAATAGAAGATCGAACAGGTGGGTTTTACACTAAGAAGGAGAAGATGGGTGGTGATGGAAAATGAAGAAGATGATGAAATCCAAGTATGAAGGGATGAAGAAGAATATAAGTCATGCTAGTTGTGAGTTGTTGTGGTGCTCGACTGTATCTAGCTAAAATAGAAAAGGTGTTCGGGTTTGAGGTGGCAACCGAGAATAGAAGCTTTAGTAGTTGATAGCAATCGATTAGCAAACATATAGGGGTTAATGGTTGTGTGTGATGTAGAAGAACATAAATAGTAGTGGGTTTGATGAAACAAATAAGAGATTTTTGATGATGTGTTTTGTGGTTGTCTTGATGATGGTAGCTGGAAGTGGTGTGTGTGTGTGTGTTATAGTTTCTCGTTCTCAAACTCCCTATGTAATCTATATCTTAGCATGTTGTATATGTATATGTATATAGAGAATGAGATTCTCTGACAAACAAAAAGTAGAACGAACAGTAATTTCAAATAGTATTTCTTATATTAAATTGAAAGAGGAAAAATGTGCACAACCTTTACAGCTCTCATATTTGATATTATCTGCTGACTATTTTCAAGGACTGTGCATCGTGCACTATTTGAAATCAGGGGCGAATAAAAGTCTTCGGAAAAATCCCAAATTTTTACAATAATTATATCTATTTATTTTAGTCATTATGGTATAAAATTCGATCATTAATTTATTAAATAAAAATTACATCAACTGTCCCTCTCGATTGTGGGTAAAATATAAAAAGTGTTAAAACTTAACAAATAGTTCCTAAATACATTTTTAATAAGCCTAAAATTTATAGAACTCATTTTCGGATCACCGTTTATTTTAAAATCACATAAGTTCGTTTTTAACTTGATTAGTAATTATTAAGATGACAAACGAGTGCTACGAGCGTTTATTAAATAATTTCTAAATCATATAAATATATCCAATATACTTTTCCTAAATATATAGATTTATAGTAATATCATATATTATTTTATTTACACAAATGAATTAAATCATATAAGTTTCTATTTTAAATTAATATATATATATATATATATATATATATATATATATATATATATATATATATATATATATATATATATATATATATATATTATTTATTTTCAGATAGTGGTTCGTGAATCGTCGGGATTAGTCGAAGGTTAAATGATTTCATGAAATAGTTCAAAAATTTTGAGACTCGGTTTAATATACTTTGTTTATCGTGTTGAAATAATATAAAGATTAAGTTTAAATTTGGTCAGAAATTTCCGGGTCGTCACAGTAATACCCTTAGATCTGAATATTTTTATGGTTCGATTAGGGTTTGCAGAGATTTAGGGTTCGATTTAGGGTTTGCAGCGATTTAGGGTTCAACTAGGGTTAAATGTGAAGATTAATATGCAGAGTTCTTGCGATGCTGTACGTGTATCTGTTTTGGTATGTGTTTATGTAACACATGATTTTATTGTTTGTAGTGTAATTTACTAGTTTGTTTCGATTTACTTCATATAAATAATGTTTTTGGTGAAGTTCGATTGATTTCAATTTGTTAAGTTTTTCAGATCGAGCAGATTTGCAAGGCTTCAAAGTATACAATGTTAAATTGCTGGAAGAAATCTGTATATCAGATTTACTTGCAGCACAGGTGACGCCATGGGGATGAACATGGTATCTAAATGTGTTCAAAATGTTTTAGATTTTCTTCAAATTGAATTTCCAGACATGGATGTAATCGGCATATCTGGTCAGTCCTCCAATTCCTTTTAATTGTGTGACAGCTGGCACATCATGTTGTGACAATTATGTCTTGATTGTGTAGGAAACTTTGCTCAGATAAATAGCCATCAGCTGTAAATTGGATCGAAGGGCGGGGAATGTCTGTTGTGTAAGAACTTGGTGGACCTTTCGGGTTCAGAACGGGCTGTTAAAACTGGTGCATAAGGTGTTCGTTTAAAAGAGGGGTCCCACATCAATAACAGCTTAATGACACTTTGGATCGTAATCAAGAAGCTTAGTGAAGATGATGATAGTCAAATGTAGGTTTAAATGTTCGTGAATATAATCATTCAAATTATGATTCACCCTTTAGATTGTGATTCACCCTTACACGCATTTTGCAGCCTACACTCGGTGGCAATGCAAATAAAATCATCATTTGTAACATTACTTTGGCACAGGTACACATAGATATCAATTTGCTTTGAATCATTGTCCAAATAGACATGCTATATAATTTAAGTCGAGTGCTACAGGCTTCTACATATCATGTACACTTATATGGTAGCTTTGGTTTAAATATTTGATAGCGGCTCCTACAAAACTGATTATCCAACGTCAAACAACATTAGCTGTTTGTTCATTACTTACATGTTATGATTCGTTTTATTATTATTTTTTCTGTAATTTATATCCCACACTCCATGATAGGTGGCAAACTTGGCTAATAAGGGAGTTTGGTTATGGTCTTTTTTTCTATGGCTCCACCATCATTTGTTATTACTTGGGTTAGGTCGGGCTCACCATAGTTTGTTTTTACTTTTGCTCATGACAATATTACCTTACCGGTATAAAGCATGTATTCCAAGCAATTTACAAGAGTGCAGCTAGACTGAAAGATCAACACTTTCTCATGATGGCTAATGAAACTTGTACTGAAAGCGTATGGCGTGGATGGATGGTTGGTTGTTGGTTGGGGTTACAAGATTTTACATGATTTTGTTGGTGTGGATGGATGGTTGAAAGCCTATGACGTGGATGGATGCTTTTAGAAGATTTTGTATACTTACGTTGATTTAATTTTTGTATTCGCACTTCCAGATTATTATGCAGGTACATACACACATTTTAGTTTAATGGATTTCTTTTGGGCTCTGGATGGGCTGATGTGTATGGGAACTTTTTAGACTCAAGAACGTACAAAAGATTGAAGCTAAATGTTGCTTGAACTGTGAAGTCTTATCTTTATGTAAAATGTAGTGTTTTAAATTTTGCTTTACGATTTATATATTTTCCTTTACATGTGTAAATGTGTTTCATTAAGTGTTTAATTATGTTTCACTACAACTCGAGAGGAAACAGTCTCATCTCATGAACATGTTGCAGATATTTATTTGTGTAATTTACTTAACAATTTCCTCATATTTCCTCTTACATTAGCGGCATGGAATTGGGCGGGTGGTGCAGATAATTATACGAGTCAAAATAGGTTTGGGTCAAAAAGGTCCAGCTGGTTAGGCTTGCCTTTCTATAGTTATTAGTCTTCCTTTTTTGAATTCATAAGTTGGAAAAATGGGGCCAAAGTGCTTTACTGATATTCAAGTTATTAGTTAGTACTCCACTTAATATCTCTAGTTTACAGTTTTGACTTATATTTGCTACTTTTAATTTACCAATCTGGTTAGAGCAAAAGTATTGCTAATGTTATTTTGTTTACATCACCTTTTTTTTGTGGCAACATGTAATAACATGTTACTAAAATGTCTTAATGAACAATTATTTTAGGTTTAGCATATTAAGAAAAGGACCAACACATGATCCGTGCACAAGGTTTCTTTGACCAGGCTAATAGTTGCCGAAGATTTCGAGATTGAGATCATATCAGAATCTCAATTGCTCTCACAGTACACTTCATTTTCATTAACGTTAGAGGTATACTCACAATTTAATTACTGCAACAACCTGTAGCAAAGGTATGAAGGCAATGCGGACCCATTCATCATTATTTTTTGGCGAGGTACTCACCATTTGATTACTGCCACCATGTCATTGAGCACTCTTCCTGATTGCAAAATGTAGTCTTCAAAGCCACCAAGGTATTTTATTTTTGAAATTTCATATTACGTAAGTAGTACATGATAAAACGTAATGTATTTGCTTGACTTTTTAATTTGAAAACATTCTATATGAAAAGCAAAGCATGACATTTCAAGTAATGTTGTTTACTTTATCAGTGTTTGTTTTAAGACCGTCTATGCCATCTTTGTATTTGTTTTAATACACTTCAGCGTTTGACACTTCAAGCATGACATAGCCTAACATGCCATGACGTATGACAGATTTGTCAAATCTTCTCAAGCTCGATAGTGTTTGTATACTGTTATGAATGTGGGTATTTGGGCTGTTATTCAACTAAAGTGGGTTGAACAAGTTGATGCTTGCCCAAAGTCTATATGTAATGCCTATAGCTTCCTAAATTGCTTTATCTAGAGATGTAATTGTTTTCGCATCAAATTTGCTATTATAATTATAATTATAAATTTTAAAATTTCGCATAAAATTTGCTATAATAGTATCCTTAATCTATGTGTTTTGTGTAAAGCAAAAAAAAAAAAAAAAAAAAAAACTTAACCGTATTATGTTTATGTCATTCACAAGAATACTTATGATACTGTTTTTATCATACCTTTAATTAGTATAACATATATGTTTCCAATTTGCCTTATTAAGAGTCGTCGTGGAACGCACGGGCTCTTAAAGACAAATATATATATATATATATATATATATATATATATATATATATATATATATATATATATATATATATATATATATATATATATATATATATATATATATATATATATATATATATATATATATATATATATAATTTACATGTTTACCCTCAAGTTATTTGGTTCTTCCCGTTTTTGCTTTTTTGTTAGTTCTCATTTGAACTTTTATATACATATAAAAATCTCATTTTACTTATCCCCTTATCCCAAATAATTCACTTATCCCTTGACATATATATATATATATATATATATATATATATATATATATATATATATATATATATATATATATATATATATATATATATATATAGTGGTAGGATCAAGAGGGAAATAACCAATCAGGGGGAAGCAAAAACTTTTTTTTTCGTTTTTTGAAAAAACTTTGTTCACGAGCATTATAGATGAGATGAAAATATGAACATTTAGTAGAGACACTTTGTGATAAATATTTTTATTTTGGCGGGGAAAACGCTCGAAGAAGTAATATATAACAATTATCGTGTTTTTCGAGCGTATGTTGAGGTTTTAACTATTGGGGTTTAGATATTAGGGTTTAGATATTAGGGTTTATTGGGTTTAGATATTAGGGTTTAGAAATTTAGGGTTTAGGGTTTAGATTTAGGGTTTAGATTTAGGATTTAGATTGAGTTTTTAACACGAACGGTTTAGAGTTTAGGGTTTATGGTTTGGTGTTTTAGGTTTATGGAATAAACCCAAAACACCAAACCCTAAACCCTAAATCCTAAACTCTAAATCGGGCTAAATTTTACTTCACAAAACATGAAGAAAAAAAACATTCATATTCTTCAAGAACAATATTATCTTGAATGTTATTTTTGTCGATTGTTTTCCCGCCTAAATAATAACATTCATCACGAAGTGTCTCTTCTAAATGTTCATATTTTCGTGTTATCTTGATGCCGGAAAAAAAAAATCCAAAAAAAACGAAAAATTTTTGCTTCCCCTCGATTGGTTACTTCCCCATTGATCATGCTCATATATATATATATATATATATATATATATATATATATATATATATATATATATATATATATATATATATATATTTTATATATTTTATCAAAGACTTTGTTTTTAAACATGCTAGAAGGAAGTTTTATTTGAATAATAGCTTAATTATAGTTAGGGGACATATATATGAGAATAAAACTCTGTGATTAAATTGTCTTGAAAACTTTTTGAGTATTAATAAATTTTAATATTATCTTTTATATATGTATTGAAAATATAACATTTATAAAGGCCTGTATCCCGTACCTTTTCAATCGTTGAGAAGAGCTTGGCAATTAATACTAACACATGACAAAGCTAGAACTTTTTCCTATCTTGACGTAAAAGAGAGTAATTACCTTAAAAAAGACAGGTGTAGAGACAGGTGTCCGTGGAAGTCCATAGGCCGGTGGGTGCCTAGTCGCAAGAATTTGACTGTTTTTGTGTATATTTTATAAGTTCGTGTGAATTCGCAATTGGGTAAAATTTCAAAAATGACAAGAGTTGGACTGTTGTGATTGTTTACTTTACCACTTTCTTCTTTAGTTTTCTAATTATTTTTATGATAAAGTCTTTGTGATAAGATGATTTAGTTTTCATGTCCGTTGACTCTCTTTAAATGATTTTTTTTTTTTTTTTTCATCTGTAGAAGACATAAATTTAAACGCTTAAAATTCTTATGTATATAAATATAAATCTTTATTAAATTTAGTTCAATTTGACTGATTATATACTTCACCAATATAATTCCATTTTTTAATTGACACTATAGTAGAATTATAAACTTATTTTTTTGTAGTAATATGTATATGCTAAATGCCTAAATAAAACTTAATGAAGCGGTGTTTTCATTTTCATAAAAATAAAGGATGAGAGGGTATGAATTAAAATATTATATATATATATATATATATATATATATATATATATATATATATATATATATATATATATATATATAGGGAACGGATCCAGTGAGAACTTTTTTAGTGTGAGAACTCTAGTAAATCAAAAATACACTGAAATTCGAACCAAAATGGACACGGACGAACAAAAAATGTTAGAAATCGGGTATGAATTGACTGCCGGATTCGTTCTTGAATTGTGTAATCACTGTCTCTATAAAGTATTTCGACCCTACGATTGCCTTGGTTGCACGAAATCTTTACAAGGATAAGACAAGAACGCAATCAGTGTTTTTGGCAATGAAATCACTGATCAAATTGTTAGAGAATATGTGTGTATTTTTGTTTATTGGTGAATGCAGAATGAAAACATGAAAAACGTCCAAAACTATTATGTTAACAGTTAGAACCGAAAGGGTGTAACCCTTCATATTTGGCGGGGAAAACGGTTATACCAAAAGGTGAGCGGGACCCCAGCTAGGGGCGCTGCCCCTTGGACCTCGCATTTTGCGCGGCAGTTAGTAGCCAACTCTTATGGGCGTGTACTTCACACTCACCGAACCCGTTGTTAAGTATAGCTTGCTAACACCTGCATTCAAGTAAATCGCAACTAAATAAAATGCACGTTGGATAACACTAAATGTGACGACCCGAAAATTTCTGACCAAATTTAAACTTAATTTTTATATGATTTCGAGACGATAAGCAAAGTCTGTAAAGTTGAGTCTCAAAAAGTTTGAACTATTTTCATATATTCCTGTGACCTTCGACTTTCCCCGATGATTCACGAACCATTGCTTGTAAATATGTGGATATATATAAATATGTGTATATCTAAATATATGTATAATATATATAATTACATGAATATTAATAAACTATTATATACATTTATTGTTATAAATAAATATTTACAATAAAATACATTGTAATAAAAACTATTATTTTATATGTATATTTCTTGTATATATATATATATATATATATATATATATATATATATATATATATATATATATATATATATATATTTTAATATTTAATTTAATTATTTAATATATATTTATGTGCGTAGTAAATTTTGTTATTTAAAACTGTATATATATATATATATATATATATATATATATATATATATATATATATACACATAGTGTATATTAAATATAATTAATTTTGAGCTTAAATGGTAAATGAAATGTCCCATTCATATTGATTATAAACGTTCCATATTAATTGATTTCGTCGCGAGGTTTTGACCTCTATATGAGACGTTTTTCAAAGACTGCATTCATTTTTAAAACAACCATAACCTTTATTTTATCGATAAAGGTTTAAAAAGCATGTAACACCCGTTTTCAGTTATGAGTTATTTCGAACGACATTCGAAATACGAGGCATGTAAGTGTATATTTGGATCCCAAATAAAGTTGGAGTTGATGTTCTAAAACCTTACCATTGGATAGTAAATCTCATTACGTTTCCAACGATATTTGATTCGTCGAAAACGGAGTTACGGTTTGAAAGTTACGACCAAAACAAGTTCAGTTTCAGACTCAGTTCATTGGGACTCCGTCCAGACTTTGGGACGCCGTCCAACAATGAAGGTTAGGACGCCGTCCAAGCTTTTTGGACGCCGTCCAGAAGGCCTGACGGGCCAGCAGCTCTATTTTACTCAAATTAAAAGGGGTATTTGGGTCTTTTCACTTGGGGTCGGTTTGGGATCATCAAAAATGATCTAGAACTCCATTTGGATCTCATTCTCACCCACACAAAACACTCTCATCTTATTTTAGAGAGAGAGGGTTAATTTAGAGTGAGAAAGCTTGGTTTGGTGAAGAAGATGAGCGTTTCGGGTCAAAGCTCGAGAGTTAAAGTTGTTCCTTTCATTCACGGCTACATTTTGGTAGTATTGGTAAGTCTCAACTCCGAATTTCATTGTTAAGATCCTTGTGTACATTTAGGGTTTGAGCTTGTTATTTGTAAAACCCTTTTTGATGATGAAGAGGGTTTATGGAAACCCACTATTTTGATATTTTGCGGGTTTTGGGTTGGTTAATGATTTAAGCATGTTTAAGGTTTGTAAGTGGGGTATAATCACTAGTATTAGTGATTTTAGGAGTGTTGGAACTTGTAAGACCCACTTGGGGGTAAAATGGGTGAATTTGGGTTATGTTGAGATAAGGAAAATCCTAATAGCTATGATCTAGGGTTTGGCCAAGTGAATTGAAGTCGTAAGTGTTAAATTGTGTTGATTAGTCATTAATACACTTGTAAATGATGGAAGAATTGTAAATGGGTCATGTTTGGCTAAAATGGTATGTATAAGTGTTGAAATGGGTCAAATGAGTTAAGGTTGACCTAATTGGGTGAAATGGGTATGAAACACCCTAAGTTTGTGCTAATTGGTGTTAGTAGACTTACATCACTAGTTTTAGTAATTAAAGATGAGTCTTGGCCATTTTATGGGCGGTTTTGGGTGTGAGTGAGTATTGTGGTTAATTCCACAAGTTGTGTATTGAATGTGCTCTTATGTATTAGGTACCTTGCTCGAAGCATACGGAAGTGCTAAATCACCACCGACGTGATAAGGTGAGGGGAATAATTATATGCGTAGGTATATAGTGTATCTATTTGTTGTAGCGTGAAATGTGTAGTGTCGAGGTGTTAAGACACCACGTTTCACGTGAAGAGTGTAGCATCGAGGTGTTAAGATGCCACTCGGGTGTAGCATTGAGGTGCTAAGATGCCACCTAGGAGTGTAGTGTCGAGGTGTTAAGACACCACTCCGTAAAATAATGAGGGAAGCATCGAGGTGTTAAGATGCCACTCGGGGTGAAGTGCCGAGGTGTTAAGGTGCCACCCTAGGGGTTAGTGGTGCGAGGTGTTAAGTGCCCTAACGGATGTTATGAACACCGATGGCGTTTTCGCGAGCGCCGTTCCCTTGTACTATTGGTTAACCATGGTTATTGTGTTGTAGTGTAAGCATATTACTTTGCTCATGTTATATATGCTTGTGTTATGCTAGCTTGATTATTGGAGGTTATAGCTTGTATTTGTGACGATAAGCTAATTGTGTTGCTAGCATGTTTGCGGTATTTGTGTAAGTGATTGCAAGTAGGTATATGATATATGTATGTGTATAATTATTGCATTCACTAAGCTTTATGCTTACTCCTCTCGTTGTTTACCTTTTTACAGGTATTTTGTTATGAAGCTAGCTAGTTGTTAGACTAGATGCATAGGAGCGCTTGGGCTCGAAGGGGTAGCTTTTGGTTATATGGACGCGGATTGGAGATTTGGTAGTCTCCGGGATTATGCTCTTGGTATTGGGTTGGGTTATAGGGTCATAATCCGTCTAAAGAAATAAATGGGTCGAAATCTCTACCTTATTTGTAAAACGGGTCATTGTGGGCCCGGTGTTGTAAAACTTATCTTCATTGCGGAAATCTCTTAGTTTTACTTAATATGATGCGTTGTGAAAATTGTTTCGTTTAAAAGTATCGGGAAGCGGGTTTTCCGCTCGCGTGAATTCGAAAAACTGATCAGGAACTTTTAGTTCATTTGAACGCCGTCCCAAAGTCTTGGACGCCGTCCAGTCCGTCAGAGCTGGACGCCGTCCAGATGTACTGTCCCAGGAAAAAAAAATTTAAGTCGTATTTTTGTTATAACGAAGTCGGGTTGTTACAAGTGGTATCAGAGCATAGTCTAAGGGAATTAGGTGACCTTGGCATAGGTGCCTAGTCTTAGACTTATTGGCGGTTGTGCGTTATTTGCGGGACTTGTAGGATTACGGGTCGGATTGAGATTTGTTAGTTCCTTAGAGTAGGTGACTAACAAGGACTTGTTTTTGTCCAAAGTGTGATGATGTGGGGCCTTATTTCGCGTGTAAATTAGTGCCTTAGATTGCTAGTGCCTAAGGTAAATAGGAGAACTTGGACGTTGATTTAGTGATAGTCACCTAGGTTGTTGGTTGACTTGTCGTTGTGGTGTACTTGTGTACGTTTATTACTATTGTATATTGGTGTATATATATATACAGGTATCTAATTGGTGCGTTGTCTTAGAGATGAATCTATTGGAGAGATTCAAAGGTTTGGCGGTTTTGAGTGATCCAGTTCACGGTAAGGACTTTGGTCATTCGGGTACTAGGAGTTATCGCGTGTTATTTTGTGTGAATGTTGCGTCAGTCCGGGTAAAGTACTTTGCGTGACCATGTGGAAATGGTAAGATACGCATTTGTAATAATGACCGATCACCATTATTACGAAAGTGTATCTTGACACTAAACATGACATAACAAGTACCGAACGGAGGAGACGTGGCATGGTTGGGGTAGAACGGGACGAATTAGGAATCTTTTATTGGTTCCTAGGATATAGTAGTCTCGAGTGATGTGCTTGTTATCACATCAGGTTCTTTATGAGTCGGGAAGTGTACGATGGAACCGGTTAGTTAAGTGAGCGAGCTAACTCACGAGTTTGGTGCGTGCTTAGCCACCCTAAGTAGTGGGTGCATTATTGAGATTGTAATTGGTTTTAGTTACCCATCGTAACTAGGATGACCAATTTACGCTTTCGTGTGTCCGACGAGGACTTGAATTTCGTAATGGAATGCGACAAGTCTAATGATTGTAGTTTTGAGTTACACTCGGTAGAGTGTGTAGGTAGAGAATCGTGTTAGGATTCTAATTGTGAGTCGCCTTGGAATTGGCGAATCGAGGAGTCTTCGGGTCATTAAACTCATGGGAGTAGGACCCATATGACGATGTTTACGATAGTGTGTTGGTGTGTTGTGGATTATAGGGTAACATTCCTAACGGAATACCCCTGTCGTTGTGACTGTGCCGATAGGTGGAAGGGTGTAAGACTTGGTGTTCTCAAGCATCTCCTTAGTGTTAGATGAAGGGATTCGTTAGGCTATATCGTTTTGGCCTTGTGAAAATTGCGGGTAGCGTGTGATCGCTAGGAACCTTCGATAAGACGATAAACCGTAAGGTTTGTCGGGTATGTATGACTTCGGTTCATTATTATAGAGAGACGGGTGACATCGGGTGTATGGGACCTAAAGATCGAGTTCTAAAATTTAGTAGGTTGTAGCGGGAGTCTGTATGACACTGCGTCAGGTGCCTTCTTATACCTGCTAGTGTGATGTTCAACTCCGATGATGGTGTGATCACTTTGTGCTTAGGGTGCCGGTGAGATACCCTTGGAAGCTGCGGAGATTATAATGGTGATCGACGGGTGATAGTAATACGACGGTTGAAAAGTCGAAGTTTAAGAGCATTGTGATGAATACTTCTTATGAAGTGACAGGTGAGCAAATCTTGTTGCTCTTAAGTGATAGACGGGTAAAGATGACCGGTGAGCCGGTGACGGACTTAATGGTCGGTTAGTCCGAAGGGTTTTGATGAAGTGTTGATATTGTGGTGGACGCAATTATGGTGTCAGAATTGGTCACTCTTCTCCATGAGAGTGAGCAATTGTTGATAACGATTCGTCAAGTGGAAGGTCGGGTGATCTCGACTGAGAATCACGACTAAGTAAGCGGCGTGACATATGCCTAGGCTTAGAGGCATATGTAAGACTTTGGTGGAGTTTGCTTTTCGAACGATTAAGGTAGTTAGTTGTGAATTGTGGTATGAAGGTGCGATTTCATCGCGTGTACGACGTCTCAAGTGATTGTGCATGTCGGCTCTGAGAGCCTAAAGCGAATTTACGGTGAATTGATGTTTATGACCAACGGTGAGAATGGTCAGGTGTGACGTGGAATTACAATTCCGCGGGATGTTATCATCTTGGCGGTGAGAATAGGGAGATAAATCCTAAGTGGGGGAGTTTTTACTGCCGCTCGAGGAAAACTCCAGTGGTGTTATTAATAGTGAAATGTTGGAGCGTACCGTGCTAAGCCACAATGGGTATTCGGAGCTCCTAACGAGGAAGAGTGACGGGTTGCTAATGTTGACTCGAGATCGTGCTTTACGATTGTGAGTTACAACTTGAGAATGTTACGCGTGAAGATTGTGATGATGGGATCGAAGGAAGTGTAAGACTTCCTATGTAAGGTGGTCGTGTAGTACCAATGTGCGGTATGAGACCAAATGTGAAGTTTGAGATCCCGGAGTGAGAGAATGAAGTTGTCGTTGCGGGTGCTCCCGTAGTGAAAAATCTGGGTTGTCGTGAAACCCGGACAGTATAATTGAATGAGAACAAGTTCGATATCGTGACGAATATCGTATTTTCCCTGTCCGGAAACGCAATCGTGGAGATTGTCAGTGGATTATTCCACTTTATGGACGAATGTGAGGCGGAGAGTGTCGATTCTGATTGTCTCACATCGAGACACGCGGATGTTGTTTGTTTGCGAAAGTGTGTTCCCTAGTAATGCGACTGTTAGTGGCATTGAAATGTCGAGACCATCTTTAACGGACGGTCTAGGTAGGAAGGTCCACCCGGCGTGGTGAATATTTTTGTAGATCGTGTGGCGAATTGCGGAATTTTGTGATGATAATTCGCCTTGACGGGATTCTAGTATATGATTCGTCTCCATGCTAGTACTAGGAAGCCGTCTGGTGTGGTTGTGTCGTAGGGTTTAGAGGAGGAACCCTCGTCGAGTGTTGATGTTTTGCTCAGCACATGGTGTATTATTGTTGTCCTAGATTAATCCAGTGACGGATTGGTCGTGCGCGGATTGACTGATTGAGTGATATGGTTACGGAGTAGCTTGTGGCGAGTTGTAGCCGAGAGAACTTGAAGGTATATGTAGTAATTTTCGTATTTTCCTATATGGAAACTCTGGACGTTAAGTGTATGAGTTATCGTTTGTTGCGGTAGTGCACGCTAGTGATTATTAGCGTGTGGTTAGATCTTCGGATTTGTAGAAGATGTTATGGATGTCGGGCTTGGTTGTGTTTCGTAAGATCGTGAGGCGTGACGACGATGTTTGTCGGTAAATTGTTCTACTCTTAGGACGATTGTGAAGTGTATGGTAGGAGTTTGGATACTCGGCGTAGGAGCAACGGTTACGGTTGTTTTGACTCGTGGGTTGATTACCCAATATTGTTGTATTATGATGCATTAGTGCACGAAGCGAGAGTGCGGATGCAAGTACTACTTGTGTGACTCCGCATTGGAAGCGGAGATGTTTGAGGGAGAACTGCTTAACTTCTATTATAGGTGCGTATCACGAGGACGTGATCCAATTTAAGTGGGGGAGAGTTGTAACACCCGTTTTCAGTTACGAGTTATTTCGAACGACATTCAAAATACGAGGCATGTAAGTGTATATTTGGATCCCAAATAAAGTTGGAGTTGATGTTCTAAAACCTTACCATTGGATAGTAAATCTCATTACGTTTCCAATGATATTTGATTCGTCGAAAACGGAGTTACGGTTTGAAAGTTACGACCAAAACAAGTTCAGTTTCAGACTCAGTTCATTGGGACTCCGTCCAGACTTTGGGACGCCGTCCAACAATGAAGGTTAGGACGCCATCCAAAAGGCCTGACGGGCCAGCAGCTCTATTTTACTCAAATTAAAAGGGGTATTTGGGTCTTTTCACTTGGGGTCGGTTTGGGATCATCAAAAATGATCTAGAACTCCATTTAGAGCTCATTCTCACCCACACAAAACACTCTCATCTTATTTTAGAGAGAGAGGGTTAATTTAGAGTGAGAAAGCTTGGTTTGGTGAAGAAGATGAGCGTTTCGGGTCAAAGCTCGAGAGTTAAAGTTGTTCCTTTCATTCACGGCTACATTTTGGTAGTATTGGTAAGTCTCAACTCCGAATTTCATTGTTAAGATCCTTGTGTACATTTAGGGTTTGAGCTTGTTATTTGTAAAACCCTTTTTGATGATGAAGAGGGTTTATGGAAACCCACTATTTTGATATTTTGCGGGTTTTGGGTTGGTTAATGATTTAAGCATGTTTAAGGTTTGTAAGTAGGGTATAATCACTAGTATTAGTGATTTTAGGAGTGTTGGAACTTGTAAGACCCACTTGGGGGTAAAATGGGTGAATTTGGGTTATGTTGAGATAAGGAAAATCCTAATAGCTATGATCTAGGGTTTGGCCAAGTGAATTGAAGTCATAAGTGTTAAATTGTGTTGATTAGTCATTAATACACTTGTAAATGATGGAAGAATTGTAAATGGGTCATGTTTGGCTAAAATGGTATGTATAAGTGTTGAAATGGGTCAAATGAGTTAAGGTTGACCTAATTGGGTGAAATGGGTATGAAACACCCTAAGTTTGTGCTAATTGGTGTTAGTAGACTTACATCACTAGTTTTAGTAATTAAAGATGAGTCTTGGCCATTTTATGGGCGGTTTTAGGTGTGAGTGAGTATTGTGGTTAATTCCACAAGTTGTGTATTGAATGTGCTCTTATGTATTAGGTACCTTGCTCGAAGCATACGGAAGTGCTAAATCACCACCGACGTGATAAGGAGAGGGGAATAATTATATGCGTATGTATATAGTGTATCTATTTGTTGTAGCGTGAAATGTGTAGTGTCGAGGTGTTAAGACACCACGTTTTACGTGAAGAGTGTAGCATCGAGGTGTTAAGATGCCACTCGGGTGTAGCATCGAGGTGCTAAGATGCCACCTAGGAGTGTAGTGTCGAGGTGTTAAGACACCACTCCGTAAAATAATGAGTGACGCATCAAGGTGTTAAGATGCCACTCGGGGTGAAGTGCGAGGTGTTAAGGTGCCACCCTAGGGGTTAGTGGTGCGAGGTGTTAAGTGCCCTAACGGATGTTGTGAACACCGATGGTGTTTTCGCGAGCGCCGTTCCCTTGTACTATTGGTTAACCATGGTTATTGTGTTGTAGTGTAAGCATATTACTTTGTTCATGTTATATATGCTTGTGTTATGCTAGCTTGATTATTGGAGGTTATAGCTTGTATTTGTGACGATAAGCTAATTGTGTTGCTAGCATGTTTGCGGTATTTGTGTAAGTGATTGCAAGTAGGTATATTATATATGTATGTGTATAATTATTGCATTCACTAAGCTTTATGCTTACTCCTCTCGTTGTTTACCTTTTTACAGGTATTTTGTTATGAAGCTAGCTAGTTGTTAGACTAGATGCATAGGAGCGCTTGGGCTCGAAGGGGTAGCTTTTGGTTATATGGACGCGGATTGGGGATTTGGTAGTCTCCGGGATTATGCTCTTGGTATTGGGTTGGGTTATAGGGTCATAATCCGTCTAAAGAAATAAATGGGTCGAAATCTCTACATTATTTGTAAAACGGGTCATTGTGGGCCCGGTGTTGTAAAACTTATCTTCATTGCGGAAATCTTAGTTTCACTTAATATGATGTGCTGTGAAAATTGTTTCGTTTAAAAGTGTCGGGAAGCGGGTTTTCCGCTCGCGTGAATTCGAAAAACTGATCAGGAACTTTTAGTTCATTTGGACGTCGTCCCAAAGTCTTGGACGCCGTCCAGTCCGTCAGAGCTGGACGCCATCCAGATAACTAGACGCCGTCCAGATGTACTGTCCCAGGAAAATTTTTTTTAAGTCGTATTTTTGGTATAACGAAGTCGGGTTGTTACAAAGCATTACGTAGATTATCAAATAATGATAATCTAAAATATACCATTTACACACGACCATTACATAATGGTTTACAATAAGAATATATTACATCAAAAATAAGTTTCTTGAATGCAGTTTTTACATAATATCATACAAGCATGGACTCCAAATCTTGTCATTATTTTAGTATGCAACAGCGAAAGCTCTTAATAATCACATGAGAATAAACATTCTTAAAACGTCAACAAAAATGTTGGTGAGTTATAGGTTTAACTTATATATTATCAAATCATAATAATAGACCACAAGATTTCATATTTCAATATACATCCCATACATAGAGATAAAATTCATTCATATGGTGAACACCTGGTAACCGACATTAACAAGATGCATATAAGAATATCCCCTATCATTCCGGGAAATCCTTCGGACATGATAAAAACGAATTCGATGTACTAAATCATCCGGTACTTTGGATGGGGTTCGTTAGGCCCAATAGATCTATCTTTAGGATTCACATCAATTAGTAGATTGGTTTACTAATTCTTAGGCTACCAAGAAAAAGGGGCATATTCGGCTTCGATCATTCACCCATATAATGTAGTTTCAATTACTTGTATCTATTTCGTAAAACATTTATAAAACTGCATGCATTCTCATCCCAAAATATTTGATTTTAAAAGTGGGACTATAACTCACTTTCACAGATTTTTACTTCGTCAGGAAGTAAGACTTGGCCACTGGTCGATTCACGAACCTATAACAAATATGTACATATATATCAAAGTATGTTCAAAATATATTTACAACACTTTTAATACATTTTGATGTTTTAAGTTTATTAAGTCCGCTGTCCTCGTTAGTAACCTACAACTAGTTGTCCACAGTTAGATGTGAAGGTATTTCGTATGCCCGAGAGACATGTTAAATTAATGTGGCTAATATGTTATGATCCAAGTCGGGTCATACCCAATAACAAACTTACCGACACCTCATACGTATTTGATCTTAACAATTGAATCATTAAACAAATACGCGACACTTGGATTTTAGAAAATCGGGGTTCTAAAATATTATCACTTGAGATAAATTATTTGGATAATTTATATATAATTGTTTATGGGTTTAAATGATTATATTGTGTTATATTTTATAAAAGGTTTTATAAAATATATGAGTAACAAAATAATACATAAGTTTTAATAAGTCTATAAACTTTTATAAACTTACATGTATTATTATTAAACAATATATGTGGCAGAATTTTGGACTCCAAGGAAGGGCTCACATGCTTGTTTTGTTACTTTTAATACTACACAACTCCTCATACGCATGCTTAACACAACCACCAAGCATTGACTCATTTTCTCTCAAGTGATACATGCAAAAATACACCAAAAAACTGCACAAACCTCCCATTCTGCAGCTAAAAAACCGTAGCCTTTTAGGGGTTAGAAGGTGGTTTTATTTTGGTTTTTGCATGCTCATTCAAGTGTTAAATAAAATCCTAACTAATAGCAAGGGTGTTGGTACATAAGTTTGGGGTATAACAACTTGAGGTTTCATACTTTTGGAGCTTACATTCATCATCTTCCAAACTTGCTGCTGTCCATTTTCAGCACTCAATATATATTGAGGAGGTAAATTCTTGTTCCCACTTTTAGTTTGTAAGTATATGTTCAAGGCTTGATAACACATAATGGAATTCATTTAAAAGGGTTTAACATATACACTTGTTTATAAATAACATAATTCTTTCGCTTGTCTTAATTTTCATAAATTGGTTTTGTGATAAAATAAACATTATGAACTTGTTGTTGTGTTGAATTCCATCAATGGTATCTAGAGCCGAAGTCTTGAAATATGCTTCGAGATGGTTTTTGAACCCACCATAACTTTGCATTTTATGTACATGCATGAAAATAGAATGCAAATATTATTGGTTTTGGGCGGGTTAATCTATGTGCCAAATTGTTTGGGGCTCCAAATAGGGTTTTGGTTTGCCATTTGGTTCATATTTTATTCATATGTTGTTGTTCACAATCATAGCCAAGACCTTGTGATTGAATACATGTGTGTTTGAATGATTTGTATTATTCATTTGGTATGTAATAATTAATTCATATATTTGGTTGTAATATTCATTCATTTGGTTATGTAATTTATTTTATATTTGGTATGTAAAATAGATTAGGTTGTAATTACATTTTTTAGACAAAATGTATTAGGATATATTTTTTGTAAAAATGAAGATACAAGATGAAGACTTGGAAGATGCATTTGGATGCAAGATTAAGTGGGAGATTTTGAAATCTTCTACTTAGTGTATTAACTCTTAACCGGTGACATTTGTTTTTGGCTAAACAAATGTCTACCAAAATGGCTTGATTGTGAACACATTTGTTTTGCATGCATGGTTGTTTATTGTGTTTGTATGTTTGGTTGCTACAAGTAAATCACAAGTTAACAACAAGTAAATTGACAATTTAATTAGTTAAATTAAACATTATTAACGACATGCAAAACGACAATTTAAGTGGTTAAATTAAAAATGGCTAACAGGACATTAATAAACGGTTATTAATAACATGATAAGGATCATATATATAAAATAGTTTATATCAAGTAATTGGCTTAATTACATGACTTGAAAATGGATTTCATATGAACCATACACCAAATGCATGTTGGTGTATGGCTTAAAAGTTTTCTCAAACTAGAATTTATGAAAACTTAAAACCCCTTATTAACAAGGCAAACAAGTTAAACGCCATCCTTTTGTGCAACACTTAAAAATATTAGGGAACTCATAATGGGATAAAGGTCACCTAACTGTTATGAGCAAACTAATATGATTAAGGTGAATTTCGCACACTTGTGGGATAAAGGTCACCTAACCACTTGTATGTTAAATTTACACGTTCACACAAGTAGGACGACTTGATTTGGAAATCATGAACTTAGGGTCACCGAAGCATGAAGAACAAATAGGCGTTGATGGGATAATATGCCATGCAAAAGGATTGCATGATCCCATAACTTAGAAGTTGCAAAAGGATTGCAATTGTCATATAATGACTACCTAGCTAAATCAAATGACGGGATAAAGGTCACCTAACCGAAATTTGGTTTACCGTTGGATTCTAAAATTTAATAAATGTCAATTAAAATTTAAAAGAATATTGTTTATTAAATTTAAAATCGATACTTAAATAAACTTTGTTAAATTTTGTAGATGGCCGCCAATAACAACAACATGCAAAACGCACCTATTAACTTGAACAACCTATTGTTAAGGTCTCTCCTCGAGAAAGACAAACTCAACCATACGAACTTTATGGATTGGTTCCGCAATCTTAGGATTGTCCTCAAACTTAAGGATAAGGCGTATGTGTTGGAAGAGCCCATTCCCGATCAACCCGACGAGGATGATATGGAAGGCATGGCTTATTGGGATAAGTATTGCGCCGATTCGGTGCGAGTCGCTTGCCTAATGCTTGGGACTATGAAACCCGAACTCCAAAAGGATTTCGAGCATCATACTGTATACGACATGATCACGCAATTGAAGGAGATGTTCCTTCAACAAGCACGTGTCGAGCGCTTCGAGACCGTTCGAGCGCTTCATGCATGTCGTATGGACGACTCCCAATCCGTTTCATCTTATGTCCTTAAGATGAAAAGCCTCATTGATCGCGCAAGCCGTCTTAATCTCAACATATCTAATGAGCTAGCCACGGATCTTATCCTAAACTCCTTGTCAAAGAGGTTTGACCAATTTATAATTAATTACAATATGAATGGGATGGATAAGACCATTGGCGAACTTCATGGCATGCTTAGGACGGCGGAAACTAGCATGGGTAAGAGGGCTTCACCCGTGCTAATGATCAATGATGGTGGGTCCAAAGGTAACAACACCTCTAAGCCAAAGGCGGCTAAGAGAAAAGGACCCGCCCATCAAGGCAAGGGAAAAGGGAGGATGGTTACCCCAACCAAAAACAAGAACAAGAAGCAAAAGGTTGCCGGACAAGCAAACCCCAAGGAAGACCCGTGCTTCGGTTGCAGTGAAATGGGTCACTGGAAACGCAACTGCCCGGTCTACCTTAAGGAGTTGAAGGAAAAGAGGGATGCGGGGCAATCCTCAGGTAATATATATATGGTATATATATAGAGCTTAGTATTACTTCTTCTAATACATGGGTATTAGACACTGGATGTGGAACTCACATTTGCAATTCTTTGCAGGGGTTCAAAAGAAGTAGCTAGCAAGCGGGAACATCAAGTCTCTTTATGGGTAATGGAGCCAAAGTGCAAGTGAAGGCTCAAGGAGACTTTGTATTAAAGCTTCCAAGTGGTTTGGAACTTATTTTGAACAATGTTTTGTATGCACCGGATTTATGTCGAAACATTATTTCAGTTTCCCGTTTAAAACAATGTGGTTTTTATCTTAATTTTGTTAATAATGATATCCACGTTTATTTAGATAATGTATTCTATTTTAAGGCTTCGCCTTCAAATGGAATTTATGAATTGGTTCATGATGATACATCATCTAGTAGCTCAATATACCATACTAGAACCAAGAAACTCAAAAGGGATTTGAGTGATTCCTACTTATGGCATTGTCACCTTGGTCACATAAACAAGAACCGAATGCATACACTTCAAAATAATGGACTCTTGAAATCAAATGAGATGGACTCGTTTGATGTATGTGAATCTTGTTTACAAGGCAAAATGACTAAAGCACCTTTCAAAGGGACCTATGAAAGGGCTAAGGACTTATTGGGATTAATACATTCGGATGTATGTGGACCCTTTAAGCCCATAGCTAGGAATGGTGAAAGATACTTCGTTACTTTCATTGATGACTTCAGTCATTTTGGATATGTCTACTTGTTAAGACATAAGGATGAAACTTTTGAAGCATTCAAAGAATATCAAAATGAAGTACAAAATCAACTCAATAAGACAATCAAGGTACTTCGTACCGATAGAGGAGGTGAATACCTAAGCGATGCTTTCCAAGATCATCTTAGAAGTTGTGGGATTATCTCGCAACTTACTCCACCCGGGACACCACAACTTAATGGAGTTTCCGAAAGGAGGAACCGAACCCTAATGGATATGGTTCGATCTATGATGGCTAGAAGCTCGTTACCTCTATCATTTTGGGGTTATTGTCTATGCTCCGTGGCTCGTATTTTAAATATGGCCCCAACCAAGAAAGTGGAACGAACTCCTCATGAGATGTGGTTTGGAAAACCTCCATCTCTATCATACTTAAAGGTATGGGGATGTGAAGCTTATCCTAAGCGTTACGTCGCTAATAAGTTAAATGCTCGATCCATGAAGTGTATCTTCATAGGATATCCCAAGGATAATATGGGATATTATTTGTATGATCCTTCCGAGCAGAATGTATTTGTTGCTCAGAAGGCGGAATTCCTTGAAACTAAGTTCCTAATGGAAGGAAATAGTGAAAGGAAGATAAATCTTGAAGAGGTTCAAGATCAAGCAGATGATACACAATTGGTTGACACTTGCACTCAACATGAAAATGTTGAGAATGATCAAATGGATGATCAAAATACACAAGACGTTCGTAGATCTGGTAGGATTAGTAATCCTCCTGAGAGATATGGGTTTCTCATGGATGGTTGCTATGTGGTTGATTTGGATGAACCAAAAAACTACCATGATGCTTTATCAAGGATTGATAAAGATAAATGGCAGGAAGCCATGAACGCTGAGATGCAATCCATGTATGACAATCAAGTTTGGGAACTTGTTGCGCAACCTCCTGGCTCTAGGCTAGTTGATTGTAAATGGCTTTTCAAAATGAAAACCGACATGCATGGAAACTTGGATACATATAAAGCAAGACTTGTAGCAAAAGGTTTCACTCAAACTCAAGGGATTGACTATGATGAAACTTTTTCGCCTGTGGCAATGCTAAAGTCTATTAGGATATTACTTGCCATTGCTGCTCATTATGATTATGAAATATGGCAAATGGATGTCAAGAATGCTTTCCTAAATGGACATCTTGAGGAAGATGTCTATATGGTTCAGCCTGAAGGTTTTGTTGATCCGAAATATCCTAAAAAGGTATGCAAGTTAAAGAAGTCAATCTACGGATTGAAACAAGCATCTAGAATGTGGAATCATCGTTTTAATGAGGAAGCCGAGAAATTTGGCTTCATTAAAAATGGTGATGAAGCTTGTGTATATAAGAAAGCTAGTGGGAGCACTATCATATTCCTTGTACTATATGTGGATGATATATTGTTATTTGGAAATGATATTCCTGCAATGCAAGGAGTTAAAACTTGGCTAAGTAAATGCTTCTCCATTAAGGATCTTGGAGAAGCACAATACGTTTTGGGGATTGGGATCTACAGGAATAGATCCAAGAAATTGATAGGTTTGAATCAAAGTGCATACATTGAAAAGATCTTGAAAAGGTTCAGGATGGACAATTCTAAGAAAGGTTTGATACCTATTCAAAGAGGAACGCCTCTCAGTTCATCTCAGTGTCCTACCACGAAAGATGAACAGGAGAGAATGAAGAAAGTCCCATATGCGTCTGCCATTGGGTCAATCATGTATGCAATGATATGCACTAGACCGGATGTGTCATGCGCTCTTAGCCTGACAAGTAGATACCAGAATAACCCAGGAAACAGCCATTGGATTGCTGTTAAAAGTATATTGAAATACCTTAGGAGGACTAAGGATATGTTTCTTATATACGGGTCTGCTAAGGAGGAACTCGCTGTAAAAGGTTACGTGGACGCGAGTTTCCAAACTGATCGTGATGATTCTCGTTCACAATCCGGTTATGTCTTCACATTAAATGGAGGTGCGGTCTCTTAGAAGAGTTCAAAACAGGATGTTGTTGCATTATCCACTACAGAGTCGGAGTACATTTCCGCCTCATTAGCAGCTCAGGAAGCTGCATGGATGAAGAAATTCATCGACGACTTAGGAGTAGTCCCTTCCATTCAGGACCCTCTTGAGATCTTTTGTGACAATGAGGGTGCGATTGCTCAAATCAAGGAACCTCGTGCTCACCAAAAGACCCATCACATTGAGCGGAGATTCAACTACATAAGGGATGAAGTTGAAAAGGGAAAGATATGTATTCGCAAAGTTCACACAGATCTTAATATAGCGGATCCTCTCACGAAGCTCTTACATGAATCAAAACATGCAGGACATGTTTGTGCATTGGGGCTTCGATATTCTAGTGATTGGTCATGATCTAATTTAAGTATTTTAACGGAACGAAATCTGTTCAAACTCATTAATATAATTGTGGCATTAATTTATTTTGAGTTATGTTCCTATTTTGCATATTTTATCCATGAATAAGTAATTATTCTAAATTCCGTAGTCGATCACATTTGTGGGAGCAAGTGTGAGGTTTAGACTATTATGAACTTGGATTGGTATACATTCACGGGATGAATGTGGGGCAAGGTTGCAACCAAGGTTCATAGATATTTGTGGGATACAAATATTAGAAGACCCGCCCTCAAGATTCACTAAATGGAGCCTTTGTGGTTGATCACATGTAGTCTTGAGTAAAGGCGAATATCATTGTATCCTCTGACCTGAGATGCATATTGGGTTCAGATATTTACCAAGTATTGTGCCTTGATTCTTTCCTTCACTATTCTGAAATATGGTAGTTCATAAGGAAGAGCTCAGGTATAATGCAAGGTATATATTTAAGACGTATGTAGTCAAGATGGAATTTGTCCCTCTTATTCGTTGAGAGTCAGATGTTTAAGGCCTGAAAAGTTAAATCTAGAAGAGAGTGATCACTCTGTATCTCTTGGATTTAACATGACATCTAGGATGAAAGGATATAATGAAAAGATTCACCTAATCATATTCGAGATGGGAACTCAAAAGGATGATGTTATTGAATGGCACAAAGTCATAACATATTGGGGGTGATGGACGGTCGTTAGGTGGTATCCGTCACTTGCATTAATTTCTTATGTTTCTCGTGCAAGTGGGAGATTGAAGGTATTTCGTATGCCGGAGAGACATGTTAAATTAATGTGGCTAATATGTTATGATCCAAGTCGGGTCATACCCAATAACAAACTTATCGACACCTCATACGTATTTGATCTTAACGATTGAATCATTAAACAAATACGCGACACTTGGATTTTAGAAAATCGGTGTTCTAAAATATTATCACTTGAGATAAATTATTTGGATAATTTATATATAATTGTTTATGGGTTTAAATGATTATATTGTGTTATATTTTATAAAAGGTTTTATAAAATATATGAGTAACAAAATAATACATAAGTTTTAATAAGTTTATAAACTTTTATAAACTTACATGTATTATTATTAAACAATATTTGTGGCAGAATTTTGGACTCCAAGGAAGGGCTCACATGCTTGTTTTGTTACTTTTAATACTACACAACTCCTCATAATCATGCTTAACACAACCACCAAGCATTGACTCATTTTCTCTCAAGTGATACATGCAAAAATACACCAAAAAACTGCACAAACCTCCCATTCTGCAGCTGAAAAACCGTGGCCTTTTAGGGGTTAGAAGGTGGTTTTATTTTGGTTTTTGCAAGCTCATTCAAGTGTTAAATAAAATCCTAACTAATAGCAAGGGTGTTGGTGCATAAGTTTGGGGTATAACAACTTGAGATTTCATACTTTTGGAGCTTACATTCATCATCATCTTCCAAACTTGCTGCTGTCCATTTTCAGCACTCAATATATATTGAGGAGGTAAATTCTTGTTCCCTCTTTTAGTTTGTAAGTATATGTTCTAGGATTCATAACACATAATGGAATTCATTTAAAAGGGTTTAACATATACACTTGTTTATAAATAACATAATGCTTCTGCTTGTCTTAATTTTCATAAATTGGTTTTGTGATAATATAAACATTATGAACTTGTTGTTGTGTTGAATTCCATCAAGATGTACAGAAATAAATCGATATATATTATCTTGAATCAATCCACGACCCAGTGTATACACATCTCAGGCTAGATCACAACTCAAAGTATATATATTTTTAGAATCAACCTCAACCCTGTATAGCTAACTCCAACATTACTACATATAGAGTGTCTATGGTTGTTCTAAATAATATATATACATGGGTCGATATGATATGTCAAAACATTTGCATACGTGTCTATGGTATCCCAAGATTACATAATATATTAGAATACATGTATAATACAATATAAGTTAGCTAGGATATAATTTGTATAGAATTGTTAATATTTCCCGTAGCTACAAAAATAAAAAAATATCCAATCTTGTTTTACCCATAACTTCTTCATTTTAAATCCGTTTTGAGTGAATCAAATTGCTATGGTTTCATATTGAACTCTATTTTATGAATCTAAACAGAAAAATTATAGGTTTATAGTCAAAAATATAAGTTACAAGTCGTGTTTGTAAGAGGTAGTCATTTCAGTCGAAAGAACGACGTCTTGATGACCATTTTGAAAAATATACTTCCACTTTGAGTTTAACCATGATTTTTGGATATAGTTTCATGTTCATAAGAAAAATTATTTTTCCAGAAGAACAACTTTTAAATCAAAGTTTATCATAGTTTTTAGTTATCAAACCCAAAACAGCCCGCGGTGTTACTACGACGGCGTATGTCCAGTTTTACGGTGTTTTTCGTGTTTCCAGGTTTTAAATCATTAAGTTAGCATATCATATAGATATAGAACACGTGTTTAGTTGATTTTAAAAGTCAAGTTAGAAGGATTAACTTTTATTTTTGAACAAGTTTAGAATTAACTAAACTATGTTCTAGTGATTTCAAGTTTAAACCTTCGAATAAGATAGCTTTATATGTATGAATCGAATGATGTTATGAACATCATTACTACCTCAAGTTTTGTGGATAATCCTACTGTAAAAGAGACAAATGGATCTATCTTCAAAGGATCTTGGATGGCTTGAAAGTTCTTGAAGTAGTATCATGACACAAAAACAAGTTCAAGTAAGATTTCCACTCGAAATAAGATTGTTATAGTTATAGAAATTGAATCAAAGTTTGAATATGAGTATTACCTTGTATTAGAAAGATATCTTACTATAAATAAGAAAGATTTCTTGAGGTTGGATGATCACTCTACAAGATTGGAAGTAAGCTAGCAAACTTGGAAGTATTCTTGATTTTATGAAACTATAACTTGTAGAATTTATGAAGAACACTTAGAACTTGAAGATAGAGCTTGAGAGAGATCAATTAGATGAAGAAAATTGAAGAATGAAAGTGTTTGTAGGTGTTTTTGGTCGTTGGTGTATGGATTAGATATAAAGGATATGTAATTTTGTTTTCATGTAAATAAGTCATTAATGATTACTCATATTTTTGTAATTTTATGAAATATTTCATGCTAGTTACCAAATGATGGTTCCCACATGTGTTAGGTGACTCACATGGGCTGCTAAGAGCTGATCATTGGAGTGTATATACCAATAGTACATACATCTAAAAGCTGTGTATTGTACGAGTACGAATACGGGTGCAAACGAGTAGAATTGTTGATGAAACTGAACGAGGATGTAATTGTAAGCATTTTTGTTAAGTAGAAGTATTTTGATAAGTGTGTTGAAGTCTTTCAAAAGTATATGAATACATATTAAAACACTACATGTATATACATTTTAACTGAGTCGTTACATGTAAGTGTTGTTTTGAAACCTTTAGGTTAACGATCTTGTTAAATGTTGTTAACCCAATGTTTATAATATCAAATGAGATTTTAAATTATTATATTATCATGATATTATGATGTATGAATATCTCTTAATATGATATATATATATATATATACATTAAATGTCGTTACAACGATAATCGTTACATATATGTCTCGTTTCAAAATCATTAAGTTAGTAGTCTTGTTTTTACATATGTAGTTCATTGTTAATATACTTAATGATATGTTTACTTATCATAATATCATGTTAACTATATATATATATATATATCCATATATATGTCATCATATAGTTTTTACAAGTTTTAACGTTCGTGAATCACCGGTCAACTTGGGTGGTCAATTGTCTATATGAAACCTATTTCAATTAATCAAGTCTTAACAAGTTTGATTTATTAACATGTTGGAAATACTTAATCATGTAAATAACAATTTCATTTAATATATATATATATAAACATGGAAAAGTTCGGGTCACTACATAAATGTCTGTAACTTTCGGTTAACGTTTAATTATTTTTAAAATAGGTCTAATATATATATATATATATATATATATATATATATATATATATATATATATATATATATATATATATATATATGAAGTTTTAAAATAAAAGTTGTTCCAAAATTTGATTAAAAAGATAGTAGTTTTGATAAATATTTTTTTTTACCTTTTCAATCTAAGTTTTTGTACTCCGTACATATAAATTGGAACAGAAAAGAAATAATTATCGAATCTTTTTTATTAGGTTTGTAACAGTTAATGAGTGAAATAATTAATTATATTTAATCTAAAAGTTTGGGATTTTTAGGAACACTTTTATACGACATCTGTTTAGCAATGGACACGATACAGTCATCCGGGATAAACCGTCGGTAGAATAGACAAACTAAGTGGCTGCTAAAATTATTTGTGTACACTATTTTCTTTCCTATTCACCATGTGTTATTAATTTAGATATTAATTATTATTATATTATTTAATTATCACTCACTGTATTATATGCATATACATGATATGCATTTCTATATGTATATGTATCATGCACCAACGAGATGATATTCTAAACCACACATCTGGCTTAACCATCGGACACAAAACACCTTCAACCCGAACAACCATCGCCAAACATTAGAATCACACATCACCGAACCATCTTCTTCGCCTAATCACCACCACGATCAATACCCAAACCATGTTCACCAAAACCCAATCGAGTTCTCTGCTTCCTTTCCTCATCTTGTTTCACCTAAACCAATCACCTCTAACAATCATTGAAGACCACACCATCAAAAACATTGTTGCTGCTCGTTGGTATTGTTACTTTAATATTGTTACAGGTTACTGTCACTAACCGAAAACACCAAACCACCATTCTAACCTGCTATGATTAGTTGCTGCTACTGTTTTGATCCGTCTTTGGTTTACAACCCAAAACCAAACCATTGCTATTTTCTGCTTTCTAGTTCAATCATTAAACCAATAACATCAAACCGTCTGATCTCTACCTTTATTATTTCAAACCTTCATCACCATGATAACCTGCTTTTCGTTCCGTTTGTTATAAGGTGTTACAGCTACTACTGCTCACCTTCTTTGTTACAACTCAAAACCCACCATCTTGATCACCCCAAAACTATAAGCAAACTACTGTACGCCATTAAAACACCTTGAATAACCACTGTATCTACTACACTTCGATTGCTACTTCTGTCTAGTTATTTATAACGAAACCCATTACTGTTACGGGGGCATACTAGTCGACCATTATGATATTTCTGTTTAATTTGATAAAGGCTACTGCTACAGCAGTAAACATTATAATTCTGTGGTAACGAGGAAGAAAAAGAATGATGATGAGGACAGTTAACGATGATGATGGTGCTATGTAACGAAGAAATGATGAACGGGATGATGAAGGTGATGTTACCGAACCGAAGATGATTATGATGTGATGTTGACCGTTGATTATGGTTACAATTATAATCATAATATATGATGTATTGAGTTGTTAATAAAGATCAATGAAGATGAAAATAGTTCATGACTATATCTGTGTATTGTTACTGTGGTGTCTCTAATTCAATTGGGGTATTACCATTTACATATTTTAAATAACGAGCCATTTAAATCTTTTAAGTACTGGGCCAAAAACTGATTTATCTGTTGGGCCGAAAGGAAATTCGGCCAATTTATAGAGAGGATACGGGTGATATAGATTAATCAGGGAGTTAAAACAGATAAAAGGAATTAGAGGAATGGTTAGGGGTGTTTGCGTGGAACGAGAGGTCTTGGGTTCGAACCTTGTCTGAGGCATTCTTTTTAGGGAAAAAAACTTTTAAAGGTAGTTTCAAGTATTATTATTTTTATTGTTATTATTATTATTAATTGTTGTTGTTATTAAGTTAATTATTAATATCACTAATATTAGTGATATGAATATTGGTATAATTAATAGTATTATCATTATTATTATTACTAGTATTAACATTAAGTATTATTATTGTTATTAGTATTAACATGATTTTAAAACTATTATTATTATTAACATTAGTTTTAGTATTTTCATTAAAGAACATTATTAGTAGTATCATTAATATTAAAACTATCATTATTATTATCATTATTACTATCATTATTATTATTTTCATTAACCTAATTTTTTTATATACAATTTTATTTACATTATTTCTTATTATCTTTATTATTATCATTAATATTATTATTATTATTAATATTATTATTATTATTATTATTATTATTATTATTATTATTATTATTATTATTATTATTATTATTATTATTATTATTATTATTATTATTATTCTTATTATTATTATTATCATATCATTTTTAAAATATATAAGTATTATTATCAATATTATTGTTTTCATTATAAAAATGAAATAACTTATTATTATTATTATTATTATTATTATTATTATTATTATTATTATTATTATTATTATTATTATTATTATTATTATTATTATTATTATTATTATTAAAGATTATCATTATCATTTTTATTATTAGTATTAACATTATTAATAAAGTTATTATTATTATTATTAGTAAATCATTATTAACAAAACTATCATTTTAACGAATAACTATATATAACGTGTAATTTAAGATATAATATAAATATACGTTTTTAAAGGCAATTTATTATAAATTCCATATAACCACAAATATATAAATAATATATATTAATAAATGAAAGTATGTGATCTCCATTATATGTTTTAATAGATATAAAATTGATATAGGTTCGTGAATCTGAGGCCAACCTTGCATTGTTCAGTATCGTCGTATGCATATTTTTACTACAAAATATCGTATAATGAGTTCATTTGATTCCCTTTTACTCTTTACATTTTTGGGACTGAGAATACATGCGCTACTTTTACAACTGCTTTATTAAATGCTTTTGAAATACATTTTGAACTGCGAATACATGAAATGCTCTTATAAATATTTGACGAGATAGACACAAGCAAAACATTCCTCAAATGAATTATGTGGACGTGATAATTGCCACCATTGAATTATGTGGACGTGATAATTGCCACAATTGATATGAATATTTTTTTCCTGATTATTATTGCTTGGTAACCTAAGAATTAGGGAACATCACTAATTTTGAGAATTAGTGCACGCCTAATTGACGCGAATCCTAAAGGTAGCTACCGGGTTTAACACCCCCACCCAGAATGTTCACTAGACGGAAGGGCTAGTGGGCGTGGTCTTCAGTACTTCGAAAGTTTATATGATTATTATACAGACGAGATGTTCTGTTTTGGGGATATTATTATGCGCATTATATGTTAAGGTCGGTTACCAAGCCAAACTATGAAAGCAATGAAAAGTGAATGTTATGTATCGAGAGAATGATTTTATACACAAGTTATGTGTATGTTGTTTTTGTACACGAGATATGCGTACTGTTACTAAGATTTATGAAAGATGATTTCGTACACGAGAAAGGTGTACTGTATTTAAAAGATATCGCATGTACATTACAGGTGGGTATAGGATTCGGGCCCATTTGTACCATACAGCATTTAAATCTTGTGGTCTATTAAAATGATGAATTTTATTGTTTTATGATAAACTTATGGACTCACCAACCATTTGGTTGACACTTGAAAGCATGTTTATTCTCAGGTATGAAAGAAATCTTTCGCTGTGCATTTGCTCATTTCAAAGACATTATTTACAGTCGATCATCGCAATGGGACCAGATATTGGTGACTTCGTCCAGATGGATTAGGACGGGGTATGACATGTGGTATCAGAGCGGTGGTCTTAGCGATCCAGGTCTTGCATTAGTGTGTCTACCTGATAGTTGTTTAGATGCATTAGTGAGTCTGGACTTCGACCGTGTCTGCATGTCACAAGTTTTGCTTATCATTTCATGTCGAAAACTAATTGCTTACCATTCTTAGTCTAGACACATCTTACTGCATTGATTGCATGAATAGTGTATAGACAAAATTCATATCTTAGCGTATCTGTTACTGTAACCTTTGCTTGACATATCCCGTAAATTTCTTCGTAATCTACGAAATCTTTTGCTCTATATATATAGATATTCTATGTAATTAGAATACCATCCGATAGCCGGAAAATCATTTCATATCGAAAAAAAACCTTTATTCAATCGTACGAAATGGAACTCGCCACTAGTTTAAGTCTCTCAGATTCTGACATGGAGTCCCACTTAAGCTCCGAAAGCAGTGTGACCGGAATGGACCAACTAATCAGCCATCATCTATTCTAGATGAATTGGGGCTGGGTTCGTAGCCTACTTAGTCATTGGAGACAAGAAGAAGGCGATCCCTTTCATCCACCATATTGTCCTCTTGGCGAAGAACCTGACGCACTTACCTGCGAACCTGTCCAAAACACCATTTTCTCTCTCATTTCCAGAGTATCTCGTCATGATTATATACTAAACCAAATTCTTGATTTTATTTATCCGCTCGTCCGAACCGACAATCACCCCGGTGTAATAGAAGAAGTCAACGAGCTTCGCGCCCTGGTTACGGCTTTGGAGAATATGGTGCAAAGATTACAATCACCAGCGGCAACACCAGTAGCATAACCAGTACCACCTCAACATCACAATCTTTACCTCGAACATCAACATCATACGCACCATAGATATCAAGGAGTACCAACAACAATTAACGATGAAGTATTGATCCATAACTTCATTAATATTCTGCGAAGAATATGTGGTTCCTAATAGTTTTAGAGATTACTTATTCTAGCTCAAACCGAAATGTAACATCCCGCCTTTTTCCGGTTACTTTCCGTTTAACTATTTTAAAGTCCGTTATATATTTATAACATCTTTCGTTAATACGCGTTTTAAATTATCTCGATTAGGTAATTCACGCACCCGATTCAAACTTGAGGGACTAAAATTGACACGGGGCAAACTAGTTGACTAGGTCACCTAGTCCGCCCCAATAACCACCATTCAACCATCTCCATCTCTCTCTCTCTCTCTCTTTCTCTCTAGCAAGAACACACACACAATTTCCAAATTCATTCAATCATCATCTAAATTCGATCTAGGAGGCTTGCAACAAAATAAATTACATATTCGTGATCCTCTCTTCATCCTCTTCATTTTGGTACCAACTTCATCTCGTTTGGGTAACATTTCTAAAACTCTAGATTTCTCTAAATTCGTGTTTTTGACTTGAAATGGTGTTAGTTAGTGTCTATGGCTCATTGTGATGTCGTGTATGTAATTTGTAGGCTCGATCTTGTTATTTGGTGTAACTAGCATGAACACTTGAAATGGGTTAGTTTAACCTTTGATTTTGAATGATAAAATGTGTTTAGATGTTAATGGTTGTGTGTTCAAAGTGTTAGTTACTTCATTAACTTCGTTTTGGTGTGTTGATTGACATGAAAACCTTACATTAACATGATTATTGGTTTTGAGATTTTCGGTTAGGGTTTGATAAGCTTTGTATGAACTTTTGATGTATCAAATGCTATGAAATATTGTTGATAAGTGTTTTGTTGCAACGTGTGTTTGATTACCTTCGAAACGGCATATCATACATGTAAATTGGTTACCCGAATCATGAAATGCGTTTTTAGAACTTGAACCTTTGATTATGAAAGTTTAATACGGTTTTGGGTTGTTGCAGGTGTTAAATTACTTGTTGAAATGTGTCTAGTCGTTGTCTTCGTCAAATTACCTTCCCAACGGTATAAAATACTTGACTTGATTGTTTGCGGATCATAAATTGTGTTTAATTGGTTTTTGGTTCGTGTACTTAGAAACTTACTGCATCAGACTGGAATACCAATCTGGACGCCGTCCAGATCCTTGGACGCCATCCCAGATTACAAAGCTGGATGCCGTCCAGATCTTTGGACGCCGTCCCAGCCTTCAAAGCTGGACGCCGTCCAGAAAATCTGGACGCCGTCCAGATACACTGGCAGCTTCTGTCTTCGTTGGTCGTTTTATGAAAAATGTTTGCTATACTATGGACCTCCGATTCACATGTAACTTGTTCTAACATGCTCATGTATGATTAAAAACCTCAGAAAAATAGTTCGGGACCCGACTCGAACGTGTTGACTTTTTCGTTGACTTTGACCCGACCAAGTTGACTTTTAATCAAACTTAACCAAATGTTTGTGCAATCGTTCTAACATGCTTTTATACTTGTACCTTGCATGAAACATGACAATTTGATTCACATGCTATTATGATCGAGTCTTAACGAGCCATAGGACTAATTGAACATCTTTGACCAATCGTGACTATCGTTATTGATACAACCTATTTGTTTAGGTCAAGACTTGCATTGTTCTTTGCACACGTTTACTTATTGAAGTACTTTACTACTCGTGCACTCAAGGTGAGATCATAGTCCCACTTTTACACTTTTGAAACTTATATTTGGGATGAGAAAACATAAACGTTCCTTTTTAACTAAGTGAACACAAGTACAGGAAAACAAACATTCTACATACGAGTTTAGAACAAAAATCCCCAATTCGATTATCATTAGTTACACTTGCCGGGTGTAAGTGAGAACTTATGTTATATGGCCATATGGGTTTGACAAACCCTCATTCAAACGGTTCGCTACCGTTTACGAATGAAATTTATTTTCGAGAAACAGTGTATGTTCTAGCACTAAGGTGATGGGGTTCTATGGAAGGAATGTTAAGCATTGATAATTGGGTGCTCGTGAAACAAACTTTTGGAATGTATTACTATTATCTCATTGTTGCAAATCTTATGGTTCACTTGTACTTACTTACTCAAACCTATGATTTCACCAACGTTTTTGTTGACAGATTTCTATGTTTTTCTCAGGTCCTTGAACGATACATGATACATGCTTCCGCTCATTATTTTGATACTTGCATTGGATGTCGAGTATATATATGCATACATGGAGCGTCTTTTGGCTACTTTTAAATTGTGTCGCATAAGTTTCATTTGTACTTATAACCTTGTAACGTAACTTGTGGTGGAACTATTCTTGCAAACTTTGAACAATCTTTACATTTGAAATGAATGCGACATATCTTTTGGTCAAACGTTGTTTTAAAGACTTATGATCACGTAACGGGACCTAAGTAGACGGCGCCGTCAATGACGATTTTGTCGGGTCGCTACAGATGGTATCAGAGCATTGGTTGTAGGGATTTAGAGTTCATTGGTGTCAACCTCGAGTCATAGGGTACATTGGTGAGTCTAGACTACAACCGGCATATAGACTTGAAGTAGGAATTACTTGACTACTTGTGCATTTATACTCGAACGCTTCTACTCATATCTACTTTTAGTTCATCTTAATCTCACGTTGTTAAATTTGATTGACACGCCACCATGACTATATGAAATGATGTCGAATGCACATATGAATCAGGGTAATATAATTTCCGGGATTATATTACGGTGACTCATGTGAACGTTCCGACATTGTGGCATAAAGAATTTAAGGCGAGTCAAGGAAAATTTTCTCTCTATCTTTTTTCCATATCACGGTTAGTATTATTTAGAATACTAACCAACGGTATTCTTTTGTTTTGAAGGAACAATGGCTCCTCGCCGTTCGCCACGCCGTGAAACTCCCGAACAAGCTCTACAACGCATGATAGCCACCGCCGTAGATGCGGCCATGGCTGGTCACTCATCCAACAACAATAATAATAACAACCACAACAACAACAACAATAACAACAACAATGGAGCCGGTAACTCAAACGAGGGATGCTCCTATAAAGCTTTCATGGGGTGTAAACCTCACACTTTCGATGGAACCGGAGGACCGGTTGCTCTCACTCGATGGTTTGAGTAAACGGAAGCCGTTTTCAGCATAAGCGGTTGTCGGGACCAAGACAAGGTCAAGTACTCCACTCACACTTTCTCCGGCGTCACTCTCACTTGGTGGAACACCTATGTACAATTGGTGGGTACCGATGAAGCCCACGCTCTCTCTTGGTCCGATTTGAAAGGAAAGATGATCACCGAATACTTTCCGCGCGAGGAAACCCGAAAGCTCGAACAAGAGCTAAGAACTTTAAAAGCTGTCGGAAACGATCTCAAGGCCTATAATCAACGATTTTCTGAACTAGCCTTGATGTGCCCAAACCTTGTGAACCCCGAGTCTTTAAGGGTTGAACTTTACATGGATGGTCTTCCAAAGAGCATCAAACACGGAGTAATGTCATCCAAACCCCCTAATCATCAAGAAGCTTTGAACATGGCCCGCAAATTGATAGAGACGGTGGACGAAATCGTAGTACCGGCACCTAAAGCCGAGGACAAGTCGGGTAACAACAAAAGAAAATGGGAAGCTCCCCAATCAAGCAACAACAACTTTGCCAAGAAATCTTTCACCTCCGACGGCAAGAAGGGTTATGCCGGAAATCTACCTCTTTGCAACAAATGCAACAAACATCACTTTGGCGAATGTAGTAAGCTAATTTGCCATCGGTGCCAAGGAATTGGTCATAAGGCCAACGATTGTAAAAGTGCCACTCCCGTCGCTCGAAAGTGGCCCAATGCACCAAAGACGGGCACTTGTTACGAATGTGGCCAAATGGGCCATTATAGAAATGCATGCCCGAAGAGGAAAGATAACCCCAATACGCGCGGCCGAGCTTTCAACATCAACACCTAGGAAGCCCGAGATGATAATGAATTGGTCACGGGTACGTTTCTTCTCAACAACACTTATGTTACTTGTTTATTCGATTCGGGTGCCGATAAGAGTTTTATATCCAAGACTTTGACTCATTCTTTTAATACTCCACCACGTCCACTAGATACCACTTATACCATTGAAGTGGCCAACGGAAAACTATTGAGTGCCGACAAATATTACCGGGGGTGTACGTTAAACATTTTGGGTAATGAGTTTGAAATTGACTTGATACCCATGGAACTAGGGAGCTTCGATGTAATAATTGGTATGAATTGGCTAGCCAAAACGAAATCTCACATCCTTTGTGATCTTAACGCAATCCGAATCCCTATCGAGAATGGTGAACCTTTGATCGTCTATGGCAATAAGATTTGCACCAGCCTCAACCTCGTTTCGTGTATTAAAGTTAGAAAACTACTCCGTAAGTGTTGTTTTGCGATCCTTGCTCACGTTAAGAAAGTCGAGTCCGATGAGAAGCACATCGATGATGTGTCAATTGTTAGTGACTATTCCGATGTATTTCCCGATGAATTGCCGGGTCTTCCACCTCATCGACCGGTTGAATTCCAAATCGATCTTATTCCGGGAGCCGCACCCGTAGCACGTGCACCATATAGACTCGCTCCATCCGAAATGCAAGAATTGCAAAGTCAAATCCAAGAACTACTTGATCGTGGTTTTATCCAACCTAGCCATTCACCTTGGGGCGCTCCGATTTTGTTTGTTAAAAAGAAAGACGGATCCCTACGAATGTGCATTGACTATCGTGAACTAAACAAATTAACGGTAAAGAACCGATATCCTCTTCCTCGCATCGATGACCTCTTTGATCAACTACAAGGGTCTTGTGTATATTCGAAAATCGATCTCCGCTCGGGTTATCATCAATTGAGGGTTAAGGGGGAAGATGTCTCCAAAACCGCTTTCCGAACTCGTTATGGTAGTTATGAATTCCTTGTCATGCCATTTGGTCTCACTAACGCACCGGCGGTATTCATGGATCTTATGAACCGCGTGTGCAAACCGTATCTCGATAAATTCATTATTGTGTTCATCGATGACATATTGATCTATTCTAAAAATGAAGAAGAGCACGAACAACATCTCCGACTTGTGCTTGAACTCTTGAGACAAGAACGACTTTATGCCAAATTCTCCAAGTGTGAATTTTGGTTGAAGGAAGTTCAATTTCTTGGTCATGTTGTAAGTGATCAAGGTATTAAAGTCGATCCCACGAAAATCGAAGCCATTAGTAAATGGGAGACTCCTACTACTCCTACTCTCATTCGTCAATTCTTGGGTCTCGCCGGGTACTATCGTAGATTCATCGAAAACTTCTCTTTGGTTGCACGTCCTCTAACCGCATTAACTCACAAGGGAAAGAAATTCATTTGGGGGACCGAGCAAGAATCCGCGTTTCAAATCTTGAAGATAAAGCTAACCACCGCTCCTATCTTGTCACTTCCCGAAGGCAATGATGATTTTGTTATATATTGCGATGCCTCAAAACATGGTTTTGGGTGTGTATTGATGCAACGGAAGAAAGTCATTGCTTATGCCTCTCGACAACTCAAAATTCATGAACGAAATTACATGACTCATGATCTCGAACTTGGAGCCGTTGTCTTTGCACTTAAAATGTGGAGACACTATCTTTATGGAACCAAGAGTACTATCTTCACCGATCACAAAAGCCTTCAACACATCTTCGATCAAAAGCAACTAAACATGAGACAACGAAGGTGGATTGAAACCTTAAACGATTACGATTGCGAGCTTCGTTACCATCCCGGGAAGGCAAATGTAGTAGCCGATGCCTTAAGTCGAAAAGAAAGAGCGGTGCCTCTTCGTGTCCGAGCCTTAAACATCACCATCCACACAAACCTTAATAGCCAAATTCGGGTAGCCCAAGATGAGGCTCTCAAGGATGAAAACCTTTCACGCAAGCTCTTGAACATTCTCATCTCTCGATTCGAAATTAGGGAGACCGGACTCCGATATTACACCGGAAGGATTTGGGTGCCTAGTTATGGGGACCTACGAAGCCTTATTTTAGATGAAGCCCATAAGTCACGATACTCGATTCACCCCGGTGCCAATAAGATGTACCACGACCTTAAACAACTATATTGGTGGCCGAACATCAAAAGGGACGTAGCTACTTATGTTTCCAAGTGTTTGACATGTTCCAAAGTTAAAGCCGAACACCAAAGACCGTCCGGACTACTTCAACAACCCGAGATCCCGCAATGGAAGTAGGAAAGGATAACGATGGATTTTATCACCAAGCTACCAAAAACGACGGGCGGTTATGATACCATTTGGGTCATTGTTGACCGACTCACCAAATCCGCGCACTTCCTAGCCATGAAGGAAACCGACAACATGGAGAAACTCGCACAACTCTACATCAAAGAAATCATAGCCCGACACGGTGTACCCTTATCGATTATCTCCGACCGAGATGGCCGTTTTGTTTCTAGATTTTGGCGTACTTTGCAAGAAGCATTGGGAACGCGTTTAGACATGAGCACCGCATATCATCCACAAACCGATGGACAAAGCGAACGCACAATTCAAACCTTGGAAGACATGCTACGAGCTTGCGTTGTCGACTTTGGAAAAGCTTGGGATAAGCACTTGCCTCTCGCCGAATTCTCCTACAACAATAGTTATCACGCGAGTATTAACGCCGCACCATTCGAAGCATTATATGGCCGAAAATGTCGTTCTCCTCTTTGTTGGGCCGAAGTAGGCGACAAACAAATCACCGGTCCCGAACTCACTCACGAAACCACCGAGAAGATCGTTCAAATCTGAGATAGGCTTCGGACGGCCCGGAGTCGTCAAAAGAGTTATACCGACAAACGACGCAACGACCTCGAATTTCAAGTCGGTGACTGAGTAATGTTAAAAGTCGCACCTTGGAAAGGTGTAATCCACTTTGGGAAACTCGGGAAGCTAAATCCGCGGTATATTGGTCCCTTCGAAATCTTGGAGCGTGTTAGAACCGTTGCTTATCGTTTAGATCTTCTGCCTCAACTGAGTTCTGTTCATCCTACCTTCCATGTATCTAACTTGAAAAAGTGTTTAGCCGAACCCGAACTCGTCATCCCTCTTGAAGAGCTTACTATCGATGACAAACTTCATTTTGTGGAGGAACCGGTTGAAATTGTGGACACCTCCGCCAAAACGTTAAAACCAAGCCGAATCCCAATTGTCAAGGTCCGTTGGAATGCTAAAAGGGGACCCGAGTTTACTTGGGAAAGACAAGATCAAATGCAAAGGAAGTATCCTCATCTATTCGTGAATTCGGAAACGCAAGATCTCGAGGAAGAAACAACGACTACTACGCCTACTTAAATTTCGGGACGAAATTTCTTTTAAGGAGTAGGTAATGTAACATCCCGCCTTTTTCCGGTTACTTTCCGTTTAACTATTTTAAAGTCCGTTATATATTTATAACATCTTTCGTTAATACGTGTTTTAAATTATCTCGATTAGGTAATTCACGCACCCGATTCAAACTTGAGGGACTAAAATTGACACGGGGCAAACTAGTTGACTAGGTCACCTAGTCCACCCCAATAACCACCATTCAACCATCTCCATCTCTCTCTCTTTCTCTCTAGCAAGAACACACACACAATTTCCAAATTCATTCAATCATCATCTAAATTCGATCTAGGAGGCTTGCAACAAAATAAATTACATATTCGTGATCCTCTCTTCACCCTCTTCATTTTGGTACCAACTTCATCTCGTTTGGGTAACATTTCTAAAACTCTAGATTTCTCTAAATTCGTGTTTTTGACTTGAAATGGTGTTAGTTAGTGTCTATGGCTCATTATGATGTCGTGTATGTAATTTGTAGGCTCGATCTTGTTATTTGGTGTAACTAGCATGAGCACTTGAAATGGGTTAGTTTAACCTTTGATTTTGAATGATAAAATGTGTTTAGATGTTAATGGTTGTGTGTTCAAAGTGTTAGTTACTTCATTAACTTCGTTTTGGTGTGTTGATTGACATGAAAACCTTACATTAACATGATTATTGGTTTTGAGATTTTGGGTTAGGGTTTGATAAGCTTTGTATGAACTTTTGATGTATCAAATGCTATGAAATATTGTTGATAAGTGTTTTGTTGCAACGTGTGTTTGATTACCTTCGAAACGGCATATCATACATGTAAATTGGTTACCCGAATTATGAAATGCGTTTTTAGAACTTGAACCTTTGATTATGAAAGTTTAATGCGGTTTTGGGTTGTTGTAGGTGTTAAATTACTTGTTGAAATGTGTCTAGTCATTGTCTTCGTCAAATTACCTTCCCAACGGTATAAAATACTTGACTTGATTGTTTGCGGATCATAAATTGTGTTTAATTGGTTTTTGGTTCGTGTACTTAGAAACTTACTGCATCAGACTGGAATACCAATCTGGACGCCGTCCAGATCCTTGGACGCCGTCCCAGATTACAAAGCTGGACGCCGTCCAGATCTTTGGACGCCGTCCCAGCCTTCAAAGCTGGACGCCGTCCAGAAAATCTGGACGCCGTCCAGATACACTGGCAGCTTCTGTCTTCGTTGGTCGTTTTACGAAAAATGTTTGCTATACTATGGACCTCCGATTCACATGTAACTTGTTCTAACATGCTCATGTATGATTAAAAACCTCAGAAAAATAGTTCGGGACCCGACCCGAACGTGTTGACTTTTTCGTTGACTTTGACCCGACCAAGTTGACTTTTAATCAAACTTAACCAAATGTTTGTGCAATCATTCTAACATGCTTTTATACTTGTACCTTGCATGAAACATGACAATTTGATTCACATGCTATTATGATCGAGTCTTAACGAGCCATAGGACTAATTGAACATCTTTGACTAATCGTGACTATCGTTATTGATACAACCTATTTGTTTAGGTCAAGACTAGCATTGTTCTTTTCACACGTTTACTTGTTGAAGTACTTTACTACTCGTGCACTCAAGGTGAGATCATAGTCCCACTTTTACACTTTTGAAACTTATATTTGGGATGAGAAAACATAAACGTTCCTTTTTAACTAAGTGAACACAAGTACAGGAAAACAAACATTCTACATACGAGTTTAGAACAAAAATCCCCAATTCGATTATCATTAGTTACACTTGCCGGGTGTAAGCGAGAACTTATGTTATATGGCCATATGGGTTTGACAAACCCTCATTCAAACGGTTCGCTACCGTTTACGAATGAAATATATTTTCGAGAAACAGTGTATGTTCTAGCACTAAGGTGATGGGGTTCTATGGAAGGAATGTTAAGCATTGATAATTGGGTGCACGTGAAACAAACTTTTGGAATGTATTACTATTATCTCATTGTTGCAAATCTTGTGGTTCACTTGTACTTACTTACTCAAACCTATGATTTCACCAACGTTTTCATTGACAGATTTCTATGTTTTTCTCAGGTCCTTGAACGATACATGATACATGCTTCCGCTCATTATTTTGATACTTGCATTGGATGTCGAGTATATATATGCATACATGGAGCGTCTTTTGGCTACTTTTAAATTGTGTCGCATAAGTTTCATTTGTACTTATAACCTTGTAACGTAACTTGTGGTGGAACTATTCTTGCAAACTTTGAACAATCTTTACATTTGAAATGAATGCGACATATCTTTTGGTCAAACGTTGTTTTAAAGACTTATGATCAAGTAACGGGACCTAAGTAGACGGCGCCGTCAATGACGATTTTGTCGGGTCGCTACACCAAAAGCAACAGAGATTAATATCATATTAACTCATTAAATCCATGATTACATCTGAAGAAAATATATATGCAAGTATATTTTCATAAAGATTGTAAGTAAAAAAAATAATTCTTTCGTACAAACTGTTAATGATGAAAATATTTTAACGGGTAGGTAATACCCGTGGAATATTTAGATTTCACATTAATATGTTACAATGTACATTCTTTGAAATCTGATTCAACAGTCATTTACTATCCTACATACATTCACAGATATACGAATCCGTTCAGCCCAGAATAACCATTTTCATTCAATTTCATATTTGGATTTTGACTTATCAGAATCCAACAAGTGGCATAATGAAGAAAACATTGGACAAAATAAAATTTGTTAGAAACAAAACAATTAACTATGAGAAATTTTGTTAAGAATCCACGCTAACAAAATCCTAGCTAACTGTTCCTAGCTAACTGATTACATTTTATTTATCGCAATTTATTTATCGCAATTTTATTTATCGTCATTTAATTTCTGTTATTTATTTTACGCACTTTAAATATCGGGACACGTATACAAGGTTTTTACATATCATATTGATGCATCTATATATATTATTTGGAATAACCATATATACTCTATATGCAGTAATGATTGAGTTAGCTATACAGGGTTGAGGTTGATTCTACAATAATATATATACTTTGAGTTGTGATCGAGTCTGAGACATGTACACGGGTCACGATACGTATTAATTAATTCGAATATTATATATTAAACTATATATGAATTATTAGACTGTTAACTGTGGACTATCAACTGCGGACTAATGACATTGGACAATTTAAATGAATTAAAATATTGATTATAACATATGAAACTAAACATTTCTTCAAGTTTGCCACTTGATCTCATCTCAAACCTCATTTGTATCTTGAGGATTCCAATCTGCGTACAAACCTGTAACAACCCGAGTTTTTTCGTTAAAACTTCCATTAAATACTTGACGATCGTTAGTTAAATCATACAATTTTCATACGCCAATTTTTTTTTTCAGAATAGTTAACAGTGGCTACGTGAAACTTTTTCGTATCTAAAGTAATTAAATGTGTACTTGATCCTTAGTGGATTACTTGAATTAATATGTTATATTAATTAGTGAACTTAATTCGGTTGACGAATTAAACTAGAAATGATACGATTAAAGTTAATCGCCTAGAAAACTTTTCAGTTAACGGAACTCCGAAAAACGATAGAATAATTATTCTTAATAATTATTGAACTTATGAAAGAAATTTAATTTATTATTTACTTAATGAATTAAACACGGTGATTTTGTTTCAACGACTAGTTAACGTTCCGGAGATTCGGTACGGTTAATGACACTCGAAACGAACCACGCGCGAACGAGCTTTTACACAAAACGAGCCCGAGACCCGAGCCCGAGGCCACATGGCCATGATCTCATACCTCATCATCCTTGGTCCCATGAGTAGCCAATGCATGTTGACTATTAGTTTAGGCACATGTTTGTTGACTTTTAGTTTTTAGGCAACTAACTACATTCCCTTAAATTCTAAATAATTAGAGAACATGTTCCATTTTTTTTTCCTCTCATTCAGACCCATCTTCATCATATCATCACCATCTTCAATCCCAAATTAAACATCACATAATTGCTTGATCGTTAAATCACTTGCGGATTCGTGTTCCTCTCGTTCTCCTCTACGCGTAGATACAAGTAATTGCTTGATTAGTGGTAAAATCTCTCAAACCCAAATTATTAAAAATCTGATTTTATTGATGTTTCATAGTTTATGTTGTCAATTGCTCAAGTGTATACGCGTTATTGTTGATTGGTGTCTTTAATTTGATCAATTGATGTTGTTTACATGAAAAATAAATTTTATTCTCTAGGATCTGATAAGAGTTGACTTTTGATCTGATCTTATAACATGTTTAGATGATTAGCTTTCGAAAAACTATTAACTTTAGGCTTTGGAATCACTTGATTTCGTTTCCGGATGATCAAGTTATGACCAATTGAAATTAACGTTGTGTTTTTGTGATTGATCAGAAATCTGGGTTTGATAGAAAATGAATTGGATTGTGAAATTTTTACCATTGGATAGGTAATTTAAAAACACTCAGTTTACACTAGGATATCATGTTGTTTGCTTATGTAAAACCCGAGATATGCTTGAATTAGTGTAAAAGTAGTTTTATACAGCACTTGCATGAAAACGACCTTGTATGATAAAATGTGTTAGCTTCTGTGATTAAATCTTTGCATATTTGAAATCTACACAAAAAGTACTTCATCTTTCATGTAGATATCATAGGCTAATTGTATCTATATCTTCGGCTAATCGCGTGCGAATGTGACTAGCGAAACTAGAATCGAATCTGTAAATTGCTCTCTGTTTTATACTCTGTGGATTGTGTTTATTGAATGAGGATGTAAGCTTCTGGAATATGAATTTTAACATGATATGTGACTTATTGTTAGTTTATGTCAATCTCTGAAACCTTATGCATTGGGCACAATAGGGCCATACTTTATGTAAATTCTGATTTGAGCTGAAAAACTGAATGTTCAATTTGCATGAATAAACTGTACAAATTGGCTAAACCAAAATTTCTCAATTTTTGATATGTGTTAGCTTAACTTGTTTTTGAACTATGGCCACTGGTCTTGTATCGATTGCATGTTCCTAACTCTGGTTATAGCTAAAACCAAATCAGTGCACGGTCAGAAACTGACTTGGTGAACCCCAAATGTACCCCTTCTGATTCCTGACTTTTAATTATCGTATGAGACCCTGGCCGGATTTTTTGGAATTGATTTTGAGTATACTTATGATCTGGAGTTTGCCATGTTTACTTGAATTTTGTAGTATGAGATAATATGCTAAGTTTGCTACATGTACATGAACTTTGTGCACAACGATAAACTGAAATTGTGAAATTGACCAATTATGATCTAAAACGTGTTGTTTGACTTAGGTTTGATATGTTGACCAACATTTGACATGAACCTACTGATGTTGACTTTATTTGACTACTTTAACCAAGTTTGACTTTCGGTTTGACTTCGGTTGACTTTGTTTGACTTGCATGAATTAGTTGACTGTATGTTGACTTCTACTTTGAAACGCATCGATTCGAGCAATAAGACAACTTATACTATGAAACCACACTTGTTTAAGACATATTTATTGACCAACCTACATACATATACTTAGGTTGCATTACTCGGCTATAAACCGTACAAGTAAATTGTCCACTTTTCAATCCGAGCTTTATTCAAAGGTGAGTCTACAGTCCCGCTTTTTACATGTTTTCAGGGATGAGAATACATGCTGTTATACTTACATTATCAAATTCTTTTGTATTGACACGAGTACTATATATGCATATTGAGTTTGTTCAAAAAGCCTCTAGCTTGAATACTTTAAATACCATCGGTGTAGGCACAATTTAGATGGACGGATCCGTTAGGTTGACAACCTCACCCGCTATAAAAACTGTGGTGCATTTACTTTGAACATTAAGACACTCGAACAAGTGTATAACATTTTATGAGGTAAAGGCGAGTATAGTGGATTCTATACTCGGGTCATTGCTAGTATTCAGGTGCTCATAGATTATGCAAACGTTTCGCAACTTGGAGTTGTACTTGTAAAATCTCGTGGTCAAAGAAACTAAACTATATTTCTGATAACTATTTTTCAGATACTATACAACATTATTTAAAACTGTGGTTTACGAACAAATGAGATAAAACTTGACATGGTATTGTCAACGAATATTTAAAACTTGACATGGTATTGTCTACAAATAATTGAAACTTGACATGGTAGTGTCAACAAACTTTTGAAATGGGACACGGATTTGTCTAACTTTTAACATTGAACCTTGGCGGTCTTCCACTAATAACCGTTTTCGAAATGTATTTCTTAAACATACTGTATTGTTTACCTAAAACCTGTAGATTCACTCAACATTGTTGTTGATCCGTTTGGCGTGTTTTATTCTCAGGTATTAATTGCTTTCGCTGTAGAATATTGATGTTACATAGAAGTCAAGCCAAGCACTGGGACCAGAGTTAACATTCCGTTAAAGGGATTTTTGACGGGGTGTTACAGATGGTATCAGAGATTTGGCTATAGAGAACTAGGATACATTAGTGTGTCTAACCATAGGGCGAATTAGTGAAGTCTAGTCTATAGTCGTGTGTCTTGGATGACTTTTATACACCATACATGCACTATTTACTTCACAATACGACATGTAGGGCTACACATTACATCACGTACATATACACCCTATACCCATATGATATGGACTTGAACTAAACGTTATACTACGAATCACATACGTACACGCGACGCTAGATTTAACTAAATTAAGTTGATTACGCCATCTTGAACTTATGGAGTTATGTCGAATGAAAATGTGAGATAGCGTAATGTAATGACCGGGATTACATTACGGTAACTCATATAGAAGTTCCGACATCGCAAAATAAGGAATTGGGAGCGAGCCAAGTAGGTTACTTGGATAAATACCGTTTAGAACATAAACCGTTTAATTTCAAATATGAGTAGAAATTTACACCGTACGATTTAATTGTTATTATAACCTATAAGGAGCGTGTAATCACATCACAATTCGTCACTACCCGACACTGTCCGTCATCCCTGATTTCTACTTGGCACTACGAAGACACTGCCTGGACATACTCATCATCTTATACCACTACCCCTTGCTATTTATCGTTGGTTACTACTACTCAACGCCGCCTCTCACCACTAGTCGCGACCGATCACTACTTCTCACTGCTTATCATTTTTAATCCACCGACATCTTAGTGCAATTATTGTACCAATTACATATAGGCTAATTGAAATGTCCCGTTCTTATTGATTAAAAACGTTCCATATTAATTGATTTCTTTGCGAGGTTTTGACCTCTATATGAGACGTTTTTCAAAGACTGCATTCATTTTAAAACAAACCATAACCTTTATTTCATCAATAAAGTTTTAAAAAGCTTTACGTAGATTATCAAATAATGATAATCTAAAATATCCTGTTTACACACGACCATTACATAATGGTTTACAATACAAATATGTTACAACAAAATAAGTTTCTTGAATGCAGTTTTTACACAATATCATACAAGCATGGACTCCAAATCTCGTCCTTATTTAAGTATGCGACAGCGGAAGCTCTTAATAATCACCTGAGAATAAACATGCTTAAAACGTCAACAAAAATGTTGGTGAGTTATACGTTTAACCTATATATATCAAATCATAATAATAGACCACAAGATTTCATATTTCAATACACATCCCATACATAGAGATAAAAATCATTCATATGGTGAACACCTGGCAACCGACATTAACAAGATGCATATATAAGAATATCCCCATCATTCCGGGACACCCTTCGGATATGATATACATTTCGAAGTACTAAAGCATCCGGTACTTTGGATGGGGTTTGTTAGGCCCAATAGATCTATCTTTAGGATTCGCGTCAATTAGGGTGTCTGTTCCCTAATTCTTAGATTACCAGACTTAATAAAAAGGGGCATATTCGACTTCGAAAATTCAACCATAGAATGTAGTTTCACGTACTTGTGTCTATTTTGTAAATCATTTATAAAACCTGCATGTATTCTCATCCCAAAAATATTAGATTTTAAAAGTGGGACTATAACTCACTTTCACAGATTTTTACTTCGTCGGGAAGTAAGACTTGACCACCGGTTGATTCACGAACCTATAACAATATATACATATATATCAAAGTATGTTTAAAATATATTTACAACACTTTTAATATATTTTGATGTTTTAAGTTTATTAAGTCAGCTGTCCTCGTTAGTAACCTACAACTAGTTGTCCACAGTTAGATGTACAGAAATAAATCGATAATTATTATCTTGAATCAATCCACGACCCAGTGTATACGTATCTCAGTATTGATCACAACTCAAACTATATATATTTTGGAATCAACCTCAACCCTGTATAGCTAACTCCAACATTCACATATAGAGTGTCTATGGTTGTTCCGAAATATATATAGATGTGTCGACATGATAGGTCGAAACATTGTATACGTGTCTATGGTATCTCAAGATTACATAATATACAATACAAGTTGATTAAGTTATGGTTGGAATAGATTTGTTACCAATTTTCACGTAGCTAAAATGAGAAAAATTATCCAATCTTGTTTTACCCATAACTTCTTCATTTTAAATCCGTTTTGAGTGAATCAAATTGCTATGGTTTCATATTGAACTCTATTTTATGAATATAAACATAAAAGTATAGGTTTATAGTCGGAGAAATAAGTTACAAGTCATTTTTGTAAAGTTAGTCATTTCAGTCGAAAGAACGACGTCTAGATGACCATTTTAGAAAACATACTTCCACTTTGAGTTTAACCATAATTTTTGGATATAGTTTCATGTTCATAATAAAAATCATTTTCTCAGAATAACAACTTTTAAATCAAAGTTTATCATAGTTTTTAATTAACTAACCCAAAACAGCCCGCGGTGTTACTACGACGGCGTAAATCCGGTTTTACGGTGTTTTTCGTGTTTTCAGGTTTTAAATCATTAAGTTAACATATCATATAGATATAGAACATGTGTTTAGTTGATTTTAAAAGTCAAGTTAGAAGGATTAACTTTTGTTTGCGAACAAGTTTAGAATTAACTAAACTATGTTCTAGTGATTACAAGTTTAAACCTTCGAATAAGATAGCTTTATATGTATGAATCGAATGATGTTATGAACATCATTACTACCTTAAGTTCCTTAGATAAACCTACTGGAAAAGAGAAAAATGGATCTAGCTTCAACGGATCCTTGGATGGCTCGAAGTTCTTGAAGCAGAATCATGACACGAAAACAAGTTCAAGTAAGATCATCACTTGAAATAAGATTGTTATAGTTATAGAAATTGAACCAAAGTTTGAATATGATTATTACCTTGTATTAGAATGATAACCTACTGTAAGAAACAAAGATTTCTTGAGGTTGGATGATCACCTTACAAGATTGGAAATGAGCTAGCAAACTTGAAAGTATTCTTGATTTTATGAAACTAGAACTTTTGGAATTTATGAAGAACACTTAGAACTTGAAGATAGAACTTGAGAGAGATCAATTAGATGAAGAAAATTGAAGAATTAAAGTGTTTGTAGGTGTTTTTGGTCGTTGGTGTATGGATTAGATATAAAGGATATGTAATTTTGTTTTCATGTAAATAAGTCATGAATGATTACTCATATTTTTGTAATTTTATGAGATATTTCATGCTAGTTGCCAAATGATGGTTCCCACATGTGTTAGGTGACTCACATGGGCTGCTAAGAGCTGATCATTGGAGTGTATATACCAATAGTACATACATCTAAAAGCTGTGTATTGTACGAGTACGAATACGGGTGCATACGAGTAGAATTGTTGATGAAACTGAACGAGGATGTAATTGTAAGCATTTTTGTTAAGTAGAAGTATTTTGATAAGTGTCTTGAAGTCTTTCAAAAGTGTATGAATACATATTAAAACACTACATGTATATACATTTTAACTGAGTCGTTAAGTCATCGTTAGTCGTTACATGTAAATGTTGTTTTGAAACCTTTAGGTTAACGATCTTGTTAAATGTTGTTAACCCAATGTTTATAATATCAAAAGAGATTTTAAATTATTATATTATCATGATATTATGATGTACAAATATCTCTTAATATGATATATATACATTAAATGTCGTTACAACGATAATCGTTACATATATGTCTCGTTTCAAAATCATTAAGTTAGTAGTCTTGTTTTTACATATGTAGTTCATTGTTAATATACTTAATGATATGTTTACTTATCATAATATCATGTTAACTATATATATAACCATATATATGTCATCATATAGTTTTTACAAGTTTTAACGTTCGTGAATCACCGGTCAACTTGGGTAGTCAATTGTCTATATGAAACCTATTTCAATTAATCAAGTCTTAACAAGTTTGATTGCTTAATATGTTGGAAACATTTAATCATGTAAATATCAATCTCAATTAATATATATAAACATGGAAAAGTTCGGGTCACTACAGTACCTACCCGTTAAATAAATTTCGTCCCGAAATTTTAAGCTGTTGAAGGTGTTGACGAATCTTCTGGAAAGAGATGCGGGTATTTCTTCTTCATCTGATCTTCACACTCCCAGGTGAACTCGGGTCCTCTACGAGCATTCCATCGAACCTTAACAATTGGTATCTTGTTTTGCTTAAGTCTTTTAACCTCACGATCCATTATTTCGACGGGTTCTTCGATGAATTGAAGTTTTTCGTTGATTTGGATTTCATCTAACGGAATAGTGAGATCTTATTTAGCAAAACATTTCTTCAAATTCGAGACGTGGAAAGTGTTATGTACAGCCGTGAGTTGTTGAGGTAATTCAAGTCGGTAAGCTACTGGTCCGACACGATCAATAATCTTGAATGGTCCAATATACCTTGGATTTAATTTCCCTCGTTTACCAAATCGAACAACGCCTTTCCAAGGTGCAACTTTAAGCATGACCATCTCTCCAATTTCAAATTCTATATCTTTTCTTTTAATGTCAGCGTAGCTCTTTTGTCGACTTTGGGCAGTTTTCAACCGTTGTTGAATTTGGATGATCTTCTCGGTAGTTTCTTGTATAATCTCCGGACCCGTAATCTGTCTATCCCCCACTTCACTCCAACAAATCGGAGACCTGCACTTTCTACCATAAAGTGCTTCAAACGGCGCCATCTCAATGCTTGAATGGTAGCTGTTGTTGTAGGAAAATTCTGCTAACGGTAGATGTCGATCCCAACTATTTCCGAAATCAATAACACATGCTCGTAGCATGTCTTCAAGCATTTGTATCGTCCTTTCGCTCTGCCCATCGGTTTGTGGATGATAGGCAGTACTCATGTCTAGACGAGTTCCTAATGCTTGCTGTAATGTCTGCCAGAATCTTGAAATAAATCTGCCATCCCTATCAGAGATAATAGAGATTGGTATTCCATGTCTGGAGATGACTTCCTTTAAATACAGTCGTGCTAACTTCTCCATCTTGTCATCTTCTCTTATTGGCAGGAAGTGTGCTGATTTGGTGAGACGATCAACTATTACCCAAATAGTATCAAAACCACTTGCAGTCCTTGGCAATTTAGTGATGAAATCCATGGTAATGTTCTCCCATTTCCATTCTGGGATTTCGGGTTGTTGAAGTAGACCTGATGGTTTCTGATGCTCAGCTTTGACCTTAGAACACGTCAAACATTCTCCTACATATTTAGCAACATCGGCTTTCATACCCGGCCACCAAAAATGTTTCTTGAGCTCCTTGTACATCTTCCCCGTTCCAGGATGTATTGAGTATCTGGTTTTATGAGCTTCTCTAAGTACCATTTCTCTCATATCTCCAAATTTTGGTACCCAAATCCTTTCAGCCCTATACCGGGTTCCGTCTTCCCGAATATTAAGATGCTTCTCCGATCCTTTGGGTATTTCATCCTTTAAATTTCCCTCTTTTAAAACTCCTTGTTGCGCCTCCTTTATTTGAGTAGTAAGGTTATTATGTATCATTATATTCATAGATTTTACTCGAATGGGTTCTCTGTCCTTCCTGCTCAATGCATCGGCTACCACATTTGCCTTCCCCGGGTGGTAACGAATCTCAAAGTCGTAATCATTCAATAATTCAATCCACCTACGCTGCCTCATATTCAGTTATTTCTGATTAAATATGTGTTGAAGACTTTTGTGGTCGGTATATATAATACTTTTGACCCCATATAAGTAGTGCCTCCAAGTCTTTAATGCAAAAACAACCGCGCCTAATTCCAAATCATGCGTCGTATAATTTTGTTCGTGAATCTTCAATTGTCTAGACGCATAAGCAATCACCTCCGTTCGTTGCATTAATACACAACCGAGACCTTGCTTTGATGCGTCACAATAAATCACAAAATCATCATTCCCTTCAGGCAATGACAATATAGGTGCCGTAGTTAGCTTTTTCTTCAATAACTGAAACGCTTTCTCTTGTTCATCATTCCATTCAAATTTCTTCCCTTTATGCGTTAATGCAGTCAAGGGTTTTGCTATTCTGGAAAAGTCTTGGATGAACCTTCTGTAGTAACCAGCTAGTCCTAAAAACTGGCGTACGTGTTTCAGAGTTTTCGGGGTTTCCCACTTTTCAACAGTTTCTATCTTTGCTGGATCCACCTTAATACCTTCTTTGTTCACTATGTGACCGAGGAATTGAACTTCTTCCAACCAAAATGCACACTTTGAAAACTTAGCGTACAATTCTTCCTTCCTCAATACTTCTAACACCTTTCTCAAATGTTCACCGTGTTCTTGGTCATTCTTTGAGTAAATAAGTATGTCATCAATGAAAACAATGACAAACTTGTCAAGGTATGGTCCACACACTCAGTTCATAAGGTCCATGAACACAGCTGGTGCATTAGTTAAACCAAACGGCATGACCATAAACTCGTAATGACCGTAACGTGTTCTGAAAGCAGTCTTTGGAATATCATCTTCTTTCACCCGCATTTGATGATACCCGGAACGTAAGTCAATCTTTGAATAAACAGAATAGCCTTGTAGTTGATCAAATAAGTCGTCGATTCTCGGTAGTGGGTAGCGGTTCTTGATGGTAAGTTTGTTCAACTCTCGGTAGTCGATACACAACCTGAATGTACCATCTTTCTTCTTGACAAACAAAACAGGAGCTCCCCACGGTGATGTGCTTGGTCGAATGAAACCACGCTCTAAAAGTTCTTGTAATTGGCTTTGCAGTTCTTTCATCTCGCTGGGTGCAAGTCTGTAAGGAGCACGAGCTATTGGTGCAGCTCCTGGTACAAGATCTATTTGAAATTCAACGGATCGATGTGGGGGTAGTCCCGGTAATTCTTTCGGAAATACATCGGGAAATTCTTTTGCAATGGGAACATCATTGATGCTCTTTTCTTCAGTTTGTACTTTCTCGACGTGTGCTAGAACAGTATAGCAACCTTTTCTTATTAGTTTTTGTGCCTTCAAATTACTAATAAGATGTAGCTTCGTGTTGCCCTTTTCTCCGTACACCATTAAGGGTTTTCCTTTTTCTCGTATAATGCGAATTGCATTTTTGTAACAGACGATCTCTGCTTTCACTTCTTTCAACCAGTCCATACCGATTATCACATCAAAACTCCCTAACTCTACTGGTATCAAATCAATCTTAAATGTTTCGCTAACCAGTTTAATTTCTCGATTCCGACATATATTATCTGCTGAAATTAATTTACCATTTGCTAATTCGAGTAAAAATTTACTATCCAAAGGCGTCAATGGACAACTTAATTTAGCACAAAAATCTCTACTCATATAGCTTCTATCCGCACCCGAATCAAATAAAACGTAAGCAGATTTATTGTCAATAAGAAACGTACCCGTAACAAGCTCCGGGTCTTCCTGTGCCTCTGCCGCATTAATATTGAAAACTCTTCCGCGGCCTTGTCCATTCGTGTTCTCCTGGTTCGGGCAATTTCTAATAATGTGGCCCGGTTTTCCACATTTATAACAAACTACATTGGCATAACTTGCTACGACACTACTTGCTCCGCCATTACTCGTTCCGACACCATTTGTTCCTTTCGTTCTATTAACCCCTGGTCCGTAAACCTCACACTTCGCCGCGCTATGACCATTTCTTTTACACTTGTTGCAAAATTTGGTGCAGAACCCCGAGTGATACTTTTCACACCTTTGGCATAGCTGCTTCTGATTGTTGTTGTTGTTGCGGTTATTATTGTTGTTGGGATGATTGTTGTAGTTGCTGTTGCTGTTGTTGTTGTTGTTGTTGTTGTTGGGCCGTTTGTTGTTGTTGCGATTGATGTTGCGATTGTTGGGATAATTGTTGCGATTATTGTTGTAATTGCTGTTGTTGTTGTATTGGTGATTCTTATCACCGTTATCCTCCCACTTTCTTTTGACTTGCTTCACATTGGCCTCTTCAGCAGTCTGTTCTTTAATTCTTTCTTCAATCTGGTTCACTAGTTTGTGAGCCATTCTACATGCCTGTTGTATAGAGGCGGGCTCGTGTGAACTTATATCTTCTTGAATTCTTTCCGGTAATCCTTTCACAAATGCGTCGATCTTCTCTTCCTCATCTTCGAATGCTCCCGGACACAATAGGCACAATTCTGTGAATCGTCTTTCGTACTTGGTAATATCAAATCCTTGGGTTCGTAACCCTCTAAGTTCTGTCTTGAGCTTATTGACCTCGGTTCTGGGACGGTACTTCTCGTTCATCAAGTGCTTGAATGCTGACCACGGTAGTGCGTACGCATCATCTTGTCCCACTTGCTCTAGATAGGTATTCCACCATGTTAACGCAGAACCTGTGAAGGTATGCGTAGCGTACTTCACTTTGTCCTCTTCAGTACACTTACTTATGGAAAACACCGATTCGACCTTCTCGGTCCACCGTTTCAATCCGATCGGTCCTTCGGTTCCATCAAATTCCAAAGGTTTGCAGGCAGTGAATTCTTTGTAGGTGCATCCTACACGATTTCCTGTACTGCTAGATCCAAGGTTATTGTTGGTATGTAGCGCAGCCTGTACTGCGGCTATGTTTGAAGCTAGAAAAGTACGGAATTCCTCTTCATTCATATTCACGGTGTGTCGAGTAGTCGGTGCCATTTCCTTCAAAATAGTCAAATGGAACAAGTTAATCATACAGAATATTAAGAGTAGTTAATAGTATTTCGTAGCATAATATGAACTCATTTATAAAAGCTTTTTCTTCATATTAGCGTTTTATAAGTTTAAATTCGGGTAGTACCTACCCGTTAAGTTCATACTTAGTAGCTAATATACAATTCAACTACTACAATTCTATATGAAAAACAGATTATAATAATATTTCGCGTTCAAACTTTTATACAATATTTTACAAACTTACAATACCGCTTATTTTACATAAAGCATGAAATATAGCACACAATAACTTTGATACAAGATAGTTGTGAAGATAATTCTAGCTAGTACACAAGTCGTTCAGCAAAGACAATAAAGACACGTAATTCATACGTCCAGAAACAAGTCATGCATTCTGGTTTTACTAGGATTACTTCCCATCCTTGGTCTTGTGGAACATAACCGTTATGGCCGTTGATAAGACAGCGTGTTGTAACATCGTCAAAAGGACGAGGGTTACGTAATGTCCAACAGTCCCGTAACAATCTAAAAACCTCATTTCTTACCCCAATTACCGACTCCGTCACTTGTGGAAACGTTTTGTTTAATAGTTGTAGCCCGATGTTCTTGTTCTCACTTTGGTGAGAAGCGAACATTACTAATCCGTAAGCATAACATGCTTCTTTATGTTGCATGTTAGCCGCTTTTTCTAAATCACGAAGTCCAATATTCGGATATATTGAGTCAAAATAATTTCTTAACCCGTTGCGTAAAATAGCATTTGGGTTCCCCGCAATATATGCGTCAAAGTAAACACATCGTAACTTATGGGTTTCCCAATGTGCTATCCCCCATCTTTCAAACGAAAGTCTCTTATAAACCAAGACATTCTTGGAACGTTCTTCGAATGTCTTACAAACTGATCTCGCCTTAAATAGTTGTGCCGAGGAATTCTGGCCGACTCTAGACAAGATTTCATCAATCATGTCTCCGGGTAGGTCTCTTAAAATATTGGGTTGTCTATCCATTTTGTGTTTTTAAACTGTAAAATAGACAAGAGTTAGATTCATAAAAAAATACTTATTAATACAAGCAATTTTTACATAAATCATAAAGCATAAGAACACTATATTACATATATTACACCACACAAATACAACTATCTTATTCCGACTCGCTCGTTTCTTCTTCTTCGGTTTTGGTTCGTTTTGCCAAGTTTCTAGGGATATATGATGTTCCCCTAATACGAGCCGTCGTTGTCCACATTGGTTTAGAAAAACCTGGTGGTTTAGAGGTTCCCGGGTCATTGTTACAACTTAAGGACTTCGGGGGTTGACGATACATATAAAGTTCATCGGGGTTGGAATTAGATTTCTCTATTTTTATGCCCTTTCCCTTATTATTTTCTTTTGCCTTTTTAAATTCAGTTGGGGTAATTTCTATAACATCATTGAAATTCTCGTCGGAATCCGATTCATCGGAGAATTGGTAATCCTCCCAATATTTTGCTTCCTTAGCGGAAACACCATTGACCATAATTAACCTTGGTCGGTTGGTTGAGGATTCTCTTTTACTTAACCGTTTTATTATTTCCCCCACCGGTTCCGATTCTTCTTCCGGTTCCGATTCTTCTTCCGGTTCCGATTCTTCTTCCGGTTCCGACTCTTCTTCCGGTTCCTCTTCGGGAACTTGTGAATCAGTCCACGAATCATTCCAATTTACATTTGACTCTTCATTATTATTAGGTGAGTCAATGGGACTTGTTCTAGAGGTAGACATCTATCACATAATATCAAACACGTTAAGAGATTAATATATCACATAATATTCATATGTTAAAAATATATAGTTTCCAACAAAAATGTTAAGCAATCATTTTTAAAGAAAACACGGTCAAAGTCCAGAATCACTAATGCATCCTAACAAACTCGATAAGACACACTAATGCAAATTTTCTGGTTCTCTAAGACCAACGCTCTGATACCAACTGAAATGTCCCGTTCTTATTGATTAAAAACGTTCCATATTAATTGATTTCGTTGCGAGGTTTTGACCTCTATATGAGACGTTTTTCAAAGACTGCATTCATTTTAAAACAAACCATAACCTTTATTTCATCAATAAAGGTTTAAAAAGCTTTACGTAGATTATCAAATAATGATAATCTAAAATATCCTGTTTACACACGACCATTACATAATGGTTTACAATACAAATATGTTACAACAAAATAAGTTTCTTGAATGCAGTTTTTACACAATATCATACAAGCATGGACTCCAAATCTCGTCCTTATTTAAGTATGCGACAGCGGAAGCTCTTAATAATCACCTGAGAATAAACATGCTTAAAACGTCAACAAAAATGTTGGTGAGTTATAGGTTTAACCTATATATATCAAATCATAATAATAGATCACAAGATTTCATATTTCAATACACATCCCATACATAGAGATAAAAATCATTCATATGGTGAACACCTGGTAACCGACATTAACAAGATGCATATATAAGAATATCCCCATCATTTCGGGACACCCTTCGGATATGATATACATTTCGAAGTACTAAAGCATCCGGTACTTTGGATGGGGTTTGTTAGGCCCAATAGATCTATCTTTAGGATTCGCGTCAATTAGGGTGTCTGTTCCCTAATTCTTAGATTACCAGACTTAATAAAAAGGGGCATATTCGACTTCGATAATTCAACCATAGAATGTAGTTTCACGTACTTGTGTCTATTTTGTAAATCATTTATAAAACCTGCATGTATTCTCATCCCAAAAATATTAGATTTTAAAAGTGGGACTATAACTCACTTTCACAGATTTTTACTTCGTCGGGAAGTAAGACTTGACCACCGGTTGATTCACGAACCTATAACAATATATACATATATATCAAAGTATGTTTAAAATATATTTACAACACTTTTAATATATTTTGATGTTTTAAGTTTATTAAGTCAGCTGTCCTCGTTAGTAACCTACAACTAGTTGTCCACAGTTAGATGTACAGAAATAAATTGATAATTATTATCTTGAATCAATCCACGACCCAGTGTATACGTATCTCAGTATTGATCACAACTCAAACTATATATATTTTGGAATCAACCTCAACCCTGTATAGCTAACTCCAACATTCACATATAGAGTGTCTATGGTTGTTCCGAAATATATATAGATGTGTCGACATGATAGGTCAAAACATTGTATACGTGTCTATGGTATCTCAAGATTACATAATATACAATACAAGTTGATTAAGTTATGGTTGGAATAGATTTGTTACCAATTTTCACGTAGCTAAAATGAGAAAAATTATCCAATCTTGTTTTACCCATAACTTCTTCATTTTAAATCCGTTTTGAGTGAATTAAATTGCTATGGTTTCATATTGAACTCTATTTTATGAATATAAACAGAAAAGTATAGGTTTATAGTCGGAGAAATAAGTTACAAGTCATTTTTGTAAAGGTAGTCATTTCAGTCGAAAGAACGACGTCTAGATGACCATTTTAGAAAACATACTTCCACTTTGAGTTTAACCATAATTTTTGGATATAGTTTCATGTTCATAATAAAAATCATTTTCTCAGAATAACAACTTTTAAATCAAAGTTTATCATAGTTTTTAATTACCTAACCCAAAACAGCCCGCGGTGTTACTACGACGGCGTAAATCCGGTTTTACGGTGTTTTTCGTGTTTTCAGGTTTTAAATCATTAAGTTAACATATCATATAGATATAGAACATGTATTTAGTTGATTTTAAAAGTCAAGTTAGAAGGATTAACTTTTGTTTGCGAACAAGTTTAGAATTAACTAAACTATGTTCTAGTGATTACAAGTTTAAACCTTCGAATAAGATAGCTTTATATGTATGAATCGAATGATGTTATGAACATCATTACTACCTTAAGTTCCTTGGATAAACCTACTGGAAAAGAGAAAAATGGATCTAGCTTCAACGGATCCTTGGATGGCTCGAAGTTCTTGAAGCAGAATCATGACACGAAAACAAGTTCAAGTAAGATCATCACTTGAAATAAGATTGTTATAGTTATAGAAATTGAATCAAAGTTTGAATATGATTATTACCTTGTATTAGAATGATAACCTACTGTAAGAAACAAATATTTCTTGAGGTTGGATGATCACCTTACAAGATTGGAAATGAGCTAGCAAACTTGAAAGTATTCTTGATTTTATGAAACTAGAACTTTTGGAATTTATGAAGAACACTTAGAACTTGAAGATAGAACTTGAGAGAGATCAATTAGATGAAGAAAATTGAAGAATGAAAGTGTTTGTAGGTGTTTTTGGTCGTTGGTGTATGGATTAGATATAAAGGATATGTAATTTTGTTTTCATGTAAATAAGTCATGAATGATTACTCATATTTTTGTAATTTTATGAGATATTTCATGCTAGTTGCCAAATGATGGTTCCCACATGTGTTAGGTGACTCACATGGGCTGCTAAGAGCTGATCATTGGAGTGTATATACCAATAGTACATACATCTAAAAGCTGTGTATTGTACGAGTACGAATACGGGTGCATACGAGTACAATTGTTGATGAAACTGAACGAGGATGTAATTGTAAGCATTTTTGTTAAGTAGAAGTATTTTGATAAGTGTCTTGAAGTCTTTCAAAAGTGTATGAATACATATTAAAACACTACATGTATATACATTTTAACTGAGTCGTTAAGTCATCGTTAGTCGTTACATGTAAATGTTGTTTTGAAACCTTTAGGTTAACGATCTTGTTAAATGTTGTTAACCCAATGTTTATAATATCAAAAGAGATTTTAAATTATTATATTATCATGATATTATGATGTACAAATATCTCTTAATATGATATATATACATTAAATGTCGTTACAATGATAATCGTTACATATATGTCTCGTTTCAAAATCATTAAGTTAGTAGTCTTGTTTTTACATATGTAGTTCATTGTTAATATACTTAATGATATGTTTACTTATCATAATATCATGTTAACTATATATATAACTATATATATGTCATCATATAGTTTTTACAAGTTTTAACGTTCGTGAATCACCGGTCAACTTGGGTAGTCAATTGTCTATATGAAACCTATTTCAATTAATCAAGTCTTAACAAGTTTGATTGCTTAATATGTTGGAAACATTTAATCATGTAAATATCAATCTCAATTAATATATATTGATGTGAAGCGAGGTGTATATAAAATAGTTTATATTTTATTAGGAAAAACTATTAAATACGATACAATTTTACACAAGATATTTATTTATTTATAGAATGGATATACTTAAACCTTGCTACAACACTTATAGGCAGTGTACCTAATCGTACAGTAGTGTAGTTTTTAGTAAGTCCGGTTCGTTCCACAGGGAAAATCTTTAAACAAAGCTCAACGCTATATTAGTTTACTTTTATAAAAATACAAATATATATATAAGTAATATTATTATTATAAAGGGGGGGTTTTTACCGTTTAATGACCGGTTTGTCGATTTTAAGATTTTAGTCGCAGTTAAAACCTAATGTAAAATATAAAATAAATACAAGACTTAAATTAAAGCGTAAAGTAAATAACGATAATGAAATTGCGAATAATAAAAATGCGATAAAATAAAATTGCGATAATTAAAAAGTACGATAATTAAAAGTGCGATTAAATAACAAATAATAAAAGTGCGATAATTAGAAGTGCAATTAAATATAAAATAAAGGAAATTAAATATGAAATAAAAGAATTATGCTTATTTAAACTTCCGTAATCATGATGTTTGACGTGTTGATTTTAGTTTTATGCCCATGGGTTAATTGTCCTTTGTCCTGGATTATTCAATATGTCCGTCTGGTTTTTGTCCATAACAGTCCATCAGTCATAAATATAAAGTGCGAGTGTCCTCATCAAATTATTATTATACCCGAAGTTAAATATTCCAACTAATTGGGGATTCGAATTGTAACAAGGTTTTAATACTTTGTTTAATGAATACACCAGGTTATCGACTGCGTGTAAACCAAGGTTTTACTACTTTGTTAACAATTACACCAATTACCCTTGAATGTAATTTCACCCCTGTTTTAATTATTCTAGTGGCTATTAATCCATTCCCGTGTCCGGTTAAATGAACGATTATTCGTACATATAAATACCCCGCCCATCGTGTCCGATCGAGTGTATATGGTAATTTATAGGGACGCCCAATTGTAAATCTTTATATTAACATTAACAAACTTTCATTTAGTTAAACAAATATAAAGCCCATTAATAGCCCATAGTCTAGTTTCCACAAGTGTCGTTCTTTTGTCCAAACCCCAATTATGGTACAAAGCCCAATTACCCAATTTTAGTAATTAGCCCAACATCATGATTACTTCGTTTTAAATAAGCATAATAATAACTTAGCTACGAGACATTAATGTAAAAAGGTTGAACATAACTTACAATGATTAAAAATAGCGTAGCGTTACACGGACAGAATTTCGACTTACACCCTTACAACATTCGCTAACATACCCTTATTATTAGAATTAAAATTAAAATTAAAATATAAATTATATATATATATATATATATATATATATATATATATATATATTACTCGTATGAATGAGAAGAAAAAAGATGATGATATTTGATCAGAATTCGGTTGGCTTTATAGCCAGAGTTGAAAATTGGGGCTCCGCGACTCGCGGCAAAATGCCCTTAAAACTCCGCGAGTCGCGGAGATGTATTTACAGCTCACACCCTTGGAGTTTCTTGCTGCCGACGGTTTTTAATATATATATATAATATATATATAATTAATATAATTAATTATATATTATATTATATTTATATACATAGTTAACTTGTAATTTTTAGTCCGTTGCGTCGAGCGTTAAGAGTTGACTCTGGTCCCGGTTCCGGATTTTCGAACGTCCTCGCGTACAATTTAATATTTTGTACTTTGCGTTTTGAATCTTGTACTTTTGTAATTTTGAGACGTTTCTTATCAATAATTGGAACCTTTTTGATTGTCTTTTGTTCTTTTGAGCTTTTTGGTCGTTTGCGTCTTCAATTCGTCGAATCTGTCTTTTGTCTTCACCTTTTATTATTTAAACGAATATCACTTGTAAATAGAACAATTGCAACTAAAAGCTTGTCTTTCTTGAGGAATAATGCTATGAAATATATGTTCGTTTTTAGCATTATCAAATATTCCCACACTTGAGCGTTGCTTGTCCTCAAGCAATATTGTCTTGAAATACTAGAATCACTTCTTTATTCTTCACACTTTGTACATCAGTGATTTCTATACGGCGGTATAAACAATGGTAGTAACGATATGGTTTACAGTCCCACATGACTATAAAAATTTAGATCCATTAAGGAAATTGGATCTTTATGAAAACATTTGATCTTTTGAAAATTAAATCTAGTTTTTACCCTAGATAAGTTTTCCGGAATAACCCTTTACCGGTGTTTGCAAAATATTTTTGTGGGTTTGGTGGGTTTCAGATTTGAAAATTTTAGCTCAAAACTTGCGGTTTTGTGTCACCCACTTGCTAACCTTGTATTTGGAGAGTAACACGTCCAGTTTACTTGTCCCGTATATTACCTTTCGGCAAACTACCGTCCGGTTGTAAAGGAAAGCGTTGAACAAGCAACTGTTAAGGCAATGTCCCGTGACATGCTTTTGATTATGGTCTATAACGTGTCGGACGCAATTACTATCCATGGTAGGAGCAATAGTAAAGCTCACCCTTATAATTTTTCGGTCTGGCACAAGGTCCTGTCTTTGACCATGCTATGCAACCACCGTTCTTACGGTTGACACCCGATTTAGTTCAGGTGACCTAATGAATTCCAGGTGAATTCCTAGGATTTTACGTTCAATGGTAATGAACGCATTGAAAAATGGGTTTTCAGAAAACAAATCGGTTTGTATTTTTGATCAAAATATTTTCTCATTCAAGCTCGAGTTTAGATATCATTGAATTCCATGAGTTTGAATTCTCAATCTTTAAGGTCAATCTCAAGGATTGAGTAATATCAGGCTTAAAAGCTGATTTTTAATCTTTAAGGAGATTATCCTTTCTGGGGATCTGATTCATTAGTCTTATCCAGCTAATTTGCACGGTGCCTCCCCATTGTACGAGATAAATCCTTCTCATGGTTAGGATAAATCTGACCACTTGGCGACCCTGTTTAATGCTGAGGTCCGTGGATTTCCTGCTGATTTTAGTGATGACTTTTCTAGATTTTTCGTCAACCTACAGCTGGTCTGAACGACAACTTCATGACCTAAATCAAGAAGCGCGTTTCTTTTTCGGAAGACTTTACTTCCTTTTAATGATGGAATTGATTCATCGTGTAGATCCATCTCTTCTTTTCTTTCATTGGGTAAAACAGTTTAGTTTAGTCCAAAGCAAAAGTATTTTCAGTTATTTGTTACAGATATATGTGACATATGTTTAAAATAACTTGGTAAATTTTCCCACACTTGGTTTTTTATTTTTCTTTTTATCGTCCTCTATTCCATTTTAAATGAATTTTAACATTTTAGTTTGTTTCTCAATTTATGTCCTTTCCGAGGTAACAATAATTTCGGTGTTAAAACCTAGTTTTATCGTTCATAAATATGTATAAACATGATTTTGAATTCATTTAATTGAAAAATTTTACTAGAATTGGGTAGTCAGTATATAAGACTAGGGCTGTTCTTTTTTATCAGAGAGCACTAGATTCTAATACAACTACTGCTTTACTAGTATTTTTAATGGTAACCAAGTGTATAAAGTAAAAATTTTTAAAATCCGAAAGAATTTAACCCCTTCCCACACTTAAGATCTTGCAATGCCCTCATTTGCAAGAAATCAGTAACAATTTAAATTATTGAGGATGATTTGTGTGAAAATGATTAAATTTTTACCAAAGTTTCCAAATATATTGGCGTTTGTTTACTGAATGATAAATGGTGCACATCATTTGTTCATTCCGTCTTGTTGTTATTTCACATGTATTTTGCATCTTGTCGTCAAAATTAGTTGCTTTTGCTGAACTTAATGCCAGTCTTTGAAAATGCGTTGTTTTACCCTGTTGTGTACATAAGATAAACTGCAAACATATATACATATTTTTGAAGTTTGGTATATTACCCCACATTCAAAAATTATTAAAATCTAAGAATAAAAGTTAGATAATTATAAAAATGATTACAATATTAACAAAAATATTAAATGTATCAATAATTACAAATTACAAAATAATAAAAAATAATAAGTAAACTAAGGATGATATTGGTACCAATAGGGGTTCCACGCATAACCATAAGTGCTATAGAATGCTTCGGCAGGGTCATACGTAGGATATGGTGGCTGCATCTCTATCGACCAAGGAGGAAAGACGGGTTTCGGTGTAGGAATATAGTTTCTACCTATATGTTGGCAATGCGCTATGATCTGGTTCTGATGAACTTGCCAATCTTCAAATGCTCTCTGTCTAGCATTTTCGTATTCCTGAGAAGCTATAAACCTATGCATTTCTTGCATCTCATTCCCCCCTCCTATATTACCTTGCTGCTGGTTTCTCTCTACCTGTGGATGTCTACCATTGTATCGTACTGCGGCGTTATTTCGCCGCTTCAAAACTTTCGCACCATGGTATACATTTAAACCTATAGTGTCGCGGGGTTCCGGCTCTTCTACTAATAATCCCCCCCGACTTATATCCACACCGAGATATTCACCAATCAAAGTAATAAAAATACCACCTCCTATTATGCTATGTGGACGCATCCCCCGAACCATAGCTGATAAATAATAACCCACACAATATGGTATACTTACAGCGCTGTGTGGGTCTCGAATACACATATGGTAAAACAAATCTTGTTCATTTACCTTTTCTTTGTTCTTACCCCTTTGTGTAATCGAATTAGCTAAAAACCTATGTATCACTCTTAATTCGGCTCTATCTATATCCAAATAAGAGTAGTTTCCCCCTTTGAAACGGTGATGGCTTGTCATTTGACTCCACACACCGTGTGTATCAAAATTCTCATCTATCTTTCTACCGTTTAGTATTAATCCTCTACAATCGGCAGACGCTAATTCCTCAGGCGTATATATACGTAAAGCCTGAGCCATGTCCAGTAAAGACATGTGGCGCATCGAACCGCCTAACAAAAATCTAATAAAAGAATGATCGGTTAAACTAGCTACCCGATCATTCAACTCTATACTACATAACAACTCTTCACACCATACTTTATATACAGGTCTGCGTATGGTGAATAAACATATCCAGTCATTAAAAGAAGAATTACCATACCTCTGTACCAGTAATTCCCTAATTGGCCCGGCCAATTCTACAGCTTCTAAAGGTCCCCATTCTATGACCCTCGGTACCTCAACAACCTTAGAGTGAAGAGTATGCAAACCCCGTTGATATTTTGGATAATCTATCCAAAGTCTGTCAAATCTCAGGTTCGGGTGCAACTGTTCCAAGTGCATATCTGAAAAGGTCATGACTGGATGAGGTACATCCTGCTTGTAGTAGTTATCTACCTCCTGTTGTTCCAAGTTCTCAGCAGGAGCATGGCGGGCTTGGGATGAAGATTCACCCCTTTCATTCGGCAAAACACATCAAACACAAATTTTGTGCATCCAAATATGCATTAGTGTCAGCAAAATCATCAATCAAAATAATTACAATGACATTATCAATTTATATCAAACTTAAGCTTATTTTCACATTTTTATCAAATCTACACTTTTTCAAATAAGCATATACGAAAATTTTCGCCAAGTTCATAAGCATTCAACTCAAATAACATGTCAAAATAATCATTACTAGCAATCAAACAAGTCTCAAATGGCATTATCTTTCAAAAATCAAGTTCATGAATTTTAGACTTGAAAAAGTCCACTTTAATTCTCAAAATCATGTTTAGGCTCAAAGTTTGGATCATTTAACTACCTAGACATGTTACACTACTCAATTTAGCAACAATTCATGACAAAAATCGGCCATAACCTGTTTATATCAAAAAGCCCCAAATTTGCTCAAGAACACAAACCCTAGATTATTCAAAAATTGAAGTTTAAGGCTTCTAATCATGTTAAACAACATCAATCTAGGTTATACAAGCATAATACATAAACAATTTAAGTCTAATTACACTAAAAAGCATCAAAATCAAATTGGGGAAAAAATAGCTCAAGAACACTAAAATTCGAATTAAATGGTGTTTAGGTGTAGAAATTTACCGTTTTTCTTGAGTAATTCTTAGATATCATCCTTCTCAACATGATTTTAGCAAAAAATTTGGTGATTAACGGTTAAAAATTGAGATTTTTGGGGGTGATTTTCGGGTTTTTTCGGGTCTGTTTTCGCAGTATTTTTGCTGTGTTTTGTGTGGGAGAGTGAACTGATCGTTTGCAGCTCTTTATTTTTTTTCTGAGTTTTGGTCCCTCCGCGAGTCGCGGAGATTTTGCACTGCAAACTCCGTGAGTCGCGGAGTTTGGTATATATATATATATATATATATTTTTTTTTTTTTTTTTTTTATAATCTTTAACTTATAAATCAATTAAGTATTTAATTTTAAAATTTTGTTTCCCTTGTTATTTAGGACGAGGTCGTTTCGGATCGATGTCCTAGTCCGTCCTTCGACAAAATTTTAAAATTTGTCTTTTTGTAGCGATTGTTTTAAAAGCTAAGATTTTTGGGTTTTTTCAATGTTTTTGGCATACTTTAAATCAATAAGATTAAAAATAATGATAATAAAAGTTCTCGTCCCTCCCTCGGGTAAAGCAATTTCGGTTCAAAGACCTAGTCTTCAACTTACGACGAATTTTAAAAATCATATTCTTAACTTAATGAGATAAAGTAAATTTTTGTTTTTAAATTCACACAACTTAAATATAAAATTCAAAATTAAAAATTAAAAATTAAAAATTCACACCAAACTTAAAATTTGAAATGCATAAAATTAAAATTTCATATTTTAAAAATTAAAAATTCACACCAAACTTAATTTAAAAATTCATAAATTCATACCAAACTTATATTAATTTTTCAAATATTTACAATTTTAAAAATATTGTTTTTACAAAGTTTACAATATTAATTTAAGATTTAAATATTAATTTTAAAAACATGGTAAAAAAAATAAATTAAAAATCTTTTTGTCTTTTTATCCCACTTTAATCAATCAAATATTATCAAAAATATGCGCCCCTCTTTTCGGTAAAGTAATTTCGGTTCCAAGACCTAATTTAACTCTTGACGAATTTTTGAAATATTTTGGGTTGATTGTTTAAAGATATTTATACCTTAAGAATAAACGTTAAATTTCGCAGTGATGTAATAAATTTTTGAATGATATCAATAATTTCGGTCGCCAAACCTAATTTTATTTAATACCAATTTAATACTTTTTAGCGAACAAATTAGCGTTTATTATCAAAAGGTTAAAAATAAAAATTAAATAAAAACTGTACAGACATACCTGTGAAATAGATTTCTTAGTTATATGATCTATTATATTCATAAGATAGTCGGTTTAATTGGTTTTCCATGGCTGCATAGGCGTAACCTCGAGCATTCATTGTCTTTTCTTCTAAACATATGAACGGTCCGTCTCTGCATAAAGTAACAAATTCGGTATTTGAATAGGTTTGATTATTTGAACATTTACCTTCATGTGACCATTTTCCGCATTTGTGACATCGTTCTAGGTGTCGTGCTCTTCTTTTCGCTGCGGATTTTGATTTTCCTTTACCAAATTGTAACTTATTATCTTCGCATCTGGATCCTTTTCTAACTCCGTCCATTCTTTCTCTGATTACTGATACTAATTCGCTCGGTAGTATGTCATTATTACGTTTAGTGATCAAAGCGTGTAGCATTAGACCATGGTTTAGTTCACAGGCAGTCTTCATTTCGTAAAAACCTAAAAAATAAAAATTCAGAATGGGGGGAGAAGACTAGTTCTTTAGGGTCTGCTAGGGAAAGACCATACGTGTTCCATTTTCGAGAACTACACGAAAACAGACAATCTAACTCTAACAGAAATACATATTATCCTTTAAAGACTTGATTCTCCCCACACTTAGTTATCTGTGGTGTCGAAATTGTGATTAACTTCGTTGTCGACTTCCATCGGACCATGTATGTAATGTTTAACTCTGTGACCATTAACTTTAAATTCAATCCCATTTGAATTTATTAATTCTATCATTCCGTATGGGAAAACTCTTTTGATTATGAATGGTCCAGACCATCTTGATTTCAATTTTCCAGGAAATAGCTTGAATCGTGAATTGAAAAGAAGAACTCTGTCTCCTTCTTTAAATTCTTTTGAACTTCTGATTCTTTTATCATGCCATTTCTTCGTTCTTTCTTTATAGATTAACGAATTTTCGTATGCTTCATGTCTTAATTCTTCTAATTTGTTTAGTTGACTTAATCGTAGACGTCCGGCTTCATGTAAATCAAGATTACATGTCTTCAAAGCCCAAAATGCTTTGTGTTCAATTTCTACTGGAAGATGACATGCTTTTCCATACACAAGTCTAAAAGGTGTGGTTCCAATTGGAGTTTTGTAGGCTGTTCTAAAAGCCCAGAGTGCATCCTCCAATTTAATGGACCATTCCTTAGGATTTGATCCTACGGTTTTCTCTAGAATACGTTTTAAAGCTCGGTTTGTATTTTCAACTTGTCCACTTGTTTGTGGATGATATGCGGTGGAGATTTTATGAGTTACTCCATATCTTTTAAGAACTTTCTCAAGTTGATTATTACAGAAATGAGTACCCCGATCACTTATTAAAGCTTTCGGTGTTCCAAACCTTGCAAAAAGATGTTTTAAAAAGTTGACTACAACTCGTGCATCGTTAGTTGGGAGAGCTTGTGCTTCCGCCCATTTAGATACATAGTCAATGGCTACGAGTATATATAGATTATTATGAGATTTTGGAAATGGACCCATAAAGTCAATACCCCAAATGTCAAATACTTCACATACTTGGATGACATTTTGTGGCATTTCATCACGTTGACTTATTTTTCCGGCCCTTTGACAAGCATCACAGGATTTGCAAAGAAGGTGTGCGTCTTTGTAAATTGTAGGCCAATAGAATCCAGCTTCATAAACTTTTCTTGCTGTTAGTTGAGGCCCATAATGCCCTCCTGTTGGTCCTGTGTGACAATGGTTTAAAATTTTACTAGCTTCATCTCCAAATACACATCGGCGTATTATTCCATCGGGACAACTTTTAAACAGATGTGGATCTTCCCAGAAATAGTGTTTTATATCACTGAAGAATTTCTTTCGTCTTTGGTACGATAATCCTTTTTCAAGGAATCCACAAACTAAGTAGTTTGCATAGTCTGCAAACCATGGGATTTCTTTATAATCTATCTTCAATAGATATTCATCAGGAAAGTTGTCTTGTATGGCCGATTCATTCAGAACTTCTAATTCGGGATTTTCAAGACGAGAAAGATGATCAGCGGCGAGATTTTCTGCTCCTCTTTTATCTCGGATTTCAATATCAAACTCTTGTAAGAGTAAGATCCAACGGATTAATCTTGGTTTAGCATCTTGTTTTGAAAATAGGTATCTAAGAGCAGAATGGTCGGTATAGACCACCGTTTTTGCTAGAACGAGATATGATCGAAATTTGTCAAAAGCAAAGACAATAGCAAGGAGTTCTTTTTCAGTAGTTGTATAGTTCGTTTGTGCTCCTTGTAATGTCTTACTAGCATAATATATAGGTTGAAATCGTTTTTCAATCCTTTGTCCTAAAACGGCTCCCATTGCAAAATCACTTGCATCGCACATTAGTTCAAATGGTAGATTCCAATTTGGTGTTATCATGATCGGTGCATTAGTGAGTTTCTCTTTAAGAATATTAAAAGATTTGATACACTCATCTGAAAAGATGAATGGCGCATCCTTTTCTAGGAGTTTATTCATAGGAGTGGCAATTTTAGAAAAATCTTTTATGAAACGTCGGTAAAAACCGGCATGCCCTAGAAAACTCCTAACTCCTCTAACATTGGTGGGATGTGGAAGTTTAGCAATTACATCTACTTTAGCTCTATCCACTTCAATTCCTTCTTTTGAAATTTTATGTCCAAGAACGATGCCTTCTTTAACCATGAAATGGCATTTCTCCCAATTAAGTACTAGATTTGATTTTTCGCATCTAATTAGCATTCGTTCCAGATTAACTAGACATGATTTAAATGTATCACCGAAGACTGAAAAGTCATCCATGAATACTTCCATGCATTCTTCTATCATGTCGTGAAAAATCGCCATCATACACCTTTGAAAGGTTGCAGGGGCGTTACAAAGTCCAAATGGCATGCGTTTGTAAGCAAAAGTACCATAAGGGCACGTGAATGTGGTTTTCTCTTGATCTTCGGGTGCTATTGGAATTTGAAAATATCCGGAAAATCCATCTAGAAAACAATAGTAACTATTTCCGGCTAATCTTTCCAACATTTGATCTATGAAAGGTAAGGGAAAGTGATCTTTTCTGGTGGCGTCATTTAATTTTCTATAATCAATACATACACGCCATCCTGTTACAGTCCTAGTAGGAATAAGCTCATTTTTCTCATTTGTAATGACAGTCATGCCACCCTTCTTAGGCACGCATTGAACTGGGCTTACCCATGGACTATCAGAAATTGGATATATCAAACCTGCATCTAGCAGTTTAATAATCTCTTTCTTAACTACATCTTGCATATTAGGATTTAGTCTTCGTTGGCGTTGCACATACGTTTTATGACCTTCTTCCATAAGGATTTTATGTGTGCAATACGAAGGACTTATTCCTTTAATATCATGAATCTTCCATGCAATGGCTGGTTTATGAGCTTTCAACACAGAAATGAGCTGTGATTTCTCATTTTCAGTAAGAGAAGACGATATTATTACAGGTAATTCAGATTCACCATGTAAATAAGCGTATTCCAAATGGTTTGGAAGTGGCTTTAATTCTAATTTCGGAGGTTCTTCTATCGATGATTTATATCGATATCTGTCTTCTTCTTTTAGCATTTGAATTTCTTCTGTTGTTGGTTCATATCCATTAGCTATAAGTGTAGCTAACATTTCAGCTTCATCAATTGGTTCATTTCCTTCTCCTAAAGAACATTCTCCTGTTCCTTGTAATTCTGGAAATTCTTCTAATAATTCTGCATGTGCATCTATAGTTTGAATATAATAACATGTATCATCTGCAGATTGTGGTTGTTGCATTGCTCTATCAACTGAAAAGGTAACACTCTCATCCACTATACTTAGGGTCAATTTCTTACCGAACACGTCTATCATTGCTTTAGCCGTGTTTAAGAATGGTCTTCCTAATATGAGAGGAACTTGAGAATCTTCTTCCATGTCCAAAACAACAAAATCTACTGGAAATACTAAAGTACCAACTTTAACTAGCATTTTCTCCATTATCCCTCTAGGATATTTTATTGATCTATCGGCTAGTTGTATGCTTATTCTGGTTGGTTTTAATTCTCCAAGGTCTAGTTTAGCGTATAGTGAATACGGCATTAGATTTATACTAGCACCTAAGTCTGCCAATGCTTCTATTGAACTAAGACTACCCAGAAAACATGGAATTGTGAAACTTCCTGGATCAGATAGTTTTTCTGGTATCTTATTCAACAGCACTGCTGAACAATTAGCATTCATAGTAACAGCCGAAAGTTCTTCCATTTTCTTTCTATTCGTGATTAGATCTTTCAAGAATTTAGCATATCTAGGCATTCCTGAAATCACATCAATGAAAGGAAGATTTACATTTATCTGTTTAAACATATCCAAGAATTTGGATTGCTCGGCTTCAAGTTTTTCTTTCTTCATTTTACTCGGGTAAGGAAGTGGTGGTTGGTATGGTTTAACATAAGGTTTATCCTTAACTGTGTTATTTTCATTAACCTTTTCAACTACCGGTTCTTTTTCCTTATCTTGATCAGGTTGTGGTTCTTGTGGAGTAGGAATAGTTTCATCAGAAGTTACAGGTATTTCAGGTGGTTTAAGTGTTGTACCACTTCTTGTGGTAATAGCTTTAGCTGTTTCATTCCGGGGGTTAGCGTTTGTATCGCTCGGTAGACTTCCCGATTTTCTTTCACCTATTAACCTTGCTAGGTTACTTACTTCTTGTTCTAGATTTTGAATAGAAGCTTGTTGATTTCTAAATGCTTGAGCATTTTGTTCATTGGTTTGTTTCTGAGATGTGAAAAACTGTGTTTGAGTTTCAACTAGCTTCGTCATCATATCTTCTAAATTCGGCTTTTTATCATCGGGTTGTTGTGGTGGTTTGTTTTGAAAATTCGGTCTTTGCTGATTGTAAGTATTATTGGATACTTGTTGATTGCTAGGACCTTGTTGGTTATTGTATGGAATATTTCGGTTATAATTCTGGTTTTGATTGTAAATAGGTCTTGGCGGTTGATAATTATTCTGATAATTATTTCCAGGCCTTTGGTTTATGTATGAAATATTCTCTCTTTGTTCCATTGTTAATTCAATACTGAGACAATCTTTTGTCAAATGTGGTCCTCCACACTGCTCACAACTAATTCGTATTGAGTGAATATCCTTAGTCATCTTTTCCATTCGTCTCTCGAAAGCATCTATCTTTGCGGAAATGGAATCTAAGTCATGGCTAGAATCGGCTCTAGCTGCTTTAGATGATCTAATGATATCTTTTTCTTGGTGCCACTCATGCGAGTGGGAAGCAGTATTATCAATAATTTTGTAAGCATCAGTTTCGGTTTTCTTCATAATCGAACCACCAGCTGCTATATCTATGTCTTTTCTTGTAGTGATGTCGCATCCTCGGTAGAATATTTGTACTATTTGACAGGTGTCTAAACCATGTTGCGGACATCCTCTTAATAACTTTCCATATCTTGTCCACGCCTCATATAGAGTTTCATTTGGTTTTTGTGTGAACGTAACAATTTCTGCTTGAAGTCTTACTGCTTTAGATGCAGGAAAGAATTGTTTAAGAAATTTGTCAATTAAAACATCCCATGTATCGATCGCCCCTTCAGGTAACGATTCCAACCAATCTTTGGCTTCTCCCTTTAAAGTCCAGGGAAATAATATGAGATATATCTGTTCATCCTCCACTTCTCGGATTTTAAATAGTGTGCAGATCCTATTAAAGGTACGTAGATGTTCATTTGGATCTTCCTTCGGCGCACCACTAAATTGGCATTGATTAGTCACCATGTGTAGAATTTGTCCTTTGATTTCATAATCTGGCGCATTAATGTCTGGATGAGTAATTGCGTGACCTTGGCCAGTGCGTTTAGCTCTCATTCGGTCTTCCATACTTAAAGGTTCCAGATTCTCCATAATTGAATTTGTTGAATCGGTATCACTAGATGATTCTGATTTAATAGTTCGTTCCTCAACAATCTCTGTTTGAATGATTGGTGGTTCCGGAGGAAAGTTTAATGGTTCAGGATCTATGAACCGTTCCTGAATATTTTCTGGATTCTCAATTGTGAGGTTGGGTTCAAAAAATGGATTATCGGAAATTTGAACTGAAGTACTTGGTCGACTGGATGACGATTCTAAAGAAAAATCAACGGCGGTTATATTTGTTAAACGATGTCTTGATCTAGTTACAGGTGGTGAACGTACAAAATGTGATGAACGTCTTGCTCGGTGCATTCACTGAATATCCTATTAGTTTTTTAAAAGGAAAGAAAAATTATAATAAGTTATCCAATCAATAGACTTTTCTGATTTTGCCCACGTTTCGAATAGCCAAAAGATGCAGCAGAGGGGCAGGATTCGTTTGGTCTCAATATAATTGAGGACTGTTTGGCTCCAATAACCCGGTCCAAGTACAAATCCAACTATTACTACGAACCAGAAAATTTTGATGTCCATTAATTTAACTACTTAAAATAAATTTTCGTAATTTTAAGAAATTTAGATAAGAAGTAGAAAAAATTCTAAGTCCTAAAAACTAGAATGGCGAGAAATAAGAGAGAAAAAGAGTTCGTCGAAAAAGGTCGAAAAAGAAAAAATGGTTGAAAAATAAAAGGTGACGGAAAAATAAAAGAAACTTATAAAAACTTAAAAATACTTTACTAACCTAACCTTATTACTACAACTAACTTAAAATTATAATCGCAAATTGAAATTACTAATTGGAATGATAATTGATACATAGTAAAAGGTCTAAAAATATTAAAGCTTACAGGAAAAACTAAATCCCAAATAGAAATAACTTAAAAAGAAACTAAAACTTAAAAAGGCGTCGCAAAATTCTAAAGCACCTAAATCTTAGTCTAAAGAAAAAGCACTTAAGGAATTCTACGGCAAAGCCTAAAAATATAGGAGTAAAAATAACTATAGCAAAAACTAAGTTTAAAATTAAATATGAGCTAAAAAATACAAATATTACGCTACAACGATTAAAAGGGACAAAATATAAAAATATACAAAAAGTTGTAAAAAGTACAATTTTTATAAAAATATTATTTTTATATTATTTATTTAATAAAACTACAAATTTTACAATTTAATAAAACTAATTAAACTAAAATATATAAATAAAAAGTAAAAGTAAAATTAAAACTAATAATAATAATAATAATAATTAGGTTTTAATAATAATAATAATTAAAAATAACCCGTAATCAATGCTTGATTAGGGTTTTTGTCCGTGTGTCAGAAGGTCTCCGCGAGTTGCGGCAATTAAAGAAGAAAACCCCGCGAGTCGCGGGGTTCAGGAATTCAGTTGACAGCTGATAATTTTTACGCGTTTTTCTTTTTTTCTTTTTTTTTTTAATTTTATGTTTTCTGTTTTTTTAAAATAAATAAAAGGTTTTAAAATAAAACTTATATTTTTATAAACTAAAATAGAAATAAAGAAACTTATAAAACTTAAATATTTAACAAAATCTTAAAAATACTAATATTTTTGTTTTTTCTTTTTATATTTTCGAATATTTAAAACGTATTTTTACAAAAACGACTTTTAATAAAAGTAACTAAAAATCTTTTTTTATATATATTAGCGTTGCGCTTCCGGCTTTTAAGATAGTTCCCCGGCAGCGGCGCCAAAAATATACTTGATGTGAAGCGAGGTGTATATAAAATAGTTTATATTTTATTAGGAAAAACTATTAAATACGATACAATTTTACACAAGATATTTATTTATTTATAGAATGGATATACTTAAACCTTGCTACAACACTTATAGGCAGTGTACCTAATCGTACAGTAGTGTAGTTTTTAGTAAGTCCGGTTCGTTCCACAGGGAAAATCTTTAAACAAACCTCAACGCTATATTAGTTTACTTTTATAAAAATACAAATATATATATAAGTAATATTATTATTATAAAGGGGGGGTTTTTACCGTTTAATGACCGGTTTGTCGATTTTAAGATTTTAGTCGCAGTTAAAACCTAATGTAAAATATAAAATAAATACAAGACTTAAATTAAAGCGTAAAGTAAATAACGATAATGAAATTGCGAATAATAAAAATGCGATAAAATAAAATTGCGATAATTAAAAAGTACGATAATTAAAAGTGCGATTAAATAACAAATAATAAAAGTGCGATAATTAGAAGTGCAATTAAATATAAAATAAAGGAAATTAAATATGAAATAAAAGAATTATGCTTATTTAAACTTCCGTAATCATGATGTTTGACGTGTTGATTTTAGTTTTATGCCCATGGATTAATTGTCCTTTGTCCTGGATTATTCAATATGTCCGTCTGGTTTTTGTCCATAACAGTCCATCAGTCATAAATATAAAGTGCGAGTGTCCTCATCAAATTATTATTATACCCGAAGTTAAATATTCCAACTAATTGGGGATTCGAATTGTAACAAGGTTTTAATACTTTGTTTAATGAATACACCAGGTTATCGACTGCGTGTAAACCAAGGTTTTACTACTTTGTTAACAATTACACCAATTACCCTTGAATGTAATTTCACCCCTGTTTTAATTATTCTAGTGGCTATTAATCCATTCCCGTGTCCGGTTAAATGAACGATTATTCGTACATATAAATACCCCGCCCATCGTGTCCGATCGAGTGTATATGGTAATTTATAGGGACGCCCAATTGTAAATCTTTATATTAACATTAACAAACTTTCATTTAGTTAAACAAATATAAAGCCCATTAATAGCCCATAGTCTAGTTTCCACAAGTGTCGTTCTTTTGTCCAAACCCCAATTATGGTACAAAGCCCAATTACCCAATTTTAGTAATTAGCCCAACATCATGATTACTTCGTTTTAAATAAGCATAATAATAACTTAGCTACGAGACATTAATGTAAAAAGGTTGAACATAACTTACAATGATTAAAAATAGCGTAGCGTTACACGGACAGAATTTCGACTTACACCCTTACAACATTCGCTAACATACCCTTATTATTAGAATTAAAATTAAAATTAAAATATAAATTATATATATATATATATATATATATATATTACTCGTATGAATGAGAAGAAAAAAGATGATGATATTTGATCAGAATTCGGTTGGCTTTATAGCCAGAGTTGAAAATTGGGGCTCCGCGACTCGCGGCAAAATGCCCTTAAAACTCCGCGAGTCGCGGAGATGTATTTACAGCTCACACCCTTGGAGTTTCTTGCTGCCGACGGTTTTTAATATATATATATAATATATATGTAATTAATATAATTAATTATATATTATATTATATTTATATACATAGTTAACTTGTAATTTTTAGTCCGTTGCGTCGAGCGTTAAGAGTTGACTCTGGTCCCGGTTCCGGATTTTCGAACGTCCTCGCGTACAATTTAATATTTTGTACTTTGCGTTTTGAATCTTGTACTTTTGTAATTTCGAGACGTTTCTTATCAATAATTGGAACCTTTTTGATTGTCTTTTGTTCTTTTGAGCTTTTTGGTCGTTTGCGTCTTCAATTCGTCGAATCTGTCTTTTGTCTTCACCTTTTATTATTTAAACGAATATCACTTGTAAATAGAACAATTGCAACTAAAAGCTTGTCTTTCTTGAGGAATAATGCTATGAAATATATGTTCGTTTTTAGCATTATCATATATAAACATGGAAAAGTTCGGGTCACTACACTAATCCTGTCGCTATCATACTTATTATATTAGATTTTGTCTGATATATTTCCTAAATTTCCTCCGTAAATTACGGAAATCTTTTTGCTATATACACGTATTCAAGGAGACAAACATAGCATCCAACACTCAATTCATATCAAACCCTATTCCAAACACATAATATGGATTTCTCATCTGATTCCTCGAGTGTAACAACCCGACTTCATAAACTCAAAACACGTACCAAAAAAAAAAAATTTTGTATGTCAGTGCATCTGGACGGCGTCCAGCTCAGAAAGGTGGGACGGCGTCCAAACATTCGGGACGGCGTCCAGCTCAAACAACTGGGACGGCGTCCAAGCAATTGGGACGGCGTCCCAATGGTCTTCCAGCTACTGATCACGGGTCCCACTCACACGAGCGGAAAACCCGCTTCCTGACACTTTCAAACGAAAACCTTTTTACCACAAGTCAATATAAGTGAAACTAAGAGATTTTCATCATCAAATCAAGTTTTACATCATCGGGCCCACATCGCCCATTTTACGAGTTTCGTTCAAAAATAAAAGTTTCGACCCAATATAAGTTTAAGTTCCAAACGACACTAGAGCATGGTGTTTGGGGTTAAACTACCCAATCTCGGTCGAACTCCAAAAGCTAACACCCAAAAGCATCCCCTAACAAAACAAGCGGGAGATCACTAATCCAACTGAACGCTCTTACCCTTGTCAACGCCCGAGCCTATAAAAAAGTAAACATCGAGAGGGTAAGCAAAGCTTAGTGAATGCAATAATTATACGAATACATATATAATTATTCCACTCACCTCAAAGTCTTCGTGTAAGATAACCGAACTTGCAACGTCAATGTAACGTACCTATTACATTTTAGCACATAATCAATTCACAACTCAAGTCGGTCAAGCAACTCACTCAACAATCTAGAGTCTTTTGACCCTAAGTGCAATCCCGACCCATTTTGCACCTTTAACCCTAATAATGGTTAACTTAACCAAAAACCCTAACTTTAGCCAATTAAGGTATTAACACACTTTTAACCACAAAGTTAACTCGTTTTCATACATGCAAGACAACCTAGGTCATCAAAGACCCATTTGACCCATTTCTAGGTCAACACACCCATTTGGGTCACCCACAACCCAAATCACACCCACTAACATTAACTATAAGTGTATTGGTATTTACTTAGGTCTTTAAGACCCATTTACACCATTTACCCTTTCAAAACCCTAGGTTAGTTACCATTTGGGTCTTCATGACCCAAACTTACCCAAAACCCCAAATTACTCACAAATGGGTTTTATGTGCAATACTAACCCAAACCCTAACCCTTAAACACATTAAACTAAGGTAATCAAGTTTAGGGCTTACCACAACAATCAAAACGAAGCTAACGAGGAGATGAACAACTTTAATGCTCGAGCTAAAACCCGAAACAAGCTTCTTCTTCTCCGATTTGAGCTTTCTCACACTTGAATCACACTCTCTCACTAGGATTTAAGTGGATGAAGTTTGGTGGTTAGGAAAGGAGTAATGAGGCTCAACCAAACTGATCTAGGGCCTTTAATTCATCCACCAAGGGAAATTACCAATTTACCCATCTAAGATATTTAAAAGCAAAAAGACATGCCTGCCAGCCATTCTGGACGGCGTCCCAAAATGTTGGACGGCGTCCAGGTCTTCGATCTGGGACGGCGTCCCAAATTGTTGGACGGCGTCCAAACCCAAAAAGAAAACAGGATCTTACATCGAGCTCCATGGACAGCGTAACCGGAACGAACGAACCTATTAGCCATCATCTTTTATGGATGAATTGGGGGTGGGTTCGTAGTCGACTTAATCAATGGAGGCGAGAAGAAGGCGATCCCTTCCACCAACCGAATTCACCTCTTGGTGAAGAACCTGAAGCACTTACCGGCGAACCAATCTGGAACACCATTTTCACCCTCATTTCCAGGATATCCAGCCACGAATATCTAATATCCAGAATTCTAGATCTTATTCATCCACTTGTCCGAACCGCCAATCATCCCGGAATAGTAGAAGAAGTCAACGAGCTTCGCGCTCGAGTAGTGGCTCTGGAGAATATGGTGCGAAATCTAAGAGCATCAGCAGCACCAGCAGCATAGCCAGCACCACCAGTACCATCAACATCACCACCAATAGCATCAGCTTCACCAATAACAACATCCGCATCCCACACCTCAACATCACACTCGGTACTTCGGATATCAACATCATACACCCCATAGATACCAAGGAATATTAGTAATTGTGAGTTAAGATGTATTGACTCATTCTTCCTGGGAAAAAAAAATTTATATATGTATACTTTATATATATATATGGTTTGGAACAATAATAAATCTTTTCGTACTAAACTATTACGTGTGAATCTTAACTAGTATGTACTACTTGGTTAAATCATATCACTAATATGCTATGATGTACATCCTTTGTTAATGACTTAACAATCATTAATCACTGCTTCAGCACAATAAACTCCATTTCATAATAAACTAAGTGTATTATTCAAATACATGTTTGATTTTTCACTTCTATTTTCGATGTACTCGAAACTTTCTAGAAAGCATTATTCGTACCTTGTAAATTTCACAAGAACTTCACGAGCATCAATATCATATACCGAGGTATATCAATAAACAATGAACGATGAAGTATTGATTCATAACTTCATTAGCGAAATATTTCGCGACAATTATGAAATCTCTAAGGTTTTGGAGATTATCTTCAACCGTAAATCAAATGAGTTTAATATTATATTAACTCATTAAATCCATGATTACATCTGAAGAATATATACGAATATATATCTTCATAAAGATTGTAATTAAAAACTCTTCTGTACAAACTGTAAATTGTAAAAATATTTAACGGGTAGGTAAAACCCGAGAAATATTTATATCTCACATTAATATGTTACATTATACAATCTTCAAATTCTGATTCAATAATCAGTAACTATACTAATTACACTCACAAGAAATGTGTATCCGTTCACTAAAGAACAACTACTATATATTCTGATTTTGACGTATCAGAATCTAAGTAAAGCTTTAGCAAGTGTTATCTTCCTAAAGATCACTACATTCATGAATTATATTCATTTGTATTCTATGATGAATTATCACATCAAACCATCGAAATTATCATTCATTACTTTTGAAATAAACAACGCCTATTCGTCAACCATTAGATCCGTTAACGATTACAATCAACGTTTAATCATCTAAAAATAAAATCTCTTGAAACCATCTCGGATTGATAACCAACGATTCAGATTCGTTAACCTTGAGAATGCTGACGAAGCAGCAAAAGCTATAGATGGTCTTAATGGCCAAAAGTTTGATGATAAAGAATAACGTATTGAAAAAGGCTCAGATTTGGAACTGAAAAACGGATTGAGCTAACCATGAAGGAGACCAAGGACAAATACAAGGACCAAACCCTATATTCAAAGAATCCAGGTAATTCTGGATCCGATGACATCTTTAGAGAATATCTTGCTCCGAAGTCATGCTGAATTTCTAATGGAAGATGATGATTCACAGACCTTACAATCATCATGAACCATGTTACATAACTCTTTCATTCTATTTAACTTCTAAACATATCAAGGAAATATATTTCTTGATGATTCGGTCTTTTTCGGATATTCTGGTAATTTGAAAAATCAAATTGTGCTATTACCTTTCCTTTCTACTTTGTATATTATGATCATTCGAAACTCCATACCTACGAATTCTGGACCATTACTTGCTTGATTTAAAGTCAAGAAGAGAAAACAGGGTGAAAACGGATACTATGACGATGAACAGCGAATGTTTCTGAATTATCACCAGCCATTGATCCGTATTATTTGACCATGTATAGAAGAACAAGTTGAAGATCTTCTTGGATAAAAAGCATGAGTCTTCGAAAAATAGGTCAGAATATAAAAGACAACAAACATGGAAGATCATAAACCATTTATATCAATAAGTATTGAAAAATAGAGGAGTGGTAGAATTAAAAATAATGTCACCCCTAGAGCATTATAGAAGAACAGAGATTCTTCTGGTGGTAGACTAAAAAGAAGAATGACTGTATACACAGTCAAAATAGTAACGAAAATCAAGAGCGGATGAAGCATCTTCACAAAATTTTCGAAAATAGAATTTTGAAATTAAGAAGATTGAGGTTGAGAAAATAAGGACGCAGAGATGATTAATTTATATCAAAACTTTTTACCATAGCAACGCGTCAGCCGATTAAGATAATCGTATTAAATCAAAAAGAAAAGGATTCTAATTTCCTTAATTACCGGATCCAAATCTCACAGATTTCAAACGATTATATTCAAATCCCTTAAATTTAGGAGATTCCATAGTGATCACATCGAAAAGTCAAGGCGGACAACTATTACTTCAATACATCCGTTAGTGACATATTCAGTCGTATTTTTACACGTAACCGAATCATTTCATTCATATTCTTGATGATAAGAAATTCTATACACTTAACTCGTATTCATTACGAAACCGAACGTACCTTAGAAGTCCATCCGTATAGAGATCTCGAAAGATTATTTAATCTTATCATATTATTTGACGAAACACTCGTATATGACCAAATTCTTTTATTAAAAGAATGTATGAAGGCTTACGTCTGGAAAGACAAACTATTCAAGCCAAGTATAAACTTTATTTGCAAACTTAGTTATAGAATTCAAGCTCACGTTGAAACGTGCATTTCTAATGATACGAAAATATTTTATTTTCATCAATAACTGCCATCATCCAAATTTTGGGACGAAATTTTCAATAACAGGTGGGTAATGTAACAACCCGAGTTTTTCCGTTAAAACTTCCATTAAATACTTGACGATCATTAGTTAAATCATACAATTTTCATACGCCAATTTTTTTTCTTCAGAATAGTTAACAGTGGCTACGTGAAACTTTTTCGTATTAAAGTAATTAAATGCGTACTTGATCCTTAGTGGATTACTTGAATTAATATGTTATATTAATTAGTAAACTTAATTCGGTTGACGAATTAAACTAGAAATGATACGATTAAAGTTAATCGCCTAGAAAACTTTTCAGTTAACGGAACTCCGAAAAACGATAGAATAATTATTCTTAATAATTATTGAACTTATGAAAGAAATTTAATTTATTATTTACTTAATGAATTAAACACGGTGATTTTGTTTCAACGACTAGTTAACGTTCCGGAGATTCGGTACGGTTAATGACACTCGAAACGAACCACGCGCGAACGAGCTTTTACACAAAACGAGCCCGAGACCCGAGCCCGAGGCCACATGGCCATGACCTCATACCTCATCATCCTTGGTCCCATGAGTAGCCAATGCATATTGACTATTAGTTTAGGCACATGTTTGTTGACTTTTAGTTTTTAGGCAACTAACTACATTCCCTGAAATTCTAAATAATAAGAGAACATGTTCCATTTTTTTTCCCTCTTATTCAGCCCCATCTTCATCATATCATCACCATCTTCAATCCCAAATTAAACATCACATAATTGCTTGATCGTTAAATCACTTGCGGATTCGTGTTCCTCTCGTTCTCCTCTACGCGTAGATACAAGTAATTGCTTGATTAGTGGTAAAATCTCTCAAACCCAAATTATTAAAAATCTGATTTTATTGATGTTTCATAGTTTATGTTGTCAATTGCTCAAGTGTATACGCGTTATTGTTGATTGGTGTCTTTAATTTGATCAATTGATGTTGTTTACATGAAAAATGAATTTTATTCTCTAGCATCTGATAAGAGTTGACTTTTGATCTGATCTTATAACATGTTTAGATGATTAGCTTTCGAAAAACTATTAACTTTAGGCTTTGGAATCACTTGATTTCGTTTCCGGATGATCAAGTTATGACCAATTAAAATTAACGTTGTGTTTTTGTGATTGATCAGAAATCTGGGTTTGATAGACCACGAATTGGATTGTGAAATTTATACCATTGGATAGGTAATTTAAAAACACTCAGTTTACACTAGGATATCATGTCGTTTGCTTATGTAAAACCCGAGATATGCTTGAATTAGTGTAAAAGTAGTTTTATACAGCACTTGCATGAAAACGACCTTGTATGATAAAATGTGTTAGCTTCTGTGATTAAAGGTTTGCATATTTGAAATCTAAACAAAAAGTACTTAATCTTTCATGCAGATATCATAGGCTAATTGTATCTAGATCTTCGGCTAATCGCGTGCGAATGTGACTAGCGAAACTAGAATCGAATCTGTAAATTGCTCTCTGTTTTATACTCTGTGGATTGTGTTTATTGAATGAGCATGTAACCTCCTGGAATATGAATTTTAACATGATATGTGACTTATTGTTAGTTTATGTCAATCTCTGAAACCTTATGCATTGGGCACAATAGGGCCATACTTTATGTAAATTCTGATTTGAGCTGAAAAACTGAATGTTCAATTTGCATGAATAAACTGTACAAATTGGCTAAACCAAAATTGCTCAATTTTTGATATGTGTTAGCTTAACTTGTTTTTAAACTATGGCCACTGGTCTTGTATCGATTGCATGTTCCTAACTCTGGTTATAGCTAAAACCAAATCAGTGCACGGTCAGAAACTGACTTGGTGAACCCCAAATGTACCCCTTCTGATTCCTGACTTTTAATTATCGTATGAGACCCTGGCTGGACTTTTTGGAATTGATTTTGAGTATACTTATGATCTGGCGTTTTCCATGTTTACTTGAATTTTTTACTATGAGATAATATGCTAAGTTTGCTACATGTACATGAACTTTGTGCACAACGATAAACTAAAATTGTGAAATTGACCAATTATGATCTAAAACGTGTTGTTTGACTTAGGTTTGATATGTTGACCAACATTTGACATGAACCTACTGATGTTGACTTTATTTGACTACTTTAACTAAGTTTGACTTTCGGTTTGACTTCGGTTGACTTTGTTTGACTTGCATGAATTAGTTGACTGTATGTTTACTTCTACTTTGAAACGCGTCGATTCGAGCAATAAGACAACTTATACTATGAAAACACACTTGTTTAAGACATATTTATTGACCAACCTAAATACATATACTTAGGTTGCATTACTCGGCTATAAACCGTACAAGTAAATTGTCCACTTTTCAATCCGAGCTTTATTCAAAGGTGAGTCTACAATCCCGCTTTTTACATGTTTTCAGGGATGAGAATACATGCTGTTATACTTACATTATCAAATGCTTTTGTATTGACACGAGTACTATATATGCATATTGAGTTTGTTCAAAAAGCCTCTAGCTTGAATACTTTAAATACCATCGGTGTAGGCACAATTTAGATGGACGGATCCGTTAGGTTGACAACCTCACCCGCTATAAAAACTGTGGTGCATTTACTTTGAACATTAAGACACTCGAACAAGTGTATAACATTTTATGAGGTAAAGGCGAGTATAGTGGATTCTATACTCGGGTCATTGCTAGTATTCAGGTGCTCATAGATTATGCAAACGTTTCGCAACTTGGAGTTGTACTTGTAAAATCTCGTGGTCAAGGAAACTAAACTATATTTCTGATAACTATTTTTCAGATACTATACACTGTTATTTAAAACTGTGGTTTACGAACAAATGAGATAAAACTTGACATGGTATTGTCTACGAATATTTAAAACTTGACATGGTATTGTCTACAAATGATTGAAACTTGACATGGTAGTGTCAACAAACTTTTGAAATGGGACACGGAGTTGTCTAACTTTTAACATTGAACCTTGGTGGTCTTCCACTAATAACCGTTTTCGAAATGTATTTCTTAAACATACTGTATTGTTTACCTAAAATCTGTAGATTCACTCAACATTGTTGTTGATCCGTTTTGCGTGTTTTATTCTCAGGTATTAATTGCTTTCGCTGTAGAATATTGATGTTACGTAGAAGTCAAGCCAAGCACTGGGACCAGAGTTAACATTCCGTTAAAGGGATTTTTGACGGGGTGTTACAAAACCTACCATGATTCTTGAAAACACCTCATTCCAACTACGCGTTATCTACGAAAGGGAGAACTTATGCATATGGGCATGCACCTGGAAAACTCTGGGAATCTAAGTAGAAGTTATGATTCCTTTGGCATTATTATTACCAAAAATAACATTGCAATTTCTTTCCAAATTAGCCAATTTTATCACAGCTCTAGCAAATCAACTTCGACTTTCATTCGGATTAAATCTTATTATAACCCTGATATATAAGTTTCCTTTCATCATCATTACTGGGGAACTATTTATATCCCATCACATTTGCAGTAAACTTACCAGCAACTTCATTACTCATTGACTTAAGTCTCTCAGAAAAATCATTATATTCGTTCTTTAGAACCCTATCATATACTCATCCGCACCTTATAAGGAGAATTGCCATACCAATTACCGAGAATCCGCAATCAGTATTTTGAATCTCGCAGCGTTCCTACATCAACAGTTATATATCTATCTATAACGTATATTTTCTGGACTGATGAATTTCAATTCGAAATCTATGAATTTCTGAAAAGCACTCTTACTTACGAATCAGATCTCTGAGTTCTGAAAAAGCTGATGAAGCAGTGAAAACTGAAGACTGTTTAAACAGTCAAAAGTTTGATAATAAAGAGCGACATACTGAAAAAGCTTAAAAGTTTTGACTGATAAACGAATTGAGCAAAACATGAAGGAGGCTATGGACAAATCACAAAGACTAAACTTGCCTTCAAAGAATCCAAATGATTAAGTATCTGCTGAAGTCATTAATGAATACCTTGCTCTTGACTCTAAACCTTTACGAACAATCTTCATCATCGTCCATCAATATTAGAAATTCTAAGATATCATCGTATCTTTCATAATAAATATCCTCAATATTTCTGAAGATAATTTCATAACTATTCTTATCCGAAATCATTTATCTCTTCGCAATATCAGTATTACATCAGAAATGAAACTGTTTTAGTTTCTAAATTCTGAAATATTCGAATTTAAAATTTGAATGCTTTTGAAGTAGTATTGGGAATTGATGCATGAGTTAGTATAATATAATGACACTTGATCAACGTGATTATATTACAGTAAGTCATGCTGAGTTTCTAATGAGACGTGATGATTCACAGACTATAATGTCATCATGTGCCATGTTACACGACTCTTACATTCTACTTGATCTCCAAACATATCGGGAACATGTTTTCCTGATAATTCTATCTTTTCTCTGGAATTCTGGTAATTTAACCAATCAAGATCGTGCTATTACAATTTCTCTCTTAGAAAGTTAGCTATGTTCATTTCAAATTTCATATCTATAAATTTTAGATCATTATTCGCTTAACTTAAATTCGGGAAGAGAAAATAAAAGTATGGAACTCCAAAATATAAAAGAAACGAAGAGGGTAGATTTATAGTGAAATATCAGACAAAACAATCAAGACAGATCATTGCATTTAATCAAAGAGGATCATAATTTCCTTAATTACCGAAGAATCAAATCTTATCACGAAGATTTTCTTTAAATCTCTTGAATTCCGGAATTCAACCAAGACAACGTCAAAAGTTAAGACAAACCTCTATTTACATCATTTCACTCTTTTGTGATAGCTTCACTCGTACGCTTCGAGTAACCAATTTGTTTTATCCATATTACTCAATGATGATAAAACTCTAATTATCAACTCAAATTCTTTATAAAAACATTCTTATCGTTAGCCATGACGACCTCGATCAAATTTCGGGACGAAATTTCTTTAACGGGTAGGTATTGTGACGACCCGGAAATTTCCGACCAAATTTAAACTTAATTTTTATATGATTTCGAGACGATAAGCAAAGTATGTAAAGTTGAGTCTCAAAAAGTTTGAACTATTTTCATATATTCATGTGACCTTCGACTGTCCCCGATGATTCACGAACCATTGCTTGTAAATATGTGGATATATATAAATATGTGTATATCTAAATATATGTATAATATATATAATAACATGAACATTAATAAACTACTATATACATTTATTGTTAAAAATAAATATGTACAATAAAATACATTGTAATAAAAACTATTATTTTATATGTATATTTCTTGTATATATATTATAACAACCCTCACTTTTCTATCCTGAATTTAATATATTACCCTTAGGGTTTCAGTGTCTTGTATCATTAGAGTTGTTATCTGGATAATAAATGACAAGAGATATTAATTTCTCGTAATTAATAAACCCTAACCATAATTAATGACATAAAACCCTAAACATTTATTAACATCATAACCTTAAACATTTACTAATTATAACTCTAACCCTAGTTAGAAATAAATATTGTAAACCCTAATTATTCTAAAACCATAACCCTAAATAGTAATTCATTATATAAACCCTAATTCTAAAATTAATTTAATACATGAATTATTAATATTATGAATATATATGTAAACTATGATGAAGGTGTTACATAACTAACCTAGTAAAAAAAATATATATGATATGTAATGTGGCACAAATATAAATAATAAAGGTTATAAGTTAATAATGTAAAAATAAAAGTCTAATATTATTAAATACCAAAAGTATAGATAAATATATTAATTTCATATTTAATATTTAATTAAAAATAAAAATGGAATAATCAAAATTCTAGAATAATCCTAACCTTATCTACAAAAAAAAAAAAAAAAAATATGTATACACCTATAATGCTTCGGCCGGTTTAAAAAAAAAGAGATAACGCAAATATTTTTTTTTTTGTGAATGGATAAAACTTACAAGACTAAGTAAGTGATCAATAAATTCAAAAAAAGTGTATCCCCAAAAATCTTGCAAGTCCATCAGCTTCTTTTGCTATATTTTTATTTTTTTTATTTAATTTATTTTATCTAATCCTATCTATAAATACTAGTACACTCCTAATTTTTTTAACACTCACTCACACTCACAAAAATAATTCCTCTCAAGAAAAAAAAAACACGCAGCCTTTGAGGTATTCTCCAACCCATCTTCGTAATATTTTTTTTTATATATTTCAATTGTATTTTTTTATTTATTATCTTAGCCGATTGTTATTACTTTTATACATACATACGAAATATATTAAAATATTTAAATATGATATAAAGTACTTGAAGATGATTATTAAAATTTGGAATTTTTTTTTCGAATATAAAACTGTTATTATTTTTTTTCTTTGAAACATATTTTGTATGTATATATATGTACATAAATTGTAATAAATATTAATAAACAACTAAGAGTCATGAATATAATTTTTATAGAACCCTAATAACCTATAAAAAATATTATAATAAAAAAATGTAGTTATTATAATATAAATATGAATTTAATAATTAATAATATATATATACGGTTAAAAGTGATAGAAAATGCAATAAATATCTATAATTGATAAAAATAATTTTTACAGGTTTATTAATTATTATATGATATAAAATTGATCAGAAATAATTATTGTAGAATTTATAAATAATTAAAATGAATTATTAGGTAATATTGGAATATATATATCGTATAACATGCAAAAATTAAAAGTAATTGTTATAAATACTTATAATTCATTATGATAATTTTTACAGAAGCTATTAGTCATATAAATATTATTGGATACGAAAAATTAATTAAAATAACATTTTATATATTTATCCTATATTTAAATAGTTATCGAATTAGTTTAATGAATAAAATGAATTTAAATTGAAAAAAAATATTCACAACAGTAATTTTTGCTTAGAAATTATTTATAACTGTAGAGTTATTCATAAAAATATTTATAATAAGTTTTATAATATTATTTATATTACGAATTAAGTAGTGATTAAACACAAAAACTGAGTGAAATTCATAATAAATATTAAACAGAAATAAAAATAATTCTAATTTTTTTTATGAGATTATTATAACTGTACAAAGGTGGGAAAATTATAAAAAATAAATAAATAGGTAGATTAGTATTTAATATGAATTTGTTTGTGTTTAATTGTAAACCGAGAAGGAAAAGAACAAGAAATACAAAATAAATACCAAAGTTTATTAAATTTGATAATATAAAATTTTTATATAATCATTAGGATGTATAGGTACTGTAAAAATTATAAAAATTAATTTTAGATAAACTTATATTATTTATTCAATTATAAGCCCAATTTAATGGTTAAATGATAAGAAAATATTAAATAAATAATATATTAATATAAAATTCGAATTTATAATTTTTATAAGATATTTACAAAATATAGAACCTATAAAAAAATAGAATTATTTAATTAGGTCAATTTAATAATTATTAATTAATTAACCTTGATTAAAGTGAATTGAATATATATATATATATATATATATATATATATATATATATATATATATATATATATATATATATATATATATATATATATATATATATATATATATATATATATATATATATATATATATCAAGAAAATGGGAAATAAATATAAAAATGAGCTATATTTATATTTATAAAATTTTACACAGTTTAAAATACTTAAATAAAGTTATAAAAATTTTGTTTATATTTATTTGGAATTTATTATAATTAAAAACGAATTTAAGGAGATAAATAATAAATATAATGTTTATAATATAAGTTAATAAAAAATAATAATACATTATTAATAAATACTTACGTTATAAATTATTAAAATACTTTAGTTATTATATAATAATTAAAGTTAATAATAATTCATAATAATAAGCATAGTAACACATTAATAGCAAATAATTATAATGTAACTATTAATACTTTTTACTATAAGTATAAATAATACATCATTAATAAATAAATATAATATAACTTATAATGTAATAGGAAACATTCCAAAGATAGTAACTTTCAAAAATAGAATTCTTTTAGTAAATCATCACTACGAATATAGGTTGTTATGCTTATAAGTATACTTATATTCGTCCTTACGTTCTATCTCTAGGTTGAGATTCCCGATTTACTACTTCCGTTCATTCATTTCGTTCGTGGAATAACTCTTCTTGTTACTAAGGTGATTTCATAGCCCCATTTTCTTTTACTGTTTTTATATATTGGGGTGAGACACATGCTATCTTTTAAATGTTTTACATGTTAGACACAAGTACAAAATCTTAAAATGCCATGTTATATGCTTAAGTCATATTAAATTCTCCTTAGAGTAATATCGTTAATTGCTATGTTTAGTGAGCTTACTTATTGTGAATAGCGCTGTTGAGGGTAACGCCTCTGTCCATTAACCTATGGTTGTGGACACATAATAATGATTTGGGGCTAGAAAGATTGGTATCAGAGCCGGTCGAGTATAGAGGACCAGGATTGCATTTTATGTGTGCCTTATAAAAATAGGTACCTTAGCAATGTAGGACTATACCTCTCCTTGACCTTAGTGCTTTTAATTGACATATTTAGGTGTTATCTGCTTATACTTACACCCTTTATTTCTTTCTTAGAATGTCGAGCCAGTTAGGAAACTCAGTTAACTCTCCTAAGTACTCTCCACCTACTCCACCATACTCTAATGACTCCGCAGACTCTGCTGATTCACTAAAGTATAAGCCAATGAGTACTCCTGAGTGGAAAGCTTACGAAAGTCTCCCAAACTACGACAGTGACTTCTCAGACTATGAGCCTGAAGAAGAGCCCACTCCTAAGGAGGCATCTCTAAAAAGAAAGCAACCAGAAACTGCTACTGCTGATGAAGCCGGTCCATCAAAAAGGGCTAGCTCACCATTCTGTAGTAACATGGAGCATGTGCTGAACAAATGTGATCTCATAAACCTTCAGCGCAGTAATGAAAAGTGTAAGAAAGCTTTACGTCGCCATGTTGCTCGAATTGAAGTGCATTTAAACAGTTTGGAGAAAGAGAACAAGGTCTTGAAAGAGATCGTAATAGACTCCTTTGTCACTCAAACTGAGAGACTAGATAAGCTTGTTCAAAACAACTTGAAGGGGTTGAGAGAAGAGATCTTGAAGGTAAAGGCTGACGAGGAACGTGGTACACGATGGGGAAAATAGTCCATGGCTTATTTGGAAAAGGACATGGAGGCTAAAATGAAAGTGGAGAGAACCCGTGTCGATAATCGGTTTGCTATGATGGAATACCATCTCAACGTGCTCGGAGGCAGGGTTGATAACTTCTATAACAACCTTGAGTACCTTGATGATAAGCAGAAGGAAAAGAATGAAAAAGTGAAGAAGTTCATGAAAGATGCCCAAAACACTCTCAAGGACAAAAAGAAGAAGTGTCCCAATCCTAAGTAGGAGTCATGTCTACTAGGATATCTATCCATGTTTTTCCATTCCTTTGTTGTTAATTTTAAATTCATAGTTGATTGTAGCGGCTTTGCCCGCGTATTTCCCTTTTTCAGTTCAGTGTAATAAAGAGGATTTTCCTCTAGAACTTATTAATAAAAGTTGTTATGTGTTTTAATGACTTGCCTTGAATTTATTACTACAAGTGTTATATGAACTTAATGATCACCTGTCATAAAATGTTTAGACATTACCACTCTATTCATCTAACTCGATTTGTCTATGTCTCTTGAAGGAAATGGTTCGCCCATGAGCTCCAGCTACTCCAACTTATACCTTAACTACAGAACAATTTCAGCAGCTACTCGTTGCAGCTCAAGGCGGTGGTGCTGCTCAAGCTCCGCCCCACAATGTTACTTTCTCCTACACAAATTTTATGGATTGCAAGCCTACATCTTATAACGGAACTGAAGGAACAATTGAATTGATTCGTTGGTTCGAGAAACTTGAATCCGTGTTTCGCATCAGCAACTGTTTAGAAGCTAATCATGTTAAGTATGCCACCCACACCCTTTCTGGGAGTGCTCTGACCTGGTGGAATGCCCATTGCTAAACTGTGGGGATTGATGTTGCTAACGCTACCTCATAGGCTACCGTCAAAAGAATGATGACCGATAAGTACTATCCTAGGAATCAGGTCCAGAAATTGGAGGCCGAATTCTATGGACACGTGGTAAAGAATGACGACATAGAGTCGTACAATCATCGTTTTCTGGAACTAGCATTATTGTGTCCATCTTTGGTCACCCCCTTATACAAGATGATAGAAAAATATGTTGAGGGTCTACCTTATGATATCCAGGGGAATGTTATATCTGCTGGTAAGGAAACTATTGAGGGTGCTATGCTGTTAGCCCAAGATTTAGTTTTGGCTGCTAGAAGAAAGAAGGCAATTAGTAAACCAGCTAAGCTAAGGACAGGGGATAACAAAAGAAAGTTTGACAATCAGAGTAATAGTCCCAGCCAGAATTCAGGTAAGAAGCCAGCTGATTAGAAACCTAGATGTAACCGATGTGAGAAAAAACATTATGGGAGATGTATGGTACCGTGCACCAACTGCAAGAAAACAGGTCATCTTGCCAAAAACTGTAGACTTCCTGCTGCTACAGCTTCTGCCGCAAAGGCCTATGTCCCTACCTGCTATGGTTGTGGGGAAAAAGGTTATATCAAGCCTAACTATCCAAAGAAGAAAACTGATGCTGGTAATGCTAAAGGCGGGGCTTTTGTCATGACTACTGAAGAAGCCCGTGATGATGATGAAGTGATAACAGGTACGTTCCATATTAACAACTTCTACGCTACTGTTCTATTTGATTCTGGTGCTGATAAAAGTTATGTGTCTACTTCACTGAAAAACCGCAAGCCTTAGAAATTAAGCGTCTTGTAGAAGTAGCAAATGGTAAACTTATGAAAGTAGACAGTGTTTATAAAAATTGTGATCTGATTTTAGCCGACAAACACTTTAAGATATACTTATTACCAGTTGAGTTGGGAAGCTTTGATGTAGTTGTAGGGATGGATTGGTTATCCCCAATAAAGGCGGGAATTATGTGCTTCGATAAAACCATTAACATTCCCCTTGAGAATGATGAAACCTTAATCATTCAAGGAAAAAAGAGTGGTTCCAAACTTAACCTCATTTCATGTATCAAAACCCGCAAGTACCTAATGAAAGGGTACCAAGCCATTCTAGCTCATGTAAAGGAAGTCAAACCGGATGAGAAACGAGTTGAAGATGTACCGATAGTTAGAGACTTTCCTGAAGTTTTTCCTGAGGAACTCCCTGGTCTTCCACCCCAAAGACAAGTTGAGTTTCAGATTGACTTGACTCCCGGTGCTGCACCTATTGCAAAGGCACCATACCGATTAGCTCTATCAGAGATGAAGGAATTATCCAACCAACTTCAGGAACTCTTAGACAAAGGTTTCATTCATCCTAGTTCATCTCCGTGGGGAGCACCCGTTCTCTTTGTTAAAAAGAAAGATGGCACGTTGAGAATGTGTATCGATTACCGTGAACTCAACAAGATGACCATTAAGAACCGTTACCCACTTCTGCATATTGATGATCTGTTTGACCAATTACAGGGTTCAAGTGTCTATTCGAAGATTGATCTTAGGTCGGGTTATCATTAATTGATGGTCAATGAAGCTGATGTTTGTAAGACTGCTTTTCTGACTCGTTATGGACACTATGAGTTTCTTGTCATGCCTTTTGGATTAACCAATGCTCCTGCTGTATTCATGGATCTTAAGAACCGTGTATGCAAACCTTATCTTGACAAATTCATGATCGTTTTCATCGATGATATCGTAATCTATTCCAAGAGCGAGAAAGAGCATGAGCAACATCTGCGATTAATTCTAGAACTCTTAAAGAAGGAACTGTTGTACGTCAAATTCTCCAAGTGTAAATTTTGGTTGAGAACCGTACAATTCCTCGGGCATGTAGTTGATAGTAATGGAATACATGTCGATCCTGCAAAAATCACCGCTATCCAGAACTAGGAAGTACCTAGAAGTGCGAAGTATATTCGCCAATTTTTGGGACTTGCTGGTTATTACTGAAGGTTTATCAAAGACTTTTCTCTTATAGCCAAACCTCTCACCAAGCTAACTCACAAGGGGAAGAAATTCGAGTGGTCCGAGGAACAGGAATCTGCTTTCAAGATTCTAAAGGATAAATTGACCACAGCCCCGATTCTATCATTACCTGAGGGCACTGACGATTTTGTAGTCTATTGCGATGCCTCGAATCAAGGTTTCGGATGTGTTCTGATGTAACGTAAATGTAGTGACTCGGAAAATTTCGACTAATTTTGAACCAAACTCTTGATACGATTTAATATCTTTGACACGATAAGCAAAGTCTGTTAGGTTGAGTCTCAAAATTTTGAACTATTTTCATATATTCAATTGACCTTCGACTATTCTCGACGATTCACGAACAGCTAATTGTAAATAGATACATGTATATTTGAATATATATATATATATATATATATATATATATATATATATATATATATATATATATATATATATATATATATATATATATATATATATATATATATATATATATATAATTAGAAATATTAATTGAAATAATATATGAGTTAATTGTTGGAAATAAATATGTAAAATAATATGCGATACAATAAAAACTGTTATTACAAATGTATATATATATGTATGTATATAAAAATGTATATAAATACTATTTGTAAATATATAAAATAATATTAAATCTATTTGTTTAAAAATATATAATATATATTTATGTGATAAAACTTGTTATTTAAAACTGATTATATTTAGAGAGAGAGTAAATGGAAAATGAATGATCTCGAGCTTAATTAGTAAACGTCAGTAAAACTCGGTTGATGTTTTGTTTGTTTTAATATAGATATTGTACATGTCCATGAAGGATTGAAATAAAAGTTGGACTGTAAATTGATTACGAAGATTTTAGATTTGTCAAAAATATTTTTACTCTTTTAAGATTAAATATTAGTACTCCGTACATATAAATTGGAACAGAAAATAAATAATTATTGAACCTTTTTGATCAGGTTTCAAACAGTTAAAGAGTAAAATAATTAAATACATTTAATCTAAAAATTTGGGATTTTTTAGAAACACTTTTATACATTAACTGTTTAGCAATGGACACGATATAGTCATCCGGGATAAACTGTCGGGATAACACTCCAAGTTCAAGGCTGCTATACTATTCAGAATAGTAATTGTGTTGGTTCTTTGCGTTCAAATAATTGATATATATTTTATAATTAAAATTAAATTAAATTATATATATTATAATCCTAAATTCTACGGAGTATATATCAAACATATAAGTTTGATAAGAACATGACACCCACTTCTTGCACACTACATTTACCGCCACCATGCATCACCACCCTACAACTACCGTTATTACCATGAACAACCATCATCGAAGTCACCATACCACCTTAAAACCACTTTCATATAACACCACCCTCTTCACCTTGAAATCGATATTACTTCGAATACCATTTAAAACCGCCATCACCACAACTACAACTTCGTCTTGCTACTGCTATGAACCAGCTGCTACAGCAGCTTTTCTGAGGTAAAAACAGTCACCGTATCCACCACCAAATGTCACTCTCGCTCTCCTCTCTCTCTCTTTCCATGTTCTTCTTCTTCCTTGTAAACCATCGACCATCACCATCACAAAGTCACTGCTACTGCTGTAGCTATATTCTATTTCTGTTTTGCAGCAACATCACAACATACACCTACAATTTTCAGCTTCTTTTCGAACCATCATTATAACCGCCAAGAATGTAAGATGATGATGATGGAATAGGATAACAAAGACAAAGGTGTTGCATATTTTTTTCCTTTTATCTTCCTTTAACCGACAAGTTTATATAAAAAAAGTGATAACCACTTGCAATGTGGTGAATTAATGTTATTCTTAAATATTTCGGTGGAGCCAGAGGACACACACGCATATACCTCTCTTAAATTATTAGATATTATTATGTTTGTTGGGCTAAGGGTGCTGTACATGAGCCGTGAATTCTTTCTCCTTTATGTGGGCCGAAATTCGCTTGTTTATTGGGCCGAAGATGAGATGGGCTGTATTAAAGAAACAGATAGATATGGATCGTGTATATATATGGGTCTGCGATATTTAAACAGAAATATAGATATAGAAGAACGGTTAAGGGTGTTGGAGGAAAAACGAGAGATACCTGGTTCGAAACTCAGCAGGAGCAGCAGTTTGTTTTTTTTACTTACTTAAGAAGAGGTAGTTTCCTCATTTTTGTTAATTATTATTATTATTATTATTGTTATTATTAGTATTATTATTATTATTATTATTATTATTATTATTATTATTATTATTATTATTATTATTATTAGTTGTTGTTGTTGTTATTGTTATTATGATAATTGTTGTTATTCCTAAAATGTTAGAAGTATTATTATTATTAATCACATTAAGAGTTATTATTATTGTAATTATTAATATAAGTATTATAGTTACAACTACAATTAGGATTTTTATTATTTAATATTGTTATTACTAACATTATTATCCTTACTAGTAATATCATTATGTAGTATCATTTTAAATACTAACATTAATAATAAAAAGATTGTTGTTATTATTATTATAAACATTAAGTATTATGTATATTTTTTTTTATCAAAAGTATTATTTTCGTTACTATTATTATCAAACTTTTCGTTTCATTTAAAAACTACAGTTATTATCATTATTATTAATAAATTTATTACTATTATTAGTAAATCATTATTTTTATCAAAAACTATCTTTTCAAGTAGATAAATATTTTATGCATAAATATACTCTTTACATATACTATAATTATAATAAAACTTCATATAAATATATATAACAAATTTATTAAGATTATTTATATAAATACTTACAAATGACAAACTATCGATTTAAAATGTAACACTAAATAATTACGTATATAAATATGGACATATTAATATAACTATACAAATAATAAATCAATTTGAATATACACACAAATCAACTATACAATATATAAATTAAAATATAATGAAAATGTTTATTCGATTACTATTATATATATTAATATATATAAATGATATAGGTTCGTGAATCTAAGGCCAACCCTGCATTGTTCAGTTTTGTAATACGTATTTTTACTACAAAATACAGTATGGTGAGTTCATTTGATTCCCTTTTACTCTTTATATTTTTGAGACTCAGAATACATGCGCTACTTTTACAATTGTTTTATTAAATGCTTTTGAAATACATTTTGAACTGCGAATACATGAAATGCTCTTATAAATGTTTGACGAGATAGACACAAGCAAAACATTCCTCGAATGAATTATGTGGACGTGATAATTGCCACCATTGCATTATGTGGACGTGATAATTGCCACAATTGATATGAATATTTTTCCCCTGATTATTATTGCTTGGTAACCTAAGAATTAAGGAACATCACTAATTTTGAGAATTAGTGCACGCCTAATTGATGCGAATCCTAAAGGTAGCTACCGGGTTTAACACCCCCACCCAGAATGTTCACTAGACGGAAGGGCTAGTGGGCGTGGTGTTTAGTACTTCGAAGTTTATATGATTATTATACAGACGAGATGTTCTATTTTGGGGATATTATTATGCGCATTATATGTTAAGGCGGTTACCAAGCCAAGCTATGAAAGCAACGAAAACTGAATGTTATGTATCGAGAGAATGATTTTATACACAGGTTATGTGTATGTTATTTTTGTGCACAAGATATGTGTACGGTTACTAAGATTTATGAAAGATGATTTCGTACACGAGAAAGGTGTACTGTATTTAAAAGATATCGCATGTACATTACAGGTGGGTATAGGATTCGGGCCCATTTGTATCATGCAGCATTTAAATCTTGTGGTCTATCAAAATGATGAATTTTATTGTTTTTATGATAAACCTATGAACTCACCAACCTTTTGGTTGACACATGAAAGCATGTTTATTCTCAGGTATGAAAGAAATCTTTCGCTGTGCATTTGCTCATATTAGAGATATTACTTGGAGTCATTCATGACATATTTCAAAAGACGTTAAATTCGAGTCGTCGAGTTCATCAAGATTATTATTAAGTCAATTATAATTGGAGGTATTATGAAATAGTATGCTTGCCGTCAACCTTCGATGTAAAGAAAGTTTGTCTTTTAAAAACGAATGCAAGGTTTGTAAAATGTATCTTATAGAGGTCAAGTACCTAGCGATGTAATCAACTGTTGTGAATCGTTTATAATCTATATGGACTTCGTCCGGATGGATTAGGACGGGTCTCTACAGTTGGTATCAGAGTAGTGGTCTTAGCGAACCAGGTCTTGCATTAGTGTGTCTAACTAATAGTTGTTAAGATGCATTAGTGAGTTTGGACTTCGACCGTGTCTGCATGTCAAAAGTTTTGCTTATCATTTCGTGTTAAAAATTGCCTGCTTATCATTCTTAGAGAATCACTTGCTTATCATCCTTAAAGTCTAGACACATTACACTGCAATGATTGCATGAATAGTTTATAGACAAAAATTCATATCTTAGCATATCTGCTAATGAAATGTCCCGTTCTTATTGATTAAAAACGTTCCATATTAATTGATTTCGTTGCGAGGTTTTGACCTCTATATGAGACGTTTTTCAAAGACTGCATTCATTTTTAAAACAAACCATAACCTTTATTTCATAAATAAAGGTTTAAAAAGCTTTATGTAGATTATCAAATAATGATAATCTAAAATATCCTGTTTACACACGACCATTACATAATGGTTTACAATACAAATATGTTACATCGAAATCAGTTTCTTGAATGCAGTTTTTACACAATATCATACAAACATGGACTCCAAATCTTGTCCTTATTTTAGTATGCAACAGCGGAAGCTCTTAATATTCACCTGAGAATAAACATGCTTTAAACGTCAACAAAAATGTTGGTGAGTTATAGGTTTAACCTATATATATCAAATCGTAACAATAGACCACAAGATTTCATATTTCAATACACATCCCATACATAGAGATAAAAATCATTCATATGGTGAACACCTGGTAACCGACAATAACAAGATGCATATATAAGAATATCCCCATCATTCCGGGACACCCTTCGGATATGATATAAATTTCGAAGTACTAAAGCATCCGGTTCTTTGGATGGGGTTTGTTAGGCCCAATAGATCTATCTTTAGGATTCGCGTCAATTAGGGTGTCTGTTCCCTAATTCTTAGATTACCAGACTTAATAAAAAGGGGCATATTCGATTTTGATAATTCAACCATAGAATGTAATTTCACGTACTTGTGTCTATTTTGTAAATCATTTATAAAACCTGCATGTATTCTCATCCCAAAAATATTAGATTTTAAAAGTGGGACTATAACTCACTTTCACAGATTTTTACTTCGTCGGGAAGTAAGACTTGGCCACTGGTTGATTCACGAACCTATAACAATATATACATATATATCAAAGTATGTTCAAAATATATTTACAACACTTTTAATATATTTTGATGTTTTAAGTTTATTAAGTCAGCTGTCCTCGTTAGTAACCTACAACTAGTTGTCCACAGTTAGATGTACAGAAATAAATCGATAAATATTATCTTGAATCAATCCACGACCCAGTGTATACGTATCTCAGTATTGATCACAACTCAAACTATATATATTTTGGAATCAACCTCAACCCTGTATAGCTAACTCCAACATTCACATATAGAGTGTCTATGGTTGTTCCGAAATATATATAGATGTGTCGACATGATAGGTCGAAACATTGTATACGTGTCTATGGTATCTCAAGATTACATAATATATAATACAAGTTGATTAAGTTATGGTTGGAATAGATTTGTTACCAATTTTCACGTAGCTAAAATGAGAAAAATTATCCAATCTTGTTTTACCCATAACTTCTTCATTTTAAATCCGTTTTGAGTGAATCAAATTGCTATGGTTTCATATTGAACTCTATTTTATGAATCTAAACAAAAAAAGTATAGGTTTCTAGTCGGAAAAATAAGTTACAAGTCGTTTTTGTAAAGGTAGTCATTTCAGTCGAAAGAACGACGTCTAGATGACCATTTTAGAAAACATACTTCCACTTTGAGTTTAACCATAATTTTTGGATATAGTTTCATGTTCATAATAAAAATCATTTTCTCAGAATAACAACTTTTAAATCAAAGTTTATCATAGTTTTTAATTAACTAACCCAAAACAGCCCGCGGTGTTACTACGACGGCGTAAATCCGGTTTTACGGTGTTTTTCGTGTTTCCAGGTTTTAAATCATTAAGTTAGCATATCATATAGATATAGAACATGTGTTTAGTTGATTTTAAAAGTCAAGTTAGAAGGATTAACTTTTGTTTGCGAACAAGTTTAGAATTAACTAAACTATGTTCTAGTGATTACAAGTTTAAACCTTCGAATAAGATAGCTTTATATGTATGAATCGAATGATGTTATGAACATCATTACTACCTTAAGTTCCGTGGATGAACCTACTGGAAAAGAGAAAAATGGATCTAGCTTCAATGGATCCTTGGATGGCTCAAAGTTCTTGAAGCAAAATCATGACACGAAAACAAGTTCAAGTAAGATCATCACTTGAAATAAGATTGTTATAGTTATAGAAATTGAACCAAAGTTTGAATATGATTATTACCTTGTATTAGAATGATAACCTACTGTAAGAAACAAAGATTTCTTGAGGTTGGATGATCACCTTACAAGATTGGAAGTGAGCTAGCAAACTTGAAAGTATTCTTGATTTTATGAAACTAGAACTTTTGGAATTTATGAAGAACACTTAGAACTTGAAGATAGAACTTGAGAGAGTTCAATTAGATGAAGAAAATTGAAGAATGAAAGTGTTTGTAGGTGTTTTTGGTCGTTGGTGTATGGATTAGATATAAAGGATATGTAATTTTGTTTTCATGTAAATAAGTCATGAATGATTACTCATATTTTTGTAATCTTATGAGATATTTCATGCTAGTTGCCAAATGATGGTTCCCACATGTGTTAGGTGACTCACATGGGCTGCTAAGAGCTGATCATTGGAGTGTATATACCAATAGTACATACATCTAAAAGCTGTGTATTGTACGAGTACGAATACGGGTGCATACGAGTAGAATTGTTGATGAAACTGAACGAGAATGTAATTGTAAGCATTTTTGTTAAGTAGAAGTATTTTGATAAGTGTATTGAAGTCTTTCAAAAGTGTATAAATACATATTAAAACACTACATGTATATACATTTTAACTGAGTCGTTAAGTCATCGTTAGTCGTTACATGTAAGTGTTGTTTTGAAACCTTTAGGTTAACGATCTTGTTAAATGTTGTTAACCCAATGTTTATAATAACAAAAGAGATTTTAAATTATTATATTATCATGATATTATGATGTACGAATATCTCTTAATATGATATATATACATTAAATGTCGTGACAACGATAAACGTTACATATATGTCTCGTTTCAAAATCATTAAGTTAGTAGTCTTGTTTTTACATATGTAGTTCATTGTTAATATAATTAATGATATGTTTACTTATCATAATATCATGTTAACTATATATATAACCATATATATGTCATCATATAGTTTTTTTACAAGTTTTAACGTTCGTGAATCACCGGTCAACTTGGGTGGTCAATTGTCTATATGAAACCTATTTCAATTAATCAAGTCTTAACAAGTTTGATTGCTTAACATGTTGGAAACATTTAATCATGTAAACATCAATCTCAATTAATATATATAAACATGGAAAAGTTCGGGTCACTACAGTACCTACCCGTTAAATAAATTTCGTCCCGAAATTTTAAGCTGTTGAAGGTGTTGACGAATCTTCTGGAAATAGATGCGGGTATTTCTTCTTCATCTGATCTTCACGCTCCCAGGTGAACTCGGGTCCTCTACGAGCATTCCATCGAACCTTAACAATTGGTATCTTGTTTTGCTTAAGTCTTTTAACCTCACGATCCATTATTTCGACGGGTTCTTCGATGAATTGAAGTTTTTCGTTGATTTGAATTTCATCTAACGTAATAGTGAGATCTTCTTTAGCAAAACATTTCTTTAAATTCGAGACGTGGAAAGTGTTATGTACAGCCGCGAGTTGTTGAGGTAACTCTAGTCGGTAAGCTACTGGTCCGACACGATCAATAATCTTGAATGGTCCAATATACCTTGGATTTAATTTCCCTCGTTTACCAAATCGAACAACGCCTTTCCAAGGTGCAACTTTAAGCATGACCATCTCTCCAATTTCAAATTATATATCTTTTCTTTTAATGTCAGCGTAGCTCTTTTGTCGACTTTGGGCGGTTTTCAACCGTTGTTGAATTTGGCTGATCTTCTCGGTAGTTTCTTGTATAATCTCCGGACCCGTAATCTGTCTATCCCCCACTTCACTCCAACAAATCGGAGACCTGCACTTTCTACCATAAAGTGCTTCAAACGGCGCCATCTCAATGCTTGAATGGTAGCTGTTGTTGTAGGAAAATTCTGCTAACGGTAGATGTCGATCCCAACTGTTTCCGAAATCAATAACACATGCTCGTAGCATGTCTTCAAGCGTTTGTATCGTCCTTTCGCTCTGCCCATCAGTTTGTGGATGATAGGCAGTACTCATGTCTAGACGAGTTCCTAATGCTTGCTGTAATGTCTGCCAGAATCTTGAAATAAATCTGCCATCCCTATCAGAGATAATAGAGATTGGTATTCCATGTCTGGAGACGAATTCCTTCAAATACAGTCGTGCTAACTTCTCCATCTTGTCATCTTCTCTTATTGGTAGGAAGTGTGCTGATTTAGTGAGGCGATCAACTATTACCCAAATAGTATCAAAACCACTTGCAGTCCTTGGCAATTTAGTGATGAAATCCATGGTAATGTTTTCCCATTTCCATTCCGGGATTTCGGGTTGTTGAAGTAGACCTGATGGTTTCTGATGCTCAGCTTTGACCTTAGAACACGTCAAACATTCTCCTACGTATTTAGCAACATCGGCTTTCATACCCGGCCACCAAAAATGTTTCTTGAGATCCTTGTACATCTTCCCCGTTCCAGGATGTATTGAGTATCTGGTTTTATGAGCTTCTCTAAGTACCATTTCTCTCATATCTCCAAATTTTGGTACCCAAATCCTTTCAGCCCTATACCGGGTTCCGTCTTCCCGAATATTAAGATGCTTCTCCGATCCTTTGGGTATTTCATCCTTTAAATTTCCCTCTTTTAAAACTCCTTGTTGCGCCTCCTTTATTTGAGTAGTAATGTTATTATGAATCATTATATTCATAGATTTTACTCGAATGGGTTCTCTGTCCTTCCTGCTCAAGGCATCGGCTACCACATTTGCCTTCCCCGGGTGGTAACGAATCTCAAAGTCGTAATCATTCAATAATTCAATCCACCTACGCTGCCTCATATTCAGTTGTTTCTGATTAAATATGTGTTGAAGACTTTTGTGGTCGGTATATATAATACTTTTGACCCCATATAAGTAGTGCCTCCAAGTCTTTAATGCAAAAACAACCGCGCCTAATTCCAAATCATGCGTCGTATAATTTTGTTCGTGAATCTTCAATTGTCTAGACGCATAAGCAATCACCTTCGTTCGTTGCATTAATACACAACCGAGACCTTGCTTTGATGCATCACAATAAATCACAAAATCATCATTCCCTTCAGGCAATGACAATATAGGTGCCGTAGTTAGCTTTTTCTTCAATAACTGAAACGCTTTCTCTTGTTCATCATTCCATTCAAATTTCTTCCCTTTATGCGTTAATGCAGTCAAGGGTTTTGCTATTCTGGAAAAGTCTTGGATGAACCTTCTGTAGTAACCAGCTAGTCCTAAAAACTGGCGTATGTGTTTCGGAGTTTTCGGGGTTTCCCACTTTTCAACAGTTTCTATCTTTGCCGGATCCACCTTAATACCTTCTTTGTTCACTATGTGACCGAGGAATTGAACTTCTTCCAACCAAAATGCACACTTTGAAAACTTAGCGTACAATTCTTCCTTCCTCAATACTTCTAACACTTTTCTCAAATGTTCACCGTGTTCTTGGTCATTCTTTGAGTAAATAAGTATGTCATCAATGAAAACAATGACAAACTTGTCAAGGTATGGTCCACACACTCGGTTCATAAGGTCCATGAACACAGCTGGTGCATTAGTTAAACCAAACGGCATGACCATAAACTCGTAATGACCGTAACGTGTTCTGAAAGCAGTCTTTGGAATATCATCTTCTTTCACCCGCATTTGATGATACCCGGAACGTAAGTCAATCTTTGAATAAACAGACGAGCCTTGTAGTTGATCAAATAAGTCGTCGATTCTCGGTAGTGGGTAGCGGTTCTTGATGGTAAGTTTGTTCAACTCTCGGTGTAGTGACCCGAACTTTTCCATGTTTATATATATTAATTGAGATTGATGTTTACATGATTAAATGTTTCCAACATGTTAAGCAATCAAACTTGTTAAGACTTGATTAATTGAAATAGGTTTCATATAGACAATTGACCACCCAAGTTGACCGGTGATTCACGAACGTTAAAACTTGTAAAAAAAAAACTATATGATGACATATATATGGTTATATATATAGTTAACATGATATTATGATAAGTAAACATATCATTAATTATATTAACAATGAACTACATATGTAAAAACAAGACTACTAACTTAATGATTTTGAAACGAGACATATTTGTAACGTTTATCGTTGTAACGACATTTAATGTATATATATCATATTAAGAGATATTCGTACATCATAATATCATGATAATATAATAATTTAAAATCTCTTTTGTTATTATAAACATTGGGTTAACAACATTTAACAAGATCGTTAACCTAAAGGTTTCAAAACAACACTTACATGTAACGACTAACGATGACTTAACGACTCAGTTAAAATGTATATACATGTAGTGTTTTAATATGTATTTATACACTTTTGAAAGACTTCAATACACTTATCAAAATACTTCTACTTAACAAAAATGCTTACAATTACATTCTCGTTCAGTTTCATCAACAATTCTACTCGTATGCACCCGTATTCGTACTCGTACAATACACAGCTTTTAGATGTATGTACTATTGGTATATACACTCCAATGATCAGCTCTTAGCAGCCCATGTGAGTCACCTAACACATGTGGGAACCATCATTTGGCAACTAGCATGAAATATCTCATAAGATTACAAAAATATGAGTAATCATTCATGACTTATTTACATGAAAACAAAATTACATATCCTTTATATCTAATCCATACACCAACGACCAAAAACACCTACAAACACTTTCATTCTTCAATTTTCTTCATCTAATTGAACTCTCTCAAGTTCTATCTTCAAGTTCTAAGTGTTCTTCATAAATTCCAAAAGTTCTAGTTTCATAAAATCAAGAATACTTTCAAGTTTGCTAGCTCACTTCCAATCTTGTAAGGTGATCATCCAACCTCAAGAAATCTTTGTTTCTTACAGTAGGTTATCATTCTAATACAAGGTAATAATCATATTCAAACTTTGGTTCAATTTCTATAACTATAACAATCTTATTTCAAGTGATGATCTTACTTGAACTTGTTTTCGTGTCATGATTTTGCTTCAAGAACTTTGAGCCATCCAAGGATCCATTGAAGCTAGATCCATTTTTCTCTTTTCCAGTAGGTTCATCCAAGTAACTTAAGGTAGTAATGATGTTCATAACATCATTCGATTCATACATATAAAGCTATCTTATTCGAAGGTTTAAACTTGTAATCACTAGAACATAGTTTAGTTAATTCTAAACTTGTTCGCAAACAAAAGTTAATCCTTCTAACTTGACTTTTAAAATCAACTAAACACATGTTCTATATCTATATGATATGCTAACTTAATGATTTAAAACCTGGAAACACGAAAAACACCGTAAAACCGGATTTACGCCGTCGTAGTAACACCGCGGGCTGTTTTGGGTTAGTTAATTAAAAACTATGATAAACTTTGATTTAAAAGTTGTTATTCTGAGAAAATGATTTTTATTATGAACATGAAACTATATCCAAAAATTATGGTTAAACTCAAAGTGGAAGTATGTTTTCTAAAATGGTCATCTAGACGTCGTTCTTTCGACTGAAATGACTACCTTTACAAAAACGACTTGTAACTTATTTTTCCGACTAGAAACCTATACTTTTTTGTTTAGATTCATAAAATAGAGTTCAATATGAAACCATAGCAATTTGATTCACTCAAAACGGATTTAAAATGAAGAAGTTATGGGTAAAACAAGATTGGATAATTTTTCTCATTTTAGCTACGTGAAAATTGGTAACAAATCTATTCCAACCATAACTTAATCAACTTGTATTATATATTATGTAATCTTGAGATACCATAGACACGTATACAATGTTTCGACCTATCATGTCGACACATCTATATATATTTCGGAACAACCATAGACACTCTATATGTGAATGTTGGAGTTAGCTATACAGGGTTGAGGTTGATTCCAAAATATATATAGTTTGAGTTGTGATCAATACTGAGATACGTATACACTGGGTCGTGGATTGATTCAAGATAATATTTATCGATTTATTTCTGTACATCTAACTGTGGACAACTAGTTGTAGGTTACTAACGAGGACAGCTGACTTAATAAACTTAAAACATCAAAATATATTAAAAGTGTTGTAAATATATTTTGAACATACTTTGATATATATGTATATGTATATATTGTTATAGGTTCGTGAATCAACCAGTGGCCAAGTCTTAATTCCCGACGAAGTAAAAATCTGCGAAAGTGAGTTATAGTCCCACTTTTAAAATCTAATATTTTTGGGATGAGAATACATGCAGGTTTTATAAATGATTTACAAAATAGACACAAGTACGTGAAACTACATTCTATGGTTGAATTATCAAAATCGAATATGCCTCTTTTTATTAAGTCTGGTAATCTAAGAATTAGGGAACAGACACCCTAATTGACGCGAATCCTAAAGATAGATCTATTGGGCCCAACAAGCCCCATCCAAAGTACCGGATGCTTTAGTACTTCGAAATTTATATCATATCCGAAGGGTGTCCCGGAATGATGGGGATATTCTTATATATGCATCTTGTTAATGTCGATTACCAGGTGTTCACCATATGAATGATTTTTATCTCTATGTATGGGATGTGTATTGAAATATGAAATCTTGTCGTCTATTGTTACGATTTGATATATATAGGTTAAACCTATAACTCACCAGCATTTTTGTTGACGTTTTAAGCATGTTTATTCTCAGGTGATTATTAAGAGCTTCCGCTGTCGCATACTTAAATAAGGACAAGATTTGGAGTCCATGCTTGTATGATATTGTGTAAAAACTGCATTCAAGAAACTTATTTTGTTGTAACATATTTGTATTGTAAACCATTATGTAATGGTCGTGTGTAAACAGGATATTTTAGATTATCATTATTTGATAATCTACGTAAAGCTTTTTAAACCTTTATTGATGAAATAAAGGTTATGGTTTGTTTAAAAATGAATGCAGTCTTTGAAAAACGTCTCATATAGAGGTCAAAACCTCGCAACGAAATCAATTAATATGGAACGTTTTTAATCAATAAGAACGGGACATTTCACTCGGTAGTCGATACACAACCTGAATGTACCATCTTTCTTCTTGACAAACAAAACAGGAGCTCCCCACGGTGATGTGCTTGGTCGAATGAAACCACGCTCTAAAAGTTCTTGTAATTGGCTTTGCAGTTCTTTCATCTCGCTGGGTGCGAGTCTGTAAGGAGCACGAGCTATTGGTGCAGCTCCTGGTACAAGATCTATTTGAAATTCAACGGATCGATGTGGGGGTAATCCCGGTAATTCTTTCGGAAATACATCGGGAAATTCTTTTGCAATGGGAACATCATTGATGCTCTTTTCTTCAGTTTGTACTTTCTCGACGTGTGCTAGAACAGCATAGCAACCTTTTCTTATTAGTTTTTGTGCCTTCAAATTACTAATAAGATGTAGCTTCGTGTTGCCCTTTTCTCCGTACACCATTAAGGGTTTTCCTTTTTCTCGTATAATGCGAATTGCATTTTTGTAACAAACGATCTCCGCTTTCACTTCTTTCAACCAGTCCATACCGATTATCACATCAAAACTCCCTAACTCTACTGGTATCAAATCAATCTTAAATGTTTCGCTAACCAGTTTAATTTCTCGATTCCGACATATATTATCTGCTGAAATTAATTTACCATTTGCTAATTCGAGTAAAAATTTACTATCCAAAGGCGTCAATGGACAACTTAATTTAGCACAAAAATCTCTACTCATATAGCTTCTATCCGCACCCGAATCAAATAAAACGTAAGCAGATTTATTGTCAATAAGAAACGTACCCGTAACAAGCTCCGGGTCTTCCTGTGCCTCTACCGCATTAATATTGAAAACTCTTCCACGGCCTTGTCCATTCGTGTTCTCCTGGTTCGGGCAATTTCTAATAATGTGGCCTGGTTTTCCACATTTATAACAAACTACATTGGCATTACTTGCTCCGACACTACTTGCTCCGCCATTACTCGTTCCGACACCATTTGTTCCTTTCGTTCTATTAACCCCTGGTCCGTAGACCTCACACTTCGCCGCGCTATGACCATTTCTTTTACACTTGTTGCAAAATTTGGTGCAGAACCCCGAGTGATTCTTTTCACACCTTTGGCATAGTTGCTTCTGATTGTTGTTGTTGTTGCGGTTATTATTGTTGTTGGGATGATTGTTGTAGTTGTTGTTGTTGTTGTTGTTGTTGTTGTTGGGTCGTTTGTTGTAGTTGCGATTGATGTTGCGATTGTTGGGATAATTGTTGCGATTATTGTTGTAATTGCTGTTGTTGTTGTATTGGTGATTCTTATCACCGTTTTCCTCCCACTTTCTTTTGACTTGCTTCACATTGGCCTCTTCAGCAGTCTGTTCTTTAATTCTTTCTTCAATCTGGTTCACTAGTTTGTGAGCCATTCTACATGCCTGTTGTATGGAGGCGGGCTCGTGTGAACTTATATCTTCTTGGATTCTTTCCGGTAATCCTTTCACAAACGCGTCGATCTTCTCTTCCTCATCTTCGAATGCTCCCGGACACAATAGGCACAATTCTGTGAATCGTCTTTCGTACGTGGTAATATCAAATCCTTGGGTTCGTAACCCTCTAAGTTCTGTCTTGAGCTTATTGACCTCGGTTCTGGGACGGTACTTCTCGTTCATCAAGTGCTTGAATGCTGACCACGGTAGTGCGTACGCATCATCTTGTCCCACTTGCTCTAGATAGGTATTCCACCATGTTAACGCAGAACCTGTGAAGGTATGCGTAGCGTACTTCACTTTGTCCTCTTCAGTACACTTACTTATGGCAAACACCGATTCAACCTTCTCGGTCCACCGTTTCAATCCGATCGGTCCTTCGGTTCCATCAAATTCCAAAGGTTTGCAGGCAGTGAATTCTTTGTAGGTGCATCCTACACGATTTCCTGTACTGCTAGATCCAAGGTTATTGTTGGTATGTAGCGCAGCCTGTACTGCGGCTATGTTTGAAGCTAGAAAAGTACGGAATTCCTCTTCATTCATATTCACGCTGTGTCGAGTAGTCGGTGCCATTTCCTTCAAAATAGTTAAATGGAACAAGTTAATCATACAGAATATTAAGAGTAGTTAATAGTATTTCGTAGCATAATATGAACTCATTTATAAAAGCTTTTTCTTCATATTAGCGTTTTATAAGTTTAAATTCGGGTAGTACCTACCCGTTAAGTTCATACTTAGTAGCTAATATACAATTCAACTACTACAATTCTATATGAAAAACTGATTATAATAATATTTCGCGTTCAAACTTTTATACAATATTTTACAAACTTACAATACCGCTTATTTTACATAAAGCATGAAATATAGCACACAATAACTTTGATACAAGATAGTTGTGAAGACAATTCTAGCTAGTACACAAGTCGTTCAGCAAAGGCAATAAAGACACGTAATTCATACGTCCAGAAACAAGTCATGCATTCTGGTTTTACTAGGACTACTTCCCATCCTTGGTCTTGTGCAACATAACCGTTATGGCCGTTGATAAGACAGCGTGTTGTAACGTCATCAAAGGGACGAGGGTTACGTAATGTCCAACAGTCCCGTAATAATCTAAAAACCTCATTTCTTACCCCAATTACCGACTCCGTCACTTGTGGAAACGTTTTGTTTAATAGTTGTAGCCCGATTTTCTTGTTCTCACTTTGGTGAGAAGCGAACATTACTAATCCGTAAGCATAACATGCTTCTTTATGTTGCATGTTAGCCGCTTTTTCTAAATCATGAAGTCCAATATTCGGATATATTGAGTCAAAATAATTTCTTAACCCGTTGCGTAAAATAGCATTTGGATTCCCCGCAATATATGCGTCAAAGTAAACACATCGTAACTTATGGGTTTCCCAATGTGATATCCCCCATCTTTCAAACGAAAGTCTCTTATAAACCAAGACATTCTTGGAACGTTCTTCGAATGTCTTACAAACTGATCTCGCATTAAATAGTTGTGCCGAGGAATTCTGGCCGACTCTAGACAAGATTTCATCAATCATGTCTCCGGGTAGGTCTCTTAAAATATTGGGTTGTCTATCCATTTTGTGTTTTTATACTGTAAAATAGACAAGAGTTAGATTCATAAAAAAAAAATACTTATTAATACAAGCAATTTTTAGATATATCATAAAGCATAAGTACACTATATTACATATATTACACCACACGAATACAACTATCTTATTCCGACTCGCTTGTTTCTTCTTCTTCGGTTTTGGTTCGTTTTGCCAAGTTTCAAGGGATATATGATGTTCCCCTAATACGAGCCGTTATTTTCCACATTGGTTTAGAAAAACCTGGTGGTTTAGAGGTTCCCGGGTCATTGTTACAACTTAAGGACTTCGGGGGTTGACGATACATATAAAGTTCATCGGGGTTGGAATTAGATTTCTCTATTTTTATGCCCTTTCCCTTATTATTTTCTTTTGCCTTTTTAAATTCAGTTGGGGTAATTTCTATAACATCATCGGAATTTTCGTCGGAATCCGATTCATCGGAGAATTGGTAATCCTCCCAATATTTTGCTTCCTTGGCGGAAACACCATTGACCATAATTAACCTTGGTCGGTTGGTTGAGGATTTTCTTTTACTTAACCGTTTTATTATTTCCCCCACCGGTTCTATTTCTTCATCCGGTTCCGATTCTTCTTCCGGTTCCGATTCTTCTTCCGGTTCCGACTCTTCTTCCGGTTCCTCTTCGGGAACTTGTGAATCAGTCCACGAATCATTCCAATTTACATTTGACTCTTCATTATTATTAGGTGAGTCAATGGGATGTGTTCTAGAGGTAGACATCTATCACATAATATCAAACGCGTTAAGAGATTAATATATCACATAATATTCACATGTTAAAAATATATAGTTTCCAACAAAATTTGTTAAGCAATCATTTTTCAAGTAAACACGGTCGAAGTCCAGACTCACTAATGCATCCTAACAAACTCGATAAGACACACTAATGAAAAATTCTGGTTCTCTAAGACCAACGCTCGGATACCAACTGAAATGTCCCGTTCTTATTGATTAAAAACGTTCCATATTAATTGATTTCGTTGCGAGGTTTTGACCTCTATATGAGACGTTTTTCAAAGACTGCATTCATTTTTAAAACAAACCATAACCTTTATTTCATAAATAAAGGTTTAAAAAGCTTTATGTAGATTATCAAATAATGATAATCTAAAATATCCTGTTTACACACGACCATTACATAATGGTTTACAATACAAATATGTTACATCGAAATCAGTTTCTTGAATGCAGTTTTTACACAATATCATACAAACATGGACTCCAAATCTTGTCCTTATTTTAGTATGCAACAGCGGAAGCTCTTAATATTCACCTGAGAATAAACATGCTTTAAACGTCAACAAAAATGTTGGTGAGTTATAGGTTTAACCTATATATATCAAATCGTAACAATAGACCACAAGATTTCATATTTCAATACACATCCCATACATAGAGATAAAAATCATTCATATGGTGAACACCTGGTAACCGACAATAACAAGATGCATATATAAGAATATCCCCATCATTCCGGGACACCCTTCGGATATGATATAAATTTCGAAGTACTAAAGCATCCGGTTCTTTGGATGGGGTTTGTTAGGCCCAATAGATCTATCTTTAGGATTCGCGTCAATTAGGGTGTCTGTTCCCTAATTCTTAGATTACCAGACTTAATAAAAAGGGGCATATTCGATTTTGATAATTCAACCATAGAATGTAATTTCACGTACTTGTGTCTATTTTGTAAATCATTTATAAAACCTGCATGTATTCTCATCCCAAAAATATTAGATTTTAAAAGTGGGACTATAACTCACTTTCACAGATTTTTACTTCGTCGGGAAGTAAGACTTGGCCACTGGTTGATTCACGAACCTATAACAATATATACATATATATCAAAGTATGTTCAAAATATATTTACAACACTTTTAATATATTTTGATGTTTTAAGTTTATTAAGTCAGCTGTCCTCGTTAGTAACCTACAACTAGTTGTCCACAGTTAGATGTACAGAAATAAATCGATAAATATTATCTTGAATCAATCCACGACCCAGTGTATACGTATCTCAGTATTGATCACAACTCAAACTATATATATTTTGGAATCAACCTCAACCCTGTATAGCTAACTCCAACATTCACATATAGAGTGTCTATGGTTGTTCCGAAATATATATAGATGTGTCGACATGATAGGTCGAAACATTGTATACGTGTCTATGGTATCTCAAGATTACATAATATATAATACAAGTTGATTAAGTTATGGTTGGAATAGATTTGTTACCAATTTTCACGTAGCTAAAATGAGAAAAATTATCCAATCTTGTTTTACCCATAACTTCTTCATTTTAAATCCGTTTTGAGTGAATCAAATTGCTATGGTTTCATATTGAACTCTATTTTATGAATCTAAACAAAAAAAGTATAGGTTTCTAGTCGGAAAAATAAGTTACAAGTCGTTTTTGTAAAGGTAGTCATTTCAGTCGAAAGAACGACGTCTAGATGACCATTTTAGAAAACATACTTCCACTTTGAGTTTAACCATAATTTTTGGATATAGTTTCATGTTCATAATAAAAATCATTTTCTCAGAATAACAACTTTTAAATCAAAGTTTATCATAGTTTTTAATTAACTAACCCAAAACAGCCCGCGGTGTTACTACGACGGCGTAAATCCGGTTTTACGGTGTTTTTCGTGTTTCCAGGTTTTAAATCATTAAGTTAGCATATCATATAGATATATAACATGTGTTTAGTTGATTTTAAAAGTCAAGTTAGAAGGATTAACTTTTGTTTGCGAACAAGTTTAGAATTAACTAAACTATGTTCTAGTGATTACAAGTTTAAACCTTCGAATAAGATAGCTTTATATGTATGAATCGAATGATGTTATGAACATCATTACTACCTTAAGTTCCTTGGATGAACCTACTGGAAAAGAGAAAAATGGATCTAGCTTCAATGGATCCTTGGATGGCTCAAAGTTCTTGAAGCAAAATCATGACACGAAAACAAGTTCAAGTAAGATCATCACTTGAAATAAGATTGTTATAGTTATAGAAATTGAACCAAAGTTTGAATATGATTATTACCTTGTATTAGAATGATAACCTACTGTAAGAAACAAAGATTTCTTGAGGTTGGATGATCACCTTACAAGATTGGAAGTGAGCTAGCAAACTTGAAAGTATTCTTGATTTTATGAAACTAGAACTTTTGGAATTTATGAAGAACACTTAGAACTTGAAGATAGAACTTGAGAGAGTTCAATTAGATGAAGAAAATTGAAGAATGAAAGTGTTTGTAGGTGTTTTTGGTCGTTGGTGTATGGATTAGATATAAAGGATATGTAATTTTGTTTTCATGTAAATAAGTCATGAATGATTACTCATATTTTTGTAATCTTATGAGATATTTCATGCTAGTTGCCAAATGATGGTTCCCACATGTGTTAGGTGACTCACATGGGCTGCTAAGAGCTGATCATTGGAGTGTATATACCAATAGTACATACATCTAAAAGCTGTGTATTGTACGAGTACGAATACGGGTGCATACGAGTAGAATTGTTGATGAAACTGAACGAGAATGTAATTGTAAGCATTTTTGTTAAGTAGAAGTATTTTGATAAGTGTATTGAAGTCTTTCAAAAGTGTATAAATACATATTAAAACACTACATGTATATACATTTTAACTGAGTCGTTAAGTCATCGTTAGTCGTTACATGTAAGTGTTGTTTTGAAACCTTTAGGTTAACGATCTTGTTAAATGTTGTTAACCCAATGTTTATAATAACAAAAGAGATTTTAAATTATTATATTATCATGATATTATGATGTACGAATATCTCTTAATATGATATATATACATTAAATGTCGTGACAACGATAAACGTTACATATATGTCTCGTTTCAAAATCATTAAGTTAGTAGTCTTGTTTTTACATATGTAGTTCATTGTTAATATAATTAATGATATGTTTACTTATCATAATATCATGTTAACTATATATATAACCATATATATGTCATCATATAGTTTTTTTACAAGTTTTAACGTTCGTGAATCACCGGTCAACTTGGGTGGTCAATTGTCTATATGAAACCTATTTCAAGTAATCAAGTCTTAACAAGTTTGATTGCTTAACATGTTGGAAACATTTAATCATGTAAACATCAATCTCAATTAATATATATAAACATGGAAAAGTTCGGGTCACTACAGCTAATTCATATCTTAGTGTATCTGTTATTGTTACCTTTGCCTGACAGATTCCATAGATTCCTCCGTAACTTATGGGATTTTAGTATTATATATGCATATGTAAACTATGTATTGCAGGGTACTAATCTACATACTATAATCTATTTCTTATCGAAATTCCTTCATCTGATCGTACGAGATGAATCCTGCAACCAGTTCGAGTCCCTCAGATTCCGATAGCTATTCCGATAGTTATTCCGACAACTATTCCAACATAGATCTTCACTCGAGCTCCGAAAGTAGTATAATCGGAATGGATCAACCATTTAGCCATCATCTATTCTGGATGAATTGAGGATGGGTTCGTATTCAACTTAATCCATCGAGACGCGAAGAAGGCGATCCTTTCCATTAACCAAATTCACCTCTTAACGAAGAACCCGAAGCACTTACCGGCGAACCAGTCCGAAATACCATTTTCACCCTCATTTCCCGAATATCTCGCCACGATTATATTCTATCCACAATTCTAAATCTTATTCATTCGCTCGTTTCGACCGACAATCATCCCGGAATAATATAAGAAATCAACGAACTTCGCGCTCGAGAAATAAATTTGGAGAATATGGTGCAAAACTTACCAGCTTCATCAACATCATCGGTACCAATAGTACCATTAGCAACAGCACCAGTATCATCAACAATACATGCCTCAACATCTCATTCTGTACCTCGAGTATAATCATCATTCTACGAATCGTTCTACATACACTCTCTTCGTCCTTCATGGCGATTATGTAATCTCTAATGTTTTAGAGATTATGTACTCTAGTTCTAGCTGTAAATCTGATGAGTTTAATATCACATTAACTCATTAAATCCATGATTACGTCTGAAGAAAAAATATATATATATATATATATATATATATATATATATATATATATATATTTTTTCATAAAGATTGTAATTGAAAATTTTTCTTAAAACTGTTAATGGTGAAAATATTTTAATGGGTAGGTAATACCCGAGGAATATTTAGATTTCACATTAATAAGTTACACTGTACATTCTTTGAATCTAATTCAACAGTCATTTACTATCCTATTTACAATCACCGATATACGTATCCGTTCACCGCAAAATAACCATTTTCATTCAATTTCATATTTGGATTTTGACTTATCAGAATCCAACAAGTGGCATAATGAAGAAAACATTTGACAAAATAAAATCTGTTAGAAACAAACAAATTAACTATGAGAAATTTTGTTAAGAATCCACGCTAACTGTTCCTAGCTAATTGTTCCTAGCTAACTGATTACATTTTATTTATCGAAATTTAATTATCGCAATTTACATTCTCGCAATTTTATTTATCGTCATTTAATTTCTGTTATTTACTTTACGTACTTTATTTATCGTCATTTAATTTCTGTTATTTATTTTTTTACGCACTTTAAATATCGGGACACGTATACAAGGTTTTGACATATCATATCGATGCATCTATATATATTATTTGGAATAACCATAGACACTCTATATGCAGTAATGCTGGAGTTAGCTATACAGGGTTGAGGATGATTCTACAATAATATATATAGTTTGAGTTGTGATCGAGTATGAGACATGTACACAGGTCACGATACGTATTAATTAATTCGAATATTATATATTAAACTATATATGAATTATTGGACTGTTAATTATGGACTATCGACTGTGGACTAATAACATTGGAAAATTAAAATGAATTAAAATATTGATTATAACATATGAAACTAAACAATTCTTTAAGTTTGCCACTTGATTTCATCTTAAACCTCATTTTGTATCTTGACGATTACAATCTGCGTTCAAACCTTTCATGATTCTTGACAACACCTCAATCGATAGGATGAACCAACTGCACTTCATTTACAGAAGAAAAGGTTGATACATATAGTTATGCATCTGAAAAACTCTCAGAAACTGAGTAAACGTTTAATACGTAGCTGTGCTAATTCCTTTAGCGTTGTTATTACCCAAAATAACTTTACAATCCCTTTTCAAGGTAGCCAATTTTGTCACAGCTCCAGCAAGTCAAACTTCGACTTTTTGTTCATAACAACCATATTATAACCTTGATATATATGCGTACTCTTTTATTATTACTGGGGAACCTTTTATATTCCACCATATTACAATCAGCGTTTAATCATCTAAAAATACAATTCTCTTGAAACCACCTCGGATTGATAACCAATGATTCAGTTAGGGCAGCATTAAATCCAGACGAAACAGTAAAATTGTAAATGGCCAAGAGGTTGATGATAAAGAATGGAGTGTTGGGAACGCTCGATTAAAAATTTGGTACTGAAAAACGGATTGAGCTAACCATGAAGGAGACCAAGGACAAATACAAGGACCAAACCCTATATTCAAAGAATCCAGGTAATTCTGGATCCGCCGAAATCTTTAGAGAATATCTTGCTCCGAAGTCATGTTAAAATCTTGCGGAAAATTTTTCCTTATCAACCTTCAAACTTAGAAATTCCAAAATATCATCATAAATATCTTCGATATTTCCGAAGATATTTTCATAAATATTCTCGTCCGAAATTATATATCTCTTCGTGCTATCTGTATTCCATTATATTGGAAACTTCTGTAAAATCTAAGTATAAATTATGAATGAATTGTGGAGAAGTGTGGGAATTGAAGCATGAGTTAGTATAATATAATGACACCCGACCAACTTGATTATATTACAGTAGGTCATGCTAAGTTTCTAATGAAACGTGATGATGGTTCACAGTAGATCATACCATCATCATGTGTCATGTTACATAACTCTTTCGTTCTGCTTGACTCCTAAATATATCAAGAAAATATATTCTTGATAGTTTAATTCTCAGTGATTCTGGTAATTTGACAAATCAAATCATGCTATTAACTCTCTTTTCTGCGTAGTATATTAGGATAATTTGAAACTTCATAACTACGAATCCGAGACATCTTAATCGCTTTACTTAAAGCCAAGAAAAGGAAACAAAAGAATGAAGCTTCAAAATAGAAGGAAGTAGAGGAGTTGAGAAGTAATGGAACGGAAGAAGTTCATTTATAATGAAAATACCAGACAAAGTAATTGAGACAGATGATCGCATTTAATTATAGAAATCTTAATTTCCTTCAATCCTGAAGAATCAGAGCTTATAGATTTCTAAAATTTTCTCTAAATCCTTTGAACTCCGGAGATCAATCATGTCTACGTCAGAAGATATGATAAGATTTTACTTTTTCATTTCGTTCTTTTGTGATAGCTTCACTCGTACTCTCCATAAAATTGAATTGATATAGCTATATTACTCAATGATGATAAAACTCTATTTATAAGCTCATATACATCATGAAAACATTTTTATTGCTAAACATTACCACCTCACTCAAATTTCGGGAAGAAATTTCTTTAACGGGTAGGTACTGTAGTGACCCGGAAAATTTCGACTAATTTTGAACCAAACTCTCGATACGATTTAATATCTTTGACACGATAAGCAAAGTCTGTTAGGTTGAATCTCAAAATTTTGAACTATTTTCATATATTCAATTGACCTTCGACTGTTCTGGACGATTCACGAACAACTAATTGTAAATAGATACATGTATATATATATATATATATATATATATATATATATATATATATATATATATATATATATATATATATAATTTGAAATATTAATTGAAATAATATTTGAGTTAATTGTTGGAAATAAATATGTAAAATAATATGCGATACAATGAAAACTGTTATTACAAATGTATATATATATATATATATATATGTATATATATATATACATATAAAAATGTATATAAATACTATTTGTAAATATATAAAATAATATTAAATCTATTTATTTAAAAATATATAATATATATTTATGTGATAAAACTTGTTATTTAAAACTAATTATATTTAGAGAGAGTAAATGGAAAATGAATGATCTCGAGCTTAATTAGTAAACGTCAGTAACACTCGGTTGATGTTTTGTTAGTTTTAATATAGATATTGTACATATCCATGAAGGATTGAAATAAAAGTTGGACTGTAAATTGATTACGAAGATTTTAGATTTGTCAAAAATATTTTTACCCTTTTAAGATTAAATATTAGCACTCCGTACATATAAATTGGAACATAAAATAAATAATTATTGAACCTTTTTGATCAGGTTTCAAACAGTTAATGAGTGAAATAATTAAATATATTTAATCTAAAAATTTGGGATTTTTTAGAAACACTTTTATACGTTAACTGTTTAGCAATGGACACGATATAGTCATCCGGAATAAACTGTCGGTATAACACTCCAAGTTGAAGGCTGATATACTATTCAGAATAGTAACTGTGTTGGTTCTTTGCGTTCAAATAATTGATATATATTTTATTATTAAAATTAAATTATATTATATATATTATAATCCTAAATTCTACGGAGTATATATCAAACATATAAGTTTGATAAGAACATGACACCCACTTCTTGCACACTACATTTACCGCCACCATGCATCACCACCCTACAACTACCGTTATTACCATGAACAACCATCATCGAAGTCACCATACCACCTTAAAACCACTTTCATATAACACCACCCTCTTCACCTTGAAATCGATATTACTTCGAATACCATTTAAAACCGCCATCACCACAACCACAACTTCGTCTTGCTACTGCTATGAACCAGCTGCTACAGCAGCTTTTCTGAGGTAAAAACAGTCACCATATCCACCACCAAATGTCACTCTCTATCTCTCCTCTCTCTCTCTCTTTCCATGTTCTTCTTCTTCTTCCTTGTAAACCATCGACCATCACCATCACAAAGTCACTGCTACTGCTGTAGCTATATTCTATTTCTGTTTTGCAGTAACATCACAATATACACCTACGGTTTTTAGCTTCTTTTTGAACCATCATTATAACCGACAAGAACGTAAGATGATGATGATGGAATAGGATAACAAAGACAAAGGTGTTGCATATTTTTTTTTTCCTTTTATCTTCCTTTGACCGACAAGTTTATATAAAAAAAAAGTGATAACCACTTGCAATGTGGTGAATTAATGTTATTCTTAAATATTTCGGTGGAGTCAGAGGACACACACGCATATACCTCTCTTAAATTATTAGATATTATTATGTTTGTTGGGCTATGGGTGTTGTACATGAGCCGTGAATTCTTTCTCCTTTCTGTGGGCCGAAATTCACTTGTTTATTGGGCCGAAGATGGGAGGGCTGCATTAAAGAAACAGATAGATATGGATCATGTATATATATGGGTCTACGATATTTAAACAGAAATATAGATATAGAAGAACGGTTAAGGGTGTTGGGGGAAAAGCGAGATATACCTGGTTCGAAACCCAGCAGGAGCAGCAGTTTGTTTTTTTTACTTACTTAAGAAGAGGTAGTTTCCTCATTTTTGTTAATTATTATTATTATTATTATTATTATTATTATTATTATTATTATTATTATTATTATTATTATTATTATTATTATTATTATTATTATTATTATTATTATTATTATTATTATTATTATTAGTTGTTGTTGTTATTGTTATTATGATAATTGTTGTTATTCCTAAAATGTTAGAAGTATTATTATTATTATTATTAATCACATTAAGAGTTATTATTATTGTAGTTATTAACATAAGTATTATAGTTACAACTACAATTAGGATTTTTATTATTTAATATTGTTATTACTAACATTATTATCCTTACTAATAATATCATTATGTAGTATCATTTTAAATACTAACATTAATAATAAAAAGATTGTTGTTATTATTATTATAAACATTAAGTATTATGTATATTTTTTTTATCAAAAGTATTGTTTTTGTTACTATTATTATCAAACTTTTCGTTTCATTTAAAAACTACAGTTATTATCATTATTATTAATAAAGTTATTACTATTATTAGTAAATCATTATTTTTATCAAAAACTATCTTTTCAAGTAGATAAATAATTTATGCATAAATATACTCTTTACATATACTATAATTATAATAAAACTTCATATAACTATATATAACAAATTTATTAAGATTATTTATATAAATACTTACAAATGAAAACTATCGATTTAAAATGTAACACTAAATAATTACGTATATAAATATGGACATATTAATATAACTATACAAATAATAAATCAATTTGAATATATACACAAATCAACTATACAATATATAAATTAAAATATAATGAAAATGTTTATTCGATTACTATTATATATATTAATATATATAAATGATATAGGTTCGTGATTCCAAAGCCAACCATGCATTGTTCAGTTTTGTAATATGTATATTTACTACAAAATACAGTATGGTGAGTTCATTTGATTACCTTTTACTCTTCACATTTCTGGGACTGAGAATACATGCGCTACTTTTACAATTGTTTTATTAAATGCTTTTGAAATACATTTTGTACTGCGAATACATGAAATGCTCTTATAAATGTTTGACGAGATAGACACAAGCAAAACATTCCTCGAATGAATTATGTGGACGTGATAATTGCCACCATTGAATTATGTGGACGTGATAATTGTCACAATTGATATGAATATTTTTTCCCCTGATTATTATTGCTTGGTAACCTAAGAATTAGGGAACATCACTAATTTTGAGAATTAGTGCATGCCTAATTGACGCGAATCCTAAAGGTAGCTACCGGGTTTAACACCCCCACCCAGAATGTTTACTAGACGGAAGGGCTAGTGGGCGTGGTGTTTAGTACTTCGAAGCTTATATGATTATTATACAGACGAGATGTTCTGTTTTGGGGATATTATTATGCGCATTATATGTTAAGGTCGGTTACCAAGCCAAGCTATGAAAGCAATGAAAAGTGAATGTTATGTATCGAGAGAATGATTTTATACACAGGTTATGTGTATGTTATTTTTGTGCACAAGATATGTGTACGGTTACTAAGATTTATGAAAGATGATTTCGTACATGAGAAAGGTGTACTGTATTTAAAAGATATCGCATGTACATTATAGGTGGGTATAGGATTCGGGCCCATTTGTATCATGCAACATTTAAATCTTGTGGATGAAGCACATAAGACTAGATATTCTATTCACCCAGGATCTAGCAAAATGTATCATGATGTGAAATAGTTTTATTGGTGGCCTAACCTAAAATCAGACATTACTACGTATGTTAGTAAGTGTCTGACTTGTTTGAAAGTCAAATCCGAGCATCAGAAGCCATTTAGTTTACTTCAACAACCGGATATTCCGCAGTAGAAGTGGGAATGCATCACTATGGATTTTATCACTAAGTTGCCCAAGACTTCTAGTGGCATTGATACTATTTGGGTCATAGTGGATCGTCTTACTAAATCTGCACATTCCTTACCGATGAAGGAAACTAACAAGATGGAGAGATTGTCACAACTATACATTAAAGAGGTCGTCTCCCGTCATGGAGTACCTATCTCTATCATTTCTGACCGCGACAGTCGATTCATTTCTAGATTCTGAAAATTTGTACAATCTACACTTGGAACTCAACTCGACATGACTACTGCTTATCATCCGCAAACCGACGGTCAAAGTGAACGAACCATCCAAACGTTGGAAGATATGCTACGTGCTTGTGTTATCAATTTTGGCAAAGGATGGGATAGACATTTGCCTTTGGTTGAATTTTCTTACAATAACAACTATCACTCAAGTATTAAGGATGCACCATTTGAGGCTTTATACGGGCGAAAATGTAGATCTCCACTGTGCTGGGATGAACTTGAAGATAGACAGTTAACTGGTCCTGAAATCATACATGAAACTACAGAAAAAAGATCTTTCAGATTAAGAAATGATTAGAAACTGCCCGTAGCTGACAGAAAAGCTATGCTAATATTCATCGGAAAGATATAGAATTCCAAGTCGGTGATAAAGTGATGTTGAAAGTATCTCCTTGGAAGGGCGTTGTCCGTTTTGGCAAGAGAAGTAAACTTAGCTCACGATTTGTTGGACCATTCAAGATTACTGAAAGAATTGGTACTGTGGCGTATCGATTAGAATTACCCTCTGAGCTTAATAATGTACATGATGTATTTCATGTCTTGAATCTTAAAAAGTGTCATGCAGATGACACACTCGTTAATCCATTGGATGATATCTGCATTGATGATAAAATGCATTTCATTGAAGAACCGATAGAGGTTATGGATCGTGAGGTTAAAGGCTTGAAACAAAGTACTATTCCTATTGTTAAGATCCGCTGGAATTCACGAAGAGGCCCCGAGTATACCTGGGAACGTGAAGACCAGATGAAGCGGAAATATCCTCATATTTTTCCAACCGCTGATGCATCGGAGGAGTCTTCCTGAAACTTGGGGACGTAGTTTAAACTAACGGGGAGGTACGATAACAACCCTCACTTTTCCATCCTGAATTTACTATATTACCCTTAGGGTTTCAGTGTCTTGTATCATTAGAGTTGTTATCCGGATGATAAATGACAAGAGATATTAATTTCTCGTAATTAATAAACCCTAACCATAATTAATGACATAAAACCCTAAACATTCATTAACATCATAACCTTAAACATTTACTAATTATAACTCTAACATTAGTTAGAAATAAATATTGTAAACCCTAATTATTCTAAAACTATAACCCTAAATAGTAATTCATTATATAAACCCCAATTCTAAAATTAATTTAATACATGAATTATTAATATTATGAATATATATGTAAACTATGATGAAGGTGTTACATAACTAACCTAGTAAAAAATATATATATATATGATATGTAATGTGGCACAAATATAAATAATAAAGGTTATAAGTTAATAATGTAAAAATAAAAGTTTAATATTATTAAATACCAAAAGTATAGATAAATATATATTAATTTCATATTTAATATTTAATTATAACCTTATCTACAAAAAAAAAAAATAAAAAAATAAATATGTATACACCTATAATGCTTCGGTCGGTTTAAAAAAAAAAGAGATAACGCAATTTTTTTTGTGTGAATGGATAAAACTTACAAGACTAAGTAAGTGATCAATAAATTCAAAAAAAGTGTATCCCCATAAATCTTGCAAGTCCATCGGCTTCTTTTGCTATATTCTTATTTTTTTGTTTAATTTATTTTATCAAATCCTATCTATAAATTCTAGTACACTCCTAATTTTTTTTAACACTCACTCACACTCACAAAAATAATTCCTCTCAAGAAAAAAAAATACATGCAGCCTTTGAGGTATTCTCCAACCCATCTTCGTAATATTTTTTTTTATATATTTCGATTGTATTTTTTTATTTATTTATTATCTTAGCCGATTGTTATTACTTTTATATATACATACGAAATACATTAAAATATATGAATATGATATAAAGTACTTGAAGATGATTATTAAAATCTGGAATTTTTTTTTCGAATATAAAACTGTTATTATTTTTTTCTTTGAAACATGTTTATTATGTATATATATGTACATAAATTGTAATAAATATTAATAAACAACTAAGAGTCATGAATATAATTTTTACAGAAGCCTAATAACCTATAAAAAATATTATAATAAAAAAATGTAGTTATTATAATATAAATATGAATTTAATAATTAATAGTATATATATACGGTTAAAAGTGATAGAAAATGCAATAAATATCTATAATTGATAAAAATAATTTTTACAAGTTTATTAATTATTATATGATATAAAATTGATCAGAAATAATTATTGTAGATTTTATAAATATTTAAAACAAATTATTAGTTAATATTGGAATATATATATCGTATAACATGCAAAAATTAAAAGTAATTGTTATATATACTTATAATTCATTATGATAATTTTTACAGAAGCTATTAGTCAAATAAATATTATTGAATATGAAAAATTAATTAAAATAACATTTTATATATTTATCCTATATTTAAATAGTTATCGAATTAGTTTAATGAATAAAACGAATTTAAATTGAATAAAAATATTCAAAACAGTAACGTTTGCTTAGAAATTATTTATAATAGTAGAGTTATTCATAAAAAGATTTATAATAAGTTTTATAATATTATTTATATTAAATTACGAATTAAGTAGTGATTAAACACAAAAACTGACTGAAATTTGTAATAAATATTAAACAGAAATAAAGCTGCGAAAATTATAAAAATAAATAAATAGGTCGATTAGTATTTAATAGATATACAAATAATATATATTAATAAATGAAAGTATGTGATCTCCATTATATGTTTTAATAGATATATAATTGATATAGGTTCGTGAATCTGAGGCCAACCTTGCATTGTTCAGTATCCTCGTATGCATATTTTTACTACAAAATATTGTATAGTGAGTTCATTTGATTCTCTTTTACTCTTTACATTTTTGGGACTGAGAATACATGCGCTACTTTTACAACTGCTTTATTAAATGCTTTTGAAATACATTTTGAACTGCGAATACATGAAATGCTCTTATAAATGTTTGACAAGATAGACACAAGAAAAACATTTCTCGAATGAATTATGTGGACGTGATAATTGCCACCATTGAATTATGTGGACGTGATAATTGGCACAATTAATATGAATATTTTTCCCCTGATTATTATTGCTTGGTAACCTAAGAATTAGGGAACATCACTAATTTTGAGAATTAGTGCACGCCTAATTGACGCGAATTCTAAAGGTAGCTACCGGGTTTAACACCCCCACCCAGAATGTTCACTAGACGGAAGGTCTAGTGGGCGTGGTGTTTAGTACTTCGAAGTTTATATGATTATTATACAGACGAGATGTTCTGTTTTGGGGATATTATTATGCGCATTATATGTTAAGGTAGGTTACCAAGCCAAACTATGAAAGCAATGAAAAGTGAATGTTATGTATCGAGAGAATGATTTTATACACATGTTATGTGTATGTTATTTTTGTGCACGAGATATGTGTACGGTTACTAAGATTTATGAAAGATGATTTCGTGCACGAGAAAGGTGTACTGTATTTAAAAGATATCGCATGTACATTACAGGTGGGTATATGATTCGCACCCATTTGTACCATGCAGCATTTAAATCTTGTGGTCTATCAAAATGATTAATTTTATTGTTTTATGATAAACTTATGAACTCACCAACCATTTGGTTGACACTTGAAAGCATGTTTATTCTCAGGTATGAAAGAAATCTTCCGATGTGCATTTGCTCATTTCAAAGACATTATTTAGAGTCGATCATCACAATGGGACCAGATTTTGGTGACTTCGTCCAGATGGATTAGGACGGGGTGTGACACTAAAATCACCAACAAATCCCCTCCATTTTAGTGTAATCCTTGATTTACTAAAATAACTAAACAAACAGAACAAACTAATGCATAAATGGAAATGTTCGTGAAGAATTGAATTTCCACTTAGTATAATATTTACGAGAATTCGAAAATCAGAGTGTTCATGAAGAATCGAACCCTTCAATTCATATGAAAACTATAAATTAATATACATATCAGTTTCTACATATCCCTAAGACAATCTTGACACTATTATAAGCCATATGTTCCAATCCTTCAGTGAACATATTGGCAGCTAAGTCCACAGCTCCATTGAAGCGGCAAAACTTCATGCTCACATATGTAGTCCTTTTACATCTTGAACCTGCATACGCAATTTTTCAAAAGAACTATTAAGAAGAATAACTTCAACCTAACTCAACTTGCAGGTCTAAACACATACTTTGGGATAAGAATTTTATGTGTTTCAGTCTTCAGAAAGTTAGCTTACTTCATTGAATTCAGCTTCTAGTATTGTACTAGAAGGGAATTGGGCATCTCACTTTGGAAGATTTATGTGGACTTCAATCCCACTCCAATAGCCGACTTGTGCACTAAGTCTCAGGCTAATGCTTTAGTCAAGTGATCCGCTAAATTTTGTTGTGATCTAACAAAACTTACGGATATCACTCCATGTGAAATCAACTCGCGAACCATACTATGTCTAACACCTAAGTGCTTCACTATCACAACAGATGGAAATAGGAGATATTGGCTTTGGCCACAAAGGAATTTCATGAATCATACTCCATGGTTGAATTTGTGATGCATGTTTACTTCTTAGAAGCCCATGATATAGTACCTCCTCCAAGTAGGAATATCCAACCAGTCATAGATGAATGATCTTAGACGTTGGTTATCCAACTTGCATCTAAATAGCCTTCTAAAACTGAAGGGAACCCAGTATAAGTGATACCATAATCTAAAGTACCCTTTAAATACTTGAATACTCTAACCACAGCACGCCAATGAGTAGCATTTGGATTACTAGTAAACCTACTTAGTTTTCCCACTGTGAAAGCAATATCGGGGAGTGTGCTTGTCATAGCATACATCAAACATCCAATTGCTTAAGAGTATTCAAGCTGTGATACAACTTTACCCGAATGGGGGCATAAGCTTCACAGTTGTATCAATGGGAGTCTTTAAGGGAGAACATTGATCACACTTAAACCGTTTCAGAATCTTCTCAATATAATGAGATTGTGTGATCGTGATACCTCTATCATCCCTTTTAATCCTTATGCCTAGGATTACATCTGCCACTCCCATGTCCTTCAAGGAGAACTTCGAAGATAAAAACTCCTTTGTTCTATCAACTTGATCTTGGTCAGTACCAAAGATCATCATGTCATCCATGTATAAGCAAATGATCACACCTTTTCCGGAGTGATCGAATTTTCTATATACACATTTGTCAGATTGATTTAGTACAAAAAACCATTAGACAACACCACATCATCAAACTTTTGATGACACTGCTTAGGAGCTTGTTTCAGCCCGTACAATGATTTAACCAACTTGCACACCTTATGCTCTTGACCTGGCATAACAAACCCTTCTGGTTGTCTCATATACACTTCCTCTTCTAAATTACCATTCAAGAATGCTGTTTTGACATCAATTTGATGGATCACTAGATCATACATAGCAGCAAGTGCTATTAATAATATAATAGTAGTGATACGAGCAACATGAGCATATGTATCAAAATAATCAATACCCTCCTTTTGTTTAAAGCCTTGGATAACCAATCTAGATTTAAACTTATCAATTGTGCCATCGACTTTCATCTTCTTCTTGAAGATCCACTTGTTTCTCAAAGGTTTGCATCCCGGTGGTAAATCTGTTAATACCTAAGTATTATTCTTCAAAATAGAACTCATCTCGTCTTCAATTGCTTCTTTCCAAAAAGCAACATCATGAGATTTCATAGCCTCATCAAAGGTTCTAAGATCATCATCTATACTATAACAGTAAGAAAATTGTGATTTAACACAATCTCTCGATCCTTCAACTAGATAAAGTTGAAAATCAGAACCATACGACTTGAGTGTCATAGTTCTAGAGGGCCTACGAGGTTCTAGTGACTCACTTGGAATTTCTTCCAAGTTAACTCCTTGTGTAGTCTCATTTGAATGAGAAATAACGTCCCTTGGTCTAGGTATTGATGTAAAACGGGATTCATCAAATATTGAATCTCTTGATTCTATAATGGTGTTAATCGAAATAAAATCATTAGGTTCTATCACATAAAACCTATAAGCTTTGGAATGCTCAGCATATCCAATAAAGATGCAATCAATACCTCTTTCACCCAAAGTTTTCCTTTTCGGTTCGGTTAGTCTTACAATGGCTCGACATCCCCAAACTCGCAAATAATGCAAGTTTGGTTGTTTCTTGTACCAAAGTTTATAAGGCGTCGTGTGTAACGACCCGACTTTTTCGACTTATATTTGTACTTTATATTTTCACGAAACTGCGTATTTGTGCGTATTGAGCTATATTATATTCTGGGATCTTAATTCATGTTGATTACCTTCGTTTATATTTTAAAACGTGTTAGTAAGTACTTAGTTACATTACATGATCCCCGAATGCTTTTATGACCGTTAGTGTCACTTGTCGTTTAAAGCGAGCTACGTACTTGGTACACGTTTAACTTTTGTCATAATTGGAATATTATGGCTAGGTAAAAATAATTGTTATTTTCTAATGACAATTACTTGGCTTATTGGTTGCTTAATTACGCTTAGTAATTTACTAATGCACACTAGTTTATCTTATTGGACTTTTTATGTTAATGGACTTAAGCCCACCCTACTCTAGCTAACGGACCATTGAATTAGCCCAACTTTAATGGATTTATGACCCATTAAGAAGTAGGACAAAAACCCATTAATATTAGTCAACATACTAGCATTTTTGTTAACCATTACTACACATGTTGCATGGGATCGCAACAACAAGCACCACCTTTAGATCACCACCATGCAAAAGGCAAAGTTTGTCTCCCCCTTGTCCCCCCTAGCCGTCGGCCAACCTACCACTACTACCACTATAAATATCACACTTCATTCTTCATTTCAAACTTGATTTCATTCTCATTTTACATACACTTGCTCTCTAATTTTTTCTCTAGTCTGTCTCACACTAAAATTGAAAGTTTTTAAGTTTTCTTCTTCTTCTTCTTCTTCTTCTCTTCTTAATCACGACATCATCATCATCATAAGATCAAGCTTTTTAACTTTTTAATCTTGTTAAATCTTGAAGATTCAAACTTTGATTTGAATCTTTCAAGAACATGACAGATTCAAGCTTTCTAGCTTTGAATCTTCATTACTTTGTTGGATCTAAGTTTTCTGGCTTATGATCTCTTTATTTTTGTTAAAAGATCAAAACTTTTGTTTATGATCTTCATGAAACTTGAAGATCTAACCTTTTGCTTTAAAGATCTTCAAGCACATAAAAGATTCATGCTTTCTAGCTTTGGATCTTCATTACTTTGATGGATCTAAGCTTTATATCTTAAGATCACTTTGTTTTTGTTAAAAGATCAAAACTTGTGTTCATGATCTTCATGAAACTTGAAGATCTAGCTTGTTGCTTTAAAGAACTTCAAGGACATAAAAGATTCAAGCTTCCTTGCTTTGAAATCTCATAATTATTGTTAAGGGATCCAAGCTTTCTAGCTTAGGGTTTCATTACTTTTTTTGATCTAAGTTATGTGACTTAAGGTCTTGCTTGATTTGAATCAAAGTTTGTAGCTTTCATCTTCAATAGAACTTGTAATTGTGTTAAGACTAAGAACATGATGTAACCTTGGTTCATCATCCTTCTAAAACTCTTAAGTGAGTTGTATTTCTTTTTAGTCTTGACATTGTGTGTTGATGGTTGAAACTTGGTCAAAGTGATGCTAAAACATCAAGAGTTGTACACTTGAGGCATATACGCATCAAGGATGAGAACCGTGATGAGCATCAAGCACCAAGAAACCCACCAGAACACTTGTTTTCATTTTTTTGGGGTCTGATCACACTCCTGAGACTTCTAGAAAGTTGATTTTCAGATAGTTCGGTTCGAGTAGATGACTTTTCGTTTAAGACTTGCCTAAATCGGATATACGGTTTAGGATTTATAGCCTTCCGAAAATCACTACGCCTTCGTAACGACGTGCTGAAATTTCTGACCTACTCACGCTTGAACCGTCACCACAGTCAAACGACATCGAGTTAGGATCTGAAAATTGGATAGCGTAAGAGGACTCACAAACGGAGCCTTGGCCACTGGCCGCGTGTCATTTCAGTTTGTATAGAGGTCGTAGCAGCTGTCCGAAGTCAGCCCTTTGTTTTGATCTCTATTCTTGTTGAAAACTTACTTTATCTTTTACGAATGATGATGATGATGATGATGATACTTAATACTTAACTTATTTACTTTTAAACTTTTGGGGACAATTTACTGACTTAGTAACCTTTGACTTAGGTTGAGGACCTTTCGGACCAACTTACTACTTGCATACTTTTCATATCGATTTTTACCGCACATTCACTGTGAGTTATAGCTCCCTTTTTACTTTAACTATTTTTGGGACTGAGAATACATGCGCTTTTTATATTTTTACATACTAGACACGAGTACTTAAACTTTATATATGTGTGGGTGATATAACGGCACAAATATTCCCCTTAGCACGGTAACGTTTAATCATTGGTTTTTGAACCGGTGAACGCGAATATTAGATATGGATCCATAGGGTTTGACATCCCCACTCGGGCTAGTAGCGCTAGCATTTAACGGGTGTTTAATACTTCGAGAATATACGCACTCGCCAAGTGTACTTTTAGGGGGTGATACTTATTTTACGTTAAGTTAGTTACCGGGTGCCCATGGACATGCATATACTTTTCATACTGTTTTGAATACGAAATCTCGTGGTTTACATTACATTGATGATTACAAACAAACTATAGCTCACCAACATTCGTGTTGAAATTTTAAAGCATGTATTTCTCAGGTGCTTAGACGTTGTTGCTTCCGCTGTTATGTAAGACCCAAATATTTATTTTATATAGAGTAAACGATGTACATAAAGTGTGTGAAGCATGGTGTAAATTTAAAACCTGACAGACTGCTTTGACCATCATGCACGCTGTGCACGGGTATGGGTGCGCGCCGCGCACTATAGCTGGCGACAGTTTTCTGTTTCTGTTAAATGAGTTTAATGAAGGGCAAAAGGGTAATTTCATGTGGTGGCCGGGTTTTTGGCCCCAAAACTAGTTCCAAGCTTATCTTATCTTCATTTCACCTTCTCCTCTTCCACTAAAACACTCTCTTCTCATCTTAGAGAGAGAAACCCACTTCTTGAGAGAGGAAGCTTGATTTGGGAAGAAGAAGCTTGTTTTGGGTGAAAGCTCAAGTGTTAATGTTGTTCATCTCGTTCTTGGCTACGTTTTGGTTGTGGTGGTAAGATCTAACTCCGAATTTATTTGTAAGGTTCTTGTTCATGTTTAGGGTTTGAGCTAGTTAGGGTTCTAAACCCCATTCTCTTGAAATCAGGGGTTTTGTTATATGTATTATGTAAAGTAAACCCGATTATTGTGGGTTTAGGGTTCGAGGACGAATTTGGTCATGGTTTGGGTGTAAATCACTAAGTTGGAAGTTTGTGTGTAAATCTGATGTTCATAAGAACTTGTGTACTAATCAAAATAAGTATTAACTTTGAATTGTGTCAAATTATATTTTGGGTCAAGATTTGATGATTATAAGTGATTGATTCAAGTATTAAATGGTGTTTTGAAAAGTTAATCACTAGTCGTTAGTGATTAAAGATGTTTTCGGGACTTATGTCAAAATGGGTGGATTGATTCGGGTCAAATTTGGTAATGACACTAATTTTGGATTAATTGGATGATAAACACTTTTGTTAAATTGTTAAATGGTGTTTGAAATGAGTACTACTTAAGTAGTAATTTAGTGTTAAGACCTAGATTGGTTTAAATGGTGTCAAGTATAATTTAAGTTAAATTGTACTTGTTTGATGGGCCGGAATTACTGATAATGCTAAAAACGAACATATATTTCATAGCATTATCCCTCAAGAAAGACAAGCTTTTAGTTGCAATTGTTCTATTTACAAGTGATATTCGTTTAAATAATAAAAGGTGAAGACAAAAGACAGATTCGATGATTTGAAGACGCAAACGACCAAAACGTTAAAAAGTACAAAGTACAATCCAAGTGGTTCAATTTATTGATAAGAAACGTCTAAAAGTTACAAGAGTACGAGCCGCGAAACGCAAAGTACAAGATATTACATAGTACGCAAGGACGTTCAAAAATCCGGAACCGGGACATGAACCAACTATCAACGTGCGACGCAGCGGAGCTAAAATTACAAGTTAACAATGCACAAGAATATAATATAATATACAATTAATTATATAAAATTATATATATTATATTATATAATAAAATATCCTCAAAAGCCCACGTTTAAAACTCATTGTGTGCAGGAAAAGGCTGCCATGCGATCGCATGGCCAGCCTGCCTATATTCCATGCGATCGCATGGCTTGCTGTAGCAGGTCATGTCCTATAAATTGCAACGTTTGGTCGACGAATATATATATATATATATATATATATATATATATATATATATATATATATATATATATATATATATATATATATATATATATATATATTTATATTTATAATTTTAATTTTAATTTAAGATTAATAATAATAAGGTTATGGTAGCGAATGTTGTAAGTTTGTAAGTTGAAATTCTGTCCGTGTAACACTACGCGATTAATACTCATTGTAAGTTATGTTCAACCTTTTTAAATTAATGTCTCATAGCTAAGTTATTATTAAGCTTATTTAAATCGAAGTAATCGTGATGTTGGGCTAAATATTAAGATTGGGTTATTGGGCTTTGTACCATAATTGGGGTTTGGACAAAAGATCGACACTTATGGAAATTGGACTATGGACTATTAATGGGCTTTATAATTGTTTAACTGAATGATAGTTCGTTAATTTAATATAGAGATTTACAATTTGAAGTAATTATAAATAACCACATACACTCGATCAGACACGATGGGTGAGATATTTATAAGTACTAATAATCGTTCATTTAACCGGACAAGGGAATGGATTAATAGTAAATGGACTCATTAAAATAGGGGTGGATTACATACACGGACACTTGGTGTAATTGTTAATAAAGTATTAAAACCTTAGATTGCACAAAGTTGATAACCTGGTGTAATCATTAACAATGTATTAAACCTTATTACAGTTTAAGTCCCCAATTAGTTGGAATATTTGACTTCGGGTATAAGGATAATTTGACGAGGACACTCGCACTTTATATTTATGACTGATGGAGTGTTATGGACAAAAACCGTATGGACATATTGAATAATCCAGGACAAAGGACAATTAACCCATGGTAATAAATTAAAATCAACACGTCAAACATCATGATTACGGAAGTTTAAATAAGCATAATTCCTTTATTTCATATTTCATAGTATTTTTATTTACTGTCATTTTATTTATTTCACTTTAAATTATCGCACTTTTAATTATCGCATTTTTATTTATCGTCATTTACTTTACGCTTTAAATTAAGTTGTATTTATATTTAATATTTTACATTAGGTTTTAATTGTGACTTAAGAAATAAAATCGACAAACCGGTCACTAAACAGTAAAAACACCCTTTTTTATAATAATAATAATAAATACTAATTATATATATATATATATATATATATATATATATATATATATATATATATATATATATACAAATATAGTTTAAAATAAAAATATAGCGTTAAACTTGGCTAGCTCCCTGCGGAACGAACCGGTCTTACTAAAAACTACACTACTTTACGATTAGGTACACTGCCTATAATGTTGTAGCAAGGTTTAGGTATATCCACTCTATAAATAAATAAATAACTTGTGTAAAATTGTATCGTATTTAATAGTATTTCGTAACAAAATATAACTATTTCGTATACACCTCGCATAACATCAAGTATTTTTGGCGCCGCTGTCGGGGATCGTCTTAAACGCCGAAGCAAAATGCTATTAAAAAAAAGATTTTTATTAAGTTTTAATCTATTTTTGTAAAAATATAGTAAGTTTTAAATATTAAAAATAAAAATATAAAAAAGTATATATATATCTATTTAAGTGTGTAAAAAGAAAATATATTTTATAAAGTATAAAAGTATTTTTCTTTAGTTTTAAAAAAATTTTTGTTATAAATATTACTTATATAAATTTAGTAAAGAATATAAAGTAAAAAAAAAGTAAAAAATAAAAAAATAACGAGTTGAAACTACGAATTTTTGGCCTGCATTTAATCTGAACCTACAGCTCATGCGATCGCATGAGCAGGCAAGGGTAAACCCATGCGACCGCATGGTACCTTCTGACATGCCACATACCTCGTACAGTACGATTAGGGTTACAAATTTATTATTATAATTATTATTAATTGTTTAAGATTAGGGTTTTATTTTAATATAATTAATTTAAGTTTAGTTTTAATTAATTATAAGTTTTAATTAGTTTTATTAATTTATAAATTAATACTTTTATAAAATAATAATATAAAAATAAGTAATTTTATCATTTTTTGTCTCTTTTTATAAATTGAATATTTTTATTAGTTTAATTTGTAATTTGTATATCTATCGTTCGTAATTAGTTTAAACTTAGTATTTTGCCATAGTAGCTCTAGATTTTTAGGCTTTGCCGTAAAATCCCTTACGTGCTTTTTCTTTATACTAAGATTTAGGTGCTTTAGAATTTTGCGACGCCGTTTTAAGATTTTAGTACTTTTTAAGTTATTGCCGTTTTGGATTTAGAATTCCTTTAAGCTTTAATACTTTTAGACGTAAATTTTAATTTTTAGTTTTTAGACTTTTAAGTTTTGACGCTGCATTTTATTATTATTATTTTTTGACTTTTATTTTTCGACGTTTTTTTCGACCTTTTATTTTTCGACGTTTTACGACGCACTCTTTTTCTTTCTTATTTCTCGACGCTCTAGTTTTTAGGACATAGATTTTTATTTCAAAATTTCGACGAAAAATTATTTTCAGCGGTTAAATTGATAGACATCCAAAATTTTCTGGTTCGTAGTAATAGTTGGATTTGTTAGTGGCGAGTTGTGGGCTTCCGATTTAAAGGGTCCTGGCTACCTGCTGCATCTATTGGCTATTCGAAACGTGGACAAAATCAGAAAAGTCTATTAATTTGATAACTTATGTAATTTTTATCTTTTATAAATAATAGGATATTCAGTGAATGCACCGAGCAAAACGTTCACCACCTTTCATACGTTCACCACCTGTAACTCGATCAAGACATCTAGCCAACATTGTCGCCGTTGATTTTTCTTTAGAATCGTCATCTAGTCGACCAAGTACTCCAATTCAAATTTCCGATAATCCATTTTTTGAACCCGACCTCACAATTGAGAACCCAGAGGATATTCAGGGACAATTCAGAGATCCTGAACCACTAATCATTCCTCCTGAACCACAAATCACTCATCCAGAGATTGTCGAGGAAGAAACCATTAAATCAGAATCCTCTAGTGATTCAGATTCAACAAATTCAATCATGGAAAATCTGGAACCTCTAAGTATGGAAGACCGAATGAGGGCTAAACGCACTGGCCAAGGTCACGCAATTACCCAACTAGACATTAATGCGTCAGATTATGAAATCAAAGGACAAATCCTACACATGATAACTAATCAATGCCAATTTAGTGGTGCGCCGAAGGAAGATCCAAATGAACATCTTCGCAAGTTTAATAGGATCTGTACTCTATTTAAAATCCGACAAGTGGAGGATGAACATATCTATCTCATGTTATTTCCCTGGACTTTAAAGGGAGAAGCCAAAGATTGGTTAGAATCGTTACCTGAAGGGGCGATTGATACATGGGATGTCTTAGTTGAAAAATTTCTTAAACAATTCTTTCCGGCATCTAAAGCCGTGAGACTTCAAGGAGAAATTGTTACATTCATGCAGAAGCCAAATGAGACTCTATATGAGGCGTGGACAAGATTTGGAAAGTTGTTAAGAGGATGTCCGCAACATGGTTTAGACACTTATCAAATAGTACAAATATTCTACCAAGGATGCGACATTACTACACGAAAAGACTTCGATATAGCCTCTGGTGGTTCCATTATGAAGAAAACCACAACTGAAGCTTACAAAATTATTGATAACACTGCTTCCCACTCACATGAGTGGCATCAAGAAAAAGATATCGTTAGATCATCTAAAGCGGCTAGAGCCGATTCTACCCATGACTTTGATTCCATTTCTGCAAAGATAGATGCTTTCGAAAGGCGAATGGAAAAGATGACTAAAGATATTAACTCAATACGAATTAGTTGTGAGCAGTGTGGAGGACCCCATTTGACAAAAGATTGTCTTAGTATTGAACAAACAATGGAACAAAGAGAGAATGTTTCATACATGAACCAAAGGCCTGGAAATAATTATCAAGGTAATTATCAACCGCCAAGACCAAACTACAATCAAAACCAGAATTATAATCGAAATGTTCCATACAACAATCAACAAGGTCCTAGCAATCAACAAGTATCCAACAATACTTACAATCAGCAAAGACCTATTTTTCCAATTAAACCACCACAAACCGATGATAAAAAGCTAAATTTAGAAGATATGATGTCGAAGCTAGTTGAATCTCAAACGCAGTTTTTCTCATCTCAGAAACAAACTAATGAACAAAATGCTCAAGCATTTAGAAATCAATAAGCTTCTATCCAAAATCTGGAACAAGAAGTAAGTAACCTAGTAAGGTTGATAGGTGAAAGAAAACTGGGAAGTCTACCTAGTGACACAAATGCTAACCCCTGGAATGAAACAGCTAAAGCCATTACCACGAGAAGTGGTATTACACTTAAACCACCTAAAATACCTGAAATTTCTGATGACACTATTCCTACTCCATAAGAACCACAATCTGATGAAGATACGGAAACAGAATCGGTAGTTGAAAAGGTTAATGAATATAACACAGTTAAGGTTAAACCTTATGTTAAACCATACCAACCACCACTTCCTTACCCGAGTAAAATGAGAAAAGAAAGACTTGAAGCTGAGCAATCCAAATTCTTGGATATGTTTAAACAAATAAGTATAAGTCTTCCTTTCATTGATGTGATTTCAGGAATGCCAAGATATGCTAAATTCTTGAAAGATCTAATCACAAATAGAAAGAAAATGGAAGAACTCTCGACTGTTACTATGAATACTAATTGTTCTGCAGTGCTGTTGAATAAACTACCTGAAAAACTCTCAGATCCAGGAAGTTTCACAATTCCATGTTTTCTGGGTAGTCTTAGTTCAATAGAAGCATTGGCAGATTTAGGTGATAGTATAAATTTAATGTCGTATTCACTATACCCTAAACTAGACCTCGAAGAATTGAAACCAACAAGAATAAGCATACAAATAGCAGATCGATCAGTAAAATATCCTAGAGGGATAATGGAGAACATGCAAGTTAAAATTGGTACTTTAGTATTTCCAGTAGACTTTGTTATTCTGGACATGGAAGAAGATTCTCGAGTTCCTCTTATATTAGAAAGACCATTCTTAAACACGGCTAAAGCAATAATAGACGTGTTCAGTAAGAAACTGACCCTAAGTATAGAGGACGAGAGTGTTACCTTTTCTGTTGATAGAGCCATGCAACAACCGCAATCTGCAGATGATACATGTTATTATATTCAAACTATAGATTCACATGCAGAATTGTTAGAAGAATTTCCAGAATTACAAGAAACGGGAGAATGTTCTTTAGGAGAAGGAAGTGAACCAAATGATAAAGCTGAAATGTTAGCCGCACTTATGGCTAATGAATACGAACCAAGAACAGAAGAAATTCAAATGCTAAAAGAGGAAGAAAGATATCGATACAAATCATCGATAGAAGAACCACCGATATTAGAGTTAAAGCCACTTCCAAACCATTTGGAATATGCTTATTTACATGGTGAATCTGAATTACCTGTAATAATATCGTCTTCTCTTACTGAAAATGAAAAATCTCAACTCATTTCTGTGCTCAAAGCTCATAAACCAGCTATTGCATGGAATATTCATGATATTAAAGGCATAAGTCCTTCGTATTGCACACACAAAATCCTTATGGAAGAAGGTCATAAAACCTATGTGCAACGCCAAAGAAGACTAAATCCTAATATGCAAGATGTTGTTAAGAAAGAAATTATTAAACTGCTAGATGCAGGTTTAATTTATCCAATCTCTGATAGTCCATGGGTAAGCCCAGTTCAATGCGTACCCTAAGAAGGGTGGCATGACTGTTATCACAAATGAAAAAAATGAGCTTATTCCTACTAGGACTGTAACAGGAGGGCGTGTTTGTATTGATTATAGAAAATTAAATGACGCCACTAGAAAAGATCACTTTTCCTTGCCTTTCATTGATCAAATGTTGGAAAGGTTAGCCGAAAACAGTTACTATTGTTTTCTTGACGGTTTTTCCAGATATTTTCAAATTCCAATAGCACCCGAGGACCAAGAAAAAACACGTTCACGTGCCCTTATGGTACTTTTGATTATAAACGCATGCCATTTGGACTATGCAACGCCCCTGCAACCTTTCAAAGGTGCATGATGGCAATTTTTCATGACATGATAGAAGAATGCATGGAAGTTTTCATGGATGACTTTTCAGTCTTCGGTGATACTTTTGAATCATGTCTATTTAATCTTGAACGAATGCTTATTAGATGCGAGCAATCAAATCTAGTTCTTAATTAGGAGAAATGTCATTTCATGGTTAGAGAAGGCATTGTTCTCGGTCATAAAATTTCAAAGGAAGGAATTGAAGTGGATAGAGCTAAAGTAGATGTAATAGCTAACCTTCCACATCCCACCAATGTTAGAGGAGTTAGGAGTTTTCTAGGGCATGCCGGTTTTTACCGACTTTTCATAAAAGATTTTTCTAAAATTGCCACTCCTATGAATAAACTCCTAGAAAAAGATGTTCCATTCATCTTTTCAGATGAATGCATCAAATCTTTTAATATTCTTAAAGAAAAACTCACTAATGCACCGATCATGATAACTCCAAATTGGAATCTACCATTTGAACTTATGTGCGATACAAGTGATTTTGCAATGGGAGCCGTTTTAGGACAAAGGATTGAAAAATAATTTCAACCTATCTATTACGCTAGTAAGACGTTACAAGGAGCACAAAAGAATTACACAACTACTGAAAAAGAACTCCTTCCTATTGTCTTTGCTTTTGACAAATTTCGTTCATATCTCGTTCTAGCTAAAACGGTGGTCTATACCGACCATTCTGCTCTTAGATACCTATTTTCAAAACAAGATGCTAAACCACGATTAATCCATTGGATCTTACTCTTACAAGAATTCGATATTGAAATTCGAGACAAAAAAGGAGCAGAAAATCTCGCAGCTGATCATCTTTCTCGTCTTGAAAATCCTGAATTAGAAGTTCTAAATGAATCGGCAATACAAGATAAATTTCCTGATGAATATCTATTGAAGATCGATTATAATAAAATTCCATGGTTTGCAGACTATGCAAACTACTTAGTATGTGGATTCCTTGAAAAATGGTTGTCGTACCAAAAACGAAAGAAATTCTTTAGTGATATAAAATACTATTTTTGGAAAGATCCACATTTGTTAAAATCTAGTGATATAAAACACTATTTTTAGGAAGACGCACACCTTCTCTGTAAATCTTGTGATGCTTGTCAAAGAGTCGTAAAAATAAGTCAACGTGATGAAATGCCACAAAATGTCATTCAAGTATGTGAAGTATTTGATGTTTGGGGTATTGACTTTATGGGTCCATTTCCAAAATCTCATAATAATCTCTACATTCTCGTTGCTATTGATTATGTATCTAAATGGGTGGAAGCACAAGCTCTCCCAACTAATGATGCACAAGTTGTAGTCAACTTCTTAAAACGTCTTTTTGCTAGGTTCGAAACACCGAAAGCTTTAATAATGATCAGGGTACTCATTTTTGTAATAATCAACTTGAGAAAGTTCTCAAAAGATATGGAGTAACTCATAAAATCTCAACAGCTTATCATCCACAAACAATTGGACAAGTTGAAAATACCAACCGAGCTTTAAAACGTATTCTAGAGAAAACTGTAGGATCGAATCCAAAGGAATGGTCCATGAAATTGGAGGATGCACTCTGGGCTTTTAGAATAGCCTACAAAACTCCAATTGGAACCACACCTTTTAAACTCGTTTGCGGAAAAGCATGTCACCTTCCAGTAGAAATTGAGCACAAAGTATTTTGGGCTTTGAAGACATGTAATCTTGATTTGCATGAAGCCGGACGTCTACGATTAAGTCAATTAAACGAATTAGAAGAGTTAAGACATGAAGCATATGAAAATTCATTAATCTATAAAGAAAGAACGAAGAAATGGCATGATAAAAGAATCAGAAGTTCAAAAGAATTTAAAGAAGGAGACAGAGTTCTTCTTTTCAATTCACGATTCAAGTTATTTCCTGGAAAATTGAAATCAAGATGGTCTGGACCATTCATAGTCAAAAGAGTTTTCCCATACGGAACAGTAGAATTAATAAATTCAAATGGGATTGAATTTAAAGTAAATGGTCACAGAGTTAAACATTACATAGAAAATCCAATGGAAGTTGAAGATGAATTAATTACAATTTTGACACCACAGCTAACTAAGTGTGGGAAGATTCGAATCTTTTTAGGGTAATATGTATTTCTGTTAGAGTTAGATATTCTATTTTCGTGTAGTTTCTGAGAATGGAATCCGAATGGTCTTTCCCTAGCAGACCCTAAAGAACTAGTCTTCTCCCTCCATTCTGAATTTTTATTTCTTTTAGGTTTGACGAGATGAAGAATTCCTTTGATCTGAACCATGGTCTACTACTACACGCTATGATTACTAAACGTAATAATAACATCTTCCCGAGTGAACTGGTATCAGTCATAAGAGGAAAAATGGACGAAGTGAGGAAAGAACATAGGAAAGACCATCATAAGACTTATTTTGGTAAAGGAAAATCAAAATCCGCAACAAAAAGAAGAGCACGACATCTTGAAAGATTTCATAAATGCGGAAAATGGTCACACGAAGGTAAATGTTCGAACAATCAAACATATTCAAATACCGAATTTGTTACCTATGTCGAGAACGACAGTTCATATGTTTTGAAGAAAAGTTATTGAAGAATTGAGGTTACACTTACGTAGCTATGGAGAACCAAATCACACGACTCTCCTATGAGTCAGCTAAAGCAGGTCTCTGAGAATTCTTTCTCACATGTAAGAATGTACAGTTTTTATTTTTGTTTTTATTTATTGCTTTTAACCTTTTGATAATAAACCCTAAATCGTTCGCTATAAAGTATTAAATTGATATTCAATAAAATTAGGTATGCGAAACCGAAATTATTGATATCATACAAAAATTTATTACATCACTGCGAAATTTACCGTTTATTCATAAGGTATAAATATCTTTAATCAATCAATCCAAAATATTTCAGAAATTCGTCAGGAGTAAAACTAGGTAAAATAGCCGAAATTACTTTACCCAAAAGAGGGGCGTATATTTTTGATAATATTTGATTAATTAAAGTGGGATAAAAGACCAAAAAGATTTTTAATTTTAATTTTTACCTTGTTTTTAAATTAATATTAAATTATTATTGTAAATTTTTAAAAAACCAATATATTTAAATTTTTAAATATTTTAAAAATTAATATTTTCAATATAAGTTTGAAAAATTAATGTATAAAAATATTAATGATATTAATATGAATTTTTAATTTTATGCATTTTAAATTTAAGTTTGGTGTGAATTTAAAAACAAAATTTACTTTATTTCATTAAGTTAAAAATATGATTCCTAAAAATTCGTCGTAAGTTGAAGACTAGGTCGTTGAACCGAAATTGCTTAATCCAAAGTAGGGACGAGAAATTTTATTATCATTATTTTTAATCTTATTGATTTAAAGTATGCCAAAAACATTTTAAAAAACCCAAAAATCTTTGCTTTTAAAACAATCGCTTTAAAATGACAAATTTTAAAAATTTTTCGAGAGACGAACTAGGACAAAGATCCGAAACGCCCTCATTCTAAAAGAAAACAAAATTTTAAAATTAATTAAGTGTTTTATAAGTAAAAGGTTTAAAAAAAAAAACCTGGACTCCATGCGATCGCATGGGATTTGCAAGGGGGATCCATGCGATCGCATGGAGGCAAAAAACTGGTCAGAAACAAAAGGCCATCGACTGGTTCTGCTTCTCACAAATAACACACACATACACACGAACACATACACACAAAATCACCAAAAATCATCAATTTTCAACCAAAATTCACGAAATTCGTCACAATAATCCGCTATAATCATGTCTTTTCTCAGATGGGGAAGCAGGAAGGTAAAGATTTCACCCCTAAAACTCTTTAAATTCGAATTTTAGTGTTCTTGAGCTAATTTTTACCTAATTTGATTTTGTTAATTTCTAGTGTAATTAGAGTTAAATTGTTAGTATATTATGCATGTATAACCTAGATTGATGCTATTTGTCATGATTTGAAGCCTTAAACTTCAAAAATTTTAGAAATCTAGGGTTTGTGTTCTTGAGAAATTTGGGACTTTTTGATATAAACAGGTTATGGCCGATTTTTTATGAATTATTGCTAAATTAAGTAGTGTAACATGTTTAGGTAGCTAAATGATCCAAACTTTGATCCTAAACATGATTTTTGAAAATTAAAGTGGACTTTTTAAGTCTAAAATTCATGAACTTGATTAATTTGATATAAATGCCCTTTGAGACTCGTTTAATTGCTAGTAATGATTATTTTGACATGTTATTTGAGATAAAAGTTTATGAACTTTGTAAACATTTTCATATATGCTTATTTGAAAAATTGTAGAATTAATAAAAATATGAAAATGAGTATAAGTTTAATATGGATTAAACATGTTATTGTAATTGTTTTAATTTGTTATTTTGCTAACACTAATGCATATTTGGATGCACAAATTTTGTGTTTAATGTGTTTTGTAGAGAAATACAGATACGAACGGTGCATCATCGTCTAGGCAACCTGATCCGGAACCACGGCCAGAGATGCAATATCACGAACCGGAACACCAACCTGAACAACAACAACATTATGATCAACACGTGCCATACTATGAGCCGGAGCCACAATTTTTTATTGCCTACGTAGTATTTCCCTTTCATCATATAATAGAATACCCAATAATTCATGAAGAACAGTTGCATCCCAATTTAAGGATTGATAGAAGTTGGAGAGATTACCCGACATACCAAAGTAACAAATTTAAGCTTTGGACCAAAAATGTAGAAGTACCAAAGGTAATAGATTGGGAGCCTTTGGAAAGGGTCCACCTAGCTAACCCAGTTAGGCAGCATCTAATCCAAAGGTATGGCAACTCTTCTTTTACTGATTGGGAACGTTTATTTACCACTCGTAGGACTGTATATAAAGAGTGGTGTGTTGAGCTAATGAGTACAATAGCTTTTAATAAGGATGTAGATAGGTTAGACGATACGAGTTTTCTTAGATTTTTACTTGGCCGTAAGATGTACAGGATGTCCATGTTGGACATGGCCAGGGCTTTACAGATTTACACTCCTGCTGAATTACTATCACCTGATTGTACAAATTTGATTTATCATGGTGAGCGGGTAGATAGAAATTTTGACGCCAACGCCATCTGGAGGCGTATGTCAAATTTTAATGTGTTTACGTGGGGAGGAAGACACTCCTATTTAGATATTAATAAAGCCGAGCTTCGTATAATACATAGATTCTTAGCAAACTCGATTACACAAAGAGGTAACAACAAGGAGAAAATGACCTTACAATATTTATTTTACCTTAAGTGCATTCAAAACACTAGAAGCTTTGTTAATATCCCCTACTGTGTTGGTTTTTATTTGTCCAAAATGGTGGAAGGTATACAGGAAGGGGGAATAATAGGAGGATGTATTTTTGTTACTCTCATTGGAGAGTATTTAGGTGTAGATAGGGATCAAGGGGGTCTGATGATGGTATGTAGGGAACAGGATGAGACTTTAGGTTTGCAAGTCTATCAAGGTGCAAAGATATTGACTAGGAGACGTAATCAGACAGTACAATATCAGGGCCGCCATCCACAGGTAGAGAGTGGTTCGGATGAGGAGATGGAGGAAGCAGATGACATTAGGAATGTCATTAGGGATAGTGCTACTGACGTTTTCCAGCGTATAGATGAGGTAGAAATGACTAATGAGGATAGGCATCGTCGGTATGAGTAGTGGCAATCCGCGAATGAGTATGAGACTTCCAGGCAACGCCAACATGATAGTTGGCAAGTTCATCAGCACCAAATCATCCCGACTCGGCCTGCTTTTTATCCACCGCATCAGCCCAATATACGACCACCCTATGACCTGTACGACCCCAATCAAGCATACCAGAACACCTATCACCAACCATGGAACCCGAACGATGATATGAACTGGAACCCTTATCAAAATCAATAGTGTTCCATTGGTGATATCTTATCTTTTATTATTTTCTATTTATGCTAAACATTTAACATTTTGATACTTTAATGTAATGTTTAATATTTTTATTATTTTGTACTAATATTTCATTTTTGTAATTTGAAAGTGGGATATTAAGTCCCATTTCAAATTACCATGCATGTTTATATTTGTATTGTATGTATTTTATCTCATGTACACAACAGGGTAAAACAGCGCATTTTCAAAGACTGGCATTAAGTTCAGCAAAAGCTATTAATTTTGACGACAAAACGAAAAACAAGTGTGATGTAACAACAGACGGAATGAACAAATGATGTGCACCATTTATCATTCAACACAAACAACAATATGTTTGGAAACTTTGGTAAAATTTAATCATTTTTCTACGGTAATCACCCTTAATAATTTAAATTGTTACTGATTTCTTACAAATGAGGGCATTGCAGGATCTTAAGTGTAGGAAGGGGTTAAATTCTTTCGGGTTTTAAAATTTTAATTTAAACACTTGGTTACCATTAAAAATACTAATAACGCAGTAGTTGTATTAGAATCTAGTGCTCTCCGCTAATAAAGAACAGCCCTAGTCTTATATACAGACTACCCAATTCTAGTAAAATTTTTAAAAATTTTCAAATAAATGAATTCAAAATCATGTTTATACATATTTATGAACGATAAAACTAGGTGTTAACACCGAAATTATTGTTACCTCGGAAAGGACATAAATTGAGAAACAACCCAAAACGCTTGAATTCATTTAAAATGGAATAGAGGAGAATAAAAAGGCAAAGAAAGAAAAATAAAAGCCAAGTGTGGGAAAAATTTACCAAGTTATTTAGAACATATATCACATATTTTTGTACAAATAATTGAAGATACTTTTGTTTTGGACGATTTTAATCAAGTTTTACCCAGTTTATTGTAATAGAGTTTAAAAGGAAGTAAAGTCTTCTGAGAAAAAGACACGCGCTTCTTGATTTAGGTCAGGAAGTTGTCGTCCAGACCAGTTGTAGAGTCTACAAAAAACCTTGAAAAGTTTTCTCGAAAATCAGCTGGAAATCCACGGACCTCAGCATCAACAGAGTCGCCAAGTGGTCAGACTTATCCTAACCATGAGAGGATCTGTCTCGTACAATGGGGGCACCACGCAAATTAGCTTATAAGACTAATGAATCAGATCCCCAGAAAGGATAATCTCCTTAAATATCAAAAATCAGCTTTTAAGACTGATATTACTCAATCCTTGAGATTGACCTTAAAGATTGAGAATTCAAACTCATTGAATTCGATGATATCTAAGCTCGAGCTTGAACGAGAAAATATTTTAATCAAATTACAAACCGATTTATTTTCTGAAAACTCATTTCCAATGCGTTCATTACCATTGAACATAAAATCCTAGGAATTCACCTGGAATTCATTAGGTCACCTGAACGAAATCGGGTGTCAACCATAAGAACGGTGGTTGCATAGCATGGTCGAAGAGGACCTTGTGCCAGACCGAAAAAACTATAGGGTGATCTTTACTATTGCTCCTACAAAGGATAGTAATTGCATCCGACACGATATAGACCATAATCAAAAGCATGTCACGGAACATTGCCTTAACAGTTGCTTATTCAACACTTTCCTTTACAACCGGACGGTAGTTTATCGAAAGGTAATATACGGAGCAAGTATACTGGATGTGTTGCTTTCCCAATACAAGGTTAGCAAGTGGGTGACACAAAACCATAAGTTTTGAGCTAAAATTTTCAAATCTGAAACCCACAAAACCCACAAAAACATTTTGCAAACACCGGTGAAGGGTTATTCCGGAAAACTTATCTAGGGTCAAAGCTAGATTGAATTTTCAAAAGATCAAATGTTTTCATAAAGATCTAATTTTCTAAAGGATCTATATTTTTTTAGTCATGTGGGACTGCAAACCACAACGTTACTATCATTGTTCATACCGCCGTATAGAAATCATTGATGTACAAAGTGTGAAGAATAAAAAGTGATTCTAGTAAAGTTATATTCAAGTTCTATATTGCTTGAGGACAAGCAATGCTCAAGTGTGGGAATATATGATAATGCTAAAAACGAACATATATTTCATAGCATTATCCCTCAAGAAAGACAAGCTTTTAGTTGCAATTATTCTATTTACAAGTGATATTCGTTTAAATAATAAAAGGTGAAGACAAAAGACAGATTCGACGATTTGAAGATGCAAACGACTAAAACGCTAAAAAGTACAAAGTACAATCCAAGTGGTTCAATTTATTGATAAGAAACGTCTAAAAGATACAAGAGTACAAGCCGCGAAACGCAAAGTACAAGATATTACATAGTACGCAAGGACGTTCGAAAATCCGGAACCGGGACATGAACCAACTATCAATGCGCGACCCAACGGAGCTAAAATTACAAGTCAACAATGACAAGAATATAATATAATATATAATTAATTATATAAAATTATATATATTATATTATATAATAAAATATGCTCAGCAGCCCACGTTTAAAACTCATTGTGTGCAAGAAAAGGCTGCCATGCGATCACATGGCCAGCCTGCCTATATTCCATGCGATCACATGGCTTGCTGTAGCAGGTCAGGTCCTATAAATTTCAACGTTTGGTCGACGAATTTATATATATATATATATATATATATATATATATATATATATATATATATATATATATATATATATATATATATATATATATAATTCAATCTTCTCCCTAACTCTCTCAATATATATATATATATATATATATATATATATATATATATATATATATATATATTTATAATTTTAATTTTAATTTAAGATTAATAATAATAAGGTTATGGTAGCGAATGTTGTAAGTTTGTAAGTCGAAATTCTGTCCGTGTAACACTACGCGATTAATACTCATTGTAAGTTATGTTCAACCTTTTTAAATTAATGTCTCGTAGCTAAGTTATTATTATGCTTATTTAAATCGAAGTAATCGTGATGTTGGGCTAAATATTAAGATTGGGTTATTGGGCTTTGTACCATAATTGGGGTTTGGACAAAAGACCGACACTTGTGGAAATTGGACTATGGACTATTAATGGGCTTTATAATTGTTTAACTGAATGATAGTTCGTTAATTTAATATAGAGATTTACAATTTGAAGTAATTATAAATAACCACATACACTCGATCAGACACGATGGGCGGGATATTTATAACTACTAATAATCGTTCATTTAACCGAACAAGGGAATGGATTAATAGTCAATGGACTCATTAAAACAGGGGTGGATTACATACAAGGACACTTGGTGTAATTGTTAATAAAGTATTAAAACCTTGGATTGCACACAGTCGATAACCTGGTGTAATCATTAACAATGTATTAAACCTTATTACAGTTTAAGTCCCCAATTAGTTGGAATATTTGACTTCGGGTATAAGGATAATTTAACGAGGATACTCGCACTTTATATTTATGACTGATGGACTGTTATGGACAAAAACCGTATGAACATATTGAATAATCCAGGACAAAGGACAATTAACCCATGGTAATAAATTTAAATCAACACGTCAAACATCATGATTACGGAAGTTTAAATAAGCATAATTCCTTTATTTCATATTTCATCGTATTTTTATTTACTGTCATTTTATTTATTGCACTTTAAATTATCGCACTTTTAATTATCACATTTTTATTTATCGTCATTTACTTTACGCTTTAAATTAAGTTGTATTTATATTTAATATTTTACATTAGGTTTTAATTGTGACTTAAGACATAAAATTGACAAACCGGTCACTAAACGGTAAAAAAACCCCCTTTTTATAATAATAATAAATACTACTTATATATATAAAGTTATACAAATATAGTTTAAAATAAAAATATAGCGTTAAACTTGGCTAGCTCCCTGCGGAACGAACCGGACTTACTAAAAACTACACTACTTTACGATTAGGTACACTGCCTATAGTGTGGTAGCAAGGTTTAGGTATATCCACTCTATAAATAAATAAATAACTTGTGTAAAATTGTATCGTATTTAATAGTATTTCGTAACAAAAATATAACTATTTCATATACACCTCGCATAACATCAATTACCACCCGTAGTGGTAATTAGTGAAGTCCACTTTAGATTTCTAAATGGGTGGTTTGTGAAGGTAGGTATAAACCCTTGGTTAAGGGTGTGGGCTTCGAATTCTCTTGTAGAGAATGTATGTTGATTGTTTGTATATCTATATGCGTATTATAGGTAAAAGGTTTGCTCAGTTGTGTTTGGAGGCGATTTACATATATGATTTGTGCGGGCGTTTCGAGTTGAGTGGAATATTTATGCATGTATGTATATAGTATATTTATTTGTATGCTATGACAAGATCCACGGAGCCAGAAGTGCCATAGTATGTGCGAGTGTGCTATGATGTGAACCATGGAGCCGGTAGCATCATGGTACGTGTATTGTAGTGTGAACCACGGAGCCGGTAGCACTATAGCACGAGTGTTGAGGTGTGAAACACGGAGCTGGTATCGCCTCGACAGGAGTATGAATCGAGTTGTGATGAGAACCATGGAGCCGGTAGCATCAAAGTGTGAACCACGGAGCCGGTAGCACTATAAAATGAGATGTGAACCACGGATCCGGTAGCACCGAAGTGTGAACCACGGAGTCGGTAGCACTATAAAAGAGTATGACTCGAATGCGTAGTGACATGAACCACGGAGCCGGTAGCGTCATGACGAATGTATGGTTAACCATATAGTTTGTGTATATATTGTAGTGTAGCATATTATATTTTGGGAGTATATTCTATTGTTTATGCTAGTTGCGGTAATGGAGGTTATTAGCTTTATATTTGGAGTTCGTATGCTAATATTATATTGCTAGCATGTTTTACGGTATGTGAGTAGGTGGATGCAAGTAGGTATATTATATATGCATGTGTATACTTATTGCACTCACTAAGTGTTAGCTTACCCCTCTCGTTGTTTACCTTTTTACAGGTATTGTGTTATGAAGCTAACTAGTTATTAGACTAGTTGCGTAGGAGTGCTTGGGCTCGATGGGGTAGCTTTTGGATGAAATGTCCCGTTCATATTGATTATAAACGTTCCATATTAATTGATTTCGTTGCGAGGTTTTGACCTCTATATGAGACGTTTTTCAAAGTCTGCATTCATTTTTAAAACCACCATAACCTTTAATTTATCAATAAAGGTTTTAAAAACATTACGTAGATTATCAAATAATGATAATCTAAAATATATTGTTTACACACGACCATTACATAATGGTTTACAATAGAAATATATTACATCGACATATGTTTCTTGAATGTAGTTTTTACACAATATCATACAAACATGGACTCCAAATCTTGTCCTTATTTTAGTATGCAACAGCGGAAGCTCTTAATATTCACCTGAGAATAAACATGCTTTAAACGTCAACAAAAATGTTAGTGAGTTATAGGTTTAACCTATATATATCAAATCGTAACAATGGACCACAAGATTTCATATTTCAATACACATCCCATACATAGAGATAAAAATCATTCATATGGTGAACACCTGGTAACCAACATTAACAAGATGCATATATAAAAATATCCCCATCATTCCGGGACACCCTTCGGATATGATATAAATTTCGAAGTACTAAAGCATCCGGTACTTTGGATGGGGTTTGTTAGGCCCAATAGATGTATCTTTAGGATTCCCGTCAATTAGGGTGTCTGTTCCCTAATTCTTAGATTACCAGACTTAATAAAAAGGGGCATATTCGATTTCGATAATTCAACCATAGAATGTAGTTTCACGTACTTGTGTCTATTTTGTAAATCATTTATAAAAACCTGCATGTATTCTCATCCCAAAAATATTAGATTTTAAAAGTGGGACTATAACTCACTTTCACAGATTTTTACTTCGTTGGGAAGTAAGACTTGGCCACTGGTCGATTCACGAACCTATAACAAATATGTACATATATATCAAAGTATGTTCAAAATATATTTACAACATTTTTAATACGTTTTACTGTTTTAAGTTTATTAAGTCATCTGTCCTTGTTAGTAACCTACAACTAGTTGTCCATAATTAGATGTACAGAAATAAATCGATATATATTATCTTGAATCAATCCACGACCCAGTGTATACACGTCTCAGGCTAGATCACAACTCAAACTATATATATTTTTGGAATCAACCTCAACCCTGTATAGCTAACTCCAACATTACTGCATATAGAGTGTCTATGGTTGTTCCAAATAATATATATAGATGGGTCGATATGATATGTTAAAACATTTGCATACGTGTCCATGGTATCCCAAGATTACATAATATATTAGAATACATGTATAATACAATATAAGTTAGGTAGGATATGATTAATATAGATTTGTTACCAATTTTCACGTAGCTACAACAAGCAAAAATAACCAATCTTGTTTTACCCATAACTTCTTCGTTTTAAATCCGTTTTGAGTGAATCCAATTGCTATGGTTTCATATTGAACTTAATTTTATGAATCTATACAGAAAAAGTATAAGTTAAGTTTAAAGTCGGAATTACAGGTTACAAGTCATTTTTGTAAAGGTAGTCATTTCAGTCGAAAGAACGACGTCTAGATGACCATTTTGGAAAACATACTTCCACTTTGAGTTTAACCATGATTTTTGGATATAGTTTCATGTTCATAAGAAAAATTATTTTCCCAGAAGAACAACTTTTAAATCAAAATTTATCATAGTTTTTAATTAACTAACCCAAAACAGCCCGCGGTGTTACTACAACGGCGTATATCCGGTTTTACGGTGTTTTTCGTGTTTTCCGGTTTTAAATCATTAAGTTAGCATATCATATAGATATAGAACATGTGTTTAGTTGATTTTAAAAGTCAAGTTAGAAGGATTAACTTTTGTTTGCGAACAAGTTTAAAATTAACTAAACTATATTCTAGTGATTTCAAGTTTAAACCTTCGAATAAGATAGCATTATATGTATGAATCAAATGATGTTAAGAACATCATTACTACCTCAAGTTTTGTGGATAAACCTACTGGAAAGAGACAAATGGATCTAGCTTCAAAGGATCCTTGGATGGCTTGAAAGTGCTTGAAGCAGAATCATGACACGAAAACAAATTCAAGTAAGATCATCACTCGAAATAAGATTGTTATAGTTATAGAAATTGAACCAAAGTTTGAATATGAGTATTACCTTGTATTATAAAGATATCTTACTATAAATAAGAAAGATTTCTTGAGGTTGGATGATCACTTTACAAGATTGGAAGTAAGCTAGCAAACTTGAAAGTATTCTTGATTTTATGAAACTAGAACTTATAGAATTTATGAAGAACACTTAGAACTTGAAGATAGAACTTGAGAGAGATCACTTATATGAAGAAAATTGAAGAACAAAAGTGTTTGTAGTTTTTTTTGGTCGTTGGTATATGGATTAGATATAAAGGATGTGTAATTTTGTTTTCATGTAAATAAGTCATGAATGATTACTCATATTTTTATAATTTTATGAGATATTTCATGCTAGTTGCCAAATGATGGTTCCCACATGTGTTATGTGACTCACATGGGCTAATAAGAGCTAATCATTAGAGTGTATGTACCAATAGTACATACGTCTAAAAGCTGTGTATTGTACGAGTACGAATACGGGTGCATACGAGTAGAATTGTTGGTGAAACTGAACGAGGATGTAATTGAAAGTATTTTTGTTAAGTAGAAGTATTTTGATAAGTGTCTTGAAGTCTTTCAAAAGTGTATGAATACATATTAAAACACTACATGTATATACATTTTAACTGAGTCGTTAAGTCATGTTAGTCGTTACATGTAAATGTTGATTTGAAACCTTTAAGTTAACGATCATGTTAAATGTTGTTAACCCAATGTTTATTATATCTAAAGAGATGTTAAATTTTTACATTATCATGATATTATGATATATAATATATCTTATTATGATATATATACAGTTAAATGTCGTTACAACGATAATCGTTACATATATGTCTCGTTTCGAAATCATTAAGTTAGTAGTCTTATTTTTACATATATAGTTCATTGTTAATACACTTAATGATATATTTACTTATCATTTAACATAATTAACCAAGTGTATCAATATCTTAATATGATTCATATGTACTTAGTAAGACGTTGATATAACGATAATCGTTATATATAACGTTTTCGAGTTTCTTAAATTCAATAGTCCCATTTTTATGTATATAACTCATTATTAAAATACCTAATGAGATACTTACTTATCATAATATCATTTTAACTATATATATAATCATATATATGTCATCATATAGTTTTTACAAGTTTTAACGTTCGTGAATCACCGGTCAACTTGGGTGGTCAATTGTCTATAAGAAACCTATTTCAATTAATCAAGTCTTAACAAGTTTGATTGCTTAACATGTTGGAAACACTTAATCATGTAAATATAAATTTCATTTAATATATATAAACATGGAAAAGTTCGGGTCACTACAGTACCTACCCGTTAAATAAATTTCGTCCCGAAATTTTTAAGCAGTTGGAGGTGTTGACGAATCTTCTGGAAATAGGTGCGGGTATTTCTTCTTCATCTGATCTTCATGCTCCCAGGTGAACTCGGGTCCTCTACGAGCATTCCATCGAACCTTAACAATTGGAATCTTGTTTTGCTTAAGTCTTTTAACCTCATGATCCATTATTTCGACGGGTTCTTCAATGAATTGAAGTTTTTTGTTGATTTGAATTTCGTATAACGGAATAGTGAGATCTTCTTTACCAAAACATTTCTTCAAATTCTAGACGTGAAAAGTGTTATGTACAGCTGCGAGTTGTTGGGGTAACTCAAGTCGGTAAGCTACTAGTCCGACACGTTCAATAATCTTGAATGGTCCAATATACCTTGGATTTAGTTTCCCTCGTTTACCAAATCGAATAACGCCTTTCCAAGGTGAAACATTAAGCATGACCATCTCGCCAATTTCAAATTCTATATCTTTTCTTTTAATGTCAGCGTAGCTCTTTTGTCGACTTTGGGCGGTTTTCAATCGTTGTTGAATTTGGATGATCTTCTCGGTAGTTTCTGGTATTATCTCCGGACCCGTAATCTGTCTATCCCCCACTTCACTCCAACAAATCGGAGACCTGCACTTTCTACCATAAAGTGCTTCAAACGGCGCCATCTCAATGCTTGAATGGTAGCTATTGTTGTAGGAAAATTCTGCTAACGGTAGATGTCGATCCCAACTGTTTCCGAAATCAATAACACATGCTCGTAGCATGTCTTCAAGAATTTGTATTGTCCTTTCGCTCTGCCCATCAGTTTGTGGATGATATGCAGTACTCATGTCTAGACGAGTTCCTAATGCTTGCTGTAATGTCTGCCAGAATCTTGAAATAAATCTGCCATCCCTATCAGAGATAATAGAGATTGATATTCCATGTCTAGAGACGACTTCCTTCAAATACAGTCGTGTTAACTTCTCCATCTTGTCATCTTCTCTTATTGGCAGGAAGTGTGCTGATTTGGTGAGACGATCAACTATTACTCAAATAGTATCAAAACCACTTGCAGTCCTTGGCAATTTAGTGATGAAATCCATGGTAATGTTTTCCCATTTCCATTCCAGGATTTCGGGTTGTTGAAGTAGACCTGATGGTTTCTGATGCTCCGCTTTGAACTTAGAACACATCAAACATTCCCCTACGTATTTAGCAACATTGGCTTTCATACCTGGCCACCAAAAATGTTTCTTGAGATCCTTGTACATCTTTCCCGTTCCAGGATGTATTGAGTATCTGGTTTTATGAGCTTCTCTAAGTACCATTTCTCTCATATCTCCAAATTTTGGTACCCAAATTCTTTCAGCCCTATACCGGGTTCCATCTTCCTGAATATTAAGATGCTTCTCCGATCCTTTGGGTATTTCATCCTTTAAATTTCCCTCTTTTAAAACTCCTTGTTGCGCCTCCTTTATTTGAGTAGTAAGGTTAGTGTGAATCATTATATTCATAGCTTTTACTCGAATGGGTTCTCTGTCCTTTCTGCTCAAGGCGTTGCTACCACATTTGCCTTCCCCGGGTGGTAACAAATCTCAAAGCCATAATCATTCAACAATTCAATCCACCTACGCTGCCTCATATTCAGTTGTTTCTGATTAAATATGTCTTGAAGACTTTTTTGGTCGGTATATATAATACTTTTGACCCCATATAAATAATGCATCCAAGTATTTAATGCAAAAACAACAGCACCCAATTCCAAATCATGAGTTGTATAATTTGCTCGTGAATCTTCAATTGTCTAGACGCATAAGCAATCACCTTCGTTCGTTGCATTAATACACAACCGAGACCTTGCTTTGATGCGTCACAATAAATCACAAAATTATCATTCCCTTTAGGCAATGACAATATAGGTGCTGTAGTTAGCTTTTTCTTCAATAACTGAAACGCCTTCTCTTGTTCATCCTTCCATTCAAATTTCTTCCCTTTATGCGTTAATGCAGTCAAGGGTTTTGCTATTTTGGAGAAATCTTGGATGAATCTTCTGTAGTAACCAGCCAATCCTAAAAATTGACGCATATGCTTCAGAGTTTTTGGGGTTTCCCACTTTTCAACGGTTTCGATCTTTGCCGGGTCCACCTGGATACCTTCTTTGTTCACTATGTGACCGAGGAATTGAACTTCTTCCAACCAAAATGCACACTTTGAAAACTTAGCGTACAGTTTTTCTTTCCTCAATACTTCTAGCACTTTTCTCAAATGTTCTTCGTGCTCTTGATCATTCTTTGAGTAAATAAGTATGTCATCGATGAAAACAATGACAAACTTGTCAAGATATGGCCCACACACTCGTTTCATAAGGTCCATGAACACAGCTGGTGCGTTAGTCAATCCAAACGGCATAACCATAAACTCATAATGACCATAACGCGTCCTAAAAGCAGTTTTTGGAATATCATCCTCCTTTACTCGCATTTGATGATATCCAGAACGTAAATCGATTTTCGAATAAACCGATGAGCCTTGTAGTTGATCAAATAAGTTGTCAATTCTCGGTAGTGGATAACGGTTTTTGATGGTAAGTTTATTCAACTCTCTGTAGTCAATACATAACCTAAATGTACCATCCTTCTTCTTGACAAACAAAACAGGAGCTCCCCATGGTGACGTGCTTGGTCGAATGAAACCACGTTCTAATAGTTCTTTCAGTTGGCTTTGCAGTTCTTTCATCTCGCTGGGTGCGAGTCTGTAAGGAGCACGAGCTATTCGTACAGCTCCTGGTACAAGATCTATTTGAAATTCAAAAGATCGATGTGGAGGTAGTCCCGGTAATTCTTTCGAAAATACATCGGGAAATTCTTTTGCGACGGGAACATCATTGATGCTCTTTTCTTCAGTTTGTACTTTCTCGACGTGTGCTAGAACAGCATAGCAACCTTTTCTTATTGGTTTTTGTGCCTTCAAATTACTAATAAGATGTAGCTTCGTGTTGCCCTTTTCTCCGTACACCATTAAGGGTTCTCCTTCTTCTCGTACAATGCGAATTGCATTTTTGTAACATACGATCTCTGCTTTCATCTTCTTCAGCCAGTCCATGCCAACTATTACATCAAAACTCCCTAACTCTACTGGTATCAAATCAATCTTAAATATTTCGCTACCCAGTTTAATTTCTCGATTCCGGCATATATAATCTGCTAAAATTAATTTACCGTTTGCTAATTCGAGTAAAAATTTACTATCCAACGGCGTCAATGGACAACTTAATTTAGCACAAAAATCTCTACTCATATAGCTTTAAAATCTCTACTCATATAGCTTTTATCCGCACCCGAATCAAATAAAACGTAAGAAGATTTATTGTCAATAAGAAACGTACCTGTAACAAGCTCCGGGTCTTCCTGTGCCTCTGCCGCATTAATATTGAAAACTCTTCCGCGGCCTTGTCCATTCGTGTTCTCCTGGTTCGGGAAATTTCTAATAATGTGGCCCGGTTTTTCACATTTATAACAAACTACATTGGCATAACTGGCTCCGACACTACTTGCTCTGCCATTACTCGTTCCAACACCATTTGTTCCTGTCGTTCTGTTAACCCCTGGTCCGTAGACCTCACACTTCGCCACGCTATGACCATTTCTTTTACACTTGTTGTAAAATTTGGTGCAAAACCCCGAGTGATACTTTTCACACCTTTGGCATAGCTGCTTTTGATTGTTGTTGTTGTTGCGGTTGTTATTGTTGTTGGGATGATTGTTGTAGTTGTTGTTGTTGTTGTTGTGCCATTTGTTGTAGTTGCGATTGATGTTGCGATTGTTGGGATAGTTGTTGTTGTTTTGGTGACTCTTATCACCGTTTTCCTCCTACTTTCTTTTGACTAACTTCACGTTGGCCTCTTCGGCCGCCTGTTCTTTAATTCTTCCCTCAATCTGGTTCACTAGTTTGTGAGCCATTCTACATGCCTTTTGTATGGAGGCAGGCTCGTGTGAACTTATATCTTCTTGGATTCTCTCCGGTAACCCTTTCACAAACGCGTCGATCTTCTCTTCCTCATCTTCGAACGCTCTCGGACACAATAGGCACAATTCTGTGAATCGTCTTTCGTACGAATTAATATCGAATCCCTATGTTCGTAACCCTCTAAGTTCTGACTTAAGCTTATTGACCTCGGTTCTGGGACGGTACTTCTCGTTCATCAAGTGCTTGAATGCTGACCACGGTAGCGCGTAAGTAGCATCTTGTCCCACTTGCTCTAGATAGGTATTCCACCATGTTAACGTAATACCTGTGAAGGTATGCGTAGCATACTTCACTTTGTCTCCTTCAGCACACTTACTTATGGAAAACACCGATTCAACTTTCTCGGTCCTTCAATCCCATCAAATTCTGAAGGTTTGCAGGCAGTGAATTCCTTGTAGGAGCATCCTACACGATTTCTTGCACCGTTAGCTGTATTGCTAGATTCAGAGTTATTGTTGGTATGTAGCGCGGCCTGTACTGTGGGCTATGTTTGAAGCAAGAAAGGCACGAAATTCCTCTTCGCTCATATTCAAGGTGTGTCGAGTAGTCGGTGCCATTTCCTTCAAAATAGTCAAATGAAACAATTTAATCATACAGAATATTAAGAGTAGTCAATAGTATCTCGTAGCATAATATGAACTCATTTATAAAAGCTTTTTCTTCATATTAGCATTTTATAAGTTTAAATTCGGGTACTACCTACCCGTTAAGTTCATACTTAGTAGCTAATATACAATTAAACTACTACAATTCCATATGAAAAACTGATTATAATAATATATCACATATAAATATTCTTCAAACTTACAACTTCCCTATATTACATATAACATGAAATATAGTACACTATGATACAGGACAGTTTTGAAGATAAATCTAGTTAATACGCAAGTTGTTCAGCAAAGGAAATAAAGACACGTAATTCATAAGTCCAGAAACAAGTCATGCATTCTGGTTTTACTAAGATGACTTCCCATCCTTGGTCTTGTGGAAAATAACCGTTATGACCATTGGCTAGGCGGCATGTTGTAATGTCGTCAAAAGGACGAGGGTTTCGTAATGTCCAACTGCCCCGTAATAATCTAAAAACCTTGTTTCTCACCCCAAATATTGAATCCGTCACTTGTGGGGAGGTTTTATTTAAAAGTTTCAATCCAATGTTCTTTTTCTCACTTTGGTAAGAAGCGAACATCACTAACCCGTAAGCATAACATGCTTCTTTATGTTGCATGTTAGAAGCTCTTTCTAATTCACGAAATCCTATGTTGGGATATGTTGAGTCAAAATAGGTTCTTAACCCGTAGCGAAAAATTGCATTTGGGTTCCCCGTATTTAATGCTTTAAAGAAAACACTGCGTAACTTACGGTCTCCCCAATGTGATATACCTTACCTATCAAAGGAAAGCCTTTTATAAACTAAGGCATTTCTGGAAAGTCTTTCAAATGTTTGACAAGTTAATTTCGCCATAACTAAATGTGCTGATGAATTCTGACCGACTCTAGACAAGATTTCCTCAATCATATCCTCTGGTAGGTCTTCTAAAATATTCGGTTGTCTACCCTTAACGTCCATTTTGTTTTTATACTGTAAAATAGACAAGGATTAGATTCGTAATAACAAATAATACAAGCAATTTTTATATAGAACATAAAAGTACAAGCACACTACAATACATTTATTACACAACATGCTCACACTCCTCTAATCTGAATCACTGGTTTCTTCTTCTTCGGACTTAGTTCTTTTTCCTAATTTTCTAGGGATATATGATGTTCCTCTAATACGAGCCGTCGTTTTCCATAATGGTTTAGAAAAACCTGGTGGTTTAGAGGTTCCCAGGTCATTGTTACATTTTAGGAAATACGGATGTTGTCCATACATATAAAGTTCATCGGAGTTGGAATCGGGTTTCTCTATTTTTATACCTTTTCCCTTATTATTTTCTTTTGCTTTATTAAATTGGGTCGAGGTAATTTCTATAACATCATCGGAATCCTAATCGGGATCCGATTCATCGGAAAATTGGTAATCTTCCCAATATTTTGCTTCCTCGGCGGAAACACCATTGACCATTATTAACTTTGGTCCGTTGGTTGAGGATTTTCTTTTATTTAATTGATTTACTATAGGTATCAATATTTCTTCCTCTGGAACCTCTTCTTCTGGTTCCTCCTCTTCCGATTCATCCTCTTCTGGTTCCTCCTCTTCCGGTTCCTCCTCTTCCAGTTCCTCTTTCGGGAATTTGTGAATCTTCGCAAAATATATTCGACTCTTCATTATTATTAGGTGAATCAATGGGATTTGTACTAGAGGTAGACATCTATCACACAATATCAAACACGTTAAGAGATTAATATATCACATAATATTTACATGTTAATAATATATAGTTTCCAACAAAAAAAATGTTAAGCAATCTTTTTTGAAGAAAAACACTGTCGAAGTCCAGACTCACTAATGCATCCTAACAAACTCGGTAAGACACACTAATGCAATTTTCTGGTTCTCTAAGACCAATGCTCGGATACCAACTGAAATGTCCCGTTCATATTGATTATAAACTTTCCATATTAATTCATTTCGTTGCGAGGTTTTGACCTCTATATGAGACATTTTTCAAAGACTGCATTCATTTTTAAAACAACCATAACCTTTATTTTATCAATAAAGGTTTTAAAAACATTACGTAGATTATCAAATAATGATAATCTAAAATATACTGTTTACACACGACCATTACATAATGGTTTGCAATAGAAATATATTACATCGACATATGTTTCTTGAATGCAGTTTTTAAACAATATCATACAAACATAGACTCCAAATCTTGTCCTTATTTTAGTATGCAACAGCGGAAGCTCTTAATATTCACCTGAGAATAAACACGCTTTAAACGTCAACAAAAATGTTGGTGAGTTATAGGTTTAACCTATATATATCAAATCATAACAATAGACCACAAGATTTCATATTTCAATACACATCCCATACATAGAGATAAAAATCATTCATATGGTGAACACCTGGTAACCGACATTAACAAGATGCATATATAAGAATATCCCCATCATTCCGGGACACCCTTCGGATATGATATAAATTTCGAAGTACTAAAGCATCCGATACTTTGGATGGGGTTTGTTAAGCCCAATAGATCTATCTTTAGGATTCGCGTCAATTAGGTTGTCTGTTCCCTAATTCTTAGATTACCGGACTTAATAAAAAGGGGCATATTCGATTTTTATAATTCAACCATAGAATGTAGTTTCACGTACTTGTGTCTATTTTGTAAATCATTTATAAAAACCTGCATGTATTCTCATCCCAAAAATATTAGATTTTAAAAGTGGGACTATAACTCACTTTCACAGATTTTTACTTCGTCGGGAAGTAAGACTTGGTCACTGGTCGATTCACGAACCCATAACAAATATGTACATATATATCAAAGTATGTTCAAAATATATTTACAATATTTTTAATACGTTTTACTGTTTTAAGTTTATTAAGTCAGCTGTCCTTGTTAGTAACCTACAACTAGTTGTTCATAATTAGATGTACAGAAATAAATTGATATATATTATCTTGAATCAATCCACGACCTAGTGTATACACGTCTCAGGCTAGATCACAACTCAAACTATATATATTTTTGGAATCAACCTCAACCCTGTATAGCTAACTCCAACATTACTGCATATAGAGTGTCTATGGTTGTTCCAAATAATATATATAGATGGGTCGATATGATATGTCAAAACATTTGCATACGTGTCTATGGTATCCCAAGATTACATAATATATTAGAATACATGTATAATACAATATAAGTTAGCTAGGATATGATTAATATAGATTTGTTACCAATTTTAACGTAGCTACAACAAGCAAAAATAACCAATCTTGTTTTACCCATAACTTCTTCGTTTTAAATCCATTTTGAGTGAATCCAATTGCTATGGTTTCATATTGAAATTAAGTTTATGAATCTATACAGAAAAAGTATAAGTTTATAGTTGGAATTACAGGTTAAAAGTCATTTTTTTAAAGGTAGTCATTTCAGTCGAAAGAACGACGTCTAGATGACCATTTTGGAAAACATACTTCCACTTTGAGTTTAACCATGATTTTAGGATATAGTTTTATGTTCATAAGAAAAATTATTTTGCCAAAAGCACAACTTTTAAATCAATATTTATCATAGTTTTTAATTAACTAACTCAAAACAGCCCGCGGTGTTACTACAACGGCGTATATCGTTTTACGGTGTTTTTCGAGTTTTTCGGTTTTAAATCATTAAGTTAGCATATCATATAGATATAGAACATGTGTTTAGTTGATTTTAAAAGTCAAGTTATAAGGATTAACTTTTGTTTGGGAACAAGTTTAGAATTAACTAAACTATGTTCTAGTGATTTCAAGTTTAAACCTTCGAATAAGATAGCTTTATATGTATGAATCAATTGATATTAAGAACATCATTACTACCTCAAGTTTTTTGGATAAACCTACTGGAAAAGAGACAAATGGATCTAGCTTCAAAGGATCCTTGGATGGCTTGAAAGTTCTTGAAGCAGAATCATGACACGAAAACAAATTCAAGTAAGATCATCACTCGAAATAAGATTGTTATAGTTATAGAAATTGAACCAAAGTTTGAATATGAGTATTACCTTGTATTATAAAGATATCTTACTGTAAATAAAAAAGATTTCTTGAGGTTGGATGATCACTTTACAAGATTGGAAGTAAGCTAGCAAACTTGAAAGTATTCTTGATTTTATGAAACTAGAACTTATAGAATTTATGAAGAACACTTAGAACTTGAAGATAGAACTTGAGAGAGATCACTTAGATTAAGAAAATTGAAGAAAGAAAGTGTTTGTAGGTGTTTTTGGTCGTTGGTATATGGATTAGATATAAAGGATGTGTAATTTTGTTTTCGTGTAAATAAGTCATGAATGATTACTCATATTTTTGTAATTTTATGAGATATTTCATGCTAGTTGCCAAATGATGGTTCCCAAATATGTTAGGTGACTCACATGGGCTGATAAGAGCTAATTATTAGAGTGTATATACTAATAGTACATACGTCTAAAAGCTGTGTATTGTACGAGTACGAATACGGGTGCATACGAGTAGAATTGTTGATGAAACTGAACGAGGATGTAATTGTAAGCATTTTTGTTAAGTATAAGTATTTTGATAAGTGTCTTGAAGTCTTTCAAAAGTGTATGAATACATATTAAAACACTACATGTATATACATTTTAACTGAGTTGTTAAGTCATCGTTAGTCGTTACATGTAAATGTTGATTTGAAACCTTTAAGTTAACGATCATGTTAAATGTTGTTAACCCAATGTTTATTATATCTAAAGAGATGTTAAATTGTTACATTATCATGATATTATGATATATAATATATCTTAGTATGATATATATACAGTTAAATGTCGTTACAACGATAATCGTTACATATATGTCTCATTTCAAAATCATTAAGTTAGTAGTCTTATTTTTACATATATAGTTCATTGTTAATACACTTAATGATATATTTAATTATCATTTAACATAATTAACCAAGTGTATCAATATCTTAATATGATTCATATGTACTTAGTAAGACATTGATATAACGATAATCGTTATATATAACGTTTTCGAGTTTCTTAAATTCAATAGTCTCATTTTTATGTATATAACTCATTGTTAAAATACCTAATGAGATACTTACTTATCATAATATCATGTTAACTATATATATAATCATATATATGTCATCATATACTTTTTCAAGTTTTAACGTTCGTGAATCACCGGTCAACTTGGGTGGTCAATTGTCTATAAGAAACCTATTTCAATTAATCAAGTCTTAACAAGTTTGATTGCTTAACATGTTGGAAACACTTAATCATGTAAATATCAATTTCATTTAATATATATAAACATGGAAAAGTTCGGGTCACTACATTGGATATGTAGAGGCGGATTGGGGATTTGGTAGTCCCCAGGATTATGCTTTCGGTATCGGGTTGGGTTGTTACAAGTGGTATCAGAGCATAGTCTAAGAGAATTAGGTGACCTTGGAATAGGTGCCTAGTCTTAGACTTACTGACGTTTATGCATTATATGAGGGATTTGTAGGAATACGGGTCAGACTGAGATTTGAAAGTGCCTAATGTAAGTAGGTGAACCTGGACGTTGTTCTAGTGATAGTCACCTAAGTTATAGGTTGAATTGTGGTTGCGGTGTACTTGTGTACATTTATTATTATATTGTATATTGGTATATATATACAGGTATCTATTTGGTGCGGTATCCTAGGGATGAATCTATTGGAGAGATTCGAATTTTTAATGGTTTTGAGTGATCAAGTTCACGATAAGAACTTTGGTCATTTGGGTGCTAGGAGTTATCGCGTGTTATTTGGTGTGAATGTTGCTTCAGTCCGAGTAAAGTACTTTGCGTGACCATGTGGAAATGGTAAGGTATGCAATTGTAATAATGGCCGATCACCATTATTACAACAGTGTATCTTGACATCAAGCATGACATGAAGAGTACCGAACGGAGGGAACGTGGCATGGTTGGGGTAGATTCGGGTTAAATAAGGAATCTTTTATTGGTTCCTAGGATATAGTTGTCTCGGGTGATGTGGTTGTAGTCACATGCGGTTCATTGCGAGTCGGGAAGTGTTACGGTGGATTCAGTTAGTTAAGAGAGTGAGCAAACTTACGAGTTCGGTGCGTACTTAGTCACCCTACGTAGTAGGTGCATTATTGAGATTGTCATTGGTTGTAGTTACCCATCGTAATTAGGATAACCTATTAGTGTATGTGTGTGCGACGAGGACTTAAATCCTGTAATGGGACGTAACAAGTCTAATGATGGTAGAATTGGGGTTACACTCCGTAGAGTGTGTGGTTAGAGAATCGCGTAAGGATTCTAGTTATGAGTCATCTTGGAATTTGCGAATCGAGGAGTCTTCGGGTCATTAAACTCATGGGAGTGAGATCCGTATGACAATGGTCGAGTTAGTGTGTTATGCATTATAGGGTAACATACCTAACGGAATATCCCTTGTTGTAGTGGTTGTGTCGATATTTGGAAGGGTGTAAGACTTGGTGTTCCTAGCACCTCTTATTGTTAGACGGAAGGGTTCGTTAGGCTATATTTTTGGCCTTGTAGAAATTACGGGTAGCGTGTGATTGCTATTAACTTTGATAAGACAATAAACCGTAAGGTTTGTCGGGTAGGTATGATTTCTGGTCATTAATGTGGAGAGATAGGTGACATCGGATGTATGAAACCCAAAGACCTAGTTTCCAAATTTCGGTAGATTATGGTGGGAGTCTGCATGACATTGCGTCAGGTGCCCCTTTATACCTGCTAAGTGTAATGTTCAACTCCGGTAGTGGTGTGATCACTTTGTTCTTAGGGTGACTGCGAGATACCCTTGGAAGCATCGAAGATTATAATAGTGATCGATGGGTGATAGTAATTCGATAGTTTTGAAAGTCGAAGTTTAAGAGCATTGTGGTAAATACTTCTTATGAAGTGATGCATGTGTGAATCTTGTTGCTCTTAAGTGTTAGATGGGTAAATATGACCGGTGAGCCAATGATAGACTTAATGGTCGGTTGGGCTGAAAGTTGTGACGAAGTGTTGATATTGCGGTCGATGCAATTATTGTGCCAGATTGGTCACTCTTCTCCATGAGAGTGAGCAATTGTTGATAAAGGTTCGTGGCGTGGAAGGTCGGGTGATCTCGACTGAGATGCACGACTGATTAAGCGGAGTGGCATACGCCTATTGTAAAGACTCGTCCTAATCCATAAGGACGAATACAATAACATATGGTTACATTGCGAGGTTCTGACCTCTATATGATACATTTTACAAACATTGCATTCGTTTTTAAAAGACAAACTTTCATTACATTGAAAGTTGACAGGCATGCATACCATTTCATAATATGTCCCAATCTATAAATGACTTAATAATAATCTTGAACTCAATGACTTGAATGCAACGTCTTTTGAAATATACCATGAATGACTCCAAGTAATATCTCTAAATGAGAAAATGCACAGCGGAAAATTTCTTTAATACCTGAGAATAAACATGCTTTCAAGTGTCAACCAAAAGGTTGGTGAGTTCATTAGTTATCATAAACATTCATTTCCATCATTTTAATATACCACAAGATTTCAGATATATAATTGTACACGTAACCCGAGTACAAAATAGTACGCATAACCTGCGAATTAAAAATCATTCATATGGTGAACACCTGGTAACCGACATTAACAAATGCATCTAGAATATCCCCAATATACAGGTACACTCATCTTTATATAAAATCGAAGTACTAAAGCAACCGTAACCCGGATGGGGTTCGTTAGGCCCATAGATCTATCTTCAGGATTCGCATCAATTTGGGGGTCTGTTCCCAAATTCTTAGGCTACCAAGCTAACAAGGGTGATATCCGGTATAATAATTCAACCATAGAATGTAGTTTCAAGTACTTATGTCTATTTCCTAAAACAGTTATAAAAGCAGCGCATGTATTCTCAGTCCCAAAAATATATATAAAAAGGGAGTAATGAAACTCACAATACTGTATTTCGTAGCAATAATGCAAATGACGGTACTGAACAATGCAAGGTTGGCCTTTGTAGTGACCCGAACTTTTTCATGATTATATATTATATGAGATTAATATTTACATGAATAAATGTTTCCAACATGTTAAGCAATCAAACTTGTTAAGACTTGATTAATTGAAATGAGTTTTATGTAGACAATTGACCACCCAAGTTGACCGGCAATTCACAAACGTTAAAACTTGTAGAAACTATATGATATATATATATATATATATATATATATATATATATATATATATATATATATATATATATATATATATATATATATATATATATATATATATATATATAGTTAACATGATATTATGATAAGTAAGTATCTCATTAGGTATATTAACAATGAGTTATATACATAATAATGAGACTACTAAGTTAAGAAAATCGAAACGATATATATAACGATTATCGTTATAACAACGTCTTATTAAATACATATGTATCATATTAAGATATTGTTACACTATATTTAACATGATAAAATGATAATTATATATATCATTAAATATGTTAACAATGAACTACATATGTAAAACAAGACTACTAACTTAAGAATTTTGAAACGAGACATATATGTTACGATTATCGTTGTAACGACATTTTAATGTATATATATCACATTAAGATATATTCATACATCATAATATCATTATAATGTAATAATTTAACATCTCATTAGATATAATAAATATTGTGTTAACAACATTAAATGAGATCGTTAACTTAAAGGTTTAAAACAACACTTACATGTAACGACTAACGATGACTTAACGACTCAGTTAAAATATATATACATGTAGTGTATTTAGATGTATTTGTACACTTTTTAAAGACTTCAAGACACATATCAAAGTACTTCTACTTAACAAAAATGCTTACAATTGCATTCTCATTCATTTTCATCAACAATTCTACTCGTATACACCGTATTCGTACTCGTACAATACACAGCTCCTAAATGTATATACTATTGGTATATACACATAATAATTCAACTCTTAGCAGCCCTTAATGAGTCATAAAACATGTGGGAACCATTCTTTGTAATCTAGTATGAATTATTTAGCAAGATTACAAAAATATTATTAATCATTCATGACTTATTTACAAGAAAACAAACTTACATATCCTTTATATCTAATCCATATATCACGACCTAAAACACATACAAACACCTTCATTCTTCAATTTTCTTCATCTAATTAAACTCTCTCAAGTTCTATCTTCAAGTTCTAAGTGTTCTTCATAAATTCTATAAGTTCTAGTTTCATAAAATCAAGAATACTTTCAAGTTTACAAGTCTACTTCCAAGCTTTCAAATCCATTCCAAGTAATCATCTAAGATCAAGAAAACTTTGTTAGTTACAGTAGGTTATCTTTCTTATTCAAGTTAATACTCATATTCAAACTTTGATTCAATTTCTATAACTATAACTATCTTAATTCGAGTAGAAAATCTTACTTGAACTTGTTTGTGTGTCATGATTCTACTTCAATAACTTCCAAGCCATCCAAGATCCTTTAAAGCTCTAGATCATTTCTTGTTATTTCCACTAGGTTTACCTACTATACTTGAAGTAGTAATGGTGTTCATAACATCATTCAATCCATATATATATATATATATATATATATATATATATATATATATATATATATATATATATATATATATAACTATCTTATTCGTAGATTTAAACTTGTAATCACTAGAACATAGTTTAGTAATTCTAAACTTGTTAGCAAATAAAGTTAACCCTTCTAACTTAACTTTTAAAATCAACTAAACACATGTTCTATATCTATATGATATGCTAACTTAATGATTTAAAACCTGAAAACATGAAGAACACCGTAAAACTGGACATACGCCGTCGTAGTGAAACCGGGGGCTGTTTTGGGTTAGATAATTAAAACCTATGATAAACTTTGATTTAAAAGTTGTTCTTCTGGAAAATGATTTTTCTTATGAACATGAAACTATTTCCAAAAATCATGGTTAAACTCACAGTGGAAGTATGTTTTTCAAAATGGTCATCAAGACGTCGTTCTTTCGACTGAAATGACTACCTCTTACAAAATTGACTTGTAACCTGTATTTCTGACTATAAACTTATATTCTTTCTGTTTAGTTTCATAAATTTCAGTTCATTATGAAACCATAGCAACTTGAATCACTCAAAACGGATTTAAAACGAAGAAGTTATGGGTAAAACAAAATTGAATAATTTTTCTTGTTGTAGCTACGTGAAATTTGTAACAAATCTATACCAATCATAACTTAACTAACTTATATTGTATTATACATGTACTCAAACATATTATGTAACCTTAATAGACCATAGACACGTATGCAATGTTTTGACATATCATATTGATGTCATTTATATATATTATTTGGTACAACTATAGACACTCTATATGCGGTAATGATCGAGTTAGCTATACAGGGTTGAGGTTGATTCCAAAATAATATATATACTTTGAGTTGTGATTAAGTCTGAGACTTGTATGCACTGGGTCGTGGATTGATTCAAGATAATATATATTGATTTATTTCTGTACTACTAACTGTGGACAATTATTTGTGGACTACAAACGTTGGACTATCAACTTAACAAACTTAAATCGTTAAAACATAATAAAATATGGTATAATTATATTTCGATCATACTTTGATATATGTATACATATTTGTTATAGGTTCGTGAATCGACCAGTGGCCAAGTGTTATTTTCCGATGAAGTGATAATCTGTGAAAGTGAGTTATAGTCCCATTTTTACTATCTAATATTTTGGGATGAGAATTCATGCAGTTTTGTAAATGTTTTACAAAATAGACACAAGTACTTGAAATTACATTCTATGTTGGATTATGAATACCGAATATCACCCTTTTAGCTTGGTAACCTAAGAATTAGGGAACAGACACTCTAATTGACGCGAATCCTAAAGGTAGATCTACGAGTACTAACTCCCCACATACTGAAAAATGGTATGCTTTAGTACTTCGAGTTATTAATACAGATGGATTTCTGTTTGGAGATATTCTATATGCATTTTGTTAATGTCGGTTTCCAGGTGTTCAACATAAGAATGGTTTTTATGCAGTTCGCATGTTATTGAATAATGGAAATGGAAATCGTGTGGTCTATTATTACGATTTGATAAATATATAGGTTAAACATATAACTCACCAACATTTTTGTTGACTTTTAAGCATGTTTATTCTCAGGTGATTATTAAGAGCTTCCGCTATTGCATGCTAATTTAAGGACAAGAATTGGAGTCAGCATGCTTGTAATATATTGTTTAAAAACTGCATTCGGAGATTTAAATTGATGTGTAATATTGTTGTAAACCAATATGTAATATTCGTGTGTAAAACGTTATCTTTTAGATTATCATTACTTGATAATCTACGTTATGGTTCTTGAACCTTTATTGATAAAATAAAGGTTATGGTTTGTTTTTAAATAAAACAAATGCAGTCTTTGAAAAACGTCTCATATAGAGGTCAAACCTCGCAACGAAATCAATTAATATGAAACGTTTATAATCGATATGAAAGGGACATTTCAGCCTTGGATTCATGAACCTATATTAATTATATATATTTATATGTTGGTCAATAACTGTCTAACAATTTAGGTCAAGTCGTAGTGTATCGCAATCCTAATGCTCGAGACTAATATGCAAAAGTCAACAAAAGTCATTTTGACCAAAATGATTTTCAAAATCTATACATGATTATTATATAGTTTAAATATAGTCGTTATATATATTGAAATATTTTTAGTAGATTTTATTAGAGTAAATAATAAAAGTCATTTATTAATAAAAATTTTATATTAAAGTTTATATATGATAAAATATTCTTTCATATATCTTAAGTAGTAAAATTTATAAAATTCACTTAATATCGTAAAACTATAGTGGTAGGTATTATTAATGTAATTATATTACGCGTGGTAAAAATATCTTTATATCACATATTTATTTGATAAAATAATATTGATAATAATAATAAATATAAATTTGTATTATTTTGTAATAATAATAATTATTATTCTATTAATAATGATAATAATAATCTTGATAATAAATAGTAATCTTTTGTAGTAATACAAATGTTATAATAATATTTCTGATAAAAATAATATATTCATATTAATGATAATAACAATGATAATAGTATTGTTGTTAATTTAAAAGAAAATATAGGTTTTAAGATCTATACGATATTTTCAGATAAACATGATAATTTTTAATAATAATAAATGATATTATTTTATATGTAAATAATAATTCTATTTGAAATGATAATTTTTAATAATAATAATACTAAAATGATAATAATAATTTCCCAATAATATATTTTATCTTAATAATAATTACTATATAATTATTATAATAAGAATCGTAATAATATTTTATAAAAATAATCATATCAAAAATGATAAATTTTTAATAATAATCCTAATATGATAAAGATAATAAAAATAATATTTTTATTAGAATTGATAATTTTAACAATTGTGATAATTTTAATATAAATGATACTTTTAATAGTAATAAAGATAAAAATAATAGTTTTTATAAAAATGTTAACTTTTAATAATAACTATAGTAATAACAATAATAATAACAATTTTAATGATAATACCTATATTGATAACAATAAAGATAATAATAATAATAATAATCAAATAATAATGACGACGATGTAATAATAATCATTTTTAATAATAATAATAATAATACTAAAATTAATAATAATTCAGTTGACTATATCTTTTAAACCGTTCATCAAAACCACATGATTCCTAAATGAAAAGTAAATAATTTTTTGACAGCTTTCCAACGACATGCATATCATATACCTTATCTAAGTCGCATATGTAATAAATTCCTAATTTATCATAAACTATCTAACGAAAAAATTAAATATACAAGCATCCATAATCCTATATAATCGAGCACTAGTCAGGGATACACTATTAATATATAAAAGTTGAGTTATGAGTGCTCACGTATCCATATTGAGATTCAATATTGCAAGAAAGTACGTAGATGCAACGGAGATGATAAACACTAGTTTAACCTCGCGAGCATATCCCCGAACATTACCCATAATCTCCATAGCTATAACCCATAATTTCTTTAGCCCTATCCTACTTGAAAAACCCATCTTGAAATAATTCGCTCATGACCTCGTCGTAGTATTTTAGGTAATATACTACTAGTAATACTATTAATATTACTAATAATAATATTTAGATTAATAATAATAATTTTTATAAATATAATAAACTAAATAAATATATACGGAGTAATATGAATGTGTGTGTGTTTTGTGTCCGAAATAAGTCGAGTTTTATAGCACTTGTCCTGGAATCCTCCCCCATGCGATCGCATGGTGTCATGGGCATATGGCCATGCGATCGCATGGACAACTGTCACCAGCCGGGTTCGTTTGTTTTTCCTTGCCGACACTCGTATAATATTATTATATATATAATATATTTAATTTATATGTTTAATTATATATTATATTATATTTACGTGCATGGTAAAAATGTAATTTTCGTTCCAATGACTCGTACGTTGTCACTTGACTAATGTTTTGTTTCCAGTTTCTTGAACTCATTTTCGTACGCTTAGAAAGCTAGCACTTTATGTTTAGTGACTCGTACCCTTATCAAAATATAGACTTAAATCACTAGTAATCTACATTACACGAAGTGTAACTTATACATTTGAGTGTTTTGGTCATTTGCTTCTATAAATCATCGTCTCGTTGTATACACATATTATCGAAATGTTTTATGACTAAGTTAATATATATATATATATATATATATATATATATATATATATATATATATATATATATATATATATATATATATTCATTTCAAAATATAAATTTGAAATATAATATATAGTTTTTCAAAACTAATGATATTCAAAACTTATATATATTTTGAAATCGTTTAAATAATAAGAAATATTATTTCGTAATATTTGTATTTTAAAGTTTAAATTTGATATAATTCATTTATATACAAACGTTCATAAAGACATTTTAATAATCAAATTATTTTATATTCAAAATCATTTTATTACAAAGGTTATAATAGTATAAGTTTCTTAATAATAAAAGTCTATTATATCGAAAAACATTTTCGTTTAAGAAACACTATCTATATATACCTCTATAATATGAAGCTTAAATTCTGCTAATTCAATTTACCTTTATAAATAACATATTACAATAATTCAATTTTTGAAATCATTTTCTTATGTTTGAAAAATAGGTCAGTCGAACATTATGAAAACCAGTTTTCCACTAACTTTTGTCTAACCCACGTCAAATAACACATTTGTTCTTACTTGTAAATTACTTTACCAAATATTCTGAATACTGTTAAAAAGAAAAGGTTGTCTAAATCAAAGTGGACCTCTCAACAGAGACTCGCAAGCATACAATGTACCTGATTAATCAATCATTTGATATCATCTTCTAATTCCATCGATAAACATATTGAAACAAATACATTCATGTAAAGTATTATACGTTTAATACTTTGTTAATGTTTTTAATTAATATAACTATACCTATACACATATATAATCATATTCATTTATATAATGGTTCGTGAATCGTTGGAATTTGGTCGAGGTTACATGAATGTATGAACATAGTTTAAAATTCTTGAGATTCAACTTGACAAACTTTGCTTATCATGTCGGAATAATATAAAGATAAAGTTTAAATTTGTTCGGAAATTTCCGGGTTATCACACCTATGCTTAGAGGTGTATGTAGGACTTTGGTGAAGTTCACTTTGCGAACGATTAAGGAAGTTGATTGTGATTTGTGGTATGAAGGTGCGATGTCATCACGTGTATGGCATTTCAAGAGAATATGTATGACGGCTCTGAGAGCCTATAAAGTGAATTGTGGTGATTTGGAGTATATGACCAACGATGAGAATGGTTATGTATGTCGTGGAATGACAATTCTGTGGGATGTTATCATCTTGGCGGTGAAAATATGGAGCTAAATCCTAAGTGAGGGAGTTTTTACTGATGTATGAGAAAGCTCCGGTGGTGTTAGATCAAGTGAAGTGTAAGACTTCTTAGCTAAGGTGGTCGTGTAGCACCAAAGTACGGTATGAGGCCAAGTGTGAAGTTATAGATCACAAAGGTGAAAGAATGAAGTTGTTGTTGTAAGTGCTCTCATAATGTAAAATTTGGGTTGCAATGAAACTCGAATTGTACTATTGAGTAAGTACAAGTTAGATATTGTGGTGGTTGATGTATTTTTCCCTGTCGGGAAACGTGATCGTGGAAAATTTCGAGTGGATTATTCCACTTTACGAACGATTATGAGGCGGAAGTGTCGGTATTGATGATCTCACGAAGAGACACGCGGATGTTGTTTGGTTGCGAGAGTGTGTACTCTAGTGATGTGACCCGTAGGTTACATCGAAACGTCGAGACCATCCCTAACGAACGGTCTAGGTAGGAAGGTTCACCCAAAATTGGTGACTATTTTGTGAGTCGTGTGGTGAATTGCGGAAATTTTTTGATGATGATTCGCCGTTGATGGAATTTTATTATACGAATATCTTTTATGCTAGTACTAGGAAGCCGTATTGTATGGTTCAGAGGAGAAACCCTATGATGCGTTGATGTTTCGCCTAACTCATGGTGTATTATTGTCGTCCTGGATTCATCCAATGACAGATAGTCGCATGCGGATCGATCAGTGGGAAAGTGGTGCTTCTAAAGTGTTATTTTGGGGTTATTAAAATTTCTTTGTTGAAGGAATGATCCGGTGTGGAGCCGGGGAAAGTTGGGTTCTTGGTCCAGAAAATATTCATGAACAACGGTTGAGTAGTACGTTTATTAACCGATGGAGTATGGAGTTTTAAGGAACCATGAATCCCTCTCAATTTGGATTAATGCAAGTCATGGTTCACGACGTAGTGGATTTTAGTAGATCGCGTTGGGTGATGCGATTATTGATGTAGCTTGTTGCGAATCTTAGACGAGAGGACTTGAAGAGATATGTGGTGTTTTTCATATTATCCTAAGCGGAAATTATGGACTTCGAGTGTAGAGATATCGCTTGTTGCGGAAGTGCACGCTAGTGATTATTAGCGTGTGGTGAGATCTTAGAATTTACGAAAGATGTTATGGAAGTCAGGCTTGGTTGTGTTTCGTAGGATTGTGAGGAGTGACGACGAAGCTTGTCAGTGAATTGTTCTACCTTTAGGATGATTGTGAGGTGTATGGTACGAGTTTGGATACTCGGTGTAGGAGCAATGGTTGCGGTTGTTTTGACTTGTGGGTTGATTACCCGATATCGTTGTAAATGACGAAATGATAAGGCCATTGGAAAAATGTTATGAAATTTCATGGTGTACTTCCGAGTGAGTGGTGGAAATTTTGGTCGAATGGAAGTGTGAAGTACGGTTGTTGTAATGTGGTACGTTAGTATACGAAGCAAGAATTCGAATGAATGATTACTACATGTGTGACCCCGCAATTGGAGGCGGGAATGTTCAAGGGAGAAGTGCTTAACTTCTAACATCTGGTGCGGATCACGAGGACGTGATCCAATTCAAGTGGGGGAGAGTTGTAAGACCTAAATATTTATTGTATATAGAGTAAACGATGTACATAAAGTGTGTGAAGCATGGTGTATATTTAAAAGCTGAGAGACTGTTTTGACCATCATGCGCGCCGCGCACAGGTATGGGTGCGCGCCGCGCACTATAGCTGGCGACAGTTTTCTGTTTCTGTTAAATGAGTTTAATGAAGGGCAAAAGGGTAATTTCATGTGGTGGCCGGGTTTTTGGCCACAAAACTGGTTCCAAGCTTATCTTATCTTCATTCCACCTCATCCTCTTCCACTTAAACACTCTCTTCCCATCTTAAAGAGAGAAACCCACTTCTAGAGAGAGGAAGCTTGATTTGGGGAAGAAGAAGCTTGTTTCGGGTGAAAGCTCAAGTGTTAATGTTGTTCATCTCGTTCTTGGCTACATTTTGGTTGTGGTGGTCAGCTCTAACTCCAAATTTATTTGTAAGATTCTTGTTCATGTTTAGGGTTTGAGCTAGTTAGGGTTCTAAACCCCATTCTCTTGAAATCGGGGGTTTTGTTATATGTATTGTGTAAAGTAAACCCGATTATTGTGGGTTTAGGGTTCGAGGATGAATTTGGTCATGGTTTGGGTGTAAATCACTAAGTTGGAAGTTTGTGTGTAAATTTGATGTTCATAAGAACTTGTGTACTAATCAAAATGAGTATTGACTTTGAATTGTGTCAAATTATGTTTTGAGTCAAGATTTGATGAATCGAGGTTATAAGTGTTTGATTCAAATATTAAATGGTATTTTAAAAAGTTAATCACTAGCCGTTAGTGACAAAAGATGTTTTTGAGACTTATGTCAAAATGGGTGGATTGATTCGGGTCAAATTTTGTAATGACACTAATTTTGGATTAGTAGGATGATAAGCACTTTTGTTAAATTGTTAAAAGGCATTTGAAATGAGTACTACCTAAGTAGTAATTTAGTGTTAAGACCTAGATTGGTTTAAATGGTGTCAAGTATAAATTAAGTTAAATTGTACTTGTTTGATGGGTCGGAATTACCACCCGTAGTGGTAATTGGTGAAGTCCACTTTAGATGTCTAAATGGGCAGTTTGTGGAGGTAGGTATAAACCCTTGGTTAAGGTTGTTGGCGTCGAATTCTCTTGTAGAGAATGTATGTTGATTGTTTGTATATCTATATGGGTATTATAGGTAAAAGGTTTTCTCGGTTGCGTTTGGAGGCAATTTACATATATGATTTGTGCGGGCGTTTCGAGGTGAGTGGAATATTTATGCATGTATGTATATAGTATATTTATTTGTATGCTATGGCATGATCCATGGAGCCAGAAGTGCCATAGTATGTGCGAGTGTGCTATGATGTGAACCATGGAGCCGGTAGCATCATGGTACGTGTATTGTAGTGTGAACCACGGACCCGGTAGCATTATAGCATGAGTGTTGAGGTGTGAACCACAGAGCCGGTATCGCCTCGACAGGAGTATGACTAGAGTTATGATGTGAACCACGGAGCCGGTAGCATCAAAGTGTGAACCACAGAGCCGGTAGCACTATAAAATCAGGTGTGAACCACGGAGCCGGTAGCACCGAAGTGTGAACCACGGAGCCGGTAGCACTATAAAAGAGTATGACCCGAATGTGTAGTGACGTGAACCACGGAGCCGGTAGCGTCATAGCATTGCGTATGGTGTGAACCACAGAGCTGGTAGCACCATGACGCGTGTATGGTTAACCATATAGTTTGTGTATGTATTGTAGTGTAGCATATTATATTTTGGAAGTATATGCTATTGTTTATGCTAGTTGTGGTAATGGAGGTTATTAGCTTTATACTTGGAGTTCGTATGCTAATATTATATTGCTAGAATTTTTAAGGTATGTGAGTAGGTAGATGCAAGTAGGTATATTATATATGCATGTGTATACTTATTGCACTCACTAAGCGTTAGCTTACCCCTCTCGTTCGTTACTTTTTTACAGGTATTGTATTATGAAGCTAACTAGTTATTAGACTAGTTGCGTAGGAGCGCTTGGGCTCGATGGGGTAGCTTTTGGATATGCGGACGCGGATTGGGGATTTAGTAGTCCTCGGGATTATGCTCTCGGTATCGGATTGGGTCTTTACATGTTAGACTTGCTGTTATAGTCTTGGTGTTATAGACTTGCTGTTACAGACTCGCTGTGTTAGACTTCCGCTGCGTTGTTTAGAGATGTCTCAAGCATGGAACTTTTATTTTGCATTCACAACTTATGTTATTTTTGAATAATGGCATTGTAATGACCTTTGTATCACGTACTTATGTTAATACTTTCTATTCGTAGAAGCACGTTATCTTTTGTAAAACATTTGACGTTGGTAAAAACGTTACCTTTTCATGAATGGAAAACTTGTTTTAAAACAGCATATAGTATTATACCGTGTAATGGACCTGTTGTTGATGATCCGTACAAGATGGTTTTGTATGGGGTGTCACATTGTGATTTCTTTGTTATTAGGAACTCTATTCAAAATGTAGCAAGCCGTTAACATGGCTTCTCCCCAAAAATCGTCACTCAAACCAGAGTAGGACATCATGGAATTAACCATTTCCTTGAGAGACCTATTTTTCCTCTATGCTACACCATTTTTTTGTGGTGTATAGGGAGTTATAGTTTAATGGATTATCCCTAAAGAATGGAAATAGATCGGTTCATTATACTCACCACCTCTATCAGTGCGCAAAGTTTTAATTAAACCATTTTGTTGTAATTCCACTTCAGTCTTATAGATTTTAAATTTGTCTAAGACCTCATCTTTAGTATGCAAAAGATAAACATAACAGAACCTAGATGCATCATCTATAAACTTGATTACATACTTCTTATTACCTAAAGAAGGTGTAGCATGAAAATCACAAAGATCACTATGAATTAGTTCTAAATTCAAAGATTTCCTGTTTATGGTATTAAAAGGATGTTTCGTAATTTTATTCAACACACATGTATTACATTTGTCAATACACTTTTCAAAAGTAGGTATTAAATTTACTTTAGACATGTTTTTCATTCTTCTTTGATGTACATATCCTAGTCGAGCATGCCATAAACTATAATCATTAGAATTAGAACTAATCATGCAAGCAGAATTATCAACAACAGGAACATTCTTAAGATTCAACATAAATATACCATTATTATAGTATCCAAATCCAATAAACATGCCACCCTTCGACAAGATATACTTGTCGGATTCAAATACTTGCTTATAACCACACTTATAATATAGGATTGGAAATCAAATTCTTTGTCAACCCAGGAACATACACAACATTATTTAAAGTAATTGTATTTTCAGAACTAAATTGTAAAACAACATCTCCACGACCAAGGACAGGAGTGACTGATTCGTTCCCCATGTGAAGCACATCATCATCAAGTTGAAATGTCTTAAACCAACAGCGATCTTTACGTGTGGCCCCAGAATCAATCCACCACGCTATGTTTGTGACGACCCAGGAATTTCCAACCAAATTTAAACTTAATTTTAATATGAACTCGACACGATAAGCAAAGTTTGAAATGTTGAGTCTCAAATTTTGTGAACTGCTTACATGAAATTGTTTTACCTTTGAATACTCCCGACGATTCACGAATCTTTAATTGTATCTAGGAATGTAAAAATAAATAATTATATATGTAAATAATTATATTAGTATTAATGAACTATTAAGTAATTTAGTTATTATGAAAGATAACATTAAATAACTAAAGATGGTTATTTTGAATATAGATAGTATATTGTATATAAATGGTTCAAACATATTTTGCTAACGTTATCAAAATACTAAATGTATAATGTTATACTTTGTAGTTAATTGTTCAATATATATATAATTAATCATCTACTTAACATTTAAAACATAATTGTATATATATATATATATATATATATATATATATATATATATATATATATATATATATATATATATATATATATATATATAGTAATATACATATATATAAATATAAATCTATATATGATTTCTAATCAAGATTATATTGTAATACATGTAAAATGTAAAAACATTAAATATTCAATGAATATTATCATATAATATATTATATAATTATTAAATATTCATAAATTTAATAAATTGTATATTAACATATTAAATGTGGATACAAGATAGAAATATAGTTGTTATACTATTATTACTTCATTATTAATAATAATAATATTAATGTTAGTATTAATATCTGTATTATAAATATTATTAATTTTAATATGACATAAAGATATGAAGTGTGATAAAGATAAAGTGTTATAATTACTAATATTATTATTATCATTAATAATATTAGTATTACTATAAATATTATATTTTTTATAATTTTAAGGTTATGAATTTTATAGTTATTATTATTAGCAATATTATTATTATTATTACTATTATATTGTTATAAATAATAATTATTATTATTTATAATTATTAAGGATATTATCATTATTATAGTATGTATTAATTAATAAGAATAAGTATAATATATAAATATAAATACAGAATACAAGTATATATAGATTTAGATATAGATAATTACGCATGATTAATGGATCTGTTCTTTATTTTTTTTTTCTGTCTTTCTGTTGCCCTGTGAACTCTTGTCGACCGCCAAGAAACTAGAAGACAATCTCGATGAATTATTTGCTACAACAATCAATCAATTACTCATATCAATCCTCTGCTTGTTTGCTGCTATTCGATAAAAAATAAATAGAAATATATATATTTTTTAATCGTTCATCTCTGTTCGCGTTATATATATATGTTTTTTCTCTTAACTCGAATGATGATCAATCTTCAAAAATTAGAATTACAATCGTGTTAGTAATCGTCCATTTAAAGTTTCTGTAAGTTTTCAAATCCAAATTCCTTATATTGAATTCCAATTCTTGAGTCAAAGGTTAAATTTTAAAAAGTCAAACGAACGAACCATGATTAAATTCGAGTTCATTTTTTTGTTTCTGATCCAATTGATCTTTGAGAAAGTTTATAGGATAGATTTGAAATATATTTCGTGTTATACATTTTTGCTATAATGCAATACAAATTGAAAATCAATTTGTCTTTTTATATATATACTCGACGAACATAGTATCTGTTCTATTCTTTATTTTTAATTTTTTTTCAAGGCAAAGAAACCTGCTCGATTCTTCTCCAGTATTATTGTTTAAATTCAAAATCGTATTTGTTGAATGTAAAAAGCTTGGGTCACAGTTGGGTTGAATGAAGAAGATGAAATAGGATAGTTATTAGATACGTATTATATTTAAAAGGAGGGGTTTAAATTCAGAAAGAATGAAACGGATGGGTGGAATGAGGTGTTAGAGGGTATGCGAGAGGTCTAGGGTTCGAGTCCCGTTCTGGGCAATTCTTTTTGCGAGCTAGTTTTCAAGGTAGTTTCATTTTTAAAATTCATTATTATTAATATCATTGTTATTATTAAGTATTACAATTATTGTTATTGTTAGTATTAGTATTATTGAATGTTATTAATAATAGGATTATTATTATTATTATTATTATTATTATTATTATTATTATTATTATTATTATTATTATTATTATTATTATTATTATTATTATTATTATTATTATTATTATTATTATTATTATCATAGTTACATTTATAAGTATTACTATATATATTATTATGAGTAATATTATTTTGTAAGCACTATAGACAATATCATAACTATCATTACCCGTAACATTGTTATATTTATAGAAATTATTATTCAGTATTGTTATCATTATTAGTATTATCATTAAGGTTGATATTAGTAGTACCATTATGATTAAAACTATTATGTTAGTATTATTATCAAAAAGTATAACTTTCATTATCATTATTATTAAATTACTTGAGTTATTAAAAACTACTGATATTATCACTATTATGAGGTTTATTATTAAAACTATCATCATTATTATTATCAGTATCACCTATAATATTATTATTAAAATAATTACGTTTATGAAAATAAAAGTTTTAAGAATATTATTAAGATTATAAGTATGTTTTAAACATATTAACAAAATTTATATAAATATTCATATATAACATGATAGATATTTTTATTAAAATACCAATCAAATATCTAATTATATAACTATATAAATATTAAATATTTTGAAAATATACACAAACTAAATAAATATAGTATATAATTTAAGATATAACATATAAACTTGTTCGATTTCGATTATATATTTTAATATATGTACATATACAAATGATTTAGGTTTGTGAATCCGAGGCTAACCCTGCATTGTTCAATTTAGTCATATGTATTTTTATTACAAAATACAGTATGGTGAGTTTCATTTGCTCCCTTTTTAAATGCTTTTGCAATATATATTTTTGGGACTGAGAATACATGCGCTGCTTTTATAACTGTTTTACGAAATAGACACAAGTACTTGAAACTACATTCTATGGTTGAATTTTTATACCGGATATCGCCCTTGTTGAACTTGGTAACCTAAGAATTGGTGTTTATTATAATTGCCACCGATTGACGCGAATCCTAAAGATAGATCTATGGGCCATTGACAAGCCCCAGTCATAGAATTTGAACTGCTTTAGTACTTCGATATTTATATATGGAGATATTCTAGATGCATTTTGTTAATGTCGATTACCAGGTGTTCAATCCATATGAATGCTTTTTAAACACTTGCGAGTGTATGATTATTGATTAAAGGAAATCTTGTGGTCTATTAAAATGATGAAAATGAATGATTATGATAAACTAATGAACTCACCAACCTTTTGGTTGACACTTGAAAGCATGTTTATTCTCAGGTTTGAAAGAAATCTTCTGCTGTGCATTTGCTCATTTTAGAGATATTACTTGGAGTCATTCATGGCATATTTCAAAAGACGTTGCATTCAAGTCATTGAGTTCAATAAAGATTAATACTAAAGTAAATGACAGATTAGGTCATTTATAGTTTGGATGTTATGAAATGGTATGCATGCCGTCAACTTTTGATGAAATGAAAGTTTGTCTTTTAAAAACGAATGCAATATTTGTAAAATGTATCATATAGAGGTCAAGTACCTCGCGATGTAATCATATGTTATTGTATTCGTCCATATGGATTGGGACGGGTCGCTTCATATGGTATCAGAGTGGTGGTCTTAGCGAACCAGGTCTGCATTAGTGTGTCTAACTGATAAGTCGTTAGGATGCATTAGTGAGTCTGGACTTCGACCGTGTCTGCATGTCAAAAGTTTTGCTTATCATTTTGTGTCGAAAATTGCCTACTTATCATCCTTAGGAAATTACTTGCTTATCCTTCTTAGTCTAGAAACATCTTATTGCATTGATTGCATGAATAGTGTATAGACAAAATGTAGAGACCCGTCCTAATCCATCCGGACGAAGTCCATATCGATTATAAACGATTCACAACAGTTAATTACATCGCGAGGTACTTGACCTCTATATGATACATTTTACAAACATTGCATTCGTTTTTGAAAAGACAATCTTTCATTACATCTAAGGTTGACGACATGCATACCATTTCATAATATATATTACTATAATTGACTTAATAATAATCTTGATGAACCCAACGACTCGAATGCAACGTCTTTTGAAATATGTCACGAATGACTCCAATTAATATCTTTAAGATGAGCAAAAGCACAGCGGAAGATTTCTTTCATACCTGAGAATAAACATGCTTTAAAGTGTCAACCAAAAGGTTGGTGAGTTCATTAGTTTATCATAAACAAAAATTTCATAATTGTAATAGACCACAAAATTTCATATTTCCAATTCTCATAAATAAACGTCCCATGCATAGAGACAAAAATATCATTCATATGGATTGAACACCTGGTAACCGACATTAACAATATGCATATAAGAATATCCCCATCATTCCGGGATCCTCCATCGGACATGATATAAATTTTGAAGTACTAAAGCATCGGTACTTTGGATGGGGTTTGTTAGGCCCAATAGATCTATCTTTAGGATTCAGGTCAATTAGGGTGTCTGTTCCCTAATTCTTAGATTACCAGACTTAATAAAAAGGGGCATATTCGATTTCGATAATTCAACCATATAATGTAGTTTCAATTACTTGTGTCTATTTCGTAAAACAGTTATAAAAATAGCGCATGTATTCTCAGCCCAAAAATATAAAGGGTAAAAAGGCAAATGAAACTCACCATACTGTATTTTGTAGTAAAAATACATATAACGACATTAAACAACTGAACAATGCAGGGTTGGCCTCGGATTCACGAACCTATATCATTTGTATATATATATTAAAACATATACTTGTAGTCGAATAAATATATATATTTATTAGTGACATCATTAAAATTTTATAGGTTTCATTATTTGTTTAAATGTACTCATTTCATATATTTTAAGGATATTAATATAATTAAGTTATGTATGTTAAATATATTTTATATGAAGATCCTTTGTTTCTGAAAATGTTAATTATGATAATATTAATTTTAGTAATAATAATGATATTTTATAATAGTAATGATAAAAGTGATAATAATAATGTTAATAAGAATAATGATATTACTAATGCTAATAATACAAAATTCATATTAATATTGGTAAAGATGATAATAGTTTTAATATTTAATATTACAAGTAAAGGTATTTATGTTAATAATTATATTAATGATAATAATAATAATGATATGTATTATAATAATAGTAATAATCATAATAATTATAACAATGATAATATTACTCATACTAGTGGTAAAATGATATAATTTATACTTTGAAAGATAATATTAATATTAGTAATAGCATTAATAATACTAAAAATCTTATTTGTAACTATAATCATAAAAATACGTATGTTAGTAATAATAATGGTATTGATAATTATAATACATGTAATTATATCAATAATTAATAATCACAATCATAATAATAATAATACTTGTACCAATATTAATATTAATAATAATAATAATAATACTAATAGTACTTAGTGATATTAATTAGTAATAACAAAAATGATAATAATATTACTCCTATTATCTATATTAACCTAATCAATAACAATCTTTAATAATAATAACAATCATAATGTCAATAATAATAATAATAATAATAATAATAATAATAATAATAATAATAATAATAATAATAATAATAATAATAATAATGATACTAATAATAACAATAATAATTAAAATAATGATAAATAATAATAATGATATTAACAATGATATAATAATAATAATATAAAAATTCAAATGTATCAAGTAATATTAATAATATTAATACTTGCATTAATAATAATAATACCCATTTTTGTAGTTATAAGTAAATAATATTTATTTCATGTATTAGTAAGAATGATAACAATAATAATAATTTTAGTATTAATAATAAAATTAAAAGCATCGAAATACTAGTGATGATAATACTAATAGTTATATTAGTTATAATAAAAATACTATCAAAATATAATAATACAGATATGATAATATTAATACATTTAATAACCACCAATAATAATGATGACATTAATAATAGAAATGATAATGAAAGTAAGGATAATATTATTAATACAACAATTATATTTTAAACCTGTAAATAAATTTTTAATATAATACAATTTATTAATTATATCATATTTACTAATTATAATATATTAGTTATAATTATTTATGTATAGAATTCATATATATATATATATATATATATATATATATATATATATATATATATATATATATATATATATATATATATATATATATATATATATATATATATATATATATTTACACACCGAGGTTCGTGAATCGTCGGGAATAGTCAAGATCAAATGCTTACATGAATTCAGTTCAAAGTTTTCGAGACTCTACATTATAGACTTTGCTTATCTTATCGGAAACATATAAAGATTAAATTTAAATTTGATCGAAAATTCCCGGTTCATCACAGTACCTACCCGTTAAAGAAATTTCGTCTCGAAATTTGAGTGAGGTGGTCATGGCTAACCATAAAAATGTTTTCTTGACAAATATGAGTTGATAAATATCGTTTTATCATTATTGATTAATATAAATAAAACGATTCGTTTATACGGAGCGTACGAGTGAAGCTATCATATAATTGTGAAATGAAAGGATAAAGATTTGCCTTAGCTTTTGACAGAGTCAGGGTAGAATTTCAGAATTCAAGGGATTTAACGAAAATCTTGAAAACATTTTATATAAATCTTGAAGCTATCTAAGTAATGAATAGTGCAATTTCTGTCGAGGGTGATGCCCCTTGGACCCCGCAAGGGGTCAAAGTTATACGTGTAATAATATCGAGTGAATAAGGTGTTTATAAATTGTTGACTGAATTTCAAAAACATTATTCAACGTTGACAAAAATAAATTCAAATCCAAGTAAGCCACCAACATATAGTATATGTAATGTGATTAAATCTTAAACCAAATGTAAGTATTTATTTTTATAATAAAAAGAAAGAACTATAAATTATAATTACTCTAATAATATATATGAATATTCTAACCATTTTATAATTATGTGTAAGTAAACTTACATACTGAATCTAATTATGTGCAAGTATAACTTAAATTATAAAGTATAAATTATTAAAATAAATTATTATCCTATTTTATTATTAAATATTAATTAATGGTAGAGCAAGTATATAAAGAGAAAAAGTTGAAATTGATTTTTCCATATTAAGTTGATATATATATATATATATATATATATATATATATATATATATATATATATATATATATATATATATATATATATATATATATATATATATATATATATATAGGGTCATAATAAAAAATGAAGCATTTTTTTGAGGGGAAGTAAATTTTTTTTTTTAAATTTTGGTTTTTTTTCGAATTTTTTTTTTCAGACATCAAAAATAGGTAAAAATATGAACATTTAAAAAAGCCACTTTGTGACGAATATTATTATTTTGGCGGTAAAATGCTCGAAGAAAAAAATGAAAACATTCAATGCATTGAATGTTTTGATTATGAGTTTATTTTCATCGTTTTGTTTTCATCTTGTGTGAAGTGTTTTTTTCAAAATTTAGTCCGATTTAGAGTTTAGGGTTTAGAGTTTAGGGTTTAGTGTTTAGGGTTTAGTCCCTAAAAATTAAACCCTAAACTCTAAACCGTTCATATTAAAACATTCAATCTAAACCTTAATTTCTTAACCATGAACTCTAATTTCTAAACTCAAAACCCTAATTTCTAAACCCTAATAGCTAAACTATAATTTTTTAACCCCCGAATTTCTAAACCCTTAAAAAAAACTCAGAATCAAAACATTCAATGCATTGAATGTTTTCATTTTTTTCTTCGAGCGCTTTACTGCCAAAATAATAACATTCATCACAAAGTGTATTTTTTAAATTTTCATATTTTCATGTGATCTTGATGCCTGAAAAAAAATTCGAAACAAATGAAAAAATATTACTTCCCCCAAAAAAGTGCTTCCCTCTTGATTGTATATATATATATATATGATCGATCTTGGATTCGTCTTCCTTAAGGAATTGAATCTAGGATCGAGTGCAATGAAGAGGATTAGGGTGTTGTTGTTTGTTTTGGGCCCCGATGATCGTCTTTCACTTTAGCAATCAAGTGATCAAACACCCCGACCCGATCTTGATTGTCAATTAGCATGATTCACCTTAGCGCGATGTAGAAATCCCTTGGGCAAGGTCACAAGTGGAAATCACAAAGGCTTGGGCAAATGGCAGAGAATCAACAACCTATAAATGAGAGGCCATGCTCTCTATTTATAGTATTCGAAATATCGGCAATTTGCGGATTGGTTAACTATCCGCGAAAACTTAGTGGATTAAACCGCAGTCTTTTGTAAATGCGAAAACATACCTGCTGTGCTTATTTTCAGCGGATATTGCATAACTTTGGATTATAATTCGCGTAATTCCGCCTTTAGCTCTTGGCGAATAAAATATACATATACAATACTATGTATATGATCAAGTCCCCCTAGTTTATTATGATACATCTCGCATAGCAGATGTATCATGATAAACTCTAAAAATAAAACCATGCTTCCTTAAAATATATTCGCAAGTGATTTTTAATAATTTTTACCATTGAATTATTACCGTTGATTTTATAAAGTTCAACGCATAATTACAACGGTAACTATCACAAAACTGTCAAATCAGAAACGTTGTAACGGCTAGAAAATTACCGTTTACATGTTGCGGTAATTTTAGCCGTTTAAAAGTAATCATTACTCCTTCGACTTCGTTGCCCTAACTTCAATTATAAATAGCTGGATTACTCGCATAAAAAACTTTACACTTTCTCACTCAATTACGTGTTCAATCAAATTCATCTGTTCACACGCTTTGTTTGCAATTAATCAATTCAACCCTTAATACCTTCAATTCATCAGCCGTTTTACTTATCTTACTACAAATGGCATCTTCTTCGTCTGCCCATACTCCTGGAGGTTTCGTTTCATATATGACGGAAGTGAAACTCCAAACTCTACAGCAGTGGTACCCTCCACTTGCTCAATTTGTTCCCACCGCACCTTCAGTGGGAGATCGAGCTAACGCTCCCCCTAAGGGGATGATTACTGTTTATGAGGCCACCATCTCTCAAGGCAACCTACGCTTTTCACTTACTCAATTTTTTCACAGTGTCTGCGAATATTACAAGATCGCTATTACTCAACTTCATCCGAACATGATTAACAAAATCGTGTTGTTTGAGATGTACTGTAATGCTATCAACAAAAAACCGCTGCTTAATGAGTTTCGCTCATGCAATAGACTTGTGCTATACGATGTGGGATGGTTCTCATTCCGCAGTAAGCTTGGCGTAATGACTTCGCCAAAAGACTCGATTGGCAACTGGCGCAGTTCTTTCTTTTTTATCAACAACACCACTCATGTGGATAACAGTATACCAAAAAAGTGGTGTACTGAACTTGATGGCACTCTTAATGACAGGGTTGCGCTAGACGATCTTGAAACTGACATTCTTAAAACAATCAAGGGTGCAGGCCTAATCCTGCGAACATACTCAAATATACCGTTGTACATTGGTAGGGTTTCGATCCAGTGGCCGTGGAGCGACTGCGATACACTTTTAATCGACCAAATGAATAATGGTATTTCGCGTAAACTTTTCGCATTATATAATATATTTTTTCTTGTCTTCGCATATCCTTATGCGTTTTGATTTTCGCAGTGATTGAGCTTGACCTAATCATGAGGTCAGCAGATATTAGCAGGATCAGACCTGCTCGCCGTTTAAAAAATGACAACGGCGAGATTATCCCAATTGATGAACCAATCATCAACACGCTTTTCATTTCCGGCGGTGAAGACCGCGGTAAGCAGAAAGCCACAGAAAGTGCAACTACCCCGTGCAAAAGACGCATGCGAACTATATCTGAACAAGAAGCAAGTAAGCAATTGTTAATTTTCGCAATATTTGTTCATTACACACTTATTGTTTTCGCACAGATTTGCTATATTTGCTTATCTGTTTGTAGTTGTCCTTTCAGATTCAACTGGTGAAGATACACCGCTCTACAATATTACTGGGAGTATCCCCACGGATATTCTTGAAGAGCCTGGGCATGAGGACTTAACAATTCCTTCCGACGCAGAAGCGTCTAATCAGGAAGAAGAAGAAGATGCGGAAGAAGCCGCAGAGGCAGAAAAAGCCAATCAATTATACCGTAGGCTCTATAAATTCATTCCCAAAGAAACAAAAGATCAATACCGCAAGCTGACATATCCTCAAGCGGAAAGACAGCGACTACACAATTGCTATAATGCAATTTGCCTAGCTGTTGACAACATTGAGCGTTTCACCAAAATTTCTGATGAATATGAAAAGCAAGTCAAAATTGCTAATGCTCATGAAAGAAAAGCGCAGAAGGTTGAGGCACAGCTCAAAAAGGCTGCAGAGGAAAACGCCAAACTTAAAAAGAGGGCAGAGAATGCCGAAAAAGAATTCGCTCAGCTTCTCAAGTATCTGTCGGAACTCGCGGACAAAGTGATGGATTCTAAACCTGTCACCGAGAAGTTCCGAGCGTACGCCCAAGCATCCAAACTCGCCACTCGCTGCGAGTGGTATGACCTGTTATGCAAACTCGGCGACCTCTCTCAACCCCTCCCCTCAGATATGGCAAGTGAAATATGTGCCACAGATGATGCTCGGGAAGCACTCGCAAGGGCAAAGAAGGAGGTTGAGAAAGTCAGCATACCAGCCTTAGAGGAATTAAGTCAACGCGAGAGCATTACCTTTGCAGACATTAAAGCACTAGAGCTTTAAAATGTCTTAGTTAGATTTTAGATGTTTATTTCGCAATCCTTAATTGCATTTTTTGTAATTATTCGCACTTTTTCGCGCTTAATATTAGTAACATATTTTCATTCCGCAGTTGCAACTTATCTTATTTATATAGCACTTTACTTTATCATATATTCATAATTCAGACTTGCCCTTTGCAATTTCCGCATTCGCTATTGTGCACATAACAAACACGTACTTTATGCTAAACAATCTTTTAATCATTATGAATCTTCTAAGTCCGACAAATCAATCCTTAGGCAAATTTAGCATTGCGAAGCATCTAAGCATTGGCAAGATCAAATACTTAGAAAATTTTATCCTTTTGCAATATTTACAATTTAACACAAGTGGGCAATTTCATCACTTGGTTTTTAACATATTAATTTGCAATGCATGCCCGCATTATTACAGTATTTAAGCAGATCATGTTTAGCGAAGCCGTGCCATTTTACCTAAAGAATCCGCAGAACAAACATTAACTTTGTGTTATAAAAAATAAGTAATTGTATTCTGCAAAATAAACACTACGCGTGGTCACACGCAGTGTTTTTGCTTTATATAGAAAAACTACGAACACTAAAATTAACTTTGCTTTATTCATTACTTTTTCGTGATACGAAGTTCAGAATACAATCGTAGCATATCAAACATTGATCAAATTTTGACTAAACATATCATAACTTTTTTCTAATACAAATTTCCGCACTTATTCAGAGTGGACTGAATGCCCCTCAACACCCATGTTTTCACATGCCATAATCATAGCGCAAAACGGCTCTACTTCCGCAGAAGTTAGCGTGCCAATTCCCTTATTAGCAGAAAATTTAACCATGCCATGTATAGTAGAAGGGATAGCGCCAAACATGTGCAAAGCAGTGCGCCCAAGTATCATATTGAATCGCGACTGACTTCGAATTATATAAAGATTCAATAAAGCTTGTCGCCTTAACGACTCATCACAATCATCAACTAGCTCAATTTGCAACTCCAACTGACCAATAGGCCTAGTTGACTCTCCTGAAAATCCTGCAAGTGAAACCGCAGTAGGTTTCATCAAAGCCTGAACATCTGCGGGCAATTTGCTAAAACTTTGTTCGTACACAACATCAACACTTCTACCAGTATCCACATGAACCTTCATAATCATTATGCCAGTATTTGCAATGCAACATGAAACCACCACTGGTTTGTCTACATTCGTAGTCAGATTTGTAGGAGGAAAAGTAATAGAAGGACATTTCCAGCTTGCAATCTGTTCAGATATTTGAAATACCAACATTTCGCCCTGCACTTCTACCACATTAATGACCTAAATTCTGCGCTGATTTTCTTTCTTACTTACCATTTTTACTCCGAGATTTTTCACCGCAGGAGCCTTTCGCTCAGCCACATTTGGTACATTTGGAGCATTAGCTTCTGCAGACATTATAATCGCATTCGCAGTACTTGTAGCACCTTGTGCAATTAAATGGTCCAGCTTTCCTTGCTTATACGCCTCCACGATTAGTTTCGCTAAGTCTCTACAGTGATTGGTGTCATGACCATAATCATCATGAAAGACACAAAACTTTGACCTATCCCGCCTACTATTCTCCCCTAAAGGCTACGGACCAGAAAAAGACTTAGCAACCCTTTCTTGTAACAAAATTTCCTTAGGCGTTTTTGTTAACATCTGAATGATATTGAAAGACTCATTGTTTCATTTTCGCGTAGAATAGCGATCTCGACGACCATATCCATGGTTATCATTCTGACCTTAAAACCTATCATTTCGCAGGTAACCGCCACCGCCATTTCTCCGTGGAAAACCATTACCGCGGTAATTATCAATGTTGCCATCGCGAAAAGAATCATTGTCATCCCGCCAAATTTTTTCCTTACCTCACCCACATGCAGGAGTTATTGTGCTATCTTCTCCACCACGGAGATAGTCATATGTTTCCTGCTGAACTTTAGCTAAAGTTGGTGGAACATCTCTTCGCAATCTTCGCACAAGCGTCGGATGTCACTGTGGGTTAATAGCATGCAAAAAACAAGAAACTTTTTGGTCTTCATTCAAACTTGGTATCTTTTGACACTCATAAATGTACCGCGTAAGTAACGCGCTCAGAGTTTCTTTGTTGCCTTGTTTAATATCATGACATTCTATATGTGCTTCTTCTGCTGTAAAAGATTCTGAAAATGCAACAAAAACTTATCGCGAAGATCAATGAAACCAATGATACTGTGAGCTTGCAGGCTATGAAATCACTCCCTAGCGGATCCTTCCAAGACCATAGGAAATACTCTACATCCAACCGGTTCATCCCAATTATAGGTGCTTACCACACCATCAAATCACTGCAAAAAGTCCAAGGGTTCAGTTAATCATGAATAAACTCCCAACGTCACTGGCACAATAGGCGGTGTAACAATTGGATAATCAGAAATATGCTGGACAAACTTTTCTGCAGCAGTGGTGATTTCAGTGGCCTTTTTTGTGCGAGTATCAGTATTGTCTGCACAAAACTTGGCGATCATATCTTGCAAAAAATTCGTTTGTGTAAACTTATGTTGCATTGACTTAGGCGCAATGCTTCTAAAAGCATCCGCTAAAAAATGTTGAGCATCTTCTCTACGAATATCATCAGATGCTTTACCTTCATTCCCATGATGAGGAAAAGGTGTTGGTGATCGCCTTCGCTTAATATGTGGAATTTTTACAAATTCTTCCGCATTGTCCGAATCATCAGAAATTTCATTCTCTTCTCTTGGCGCTTTCGCAGTCTTCAAATTACAAAAAAGAATTTAGAACCACACGTTCATCCGCACCATCACTATCACTATCGCGATGATCAATGACTAAGCGATCAACCTGTGATCCAGAATCATTTAGCGGCCATAAGTAAGTTCGCGGTACGCGAGATTCACGACAATATTTTCTAGCTTGCTCAATAGCAGTACCAAGTACTTTGTCTGCTTTTCCAGCCAAAATCTTTAATCGCTTACCATCAGCGACGGTTTCTTTGCGATGTTGCTGCAAATTCCAGCATGCGGCCATTTTTTCAGCAGCAACCTTTATTTGCGAATCAGCGTTAACAGGATTGCCACTAGGTGCCTTAACTAGCGATTCTTTCTCTGAACTACCCGCGATAGTGTTAGCGTTTGCCTGCATACTACTTGACAACGCATTTTGTAAATCATTAACTAACGCATCATCATTGACAGAACTTCCTGTTTGTTTCATGTTAGCTGCCATATTCAACGATCAAATCAACTAATACGCTTCAGTGACTTCCAGCAATTCATCGTAACAATACACGATTTAAATTAAACCAAGCAATTGATTGTTTGACAGCACAAAATAAAAAATTTCAAGTTTAATTCGTAAAACGCGTGCCACGGATGGCGCCAATTGATCGATCCTGGATTCGTCTTCCTTACAGAATTGAATCTAGGATCGAGTACAATGAAGAGGATTGGGGTGTTGTTGTTTGTTTTGGGCCCCGATGATCGTCTTTCACTTTAGCAATCAAGTGATCAATCACCCCGACCCGGTCTTGATTGTCAATTAGCATGATTCACCTTAGTGCGATGTAGAAATCCCTTGGGCAAGGTCACAAGTGGAAATCACAAAGGCTTGGGCAAATGGTATAGAATCAACAACCTATAAATGAGAGGCCATGCTCTCTATTTATAATATTCGAAATATTCGAGGTTTGCGGATTGCTTAACTATCCGCGGAAACTTAGCGGATTAAACCGCAGTCTTTTGTAAATGCGAAAACATAACTGCTGTGCTTATTTTCAGCGGATATTGCATAACTTTGGATTATAATTCGCGTAATTCTGCCTTTAGCTCTTGGGAAATAAAATATACATATACAATACTATGTATATGATCAATATATATATACACACACACACACACACACACACACACACTAGGTTTTTGAGCCCGTGCATTGCACGGGTTTGTAAAAAACCTTGCAAAAAATGTAATTTGTAGTTTATATTGGTATATAAATAGCGATACTAAAAAATAAGAAAAGTACAAGAATTATTTAAGAGCTCGTGGTGTTTTCAAATTTTAAAATTTTTTTTGAGTTTAAGAACTAGTGGTGTTGATAAATTTTAAAAGTGGTGTTATATATAAATTATAATTATGTAATATTTAGAGAAAATATGAATCTATTAAAAATTTGTCATGGAACGTAACGTTAGTCTAGCCTAACTTATATTATTTTAGAATTATTATATACAATTATTTTTTGAATAAAAGTGTAATCCGCTAGTTTAATTTTAGAAACTTGTTGGTCATTTCAGTAAAATAATGGTACTCGGATGAGTTTTTGAGCCAGTGCGTTGCACGGGTGTGTAAAAATCCGTACAAATATAATTTGCAGTTCATATTGGTATATAAATAGCAATACTAAAAAAATAGGATTAGTATAAAAATTATTTAAGAGCCCGTGATGTTGATAAATTTTAAAAATTGTGCGTTGCACGGTGGGTAAAATAATCGTGCAAAATTAATTGATTTTTCAAACAATTATTCTTTTTAGTTTAAGAGCCTGCGGTGTTAACAAATTTTATAAGTTCTTTTGAGTTTAAGAGTTTGTGGCGTTGACAAATATTAAAAGTGATTTTGGGTGGCGTTAGTAACTTAATGTCTACAATTGTTTTCTCAATATTTTTTTAATTATATATAAATTATATACTACGTAATATTTATAGAAAATATGAGTACATTGAAACTTTGTCATGAAACGTAACATTAGTAAAGTCTAAGTTATATTATTTTAGGATTATTATATATAATTATTTTTTGAATAAGGGTATAACCCGCGAGTTTAATTTTAGAAAAATTGTTAGTCATTTCAGCAAAATAATGGTACTCGGGAGAGTTGTCATGTATAATTACTATTATAATAGTTATATTTGCGTGTTCATAAATATTTTAAGGATTTAAACTGTAAATTCAAATAACTTCCATAACTATTGTTAAAATGAAATGGTCTGTTAGTAGTGCATCGAAGCTCCATTTTGAATACAATTTATTGCGTTTTGTTCGTAAAATTATTTTGAGTTGAACGGTAATTGCGGTGGAACCTAAATCATGACAAACGGAAAGATAAATCCGTTAAAAAAATAGTGGATTTTGTTTCAAATAGATTCTCACTCCAACTTTCCTTTAAAAATCTCAAGATTTAAACAGAGTCACGTGAAGTATATTTAATATTATATAATAATAATAATAATTGTAATAATAATAATTTAATATTTAATATGATAGTTTGCAATCTTGGATACAAATAGAGCCGTCTCACGTCTCACTCTTAATATTTATATTTAATTTAATATTTAATATTTAATATATATATATATATATATATATATATATATATATATATATACATATATATATATATATATATATATATATATATATATATATATATATATATATATATATATAGTTTCTATTAAAGTCCTATAATGATGATGTCATTATTAGGCTAATTTATTTGTTAAGAAAAAATCAAAAAGAAAAAGAAAAAAAATCTAAGCATGGTGGGTGATGTCATTAATCTAAATACTTTTTGAATTAAAAATTAAATCTTATTAATTAATTATTATTATTAAATCTTATCAATAATTATTTTAATTATTAAAATTAAATTATTTTAAATTATTTTAATTAATTATATATAATGAGGATGTCATTATTAGGCTAATTCCTTTGTTAAGAAAAAATCAAAAAGAAAAAGAAAAAAAATCTAAGCATGGTGGGTGATGTCATTAATCTAAATAATTTTTGAATTAAAAAGTAAATCTTATTAATTAATTATTAATTATTATTATTAAATCTTATTAATAATTATTTTAGTTATTAAAATTAAATAATTTTGAATTATTATAATTAATTATATTGAATTGAGTACGAGAATGTATAAATCTAGCAGAAGTAAACCAATTCTAAATTTATATTTTAATTTACGCTTTTAAAATAAAATGACAACCAATATTATCTCTTATGATTTGTGGATTGTTTAATATGCATTTTAGGTGTTTGATGAAATGTTTAGCTGATGAGTTTCTTAGTCGGACTTTGTGGTTCCACGGGTCATTAAACTAAATGATTTTAGCATTTACGTTCACTTAATATCTAAAACTTATCATCAAACTGCTTTTATATATATATATATATATATATATATATATATATATATATATATATATATATATATATATATATATATATATATATATATATATATATATATATATATATATATATATATATATATATAATTGTAGGATCAATGGGGAAGTAACTAATCGGGGGGGAAGCGGGGGGAAACAAATTTCTTTTTTTCGTTTTTTGAAAAAACTTTGTTCACGAACATTATGAATTGGATGAAAATAAGAACATTTAGAAAAGACACTTCGTGATGAATGTTATTATTTTGGTGAAAAAACGTTCGAAGAAGTAAAATATAACAATTATCGTGTTTTTCGAGCGTATGTTGAGATTTTAGACATTAGGGTTTAGATATTAGGGTTTAGATATTAGGTTTTATAGGGTTTAGATATTAGGGTTTAGAAATTTAGGGTTTAGGGTTTAGATTTAGGATTTAGATTTAGGATTTAGATTGAGTTTTTAACACGAACGGTTTAGAGTTAGGGTTTAGGGTTTAGGGTTTGGTATTTTGGGTTTATTGAATAAACCCAAAACACCAAACCCTAAACCCTAAACTCTAAATCGGGCTAAATTTTACTTCACAAAACATGAAGAAAAAAAACGTTAACATTCTTCACGAACAATATTATCTTGAATGTTATTTTTGTCGATCGTTTTTCTGCCAAAATAATAACATTCAGCACGAAGTGTCTTTTCTAAATGTTCTTATTTTCATCCAATCTATAATGTTCGTGAACAAAGTTTTTTCAAAAAACGAAAAAAAAAAAAATTTGTTTCCCCCCGTTTCCCCCCGATTGGCGGGAAAACGCTCGAAGAAGTAATATATAACAATTATCGTGTTTTTCGAGCGTATTTTGAGGTTTTAGCTATTGGGGTTTAGATATTAGGGTTTAGATATTAGGGTTTATAGGGTTTAGATATTAGGGTTTAGAAATTTAGGGTTTAGGGTTTAGATTTAGGGTTTAGATTTAGGATTTAGATTGAGTTTTTAACACGAACGGTTTAGAGTTTAGGGTTTAGGGTTTGGTGTTTTGGGTTTATGGAATAAACCCAAAATACCAAACCCTAAACCCTAAACTCTAAATCGGGCTAAATTTTACTTTACAAAACATGAAAAAAAAACCTTCATATTCTTTACGAACAATATTATCTTGAATGTTATTTTTGTCGATCGTTTTCCCGCCTAAATAATAACATTCATCACGAAGTGTCTCTTCTAAATGTTCATATTTTCGTGTGATCTTGATGCCGGAAAAAAAAAATTCAAAAAAAAAACGAATTTTTTTTTTGCTTCCCCCCGATTAGTTACTTCCCCATTGATCATGCCCCTATATATATATATATATATATATATATATATATATATATATCACATCCTTAAATAACTTTTAATTAAAAACTGACACGTCAGCAAATACTTTTAGTTTATATGTATAAAAAAATAACGTACATCTATTATGATCACCATGCAAAGTTAACTCTCAAAATATAAATATTGGTTTATAAATTATTGCACAACTTTTCTGTTTGTTATTTTTTTTTTTTGAAAAGCCAAACTTTATTAGAGAAAGAAAAAGAATATAAAAGGAGAGGCATTAGAAGCCCAATTACAACTCGAAAAAACATAGAAAACCCGAGAGCTACCATATACATACAATTGAATCAAAGAATAAAAATAAACCTAGAAAATCTCGAGGATAAAAACAGGAAAAGGCTTTCATCAACCGATTTCTAGTAATAGGAGGAACAACTTGTGCAAAACAAGCTGGGATAGAAATCGAGGTACAGTGCTGAGAACTCAGCGACAAAGTATCCGATCCTACCCCACTTAGCCCTTACCTACACAGAAAGCGGAAGAATCGAGCAAAAAACATGTATAAAATAAATTAGCCGATACCATCTTTAGGCGGGTTTGCATCAAACATTCTCGGGTTTGAGATCCAATTAAGCCAATCAAGGTTGCCTTTCTTCCATCTGGCGTTGATCCATTCAAAGCATTTAGCTTGAATATCCGCGACAATTTTTGAAGAGCCAAGAGTATCTTTGCCGAAAACATGGTTGTTTCGATTTTGCCAAATAAAATAACACGTGACCCAAACAACGGCTTGCCAAATGGAAAGTCCTAGATTAGAATTTAGCATGGGATTCGGGCACTTGGATAAATCGGAGAGGCATGTAATGCATTGATGGTCCAATTTCCACCATTTAAAAATCCTATTCCAAATATCCAAGGAACTTTTGCAATACAAGAAAGTGTGCTGAAGAGTTTCAATGTCGTCATCACATACCGGGCACCTGGTAGAGTGGAGATCTATACCTCTTTTATCGAGCTCGGTTCTCACCGGTAGCTTGTTAAGGCTAATTCTCCAAATGTGGATACCAATTTTTTGAGGAACCAAAGGATTGAGAAGAGTCGGGATCGGTGGAGACTGATGCGTGGAAGCTAGAGAATTCAGAATGGACATGAGTGAGCATGTTGTGAAAATCCCTTTACCACAGTGTATCCATTTCCAAAAAGAGGAAATGCATATATCTTTTATTGAGAAATTTAATAATTTTATACTGAATTAATAGATTGTGATCGTACCATCTTTGACTAATTAAGCATCAATCAGAAATAGTTGAAACAAATGACATCAATAATGGAAACGTAATTTAAAATTGGATATGATTATTATACGAGTGAGTAAACATAAAGAAGCAATGATATTAAAGCTAGGGATTACAAAAGGAAATAAACCTTTTTGATTATGATTATGTAGATGGACTCAAATTACAATATATTCCAAAAATTACATAAAAACATTTGATTCCAAGATATCTTGATAATCATTTTTGAACAAGTTACTACAATAGCTGAGTTCTCTTTCATCTTCCGTGCTGCTTCCATTGATGTAAGTAGTTGAATTTGAGCTCGAGTTTATAGGAGTTGGACTTGATGAAGGTGTCGATAGGTTTGATAAATGTGTTTTGAGCTCGAAATCGCTTGAAGTAGTATTCAAACTAGGCTCATTTAGTTGTTGATTGTAATCGTAGTTGTCTATGGCAATGAAGTTATCAAGATATTTTTGCCAATCATTTAGTTGAAATTTTTCTGTGTCACAATGGGTAAAAGTTGATGGAGGTTGGTCTACATTTGGTTCCACAAGGTTTGTAGCAAATGAGATAGTATTAGGAATTTCTTGAAAAAGGGTGTGGTGATCATGGTTTTGAAGTTGGACTAGAAGATTGTCTCGAATGTGATTAGGGATTCCAAATTGGCCTGCTAACCTTAAATGTCCGGGGTTCACTATAGGTGGAACACCAAACATGTTTGTGCGAGACGAGCTATTAAAAAGTGAGCTCAAAATGGATGAGATATCTAGAAGATCAAGTCGAGGATTGTGAGTGACCGGATCAATTCCCATTCGAATAAGTCTTTTCTTAATATGCGTGTTCCAATAATTCTTGATTTCGTTATCTGTTCTTCCTGGTAATCGAGTTGCAATAGCGGACCACCTATAAAACAACCTAATGATTAGATAGCTTTGAATAAAATAATAAATTCACAACTTTAACAAAAGCTACTCTAGAAAAAATGCAGCCTTATAAACATTGTTTTTTAATTCCCTTTAAATAAACAAGATATATATATATATATGTTGACTTACTTGTTCCCCAAAACACTATGTAGTTGAATGATTGTTTCCTCTTCTTCAAAAGTAAACCTTCCTCGTTTAATATCAGGCCTTAGATAATTTGTCCATCTTAACCGACAACTTTTTCCACATCTATGTAAACCTACACACCATCAATCAAAATTTAACATGAAAAAAATCGGTAATATTCAAAGAGATCGATTATGTATATGCAAAAGTCGAATAAACATTTTCACTTATTGAAAATCATTAACATACCAGCATTCTTGGGAAGAGTTCTCCAATTTCCATAACCATTCTTCTGAATGTAATCAACAAGCTTTTGATCTTCTTCTGCAGTCCATGGACCTTTCTTTAAACCATTTTTATCACAACAAGGTGATCTTCCCATGATGTTAAGTTCCACTTTAGTACTAATAAGTTAAAGTTTATATCTTTCTAGAAAAAGTTATAAAAAGTTATGTATTAAGAGAGAAATGAAGTGTTATATAAGATAGAGAGAGATGTAGGTCCATTGAAATGGGAGTATTATATATTATATATTATAATTATAATTATAATTAATTATTAATTAATTATATATATATAGAAGTAAAGAAGAAAGAAAGATTTGAAACAGAAGAAGAAAGTCTAAGGGATTCGGTAGCCGTCCTTTCTAATCTTCATAGGAACGTGTCCCTTCTTTAAAAGCTATACACAAATATACATGAAAAACACACACTAAAACACACACTTTGGGTGTGCTATCCTGTTGTTAACTGTTCAGATGCGGGGTCTAGCAAGGCTTTGAATGATGGATCGAAGCTCGATGGGGTTAACTTGCCAACTTCTTGTAACGGGCTTATTGGTAATACGTTTATCTTCTCGGGGTCTAAAGACAAAAACGTGGACGACTCTATTGCGGCTTTTTGCGATGTTATGGATAATATGGAAGGCGTTCAAAAGGGCGACGTTAACTCTAGCAAACCGCCTCCCGAATCGGAGCGTGTTAAAAGGCCGAGAAAGGAGAGAAGGAAGAAATTGGTTCAAGGTGCAGAGAGGACATCTTTTGGCGTTTTCATCAAAGATGCATAATTGCTTTTGTCGCTTGTTGTCGGAGGAGCTTTCGGTTTAGATGGATTTTAATCTACTTTGATTGTTTTCCATCTTCTCCTTTGTTTTTCTTTGTCCTTGATCATTGTCCTTGATGGTTTTACGAGCATAGTTATAGTTTTTACTTTAGTTAGCTCGGATTTCTTTATTTGTATGTTTAAAGGAGGTCTCATTTTTTATGAGTCTTCTTTTGTGTGTTATAATAGTTCTATCGTTTTTCGCCGAAAAAAAAAAATTAAAATACCAAAAGTCAAATATGTGTGGGGCTAGCTTCTAGTAAGTTTACAAAAATGGTGTCACTCTTCACTCTTCACTTATGGCATATATGATAAGAGAGTGACGGTATCACAAAAGCTTATCTTAAGAAATTATAATCTCAAGCCGAAGCCAAATATGTTTTACTCCCTCCATTCTATTAGAATATTTATAGTGGTAGGGAGCTTAGGTTGATGGTCTGAGTTGTTTTTTGTACTTTTTTTTTCATGATTGAAATGTGTTGATTTTTTATGTGAAATAGTGGTGGTTTGAGTTTTTGGTGTGAGTTCGGAATATTGTAACGATGTGTTAAAATATAATTGAGTTAAGTATTAAAAAGGGATAAAAATAATAATTTTTAAAATAATAAAAAATTTAAAAAACAAAACCAAGAAGTGTTTCTTCTTCCGTTGCATAGCAACGCACGCAGACCAAACCCTCCATCCAACGCTTCAATATGGAGGTGAGCGGGCATTGCTTTTTTGCCAATTAGGATCCTGGGTTGGAGACCGTTACATACAATCTTAAAGCGCCCACTGTTAAATTTTAAGGTATTTTTTTTTTATCATTTTTAACTTTCAATATTTTTGTTTATTTTGTGTAATGTTTACCCATACCCCGTCGATGCGGGATTCGATATTTAATACCCGATGAAAGTTATAGCAATGAAAATACATTTTAAAACTCAATCTATTCTTATAATTTTGATCAAATTATAATATAACACAAACAAAAATAATTAAAGTCAAAGTTAAAAGAAAACTTTGATAAAAGTCAAAGTTAACACTTCTAATAGGACGAAGGAAGTATATAAGACCGGTGCCAAAGGACCTTTGCACGTCATGGAGGATGCTGGTACTATTTTCCGTCTAGCGGCTAAAAGGTACTAGTACAATATTAGAACTGCTTAGCGTGGAAAGGTGTGTTGCCGACTGATGTTTGCCCTTGGGAAAGAATCCCTGCAGACCCGGAACACGGATGAGATATCCGTGGGGTGGCCTTATCAGTCTTAGGACCAAGCTCAGAGTTGGACCGTTTAGCGTTCTGTTGCTAAGCGGTGAAGGTTCTGGAGTGAAAAAATACTGTGTGAGAGAGAATGTGTACTCTCTGAAAAGTGATTGAACTATGAAATGTGGTGACCTAGGGGGTCTATTTATAGGCGTAGAATGTCCGAAATTCTCGGGAATACGTGTCAGATGCTGATTAATTTGATCATGCGAAATATTCAGAACCGCCTTTGGCGGGGGCTGACGTGGCTGCGTGCCGCTCACGCGTCTATTCAAAGGCTTAAGCATAGAAGCTGCCTTCAGGTTTACGCATGACGCTGGGCGGCCTGGCTGAGCGCTGGACGAATATTAACAAAAATTGTCACAATTGCTATCTTTTACGCTTTTCGACCCTTTCTTTTGCATAAAAATGATGCTCTTATGCGTGTATCCCCTAGGAAATACCATTAAGTCCCACCAGTTTAATGTCTTTATAATTTGGAAAAGATAAAGTCATTAAACTAAAAATAAAAAGTGCTTTTTTCCTCGGGAATATAAATCTGCCATAGTCGTCTGTATCCGCATTGTCGTGACCTTTTTGATAATTATCCCCAAGACTTACCTTTTCGAATTTTGAAATTCATTTTTCAATTTTTGCATTTGCCGCATATTTCGTACGTTTGACACGTAGCTGTTTATTAACCGCTCGATTAACATCAACTGTTTAACTTCTCTCCCCTATTTAAACCCTGTTTTTACTATATCACATTTACTCCAAACCCTAATTACTTCTTCATCTACCTTAAATTCCTGCAAAATTCGTTTTCATCATCATCATCCAATCATGGCTCCCTTAAATGTAGACAATATTCGCAGTGGTGTTACGCCGATTTATTTAGATCGCGTTAGAGAATATTTTCCTAAATTTTTTAGGGTTGATGCTGTGATTCAACTACCCCATGAACGTGCCTCAAGTCCACCAAATTCTATATGAATATCGTGTATATTGATATGAATGTTGAGAGAATTGCTCAAAGACTCAAGATTAACTAATTGCACAACTCTCTTGAACTCTCTTAAGTGCTTTGGTTAAGTGTGATTACTCACTTCTAAGGATGCCTTGTGGGATATATATATAGCCCTCTTCTATATCCCACCATTCTAAAGCTTAGCACACAATCTATGCAATTCCTGGGGTTCTAACAATCTCTCCCTTTGCATTGATTGTGCGAAAAATTTAGCATCCTTTCAAATTACATACAGAAAAATCTAAAACTACTAGTCTAGTCTTCGATTTATGTATATTGTCGTTGTTGATGAACTTGAATTTCTTGATTTCTTGGAACTTCAACGGACTTCTTGTGAATCTTCTCTAAGTTGCTGAACACCTCGTACTTTCTCTTATATCTCCCCCTAAAATGTGATTAACTCTTAAGAATATTTTGATCTGAGAGGGAAAATGTATCAGAGCCTATGCAAAGGTAACCGTCGTTGTATCTTCATGCATAGCTCCCCCTTGACTAATGCGGAAACTTATTCAAGGTATCAGAGTCAGGGATCGTGGTAAGCGTGTGGTCACTCCCCATTGAAATAATAACCAGTGCTCCCCCTAAAGTAAGAACACTTTCTCCTCATTGACAAGTTACGTCAGTCAAGGTACATGTGATTTTTAACATCTCTTTGAAGAGCGGGTCCCATACAGAAGTATATGGAAACCGTAGTGAAGTCAAATCATCTTTGTTTAAAATACCACTGGTAGGTATTATCAATTGCATCTATGGATTCTTCACTACACTTTGTTGGAATACTTGATTTAGCTTATGAGAATAATTCCGGTGGCATTGAAGGGAATGAAGTTTTAGCCATAATCACGAACCTTGGCTTGAACTTGAGCAACTATTGAAAAGCGTATTTTGTTGTTGTAGAACAACTGGGTGTGGTATCAGTTTTGATTGCATCTTTATCACTTGACACTTGTTTCGGGAACTGAAGCTTTGAAGGTCCAGAAACAAGGTCAACTTTGGTGCGAGGGGTTTTTCTCGGACCTATGAATGACTTTTTTGTTTTGTGTGGAAACAAACCATATTGATCGCGATAACCCGTAATCTCTCCATTCTCCTCGTATGTGGTTTTCAGAAACGGAAGATTCATATTGGTCTCGTAACTGGAATATATCTTTTTGCTCGAGGAAAATGTTTTCTTGGGTTTGGAAATTGTAGGAGGAGTGGATTCTGTCACGACTCGGAAAATTTTGACTTATTTTGAACCAAATCTATATGTGATTTAGGAATTTCGACACGATAAGCAAAGTCTGCAGTGTTGAGTCTCAAAATTTTTAAACTATTTTCGTACGTTCATTTGACTTCGACCATTTCCGACGATTCACAAACAATTAATTTTAAATAGATATGTGTGTGTGTGTGTGTGTGTGTGTGTGTATATATATATATATATATATATATATATATATATATATATATATATATATATATATATATATATATATATATATATATATATTAATAATAATTGAAAATATAATTTGAAATATTATATGTTGTTGATATTAAAATTAATTATGTAAAATAAAATAAAAATATGATATTATGATAGTTATTATTTAAAACATATCTATATATATAAATAAAGTATATTAAATATATATTTTATGATTTCGAATCTATTTTGTAAACGATTGTAATACTCGGTTGACTTTTTGTTAGTATTTATATAGATCTAATACGAGTTTATGAAGATTTAAAATAAAAGTTGAATGGTAAATCGATTACGAAGATTATAGATTTGACAAAAATATTCTTATCTTTTTAGTTCAAATTTTAATACTCCGTACATATCACTTGGAACTTAAAACAAATATTAGGCAAATCTTTTTGATCAGGTTTTATACAGTTAATGACCAAAATAAATCATTGGATTTAATTTTAAAATATGGGATTTATCTGAATTAAATTTATCCGTAACTATTTAGCAAAGGAGCACGATATAATACTCCGTAATTTAAAAGCTTAATAGGATCCGGCTACTAACTGTGTATGATATTTGATTGAGTTTACTATTTACCTTTTAATATTATAATGTTTTATGTTTTCTTTCACATTCTAACATCTAATCTATGTTATATATATGTTAGAATGTGCAACCGGAATGGACCAACCGATTAGTCATCTTCAATTCTGGATGAATTGGGGATGGGTCCGTGATCTACTTAAACATTGGAGACAAGAAGAAGGTGATCCCTTTCACCCATCAAATTGCCCACTCGGCGAAGAACCTGAAGCACTTACCGGCGAACCAGTTCGAAACACCATCTTTACCCTCATTTCCATAATAGCTCGCAACGATTACATAATATCTACAATTCTATACCTTATTCATCCTCTCGTTCTAATCGACAATCATCTCGGAGTAATAGAAGAAGTCAACGAACTTCGTGCTCGAGTTGTGGCTTTAGAGAATATGATTCACAACTTGTAGGCATCACAGGAACCACTAGCATCAGCACCAACAATACCTGTACCACCAACAACACAAGCCTCAACATCACACACCTTAACATCACAATCTGTACCTCGAGCATAATCTTCGTTCTACGTATTGTTCCACATCAAAGATTCTTCTGTACAAACTATTAATGAGGAGAATATATAACGGGTAGGTAATACCCGAGAAATATTTAGATTTCACATTAATATATTACACTGTACATCCTTCAATTTTGATTCAATAGTCTTTTACTATCTTACTTACATCTACCGATATATGTATCCGTTCACCGAAGAATAACCATTTTCATTCAAATTCAATTTCATATTTGGATTTTGACAGATCAGAATCCAACAAGTGGCATAATGAAGAAATAAAGGACACAATAAAAATTGATTAGAAACAAAGTAATTAACTATATGAAATTTTGTTAAGAATCCACGCTAACAATATCCTAGCTAACTGTTCCTATATCCGTTATGACAATTTCCTTATTACATTTTATTTATTGTTATTTTAATTATCGCAATTTTAATACTCGCAATTTTATTTATCGAAATTTACATACTGTTATTTACTTTACGCACTTTATTTATCGTCATTTACAAACTGTTATATATTTTACGCACTTTACATATCGTCGGATAAATCGGGACACATGTACACAATACGTCGGATTAATTATGAGACAATAAGTTATACAATGGGTCACGATACGTCGATTAATTCTAAGATTATATATTGAACTATATACGTGCTACTAACTGTGGACTACTAACTGTGGACTACTAACATTGGACTACTAACATTGGACAATTATAAGGTATTAAAATATTGATTATAACATATAAAACTAAACATTTCTTCAAGTTTTCCACTTGACTTCATCTTAAACAATCTTTTGTATATTGACGATTACAATCTGCGTTCAAACCCTTCGAAATTCTTGAAAACACCTCGGATTGATAAACAATGATTCAGATATGGTAACATTGAATGCTGATGAAGCAGCAAAAGTTGTAGATGGTCTCAATGGCTAAAAGTTTGATGATAAAGAATGGAGTGTTGGAAACGCTCAATAGAAAATTTGGTACTGAAAAACGGATTAAGCAAACCATGAAGGAGACGGTGGACAAATCGCAAGGACTAAACCTGTATTCAAAGAACCCAAATGATTCTGTTTCTGATGAAATCTTTAGGAATACCTTTCTCCTTACATATCCTAAATCCTTACAAAAAAATTCTAAGATATCATCGTATCTTTCATTATAAATATCGTCGATATTTCTGAAGATACCTTCATAAATATTCTTGTCCAAAATTATTTATCTCTCTGTATTACATCATAAAGGAAACTATTTTAGTTTCTATATTCTGTAAAATTCAAGTTTAAATTGTGAATGATTTCTTAGAGAAATGTTGGGAATGGAAAGAATGAGTTAGTATAATATAATGACGCCTGGCCAACGTGGTTATACTACAGTAAGTCATGCTGAATTTCTAATGGAACGTGATGATTCACAGACTATACCGTCATCATGTGCCATGTTATATAACTCTTCATTCTATTTAACTTCTAAACATATCGAGAAAATATTTTCTTGATAGTCCTATATTTTCTGTGACTCCTGATAATTTAACAAATCAAATCGTGCTATCACAATTCCTTTCTGCTTAAAACTTTAGTTATGTTCATTCGAACTTCATACCTACAAGTCCGAGACGTCTTAATCGCGTTATTTAAAATCGAGAAGAGAAAACAAAAGCATGAAGCTTCGAAATATAAATAGGAGTATAAATCACAGCAAATAGGAGAGATCATTAACCGTAGAATTCAATAATTATAGAAAGATAGATGCAAGGAAGGATTATGAAAACCACCACCCCAAGAGCGAAGTAGAAGTAAACAGATTCCTCCGGTGGGAGTCGAAAAAGAAGGATGATTGTTGCGATAGTCAGAATGAGGTCAAGGATCAGAACTAGATTAAGCATTTTCACAACCTTTGGAATAAGAATCGAGGAAGAAATTATAAGAATGGTGGAAATAATGGAACGGAAAGAGGTTAATTTAAAGTGAAATATCAGACAGAGCAATCGAGGCAGATTAGCGCATTTAATCAAAGAGGATCATAATTTCCTTAATTACTGAAGAATCAAATCTTATATAGATTTCGAAGATTTTCTTTAAATCCCTTGAATTTCGGAAAAATCAACCGTAACTACGTCAAAAGTCAAGACGAATATCTATTTCTTCATTTCACTCTTTTGCGATAGCTTAACTCATACTTTTTGAGTAATCGAATTGATTTATTCATATTACTCAATAAACTCTATCTCTATTCCACTTGAAAATACTCTTGTTGTCAACCATGACGGCCACATTCAAATTTCGGGACAAAATTTCTTTAACGGGTAGGTACTGTCACGACCCGAAAAATTTCGACTTATTTTGAACCAAATCTATATGTGATTTAGTAATTTCGACACGATAAGCAAAGTTTGTAATGTCGAGTCTCAAAATTTTTGAACTATTTTCGTACGTTCATTTGACTTCTACCATTTCCGACGATTCACGAACAATTAATTTTAAATAGATATGTGTGTGTGTGTGTGTGTGTGTATATATATATATATATATATATATATTAATAATAATTGAAAATATAATTTGAAATATTATATGTTGTTGATATTAAAATTAATTATGTAAAATAAAAAAAATATGATATTATGTTAGTTATTATTTAAAACATATCGATATATATAAATACAGTATATTAAATATATATTTTGTGATTTCGAATCTATTTTGTAAATAATTATAATACTCGATTGACTTTTAGTTAGCATTTATATAGATCTAATACGAGTTTATGAAGATTGAAAATAAAAGTTGAGCGGTAAATCGATTACGAAGATTATAGATTTGACAAAAATATTTTTATCTTTTTAGTTTAAATTTTAATATTCCGTACATATCACTTGGAACTTAAAACAAATATTAGGCGAATCTTTTTGATTAGGTTTTATACAGTTAATGACCGAAATAAATAAATGGATTTAATTTTAAAATATGGGATTTTTCTGAATTAAATTTATCCGTAACTGTTTAGCAAAGGAGCACGATATAATACTCCGTAATTTAAAATTTTAATAGGATCCACTGCTAACTGTGTATGATATTTGATTGAGTTTACTATTTGCCTTTTAATATTATAATGTTTTCTGTTTCCTTTCACATTCTAACATCTAATTTGTGTTATATATATATATATATATATATATATATATATATATATATATATATATATATATATATATATATATACATACATACATACATACATACATACATACATACATACATACATACATACATACTTACAAGTATGATCAACCATAACCATCTATCATTTTATTTTCTGTTTACTCTTGTATTTCCTAGAATCACCATGTTTTCCGTTTGCCACCATCACCTATCATGAACCACCACCGCCATCATTACCGGTTATCACCACCACTCCTAAATCGTGAAACCCTTCACCACCAACAAACCCACCATTTGATCACCACCTCTATTAACTCACCTCTACAACCGAAACCCGCTTCATTCTTTCTGTTTTCAGTTCAAACCAGTCATTAGATCATCCTCCTTCCACTAATAATCTTTCTCGGACACGATGGGCGGGATATTTATAAATACTAATAATCGTTCATTTAACCGGACACAGGGATGGATTAATAGTCAATGGACTCATTAAAACATGGGTGAATTATGTACAATGACACTTGGCGTAATCGTTAATAAATTATTAAAACCATAGGTTACACGCAGTCGATATCCTGTGTAATTATTAAACAAAGTATTAAGACCTTATTACAGTTTTCGGTTGAGTCTTTGTCACACTATTTTCATCACGTTGGCTTATTTTTCCGGCCCTTTGACATGCATCACAAGATTTACAAAGAAGGTGTGCATCTTTGAAAATTGTAGGCCAATAGAATCCAACGTCGTAGACTCTTCTTGCTGTGAGTTGAGGCCCATAATGCCCTCCTGTTGGCCCTGTGTGACAATGGTTTAAGATTTGACTGGCTTCATCCCCGAATACACATCGGCGGATTATTCCATCGGGACAACTTTTAAACAAATGTGATCTTCCCAAAAATAGTGTTTTATATCACTAAAGAATTTCTTTCGTTTTTGGTACCACAACCCTTTTTGAAGGAATCCACATACAATGTAGTTTGCATAGTCTGAAAACCATGGAATTTCATTATAATCGATCTTCAAAAGATATTCATCAGGAAAGTTATCTTGTATGTCCGATTCATTTAAAACTTCTAATTCGGGATTTTCAAAACGAGAAAGATGATCAGCGGCGAGATTTTCTGCTCCCTTTTTGTCTCGAATTTCAATATCGAACTCTTGTAGGAGTAAGATCCAATGGATAAACTGTGGTTTGGCATTTTGTTTTGAAAATAGGTATCTAAGAGCAGAATGGTCGGTATAGACCACCGTTTTAGCTAGAACGAGATATGAACGAAATTTGTCAAAAGCAAAGACAATAGCAAGGAGTTCTTTTTCAGTAGTTATGTAATTCATTTGTGCTCCTTGTAACGTCTTACTTGCATAATAAATAGGTTGAAATCATTTTTCAATCCTTTGTCCTAAAACGGCTCCCATTGCAAAATCACTTGCATCACACATGAGTTCAAATGGTAGATTCCAATTTGGAGTTATCATGATCGACGCATTAGTGAGTTTTTCTTTAAGAATATTAAAAGATTTGATGCATTCATCAGAAAAGATGAATGGAGCATCCTTTTTTAGGAGTTTATTCATAGGAGTGACAATTTTAGAAAAATCTTTTATGAAACTTTGGTAAAAACCGGCATGCCCTAGAAAACTCCTAACTCCTCTAACATTGGTGGGATGTGAAAGTTTAGCAATTACATCTACTTTAGCTCTATCCACTTCAATTCCTTCTTTTGAAATTTTATGACCAAGAACGATGCCTTCTCTAACCATGAAATGGCATTTCTCCCAATTAAGAACTAGATTTGATTGTTCGCATCTAATAAGCATTCGTTCAAGATTAACTAGACATGTTTCAAAAGTATCACCGAAGACTGAGAAATCATCCATAAAAACTTCCATGCATTCTTCTATCATGTCGTGAAAAATTGCCATCATGCACCTTTGAAAGGTTGCAGGGGCATTGCAAAGTCCAAATGGCATGTGTTTGTAAGCAAAAGTAGCATAAGGGCACATAAATGTGGTTTTCTCTTGGTCCTCGGGTGCTATTGGAATTTGAAAGTATCCGGAAAAACCGTCAAGAAAACAATAGTAACTATTTCCAGCTAACCTTTCCAACATTTGATCAATGAAAGGTAAAGGAAAGTGATCTTTTCTGGTAGCGTCATTTAATTTTCTATAATCAATACAAACTCGCCATCCTGTTACAGTCCTAGTAGGAATAAGCTCATTTTTTTTTATTTGTGATGACATTCATGCCACCCTTCAAAGGTACGCATTGAACTGGGCTTACCTATGGACTATCAGAGATTGGATAAATTAAACCTGCATCTAGCAGTTTAATAATTTCTTTCTTAACAACATCTTGCATATTTAGATTTAGTCTTCGTTGGCATTGCACATACGTTTTATGACCTTCTTCCGTAAGGATTTTATGTGTGTAATACGAAGGACTTATGCCTTTAATGTCATGAATTTTCCATGCAATAGCTGGTTTATGAGCTTTTAGCACAGAAATGAGTTAAGATTTTTCATTTTCCGTAAGAGAAGACGATATTATTACAGGTAATTCAGATTCACCATGTAAATAAACATATTCCAAATGGTTTGGAAGTGGCTTTAACTCTAATATTGGTGGTTCTTCTATCGATGATTTGTATCGATATTTGTCTTCTTCTTTTAGCATTTGAAGTTCTCCTGTTGTTGGTTCATAATTATTAGCCATGAGTGCGGCTAACAATTCAGCTTCATCAATTGGTTCAGTTCCTTCTCCTAAAGAACATTCTCCTGTTCCTTGTAATTCTGGAAATTCTTCTAACAATTCTGCATGTGAATCTATAGTTTGAATATAATAACATGTATCATCTGCAGATTGCGGTTGTTGCATGGCTCTATCAACGGAAAAGGTAACACTCTCATCCTCTATACTTAGGGTCAGTTTCTTACCGAACACGTCTATTATTGCTTTAGCCGTGTTTAAGAATGGTCTTCGACGTTGGATTCTATTGGCCTACAATTTTATTGGCCTATACTTAGGGTCAGTTTCTTAGGGTCAGTTTCAATTCACGATTCAAGCTATTTCCTCTATACTTAGGGTCAGTTTCTTACCGAACACGTCTATTATTGCTTTAGCCGTGTTTAAGAATGGTCTTCGACGTTGGATTCTATTGCTTTAGCCGTGCTTTAGCCCATAACTATGAATGGTCCAGACCATCTTGATTTCAATTTTCCAGGAAATAGCTTGAATCGTGAATTGAAGAGAAGAACTTTGTCTCCTTCTTTAAATTCTTTTGAACTTCTAATTCTTTTATCATGCCATTTCTTCATTCTTTCCTTATAGATTAACGAATGGTTTTAATAATTTATTAACGATTACGCCAAGTGTCATTGTACATAATTCACCCATGTTTTAATGAGTCCATTGACTATTAATCCATCCCTGTGTCCGGTTAAATGAACGATTATTAGTATTTATAAATATCCCGCCCATCGTGTCCGATCGAGTGTATATGGTTATTTATAGATACGTCAAATTGTAAATCTCTATATTAAATTAACAAACTATCATTCAGTTAAACAAATATAAAGCCCATTAATAGTCCATAGTCCAATTTCTACAAGTGTCGTTCTTTTGTCCAAACCCCAATTATGGTCCAAAACCCAATTACCCCATATTTAATTTTTAGCCCAACATCATGATTACTTCAATTTAAATAAGCATAATAATAACTTAGCTACGAGACATTAATTTAAAAAGGTTGAACATAACTTACAATGATTAATAATAGCGTAGCGTTACACAGACAGAATTTCGACTTACACACTTACAACATTCGTTAACATAACCTTATTATTATTAATCTTAAATTAAAATTAAAATTAAAATTAAAAAATATATATATATATATATATATATATATATATATATATATATATATATATATATATATATATATATATATATATATATATATTGTGAGAGAGAGATTGAAAAAGGAGTATATAAATTCGGCCAAAACACGTGAAATTTATAGATGTGGCCAGAGTTTGGGAGCCATGCGATCGCATGGCCAGCTGGATCCAGCCCAAATGCTTTTGTTTGCTAGTTTGCTGACGGTTTTAATAAATATATATAATATATATTTAATTTTAAGAATTATTTATATATTATATTATATTTATGTGCATAGTTGACTTGTAATTTTAGCTCCGTTGCGTCGTGCGTTGAGAGTTGACTCTGGTCCCGGTTCCGGATTTTCGAACGTCCTTTCGTACGATTTGATATCTTGTACTTTGTGTTTCACGGTTCGTACTTATGTAACTTTTAGATGTTTCTTATCAATAAATTGAACCACTTGGATCGTACTTTGTACTTTTCAACTTTTTGGTCGTTTGCGTTTCAAATCGTCGAATCTATCTTTTATCTTCACCTTTTATTATTTAAACGAATATCACTTGTAAATAGAACATTTGCAACTAAAAGCTTGTCTTTCTTGAAGGATAATGCTATGAAATATATGTTCGTTTTTAGCATTATCAAATATTCCCACACTTGAGCGTTGCTTGTCCTCAAGCAATATATTCTTGAAATAAAAATACTAGAATCACTTCTTTATTCTTCACACTTTGTACATCAGTGATTTCAATATAGCGGTATAAACAATGATAGTAACGTTGTGGTTTACAGTCCCACATGACTATGAAAATTTAGATCCTCAAGGAAATTGGATCTTTATGAAAACATTTGATCTTTTTGAAAATTCAATCTAGATTTTAACCTAGACAAGTTTTCCGGAATAAACCTTTACCGGTGTTTGCAAAATATTTTTGTGGGTTTGGTGGGTTTCAGATTTGAAAATTTTAGCTCAAAACTTGCGGTTTTGTGTCACCCACTTGCTAACCTTGTATTAGGAAAGCAACACGTCCAGTATACTTGCTCCGTATATTACCTTTCGGTAAACTACTGTCCGGTTGTAAAGGAAAGCGTTGAATAAGCAACTGTTAAGGCAATGTCTCGTGACATGCTTTTGATTATGGTCTATAACGAGTCGGATGCAATTACTATCCTTTGTAGGAGCAATAGTAAAGATCACCCTATAATTTTTCAGTCTGGCACAAGGTCCTGTCTTTGACCATGCTATGCAATCACCGTTCTTACGGTTGACACCCGATTTGGTTCAGGTGACCTAATGAATTCCAGGTAAATTCCTAGAATTTTGCGTTCAATGGTAATGAACGCATTGAAAATAGGATTTTCAGAAAACAAATCGGTTTGTAGTTTTTATCAAAATATTTTCTCGTTCAAGCTCGAGTTTAGATATCATTGAATTCCATGAGTTTGAATTCTCAATCTTTAAGGTCAATCTCAAGGATTGAGTAATATCAGGCTTAAAAGCTGATTTTTGATCTTTAAGGAGATTATCCTTTCTGGGGATCTGATTCATTAGTCTTATAAGCTAATTTGCATGGTGCCCCCCCATTGTACGAGACATATCCTCTCATGGTTAGGATAAGTTTGACCACTTGGTAACCCTGTTTGATGCTGAGGTCCGTGAATTTCCAGTTGATTTTCGAGAAAACTTTTCAAGGTTTTTCGTAGACTCTACAACTAGTCTAGACGACAATTTCCTGACCTAAATCAAGAAGCGCGTGTATTTTTCTCTCGAAAGACTTTACTTCCTTTTAAATTTCATTTATATTACAATAAACTGGGTAAAACTGATTAATATCGTCCAAAACAAAAGTATCTTCAATTATTTGTGCAAAAATATGTGACATATGTTCTAAATAACTTGGTAAATTTTTCCCACACTTGGCTTTTATTTTTCTTTCTTTGCCTTTTTATTTTCCTCTATTCCATTTTAAATGAATTCTAACATTTTGGGTTGTTTCTCAATTTATGTCCTTTACGAGGTAATAATAATTTCGGTGTTAACACCTAGTTTTATCGTTCATAAATATGTATAAACATGATTTTGAGTTCATTTAGTTGAAGATTTTGAAAAATTTTACTAGAATTGGGTAGTCAGTATATAAGACTAGGGTTGTTCTTTATTATCAGAGAGCACTAGATTCTAATACAACTACTGCGTTACTAGTATTTTTAATGGTAACGAAGTGTTTAAATTTAAAATTTTAAAAATCCGAAAGAATTTAACCCCTTCCCACACTTAAGATCTTGCAATGCCCTCATTTACAAGAAACCAGTAACAATTTAAATTATTGAGGGTGAGTAGCGTAGAAAAATGATTAAATTTTACCAAAGTTTCCAAACATATTGGCGTTTGTTTGTTGAATGATAAATGGTGAACATCATTTGTTCATTCCGTCTTGTTATTACATCACATTTGTTTTTCGTTTTGTCGTCAAAATTAGTAGCTTTTGCTGAACTTAATGCCAGACTTTGAAAATGCGTTGTTTTACCCTGTTGTGTACATGAGATAAAATACATACAATACAAATATAAACATGCATGGTAATTTGAAATGGGACTTAACATCCCACTTTCAAATTATAAATACGAAATATTAGTAACAAAATAAAAAAAATGTTAAAAATTACATAATAAAAGTATCACAATATTATATGTTTTAAACATAAGTAAATAAAAATAATAAAAGATAAAAATCACCAACGGGAACTGTATCAATCTGGATAGGGTTTCCATTTCATGTCGTCGGTCGGGTTCCACGGTTGGTTATAGGTGTACTGATAGGCTTGGTTGAGGTCGTAGAGAGTAAATGGTGATCGCATATCGGGCTGGTGTGGCGGATAGTAAGCAGGTCGGGTCAGTACGTAGTTATTTGGTACCTGAGGTGATAGCTGGCTCATGATCTGATTCTGATGATAGTGCCATCTATCATGCTATCGTTGCCTGGAATGCTCGTACACATTCTCGGCGTGCTGCTCGTACTGACTATGTCTAGCCTCGTTTGTCATTTCTACCTCATCTATACGCTGGTAAACGTCAGTAACATCTATACGCTGCTTTTAAAAATTTGTTTCTTTTAAGAATGAGGGCGATTCAAATCGTTGTCCTAGTCCGTCTCTCGACAAAATTTTAAAATTTGTTACTTTTTAAGCGTCGTTTTAAAAGAAAAGATTTTTGGGTTTTTTAATGTTTTTGGCATACTTTAATTCAATAAGATTAAAAATAATGATAACAAAATTTCTCGTCCCGCCCTCGAGCAAAGCAATTTCGGTTCAACGACCTAGTCTTCAACTCACGACGAATTTTTAGAAATCAATTTTTAATTTAGTGAAATAAAGTACATTTTTGTTTTTAAATTCACACCAAACTCAAATTTAAAATGCATAATATTAAAAATTCATATTAATATTATTAATATTTTTATACATTAATTTTACAAACTTATATTAAAAATATTAATTTTTAAAATATTTAAAAACTTAAATATTTATTTTAAAAATTTACAATAATAATTTAATATTAATTTAAAAATAAGGTAAAAAAAATTAAAAATCTTTTTGGTCTTTTATCCCACTTTAATCAATCAAATATTATTAAAAATATACACCCCTCTTTTGGGTAAAGTAATTTCGGCTATTTTACCTAGTTTTACTCATGACGAATTTCTGAAATATTTTGGATTGATTGATTAAAGATATTTATACCTTAAGAATAAACGGTAAATTTCGCAGTGATGTAATAAATTTTTGTATGATATCAATAATTTCGGTTTCGCATACCTAATTTTATTGAATACCAATTTAATACTTTATAGCGAACGATTCAGCGTTTATTATCAAAAGGTTAAAAGCAATAAATAAAAGCAAATAAAAACTGTACATGCTTACCTGTGAGAAAGAATTCTCAGAGACCTACTTTAGCCGACTCATAGGAGAGTCGTGTGATTTGGTTTTCCATAGCTACATAAGCGTAACCTTGATTCTTCAATAACTTTTCTTCTAAACATATGAACGGTCCTTCTCTGCATAGAGTAACAAATTCGGTATTTGAATATGTTTGATTGTTCGAACATTTACCTTTGTGTGACCATTTTCTGCATTTATGACATCTTTCAAGGTGTCGTGCTCTTCTTTTTGTTGCGGATTTTGATTTTCCTTTACCAAAATGTATCTTATGATGATCTTTCCTGAGTTCTTTCCTTACTTCGTCCATTTTGCTTCTTATGAATGATACCAGTTCACTCGGGAAGATGTTATTATTACGTTTAGTAATCATAGCGTGTAGTAGTAGACCATGGTTCAGATCAAAGGAATTCTTAATCTCGTAAAACCTAAAAAAATAAAAATTCTGAATGGAGGGAGAAGACTAGTTCTTTAGGGTCTGCTAGGGAAAGACCATTCGGATTCCATTCTCGGAAACTACACAAAAATAGAATATATAACTCTAACAGAAATATATATTATACTTAAAAGACTCGAATCTTCCCACACTTAGTTAGCTGTAGTATCAAAATTGTGATTCACTTCGTTGTCAACTTCCATTGGACCATGTATGTAATGTTTAACTCTGTGACCATTAACTTTAAATTCAATCCCATTTGAATTTATTAACTCTATTGTTCCGTATGGGAAAACTTTTTTAACTATGAATGGTCCAGACCATCTTGATTTCAATTTTCCAGGAAATAGCTTGAATCGTGAATTGAAGAGAAGAACTTTGTCTCCTTCTTTAAATTCTTTTGAACTTCTAATTCTTTTATCATGCCATTTCTTCATTCTTTCCTTATAGATTAACGAATTTTAATATGCTTCATGTCTTAATTATTCTAATTCGTTTAGTTGACTTAATCGTAGACGTCCAGCTTCATGCAAATCAAGATTGCATGTCTTCAAAGCCCAAAATGCATTGTGTTCAATTTCTATTGGAAGATGACATACTTTTCCGTAAACGAGTCTAAAAGGTGTGGTTCCAATTGGAGTTTTGTAGGCTGTTCAAAAACCCAGAGTGCATCCTCCAATTTCATGGACCATTCCTTTGGATTCGATCCTATGGTTTTCTCTAGAATACGTTTTAATGCTCGGTTGGTATTTTCAACTTGTCCACTTGTTTGTGGATGATAAGCGGTTGAGATTTTATGAGTTACTCCATATCTTTTGAGAACTTTCTCAAGTTGATTATTACAAAAATGAGTACCCCGATCACTTATTAAAGCTTTCGGTGTTCCGAACCTAGCAAAAAGACGTTTTAAGAAGTTGACTACAACTCGTGCATCGTTAGTTGGGAGAGCTTGTGCTTCCGCCCATTTAGATACATAATCAATGGCAACGAGAATATAGAGATTACTATGAGATTTTGGAAATGGACCCATAAAGTCAATACTCTAAACGTCAAATACTTCACATACTTGAATGACATTTTGTGACATTTCATCACGTTGACTTATTTTTCCGGCCCTTTGACATGCATCACAAGATTTACAAAGAAGGTGTGCGTCTTTGAAAATTGTAGGCTAATAGAATCCAACGTCGTAGACTTTTCTTCACCACCAACAAACCCACCATTTGATCACCACCTCTATTAACTCACCTCTACAACCGAAACCCGCTTCATTCTTTCTGTTTTCGGTTCAAACCAGTCATTAGATCATCCTCCTTCCATCACAACCATCACCACCTACGATTCCAATTTTTTTTTGTTTCTTCTATCGTGAACACAACAAAAACCACCACCTTTATGCTTTATTCGGTCACTGTTTTGGTTGCCATTTATGTTGCTTTTCCAGCTGTATCAAACCACCACAACGACCATTTTTCGATCACAACTACTGTTTACTGTCGCTATTTCTGTTAAACGATGACCACCACCATCTTTCACCATCATTCGAAACTCGTTCAAGAACACCCACCTTCACCACCTTGGGTTGATTGATGATATATAGTCAAGAACCACCACTTTAACAATCGAGCACCTTCCACATCCGGCACCTATAACACCCTCTACTGTTTCTATTTCTTTTAATTTCCTTATTCGAACAAAACCATCAACACCCCCATCGAACTATTTGTGTTACTCATGGTTCCTGTTCCGATCATCTTCGCCAAACAACCACTTCATAATACTGCAAATGCTGCTATTTCTCTTCTATGATGCTTCTGTCGAGTAATAAAAGAAAAGAGAAACGGTACTGCAATCTGTTTGGGCCTTTATTGGATTGTTGCTGCTATGGATTGTTGTTTCCAGTCTGTAAATTTTAAAGAAGAAGAACAGATATTTTAATGGGTTAAATAAAATTAATATGGGAAGAAATTAGAAAAGGAGATGCAAATCAGATGGTTTGGGTGTTGTTTGTGTTAATGAGAGGTCTCGAGGTTAATGAGAGGTCTCGGGTTCGAGCCCGGGCAGTGCGTTTTATTTTCTTTTTTAAAGCTTGTTACTCTAAGGTAGTATTTTCATTCTAATTTATTATTAGTTTTATAATTATTATTATTATAAGTGTTATTATTATTAATATCATTGTTATTATCATTATTAGTAAAAGTGTTATCATTATAGATATTATAGTTATTATTATTGTTACTGTCACACCCCCAAATAGGGCCTGGGGTATTTGTGGCTAATTATATCAAATCACAGTTGTATAAACGAGAACGACTCTATATGAGACATTTTATTGAGTTTTGCAGCGGAAGATAAATAGATTACATTGTATTTAGAGCATTAAATGTCTTTAATTGATATGATATGTAATGAATGAAGACTCCAAGCATGGCAAGAAATCATCATCAAAGTAGCAGATATACAGCGGAAGCAATATTTAAGTACCTGAGAATAAACATGCTTAAAAAGTCAACACTAGGTTGAGTGAGTTCATAGGTTTGTCATAAATAATGATTTCAGTAATAGATCACAAGATTTAATAAAAGATGATATATCATGTATATCAAAAGTATGCCAAGAGTGTATAATATCAAAACTAAACGATTTTACCCCGTAACAATACATATGTAATTGTCGAGATCATTATTATACCACCAATTGACCTGAGGTCAACAGTGCAGGACGTTACTCCCAATAGCGCTATCTATATTAATTCCGTTTGCCACTTTAGTTCATCTAGCAATTAATGATATTACAAAGCAGGGATTTGCATGTTTCAAATGAACACACAATAAAATACTCATGTTGGTCGTATAATAGTTTGTACTTGTGTCTATCATTTATAAAAATAGTACATGTATTCTCAGCCCCAAAATATAGATAAAAAGGGAGCAAATGAAACTCACGATACGATACGATAGTTTGTAGTAATTACGCATATGATGGCACTGAACAAGTACAGAGTTGACTTCGGATTCATGAACCTATATCAAGTATATATATCAACACATATACTTGTAATCAAATAAGTTTATATATGTTATTTCAAATGTTATATATTTCTGTATATTTACTTATATATATATATATATATATATATATATATATATATATATATATATATATATATATATATATATATATATATATATATATATATATATATATATATATATATATATATATATATATATATATATATTCTATATATAAGCATTTATTTGATAAAATAACATTAATAATGTTAATGAATAAAGAGTTGTATTATTTTGTAGTAACAATAATAATACTAGTAGTAAAAATAATAATAATTATAATAATAATATAGTTTTGATTATAGCAAAATGATAATTTTTGTAAAAATGATAATAACGATAATAATTTTAATAATAACAATACTAATAATAATAATTATACTTATGTTAAAAATGATAATAATAGTATTATTAATTATATAATGATATAAATACTAATATTAATAAATTTTGTTATTTTCATAATAATAATAATAATAATAATAATAATAATAATAATAATAATAATAATAATAATAATAATCATAATCATAATCTTAATAATGGTTATAATATTTAAAGTGATAAAATTAATAATAATACAATAATAATATTACTAATAATAATAATAATATTAGATAATACTAATAATTTTTAAATGATAATACTAGTATTAATAATGATAATATCATAAATTATGTTAATGATAATAATAATTAATAATGATAATGATAATTAATAATAACAATAATAATAATAATAATAATAGTAATAATAATAATAGTAATAATAATAATAATAATAATAAAATTACTACCTTTTAAGAAATAAGCCTTTAAAAAAAAGCCCCAAGCAAAACTCGAACCCGAGACCTCTCGAATACCCGCAATCATCTTTAACCATTCTTCTGTCTTAACATTTCTGATTTATACCGCGTATTTAATTTATTTAACCCAACCTTATTCCGTTCTATATTCTACTTCTTCTTCACTTATTACAAATCGATTAGACCAAATCATACACGTCGAAGTAAGTTGTTTGGGTTTAAGACTTAAATTAGAAACAAAAATAATCGGTAATTGAGAATTAAATTAACAGAATAATAATAATAAAAAATTAAAACAGAAAACTGCTGCTACTTCTCGAAGTAAAAAAAAAAATCAAATTTTGATTCAACAATTCATAGACTTTTAAACTATAATTCCTACATGAAAAAGTTTTCAATTCATACCTAGAAACTATTGGGATCGTCAATGGAACCAGAAACATCAAGATAATTACGAATTTTTCTATGAACAAACTGTTGACTTTTTTTAAATAAAACTTTGACTTAAAAATTTGAATTCGATACTAGGAATTGGAAGCTAAAATTTTGCAGGTAGTTTGAGTAAACAATTCCTAATAACACTACATTTACACAATTTTAAATGGAATTCGAATTAGAGGTTTGGCTAAAAAAAATGAAGAACAGAGGTTATCGGCTTCTTTTTTTTTTTTAATTTCAGTTTTCTCTTTGTCCGAATAGCAGAGCAAGCAGAGGGTTTTATAATGGTAATTGAATGATTGATAATAATTGATTAAGGTGGAGGTCGATTGGATCACAGCAGAGAAGAACAAAAAAAAAAATATCACGTTTAAATATAAAAATAAAAGCATGTCACGTTTTATAAAAAAAACTAAAAAGCAGATTTCTTAAAAAAATTAAAAGCAAGTTTAGTCAACAAGCGTAGGAGAAGAATATAAAAAAAATAAAATGTAGATATATATATATATATATATATATATATATATATATATATATATATATATATATATATATATATATATATATATATATATATATATAATGTGCACTGTTTTTGACTTCTATATATTTTTATTTTAATTGATATTATTTATAAATATATATTAATAATAATAACTTGATAATATTATTAAAAGTAATAATATTGATAATAATAATATTTTTAATATCATTAATAATAATAATAATAATAATAATAATAATAATAATGATAATTATCAATAGTAATAATAATAATAATATTATTATAAATAAGTTGTATTAATGTAATCAACAATAATAATACTAATAATAATAATAATATTAGTAATGATAATACTCATAATAATAATAATGATAATAATGTAAATGATGTTAATGATATTAATAATCATATAATAATAAATGATGAATAGTAATTATAATTTTGATAATAATAATAATAATATTATTTTTAATCATAATAACAATATTAATTATTGATATATTTTTTAAAAAGGATATTAATAATATTAATATATCAAATAAATGTGTAATTATTTACAAATAATTGTTCGTGAATCGTCGGAATCATAAAAAAGTTAGGTTTAAATTTAGTCGAAAATTTTTGGGTTGTTATAGTACCTACCCGTTAAAAGAAATTTCGTCCCGAAATTTGATTGTGGTCATCATGGCCAAAATAAAAATGTTTTCGTGACGATTATGAGTTGATAAATAGAGTTTTATCACTATTGAGTAATATAGATAAAACGATTCGATTACAAGAAGAGTATAAACGAAGCTATCGTAAAAGATTGAAATGAAGAAATATCTGTTTGCTTTAACTTTTAACGTAGTCACGATTAATTTCTAGAATTCAAGGGATTAAAGGAAATCTTCATAATCTGTACAAAATTTGATTCTCCGGTAATTAAGGAAATTGAGATTTTCTTTGATTAAATGGGGTAAATTGTCTCGATTGCTATGTCTGAAATTTCGCTATAAATTAGCTTCTTCTGTTTCATTATCTTAACCACTTCTATACTTTCATCCTCAATTCATACTTCCAAAAGATTTGTTAATATGCTCAATCTCGTATTGATCCTTGTTATTATATTGACCATACATACAGTCATTCTTCATTTTCATTTACCACCAGAGGAATTTGTTTTCTTCTACTATTCCCTTGGGGTTATAATATTTTTAATTCTCCCGTGTCTTTACGTTGCAATACGTATTGATATACACGGTTTGTAATTTCGGTGTTGTTATCGGGCTTTGTAATTTCCCTTATATGTCGGAGCTTTATGCTCTTATTTTCTCTTCCCGACTTTAAGTAAAGCAAATAATGGTCCAGAATTCGTAGGTATGAAGTTTCAAATGAACCTACTGTTCTAAGCAGAAAGGAATGTTGCATCATGATTTGATTTGTTAAATTACCAAAATTACTGAGGATAGAACTATCAAGAATATATGTTCTTGATATGTTCAGAGATTAAGTAGAATGTAAGAATCGTGTAACATGGCAAATGATGATTATAAAGTCTATGAATCATCATCTTCCATTAAAAATTTAGCATGACTTACTGTAATATAATCACGTTGGCCTGACGTCATTATGTTATACTAACTCATGTTTCAATTCCCAACACTTCTCCAGAAATCATTCATAATTTGAACTCGAATTTTACAAAATATAGAAACTTAAACAGTTTTCTTTATGTTGTAATAAAGATATCGTAAAGAGATAATTAATTGCGGACAAGAATTGTTATAAAGATATCTTCATAAATATCAAGGATATTTATAACGAAAGATACGACGATATCTTAGAATTTCTAATATCGAAGGATGATAAAGAAGATTTATCCGTAAAGGTTTAGAGTAAGGAGCAAGGTATTTGCTAAAGATCTTAGCAGATACTGAATTATTTGGATTCTTTGAAGGCAGGTTTAGTCATTGTGATTTTTCCATAGTCTCCTTCATGGTTTACTTAATCCGTTTTTCAGTTCCAAATCTGAGCTTTTTCAATACATCATTCTTTATCATCAAACTTTTGGCCATTAAGACCACCTATAGCTTTTGCTGCTTCATCAGCATTCACAACGTTAACATATCTGAATCGTTGGTTATCAATCTGAGGTGTGTTCAAGAATTTTGAAGAGTTTGAACGCAGATGGTAATCGTCAAGATACATATAATGTTCTAGAATTTTGAACGAATATTTTTCTGGGTTTATGAATAGAAGTGGTGTTCTAGCACAGTTTTGAACTCAAAGTATAGCTTTGAAAGACGTAAGAATCTAAAAGTGATACCATTTGTTAAATCTTGACTTGAATTCTGATTTGTCAAAATCAGAATATGTAATCAAATTTGAATTTGTTCTGATTTCTATGATAGAATATATATCGTTGTGAAAGTAGTGAGTATGCTTAACAATTTTTGAATTAAAATTAAGGATTGTACAGTGTAGCATATTAATTGTGAACTTATATATTTCTCGGGTATTACCTACCCGTTAAAAATTTCACAAGTAATATTTTGTACAAGAGAATTTTTTTTACAGTTTTTATGAAAATGTATATTTTCTGCAGATGTAATATAAATTTAATGAGTTAATATACTATTAAACTCATTTGATTTTAGCTGGAACTAGAAATGAATAATCTCTAAAACTTTAGAGATTACATAATCGCCGCAGAATATTTCTCCAATGAAGTTATGAATCAATACTTCATCGGTTATTGTTGTTGGTATCCATGGTATCTATGGGGCGTATGATGTTGATGTTCTAGGTACCGAGTGTGATGGTGAGGCGTTTGATGCGAATGTTGTTGTTGGTGATGCTGATGGTACTGATGGTACTGGTGGTGCTGGTTATGATGCTGGTGCTGCTGATGCTTGTAGATATCGCAGCATATTCTCCAGAGCCACCACTCAAGCGCAAAGCTCGTTGACTTCTTCTATTATACTGGGATGTTTGGTGGTTCGGACAAGAGGATGAATAAGATCTAGAATTCTAGATATTATATACTTGTGGCGGGATATCCTAGAAATGAGGGTGAAAATGGTGTCCCGGATTAGTTCGCCGGTAAGTGCTTCAGGTTCTTCACCAATATGGCAATGTGGTGGGTGAAAAGGATCACCTTCTTCACTTCTCCATTAATTAAGTCGGCTACGAACCCATCCCCAATCCATCCAGTATTGATGATGACTGATTGGTTCATTCGTTCCAGTTACACTGCCTGTGGAGCTCTAGGAATCAAGTGAGTGGTCCATATTATGTGATTGGAATAGGGTTTGATATGAATTGGGTGTTGAATACTGAATGATATCTCCGTCTCCTCGAATACGTATATATAGCAAAAAGAATCCATAATTTACAAAGAAAATTTAGGAAAAGTGTTAGACAAAGTCTATTGGGATAGATATGATAAGATATGATTTGTCTATACTCCATTTATACAATAATTGCAGTATGACGTGTCGAGAAAAAAAATGATAAGTATATAATCAGATAATCTTTCGATTAAAGACTTTTAATTCGTAATGGCCTATTCAGGTCTAGGGGCTTGAGCTATAGGATTCTTTAAATCAGTAATCCAAACCCTTCCATTCTAGAGTTTCGTAGACGCCATTCGTCAAGAAAGTTCAATGATTAAAATAAAGAGAAAGCAAAGATTGTGAAAGTAATGAATATGAGTAGTGATGAGATTATAATGTCTTTGAGATTCTCGATAACCCAATGACATTTTTCGGTTCGTAAACCGATGCATAAAGGCATAAGGCATATAGGTACATGATATAACAGGGAGTTATATACGTTTGAGTATGAATAGTAACAAATATAGGAGTTTCAAAAATCATGGATAATATTTCATGTAATACATATGTAATACACAAAACCATGATAGATGCCATAGGAATGCTGAGAATTTCAGAAATCCTGGTGTCGCATTTAAATGTGGTGGCGGAATTGGATAGTACTTAGGAGAGTGAGCAGAGTTCTTAGTTTGGCTTGGCATTCTAAGGAAGATTAAAGAGTTTAATAAGCATAGTTTCTAAGGTATAGTGTAGCATTTATCAATTAAAGGCAACAATTAAATACACTATGGTCAAGGAAAGTTGTAGTCTTACATTGCTAAAGTACCTAATTGTATAAGGCACACATAAAATGCAATTCTGGTTCTCTACAACAATACTTCTCTGATACCATTTCTGTCACACCCCCAAATAGGGCCTGGGGTATTTGTGGCTAATTATATCAAATCACAGTTGTATAAACGAGAACGACTCTATATGAGATGTTTTATTGAGTTTTACAGTGGAAGATAAATAGATTACATTGTATTTAGAGCATTAAATGTATTTAACTGAAATGATATGTAATGAATGAAGACTCCAAGCATGGTAAGAAATCATCATCAAAGCAGCAGATATACAGCGGAAGCAATATTTAAGTACCTGAGAATAAATATGCTTAAAAGGTCAAAACTAGGTTGAGTGAGTTCATAGGTTTGTCATAAATAATGATTTCAGTAATAGATCACAAGATTTAATAAAAGACGATATATCATGTATATCAAAAGCATGCCAAGAGCGTATAATATCAAAACTAAACGATTTTACCCCGTAATAATACATATGTAATTGTCGAGATGATTATTATACCATCAATTGACCTGAGGTCAACAGTGCGAGACGTTACTCCCAATAGCGCTATCTATAATAATCCCGTTTGCCACTTTAGTTCATCTTGCAATTAATGATATTACAAAGCAGGGATTTGCATGTTTCAAATGAACACAATAAAATACTCATGTTGGTCACATAATAGTTTGTACTTGTGTCTATAATTTATAAAAATAGTACATGTATTCTCAGCCAAAAAATATAGATAAAAAGGGAGCAAATGAAACTCACGATACGATACGATAGTTTGTAGTAATTACGCATATGATGGCACTGAACAAGTACAGAGTTGACTTTAAATTCACGAACCTATATCAAGTATATATATTAACACATATACTTCTAATCGAATAAGTTTATACATGTTATTTCAATTGTTATATATTTCTGTATATTTACTTATATATATATATATATATATATATATATATATATATATATATATATATATATATATATATATATATATATATATATATATATATATATATATTTGATAAAATAACATTAATAATGTTAATGAATAAAGAGTTGTATTATTTTGTAGTAACAATAATAATACTAGTAGTAAAAATGATAATAATTATAATAATAATATAGTTTTGATGATAGCAAAATGATAATTTTTGTAAAATGATAATAACGATAATAATTTTAGTAATAACAATACTAATACTAATAATTATACATATGTTAAAAATGATAATAATAGTATTATTAATTATATAATGATACAAATACTAATATTAATAAATTTTGTTATTTTCATAATAATAATAATAATAATAATAATAATAATAATAATAATAATAATAATAATAATAATCATAATCTTAATAATGGTAATAATATTTAAAGTGATAAAATTAATAATAATATAATAATAATATTACTAATAATAATTATATTAGATAATACTAATAATTTTTAAATGGTAATACTAGTAATAATAATGATAATATCATAAATTATGTTAATGATAATAATAATTAATAATGATAATGATAATTAATAATAACAATAATAATAATAATAATAATAATAATAATAATAATAATAATAAAAATAATAATAATAATAATAATAATAATAATAATAATAATAATAAAATTACTACCTTTGAAGAAATAAGCCTTTAAAAAAAAATGCCCCAAGCCGGACTCGAACCCAAGACCTCTCGAATACCCGCAATCATCCTTAACCATTCTTCTGTCTTAACATTTCTGATTTATACTGCGTATTTAATTTATTTAACCCAACCTTATTATGTTCTATATTCTACTTCTTCTTCACTTATTACAAATCGATTAGACCAAATCATACACTTCGAAGTAAGTTGTTTGGGTTTAAGACTTAAATTATAAACAAAAATAATCAGTAATTGAGAATTAAATTAACCGAATAATAATAAAAAAAATAAAACAGAAAACTGCTGCTGCTTCTCGAAGTAAAAAAAAAATCAAATTTTGATTCAACAATTCATAGACTTTTAAACTATAAATCCTACATGAAAAAGTTTTCAATTCATACCTAGAAACTATTGGGATCGTCAATTGAACCAGAAACATCAAGATAATTACGAATTTTGCTATGAACAAACGGTTGACTTTTTTGAAATAAAACTTTGACTTAAAAATTTGAATTCGATACTAGGAATTGGAAGCTAAAATTTTGCAGGTAGTTTGAGTATACGATTCCTAATAACACTGCATATACATAATTTTAAATGGAATTCAAATTAGAGGTTTGGCTAAAAAAAATGAAGAACAGAGGTTATCAATAGTAATAATAATAATAATAATATTATTATAAATAAGTTGTATTAGTGTAATCAACAATAATTATACTAATAATAATAATAATATTAGTAATGATAATACTCTTAATAATAATAATGATAATAATATAAATGATGTTAATGATATTAATAATCATATAATAATAAATGATGAATAGTAATAATAATTTTGATAATAATAATAATAATAATATTATTTTTAATCATAATAACAATATTAATTATTGATGTATTGTTTAAGAAGGATATTAATAATATTAATATATCAAATAAATGTGTAATTATTTACAAATAATTGTTCGTGAATCGTCGGAATCATATAAAAGTTAGGTTTAAATTTAGTCAGAAATTTTCGAGTTGTCATAGTTACTATTATTATTATTATTATTATCATTCTTATTATTAAAAGTATTAAAATTATCATTTGTATTAAAATTATCATTTTTATTACCATTAAAACTATCATTATTATTATTATTATTATTATTATTATTATTATTATTATTATTATTATTATTATTATTATTATTATTATTATTATTATTATTATTATTATTATTATTATTATTATTATTATTATTATTATTATTATTAGAATTATCATTATTTTTATTATTATTATCATTATTATTATTTTTAGGAATATTAATATTATTTTTATGAAAATTACTATTATTATTAATTTTATGAACATTATTATTATTATTATTATTATTATTATTATTATTATTATTATTATTATTATTATTATTATTATTATTATTATTATTTCTAAAATTAATATTATTATTCTTAACATTATTATCATTTTTATTATTACTAGTATCATTATTATTATTAAAAAATTATATTATTATTATTATTATTATCAATATTACTATTAATATTATTATTATTACAATAAAAATTAGTTATATAAAAATATAATTAACAAAACAATATTAATATTTTAATAATAAATATTAATTATTTATATAAAATAAATAAAATAAATAAAGTTAATTTGGTGATTTATGAAACATAAAAGTTACTAAAATAACAATTAATAATAAATATATAAATTTGTTCGATTACAATTATATGTGTTAATATATATATAAATGATATAGGTTCGTGAATCCGAGGCCAACCCTACATTGTTCAGTATCGTCGTATGCATATTTTTACTACAAAATATCGTATAGTCAGTTTCATTTGCTCCCTTTTTAAATACTTTCGCAATATATATTTTTGGGCTGAGAATACATGCGCTGCTTTTATAAATGTTTGATGAAATAGACACAAGTACTTAAAAACATTCTACGACTGAGTTATGATTACACCTAATATCACCCCTTTAGTCTGGTAACCTAAGAGTTAGTGAACGCCACTAATTGATGCGAATCCTAAAGATAGATCTATGGTCTTTAACACGCCCATGTGACAACTCGGAAATTTCCGACTAAATTTAAACTTTATCTTTATATTATTCCGACACAATAAGCAATGTTTGTTAAGTTAAATCTCAAGAATTTTAAACTGTGTTTTTACATTCATTTAACCTCGACCAAATTTCGACGATTCACGAACCATTATATGAATTGATATGATTATATATATTATAATAACTTGAGAATGTTAACAAAGTATTAAACGTATAATATATTACATGAACTTATTTACTTCAATATGTTTATCGATGGAATCAGAAGATAATATCAAAAGATTGAATTATCAGTTACATTATAATATGATTAGGGTCTCTGTTGTAAGTTCCACTGCGATTTGAGAAATCTATTCTTTTTAACGATATTCGGAATAATTTGTAAAGTGATTTACAAGTGAGAATAAATATTTCAATAAACGATAACTGGACAAAGGTTAGTAGAGATTAACTTTCAACATAATGAATACCTCGTGTCTTTGATAAGATAAATATTTAGTTTTCATATTATTGAAAACGTATATGATATAGGTGGAACCTTTTAAAGAATGAATTTGATTATATACAATAAGTTCGGATGTTAGAACTATAGATATATACATAACTTGCATCGTGTATTTAAAACGTGTTCATGTATAAGTAAACGATAGTAACTGTGATGACCTGAAAAATTTCGACTAATTTTAAATCAAACTCTCGATACGATTTACTATTTTTGACACGATAAGCTAAGTCTGTAATCCCGAGTCTCAAAATTTTTGAACTGTTTTCATTACATTCATTTAACCTTACCAGTTTTGACGATTCGCGAATAATTAATTGTAAATAGATATGTGTGTGTGTGTATATGTATATATATATATATATATATATATATATATATATATATATATATATATATATATATATATATATATATATATATATATATATGTGTGTGTGTGTGTGTGTGTGTGTGTGTGTGTAAGTTATAATCTGAAATATATTAATAAAATATTATGCGATTTAGTTATTGAAATTAAGAATGTAAAATAGTTTATGATTTAAAAATAAAAACTTTGAATACAGTATTTAAAAAATACTCGTTTTATTTTCTTAACGAAGTTAGTAGCAAATATTTTGTATATTAACAATTGAAATTAAATATATGAATATACAAAGAAATTCTATATATAATTATTTATATATTGTAACATAAATAATTTATAAACATTATAAGTAGGAATTTATAATAATTATTTATAAATAAATAATTACAAGTTAAAATATATTTGTTGTATTAATATTAATATTATTACTACTTTCATTATTATTAATATTAATATTTATATATATTAGTATTAAGTAATTATATGTAATATTATATATAATAATATATAAATAAGAATAGATATGAATGCAGATATATATCCCAATCAATTGTCTACTTTTCCTGAAATTCCGTGAGTTAGTGTCGGTAATCTAATAGTAAACATATCCGTGTAATTGGACTTATGAAACACAATTATTGTTTTCTTTTCACTATCTATTATTCTTCGAATAGAATTGCATATACACTTGCATACATCTTACATATAATCACAGAGGTACAAACACCTTCCACTTGATCAACCATATTAACCACACCACTGATCATCCCCTCTCCTTATAAACTTCCTGATTTTTGCAAACCATCTCTTATTTCTCTTCTATTTGGTTCCTGTTTTTAATGAACATCCTTTGAACCACCTTGTGTTCTTTCCTACCCCTGTTTTGTGGAACCATCGACCATCACAACTAGTCACCACTTCTACTGCAACATTTTATCTTCTGTCGAACGACCACCATAAAGACTACTACTGGTATCATTTTTTGTCTCTCTCTCTCTTCTTTCTTTCGAAACCCACAACAACAAATGTTAGACTGCTGCACTAATGTTGTTGTTACAGTTACTATTTGCAACAGCCACTACCCACACCGTCGACCATCATTAATTATAATCCGTTTAAACACTCAACAATACGACTTCTTGTTTGTTATTTCTGCTGCTATCTTTGTTGTTAATTCAAACCCACCATGACCACAATCACTGATGCAGCTCACAGCTGTTTAGTCGAAACCATTACCTTTTATATACCATGGATAAAATTTTGCTGCAACTATCTTGTACCTACTAGAACCAAATAAACCAATCCAATAGCTAGGATATAATTGTTGGTGAGTGCTTTTCTTTTTGGCCGACATTCACCATATAAATATTACCCCACTTGCCAACTTTTCACTAGTGGATTTCATGTGTAAACGTGGTATAATAAAATAATGAAACGGGCAGATAACTTGAACAATTGATAAAAATCGACCCATTATACCTCACTTGAAACAGGACCGATAAAAACATTTTAAGAACCAAATGATGACGAATGGTAGAAAACATTGATGATAATTGTGATGGTTATGATGATATGCGTTTAATGATGATGAGAATAATGATTAGATGAAAATTTGTGACTAGCTGTACCAATCTATAGCGATTAAAATGCTTTTCTTGCTTTTTCTCCTTATTCGTATACGTGACAAAACCACAAGACTATTATGTAATTGCTTTTGTGGACCACTTTTGTTCCCCTCCTTTCTAATCGACTAGAGTGATACCATTACAACCAAACACCATTGAAATTATTGATTTTCTGTTTCTGCTTTTGTAACGAGACCCAAACGCAACCCTTGATATATTTCCATTCGATCTTTTAACAAATGATGAAGAGGATGATACCGGGAAGATTAGGGGAGTGATGATACGTGAGGCGATGATGATAGAAGTTAAAGGAGATGGCGACTATGGTGAATCACGAGTGACGTGATGATAAGTTTTGATCGATATGTTTTTCTTGCTTCTGTTTGACGAGCTCCAAGAACTCCACAAAAACAACCCTAGTCGATTTTCTTATTGCTTCTTCTACTAAGGTTTCTATTCAGTTATAAACAAAAGAACGAAAACCTCCTGTATTGCTTATTGCACTTCACTCATTAGGGCCATTTAAATCATGATGGGCTCTTAATTGTTTGGGCTATTAAATGGATATTGGACTTCACAATAGTTAATGATAAAGAAGATGAATGAGACCATGTATGACGATGATGATGTTAATTACGATGATGATGATGATAGTATTATGATAGAGATGGAGTGGCGATTATAATGAGGAAAGAATTAGGATTATGATGTCGATTATGGTTAAGATTAGATGTTACATAATTATGATAATGTTATGATGATGATTATGGCGTGATATGATGATGTTTAGGATTAAGGTATGATTAAAATACTGATAATGATACATAAAGATGATGATGGCAGTTTATATGATTTTAATCATGATTAGATTATGTGATTATGAGAAGATAATTATAATTGAATTATAATGATGATTTTGATGACATAATACATGAGTAAATGATGATGAGGATCTATTAATATATGGTAACGGTTTATGATGAATACAATGAACGTAATCGACTGAATTTTGGTGAAAAAGAAGAAAAATGAAACAGACTAAAACGGGTTGAGAGAATTTAAGAGTTAGTTAAATCGGAAAGATACAAGGCGGAATAATAGTTAAGGATATTAGCGGGTAGCAAGAGGTCGCGGGTTCGAGCCTGAGCAGTGGCATTTTATTTTTGAAGCTCATTTCTTCAAAGGTTGTACTCTTTTATTATTATTAGTATTAGTATTAGTATTATTATTATTATTATTATTATTATTATTATTATTATTATTATTATTATTATTATTATTATTATTATTATTATTATTATTATTATTATTATATATTTTATTATTATCATTATTATTAACATTAATTGTATTACTAATAGTACCATTAATATTATTATTATTATTACAATAAATATTATATATATAAAATATAATTATTACATATAACATAAATATAACTAATATTACAAACTACTATGTTTTAACATGTTAACTAATATATTATTTTTATAACACTAATTAAATTATATATCATATATATAATATAACCTATTATAAGTACTAATATAATTATATTAAAATATATATATAAACTTAATTGATTAATATTACAATGTGTTACTATATATACTTAATATAGGTTCGTGAATCCGAGGCTAACCCTGCACTGTTCAATGTCGTCATATGTATTTTACTACAAAATACAGTACTTTGAGTTTCATTTACCTTTTTACCCTCTATATTTTTGGGCTGAGAATACATGCAAATTTTTTTATAAATGTTTTACGAAATAGACACAAGTAATCGAAACTACATTATATGGTTGAATGATCGAAGCCGAATATGCCCCTTTTGCTTGGTAACTTAAGAATTAGTAAACCGATCTACTAATTGACGCAAATCCTAATGTGATGACCCACGAACGTCATAACATGTATTATATACATATTTTAATAAATATAAGAGTTTTTGATATATATGGAATCATGCAAATAATATTTATATACGAAATGATTAAAAATTTACTATTAAACGATTCTATTTCAAATTAAAATTTTTACGTATTAAGTCATTTTATTTTTATGATATAATTTTTGTATTTTTTTTTAAGAAACAAAGTTAAATTAATAATGTACAATTTGTAAAGCACAACGTACAACGTGTAGCTTAAATAGTTGAATTTAAATTAATTCATTTACTATTCACATGAAAATGACATGATAGAAATTATTAATTATAAGTTACATAGAATACCCCTGAAGTATTTAATAAATACGACTTTTTAAAATTTTAAATTCAATTTACGATTATAATATATGTCGACGAGGTACACGATAAAATATTGTGAGCTGTAAAACCAATCCATGCGATCGCATGGGAATTGGTCATGGGAGCCATGCGATCGCATGGTGACAGATCCCAGCAAACATCTATAAATTTCATCGATTTTTGTTCATTTGTTGCACAATTACTCCCTCTGTTATATTATTATTATTATTATTATTATTATTATTATTATTATTATTATTATTATTATTATTATTATTATTATTATTATTATTATTATTAAGATTAATATTATTATTAATCTTATTATTATTAGTATTATTAATAATTAGTATTATACATAAAATACTACGACGAGGTTATGAGCGTGTCACTTTCAAAAATGGGTTTTCGAGCGGGATAGAGCTAAGGAAAATATGGGTTATTACTAAGGAGGTTATGGGTATTGTTCAAGGGTTTTGTTTGCAAGTCAAAACTAGTGTTTATCATCTCCGTTACGTCTACGTACTTTCCTACAATATTGAATCTCAATATTGATATGTATGTACTTATATTTCATCTTTTACATAATAATTGTGTATCCATATCTAGTGCTCGAGTATATATATATTTGTACATGCTTGTATGCTAAATTTTGTCACTAAATAGTTTATAATGAATCACGAATTAAATACATATATTACTGGTAAAAGGTATATGATATACATGTTTTTGGAAAGCTAGTGAAAAGTCAATAACTTTTCATTTAGATATCGAATAGTTTCGATGAACGGATTAAAAGATATAAGCAACTGAATTATTATTGACGTTAATTGAAATTGCTTTTGAATCTACAATTAAGATTTAAACAACTTGTTTACGAGATTGATAAAATGGATTTTTAAATATTACCAACCGAATAAATGAATCCTTATATAAGGCACGTCTCGTTTTGTTGAACTAAAGTCAGAATGACTTTTGATAAACTTTTGTATGTTGATCTCGAGCATTAGGGTTGTGATACACTATGACCAGACCTAGCTTGATAGACATTTATTGACCAACATATGTTCTCTAGGTTGAGATCTACGATTATTTGATATTCTGGGTTTCGGTCACATTACGATGAACAACTTTATGTGCTGCTAAGGTGAGTTTCATTTGCTTCCTTTTTAAATGATTTGCAATATATATTTTTGGGCTGAGAATGCATACACTTTGTTTTAAAAACAATGGACACAAGTACATACTAAATTCTATACTGAGTTTGAACCGAAAATCCCTTAGCTTTGGTAACTAGTAACTGCCAGTTATAAGAACTGGTGGGCGCGAGTAGTAGTATATGGATCCATAGGGCTTGATATCCCCGTTCGAGCTAGAGCACTAACCTTTTAACGAACGTATGCTATTTGAGATGCGTACACGTTGGTTTGCGTGTATTATTAAGATGATTATACAAAGGGTACAAATTATGTATACGTTAAGTTTAGTTACCAGGGTGCTCAATCTTGTAGAATATTTTGATAAACGTTTCTGGATGAAACAACTGAAATCTTGTGATCCATCTTTATATACAGATTATGCGAAACATACAAACTATGAACTCACCAACCTTTGTGTTGACACTTGTTAGCATGTTTATTCTCAGGTTCCCTAGAAGTCTTTCGCTGTTTGCTTATATATTAGACAAGCTATGTGCATGGAGTCATACATGCTTTATTCAAGAAAATATTGCATTCACCAAATCATCACCATGTATCTTATTTTTGACTGCATTGTCAACGGAAGTACTATTGTAAACTATTATATTACGGTGATTGTCTATATGTAGAATTGTAAGACCCGATTATTTATAGTGTACATAAGTGTATATAAGTGTAATGTACGGTACTTGAAACGGGGTTCTGTTGCGTGTATTTAAAAATACAAAAGGAGCTGAACTGGCAGGGTTGCGCGCCGCGCGGCCTTGTGGCGCGCCGCGCCAACTGTCTGTGACAGATCCCTTTCTCTTTGTAAATTAGATATTTTGGGGGTATTTTGGTAATTTCACATCAAGGCCGAGTTTAATGCTTGGTTCAGTAGTTTGGGAGCTCATTTACTCCCTTGTTCACCAACCTTATCACCTCCCAATTTATTTTAGTGAGAGAGTGAGTTTTAGAGAGGGAAAGCTCACTTTGAAGAGGAAGGAGAGGGTTTCTTGCTAAAGCCCAAGTTCTAAAGTTGTTCATCTCGTCATTATCTTCGTTTTGGTAGTTGTGGTATGCTCTAATCTTAATTCCTTTGTTTAATTCGATTTAGGGCTAGGGTTGAGTCAAAGGTGGACATAAAACCCACTTTTGGTTAATTTGGGTATTCTTGGGTAATTTGGGTCATATAGACTCAATATTGAGTTAACTAGGGTTTTGGAAGTGTTAATTGTTGTTATGAAACCCTAATTGGCTAATAATTTGCTAGAACACCTTAGGGAAGTGTAAATGGGTGTGATTTGGGTATAAATGACCCAAAATGGGTGTATTGACTTTTATTGAGTCAAACGGGTCAAAATGGACCAAGATTGGTTAACGTTAGTGTTTTGTGTTAAAATCTAGTGATTTAAAGTGTATGAAGGCCTTGAGTGCCAAGAGTTAGGGTTTTGTGATGAGTTAACCCGATTTTAGGGTTAAGGGTGCAAATGGGTCGGATTTGCACCATAGGTCAAATTGGCTCTAGGAGTGAGCTTTAGAGTGTTGACCAACTTGAGTTATGATTTTGATATTGTGATAAATGTAATAGGTGCGTTACATTGAAGTGTTCAAGCTCGGTTATCTTTCGACAAGAGATTTTGAGGTGAGTGGAATATCTATATATGTATGTATATGATTTATGTACCGTGTTGATGGTGTCACATAGCCGTTTTGTGACCAAGGTTGTGGGACTTAGCCGTATTAGTCCATGTTTTGTACTAAGGCACATAGCCGTGTTTGTGCATTTAGTGGCGAGTAATAGCCGTGTTTTACTCCCACGTTGTTATTTGAGTTACCCGTACACATAGCCGTGTTGGTGTACGAAAGCGTGAGTAATAGCCGTGTTCTACTCACATTGAGCAAGTGATGCCATAGCCGTTTTTGGAACACTTGAGGGGTGATGCCATAGCCGTTTTTGGAACACCTCGGGGGGTTAGCATGCCATAGCCGTTTTTGGAAGCTAACGAATGTTATGAACATCGATGACTTGTTTCGCGAAGTCGTTCCCTAGCGAAGAGATTGGTTAACCATGATTTATTGTTGTTCATACTAGCATTTGATTATTGTTATGAGTATTTATGCTATGATTATTGCTAGTGATACGTTTGGTGATACTAGCTTGCTTATCGAGATTTGTCATGTGTTATTTGATATCATGGATGCGTGTGGGTAAGTTGTATATGCATGTATATATATGTTTTACTCACTAAGCTTTGCTTACCCTCTCGTTGTTCACTATTTTTATAGGTTCCGGTGTGGACAAGGGTAAGGGCATCCGGTTGGATTAGAGATCCCGTCTTGTTTAGTGACGCTTTTGGGATGTGATGATTTTGGAGTTTGACCGAGATTTGGGTAGTTTAACCCCAAACACCATGCTCGTTGTATCGTTTGGCAATGAAACTTTTCGTGGTCGAAACTCTAATTTGTATTAAACATTGTATTTTAAACTTAGTGGCGTTTTGGACACGTGTGGGCCCCACTTTGTAAAACTCGCTCAAACCTTAGTTATGTGCTAGTTTTACATATATGAATGTATGGTTAAAAGCGTTTTGGCTAAAAAGGTCGGGAACTAGTCAAACATTTTCGTTAAATAGACTTCCGGGGACAGCGGGCTGTCCAGGCGATTTGGCGCGCCGCGCGGCCATCTGGCGCGCCGCGCAGATGGTCTGCACCAGAAAATTTTTTTTGTTTGCAATTTCGTCGTGTTCGGTCGGTTACGGTTTGGGTTGTTACAAGTGGTATCAGAGCATGGTCTAAGGGATTTAGGTGACTTGAGATAGGCGCCTAGACTTAGACTTTGTGTGCGTGTTTATGCGGGACTTGTAGGACTTTGGGTCGGATCGGTATGATTAGTGCATAGGTTTATGTGAACTAATCATGCGCTATTTGTTTGTGTTGTGTTTAGCAATCATCGAGCGAGATGGACGTTGTACTAGCGAGTTAGCGCGACGTGCTTGCGTGGTAATGACTAGCTACCATTACTACGGGTGCAAATCGGGTCAAACAAGCAATGTACGACGATTGTTGAGCAAGATGGGGTAGTGTGGTGTATACGTATGTAATTGGGTATAATTGTCCTTTCGTTTCATGGTTTAACCTAATTCGTTTTATAGAATGAAGACGAGAAACGGTCCTGATCATGAAAACGGGAGTACAAGTGAAGACGCCGAGTTCTCGACCAAGGTCGAGGCCGTCTTTAAGAAGTTGAAATCGGATTTTCTTGCGGATGTCCGAAGGGTCTTCCAAGAGTCGGTCGATGGGCAAGTGACCGAAATGATAAATGAACGATTGAAGGCCACTATTGAAGAGGCCCTTGATGCTAGAAACGTTTATCCTCGAGGTGAAGGGGGCGATGGAAAGAGAGACTTCCACTACAAAAATTTCAAGGATACTCAACCTCCGACGTTTAATGGGGTGAGGGATCCGTTGAAAAGTACTTGTTGGATTTCGGACATCGAGGGGGCCTTCCGTACCGCGGAGTGTCCTCCCGAGAAGAAGGCGAGGTTTGGGTCTAGCATGTTACGTGAAGAAGGCAAGTTGTGGTGGGATGATAAAATCAATTTGTATGGCGAGGAGCAATGCATGGGCTTGACGTGGGAGGAGTTCAAGAAAGAGTTTTTCAAGGAATACCGAACTTCATCCGATCTTGATCGAATTCGGGACGAGTTGCATCATTTGCAACAAGGTTCCATGGATTTAGTTACCCTCAAGTCTACATTCTTGGCAAAGACTCGTTTTTGCCCGGAGTATGTGGGTGATGATCATAAGCTTATGAAAGATTTTTATCGTACTTTGAATGCCGACTACAAGAGCAAGATTAGCCGGGGTATGGCTAAGACTTTCGATGAATTGTTTGAGTTGGCTCGGGGTTTTGAGCCGGAGGTGCCTAGGAAGAGTGATTTTGTTTTCTCGAAAAGGAAGTTTGAAGGTTCGAGCTATTCGAATTTCTCAAACAAGAAGTCTAGGAAAGGCACCGAGAGCGTTAATAGTGTGAAGAAAGGTGGCACAGGTACTTTTGCGCCCACTTGTTTTAATTGTGGGAAGTCGGGTCATTACGCCCGTGAATGCACGGTCAAGACGGTTACGTGTTTTAATTGCGGTAAAGTGGGGCACAAGAGGCCGGAATGCCCCGAGTTGAATAATGATCATGTTAAGAAGATTGAGAAGGGGGCGGGGTCGGCTAGAGGGCGAAACTACTTGATGACGAACGAGGAAGCCAAACAATCCAACGAAGTTGTTTCAGGTACTTTCATGGTTAATTCTAATCCGGCAAGGATTCTTTTTGATAGCGGTGCAAATTTGTCGTTTGTGTCTCCTAAATTTGTGCCTAAACTTGATAGCCCGCTAGCTAAGTTAAGTCGTCCGGTAGAAGTCGAAATAGCGGACGGCAAGACGGTGCTAGTGGTTGATGTGTGTAAAAATTGTGATGTTGTTTTTGGTGCCGAAACTTTTAAAATTGATCTTATTCCAATGACCTTGGGCGACTTTGATATCGTTGTTGGTATGGATTGGCTCGATCGTTATAGAGCCAATATTGCATGCCATGATAAGTATATTCGTGTGAAGACCCCAAGTGGGGGAGAAATGATTATTCATGGCGATAAGAGAAGAAGACCGGTGCCGATATGCACTTTTGCACGGGCACGTCGTTCCGTTGTTACCGGTGGCATGGCTTTCCTTGCTTATGTTGTTGATACTCGTAATGAGCCACCACCTATTCGTGAAATTCCGGTAGTTAATGAGTTTGAAGATGTCTTTCCGGATGAGTTACCGGGTGTCCCGGCGGAAAGACAAGTCGAATTTCGCGTCGAGTTGGTTCCGGGGGCTACCCCCATTGCTAAAACTCCTTATCGTTTAGCACCAACGGAGATGCAAGAGTTATTGAATCAAATTCAAGAATTGCTCGAGAAGGGTTTTATCCGACCGAGTGCTTCGCCATGGGGCGCTCCGGTCTTATTTGTGAAGAAGAAAGACGGTAGTATGCGTATGTGCATTGATTACCGTGAGTTGAATAAAGTGACGATCAAGAATCGTTATCCACTACCTAGGATCGACGATTTGTTTGATCAACTCCAAGGCGCAACGTATTTCTCTAAGATCGATCTACGGTCCGGCTATCATCAAATGCGGGTCCGTGAGGAAGACATTGAGAAAACGGCTTTCCGAACGCGTTATGGGCATTATGAGTTTGCGGTTATGCCTTTTTGGTCTTACGAATGCACCGGCGGCATTCATGGATCTTATGAACCGGGTGTGCCAACCTATGTTGGACAAGTCGGTTATTGTATTCATTGACGACATACTAGTCTACTCGAAAAGTATGCACGAACATGAACGTCACTTACGTGAAGTTTTGAAGACGCTAAGAAAAGAGAAGTTGTATGCAAAGTTCTCTAAATGTGAATTTTGGCTAAGGGAGGTTCAATTCCTTGGTCACATTGTGAACGAAAGCGGTATCCAATTGGATCCGGGGAAGATTGAGACGGTGAAGAGTTGGGGACGACCGACTACGCCCACGGAGATCCGAAGTTTTCTCGGATTGGCCGGTTATTATCGTCGGTTTATCCAAGACTTTTCTAAGATTGCTTCTCCATTAACAAAGTTGACGAGGAAGAGTGCTAAGTTCAATTGGGAAAACGAGCAAGAAATTGCTTTTCAATTATTGAAAGAGAAGTTATGTCAAGCTCCGGTGTTAGTGTTACCGGAAGGCGTCGAAGACATGGTGGTTTATTGTGATGCTTCCTTAAATGGGCTCGGGTGCGTTCTTATGCAAAGGGGTAAAGTCATTGCTTATGCCTCTCGACAATTAAAGGAACACGAAACGAGGTACCCGACTCATGATCTTGAAATGGCGGCGGTTGTGCATGCGTTGAAAATTTGGCGCCACTACTTGTATGGTGTCAAGTGTACGATATATTCGGATCATAAGAATTTGAAACACCTTTTTACTCAAAGGGATTTGAATTATCGTCAACGTAGATGGATGGATGTGGTGAAAGATTATGATTGTGAGATACTTTACCATCCGGGTAAGGCGAATGTGGTCGCGGATGCGTTAAGTCGAAAGACTCAACATCCGGCGATACGTATAACATCGTTACGTTTGATTATCACTAACGACTTTCTTGAAAAGATGGGTGAAGACCAAATAGAGGCTTATGTTCACGATAAGCACACGGAACGAATTGTGGGCCAATCGGAGTTTATTACTATGGGTCCGCGGGGTTTGTTGTCCTTTCAAGGAAGGGTGTGGGTGCCTAAGACGGGTGATTACCGACGGGTGCTACTCGACGAAGCACATAAGTCGAAATATTCCATTCATCCGGGCGCGACGAAAATGTATCATGACTTGAAGAAAGATTATTGGTGGCCGGGCATGAAACGTGATGTTGTAAAATACGTTGAACGATGTGTTACTTGTTTGCAAGTTAAAGCCGAACATCAAAAGCCGTATGGTAAGTTGCAACCGTTAGAGATCCCGAAATGGAAATGGGAGCACATTACCATGGACTTCATCACTAAATTACCTAAGACGGCGAGAACTCAATATGATTCGATTTGGGTTATAGTGGATCGGTTGACGAAAAGTGCTTTGTTTCTTCCCATTAAAGAAGCAATATCGTCGGAGGCCTTGGCTAAGTTGTTTATCAAGGAAGTGGTCTCGCGACATGGCGTTCCTATATCTATTATTTCGGATCGAGATACCCGTTTTACATCTCGATTTTGGGAAAAGTTTCACGAAGATATGGGTACACAATTAAAGTTGAGCACGGCGTATCATCCTCAAACGGACGGTCAAACCGAACGTACGAACCAAACTTTGGAAGATATGTTACGGGCGTGCATTATCGATTTCGGTGGTAGTTGGGATGAGCATCTACCTTTGGTGGAATTTTCGTACAATAATAGTTTTCATACTAGTATCGGGATGCCACCGTACGAGATGCTTTATGGTCGAAGATGTCGAACTCCCATTTGTTGGGGAGAAGTGGGACAAAGGGAAATCGGGAGTACCGATTTGGTTCTAGAGACGAATAACAAGATTGATATTATCCGGGAGCATTTGAAAAAGGCTCAAGATAGGCAAAAGTCGTATGCCGATAAACGTAGACGAACGATCGAATTCCAAGAGGGCGACATGGTTATGCTTAAGGTTTCGCCATGGAAGGGTATTATTCGATTTCGAAAACGGGGAAAGTTAGGTCCTCGGTTTATTGGACCGTTTAAAGTTTTAGCTCGTGTTGGTGAAGTTGCATATCGATTGGAATTGCCCGAAGAGCTTACGGGGATCCATAACACGTTTCATGTTTCTCACCTCCGTAAGTGCCTTGCGGATGATTCTTCATGGATGCCTTTAGATGAAATTGAGCTAAACAATAAGTTGGAGTATGTTGAAGAGCCAATTGCAATACTTGATGAAAAGGTCAAGAGGTTGAGGCATAAGGAGGTTAGGACTTTTAAAGTTCAATGGCGGCGGAATAAGGGTTCCGAGTTCACTTGGGAACCTGAAGAGTTTGTGTTGGTTTATCTTCCCGCTTGTCATGCGGCATGGATTGCGAGGTCGCAATCCGAATAAGTGGGGAAGAGTTGTAAGACCCGATTATTTATAGTGTACATAAGTGTATATAAGTGTAATGTACGGTACTTGAAACGGGGTTCTGTTGCGTGTATTTAAAAATACAAAAGGAGCTGAACTGGCAGGGTTGCGCGCCGCGCGGCCTTGTGGCGCGCCGCGCCAACTGTCTGTGACAGATCCCTTTCTCTTTGTAAATTAGATATTTTGGGGGTATTTTGGTAATTTCACATCAAGGCCGAGTTTAATGCTTGGTTCAGTAGTTTGGGAGCTCATTTACTCCCTTGTTCACCAACCTTATCACCTCCCAATTTATTTTAGTGAGAGAGTGAGTTTTAGAGAGGGAAAGCTCACTTTGAAGAGGAAGGAGAGGGTTTCTTGCTAAAGCCCAAGTTCTAAAGTTGTTCATCTCGTCATTATCTTCGTTTTGGTAGTTGTGGTATGCTCTAATCTTAATTCCTTTGTTTAATTCGATTTAGGGCTAGGGTTGAGTCAAAGGTGGACATAAAACCCACTTTTGGTTAATTTGGGTATTCTTGGGTAATTTGGGTCATATAGACTCAATATTGAGTTAACTAGGGTTTTGGAAGTGTTAATTGTTGTTATGAAACCCTAATTGGCTAATAATTTGCTAGAACACCTTAGGGAAGTGTAAATGGGTGTGATTTGGGTATAAATGACCCAAAATGGGTGTATTGACTTTTATTGAGTCAAACGGGTCAAAATGGACCAAGATTGGTTAACGTTAGTGTTTTGTGTTAAAATCTAGTGATTTAAAGTGTATGAAGGCCTTGAGTGCCAAGAGTTAGGGTTTTGTGATGAGTTAACCCGATTTTAGGGTTAAGGGTGCAAATGGGTCGGATTTGCACCATAGGTCAAATTGGCTCTAGGAGTGAGCTTTAGAGTGTTGACCAACTTGAGTTATGATTTTGATATTGTGATAAATGTAATAGGTGCGTTACATTGAAGTGTTCAAGCTCGGTTATCTTTCGACAAGAGATTTTGAGGTGAGTGGAATATCTATATATGTATGTATATGATTTATGTACCGTGTTGATGGTGTCACATAGCCGTTTTGTGACCAAGGTTGTGGGACTTAGCCGTATTAGTCCATGTTTTGTACTAAGGCACATAGCCGTGTTTGTGCATTTAGTGGCGAGTAATAGCCGTGTTTTACTCCCACGTTGTTATTTGAGTTACCCGTACACATAGCCGTGTTGGTGTACGAAAGCGTGAGTAATAGCCGTGTTCTACTCACATTGAGCAAGTGATGCCATAGCCGTTTTTGGAACACTTGAGGGGTGATGCCATAGCCGTTTTTGGAACACCTCGGGGGGTTAGCATGCCATAGCCGTTTTTGGAAGCTAACGAATGTTATGAACATCGATGACTTGTTTCGCGAAGTCGTTCCCTAGCGAAGAGATTGGTTAACCATGATTTATTGTTGTTCATACTAGCATTTGATTATTGTTATGAGTATTTATGCTATGATTATTGCTAGTGATACGTTTGGTGATACTAGCTTGCTTATCGAGATTTGTCATGTGTTATTTGATATCATGGATGCGTGTGGGTAAGTTGTATATGCATGTATATATATGTTTTACTCACTAAGCTTTGCTTACCCTCTCGTTGTTCACTATTTTTATAGGTTCCGGTGTGGACAAGGGTAAGGGCATCCGGTTGGATTAGAGATCCCGTCTTGTTTAGTGACGCTTTTGGGATGTGATGATTTTGGAGTTTGACCGAGATTTGGGTAGTTTAACCCCAAACACCATGCTCGTTGTATCGTTTGGCAATGAAACTTTTCGTGGTCGAAACTCTAATTTGTATTAAACATTGTATTTTAAACTTAGTGGCGTTTTGGACACGTGTGGGCCCCACTTTGTAAAACTCGCTCAAACCTTAGTTATGTGCTAGTTTTACATATATGAATGTATGGTTAAAAGCGTTTTGGCTAAAAAGGTCGGGAACTAGTCAAACATTTTCGTTAAATAGACTTCCGGGGACAGCGGGCTGTCCAGGCGATTTGGCGCGCCGCGCGGCCATCTGGCGCGCCGCGCAGATGGTCTGCACCAGAAAATTTTTTTTGTTTGCAATTTCGTCGTGTTCGGTCGGTTACGGTTTGGGTTGTTACAAGAATTCATCAGATGTCGAAAACCTTTGATTTAAATATTCATTTATGGTGTGCCTTTTCAAAAGAATGCAATATTTACAAAACGTATCATATAGAGGTCAAATACCTCGCAATGAAATCGATGAATGACGTGTTCGTCCATATGGATTTGGAGCGATCGTCACAGTTGATATCATAGCGTTGGTCCTAGTGAACCAGGTCTTGCATGAGTGTGTCTAACTGATAGTTGTTAGAATGCATTAGTAAGTCTGGACTTCGACTGTGTCTACATGTCAAAAGTTTTACTTATCATTTCTTGTCAGAAATTACATGCTTATCATTCTTAAGTCTAGACACGTTTACCTGCAATTATTGCATGAATAGTGTGTAGATAAAATTCATATCTCAGCGTATCTGCTAATACATATCTTAGCATATCGGATACTGTAAACTTTTCCTGACATCTTCCGAAAATTTCTCCGTGATTTATGGAATTTGGTATTATATATACATATGTAAATTATGTATTGAAGAATACCAAACTAAATTCTATAATCTAATTCATATAAAAAATTATCTCCCTAATTATACAAGATGGATCCCGTATCTAGTTCAAATTCCTTAAATTCCGACAGCTATTCCGATATGGATATTCACCTGAACTCCGAAGACAGTGTAACCGGAATAGATCAACCAATTAGCCATCATCTATTCTGGATGAATTGGGGATGGGTTCGTAGCCTCCTCAATCATTGGATACAAGAAGAAGGTGATCCCTTCCATCCACCGCATTGCCCTCTTGGCGAAGAACCTGAAGCACTTACCGGCGAACCTGTTCGTAATACCATTTTCTCTCTCATTTTCAGAGTATCTAGTCATGATTATATACTATCTCACATTCTAAATCTTATTCATCCGCTCGTCCGAACCGACAATCATCCCGGTGTAGTAGAAGAAGTCAACGAGCTTCATGCTCGAGTGGTGACTTTAGAGAATATGGTACAAAGGTTACAAGCACCAGCAGCATCACCAGCATCAACAGTACCACCATCATCAACGTCAACAGTATCATTACCACCACCAACAACAACATCCGCATCGCACACCTCAATATCACAATCTGTACCTCGAACATCAACGTTATACGCACCATAGATACCAAGGAATACCAACAACAACAAACGATGAAGTATTGATTCATAACTTCATCGAAGAAATATTCTGCAGAGAATATGTAGCTTCTAAAAGTTTTAGAGATTATATATTCTAGTCCTAGTCAAAAACCAAATGAGATTAATATTATGTTAACTCATTAAATCCATGATTACATCTAAAGAAAATATATATGTAGGTATATTTTCATAAAGATTGTAATTAAGAAAATTCTTTTGTATAAACTGTTAATGGTGAGAATATTTTAACGGGTAGGTAATACCCGAGAGATATATAAATTCACAATTAACATGTTACATTTTTCGATTCTGATTCAACCAATCATCAACTACTTTCATAACGAGAAAAATTCTTTCATAGAAATCAAAACAACCATACTCATTCATAATCAATTACATATTCTGATTTTAACATATCAGAATCCAAGTCGAGATATACCCGATATCATCACTTTTAGATCCCTACATCTTTCAAAGCTATACTTTGATTTCAAAGCTGTGCTAGAACATCATATGTATATTAACGATTACAATATGTGTTCAAACCGTCCGAAATTTCTGAAAAACACTTCAAACAATGAACCATGGAGATGATGATCCAACCACATGTTACTCACAGTTATGCACCTGAAAATCTCTCGAAACCAAAGTCATAGTTTAACACGTAATCGTGTCAGACCATTTGGCATTTATTAGCAAAAATAACTTTTCAAACCGTTTTCAACATAGACAGTTTTGTCACAGCTTCAACAAATCAACTTCAATTATTCATTCGAATAAGCCTTATTATAACTTTGATATATAAGTTCAGAATTAATATGTTACACTGTACATTCTTCAACTTTGATTCAAAAATTATTAACAATGCTCACAACGATATACAATCGTTTTCATACAAATTCGATTACATATTGACGGATCAGAATCCAAGTCATAACTCTGAACCGGTGACATCATTCTTAGATCTTGATATCTTTCAAAGCTATATTTTGACTTCATAACTGTGCAAGATCTTTTAGCGTTTTTTTTACCGAAAATAATCTTGTAATCCTTTTCAAAGTATCCAGTTTTATCACACTTCCAACCAACTTCGACTTTTCATATTAGCCTTATTGTGACTTTGATATATACGTTCTTGTTACTGGGAAACCTTTCATGTTCCACCACATTAGCAGTAAATTTACTAACAACTCCATTGATATTTGACCTTCCGAAAAATCATAATATTCATTGAAACCCTATCATGTACTCATCTACATCTTGTAACAATAATTGCCATATCAACTATCGGGAATTAGCAATCAGTATTTCGAATATCGCAGCAATTCTACGTCATCAGTTATATATATACATATAATGTCTATCTTCTAGACTTACATACTTTGAATGTGAAGTTTCTGAAAAACATCCCAAACTATGAACTAGTTCTCTAAAATTGAAACAATGCTGATGAAGCAGCAAAAACTGTAAATGACCTTAACAGTCAAAAGTTTAATGATAAAGAATAGTATGGTGGTAAAGCTGAGAAAAAGAGAAGGTTTGGAACTGGAAAACGGATTGAGCAAAGTATGAAGGAGGCTGTGGATAAATCACAAAGACTGAACCTGCCTTCAAAGAATCCAAATGATTCAGTGTCTGCTGAAACCATTAGTAAGAACCTTACTTCTTATTCTAAACCTTCACAGACAGATTTTCTGCATCATCCTCTGATATTAGAAATTCTAAGATATCATCGTATCTTCCATTATAAATATCCTCCATATTTCTGAAGATATTTTTTTATAACCATTCTTATCTGAAATCATTCATCTCTTCGCTCTATCTGTGTTACATCATAAAATAAACTATTTTAGTTTCTAAAATCTGAAAAATTCGAAAAATAGATGTTTTGAAGTAATGTTGGGAATTGAAGCATGGGTTAGTATAAAATAATGACACTTGTTCAACGTGATTATATTACAGTAAGTCATGCTGAGTTTCTAGTGGAACGTGATAAAGGTTCACAGATCACACCCTCATTATGAACCATGTTACATAACTCTTTCATTCTATTTAACCTCTAAACATATCAAGAAAATATTTTTCTTGATGATTCGGTTTTTTCGAGGTATTCTGGTAATTTGACAAGTCAGATTGTGCCATTACCGTTTCTTTCTTATAATATTAATTATGTTCATTTCAAAATCCATACCTACGAATTTTGGACCATTATTCGCTCGACTTAAAGTTGGGAAGAGAAAACGAAAGCATGAAGCTCCGAAATATAAAGGAGAATATAAGCCCAATAACAACCCCAAAATTATAAACCGTGTATATCAATGCGTATAGCAATATAAAGACACGGGAGAATGAAAAACACTATAACCCCAAGGTAATAGTAGAAGAAAATAACTTCCTCTGGTGGCAGATGAAAAAGAAGAATGAAGGATACGATAGCCAGGAAAATATCAAGAATCAGAACTGGATTAAGCATTTTCACAATCTATTGGGATGTATGAAATAAGAAAGAAGATTATAGGAGTGGTGAAAATAAATGAAACGGAAGAGGTCAAATTATAGCAAAATATCAGACATAGCAATCGAGGCAGATTGCGCATTTAATCAAAAAAAAATCTTAATTTCCGCAAATTCCGAAGAATCAAATCTTATTTAGATTAAGAAGATTTTCTATTCTTTAAATTCCGGAAATCAATCATTACTACGTCAAGAGATAAGATGCATCTCTATTCTTCATTTCACTCTTTTACGATAACTTCCCTCATACGCTTCGAGTAATTGGATTGTTTTATCTATATTATTCAACGATGATAGAAATTCTATTTATCAACTCATATTCGTCATGAAAACATTTTTATTGTTAGCCATGACGACCTCACTCAAATTTCGGGACGAAATTTCTTTAACGGGGAGGTACTGTGATGACCCGGAAAATTTCGACTTATTTAAACCAATTCTCTATATGATTTAATATTTTCGACATGATAAGCAATGAATTTTGAAACTTTTGAAAATGATTTTTTTTATATATAACGGTTTACCACCCCGTTTGTCCAACGATTCACGAACGTCATAACATGTATTATATACATATTTTAATAAATATAAGAGTTTTCGATATATATTGAATCATGCGAATAATATTTATATACGAAATGATTAAAAATTTACTATTAAACGATGCTATTTCAAATTAAAAATTTTACGTATTAAGTCATTTTATTTTTATGATATAATTTTTGTATTTTTTTTAAGAAACAAAGTTAAATTAATAATGTACAATTTGTAAAGCACAACGTACAACGTGTAGCTTAAATAGTTGAATTTAAATTAATTCATTTACTATTCACATGAAAACGACATGATAGAAATTATTAATTATAAGTTACATAGAATACCCCTGAAGTATTTAATAAATACAACTTTTTAAAATTTTAAATTCAATTTACGATTATAATATATGTCGACGAGGTATACGATAAAACATTGTGAGCTGTAAAACCAATCCATGCGATCGCATGGGAATTGGTCATGGGAGCCATGCGATCGCATGGTGACAGATCCCAGCAAACATCTATAAATTTCGACGATTTTTGTTCATTTTTTGCACAATTACTCCCTCTGTTATATTATTATTATTATTATTATTATTATTATTATTATTATTATTATTATTATTATTATTATTATTATTATTATTATTATTATTGTTATTATTATTATTATTATTAAGATTAATATTATTATTAATCTTATTATTATTAGTATTATTAATAATTAGTATTATACATAAAATACTACGACGAGGTTATGAGCGTGTCACTTTCAAAAATGGGTTTTCGAGCGGGATAGAGCTAAGGAAAATATAGGTTATTACTAAGGAGGTTATGGGTATTGTTCAAGGGTTTTGTTTGCAAGTCAAAACTAGTGTTTATCATCTCCGTTACGTCTACGTACTTTCCTACAATATTGAATCTCAATATTGATATGTAAGTACTTATATTTTATCTTTTACATAATAATTGTGTATCCATGTCTAGTGCTCGAGTATATATATATTTGTACATGCTTGTATGCTAAATTTCGTCGCTAAACAGTTTATAATGAATCACGAATTAAATACATATATTACTGGTAAAAGGTATATGATATACATGTTTTTGGAAAGCTAGCGAAAAATCAATAACTTTTCATTTAGATATCGAATAGTTTCGATGAACGGATTAAAAGATATAAGCAACTGAATTATGATTGACGTTAATTGAAATTGCTTTTGAATCTACAATTAAGATTTAAACAACTTGTTTACGAGATTGATAAAATGGATTTTTAAATATTACCAACCGAGTAAATGAATCCTTATATAAGGCACGTCTCGTTTTGTTGAACTAAAGTCAGAATGACTTTTTGAAATGACTTTTGATAAACTTTTGTATGTCGATCTCGAGCATTAGGGTTGTGATACACTATGACCAGACCTAGCTTGATAGACATTTATTGACCAACATATGTTCTCTAGGTTGAGATCTACGATTATTTGATATTCCGGGTTTCGGTCACATTACGATGAACAACTTTATGTGCTGCTAAGGTGAGTTTCATTTGCTCCCTTTTTAAATGATTTTGCAATATATATTTTTGGGCTGAGAATGCATGCACTTTGTTTTAAAAACAATGGACACAAGTACATACTAAATTCTATACTGAGTTTGAACCGAAAATCCCTTAGCTTTGGTAACTAGTAACTGCCAGTTATAAGAACTGGTGGGCGCGAGTAGTAGTATATGGATCCATAGGGCTTGATATCCCCGTTCGAGCTAGAGCACTAGCCTTTTAACGGACGTATGCTATTTGAGAAGCGTACACGTTGGTTTGCGTGTATTATTAAGATGATTATACAAAGGGTACAAATTATATATACGTTAAGTTTAGTTACCAGGGTGCTCAATCTTGTAGAATATTTTGATAAACGTTTCTGGATGAAACAACTGAAATCTTGTGATCCATCTTTATATACAGATTATGCGAAACATACAAACTATGAACTCACCAACCTTTGTGTTGACACTTGTTAGCATGTTTATTCTCAGGTTCCCTTGAAGTCTTCTGCTATTTGCTTATATATTAGACAAGCTATGTGCATGGAGTCATACATGCTTAATTCAAGAAAATGTTGCATTCACCAAATCATCACCATGTATCTTATTTTTGACTGCATTGTCAACGGAAGTACTATTGTAAACTATTATATTACGGTGATTGTCTATATGTAGAATTCATCAGATGTCGAAAACCTTTGATTTAAATATTCATTTATGGTGTGCCTTTTCAAAAGAATGCAATATTTACAAAACGTATCATATAGAGGTCAAATACCTTGCAATGAAATCGATGAATGACGTGTTCGTCCATATGGATTTGGAGCGATCGTCACACCTAAAGATAGATCTATTGGCTCAACAAACCCCATCCGTTGTAGCAGATGCTTTAGTACTTCGATGTTGTTTTATCATGTCTGATGGATGTCCCGTAATGATAGAGGATATTCTTATACGCATCTTGTTAATGTCGGTTACCAAGTGTTAAATCCATATGAATGATATTTTTGTCTCTATGCATGGGACGTATATTTATGAGAACTGAAAATGAAAATATTGTGGTCTATTAAAATGATGGAAATGATTATTTATGTTAAACTAATGAACTCACCAACCTTTTGGTTGACACTTGAAAGCATGTTTATTCTCAGGTATGAAAGAAATCTTCCGCGGTGCATTTGCTCATTTTAGAGATATTACTTGGAGTCATTCATGACATATTTCAAAAGACGTTGCATTCGAGTTGTTGAGTTCATCAAGATTATTATTAAGTCAATTATAGTTGGATATATTATGAAATGTTATGCATGCCGTCAACTTTCGATGAAATGAAAGTTTGTCTTTTAAAAACGAAGGCAAGGTTTGTAAAATGTATCATATAGAGGTCAAGTACCTCGCGATGTAACCAAATGTAATGTATTCATCCAGATGGATTAGGACGGGTCTCTACACTAACACTCGCTTAAGTAATACGATTAATATGTAGATAGGATAACTAGTATGTTTAAGAAGTTAAAATAAATGTTAGTACATAATTGAACTATATCCAGTCAAGTTTTTAAAAAGGAAAACGTTATATGACATAATTATTTTTATTATGAAAATGATCTAAATTATAATTTGAAATATAATTAGTATTTGAAAAACAAAATATTATATTATTAAATAAATATTTCAATTATATATAAATTAATATTTCTAAATGAATATGTATGTAAATGTATATATATATATATTATACAAAATGATTAAATATAATATTAACTCTAATATATAAACATTTTGATTTAAAAGTACCATTTTATATATATGTACAAATTTTGAGACATTGATTTATAGAAGCAAATAACCAAAATACTCAAATGATTAAGATACATCCTGAGTGATATAGTTTAGTAATAATCTAAGTCTATATTTTGTTAAGGGTACGAGTCACTAAACATAAAGTGCTAGTTTTCTAAGAGTACGAAATAACATTTGCGAAACCGGAACCAAGACATAAGTCGAGTGACAACGTATAAGATATTGGAACTAAGATTACATGTCAACTAGACACATGAATATAATATAATATATATATATATAATTATTTAGATTATATATATAAATATATAATATAAATAAAAACTATCGGCAAGAATTATTGGTCGATGTTGAGCTGATCCTTGTGACCATGCGGTCGCATGACAAAACCAAAGAGCCCCCATGCGATCGCATGGGGGGTTAGGTGAGGTAACATTGCTTTAAAAGGCGAAGGAGTCCAGTTCTGAATTCATTTTTCATTCCATCTAACTATCTCTCGCATATATATATATATATATATATATATATATATATATATATATATATATATATATATATATATATATATATATATATATATATACATATGTACATATATATATATATGTACATATATATATATATGTACATATATATATATATATGTACATATATATATATATGTACATATATATATATATATATATATATATATATATATATATATATATATATATATATATATATATATATATTTACATATTTACATATCAAGAAATAATATATATATATTTATATATATAATTATTTAGATTATATATATAAATATATAATATAAATAAAAACTATCGGCAAGAATTATTGGTCGATGTTGAGCTGATCCTTGTGACCATGCGGTCGCATGACAAAACCAAAGAGCCCCCATACGATTGCATAGGGGGTTAGGTGAGGTAACATTGCTTTAAAAGTCGAACGAGTCCAATTCTGAATTCATTTTTCATTCCATCTAACTATCTCTCGCATATATATATATATATATATATATATATATATATATATATATATATATATATATATATATATATCCAGTTCTGAATTCATTTTTCATTCCATCTAACTATCTCTCGCATATATATATATATATATATATACATATTATTATTATTATTATTATTATTATTATTATTAATATTATTAAGATTAATATTACTGTTAATCTTATGGTTAAGAGTATTATTATTAGTAGTATTATACATAAAATATTACGACGGAGTGATGTCCGAGTGATTTAATTTTTTTTCGAGTGAGTCAAAACTAAGGAAATTATGGGTTATAGCTATGGAGGTTATGGGTGTGGTTCATGGGTTTTGTTCGTGAAGTCAACCTAGTGTTTATCATCTCCGTTGCGTCTACGTACCTTTCCTGCAATATTGAATCTCAATATTGATACGTGAGCACTCATAACATAACTTTTATATATTAATAGTGTATCCCTAACTAGTGCTCGAGTATAAATGATTATGCATGCTTGTATGCTTATTATTGTCGTTAAATAGTTTGTGTTAGATCATGAATTTAATACATATGCTACTGAGATAAGGTATATGATATGCATGTCGTTGGAAAGCTAGCGAAAAGAACTTTTCATTTAGAACTCGTGTGATTTCAATGAACGGATTAAAAGATATAGTCAACTGGATTATTATTAATTTTAGTATATTTATTGTTAAAATGATTATCATTACTATCGTCGTTATTATCGCCGTTATTATTATCTAATTATTATTATCATTATCGTTATCAATATAGGTATTATCATTAAAATTGTTATTATTACTATCATTATTATTAAAAATTATCATTTTTATAAACACTATTATTTTATTATTTTTATCATTATCATTATTATTATTATTATTATTATTATTATTATTAAAAGTATCATTATTATTAAAACTATCATTTTTATTAAAATTAGCATTTTTAATAGAAATATGATTGTTATTATAAAATATTATTATTATTATTATTATTATTATTATTATTATTATTATTATTATTATTATTATTATTATTATTATTATTATTATTATTATTATTTTAGTATTATTATTATTATTAAAATTATCATTTTAAATAGAATTATCATTCTCATATAAAATACTAATATTATTATAGTTAAAATTAAAGAGAATTATTATTATTAAAATAATTATCATTTTGCATAGAAGTATTATTTTAAAATATTATTATTGATATCGTTAATATTAAAAATAGTTATTTTTTAAAAATTATCATGTTTGTTAGAAAATAATACTTTAAATCTTAAAACTTATATTTTCATTATCATTTTTGTTAATATTATTAATAACAACAATTTATTATTTTTATTATCATCAACATGAATATAATATTTTTATCTCAAATATTATTATTATTATAACATTAGTATTACTATGAAATATTATTATTTATTATCAAGGTTATTATTATTAAATCTAAATATTATTATTATGTTATTATTATTATTATTATTATTATTATTTTTATTATTAAAAATAATTAAAATTATTTTAGTTATTATTATTATTATTATCAAATAAATAGGTGATACAAAGAAATTTTTATCACACACGAGATAATTACAATTCATAATATTTTTATGATATTATGAAAACTTTATAAATTTTATATAAAAGTATATTTTTATCCTATATAGATTTTAATATAAATTTTTATAAATAATTATTATTTACTATAGTAAAAATTGATAGATATATTTAAATATATAAAATGACTATATTTATGTTATATATAAACATGTATAGGTTTTGGAAGTCGCTTTGGGTCAAATTGACTTTTGTTGACTTTTACATGATAATCTCGAGCATTAGGATTGTGATACACTATGACTTGACCTAAATTGTTAGACAGATATTGACCAATATATAAATATATATACTTAATATAGGTTCGTGAATCCAAGGCCAACCTTGCACTTGTTCAGTGCCGTCATATGCATTATTGCTACGAAATACAGTTTTGTGAGTTTCATTACTCCCTTTATATATATATTTTTGAGACTAAGAATACATGCGCTGTTTTTATGAATGTTTTACGAAATAGGCACAAGTAATCGAAACTACATTCTATGGTTGGATTATCGAAACCAAATATCACCCCTTTTAGCTTGGTAACCTAAGAATTAGGCAGACAAGAGGTTCTGTTCCTAATTGACGCGAATCCTAAAGATAGATCTATTGGGCCTAACAACCCCCATTCAGGTATGGATGGCTTTAGTACTTCGAGATTATATTATATAGACGATAGGTTCTGTTTGGGGATATTATATGCATTAAAGTTAATGTCGGTTACTAGGTGTTCAATTCATATGAATGATTTTATCTTTATGCAGACGAGAGGTTCTGTTTATAAATACGAAAATCTTGTGGTCTATTAAAATTAAGGAAATGATCGATTATGATAAACTAATGAATTCACCAACCTTTTGGTTGACACTTTAAATCATGTTTATTCTCAGGATTGAAAGAAATCTTCCGCTGTGCATTTGCTCAATTTAAAGATATTACTTGGAGTCATTCATGGCATATTTCAAAAGACGTTGCATGAAAGTCGTTGAGTTCAGTAAAGATTATGATTAAGTAAATGACAGATTAGATCATTTATAGTTGGATATTATGAAATGGTATGCATGTCTGTCAACTTTCGATGTAATGAAAGTTTGTCTTTTAAAACGAATGCAATGTTTGTAAAATTTATCATATAGAGGTCAAATACCTCGCAATGTAATCATATGTTATTGCATTCGTTCTTATGGATTAGGACAGGTCTTTACACCCCAGTCAGAGAATTTGAACTGCTTTAGTACTTCGAGATATTTAGTATACAACCGCCATCTTTAAAAGGAATGACCTGTTTGTAAGGTGTATACAACCATCATTTTTAAAAGGGATGGCCTGTTTATATGCTGGGGGATAATCTATTTGCATCTTTGTTAAGGTCGGTTACCGGGTGTTTAATTCGTATGGATGATTTTATACACTTGCGAGTCTATGGTTTTATATATTCGAAATCTTGTGGTCTATTAAAATTATTGAAATCATTGTTTATGATAAACCTATGAACTCACCAACCTTTTGGTTGACACTTTTAAGCATGTTTATTCTCAGGTATGAAAGAAATCGTCCGCTGTGCATTTGCTCAATTTAAATATATTACTTGGAGTCGTTCATGGCATATTTCAAAAGACGTTGCATTCGAGTCGTTGAGTTCAAAAAGATTATTATTAAGTAAATGACAGATTAGTCATTTATAGTTTGTATATTATGAAATGGTATACATTTTTGTCAACTTTCATTGTAATGAAAGTTTGTCTTTTAAAAAAGAATGCAATGTTTGTAAAACTTATCATATAGAGGTCTGTACCTCGCAATGGGACCAGATGTTGAAGACTTCGTCCAGGTGAATTAGGACGGGCCACTATAGATTCCGTGTTGATGACCTTCTTCTCAACCGTTTGAGGAGAATTCAGAATTGTAGTCTTTGGTTCATCCACTACTGATATCGGATTAGTATTAACTCCTATTGACACCGTCTCGGGTTTCAAATGTGGTAATGTTTCTTCCCGTGAAGAACATGTGGACGATTTGAGCTCCATCTTTGAAAATTGATCTTTCAATTGGGAAATTTTAGAAAGATAATCTTCTTTTTCCTTTTTGAGTCCTTTGTGTAGGTTTTTCTTATGCCCAAGAGACATATTAAATTAATGTGGCTAATACGTTATGACCCCAAGTCGGGTCATACCCAATAACAAGCTTACCGACACTCTATATGTATTTAATCTCAATGGTTGGATCGTTAAATAAATACGTAACACTTGAACTTTAGAAAATTGGTTTTCTAAAATATTATCACTTGAGATAAATTATTTGGATAATTTATATTTAATTATTTATAGGTTTAAATAATTATATTGTGTTATATTTTATAAAAGGTTTATAAAATAAGCAAGTAACTTAATAAAATACATGGTTTTATATAAATATAACAAGTTTTATATATATTAAGACATTGTTATTTTATTAAACATGTGCAGAATTTTGTGTCTCCAAGGATGACACACCCATGCCTATTTTGTTACTTTTAACACAATATTTCTTATGTACATGCAAGGGTCTTAAAACCAAGGCTTGACTCAAGTTGTAGTACACATAAGTGATAAAAAAAAAACTGCATTCAGCACAATTTTTTGGGCATTTCTGGCTGAACTGTTTTAACAAAAAAAAGGGAGCATTTTGTTTGTAAAATCAAGTGATTAAGTGTTCTAAATCCTAACCAATTTGAAGGTTTTGTTGGTGCATCAAAAGCTTGGGGTATTACACACTTGAGGCTTCAAGTTAGAAGCTTTCTTACCTTCATCTTCATCATCATCTTGCACATTTGTAAACTACCCTCAACAAGCTTGAGGAGGTATAAACTCTAAACCCACTCTTAGTTTGTAAGTATGTTTCACAACTTGATCCTTTTTGGGATTTAACTTTAAATGGTTAAAGATTTACAAGTTTTAAAATGGTAATTTATACGCTTCCGCAAATCTTATTTCTTGAATGATTATAAGTATTATGAAACTTGTTAAATCCCAACAATGGTATCTAGAAGCTGAAGTTGTTGAAATATGCTTCGAGATGGTTATTAAACCCACTATAATTTTGCATTCTATGAACATGCATGAAGTAGAATGTAAAATTTTCGGTTTTGGGTGGTTTGTCATTTTGGCCAAAATCACTTGTGATTCTGCATTCTGTATTGCCAATCACTTGTAATTCTGTACTGCCAATCACTTGTGATTCTGTACTGCCAATCACTTGTGATTCTGTACTTCCAATCACTTGTGATTCTGTACTGCCGATCACTTGTGATTCTGTATTGCCTATCTCTTATGTAGTTAAAGTTCACAATCTAAGCCTTGACCTTGTGTTTGGTTGCATGCATGGTTGATTGATATTTATTCAATTGGTTTGTAATAATATTTATTCATTTGGCATGTAATAATTCATTTGATTATGTAATTTATTTTATATTTGGTATGTAAAATAGATTAGGTTGTAATTTCATTTTTTTGACAAAATGTATTAGGATATATTTTGTAAAATGATGAAGAATGATGAAGACTTGAAGAACACATGAAGAAGCATTTGGATGCAAGGTTAAGTGGGAGATTTGAAATCTCCTACTTTGTGTAATTACCCCTTATCCGGTGGCATTTGTTTTCGGCTAAACAAATGTCTACCAAAATGGCTTGATTGTGAACATATTTGTTTTGCATGCATGGTTGTTTATTGTATGATTGTGGATTGTATGTTTGTATGCTACAAGTTAATCACACAAGTTAACAACAAGCAAAATGGCAATTTAATTGGTTAAATTATACATTAATTAACGACATGCAAAACGACAATTTAATTGGTTAAATTAAAAATGTCTAAAAGGACATTAATAAACAGTTATTAAGAACATGATTAGGATCATATATATAAAATGATTTATATACATGAAAATGGATTTTCATAAGAACCATACACTAAATGCATGTTGGTGTATGGCATAAAAGTTTTCTCAAACTAGAAATAATGAAAACTTGAAATCCTTTAACACACTAGGTTAACAAGTTTAAACGCCATCCTATTGTATGACACTTAGACGTATTAAGGAACTTATAATGGGATAAAGGTCACCTAACCGTTATGAGCAAACTAATATGATTAAGGTAAATTTCGCACACTTGTGGGATAAAGGTCACCTAACCACTTGTATGTTAAGTTTACATGTCTAAACAAGTAGGACGACTTGATTTGGAAATTATGAACTTAGGGTCACCGAAGCATGATGAACAAATAGGCGTTGATGGGATAATATGTCATGCAAAAGGATTGCATGATCCCATAACTTAGAAGTTGCAAAAGGATTGCAATTGTCATATAATGACTACCTAGCTAAATCAAATGACGGGATAAAGGTCACCTAACCGAAATTTGGTTTACCGTTGGATTCTAAAATTTAATATATATCAATTGGATTTAAAGGGTATTGATTGTTAAATTTAAAATCGATACTTAAATGAACTTTGTTAAATTTTGTAGATGGCCGCCAATAACAACAACATGCAAAACGCACCTATTAACTTGAACAACCTATCGTTAAGGTCTCTCCTCGAGAAAGACAAACTCAACCATACGAACTTTATGGATTGGTTCCGCAATCTTAGGATTGTCCTCAAACTTGAGGATAAGGTGTATGTGTTGGAAGGCCCCATTCCCGATCAACCCGAAGAGGATGATACGGAAGGCATGGCTTATTGGGATAAGTATTGCGCCGATTCGGTGCAAGTCGCTTGGCTAATGCTTGGGACTATGATACCTGAACTCCAAAAGGATTTCGAGCATCATACTGCATACGACATGATCACGCAATTGAAGGAGATGTTCCTTCAACAAGCTCGTGTCGAGCGCTTTGAAACGGTCCGAGCGCTTCATGCATGTCGTATGGACGACTCCCAATCCGTTTCATCTTATGTCCTTAAGATGAAAAGCCTCATTGATCGCGCAAACCGTCTTAATCTCAACATATCTAATGAGCTAGCCACGGATCTTATCCTAAACTCCTTGTCAAAGAGGTTTGACCAATTTGTAATTAATTACAATATGAATGGGATGGATAAGACCATTGGCGAACTTCATGGCATGCTTAGGACGGCAGAAACTAGCATGGGTAAGAGGGCTTCACCCGTGCTAATGATCAATGATGGTGGGCCCAAAGGTAATAACACCTCTAAGCCAAAGGCGGCTAAGAGGAAAGGACCCGCCCATCAAGGAAAGGGAAAGGGGAGGATGGTTACCCCAACCAAAAACAAGAACAAGAAGCAAAAGGTTGTCGGACAAGCAAACCTCAAGGAAGACCCGTGCTTCGGTTGCGGTGAAATGGGTCACTGGAAACGAAACTGCCCGGTCTACCTTAAGGAGTTGAAGGAAAAGAGGGATGCGGGGCAAACCTCAGGTAATATATATATGGTATATATAGAGCTTAGTATTACTTCTTCTAATGCATGGGTATTAGACACTAGATATGGAACTCACATTTGCAATTCTTTGCAGGGGTTCAAAAGAAGTAGCAAGCAAACGGGAACATCAAGTCTCTTTATGGGTAATGGAGCCAAAGTGCAAGTGAAGGCTCAAAGAGACTTTGTATTAAAGCTTCCAAGTGGTTTGGAACTTATTTTGAACAATGTTTTGTATGCACCGGATTTATGTCGAAACATTATTTCAGTTTCCCATTTAAAACAATGTGGTTTTTATCTTAATTTTGTTAATGATGATATCTACATTTATTTAGATAATGTATTCTATTTTAAGGCTTCGCCTTCAAATGGATTTTATGAATTGGTTCATGATGACACATCATCTAGTAGCTCAATATACCATACTAGCACCAAGAAACTCAAAAGGGATTTGAGTGATTCCTACTTATGGCATTGTCGCCTTGGTCCCATAAACAAGAATCGAATGCATACACTTCAAAAGAATGGCCTTTTGAAATCAAATGAACTAGACTCATTTGATGTATGTGAATCTTGTTTACAAGGCAAAATGACTAAAGCACCTTTCAAAGGGACCTATGAAAGGGCTAAGGACTTATTGGGATTAATACATTCGGATGTATGTGGACCCTTTAAGCCCATAACTAGGAATGGTGAAAGATACTTCGTTACTTTCATTGATGACTTCAGTCTTTTCGGATATGTCTACTTGTTAAGACATAAGGACGAAACTTTTGAAGCATTCAAAGAATATCAAAATGAAGTACAAATCAACTCAATAAGACAATCAAGGTACTTCGTACCGATAGAGGAGGTGAATACCTAAGCGATGCTTTCCAAGATCATCTTAGAAGTTGTGAGATTATCTCACAACTTACTCCACCCGGGACACCACAGCTTAATGGTGTATCCGAAAGGAGGAACCGAACCTTAATGGATATGGTTCGATCTATGATGGCTAGAAGCTCCTTACCTCTATCATTCTGGGGTTATTGTCTATGCTCCGCGGCTCGTATTCTAAATATGGCCCCAACCAAGAAAGTGGAACGAACTCCTCATGAGATGTGGTTTGGAAAACCTCTATCTCTATCATACTTAAAGGTATGGGGATGTGAAGCTTACCCTAAGCGTTACGTCCCTAATAAGTTGAATGCTCGATCCACGAAGTGTATCTTCATAGGATATCCCAAGGATGATATGGGATATTATTTCTATGATCCATCCGAGCAGAATGTATTTGTTGCTCGAAAGGCTGAATTCCTTGAAACTAAGTTCCTAATGGAAGGAAATAGTGAAAGGAAGATAGATCTTGAAGAGGTTCAAGATCAAGTAGATGATACACAATTGGTTGACACTAGCACTCAACATGAAAATGTTGAGAGTGATCAAATGGATGATCAAAATACACAAGATGTAGATCTGGTAGGATTAGTAATCCTCCTGAGAGATATGGGTTTCTCATAGATGGTTGCTATGTGGTTGATTTGGATGAACCAATAAACTACCAAGATGCTTTATCAAGGATTGATAAAGATAAATGGCAGGAAGCCATGAACGCTGAGATGCAATCCATGTATGACAACCAAGTTTGGGAACTGGTTGTACAACCTACTGGCTCAAGGCTGGTTGATTGTAAATGGCTTTTCAAAATGAAAACCGACATACATGGAAACTTGGATACATATAAAGCTAGACTTGTAGCAAAAGGTTTCACTCAAACTCAAGGGGTTGACTATGATGAAACTTTTTCGCCTGTGGCAATGCTAAAGTCTATTAGGATATTACTTGTCATTGCTGCTCATTATGATTATGAAATATGTCAGATGGACGTCAAGACCGCTTTCCTAAACGGACATCTTGAGGAAGATGTCTATATGGTTCAGCCTGAGGGTTTTGTTGATCCGAAATATCCTAAAAAGGTATGCAAGTTAAAGAAGTCAATCTACGGATTGAAACAAGCATCTAGAATGTGGAATCATCAATTTAATGAGGAGGCCAAGAAATTTGGCTTCATTAAAAATGGTGATGAAGCTTGTGTATACAAGAAAGCTAGTGGGAGCACTATCATGTTCCTTGTACTATATGTGGATGATATATTGTTATTTGGAAATGATATTCCGGCAATGCAAGGTGTTAAAACTTGGCTAAGTAAATGCTTCTCCATTAAGGATCTTGGAGAAGCACAATACGTTTTGGGGATTGGGATCTACAGGGATAGATCTAAGAAACTGATAGGTTTGAATCAAAGTGCATACATTGAAAAGATCTTGAAAAGGTTTAAGATGGAGAACTCTAAGAAAGGTTTGGTACCTATTCAAAGAGGAATGCTCCTTAGTTCATCTCAGTGCCCCACCACGAAAGATGAACAGGAGAGAATGAACAAAGTCCCATATGCGTCTGCCATTGGGTCAATCATGTATGCAATGATATGCACTAGACCGGATGTGTCATGCGCTCTTAGCCGGACAAGTAGATACCAGAATAACCCAGGAAATAGTCATTGGATTGCTGTCAAAAGTATATTGAAATACCTTAGGAGGACTAAGGATATGTTTCTGATATATGGGTCTGGTGAGGAGGAACTCAATGTAAAAGGTTACGTGGATGCGAGCTTCCAAACTGATCGAGATGATTCTCGATCACAATCCGGCTATGTCTTCACATTAAATGGAGGTGCGGTCTCTTGGAAGAGTTCAAAACAGGATGTTGTTGCTCTATCCACTACAGAGTCGGAGTACATCGCCGCATCATTGGCAGCTCAGGAAGCTGTATGGATGAAGAAATTCATCGACGACTTAGGAGTAGTCCCTTCCATTCAGGACCCTCTTGAGATCTTTTGTGACAACGAGGGTACGATTGCTCAAATCAAGGAACCTCGTGCTCAGCAAAAGACCCGTCACATTGAGCGGAGATTCAACTACATAAGGGATGAAGTTGAAAAGGGAAAGATATGTATTCGCAAAGTTCACACAGATCTTAATATAGCGGATCCACTCACGAAACTCTTACATGGTGCAAAACATCAAGGGCATGTTAGTGCATTAGGGCTTCGATATTCTAGTGATTGGTAATGATCTGTTTTAAGTATTGTAACGGAACGAAATTGTTCAAACTCATTAATATAATTATGGTATTAATTTATTTTGAGTTATGTTCCTATTTTGCATATTTTATCCATGAATAAGTAATTATTCTAAATTCCGTAGTCGATCACATTTGTGGGAGCAAATGTGAGGTTTAGACTATTGTGAACTTGGATTGGTATACATTCACGGGATGAATGTGGGGCAAGGTTGCAACCAAGGTTCACAGATATTTGTGGGACACAAATATTGGAAGACCCGCCCTCAAGACTTACTAAATGGAGCCTTTGTGGTTGATCACATGTAATCTTGAGTAAAGGCGAATATCATTGTATCCTCTGACCTGAGATACATATTGAGTTCGGATATTCACTAAGTATTATGCCTTGATTCTTTCCTTCGCTATTCTGAAATATGGTAGTTCATAAGGAAGAGCTCAGGTGTAATACAAAGTATATATCTAGGACGTATGTAATCAAGATGGAATTTGTCCCTCTTATTCGTTGAGAGTCAGATGTCTAAGGCCTGATAAAGTTAAATCTAAAAGAGAGTGATCACTCTGTGTCTCTTGGATTTAACATGACATCTAGGACGAAAGGATGTGATGAAAGATTCACCTATTCATATTTGAGATGGAAACTCTAAAGGGATGATGTTATTGAATGGCACATAGTCATAACATATTGGGGGTGATGGACGGTCATTAGGTGGTATCCGTCACTTGCATTAATTTCTTATTTTCTCGTGCAAGTGGGAGATTGTAGGTTTTTCTTATGCCCAAGAGACATATTAAATTAATGTGGCTAATACGTTATGACCCCAAGTCGGGTCATACCCAATAACAAGCTTACCGACACTCTATATGTATTTAATCTCAACGGTTGGATCGTTAAATAAATACGTAACACTTGAACTTTAGAAAATCGGTTTTCTAAAATATTATCACTTGAGATAAATTATTTGGATAATTTATATTTAATTATTTATAGGTTTAAATAATTATATTGTGTTATATTTTATAAAAGGTTTATAAAATAAGCAAGTAACTTAATAAAATACATGGTTTTATATAAATATAACAAGTTTTATATATATTAAGACATTGTTATTTTATTAAACATGTGCAGAATTTTGTGTCTCCAAGGATGACACACCCATGCCTATTTTGTTACTTTTAACACAATATTCCTTATGTACATGCAAGGGTCTTAAAACCAAGGCTTGACTCAAGTTGTAGGACACATAAGTGATCAAAAAAAATGCATTCAGCTCATTTTTTGGGCATTTCTGGCTGAACTGTTTTAACAAAAAAAAAAGGAAGCATTTTGCTTGTAAAATCAAGTGATTAAGTGTTCTAAATCCTAACCAATTTGAAGGTTTTGTTGGTGCATCAAAAGCTTGGGGTATTACACACTTGAGGCTTCAAGTTAGAAGCTTTCTTGCCTTCATCTTCATCATCATCTTACACATTTGTAAACTACCCTCAACAAGCTTGAGGAGGTATAAACTCTAAACCTACTCTTAGTTTTGTAAGTATGTTTCACAACTTGATCCTTTTTGGGATTTAACTTTAAATGTTTAAAGATTTACAAGTTTTAAAATGGTAATTTATACGCTTCCGCAAATCTTATTTCTTGAATGATTATAAGTATTATGAAACTTGTTAAATCCCAACACTTTGATGATTAGCATGACACACACATTTTGTTCTTTATACGTTCTTTGTTGTCGATAATAGTTTTGTTGCAGTATACATACTTTAGCTTCTAGCTTTTCTTCTCTCACTTTGCTTTGAGAAAGAAGTAGACTCATTTTCGTAATCTGAGCTTTAAGCTTAGAAATCTCTGAATTAGTTGACATCATTGTGTAAAGTACGTGAAACGTCGAACAATTATCAAGAATTATCGCCTTTTCTCCCCCTCAAAATATGATTCTCGTGAATCAAATTTTGAATTTCACGTTTCGTTGGTTTTCGTTAACTTTCCGTTAAGTCTCCGTTAAGTGCACGGTATACGATTTCCCTCCAAATTTTCTCGGTAAAATTTGATGTCGGAAACTTTTGAGATATGAACTTATATGTCTCTGGGAGGTTGAGGAAAAATTTTGAGATTTTCCAAAATTTTCTGGCAAATTTCGTTCGAAATCGTGCATTTTCGGGGTTGAAAAATTTTCTGTCGTGAAAATTGAAATCTCGCGTAAAAATGATCTTCTAAGGTCCAGGAAAAAATTAAATTTTTCTAGAGGTTTCCCACCTTTTTTTCAGAATAAAGGGTTGGGTGAAAGGGGTTAAATTCGGCAATAGATTCGGTCAGTAGCAAAATCTGATTAACTTGGGCTTTACAAAGCTGTTGGGCCTTAGGAAGATTTAGATTGTTAGGCCTTTTAGAGATTCGGGCCCAATTAAGATTCGGTAGGCCTTTATTGAGCCAAAGCAAAGCCCAATGACAAAAGTTCAATGAGGATACCGAATATAAGGGTGTTCAGATTCGGTATAAAGGATAACCGAATCTTATACTTCTCGTCGAGTAATAACTTCTTCTGTACGACAGAGGATGAAGATCAAAAATCACATACAATCAATTGTTGAGCTCAAACCGACTGAAATCACATCCTATTGCAGCGATTTATGAACTTCATGAAAATCGATTTTTCAAATTAATTGATTTCAGATCTCGATATCTTTACGAAAAAATCTTAGATTCCTTCAACTAATGCTCGACAATCATCTCCATAGGCTGAAAATAATTGAATCTTATCAATTCGTTGATCCTTAACTTTTAGCAAAAGTCAAACTGATTTGAATCTTCAATCAAGTGATGTTGTTCATCAAAATTAACTGATCACAAAGCTTAGGATTCTGATCGAGATCACTCTTCTAACTTTAATTTGTTGATCAAAACATCAATTAAAATTTTCAAAATTTGGAAGATGAACAGTGACGAGCTAGTACTGTTCATGATATAGGGCAGATTCGGATATGATGTTTAGATTCGGTTTGGATTCAGATTCGGTTTCCAGCCTTTAGATGTATGATGTTTGAGGTTGAAGATGATGTATAAGATTCAGATTTATGTGTTGTTTATGTATCTGATGTGTTTGTGAGTGATGGGAGAGAAAAGATACCATGTGTGTGTATGTTTAGGAGTAAGTTTCGGTATATGATTTTGAATAAAATTTGGATTCTGTAATTTTTGGTTTGAATATTTGAAGATTCGGTTTGAAGATTGGATGTAGATTTGTAGATTGGATGAATATTCGGTTGAAGGTGGTTTCAAGATACACATGATATGCAATAAGGATCTCTTTCATTTCGTTGAAGGTGAGGCTGTGATATCAATTGATAGGACCAAATACGTATGAATATCGTGTATATTGATATGAATGTTGAGAGAATTTTTCAAAGAGTCAAGATTAACTAATTCCACAACTCTCTTGAGCTCGGTTAAGTACTTTGGCTATGGTGATGGCTCACTTCTAAGGATGCTTTATGGGATATATATAGCTCTATTCTATAACCTACCATTCTAAGGCTTAGCACACAATATATGCAATTCTTGGGGTTCTAACAACGTACTTCAACGGAGCCCCCTAAAATTACCTATCATAGGTTGTCTTCGGAGGAACGACAACTGTTGAATTTCATGATTAAAGAAAAAATTCCTGACAGACATTTTCCAGAGCATATGTTATCCTTGTGTTCTGTGAACGCTGAGTGGGATGCATTAGCATGTGGTGTCCCTGTTGTTATGCTGAGAAATAAAGGTATGTCCAGACTAGCAATTTTTTGCGTTATATATTATGTTTGCCACGTAATAATTGTTTAATATTGTTGTTTCAGTGATTAATCCGCTCTCCGCCATGCGTCATGAAAAGTTTGAGGATCTACAATTTAAATCAGAAAAGGTTGTTGATGAAATTCTTGAGGAAAATGTTTCTGAGCATGAGCCTGTAGAGGATGCAAGCTTAACTTGAGCAAATTCTCACAAACGCCATGTTGCGGGTTATGTGAGCGAGGTGTACTAGGAAATAGTTATAATTTTACTAAGAAATACTATTTAATATGATACAATTTTACACAAGATATTTTATTTATTTATTGAATGGATATACTTAAACCTTGCTACAACACTTATAGGTAGTGGACCTAATCGTACAGTAGTGTAGTTTTTAGTAAGTCTGGTTCGTTCCACAGGGAGCTAGTAAACAAGTTTAACGCTATAATAATTTTAACCTATATTTGTAAAAATAAAAATATATATATATATATATATATATATATATATATATATATATATATATATATATATATATATATATATATATATATATATATATATATATATATAAAGTATTATTATTATTATAATAGGGGGGTTTTACCGTTTAATGACCGGTTTGTCGATTTTAAAACTTTAGTCACAGTCAAAACCTAATGCAAAATATTAAAATAAAATATAACTTAATTTAAATCGTAAAATAAATAACGATAATTAAGAGTGCAATAATTAAAAGTGCGATAAATAAAAGTTGGGATAAAATAACAATTTAAAGGAATTATGCTTATTTAAACTTCCGTAATCATGATGTTTGGCGTGTTGATTTTAGTTTAGTCCGATGGGTTAATTGTCCTTTGTCCTGGTTTATTTAATACGTCTATCTGGTTTTTGTCTATAACGGTCCATTGGTCATAAATTTAAAGTGCGAGTGTCCTCGTCAAATTATCCTTATATCCGAAGTCAAATATTCCAACTAATTGGGGATTTAAACTGTAACAAGGTCTTAATACTTTGTTAATGATTACACCAGGTTATCGACTGTGTGTAACCCAAGGTCTTATTACTTTGTTAACAATTACACCAAGTGTCCTTGTATGTAATTCACCCCTGTTTTAAAATCCATTAACTATTAATTCATCCCCGTGTCCGGTTAAATGAACAATTATTAGTGTTTATAAATATCCGCCCATCGTGTCCGATCGAGTGTATGTTGGTTATTTATAGGTACGTCCAATTGTAAATATTTATATTAAATTAACGAATTATCATTCAGTTAAACAAATATAAAGCCCATTAATAGCCCATAGTCTAATTTCCACAAGTGCCGGTCTTTTGTCCAAACCCCAATTATGGTACAAAGCCCAATTACCCAATCTTAATATTTAGCCCAACATCACGATTACTTCGATTTAAATAAGCATAATATTAACTTAGCTACAAGACATTAATGAAAATAATATAAACATAACTTACAGTGGGTATTAATAGCGTAGTGGTACACGGACAGAGTTCCGACTTACAAAACCTTAAAACATTCGACTAACCCAACCTTATTATTATCACTAACTTAAAATTAAAATTACAAATTGAGATTACGACTTAGATTGATAATTGATACATATATTATGTATATAGAGTAAGAAATAGAAAAAGTTGTGCCATATGCTTGCTTCCCTCCGTTCAATTTATAGGCAATTTGGATGAATACTATTTGCGTTGAAAGTTAGTTGAAGTTTGAAAACTTCAACTTTTCATTCTACACCGATGGCTTTCAAATGATATAATATTTTTATTTGATATTATTATTATTATTATATTATTATTATTATTATGAATTATTTAAATATTATATTATATTCTTGAGCATAGTTGACTTGTAATTTTAGCTCCGTTGAGTCGTACGTTGATAGTTGGTTCATGTCTCAGTTCCGGATTTTCGAACGCCTTTTCGTATGCTTAGATATCTTGTACTTTGCGTTTCGTGACTTGTACTCTTGTCATTTTTAGACGTTATTCATCAATAAATTGAATCACTTGTAGTGTAACTTGTTCGTTTGAGCATTTTGGACGTTCTCATCTTTCAAATCTTCGTTTTCGTCTTTAAATCTTCATTTTTGAGCGATATTCGTCTTTCGTCTTCGCACTTATTTATTTAAACTATTACAACTAAAAATAAGGAAATTACAATCAAAAACATTACATTTTGGAATGATATTGCGTCTAAATATATGATCATTTTAGGCAATATTAAATATTCCCACACTTGAACGTTGCTTGTCTTCAAGAAATACAGAACTTGAAATTAAATCACACTTCACTCGAATCACTTTTTTATTCTCACACCTTTTACATCAGTGATTTTAATACAGCGGTATAAACAATGATAGTAACAATATGGTTTACAGTCCCACATGACTATGAAAATTTAGATCCTTTAAGGAAATTGGATCTTTATGAAAACATTTGATCTTTTGAAAATTCAAGCTAGATTTTACCCTAGACAAGTTTTCCGGAATAACCCTTCACCGGTGTTTGCAAAATGTTTTTGTGGGTTGTGTGGGTTTCAGATTTGAAAATTTTAGCTCAAAACATGCGGTTTTGTGTCACCCACTTGCTAACCTTGTATTAGGAAAGCAACACGTTCAGTATATTGCTCCGTATATTACCTTTCGGTAAACTACCGTCCGGTTGTAAAGGAAAGCGATGAACAAGCAACTGTTAAGGCAATGTCTAATGACATGCTTTTGATTATGGTCCACATCGTGTCGGATGCAATTACTATCCTTTGTAGGAGAAATAGTAAAGATCACCCTATAATTTTTCGGTCTGGCACAAGGTCCTGTCTTCGACCATGCTATGCAACCACCGTTCTTACGTCTGACACCATATTTGGTTCAGGTGACCTAATGAATTCCAGGTGAATTCCTAGGATTTTACGTTCAATGGTAATGAACGCATTGAAAATGGGTTTTCAGAAAATTTATCGGTTTTATTTTTGATCAAAATATTTTCTCGTTCAAGCTCGAGTTTAGATATCATCGAATTCTATGAGTTTGTAATTCTCAATCTTTAAGGTCTCAATGTTTAAGGTCAATCTCAAGGATTGAGTAACATCAGGCTTAAAAGCTGATTTTTTAATCTTTAAGGAGATTATCCTTTCTGGGGGTCCGATTCATTAGTCTTATCAAGCTAATTTGCACGGTGCCCTCCCCATTTTACGAGACAGATCCTCTCATGGTTAGGATAAGTCTGACCACTTGGCGACCCTGTTTGATGCTGAGGTCCGTGGATTTCCAGCTGATTTTTGAGAAAACTTTTCAAGGTTTTTTGTAGACTCTACAACTGGTCTGGACGACAACTTCATGACCTAAATCAAGAAGCGCGTGTCTTTTTCGGAAGACTTTACTTCCTTTTAATGATGGAATTCATTCATCGTGTAGATCCATCTTTTCTTTCAAAGATATTATAGTAAACCGGGTAAAACTTATTAATATTGTCCAAAACAAAAGTACCTGCAATAAGCTTGTACAAGAATATGTGATATATGTTTTAAATAACTTGGTAAATTCTTCCCACACTTAGCTTTTATTTATATTTTTCTTTGCCTTTTTCTCCTCTATTCCATTTTAAATGAATTCAAGCGTTTTAGGTTGTTTCTCAATTTATGTCCTTTCCGAGGTAACAATAATTTCGGTGTTGACACCTAGTTTTATCGTTCATAAGTATGTATAAACATGATTTTGAATTCATTTAGTTGAAAATTTTTCAAATTTTCACAAAATTTGGCAAATAAACTAAGCGTATAAATTAAATGTTTATACCGAAAGAATTTAACCCCTTCCCACACTTGAGATCTTGCAATGCTCTCATTTGCAAGAAATCAGTAAAAATTTAAATTCATGAGGGTGATTATGAAATGTCCCGTTCATATTGATTATAAACGTTCCATATTAATTGATTTCGTTGCGATGTTTTGACCTCTATATGAGACGTTTTTCAAAGACTGCATTCATTTTTAAAATAACCGTAACTTTTATTTTATCAATAAAGGTTTCAAAAGTATTACGTAGATTATCAAATAATGATAATCTAAAATGTACTGTTTACACACGACCATTACATAATGGTTTACAATAGAAATATATTACATCGACATATGTTTCTTGAATGCAGTTTTTATATAATATCATACAAACATGCTTTAAACGTCAACAAAAATGTTGGTGAGTTATAGGTTTAACCTATATATATCAAATCGTAACAATAGACCACAAGATTTCATATTTCAATATACATCCCATACATAGAGATAAAAATCATTCATATGGTGAACACCTGGTAACCGACATTAACAAGATTCATATATAAGAATATCCCCATCATTCCGGGACACCCTTCGGATATGATATAAATTTCGAAGTACTAAAGCATCCGGTACTTTGGATGGGGTTTGTTAGGCCCAATAGATCTATCTTTAGGATTCGCGTCAATTAGGGTGTCTGTTCCCTAATTCTTAGATTACCAGACTTAATAAAAAGGGGCATATTCGATTTCGATAATTCAACCATAGAATGTAGTTTCACGTACTTGTGTCTATTTTGTAAATCATTTATAAAACCTGCATGTATTCTCATCCCAAAAATATTAGATTTTAAAAGTGGGACTATAACTCACTTTCACAGATTTTTTTTTACTTCGTCGGGAAGTAAGACTTGGCCACTGGTCAATTCACGAACCTATAACAAATATGTACATATATATCAAAGTATGTTCAAAATATATTTACAACACTTTTAATACATTTTGATGTTTTAAGTTTATTAAGTCAGCTGTCCTCGTTAGTAACCTACAACTAGTTGTCCACAGTTAGATGTACAGAAATAAATCGATATATATTATCTTGAATCAATCCACGACCCAGTGTATACATATCTCAGTATTGATCACAACTCAAACTATATATATTTTGGAATCAACCTCAACCCTGTATAGCTAACTCCAACATTCACACATAGAGTGTCTATGGTTGTTCCGAAATATATATAGATGTGTCGACATGATAGGTCGAAACATTGTATACCTGTCTATGGTATTTCAAGATTGCATAATATACAATACAAGTTGATTAAGTTATGGTTGGAATAGATTTGTTACCAATTTTCACGTAGCTAAAATGAGTAGTTTTTACCAATTTTGTTTTGCTCGCCATTTCTTCGTTTCTAATCCGTTTTGAGCGATTTAAGCGGCCACGGTTTTGTATTGAACTTGACTTTATGAAACTAAACAGAAAAGGTATAGGTTTATAGTCGGAAATACAAGTTACAAGTCATTTTTGAAAGAGGTAGTCATTTCCGTCGAAAGAACGACATCTTGATGACTGTTTTGAAAAACATACTTTCACTTTGAGTTTAACCATGATTTTTGGATATGGTTTCATGTTCATAAGAAAAATCATTTTCCCAGAAGTATAGCTTTTAAATCAAAGTTTTTCATAGTTTTTAATTATCCAAACCAAAACAGCCCCCGGTTGTAACTACGACTGCGTAAATCCGGTTTTATGGTGTTTATCGTGTTTCCGGGTTTTAAATCATTAAGTTAGCATATCTTATAGATATATATTATGTGTATAGTTGATTTTAAAAGTGTAGTTAGAAGGATTAACTTTATTTGCGAACAAGTTTAGAATTAACTAAACTATGTTCTAGTGATTACTAGTTTACCATTTCGAATATGATAGCTTTTTATGTATGAATTGAATGATGTTATGAACATCATTACTACCTTAAGTTCCTTGGATAAACCTACTGGAAAAGAGAAAAATGGATCTAGCTTTAACGGATCCTTGAATGGCTCGAAGTTCTTGAAGCAGAACCATGACACGAAAACAAGTTCAACTAAGATCATCACTTGAAATAAGATTGTTATAGTTATAGAAATTGAAACAAAGTTTGAATATGATTATTACCTTGTATTAGAATGATAACCTACTGTAAGAAACAAAGATTTCTTGAGGTTGGATGATCACCTAACAAGATTGGAAGTGAGCTAGCAAACTTGAAAGTATTCTTGATTTTATGTAACTAGAACTTGTAGAATTTATGAAGAACACTTAGAACTTGAAGTTAGAACTTGAGAGAGATCAATTAGGTGAATAAAATTGAAGAATGAAAGTGTTTGTAGGTGTTTTTGGTCGTTGGTGTATGGATTAGATATAAAGGATATGTAATTTTGTTTTCATGTAAATAAGTCATGAATGATTACTCATATTTTTGTAATTTTATGAGATATTTCATGCTAGTTGCCAAATGATGGTTCCCACATGTGTTAGGTGACTCACATGGGCTGCTAAGAGCTGATAATTGGAGTGTATATACCAATAGTACATACATCTAAAAGCTGTGTATTGTACGAGTACGAATACGGGTGCATACGAGTAGAATTGTTGATGAAACTGAACGAGGATGTAATTGTAAGCATTTTTGTTAAGTATAAGTATTTTAATAAGTGTCTTGAAGTCTTTCAAAAGTTTATGAATACATATTAAAACACTACATGTATATACATTTTAACTGAGTCGTTAAGTCATCGTTAGTCGTTACATGTAAGTGTTGTTTTGAGACCTTTAGGTTAACGATCTTGTTAAATGTTGTTAACCCAAAGTTTATAATATCAAATGAGATTTTAAATTATTATATTATCATGATATTATGATATATTAATATATCTTAATATGATATATACATTTAAATGTCGTTACAACGATAATCGTTACATATATGTCTCGTTTCGAAATCCTTAAATTAGTAGTCTTGTTTTTACTTATGTAGTTCATTGTTAATACACTTAATGATATATTTAATTATCATATTATCATGTTATATATAATATAACAATGTATTAATATGCTTCATATATATTTAGTAAGACGTGGTTATAACGATAATCGTTATATGTATCGTTTCGAGTTTCATACGTCAATAGTCTCCTTTTTAAGTATATAACTTATTGTTACTATTTTTAATGAGATACTAGATGATCATTATATCATGTTAAACATATATATTTATTCATTTATGTATCATCATGTCATATACAACTTATAGCGTTCGTGAATCATTGGTCAAACTGGCTAATCAGACGTTTACAAAATTTCCTTTTCAATTAACCAAGTCTTAACAAGTTTGATTGCTTAACATGTTGGAAACATTTAATCATGTAAATATAGTTTTCATTAAACATATAATCATAGAAAGGTTCGGAAAAGTTCGGGTCACTACAGTACCTACCCGTTAAATAAATTTCATCCCGAAATTTTAAGCGATTGGAGGTGTTGGCTCATCTTCTGGAAATAAGTGCGGGTACTTCTTCTTCATCTGATCTTCTCGTTCCCAGGTGAACTTGGGTCCTCTACGAGCATTCCATCGAACCTTAACAATCGGTATCTTGTTTTGTTTAAGTCTCTTAACCTCGCGATCCATTATTTCAATGGGTTCTTCAATGAATTGAAGTTTTTCATTGATTTGGATTTCGTCCAACGGAATAGTGATATCATCTTAAGCAAAACATTTCTTCAAATTCGAGACGTGGAAAGTGTTATGTACATCCGCGAGTTGTTGAGGTAACTCAAGTCGGTAAGCTACTGGTCCGACACGATCAATAATCTTGAATGGTCCAATATACCTTGGATTTAATTTCCCTCGTTTACCAAATCGAACAACACCTTTCCAAGGTGTAACCTTAAGCATGGCCTGTTAGGATTTAACAAGTTCATATATCTTAAAACCTTTTAAGAATCATTATAAACGGAAGCGTGTAATTATCAAATTTTACTTGTTATCTTTAAACCAATTTAAAGTTAAATCCCACAAGGATCAAGTTGTTAAATATATGCTTACAATTAACAAGAAAAGAAGTGATTCAATACCTCCTCAAAACCAAGTTTGAGGGCTGTTTTGAAGGCTTAAGATGATGATGAAGATGATAGAACAATACACCAAACCACCCTTGAGTTGGTTAAACCTTTATCACCTTGAAACCTAGCTTGAAACCCACTTTTCTGCCCTTGAGAAAACCGAACAGCAGCAGCTGTATTTGAGCAGAAAGTTTGATGAGTTTTTGATGGCTTTTATGCTTCTAACTTGAAGCCTCAAGTTGTTATACCCACAAGCCTTGAATACCAACACTTAGCCTTTGGTTAGGATTTAGTTAGACACTTGAAACACTAGTTAACCAAGCAAGAACCTTTTCTTCTTTTGCCTTAAACAGATCGGCCAGAATAGACAGCAAAACCAGAATTTTTGTTGTGTATTTTTGTGTGTCTACCACTCTCTCTTAAGACTCTTGCTTGGTTATAGAGTCTAGCATGTGTATTAGGAGTTGTGCACTCAAAAGCAACAAAATACAAGCACTAGATTCTCCCTTGGAGACCACAAAATGCAGCCACCCATGATGGGTTCTTTTTATATATTTGATTGTTAATAAAACAATATATATATATAAATCCATGTATGTATTTTGTTACATGTATATTTTATAAAACCATTTATAAAATATAACACATTATAATTATTTACACCTATAAATAATTAAATCCTCATTTTGTAAATTATCCAAATAATTTATCTCAAGTGATAATACTTTAGAAAAACCGATTTTTCTAAAATTCATGTGTCGCGTATTTACTTAATGATCCATTCATTAAGAATAAATACGGTTAACGTGTCGGTAAGATTGTTATTGGGTATGACCCGACTTGGATCATAACGCATTAGCCACATTAATTTAATATGTCTCTCGGGCATATGAAAAACCTTCAATCTCCCACTTGCACGAGAAACATAAGAAATTAATGCAAGTGACGGATACCACCTAACGACCGTCCATCACCCCCAATATGTTATGACTTTGTGCCATTCAATAACATCATCCCTTTCGAGTTCCATCTCGAATATGATTAGGTGAATCATTCAATATATCCTTTCATCCTAGATGTCATGTTAAATCCAAGAGATACAGAGTGATCACTCTCTTTTAGATTTAACTTTATCAGGCCTTAGACATCTGACTCTCAACGAATAAGAGGGACGAATTCCATCTTGACTACATACGTCCTAAATATATACCTTGCATTATACCTGAGCTCTTCCTTATGAACTACCATATTTCAGAATAGCGAAGGAAAGAATCAAGGCACGATACTTGGTAAATATCCGAACCCAATATGTATCTCAGGTCAGAGGATACAATGATATTCGCCTTTACTCAAGATTACACGTGATCAACCACAAAGGCTCTATTCAGTAAATCTTGAGAGCGGGTCTTCCAATATTTGTATCCCACAAATATCTATGAACCTTGGTTGCCACCTTGCACCACATTCATCTCGTGAATGTATACCAATCCGAGTTCATAATAGTCTAAACCTCACATTTGCTCCCACAAGCGTGATTGACTACGGAATTTAGAATAATTACTTATTCATGGATAAAATATGCAAAATAGGAACATAACTCAAAATAAATTAAACCATAATTATATTAATGAGTTTGAACCACTTCGTTCCGTTACAATACTTAAAACAGATCATGACCAATCACTAGAATATCGAAGCCCTAATGCACAAACATGTCCTGCATGTTTTGATCCATGTAAGAGCTTCGTGAGAGGATCCGCTATATTAAGATCTGTGTGAACTTTGCGAATACATATCTTTCCCTTTTCAACTTCATCCCTTATGTAGTTGAATCTCCGCTCAATGTGACGGGTCTTTTGGTGAGCACGAGGTTCTTTGATTTGAGCAATCGCACCCTCGTTGTCACAAAAGATCTCAAGAGGGTCCTGAATGGAAGGGACTACTCCTAAGTCGTCGATGAATTTCTTCATCCATGCAGCTTCCTGAGCTGCCAATGATGCGGCGATGTACTCCAACTCTGTAGTGGATAATGCCACAACATCCTGTTTTGAACTCTTCCAAGAGACTGCACCTCCATTTAACGTGAAGACATAACCGGATTGTGATCGAGAATCATCACGATCAGTTTGGAAACTCGCATCCACGTAACCTTTCACGGCGAGCTCCTCCTCACCAGACCCATATATCAGAAACATATCCTTAGTCCTCCTAAGGTATTTCAATATACTTTTAACAGCAATCCAATGACTGTTTCCTGGGTTATTCTGGTATCTACTTGTCAGGCTAAGAGCGCATGACACATCCGGTCTAGTGCATATCATTGCATACATGATTGACCCAATGGCAGAAGCATATGGGACCTTTTTCATTCTCTCCTGTTCATCTTTCGTGGTGGGGCACTGAGATGAACTGAGAAGTGTTCCCTTTTGAATAGGTACCAAACCTTTCTTAGAGTTCTCCATCTTGAACCTTTTCAAGATCTTTTCAATGTATGCACTTTGATTCAAACCTATCAGTTTCTTGGATCTATTCATGTAGATCCCAATCCCCAAAACATATTGTGCTTCTCCAAGATCCTTAATGGAGAAGCATTTACTTAGCCAAGTTTTAACTCCTTGCATTGCCGGAATATCATTTCCAAATAACAATATATCATCCACATATAGTACAAGGAACATGATAGTGCTCCCACTAGCTTTCTTATATACTCAAGCTTCATCACCATTTTTAATGAAGCCAAATTTCTCGGCTTCCTCATTAAAACGATGATTCCACATTCTAGATGCTTGTTTCAATCCGTAGATTGACTTCTTTAACTTGCATACTTTCTTAGGATATTTCGGATCGACAAAACCTTCGGGCTGAACCATATAGACATCTTCCATAAGATATCCATATAAGAAAGCAGTTTTGACATCCATTTGCCATATTTCGTAATCATAATGAGCGGCAATGGCAAATAATATCCTTATAGACTTCAGCATTGCCACAGGCGAAAAAGTTTCATCATAATCAACCCCTTGAGTTTGAGTGAAACCTTTTGCAACAAGTCTAGCTTTATATGTATCCAAGTTTCCATGTATGTCGGTTTTCATTTTGAAAAGCCATTTACAATCAACTAGCCTTGAGCCAGCAGGTTGCGTAACAAGTTCCCAAACTTGGTTGTCATACATGGATTGCATCTCAGCGTTCATGGCTTCCTGCCATTTATCTTTATCAATCCTTGATAAAGCATCTTGGTAGTTTATTGGTTCATCCAAATCAACCACATAGCAACCATCCATGAGAAACCCATATCTCTCAGGAGGATTACTAATCCTACCAGATCTGCGAACGTCTTGTGTATTTTGATCATCCATTTGATTACTCTCAACATTTTCATGTTGAGTGCTAGTGTCAACCAATTGTGTATAATCTACTTGATCTTGAACCTCTTCAAGATGTATCTTCCTTTCACTACTTCCTTCCATTAGGAACTTAGTTTCAAGGAATTCAGCCTTCCGAGCAACAAATACATTCTGCTCGGAAGGGTCATAGAAATAGTATCCCATATCATCCTTGGGATATCCTATGAAGATACACTTCGTGGATCGAGCATTCAGCTTATTAGGGATGTAACGCTTAGGGTAAGCTTCACATCCCCATACCTTTAAGTATGATAGAGATGGAGGTTTTCCAAACCACATCTCATGAGGTGTTCGTTCCACTTTCTTGGTTGGGGCCATATTTAAAATACGAGCCGCTGAGCATAGACAATAACCCCAGAATGATAGAGGTAGCGAGCTTCTAGCCATCATAGATCGAACCATATCCATTAGGGTTCGGTTCCTCCTTTCGGAAACTCCATTCAGTTGGGGTGTTCCAGGTGGAGTAAGTTGTGAGATAATCCCACAACTCCTAAGATGATCTTGGAAAGCATCGCTTAGGTATTCACCTCCTCTATCGGTACGAAGTATCTTGATTGTCTTATTGAGTTGATTTTGTACTTCGCTTTGGTACTCTTTGAATGCTTCAAAAGTTTCGTCCTTATGTCTTAACAAGTAGACATATCCGAAACGACTGAAGTCATCAATGAAAGTAACGAAGTATCTTTCACCATTCCTAGTTATGGGCTTAAAGGGTCCACATACATCCGAATGTATTAATCCCAATAAGTCCTTAGCCCTTTCAAAGGTCCCTTTGAAAGGTGCTTTAGTCATTTTGCCTTGTAAACAAGATTCACATACATCAAACGAGTCTAGTTCATTTGATTTCAAAAGGCCATTCTTTTGAAGTGTATGCATTCGATTCTTGTTTATGTGACCAAGGTGACAATGCCATAAGTAGGAATCACTCAAATCCCTTTTGAGTTTCTTGGTGCTAGTATGGTATATTGAGCTACTAGATGATGTGTCATCATGAACCAATTCATAAATTCCATTTGAAGGCGAAGCCTTAAAATAAAATACATTATCTAAATAAACGTGGATATCATCATTAACAAAATTAAGACAAAAACCACATTCTTTTAAACGGGAAACTGAAATAATGTTTCGACATAAATCCGGTGCATACAAAACATTGTTCAAAATAAGTTCCAAACCACTTGGAAGCTTTAATACAAAGTCTCCTTGAGCCTTCACTTGCACTTTGGCTCCATTACCCATAAAGAGACTTGATGTTCCCGTTTGCTTGCTACTTCTTTTGAACCCCTGCAAAGAATTGCAAATGTGAGTTCCACATCCAGTGTCTAATACCCATGTATTAGAAGAAGTAATACTAAGCTCTATATATACCATATATATGTTACCTGAGGATTGCCCCGCATCCCTCTTTTCCTTCAACTCCTTAAGGTAGACCGGGCAATTGCGTTTCCAGTGACCCACTTCACCGCAACCGAAGCACGGGTCTTCCTTGGGGTTTGCTTGTCCGGCAACCTTTTGCTTCTTGTTCTTGTTTTTGGTTGGGGTAACCATCCTCCCCTTTCCCTTGCCTTGATGGGCGGGTCCTTTCTTCTTAGCCACCTTTGGCTTAGAGGTGTTATTACCTTTGGACCCACCATCATTGATCATTAGCACGGGTGAAGCCCTCTTACCCATGCTAGTTTCGGCCGTCCTTAACATGCCATGAAGTTCACCAATGGTCTTATCCATCCCATTCATATTGTAATTAATTACAAATTGGTCAAACCTCTTTGACAGGGAGTTTAGGATAAGATCAGTGGCTAACTCATTAGATATGTTGAGATTAAGGCGGTTTGCGCGATCAATAAGGCTTTTCATTTTGAGGACATAAGAGGATACGGATTGGGTGTCATCCATACGACATGCATGTAACGCTCGAACCGTTTCGAAGCGCTCGACACGTGCTTGTTGAAGGAACATCTCCTTCAATTGCGTAATCATGTCATATGCACTATGATGTTCGAAATTCGTTTGGAGTTCGGGTATCATAGTCCCAAGCATTAGGCAAGCGACTTGCACCGAATCGGCACAATACTTATCCCAATAAACCATGCCTTCCATATCATCCTCGTCGGGTTGATCGGGAATGGGGTCTTCCAACACATACGCCTTATCCTCAAGTTTGAGGACAATTCTAAGATTACGGAACCAATCCATAAAGTTCGTATGGTTGAGTTTGTCTTTCTCGAGGAGAGACCTTAATGATAGGTTGTTTAGGTTAAGTGGTGCATTTTGCATGTTGTTGTTATTTGCGGCCATCTACAAAATTAACAAAGTTCATTTAAGTGTCGATTTTAATTTAACATTCAATACCCTTTAAATCCAATTGAGTTATTAAATTCTAGAATCCAACGGTAAACCAAATTTCGGTTAGGTGACCTTTATCCCGCAATTTGATTTAGCTAGGTAGTCAATAAATGACAATTGCAATCCATTTGCAGCTTCTAGAGTATGGGATCATGCAATCCTTTTGCATGGCATATATATCCCATCAACGCCTATTTGTTCCTATGCTTCGGTGACCCTAAGTTCATGATTCCCAAATCAAGTCGTCCTACTTGTATAGACTTGTAAATTTAACATACAAGTGGTTAGGTGACCTTTATCCCACAAGCATGTGAAATTTACCTTAATCATATTAGTTTGCTCATAACGGTTAGGTGACCTTTATCCCATCATGAGTTTCCTAATACTTTTAAGTGTCACACAATAGGATGGCGTTAAACTTGTTTACCTTGTAGTTAAAAGGGATTTAAGTTTTCATTAATTTTAGTTTGAGAAAACTTTTATGCCATACACCAACATGCATTTAGTGTATGGTACTTATGAAGAACCAATTTCATGTCTTGTAATTGAGCCAATTACTTGATATAAACCAATTTATATTTGTTATCCTTTTCTTGTTCTTAATAACCATTTATTAAGGTCTTTAGTTGCCTTTTCAATTTAACCATTTAAATTGCCGTTTTGCATGTCGTTAATACGTCTAATTTAACCAATTAAATTGTCGTTTTGTTTGTTGTTAACTTGTGTGATTAATTTGTTGCAATCAAACATACAATCCATAAACATACAAACAACTACACATGCAAAATAAGTATGTTCACAATCTAGCCATTTTGGTGGACATTTGTTTAGCCGAAAACAAATGTCACTGGGTAAGGGTTAATCATACAAAGTAGGAGATTTCAAATCTCCCACTTAATCTTGCATCCATATGCACCTTGTGTTCTTCAAGTCTTCATCATCTTGTATCTTCATTTTTACAAAATATGTATCCTAATACATTTTATCTAGAAAATGAAATTACAACCTATTCTATTTTACATACCAAATATAAAATGAATTACATAACCAAATGAATGAATTATTACAAACCAATTGAACAATTATTACATGCCATTGAATAATTATTATTACAAACAAAATGAATGTAACAAATCAACCAAATATAGCAAGCAATCAACACAAGGTCAAGGCATAGATTGTGAACTTCAACATGCAACTAAATATGAACCAAATGGAAGAGCCCAAACCCACTTTTGGACCCTAACCAATTCGGCACTCAACATAAACCCACCCAAATCCAACAATTTTTGCATTCTTCTTTCATGCATGTACTTAGAATGCAAAGTTGATGGGTTTTAAAACAACAATTCGAAGCATATTTCAACAACTTCGGCTCTAGATACCATTGTTAGGATTTAACAAGTTCATATATCTTAAAACCTTTTAAGAATCATTATAAACGGAAGCGTGTAATTATCAAATTTTACTTGTTATCTTTAAACCAATTTAAAGTTAAATCCCACAAGGATCAAGTTGTTAAATATATGCTTACAATTAACAAGAAAAGAAGTGATTCAATACCTCCTCAAAACCAAGTTTGAGGGCTGTTTTGAAGGCTTAAGATGATGATGAAGATGATAGAACAATACACCAAACCACCCTTGAGTTGGTTAAACCTTTATCACCTTGAAACCTAGCTTGAAACCCACTTTTCTGCCCTTGAGAAAACTGAACAGCAGCAGCTGTATTTGAGCAGAAAGTTTGATGAGTTTTTGATGGCTTTTATGCTTCTAACTTGAAGCCTCAAGTTGTTATACCCACAAGCCTTGAATACCAACACTTAGCCTTTGGTTAGGATTTAGTTAGACACTTGAAACACTAGTTAACCAAGCAAGAACCTTTTCTTCTTTTGCCTTAAACAGATCGGCCAGAATAGACAGCAAAACCAGAATTTTTGTTGTGTATTTTTGTGTGTCTACCACTCTCTCTTAAGTCTCTTGCTTGGTTATAGAGTCTAGCATGTGTATTAGGAGTTGTGCACTCAAAAGCAACAAAATACAAGCACTAGATTCTCCCTTGGAGACCACAAAATGCAGCCACCCATGATGGGTTCTTTTTATATATTTGATTGTTAATAAAACAATATATATATATATATATAAATCCATGTATGTATTTTGTTACATGTATATTTTATAAAACCATTTATAAAATATAACACATTATAATTATTTACACCTATAAATAATTAAATCCTCATTTTGTAAATTATCCAAATAATTTATCTCAAGTGATAATACTTTAGAAAAACCGATTTTTCTAAAATTCAAGTGTCGCGTATTTACTTAATGATCCATTCATTAAGAATAAATACGGTTAACGTGTCGGTAAGCTTGTTATTGGGTATGACCTGACTTGGATCATAACGCATTAGCCACATTAATTTAATATGTCTCTCGGGCATATGAAAAACCTTCATGGCCATCTCTCCAATTTCAAATTCTATATCTTTTCTTTAAATGTCGGCATAGCTCTTTTGTCGACTTTGGGCAGTTTTCAACCGTTGTTGAATTTGGATGATCTTCTCAGTAGTTTCTTGTATTATCTCCGGACCCGTAATCTGTCTATCCCCCACTTCACTCCAACAAATCAGAGACCTGCACTTTCTACCATAAAGTGCTTCAAACGGAGCCATCTCAATTCTTGAATGTTAGCTATTGTTGTAGGAAAATTCTGCTAACGGTAGATGTCGATCCCAACTGTTTCCAAAATCAATAAAACATGCTCGTAGCATGTCTTCAAGCGTTTGTATCGTTCTTTCACTCTGCCCATCAGTTTGTGGATGATAGGCAGCACTCATGTCTAGACAAGTTCCTAATGCTTGCTGTAATGTCTGCCAGAATCTTGAAATAAATCTGCCATCCCTATCAGAGATAATAGAGATTGGTATTCCATGTCTGGAGACGACTTCCTTCAAATACAGTCGTGCTAACTTCTCCATCTTGTCATCTTCTCTTATTGGCAGGAAGTGTGCTGATTTGGTGAGACGATCAACTATTACCCAAATAGTATCAAAACCACTTGCAGTCCTTGGTAATTTAGTGATGAAATCCATGGTAATGTTTTCCTATTTCCATTTCGGGATTTCGGGTTGTTGAAGTAGACCTGATGGTTTCTGATGCTCTGCTTTGACCTTAGAATACGTCAAACATTCCCCTACATATTTAGCAACATCGGCTTTCATACCTGGCCACCAAAAATGTTTCTTGAGATCCTTGTACATCTTCTCCGTTCCAGGATGTATTGTGTATCTGGTTTTATGAGCTTCTCTAAGTACCATTTCTCTCATATCTTTAAATTTTGGTACCCAAATCCTTTCAGCCCTATACCGGATTCCATCTTCCCGAATATTAAGATGCTTCTCCGATCCTTTGGGTATTTCATTCTTTAAATTTCCCTCTTTTAAAACTCCTTGTTGCGCCTCCTTTATTTGAGTAGTAAGGTTATTGTGAATCATTATATTCATAGATTTTACTCGAATGGGTTCTCTGTCCTTTCTACTCAAGGCGTCGGCTACCACATTTGCCTTCCCCAGGTGGTAACAAATCTCAAAGTCGTAATCATTCAACAATTCAATCCACCTACGCTGCCTCATGTTCAGTTGTTTCTGATTAAATATGTGTTGAAGACTTTTGTGATCGGTATATATAATACTTTTAACCCCATATAAGTAGTGCCTCCAAGTCTTTAATGCAAAAACAACCGCGCCTAATTCCAAATCATGCGTCGTATAATTTTGCTCATGAATCTTCAATTGTCTAGACGCATAAGCAATTACCTTCGTTCGTTGCATTAATACACAACCGAGACCTTGCTTTGAGGCGTCACAATATATCACAAAATCATCATTCCCTTCAAGCAATGACAATATAGGTGCCGTAGTTAGCTTTTTCTTCAATAACTGAAACGCCTTCTCTTGTTCATCCTTCCATTCAAATTTCTTCCCTTTATGCGTTAATGCAGTCAAGGGTTTTGCTATTTTGGAGAAATCTTGGATGAATCTTCTGTAGTAACCAGCCAATCCTAAAAATTGACGTATATGCTTCAGAGTTTTTGGGGTTTCCAACTTTTCAACGGTTTCGATCTTTGCCGGGTCCACCTGGATACCTTCTTTGTTCACTATGTGACCGAGCAATTGAACTTCTTCCAACCAAAATGCACACTTTGAAAACTTAGCATACAGTTTTTCTTTCCTCAATACTTCTAACACTTTTCTCAAATGTTCTTCGTGCTCTTGATCATTCTTTGAGTAAATAAGTATGTCATCGATGAAAATAATGACAAACTTGTCAAGATATGGCCCACACACTCGGTTCATAAGGTCCATGAACATAGCTGGTGCGTTAGTCAATCCAAACGGCATAACCATAAACTCGTAATGACCATAACACATCCTAAAAGCAGTTTTTGGAATATCATCCTCCTTTACTCGCATTTGATGATATCCAGAACGTAAATCTATCTTCGAATAAACCGACGAGCCTTGTAGTTGATCAAATAAGTCATCAATTCTCGGCAGTGGATAACGGTTTTTGATGGTAAGTTTGTTCAACTCTCTGTAGTCAATACACAACCTAAATGTACCATCTTTCTTCTTGACAAACAAAACAGGAGCTCCCCATGGTGATGTGCTTGGTCGAATGAAACCACATTCTAATAGTTCTTGCAGTTGGCTTTGCAGTTCTTTCATCTCACTTGGTGCGAGTCTGTAAGGAGCACGAGCTATTGGTGCAGCTCCCGGTACAAGATCTATTTGAAATTCAACAGATCGATGTGGAGGTAGTCCCGGTAATTCTTTCAGAAATACATCGGGAAATTCTTTTGCGACAAAAACATCATTGATGCTCTTTTCTTCAGTTTGTACTTTCTCGACATGTGCTAGAACAGCATAGCAACATTTTCTTATTAGTTTTTGTGCCTTTAAATTACTAATAAGATGTAGCTTCGTGTTGCCCTTTTCTCCGTACACCATTTAGGGTTCTCCTTCTTCTCGTACAATGCGAATTGCATTTTTATAACATACAATCTCTGCTTTCACCTTCTTCAGCCAGTCCATGCCAACTATTACATCAAAACTTCCTAACTCTACTGGTATCAAATCAATCTTAAATATTTCGCTACCCAGTTTAATTTCTCGATTCCGGCATATATAATCTGCTGAAATTAATTTACCGTTTGCTAATTCGAGTAAAAATTTACTATCCAACGGTGTCAATGGACAACTTAATTTAGCACAAAAATCTCTACTCATATAGCTTCTATCCGTACCCGAATCAAATAAAACGTAAGCAGATTTATTGACAATAAGAAACGTACCCGTAACAAGCTCCGGGTCTTCATGTGCCTCTACCGCATTAATATTGAAAACTCTTCCACGGCCTTGTCCATTCGTGTTCTCCTGGTTCAGGCAATTTCTAATAATGTGGCCCGGTTTTCTACATTTATAACAAACTACATTGGCATAACTTGCTACGACACTACTTGCTCCACCATTACTCGTTCTGACACCATTTGTTCCTTTTGTTCTGTTAACCCCTGGTCCGTAGACCTCACACTTCACCGCGCTATGACCATTTCTTTTACACATGTTGCAAAATTTGGTGCAAAACCCCGAGTGATACTTTTCACACCTTTGGCATAGCTGCTTCTGATTATTATTGTTGTTGCGGTTGTTATTGTTGTTGGGATGATTGTTGTAGTTGCTGTTGTTGTTGTTGTTGTTGTTGTTGTTGTTGGGCCGTTTGTTGTAGTTGCGATTGATGTTGCGATTGTTGGGATAGTTGTTGCGATTATTGTTGTAATTGCTGTTGTTGTTGTATTGGTGATTCTTATCACCGTTTTCCTCCCACTTTCTTTTGACTTGTTTCACATTGGCCTCTTCAGCCGCTTGTTCTTTAATTATTTCCTCAATCTGGTTCACTAGTTTGTGAGCCATTCTACATGCCTGTTGTATGGAGGTGGGCTCGTGTGAACTTATATCTTCTTGGATTCTTTCCTGTAATCCTTTCACAAACGCGTCGATCTTCTCTTCCTCATCTTCGAACGCTCCCGGACACAATAGGCACAATTCTGTGAATCGTCTTTCATACGTGGTAATATCAAATCCTTGGGTTCGTAACCCTCTAAGTTCTGTCTTGAACTTATTGACCTCGGTTCTGGGACGGTACTTCTCGTTCATCAAGTGCTTGAATGCTGACCACGGTAGTGTGTAAGCATCATCTTATCCCACTTGCTCTAGATAGGTATTCCACCATGTTAATGCAGTACCTGTGAAGGTATGCGTAGCGTACTTTACTTTATCCTCTTCAGTACACTTACTTATGGAAAACACCGATTCGACCTTCTCGGTCCACCGTTTCAATCCGATCGGTCCTTCGGTTCCATCAAATTCTAAAGGTTTGCAGGCAGTGAATTCTTTGTAGGTACATCCTACACGATTTCCTGTACTGCTAGATCCATGGTTATTGTTGGTATGTAGCGCAGCTTGTACTGCGGCTATGTTTGAAGTAAGAAAGGCACGAAATTCCTCTTCGCTCATATTCAAGGTGTGTCGAGTAGTTGGTGCCATTTCCTTCAAAATAGTCAAATGAAACAAGTTAACCATACAGAATATTAAGAGTAGTCAATAGTATCTCGTAGCATAATATGAACTCATTTATAAAAGCTTTTTCTTCATATTAGCATTTTATAAGTTTAAATTCGGGTAGTACCTACCCGTTAAGTTCATAATTAGTAGCTAATATACAATTCAACTACTACAATTCTATATGAAAAACTGATTATAATAATATTTCGCGTTCAAACTTTTACACAATATTTTACAAACTTACAATACCGCTTATTTTACATATAGCATGAAATATAGCACACAATAAATTTGATACAAGATGGTTGTGAAGATAATTCTAGCTAGTACACAAGTAGTTCAGCAAAGGCAATAAAGACACGTAATTCATACGTCCAGAAACAAGTCATGCATTCTGGTTTTACTAGGACTACTTCCTATCCTTGGTCTTGTGGAACATAACCGTTATGGCCGTTGATAAGACAGCGTGTTGTAATGTCGTCAAAGGGACGAGGGTTACGTAATGTCCAACAGTCCTGTAACAATCTAAAAATCTCATTTCTTACCCCAATTACCGACTCCATCACTTGTGGGAACGTTTTGTTTAATAGTTGTAGCCCGATGTTCTTGTTCTCACTTTGGTGAGAAGCGAACATTACTAACCAGTAAGCATAACATGCTTCTTTATGTTGCATGTTAGTCGCTTTTTCTAAATCACGAAGTCCTATATTCGGATATATTGAGTCAAAATAATTTCTTAACCCGTTGCGTAAAATAGCATTTGGGTTCCCCGCAATATATGCGTCAAAGTAAACACATCATAACTTATGGATTTCCCAATGTGATATCCCTCATCTTTCGAATGAAACCTTTTATAAACCAAGGCATTCTTGGAACGTTCTTCGAATGTCTTACAAACTGATCTCGCCTTAAATAGTTTTGCCGAGGAATTCTGACCGACTCTAGACAAGATTTCATCAATCATGTCCTCGGGTAGGTCTCTTAAAATATTGGGTTGTCTATCCATTTTGTGTTTTTATACTGTAAAATAGACAAGAGTTAGATTCATAAAAAATATACTTATTAATACAAGCAATTTTTACATATATCATAAAGCATAAGCACACTATATTACATATATTACACCACACGAATACAACTATCTTATTCTGACTCGCTCGTTTTTTCTTCTTCGGTTTTGGTTCGTTTTGCCAAGTTTCTAGGGATATATGATGTTCCCCTAATACGAGCCGTCATTTTCCACATTGGTTTAGAAAAACCTGGTGGTTTAGAGGTTCCCGGGTTATTGTCACAACTTAAGAAATACGGGTGTTGACGATACATATAAAGTTCATCGGGTTTGGAATCAAATTTCTCTATTTTTATGCCCTTTCTCTTATTGTTCTCTTTTGCCTTATTAAATTGTGTTGGGGTAATTTCTATAGCATCATCGGAATCCTTGTCGGGATCCGATTCATCGGAGAATTGGTAATCCTCCCAATACTTTGCTTTCTTGGCAGAAACACCATTGACCATAATTAACTTTGGTCGGTTGGTTGAGGATTTTCTTCTACTTAACCGTTTTATTATTTCCCCCACTGGTTCTATTTCTTCTTCCGGTTTCGACTCTTCTTCCGGTTCCGATTCTTCTTCCGGTTCCGACTCTTCTTCCGGTTCCTCTTCGGGAACTTGTGAATCAGTCCACGAATCATTCCAATTTACATTTAACTCTTCATTATTATTAGGTGAGTCAATGGGACTTGTTCTAGAGGTAGACATCTATCACATAATATCAAACGCGTTAAGAGATTAATATATCACATAATATTCACATGTTAAAAATATATAGTTTCCAACAAAATTTGTTAAGCAATCATTTTTCAAATAAACACGGTCGAAGTCCAGACTCACTAATGCATCCTAACAAACTTGATAAGACACACTAATGTAAAATTCTGGTTCTCTAAGACCAACGCTCTGATACCAACTGAAATGTCCCGTTCATATTGATTATAAACGTTCTATATTAATTGATTTTGTTGCGAGGTTTTTACCTCTATATGAGACGTTTTTCAAAGACTGCATTCATTTTTAAAATAACCATAACCTTTATTTTATCAATAAAGGTTTCAAAAGCATTACGTAGATTATCAAATAATGATAATCTAAAATATACAGTTTACACACGACCATTACATAATGGTTTACAATAGAAATATATTACATCGACATATGTTTCTTAAATGCAGTTTTTACTTAATATCATACAAACATGGACTCCAAATCTTGTCCTTATTTTAGTATGCAACAGCGGAAGCTCTTAATATTCACCTGAGAATAAACATGCTTTAAACGTCAACAAAAATGTTGGTGAGTTATAGGTTTAACCTATATATATCAAATCGTAACAATAGACCACAAGATTTCATATTTCAATATACATCCCATACATAGAGATAAAAATCATTCATATGGTGAACACCTGGTAACCGACATTAACAAGATTCATATATAAGAATATCCCCATCATTCCGGGACACCCTTCGGATATGATATAAATTTCGAAGTACTAAAGCATCCGGTACTTTGGATGGGGTTTGTTAGGCCCAATAGATCTATCTTTACGATTCGCGTCAATTAGGGTGTCTGTTCCCTAATTCTTAGATTACCAGACTTAATAAAAAGGGGCATATTCGATTTCGATAATTCAACCATAGAATGTAGTTTCATGTACTTGTGTCTATTTTGTAAATCATTTATAAAACCTGCATGTATTCTCATCCCAAAAATATTAGATTTTAAAAGTGGGACTATAACTCACTTTCACAGATTTTTTTTTTACTTCGTCGGAAAGTAAGACTTGGCCATTGGTCGATTCACGAACCTATAACAAATATGTACATATATATCAAAGTATGTTCAAAATATATTTACAACACTTTTAATACATTTTGATGTTTTAAGTTTATTAAGTCAGCTGTCCTCGTTAGTAACCTACAACTAGTTGTCCACAGTTAGATGTACAGAAATAAATCGATATATATTATCTTGAATCAATCCACGACCCATTGTATACATATCTCAGTATTGATCACAACTCAAACTATATATATTTTGGAATCAACCTCAACCCTGTATAGCTAACTCCAACATTCACATATAGAGTGTCTATGGTTGTTCCGAAATATATATAGATGTGTCGACATGATAGGTCGAAACATTGTATACATGTCTATGGTATCTCAAGATTACATAATATACAATACAAGTTGATTAAGTTATGGTTGGAATAGATTTGTTACCAATTTTCACTTAGCTAAAATGAGTAGTTTTTACCAATTTTGTTTTGCTCGCCATTTCTTCGTTTCTAATCCGTTTTGAGTGATTTAAGCGGCCACGGTTTCGTATTGAACTTGACTTTATGAAAATAAACAGAAAAGGTATAGGTTTATAGTCGGAAATACAAGTTAAAAGTCATTTTTGAAAGAGGTAGTCATTTCCGTCGAAAGAACGACATCTTGATGACTGTTTTGAAAAACATACTATCACTTTGAGTTTAACCATGATTTTTGGATATGGTTTCATGTTCATAAAAAAAATCATTTTCCCAGAAGTATAGCTTTTAAATCAAAGTTTTTCATAGTTTTTAATTATCCAAACCAAAACAGCCCCCGGTTGTAACTACGACGGCGTAAATCCGGTTTTATGGTGTTTATCGTGTTTTCGGGTTTTAAATCATTAAGTTAGCATATCATATAGATATAGATCATGTGTATAGTTGATTTTAAAAGTGTAGTTAGAAGGATTAACTTTATTTGCGAACAAGTTTAGAATTAACTAAACTATGTTCTAGTGATTACTAGTTTACCACTTCGAATATGATAGCTTTTTATGTATGAATCGAATGATGTTATGAACATCATTACTACCTTAAGTTCCTTGGATAAACCTACTGGAAAAGAGAAAAATGGATCTAGCTTCAATGGATCCTTGGATGGCTCGAAGTTCTTGAAGCAGAATCATGACACGAAAACAAGTTCAAGTAAGATCATCACTTGAAATAAGATTGTTATAGTTATAGAAATTGAACCAAATTTTGAATATGATTATTACCTTGTATTAGAATGATAAACTACTGTAAGAAACAAAGATTTCTTGAGGTTGGATGATCACCTTACAAGATTGGAAGTGAGCTAGCAAACTTGAAAGTATTCTTGATTTTATGTAACTAGAACTTGTAAAATTTATGAAGAACACTTAGAACTTGAAGTTAGAACTTGAGAGAGATCAATTAGATGAAGAAAATTGAAGAATGAAAGTGTTTGTAGGTGTTTTTGGTCATTGGTGTATGGATTAGATATAAAGGATATGTAATTTTGTTTTCATGTAAATAAGTCATGAATGATTACTCATATTTTTGTAATTTTATGAGATATTTCATGCTAGTTGCCAAATGATGGTTCCCACATGTGTTAGGTGACTCACATGGGCTGCTAAGAGCTGATCATTGGAGTGTATATACCAATAGTACATACATCTAAAAGCTGTGTATTGTACGAGTACGAATACGGGTGCATACGAGTAGAATTGTTGATGAAACTGAACGAGGAGATGTAATTGTAAGCATTTTTGTTAAGTAGAAGTATTTTGATAAGTGTCTTGAAGTCTTTCAAAAGTGTATGAATACATATTAAAACACTACATGTATATACATTTTAACTGAGTCGTTAAGTCATCGTTAGTCGTTACATGTAAGTGTTGTTTTGAGACCTTTAGGTTAACGATCTTGTTAAATGTTGTTAACCCAAAGTTTATAATATCAAATGAGATTTTAAATTATTATATTATCATGATATTATGATATATTAATATATCTTAATATGATATATACATTTAAATGTCGTTACAACGATAATCGTTACATATATGTCTCGTTTCGAAATCCTTAAATTAGTAGTCTTGTTTTTACTTATGTAGTTCATTGTTAATACACTTAATGATATATTTAATTATCATATTATCATATTATATATAATATACAAAATGTATTAATATGCTTCATATATATTTAGTAAGACGTGGTTATAACGATAATCGTTATATGTATCGTTTCGAGTTTCATACGTCAATAGTCTCCTTTTTAAGTATATAACTTATTGTTACTATTTTTAATGAGATACTTGATGATCATTATATCATGTTAAACATATATATTTATTCATTTATGTATCATCATGTCATATACAACTTATAGCGTTCGTGAATCATTGGTCAAACTGGGTAATCAGACGTTTACAAAATTTCCGTTTCAATTAACCAAGTCTTAACAAGTTTAATTGCTTAACATGTTGGAAATATTTAATCATGTAAATATAGTTTTCATTAAACATATAATCATAGAAAGGTTCGGAAAAGTTCGGGTCACTACAGATTAGTGTAGAAAAATGATTAAAAATACCGAGTTTGCAAACCTATTGTTGTATATCACATTTGATATTTTACGTCTGGTCGTAAATTAGTAGCTTTTGCTGAACTTAATGCCAGTTTTTGAAACTGTGCTATTTTACCCTGTTTTGTACATAATATAAACTACAAACAAATATATACATAATATTTTCTTTTTATAAAACCTTTATTTATTAAAACAATTTAAGTGAATAATTTTTAAAATTTTGTGTCCTTTTACTTAAGGTTGAGGTAGTTTCGGTACTTTTACCTAGTCCGTCCCTCAATAAAATTTAAAATTTGTCATTATAAAGTGATTTTTTTAAAAGCAAAGATTTTCAGGTTTTTTTTAATCTTTTTGGCATACTTTAGATCAATAAGATTAAAAATAATGATAACAAAATTTCTCGTCCCGCCCTCGGGTAAAGCAATTTCGGTTCAAAGAACTAGTCTTAAACTTACGATGAATTTTGGAAATCAATTTTTAACTTAATGAGATAAAGTAAATTTTTGTTTTTAAAATCACACCAAACTTAAATTTAAAATACATTAAAAAAATTCATATAAATATCATTAGTATTTTTAATTTTACAAACTTATATTAAAAATAGTAGTTTTTAGAATATTTACAAACTTAAATATATTGATTTTAAAAATTTACAATATTAATTTTAAAAACATGTAAAAATAAAATTAAAAATCTTTTTGGTCTTTTATCCCACTTTAATCAATCAAATATTATCAAAAATATACGCCCCTCTTTTGGGTAAACCAATTTTGGTTCCATAACCTAGTTTTACCCATGACGAATTTTTAAAATATTTTGGATTGATTGATTAAAGATATTTATACCTTATGAATAAACGGTAAATTTCGCAGTGATGTAATAAATTTTTATATGATATCAATAATTTCGGTTACGTATACCTAATTTTATTTAATACCAATTTAATACTTTATAGCGAACGATTCAGCGTTTATTATCAAAAGGTTAAAAGCAATAAATAAAAACAAATAAAAACTGTACATACTTACCTGTGAGAAAGAATTCTCAGAGACCTGCTTTAGCTGACTCGTAGTATAGTCAGACTAATTGGTTTTCCATAGCTATGTAGGCATAACCTTGAGCATTCAACAACTTTTCTTCTAAACATATGTACGGTCCTTCTCTGCATAAAGTAACGAACTCGGTATTGGAATATGTCTGATTCGTCGAGCATTTTCCTTCGTGTGACCATTTTCCGCATTTATGACATCTTTCAAGGTGTCATGCTCTTCTTTTTGCTACGGATTTCGATTTTCCTTTACCAAAATGTGTCTTATTATGATTGTTCCTGAGTTCTTTTCTTACTTCGTCACATCTGGCTCTTATTACTGACACCAAGTCACTTGGAAGGGTGTCATTATTACGTTTAGTAATCAAAGCGTGTAACATTAGACCATGGTTTAAATCAAAGGAATTCTTCATCTCGTAAAACCTAAATAAAAATAAAAATTCAGAATGGGGGGAGAAGACTAGTTCTTTAGGGTCTGCTAGGGAAAGACCATTCGGATTCCATTCTCGGAACTACACGAAAACATAACATCTAACTTTAACAAAAATACATATTACTCTTTAAAAAGATTCAAATCTCCCCACACTTAGTTAGTTGTGGTGTCGAAATTATGATTAACTTCGTTGTCAACTTCCATCGGATCATGTACGTAATGTTTAACTCTGTGACCATTAACTTTTGATTTAATCCAATTTGAATTTATCAACTCTACTGTTCCATATGGGAAAACTCTTTTGACTAAGAATGGTCCAGACCATCTTGATTTCAATTTTCCAGGAAATAGCTTGAATCGTGAATTGAAAAGAAGAACTTTATCTCCTTCCTTAAATTCTTTTGAACTTCGAATTCTTTTATCATGCCATTTCTTTGTCTTTTCTGTATAGATTAACGAATTTTCATATGCTTCATGTCTTAATTCTTCTAATTCGTTTAGTTGACTTAATCGTAGACGTCCGGCTTCATGTAAATCAAGATTACATGTCTTCAAAGCCCAAAATGCTTTGTGGTCAATTTCTACTGGAAGATGACATGCTTTTCCGTAGACGAGTTTAAAAGGTGTGGTTCCAATTGAAGTTTTGTAGGCTGTTCTAAAAGCCCAGAGTGCATCCTCCAATTTCATGGACCATTCCTTCGGATTTGATCCTACGGTTTTCTCTAAAATACGTTTTAAAGATCGGTTGGTATTTTCAACTTGTCCACTTGTTTGTGGATGATAAGCGGTGGAGATTTTATGAGTTACTCCATATCTTTTGAGAACTTTCTCAAGTTGATTATTACAAAAATGCGTACCCCGATCACTTATTAAAACTTTCGGTGTTCCGAACCTTGCAAAGAGACATTTTAAAAACTTGACTACAACTCGTGCATTGTTAGTTGGAAGAGCTTGTGCTTCCGCCCATTTAGATACATAATCAATGGCTACGAGAATATAGCGATTATTATGAGATTTTGGAAATGTACCCATAAAGTCAATACCCCAAATGTCAAATATTTCACATACTTGAATGACATTTTGTGGCATTTCATCACGTTGACTTATTTTTCCGGCCCTTTAACAAGCATCACAGGATTTGAAAAGAAGGTGTGCGTCTTTTAAAAATTGTAGGCCAATAGAATCCAGCATCGTAGACTTTTCTTGCTGTGAGTTGTGGCCCATAATGCCCTCCTGTTGGTCCTGTGTGACAATGATTTAAGATTTGACTAGCTTCCTCCCCGAATACACATCGGCGTATTATTCCATCGGGACAACTTTTAAACAAATGTGGATCTTCCCAAAAATAGTGTTTTATATCACTAAAGAATTTCTTTCGTTTTTGGTACGACAACCCTTTTTCAAGGAATCCACATACTAAGTAGTTTGCATAGTCTGCAAACCATAGAATTTCATTATAATCTATCTTCAATAGATATTCATCAGGAAAGTTGTCTTGTATGACCGATTCATTTAGAACTTCTAATTCAGGATTCTCAAGACGAGAAAGATGATCAGCGACGAGATTTTCTGCTCCCTTTTTGTCTTGTATTTCAATATCGAACTCTTGTAAGAGTAAGATCTAATGGATTAATCTTAGTTTGGCATCTTGTTTCGAAAATAGGTATCTAAGAGCAGAATGGTCGGTATAGACCACCGTTTTTGCTAGAACGAGATATGATCGAAATTTGTCAAAAGCAAAGACAATAGCAAGGAGTTTTTTTCCAGTAGTTTTATAGTTTGTTTGTGCTCCTTGTAACGTCTTACTAGCATAATATATAGGTTGAAATCGTTGTTCAATCCTTTGACCTAAAATGGCTCCCATTGCAAAATCACTTGCATCGCACATGAGTTCAAATGGTAGATTCCAGTTTGGAGTTATCATGATTGGCGCATTAGTGAGTTTCTCTTTAAGAATATTAAAAGATTTGATGCATTCATCTGAAAAGATAAATAGAGCATCTTTTTTCAAGGAGTTTGTTCATAGGAGTGGCAATTTTTGAAAAATCTTTTATGAAACGTCGGTAAAAACCGGCATACCCTAGAAAACTCCTAACTCCTCTAACATTAGTGGGATGTGGAAGTTTAACAATTACATCTACTTTAGCTCTATCCACTTCAATTCCTTCCTTTGAAATTTTATGACCAAGAACGATGCCTTTTTTAATCATGAAATGGCATTTCTCCCAATTAAGTACTAGATTTGATTGCTCAAATCTAATAAGCATTCATTCAAGATTAACTAGACATGATTCAAATGTATCACAGAAAACTGAAAAGTCATCCATGAAAACTTCCATGCATTCTTCTATCATGTCGTGAAAAATCGCCATCATGCACCTTTGAAAGGTTGCAGGGGCGTTGCAAAGTCCAAATGGCATGCGTTTGTAAGCAAAAGTACCATAAGGGCACGTGAACGTGATTTTCTCTTGATCCTCGGGTGCAATTGGAATTTGAAAATATCCGAAGAAACCGTCAAGAAAACAATAGTAACTGTTTCTGGCTAATCTTTCCAACATTTGATCAATGAAAGGTAAGGGAAAGTGATCTTTTCTGGTGGCGTCATTTAATTTTCTATAATCAATACAAACACGCCATCCTGTTACAGTCCTAGTAGGAATAAGCTCATTTTTTTCATTTGTGATGACAGTCATGCCACCCTTCTTAGGTACACATTGAACTGGGCTTACCCATGGACTATCAGAAATTAGATAAATTAAACCTGCATCTAGCAGTTTAATTATTTCTTTCTTAACAACATCTTGCATATTTGGATTTAGTCTTTATTGGCGTTGCACATAGGTTTTATGATCTTCTTCCATAAGGATTTTATGTGTGCAATACGAAGGACTTATGCCCTTAATGTCATGAATCTTCCATGCAATAGCTGGTTTATAAGCTTTTAGCACAGAAATGAGTCTAGATTTTTCATTTTTCATAAGAGAAGACGATATTATTACAGGTCATTCAGTTTCACCATGTAAATAAGCGTATTCCAAATGGGTTGGAAGTGGCTTTAACTCTAATGTCGGTGAATCTTCTATCGATGATTTGTATCGATATCTGTCTTCCTCTTTTAGCATTTGAAGATCTTCTATTGTTGGTTCATAATTATAAGCCATGAGTGTAGCTAATATTTCAACTTCATCAATTGGTTCAGTTCCTTCTCCTAAAGAACATTCTCCTGTTCCTTGTAATTCTGGAAATTCTTCTAACAATTCTGCATGTGAATCTATAGTTTGAATATAATAACATATATCATCTGCAGATTGCGGTTGTTGCATGGCTCTATCAACAGAAAAGGTAACACTCTCGTCCTCTATACTTAGGGTCAATTTTTTACCGAACACGTCTATTATTGCTTTAGCCGTGTTTAAGAATGGTCTTCCTAATATGAGAGGAACTCGAGAATCTTCTTCTATGTCCAGAATAACAAAATCTACTGGAAAAATACTAAAGTACCAACTTTAACTAGCATGTTCTCCATTATTGTAGTGACCCGAACTTTTCCATGTTTATATATATATTAAATGAAATTGTTATTTACATGATTAAGTGTTTCCAACATGTTAAGCAATCAAACTTGTTAAGACTTGATTAATTGAAATAGGTTTCATATAGACAATTGACCACCCAAGTTGACCGGTGATTCACGAACGTTAAAACTTGTAAAAACTATACGATGACATATATATGGTTATATATATAGTTAACATGATTTTATTATAAGTATGTATCTCATTAGGTATTTTAACAATGAGTTATATACATAAAAATGAGACTATTAATTTAAGAAACTCGAAAACGATATATATAACGATTATCGTTATAACAACGTCTTACTAGGTACATATGAATCATATTAAGATATTGATACACTTGTTTAATTATGTTAAATGATAAGTAAATATATTATTAAGTGTATTAACAATGAAATACATATGTAAAAATAAGACTACTAACTTAATGATTTCGAAACGAGACATATATGTAACGATTATCGTTGTAACGACATTTAACTGTATATATATCATACTAAGATATATTATATATCATAATATCATGATAATATAACAATTTAACATCTCATTTGTTATAATAAACAATGGGTTAACAACATTCAACAAGATCGTTAACCTAAAGGTTTCAAAACAACATTTACATGTAACGACTAACGATGACTTAACGACTCAGTTAAAATGTATATACTTGTAGTGTTTTAATATGTATTCATACACTTTTGAAAGACTTTAAGACACTTATCAAAATACTTTTACTTAACAAAAATGCTTACAATTACATCCTCGTTCAGTTTCATCAACAATTCTACTCGTATTCACCCGTATTCGTACTCGTACAATACACAGCTTTTAGATGTATGTACTATTGGTATATACACTCCAATGATCAGCTTTTAGTAGCCCATGTGAGTCACCTAACACATGTGGGAATCATCATTTGGAAACTAGCATGAAATATCTCATAAAATTACAAAAATATGAGTAATCATTCATGACTTATTTACATGAAAACAAAATTACATATCCTTTATATCTAATCCATACACCAACGACCAAAAACACCTACAAACACTTTCATTCTTCAATTTTATTCATCTAATTGATCTCTCTTAAGTTCTATCTTCAAGTTCTAAGTGTTCTTCATAAATTCAAAAAGTTCTAGTTTCATAAAATCAAGAATACTTCCAAGATTGCAAGTTTACTTCCAAGTTTTCTAAATCCATTCCAAGTAATCATCCAAGATCAAGAAACCTTTGTTACTTACAGTAGGTTATCTTTCTAATACAAGGTAATGATCATATTCAAACTTTAATTCAATTTCTATAACTATAACAATCTTATTTCGAGTGGAAATCTTACTTGAAATTGTTTTCGTGTCATGATTCTGCTTCAAGAACTTTCAAGCCATCCAAGGATCCTTTGAAGCTAGATCTATTTTTCTCATTTCCAGTAGGTTTATCCAAGGAACTTGAGGTAGTAATGATGTTCATAACATCATTCGATTCATACATATAAAGCTATCTTATTCGAAATTTTAAACTTGTAATCACTAGAACATAGTTTAGTTAATTCTAAACTTGTTCGCAAATAAAAGTTAATCCTTCTAACTTGACTTTTAAAATCAACTAAACACATTTTATATATCTATATGATATGCTAACTTAATGATTTAAAACCTGGAAACACGAAAAACACCGTAAAATCGGATTTACGCCGTCGTAGTAACACCGCGGGCTGTTTTGGGTTAGTTAATTAAAAAATATGATAAACTTTGATTTAAAAGTTGTTATTCTGAGAAAATGATTTTTATTATGAACATGAAACTATATCCAAAAATTATGGTTAAACTCAAAGTGGAAGTATGTTTTCTAAAATGGTCATCTAGACGTCGTTCTTTCGACTGAAATGACTACCTTTACAAAAATGACTTGTAACTTATTTTTCCGACTATAAACCTATACTTTTTCTGTTTAGATTCATAAAATAAGTTCAATATGAAACCATATAGAAATTTGATTCACTCAAAACGGATTTAAAATGAAGAAGTTATGGGTAAAACAAGATTGGATAATTTTTCTCATTTTAGCTACGTGAAAATTGGTAACAAATCTATTCCAACCATAACTTAATCAACTTGTATTGTATATTATGTAATCTTGAGATACCATAGACACGTATACAATGTTTTGAGGATAGCTAGTTGTAGGTTACTAACGAGGACAGCTGACTTAATAAACTTAAAACATCAAAATATATTAAAAGTGTTGTAAATATATTTTGAACATACTTTGATATATATGTATATATTGTTATAGGTTCGTGAATCAACCAGTGGCCAACTCTTACTTCCCGGCGAAGTAAAAATCTGTGAAAGTGAGTTATAGTCCCACTTTTAAAATCTAATATTTTTGGGATGAGAATACATGCAGGTTTTATAAATGATTTACAAAATAGACACAAGTACGTGAAACTACATTCTATGGTTGAATTATCGAAATCGAATATGCCCCTTTTTATTAAGTCTGGTAATCTAAGAATTAGGGAACAGACACCCTAATTGAAGCGAATCCTAAAGATAGATCTATCGGGCCCAACAAGCCCCATCAAAAGTACCGGATGCTTTAGTACTTCGAAATTTATATCATGTCCGAAGGAGGATCCCGGAATGATGGGGATATTCATATATGCATCTTGTTAATGTCGGTTACCAGATGTTCACCATATGAATGATTTTTATCTCTATGTATGGGATGTGTATTGAAATATGAAATCTTGTGGTCTATTGTTACAATTTGATATATATATAGGTTAAACCTATAACTCACCAACATTTTTGTTGACGTTTAAAGCATGTTTATTCTCAGGTGAATACTAAGAGCTTCCGCTGTTGCATACTAAAATAAAGACAAGATTTGGAGTCCATGTTTGTATGATATTGTGTAAAAACTGCATTCAAGAAACTGATTTCGATGTAACATATTTGTATTGTAAACTATTATGTAATGGTCGTGTGTAAACAGGATATTTTAGATTATCATTATTTGATAATCTACGTAAAGCTTTTTAAACCTTTATTTATGAAATAAAGGTTATGGTTTGTTTTAAAAATGAATGCAGTCTTTGAAAAACGTCTCATATAGAGGTCAAAACCTCGCAACGAAATCAATTAATATGGAACGTTTTTAATCAATAAGAACGGGACATTTCAGTTGGTATCCCAGCGTTGGTCTTAGAGAACCAGAATTTTGCATTAGTGTGTCTTATCGAGTTTGTTAGGATGCATTAGTGAGTCTGGACTTCGACCGTGTTTACTTGAAAAATGATTGCTTAACAAATTTTGTTGGAAACTATATATTTTTAACATGTGAATATTATGTGATATATTAATCTCTTAACGCGTTTGATATTATGTGATAGATGTCTACCTCTAGAACAAGTCCCATTGACTCACCTAATAATAATGAAGAGTCAAATGTAAATTGGAATGATTCGTGGACTGATTCACAAGTTCCCGAAGAGGAACCGGAAGAAGAGTCGGAACCGGAAGAAGAATCGGAACCGGAAGAAGAATCGGAACCGGATGAAGAAATAGAACCGGTGGGGGAAATAATAAAACGGTTAAGTAAAAAAAAATCCTCAACCAACCGACCAAGGTTAATTATGGTCAATGGTGTTTCCGCCAAGGAAGCAAAATATTGGGAGGATTACCAATTCTCCGATGAATCAGATTCCGACGAGAATTCCGATGATGTTATAAAATTACCCCAACTGAATTTAAAAAGGCAAAAGAAAATAATAAGGGAAAGGGCATAAAAATAGAGAAATCTAATTCCAACCCCAATGAACTTTATATGTATCGTCAACCCCCGAAGTCCTTAAGTTGTAACAATGACCCGGGAACCTCTAAACCACCAGGTTTTTCTAAACCAATGTGGATAACGACGGCTCGTATTAGGGGAACATCATATATCCCTAGAAACTTGGCAAAACGAACTAAAATCGAAGAAGAAGAAACAAGCGAGTCGGAATAAGATAGTTGTATTCGTGTGGTGTAATATATTTAATATAGTGTGCTTATGCTTTATGATATATGTAAAAATTGCTTGTATTAATAAGTATTTTTTTTATGAATCTAACTCTTGTCTATTTTACAGTATAAAAACACAAAATGGATAGATAACCTAATATTTTAAGAGACCTACCCGGAGACATGATTGATGAAATCTTGTCTAGAGTCAGTCAGAATTCTTCGGCACAACTATTTAAGGCGAGATCGGTTTGTAAGACATTCGAAGAACGTTCCAAGAATGCCTTGGTTTATAAAAGGCTTTCGTTCGAAAGATGGGGGATATCACATTGGGAAATCCATAAGTTACGATGTGTTTACTTTGACGCATATATTGCGGGGAACCCAAATGATATTTTACGCAATGGGTTAAGAAATTATTTTGACTCAATATATCCGAATATTGGACTTCGTGATTTAGAAAAAGCGGTTAACATGCGACATAAAGAAGCATGTTATGCTTACGGATTAGTAATGTTCGCTTCTCACCAAAGTGAGAACAAGAACATCGGGCTACAACTATTAAACAAAACGTTCCCACAAGTGACAGAGTCGGTAATTGGGGTAAGAAATGAGGTTTTTAGATTGTTACGGGACTGTTGGACATTACGTAACCCTCGTCCCTTTGACGACGTTACATCACGCTGTCTTATCAACGGCCATAACGGTTATGTTCTACAAGACCAAGGATGGGAAGTAATCCTAGTAAAACCAGAATGCATGACTTGTTTCTGGACGTATGAATTACGTGTCTTTATTGCCTTTGCTGAACGACTTGTGTACTAGCTAGAATTATCTTCACAACCATCTTGTATCAAATTTATTGTGTGCTATATTTCATGCTATATGTAAAATAAGCGGTATTGTAAGTTTGTAAAATATTGTGTAAAAGTTTGAACGCAAAATATTATTATAATCAGTTTTTCATATAGAATTGTAGTAGTTGAATTGTATATTAGCTACTAAGTATGAACTTAACGGGTAGGTACTACCCGAATTTAAACTTATAAAACGCTAATATGAAGAAAAAGCTTTTATAAATGAGTTCATATTATGCTACGAAATACTATTAACTACTCTTAATATTCTGTATGATTAACTTGTTCCATTTGACTATTTTGAAGGAAATGGCACCGACTACTCGACACACCGTGAATATGAATGAAGAGGAATTCCGTACTTTTCTAGCTTCAAACATAGCCGCAGTACAGGCTGCGCTACATACAAACAATAATCTTGGATCTAGCAGTACAGGAAATCGTGTAGGATGCACCTACAAAGAATTCACTGCCTGCAAACCTTTGGAATTTGATGGAACCGAAGGACCGATCGGATTGAAACGGTGGACCGAGAAGGTCGAATCGGTGTTTGCCATAAGTAAGTGTACGGAAGAGGACAAAGTGAAGTACGCTACGCATACCTTCACAGGTTCTGCGTTAACATGGTGGAATACCTATCTAGAGCAAGTGGGACAAGATGATGCGTACGCACTACCGTGGTCAGCATTCAAGCACTTGATGAACGAGAAGTACCGTCCCAGAACCGAGGTCAATAAGCTCAAGACAGAACTTAGAGGGTTACGAACCCAAGGATTTGATATTACCACGTACGAAAGACGATTCACAGAATTGTGCCTATTGTGTTCGGGAGCGTTCGAAGATGAGGAAGAGAAGATCGACGCGTTTGTGAAAGGATTACCGGAAAGAATCCAAGAAGATATAAGTTCACACGAGCCCGCCTCCATACAACAGGCATGTAGAATGGCTCACAAACTAGCGAACCAGATTGAGGAAAGAATTAAAGAACAGACGGCTGAAGAGGCCAATGTGAAGCAAGTCAAAAGAAAGTGGGAGGAAAACGGTGATAAGAATCACCAATACAACAACAACAGCAATTACAATAATAATCGCAACAATTATCCCAACAATCGCAACATCAATCGCAACTACAACAAACGGCCCAATAACAACAACAACAACAACAACAGCAACTACAACAATCATCCCAACAACAATAATAATCGCAACAACAACAACAATCAGAAGCAGCTATGCCAAAGGTGTGAAAAGTATCACTCGGGGTTCTGCACCAAATTTTGCAACAAGTGTAAAAGAAATGGTCATAGCGCGGCGAAGTGTGAGGTCTACGGACCAGGGGTTAACAGAACGAAAGGAACAAATGGTGTCGGAATGAGTAATGGCGGAGCAAGTAGTGTCGGAGCAAGTTATGCCAATGTAGTTTGTTATAAATGTGGAAAACCGGGCCACATTATTAGAAATTTTCCGAACCAGGAGAACACGAATGGACAAGGCCGCGAAAGAGTTTTTAATATTAATGCGGCAGAGGCACAGGAAGACCCGGAGCTTGTTACGGGTACGTTTCTTATTGACAATAAATCTGCTTACGTTTTATTTGATTCGGGTGCGGATAGAAGCTATATGAGTAGAGATTTTTGTGCTAAATTAAGTTGTCCATTGACGCCGTTGGATAGTAAATTTTTACTCGAATTAGCAAATGGTAAATTAATTTCAGCAGATAATATATGTCGGAATCGAGAAATTAAACTGGTTAGCGAAACATTTAAGATTGACTTGATACCAGTAGAGTTAGGGAGTTTTGATGTGATAATCGGTATGGACTGGTTGAAAGAAGTGAAAGGAGAGATCGTTTGTTACAAAAATGCAATTCGCATTATACGAGAAAAAGGAAAACCCTTAATGGTGTACGGAGAAAAGGGCAACACGAAGCTACATCTTATTAGTAATTTGAAGGCACAAAAACTAATAAGAAAAGGTTGCTATGCTGTTCTAGCACACGTCGAGAAAGTACAAACTGAAGAAAAGAGCATCAATGATGTTCCCGTCGCAAAAGAATTTCCCGATGTATTTCCAAAAGAATTACCGGGATTACCCCCACATCGATCCGTTAAATTTCAAATAGATCTTGTACCAGGAGCTACACCAATAGCTCGTGCTCCTTACAGACTCGTACCCAGCGAGATGAAAGAACTGCAAAGCCAATTACAAGAACTTTTAGAGCGTGGTTTCATTCGACCAAGCACATCACCGTGGGGAGCTCCTGTTTTGTTTGTCAAGAAGAAAGATGGTACATTCAGGTTGTGTATCGACTACCGAGAGTTGAACAAACTTACCATCAAGAATCGCTACCCACTACTGAGAATCGACGACTTATTTGATCAACTACAAGGCTCGTCTGTTTATTCAAAGATTGACTTACGTTCCGGGTATCATCAAATGCGGGTGAAAGAAGATGATATTCCAAAGACTGCTTTCAGAACACGTTACGGTCATTACTAGTTTATGGTCATGCCATTTGGTTTAGCTAATGCACCAGCTGTGTTCATGGACCTTATGAACCGAGTGTGTGGACCATACCTTGACAAGTTTGTCATTGTTTTCATTGATGACATACTTATTTACTCAAAGAATGACCAAGAACACGGTGAACATTTGAGAAAGGTGTTAGAAGTATTGAGGAATGAAGAATTGTACGCTAAGTTTTCAAAGTGTGCATTTTGGTTGGAAGAAGTTCAATTCCTCGGTCACATAGTGAACAAAGAAGGTATTAAGGTGGATCCGGCAAAGATAGAAACTGTTGAAAAGTGGGAAATCCCGAAAACTCCGAAACACATACGCCAGTTTTTAGGACTAGCTGGTTACTACAGAAGGTTCATCCAAGACTTTTCCAGAATAGCAAAACCCTTGACTGCATTAACGCATAAAGGGAAGAAATTTGAATGGAATGATGAACAAGAGAAAGCGTTTTAGTTATTAAAGAAAAAGCTAACTACGGCACCTATATTGTCATTGCCTGAAGGGAATGATGATTTTGTGATTTATTGTGATGCATCAAAGCAAGGTCTCGGTTGTGTATTAATGCAACGAACGAAGGTAATTGCTTATACGTCTAGACAATTGAAGATTCACGAACAAAATTATACGACGCATGATTTGGAATTAGGCGCGGTTGTTTTTGCATTAAAGACTTGGAGGCACTACTTATATGGGGTCAAAAGTATTATATATAACGACCACAAAAGTCTTCAACACATATTTAATCAGAAACAACTGAATATGAGGCAGCGTAGGTGGATTGAATTGTTGAATGATTACGACTTTGAGATTCGTTACCACCCGGGGAAGGCAAATGTGGTAGCCGATGCCTTGAGCAGGAAGGACAGAGAACCCATTCGAGTAAAATCTATGAATATAATGATTCATAATAACCTTACTACTCAAATAAAGGAGGCGCAACAAGGAGTTTTAAAAGAGGGAAATTTAAAGGATGAAATACCCAAAGGATCAGAGAAGCATCTTAATATTCGGGAAGACGGAACCCGGTATAGGGCTGAAAGGATTTGGGTACCAAAATTTAGAGATATGAGAGAAATGGTACTTAGAAAAGCTCATAAAACCAGATACTCAATACATCCTGGAACGGGGAAGATGTACAAGGATCTCAAGAAACATTTTTGGTGGCCGGGTATGAAAGACGATGTTGCTAAATATGTAGGAGAATGTTTGACGTGTTCTAAGGTCAAAGCTGAGCATCAGAAACCATCAGGTCTACTTCAACAACCCGAAATCCCGAAATGGAAATGGGAAAACATTATCATAGATTTCATCACTAAATTGCCAAGGACTACAAGTGGTTTTGATACTATTTGGGTAATAGTTGATCGTCTCACAAAATCAGCACACTTCCTGCCAATAAGAGAAGATGACAAGATGGAGAAGTTAGCACGACTGTATTTGAAGGAAGTCGTCTCCAGACATGGAATACCAATCTCTATTATCTCTGATAGGGATGGCAGATTTATTTCAAGATTCTGGCAGACATTACAGCAAGCATTAGGAACTCGTCTAGACATGAGTACTGCCTATCATCCACAAACTGATGGGCAGAGCGAAAATACAAACGCTTGAAGACATGCTACAAGCATGTGTTATTGATTTCGGAAACAGTTGGGATCGACATCTACCGTTAGCAGAATTTTCCTACAACAACAGCTACCATTCAAGCATTAAGATGGCGCCGTTTGAAGTACTTTATGGTAGAAAGTGCAGGTCTCCGATTTGTTGGAGTGAAGTGGGGGATAGACAGATTACGGGTCCGGAGATTATACAAGAAACTACCGAGAAGATCATCCTAATTCAACAACGGTTGAAAACCGCCCAAAGTCGACAAAAGAGCTACGCTGACATTAAAAGAAAAGATATACAATTTGAAATTGGAGAGATGGTCATGCTTAAAGTTGCACCTTGGAAAGGCGTTGTTCGATTTGGTAAACGAGGGAAATTAAATCCAAGGTATATTGGACCATTCAAGATTATTGATCGTGTCGGATCAGTAGCTTACCGACTTGAGTTACCTCAACAACTCGCGGCTGTACATAACACTTTCCACGTCTCGAATTTGAAAAAATGTTTTGCTAAAGAAGATCTCACTATTCCTTTAGATGAAATCCAAATCAACGAAAAACTTCAATTCATCGAAGAACCCGTCGAAATAATGGATCGTGAGGTTAAAAGACTTAAGCAAAACAAGATACCAATTATTAAGGTTCGATGGAATGCTCGTAGAGGACCCGAGTTCACCTGGGAGCGTGAAGATCAGATGAAGAAGAAATATCCGCATTTATTTCCAGAAGATACGTCAACACCTCCAACTACTTAAAATTTCGGGACGAAATTTATTTAACGGGTAGGTACTGTAGTGACCCGAACTTTTCCATGTTTATATATATATATTAAATGAAATTTTTATTTACATGATTAAGTGTTTCCAACATGTTAAGCAATCAAACTTGTTAAGACTTGATTAATTGAAATAGGTTTCATATAGACAATTGACCACCCAAGTTGACCGGTGATTCACGAACGTTAAAACTTGTAAAAACTATACGATGACATATATATGGTTATATATATAGTTAACATGATTTTATTATAAGTATGTATCTCATTAGGTATTTAAACAATGAGTTATATACATAAAAATGAGACTATTAATTTAAGAAACTCGAAAACGATATATATAACGATTATCGTTATAACAACGTCTTACTAGGTACATATGAATCATATTAAGATATTGATACACTTGGTTAATTATATTAAATGATAAGTAAATATATTATTAAGTGTATTAACAATGAAATACATATGTAAAAATAAGACTACTAACTTAATGATTTCGAAACGAGACATATATGTAACGATTATCGTTGTAACGACATTTAACTGTATATATATCATACTAAGATATATTATATATCATAATATCAGGATAATATAACAATTTAACATCTCATTTGTTATAATAAACAATGGGTTAACAACTTTCAACAAGATCGTTAACCTAAAGGTTTCAAAACAACATTTCCATGTAACGACTAACGATGACTTAACGACTCAGTTAAAATGTATATACATGTAGTGTTTTAATATGTATTCATACACTTTTGAAAGACTTTAAGACACTTATCAAAACACTTCTACTTAACAAAAATGCTTACAATTACATCCTCGTTCAGTTTCATTAACAATTCAACCCGTATGCACCCGTATCCGTACTCATACAATACACAGCTTTTAGATGTATGTAATATTGGTATATACACTCCAATAATCAGCTCTTAGCAGCCCATGTGAGTCACCTAACACATGTGGGAACCATCATTTGGAAACTAGCATGAAATATCTCATAAAATTACAAAAATATGAGTAATCATTCATGACTTATTTACATGAAAACAAAATTACATATCCTTTATATCTAATCCATACACCAACGACCAAAAACACCTACAAACACTTTCATTCTTCAATTTTCTTCATCTAATTGATCTCTCTCAAGTTCTATCTTCAAGTTCTAAGTGTTCTTCATAAATTCAAAAAGTTCTAGTTTCATAAAATCAAGAATACTTCCAAGATTGCAAGTTTATTTCCAAGTTTTCTAAATCCATTCCAAGTAATCATCCAAGATCAAGAAACCTTTGTTACTTACAGTAGGTTATCTTTCTAATACAAGATAATAATCATATTCAAACTTTAATTCAATTTCTATAACTATAACAATCTTATTTCGAGTGGAAATCTTACTTGAAATTGTTTTCGTGTCATGATTCTGCTTCAAGAACTTTCAAGCCATCCAAGGATCCTTTGAAGCTAGATCTATTTTTCTCATATCCAGTAGGTTTATCCAAGGAACTTGAGGTAGTAATGATTTTCATAACATCATTCGATTCATACATATAAAGCTATCTTATTCGAAGGTTTAAACTTGTAATCACTAGAACATAGTTTAGTTAATTCTAAACTTGTTCGCAAATAAAAGTTAATCCTTCTAACTTGACTTTTAAAATCAACTAAACACATGTTCTATATCTATATGATATGCTAATTTAATGATTTAAAACCTGGAAACACGAAAAACACTGTAAAATCAGATTTACGCCGTCGTAGTAACACCGCGGGCTGTTTTGGGTTAGTTAATTAAAAACTATGATAAACTTTGATTTAAAAGTTGTTATTATGAGAAAATGATTTTTATTATGAACATGAAACTATATCCAAAAATTATGGTTAAACTCAAAGTGGAAGTATGTTTTCTAAAATGGTCATCTAGACGTCGTTCTTTCGACTGAAATGACTACCTTTACAAAAATGACTTGTAACTTATTTTTCCGACTATAAAACTATAATTTTTCTGTCATAAAATAGAGTTCAATATGAAACCATAGCAATTTGATTCACTCAAAACAGATTTACAATGAAGAAGTTATGGGTAAAACAAGATTGGATAATTTTTCTCATTTTAGCTACGTGAAAATTGGTAACAAATCTATTCCAACCATAACTTAATCAACTTGTATTGTATATTATGTAATCTTGAGATACCATAGACACGTATACAATGTTTCGACCTATCATGTTGACAAATCTATATATATTTCGGAACAACCATAGACACTCTATATGTGAATGTTGGAGTTAGCTATACAGGGTTGAGGTTGATTCCAAAATATATATAGTTTGAGTTGTGATCAATACTGAGATACGTATACACTGGGTCGTGGATTGATTCAAGATAATATTTATCGATTTATTTCTGTACATCTAACTGTGGACAACTAGTTGTAGGTTACTAACGAGGACAGCTGACTTAATAAACTTAAAACATCAAAATATATTAAAAGTGTTGTAAATATATTTTGAACATACTTTGATATATATGTATATATTGTTATAGGTTCGTGAATCAACCAGTGGCCAAGTCTTACTTCCCGGCGAAGTAAAAATCTGTGAAAGTGAGTTATAGTCCCACTTTTAAAATCTAATATTTTTGGGATGAGAATACATGCAGGTTTTATAAATGATTTACAAAATAGACACAAGTACGTGAAACTACATTCTATGGTTGAATTATCGAAATCGAATATGCCCCTTTTTATTAAGTCTGGTAATCTAAGAATTAGGGAACAGACACCCTAATTGACGCGAATCCTAAAGATAGATCTATCAGGCCCAACAAGCCCCATCTAAAGTACCAGATGCTTTAGTACTTCGAAATTTATATCATGTCCGAAGGAGGATCCCGGAATGATGGGGATATTCATATATGCATCTTATTAATGTCAGTTACCAGGTGTTCACCATATGAATGATTTTTATCTCTATGTATGGGATGTGTATTGAAATATGAAATCTTGTGGTCTATTGTTACAATTTGATATATATAGGTTAAACCTATAACTCACCAACATTTTTGTTGACGTTTAAAGCATGTTTATTCTCAGGTGAATACTAAGAGCTTCCGCTGTTGCATACTAAAATAAGGTCAAGATTTGGAGTCCATGTTTGTATGATATTATGTAAAAACTGCATTCAAGAAACTGATTTCGATGTAACATATTTGTATTGTAAACCATTATGTAATGGTCGTGTGTAAACAGGATATTTTAGATTATCATTATTTGATAATCTACGTAAAGCTTTTTAAACCTTTATTTATGAAATAAAGGTTATGGTTTGTTTTAAAAATGAATGCAGTCTTTGAAAAACGTCTCATATAGAGGTCAAAACCTCGCAACGAAATCAATTAATATGGAACGTTTTTAATCAATAAGAACGGGACATTTCAATTATCCCTCTAGAATATTTTACTGATCGATAGGCTAGTTGTATACTTATTCGTGTTGGTTTCAATTCTCCAAGGTCTAGTTTAGTGTATAATGAATATGGCATTAAATTTATACTAGCACGTAAGTCTGCCAATGCTTCTATTGAACTAAGACTACCCATAAAACATGGAATTGTGAAACTTCCTGGATCTGAGAGTTTTTCTAGTATCTTATTCAATAATACTGCGGAGCATGTAGCATTCATAGTAACAGCCGAGAGTTCTTCCATTTTTTTTCTTCTTTTGTGATTAGATCTTTCAAGAATTTAGCATATCTTGGCATTCCTGAAATTACATCAATGAAAGGAAGATTGACATTTATTTGTTTAAACATATCCAAGAATTTGGATTGCTCGGCTTCAAGTCTTTCTTTTCTCATTTTACTCGGGTAAGGAAGTGGTGGTTGGTATGGTTTAACATAAGGTTTAGCCTTAACTGTGTTATCTTCATTAACCTTTTCAACTACCAGTTCTGTTTCCTTATCTTGTTCAGGTTGTGGTTCTTGTGGAGTAGGAATAGAGTCATCAGAAATTACAGGTATTTCAGGTGGTTTAAGTGTAATACCACCTCTTGTGGTAATGGCTTTAGCTGTTTCATTTCGGGGGTTAGCATTTGTATCGCTAGGTAGACTCCCTAGTTTTCTTTCACCTATCAACTTTGCTAGGTTACTTACTTCTTGTTTCAGATTTTGGATAGACGCTTGTTGATTTCTAAATGCTTGAGCATTTTGTTCATTGGTTTATTTCTGAGATGTGAAAAACTGCGTTTGAGATTCAACTAACTTCGACATCATGTCTTCTAAATTTGGCTTTTTATCATCGGTTTGTGGTGGTTCATTTTGAAAAATAGGTCTTTGCTGATTGTAAGTATTATTAGATACTTGTTGATTGCTAGGACCTTGTTGATTGTTGTATGGAACATTTTGGTTATAATTCTAATTTTGATTGTAGATTGGTCTTGGCGGTTGATAATTATTCCGATAATTATTTCCAGGCCTTTGGTTCATGTATGAAATATTCTCTCTTTGTTCCATTGTTTGTTCAATACTAAGACAATCTTTTGTCAAATGTGGTCCTCCACACTGTTCACAACTAATTTGTATTGAGTGAATATCTTTAGTCATCTTTTCCATTCGTCTCTCAACAGCATCTATCTTTGCAGACATGGAATCAAAGTCATGGCTAGAATCGGCTCTAGCCGCTTTAGATGAACGAACAATATCTTTTTCTTGGTGCCACTCATGTGAGTGGGATGCCGTGTTATCAATAATTTTGTGAGCTTCTGTTGCGGTTTTCTTCATAATGGAACCACCAGCTGCTGTGTCGATGTCTTATCTTGTAGTGACATCGCATCATTGGTAGAATATCTGTACTATTTGATAAGTTTCTAAACCATGTTGCGGACATCCTCTCAACAACTTTCCAAATCTTGTCCATGCCTCATAGAGAGTTTCATTTGACTTTTGCGTGAACGTAACTATTTCTCCTTGAAGTCTTACGGCTTTAGATGCTGGAAAGAATTGTTTAAGAAATTTTTCAACTAAAACATCCCATGTATCAATAGCCCATTCAGGTAACGATTCTAACCAATCTTTGGCTTCTCCTTTTAAAGTCCAGGGAAATAACATGAGATAGATCTGTTCATCCTCTACTTCTCGGATTTTAAATAGAGTACAGATCCTATTAAAGGTACGAAGATGTTCGTTTGGATCTTCTTTTGGCGTACCACTAAATTGGCATTGATTAGCTACCATGTGTAGGATTTGTCCTTTGATTTCTTAATCTGGCGCATTAATGTCTGGTTGAGTAATTGCGTGACCTTGGTCAGTGCGTTTAGCCCTCATTCGGTCTTCCATACTTAGAGGTTCCAGATTTTCCATGATTGAAATTGTTGAATCTGAATCACTAGAGGATTCTGATTTAATGGTTTCTTCCTCAAAAATCTCTGGTTGAATGATTGGTGGTTCCGGAGGAAATATTAGTGGTTCAGGATCTCTGAATTGTCCTTGAATATCCTCCGGGTTCTCAATTGTAAGGTCGGGTTCAAAAAATGGATTATCGGTAATTTGAATTGGAATACTTGGTCGACTAGATGGCGATTCTAAAGAAAAATCAACGGCGACAATATTGGCTAGATGTCTTGATCGAGTTACAGGTGGTGAACGTTTGAAAGGTGGTGAACGTTTTGCTCGGTGCATTCACTGAATATCCTATTAGTTATAAAAATAAAAATAATATTATATGAGTTATCAAATTAATAGACTTTTCTGATTTTGCCCACGTTTCGAATAGCCAAAAGATGCTGCAGGTAGCCAGGACCCTTTAAATCGGAAGCCCACAACTCGCCACTAACAAATCCAACTATTACTACGAACCAGAAAATTTTGGATGTCTATCTATTTAACCACTTTAAACAATTTTTCGTCAAAATTTTGAAATAAAAATCTATGTCCTAAAAACTAGAGCGTCGAGAAATAAGAAAGAAAAAGAGCGCGTCGAAAAATGTCGAAAAATAAAAGGTCGAAAAATAAAAAAATTGTAGCGCGTCGAAAATTAAAAAGGGATTCTAAACGAAAAACGGGAATTACTTAAAAGGATACTAAAATTTTAACACGGCGTCGTAAAATTTTAAGGCACCTAAATCTTAGTCTAAAGAAAAAGCACTTAAGGGATTTTACGGCAAAGCCTAAAAATCTAAAAGTATAAAAATAACTATGGCAAAACTAAACTTAATACTAAAAGTTTTGACTAGAGTCTAAAAATCTAAAGGTAAAAAAACTTAAAATAAAAACTTTTTTTATAGACAAAATCTTAAAAATATATATTATTTTTTTTAAATTTTTTTTAATTTTTTTTAAATCTGAAATTGCGTGTTCAAAAACTGAAATTGCATGTTCAAAACTGAAATTGCGTGTTCAAAAACTGAAATTGCATGTTCAAAACTGAAATTGCGTGTTCAAAAACTGAAATTGCGTGTCGAAAATATGAAATTGCGTGTTCAGAACCGAAATTGCATGTGTAAAATCTGAAATTGCGTGTTCAAAAACTGAAATTGCATGTTCAAAACTGAAATTGCGTGTTGAAAATATGAAATTGCATGTTCAGAACCGAAATTGCGTGTGTAAAATCTGAAATTGCATGTTCAAAACTGAAATTGCGTGTTCAAAAACTGAAATTGCATGTTCAAAAACTGAAATTGCCTGTTGAAATCCGAAATTGCATGTGTAAATTCTGAAATTGCAGGTTCAAACTGGTTTGGCCCAAATACTATAATTTATTTATTATTTTTTTTACCTTTTTAAAAAAAAATTTTATTTTTAACGATTTTAAGATTTAAAAAAAATTTTTTTTTTTACGAAATTAATATCTTTTTTTAAATTATTATTATTATTTTTTTACGTTTTAAATTTTTTTAAAAAAAATTGTTTTTTTAAATTTTTTTTTATTATTTATTTTAAAAAAAAACACGAGCTCCCCGGCAGCGGCGCCAAAAACTTGATGTGAGCGAGGTGTACTAGGAAATAGTTATAATTTTACTACGAAATACTATTTAATACGATACAATTTTACACAAGATATTTTATTTATTTATTGAATGGATATACTTAAACCTTGCTACAACACTTATAGGTAGTGGACCTAATCGTACAGTAGTGTAGTTTTTAGTAAGTTCGGTTCATTCCACAGGGAGCTAGTAAACAAGTTTAACGCTATAATAATTTTAACCTATATTTGTAAATATATATATATATATATATATATATATATATATATATATATATAAAGTATTATTATTATTATTATAAAAGGGGGGTTTTACCGTTTAATGACCGGTTTGTCGATTTTAAAACTTTAGTCGCAGTCAAAACCTAATGCAAAATATTAAAATAAAATATAACTTAATTTAAAGCGTAAAATTAATAACGATAATTAAGAGTGCAATAATTAAAAGTGCGATAAATAAAAGTTGCGATAAAATAACAATTTAAAGGAATTATGCTTATTTAAACTTCTGTAATCATGATGTTTGGCGTGTTGATTTTAGTTTAGTCCGATGGGTTAATTGTCCTTTGTCCTGGTTTATTTGATACGTCCATCTGGTTTTTGTCCATAACGGTCCATTGGTCATAAATTTAAAGTACGAGTGTCCTCGTCAAATTATCCTTATATTCGAAGTCAAATATTTCAACTAATTGGGGATTTAAACTGTAACAAGGTCTTAATACTTTGTTAATGATTACACACCAGGTTATCGACTGTGTGTAACCCAAGGTCTTATTATTTTGTTAACAATTACACCAAGTGTCCTTGTATGTAATTCACCTCTGTTTTAATAAGTCCATTAACTATTAATTCATCCCCGTGTCTGGTTAAATGAACAATTATTAGTGTTTATAAATATCCCGCCCATCGCGTTCGATCGAGTGTATGTTGGTTATTTATAGGTACGTCCAATTGTAAATCTTTATATTAAATTAATGAATTATCATTCAGTTAAACAAATATAAAGCCCATTAATAGCCCATAGTCTAATTTCCACAAGTGTCGGTCTTTTGTCCAAACCCCAATTATGGTACAAAGCCCAATTACCCAATCTTAATATTTAGCCCAACATCACGATTACTTCGATTTAAATAAGCATAATATTAACTTAGCTACAAGACATTAATGAAAATAATATAAACATAACTTACAGTGGGTATTAATAGCGTAGTGGTACACGGACAGAGTTCTGACTTACAAAACCTTAAAACATTCGACTAACCCAACCTTATTATTATCACTAACTTAAAATTAAAATTACAAATTGAGATTACGACTTGGATTGATAATTGATACATATATTATGTATATAGAGTAAGAAATAGAAAAAGGTGTGCCATATGCTTGCTTCCCTCCGTTCAATTTATAGGCAATTTGGATGAATACTATTTGCGTTGAAAGTTAGTTGAAGTTTGAAAACTTCAACTTTTCATTCTACACCGATGGCTTTCAAATGATATAATATTTTTATTTGATATTATTATTATTATATTATTATTATTATTATGAATTATTTAAATATTATATTATATTCTTAAGCATAGTTGACTTGTAATTTTAGCTCTGTTGAGTCGTACGTTGATAGTTGGTTCATGTCTCAGTTCCGGATTTTCGAACGCCTTTTCGTATGCTTAGATATCTTGTACTTTGCGTTTCGTGACTTGTACTCTTGTCATTTTTAGACGTTATTCATCAATAAATTGAATCACTTGGAGTGTAACTTGTACGTTTGAGCATTTTGGACGTTCTCGTCTTTCAAATCTTCGTTTTTGTCTTTAAATCTTCATTTTTGAGCGATATTCGTCTTTCGTCTTCGCACTTATTTATTTAAACTATTACAACTAAAAATAAAGAAATTACAATCAAAAACATTACATTTTGGAATGATATTGCGTCTAAATATATGATCATTTTAGGCAATATCAGCGGGTAATCTTTCTTTTGAACGTATTGTGGATGAAAACCTGTTTTTCTTTTACCGAATGCCTAGTTATGGTGGTTTCTATAATGCTGATCCTTTTAAGTACCCTCTATTGAATTTTGAATCATCGTATTCAGACTGGAAAAACTTTATAAGTAATAAATGAATGATATTTTGATTCAGCTATGCCATCTGAAGCAGGAACACCAAAAAGACTTGCTTTTTCGTCATCCGACCAGCACAACACGATTGGCGAGAGTAGTTCAAAAATCAGCCTCCGTAATTTAGATACAGTTAGTCTGTCATCATTCCTTACAGGTCCACCTGGTAGCTATACAGAGTTTATAAAATATATAGAAGACATGGGGTTACCGTAGCCTGTTGATTGCTTCCAGAACTTATCAGAGAGTAATGCTCGTAAATCTCGTGCACAAGGCATTATTTTTAACATTGCTTCAGAATTGGACAACTTAAAAAGCCTAGAATATTCTGCCTAACTGCACCGAGAAAAATCTGAAAGGATTGAACAGGAATTAGGAAAACTCATAGAAGTAGCAGGTGCTGAAAAAGCTACAAAACTTGATTTGAATTCTGCAATTGCTGCGCAATGTGCTGCAAAAGCTCTTGTTTCTGAGCTAGAATCAAAAGAAAAATGTTATTTTCATAACACTGAAACGTTGACTAATTCAGAAAAAGCTTTAGAGGGGCAACTGCATGCAAGAAACATTGATACAAGACGTCTTGCTACAGGCATTCCCAAGATTGTGAAGAAAGCTTTTAGTTCTGAAACACTAACGAAACCGTTCAACGAATTCATTACTGTTGCGCTAGACGCCGAACGGATAAGATTTCTTGGAGCGCTGAGGGCAAAGGTGCCTAATTTCCCAGATCCATTGCCGGACTCTATCACTTCTAAACTGGTGTCGGATGCTATGGATAGAGTTAAAGTTGTAGGTCAACATGTAGAAGAATTAACTTTACCTAATTTAGATGTTGTTTGTAATAACCCTCGCTCGTTAGTAGATGATTTATTGAATTTCAAACATTAATATGTACTGTTTCATGTGATTTGAATATATAAATGTTAAATATTATATTTTAATACTTTTTTGTATTTTCCAAAGCTTTATATGTTTGATTTAAAAAATCAACTGTATTGAATAGCCCTGTTTTGTTGAAAGTTTTTTGCATCATGACAGTCGTAGATACAATCTATTGTTTGGATGCTCAGCGAAGTCTACATCATCCGCAGCCATTTCAACCTTTTGTTTATTGTTAACACCTATTTCCTTATGAGGTAAGGCTTAGTATGTCAACACGATACTAGAAGTAATCTAGCTTTAGGAGGGTGGAGTGTTGCCGATTGATGTTTACCCTTGGGAAATAATCCCTGCAGACCCGGTTCACAAGTATAGAAACTTGTGGGGTGGCTTAATCAATCTGTTGTCCGTAGAGCGTATAAGTGCTAGCCGGATGACTTCTAGTGAGAGAAAGTGCTAGAGAGAGAGATGAAATCTCAGCTCTCAAGTTTGACAGAATATCTGAATTGTGTAAAATGACGACCCAAGGGGTCTATTTATAGTGTCAGATCCACCAGATTGCTCGGGGAAACGTGTCAGATGATGATATGTTCTGTTACTTGTGATTCGAAATTTACGCTGAAGGTGGCGTTCTCCGGCCAGGGCTTACGCGCTAGGCGGCCTTCAGGGCTTACGCACGACGGAGCAGCCTGTACAGCGGAGAACGCTGAACGGATTGAAGGTTTTTCATATGCCCAAGAGACATATTAAATTAATGTGGCTAATATGTTATGATCCAAGTCGGGTCATACCCAATAACAAGCTTGCCGACACCTTAAACGTATTTGATCTTAACGATTGGTTCATTAAACAAATACGCAACACTTGGATCTTAGAAAATCGGATTTCTAAGATGTTATCACTTGAGATAAATTACTTGGATAATTTATATATTAATGAATTAATTATTTAAAGGTTTAAATAATTAAGTTGTGTTATATTTTACAAAAGGTTTATAAGATATATATATAAGTTACTAATCTATACTTAAGTTTATACAAGTTTATATATGTAAATACAAGTTTTATATATATAATTCTTGTTATAAAATAAGATAGTTAGTGGCAGATTTTAGGACTCCAAGAGAGCATATCATGCTTGCTTTTGTTGCTCCTTATATACACAACCCCAAGGGGAATGTCTAGACTTGAACCAAGCACACTTTGACTCATTTTTCTTTCAAAAAAACTGACCAAAACTCTCCATTCTGTTGCTGTTCTGGCTGTGAGTTTGGGCAGCAAAAGGGGCGGGTTCAAGCTTGATTATCAAGTGATTAAGTGTTCTAATTAAATCCTAACCAAAATACTAGGTGTTGGTTACAAGTTTGGGGTTTAATCTCTTGAGGTTTCATAGTTTTGAGACTCAATTTATTATCATCTTTTGACAAGCTGCTGTCCAGAATTTCGGGTGCAAATAAAAGGGTTTCAAGCTTGGTTAGTTAGTTAGTTAACTGTTTAAATCTTAACTAACTCAAAGGGTGGTGTTGGTGCATCAAAGGATTGGGTTTTACACACTTGTTCATCATCTTCATCATCACTTATTAACCTCCTAACTTGGAGAAGGTATAACATCTAAACTCTCTTGTAGTTTGTAAGTATATTAAACAACTTGATCCTTGTGGGATTTAACTTTAAATTGGTTGAAGTTTAACAAGTCTAATAAATGGTTATTTACATGCTTCCGCTTTGAATGATTCTTAAAAGGTTTTAAGTATTATGAAACTTGTTAAATCCCAACAATTTGTTTGTAAGGGTGCAAACCAAAGTCCCACATCGGTCATGGGATAAAACAAATGTATGTATATAAGTCTAAGGGGAAGTCCCTCTATCACCAATTGGTTTTAGAAAAGGATGGACTCTTGGGCTTATATTATAGGACATTGTGTTTGGGCTATACGATCCTTACATATGGTATCAGAGCTAGGCTATAGCCTCGATGTGGTGGACGGCACAGTAGGGCGGACCCCTGAGCGCACGCAGCGACGTGGTGCACCCCTCAGTCTTGAGCAGCGATGAGTGGACCCATATCTCGTTCGAGGGGGACCCTGGCACGATGAGTTGATCCTGGAAGCCTTGTATCAAAATCTCCCTGCCCTCCCACCAGGTTGAGAGTTCCGAGTTGGCGGCGGTAAAGGTTGGATCCGGACTATCATTGGAGGGGAGGCCTAGATGGACTTAGGTTTGAGGGGAGGTTTGTAAGGGTGCAAACCAAAGTCCCACATCGGTCATGGGATAAAACAAATGTATGTATATAAGTCTAAGGGGAAGTCCCTCTATCATCAATTGGTTTTAGAAAAAGATGGACTCTTGGGCTTATATTGCAGGACATTGTGTTTGGGCTATACGATCCTTACATGGATAACTCCACCAAACTGTTGTTTTCAGCCTTCCTGGTGGTAATTTTATGCGATCATTATTCCTTTTATGCGTGTATACGATAGGATACACCATTAAGTCCCCCCAGTTTAATGACTTAAGCATTTGAAAAATGTTTAAGTTATTAAACTTTTGATAACGCATGCCAAACTAGCCTGCTCATTGCCCATTTGCATCGGGAAAAACATTACAGGCATTAAATGCAGACAAATTTTACTGACGTTGTTATGATTAATTTTACACGGTTGAAATCCTACACGCACCTCCACCTGTAAAAGTGTTATTTCGTACCCCACATTTAAACTCGCCCGTACACGTGTCTCAATCGTAGCCATAAAAATTGCATCGATAAACTCCTATATAAACCGTCATAACCCTTTTACCTTCACTTTTTTACCATTGCCAAGATCTAAAAAGCACATTTCTCCCCAAATCTTCATCGCATTCTTCAAGTTTCAACTTTTTACGGTTTAGCATCTTCCAAGGTCAGTTATACTTCATCCTTCTGCTATTTTCTTCTTATTGATATCTTTTTACTGTATTATTATGGCTTCTATACCGAGTACTGGCTAAGAACACGCAAAGCCTTCTTCGTCAAATACTGCTAACATTCCAGAAGTTAGCACGATGGCTTCATCACTGACAAGTGAATATTTAGATGGTTTAAAGATTGCCTTCCGCCATCTTAATCAATACAACCCTGTTATTCCTACCAACAAACAAACTACTGACAACCCTCCTGACGAAAAAATTACTTTATACGCCTTACAAATTACCCACGACAACCTCCGTGTTCCCCTTACTAACTTTCTCCTTCACCTTCTTAGATATTATAAGGCCTGCCTTAGTCCAATGCATCCCCATGGCCTTTAAAAATTCATCCTTTTTGAAATGTACTGCAATGCTGCTAATATTAAGCCTCGCATTAAAGTTTTTATCTCTTTGTTTAGAATTCGCACAATTAGTGACTGCTGGCTTACTATTGATAGTAAACGAAATACGCATTTTGTTGGTACAAATAGAGTATCAAACTTGAAGGACTGGAAAAGTCCATTTTTCTTTGTTGATGAGACTGTTATTCTAGAGGAGTACTCCGTTGTCCGAGAATGGGGTGCTATTGATGCAGGTGTAGGAAAGGGTGTTAAGATTTCTGCCGCAGAGCAGCGGATAGTAAATAGTTTGAAAGAGCTCCGCCTTCTGCCCAGATCATACAAGAGGTATGAGGGAATTCTTGTGCTGTGCAAAGTGAGTCAAGAATGGCCGAGCACTTCTGTGCCTGTACTCCGTGAGAGAAACCAGGGTAAGATGACATATGATCATCCTATTATATATAAATGTGTGTCTATTGTTTGTCATGTTTGCTTATGTTGCTGTTTATGTTTAATTTTTGCAGCCAACTCCGTGATGCAGGTTCGTTCTGCTCTTTTATCCATTGATCTTGATGATGAAGTAGAGGTCACTGCTCGTGACAAAACTGCTGAAGAGCTAGAGGCAGAGAGAGCTGCAGCTGAGGCTAAAGATGTTGCTGATGCTGCTGCTGCTGCTGAAAAGGGGGAAGAAATCATTGTCAGCAGTTCTGACAGTGAGTCCGGGTCTGAACAGACAGACACTGAACGGACAGCGGATGAACTACCACCGCCGAGCAGCAGACATCAGGTTCGGTTGACATCACGGGCGAAACAAACCCCACTCCCCCTCCAAACCAAAAGACAAGGAAGAAGAGCATAGTCTCTAAGAGGGTGAAGAATACAGAGGGGAGCCAAAAGCAAAAACGCAGAAGAAGTATGTCCATTCTGTTCATTCTTGATAATGCACATGTCTCTGTTTATAACTGTTATACTTGTTCAAAATGCTAATTTGTTTCTGTTAATGATTTTAGCAGAGTCTGATGATAGCCAAGGGAAGGCTACGGAAGGCGGTGAGCAGAGGCCGGAGGAGAACCTTGAAGGTGAAGGAGATAAGGGTCTAAAAACTCCTGACCCAAACTTTACTCCATTTGAGGAATCTGAATTCCATGAAGAGAGGCCGGAAGGAGACTCTGCTTATCATTCTCCTCTTCCTAGTGCCACTAACCCTACTGTCACATCATCCAATGTTCAAGAGCCATCTCTTCCTGCTCATGTGAGGACATTGCAGGCGATCATTCAAAATCCTACTACTAAGGACAAAGAATTTTCAACTCTTCTTTAGGTATGAATAATGAAACTTCCTGCATGTATAAGCTTGCAATTTATTTATGTGAGTTGCTTGAAATTAACCATAAAATTTTTATTCTACAGAGTTATGCTATCCCTGAGCTAAAACCCCAGTTCACCACTCTCCGCTCTGAGCAGCTCAGGGAATCAACTGCTGTAGCTCATGTATTGTTAACCAATCATTTGGATTCCGTTCTGCAACTACAGAAGCAACAGGAGTCCATACTGGCTTTTGCCCGCGATGAGATTGCTCAAGGTGCCAATGCTCGCAAGAGAGCTACTGATGCTGAGCGTGCCTTGAGCGATGCTCAGTCAACAATAAAAGCTAGAGAAGTTGAGCTTAAAAGTGCTCAAGATGCTGCTGCTACACTGCAAGGGGAAAAGGATGCTGAGAAGAAAAAGGTTGAGGAGGAGCAGGTGAAAGTGAGCGAGCTGGAGAAACAGCTGAGTGCAGAGAGGGAAAAGTCTGCCGAGCTTCTCTGGAGGGTGGAGAAACGCGAGGGTAATTTTGCTGAGCTGAAGAAGGGTATACCGGGTCTGATAGCTAAGGTTCTTGGGTCCAAACTTGTTGGGGACCCCTACAATGATTATGTTGATGCTATGCGCACCCATGCTATTGCTGATGTAACAGATAAATTGACCAGATGCCTTGCTCCAAACCAGACTCTCCCTGCTGCTATTACTAATCTGATGCCTCCTGGAACGTTGGAGCGGGTTAATGAAGCAATGGCCAAGTTAGTTAACCAGAAAATAGATGTGTATGATGAAGTATGCAGCAGAGAGGAGTCCTCTGCTCAGGATGTGCTCAATGTTCAATTTTCATAAATTTGCAACTATGTGATGAACATCCATTTGTAATAAACGTTGATAATTTGAATGCCATAAACATATGCTTATTGTAGTAACTATGCTTGTTTATATGCTTGCACCAAATACTTTGATGTTTGTTGTTTATAACCCATCTGCTATGCACTAAGCATACCATAAAATTTCGTATACAATTGTATATTGTATAACTGAAGAAAGCATTTTGAAAATTGTTTAAGGTAATTCACTTTTGGGTGTCTTGCATTTGTTAACTTCAGCTAAATGAGTAACAAATCAAAAATTCACTTAGCAAACATTATGCCTTCAAACATGCAGTAGGACATTTGTAGTTTGTTAGACACTTTCCGTCATCAAATTAATGAGGAATAGTTATGAAGTGTTCTTTGAAGAGTGATTATAAAATAATCTTTCCACCATACGCCTTCCGTCATAAAATATATGAGGAAGAACTTTTGAAATATTGTTTGAAGATTAGCTATGGGTTAGTGACCTATCCGTCATACGCCTTCTGTCATAAAATATATGAGGAAGAATTGTGTAATATTTTTGGCCTTCATATAAAATATAAAATTCTTTCGTTCTGTGAAGTAAGTTTTTATAATGTTTGTCATTACAAGTATCTGAGTTTTGTATTTTGCCTCGGTGCGTTCTAGTAAAACTTTAACATTTTCTAGCCGATCCCATGTGCCTTTGCTGGCCGGCACAAAAGCTTCCGCCATCAGAGGTATAAAAAATACTCTTCTTCCGAGGGCAGGATATAAATGTAATGTTTTACATTTGTCACAGGCAGCACTTTGTATAAGAAAAATATAAAATTTTATTGATCAGTACTGTGCAATACATAGATAATTGATGACGAATTTAGGTGGATCAAGCCTAATTAGTACATCATGAACGTTTAGTGTATGCTATTGAAGACATAGGCACTGTAATGATGACCACAATGGTCTACAGTAAATTGATAAATTTTGTTCTTCAGAAATGCTAACAAACTGCTCTTATTGAAATGATAAATTTTGTTCTTGATAAAATGCTGGAATTTGTTTCTTCAAATGCCAAGCGCCAAGCGCTGTCCGGCCTGAACACTTGATCATGGTATAAAGAACTCCTGAACCTCATTCTCCCTGAACAACCGATTACGCCTCTTCTGATTCATATTGCCTTCTGGTAAGTTTGCAAATGTGGATCGTTCCCTTGTTGGTGCCACATACTGTGAGTGTATGGCGGATACTCCATTCGGAGTTGGGAATCTAATCTCTGCATGAGCCGTTGTTGTTATCGCTCTAAATTTAGCTAACGCTGCCCGTCCAAAAAGGACATTAAATCGAGAGTTGCCATCCAGAATAGTGAAATCGATTGTTTCGGTTCTCAATAGTGGAAATGTTCCCAAGACGACCTCCAAATGAACTCTTCCCATTGCATTCACTGGTGCTCCTGTTAGCCCTGAAACCTTCAAAATCGTCCGCCTAGCTCTTACCTGCACATGTCTTGGAAAATCCTTGAAACAATGCCAATAAATGTTGTCAGCCTCACTGCCTGTATCTGTGTAGATATGGCTGATGAACTTGTTTGCAATTTGTGCTGAAATGACCACTGGCTGAACGGACAAAGCCCAATTTTGAATTGGTTGAAAAATAATTGGAGCATATCTCCAGCTATCAACATTGTTATCTGACTGCTCACCGTCCTCATCGTGACTTCCATTCAACCACACCATTTTGATTACAACGTCTGGAGTTGACTCACGCTCCGTGATCCGATTTCCGTACTGGTTTCTGTTATCTCCTCCGCCATGCTCTTCCCTTCTTCTGTTATCTCCTCGACGACCTCTTCCACCATCATTCTTTTGCAATCCAAATTTCCTGCGAGGATCATTCCTCCTGTATTGTTTGCCCGGCAACAAGTGGTTTAACTCTCCTACTTTTATCTTTGCGATGATTTCTCTCATCAGAGATTTGCAATTATCTGTATCATGACCCCATGCCTCATGAAAGTCGCACCATAGCTCACTTTTTGGACCTCTCTTTCTTCCATAGGTGCCGGAGGATTGAAAGTGGTCCAGATTGGCTCAGTGAAAAGAATCTCTTTTTGAGTATTAGTCAGCGCCATTATCAATGGATGCCTCTCTATTGGCCTTCTGTTGTGATGAAAATCATTGGGATGATTGTTGCCTCTCCATCCACCATTGGAATTGTCATTCCTCCTCTGATTTCTGTCAAAGTACCGCCCTCCATTGTGCGGTTTGCTACTACTGCTGCCATCAAACTTGTTCATCCCCCTCTCACCGGCTCGAACATGCTTTTGTGCCACTTCCAACACCTGATGCAAGGTTTTTGGCAAGTCTTACCTTAATGCATGAACAAGTGCACTAAACCGTCGCTGATCCAAACAAAAAATAAAACCAGATACTAGCTGAGATTCTGGAAAATCAGGTATCTTCAGTGCTTCAAGTGTGTATCGCTTCATGAAATTACTCAAGGATTCATTGTGATGCATTGTGATCTCATGTGCATCAAGATGTGTCAAAGTACAGCTTCGAAGGTTTTGATACTGCATAACAAACTTTGCACAGAGGTCCAAATAACTTATAATGCTTCTTGGCGGCAAGCTAGCAAACCATTCCCTTGCCATTTTCTGCAACACCATTGGAAACATATGACAAGCTACCTCATCATCCCAATGCTACAACCTCATTGTACCTTCAAACATAGTAAGGAAATCCTCAGGGTCTGTTGTGCCATCATAAACTCCAATTGCCGGTATGCCAAGATTCCTGGGCAACGGATAGTTAGCAATTCGATCAATGAAACACTGAGTTGATTCTGCCATAGCCGGTGGCTTTGTAGCTTGTTCTCTAGTAATGAGGGCGAAGAAATTATCTACAGCCACAGCACGGACGGCGGGCTGCGCTAAGCGTTGCTTATACTTTGCATGAGCTGTCTGCTTAAGGATGTCATTTAAAAGCAACACTGCCTGCTTCTCAGACATGAACTCATCTTTGCCATCAACCTCGTCATCAGAATCATTATTAACATAGCTCAAGTCATTATCATCTTCAGAGTCATCAATAAGACTGCTCAACTTGTCAAGTAGTCTAGACAACCTGTACTTTGATACATATTGCCTTTTCATGATTTGCTTGTCTTTACCATCCGTCATCCGTCGAAAAGGTATAAATGATGGACATCACCGTGGTTGCATCAATGGTAGTCTCTCTGGATTAGTAACAAAGTTTGGAAGTCTTTCTGCACTTTTGGTTGTCGTTTCTTCGATTACTAGCCTTTTCTCCAAATTAGTTGCCAAATGCTTAAGCCTTTCTGCAGTTTCAGCAACTGTTTCTTCAATCGTACCATCTAGTGGCGGAACAGGTACATCTTCAACTGTTATCATGTCATCAGTTAACGTATTATTGACTGCTTCAAGTACAAATGGAGCTTCAGTTGTTTTTGTTCCTTTTCCGTTTCGTGTGTTCTTTGCATTAGTGGATGGCGCCATTGTTAACACCTATTTCCTTATGAGGTAAGGTTTAGTATGTCAACACGATACTAGAAATAATCTAGCTTTAGGAGGGCGGAGTGTTGCTGATTGATGTTTACCCTTGGAAAATAATCCCTGCAGACCTGGTTCACAAGTATAGAAACTTGTGGGGTGGATTAATCAATCTGTCGTCCGCAGAGCGTAAAAGTGCTAGCCGAATGACTTATAGTGAGAGAAAGTGCTAGAGAGAGAGAGAGATAAAATCTCAGCTCTCAAGTTTGATAGAATGTCTGAATTGTGTAAAATGACGACCCAAGGGGTCTATTTATAGTGTCAGATTCACCAGATTGCTCGGGGACATGTGTCAGATGATGATATGTTCTGTTACTTGTGATCCGAAATTTACACTGAAGGTGGCGTTCTCCGGCCAGCGTTTACGCGCTAGGCGGCCTTCAGGGCTTACGCACGACGGAGCAGCCTGTACAGCGGAGAACGCTGAACCGATAACTCCACCAAACTGTTGTTTCTAGCCTTCCTGATGGTAACTTTATACGATCATTATGCCTTTTATGCGTGTATACGATAGGATACACCATTATTTATAATTGAACTTCTGCCACTGAGAATAAATTTTTCTTCTGTGGGCAGAAATGACACACAACTTTGTGTCACCTAATTTAAAAAATTCTTGGCCGGATAAAAATGTGAATATCATGCCATAAGAATAATTGTTTCAATTCTTATTACTTAAAAAAAATTTTACATTTATGATTGGATCTCATATTCAAAATAGTTGATCAGGCTACTTGAATATTGTTGGTACTATTTTCCGTATAGCGAATGAAAGGTACCAGTACAATACTATAACAGCCTAGCGTTGAGCGATATGTGGTCGACTGATGTTTGCCATCGGGAAAGAATCCCTGCAGACCCGGAACACGAATGAGAAATCCGTGGGGTGGCCTCAATCAGTCTTTGAACCAAGCTGAAGTTGGTCAGTGTAGCGTTCTGTTGCTAAGCGGTTAAACTTTTAGAGTGAGAAAGTACTGTGTGAGAGAGAAAGTTTACTTCTCTCTGACTGAAGTCCAGATGTGAAATTTTATGACCCAGGGGTCTATTTATAGGCGTAGAATGTCCGAAATCCTCGGGAACACGTGTCAAACGCTGAATAATTCAATTATGCGATATATTTGGAACCGCATTTGGCCTGTGCTGAAGTGGCTGCGTACCGCTCACGCACTTAATCAAAGTGCTTAAGCATAGAAGCTGCTTGCTGGGTGTACGCACGATGCTGGGCTGCCTGCTAAGCGATGGACGGATAATGCAAAAAACTGCCAAAATCATCATCTTATATGCGTTTCAATCCTTTATTTTGCTATAAAAAAGATGTTTTTATGCGTTTACTGAGGGAGCCTTGTGATGGTTATCATCAGTATCTTTTATTTTATTTTTATTTTTAGTACTTTTTTGTATTCATCATATCAGAAAAGCATGTACTAAAAATTTTGTGTAGTGGATTATGTCTATGTTTTTGCAGAATTATCAGGAAAGAGCCTGGTACTTTTCCAAGCATCAGACCTAGGAACTTCTAAAAAGAGACCTGACCATAGGGGAGTGATTTATCCTTAGTAACATTTTCTCATATTTATAAACTGTTAAAATCTCTAAGTGTGGGATTACCCCATCACTTTTAGATATACAATATTACAAACACACTAAAATCTCTAAGTGTGGGATACCAATTTCAACCTTATAGAATTTTAGAAAACTATTGTTCTTAATATATAAAATTATTAAAACTTTCTTTAAAAGAGAACATTAGGGACAATGTTCTTCTAAGTGTGGAATGTAATTAGGGTTAATGGATATTAAGAAAAAGTTAACATAAAATGCTCAAGTTTTCAAAAATTCATTGTCTTCAAAAGATTTAGCAAAGGAATTATGGGTAAATTTGAAAGAATTATTACCCCATTTTACCAAAAATGTCTTAATAAAAATTTGCACAAATCAGAACGAATAAGTCAAAACCTATGTTTTCAAACAAAGGATTTTATTTTAAAAGATTGTGTAAAAAAGGCTACGCATAACCAAGTACGACCCTGCCAACAAATAGTGAGGATTACCTTAGACTTAAAGTTATTATAAGAACCATCAAATCTACAATACTTTACTATTTTGTTTGATGAGCGTGCCGGTGTACGGTTCGAATAAGAACTTGTCCTTGATATACATTTCAAAACCTATGGTTAGTGAGCGCCATACGTGTTGTAGGTGCGATCCTCCTTCCGAAACTATTCTGAATAGAGAAGACAAAAACCTTCCATTTCCATTTCCATTTCCATTTCCACTTCCAAATTCTTAAACCGACCAACTCACTCAAAAGAGTTGATGAATCATAAAATTTTCACCCCCAGATTGTTTTTGATAGGCCAAAGGCCTATTTTTGGTAAAAATACCATCGTCTCTCTGGGCACAAGAAAAATAGACAAAATTCATGAAGATGGGATGCCAAAAAAAAAATTATGAAAGAGAAAAATCTCAAATAAAGGCATAGAAAAATCCCGAAAAAGAAGTAGTGACCCAGAAGAGCCGTCTAACAAAGAAAATTCTAGACAAATTCTTCGCGAAAATCACTCTCCTCTCCGAAAACTCTTCACCAAAAATAGAGTTCCATCTTATTATCGAAAAGGTTATTCCCAAGAAATTTAAATCTATCGAATATCTACAAGATTCGATGAAATTCCCTACCTCATACACCTTCAACTTTCTCCGTCATCCTACCTTTTAATCTTGTATTCTCTTAAAAGATTGATTTGGAAGGAAATCAGTGTTGTCCTCATTCAAGCCTATGATGATGACCGTTATACGACTGGCTTCTGAGCGACAGTACAATTAGAATAGGACACCCATAACACCTGAGTGATATGAGTGATTTGTCGTGAGAAGCTTGGTCATGTATACTCTACTTTACGAAGAGAGTTGTGAAGTACGCCTTTTTATAACATGAAAACAATCTAAAATCTTGCGTTTAAAACATAAAGTTGGAAACTTTTTTCAAATACGTTTGAATGATGTTACAATTTCTGATATTATGCATAAATAAAAGAGGTTGAGGTATTATGGGATACATAATCTAGTAGAATAAACCTATTATTCCAGCTTTATTGCTTGAGGACAAGTAAAGCCTAAGTGTGGGATAATTTGATATGACTCAAAAAGTCACGTTTTTACCCCCGATATTAAGCCCAAAAACCATAAAGGTTTAAACTTTATTGCCAAAAGTGGCAAGTATTTGCTTCATTTTGTAGGTTTAGTAATTACGAAAGCAATGCAAAAAGAATCGAAGAAAACGAACTTAAAACGAAGAATTTAGGGCGAAAATGGCAAAATATCATAAGACACTCAGAAAAACGGCTGGCCACTGAACAAAAAATAGCCTGCCTTACTATGGTGGATGGCCTGCACATTTGGAAATGGGCGGTCCAAAAAATGGGCTTATTAAACGGGCTGCCAGCCAAGTGGACGGCTGATATCGCTTAAAAATTTGGTTACATTTGTCGTGGAACAAGGTAGACAAGCGGGTCCCATTAGGGTTCTAAATTTTTTTATTTTTAAGTGCGGGGCCAAAATCTTATTAGCACTTTCTAGGGTAGAAAGAGTAAGTTGACATAGGGTCGTATTTTTAAATAGTTTAACGAATTGAATTTTAAAGGGATAACTGTTCTTGGTTAAATTGTCTGGATAAAAGAGTAGTTAAGTTGTTATCTAACAAGTTCCTTAAATACTGGAAAATTAAAAAGGTAGAGGAATACCGGAGTGTGCAAATCAAGGAAATGTTGTCCATGATATACGTCTAGGGTAGGGAAAGGTAGTCATGAGGATGAGCCTCTATATAGGATAGCATGGATCTGATCGGATGAGCCTCTATACTAAGGTTGCACTATCGGAATGTGTCTAAACCTAGGGGGTTATCCTTAGTTAAGTACTAGGTTGTGTTAGAAGTTGAGCTCTAATCCTAACCCTAGTTATCTGTTAGGAAACAGAATAATGACATGCCGTGTCGAGTGGGCATAGTCACAATAGGAGGGAACCTACCGGGCTAAGTTGGCAACTACCGTAGCAACTAACTAACCTATCATCATTCTACAAAGATTCTATTATACTACTTATTATACAGTGTTATGGTGTTATGATCACAATGATACTAATAGATATCTACTAGATGCACTCAATAGGTAGTAAGACCAATCCTAAAGCAACAATCAAACAAGAACATGCAATGGGAGATGGAACATAGAGTTGGGTACATCTAAGTGGATCATAACAGGACCTCAGAGGTCTCCTTGGGTCAGTTATCAGGTATACTAGGTCATTCATGTCTCAATTTCTAGGTTCCGTGTCCCATAAGATCGGGCCTCTCGGGAACACCGGCCATACCGAGTTCATAGATGCTTCAGGTACAGAATAAATGAGGGTCTTAGTCGTATGAAGTAGCTAATTCCATATGTGTGGACAAGTCTCAGTCACAACCTAGGTTGGTCAATCTCTAAGATACTAGCATACAAGCCTTACCGTAGTTAGAGATTCAGTGTAACAACAGTAAACGTACTAAAAAGTCATAACTACTCTAGCCTAGGTTTCTATCTTGGCAACATACAAATACTCTAAGCTATCATGGTAATATCATAACGTATATTCAAACATGGATAATAATAACACATATTTAAATATAAAAGAACAGCGTTTAGATTAAAACCTGAAAAGTGATTACTGTTAGATCCCTTACATCAGTTGCTAGGATCTTTAGATCAAGGAACAAGCATCGATTAGCAATTTGAGCTTAATATGTGATAAATAAGATGAACATGATGAATATGAGATGACCACAAACAAACAAGTGATAATCAGCTGATTATAGATTAAGATTACATGTAATAGATCAATAAACAAATTACAATAACAATTACAAGAATCTAATCTAGTCACTTTGCCATTTTGATACGGCAATTATTTTTTACTTTGATTTTCTATTGATATTTCTTTTTCAGCATATCACTATCTTTTGATATATTTATTTTAAATGCCATCATGAATGGATTTTCCATTTTTATGCATGAACTCATGTTTCTTTGTTGTGTGCTCAGATCACTCGAATGTGTTCTCCCTTAAATGCTTAAACGGTCAACAATAAGGAATTCTACTTTTCGACCTTAAGCGAGAAGGGACACTTACTTCGACATAAACTAATTTTCTCTGATGTTTTCGAGGTTTAGTTTCGATTATTAAGTCTTAGTCCCGTGACAACGTAGTATGCACCAGCCAAACAGATAATCCTCAACCTTAAATCCACCCCCAACCTTTTCTAGTGATTATCAATTATGATAGGGGATACCCTCAACCGACTGTTGAGTTCCTCGACAATTATCATTAGATATAGTTTCGGAGATAATTAGGTGGCTACCTTCAAACGCTACAGATCGTCCATGACTTCTGAATCTTAGATGATCGTTATTCTTATTATGATTGTCTAATGCCAAGAATTCATAAGTCACTTCTATCAGTACATCACACAACAAATAAACATAAACGTTCAAATCAGTCCTTACTAATTAAATATATCAATTCTCAGTACAATAATTTCTTCATCTCCAACATATTAATCAAAACAAGCTCATTTTCGGAATTTTCAACTTTTTAGGGTTTTCTGATGAGGCATTTTACACTTTTTAGGTATTTTCTGTTGAAACATATACTCCCTCTAAAATACTAAAACATAAATTTTTTTTTTGTCTTTTAGCATTTTAACCAAAAAAACAGAAAATAGCTACAGACTAGCATGTAAACATGAAAGAAATCAGGCAAGGAAATGCAGACAGAAAGCAAACATATGCAGTACAGATAATAAGAAACTAAAATCTATATGTCATGCATCCTACATGAAAAGTCTTAAAGTTTGATCAAACCTCACAATCAACATCCGAAATTAATTTGTCTCGATCAATAATGCCATTCATCTCTAAAAGTAGCAAGAACCTAGGTTTATCAAAAGCCTTAGCAAAAAGGTCAGCCCTCTGGTCCTTAGTACCTATTCTCTTAACCTCAATTTTCTTTTTTTCATGGCAATCCCTAAGAAAATGATACTTAACACCTATGTGTTTAGTCTTAGAGTGTTGCACATGATTCTTAGTAATTGCAATAGCAGCAGTATTATCAATATAAAGAGGAGAGAAAGAGATTCTTAGTCCGTAATCGTGAAGTTGTTGTTGAATCCAAACAACTTGCGAACAACAACTTGCAGCAGCAATATATTCAGCTTCACACGTGGAAAGTGCAACTGCAGTTTATTTCTTACATTGCCAGGTCACCATCCTTTCACCTAGAAATTGACATCCTCCTGATGTAGATTTTTTGTTGATTTTGAAACCTGCATAGTCTGAATCACTGTAGGCTAGTATGTAGACATCCTCCTGATCCGATGATTGCTCGATAGTATGTAGGATCAACAGGCTCTCCTTCACAGTCAAATGAAATACCGTGATTCACAGCTAGCTGGGTTGACACAGGATGTTCTTGAGTCATACCAAAATGTTCGAGTATATCATTTACATACTTTGCTTGATGAAGAAAAATTCCATTATCAGTCTGTTTGACTTGCAAACCAAGAAAGTAGTGTAAGAGACCCAATTTGCTCATTTCGAATTCGTCCTTCATAACCTGCTCAAACTCGTCAACGAGTTCCTGCTTTGTTGTGACAACCTGGAAATTTCCAACCAAATTTAAACTTTAATCTTTATATGTTTCCGACACGATAAGCAATATTTGTTAAGTTAAATTTCAAGAATTTTAAACTATGTTCATACATTCATTCAACCTCGACCAAGTTCCAACGATTCATGAACCATTAAACGGATATGATTATATATGTATATGTGTATATATATTATAACTTGAAACGTAAACAAGATATTAGATTAAATACTTTATATGATTGTATCTGTTTCAAAATGTTTATCAATGGAATTAGAAGATAAGATCAAATGATTGAATTATCAGATATATTGAATTATGATTACAAGTCTCTGTTGAAAGGCCCACGTTGATTTGAGAAATCTTTCCATTTTAACAATATTTAGAAAATGGTAAAGTGATTTATAAATAAGAACAAATTGTGAATCATTGAGAACTAGACAAAGGATAGTGGAAGATTGAATCTCATAAAGACTCGATTGATCTATTTAGTTTCAAACGTACAAAAACATTTTCAGTTTAAAAAGAACTTTATTATTAAAACGTATATAACTTTTATAAATATCTAGAACCACTTTTGACAACTCATTACTTAACTAGTATGATAAAGATAACGATATTTATATTTTATTTTATTAAATATATATAACGATTTAAATTAATATTATATATATTTATACGCGTATTATACGTACATAGTTTTATACTTTTACTATACTTAAAATTTACCTTTACTTTATTTTTACTTTACTTTAACTTTAATAATTCACTTTAATAATTCATACTTTAATAATTCACTTTAATAATTCATACTTTAATAATTCACTTTAATAATTCATACTTTAATAATTCACTTTAATAATTCAAAAATCTATTATAAATAGAATTCAATAGGTTTCATTATTTCATAGAAACTTGAAAATATTTTTCTCTAAACTCTCTCAATCGATTTACATATATATATTTACTCCGTATTATTTCAAGATATTATTAGTATACATAAAATATTACGACGGAGTGCTGTCCGAGTGATTTCAAAATTGTTTTTCGAGTAGGATAGGATTAAGGAAATTATGGGTTATAGCTATGGAGGTGATTGAGTATGGTTCATGGGTATGCTCGTGAGGTCAATATAGTGTTTATCATTTCCGTTGCGTCTACGTACCTTTCCTGCAATATTGAATCTCAATATTGATACGTGAGTACTCATAATTTAACTTTTACATACTAATAGTGTATCCCTGACTAGTGCTCGAGTATTTAGGATTATGCATGCTTGTACTTTTGATATTGCCCTTAGACAGGTTAGGTTGAATATTAAATTAGTTATACTTACGGTTGAGATAAGGTATAAGATATGCATGTCCTTGGAAAGTATTTAGATATCGAATGGTTTTGATGAACGGATTAGAAGTTATAATCAATTGAATTTTTGATATTTTTATTAAAAATTATTATTATTATCGTCGTTTTTATCGTGGTTCTAGTTTTATCTTATTATTATCATTATTATTATCTTTATCAATAAAAGGGATTTATCATTAAAAATTGTTATTTTTTATTATTATTACTATCGTTATTATCGTTAAAGTTATAATTAGTATTATTATTATTATCCAATTATTATTATTATTATTATTAGTATTATTATTATTATTATTATTATTATCATTATTAATATGTATATCATTATTTAAAAATGGTTATTGTTATTGTTATTATTATTATTACTATATTATCATTAAGATAATTATTAGTATTATCGTTAATAATGTTATAGTAACTATCATTATTAATATTAGTGTAATTAAAATAAATATTTGTAACACCTAATTATTTCGATTACTATTATTATCATTATTATGAACACGATATAAAAGACGATTAAAAGCTAATAAACGAAACGATTAGGAAATAATCAGTAAGAGAATCATGATGAAATTAAAATATTATAAGATATTGATTTAGATAAAATTATCGTTCTTATTATTTTTATCATTACTATTATTATTAAAAGTATCATTAGTATTAAAACTATCATTTTAACAAAAATTATCATTTTAATAGAAATGTCATTGTTACTCTAAAATATCATTATTATTATTATTTTAAATAGAATTATTATTTTAAAGATAATATTAAAAATTATCGTAAATATTAAAGTTATCATAATTAGAATTATCGTTTTATCATAATGTTATCTTAGTAATTATAAATATTGATAATTTTATAATAATAATTATTATTACAAAATAATACAACTTTTACTTACTATCATTATAGATATTATTTTATCAAATAAATATGTGATACAAACATATTTTACTACGTGTAATAACTTACTTTAATAATACCTATCATATTATCTTTATAATATTAAACGAACCTTATAAATTTTATTACTTAATATATATAAAAGTATATTTTATTATATAAATTTAATATAAAATTTTATTTATTAATAAATAAATTATATTATTTACTCTAATAAATCTTTTAAAAATATTTAAAAATATAAAACGACGATATTTAAACTATATATTAATCATGTATAGATTTTTGGAAATTATTTTTAGTCAAATTTACTTTTGTTGACTTTTGTATATTAGTCTCGAGCATTAGGATAGTGGTACACTATGACTTGACCTAATTTGTTAGACAAATATTGACCAACACATAAATATATATAATTAATTTAGGTTCGTGAATCCGAGGCCAACCTTGCACTTGTTCAATGACGTTATATGTATTTTTACTACGAAATACAGTATGGTGAATTTCATTTGCCTTTTTACCCTTTATATTTTTGGGACTGAGAATACATGCGCTTTTATAAATGTTTGACGAAATAGACACAAGTAATTGAAACTACATTCTATGGTTGAATTATCGAAATCGAATATGCCCCTTTTTATTAAAGTCTGGTAATCTAAGAATTAGGGAACAGACACCCTAATTGACGCGAATCCTAAAGATAGATCTATTGGGCCTAACAAACCCCATCCAAAGTACCGGATGCTTTAGTACTTCGAAATTTATATCATGTCCGAAGGAGGATCCCGGAATGATAGGGGATATTCTTATATGTATCTAGTTAATGTCAGTTACCAGGTGTTCACCATATGAATGATTATTTTTGTCTCTATGCATGGGACGTATATTTATGAGAACTGGAAATGAAATTCTCGTGGTCTATTAAAATGATAGAAATAAATGATTATGATAAACTAATGAACTCACCAACCTTTTGGTTGACACTTTAAAGCATGTTTATTCTCAGGTGTTAAAGAAATCTTCCGCTGTGCATTTGCTCATTTTAAAGATATTACTTGGAATCTTTCATAGCATATTTCGAAGAATGTTGCATTCGAGTCATTGAGTTCATCAAAGATTATTATTAAATCAATTTATAGTTGGATAGTGGATATTATGAAATGGTATGCATGCCTGTCAATTTTCGATGTAAAGAAAGTTTGTCTTTTAAAAACGAATGCAATGTTTGTAAAATGTATCATATAGAGGTCAAATACCTCACAATGTAATCAACTATTGTGAATCGTTTATAATGTATATGAACGGGTCCTTTCAGTTGGTATCAGAGCGGTGGTCTTAGCGAACCAGGTCTGCATTAGTGTGTCTAACTGATAAGTCGATAGGATGCATTAGTGAGTCTGGACTTCGACCGTGTCTGCATGTCAAAAGTTTTGCTTATCATTTTGTGTCGAAAATTAACTACTTATCATCCTCAGAAAATTACCTGCTTATCATTTTTAGTCTAAGACACGTCTTGCTGCATTGATTGCATGAATAGTGTATAGACAAAAATTCATATCTTAGCATATCTGCTAAATCATATCTTATCGTATCTGTTACTTTAAACCTTGCCTGACATATCCCGCAAAGTCCTCCGTAATCTACGAAATCTTTTGATATATATATATATATATATATATATATATATATATATATATATATATATATATATATATATATATATATATATATATATATATATATATTCTATGTAATTAGAATACCATCCGTTAGCCAAAATCATTTCATATCAAAAAAAAAATCCTTTATCCAATCGTACGAAATGGAATTCGTCAACAGTTCAAGTCACTCAAATTCTGAAATGGAATCCCATTCAAGCTCCGAAAGCAGTGTGACTGGAATAGATCAACCAATCAGTCATCACCTATTCTGGATGAATTGGGGATGGGTTCGTAGCCTCCTCAATCATTGGAGACAAGAAGAAGGTGATCCTTTCCATCCATCACATTACCCTCTTAACGAAGAACCTGAAGCACTTACCGGAGAACCTGTCCGAAACACCATTTTCTTGCTCATTTCCAGAGTATCTCGTCACGATTATATATTACATCAAATTTTAGATTTTATTTATCCGCTCGTCCGAACCGACAATCACCCCAGTGTAATAGAAGAAGTCAACGAGCTTCGCGCTCGGGTAGTAGCTTTGGAGAATATGGTGCAGAGATTCCAAACACCAGCAGCAGCATCAGCAGCATAACCAGTACCACCATCATCAATGCCAACAGTACCATTACCACCTCCAACCACAACCGCGTCGTAAACCTCAACTTCACAATCTCTCCCATGAGCATCAACGTCATACGCACCATAGATACCAAGGAGTACCAGCAACAATAACTGACGAAGTATTAATTCAATACTTCATTGGAGAAACATTCCGCGGCGATTATGTAATCTCTAAAGTCTTAGAGATTATCTAATCTAGCCCTAACCATAAATCAGTTAAGCGAACCAAAATGATAGAAGGAAGAGTAGAAACCCTGACAAAAATGGTGTGTGATTAACAAGCTAAACTTGCTTTACCAACAGCATCAACAGTACCGTCAACGTTACCAGCATCGTCAGTACAGTCAACATCCGAATCAACAACACCGATAACATCACAAACTCCGTCAGTTCAAGAATCACTGTGGACATCATTACGAATCAATAACGTGTATATTGTATCAACGAGTTATGAAGAATTAACTCATTCCATCTGAAGAAATTATATGTATATTATATATATATATATATATATATATATATATATATATATATATATATATATATATATATTTTGAAATAAATCTTTTCGTGCTAAGCTATTGTGTTTGAATCTTAACTACTCGGTTAATTCATATTACAAATATGCAATAATGTACGTCCTTCGGCCACAACTTAACCAGCGTTAACTACAATCTCTGTCGCAATTCAACAAATTCCAATTCATAATAAATCAAGTATATATTTGATTTTACACTTTCATCATCGATGTACCCGAAACTTTTCATATAACATCATTCGTACTTTGCCAAATTCACAAGAATTCCACGAACCGAACATCATACATCAACAAATAACGAAGTATTGATTTATAATTTCAATGTTATTAAAGAAATACTGCGTAAAAGTTATGTACTTTTTAAAGCCTTTAGGGAATATTCAATTCTAGTTTCAACCATAAATCAAATGAGTTTAATTTAACATTAACTCATTGAATCTATGTTACATCTGAAGAAAATATACATATATATATTTTCATAAAGACTGTAATAAAATTCTTTTGTACAAAATTTTAATTGTGAAAATTTTTTTAACGGGTAGGTAATACCCGAGAGATATATAAATTCACAATTAATATGTTACATTCTTCGAATCTGATTCAGCAAATCATCCATTATACTCCCTACTTTCACAACAATATACATTCTTTTATAGAAATCAAAACAACCATACTCATTCAAAATTTAATAACATATTCTGATTTTGAAATCTCAAAATTCAACTTGAGATATGACCAAAATCATCACTCTTAGATCCTTACATCTTTCACAAGCTATATTTTGACTTCAAAACTGTGTTAGAATATCAAATGTATGTTAACGATTACAATGTGTGTTCAAACCCTTCGAAAATTTCTGAAGACACTTCGAATGATGAGCAATCGAGATGATGATCCAACCACATGTTACCCACAGTTATGTACCCGAAAAACTCTTGAAACCAAAGTAAAAGTTTAAACAACGTATCCGCGTCAGATTCTTTGGCATTTATTAGCAAAAATAACTTTGCGACTCCTATTCAAAGTAGCCAGTTTTGTCACAGCTCCTGCAAGTCAACTTCGACTTTTCAGTCAGACTAACCTTATTATAACCTTGAGATATACACCATCGTTACCAGTGAACCTTTTACATTCCACCACATTATTAGCAGATGTACCAACAACTTCATTACCCTTTGACTTTAGCCTCTCCAAAAAGTCATTATAATTATTCATTGAAACCCCATCATTTACTCATTCGCATCTTGTAATGATAATTGCCATACGAATCATTGGGAATTAGCAATCAGTATTTTGAAATCTCGCAACATGTCTACGCCAACTGATAATGCTAAAAACGAACATATATTTCATAGCATTATTCCTCAAGAAAGACAAGCTTTTAGTTGCAACTGTTCTATTTACAAGTGATATTCGTTTAAATAATAAAAGGTGAAGACAAAAGACAGATTCGACGAATTGAAGATGCAAATGACCAAAAAGCTCAAAAGTACAAAATACAATCAATGAGGTTCCAATTATTGATAAGAAACGTCTCAAAATTACAAGAGTACAAGATTCAAAACGCAAAGTACAAGATATTAAATTGTACGCAAGGACGTTCGAAAATCCGGAACCGGGACCAGAGTCAACTCTCAACGCTCGACGCAACGGACTAAAAATTACAAGTCAACTATGCACATGAATATAATATAATATATAATTAATTCTTAAAATTAATATATATATTATATTATTATAAATAAACGTCGGCAGAAGAAAACAACCAAAAGTGGCTCTCCCCAGCTGGCCATGCGATCGCATGGCCTGGAAGGCATAAATCTATGCGATCGCATGAGCCTCTTTTCCAGATCACATGCCTATAAAAATCGAGCTTTGGTGTAACACAAAACACATCTTTTTCTTCTTCACTCAACGTAGTATATGTATACATAATTTATATTTTAATTTTAATTTTAATTTTAAATCCTAATAATAAGGGTGTGTTAGCGAATGTTGTAAGGGTGTAAGTCAAAATTCTGTCCGTGTAACGCTACACAATTTTTAATCATTGTAAGTTATGTTCAACCTTTTTAATTTAATGTCTCGTAGCTAAGTTATTATTATGTTTATTTAATCCGAAGTAATCATGATGTTGGGCTAAAAATATTAAAATTGGGTAATTGGGCTTTGTACCATAATTGGGGTTTGGACAAAAGAACGACACTTGTGGAAATTAAACTATGGGCTATTAATGGGCTTTATATTTGTTTAACTAAATGATAGTTTGTTAATGTTAATATAAAGATTTACAATTGGACGTCCCTATAAATAACCATATACACTCAATCGAACACGATGGGCGGGATATTTATATGTACGAATAATCGTTCATTTAACCGGACACGGGAATGGATTAATAGCCACTAGAATTATTAAAATAGGGGTGAAATAATGTACAAGGACACTTGGCATAATTGATAACAAAGTATGAAAACCTTGGGTTACACTCAGTCGACAACCTGGTGTAATTATTAAACAAAGTATTAAAATCTTGTTACAGTTTAAGTCCCCAATTAGTTGGAATATTTAACTTCGGGTATAAGGATAATTTGACGAGGATACTCGCACTTTATATTTATGACTGATGGACTGTTATGGACAAAAACCAGACGGACATATTAAATAATCCAGGATAAGGACAATTAACCCATGGGCATAAAACTAAAATCAACACGTCAAACATCATGATTACGGAAGTTTAAATAAGCATAATTCTTTTATTTCATATTTAATTTCCTTTATTTTATATTTAATTATACTTCTAATTATCGCATTTTTATTTATTGTTATTGTATTTAATTGCACTTTTAATTATCGTACTTTTTAATTATCGCAAGTTTATTTTATCGCACTTTTATTTATCGCAATTTCATTATCGTTATTTACTTTACGCTTTAAATTAAGTTGTATTTATTTTTAATATTTTACATTTTGTTTTAACTGCGACTAAAGTTTTTAAAATCGACAAACCGGTCATTAAACGGTAAAAACCCCCCTTTATAATAATAATATTACTTATATATATATATATATATATATATATATATATATATATATATATATATATATATATATATATATATATATATATATATATATATATATATATATATATATATATATATATATATATATATATATATATATATATATTGTATTTTTATAAATTAAACTAATATAGCGTTAAGCTTTGATTAAAAGATTTTCCCTGTGGAACGAACCGGACTTACTAAAAACTACACTACTGTACGATTAGGTACACTACCTATAAGTGTTGTAGCAAGGTTTAAGTATATCCATTCTATAAATAAATAATTATCTTGTGTAAAATTGTATCATATTTAATAGTTTTTCCTTGTAAAATATAAAGCTATTTTATATACACCTCGCATAACATCACCAACAGTTATATGTGTATATATAACGTCTATCTTCTGGACTTAATTTGAATGTGAAGTTTCTGAAAAACACTCTGAACTACGAATTGGTTATCCGAAAATGGAAAAAATGCTGATGAAGCAGCAAAAACTATAAATGACTTTAAACGGTAAAAGCTGGATGATAATGATGAAATGTGCTGGCAAAGCGCAGAAAAAGAGAAGTTTTAGAACTGAAAAACGGATTGAGCAAAGTAGGAAGGAGGCTGTGGACAAATTACAAAGACTGAACCCGACTTCAAAGGATCCAAATGATTCAGTACCTGCTGAAGTCATTAACGAATACCTTGCTCCTAACTCTAAACCCCTGCGGACAATATTCTTCATCATCCTCTGATATTAGAAATTCTAAAATATCATCATATCTTTCATTATAAATATCCTCCATATTTCTGAAGATATTTTCTTAATTTTTCTTATTTGAAATCATTTACCTCTTCGCGCTATCTGTATTACATCATAAAAGAAACTATTTTACTTTCTAAATTCTGAAACATTCAAGTTTAAAATAGGAATATTTTGAAGTAGTGTTGGGAACTGAAGCATGAATTAGTATAATATAATGACACTTGATCAATGTGATTATATTACAGTAAGTCATGCTGAGTTTCTAAATGGAATGTGATGATTCACAGATCATAACATCATCATGTGCCATGTTATACGACTCTTGTATTCTATTTAAGCTCTACGAAATTAGGGTTTATGTTTCACAGATCATAACATCATAACATCTTATGGAGTGATTTGACTCGTCTGAAACATAAGCTGTACGAAATTAGGGTTTATAATAATAATTATTATTAATTAATAACCCTAATTAGGTTATAATTATTTTAATATTTAGTTTAGTTTATTTATAATTTGTATTTTAAGTCTAAATTAGTTTTAATAATTTATAAAATTAATAGTTTTATAAAATAAATAATATTTTAATAATATTTTAATAAAAATTGTAATTTTTACAACTTTTTATATATTTTTATATTTTGTCCCTTTTTAATAGTTTTAGCGTAACTTTTGTATTTTTCGCTCGTATTTAGTTTTAATTCATAGTTTTTGCCATAGTTATTTTTATTTCTAGATTTTTAGGCCTTGCCGTAAAATCCCTTAAGTGCTTTTTCTTTAGACTAAGATTTAGGTGCTTTAGAATTTTGCGACGCCTTTTTAAGTTTTAGTTTCTTTTTAAGTTATTGCCATTTGGGATATAGTTTTACTTGTAAGCTTTAATATTTTTAGAAGCAACTTTTAATTTTTAGTTTTTAGTGCCTTTTTAAGTTTCAACGCGCTACTTTCTTATTTTTATTTTTCGACGCCTTTTACCTATGTATCAATTATCACTCCAATTAGTAATCTCAATTTGCGATTATAATTTTAAGTTAGTGATAGTAATAAGGTTGGATTAGTCGAGTGTTTTTAAGTTCTATAAGTCATTTCTTTTTATTTCTTATTTTCCGACGCCTTTTATTTTTCAACCCTTTTCTTTTTCTTTTTCGACGCGCTCTTTTTCTTTCTTATTTCTCGCCATTCTAGTTTTAGGACATAGATTTTTATTCTACTTCTTATCTAAATTTCTTAAAATTACGAAAATTTATTTTAAGTGGTTAAATTGATAGACATCAAAATTTTCTGGTTCGTAGTAATAGTTGGATTTGTACGTGGACCGGGTTATTGGAGCCAAACAGTCCTCAATTATATTGAGACCAAACGAATCCTGCCCCTCTGCTGCATCTTTTAACTATTCGAAACGTGGGCAAAATCAGAAAAGTCTATTAATTGGATAACTTATATAATTTTTCTTTCCTTTTTAAAAACTAATAGGATATTCCGTGAATGCACCGAGCAAGACATTCACCACCTTTTGTACGTTCACCACCTGTAACAAAAATCAAGACATCTAGCAAATATTACCGCCGTTGATTTTCCTTTAGAATCGTCAACCAGTCGACCAAGTACTCCAATTCAAATTTCCGATAATCCATTTTTTGAACCCGACCTCACAATTAAGAATTCGGAGAATATTCAGGGACGATTCATAGATCCTGAACCATTAATTTTTCCTCAGGAACCACCAATCATTCAAACAGAGATTGTTGAGGAACGAACCATTAAATCAGAATCCTCTAGTGATTCCGATTCAACAAATTCAATTATGGAGAATCTGAAACCTTTAAGTATGGAAGACCGAATGAGAGCTAAACGTACTAGCCAAGGTCACGCAATTACTCATCCAGACATTGATGCGCCAGATTATGAAATCAAAGGACAAATTCTACACATGGTGACTAATCAATGCCAATTTAGTAGTGCGCCGAAGGAAGATCCAAATGAACATCTACGTACCTTTAATTGGATCTGCACTCTATTTAAAATAAGAGAAGTTGAGGACGAACAGATATATCTCATGTTATTTCCTTGGACTTTAAATGGAGAAGCCAAAGATTGGTTGGAATCGTTACCTGAAGGGGCGATTGATACATGGGACATTTTAGTTGAAAAATTTCTTAAACAATTCTTTCCGGCATCTAAAGCCGTAAGACTTCAAGGAGAAATTGTTACGTTCACACAGAAACCGAATGAAACTCTATATGAGGCGTGGACAAGATTTGGAAAGTTATTAAGAGGATGTCCGCAACATGGTTTAGATACCTGTCAAATAGTACAAATATTCTACCAAGGATGAGACATCACTACAAGAAAAGACATCGATATAGCAGCTGGTGGTTCCATTATGAAGAAAACCGAAACTGATGCTTATAAAATTATTGATAACACTGCTTCCCACTCACATGAGTGGCACCAAGAAAAAGATATCGTAAGATCATCTAAAGCAGCTAGAGCCGATTCTAGCCATGACTTAGATTCCATTTCCGCAAAGATAGATGCTGTCGAGAGACGAATGGAAAAGATGACTAAGGATATTCACTCAATACGAATTAGTTGTGAGCAGTGTGGAGGACCACATTTGACAAAAGATTGTCTCAGTATTGAATTAACAATGGAACAAAGAGAGAATATTTCATACATAAACCAAAGGCCTGGAAATAATTATCAGAATAATTATCAACCGCCAAGACCGATCTACAATCAAAACCAGAATTATAATCGAAATATTCCATACAACAACCAACAAGGTCCTAGCAATCAACAAGTATCTAAAAATACTTACAACCAGCAAAGACCTAATTTTCAAAACAAACCACCACAACCCGATGATAAAAAGCCGAATTTAGAAGATATGATGACGAAGCTAGTTGAAACTCAAACGCAGTTTTTCACATCTCAAAAACAAACTAATGAACAAAATGCTCAAGCATTTAGAAATCAACAAGCTTCTATTCAAAACTTGGAACAAGAAGTAAGTAACCTAGCAAGGTTAATAGGTGAAAGAAAACCGGGAAGTTTACCTAGTGATACAAATGCAAACCCCCAGAATGAAACAGCTAAAGCCATTACCACAAGAAGTGGTACAACACTTAAACCACCTGAAATACCTGTAACTTCTGATGAAGCTATTCCTACTCCACAAGAACCACAACCTGATCAAGATAAGGAAAAAGAACCGGTAGTTAAAAAGGTTAATGAAGATAACACAGTTAAGGCTAAACCTTATGTTAAACCATACCAACCACCACTTCCTTACCCGAGTAAAATGAAGAAAGAGAAACTTGAAGCCGAGCAATCCAAATTCTTGGATATGTTTAAACAGATAAATGTAAATCTTCCTTTCATTGATGTGATTTCGGGAATGCCTAGATATGCTAAATTTCTGAAAGATCTAATCACGAATAGAAAGAAAATGGAAGAACTCTCGGCTGTTACTATGAATGCTAATTGTTCAGTAGTGCTGTTGAATAAGATACCAGAAAAACTATCTGATCCAGGAAGTTTCACAATTCCATGTTTTCTGGGTAGTCTTAGTTCAATAGAAGCATTGGCAGACTTAGGTGCTAGTATAAATTTAATGCTGTATTCACTATACGCTAAACTAGACCTTGGAGAATTGAAACCAACAAGAATAAGCATACAGCTAGCCGATCGATCAAAAAAATATCCTAGAGGGATAATGGAGAACATGCTAGTTAAAGTTGGTACTTTAGTATTTCCAGTAGATTTTGTTGTTCTGGACATGGAAGAAGATTCTCAAGTTCCTCTCATATTAGGAAGACCATTCTTAAATACGGCTAAAGCAATGATAGACGTGTTTGGTAAGAAATTGACCCTAAGTATAGAGGACGAGAGTGTTACCTTTTCAGTTGATAGAGCAATGCAATAACCGCAATCTACAGATGATACATGTTATTATATTCAAACTATAGATTCACATGCAGAATTGTTAGAAGAATTTCCATAATTACAAGGATCAGGAGAATGTTCTTTAGGAGATGGAACTAAACCAATTGATGAAGTTGAAATGTTAGCTACACTTATAGCTAATGGATATGAACCAACAACAGAAGAAATTCAAATGCTAAAAGAAGAAGACATATATCGATATAAATCATCGATAGGAGAACCACCGAAATTAGAGTTAAAGCCACTTCCAAACCATTTGGAATACGCTTATTTACATGGTGAATCTGAATTACCTGTAATAATATCGTCTTCTCTTACTGAAAATGAGAAATCACAACTCATTTCTGTGTTAAAAGCTCATAAACCAGCCATTGCATGGAAGATTCATGATATTAAAGGAATAAGTCCTTCGTATTGAACACATAAAATCCTTATGGAAGAAGGTCATAAAACGTATGTGCAAAGCCAACGAAGACTAAATCCGAATATGCAAGATGTAGTTAAAAAAGAAATTATTAAACTGCTAGATGCAGGTTTAATTTATCCAATCTCTGATAGTCCATGGGTAAGCCCAGTTCAATGCGTGCCTAAGAAGGGTGGCATGACTGTCATCACAAATGAAAAAAATGAGCTTATTCCTACTAGGACTGTAACAGGATGGCGTGTATCTATTGATTATAGAAAATTAAATGACGCCACCAGAAAAGATCACTTTCCCTTACCTTTCATTGATCAAATGTTGGAAAGGCTAGCCGGAAATAGTTACTATTGTTTTCTTGATGGATTTTCCGGATATTTTCAAATTCCAATAGCACCCGAAGATCAAGAGAAAACCACGTTCACGTGCCCTTATGGTACTTTTGCTTACAAACGCATGCCATTTGGACTTTGCAACGCCCCTGCAACCTTTCAAAGATGTATGATGGCGATTTTTCACGACATGATAGAAGAATGCATGGAAGTTTTCATGGATGACTTTTCAGTCTTCGGTGATACATTTGAATCATGTCTAGTTAATCTGGAACGAATGCTTATTAGATGCGAACAATCAAATCTAGTTCTTAATTGGGAGAAATGCCATTTCATGGTTAAAGAAGGCATCGTTCTTGGACATAAAATCTCAAAGGAAGGAATTGAAGTGGATAGAGCTAAAGTAGATGTAATTGCTAAACTTCCACATCCCACCAATGTTAGAGGAGTTAGGAGTTTTCTAGGGCATGCCGGTTTTTACCGACGTTTCATAAAAGATTTTTCTAAAATTACCACTCCTATGAATAAACTCCTAGGAAAGGATGCTCCATTTATCTTTTCAGATGAATGTATCAAATCTTTTAATATTCTTAAAGAGAAACTTACTAATGCGCCGATCATGATAACACCAAATTGGAATCTACCGTTTGAATTAATGTACGATGCAAGTGATTTTGCAATGGGAGCCGTTTTAGGACAAAGGATTGAAAAACGATTTCAACCTATATATTATGCTAGTAAGACGTTACAAGGAGTACAAACAAATTATACAACTACTGAAAAAGAACTCCTTGCTATTGTCTTTGCTTTTGACAAATTTCGTTCATATCTCGTTCTAGCAAAAACGGTGGTCTATACCGACCATCTGCTCTTAGATACCTATTTTCAAAACAAGATGCCAAACCAAGATTAATCCGTTGGATCTTACTCTTACAAGAGTTCGATATTGAAATCCGAGATAAAAGAGGAGCAGAAAATCTCGCCGCTGATCATCTTTCTCGTCTTGAAAATCCCGAATTAGAAGTTCTAAATGAATCGGCCATACAAGACAACTTTCCTGATGAATATCTATTGAAGATAGATTATAATGAAATTCCATGGTTTGCAGACTATGCAAACTATTTACTATGTGAATTCCTTGAAAAAGGATTATCGTACCAAAAACGAAAGAAATTCTTCAGTGATATAAAACACTATTTCTAGGAAGATCCACATCTATTTAAAAGTTGTCCAGATGGAATAATACGCCGATGTGTATTCGGAGATGAAGCTAGTAAAATTTTCAACCATTGTCATACAGGACCAACAGGAGGGCACTATGGGCCTCAACTAACAGCAAGAAAAGTTTATGATGCTGGATTCTATTGGCCTACAATTTACAAAGACGCACACCTTCTTTGCAAATCATGTGATGCTTGTCAAAGGGCCGGAAAAATAAGTCAACGTGATGAAATGCCACAAAATGTCATTCAAGTATGCGAAGTATTTGACATTTGGGGTATTGACTTTATGGGTCCATTTCTAAAATCTCATAATAATCTCTATATTCTCGTAGCCATTGATTATGTATCTAAATGGGCGGAAGTACAAGCTCTCCCAACTAATGATGCACGAGTTGTAGTCAACTTTTTAAAACGTCTTTTTGCAAGGTTTGGAACACCGAAAGCTTTAATAAGTGATCGGGGAACTCATTTCTGTAATAATCAACTTGAGAAAGTTCTCAAAAGATATGGAGTAACTCATAAAATCTCCACCGCATATCATCCACAAACAAGTGGACAAGTTGAAAATACCAACCGAGCTTTAAAACGTATTCTAGAGAAAACCGTAGGATCAAATCCGAAGGAATGGTCCATTAAATTGGAGGATGCACTCTGGGCTTTTAGAACAGCCTACAAAACTCCAATTGGAACCACACCTTTTAAACTCGTCTACGAAAAAGCATGTCATCTTCCAGTAGAAATTGAACACAAAGCATGTTGGGCTTTGAAGACATGTAATCTTGATTTACATGAAGCTGGACGTCTACGATTAAGTCAACTAAACGAATTAGAAGAATTAAGACATGAAGCATACGAAAATTTGTTAATCTATAAAGAAAGAACGAAGAAATGGCATGATAAAAGAATCAGAAGTTCAAAAGAATTTAAAGAAGGAGACAGAGTTCTTCTTTTCAATTCACGATTCAAGCTATTTCCTGGAAAATTGAAATCAAGATGGTCTGGACCATTCATAGTCAAAAGAGTTTTCCCATACGGAACAGTAGAATTAATAAATTCAAATGGAATTGAATTTAAAGTTAATGGTCATAGAGTTAAACATTACATAGATAGTCCAATGGAAATCGACAACGAAGTTAATCACAATTTTGATACCACAGCTAACTAAGTGTGGGGAGAATCAAGTCTTTAAAGGATAATATGTATTTTTGTTAGAGTTAGATTTTCTGTTTTCGTGTAGTTCTCGAAAATGGAACCCGAATGGTCTTTCCCTAGAAGACCCTAAAGAACTAGTCTTCTCCCCCCATTCTGAATTTTTATTTTTTTTAGGTTTTTACGAAATGAAGACTGCATGTGAACTAAACCATGGTCTAATGCTACACGCTTTGATCACTAAACGTAATAATGACACACTTCCGAGTGAAATAGTATCAGTAATCAGAGAAAGATTGGACGGAGTAAGAAAAGAATCCATATGCGAAGATAATAAGTTACAATTTGGTAAATGAAAATCAAAATCCGCAGCGAAAAGAAGAGCACGACACCTAGAAAGATGTCACAAATGCGGAAAATGGTCACATAGAGGTAAATGTTCAAATAATCAAACCTATTCAAACACCGAATTTGTTACTTTATGCAGAGACGGACCGTTCCTATGTTTAGAAGAAAAAACACTGAATGCTCGAGGTTATGCCAATGTAGCCATGGAAAACCAATTAAACCGACTATCTTATGAATGAGATAGATCATATAACTAAGAATACTATCTCACAGGTAAGTCTGTACAATTTTTATTTTTTTATTTTTATTTTTAACCTTTTGATAATAAACGCTAATTTGTTCGCTATAAAGTATTAAATTGGTATTGAATAAAATTAGGTTTGGCGACCGAAATTATTGATATCATTCAAAAATTTATTGCATCACTGCGAAATTTAACGTTTATTCTTAAGATATAAATATCTTTAATCAATCAACCCAAAATATTTCAAAAATTCGTCATGAGTTAAATTAGGTCATGGAACCAAAATTACTTTACCGAAAAGAGGGGAGCATTTTTTTGATAATATGTGATTGATTAAAGTGGGATAAAAGCCAAAAAGATTTTTTTTACCATGTTTTTAAAATTAATATATAAATCTTAAATTAATATTGTGAACTTTGTAAGATCAATATATTTAAGTTTGTCAATATTTGAAAAATTTTAATCTTTTTAATATAAGTTTGTATGTTTAAAAACAAAAATATAATATAAGTTTGGTGTGAATTTTTAATTTTTATTATATGAATTCTTAATTTTATGCATTTTAAATTTAAGTTTGGTGTGAATTTAAAAACAAAAATTTACTTTATTTCGCTAAGTTAAAAATATGATTTTTAAAATTCGTCGTGAGTTGAAGACTAGGTCTTTGAACCGAAATTGCTTTACCCGAGGGAGGGACGAGAACTTTTATTATCATTATTTTTAATTTTATTGAATTAAAGTATGCCAAAAACATTAAAAAAATCCAAAAATCTTTACTTTTAAAACCGCGCTTTGATTTGACAAATTTTAAAAATTTTATCAATGGACAGACTAGGACATCGATCCGAAACACCCTCGCTTCTAAAGGAAAACAAATTTTTAAAATTTAATTAATTATAAGTTTTATAAAGTATAAGGTTTTATAAAAAAAAAAAAAAAAAAGCTGAAAACACTGTTCCCGGATACCCATGCGATCGCATGGGTATTGCACTCCAACTCCATGCGATCGCATGGAGCTGGAAAATAGGCCTGATACATACAGCCTGTTCTGTTCTGCCTCACACCAACACACACACAACACATACGAAAATACTCTCAAATCTTCATCAAAATTCACCAAAATTCACCGTAATTTGTCATTTTTCTTGCTCTAATCATGCCTAGATTCTCATTCTTCAGCAAAATGGTAAAAATTACACCCCTAAACTCTATAAATTCCTAGTTTTTGTGATAATTATCAATTTTTTTCCTAATGCAATTTTGTTAATTTCTAGTGTAATTAGTGTTAAATTGTTAGTATTTTATGCATGTATAACCTAGATTGATGCTATTTAACATGATTTGAAGCCAAAAACTTCAAAATTTTTAGAAATCTAGGGTTAGTGTTCTTGAGCAATTTGGGTCTTTTTGATATAAACAGGTTATGGTCAATTTTTGTTATTAATTATTGCTAAATTGAGTAGTGTAACATGTTTAGATAGTTAAATGATCCAAACATTGATCCTAAACATGATTTTTGGAGATTAAAGTGGAATTTTTAAGTCCAAAATTCATGAACTTGATTAATTTGATGTAATTGCCATTTGAGACTTGTTTAATTATTAGTAATGACTATTTTGACATGTTATTTGAGTTAAATGCTTATGAACTTTGTATACATTTTCATATGTACTTATTTGAAAAGTGTAGAATTGTGAAAAATTGTGAAAATGTGTATAAGTTTAATTTTGATTTAACATGTTATAGTGATTGTTTTAAGTTGTTATTTTGCTAACACTAATGCATATTTGGATGCACAAATTTTGTGTTTAATGTGTTTTGAAGAAAGCCGATACTGGAGGTTCAGGAGCATCATCATCTAGACGACCAGCACCAGCAACAGAACCAGAAATGCAACACGAACAAGAACCACAACAACAGCCTGATCAGCACATACCTTATTATGATCCGGTACAGTTTGTTGATGAATTCATAGTATTCCTAATGAGGCCGCCAGTAGAATTCCCAACGATTCCTGAGCACACTCTGCATCCTAATCTGAGATTTGATAGGAGATGGAGAGATTACGAGACATATCAAAGGAACAAATTCAAATTGGTAACAAAAAATGTAGAGGTGCCAAGGGTAATCGATTGGGCCCCTTTGGAAACGGTCCATCTAGCTGACCGTGTTAGACATCTTTTAGTTCAAAGGTATGACAGTTCTTCTTTTACAGATTGGGAACGTCTTTTCACCATTCGTAGACCTGTATATAAGGAATGGTGTGTTGAGTTGATGAGTACTGTATCACTTGATACAAATATAGTTAGAATAGATGATAGAAGATTTCTTAGGTTTATCCTTGGCGGTAGGATGTACAGAATGTCCATGCTGGACATGGCCAGGGCCTTACAGATATATACTCCTGGTGAGTTGCTATTACCCGATTGTACAAATTTGATTCATTATGGTGAAAGGGTAGATAGTAACTTTGACGCTGACGCCATTTGGAGGCGTATGTCACATTTTGATGTTTTTACACGAGCAGGAGGACACTCATATACACATATTGACAGAGCTGAGCTTCGTATTATTCATAGATTTTTGGCTAACTCGATTACACAGAGAGGTCATAATAAAGAAAAAATTACCTTACATGATTTATTCTACCTAAAGTGTATTCGGGATCCTAGAAGCTTTGTCAATATTCCTTACTGTGTTGCTTTTTATTTATCTAAAATGGCAGAGGGAATGCAGGACGAGAGTATAATAGGAGGAGGTATTTTTGTTACTCTCATTGGAGAATATTTAGGTGTTGATAGGAACCAAGGGGGTCCATTACAGCTTTGTAGAGAACAGGTTGAGCCCTTAGGATTGAAAGTTTATGTGGGTTAAGGTATTGAAAAGTAGACGTAACCAGGCAGTACCCTATGAGGGATCTCATCCTCAGGTAGAGAGAGGCTCAGACGAGGAAATGGAGGAGGCGGAAGACATTAGGGATGTCTTTCGAGATGCTATTCTTGACGTCCACGTTCGTATAGATGAGGAAGCAATGACGAACGCGACCAGACATAGTATGTATGAGCAGTGGAACTCCGAGCGAGTATACGAGGATTATAGGCGACGACAACACGATAGCTGGTTAGTTCATCAGTACCAAATCATGAGCCAGCTATCATATCAGGTACCAAATAATTACGTACCTACTCGACCTGCTCATTTTTCGCCACATAGCCCCGATATTCGACCACCCTTTAACCGGTATGACTATAAACACAATATCATACAAGCATGGACTCCAAATCTCGTCCTTATTTAAGTATGCGACAGCGGAAGCTCTTAATAATCACCTGAGAATAAACATGCTAAAAACGTCAACAAAAATGTTGGTGAGTTATAGGTTTAACCTATATATATCAAATCATAATAATAGACCACAAGATTTCATATTTCAATACACATCCCATACATAGAGATAAAAATCATTCATATGGTGAACACCTGGTAACCGACATTAACAAGATGCATATATAAGAATATCCCCATCATTCCGGGACACCCTTCGGATATGATATAAATTTCGAAGTACTAAAGCATCCGGTACTTTGGATGGGGCTTGTTGGGCCCGATAGATCTATCTTTAGGATTCGCGTCAATTAGGGTGTCTGTTCCCTAATTCTTAGATTACCAGACTTAATAAAAAGGGGCATATTCGATTTCGATAATTCAACCATAGAATGTAGTTTCACGTACTTGTGTCTATTTTGTAAATCATTTATAAAACCTGCATGTATTCTCAGGTGATTATTAAGAGCTTCCGCTGTCGCATACTTAAATAAGGACGAGATTTGGAGTCCATGCTTGTATGATATTGTGTAAAAACTGCATTCAAGAAACTTATTTTGTTGTAACATATTTGTATTGTAAACCATTATGTAATGGTCGTGTGTAAACAGGATATTTTAGATTATCATTATTTGATAATCTACGTAAAGCTTTTTAAACCTTTATTGATGAAATAAAGGTTATGGTTTGTTTTAAAATGAATGCAGTCTTTGAAAAACGTCTCATATAGAGGTCAAAACCTCGCAACGAAATCAATTAATATGGAACGTTTTTAATCAATAAGAACGGGACATTTCAGTTGGTATCCGAGCGTTGGTCTTAGAGAACCAGAAAATTTGCATTAGTGTATCTTATCGAGTTTGTTAGGATGCATTAGTGAGTCTGGACTTCGACCGTGTTTTCTTTAAAAATGATTGCTTAACATTTTTGTTGGAAACTATATATTTTTAACTTATGAATATTATGTGATATATTAATCTCTTAACGTGTTTGATATTATGTGATAGATGTCTACCTCTAGAACAAGTCCCATTGACTCACCTAATAATAATGAAGAGTCAAATGTAAATTGGAATGATTCGTGGACTGATTCACAAGTTCCCGAAGAGGAACCGGAAGAAGAGTCGGAACCGGAAGAAGAATCGGAACCGGAAGAAGAATCGGAACCGGAAGAAGAAATAGAACCGGTGGGGGATATAATAAAACGGTTAAGTAAAAGAGAATCCTCAACCAACCGACCAAAGTTAATTATGGTCAATGGTGTTTCCGCCAAGGAAGCAAAATATTGGGAGGATTACCAATTCTCCGATGAATCAGATTCCGACGAGAATTTCGATGATGTTATAGAAATTACCCCAACTGAATTTAAAAAGGCAAAAGAAAATAATAAGGGAAAGGGCATAAAAATAGAGAAATCTAATTCCAACCCCAATGAACTTTATATGTATCGTCAACCCCCGAAGTCCTTAAGTTGTAACAATGACCCGGGAACCTCTAAACCACCAGGTTTTTCTAAACCAATGTGGACAACGACGGCTCATATTAGGGGAACATCATATATCCCTAGAAACTTGGCAAAACGAATCAAAACCGAAGAAAAAGAAACAAGCGAGTCGGAATAAGATAGTTGTATTCGTGTGGTGTAATATATGTAATATAGTGTGCTTATGCTTTATGATATATGTAAAAATTGCTTGTATTAATAAGTATTTGTTTTTTATGAATCTAACTCTTGTCTATTTTACAGTTTAAAAACACAAAATGGATAGACAACCCAATATTTTAAGAGACCTACCCGGAGACATGATTGATGAAATCCTGTCTAGAGTCGGTCAGAATTCCTCGGCACAACTATTTAAGGCGAGATCAGTTTGTAAGACATTCGAAGAACGTTCCAAGAATGTCTTGGTTTATAAGAGACTTTCGTTTGAAAGATGGGGGATATCACATTGGGAACCCATAAGTTACGATGTGTTTACTTTGACGCATATATTGCGGGAAACCCAAATGCTATGTTACGCAACGGGTTAAGAAATTATTTTGACTCAATGTATCCGAATATAGGACTTCATGATTTAGAAAAAGCGGCTAACATGCAACATAAAGAAGCATGATATGCTTACGGATTAGTAATGTTCGCTTCTCACCAAAGTGAGAACAAGAACATCGGGCTACAACTATTAAACAAAACGTTCCCACAAGTGACGGAGTCGGTAATTGGGGTAAGAAATGAGGTTTTTAGATTGTTACGGGACTATTGAACATTACGTAACCCTGGTCCCTTTGATGACGTTACAACACGATGTCTTATCAACGGCCATAACGGTTATGTTCCACAAGACCATGGATGGGAAGTAATCCTAGTAAAACCAGAATGCATGACTTGTTTCTGGACGTATGAATTACGTGTCTTTATTGCCTTTGCTGAACGACTTGTGTACTAGCTAGAATTATCTTCACAACCATCTTGTATCAAATTTATTGTGTGCTATATTTCATGCTATATGTAAAATAAGCGGTATTGTAAGTTTGTAAAATATTGTATAAAAGTTTGAACGCGAAATATTATTATAATCAGTTTTTCATATAGAATTGTAGTAGTTGAATTGTATATTAGCTACTAAGTATGAACTTAACGGGTAGGTACTACCCGAATTTAAACTTATAAAACGCTAATATGAAGAAAAAACTTTTATAAATGAGTTCATATTATGCTATGAAATACTATTAACTACTCTTAATATTCTGTATGATTAACTTGTTCCATTTGACTATTTTGAAGGAAATGGCACCGACTACTCGACACACCGTGAATATGAATGAAGAGGAATTCCGTACTTTTCTAGCTTCAAACATAGCCGCAGTACAGGCTGCACTACATACCAACAATAACCTTGGATCTGGCAGTACAGGAAATCGTGTAGGATGCACCTACAAAGAATTCACTGCCTGCAAACCTTTGGAATTTGATGGAACCGAAGGACCGATCGGATTAAAACGGTGGACCGAGAAGGTCGAATCGGTGTTTGCCATAAGTAAGTGTACTGAAGAGGACAAAGTGAAGTACGCTATGCATACCTTCACAGGTTCTGCGTTAACATGGTGGAATACCTATCTAGAGCAAGTGGGACAAGACGATGCGTACGCACTACCGTGGTCAGCATTCAAGCACTTGATGAACGAGAAGTACCGTCCCAGAACCGAGGTCAATAAGCTCAAGACAGAACTTAGAGGGTTACGAACCCAAGGATTTGATATTACCACGTACAAAAGACGATTCACAGAATTGTGCCTATTGTGTCCGGGAGCATTCGAAGATGAGGAAGAGAAGATCGACGCGTTTGTGAAAGGATTACCGGAAAGAATCCAAGAAGATATAAGTTCACACGAGCCCGCCTCCATACAACAGGCATGTAGAATGGCTCACAAACTAGTGAACCAGATTGAAGAAAGAATTAAAGAACAGACTGCTGAAGAGGCCAATGTGAAGCAAGTCAAAAGAAAGTGGGAGGAAAACGGTGATAAGAATCACCAATACAACAACAACAGCAATTACAATAATAATCGCAACAATTATCCCAACAATCGCAACATCAATCGCAACTACAACAAACGGCCCAATAACAACAACAACAACAACAACAACAATAGCAACTACAACAATCATCCCAACAACAATAATAACCGCAACAACAACAACAATCAGAAGCAGCTATGCCAAAGGTGTGAAAAGTATCACTTGGGGTTCTGCACCAAATTTTGCAACAAGTGTAAAAGAAATGGTCATAGCGCGGTGAAGTGTGAGGTCTACAGACCAGGGGTTAATAGAACGAAAGGAACAAATGGTGTCGGAATGAGTAATGGCGGAGCAAGTAGTGTCGGAGCAAGTTATGCCAATGTAGTTTGTTATAAATGTGGAAAACCGGGCCACATTATTAGAAATTGCCCAAACCAGGAGAACACGAATGGACAAGGCCGCGGAAGAGTTTTCAATATTAATGCGGCAGAGGCACAGGAAGACCCAGAGCTTGTTACGGGTACGTTTCTTATTGACAATAAATCTGCTTACGTTTTATTTGATTCGGGTGCGGATAGAAGCTATATGAGTAGAGATTTTTGTGCTAAATTAAGTTGTCCGTTGACGCCTTTGGATAGTAAATTTTTACTCGAATTAGCAAATGGTAAATTAATTTCAGCAGATAATATATGTCGGAATCGAGAAATTAAACTGGTTAGCGAAACATTTAAGATTGATTTGATACCAGTAGAGTTAGGGAGTTTTGATGAGATAATCGGTATGGACTGGTTGAAAGAAGTGAAAGCAGAGATCGTCTGTTACAAAAATGCAATTCGCATTATACGAGAAAAAGGAAAACCCTTAATGGTGTACGGAGAAAAGGGCAACACGAAGCTACATCTTATTAGTAATTTGAAGGCATAAAAACTAATAAGAAAAGGTTGCTATGCTGTTCTAGCACACGTCGAGAAAGTACAAACTGAAGAAAAGAGCATCAATGATGTTCCCATTGCAAAAGAATTTCCCGATGTATTTCCGAAAGAATTACCGGGATTACCCCCACATCGATCTGTTGAATTTCAAATAGATCTTGTACCAGGAGCTGCACCAATAGCTCGTGCTCCTTACAGACTCGTACCCAGCGAGATGAAAGAACTGCAAAGCCAATTACAAGAACTTTTAGAGCGTGGTATCATTCGACCAAGCACATCACCGTGGGAAGCTCCTGTTTTATTTGTCAAGAAGAAAGATGGTACATTCAGGTTGTGTATCGACTACCGAGAGTTGAACAAACTTACCATCAAGAACCGCTACCCACTACCGAGAATCAACGACTTATTTGATCAACTACAAGGCTCGTCTGTTTATTCAAAGATTGACTTACGTTCCGGGTATCATCAAATGCGGGTGAAAGAAGATGATATTCCAAAGACTGCTTTCAGAACACGTTACGGTCATTACGAGTTTATGGTCATGCCGTTTGGTTTAACTAATGCACCAGCTGTGTTCATGGACCTTATGAACCGAGTGTGTGGACCATACCTTGACAAGTTTGTCATTGTTTTCATTGATGACATACTTATTTACTCAAAGAATGACCAAGAACACGGTGAACATTTGAGAAAGGTATTAGAAGTATTGAGGAAGGAAGAATTGTACGCTAAGTTTTCAAAGTGTGCATTTTGGTTGGAAGAAGTTCAATTCCTCGGTCACATAGTGAACAAAGAAGGTATTAAGGTGGATCCGGCAAAGATAGAAACTGTTGAAAAGTGGGAAACCCCGAAAACTCCGAAACACATACGCCAGTTTTTAGGACTAGCTGGTTACTACAGAAGGTTCATCCAAGACTTTTCCAGAATAGCAAAACCCTTGACTGCATTAACGCATAAAGGGAAGAAATTTGAATGGAATGATGAACAAGAGAAAGCGTTTCAGTAATTGAAGAAAAAGCTAACTACGGCACCTATATTGTCATTGCCTGAAGGGAATGATGATTTTGTGACTTATTGTGACGCATCAAAGCAAGGTCTCGGTTGTGTATTAATGCAACGAACGAAGGTGATTGCTTATGCGTCTAGACAATTGAAGATTCACGAACAAAATTATACGACGCATGATTTGGAATTAGGCGCGGTTGTTTTTGCATTAAAGACTTGGAGGCACTACTTATATGGGGTCAAAAGTATTATATATACCGACCACAAAAGTCTTCAACACATATTTAATCAGAAACAACTGAATATGAGGCAGCGTAGGTGGATTGAATTGTTGAATGATTACGACTTTGAGATTCGTTACCACCCGGGGAAGGCAAATGTGGTAGCCGATGCCTTGAGCAGGAAGGACAGAGAACCCATTCGAGTAAAATCTATGAATATAATGATTCATAATAACCTTACTACTCAAATAAAGGAGGCGCAACAAGGAGTTTTAAAAGAGGGAAATTTAAAGGATGAAATACCCAAAGGATCGGAGAAGCATCTTAATATTCAGGAAGACGGAACCCGGTATAGGGCTGAAAGGATTTGGGTACCAAAATTTGGAGATATGAGAGAAATGGTACTTAGAGAAGCTCATAAAACCAGATACTCAATACATCCAGGAACGGGGAAGATGTACAAGGATCTCAAGAAACATTTTTGGTGGCCGGGTATGAAAGCCGATGTTGCTAAATACGTAGGAGAATGTTTGACGTGTTCTAAGGTCAAAGCTGAGCATCAGAAACCATCAGGTCTACTTCAACAACCCGAAATCCCGGAATGGAAATGGGAAAACATTACCATGGATTTCATCACTAAATTGCCAAGGACTGCAAGTGGTTTTGATACTATTTGGGTAATAGTTGATCGTCTCACCAAATTAGCACACTTCCTGCCAATAAGAGAAGATGACAAGATGGAGAAGTTAGCACGACTGTATTTGAAGGAAGTCATCTCCAGACATGGAATACCATTCTCTATTATCTCTGATAGGGATGGCAGATTTATTTCAAGATTCTGGCAGACATTACAGCAAGCATTAGGAACTCGTCTAGACATGAGTACTGCCTATCATCCACAAACTGATGGGCAGAGTGAAAGGACGATACAAACGCTTGAAGACATGCTACGAGCATGTGTTATTGATTTCGGAAACAGTTGGGATCGACATCTACCATTAGCAGAATTTTCCTACAACAACAGCTACCATTCAAGCATTGAGATGGCGCCGTTTGAAGCACTTTATGGTAGAAAGTGCAGGTCTCTGATTTGTTGGAGTGAAGTGGGGGATAGACAGATTACGGGTCCGGAGATTATACAAGAAACTACCGAGAAGATCATCCAAATTCAACAACGGTTGAAAACCGCCCAAAGTCAACAAAAGAGCTACGCTGACATTAAAAGAAAAGATATAGAATTTGAAATTGGAGAGATGGTCATGCTTAAAGTTGCACCTTGGAAAGGCGTTGTTCGATTTGGTAAACGAGGGAAATTAAATCCAAGGTATATTGGACCATTCAAGATTATTGATCGTGTCGGACCAGTAGCTTACCGACTTGATTTACCTCAACAACTCGCGGCTGTACATAACACTTTCCACGTCTCGAATTTGAAGAAATGTTTTGCTAAAGAAGATCTCACTATTCCGTTAGATGAAATCCAAATCAACGAAAAACTTCAATTCATCGAAGAACCCGTTGAAATAATGGATCGTGAGGTTAAAAGACTTAAGCAAAACAAGATACCAATTGTTAAGGTTCGATGGAATGCTCGTAGAGGACCCGAGTTCACCTGGGAGTGTGAAGATCAGATGAAGAAGAAATACCCGCATCTATTTCCAGAAGATTCGTCAACACCTTCAACAGCTTAAAATTTCGGGACGAAATTTATTTAACAGGTAGGTATTGTAGTGACCCGAACTTTTCCATGTTTATATATATTAATTGAGATTGATATTTACATGATTAAATGTTTCCAACATGTTAAGCAATCAAACTTGTTAAGACTTGATTAATTGAAATATGTTTCATATAGACAATTGACCACCCAAGTTGACCGGTGATTCACGAACGTTAAAACTTGTAAAAACTATACGATGACATATATATGGTTATATATATAGTTAACATGTTTTTATTATAAGTATGTATCCCATTAGGTACTTTAACAATGAGTTATATACATAAAAATGAGACTATTAATTTAAGAAACTCGAAAACGATATATATAACGATTATCGTTATAACAACGTCTTACTAGGTACATATGAATCATATTAAGATATTGATACACTTGGTTAATTATGTTAAATGATAATTAAATATATTATTAAGTGTATTAACAATGAAATACATATGTAAAAATAAGACTACTAACTTAATGATTTCGAAACGAGACATATATGTAACGATTATCGTTGTAACGACATTTAACTGTATATACATCATACTAAGATATATTATATATCATAATATCATGATAATATAATAATTTAACATCTCATTTTTTATAATAAACAATGGGTTAACAACATTCAACAAGATCGTTAACCTAAAGGTTTCAAAACAACATTTACATGTAACGACTAACGATGACTTAACGACTCAGTTAAAATGTATATACATGTAGTGTTTTAATATGTATTCATACACTTTTGAAAGACTTCAAGACACTTATCAAAATACTTCTACTTAACAAAAATGCTTACAATTACATCCTCGTTCAGTTTCATCAAAAATTCTACTCGTATGCACCCGTATACGTACTCGTACAATACACAGCTTTTAGATGTATGTACTATTGGTATATACACTCCAATGATCAGCTCTTAACAGCCCATGTGAGTCACCTAACACATGTGGGAACCATCATTTGGCAACTAGCATGAAATATCTCAAAAAATTACCAAAATATGAGTAATCATTCATGACTTATTTACATGAAAACAAAATTACATATCCTTTATATCTAATCCATACACCAACGACCAAAAACACCTACAAACACTTTCATTCTTCAATTTTCTTCATCTAATTGATCTCTCTCAAGTTCTATCTTCAAGTTCTAAGTGTTCTTCATATATTTTACAAGTTCTAGTTACATAAAATCAAGAATACTTTCAAGTTTGCTAGCTCACTTCCAATCTTGTAAGGTGATCATCCAACCTCAAGAAATCTTTGTTTCTTACAGTAGGTTATCATTCTAATACAAGGTAATAATCATATTCAAACTTTGGTTCAATTTCTATAACTATAACAATCTTATTTCAAGTGATGATCTTACTTGAACTTGTTTTCGTGTCATGATTCTGCTTCAAGAACTTCGAGCCATCCAAGGATCCGTTGAAGCTAGATCCATTTTTCTCTTTTCCAGTAGGTTTATCCAAGGAACTTAAGGTAGTAATGATGTTCATAACATCATTCGATTCATACATATAAAGCTATCTTATTCGAAGGTTTAAACTTGTAATCACTAGAACATAGTTTAGTTAATTCTAAATTGTTCGCAAACAAAAGTTAATCCTTCTAACTTTACTTTTAAAATTAACTAAACACATGTTCTATATCTATATGATATGCTAACTTAATGATTTAAAACCTGGAAACACGAAAAACACCGTAAAACCGGATTTACGCCGTCGTAGTAACACCGCGGGCTGTTTTGGGTTAGTTAATTAAAAACTATGATAAACTTTGATTTAAAAATTGTTATTCTGAGAAAATGATTTTTATTATGACCATGAAACTATATCCAAAAATTATGGTTAAACTCAAAGTGGAAGTATGTTTTCTAAAATGGTCATCTAGACGTCGTTCTTTCGACTGAAATGACTACCTTTACAAAAACGACTTGTAACTTATTTTTCCGACAATAAACCTATACTTTTTCTGTTTAGATTCATAAAATAGAGTTCAAAATGAAACCATAGCAATTTGATTCACTCAAAACGGATTTAAAATGAAGAAGTTATGGGTAAAACAAGATTGGATAATTTTTCTCATTTTAGCTACGTGAAAATTGGTAACAAATCTATTCCAACCATAACTTAATCAACTTGTATTGTATATTATGTAATCTTGAGATACCATAGACACGTATACAATGTTTCGACCTATCATGTCGACACATCTATATATATTTTGGAACAACCATAGACACTCTATATGTGAATGTTGGAGTTAGCTATACAGGGTTGAGGTTGATTCCAAAATATATATAGTTTGAGTTGTGATCAATACTGAGATACGTATACACTGGGTCGTGGATTGATTCAAGATAATATTTATCGATTTATTTCTGTACATCTAATTGTGGACAACTAGTTGTAGGTTACTAACGAGGACAGCTGACTTAATAAACTTAAAACATCAAAATATATTAAAAGTGTTGTAAATATATTTTCAACATACTTTGATATATATGTATATATTGTTATAGGTTCGTGAATCAACCAGTGAACAAGTCTTACTTCCCGACGAAGTAAAAATCTGTGAAAGTGAGTTATAGTCCCACTTTTAAAATCTAATATTTTTGGGATGAGAATACATGCAGGTTTTATAAATGATTTACAAAATAGACACAAGTACGTGAAACTACATTCTATGGTTGAATTATAGAAATCGAATATGCCCCTTTTTATTAAGTCTGGTAATCTAAGAATTAGGGAACAGACACCCTAATTGACGCGAATCCTAAAGATAGATATATCGGGCCCAACAAGCCCCATCCAAAGTACCGGATGCTTTAGTACTTCGAAATTTATATCATATCCGAAGGGTGTCCCGGAATGATGGGGATATTCTTATATATGCATCTTGTTAATGTCGGTTACCAGGTGTTCACCATATGAATGATTTTTATCTCTATGTATGGGATGTGTATTGAAATATGAAATCTTGTGGTCTATTATTATGATTTGATATATATAGGTTAAACCTATAACTCACCAACATTTTTGTTGACATTTTTAGCATGTTTATTCTTAGGTGATTATTAAGAGCTTCCGCTGTCGCATACTTAAATAAGGACGAGATTTGGAGTCCATGCTTGTATGATATTGTGTAAAAACTGCATTCAAGAAACTTATTTTGTTGTAACATATTTGTATTGTAAACCATTATGTAATGGTCGTGTGTAAACAGGATATTTTAGATTATCATTATTTGATAATCTACGTAAAGCTTTTTAAACCTTTATTGATGAAATAAAGGTTATGGTTTGTTTTAAAATGAATGCAGTCTTTGAAAAACGTCTCATATAGAGGTCAAAACCTCGCAACGAAATCAATTAATATGGAAACTGAAATGTCCCGTTCTTATTGATTAAAAACGTTCCATATTAATTGATTTCGTTGCGAGGTTTTGACCTCTATATGAGACGTTTTTCAAAGACTGCATTCATTTTAAAACAAACCATAACCTTTATTTCATCAATAAAGGTTTAAAAAGCTTTACGTAGATTATCAAATAATGATAATCTAAAATACCCTGTTTACACACGACCATTACATAATGGTTTACAATACAAATATGTTACAACAAAATAAGTTTCTTGAATGCAGTTTTTACACAATATCATACAAGCATGGACTCCAAATCTCGTCCTTATTTAAGTATGCGACAGCGGAAGCTCTTAATAATCACCTGAGAATAAACATGCTAAAAACGTCAACAAAAATGTTGGTGAGTTATAGGTTTAACCTATATATATCAAATCATAATAATAGACCACAAGATTTCATATTTCAATACACATCCCATACATAGAGATAAAAATCATTCATATGGTGAACACCTGGTAACCGACATTAACAAGATGCATATATAAGAATATCCCCATCATTCCGGGACACCCTTCGGATATTATATAAATTTCGAAGTACTAAAGCATCCGGTACTTTGGATGGGGCTTGTTGGGCCCGATAGATCTATCTTTAGGATTCGCGTCAATTAGGGTGTCTGTTCCCTAATTCTTAGATTACCAGACTTAATAAAAAGGGGCATATTCGATTTCGATAATTCAACCATAGAATGTAGTTTCACGTACTTGTGTCTATTTTGTAAATCATTTATAAAACCTGCATGTATTCTCATCCCAAAAATATTAGATTTTAAAAGTGGGACTATAACTCACTTTCACAGATTTTTACTTCGTCGGGAAGTAAGACTTGGCCACTGGTTGATTCACGAACCTATAAAAATATATACATATATATCAAAGTACGTTCAAAATATATTTACAACACTTTTAATATATTTTGATGTTTTAAGTTTATTAAGTCAGCTGTCCTCGTTAGTAACCTACAACTAGTTGTCCACAATTAGATGTACAGAAATAAATCGATAAATATTATCTTGAATCAATCCACAACCCAGTGTATACGTATCTCAGTATTGATCACAACTTAAACTATATATATTTTGGAATCAACCTCAACCCTGTATAGCTAACTCCAACATTCACATATAGAGTGTCTATGGTTGTTCCGAAATATATATAGATGTGTCGACATGATAGGTCGAAACATTGTATACGTGTCTATGGTATCTCAAGATTACATAATATACAATACAAGTTGATTAAGTTATGGTTGGAATAGATTTGTTACCAATTTTCACGTAGCTAAAATGAGAAAAATTATCCAATCTTGTTTTACCCATAACTTCTTCATTTTAAATCCGTTTTGAGTGAATCAAATTGCTATGGTTTCATTTTGAACTCTATTTTATGAATCTAAATAGAAAAAGTATAGGTTTATAGTCGGAAAAATAAGTTACAAGTCATTTTTGTAAAGGTAGTCATTTCAGTCGAAAGAACGACGTCTAGATGACCATTTTAGAAAACATACTTCCACTTTGAGTTTAACCATAATTTTTGGATATAGTTTCATGGTCATAATAAAAATAATTTTCTCAGAATAACAATTTTTAAATCAAAGTTTATCATAGTTTTTAATTAACTAACCCAAAACAGCCCGCGGTGTTACTACGACGGCGTAAATCCGGTTTTACGGTGTTTTTCGTGTTTTCAGGTTTTAAATCATTAAGTTAGCATATCATATAGATATAGAACATGTGTTTAGTTGATTTTAAAAGTCAAGTTAGAAGGATTAACTTTTGTTTGCGAACAAGTTTAGAATTAACTAAACTATGTTCTAGTGATTACAAGTTTAAACCTTCGAATAAGATAGCTTTATATGTATGAATCGAATGATGTTATGAACATCATTACTACCTTAAGTTCCTTGGATAAACCTACTGGAAAAGAGAAAAATGGATCTAGCTTCAAAGGATCCTTGGATGGCTCGAAGTTCTTGAAGCAGAATCATGACACGAAAACAAGTTCAAGTAAGATCATCACTTGAAATAAGATTGTTATAGTTATAGAAATTGAACCAAAGTTTGAATATGATTATTACCTTGTATTAGAATGATAACCTACTTTAAGAAACAAAGATTTCTTGAGGTTGGATGATCACCTTACAAGATTGGAAGTGAGCTAGCAAACTTGAAAGTATTCTTGATTTTATGTAACTAGAACTTGTAAAATATATGAAGAACACTTAGAACTTGAAGATAGAACTTGAGAGAGATCAATTAGATGAAGAAAATTGAAGAATGAAAGTGTTTTTAGGTGTTTTTGGTCGTTGGTGTATGGATTAGATATAAAGGATATGTAATTTTGTTTTCATGTAAATAAGTCATGAATGATTACTCATATTTTTGTAATTTTATGAGATATTTCATGCTAGTTGCCAAATGATGGTTCCCACATGTGTTAGGTGACTCACATGGGCTGCTAAGAGCTAATCATTGGAGTGTATATACCAATAGTACATACATCTAAAAGCTGTGTATTGTACGATTACGTATACGGGTGCATACGAGTAGAATTTTTGATGAAACTGAACGAGGATGTAATTGTAAGCATTTTTGTTAAGTAGAAGTATTTTGATAAGTGTCTTGAAGTCTTTAAAAAGTGTATGAATACATATTAAAACACTACATGTATATACATTTTAACTGAGTCGTTAAGTCATCGTTAGTCGTTACATGTAAATGTTGTTTTGAAACCTTTAGGTTAACGATCTTGTTGAATGTTGTTAACCCATTGTTTATTATAACAAATGAGATGTTAAATTATTATACTATCATGATATTATGATATATAATATATCTTATTATGATGTATATACAGTTAAATGTCGTTACAACGATAATTGTTACATATATGTCTCGTTTCGAAATCATTAAGTTAGTAGTCTTATTTTTACATATGTATTTCATTGTTAATACACTTAATAATATATTTACTTATCATTTAACATAATTAACCAAGTGTATCAATATCTTAATATGATTCATATGTACCTAGTAAGACGTTGTTATAACGATAATCGTTATATATATCGTTTTCGAGTTTCTTAAATTAATAGTCTCATTTTTATGTATATAACTCATTGTTAAAGTACCTAATGAGATACATACTTATAATAAAAACATGTTAACTATATATATAACCATATATATGTCATCGTATAGTTTTTACAAGTTTTAACGTTCGTGAATCACCGGTCAACTTGGGTGGTCAATTGTCTATATGAAACATATTTCAATTAATCAAGTCTTAACAAGTTTGATTGCTTAACATGTTGGAAACATTTAATCATGTAAATATCAATCTCAATTAATATATATAAACATGGAAAAGTTCGGGTCACTACAATACCTACCCGTTAAATAAATTTCGTCCCGAAATTTTAAGCTGTTGAAGGTGTTGACGAATCTTCTGGAAATAGATGCGGGTATTTCTTCTTCATCTGATCTTCACGCTCCCAGGTGAACTCGGGTCCTCTACGAGCATTCCATCAAACCTTAACAATTGGTATCTTGTTTTGCTTAAGTCTTTTAACCTCACGATCCATTATTTCAACGGGTTCTTCGATGAATTGAAGTTTTTCGTTGATTTGGATTTCATCTAACGGAATAGTGAGATCTTCTTTAGCAAAACATTTCTTCAAATTCGAGACGTGGAAAGTGTTATGTACAGCCGCGAGTTGTTGAGGTAAATCAAGTCGGTAAGCTACTGGTCCGACACGATCAATAATCTTGAATGGTCCAATATACCTTGGATTTAATTTCCCTCATTTACCAAATCGAACAACGCCTTTCTAAGGTGCAACTTTAAGCATGACCATCTCTCCAATTTCAAATTCTATATCTTTTCTTTTAATGTCAGCGTAGCTCTTTTGTCGACTTTGGGCGGTTTTCAACCGTTGTTGAATTTGGATGATCTTCTCGGTAGTTTCTTGTATAATCTCCGGACCCGTAATCTGTCTATCCCCCACTTCACTCCAACAAATCGGAGACCTGCACTTTCTACCATAAAGTGCTTCAAACGGCACCATCTCAATGCTTGAATGGTAGCTGTTGTTGTAGGAAAATTCTGCTAATGGTAGATGTCGATCCCAACTGTTTCCGAAATCAATAACACATGCTCGTAGCATGTCTTCAAGCGTTTGTATCGTCCTTTCACTCTGCCCATCAGTTTGTGGATGATAGGCAGTACTCATGTCTAGACGAGTTCCTAATGCTTGCTGTAATGTCTGCCAGAATCTTGAAATAAATCTGCCATCCCTATCAGAGATAATAGAGATTGGTATTCCATGTCTGGAGATGACTTCCTTCAAATACAGTCGTGCTAACTTCTCCATCTTGTCATCTTCTCTTATTGGCAGGAAGTGTGCTGATTTGGTGAGACGATCAACTATTACCCAAATAGTATCAAAACCACTTGCAGTCCTTGGCAATTTAGTGATGAAATCCATGGTAATGTTTTTCCCATTTCCATTCCGGGATTTCGGGTTGTTGAAGTAGACCTGATGGTTTCTGATGCTCAGCTTTGACCTTAGAACACGTCAAACATTCTCCTACGTATTTAGCAACATCGGCTTTCATACCCGGCCACCAAAAATGTTTCTTGAGATCCTTGTACATCTTCCCCGTTCCTGGATGTATTGAGTATCTGGTTTTATGAGCTTCTCTAAGTACCATTTCTCTCATATCTCCAAATTTTGGTACCCAAATCCTTTAAGCCCTATACCGGGTTCCGTCTTCCTGAATATTAAGATGCTTCTCCGATCCTTTGGATATTTCATCCTTTAAATTTCCCTCTTTTAAAACTCCTTGTTGCGCCTCCTTTATTTGAGTAGTAAGGTTATTATGAATCATTATATTCATAGATTTTACTCGAATGGGTTCTCTGTCCTTCCAGATCAAGGCATCGGCTACCACATTTGCCTTCCCCGGGTGGTAACGAATCTCAAAGTCGTAATCATTCAACAATTCAATCCACCTACGCTGCCTCATATTCAGTTGTTTCTGATTAAATATGTGTTGAAGACTTTTGTGGTCGGTATATATAATACTTTTGACCCCATATAAGTAGTGCCTCCAAGTCTTTAATGCAAAAACAACCGCGCCTAATTCCAAATCATGCGTCGTATAATTTTGTTCGTGAATCTTCAATTGTCTAGACGCATAAGCAATCACCTTCGTTCGTTGCATTAATACACAACCGAGACCTTGCTTTGATGCGTCACAATAAGTCACAAAATCATCATTCCCTTCAGGCAATGACAATATAGGTGCCGTAGTTAGCTTTTTCTTCAATAACTGAAACGCTTTCTCTTGTTCATCATTCCATTCAAATTTCTTCCCTTTATGCGTTAATGCAGTCAAGGGTTTTGCTATTCTGGAAAAGTCTTGGATGAACCTTCTGTAGTAACCAGCTAGTCCTAAAAACTGGCGTATGTGTTTCGGAGTTTTCGGGGTTTCCCACTTTTCAACAGTTTATATCTTTGCCGGATCCACCTTAATACCTTCTTTGTTCACTATGTGACCGAGGAATTGAACTTCTTCCAACCAAAATGCACACTTTGAAAACTTAGCGTACAATTCTTCCTTCCTCAATACTTCTAATACCTTTCTCAAATGTTCACCGTGTTCTTGGTCATTCTTTGAGTAAATAAGTATGTCATCAATGAAAACAATGACAAACTTGTCAAGGTATGGTCCACACACTCGGTTCATAAGGTCCATGAACACAGCTGGTGCATTAGTTAAACCAAACGGCATGACCATAAACTCGTAATGACCGTAACGTGTTTTGAAAGCAGTCTTTGGAATATCATCTTCTTTCACCCGCATTTGATGATACCCGGAACGTAAGTCAATCTTTGAATAAACAGACGAGCCTTGTAGTTGATCAAATAAGTCGTTGATTCTCGGTAGTGGGTAGCGGTTCTTGATGGTAAGTTTGTTCAACTCTCGGTAGTCGATACACAACCTGAATGTACCATCTTTCTTCTTGACAAATAAAACAGGAGCTCCCCACGGTGATGTGCTTGGTCGAATGAAACCACGCTCTAAAAGTTCTTGTAATTGGCTTTGCAGTTCTTTCATCTCGCTGGGTGCGAGTCTGTAAGGAGCACGAGCTATTGGTGCAGCTCCTGGTACAAGATCTATTTGAAATTCAACAGATCGATGTGGGGGTAATCCCGGTAATTCTTTCGGAAATACATCGGGAAATTCTTTTGCAATGGGAACATCATTGATGCTCTTTTCTTCAGTTTATACTTTCTCGACGTGTGCTAGAACAGCATAGCAACCTTTTCTTATTAGTTTTTGTGCCTTCAAATTACTAATAAGATGTAGCTTCGTGTTGCCCTTTTCTCCGTACACCATTAAGGGTTTTCCTTTTTCTCGTATAATACGAATTGCATTTTTGTAACAGACGATCTCTGCTTTCACTTCTTTCAACCAGTCCATACCGATTATCACATCAAAACTCCCTAACTCTACTGGTATCAAATCAATCTTAAATGTTTCGCTAACCAGTTTAATTTCTCGATTCCGACATATATTATCTGCTGAAATTAATTTACCATTTGCTAATTCGAGTAAAAATTTACTATCCAAAGGCGTCAACGGACAACTTAATTTAGCACAAAAATCTCTACTCATATAGCTTCTATCCGCACCCGAATCAAATAAAACGTAAGCAGATTTATTGTCAATAAGAAACGTACCCGTAACAAGCTCCGGGTCTTCCTGTGCCTCTGCCGCATTAATATTGAAAACTCTTCCGTGGCCTTGTCCATTCGTGTTCTCCTGGTTCGGGCAATTTCTAATAATGTGGCCCGGTTTTCCACATTTATAACAAACTACATTGGCATAACTTGCTCCGACACTACTTGCTCCGCCATTACTCGTTCCGACACCATTTGTTCCTTTCGTTCTATTAACCCCTGGTCCGTAGACCTCACACTTCGCCGCGCTATGACCATTTCTTTTACACTTGTTGCAAAATTTGGTGCAGAACCCCAAGTGATACTTTTCACACCTTTGGCATAGCTGCTTCTGATTGTTGTTGTTGTTGCGGTTATTATTGTTGTTGGGATGATTGTTGTAGTTGCTATTGTTGTTGTTGTTGTTGTTGTTGTTGTTGTTGTTGTTGGGCCGTTTGTTGTAGTTGCGATTGATGTTGCGATTGTTGGGATAATTGTTGCGATTATTGTTGTAATTGCTGTTGTTGTTGTATTGGTGATTCTTATCACCGTTTTCCTCCCACTTTCTTTTGACTTGCTTCACATTGGCCTCTTCAGCAGTCTGTTCTTTAATTCTTTCTTCAATCTGGTTCACTAGTTTGTGAGCCATTCTACATGCCTGTTGTATGGAGGCGGGCTCGAGTGAACTTATATCTTCTTGGATTCTTTCCGGTAATCCTTTCACAAACGCGTCGATCTTCTCTTCCTCATCTTCGAATGATCCCGGACACAATAGGCACAATTCTGTGAATCGTCTTTCGTACGTGGTAATATCAAATCCTTGGGTTCATAACCCTCTAAGTTATGTCTTGAGCTTATTGACCTCGGTTCTGGGACGGTACTTCTCGTTCATCAAGTGCTTGAATGCTGACCACGGTAGTGCGTACGCATCGTCTTGTCCCACTTGCTCTAGATAGGTATTCCACCATGTTAACGCAGAACCTGTGAAGGTATGCGTAGCGTACTTCACTTTGTCCTCTTCAGTACACTTACTTATGGCAAACACCGATTCGACCTTCTCGGTCCACCGTTTTAATCCGATCGGTCCTTCGGTTCCATCAAATTCCAAAGGTTTGCAGGCAGTGAATTCTTTGTAGGTGCATCCTACACGATTTCCTGTACTGCCAGATCCAAGGTTATTGTTGGTATGTAGTGCAGCCTGTACTGCGGCTATGTTTGAAGCTAGAAAAGTACGGAATTCCTCTTCATTCATATTCACGGTGTGTCGAGTAGTCGGTGCCATTTCCTTCAAAATAGTCAAATGGAACAAGTTAATCATACAGAATATTAAGAGTAGTTAATTGTATTTCGTAGCATAATATGAACTCATTTATAAAAGCTTTTTCTTCATATTAGCGTTTTATAAGTTTAAATTCGGGTAGTACCTACCCGTTAAGTTCATACTTAGTAGCTAACATACAATTCAACTACTATAATTCTATATGAAAAACTGATTATAATAATATTTCGCGTTCAAACTTTTATACAATATTTTACAAACTTACAATACCGCTTATTTTACATATAGCATGAAATATAGCACACAATAAATTTGATACAAGATGGTTGTGAAGATAATTCTAGCTAGTACACAAGTCGTTCAGCAAAGGCAATAAAGACACGTAATTCATACGTCCAGAAACAAGTCATGCATTCTGGTTTTACTAGGATTACTTCCCATCCATGGTCTTGTGGAACATAACCGTTATGGCCGTTGATAAGACATCGTGTTGTAACGTCGTCAAAGGGAAGAGGGTTACGTAATGTCCAACAGTCCCGTAACAATCTAAAAACCTCATTTCTTACCCCAATTACCGACTCCGTCACTTGTGGGAACGTTTTGTTTAATAGTTGTAGCCCGATGTTCTTGTTCTCACTTTGGTGAGAAGCGAACATTACTAATCCGTAAGCATAGCATGCTTCTTTATGTTGCATGTTAGCCGCTTTTTCTAAATCATGAAGTCCTATATTCGGATACACTGAGTCAAAATAATTTCTTAACCCGTTGCGTAACATAGCATTTGGGTTTCCCGCAATATATGCGTCAAAGTAAACACATCGTAACTTATGGGTTTCCCAATGTGTTATCCCCCTTCTTTCAAACGAAAGTCTCTTATAAACCAAGACATTCTTGGAACGTTCTTCGAATGTCTTACAAACTGATCTCGCCTTAAATAGTTGTGCCGAGGAATTCTGACCGACTCTAGACAGGATTTCATCAATCATGTCTCCGGGTAGGTCTCTTAAAATATTGGGTTGTCTATCCATTTTGTGTTTTTAAACTGTAAAATAGACAAGAGTTAGATTCATAAAAAACAAATACTTATTAATACAAGCAATTTTTACATATATCATAAAGCATAAGCACACTATATTACATATATTACACCACACGAATACAACTATCTTATTCCGACTCGCTTGTTTCTTCTTCTTTGGTTTTGGTTGGTTTTGCCAAGTTTCTAGGGATATATGATGTTCCCCTAATACGAGCCGTCGTTGTCCACATTGGTTTAGAAAAACCTGGTGGTTTAGAGGTTCCCGGGTCATTGTTACAACTTAAGGACTTCGGGGGTTGACGATACATATAAAGTTCATCGGGATTGGAATTAGATTTCTCTATTTTTATGCCCTTTCCCTTATTATTTTCTTTTGCCTTTTTAAATTCAGTTGGGGTAATTTCTATAACATCATCGGAATTCTCGTCGGAATCTGATTCATCGGAGAATTGGTAATCCTCCAAATATTTTGCTTCCTTGGCGGAAACACCATTGACCATAATTAACCTTGGTCGGTTGGTTGAGGATTCTCTTTTACTTAACCGTTTTATTATATCCCCCACCGGTTCTATTTCTTCTTCCGGTTCCGATTCTTCTTCCGGTTCCGATTCTTCTTCCGGTTCCGACTCTTCTTCCGGTTCCTCTTCGGGAACTTGTGAATCAGTCCACGAATCATTCCAATTTACATTTGACTCTTCATTATTATTAGGTGAGTCAATGGGACTTGTTCTAGAGGTAGACATCTATCACATAATATCAAACACGTTAAGAGATTAATATATCACATAATATTCATAAGTTAAAAATATATAGTTTCCAACAAAAATGTTAAGCAATCATTTTTAAAGAAAACACGGTCGAAGTCCAGACTCACTAATGCATCCTAACAATCTCGATAAGACACACTAATGCAAATTTTCTGGTTCTCTAAGACCAACGCTCGGATACCAACTGAAATGTCCCGTTCTTATTGATTAAAAACGTTCCATATTAATTGATTTCGTTGCGAGGTTTTGACCTCTATATGAGACATTTTTCAAAGACTGCATTCATTTTAAAACAAACCATAACCTTTATTTCATCAATAAAGGTTTAAAAAGCTTTACGTAGATTATCAAATAATGATAATCTAAAATATCCTGTTTACACACGACCATTACATAATGGTTTACAATACAAATATGTTACAACAAAATAAGTTTCTTGAATGCAGTTTTTACACAATATCATACAAGCATGGACTCCAAATCTCGTCCTTATTTAAGTATGCGACAGCGGAAGCTCTTAATAATCACCTGAGAATAAACATGCTAAAAACGTCAACAAAAATGTTGGTGAGTTATAGGTTTAACCTATATATATCAAATCATAATAATAGACCACAAGATTTCATATTTCAATACACATCCCATACATAGAGATAAAAATCATTCATATGGTGAACACCTGGTAACCGACATTAACAAGATGCATATATAAGAATATCCCCATCATTCCGGGACACCCTTCGGATATGATATAAATTTCGAAGTACTAAAGCATCCGGTACTTTGGATGTGGCTTGTTGGGCCCGATAGATCTATCTTTAGGATTCGCGTCAATTAGGGTGTCTGTTCCCTAATTCTTAGATTACCAGACTTAATAAAAAGGGGCATATTCGATTTCGATAATTCAACCATAGAATGTAGTTTCACGTACTTGTGTCTATTTTGTAAATCATTTATAAAACCTGCATGTATTCTCATCCCAAAAATATTAGATTTTAAAAGTGGGACTATAACTCACTTTCACAGATTTTTACTTCGTCGGGAAGTAAGACTTGGCCACTGGTTGATTCACGAACCTATAACAATATATACATATATATCAAAGTATGTTCAAAATATATTTACAACACTTTTAATATATGTTGATGTTTTAAGTTTATTAAGTCAGCTGTCCTCGTTAGTAACCTACAACTAGTTGTCCACAATTAGATGTACAGAAATAAATCGATAAATATTATCTTGAATCAATCAACGACCCAGTGTATACGTATCTCAGTATTGATCACAACTCAAACTATATATATTTTGGAATCAACCTCAACCCTGTATAGCTAACTCCAACATTCACATATAGAGTGTCTATGGTTGTTCCAAAATATATATAGATGTGTCGACATGATAGGTCGAAACATTGTATACGTGTCTATGGTATCTCAAGATTACATAATATACAAAACAAGTTGATTAAGTTATGGTTGGAATAGATTTGTTACCAATTTTCACGTAGCTAAAATGAGAAAAATTATCCAATCTTGTTTTACCCATAACTTCTTCATTTTAAATCCGTTTTGAGTGAATCAAATTGCTATGGTTTCATTTTGAACTCTATTTTATGAATCTAAACAGAAAAAGTATAGGTTTATAGTCGGAAAAATAAGTTACAAGTCGTTTTTGTAAAGGTAGTCATTTCAGTCGAAAGAACGACGTCTAGATGACCATTTTAGAAAACATACTTCCACTTTGAGTTTAACCATAATTTTTGGATATAGTTTCATGGTCATAATAAAAATCATTTTCTCAGAATAACAATTTTTAAATCAAAGTTTATCATAGTTTTTAATTAACTAACCCAAAACAGCCCGCGGTGTTACTACGACGGCGTAAATCCGGTTTTACGGTGTTTTTCATGTTTCCAGGTTTTAAATCATTAAGTTAGCATATCATATAGATATAGAACATGTGTTTAGTTGATTTTAAAAGTCAAGTTAGAAGGATTAACTTTTGTTTGCGAACAAGTTTAGAATTAACTAAACTATGTTCTAGTGATTACAAGTTTAAACCTTCGAATAAGATAACTTTATATGTATGAATCGAATGATGTTATGAACATCATTACTACCTTAAGTTCCTTGGATAAACCTACTGGAAAAGAGAAAAATGGATCTAGCTTCAACGGATCCTTGGATGGCTCGAAGTTCTTGAAGCAGAATCATGACACGAAAACAAGTTCAAGTAAGATCATCACTTGAAATAAGATTGTTATAGTTATAGAAATTGAACCAAAGTTTGAATATGATTATTACCTTGTATTAGAATGATAACCTACTGTAAGAAACAAAGATTTCTTGAGGTTGGATGATCACCTTACAAGATTGGAAGTGAGCTAGCAAACTTGAAAGTATTCTTGATTTTATGTAACTAGAACTTGTAAAATATATGAAGAACACTTAGAACTTGAAGATAGAACTTGAGAGAGATCAATTAGATGAAGAAAATTGAAGAATGAAAGTGTTTGTAGGTGTTTTTGGTCATTGGTGTATGGATTAGATATAAAGGATATGTAATTTTGTTTTCATGTAAATAAGTCATGAATGATTACTCATATTTTTGTAATTTTATGAGATATTTCATGCTAGTTGCCAAATGATGGTTCTAACATGTGTTATGTGACTCACATGGGCTGCTAAGAGCTGATCATTGGAGTGTATATACCAATAGTACATACATCTAAAAGCTGTGTATTGTACGAGTATGTATACGGGTGCATACGAGTAGAATTTTTGATGAAACTGAACGAGGATGTAATTGTAAGCATTTTTGTTAAGTAGAAGTATTTTGATAAGTGTCTTGAAGTCTTTCAAAAGTGTATGAATACATATTAAAACACTACATGTATATACATTTTAACTGAGTCGTCAAGTCATCGTTAGTCGTTACATGTAAATGTTGTTTTGAAACCTTTAGGTTAATGATCTTGTTGAATGTTGTTAACCCATTGTTTATTATAACAAATGAGATGTTAAATTATTATATTATCATGATATTATGATATATAATATATCTTAGTATGATGTATATACAGTTAAATGTCGTTACAACGATAATCGTTACATATATGTCTCGTTTCGAAATCATTAAGTTAGTAGTCTTATTTTTACATATGTATTTCATTGTTAATACACTTACTAATATATTTATTTATCATTTAGCATAATTAACCAAGTGTATCAATATCTTAATATGATTCATATGTACCTAGTAAGACGTTGTTATAACGATAATCGTTATATATATCGTTTTCGAGTTTCTTAAATTAATAGTCTCATTTTTATGTATATAACTCATTGTTAAAGTACCTAATGAGATACATACTTATAATAAAAACATGTTAACTATATATATAACCATATATATGTCATCGTATAGTTTTTACAAGTTTTAACGTTCGTGAATCACCGGTCAACTTGGGTGGTCAATTGTCTATATGAAACATATTTCAATTAATCAAGTCTTAACAAGTTTGATTGCTTAACATGTTGGAAACATTTAATCATGTAAATATCAATCTCAATTAATATATATAAACATGGAAAAGTTCGGGTCACTACACAAGCCTATCAGAACACCTATAACCAACAATGGAACCCACCTGACGAGATGAACTGGAACCCATATCCAGACTGATTTAGTTCCATTTGGTTATTTATATGATTTATATGTTTTTATCTTTTTACTTATTCATGTTTAAACGTATGTTATTGAATATACTTATGTAATCTTTATCATTTTTATTATTATTGTGTACTAATATTTTACATTTAGGATTTGAAAGTGGGATATTAAGTCCCATTTCAAATTGCCATGCATGTTTATATTTGTATGTATGTATATGGTAAATTGTACAAAACAGGGTAAAACAACGATTTTCAAAGACTGGCATTAAGTTCAGGAAAAGCTACTAATTTTGACGACAAGATAAATGTGATGTAACAACAGACGGAATGGAGAAATGATATGTACCATTTATCATTCAGGAAACAAACGCCAATATGTTTGGAAACTTTGGTAAAATTTAATCATTTCTACGCTAATCACCCTCAATAATTTAAATTGTTACTGATTTCTTGCAAATGAGGGCATTGCAAGATCTTAAGTGTGGGAAGGGGTTAAATTCTTTCGGATTTTAAAATTTTTACTTTATACACTTGGTTACCATTAGAAATACTAGTAAAGTAGTAGTTGTATTAGAATCTAGTGCTCTCTGATAAAGAACAGCCCTAGTCTCATATACTGACTACCCAATTCTAGTAAAATTTTTCAAAATTTTCAATTAAATGAACTCAAAATCATGTTTATACATATTTATGAACGATAAAACTAGGTGTTAACACCGAAATTATTGTTACCTCGGAAAGGACATAAATTGAGAAACAAACCAAAATGTTAAAATTCATTTAAAATGGAATAGAGGACAATAAAAAGGAAAATAAAAGCCAAGTGTGGGAAATTTTCACCGAGTTATTCAAAATACATATCACATATTTTTGTACAAATAATTGAAAATACTTTTGTTTTGGACGATAATTAACTGTTTTACCCGATGAAAGAAAAGAAGAGATGGATCTACACGATGAATCAATTCCATCGTTAAAAGGAAGTAAAGTCTTTCGAAAAAGACACGCGCTTCTTGATTTAGGTCATGAAGTTGTCGTCCAGACCAGCTGTAGGTTGACGAAAAATCTAGAAAAGTCATCTCTAAAATCAGCAGGAAATCCACGGACCTCAGCATCAAACAGGGTCGCCAAGTGGTCAGATTTATCCTAACCATGAGAAGGATTTATCTCGTACAATGTGGGGCACCGTGCAAATTAGCTTGATAAGACTAATAAATCAGATCCCCAGAAAGGATAATCTCCTTTAAAGATCAAAAATCAGCTTTTAAGACTGATATTACTCAATCCTAGAGATTGACCTTAAAGATTGAGAATTACAAACTCATGGAATTCTATGATATCTAAACTTGAGCTTGAACGAGAAAATATTTTGATCAAATTATAAACCGATTTGTTTTCTGAAAACCCATTTTCAATGCGTTCATTACCATTGAACGTAAAATCCTAGGAATTCACCTGAAATTCATTAGGTCATCTGAACCAAATCGGGTGTTAACCGTAAGAATGGTGGTTGCATAGCATGGTCGAAGACAAGACCTTGTGCCAGACCGAAAAATCATAAGGGTGAGCTTTACTATTGCTCCTACAAAGGATAGTAATTGCGTCCGACACGTTATAGACCATAATTAAAAGCATGTCAGGGGACATTGCCTTAACAGTTGCTTGTTCAACGCTTTCCTTTATAACCGGACGGTAGTTTACCGAAAGGTAATATACGGAGCAAGTATACTGGATGTGTTGCTTTCCTAATACAAGGTTAGCAAGTGGGTGACACAAAACCACAAGTTTTGAGCTAAAATTTTCAAATCTGAAACCCACCAAACCCACAAAAATATTTTGCAAACACCGGTGAAGGGTTATTCCGGAAAACTTATCTAGGGTAAAAAACTAGATTTAATTTTCAAAAGATCAAATGTTTTCATAAAGATCCAATTTCCTTAATGGATCTAAATTTTATAGTCATGTGGGACTGTAAACCACATCGTTACTACCATTGTTTATATCGCCGTATTGAAATCACTGATGTACAAAGTGTGAAGAATAAAGAAGTGATTCTAGTATTTCAAGACTATATTGCTTGAGGACAAGCAACGCTCAAGTGTGGGAATATTTGATAATGCTAAAAACGAACATATATTTCATAGCATTATTCCTCAAGAAAGAAAAGCTTTTAGTTGCAACTATTCTATTTACAAGTGATATTCGTTTAAATAATAAAAGGTGAAGACAAAAGACAGATTCGACGAATTGAAGACGCAAACGACCAAAAAGCTCCAAAGTACAAAATACAATCAATGAGGTTCCAATTATTGATAAGAAACGTCTCAAAATTACAAGAGTACAAGATTCAAAACGCAAAGTACAAGATATTAAATTGTACGCAAGGACGTTCGAAAATCCGGAACCTGGACCAGAGTCAACTCTCAACGCTCGACGCAACGGACTAAAAATTACTAGTCAACTATGCACATGAATATAATATAATATATAATTAATTCTTAAAATTAATATATATATTATATTATTATAAATAAACGTCGGCAGAAGAAAACAACCGAAAGTGGCTCTCCCCAGCTGGCCATGCGATCGCATGGCCTGGAAGGCATAAATCCATGCGATCGCATGAGCCTCTTTTCCAGTTCACATGCCTATAAAAATCGAGCTTTGGTGTAACACAAAACACATCTTTTTCTTCTTCACTCAACGTAGTATATGTATATATAATTTATATTTTAATTTTAATTTTAATTTTAAATCCTAATAATAAGGGTGTGTTAGCGAATGTTGTAAGGGTGTAAGTATAAATTCTGTCCGTGTAACGCTATGCTATTTTTAATCATTGTAAGTTATGTTCAACCTTTTTAATTTAATGTCTCGTAGCTAAGTTATTATTATGTTTATTTAATCCGAAGTAATCATGATGTTGGGCTAAAAATATTAAAATTGGGTAATTGGGCTTTGTACCATAATTGGGGTTTGGACAAAAGAACGACACTTGTGGAAATTAAACTATGGGCTATTAATGGGCTTTATATTTGTTTAACTAAATGATAGTTTGTTAATGTTAATATAAAGATTTACAATTGGACGTCCCTATAAATAACCATATACACTCAATCGGACACGATGGGCGGGATATTTATATGTACGAATAATCGTTCATTTAACCGGACACGGGAATGGATTAATAGCCACTAGAATTATTAAAACAGGGGTGAAATTATGTACAAGGATACTTGGCATAATTGATAACAAAGTATTAAAACCTTGGGTTACACTCAGTCGACAACCTGGTGTAATTATTAAACAAAGTATTAAAATCTTGTTACAGTTTAAGTCCCCAATTAGTTGGAATATTTAACTTCGGGTATAAGGATAATTTGACGAGGATACTCGCACTTTATATTTATGACTGATGGACTGTTATGGACAAAAACCAGACGGACATATTAAATAATCCAGGATAAGGACAATTAACCCATGGGCATAAAACTAAAATCAACACTTCAAACATCATGATTACGGAAGTTTAAATAAGCATAATTCTTTTATTTCATATTTAATTTCCTTTATTTTATATTAAATTGCACTTCTAATTATCGCATTTTTATTTATTGTTATTGTATTTAATTGCACTTTTAATTATCGTACTTTTTAATTATCGCAAGTTTATTTTATCGCACTTTTATTTATCGCAATTTCATTATCGTTATTTACTTTACGCTTTAAATTAAGTTGTATTTAGTTTTGATATTTTACATTTTGTTTTAACTGCGACTAAAGTTTTTAAAATCGACAAACCGGTTATTAAACGGTAAAAACCCCCTTTATAATAATAATATTACTTATATATATATATATTTGTATTTTTATAAATTAAACTAATATAGCGTTAAGCTTTGATTAAAAGATTTTCCCCGTGGAACGAACCGGACTTACAAAAAACTACACTACTGTACGATTAGGTACACTGCCTATAAGTGTTGTAGCAAGGTTTAAGTATATCCATTCTATAAATAAATAAATATCTTGTGTAAAATTGTATCATATTTAATAGTTTTTCCTTGTAAAATATAAAGCTATTTTATATACACCTCGCATAACATCACCAACAGTTATATGTGTATATATAACGTCTATCTTCTGGACTTAATTTGAATGTGAAGTTTCTGAAAAACACTCCGAACTACGAATTGGTTCTTCGAAAATGGAAAAAATGCTGATGAAGCAGCAAAAACTATAAACGACTTTAAACGGTAAAAGCTGGATGATAATGATGAAATATGCTGGCAAAGTGCAGAAAAAGAGAAGTTTTAGAACTGGAAAACGGATTCAGCAAAGTAGGAAGGAGTCTGTGGACAAATTACAATGACTGAACCCGACTTCAAAGGATTCAAATGATTCAGTACCTTCTGAAGTCATTAACGAATACCTTGCTCCTGACTCTAAACCCCTGCGGACAATATTCTTCATCATCCTCTGATATTAGAAATTCTAAAATATCATCATATCTTTCATTATAAATATCCTCCATATTTCTGAAGATATTTTCTTAATTTTTCTTATTTGAAATCATTTACCTCTTTGCGCTATATGTATTACATCATAAAAGAAACTATTTTAGTTTCTAAATTCTGAAACATTCAAGTTTAAAATAGGAATATTTTGAAGTAGTGTTGGGAACTGAAGCATGAATTAGTATAATATAATGACACTTGATCAATGTGATTATATTACAGTAAGTCATGCTGAGTTTCTAAATGGAACGTGATGATTCACAGATCATAACATCATCATGTGCTATGTTATACGACTCTTGTATTCTATTTAACCTCTAAAATATCAAGAAAATATTTCTTGATGATTCGGCCTTTTCCAAGGTATTCTAGTAATTTGACAAGTCAAGATCGTGCCATCACAATTTCCTTCCTAGAACATTAACAATGTTCATTCCAAAATTCATATCTGTGAATTCTGGACCATTACAAGCGGTGTTTAATCGCAAGAAGAAGAAACGAAAGGACAAAACTCCGAAATAGAAATTGGGGTATAAATTGCAGCAAATAAAAGAGAGCATTAACTGTGAATGATAATGATTATAGAAGACAGAAGCAGAGACTTTAAAATATAAGGGAACATATAAAGCCCAACGCCAAACCAGAAATTATAAACCATATATATCGATGCATATAGCAATATAAAGACACAGGAGAACTAGAAACACTATAAACCCAAGAGTATAGTAGAAGTAAATAGATTCTTCCGGCGGTAGATGAAAAAGAAGAATGACCGATATGAAAGTTAGAAGTATATCGAGAATCAGAACTGGATGGAGCATATTGATGAATACTTTAAAATATGAGTTGGGGGGGAAAGAATAGAAGGTGATGAAACATGACTAGGAACTTAGAAATCAATAGATTTAACTCACACAATGGCGGAATAAGTGAATCAAAGCCTCTAGTGAATAGGTTAAGTTTTTTTTTTGATTAATTTAGTCAAACCACAACTAAATCAAGTGTGATTAGATCAACACCTAGAGCTATTATTCACCACCTGGGTGATTTGGACTGAGAGAGAATCGGAGGAGCTCACTAGATCTAAGTGTGTGTAACAAATGAGAGGCTTAACCTAAAATGAAGAACATAAGACTTTATATACCCCTGCTGTTGACTCACCCATACGATTCATTCATCACACGTACGAGTTGGCTTCATCAGCCGTACGGGTGATCACTCACTCGTGTATTCTCATTTAGGTTGTAATTATGACTTAGCTCAGCATCAACCGTGCGTATGCGCCTGTCAGCCATACTAGTGAGGCTTCACTAGTACGTCTGACTAAGTCTAACATAGTCAAACATCTAAATCTCGTTCCTGCAGTTCCTATAACCACATACAAACACGGATAGGATAATAACGAGCAACCATGGTGGCTTGTAAACTGTTGTACCTGCAATGGACGTGGGTAGATGTCTAGGGACTTGCATAAAATGCATCAACAGAAGGTGTGAGTTGTAAGGAAACGAAGGAGGTGAATTTATAAGAAAATCTTCGACAGAACAATTAAAATGGACGATCGCATTTAAAGCAGATTCTAATTCCCTTGATTACCGGAGAGTCAAATCTTATTAAGAAGATTTTCTTCAAATCCCTTGAAATTTGGGAATCAATCATATCTACGTCAAATGATAAGATGAATCTACACTTACTCATTTCAGTCTTCTATGTTAGCTTCATTCGTACTCTTCATATAAATGGATTGTTTATCCAAATTATTCGCTGATGATAAAACTCTAATTTTCAGCCCGTATGCATCATGAAAACATACTTATTATCATTCACAACCTTTCCACTCAAATTTCGGGACGAAATTTCTTTAACGGGTAGGTACTGTGACAACCTGGAAATTTCCAACCAAATTTAAACTTTAATCTTTATATGTTTCCGACACGATAAGCAATATTTGTTAAGTTAAATTTCAAGAATTTTAAACTACGTTCATACATTCATTCAACCTCGACCAAGTTCCAACGATTCACGAACCATTAAACGAATATGATTATATATGTATATGTGTATATATATTATAACTTGAAACGTAAACAAAATATTAGATTAAATACTTTATATGATTGTATCTGTTTCAAAATGTTTATCAATGGAATTAGAAGATAAGATCAAATGATTGAATTATCAGATATATTGAATTATGATTACAAGTCTCTGTTGAAAGGCCCACGTTGATTTGAGAAATCTTTCCATTTTAACAATATTCGGAAAATGGTAAAGTGATTTATAAATAAGAACAAATTGTCAATCATTGAGAACTAGACAAAGGATAGTGGAAGATTGAATCTCATAAAGACTCGATTGATCTATTTAGTTTCAAACGTACAAAAACGTTTTCAGTTTAAAAAGAACTTTATTATTAAAACGTATATAACTTTTATAAATATCTAGAACCACTTTTGACAACTCATTACTTAACTAGTATGATAAAGATAACGATATTTATATTTTATTTTATTAAATATATATAACGATTTAAATTAATATTATATATATTTATACGCGTATTATACGTACATAGTTTTATAGTTTTACAATACTTAAACTTTACCTTTACTTTATTTTTACTTTACTTTAACTTTAATAATTCACTTTAATAATTCATACTTTAATAATTCACTTTAATAATTCATACTTTAATAATTCACTTTAATAATTCATACTTTAATAATTTACTTTAATAATTCATACTTTAATAATTCACTTTAATAATTCAAAAATCTATTATAAATAGAATTCAATAGGTTTCATTATTTCATAGAAACTTGAAAATATTTTTCTCTAAACTCTCTCAATTGATTTACATATATATATTTACTCCGTATTATTTCAAGATATTATTAGTATACATAAAATATTACGACGGAGTGCTGTCCGAGTGATTTCGAAATTATTTTTCGAGTAGGATAGGATTAAGGAAATTATGGGTTATAGCTATGGAGGTGATTGAGTATGGTTCATGGGTATGCTCGTGAGGTCAATATAGTGTTTATCATTTCCGTTGCGTCTACGTACCTTTCCTGCAATATTGAATCTCAATATTGATACGTGAGTACTCATAATTTAACTTTTACATACTAATAGTGTATCCCTGACTAGTCCTCGAGTATTTAGGATTATGCATGCTTGTACTTTTGATATTGCCCTTAGACAGGTTAGGTTGAATCTTAAATTAGTTACACTTACGGTTGAGATAAGGTATAAGATTTGCATGTCTTTGGAAAGCTAGCGAAAAATTAAGAACTTTTCCTTTAGATATCGAATGGTTTCGATGAACGGATTAGAAGTTATAATCAATTGAATTTTTTATTTTTTTTATTAAAAATGATTATTATTATCGTCGTTCTAGTTTTATCTTATTATTATCATTATTATTATCTTTATCAATAAAAGGGATTTATCATTAAAAATTGTTATTTTTTATTATTATTACTATCGTTATTATCGTTAAAGTTATAATTAGTATTATTATTATTATCCAATTATTATTATTATTATTATTAGTATTATTATTATTATTATTATTATTATTATCATTATTAATATGTATATCATTATTTAAAAATGGTTATTGTTATTGTTATTATTATTATTACTATATTATCATTAAGATAATTATTAGTATTATCGTTAATAATGTTATAGTAACTATCATTATTAATATTAGTTTAATTAAAACAAATATTTGTAACACCTAATTATTTTGATTACTATTATTATCATTATTATGAACACGATATAAAAGACGATTAAAAGCTAATAAACAAAACGATTAGGAAATAATGAGTAAGAGTATCATGATGAAATTAAAATATTATAAGATATTGATTTAGATAAAATTATCGTTCTTATTATTTTTATCATTACTATTATTATTAAAAGTATCGTTAGTATTAAAACTATCATTTTAACAAAAATTATCATTTTAATAGAAATGTCATTGTTACTCTAAAATATCATTATTATTATTATTTTAAATATAATTATTATTTTAAATATAATTATTATTTTAAAGATAATATTAAAAATTATCGTAAATATTAAAGTTATCATAATTAGAATTATCGTTTTATCATAATGTCATCTTAGTAATTATAAATATTGATATTTTTATAATAATAATTATTATTACAAAATAATACAACTTTTACTTACTATCATTATAGATATTATTTTATCAAATAAATATGTGATACAAACATATTTTACTACGTGTAATAACTTACTTTAATAATACCTATCATATTATCTTTATAATATTAAATAAACCCTATAAATTTTATTACTTAATATATATAAAAGTATATTTTATTATATAAATTTAATATAAAATTTTATTTATTAATAAATAAATTATATTATTTACTCTAATAAATCTTTTGAAAATATTTAAAAATATAAAACGACGATATTTAAACTATATATTAATCATGTATAGATTTTTGGAAATTATTTTGAGTCAAATTTACTTTTGTTGACTTTTGCATATTAGTCTCGAGCATTAGGATAGTGGTACACTATGACTTGACCTAATTTGTTAGACAAATATTGACCAACACATAAATATATATAATTAATTTAGGTTCGTGAATCCGAGGCCAACCTTGCACTTGTTCAATGATGTTATATGTATTTTTACTACGAAATACAGTATGGTGAGTTTCATTTGCCTTTTTACCCTTTATATTTTTGGGACTGAGAATACATGCGCTTTTATAAATGTTTGACGAAATAGACACAAGTAATTGAAACTACATTCTATGGTTGAATTATCGAAATCGAATATGCCCCTTTTTATTAAAGTCTGGTAATCTAAGAATTAGGGAACAGACACCCTAATTGACGCGAATCCTAAAGATAGATCTATTGGGCCTAACAAACCCCATCCAAAGTACCGGATGCTTTAGTACTTCGAAATTTATATCATGTCCGAAGGAGGATCCCGGAATGATAGGGGATATTCTTATATGTATCTAGTTAATGTCGGTTACCAGGTGTTCACCATATGAATGATTATTTTTGTCTCTATGCATGGGACGTATATTTATGAGAACTGGAAATGAAATTCTTGTGGTCTATTAAAATGATGGAAATAAATGATTATGATAAACTAATGAACTCACCAACCTTTTGGTTGACACTTTAAAGCATGTTTATTCTCAGGTGTTAAAGAAATCTTCCGCTGTGCATTTGCTCATTTTAAAGATATTACTTGGAGTCTTTCATAGCATATTTCGAAGAACGTTGCATTCGAGTTATTGAGTTCATCAAAGATTATTATTAAATCAATTTATAGTTGGATAGTGGATATTATGAAATGGTATGCATGCCTGTCAATTTTCGATGTAAAGAAAGTTTGTCTTTTAAAAACAAATGCAATGTTTGTAAAATGTATCATATAGAGGTCAAATACCTCGCAATGTAATCAACTATTGTGAATCATTTATAATGTATATGAACGGGTCCTTTCATTTGTAGCATCGAAAACAATGTCATCTACATAAATCTGAACTAAGATAATATCATCATCTTTAACTTTTGTGAACAGAGTACAATCTACCGTGCCCATTTGATAACCTTTTTCAATCAGATAACTTGACAAACGTCCATACCAAGCACGCGGGGCTTGATGTAAACCATAAAGGGCTCTTCGTAAATGGTAAACTTTATCAGAATGAAGATGATCTTCAAAACCCGGTGGTTGACTAACATATACTCTTTCATTAAGCTTGCCATAAAGAAATGCACTCTTGACATCCATTTGAAACACTTTAAACTTCATAAATGAAGCAAAATTCAAGAATATGCGAATAGCTTCCAATATGGAAACAGGAGCAAAAACTTCATCATAATCGATTTCAGGATCTTTCTGATAACCTTTAGCAACTAATCTTGCCTTGTTACGGATAACATTGCCATCTTCGTCAAACTTGCACTTCCAAACCCATTTGAGATCAATTACTTTAGCTCCATGCGGCTTAGTAACTAGCTTCCAAATATCCAAACGATTGAATTGTTGAATCTCTTCTTGCATAGCCATAACCCAATCAACATGCTTCAAGGCTTCTTTTGTTGTCTTTGGCTCTATTCTAAATATATGACATGAGTACTCGTAGTATGCAGCAGCAGCTGTCATATGAGTATCAACTTGACCATCAAACTGAACTTTCCTTCTCATTCTAACACATGGATTTGAGTCTCCAATAATATTCTCTCTAGGATTAGAAGATGTAGTTCTGGGAACTGGTTGTGCAGGAACAGGTAACTTATGATGTAGATTCGTAGTATCACAAATATCTTCAGGATTGTCGGAACTTTCACTTGAAATATCAGATCCGCAGGTATCGTACACTGGATCAATATCTTGATCTAAATCTTGAACTTGCTCATTGACTATGGGTAATGGAGTTAGAATTGGAGTAGGTGCAGATGCTTGTGGTTCATTTTGTAAATCAAACATCATTTGTAACTCAACTTATTCTCCATCTGATCTGAAGCAAGATTGAATGATTCAATCAGCTCATCATAGTTATAAATCCAATGATGACTCTTAGGAGCACTCTTCGTTTGATTCTTTTGGACGTCAACTTCAGAAAATTCTTCAACACATCTTGTTTCATTGCTGAAAACTCGCTTGTTACGAGAACTATACCCAAGAAATATTCCAGTAACCATTTTAGAATCAAACTTACTTCCTGGTTTTCTTTTCAAGATGGTAGACGGTGCACCAAATGGTTCTAGATGCTTCAAAGATGATTTTCTCCATGCAATAACTCATAGCAAGTTTTACCTAGTCGTTTCACAGTCAGAACTCGATTCATAGTGTAACAAGCATTAGCAACAGCTTCACTCCAAAAATGAACAGGTAACGATGAATCTTCCAGCATTGTTCTAGCTATTTCGATCAATACCCTATTCTTTCTTTCAGCAACACCATTCATCTGAGGAGCGTATGCAGAACTGAACTGCATATTGATATCTTTTTCAATACAGAAACCCGCAAGATACTGATTCTTGAATTCTGTACCGTTGTCGCAACGAATCTTTCTTACCTTTAGAATAAAACCCGTTTCTAATCGATTGATTAGGAATTTCAAATTCTCAAAAGTATCGGACTTCTCTTTCAAAAACATTACCCAAGAAAATCTTGAATAATCATAAGTTACAACCAGACAATACTTACTTCCATCAATGCTTTCAAAACGAATTGGACCGAAAAGATCCATATGTAACAATTCAAGTGGAGCAGAGATTGGATTATACTTCACCAGCTTATGAGCTTTCTTGCTCTTCTTACCCTTCTTACACAGAACACATATTCCTGGAATCTGAAAAGATCGAAGATCAACACCTTCTACAAGATTGTTGTGGACAAGGTGATTCATTTTACGAAAACTTAAATGACCCATGTGTTTGTGCCATGTAATAGAATCTTGTTCAGTCACTTTAGAAATAAAATCTTGATGACGTTCAACAGTTGAAATAGCATCATTCATATCTAGCATGTATAAATCAGCTTGTCTAGGAGCCTTCATCAAAATCATTTCTGAAAGAATCACAAACTCTGGTTTCAAAATATAGCTAAATTTGTCATCAAACGCTACCTTGAAAGATGTTTCAAAGATTTGTGAAACCAACAACAAATTGTTTGCAAGCTCTTGACAATAGTTCACTTTGTCGAAACTAGCTTTTGAAGGTATTTCGTATGCCCGAGAGACATATTAAATTAATGTGGCTAATGTGTTATGATCCAAGTCGGGCCATACCCAATAACAAGCTTACCAACACTTTACAAGTATTTAATCTTAACAGTTGGATCGTTAAATAAATACGCGACACTTGGATTTTAGAAAATCGGTTTTCTAAAATATTATCACTTGAGATAAATTATTTGGATAATTTACATAATAAGGATTTAATTATTTATAAGTTTAAATAATTATATTGTGTTATATTTTATAAAAGGTTTTATAAAATATGCAAGTAACAAAATAAATTCATGGGTTTGTATATAAATTGTTTTATAAAATAAACACTTATATATAAAATAAACCCCATGATAAGTGGCAGTTTTTGGAGTCTCCAAGAGAGCATCTCATGCTCTTTTTTTTGTTACTTTCAATTCTACACAACTCCATATAAGCATGCTTACACTTCTACCAAGTATTGCACTTATTCTCTCAAGTGATACATGCAAAATAGACATAAAAAAACTGCAGAATTCAGCTCATATTAGAGCTGTAGGCCGTGGCCTTTTTATGCCATTAGGAGTTCTAAATTCAATTTTTGCAAGTCTATATTCAAGTGTAATAAAATCCTAACCAAAGGCTAGGTGTTGGTGCATAAGTTTGGGGTATAACTACTTGAGGTTTCATCCATTTGAAGCTCTATTCTTCATCATCATCTTCATCATCAACTACATAGCTTGGAGAAGGTATAATCTCTTATCTATCTTGTAGTTTGTAAGTATGTTTCACAACTTGATCCTAATTGGGATTTAACTTTAATTGGTTAAAGTTTAACAAGTCTAAAATTGGTAATTACATGCTTCCGCTAAGTTTGATTCTTATTTTGTTTTAAGCATTTTGAAACTTGTTAAATCCCAACAATGGTATCTAGAGCCGAAGTTGTTGAAATATGCTTCGAGATAGTGTTTAAACTCACTATATATTTTGCATTTTATGTACATGCATGATAGTAAAATGCAAAAATTATATGTTTGGGTGGGTTTACTTTTTTTGGGTGGGTTTGGAACTTGAAATTTGGTCATATTTTGTTGAATGTTGAAGTTCACAATCAAGCCTTGACCTTATGTTTGAATGTATGCATGTTTGGTTGATTTATTATTCATTCATTTGGTTTGTAATAATATTTATTCAATTTGGTTTGTAATATTATTATTTTGGTTATGTAATTTATTTTATATTTGGTATGTAAAATAGATTAGGTTGTATTTTCATTTTTTAGACAAAATGTATTAGGATATATTTTGTAAAATGATGAAGATGATGAAGACTTGAAGACTTGGAAGAAGCATTTGGATGCAAGATTAAGTGGGAGATTTAAAATCTCCTACTTTGTGTTATAACCCCTTTACCGGTGGCATTTGTTTTCGGCTAAACAAATGTCCACCAAAATGGCTTGATTGTGAACATATGATTTTGCATGCGTGGTTGTTTTGTATGATTAAGTGGATTGTATGTTTGTATGCTACAAGTTAATCACACAAGTCGACAACTAAAAAATGGCAATTTAATTGGTTAAATTATAACATTATTAACGACATGCAAAACGTCAATTTAAATGGTTAAATTAAAAATGGCTAAAAGGACATTAATAATCGGTTATTAAGAACATGATAAGGATCATATATATAAAATGGTTTATATCAAGTAATTGGCTAAAATTACAATACTTGAAAATGGATTTCAAATGAACCATACACTAAATGCATGTTGGTGTATGGCATAAATGTTTTCTTAAACTAGAATTAACGAAAACTTAAAATCCCTTAATCGACAAGGTAAACAAGTTTAACGCCATCCTTTTGTGGGACACTTAAACATAGTAGGGAACTCATAATGGGATAAAGGTCACCTAACCATTATGAGCTAACTAATATGGTTAAGGTAACATTTGCATGCTTGTGGGATAAAGGTCACCTAGCCACTTGTATGTTAATTTTACATGTTTACACAAGTAGGACGACTTGATTTGGGAATCATGAACTTAGGGTCACCGAAGCATGAGGAACAAATAGGCGTTGATGGGATAAATATGCCATGCAAAAGGATTGCATGATCCCATAATTTAGAAGTTGTAAAAGGATTGCAATTGTCATATAAATGACTACCTAGCTAAATCAAATAACGGGATAAAGGTCACATAACCGAAATTTGATTTACCGTTGGATTCTAATATTTAATAAGTCAATTAAAATTTAAAAGGGTATTGTTTATTAAATTTAAAATCGATACTTAAATGAACTTTGTTAAATTTTGTAGATGGCCGCCAATAACAACAACATGCAAAACGCACCTATTAACTTGAACAACCTATCGTTAAGGTCTCTCCTCGAGAAATACAAACTCAACCATACGAACTTTATGGATTTGTTCCGCAATCTTAGGATTGTCCTCAAACTTGAGGATAAGGCGTATGTGTTGGAAGACCCCATTCCTGATCAACCCGACGAGGATGATACGGAAGGCATGGCTTATTGGGATAAGTATTGCGCCGATTCGGTGCAAGTCGCTTGCCTAATGCTTGGGACTATGATACCCGAACTCCAAAAGGATTTTGAGCATCATACTGCATACGACATGATCACGTAATTGAAGGAGATGTTCCTTCAGCAAGCACGTGTCGAGTGCTTTGAGACCGTTCGAGCGCTTCATGCATGTCGTATGGATGACTCCCAATCCATTTCATCTTATGTCCTTAAGATGAAAAGCCTCATTGATCGCGCAAACCGTCTTAATCTCAACATATCTAATGAGCTAGCCACGGATCTTATCCTAAACTCCTTGTCAAAGAGGTTTGACCAATTTGTAATTAATTACAATATGAATGGGATGGATAAGACCATTGGCGAACTTCATGGCATGCTTAGGATGGCAGAAACTAGCATGGGTAAGAGGGCTTCACCCGTGCTAGTGATCAATGATGGTAGATCCAAAGGTAACAACACCTCTAAGCCAAAGGCGGCTAAGAGGAAAGGACCCGCCCATCAAGGCAAGGGAAAGGGGAGGATGGTTACCCCAACCAAAAACAAGAACAAGAAGCAAAAGGTTGCCGGACAAGCAAACCCCAAGGAAGACCCGTGCTTCGGTTGAGGTGAAATGGGTCACTGGAAATGCAACTGCCCGGTCTACCTTAAGGAGTTGAAGGAAAAGAGGGATGCGGGGCAAACCTCAGGTAATATATATATGGTATATATAGAGCTTAGTATTACTTCTTCTAATACATGGGTATTAGACACTGGATGTGGAACTCACATTTGCAATTCTTTGCAGGGGTTCAAAAGAAGTAGCAAGCAAACGAGAACATCAAGTCTCTTTATGGGTAATGGAGCCAAAGTGCAAGTGAAGGCTCAAGGAAACTTTGTATTAAAGCTTCCAAGTAGTTTGGAACTTATTTTGAACAATGTTTTGTATGCACCGGATTTATGTCGAAACATTATTTCAGTTTCCCGTTTAAAATAATGTGGTTTTTATCTTAATTTTGTTAATGATGATATCCACGTTTATTTAGATAATGTATTCTATTTTAAGGCTTCGCCTTCAAATGGAATTTATGAATTGGTTCATGATGACACATCATCTAGTAGCTCAATATACCATACTAGCACCAAGAAACTCAAAAGGGATTTGAGTGATTTCTACTTATGGCATTGTCGCCTTGGTCACATAAACAAGAACCGAATGCATACACTTCAAAAGAATGGACTTTTGAAATCAAATGAACTAGACTCGTTTGATGTATGTGAGTCTTGTTTACAAGGTAAAATGACTAAAGCACCTTTCAAAGGAACCTATGAAAGGGCTAAGGACTTATTGGGATTAATACATTCGGATGTATGTGGACCCTTTAAGCCCATAACTAGGAATGGTGAAAGATACTTCGTTACTTTCATTGATGACTTCAGCCGTTTCGGATATGTCTACTTGTTAAAACATAAGGACGAAACTTTTGAAGCATTCAAAGAGTATCAAAATGAAGTACAAAATCAACTCAATAAGACAATCAAGGTACTTCGTACCGATAGAGGAGGTGAATACCTAAGCGATGCTTTCCAAGATCATCTTAGAAGTTGTGGGATTATCTCGCAAATCACTCCTCCTGGAACACCCCAACTGAATGGAGTTTCCGAAAGGAGGAACCGAACCCTAATGGATATGGTTCGATCTATGATGGCTAGAAGCTCGTTACCTCTATCATTTTGGGGTTATTGTCTATGCTCCGTGGCTCATATTTTAAATATGGCCCCAACCAAGAAAGTGGAACGAACACCTCATGAGATGCGGTTTGGAAAACCTCCATCTCTATCATACTTAAAGGTATGGGGATGTGAAGCTTACCCTAAGCGTTACGTCCCTAATAAGTTGAATGCTCGATCCACGAAGTGTATCTTCATAGGATATCCCAAGGATGATATGGGATATTATTTCTATGATCCATCCGAGCAGAATGTATTTGTTGCTAGAAAGGCGGAATTCCTTGAAACTAAGTTCCTAATGGAAGGAAATAGTGAAAGGAAGATAGATCTTGAAGAGGTTCAAGATCAAGTAGATGATACACAATTGGCTAACACTAGCACTCAACATGAAAATGTTGAGAGTGATCAAATGGATGATCAAAATACACAAGACGTTCACAGATCTGGTAGGATTAGTAATCCTCCTGAGAGATATGGGTTTCTCATGGATGGTTGCTATGTGGTTGATTTGGATGAGCCAACAAACTACCATGATGCTTTATCAAGGATTGATAAGGATAAATGGCAGGAAGCCATGAACGCTGAGATGCAATCCATATATGACAACCAAGTTTGGGAACTTGTTGAACAACCTACTGGCACAAGGCTAGTTGATTGTAAATGGTTTTTCAAAATGAAAACTGACATACATGGAAACTTGGATACATATAAAGCTAGACTTGTAGCAAAAGGTTTCACTCAAACTCAAGGGGTTGACTATGATGAAACTTTTTCGCCTGTGGCAATGCTAAAGTCTATTAGGATATTACTTGCCATTGCTGCTCATTATGATTATGAAATATGGCAAATGGATGTCAAGACCGCTTTCCTAAATGGACATCTTGAGGAAGATGTCTATATGGTTTAGCCTAAAGGTTTTGTTGATCCGAAGTGTCCTAAAAGGGTATGAAAGTTAAAGAAGTCAATCTACGGATTGAAACAAGCATCAAGAATGTGGAATCATCGTTTTAATGAGGAAGCCAAGAAATTTGGCTTCATTAAAAATGGTGATGAAGCTTGTGTATACAAGAAGGCTAGTGGGAGCACAATCATGTTCCTTGTACTATATGTGGATGATATATTGTTATTTGGAAATGATATTCCAGAAATGCAAAGTGTTAAAACTTGGCTAAGTAAATGCTTCTCCATTAAGGATCTTGGAGAAGCACAATATGTTTTGGGGATTGGGATCTACAGGGATAGATCCAAGAAATTGATAGGTTTGAATCAAAGTACATACATTGAAAAGATCTTGAAAAGGTTCAAGATGGAGAACTCTAAGAAAGGTTTAGTACCTATTCAAAGAGGAACACTCCTTAGTTCATCTCAGTGTCCCACCACGAAAGATGAACAGGAGAGAATGAAGAAAGTCCCATATGCATCTGCTTTTGGGTCAATCATGTATGCAATGATATGCACTACACCGGATGTGTCATGCGCTCTTAGCTTGACAAGTAGATACCAAAATAACCCAGGAAACAGTCATTGGATTGCAGTTAAAAGTATATTGAAATACCTTAAGAGGACTAAAGATATGTTTCTTATATACGGGTCTGGTGAGGAGGAACTCGCTGTAAAAGGTTACGTGGACGCGAGTTTCCAAACTGATCGAGATGATTCTCGATCATAATCCGGTTATGTCTTCACATTAAATGGAGGTGCAGTCTCTTGGAAGAGTTCAAAACAGGATGTTGTTGCTTTATCCACTACAGAGTCGGAGTACATTGCCGCCTCATTAGCAGCTCAGGAAGCTGCATGGATGAAGAAATTCATTTGTGACAACGAGGGTGTGATTGCTCAAATCAAAGAACCTCGTGCTCACCAAAAGACCCGTCACATTGAGTGGAGATTCAACTACATAAGGGATGAAGTTGAAAAAGGAAAGATATGTATTCGCAAAGTTCACACAGATCTTAATATAGCGGATCCTCTCACGAAGCTCTTACATGGATCAAAACATACAGGACATGTTTGTGCATTAGGGCTTCGATATTCTAGTGATTGGTCATGATCTGTTTTAAGTATTGTAACGGAACGAAATTGTTCAAACTCATTAATATAATTATGGTATTAATTTATTTTGAGTCATGTTCCTATTTTGCATATTTTATCCATGAATAAGTAATTATTCTAAATTCCGTAGTCGATCACATTCGTGGGAACAAGTGTGAGGTTTAGACTATTATGAACTTGGATTGGTATACATTCATGGACTGAATGTGGGGCAAGGTTGCTACCAAGGTTCATAGATATTTGTGGGATGCAAATATTGGAAGACCCGCCCTCAAGATTTGCTAAATGGAGCCTTTGTGGTTGATCACATGTAATCTTGAGTAAAGGCAAATATCATTGTATCCGCTGACCTGAGATACATATTGGGTTCAGATATTTACCAAGTATTGTGCCTTGATTCTTTCCTTCGCTATTCTGAAATATGGTAGTTCATAAGGAAGAGCTCAGGTACAATGCAAGGTACATATTTAGGACGTATGTAGTCAAGATGGAATTTGTCCCTCTTATTCGTTGAGAGTCAGATGTCTAAGGCCTGATAAAGTTAAATCTAGAAGAGAGTGATCACTCTGTGTCTCTTGGATTTAACATGACATCTAGGACGAAAGGAAATAATGAAAGATTCACCTATTCATATTCGAGATGAGAACTCGAAAGGGATGATGTTATTGAATGGCACAAAGTCATAACATGTTGGGGGTGATGGACGGTCGTTAGGTGGTATCCATCACTTGCATTAATTTCTTATGTTTCACGTGCAAGTGGGAGATTGAAGGTATTTCGTATGCCCGAGATACATATTAAATTAATGTGGCTAATGTGTTATGATACAAGTCGGGTCATACCCAATAACAAGCTTACCAACACTTTACAAGTATTTAATCTTAACGGTTGGATCGTTAAATAAATACGCGACACTTGGATTTTAGAAAATCGGTTTTCTAAAATATTATCACTTTAGATAAATTATTTGGATAATTTACATAATAAGGATTTAATTATTTATAAGCTTAAATAATTATATTGTGTTATATTTTATAAAAGGTTTTATAAAATATGCAAGTAACAAAATAAATTCATGGGTTTGTATATAAATTGTTTTATAAAATAAACACTTATATATAAATTAAACCCCATGATAAGTAACAGTTTTTGGGGTCTCCAAGAGAGCATCTCATGCTCTTTTTTTTTTGTTACTTTCAATTCTACACAACTCCATATAAGCATGCTTACACTTCTACCAAGTATTGCACTTATTCTCTCAAGTGATACATGTAAAATAGACATAAAAAAACTGCAGAATTCAGCTCATATTAGAGCTGTAGGCCGTGGCCTTTTGGTGCCATTAGGAGGTTCTAAATTCAATTTTTGCAAGTCTATATTCAAGTGTAATAAAATCCTAACCAAAGGCTAGGTGTTGGTGCATAAGTTTGGGGTATAACTACTTGAGGTTTCATCCATTTGAAGCTCTATTCTTCATCATCATCTTCATCATCAACTACATAGCTTGGAGAAGGTATAATCTCTTATCTATCTTGTAGTTTGTAAGTATGTTTCACAACTTGATCCTAATTGGGATTTAACTTTAATTGGTTAAAGTTTAACAAGTCTAAAATTGGTAATTACATGCTTCCGCTAAGTTTGATTCTTATTATGTTTTAAGCATTTTGAAACTTGTTAAATCCCAACAGCTTTCTCATTCTTCAATAAACCTTGAGCTGAAATGTGACCTCCTTTATCTCCAGCAAATGCAACATAACCTCCCTTAATTGGGTGTACATCTGAAAGAAGAGATAGCTGTTCAGTCATATGTCTCGAAGCGCTGCTATACACTATCCATATGTTGTTTGCAGGTACTCTGGTTCCCTGCATATCACATTAAAAATATTAATTGATAATGGGAACCCACGCTCGGACGGTAGTAGGTTGTCCATTAACACCCATAGCTTGAAATTCCATCCATTTCCCGTTTAAGTCGGTGGAATCTCATTATTAGAAACCATAAACTTAGACAGTTTAGAAGTAGCAAATTTGCTCTTCTGGTTTTTCACATTTTGCTCATCTTCAAAGCGACTCATTTGTGGTCTGTTACAGGAAAAGTATTTTGGACGACTAGCTTTTTGCGAAGGTGATCGTGCCTTTGGTTCAAAAGGTTTTTCTTGATTTCGAAACCCTGTCACATTTTCCTCAAAACTTCTCTTTGGAATTTTACCTTTCACAGCTGAAATAGATCTATATAAATTCTTTCTCTTAGGATCTCCATAAACAACATTTGTCTTAAACTTCTTATCATGACATTCATTACTTACGGGTGAGTTTGTTCTATGAACATAAGATGATCTATAATTATCATGTGACAAGTCAATCTTATGTCTAGTGGAACGAACTCTTCTGGGATAATAAGCAGCAATGTGTCCAAAGACAACACAATTAAAACATTGATGAAACTCCCTATGTCCTCTAAATTCATACACGTTATTAGAGTTTGAAGATGAAGGGACTTGTTTTCTTACGAACACGGGAGAATCATTTGGTTTACCTTTTGGAACAGGTTTAGGGGTAACAGGAGGAACAGGCCTGTCAGCAAATCTAGGATTTCTTAAAATTTTAACAGGACCTTTTGGTGTTCTAACCCTACTTGTCTTAGAGTTATCTCCAAAACCAGTTTTCCTATCTTCCTCATGATCTAGAGCACCTTTAGCAGTATCATCAGAAGTTGTATTCTTAGTTGAGCTACATTTTTTATTCTTTTCAACGTAATCTTCATAACTAGGAGGAATACAGTCTTTTGGTCAACCATCAAATATGTTTGCATTAACAAATGTGTTCTGAAAAGGAGGAGATGCAGACTTATATCCAATACCCTTGCCCTTGGTGTCATTAATTTCCACCATTAATTCATTCTACTGTGATGCACTTGCCCAACATTTCATTTGAATTGAAATCGCTTCTAAATCAGCTTTAACGCATTCATTTTCTTTCTTTAGTTCATTAATTGTGTCAACACATTTAATTAAAGCTTGATTTATGTCAAAGTTATAACTTTTAAGATCGTGAAGTTGTTTTTTATAAACTTTGATCTACTCTTTCAACTCGTTTTCAACCTTAGTGGTCACATGGTCTGCATGCCATTTATTTTTCATCTCCGCATAAGCCTTTGTTAAATTGTCTATTGTTATTTTAGATTCAGCGCATTTAACACATTCATTATCAGTAGATGGATCAGAAGATACCTGTTGAGCGTTATTTGATGAAGAAGTCTCAGCCATAAATGAAAAATAATTTGTCTTCTTCCCATCATCGAGCTCATCTTTTAATTCTGATGAATCTGTAAGAAACTCTGATGTATCAGCATCTTTTCGCAAATGAATCTATTCAAGTCTGTCCCAAATATCTTTAGCTCTTGTTAACCCGGTGACCTTCTCAAGATCACTTTTTGATAAGCACATCTTTAGTAAATCTACTGCTTGTTTGTTCAGTGCCTCAAAATCAGTTTGATCAATTCCAGTATGATCAGCTTTAACTTCAACTTCTGAATCTGAATTTTCATCTGAATCATCATCTTCTGAATTTACACTCTCAAGATCTGAACCTTCAACCATGAGAACTAACATTTCCAACTTTACAACAATCATTCTACCCCATTCGTCTAGTTCCTTGTTAGCATAAAATAAGGTTTCGTTATGTTGATCCGCTTCTAGACTGTCTTCAAGCACTGAGGTATCATCATATTTACTCTTCTAACTGTTGAAGTAATAGTCCTCTGGTGAAGTTGGTGAAACACTTCCAGATTCAGGTGTATGAGGAACTGAATCACGTGCGTTCTTGAATTTTTCTTTAACCTGTTTCTGAACCTTCTCCTTACGAATGGTTCGAGATAACTCTTCAGCTCTTTCAGCACGAGTAGTCAGCTTCTCAATTAAATTTCGATAAGTGATACAATCTTCTTCAACTTCAGTGATCTTCGCCATGTTAGCTTTGGGTTATTGATCATCTACATTCAATTTGATAGACCAATCATCATCATCTCCATGAATGACAACTAAAGCTTTGTTAGGAGTCTCAGCTGTTTCTGGTTCATTTACTTTATCAGTAATGTAAATCTCACGCTTAGTTGTTTGACTCTGAGAACTGTAGTTTTGATTCTTGAAAGGATTACGATTACCCTGCTTCTTCTATTTTGTGCACTGTCTTGAAAAATGACCTAATTCTCCACAGTTGTAACAAGTAACAGTATTCATATCAAATCTCAGTTTTGTATCTTTGGTCAGAATGATCGGTTTTCCAGTTCGCTCTTTGTAATCTCTTGCTTTTCTCACAAGATTTGCCATACCCCACATAATATCCATCTTTTCTGCTTCATCTTTATCAAGTTAATGATAATCTTCAGTCGTTAGATGAATGTTACCCACATGACCATCAAGATAACTATCGTAGGAATTAACAAGGCTTGATAGTAAAGCTATATCTTCGCTAATCTTTTCTTTCCCTACTTTCCTTATGTTCTCGATCTTAAGTGTAGATAGAACATCTGATGCAGTCGGTGTAGATGACTCTGTAGTATTGGAAGTAGGCTGTGATTGAGTATTGAGTGAACATGGTGAAACTTGTGGTGGATATGAAGGTTGTTGAATAGGTGTCCTGCTAACATTTAAACCATACATATTCTGATTGTTTGTTGCAAAAGCTATTTGAAATGGTGCATGAGCTGATTTAGGAGGTGTATAACCATTTGGACAATACATTTTGGTGTCTTGAACTTGTTTAGACCTCTTGACTTTGTTTAACAGTTCTAATTCTTTTTCCTGAAGTCTTGCGATAAACAAGTTCACTGTAGCAGTAGCAAGTTCTCCACTGGTTTTCATAGTTAGTACGAAACCATTCCATTCTAATGGTAATGCTCCAGCTAGACATGTCACTTTATCTTTCTCAGCAATGGTTACATCATGCTTGTGTAGTTCAGCTAGCAAATGACGGTATCTTTCAACTAATTCCGTAATAGATTCTCCGACTTGCCAGTGAAAACGATCAAACTCAGCTTTCAAATGTAAACCTTTTCTAGTTCTGTAAGATGTATTTCCTTCATTGAAAGTAAGAAGTGCTTCCCATATCTTGAATGAATTATCATGACACAGAAATTGATGGAAAATCGGACCATCTAGAGCACTTGTCAAGTTACAGTACATTTTCCTCTCCAAGTTACACTCTTCACGTTCTTCCGAAGGCATATTATGCAACGTATATAATTCATTTGTAACTGGTGAACGTGGCCATTTACATTCGGTTTCAATGTACTTCCAAAGCTTCGTGTCCTGACCATCAGGCCAAATTTTAAATCTAGACTTCCAAGTAGAATAGTTATCCATGTTCATTAATCTTGGACATTTCGTACCACATCCTGATTCACTCTCAGTAAGGAGTAATCGTTGAGTCATATTCGTAATACTCTGAACTAACGGTGTAGCTAACGCATAATTGTTCGAATTAAACATCTTGACAATATTACCGAAACAGGAAAACCGTGCTGTCCAGGATCTCAAGCGTACGAGTCACTACCTCACGCGTACGTGTCACTACCTCAAGCGTACGTGTCACAACTTAATCGTACGTATGAACTAACCAACCAAAAGAACTAACACTAAACATAAGACGTGCGAGTAAGGATCAACCATGTGATCACTCGTATGTTTCACAGTCAACCGTATGATCACTCGTGTGATCAGACTGTAGTCATTTAACCTAACTAAGATTATGCTAAACCGTGCGTGTGAGTTCACGAGTGAGGTCAACCGCACGAGTGAGCAAATTTTCACTGACCCACTCGTGTGGGTTGCTGTTCAACCTAATTCACTCTAAAACCCTAGAAACTGATGTTAAACCTCAATTTCTTCTTCCACAAGCTGGATTAGCACTAAACTAATATAAACACACTCTCTAATCACAATTACACACGTAAAAATGATTCCTTTTTCATCAAAATCACTCTAAACTCAAAAACCCAAATAATAAACTCTTTAATCACCAAAAATCACTAGGATGATGTTGAAATCACAACCAACGTTCTAATACCAATGATGAAACATGACTAGGAACTTCGAAATCAACAGATTTAACTCACACAAAGGTGGAATTAGTGAATCAAACCCTCTAGTGAATATGAAATGCTTTTTAGGATTAATTAAGTCAAATCACAACAATGGATGTGTGATTAAATTAACACCTAGAGCTATTATTCACCTCTTGAGTGATTTGGGTTGAGAGAGAATCGGACAGGCTACCAGATCTGAGTGATGTGTGTGTAATGAGAGGCTTAACCTAAAATGAAGAACATAAACACTTATATACCCCTGCTGTTGACTCAATCGCGCGAGTCAGCCCTCACTTGTATAAGTGGGATGTCTCAGCCGTACGGGTGATCACTCACTCGTGTATGTTTACACATATTAGGTTTGTGACTCAGCTCAGCACACTCGTGCGTATGAGCTTGTCAACCGTATGAGTGAGGGTTCACTCGTACGTCTGACCGAGTCTAAGATACTCAAACATCCATATCGCATTCCTGCAGTACCTGTAACCACATATAAACACAAAAAGGATAATAACGAGCGATCATGGTAGCTCATAAACTGAAGTACTAATCACAAACGTAGGATAGATGTCTAGGGACTTACAGAAAATGCATCAATAGTTTAATTACCCCGTTTTATTGGCTGGCCATTTGAAATCATGGCAGGCCATCCACATACATTGGCAGGCCGTTTTTCTTGATCTTTGGCAGGACGTTTTTCTGGTGACTTATGATATTTTTCCGTTTTCGTTCTAGATTCTTCGTTTTAAGTCCGTTTTCTTTGATTCTTTTTGCGTTGACTTTGTAATTATTAAACCTACAAAATGAAGCAAATACTTTCCACTTTTGGAGATAAAGTTTGAATCTTTATGGTTTTTGAGTTTATTATTGCGGGCAAAAATGTGACTTTTTGAGCAATATCAATGCCCCAACAGCAAATTAGACGGGCCTATTAGATGGCATACCATCAAATCAAATAGCCTTCCAGACAATTGGATGGCCTGCCAAAAACGACCGGCCAGTCCAGGAGCCCTATAGATAGGAGCCATTTTGCCCCATTTCAACACACACTCATTTTTTTTTACTTTTCAATTTATTTTTCAATTGTAGTTTTAGTTAGTAGTTAGTTAGTTAGTTTTTACAGATAAAATTCCAGAGTAGTAACAATATCGGGCGAATCTGTAATAACTTTTCTGGTTTTAATCTAAACGATTTTCTATATTTAGATATGTGTTATTATTATCCATGTTTGAATATGCATTATGATATTACCATGATAGCTTAGAGTATTCATATGTTGCCATGATAGCAACCTAAGATAGAGTAATTATGACTTCTTGGGGGTTACGCTTGTTACGCTGAACCTTTGACTATAGTAAGGCTCGTATGCTAGCATCTTAGGGATTGACCAACCTAGGTTGTGAGTGAGACTTGTCCAACCATATGAAATTAGCTACTTCATAGGACTAAGACCCTTATTTATTCTGTACCCGAAGCATCTATGAACTCGGTATGGCTGGTGTTCCTGAGAGGCTCTACCTCATAGGACACGAAACTTAGGAATTGAGACATGAATAACCTAGTATGCCTGATAACTGACCCAAGGAGACCTCTTAGGGCCTGTTATGATCCACTTAGCTGTACCCAATTGTATGTTCCATCTCCCATTGCATGTTCTTGTTTGATTGTTACTTTACGATTGGTCTTACTATATACTGGGTGCATCTGGTAGATTTCTATCTGTATCATTATTAGCGTAGCACTGTAACACTGTATAATAGGTAGTGTAGTAGGATCCTTGTAGAATGATGATAGGTCATGTAACATCCCGCCTTTTTCCGTTTACTTTCTGTTTATTCATTTTAAAGTCCGTTATATATTTATAACATATCCCGTTGATACCCGTTTTAAATTATCTCGTTTAGGTAATTCACGCACCCGAATGAAACTTGAGGGACTAGACTTTCCAAATGACTAAAGATGATACTAGGTCAAAGTGGTCAACATTCACTCTCATCCATTCATCCATCTCTTTCTCTTTTACTACTTCAACATTTTTTTCTCTCAAACTCAAATCCAAAGAATCATCATCTAAATCCAATCTAGCAAGTGTTTTGCAAAACAAATTACATATTTGGAATCCTTGCATCTTCCTCTTCGATTCCATACCAATTTCATTAGGTTTGGGTAACTTTCTAAAATCACTAGATTTTGTGTTCTTGATGTTTTTAACTTATAAAAGTGTTAATCAGTGTCTTTGGCTCAAGTCTAACATGAATATGTGATTTGTATGCTCGATCTTGTTGTTTTGAAGTAACTAGCATGAACTTAAACTGTAACAACCCAAACCAAACAGCGACCAGAATACAAAATAAAAAAAAAATTTGCTGTACAGAGAAGTGGCGCGGCGCACCAGGATGGCCGTGCGGCGCGCCATTCGGGCCTGTCCGGAAAGTTTCAAAATGCGAAAAAGATCGACCAGTTCCCGACATTTTTAGATGACATGCTTTTAACCACACATTCAAATATGTAAAATTAACACAATTCAAACTTAAAATAAGTTTTACAAAGCGGGGCCCACTTTGGCCGTTTTACGAGTTTAATACAAAATATGAGTTTCGACCGCCAAAAAGTTTAAGTACCAAACTACACTACGAGCATGGAGTTTGGGATTAAACTACCTAAGTCTCGGTCAAACTCCAAGAACTAACACTTCCAAAAAGCGTCCCCTAATCAACAAGTGGGATCTCTAATCCATGATAATGCCCTTACCCTTGTCCACAACCGAACCTATAAAAATAGTAAACAACGAGAGTGTAAGCAAAGCTTAGTGAATGCACTAATTATACGAATACATATATAATTATACCTACTTGCATACACTTACACAAACCGCAAACATGCTAACAGACACAATTAGCTTATCGTCGCAATAACAAGCTATAAACCTCCAATACCACAAGCTAGCATAACAACCGCATATAAATATAACTCGAATAATATAATATGCTTACCACACAAATAACCATGGTTAACCAATAGTACAAGGGAACGGCGCTCACAAAAATGCCATCGGTGTTCACAACATCCGTTAGGGCACTTAACACCTCACACCACTAACCCCTAGGGTGGCACCTTAACACCTCGGCACATCACCCTGAGTGGCATCTTAACACCTCGATGCATCACTCATTAATTTACGGAGTGGTGTCTTAACACCTCGACACTACACTCCTAGGTGACATCTTAACACCTCGATGCTACACCCGAGTGGCATCTTAACACCTCGATGCTACACTCTTCACGTGAAACATGGTGTCTTAGCACCTCGACACTACACATTTCACGCTACAACAAATATATACATTATATACATACGCATATAATTATTCCACTCACCTCAAAGTCTTGTGAAAAGATACCCGAGCTTGCGAAACCTCAAAGTAATGTACCTATCACATTATATATATAATCAAACGCAAACTCAAGTCGGTCAACCAAACCCTTTCACCATTCTAAGCCATTTTGACCCAAGGTGCAATTTCAACCCATTTGCACCCTTAACCCTAAATTGGGTCAACACACACCAAAACCCTAATCATTCGTCAAGATGGGTTTAAAACACACTTAGGTTACAAGGCTAACTCGTTTTCATACTTGCTAGGCCGCTTAGGTCATTAAAGACTCATTTGACCCATTTCAAAGTCAACACACCCATTTGGGTCATCCATACCCAATAACACCCATTTACATATCATTAAAGTGTTCTAGTCCTTTAACTAACCAATTAAGTTCATAATCATCAATCTAACACTTGAAAACCCTAGTTAGTCATCTTTGAGTCTTCATGACCCAAATTCATCCAAAAACACCCCATTCACCCACAAATGGGTTTTAAGTTCATCATTAACCCTAACTCTAACCCTTTCACAAATTAAACAAGAAAATCAAGATTAGAGCATACCACTATGATCAAAATGTAGCTAGAGGAAAGATGAACAACTTTAGTACCCGCACTTTGATCCGAAATCGCCTCCTTCTTCCTTGATTCAAGCTTTCCCTCACTAAGAATCTCTCTCTCTCTAGAAACTAAATTGGAAGAAGTGAAGTAGATGAAAATGGAGTTATGAGGCTCCCCAAAATTGATCTAGGGCCTTAAGGTCGGCCCTCAAGTGAATTTACCCAATTGCCCTCAAAATATCTAATTAAAAACAAAGTGAGCTGTCAGCCCGTAATGGCGCGGCGCGCCATAAGGCCGCGAGGCGCGCCAAATGCCCAGTTCAGCTTCTTTTGCCTTTTAATTAAATACAACCTAAACCCCACAACTTGAATAACTTATACACACATAAGTACAATAAAATATTCGGGTCTTACAACTCTCCCCCACTTAGATTGGATCACGTCCTCGTGATCCGCACCAAATACTAGAAGTTAAGCACTCTACCTTGAACATTTCCGTCTCCAATGCGGAATTACACTTGTAGCAATCACTCATCCAGGTTCTCACTTTGTACACTAACGAATCATAATACAACAACCGTACTTCACACTTCCATTCGATCAAAATTCTCACCAATCACTCGGAAATACACCGTGAAAACATCATAATATATCTTTCCAAAAGCCATAGCACTCCATCATTTCACGATATCAGGTAATCAACCCACGAGACCCAATAACGACAACCGTTTGCTCTTACGCCGAGTATCCAAACTGGTACCCTACACTCCACAATCATCCTAAAAGTAGTACAATCCACCGACAATCATTGTCGTCACGCCTATCAATCGTGGAGTATTCGGGAATCATCCCGACACTTTTCGAAAATCTCTCGTATCCCTCTATCGGGAACTTCGCCATACCGTCTCACGTCGCTAACTACCTTCGCAATTAACTCCAAAGTCCAACTTGGGACTTTTTCGAAGACCATCGAAGCTTTCCTTTCCTAAATGAACGACACCCGTTCGCTCATCACGTCTACTAGATACGAACTTTTCCGCATTCTCCGGCGTTGGTCATACTAAATAATCCTCCCAAGGACTCGCTATAAGATATTCGAACCTCGGTCTTTCAAATCATTTGAGTGTCAACGCTCGCTAAACATCACACTATACCACCGTTGTAAATTCGAGTTTCTCACCGGTACCCAAAATCAAAGCAATCACATCATCGGGGTCAAAAGTTACACTAGTAGGTATAAGGAGGCACCTGACGTTGTGTTATCCAACTCTGATTACTAACACCGAGTCTCCCTGACTCGACCCTTACGGGGTCTACTCCTGATGTCACACATCACCTAACTACACGAGGTCACACAAATCTAACGAACCTTACGGCTCGACACCCATGACTTCCTAGCGGCACTTGCTAGTCACTATCCACCTAGGCCGCATAGCTAGTCTACTTATATTCCATCTCAACACTAAGGAGGCGCTTGGAACACCAAGGCTTACACCTTTCCAACTTGGTCCTAACCATTAACCCGGTTACCTACATATATAAGGATAGTTAACCACCAAGACTCTACTCGCACACGAACGCGATTAACGGAAATGCCTCTAGAACGGCACACCGCGTACACCCCCAAAATCATAAAAGAAAAGAGTGGCCGTCAAGAGCATACAACACTCGCCACACAATCACAAAACCGCCATTGAAATCGAATCGTCAATTAATCATTAATTCAAAGATTATTCCAATAACTAAATACACACTTGCACGCATTCCGAAACGTGCAATACACACAACATCCGAAGTCTATAATGATCACTTAGAATACGCGAAGTCGTCACGTATTCTTCCAACTTCTCTAGGCAATCATTCTCTAAGAGTCGACATTAATAACCAAATTGTCACCCGCAATTTACTAAAGTCCACAATTCCGAGCACAAAGTTTGCTCAATCCCTTATATCGGGAAGAAGTTAACCGATCTCGTGCCAAGATATCAATCCCCTAGTGTACCCTTACCAAGTACAATGCTAAAAACCACCAAGTCTTAACCTAATGTCAACAACCTAAAAGATGAAGGCCAAGTAAAAATGAATCCTTACGGATAACACCTTCCACCTAACACCCCTCTTAGTACGCATACACGGCTAATACGCATCTACCGCAAGTATTTGATCAGAACACGGCTATTGTATCACTAGTCACACAACATGGTCCTCATGACCGAACCACCGGCGTATACAACCAGTAGTTTTAAATACTAACAATAAGAAGGTTATTCAATACAAAACTCAAGGTGTACAAAAACGGCTATCGTGATATATCCGTAGTGCGCAAAAACGGCTATTGCAACACTACCAACAATATGTGAGTGAAACACGGCTACCGCACTATTAATACCAATGTGTGAGTAAAACCGACTATTACTCACAACCATGTGCACAAAACGGCTATGTGTACAATTCCTACGGGCAATTAAAATCGTAAATATACAAGTAACGGTTCTTCCCGAGAGCCACTTGCCATCCATCACAACCAAGGGTGGTAACGAAGAGTTAATCCTTCCGGATATCCCTCATCACCTATCACAAGTCAAACGCGATCAACAGAGAGATGACCCCAAATAAACACATATATCTAATTTCCTCGTAGTACACAAAATGGCTATTTTGTAACTACTACCCAAAGTATACGATAATGAGGCATCGTACCCTTTCTCAAATCCCATTACGCTTCCTCGGTAGGAATATAAATCCTAATAAATTCGACACAATTTCTTTGATGTAACACTACCAACTTCCCAACGTAGAACCTCGTTCCTAAATCAAATCGTCAAGATTACAAAGTCAAACGATTTCGCCATTTACCGTCGTACACGACCATACTTGGCGTCGGTCCCTCTTCCTAAATTCTCGAGAGCTCAATTCGATAATAATAAATACTAACGTCTACCGTCACCTGATTGCGCCACTAAAGTGATGACACAATGTCAACATAACACGTATCCTTTTAAAACGAAATTACCGCTACCCGCAAGGTAGACTTTTCCAACTATCAAATCGTTTCTACCCGTTACCACTACGAAAGCATCCGGTCAACGATACACACATGCTCTCAAGGGTTTTACCCACTTCACTACAAACGCGAACACGCGCTCACAACCTAATGCCAAAGTTCGTTCTCATGGCTTAGTGGATTCATTTACCCTATCACTAAGAAATGCTTGGTTGCACCAAGTCTTAAATACCCTCGTCCGTCAATACAAATGTCATCATAGGGTGTTTCCATTAGGAATGTCACCCGCATCAATACTACGTATTACCACAATGCATTCGTCCCCAGGGCGCGTTTCCACGAGTCAACGACTCAGGCGCTACTCTGGTGCACTATCATCAAAACCATCAACAAACCGAATCTTCACCGAGTTCACTTGAGTCAAAATAGATCTCGAAGCAAAATTTAAGTCCTTAATACATACACGAATCCATCGGCACAAATAAAAAATAATAAGGCATATTTGTACCAAAGACGAAAATACCTGAAACATCATCGTTAGACCCTTGTGCTCCACTGATCATCAGATAGTCATGCTCTAACCTCCTAACCCGATCTACAAATGATTTGGAACACTCCGACTTACGGTGTCCCTTATTTTGGCAAATAAAGCACTTGATCGTGCTTAAAGGTACACTCGTACAATCCCGTGCAAAATGACCTCGTCCTCCACACCGAAAGCACGTAGGCCCATAACCTGTCTTACTCCTCTTCTTCACTTTTTCAACACCTCCGGGCGTACTTCTTGCCCTTTTACTAGGAGCACCTCTTGATTCTAACTTTCTCTTACCCAAAGAGTGATCAGCAAATTTTGAAGCATGAGATTCAATCCCCATAGTTGCTCCTTCGTCACCGTCACCTTGAGGTTTAGGAAACCTCTTTTCTAACTCTTCCTTCACGACCTTAGGCACTCGGTCTCGAACCATCTCGGTCACTATTCCCTCGAACGACTCTTGGAGAACTTGCTTAACCTTGTTGGTGAAAATCAAGATATAGCATTCGAACTCCGCCTCAATCCTTAATGTTAACTCATCCTTCCCCTCATGAATAGGCGCGTCTGTTCCGGTTCCATCTTCCGTCTTCCTTCTAAAGAATGCATATAGATTAAGCAACGAAACGAAAAGGAACGACATACATATACCACACCGCCCCATCTTGGTTGATACTCATCGTACATTGCTTGTTTGACACGTCTTGAACCCATAACAATGGTAGCTAATCATTGTTACGCGAGCACGTCGCATTAACTTACTAGTACAACGTCTATCTCGCTTGATGATGGCTAAAACAACACAAAACGATTAGTGCAAGGTTAGTTCACATAGACCTAAGCACTAACCAAATCCCTGGTCAGACCCGTCTCCTACAAGTCCCGCAAAAAGCGCATACACATTAAAGTCTAAGTCTAGGCACCTATCTCAAGTCGCCTAAATCCCTTAGACCATGCTCTGATACCACTTGTAACAACCCAAACCAAACCGCGACCAGAATACAAAATAAAAAAAAAAATTGCTGTACAGAGAAGTGGCGCGGCGCGCCAGGATGGCCGCGCGGCGCGCCATTCGGGCCTGTCCGGAAAGTTTCAAAATGCGAAAAAGATCGACTAGTTCCCGACATTTTTAGACGACACGCTTTTAACCACACATTCAAATATGTAAAACTAACACAATTCAAACGTAAAATAAGTTTTACAAAGCGGGGCCCACTTCGGCCGTTTTACGAGTTTAATACAAAATATGAGTTTCGACCGCCAAAAAGTTTAAGTACCAAACTACACTACGAGCATGGTGTTTGGGATTAAACTACCCAAGTCTCGGTCAAACTCCAAGAACTAACACTTCCAAAAAGCGTCCCCTAATCAACAAGCGGGATCTCTAATCCATGATAATGCCCTTACCCTTGTCCACAACCGAACCTATAAAAATAGTAAACAACGAGAGGGTAAGCAAAGCTTAGTGAATGCAGTAATTATACGAATACATATATAATTATACCTACTTGCATACACTTACACAAACCGCAAACATGCTAACAAACACAATTAGCTTATCGTCGCAATAACAAGCTATAAACCTCCAATACCAAAATCAAGCATACCAACCGCATATAAATATAACTCGAATAATATAATATGCTTACCACACAAATAACCATGGTTAACCAATAGTACAAGGGAACGGCGCTCGCGAAAACGCCATCGGTGTTCACAACATCCGTTAGGGCACTTAACACCTCGCACCACTAACCCCTAGGGTGGCACCTTAACACCTCGGCACATTACCCCGAGTGGCATCTTAACACCTCGATGCATCACTCATTAATTTACAGAGTGGTGTCTTAACACCTCGACACTACACTCCTAGGTGGCATCTTAACACCTCGATGCTACACCCGAGTGGCATCTTAACACCTCAATACTACACTCTTCACGTGAACCATGGTGTCTTAGCACCTCGACACTACAGATTTCACGCTACAACAAATAGATACATTATATACATACGCATATAATTATTCCACTCACCTCAAAGTCTTGTGAAAAGATACCCGAGCTTGCGAAACCTCAAAGTAATGTACCTATCACATTATACATATAATCAAATGCAAACTCAAGTCGGTCAACCAAACCCTTTCACCATTCTAAGCCATTTTGACCCAAGGTGCAATTTCAACCCATTTGCACCCTTAACCCTAAATTGGGTCAACACACACCAAAACCCTAATCATTCGTCAAGATCTGTTTAAAACACACTTAGGTCACAAGGCTAACTCGTTTTCATACTAGCTAGGCCGCTTAGGTCATTAAAGACTCATTTGACCCATTTCAAAGTCAACAAACCCATTTGGGTCATCCATACCCAATAACACCCATTTACATATCATTAAAGTGTTCTAGTACTTTAACTAACCAATTAAGTTCATAATCATCAATCTAACACTTGAAAACCCTAGTTAGTCATCTTTGAGTCTTCATGACCCAAATTCATCCAAAAACACCCCATTCACCCACAAATGGGTTTTAAGTTCATCATTAACCCTAACTCTAACCCTTTCACAAATTAAACAAGGAAATCAAGATTAGAGCATACCACTATGATAAAAACGTAGCTAGAGGAAAGATGAACAACTTTAATACCCGCACTTTGATCCGAAATCGCCTCCTTCTTCCTTGATTCAAGCTTTCCCTCACTAAGAATCTCTCTCTCTCTAGAAACTAAATTGGAAGAAGTGAAGTAGATGAAAATGGAGTTATGAGGCTCCCCAAAACTGATCTAGGGCCTTAAGGTCAGCCCTCAAGTGAATTTAACCAATTGCCCTCAAAATATCTAATTAAAAACAAAGTGAGCTGTCAGCCCGTAATGGCGCGGCGCGCCATAAGGCCGCGCGGCGCGCCAAATGCCCAGTTCAGCTTCTTTTTCCTTTTAATTAAATACAACCTAAACCCCACAACTTGAATAACTTATACACACATAAGTACAATAAAATATTCGGGTCTTACATAAACTTTGGTGTGTTGTTCTTGAGATTTAGTTGTTTAAAAGTTGTTAGAAGTTAAAAGTTCATGTTTTAATTGTGTTACTAGTATCACTAGCTTCAATTTGATGTGTAGGTTGCTTTAGAAAACTTTATAAACTTGATTATTGATTTTGGTGATGTTGGTTAGGGTTTGATAGAACTAAATGTGAACATTTGATGCATTGAATGCCATGAATTATTGTTGGTAAGTGTTTAGTTGGATTGTATGCTTGATTACCTACGAAATGGCGTATTATATGTCGGTAGTAAGTTCCCGAATCACCAAACCGCATTTATGAACTTAAATGTAATAAATGTTGAGCATTCGATGTGATTTTAGTTGTTGTAAGTGGTAGATTGATTGATGAAATATGCTTAGTTGTTTTCCTCGTCAAAATACCTTTTCGATGATATAAGATACATGTTTTGGTTGTTTGCGGGCCATAAATTGGGATTGTTTGAGTTTTGGTTCGTCCAGATTCTTGGACGACGTCCAGTCCTTCAATGCTGGACGCCATCCAGCAAATCTGGACGCCGTCCAGATGCACTGCCAGGGACTGTTTTGGTTTGCCAGTTTACAAAAAATGTTTGCTATACTACGCACCTCCGATTCACATGTAACTTGTTTTAACATGCTCATATATGATTAATAACCTCAGAAAAATAATTTGAGACCTGACCCGAACGTGTTGACTTTTTCGTTGACTTTGACCCAACCCAAGTTGACTTTTAATCAAACTTAACCAAATGTTTGGGCAATCATTCTAACATGCTTTTATACTTGTATCTTGCATGAAACTTGACAACTTGACTCAAATGCTATAGTAATCGAGTCGTAACGAGCCATAGGACTAATTGAACACTTTGACCGACTGTATTTACCGATATTGATACAAACCTATTTGTTTAGATCAAGACTAGCGTTCGTTCTTGCACACGTTTACTTGTTGAAGTACTTTTACATACGTACACTCAAGGTGAGATCATAGTCCCACTTTTACTCTTTTGAACTTACATTTGGGATGAGAAAACATAAACGTTTCTTTTTACTAAGTAAACACAAGTACAGGAAAGCAAACATTCTACATACGAGTTTAGAACAAAATCCTTAATTCGATTATCATTAGTTACACTTGCCGGGTGTAAGCGAGAACTTATGTTGTATGGATCCATATGGGTTTGACAAACCCTCATTCGGACGGTTCGCTACCGTTACTTCGGATGAAATATATTTTCGAGAAACAGTGTATGTTCTAACACTATTGTGATGGGGTTCTATGGATGGAAAGTTAAGCCTTGATAATTGGGTGCTCGTGATAAAAGTTTTTGGAATGGATAACTATTATTTCAATGATATAAATCTTGTGGTTCATTTGTACTTACTTACTTAAACCTATGATTTCACCAACGTTTTCGTTGACAGATTTCTATGTTTTTCTCAGGTCCTTGAACGTTTTTTGATACATGCTTTCGCTCATTACTTTTGATACTTGCTTGGATGTCGAGTATACATGCATACGTGGAGCGTCTTTTGATTTTATCTAAAATTGTGTCGCATAGGTTTTAATTGTACTTATTACTTAGTAACGTAACTTTTGATTGAACAATTCTTGTAAACTTTGAAACACTCTTACTTTTGAAATGAATGCGACATATCTTTGGTCAAACGTTATTTTAAAGATTTATGACCACGTGACGGGACCTAAGTAGACGGTGAAATGTCCCGTTCATATTGATTATAAACGTTCCATATTAATTGATTTCGTCGCGAGGTTTTGACCTCTATATGAGACGTTTTTCGAAGACTGCATCCATTTTTAAAACAACCATAACCTTTATTTTATCCATAAAGGTTTAAAAGCATTACGTAGATTATCAAATAATGATAAACTAAAATATACCGTTTACACACGACCATTACATAATGGTTTACAATAAGAATATATTACATCAAAAATAAGTTTCTTGAATGCAGTTTTTACATAATATCATACAAGCATGGACTCCAAATCTTGTCCTTATTTTAGTATGCAACAGCGGAAGCTCTTAATAATCACCTGAGAATAATCATGCTATAAACGTCAACAAAAATGTTGGTGAGTTATAGGTTTAACCTATATATTATCAAATCATAATAATAGACCACAAGATTTCATATTTCAATACATCCCATACATAGAGATAAAAATCATTTATACGGTGAACACCTGGTAACCGACATTAACAATATGCATATAGAATATCCCCATCATTCTGGGACACCCATCGGACAAGATAAAATTGAAGTACTAAAGCATTCCAAATTCCATAATGGGGCTTGTTGGGACCGATAGATCTATCTTTAGGATTCGCGTCAATTTGGGGGTCTGTTCCCAAATTCTTAGGCTACCAAGCTAAAAAGGGGCATATTCGACTTCGATCATTCACCCATATAAAGTAGTTTCATTTACTTGTGTCTATTTCGTAAATCATTTATAAAATTACATGTATTCTCATCCCAAAATAATAGATTTTAAAAGTGAGACTATAACTCACTTTCACAGATTTTTACTTCGTCGGGAAGTAAGACTTGGCCACTGGTCGATTCACGAACCTATAACAAATATATACATATATATATCAAAGTATGTTCAAAATATATTTACAACACTTTTAATACATTTTGATGTTTTAAGTTTATTAAGTCAGCTGTCCTCGTTAGTAACCTACAACTAGTTGTTCATAGTTAGATGTACAGAAATAAATTGATATATATTATCTTGAATCAATCCACGACCCAGTGTATACACGTCTCAGGCTAGATCACAACTCAAAGTATATATATTTTTGGAATCAACCTCAACCCTATATAGCTAACTCCAACATTACTGCATATAGAGTGTCTATGGTTGTTTCAAATAACATATATACATGGGTCGATATGATATGTCAAAACATTCGCATACGTGTCTATGGTATCCCAAGATTACATAATATATTAGAATACATGTATAAACAATATGAGTTAGCTAGGATAAGATTAATATAGATTTGTTACCAATTTTCACGTAGCTACAACAAGCAAAAATAACCAATCTTGTTTTACCTATAACTTCTTCGTTTTAAATTCGTTTTGAGTGAATCCAATTGCTATGGTTTCATATTGAACTTAAGTTTATGAATCTATACAGAAAAAGTATAAGTTTATAGTCGGAAATACAGGTTACAAGTCATTTTTGTAAGAGGTAGTCATTTCAGTCGAAAGAACGACGTCTTGATGACCATTTTGAAAAACATACTTCCACTTTGAGTTTAACCATGATTTTTGGATATAGTTTCATGTTCATCAGAAAAATAATTTTCCCAGAAGAACAACTTTTAAATCAAAGTTTATCATAGTTTTTAATTAACTAATCCAAAACAGCTCGCGGTGTTACTACGACGGCGTATATCCGGTTTTACGGTGTTTTTCGTGTTTTTAAGTTTTAAAACATTAAGTTAGCATATCATATAGATATAGAACATGTGTTTAGTTGATTTTAAAAGTCAAGTTAGAAGGATTAACTTTTGTTTGCGAAAAAGTTTAGAATTAACTAAACTATGTTCTAGTGATTTCAAGTTTAAACTTTCGAATAAGGTAGTTTTATATATATGAATCAAATGATGTTATGAACATCATTACTACCTCAGATTTTGTGGATAAACCTACTGAAAATGAGAAAAGTAGATCTAGCTTCAAAGGATCCTTGGATGGCTTGAAAGTTCTTGAAGCAAAATCATGACACGAAAACAAGTTCAAGTAAGATTTCCGCTCAAAATAAGATCGTTAAAGTTATAGAAATTGAAACAAAGTTTGAATATGAGAATTACCTTATATTAGAAAGATATCTTACTGTAAATAAGAAAGATTTCTTAAGGTTGGATGATCACTTTACAAGATTGGAAGTAAGCTAGCAAACTTGGAAGTATTCTTGATTTTATGAAACTAGAACTTATAGAATTTATGAAGAACACTTAGAACTTGAAGATAGAACTTGAGAGAGATCAATTAGATGAAGAAAATTGAAGAATGAAAGTGGTTGTAGGTGTTTTTGGTCGTTGGTCTATATATTAGATATAAAGGATGCGTAATTTTGTTTTACATGTAAATAAGTCATGAATGATTACTAATATTTTGTAATTTTATGAGATATTTCATGCTAGTTGCCAAATGATGGTTCCCACATGTGTTAGGTGACTCACATGGGCTGTTAAGAGCTAATCATTGGAGTGTATATACCTATAGTACATACATCTAAAAGTTGTGTATTGTACGAGTACGAATACGGGTGCATACGAGTAGAATTGTTGATGAAACTGAACGAGGATGTAATTGTAAGCATTTTTGTTAAGTAGAAGTACTTTGATAAGTGTCTTGAAGTCTTTCAAAAGTGTATGAATACATATTAAAACACTACATGTATATACATTTTAACTGAGTCGTTAAGTCATCGTTAGTCGTTACATGTAAGTGTTGTTTTGAAACCTTTAAGTTAACGATCTTGTTAAATGTTGTTAACCCATTGTTTATTATATCTAAAGATATGTTAAATTATTGCATTATCATGATATTATGATATATTAATATATCGTACTATGATATGTATACAGTTAAATGTTGTTACAACGATAATCGTTACATATATGTCTCATTTCGATATCATTAAGTTAGTAGTCTTGTTTTTTTACTTAATGATATTTTTACTTATCATAATATCATGTATATATATATATATATATATATATATATATATATATATATATATATATATATATATATATATATATATATATATATATATATATATATATATATATATATATATATATATCCATATATATGACATCATATAGTTTTTACAAGTTTTAACGTTCATGAATCACCGGTCAACTTGGGTGGTCAATTGTCTATATGGAACCTATTTTAGTTAATCAAGTCTTAACAAGTTTGATTTCTTAACATGTTGGAAAAACTTAATCATGTAAATAACAATTTCATTTAATGTATATAATCATGGAAAAGTTTGGGTTACTACAGTACCTACCCGTTAAATAAATTTCGTCCCGAAATTTTAAGCTGTTGGAGGTGTTGACGTATCTTCTGGAAATAAGTGCGGGTATTTCTTCTTCATCTGATCTTCTCGTTCCCAGGTGAACTCAGGTCCTCTACGAGCATTCCATCGAACCTTGACAATTGGTATCTTGTTTTGCTTAAGTCTTTTAACCTCACGATCCATTATTTCGACGGGTTCTTCGATGAATTGAAGTTTTTTGTTGAATTGGATTTCGTCTAACGGAATAGTGAGATCTTCTTTAGCAACACATTTCTTCAAATTTGAGACGTAGAAAGTGTTATGCACAGCCGTGAGTTGTTGTGGTAATTCAAGTCGGTAAGCAACTGGTCCGACACGATCAATAATCTTGAATGGTCCAATATACCTTGGATTTAATTTCCCCCGTTTACCAAATCGAACAACGCCTTTCCAAGGTGCAAATTTAAGCATGACCATTTCTCCAATTTCAAATTCTATATATTTTCTTTTAATGCCAGCGTAGCTCTTTTGTCGACTTTGGGCGGTTTTCAACCGTTGTTGAATTTGGATGATCTTCTCGGTAGTTTCTTGTATTATCTCCGGACCCGTAATCTGTCTATCCCCCACTTCACTCCAACAAATTGGAGACCTGCACTTTCTACCATAAAGTGCTTTAAATGGTGCCGTCTCAATGCTTGAATGGTAGTTGTTGTTGTAGAAAAATTCTGCTAACGGTAGGTGTCGATCCCAACTGTTTTCGAAATCAATAACACATGTTCATAGAATGTCTTCAAGCGTTTGTATCGTCCTTTCGCTCTGCCCATCAGTTTGTGGATGAGAGGCAGTACTCATGTCTAGACGAGTTCCTAATGCTTGCTGTAATGTCTGCCAGAATCTTGAAATAAATCTGGCATCCCTATCAGAGATAATAGAGATTGGTATTCCATGTCTGGAGAAGACTTCCTTCAAATACAGTCGCGCTAACTTCTCCATCTTTTCATCTTCTCTTATTGGCAGGAAGTGTGCTGATTTTCTGAGACGATCAACTATTACCCAAATAGTATCAAAACCATTTGCAGTCCTTGGCAATTTAGTGATGAAATCCATGGTAATGTTTTCCCATTTCCATTCCAGGATTTCGGGTTGTTGAAGTAGACCTGATGGTTTCTGATGCTCAGCTTTGACCTTAGAACACGTCAAACATTCTCCTACGTATTTAGCAACATCAACTTTCATACCCGGCCAAAAAAAATGTTTCTTGAGATCCTTGTACATCTTCCCCGTTCCAGGATGTATTGAGTATCTGGTTTTATGAGTTTCTCTAAGTACCATTTCTCTCATATCTCCAAATTTTGGTACCCAAATCCTTTCAGCCCTATACCGGGTTCTGTCTTCCCGAATATTAAGATGCTTCTCCGATCCTTTGAGTATTTCATCCTTTAAATCTCCCTCTTTTAAAACTCCTTGTTGCGCCTCCTTTATTTGAGTAGTAAGGTTGGTGTGAATCATTATATTCATAGCTTTTACTCGAATGGGTTCTCTGTCCTTTCTGCTCAAAGCGTCGGCTACTACATTTGCCTTTCCCGGGTGGTAACGAATCTCAAAGTCGTAATCATTCAACAATTCAATCCATCTACGCTGCCTCATGTTCAGTTGTTTCTGATTAAATATGTGTTGAAGACTTTTGTGGTCAGTATATATAATACTTTTGACCCCATATAAGTAGTGCCTCCAAGTCTTTAATGGAGCACAAGCTATTGGTGCAGCTCCTGGTACAAGGTCTATTTGAAATTCAACGGATCGATGTGGGTGTAATCCCGGTAATTCTTTCAGAAATACATTGGGAAATTCTTTTGCGATGGGAACATCATTGATGTTCTTTTCTTCAGGTTTAACTTCCTTGATGTGTGCTAGAATGATGTAACAACCTTTTCTTATTAGTTTTTGCGCCTTCAAACTACTAATAAGATTTAATTTCGCATTGTTCTTTTCTCCGTACACCATTAAAGGTTTTCCCTTTTCACGCATAATGCGAATGGCATTTTTGTAACAAACGACCTCTGCTCTCACCTTTTTCAACCAGTCCATGCCAATTATTACATCAAAACTCCCTAACTCGACTGGTATTAAATCAATTTTAAACTTTTCATCCCCCAGTTTAATTTCTCTATCCCGACATATATCATCTGCTGAAATTAATTTACCGTTTGCTAATTCGAGTAAAAATTTACTATCCAAAGGCGTCAATGGGCAACTTAACTTAGCACAAAAATCTCCACTCATATAGCTTCTATCCGCACCCGAATCAAATAAAACATAAGCAGATTTATTATCAATAAGAAACGTACCCGTAACAAGCTCCGGGTCTTCCTGCGCTTATGCCGTATTAATATTGAAAACTCTTCCGCGGCCTTGCCCATTAGTATTCCCCTGATTCGGGCAATTACTTCTAATGTGGCCCGGTTTTCCACATCCATAAAAAACAAAGGCGGCATTACTAGTTTCACCACTATTTGTTCCTTTAGTTCTATTAAACATCGGTCCATACACCTCACACTTATTCGCACCATGGCCAGTTCTTTTACACTTGGTGCAAAATGTCGTGCAGAACCTATTATGATGGTACTCTTCACACCTTTGGCATTTTTTATTTTTGTTGCCATTGTTGTTATTGAGGTTGTTGTTGAGATTGTTATTGTTGTTGGAACGGTTGTTGTAGTTGTTGTTGTTGTTGGGACATTTGTTGTAGTTATTGTTAGAATTGCAGTTATTGTTGCGATTGTTGTTGCGATTGTGGTTGTAATTGTTGTTGTTGTTGTTGTTGTATTGGTGACCCTTGTCACTGGTTTCTTCCCAATTTCTCTTGAGTTGTTTCGTGTCAGCTTCTTCGGCCGCCTGCTCTTTAATTCTTCCCTCAATCTGATTTATGAGCCATTCTAATTGCCTTTTGTATGGAAGCGGGCTCGTGTAAACTCACATCTTCTTGAATCCTTACTGGTAACCCTTTTACAAACGCGTCGATCTTCTCTTCTTTATCTTATAACGCTCCCGGACACAATAAGCACAACTCTGTGAATCGTCGTTCATATGTGGTAATGTCGAACCCTTGTGTTCGTAACTCCCTAAGCTCTACCATGAGCTTATTGACTTCGTTTCTAGGACGGTAATGCTTGTTCATCAATTGCTTGAATGCCGACCATGGTAGTGCGTAAGCAACATTTTGTCCTACCTGTTCAAGATAGGTGTTCCACCACGTTAACGCAGTACCTGTGAAGGTATTCGTAGCATACTTAACTTTGTCCTCTTCAGTACACTTACTTATGGCAAACACCGATTCGACTTTCTCGGTCCACCGTTTCAATCCAATTGGTCTTTCGGTTCCATCAAATTCCAAAGGTTTGCAGGCAATGAATTCTTTGTAGGAGCATCCTACACGATTTCTTGTGGAATTGGTTCCACTGCTAGATCCAGAGTTATTGTTATTTTGCATTGCAGCCTGTACTGCGGCTATGTTCGCAGCAAGGAAAACACGGAAGTCTTCCTCGCTCATGTTCAAATTCTGACGAGTCGCCGGTGCCATTTCTTTCAAAAATAGCCAAAAGAATTGAGTTAGTCATATAGAATTTAAGAGTAGTCAATAGTATCTCGTAGCATTATATGAACTTATTTATAAAAGCTTTTTCTTCATATTAGCATTTTATAGTTTTAATTCGGGTAATACCTACCCGTTAAGTTCATACTTACTAGCTACTATACAACTCAACTACTACACTTCTATATGAAAAACTTATTACAATAATATTTCGCGTTCAAATCTTTATACAATATTTTACAAACTTACAATACCACTATTTTACATATAGGGTGAAATATAACACATAATAACTTTGCTACTCGGTAGCTATAAAGGTAATTCTAGTTAATACGCAACTTGTTCAGCAAAAGAAATAAAGACACGTAATTCATAAGTCCAGAAACAAGTCATGCATTCTGGTTTTACTAAGACGATTTCCCATCCTTGATTTTGTGGAAAGTAACCGTTATGACCATTGGCTAGGCAGCATGTTGTAATGTCATCAAACGTACGAGGGTTTCGTAATGTCCAACAGCCCCGTAGCAATCTAAAAAATTTGTTTCTTACCCCAACTACTGAGTCCGTCACTTGTGAGAATGTTTTATTTAAAAGTTTCAACCCAATGTTCTTTTTCTCCATTTGATGAGAAGCGAATATTATTAACCCGTAAGCATAACATGCTTCTTTATGTTGCATGTTAGAAGCTCTTTCTCAAGAACGGAGTCCTATGTTGGGATATGTTGAGTCAAAATAGGTTCGTAACCCGTAGCGTAAAATTTCATATGAGTTTCCCGCACTAAATGCCTTAAAGAAACTTTGGCGTAACTTAAAGTCTCCCCAATGTGATATACCCCATCTTTCAAAGGAAAGTCTTTTATATACTAAGGCATGCCTGGAATGTCTTTCAAACGTATGACAAACTAAGTTTGCAGTAACTAATTGTGCTGATGAATTCTGCCCTACTCTAGACAAGATTTCATCAATCATATCTCCTGGTAGGTCTTCTAAAATTTTTGGTTGTCTATCCTTAACGTCCATTTTGTGTTTTTATACTGTAAAATAGACAAGGATTAGATTCGTAAAACATAATTAACAAACAATACAAGCAATTTTTACATAGAATATAAAAGTACAAGCACACTACAATACATATAATACACAACATGATTACAACCCTCTAATCTGAATCATTGTTCTCTTCTTCTTCGGACTTGGTTCATTTTCCTAATTTTCTAGGGATATATGATGTTCCTCTAATACGAGCTGTCGTTTTCCACAATGGTTTAGAAAAACCTGGTGGTTTAGAGGTTCCCGGGTTATTGTTACAATTTAGGAAATACGGACGTTACAGATACATATAAAGTTCATCGGGGTTGGAATCAGGTTTCTCTATTTTTATACCTTTTCCCTTATTATTTTATTTTGCTATATTAAATTGCGTCGAGGTAATTTCTATAACATCATCGGAATCCTCATCGGGATCCGATTCATCAGAAAATTGGTAATCTTCCCAATATTTTGCTTCCTCGGCGGAAACACCATTGACCATTTTTAACATTGGTCCGTTGGTTGATGATTTTCTTTTATTTAATCGATTTACTGTAGGTATCAATATTTCTTCCTCCGAAACCTCTTCTTCTTCCGGTTCCTTCTCTTCTGATTCCTCTTCTTCCGGTTCCTCTTCTTCCGGTTCCTCTTCTTCCGGTTCCTCTTCAGGAATTTGTTAATCTTCCCAAATTATATTCGAATCTTCATTATTATAAGGTGAGTCGATGGGATTTGTACTAGTGGTAGACATCTATCACACAATATCAAACACATTAAGAGGTTAATATATCACATAATATTTACATGTTAATAATATATTTCCAACAAAAGTGTTAAGCAATCGTTTTTAAAGAAAACACGGTCGAAGTCTAGACTCACTAATGTATCCTAACAAACTTGATAAGACACACTAATATAAATTTCTGGTTCTCTAAGACCAATGCTCGGATACCAACTGAAATGTCCCGTTCATATTGATTATAAACGTTCCATATTAATTGATTTCATCGCGAGGTTTTGACCTCTATATGAGACGTTTTTCGAAGACTGCATTCATTTTTAAAACAACTATAACCTTTATTTTATCCATAAAGGTTTAAAAGCATTACGTAGATTATCAAATAATGATAATCTAAAATATACCGTTTACACACGACCATTACATAATTGTTTACAATAAGAATATATTACATCAAAAATAAGTTTCTTGAATGCAGTTTTTACATAATATGATACAAGCATGGACTCTAAATCTTGTCCTTATTTTAGTATGCAACAGCGGAAGCTCTTAATAATCACCTGAGAATAAACATGATTTAAACGTCAACAAAAATATTGGTGAGTTATAGGTTTAACCTATATATTATCAAATAATAATAATTGACCACAAGATTTCATATTTCAATACATACCATACATAGAGATAAAAATCATTCATACGGTGAACACCTGGTAACCGACATTTACAAGATGCATATAGAATATCCCTATCATTCCGAAACACCCATCGAACATGATAAAATCGAAGTACTAAAGCATTCCAAATTCCAGAATGGGGCTTGTTGGGCCCGATAGATCTATCTTTAGGATTCGCGTCAATTTGGTGGTCTGTTCCCAAATTCTTAGGCTACCAAGCTAAAAAGGGGCATATTCGGCTTCGATCATTCACCCATATAAAGTAGTTTCATTTACTTGTGTCTATTTCGTAAATCATTTATAAAATTGCATGTATTCTCATCCCAAAATATTAGATTTTAAAAGTGGGACTATAACTCACTTTCACAGATTTTTACTTCGTCGGGAAGTAAGACTTGGCCACTAGTCGATTCACGAACCTATAACAAATATATACATATATATTCAAAGTATGTTCAAAATATATTTACAACATTTTTAATACATTTTGATGTTTTAAGTTTATTAAGTCAGCTGTCCTCGTTAGTAACCTACAACTAGTTGTCCATAGTTAGATGTACAGAAATAAATTGATATATATTATCTTGAATCAATCCACAACCCAGTGTATACACGTCTCAGGCTAGATCACAACTCAAAGTATATATATTTTTGGAATCAATCTCAACCTTGTATAGCTAACTCCAACATTACTGTATATAGAGCATCTATGGTTGTTCCAAATAATATATATAGATGGATCGATATGATATGTCAAAACATTTGCATACGTGTCTATGGTATCCCAAGATTACATAATATATTAGAATACATGTATAATACAATACAAGTTAGCTAGAATATGATTTGTATAGAATTGTTACAATATATCCCGTAGCTACAACAATCAAAAAATATCCAATCTTGTTTTACCCATAACTTCTTCGTTTTAAATCCGTTTTGAGTGAATCAAATTGCTATGGTTTCATATTGAACTCTATTTTATGAATCTAAATACAAAAAGTATAGGTTTATAGTCTGAAATATAAGTTACAAGTCATTTTTGTAAGAGGTAGTCATTTCAGTCGAAAGAACGACGTCTTGATGACCATTTTGAAAAACATACTTCCACTTTGAGTTTAACCATGATTTTTGGATATAGTTTCATGTTCATAAGAAAAATCATTTTCCTATAAGAACAACTTTTAAATCAAAGTTTATCATAGTTTTAAATTAACTAACCCAAAACAGCCCGCTTTGTTACTACGACGGCGTATATCCAGTTTTACGGTGTTTTTCGTGTTTTCCGGTTTTAAAACATTAAGTTAGAATATCATATAGATATAGAACATGTGTTTAGTTGATTTTAAAAGTTAAGTTAGAAGGATTAACTTTTTTTTGCGAACAAGTTTAGAATTAACTAAACTATGTTCTAGTGATTTCAAGTTTAAACCTTCGAATAAGGTAGTTTTATATATATGAATCGAATGATGTGATGAACATCATTACTACCTCAGGTTTTGTGGATAAACCTACTGGAAATGAGAAAAGTAGATCTAGCTTCAAAGGATCCTTGGATGGCTTGAAAGTTCTTGAAGCAAAATCATGACACGAAAACAAGTTCAAATAAGATTTTCACTCGAAATAAGATTGTTAAAGTTATAGAAATTGAAACAAAGTTTGAATATGAGTATTACCTTATATTAGACAGATATATCTTACTGTAAATAAGAAAGATTTCTTGAGGCTGGATGATCACTTTACAAGATTGGAAGTAAGCTAGCAAACTTGGAAGTATTTTTGATTTTATGAAACTAGAACTTATAGAATTTATGAAGAACACTTAGAACATGAAGTTAGAACTTGAGAGAGATCAATTAGATGAAGAAAATAGAAGAATGAAAGTATTTGTAGGTGTTTTTGGTCGTTGGTATATGGATTAGATATAAAGGATGTGTAATTTTGTTTACATGTAAATAAGTCATGAATGATTACTAATATTTTTGTAATTTTATGAGATATTTCATGCTAGTTGCCAAATGAGGGTTCTCACATGTGCTAGGTGACTCACATGGGATACTAAGAGCTGATCATTGGAGTGTATATACCAATAGTGCATACATCTAAAAGCTGTGTATTGTACGAGTACGAATATGGGTGCATACGAGTAGAATTGTTGATGAAACTGAACGAGGATATAATTGTAAGAATTTTTGTTAAGTAGAAGTACTTTGATAAGTGTCTTGAAGTCTTTCAAAAGTGTATGAATACATATTAAAACACTACATGTATATACATTTTAACTGAGTCGTTAAGTCATCGTTAGTCGTTACATGTAAGTGTTGTTTTGAAACCTTTAGGTTAATGATCTTGTTAAATATTGTTAACCCATTGTTTATTATATCTAAAGAGATGTTAAATTATTACATTATCATGATATTATGATATATTAATATATCTTAGTATGATATATATACAGTTAAATGTTGTTACAATGATAATCCTTACATATATGTCTCGTTTCGAAATCATTAAGTTAGTAGTCTTGTTTTTTTACATATGTAGTTCATTGGTAATATACTTAATGATATTTTTACTTATCATAATATCATGTTAACTATATATATATATATATATATATATATATATATATATATATATATATATATATATATATATATATATATATATATATATATATATATATATATATATATATATATATATATATATATATATATATATATATATATATACATATATATGACATCATATAGTTTTTACAAGTTTTAACGTTCGTGAATCACCGGTCAACTTGGGTGGTCAATTGTCTATATGAAACCTATTTCAGTTAATCAAGTCTTAACAAGTTTGATTGCTTAACATGTTGGAAACACTTAATCATGTAAATAACAATTTCATTTAATATATATAATCATGGAAAAGTTTGGGTCACTACAGACGGCGCCATCAATGACAATTTTGTCGGGTCGCTACAGATGGTATCAGAGCATTGGTTGTAGAGATTTAGAGTTTATTGGTGTCAACCCTGAGTCATAGGGTACATTAGTGAGTCTAGACTATAACCGGCATATAAAGTAGGAATTACTTGACTACTTGTGCATTTATACTCAAACGTTTCCACTCATATCTACTCTTATTTCATCTTAATCTCACGTTGTCTAAATTGATTGACACGCCACCTTGACTATACGAAATAATGTCGAATGCCCATATGAATCAGGGTAATATAATTTCCGGGATTATATTACGGTGACTCATATGAACGTTCCGACATTATGACATAAAAAATTTAAGGCGAGGCGAGTCAAGGAAAATTTTCTCTCTATCCTTATTCCATATCATGATTAGTATTATTAAAAATACTAATCAACGGTATTCATGTGTTTTGAAGGAACAATGCCTCCTCGCCGTGTGCCATGCCATGAGACTCCCGAACAAGCCCTTCAACGGATGATAGCCACCGCCGTGTATGCGGCCATGGCCGGTCACTCTTCCAACAACAACAATAATAACAACAACCACAACAACAACAACAACAATGGAGCCGGTAATTCAAACGAGGGATGCTTCTATAAAGCTTTCATGGGGTGCAAACCTCATACTTTTGATGGGACCGGGGGAACGGTTACTCTCACTTGATGGTTCGAACAAACGGAGGCTGTTTTTAGCATAAATGGTTGTCGGGACCAAGATAAGGTCAAATACTCCACTCACACTTTCACCGGTGTCGCCCTCACATGGTGGAACACCTATGTACAATCGGTGGGTACCGATGAAGCTCATGCCCTCTCTTGGGCCGACTTACAGGAAAATATGATCGTTGAATATTTCCCTCGTGAAGAAACCCGGAGGCTCGAATAAGAGCTAAGAACTTTGAAAGCGGTCGAAAACGATCTCAAGGCCTATAATCAATGATTTTCCAAACTAGCCTTGATGTGCCCAAACCTTGTGAACCCCGAATCTTTAAGGATTGAACTTTACATGGATGGTCTTCCAAAGACCATCAAACATGGAGTAATGTCATCCAAACCCATTAATCTTCAAGAAACTTTGAACATGGCCCGCAAATTGATAGAAACGGTGGACGAAATTGTAGTGCCGGCACCTAAAGCCGAGGATAAGTCGGGTAACAACAAAAGAAAATGGAAAGCCCCCCAATCAAGCAACAACAACTTTGCCAAGAAGCCTTTCACTTTCGACGGCAAGAAAGGTTATGCCAGAAACCTACCTCTTTGCAACAAATGCAACAAGCATCACCTTGGTGAATGTGGAAAGCTAATTTTCCATCGGTGCCAAGAAGTTGGTCATAAGGCCAACGAATGTAAAAGTGTCGCCCCCGTCGCTTGAAAGGGGCCCAATGCACCAAAGAAGCTCACTTGTTATGAATGTGGCCAAACGAGCCATTATAGAAATGCATGCTTGAAGAAGAAAGATAACCCCAATACGCGCGGCCGAACTTTCAACATTAACACCGAAGAAGCCCGAGATGACAATGAACTAGTCACGGGTACGTTTCTTCTCAATAATTCTTATGTTTCTTGCTTATTCGATTCGGGTGCCGATAAGAGTTTTGTATCCAAGACTTTGACTCATTCTTTTAGCACTCCACCACTTCCACTAGATACCACTTATACCATTGAAGTGGCCAACGGGAAACTATTGAGTGCTGACACATATTACCGGGGGTGTACGTTAAACATTTTGGGTAATGAGTTTGAAATTGACTTGATACCCATGGAACTAGGAAGCTTCGATGTAATAATCGGTATGAATTGGTTAGCAAAAACGAAATCCCACATCCTTTGTGATCTTAACGCAATCCGAATTCCTATTGAGAATGGTGAACCCTTGATTGTTTATGGTGATAAGAGTTGCACCGGACTCAACCTCGTCTCGTGCCTTAAAGTTAGAAAACTACTCTGTAAGGGTTGTTTTGCGATCCTTGCCCACGTTAAGAAAGTCGAGTCCGATGAGAAGCATATCGATGATGTGCCAATTGTTAGTGACTTTTCTGATGTATTTCCCGACGAATTGCCGGGTCTTCCACCTCATCGACCGGGAGAATTCCAATTGATCTTATTCCGGGAGCCGCACCCATAGCACGTGCACCGTATAGACTTGCTCCATCCGAAATGTAAGAATTGCAAAGTCAAATCCAAGAACTACTTGACCGTGGTTTTATCCAACCTATCCATTCACCATGGGGCGCTCCGATTTTGTTCGTTAAGAAGAAAGACAGATCCCTACGAATGTGCATTGATTATTGTGAACTAAATAAATTGACGGTTAAGAACCGATATCCTCTTCCTTGCATCGATGACCTCTTTGATCAACTACAAGGATCTCGTGTATATTCGAAAATCGATCTCCGCTCGGGTTATCATCAATTAAGGATTAAGGTGGAAGATGTCTCCAAAACCGCTTTCCAGACTCGTTATGGTAGTTATGAATTTCTTGTTATGCCATTTGGTCTCACTAACACACCGGCGGTGTTCATGGACCTTATGAACCACGTGTGCAAACCGTATCTCGATAAATTCGTTATTGTGTTCATCGATGACATCTTGGTCTATTCTAAAAGCGTTGAAGAGCACGAACAACATCTCCGACTTGTGCTTGAACTCTTGAGACAAGAATGAATCTATTCCAAATTCTCCAAGTGTGAATTTTGGTTGAAGGAAGTTCAATTTCTTGGTCATGTTGTAAGTGATCAAGGTATTAAGGTCGATCCAACAAAAATCGAAGCCATTAATAAATGGGAGACTCCTACTACTCCTACTCACATTCATCAATTTTTGGGTCTCGCTGGGTACTATTGTAGATTCATCGAAAACTTCTCCTTAGTTGCTCGTCCTTTAACCGCGTTAACTCACAAGGGAAAGAAATTCATTTGGGCAACCGAACAAGAATCAGCATTTCAAATCTTGAAGACAAAGCTAACCACCGCTCCTATCTTGTCACTTCCCGAAGGGAATGATGATTTTGTTGTATATTACGATGCCTCGAAACATGGTTTTGGGTGTGTATTGATGCAACGAAAGAAAGTCATTGCTTATGCCTCTCGACAATTGAAAATTCATGAACGAAACTACACGACACATGATCTCGAACTCGGAGCCGTTATCTTCGCACTTAAAATGTGGAGACACTATGTTTATGGAACCAAGAGTACTATCTTCACTGATCACAAAAGCCTTCAACACATCTTGGACAAAAGCAACTAAACATGAGACAACGACGGTGGATTGAAACTTTGAACGATTATGATTGTGAGCTTCGTTACCATCCAGGAAAGGCAAATGTAGTAGCCGATGCCTTAAGTCGAAAAGAAAGGGCGGTGCCTCTTCGTGTCCGAGCTTTAAACATCACCATTCACACCAACCTCAATAGTCAAATTCGTGTAGCCCAAGACGAGGCTCTAAAGGATGAAAACATCTCTCTCGAACACTTGAACGTCCTCACCCCTCGATTCTATGTTAAGGAGACCGGACTCTGATATTTCACCGGAAGGATTTGGGTGCCTAGTTATGGGGATTTATGAAACCTCATTCTAGATGAAGCCCACAAGTCACGATACACGATTCACCCCAGCGCCAATAAGATGTACCACGACCTCAAAGAACAATATTGGTGGCCGAACATTAAAAGGGACGTCGCAACATATGTTGGAAAATGCCTAACTTGCTCCAAAGTCAAAGCCGAACATCAAAGACCGTCCAGATTATTTCAACAACCTGAGATCCCGCATTGAAAGTGGGAAAGGATAACGATGGATTTTATCACCAAACTACCAAAGACGGTGGGCGGTTATGATACTATTTGGGTTATTGTTGACCGCCTCACCAAATCCGCGCACTTCCTAGCCATGAAGGAAACCGACAACATGGAGAAACTCGCACAACTTTACATTAAAGAAATCATAGCCCGTCACGGTGTACCCTTCTCGATTATCTCCGACCGAGATGGCCGTTTTGTTTCTAGATTTTGGCATACTTTATAAGAAGCGTTGGGAACGCGTTTAGACATGAGCACCTCATATCATCCACAAACTGACGGACAAAGCGAACGCATAATTCAAACTTTGTAAGACATGCTACGAGCTTGTGTTATCGACTTTGGTAAAGCTTGGGATAAGCACTTGCCTCTCGCTGAATCCTCCTACAACAATAGTTATCACGCGAGTATTAACGCCGCACCATTCGAAGCTTTATATGGCTGAAAATGCCGTTCACCTCTTTGTTGGGCCGAAGTAGGTGACACACAAATCACCGGACCCGAACTCATTCATGAAACAACCGAGAAGATCGTTCAAATCCGAGATTAGCTTAGGACGGCCCGTAGTCATCAAAAGAGCTATACCGACAAACGACGCAACGACCTTGAATTTCAAGTCGGTGATCGCGTAATGTTAAAAATCGCACCTTGGAAGGGTGTAATCCATTTTGGGAAATGCGGGAAGATAAATCCGCGGTATATTGGTCCTTTCGAAATCTTGGAGCGTGTTGAAACCATTGCATATCGTTTAGATCTTCCGCCTCAATTGAGCTCCGTTCATCCTACCTTCCATGTATCCAACTTGAAAAAGTGCCTTGCCGAACCTGATATCATCATCCCTCTCGAGGAGCTTACCATTGATGAAAAACTTCATTTCGTGGAGGAACCGGTTGAAATTGTGGACACCTCCGTCAAAACGTTAAAACAAAGCTGAATTCCAATTGTCAAGGTCCGTAGGAATGCCAAAAGGTGACCCGAGTTTACTTGGGAAAGACAAGATCAAATGCAAAGGAAGTATCCTCATCTATTCGTGAATTCGGAAACGCAAGATCCCAAGGAAGAAACAACGACTACTACGCCTACTTAAATTTCGTGACGAATTTTTTTTTAAGGAGTAGGTAATGTAACATCCCGCCTTTTTCTGTTTACTTTCCGTTTATTCATTTTAAAGTCCGTTATATATTTATAACATCTCCCGTTGATACGCGTTTTAAATTATATCGTTTAGGTAATTCACGCACCCGAATGAAACTTGAGGGACTAGACTTGCCAAATGACCAAAGATGTTACTAGGTCAAAGTGGTCAACATTCACTCTCATCCATTCATCCATCTCTTTCTCTTTTACTACTTCAACATCTTTTTTCCTCTCAAACTCAAATCCAAAGAATCATCATCTAAATCCAATTTAGCAAGTGTTTTGCAAAACAAATTATATATTTGGAATCCTTGCATCTTCCTCTTCGATTCCATACCGAGTTCATTACATTTGAGTAACTTTATAAAATCACTAGATTTTGTGTTCTTGATGTTTTTAACTTATAAAAGTGTTAATTAGTGTGTATGGCTCAAGCCTAACTTGAATATGTGATTTGTATGCTTGATCTTGTTGTTTTGAAGTAACTAGCATGAACTTAAACTTTGGTGTGTTGTTCTTGAGATTTAGTTGCTTAAAAGTTGTTAGAAGTTAAAAGTTCATGTTTTAATTGTGTTACTAGTATCACTAGCTTCAATTTGATGTGTAGGTTGCTTTAGAAAACTTCATAAACTTGATTATTGATTTTGGTGATGTTGGTTAGGGTTTGATAGAACTAAATGTGAACATTTGATGCATTTAATGCCATGAATTGTTGTTGGTAAGTGTTTAGTTGGATTGTATGCTTGATTACCTACGAAATGGCGTATTATATGTAGGTAGTAAGTTCCCGAATCACCAAACCGCATTTTTGAACTTGAATGTAATAAATGTTGAGCATTTAATGTGATTTTAGTTGTTGTAAGTGGTAGATTGATTGATAAAATATGCTTAGTTGTTTTCCTCGTCAAAATACCTTTCCGATGATATAAGATACATGTTTTGGTTGTTTGTGGGTCATAAATTGGGATTGTTTGAGTTTTGGTTCGTGCATTTGTGTGTTGCAACAAAACAGGAACTGGATACTGATCTGGACGCCGTCCAGATTCTTGGACGCCGTCCAGTCCTTCAATGCTGGACGCCGTCCAACAAATCTGGACGCCGTCCAGATGCACTGTCAGGGACTGTTTTGGTTTGCCATTTTACGAAAAATGTTTGCTATACTACGCACCTCCGATTCACATGTAACTTGTTCTAACATGCTCATATATGATTAATAACCTCAGAAAAATAGTTTGAGACCCGACCCAAATGTGTTGACTTTTTCGTTGACTTTGACCCGACCCAAGTTGACTTTTAATCAAACTTAACCAAATGTTTGTGCAATCGTTCTAACTTGCTTTTATACTTGTATCTTGCATGAAACGTTACAACTTGACTCACATGCTATAGTAATCGAGTCGTAACGAGCCATAGGACTAATTGAACACTTTGACCGACCGTGTTTACCGATATTGATACAAACCTATTTGTTTAGGTCAAGACTAGTGTTCGTTCTTGCACACGTTTACTTGTTGAAGTACTTTTACATACGTACACTCAAGGTGAGATCATAGTCCCACTTTTACTCTTTTGAACTTACATTTGGGATGAGAAAACATAAACGTTTCTTTTTACTAAGTGAACACAAGTACAGGAAAACAAACATTCTACATACGAGTTTAGAACAAAATCCTCAATTCGATTATCATTAGTTACACTTGCCGGGTGTACGCGAGAACTTATGTTGTATAGATCCATATGGGTTTGACAAACCCTAATTCGGACGGTTCGCTACCGTTACTTCGGATGAAATATATTTTCGAGAAACAGTGTATGTTCTAACACTATTGTGATGGGGTTCTATGGATGGAAAGTTAAGCCTTGATAATCGGGTGCTCGTGATAAAATTTTTTGGAATGGATAACTATTATTTCAATGATATAAATCTTGTGGTTCATTTGTACTTACTTACATAAACCTATGATTTCACCAACGTTTTCATTGACAGATTTCTATGTTTTTCTCAGGTCCTTGAACGTTTTGTGATACATGCTTCTGCTCATTACTTTTGATACTTGCTTAGATGTCGAGTATACATACATACTTGGAGCATCTTTTGATTTTATCTAAAATTGTGTCGCATAGGTTTCAATTGTACTTATAACTTAGTAACGTAACTTTTGGTTGAACAATTCTTGTAAACTTTGAAACACTCTTACTTTTGAAATGAATGCAAAATATCTTTGGTCAAACGTTATTTTAAAGACTTATGACCACGTGACGGGACCTAAGTAGACGGCGTCGTTAATGATGATTTTGTTGGGTCGCTACAGGTCAGTTACTTTACACTGTTATTGCTAACTTAGCCCGGTAGGTCCCCTCCTATTGTTACTGTGTCCACTCAACACGGCATGTCATTATTCTGTTTCCTAACATATAACTAGGGTTAGGATTAGAGCTTGACTTCTGAAATGACCTAGTGCTTAACTAAGGATAACCCCCTAGGTTTAGACACATTTTGATAGTGCAACCCCTAGTGACATGCCAGCCTTTACTCAAAGAGAATTTTGAGAGTTCGAAGACTGGTAGGACTGTACGATTGGCTCATTCGATCAGACCCATACTATCCTATTTAGAGGCTCATCCTTGTGACTACCTTTCCCTAACCTAGACGTATATCATGGACAATATTTCTTTGATCTGCACACTCCGGTACTCCTCCACCTTTTTACTTTTCCAGTATTTTGGAACCTGTTAGATAAAACTTAAACCGCTCTTTTATTCAGACAGTTTAACCAAGAACAGTTATCCCTTTGAAATTCAATTCGTTAAACTATTTAAAAACACGACCCTAGGTCAACTTACTCTTTCTACCCTAGAAAGTGCTAATAATATTTAGGCCCCGCACTTAAACGTAAAAAATTTAGAGCCCTGCTAGGACCCGCTTATCTACCTCGTTCCACAACAAATGTAACTGACTTCTTAAGTGATATCACCCCACACCACTACCCCTTGTTGAAATATCAATCACAATAAATTGTCCATTTACTCCTGTCGTCCCTTCATGGCTATACTAAGCATCAGAATTGTCATGTTCATCGTATCTATGAGGGTTTAACGGTGGAGAACAAGAAGTAAGTGGATGCCTTATGCGAGCACGAAAGATAGCTTGTAATGAAGTGCATCTAATGTCATCAATATTTTGATCTGTAAATATACGTTGAAGTATGCTTGCTCCAAAGCATCATAGTAATTTGTTGAATGCAGGGGTGATGGTGAAAAAGTAACGATCAGAACAATATCTGTTGTTGTCAGTGATGTCGGTGGAAGTGTTTGAGTTACCATGAGGGCAGGTGAGGATGAAGTGGGAATATTTATATTTTAACGACCCGTCCTAATCCATCTGGACGAATACATTACATTTGGTTACATCGCAAGGTACTTGACCTCAATATGATACATTTTACAAACATTGCATTCGTTTTTAAAAGAAAAACTTTCATTACATCGAAATTTGACGGCATGCATACCATTTCATAATATATCCAACTATAATTGACTTAATAATATTCTAGATGAACTCAACGACTCGAATGCAACGTCTTTTGAAATATGCCATGAATGACTCCAAGTAATATCTCTAAATGAGCAAATGCACAGTGGAAGATTTCTTTAATATCTGAGAATAAACTTGCTTTCAAGTGTCAACCAAAAGGTTGGTGAGTTCATTAGTTTATCGTAAACATTCATTTCCATCATTTTAATAGACCACGAGATTTCATTTTTCATAAATAACATTACACTCGCAAGTGTATAAAAATCCATTCGTATGATGAACACCTGGTAACCGACATTAACATAACATATAGAATATCCCCGCATACTCGCAAGTATGCCATAAATATTGGCAATCGCAATCACCATTTAAATCGAAGTACTAAAGCATTCCAAATTCCAGAATGGGGTTTGTTAGGCCCATATATCTATCTTTAAGATTCGCGTCAATTAGGGGCCATTTCCCTAATTCTTAGGTTACCAGACTTGAAGGGGCGATATTCGGTATAGTAATCCAACCATACAATGTAGTTTCAAGTACTTGTGTCTATTTCGTCAAACATTTATAAAATAGCGCATGTATTCTCAGTTCCAAAAATATATATTGCAAAAGCATTTAAAAAGGGAGCAAATGAAACTCACAATACTGTATTTTGTAGTAAAAATACATATGACGACATTGAACAAGTGTAGGGTTGGCCTCGGATTCACGAACCTATATCAATTATATATATTAAAACATATGATTGTAATTTGAACAAATATATATTATAGTTTAGATTATGTATTATATATATATATATATATATATATATATATATATATATAAATATATATATATATATATATATATATATATATATATATATTCAATTTGTGTATATTTTAAAATGATTACATTATATAATTATATCAACACATATATGATTAGTATTATATTAGGACAATAACTAATTTGTTATATATGAATATTTATATAAAAATATTAATATGATTAATACGTTCTTATATGTAATATTACTATAAGTATATTTTTACATCAATAACAGTAATGAAAGTTGTATTTGATTATAATGATAATTTCAATAATAGTATTACTGATAATAATAATAATAATAATAATAATTATAGTAATAATGATGATGATAATAATAATAATAATAATAATAATAATAATAATAATAATAATAATAATAATAATAATAATAATAATAATAATAATAATAGTAATAGCGGTAAAAATAATAATGATGTTCCTAAAATTGATACTAATAATAATAATGATAATAATTATTCTAAAAATAACACTTTTATTACTAATGTTATTAATGATAATAAGCTTAATATTAACAATACTAATAATTTATAAAATGCTACTAATTCTTAATGTTAATAATAATAAATTTTATTATTTTCATGTTTATAATAATAATAATCATAATCGTGATAATGATAATAATACATAAAAATGATAGAATTAATAATAATAATAATAATAATAATAGTGATACTTTTATTAATACTAATGATAATACTAATTATAATACTTATAAGTATAATTATGATAACAACTATAATTATAATACTAAAGATCATAATATTAACAATAATCATAATAATAATAAAAATAATAATAATAATAATAATAATAATAATAATAATAATAATAATAATAATAATAATATTATTATTAATAATAATAATAATAAATATACTACCTTTAAAGCTTTTATCAAAAATAAATGCTCCGGACCGGGCTCGAACCCATGACCTCCCACTCATACATAACCACCCGTGACCATCTTGCTACTTTTGTTTTTCTGAAATTATACCCATTCTATATCTACATATCTAACATCTTTCTGTATATACTTCATCTTCTCCATAAACCATTCAACTTGAATTCATACCAAATCAATACCGTAATACACTTACTTGTTTTTGATAACGAAAATGATTTAGCAATAATATATACGATCTGAGTTTAATTAAAAGAGAGAAAAAAAAATATATATATATATATATATATATATATATGTATATATATATATATATATATATATATATATATATGTATATATATATATATATATATATATGTATATATATATATATATATATATGTATATATATATATATATATATGTATATATATATATATATATGTATATATATGAAGGTATTTCGTATGCCCGGGAGACATATTAAATTAATGTGGCTAATATGTTATGATCCAAGTCGGGTCATACCCAATAACAAACTTACCGACACCTTATACGTATTTGATCTTAACGATTGGATCATTAAACAAATACGCGACACTTGGATTTTAGAAAATCGGGTTTCTAAAATATTATCACTTGAGATAAATTATTTGGATAATTTATATATAATTGTTTATGGGTTTAAATGATTATATTGTGTTATATTTTATAAAAGGTTTTATAAAATATATAAGTAACAAAATAATACATAAGTTTATAATAAGTTTATTAACTTTTATAAACTTACAAGTATTATTATTAAACAATATATGTGGCAGAATTTTGGACTCCAATGAAGGGTACACATGCTTGTTTTGTTACTTTTAATAGTACACAACTCCTCATAAGCATGCCTTACACTTCTACCAAGTATTGCACTTATTCTCTCAAGTGATACATGCAAAAATACACCAAAAAAACTGCATAAAACACTCCCATTTCAGCTGCTGTATGCCGTGAGTTTTGAGGGTAAGAAAGGGTTCTTAATTTTTTTTTTACAAGTCCATTTCTAGTGTTGGATAAATCCTAACCAAAAGCTAGGTGTTGGTGCACAAGTTTGGGGTATAATCACTTGAGGTTTCACACTTTTGAAGCTCCATTTAACATCATCATCTTCATCATTTACTACCTAGCTTGGAGAAGGTATACACTCCTTTCTTACTTGTAGTTTGTAAGTATGTTTCACAACTTGATCCTAATTGGGATTTAACTTTAATTGGTTAAAGATTAACAAGTTACTAAATGGTTATTTACATGCTTCCGCTTTGAATGATTCTTAAAAGGTTTTAAGTATTATGAAACTTGTTAAATCCCAACAATGGTATCTAGAGCCGAAGTTGTTGAAATATGCTTCGAGATGGTTATTATACTCACTATAAATTTTGCATTTTATGTACATGCATGAATGTAAAATGCAAAATTTTACATGTTTGGGTGGGTTACATGTTTGGCCGAATTTTGGGAGGTTTCAAACGGGTTTGGAACTTGCCATTTGGTCATATTTTGTTGTATGTTGTTGTTCACAATCAAGCTTTGTCCTTGTGTTTGAATGGTTGCATGTTTGGTTGATTTAATTCATTCATTTGGTATGTAATATTAATTCATTCATATGGTTGTAATATTTTTTCAATTGGTTTGTAATAATATTATTTTGGTTATGTAATTTATTTTATATTTTGTATGTAAAATAGATTAGGTTGTATTTTCATTTTTTAGAAAAATGTATTAGGATATATTTTTTGTGAAAATGAAGATGCAAGATGAAGACAAGGAAGATGCAAGATTAAGTGGGAGATTTGAAATCTCCTACTTTGTGCTATAACCCTCTAAGGTGGCATTTGTTATCGGCTAAACAAATGTCTACCAAATTGGCTTGATTGTGAACATATTTGTTTTGCATGCATGGTTGTTTATTGTGTTTGTATGTTTGGTTGCTACAAGTAAATCACAAGTTAACAACAAACAAAATGGCAATTTAATTGGTTAAATTAAACATTATTAACGACATGCAAAACGTCAATTTAAATGGTTAAATTCAAAACGGCTAAAAGACATTAATAAACGGTTATTAAGAACATGATAATAATCATATATATAAAATGGTTTATATCAAGTAATTGGCTAAAATTACAAGACTTGAAAATGGGTTTCAAATGAACCATACACTAAATGCATGTTGGTGTATGGCATAAAAGTTATCTTAAAACTAGAAATAATGAAAACTCATAATCCCTTATTAACAAGGCAACAAGTTAAACGCCATCCTTTTGTGTGACACTTAAAAATATTAGGGAACTCATAATGAGATAAAGGTCACCTAACCGTTATGAGCAAACTAATATGATTAAGGTGAATTTCGCACACTTGTGGGATAAAGGTCACCTAACCGCTTGTATGTTAAGTTTACACATTTACACAAGTAAGACAACTTGATTTGGAAATCATGAACTTAGGGTCACCGAAGCATGAGAAACAAATAGGCGTTGATGGGATAAATATGCCATGCAAAAGGATTGCATGATCCCATAACTTAGAAGTTGCAAAAGGATTGCAATTGTCATACAATGACTACCTAGCTAAATCAAATGACGGGATAAAGGTCACCTAACTGAAATTTGGTTTACCGTTGGATTCTAAAATTTAATAAATATCAATTGGATTTAAAGGGTATTGATTGTTAAATTGAAATTAATACTTAATCGACTTTGTTAAATTTTGTAGATGGCCACCAATAACAACAACAACATTCCAAACGCACCAATAAACTTTAACAACCTATCGTTGAGGTCAATCCTCGAAAAGGAAAAACTCAACCATACGAACTTCATGAATTGGTTCCGCAATCTAAGAATTGTCCTCAAACTAGAGGACAGGGCGTATGTGTTGGAAGACCCCATTCCCGATCAACCGGACGAGGATGATACGGAAGGCATGGCTTATTGGGAGAAATATTGCACCGATTCATTGCAAGTTTCTTGCCTAATGCTTGGGACTATGATACCCGAACTCCAAAAGGATTTTGAGCATCATAGTGCATACAACATGATCACACAGTTGAAGGAGATGTTCCTTCAACAAGCTCGTGTCGAGCGCTTTGAAACAGTCCGAGCGCTTCATGCATGTCGAATGGACGACTCCCAATCCGTTTCATCTGATGTCCTTAAGATGAAAAGCCTTATTGATCTAGCAAACCGTCTAAATTGCAACGTGCCTAATGAATTAGCCACGGACCTTATTCTCAACTCATTGTCAAAAAGGTTTGACACATTTGTAATGAATTACAACATGAATGGTTGGGATAAAAGCATTGGCGAATTATATGCCATGCTTAAGACGGCAGAAGCAAGCATGGGTAAAAGGGCTAAATCCATGTTTACGATCAATGAAGGTGGGTCCAAAAACAATCACACTTCTACGCCGAAGGCGGCTAAGAGGAAAGGACCCGCCTACCAAGGCAAGGGCAAGGGAAAGGGGAAGATGGTTACCCTAACCAACAACAACAAGAAGCAAAGGGTTGCCGGAAAAGCTAATCCCAAGGAGGATCCGTGCTTTGGTTGCGGTGAAATGGGTCACTGGAAACGCAACTGCCCGGTCTACCTTAAGAAGTTGAAGGAAAAGAGGGATGCAGGGCAAACCTCAGGTAATGTATATATGGAATACATTGAGCTTAGTATTACTTCTTCTAATACATAGGTATTAGACAAAGGATGTGGAACTCATATTTGCAATTCTTTGTAGGGGTTCAAAAGAAGTGATCAAGATACGGGAACAACAAGTCTCTTCATGGGAAATGGAGCAAGGGTGCAAGTGAAAGCTCAAGGAGACTTTGTTTTGAAGCTACCAAGTGGTTTGGAGCTTATTTTGAAAAATGTTTTGTATGCACCCGATTTATCACGAAACATTATTTCTGTATCCCGTTTAAAACAATATGGTTTTAATCTTAATTTCATTAATGATGATATCCATGTTTCTTTAGATAATGTGTTCTATTTCAAGGCTTCCCCTTCAAATGGTATTTATGAATTGGTTCATGATGAGACATCATACAATAGATCAATGTTCCATGCAAACACCAAGAAACTCAAAAGGGATTTGAGTGATTCCTACTTATGGCATTGCCGCCTTGGTCACATAAACAAGAATCGAATGCATACACTTCAAAATAATGGACTTTTGAAATCAAAAGAACTAGACTCGTTTGATGTATGTGAATCTTATTTACAAGGCAAAATGCCTAAGCACCTTTCAAAGGGACCTATGAAAGGGCTAAAGACTTATTGGGATTAATACATTCGGATGTATGTGGACCCTTTAAGCCCATGACTAGGAAAGGTGAAAGATACTTCGTCACTTTCATTGATGACTTCAGTCGTTTCGGATATGTCTACTTATTAAGACATAAGGACGAAACTTTTGAAGCATTCAAGGAATATCAAAACGAAGTACAAAATCAACTCAATAAGACAATCAAGGTACTTCGTACCGATAGAGGAGGTGAATACCTAAGCGATGCTTTCCAAGATCATCTTAAAAGTTGTGGGATTATCTCGCAACTCACTCCTCCTGGAACACCCCAACTTAATGGAGTTTCCGAAAGGAGGAATCGAACCCTAATGGATATGGTTCGATCTATGATGGCTAGAAGCTCATTACCTCTATCATTTTGGGGTTATTGTGTATGCTCCGCAGCTCGTATTTTAAATATGGCCCCAACCAAGAAAGTGGAACGAACTCCTCATGAGATGTGGTTTGGAAAACCTCCATCTCTATCATACTTAAAGGTATGGGGATGTGAAGCTTATCCTAAGTGTTACGTCCCTAATAAGTTGAATGCTCGATCTACAAAGTGTATCTTCATAGGATATCCCAAGGATGATATGGGATACTATTTCTATGATCCAACCGAGCAAAATGTATTTGTTGCTCGAAAGGCTGAATTCCTTGAAACTAAGTTCCTAATGGAAGGAAATAGTGAAAGGAAGATAGATCTTGAAGAGGTTCAAGATCAAGTAGATGATACACAATTGGTTGACACTAGCACGCAACATGAAAATGTTGAAAGTGATCAAATGGATGATCAAAATACACAAGACATTCGCAAATCTGGTAGGATTAGTAATCCTCCTGAGAGATATGGGTTTCTCATGGATGATTGCTATGTGGTTGATTTGGATGAACCAACAAACTACCAAGATGCTTTATCAAGGATTGATAAAGATAAATGGCAGGAAGTCATGAACGCCGAGATGCAATCCATGTATGACAACCAAGTTTGGGAACTTGTTGAACAACCTACTGGCTCAAGGCTAGTTGATTGTAAATGGCTTTTCAAAATGAAAACTGACATACATGGAAACTTGGATACATATAAAGCTAGACTTGTAGCAAAAGGTTTCACTCAAACTCAAGGGGTTGACTATGATGAAACGTTTTCGCCTGTGGCAATGCTAAAGTCTATTAGGATATTACTCGCCATTGCTGCTCATTATGATTATGAAATATGGCAAATGGATGTCAAGACCACTTTTCTAAATGGACATCTTGAGGAAGATGTCTATATGGTTCATCCTGAAGGTTTTGTTGATCCGAAATATCCTAAAAAGGTATGCAAGTTAAAGAAATCAATCTACGGATTGAAACAAGCATCTAGAATGTGGAATCATCGTTTTAATGAGGAGGCCAAGAAATTTGGCTTCATTAAAAATGGTGATGAAGCTTGTGTATACAAGAAAGCTAGTGGGAGCACAATCATGTTCCTTGTACTATATGTGGATGATATATTGTTATTTGGAAATGATATTCCGGCAATGGAAGGTGTTAAAACTTGGCTAAGTAAATACTTCTCCATTAAGGATCTTGGAGAAGCACAATACATTTTGGGGATTGGGATCTACAGGGATAGATCCAAGAAACTGATAGGTTTGAATCAAAGTGCATACATTGAAAAGATCTTGAAAAGGTTCAAGATGGAGAACTCCAAGAAAGGTTTGGTACTTATTCAAAAGGGAACACTTCTCAGTTCATCTCAGTGCCCCACCACGAAAGATGAACAGGAGAAAATGAAGAAAGTCCCATATGTGTCTGCCATTGGGTCAATCATGTATGCAATGATATGCACTAGACCAGATGTGTCATGCGCTCTTAGAATGACAAGTAGATACCAGAATAACCCAGGAAATAGTCATTGGATTACTGTTAAAAGTATATTGAAATACCTTAGGAGGACTAAGGATATGTTTCTAATATATGGGTCTGGTGAGGAGTAACTCGCTGTAAAAGGTTACGTGGAAGCGAGTTTCCAAACTGATTGAGATGATTCTCGATCACAGTCCGGTTATGTCTTCATGTTAAATGGAGGTGCGGTCTCTTGGAAGAGTTCAAAACAGGATGTTGTTGCATTATCCACTACAGAGTTGGAGTACAGTGCCGCCTCATTGGCAGCTCAGGAAGCTGCATGGATGAAGAAATTCATCGACGACTTAGGAGTAGTCCCTTCCATTCAGGACCCTCTTGAGATCTTTTGTTACAACGAGGGTGCGATTGCTCAAATCAAGGAACCTCGTGCTCACCAAAAGACACGTCACATTGAGCGGAGATTCAACTACATAAGGGATGAAGTTGAAAAGGGAAAGATATGTATTCACAAAGTTCATACAGATCTTAACATAGCGGATCCTCTCACGAAGCTCTTACATGGAGCAAAACCTGCAGGACATGTTTGTGCATTAGGGCTTCGGTATTCTAGTGATTGGTCACGATCTGTTTTATGTATTATAACGGATTGAAATTTGTTCAAACTCATTAATATAATTATGGTATTAATTTACTAATCTTGAGTTATGTTCCTATTTTTCATATTTTATCCATGAATAAGTAATTATTCTAAATTCCGTAGTCGATCACATTTGTGGGAACAAGTGTGAGGTTTAGACTATTATGAACTTGGATTGGTATACATTCACGGGATAAATGTGGGGCAAGGTTGCAACCAAGGTTCATAGATATTTGTGGGATACAAATATTGGAAGACCCGCCCTCAAGATTTACTAAATGGAGCCTTTGTGGTTGATCACATGTAATCTTGAGTAAAGGCGAATATCATTGTATCCTCTGACCTGAGATACATATTGGATTCGGATATTTACCAAGTATTGTGCCTTGATTCTTTCCTTCACTATTCTGAAATATGGTAGTTCATAAGGAAGAGCTCAGGTGTGATACAAAGTACATATCTAGGACGTATGTAGTCAAGATGGAATTTGTCCCTCTTATTCATTGAGAGTCAGATGTCTAAGGCCTGATAAAGTTAGATCTAAAAGAGAGTGATCACTCTGTATCTCTTGGATTTAACATGACATCTAGGATGAAAGGATACAATGAAAAGATTCACCTAATCATATTCGAGATGGGAACTCAAAAAGGATGATGTTATTGAATGGCATAAAGTCATAACATATTGGGGGTGATGGACGGTCGTTAGGTGGTATCCGTCACTTGCATTAATTTCTTATGTTTCTCGTGCAAGTGGGAGATTGAAGGTATTTTGTATGCCCGAGAGACATATTAAATTAATGTGGCTAATATGTTATGATCCAAGTCAGGTCATACCCAATAACAAAATTACTGACACCTTATACGTATTTGATCTTAACGATTAGATCATTAAACAAATACGCGACACTTGGATTTTAGAAAATCGGGTTTCTAAAATATTATCACTTGAGATAAATTATTTGGATAATTTATATATAATTGTTTATGGGTTTAAATGATTATATTGTGTTATATTTTATAAAAGGTTTTATAAAATATATAAGAAACAAAATAATACATAAGTTTATAATAAGTTTATAAACTTTTATAAACTTACAAGTATTATTATTAAACAATATATGTGGCAGAATTTTAGACTCCAAGGAAGGGTACACATGCTTGTTTTATTACTTTTAATAGTACACAACTCCTCATAAGCATGCCTTACACTTCTACCAAGTATTGCACTTATTCTCTCAAGTGATACATGCAAAAATACACCAAAAAAACTGCACAAAACACTCCCATTTCAGCTGCTGTATGCCGTGAGTTTTGAGGGTAAGAAAGGGTTCTTAATTTGTTTTTTCAAGTCCATTTCAAGTGTTGGATAAATCCTATCCAAAAGCTAGGTGTTGGTGCACAAGTTTAGGGTATAATCACTTGAGGTTTCACACTTTTGAAGCTGCATTTAACATCATCATCTTCATCATTTACTACCTAGCTTGGAGAAGGTATAAACTCCTTTCTTACTTGTAGTTTGTAAGTATGTTTCACAACTTGATCCTAATTGGGATTTAACTTTAATTGGTTAAAGATTAACAAGTTACTAAATGGTTATTTACATGCTTCCGCTTTGAATGATTCTTAAAAGGTTTTAAGTATTATGAAACTTGTTAAATCCCAACAATATATATATATATATATATATATATATATATATATATATATATATATATATATATATATATATATATATATATATATATATATATATATATATATATGTCGAATACATATTTCTGCTGTTCGCTGAATACATAAAAAAAATTTGATTTTTGAAATCGAGAGCGTTATGGGCAAAATTTATAATACGAAAAGTATTTCAATTCACTCCTAATCAAAATCGAAACATATTACTCGAATTTGTTCATAGAAAAAGTGTTTGACTTTTTAAACCAATGCTTTGACTCCAAAATTCGAATCCAATTTATTGAATTACGACCTAAAACTTTGCATAAGGTTCAACCATGTGAATCTTAACATAACTGCGTTGTTGGAATTTGAAAATTTTATTGAATTCGAGATATGGTAATTTAGTGTTGGCGACAGAGGTTTTATGCTGTAAAAAAAATATTCGTATATCTGTTATAGGATTCTTAGATGGTAAAAAAATAAATAAATAAATAGTCTGATTTATAGAATCATGGATCGACCAAATGTCACAAGTAAAATAGCAGACTTGAGAAAAATTCAAAACAGATTAGGTCATAAAGTAAATTACATCTGATGTCTTTGTTTCTATATATATATATATATATATATATATATATATATATATATATATATATATATATATATATATATATATATATATATATATATATATATATATATATATATATATATATATTACTTTAATTTTAAATAATTAATAATTATATTATATTAATAATAATAATAATAGTATTGATATTATTATATATATTATTAATAACAATAAACACACTAATTAAAATAAACTTAGTATTAATAAGATTAATAATAAAAGTAATAATGTTAATAATATTAATATTTCTCATAATAATAATAATCATAATATTATTTATATGATAATACTAATAATACATAATGATAATAATAATAATATGATGATATTACTACTAACAATTATAATTTCAATAAATTTTTATAATAATCAATATTAGTAAAACTGCTAATTTTAATATTATTAATAATACTAATAATAATACTAATTATAATTATCAATAAAAATGTTATAACAATTCCTACATATCAAATTTCATATCTATATGCTATATATAATAATATTATTAATACAGATATTACTATTAATGTTAAAAGTAATATAGCAATTATATTTTTTATTTAAAATTAAATTTATTATATTGATATTATATCTTATTAGCTATGTAATATTTAATAATTATATTATATATCATATGATAACATTTATTGAATCATAAATATATATATCATATATATATTTATATATAATCATTTTTAATAGTACTTGAGTATTCTGTTTATTACTTTTATATTTTTTATTCCAATTGATTAAGTGTACTTTATTAATTTAAATTATTATATATACACTTATGTTTATATTTATATATATCGATATATATTTATTTATATATTTATTTACACGCAACTGTTCGTGAATCATCAGGAATAGTCAGAGGTATAAATGAATCTATGTAAACGGTTCAAAATTTTCGAGACTCAATTTAATATACTTTGCTTATCGTGTCGAAATCATATAGAGATTAAGTTTAAATTTGGTCGGAAATTTCCGGGTCGTCACATATATATGTGGGTTAATACATACTACTAGTCGAATTATCCCCTTCTGATGGAGGTTGACTAACAACCAGAGTTGTAGCCACCGGGGACCTTTTCGTGTCATTCGCCTCCATGATATATGTCTCATGTGACCTTGACATAGTAGAAGAATTACCCGTCATTTTAGTTCTTGCAGGTATATTAATATACCCGACTCCTGAAATTATCGATGTATCATGAGGTAACACATCTCCTTCAATTACAGACTTAACCCACTGATCCTGAATTTCAAGATCAAAATGATAAGTGGTTTGGTCCAATGGATCAACTGCTTGGTCTAAAGGATCAGTCTGCCTAAAGTCTGATAAATTTCCCAAAGGAATGTCATGTTGACTCATTTCTGTGGGACGCGGCAGATCTCCCTCATCGAGATAAGTCGAACCTCTAGGTCCTATTTGACGTTGAGGCAATACAACATCACTTGGATGAAGTACATCAAGAAAATTTCTAGTCGATATGAAGGGTGCCTTTTCAAGATTTTAAGGCTCCCCTTTGGCCATTCCGAACTTCCATAATCGAATTTCCTCAATGGATTGAGTCTGTGAAGACTTTACTTCCGAAGAAGACTTTACTTCCTTTGCAGATGTAGAAACATCTGTTTAGGTAGGATTTATTCTTAAATCTTGTTTAGGCTTGATTGGCTTATTGGCCTTTTTACCAACCTTGTGCTTAGTTCTCTTGCCTATCAAAGCTTGTGCCTCATTTAGTGTAGGGCTTACTGTTATTATTGGATGTTGTACGGAGATCGGTGATGGTGTCCTAGAAGGATCTAAGTCTTAATACGTATCAACAACACTGTCAGCTTTCTATAAGAATATAGGATTTAAAGTCCTAGATCTAGTCATGTGGATTGTTGTTGGAGTCTGAATCATCTCATCAGGTTGGTAACGCATCTTCTTCTTCGATGGTTCGAGAGATGATTCATTTGCTGATGTATCATGTTAACTTACCTAAGGTGTGGATATGGTAGGTGTAACCCTAGTGGACTAGGCTCACTAATCCTCACGGGTTATGATGATCGGGTTATCCTAGTAGATGTCGTTGCAGCTGGGCTGGTTGGTTGCTAGGTTACTCTCTAACCTCCGGCTGGTTCAACTTGTGCTTGTTTTATCCAGTTCAGTAGAAGTAATCCTAGTTCAGTATGGTATGAATCTATTATAGTATTCATAGGATCAACTAGCCTCAACAACCATGTTGGAATTTGTGATGCCCCGTACAAAAGCATCGTGTACGAATCATCAACAACAGGATCATTACAAGGTCAAACACTATATGCTATTTCAAAATATGTTTGCATTCATGATAAAAGGTGACGTCATAACTAACGTCGAATGTTTTACATCAAAAGTATGCTTCTATGAATAGAAGCAATTAATAATTGTACGTGACCCCAATGGTCGTTACAAATCATAGTTTCAAAAGTAATAATGTTTATGAATGCAAGATAAATGTTCATGCGGTGACATCTCTAAAGCAGCGGGTGTCTACAGCAAGACTAGTACAATAGCGGAAGCAGCTAACCTTAAGCACATGAGAAAATCATGCTTAAAAACGTCAACACAAAGGTTGGTGAGCTATAGTTTAAGTATAATAGTATGTAAGGTAGGCCACGAGATTTCAGTGTTACAAAGAGCGTTTTAAAATAAAGTATATGTTTAACCATGGGCACTTGGTAACTAACTTAATGTTTATAACCCCCTGAAATTACACTTGGCAAGTGCGTATGTATACGAAGTATTAAACACCCATTAAATGCTAGCGCTACTAGCCCGAGTGGGGATGTCAAACCCTATGGATCCATATCTAAGATTCGCGTTCACCGGTTCAAAAACCAATGACTAAACGTTACTGAGCTAAAGGGAATGTTTATGCCGTTGTATAACCCACACATATATAAAGTTTAAGTACTCGTGCCTAGTATGTAAAACGTAAAATGCGCATGTATTCTCAGTTCCCAAAATAGTTAAAGTAAAAAAGGGTTGCTATAACTCACAGTGGTAAAGTAGTAGTAAAGTCGAGTCGGGAAGTAAGCAAGTATGAAGGTCCGGAAAGTCCTCAAACTAAGTCAAAAGTACTAAGTTAGTAAATCGTTCCAATAGGTTTAAAAGTATGTAAATTAGGTCTTAAAGGTCATCATCATTCATCATCAAACAAAAGGTGTAAAGTAAGTTTCATTCAAGAAAAGAGTTTAAAACAAAGGCTGACTTCGATCAGTCACCACGGCCTCTATACCTACTAAAATAAGGTGTGACAATGGCCATGGCTCCGTATATGAGTCCTTTAGTTTTGGTAAAAATTCCAGAAGCAAACTCGTCTTCGTTGGACCGTGGTGATGGTCTAAGTGCGAGTAGGTCATAATTTTTCAGCACAACGTTAAAAGGACATAGTGACGTTCGGAGGGCCATAGATCCTAAACCGTAACTTGGATTAAGACGAGTCTTAAATAAAAAGTTATCTACACGACCTGAGAAAACTGAAAATCATCTTTACAGTAGCCCAGGTGGTCTGACCAGTTCCAAAAAACAGTAAACAGTAGGTTCCGGTGGTTTCCTGGTGCTTGATGTTCATCACGGTTCTCATCCTTGATGCATATAGCTTCAAGTGTACAACTCGTTGATGTGTTTACATCATATTAACCAAGTTTTGACCATCATAACACTTGTGTAAGTCTAAGGCATGTAGCACAACTCATTTAAGTGTTGCAAGTAGCTTGATGAACCAAAGTTACATCAAAATCTTAGATCCGACACATACATGAACTATAAAAGTAATATTGAACTACAAACTTGAAAGTAAACTAACAAATCAAGATCTTAAGATGTAGAACAAAGTTCTTAGTTAGATCTTGAAGATCCAAGACCCAAAGGTCTAGATCTAAAGTTATTAAGTTAAATCCTAAGTAATAATACTTGAATCTTTACTTTAATGAAACCATAAGTTACAAAACTTAGGTTTTCATCTTGTAAAGTGTATGTATGCTTACAAGCTTTTGTTTATGACAAAATAAGTAGACCATAAGCTATAGAAACTTAGATCTTTCATAAGTATTTGAAGTTATAACTAGAAAGTGATACTTCTATGTTCTTGAACTTTTAAAGTTAACTTTTGTTCAAGAAAAATGAGATCAAAGTTAACTAGTAACACTTGACCAACAACAACCATAATCACAATTTTAAAACATGTTCAAAATGAAGACATAAACTAAATAAATAAGTAACTAGTTCATGGTTGTTCATACTTTAAAGATTCAAGCCAAAGTCTTGATCTTTAAGGAAAGTAAACTTTAAGTTTACAATCATGAATCACAAGTATGGTTTTTACAACACATGAACTTTAATCTTTTAAAACTTTAAAGGTAGAACCATAAACTAGTAAGTCTAGATTCTTCTGTGTTCTTGTAGAATGAAGAACAAACTAAAGAGTTTGATTCTTATTAACATGTAAGTAAATAATAACTAAGAACAAGTAACAAATCAACAACAATGAACAAGTATTAAGACAAGCAAGGATGATGATGATGTATGTGTAGCTAGGCTACGGTTTTGGTGAAGAGGAAAAGAAAGAAAAGTAAGTTTGATACTTACAAAATGTAGAGAAAGATGAGAGCAAAAGTTGAGAGAAAAGTGAGAAGTAATTTGTATATGTGAGGAAATGAGAGAAACTAGCAAGTAAGTAATAAAAAAATGAAATTGGAACACTCCCCCATGGAGCCTAATACCGTCGGTCATCACAAAGGAAAGGGGGGAAGGAGAAGTCCATGAGGTCCTTGCATGTATTTGACTAAAAAGATGGTTATTAGGAGAGCTTGCATGGGAACATGGTGTAACGGTGTTGTAACTAGATTCCATAAGTATTAAACAACTAGTTAAGTCTAAATGTAATGCTTACATGAAAGATGGGCTAACAAGTCTATTTAAGTGTGTAGGGTGGGCTTCTAAGCCCATGTACAATTATAAAGCCCAAGTATCCATGTAAGTAACAAATAATACATTAAAGCCCAAGTAATTAACTAGTAGTCATAGTTAATTAAAATGATTAATAAAACTTAATCATGTATGTAAATAATATTCAAAATATTATTCGTGTAAAGTTCATGTGTCACAAAGACGAATCGGGGCATTCAAAGTTAATCATGGTAACAAGTAAATGTATATAAACAATACATTCAATAAAACACAAGTATTAATAATAATTATTAATAAATAAACGTTGGAAAATCCAGGGTCATTACATTACCCACCTGTTAAAGAAAATTTCGTCCCGAAATTTTAAGCTGAGGTAGATGGAGGAGTCGGGAAAAGGTGAGGATACTTCTGAATCATTTGATCCTCTCATTCCCAGGTAAACTCAGGTCCTCGTTTGGCATTCCAACGTACTCTGACGATCAGAATCTTGTTTCGTTTCAAAGTTTTGACCTCACGGTCCATAATTTCAACAGGTTCTTCCACGAAGTGGAGTTTGTCTTCAATGGTAAGTTCTTCCAGTGGTATGATGAGTTCAGGTGCAGCAAGACACTTCTTCAAGTTTGACACGTGGAAGGTAGGTTGAACTGAGCTCAATTGAGTTGGTAGATCCAAACGGTAAGCAACAGGTCCAACACGTTCCAAGATTTCAAAAGGACCAATGTATCGTCGGTTTAACTTTCCACGTTTTCCAAAATGAATCACACCTTCCCGAGGTACAACCTTCAACATTACACGGTCACCGATGTTGAATTCAAAGTCTTTACGTTTACGGTCTGCATAACTCTTTTGACGATCACGAGCCGTCTTAAGTCTAGCTTGAATCTGGTCAATCTTCTCTGTCGTTTCATTGACTACCTCGGGTCCGGTGATTTGATTTTCGCCTACTTCGGCCCAACAAATATGAGATCGGCACTTGCGGCCATACAATGCTTCAAAAGGTGTGGCATTAATGCTCGAGTGATAACTGTTGTTGTAAGAAAATTCGGCGAGTGGCAAATGCCTTTCCCAGGCCTTTACGAAATCAATAACACACGCACGCAACATGTCCTCCAAGGTCTGAATCGTTCATTCACTTTATCCGTCAGTCTGTGGGTGATATGCTGTACTCATGTCGAGACGAGTTAACATGGCTTCTTGCAAAGAACGCCAAAATCTAGAAGCAAAACGGGGATCGCGATCTGAGATGATCGATAAAGGTACACCATGACGAGATAGAACCTCTTTGATGTATAATTGAGCAAGTCTCTATATCGTATCCATTTCCTTCATAGCTAGGAAGTGTGCAGATTTGGTAAGACGGTCAACGATAACCCAGATGGTATCGTATCCGCCCACCGTCTTTGGTAGCTTAGTGATGAAATCCATTATGATCCTTTCCCACTTCCATTGTGGGATTTCCGGTTGTTGAAGCAATCCAGAGGGCCTCTGATGTTCGGCCTTAACTTTCAAACAAGTCAAACACTTACCAACATAAGTTACAACGTCCTTCTTAAAATTCGGCCACCAATACTGTTCTTTAAGATCATGGTACATCTTGCCCGCTCCGGGATGAATCGAATATCTCGATTTGTGGGCTTCATCAAGTATAAGGTTCCGTAGATCTCCATAACAAGGTACCCAAATTCTTCCGGCATAACATCGGAGTACAGTCTCCCTAACCTCGAATCGAGAGACAAGTATGTTCAAATGTTCATGAGATATATTCTCCTCCTTGAGAGCCTCATCTTGGGCTACCCGGATCTGGCTGTTGAGATTCGAATGAATGGTGATGTTCAGTGCCCGAACACGAAGAGGTGCCATCCTCTTCTTTCAGCTCAAAGCGTCAGCTACAACATTGGCCTTGCCAGGATGATAACGAAGTTCACAATCATAGTCGTTTAGCATCTTGATCCATCAACGTTGTCTCATATTCAATTGCTTCTGATCAAAGATGTGCTGGAGACTTTTGTGGTCGGTGAAGATAGTGCTCTTAGTTCCATACAAAAAGTGTCTCTACAATTTGAGCGCAAAGACAACGGCTCTAAGTTCAAGATCGTGAGTAGTGTAGTTCCGCTCGTGAATCTTCAGTTGTCGGGAGGCATAAGCGATGACCTTTGTGCATTGCATCAGTACACAACCAAAACCAATTTTCGAAGCATCGCAATAAACGACGAAATCGTCACTGCCTTCAGGAAGAGATAAGATAGGTGCGGTGGTCAACTTCTTCTTCAAGGTTTGAAATGCTGATTCGTGTGCGTGTTCCCAAATGTACTTCTTCCCTTTGTGAGTCAGTGCGGTCAAAGGGCGCGCAATCAGAGAGAAACATTCAATAAATCTTCCGTAGTAACCGGCGAGACCTAAAAACTAACGAATGTGAGTCGGAGTAGTGGGAGTCTCCCACTTGCTGATAGCTTCAATCTTGGTGGGATCAACTTTGATACCCTGGTCACTCATAACATGACCCAGAAATTGGACTTCCTTCAACCAAAATTCACACTTGGAGAATTTCGCATAAAGTTGCTCTTATCTCAAGAGTTCAAGCACTAATCGAAGATGTTGCTCATGTTCTTCTTCGATCTTGGAGTAGATGAGGATATCATCTATGAAGACGATAACGAACTTATCCAGGTACGGCTTACAGACACAATTCATGAGGTCCATGAACATGGAAGGTGCGTTGGTTAAACCGAATGGCATCACGAGAAACTCATAATGACCATAACGAGTTCTGAATGCAGTCTTCATTACATCGCTTTCTTTTACCCTCAACTGGTGGTAATTAGATCGCAAATCGATCTTCGAGTAAACGCTCGATCCTTGTAGTTGGTCAAAAAGATCATCAATTCGGGGAAGAGTATACCAATTCTTGATTGTCAATTTGTTGAGTTCACGGTACTCAATACAAATATAGAAGGATCCATCCTTCTTCTTCACAAATAAAATAGGTGCGCCCCAAGGCGAGAAACTTGGTTGGATGAATCCTCGGTCTAATAGCTCTTGTAGTTGACTCTGCAACTCCTGCATCTCGGAAGGTGCAAGTCGATAAGGTGCGCGAGCTACAGGTGCAGCTCCTGGCACTAAATCGAACTGAAACTCTACTGCTCTCGGTGGCAGTAATCCAGGCAATTCTTCAGGAAAGACATCGGAAAATTCATTCATAATTCGAACATTGTCCACACACTTCACCTCGGTTTCTACCGTTTTCACATGTGCTAGGACAGCAAGACGTCCCTTCTTCATGATCTTTTGTGCTTTCACGCAACTAATGAGGTTCAGCTGCGAACTATATCTCTCTCCGTAAATAGTTAGGGGTTCACCATCGCCTTGTGGTATACGAAGAGCTTTATCTCCACAGATAATGTCGGCCCTTATCTTGGTCAACCAATCCATACCGATAATAACATTGAAGCTTCCCAACTTAATGGGTATTAAGTCAATCACAAAATCCACACCAGCTATGTTGATAATAGCTCCTCGGCCTATTTGGTCAACTTTTTCAAGTTTTCCATTGGCTACCTCTACAAGCATACTCTCCTTTAAAGGAACTAACGACCAATTTATCTTATCGTAAAAGTGTCTACATACATAACTCCTATCGGCACCAGTATCAAATAAGATAGAAGCTAATAGATTGTTGATAGTGAATATACCTGTCACCAAGTCGGGGTTCTCTCGGGCGTCCCTTGCATTAACGTTGAAAGTTCTACCACGCGGTGGTCTGCATCTTTTCTTTTGTTGGGGCACGCATTTCTGAAATGGCCCGTTTGTCCGCATTCGTAGCACTTTTTCGGTCCATTGGGGTTCGCCTTCACATTCAGGGTGGTAACCTTGCAGTACTTACCGATATGTCCAGTCCGTTGGCACTTTTCATAAACCACATTACAATACCCGGTATGGTGCTTGTAGCACCTCTTGCATTGTGGTAAGGTTCCCTTGTAGTTCAGGTTGGGGTTCCCACCATTATTGTTTCCCCTGAAACCTTTATGTGGTTTCGCCAGGTTTTGATCATAGGTCCTTCCCCTGTTGTTATCCCATTTGTGCTTCTCACTACTACCAGCTTCAGACTTAGCCTTCTCCGGTTCATCGATGATAATTTGGTTCATTAAAGTATGCGCCATGCGCATCGCTTCCAGGACATTGGGTGGCTTGGATGAGGTGACGTTTCCCTTAATGGATTTAGGAAGTCCCCACAAATATCTTTCCATACGCTTGAACTCCGGGGTAACCATGGTAGGACACATCAGGGCTAGTTCCAAATACATACAATTGTAACCATCACAACCTTCAACTGCATAAACTCAATCTCCATCTTCTGGATCTCGGTCCTAGGGCAATATTCCTCAATCAGGGACCTTTTGAATTACTCCCATGCAGTAGCAAACACCTCATCAATACCTTTTGCTTGAGCCAACGTGTTCCACCACATTAGTGCACCGTCAGACAGAGTGCATGAAGCAAACTTGGTTTTATTCGCTTCTGAGCAGTTACTAACTCGAAACACAGATTCTAATTTCTCAAACCATCTAGTGAGACCAACCGGCCCCTCTGTTCCACTGAAGTTGTGGGGTTTGCAGCTTTGGAACTCTTTGTACGTGCACCCATTACGAATGGGCTGAATAACCGGTGGTAGTGGCGGTGGAGCTTGGAGGTTCCTTTATGCTAAAGCTGCGATGACTCATTCATTGATCATCTCCTCGATTTGGGCTGCAGTAGGTGAGGATCGTCCGTTGTCCATGGTGTTCTAAACAAAAATTTTGACTCAAGTCAAAATCCAGTATTCAAATAATAATAATACAGTATATGGTATCCAACATGGAATCAACACATCACATGTTTATTAAGTAATGCAACCAGGTATAAATACCACAGAATCATCATACAGTAACGTAAATAGAACATCGTGCAAGAATTAAATAACTCAAAGTTCCATTCATTAATAATAATAAGTTGCATACATTCGTATAATTTCGTACAATACATAAGTGAAGCATAAAACTACAACTAAATTACATAATGAAATCTACTACAAAGGTCCTATGGTGAAGGTGGGTGTAGGACGTCCAATACGTGGGACATCTGGTCCTCGAGCTCAGTTACCCGAGCACGGAGGATCTCCACCTCCCTCATCAGTTCCTCGACAGAGGGAGAGGGTGGGCAGGTGGTGCAGTCGGTACGGGTGGTGCTGGTGGAGCTGGTGGTGCAGACGGTCCGACTCCAGAAGTAGAGGCTGTGAAGCGGTAAGGCTTACGGATGAAGGGATCAGCAGGATACGGCATAAGCCGCTTTCGAGCGGTAACCCTATGATGCCGACCATATGCGTCAGTGAATGCTCGACCTCCGTTGAGCCCTGGAATGATGGTACCATCGAAACGGTACCGCTTCTTCGGCGGGGTGGAGGGTGGCTGAACAGGTGCATCATCGGGGTCCTCCTCGCCGGAGTCATCGGTGGAATCCTCGTCACTAGAGTCATCTGAGGATGTGTCGTCGGATGACGGGTCATCTGAATCATGTGGAGGTGGCTGCACGGGTGGCTGTACTGGCTCTCCTCGGGCGGCCATCATCTGTCGGTATCGGGCGGGTCCGATCGGCACGAGACGTCCATCTGGAGCGCGTCAACACCAATGACGATACTGATTACGGAATGGACCTTCCCCAAATTCTGCGGGAATCATAACACCACCGGGATGGTGCTGTGGCTCCTGAGGTACCGGGGCAAGTGGAGCTGGAATCTCCGTGAGGTCCTGGGCTTCGTCTGCAGTACCCACTGGGGCAGGCGCATGACTACTAGCTCCGGAGGACGAAACGCCTGGGTCACTAGAGTGTGTCGCCGACGGGATCTGAGGATTGGAAACAGCGGCATGTGAAGTGGCTGATGAGTCTGTGTCGCTGCCCAAAATGATAGTAGGTGGAATATCCGACATCTGAACAAGGAAAAATAACTTTTTCCATGTCAATAAGTCATAAAGCAAGCATGTATTAGGCAAAGTAACTATGACAGTCTAAATCATGTATAACAGTAAATAGCATGGCAATAACGACAAGTATCATGCAATCGAAAGCAGATAATAGCATGCAGTAGTGAAAACAAGTAGCGTACGGCGTATAGCAGTAAAAGTAAGCAGCAGCATGCAGTAAGTTCAGCGGAAACAAGTAAACTAGCAAGTTGTAGATTAGTCCTATTAGTGAATCCTACTCGGGTCGGTCTTAGACTCACTAATGCAACCTAATTCCCTACAACCAATGCTCTGATAGCAAATGTGATGCCCCGTACAAAACCATCGATGCGGTGACATCTCTAAAGGTGACGTCATAACTAACGTCGAATGTTTTACATCAAAAGTATGCTTCTTTGAATAGAAGCAATTAATAATTGTACGTGACCCCAATGGTCGTTACAAATCATAGTTTCAAAAGTAATAATGTTTATGAATGCAAGATAAACGTTCATGCGATGTGTGATGCCCCGTACAAAATCATCGTGTACGAATCATCAACAACAGGATCATTACAAGGTTAAGTACTATATGCTGTAATTAAAGAAGTTGCATTCACGATAAAAAGGTGATGTCATAACCGACATCAAATGTTTTACATTTCAAAAGCATGCTTCACTAACTAGAAGCAAATAATAAGTGTATGTGACCACAATGGTCGTTACAAGTCATAGTTCAAAAGTAAATAAGTTTGAATGCAAGATAAGTTGTCATGCGATAACAACTCTAAGCAACGGGTTCTACAGCACGACTAGTACACAGCAGAAGCAACCTCAAGCACCTGAGAAATACATGCTTAAAAATTTCAACACAAAGGTTGGTGAGCTATAGTTTAAGTATAACAGTAAGTAAGGTAGGCCACGAGATTTCAGTGCTACAAAGAGCGTTTCAAAACAGTATGATAAAGTATATGTTAACCGTGGGCACTTGGTAACTAACTTAAAGTTTATACCCCCTGAAAGTACACTTGGCAAGTGCGTATGTCTATGAAGTATTAAACACTCGTTAAATGCTAGCGCTACTAGCCCGAGTGGGGATGTCAAACCCTATGGATCCATATCTAAGATTCGCGTTCACGGTTCAAAAACCGATGATTAAACGTTACCGAGCTAAAGGGAATGTTTATGCCGTTGTATAACCCACACATATATAAGTTTAAGTACTCGTGCCTAGTATGTAAAACATAAAATCCGCATGTATTCTCAGTTCCCAAAATAAGTTAAAGTAAAAAGGGAATGCTATAACTCACAATGATATGTAGCGGTAAAGTTGTAGTCGGGAAAGGTGTGCAAGTAAATGGTCCGAAGTCCTCAACCTAAGTCAAATAGTACTAAGTCAGTAAATCATCTTAATAGGTTTAAAAGTATGTATTTAAGATCTTAAGGGTCATCATCAATCATCATTAAACAAAAGGCGTAAAGTAGGTTTCGTTTATGAAAGTAGCTTAAAACAAAGTCTGACTTCCGTCAGTCACCACGGCCTCTACCCTTACTGAATTAAGGTGAGACCAGTGGCCATGGCTCCGTCTATGGGTCCCTTAAGTGTGGTAAAATTTACAGAAGCAAACTCATCTTGGTTTGACCATGGCGACGGTCTAAGTGCGAGTAGGTCAGAAATTTCTGCACAACGTTAAAGGACATAGTAACGATCGGAGGGCCATAAATCCTAAACCGTAACTCGGATTAAGACGAGTCCTATATGAAAAGTTATCTACTCGAAAATTTCTATCTAAAAATCAAGGTTAGAACAGCCCAGGTCTTCTGGTATGTTCCTGAAGAATCAGGTCAGTAGGTTTTGGACAGAAGCAGTGAGTTTAAAAGGGTTCCGGTGGTCTTGGTGCTTGATGTTCATCTTGGTTCTCATCCTTGATGCATATAGCTTCAAGTGTACAACTCATGGATGTGTTTACATCATCTTAACCAAGTATTAACCATCATAACCCTTGTGCAAATCTAAGACATGTGGCACAACTTCACTCAAGAGTTGTAAGTGTTTTGGTGAACCAAAGTTACATCAAAGTCTTAGTTTTAACACATACATGAAATATGAAAGTAATACAACTAAGTTTTGACAATTATAACACAAGTGTGAGTCTAAGACATGTAGATCAACTCACTTAAGAGTTGTATGATGTTTGATGAACCAAAGTTACATCAAATCTTAGTTACAAACTTAGATTATCAACTAGTAAAGTGTATGTAAGCTCTATAGCTTTTGTTTATGACAATTTAAGAAGTCCATAAGCTAGATAACTTAGATCTTTTACAAATATATGAAGTTATAACTAGTAAGTTACACTTCTATGTTCTTGAAACTTATAAAGTTAACTTTAAGTTCAAGAAAATCATGAGATCAAGACTAACTAGTAGTACTTGACCATTTAATCAACAAACATGGTATTTAAGTGCATAAAATAAAGAAACAAGTTAATTAAACAAGTAATTAGTTCAAGGGTTGCTCATACTTTAAAGATTCAACCAAAGTTGATCTTTAAGTAAAGTAAACTTTAAGTTTACTTCCATGACTTACAAATATGATTTCAACAACAATGAACTTATATCTTTTGAAACAATATATGTAGAACATAAACTAGTAAGTTTAGTTCTTGTGTTCTTGATGAATACAAGATATTATGAAGAATCAAGACTAGGAAGTTAGATTCTTGGAACTAAGTAATATTAACTAACAATTTCATGAAACAAACTAACAACAACAAGTAATCAAACACAAGTAACAAAAGATTAAAAGAAACAAAGTATGATGATGATTGAAGAGCACAAGGCCAACGGTTTTTGAAAGAAAAAGAGAAAGAAAGAAGTTGTTTCAAACACTTACAAGTATGAGAGAAAAAGAGAAGAAAGTTTGAGGGAACTTGCAAGTAAAGTGTGTGTGTTTTTGAGAGAGCATACAAGTGAGAGTAATGAAGAAAAAATGAAGTCAAAATACCCCTTAGAGGGCTCCTAGCCGACGGTCATGTCGTGGGGGAGGGAGGATGGCTTTGTTTGTTGGTCACTAGTGTGAAAAGTCTTACAAAAGTGGGGTAATAAGGGTGCTTACATGGGGATTATATGATAACAAGATTCTAAAGGAAGTAACTAACTAGTTACATGTTAAATGGTACTTACAAGTTGCAAGAGTGGGCTAAATGGTCCATTACAAAATGTAGGGTGGGCTTATAAGCCCAAGTTCAAGAGTCCACTAGTTTAAAACAAGCCCAAGTAACTAACTAATAGCCTTAGTTAATTAAAATGATTAATAAATTTAATCATGAATGTAAATAATATCTAGAAATGTTATTCGTGAAAGTTCCGGGTGTCACAAAGAAGTTTCGGGCACTTAAAAGTCAAGTACGGGCAATCATAGCAACATGTAAATGTAATAACATACATTCGTTTAATCACACGTATTAATAATAATAATTATTAATAAATAAATGTTGGAAATTCCAGGGTCGTTACATTACCCACCTGTTAAAGAAAAATTTCGTCCCGAAATTTTAAGCTGAGGTAGATGGAGGAATCGGGAAAAGGTGAGGATACTTCTGCATCATTTGATCCTCTCGTTCCCAAGTAAACTCAGGTCCTCGTTTGGCATTCCATCGTACTCAGATGATCGGAATCTTGTTGCGTTTCAAATTTTTGATCTCACGATCCATAATTTCAACAGGTTCCTCCACAAAGTGGAGTTTGTCATCAATCGTAAGTTTCTCAAGTGGTATGATAAGTTCTAGTGCAGCAAGACACCTCTTCAAGTTCGACACGTGGAAGGTAGGATGAACTGAGCTCAATTGTGCTGGTAGATCCAAACGGTATGCAACTGGTCCAACACGTTCCGAGATCTCGAAAGGACCAATGTATCGTGGGTTCAACTTTCCACATTTTCCAAAATGGATCACACCTTTCCAAGGTGTAACCTTCAACATTACATGATCACCAACATTAAATTCAAAGTCGTTACGTTTAAGATTGGCATAACTCTTTTGGCAGTCACGGGCAGTCTTAAGTCTAGCTTGAATCTGAGCAATCTTCTCCGTCGTTTCGTGGACTACCTCGGGTCCGGTGATTTGCTTTTCGCCTACTTCGGCCCAACAAATAGGAGATCGGCACTTACGGCCATACAATGCTTCAAAAGGTGCAGCATTAATGCTAGAGTGATAACTGTTGTTGTACGAGAATTCGGCGAGTGGCAAATGCCTTTCCCAGGCCTTTCCAAAATCAATGACACATGCACGCAACATGTCCTCCAAGGTCTGAATCGTTCGTTCACTTTCCCCGTCAGTCTGGGGATGATAAGCAGTGCTCATGTCGAGACGAGTTCCCATGGCTTCTTGCAAAGAACGCCAAAATCTAGAAGCAAAACGGGGATCGCGATCGGAGATGATCGATAAAGGTACACCGTGTCGTGATACAACCTCCTTAATGTATAATTGAGCAAGTCTTTCCATTGTATCAGTTTCCTTCATTGCTAGAAAGTGTGCAGATTTGGTAAGGCGGTCAACAATAACCCAAATAGTATCGCATCCGCCCACCGTCTTCGGCAGCTTAGTAATGAAATCCATTGTGATCCTTTCCCACTTACATTGTGGGATTTCCAGCTGTTGAAGTAACCCAGAAGGTCTCTGATGTTCGGCCTTAACTTTCGAACAAGTCAAACACTTCCTAACATAAGTTGCAACGTCCTTCTTAAGATTCGGCCACCAATACTGTTCTTTAAGGTCGTGGTACATTTTACCCGCTCCAGGATGAATCGAATATCTCGACTTGTGTGCTTCATCAAGTATCAGGTTTCGTAGATCTCCATAAAGAGGTACCCAAATTCTTCCTGCATAACATCGGAGTCCAGACTCCCTCACCTCGAATCGAGAGACAAGTATGTTCAAATGTTCATGAGATATGTTCTCCTCCTTGAGAGCCTCAACTTGGGCTACTCTGATCTGGCTGTTGAGGTTCGAATGGATGGTGATGTTTAGAGCCCTAACACGAAGAGGTGCCGTCCTCTCCTTTCGGCTTAAAGCGTCCGCCACAACATTGGCCTTGCCAGGGTGATAACGGAGTTCACAATCGTAGTCGTTGGGCGTCTCGATCCATCGACGCTGTCTCATATTCAATTGCTTCTGATCAAAGATGTGCTGGAGACTCTTGTGATCGGTGAAGATAGTGCTCTTAGTTCCATACAAATAGTGTGTCCACAATTTGAGCACAAAGACAACGGCTCCAAGTTCAAGATCGTGAGTAGTGTAGTTCCGTTCGTGAATCTTCAATTGTCGGGAGGCGTAAGCGATAACCTTCGATCATTGCATTAGTACACAACCAAAACCACTCTTCGATGCATCACAATAAACAACAAAGTCATCACTGCCCTCAGGAAGTGATAGGATAGGTGCGGTGGTTAACTTCTTCTTCAAAGTTTGAAATGCTGATTTGTGTGCGGGTTCCCAAATGAACTTCTTGCCCTTGTGAGTCAGTGCGGTCAAAGGACGCGCAATCAGAGAGAAACCTTCGATAATAACCGGCAAGACCTAGAAATTGGCGAATATGCGTCGGAGTAGTGGGGGTCTCCCACTTGCTGATGGCTTCAATCTTGGCGGGATCAACTTTGATACCCTGGTCGCTTACAACATGACCCAAAAATTGTACTTCCTTCAACCAAAATTCACACTTGGAGAATTTGGCGTAAAGTTGCTCTTGTCTTAAGAGTTCAAGCACTAATCGGAGGTGTTGCTCATGTTCTTCTTCGCTCTTAGAGTAGATGAGGATATCATCTATGAAGACGATAACAAACTTGTCCAAGTAAGGCTTGCAGACACGATTCATGAAGTCCATGAACACGGCAGGTGCATTTGTCAAACCGAATGGCATCACGAGAAACTCATAATGACCATAACGGGTTCTGAATGCAGTCTTCATCACGTCACTTTCCTTCACCCTCAACTGGTGATAGCCGGATCGCAAATAGATCTTTGAGTAAAGACTCGATCCTTGTAGTTGATCAAAAAGATCGTCAATTCGTGGAAGAGGATACCGATTCTTGATAGTCAATTTGTTGAGTTCACGGTAGTCGATACACATACGGAAGGATCCATCCTTCTTCTTCACAAACAACACAGGTGCGCCCCAAGGCGAGAAGCTTGGTTGAATAAATCCTCGGTCTAACAGCTCTTGTAGTTGACTCTGTAATTCTTACATCTCGGAAGGTGCGAGTCTATAAGGTGCGCGAGCTACAGGTGCAGCTCCTGGCACTAAGTCAATCTGAAACTCTACTGCTCTCTGCGGCGGTAATCCGGGCAATTCTTTTGGGAAGACATCGGAAAATTCGTTCACAATTCGAACATCGTTCACGCTCTTCACCTCAGTTTCTACTGCTTTCACATGTGCTAGGACAGCAAAGCGTCCCTTCTTCATAATCTTTTGCGCTTTCACGCAACTAGTGAGGTTCAACTTCGAGGTACATCTCTCTCCATAGATAACTAGTGGTTCACCATCTCCTTGTGGTATGCGAAGTGCTTTATCTCCACAGATTATATCGGCCTTTATCTTGCTCAACCAATCCATACCGACGATCACGTCAAAACTTCCCAGTTTAATAGGTATCAAATCAATTTCAAAATCTGCACCAGCTATGTTGATAATAGCTCCACGACTAATATGGTCAACCTTTTCAAGTTTTCCATTTGCGACCTCGACAAGCATACTTTCTTTTAATGGGACTAATGACCAATTAATCTTATCGCAAAAATGTCTACATACATAACTTCTATCCGCACCAGTATCAAACAAGACAGAAGCTAAAAGATTGTTGATTGTGAATATACCTGCCACCAAGTCGGGGTTATCGCGTGCGTCCCTTGCATTAACATTAAAAGCTCGTCCACGGGGTGGTTCGCCATCTTTTCGCTTGTTTGGGCACGCATTTCTGAAATGGCCCGTCTGTCCGCATTCGTAGCACTTCTTCGGTCCATTGGTGTTCGGCTTTCCATTCAAAGTGGTGACCTTGCAGTCTTTCCCGATATGTGCAGCCCGTTGACACTTCTCACAGAAAACATTGCAATATCCAGTATGGTGCTTGTAGCACCGTTTGCATTGTAGTAAGGTTCCTTTGTAGTTCGGGTTGGTGTTGGTGTTGTTGTTGGGATTAGGGTTTCCACCATTGTTGTGCCTCTTGGCAGGGGTTTGATCGTAGTTTCTCCCTCTGTGGTTGTTGTTGTTGTTGTTGTTGTTGTGGTTGTTGTCCCATTTCCTCTTTTCACTACTGCCACCCTCAAACTTAGCCTTCTCCGGCTCATCAATAAGAATCTGATTCATGAGAGTATGCGCCATGCGCATTGCTTCAGGAACATTCGGTGGTTTGGATGAGGTGACATTTCCTTTGATGGACTTATAGAGTCCCGAGAAGTATTTCTCCATGCGCTTGAATTCGGGGGTGACCATGGTCGGACACATTAGTGCTAACTCCAAAAACCTACGATTGTAACTGTTAAGGTCATTCCCTACGGCCTTCAACTGCATAAATTCGATCTCCATCTTTTGTATTTCGGTCCTTGGATAGTATTCCTCAATCATAGCACACTTAAACTCTTCCCAAGGCGTAGCATACGCCTCATCAATCCCTTTTGCTTGAGCTAACGTGTTCCACCACGTTAGCGTGCCGTTAGATAGCGTGCAAGATACAAACTTGGTCTTATTATCCTCCGAATAGTTGCTAACTCGGAATACTGATTCAAGTTTCTCGAACCATCTGGTGAGGCCAACTGGTCCCTCGGTGCCGCTTAAGTTATGCGGTTTGCAGCTCTGGAATTGCTTGTATGTACACCCATTTCGAATGGGTGGAATAACCGGTGGTGGTGGCATTGGAGCTTCGATATTTCTTACTGCTAGGGCTGCAGCGACCCTTTCGTTGATCATGTCCTCAATCTGGGCGGCGGTAGGTGTGGATCTTCCGTTAGCCATGGTATTCTAAACAAAAATTTTGACTCAAGTCAAAATCCAGTATGCAAGTAGTAGTAATACAGTATATAGTGACCAACATGGAATCAAAACATCACATGTTATGAAATAATGCATCTAGGTACAAATACCACAGAATCATCGTACAACAATGTAGATAGAACATCGTGCAAGAATTAGATAACGTAAAGTTCCATTCATTAATAATAATAAGTTTCATACATCTGAATAAGTTCGTAAAATACATATGAAATACATGAAACTATATCTAGATTACATCATGAAATCTAAATACAAGGTCCTACGGTGAAGGCTGGTGAACTGCTCCTCAAGCCAACTGCTCCTCGAGCTCAGTGACTCGAGCTCGAAGAGTCTCAATCTCCCTCATCAGTTCCTCGTTAGAGGGAGCTGATGGGGCAGGCAGTGCAGGTGGGGCAGGTGGTGCCGGTGGTGCTGATGTAGATGGTCCGGCTCCGGATGTAGACGGTACGTCCCTAGATGTAAGTGGTCCGTATCTAAATCTAGGTGGTACGGTTCCAGGAATAGTCAATACGTAACGGGGAACCTTACGTATCTGTGGGTCGGCAGGGTATGGGACAACTCGTTTACGAGCAGTAACCCTACGACGATGGCCAAATGCGTCAGTAAAAGCACGACCTCCATTCACCCCTGGAATGACGGTGCCGTCGAAACGGTACCGCTTCTTCGGCGGGGTGGAGTGTGCCTGAATAGGTCTATCAGCAGGATCCTCATCAACGCTGGAGTCGTCTGATGATGAAGAATCGGCGGATGATGAGTCATCCGAATCGTGTGGTGGTGACACTGGTGGCTGAGCTGGTAATCCGAAGCGTCCGAAGGCGGCCAACATCTGTCTGTGTCTTCCTGGCGGAATCACGACTAAACGTCCGTCGGGAGTGCGTCGGCCAGGCGTGCGCATGTGGTAACGAAACGGCCCTTCCCCGAACTCCGCGGGGATCTCAATACCACCAATGCGGGGCTGTGACCTCAAGGGTCCGGGAGCAGACACTGGGGCAGGTGCACTAGTACCAGCTCCAAAAGTAGAAGCGCCGGGATCACTAGTGGGTGTCGGGGCCGGTGTATCGGCAGTAGCAGCAGCAGGTGTAACAGTAGGTAGGGCGACGGGGTCTGAGTCTGTACTGCCCGAAATGCCAGCAGGTGGAATATCCGACATCTGAACAAGGAAAAACAAATTTTCCATGTCAGTATGTCATAAAGGAAGCAAATAATAGGCCAACAGTTTAAATCATGTATAACGGTAGCTAGCAAGGCAATAATAGTAATTCGTATGAAAGTAGCATGCAATCGAAAGCAAGTAGCATCATGCAGTAGTGAAATCATGTAATAGCATATGGCATATAGCAGTAACAGTAAGCAACAGCATGTAGTAAGTTCAGTAGAAACACGTAAACTAGCAAGTTGTAGATTAGTCCTATTAGTGAATCCTACTCGGGTCGGTCTTAGACTCACTAATGCAACCTAATTCCCTACAACCAATGCTCTAATACCAAATGTGATGCCCCGTACAAAACCATCGTGTACGAATCATCAACAACAGGATCATTACAAGGTTAAGTACTATATGCTGTAATTAAAGAAGTTACATTCACGATAAAAAGGTGATGTCATAACCGACATCAAATGTTTTACATTTCAAAAGCATGGTTCACTAACTAGAAGCAAATAATAAGTGTATGTGACCACAATGGTCGTTACAAGTCATAGTTCAAAAGTAAATAAGTTTGAATGCAAGATAAGTAGTCATGCGATAACAACTCTAAGCAGCGGGTTCTACAGCACGACTAGTACACAGCGGAAGCAACCTCAAGCACCTGAGAAATAAATACTTAAAAACGTCAACACAAAGGTTGGTGAGCTATAGTTTAAGTATAACAATAAGTAAGGTAGGCCACGAGATTTCAGTGCTACAAAGAGCGTTTCAAAACAGTATGATAAAGTATATGTTAACCGTGGGCACTTGGTAACTAACTTAACGTTTATACCCCCTGAAAGTACACTTGGCAAGTGCGTATGTCTACGAAGTATTAAACACTCATTATATGCTAGCGCTACTAGCCCGAGTGGGGATGTCAAAACCTATGGATCCATATCTAAGATTCACGTTCACGGTTCAAAAACTGATGATTAAACGTTACCGAGCTAAAGGGAATGTTTATGCCGTTGTATAACCCACACGTATATAAGTTTAAGTACTTGTGCCTAGTATGTAAAACATAAAATCCGCATGTATTCTCAGTTCCCAAAATAAGTTAAAGTAAAAAGGGAATGCTATAACTCACAATGATATGTAGCAGTAAAGTAGTAGTCGGGAAAGGTGTGCAAGTAAATGGTCCGAAGTCCTCAACCTAAGTCAAATAGTACTAAGTCAGTAAATCATCTTAATAGGTTTAAAAGTATGTATTTAAGGTCTTAAGGGTCATCATCAATCATCATTAAACAAAAGGCGTAAAGTAGGTTTCGTTTATGAAAGTAGCTTAAAACAAAGTCTGACTTCAGTCAGTCACCACGGCCTCTACCCTTACTGAATTAAGGTAAGACCAGTGGCCATGGCTCCGTCTATGGGTCCCTTAAGTGTGTTAAAATTTACAGAACAAACTCGTCTTGGTTTGACCGTGGCGACGGTCTAAGTGCTAGTAGGTCAGAAATTTCTGCACAACGTTAAAGGACATAGTAACGATCGGAGGGCCATAAATCCTAAACCGTAACTCGGATTAAGACGAGTCCTATATGAAAAGTTATCTACTCGAAAAGTTCTATCTAAAAATCAAGGTTAGAACAGCCCAGGTTTAATGGTATGTTCCAAAAGCATCAGGTCAGTAGGTTTTGGACAGAAGCAGTGAGTTTAAAAGGGTTCCGGTGGTCTTGGTGCTTGATGTTCATCATGGTTCTCATCCTTGATGCATATAGCTTCAAGTGTACAACTCATGGATGTGTTTACATTATCTTAACCAAGTCTTGACCATCATAACCCTTGTGCAAATCTAAGACATGTGGCACAACTTCACTCAAGAGTTGTAAGTGTTTTGATGAACCAAAGTTACATCAAAGTCTTAGTTTTAACACATACATGAAATATGAAAGTAATACAACTAAGTTTTGACAATTATAACACAAGTGTGAGTCTAAGACATGTAGATCAACTCACTTAAGAGTTGTATGATGTTTGATGAACCAAAGTTACATCAAATCTTAGTTCTAACACTTACATGAACTTTAAGAGTAAAAACAAGTTACAAACTTAGATTATCAACTAGTAAAGTGTATGTAAGCTCTATAGCTTTTGTTTATGACAATTTAAGAAGACCATAAGCTAGATAACTTAGATCTTTTACAAGTATATGAAGTTATAACTAGTAAGTTACACTTCTATGTTCTTGAAACTTATAAAGTTAACTTTAAGTTCAAGAAAATCATGAGATCAAGACTAACTAGTAGTACTTGACCATTTAATCAACAAACATGGTATTTAAGTGCATAAAATAAAGAAACAAGTTAATTAAACAAGTAATAAGTTCAAGGGTTGCTCATACTTTAAAGATTCAACCAAAGTTGATCTTTAAGTAAAGTAAACTTTAAGTTTACTTCCATGACTTACAAGTATGATTTCAACAACAATGAACTTATATCTTTTGAAACAATATATGTAGAACATAAACTAGTAAGTTTAGTTCTTGTGTTCTTGATGAATACAAGATATTATGAAGAATCAAGACTAGCAAGTTAGATTCTTGGAACTAAGTAAGATTAACTAACAATTTCATGAAACAAACTAACAACAACAAGTAATCAAACACAAGTAACAAAAGATTAAAAGAAACAAAGTATGATGATGATTGAAGAGCACAAGGCCCACGGTTTTTGAAAGAAAAAGAGAAAGAAAGAAGTTGTTTCAAACACTTACAAGTATGAGAGAAAAAGAGAATAAAGTTTGAGGGAATTTGCAAGTAAAGTGTGTGTGTTTTTGAGAGAGCATACAAGTGAGAGTAATGAAGAAAAAATGAAGTCAAAACACCCCTTAGAGGGCTCCTAGCCGACGGTCATGGTGTGGGGGAGGGAGGATGGCTTTGTTTGTTGGTCACTAGTGTGAAAAGTCTTACAAAAGTGGGGTAATAAGGGTGCTTATATGGGGATTATATGATAACAAGATTCTAAAGGAAGTAACTAACTAGTTACATGTTAAATGGTACTTACAAGTTGCAAGAGTGGGCTAAATGGTCCATTACAAAATGTAGGGTGGGTTTATAAGCCCAAGTTCAAGAGTCCACTAGTTTAAAACAAGCCCAAGTTACTAACTAATAGCCTTAGTTAATTAAAATGATTAATAAATTTAATCATGAATGTAAATAATATCTAAAAATATTATTCGTGAAAGTTCCGGGTGTCACAAAGACGTTTCGGGCACTTAAAAGTCAAGTACGGGCAATCATAGCAACATGTAAATGTAATAACATACATTCGTTTAATCACACGTATTAATAATAATAATTATTAATAAATAAATGTTGGAAATTCTAGGGTCATTACACGGTGACATCTCTAAAGCAGCGGGTGTCTACAGCAAGACTAGTACAACAGCGGAAGCAGCTAACCTTAAGCACCTGAGAAAATCATGCTTAAAAACGTCAACACAAAGGTTGGTGAGCTATAGTTTAAGTATAACAGTATGTAAGGTAGGCCACGAGATTTCAGTACTACAAAGAGCGTTTCAAAATAGTATGATAAAGTATATGTTTAACCGTGGGCACTTGGTAACTAACTTAACGTTTATAACCCCCTGAAAGTACACTTGACAAGTGAGTATGTATACGAAGTATTAAACACCCGTTAAATGCTAGTGCTACTAGCTCGAGTGGGGATGTCAAACCCTATGGATCCATATCTAAGATTCGCGTTTACCGGTTCAAAAACCAATGACTAAACGTTACCGAGCTAAAGGGAATGTTTATGCCGTTGTATAACCCACACATATATATATAAAGTTTAAGTACTCGTGCCTAGTATGTAAAACATAAAATGCACATGTATTCTCAGTTCCCAAAATAGTTAAAGTAAAAAGGATGCTATAACTCACAGTGGTAAAGTAGTAGTAAAGTCGAGTCGGAAAGTAAGCAAGTATGTAGGTCCAGAAAGTTCTCAATGAAATGTCCCGTTCATATTGATTATAAACGTTCCTTATTAATTGATTTCGTTGCGAGGTTTTGACCTCTATATGAGACGTTTTTCAAAGACTATTCATTTTTAAAACAACCATAACCTTTATTTTATCAATAAAGGTTTTAAAAGCATTACGTAGATTATCAAATAATGATAATCTAAAATATACTGTTTACACATGACCATTACATAATGGTTTACAATAGAAATATATTACATCGACATATGTTTCTTGAATGCAGTTTTTACACAATATCATGCAAACATGGACTCCAAATCTTGTCCTTATTTTAGTATGCAACAGCGGAAGCTCTTAGTATTCACCTGAGAATAAACATTCTTTAAACGTCAACAAAAATGTTGGTGAGTTATAAGTTTAACCTATATATATCAAATCATAACAATAGACCACAAGATTTCATATCTCAATACACATCCCATACATAGAGATAAAAATCATTCATATGGTAAACACCTGGTAACCGACATTAACAAGATGCATATATAAGAATATCCCCATCATTCCGGGACACCCTTCGGATATAATATAAATTTCGAAGTACTAAAGCATCCGGTACGTTGGATGGGGTTTGTTAGGCCCAATAGATCTATCTTTAGAATTCGCGTCAATTAGGGTGTTTGTTCCCTAATTCTTAGATTACCAGACTTAAAAAGGGGCATATTCGATTTCGATAATTCAACCATAGAATGTAGTTTCACGTACTTATGTCTATTTTGTAAATCATTTATAAAACCTGCATGTATTCTCATCCCAAAAATATTAGATTTTAAAAGTGGGACTATAACTCACTTTCACAATATTTCCTTCCTCGGAAATAAGACTTGGCCACGGATAGATTGACGAACCTATACAAATATGTACATATATATCAAAGTATAATTAAAATATAATTACAACCATTTTTATTATGTTTTAAAGATTTGAGTGTATTAAGTCAGCTGTCCTCGTTAATAACCTACAACTAGTTGTCCACAATTAGATGTACAGAAATAAATCGATATATATTATCTTGAATCAATCCACGACCCAGTGTATACACGTCTCAGGCTAGATTACAACTCAAAGTATATATATTTTTGGAATCATCCTCAACCCTGTATAGCAAACTGCAACATTACTGCATATAGAGTGTCTATGGTTGTTCCAAATAATATATATACACGGGTCGATATGATATGTTAAAACATTTGCATACATGTCTATGGTATCCCAAGATTACATAATATATTAGAATACATGTATAATACAATATAAGTTAGCTAGGATATGATTTGTATAGATTTGTTAAACATTTCCCGTAGCTAAAAAGATCAAAAATATCCAATCTTGTTTTACCCATAACTTCTTCATTTTAAATCCGTTTTGAGTGAATCAAATTGCTATGGTTTCATATTGAATTCTAATTTAAGAATCAAAATAGAAAAAGTATCAGCTTATAGTCAAAAATTTAAGTTACATGTCAATTACTAAAGAGGTAGCCATTTCCGTTGAAAGAACGACATCTTGATGACCATTTTGAAAAACATACTTTCACTTTGAGTTTAACAAAGATTTTTGGATATAGTTTCATGTTCATATGAAAAATCATTTTCCCAGAAGAACAACTTTTAAATCAAATTTATCATATTTTTTAATTATCCAAACCAAAACAGCCCCCGGTTTCACTACGACGGCGTATATCCGATTTTATGGTGTTCATCGTGTTTCCAGGTTTTAAATCATTAAGTTAGCATATCATATATATATAGAACATGTGTTTAGTTTATTTTAAAAGTCAAGTTAGAAGGATTAACTTTTGTTTGCGAACAAGTTTAGAATTAACTAAACTATGTTCTAGTGATTACAAGTTTAAACCTTCGAATAAGATAGCTTTATATGTATGAATCGAATGACGTTATGAACATCATTACTACCTAAAGTTTTCTGGATAAAACTACTGGAAATGAGAAAAATGGATCTAGCTTCAAAGGATCCTTGGATGGCTTGAAAGTTCTTGAAGCAGAATCATGACACGAAAACAATTCAAGTAAGATTTTCACTCGAAATAAGATTGTTATAGTTGTAGAAATTGAATCAAAGTTTGAATATGAATATTACCTTGGATTAGAAAAGGATAACCTACTGTAAATAACAAAGGTTCCTTGATCTTAGATGATTACTTGGAATGGATTAGAAAGCTTGGAAGTAGACTTGCAAACTTGGAAGTATTCTTGATTTTTATGCAACTATACTTATGGAATTTATGAAGAACAATTAGAACTTGAAGATGGAACTTGAGAGAGATCAATTAGATGAAGAAAATTGAAGAATGAAAGTGTTTGTAGGTGTTTTTGGTCATTAGTATATGGATTAGATATAAAGGATATGTAATTTTGTTTTCATGTAAATAAGTCATGAATGATTACTAATATTTTTGTAATTTTATGAGATATTTCATGCTAGTTGCCAAATGATGGTTTCCACATATGTTAGGTGACTCACATTGGCTGCTAAGAGCTAATCATTGAAGTATATATACCAATAGTACATACATCTAAAAGCTGTGTATTGTACGAGTACGAATAAGAGTGCATACGAGTAGAATTGTTGATGAAACTGAACGAGGATGTAATTGTAGGCATTTTTGTTAAGTAGAAGTACTTTGATATGTGTCTTGAAGTCTTTCAAAAGTGTAAGTATACATATCAAAACACAACATGTATATACATTCTAATGAAGTCGTTAAGTCTTCGTTAGTCGTTACATGTAAGTGTTGTTTTGAAACCTTTAAGTTAACGATCCTGTTAAATGTTGTTAACCCAATGTTTATTATATCTAAAGAGATGTTAAATTGTTACATTATCATGATATTATGATATATAATATATCTTAGTATGATATATATACAGTTAAATGTCGTTACAACGATAATCATTACATATATGTCTCGTTTTGTAATTCTTGAGTTAGTAGTCTTGTTTTTACATATGTAGTTCATTGTTAACACACTTAATGATATATTTAAATATCATTTTATCATGTTATATATAGTGTATCAATATCTTAATATGATACATATGTATTTAGTAGACGTTATCATAACGATAATCGTTATATATATCATTTCGAGTTTCTTAACTTAGTAATCTCATTTATTATGTATATCACACATTGTTAATATACTTAATGAGATAATTACTCGTCATAATCTCATGTCAACCGTATATATATGTATATATATACCACAACATGTAGTTTTTTACAAATTTGTAACGTTCGCGAATCGCCGGTCAACTTGGGTGATCAATTGTCTATATGAAACTTATTTCATTTAATCAAGTCTTAACAAGTTTGATTGCTTAACATGTTGGAAACACTTAATCATGTAAATAACAATTTCATTTAATATATATAAACATGGAAAAGTTCGGGTCACTACAGTACCTACCCGTTAAATAAATTTCATCCCGAAATTTTAAGTAGCTGGAGGTGTTGACGTATCTTCTAGAAATAAGTGCGGCTATTTCTTCTTCATCTGATCTTCTCATTCCCAGGTGAACTCGGGTCCTTTACGAGCATTCCATCAAACTTTAACAATTGGTATCTTGTTTTGCTTAAGTCTTTTAACCTCACGATCCATTATTTCGACGGGTTCTTCAACGAATTGCAGTTTTTCGTTGATTTGGATTTCGTCTAACTGAATTGTGAGATCTTCTTTAGCAAAACATTTCTTCAAATTTGAGACATGGAAAGTGTTATCTACAACCACGAGTTGTTGTGGTAATTCAAGTCGGTAAGCTACTGGTCCGACACGATCAATAATCTTGAATGGTCCTATATACCTTGGATTTAATTTCCCTCGTTTACCAAATCGAACAACGCCTTTCTAAGGTGCAACCTTAAGCATGACCATCTCACCAATTTCAAATTCTATATCTTTTCTTTTAATGTCGGCGTAGCTCTTTTGTCGACTTTGGGCGGTTTTCAACCGTTGTTGAATTTGGATGATCTTCTCGGTAGTTTCTTATATTATCTCCGGACCCGTAATCTGTCTATCCCCCACTTCACTCCAATAAATTGGAGACCTGCACTTTCTACCATAAAGTGCTTCAAACGGCGCCATCTCAATGCTTGAATGGTAGTTGTTGTTGTAGGAAAATTCTGCTAACGGTAGATGTCAATCCCAACTGTTTCCGAAATCAATAACACATGCTCGTAGCATGTCTTCAAGCATTTGTATCGTCCTTTTGCTCTACCCATCAGTTTGTGGATGATAGGCAGTACTCATGTCTAGATGAGTTCCTAATGCTTGCTGTAATGTCTACCAGAATCTTGAAATAAATCTGCCATCCCTATCAGAGATAATAGAGATTGGTATTCCATGTCTGGAGACGACTTCCTTCGAATACAGTCATGCTAACTTCTCCATCTTGTCACCTTCTCTTATTGGTAGGAAGTGTGCTGATTTGGTGAGATGATCAACTATTACCCAAATAGTAACAAAACCACTTGCAGTCCTTGGCAATTTAGTGATGAAATCCATGGTAATGTTTTCCCATTTCCATTCCGGGATTTCAGGTTGTTGTAGTAGACCTGATGGTTTCTGATGTTTAGCTTTGACCTTAGAACACGTCAAACATTCTCCTACATATTTAGCAATATCGGCTTTCATACCCGGCCACCAAAAGTGTTTCTTGAGATCTTTATACATCTTCCCCGCTCCGGGATGTATTGAATATCTGGTTTATGTGCTTCCTTAAGTACCATTTCTCTCACATCTCCAAACCTTGGTAGCCAAATTCTATCAGCCCTATATCGGGTTTCGTCTTCCCGAATATTAAGATGTTTCTCTGATCCTTTGGGTATCTCATTCTTCAACTTTCCTTCTTTTACAACCCCCTGTTGCGCCTCCTTTATTTGAGTAGTAAGGTTAGTACGAATAATTATATTCATAGATTTTACCCGTATAGGTTCTCTGTACTTTCTACTCAAAGCATTAGCTACCACATTCGCCTTCCCCGGGTGGTATCGAATCTCAAAATCATAATCATTCAATAGTTCAATCCACCTGCATTGTCTCATATTCAGTTGCTTCTGATTAAATATATGTTGGAGACTTTTGTGGTCGGAATATATAATACTTTTGACCCCATATAAATAATGCCTCCAAGTCTTTAATGCAAAAACAACAGCACCCGATTCCAAATCGTGAGTCGTATAATTTTGCTAGTGAATCTTCAATTGTCTAGACGCATAAGCAATCACCTTCGTTCGTTGCAATAATACACAACCGAGACCTTGCTTTGATGTGTCAAAATAAATCACAAAATCATCATTCCCTTCAGGCAATGACAATATAGGTGCCGTAGTAAGCTTTTTCTTCAATAACTGAAACGCCTTCTCTTGTTCATCCTTCCATTCAAATTTCTTCCCTTTATGCGTTAATGCAGTCAAGGGTTTTGCTATTTTGGAGAAATCTTGGATGAATCTTCTGTAGTAACCAGCCAATCCTAAAAATTGAGGTATATGCTTCGAAGTTTTTGGGGTTTCCCACTTTTCAACGGTTTCGATCTTTGCAGGGTCCACCTGGATACCTTCTTTGTTCACTATGTGACCGAGGAATTGAACTTCTTTCAACCAAAATGCACACTTTGAAAACTTAGCGTACAGTTTTTCTTTCCTCAATACTTCTAGCACTTTTCTCAAATGTTCTTCGTGCTCTTTATTATTCTTTGAGTAAATAAGTATGTCATCGAAGAAAACAATGACAAACTTGTCAAGATATGGCCCACACATTCGGTTCATAAGGTCCATGAACACAGCTGGTGCGTTAGTCAATCCAAACGGTATAACCATAAACTCGTAATGACCATAACACATCCTAAAAGCAGTTTTTGGAATATCATCCTCCTTTACTCGCATTTGATGATATCCAGAACGTTAATCGATTTTTGAATAAACCGACGAGCCTTGTAGTTGATCAAATAAGTCGTCAATTCTCGGCAGTGGATAACGGTTCTTGATGGTAAGTTTATTCAACTCTCTGTAGTCAATACACAACCTAAATGTACCATCCTTCTTCTTGACAAACAAAACAGGAGCTCCCCATGGTGATGCGCTTGGTCGAATGAAACCACATTCTAATAGTTATTGCAGTTAGCTTTGCAGTTCTTTCATCTCGCTGGGTGCGAGTCTGTAAGGAGCACGAGATATTCGTGCAGCTCCTGGTACAAGATCTATTTGAAATTCAACAGATCGATGTGGAGGTAGTCCCGGTAATTCTTTCGGAAATACATCGGGAAATTCTTTTGCGACAAGAACATCATTGATGCTCTTTTCTTCAGTTTGTACTTTCTCGACGTATGCTAGAACAGCATAGCAACCTTTTCTTATTAGTTTTTGTGCCTTCAAATTACTAATAAGATGTAGCTTCGTGTTGCCCTTTTCTCCGTACACCATTAAGGGTTCTCCTTCTTCTCGTACAATGCGAATTGCATTTTTGTAACATACGATCTCTGCTTTCATCTCCTTTAGCCAGTCCATGCCAACTATTACATCAAAAGTCCCTAACTCTACTGGTATCAAATCAATCTTAAATATTTCGCTACCCAGTTTAATTTCTCGATTCCAGCATATATAATCTGCTGAAATTAATTTACCGTTTGCTAATTCGAGTAAAAATTTACTATCCAACGGCGTCAATGGACAACTTAATTTAGCACAAAAATCTCTACTCATATAGCTTCTATCCGCACCCGAATCAAATAAAACGTAAGCAGATTTATTGTCAATAAGAAATGTACCCGTAACAAGTTCCGGGTCTTCCTGTGTCTTTGCCGCATTAATATTGAAAACTCTTCCGCGGCCTTGTCCATTCGTGTTCTCCTGGTTCGGGCAATTTCTAATAATGTGGCCCGGTTTTCCATATTTATAACAAACTACATTGGCATAACTTGCTCCGACACTACTTGCTCTGCCATTACTCGTTCCGACACCATTTGTTCCTTTCGTTCTATTAACCCCTGGTCCGTAGACCTCACACTTCGCCGCGCTATAACCATTTCTTTTACACTTGTTGCAAAATTTGGTGCAGAACCCCGAGTGATACTTTTCACACCTTTGGCATAGCTGCTTCTGATTGTTGTTGTTGTTGCGGTTGTTATTGTTGTTGGGATGATTGTTGTAGTTGTTGTTGTTATTGTTGTGCCGTTTGTTGTAGTTGCGATTGATGTTGCGATTGTTAAGATAGTTGTTGTTGTATTGGTAACTCTTATCACCGTTTTCCTCCCACTTTCTTTTGACTAGCTTCAAGTTGGCCTCTTCGGCCGCCTGTTCTTTAATTCTTCCCTCAATCTGGTTCACTAGTTTGTGAGCCATTCTACATGCCTTTTGTATGGAGGCAGGCTCGTGTGAACTTATATCTTCTTGGATTCTCTCCGTTAACCCTTTCACAAATGCGTCGATCTTCTCTTCCTCATCTTCAAACGCTCTCGGACACAATAGGCACAATTCTTTGAATCGTCTTTCGTACGAAGTAATATCGAATCCCTGTATTCGTAACCCTCTAAGTTCTGACTTGAGCTTATTGACCTCGGTTCTGGGACGGTACTTCTCATTCATCAAGTGCTTGAATGCTGACTACGGTAGCACGTAAGCAGCATCTTGTCCCACTTGCTCTAGATAGGTACTCCACCATGTTAACGCAATACCTGTGAAGGTATGCATAGCGTACTTCACTTTGTCTCCTTCAGCACACTTACTTATGACAAACACCGATTCAACTTTCTCGGTCCACCGTTTCAATCCGATTGGTCCTTCGGTCCCATCAAATTCTGAACGTTTGCAGGCAGTGAATTCCTTGTAGGAGCATCCTACACGATTTCTTGCGCCGTTAGCTGTATTGCTAGATTCAAAGTTATTGTTGGTATGTAGCGCCGCCTATACTGCAGCTATGTTTGAAGCAAGAAAGGCACGAAATTCCTCTTCGCTCATATTCAAGGTGTGTCGAGTAGTCGGTTCCATTTCCTTCAAAATAGTCAAATGAAACAAGTTAATCATACAGAATATTAAGAGTAGTCAATAGTATCTCGTAGCATAATATGAACTCATTTATAAAAGCTTTTTCTTCATATTAGCGTTTTATAAGTTTAAATTTGGGTACTACCTACCCGTTATGTTCATACTTAGTAGCTAATATACAATTCAACTACTACAATTCCATATGAAAAACTGATTATAATAATATATCACATACAAATATTCTTCAAACTTACAACTTCGCTATATTACATATAACATGAAATATAGTACACTATGATACAGGACAGTTTTGAAGATAAATCTAGTTAATACGCAAGTTTTTCAGCAAAGGAAATAAAGACACGTAATTCATAAGTCCAGAAACAAGTCATGCATTCTGGTTTTACTAAGATGACTTCCCATCCTTGATTTTGTGGAAAGTAACCGTTATGACCATTGGCTAGGCAGCAGGTTGTAATGTCATCAAACGGACGAGGGTTTCGTAATGTCCAACAGCCCCGTAGCAATCTAAAAACTTTATTTCTTACCCCAACTACTGAGTCCGTCACTTGTGAGAATGTTTTATTTAAAAGTTTCAACCCAATGTTCTTTTTCTCCATTTGATGAGAAGCGAACATCACTAACCCGTAAGCATAACATGCTTCTTTATGTTGCATGTTAGAAACTCTTTCTAATTCATGAAATCCTATGTTGGGATATGTTAAGTCAAAATAGGTTCTTAACCCGTAGCATAAAATTGCATTTGGGTTCCCCGCATTTAACGCTTTAAAGAAAACACGGCGTAACATAAAGTCTCCCCAATGTGATATACCTCACCTATCAAAGGAAAGCCTTTTTTAAACTAAGGCATTTCTGGAAAGTCTTTCAAATGTTTGACAAGTTAATTTCGCCATAACTAAATGTACTAATGAATTCTGACCGACTCTAGACAAGATTTCCTCGATCATATCCTCTGGTAGGTCTTCTAAAATATTCGGTTGTCCACCCTTAACGTCCATTTTGTTTTTATACTGTAAAATAGACAAGGATTAGATTCGTAATAACAAACAATACAAGCAATTTTTACATAGAACAAAAAATACAAGCACACTACAATACATTTATTACATAACATGCTCACACCCCTCTAATCTGAATCACTGGTTTCTTCTTCTTCGAACTTGGTTCTTTTTCCTAATTTTCTAGGGATATATGATGTTCCTCTAATACGATCCGTCGTTTTCCACATTGGTTTAGAAAAACCTGGTGGTTTAGAGGTTCCCGGGTTATTGTCACGATATTGAAAATACGGGTGTTGACGGTATATATAAAGTTCATCGGGGTCGGAATCAGATTTCTCTATTTTGATGCCTTTTCCCTTATTATTTTCTTTTGCCTCATTAAATTGGGTTGGGGTAATTTCTATAACATCAACGGAATCCTCATCAGGATCCGATTCATCGGAAAATTGGTAATTTTCCTAATATTTTGCTTCCTTAGCGGAAACACCATTGACCATTATTAACTTTGGTCCATTGGTTGAGGATTTTCTTTTATTTGACCGGTTTTCTGTGGTTCCTACTATTCCCCCCTCCGGAACCTCTTCTTCTTCCGGTTCCTCTTCTTCTGGTTCCTCTTCTTCCGGTTCCTCTTCTTCCGGTTCCGTTTCCTCTTCTTCCGGTTCTTCGAGAACTTGTGAATCTTGCCAATATATATTCAACTCTTCGTTATTATTTGGTGAGTCAATGGGATTTGTGCTAGAGGTAGACATCTATCACACAATATCAAACATGTTAAGAGATTAATATATCACATAATATTTACATGTTAATAATATATAGTTTCCAACAAAAATGATAAGCAATCATTTTTAAAGAAAACACGGTCGAAGTCCAGAGTCACTAATGCATCCTAACAAACTCGATAAGACACACTAATGCAAATTTTCTGGTTCTCTAAGACCAATGCTCGGATACCAACTGAAATATCCCGTTCATATTGATTATAAACGTTCCATATTAATTGATTTCGTTGCGAGGTTTTGACCTCTATATGAGACGTTTTTCAAAGACTGCATTCATTTTTAAAACAACCATAACCTTTATTTTATCAATAAAGATTTTAAAAGCATTACGTAGATTATCAAATAATGATAATCTAAAATATACTGTTTACACATGACCATTACATAATGGTTTACAATAGAAATATATTACATCGACATATGTTTCTTGAATGCAGTTTTTACACAATATCATACAAACATGGACTCCAAATCTTGTCCTTATTTTAGTATGCAACAGCGGAAGCTCTTAATATTCACCTGAGAATAAACACGCTTTAAACGTCAACAAAAATGTTGGTGAGTTATTGGTTTAACCTATATATATCAAATCGTAACAATAGACACAAGATTTCATATTTCAATACACATCCTATACATAGAGATAAAAATCATTCATATGGTGAACACCTGGTAACCGACATTAACAAGATGCATATATAAGAATATCCCCATCATTCCGGGACACCCTTCGGATATGATATAAATTTCGAAGTACTAAAGCATCCGGTACTTTGGATGGGGTTTGTTAGGCCCAATAGATCTATATTTAGGATTCGCGTCAATTAGGGTGTCTGTTCCCTAATTCTTAGATTACCAGACTTAAAAAAAAGGGGCATATTCGATTTTGATAATTCAACCATAGAATGTAGTTTCACGTACTTGTGTCTATTTTGTAAATCATTTATAAAACCTGCATGTATTCTCATCCCAAAAATATTAGATTTTAAAAGTGGGACTATAACTCACTTTCACAGATATTTCCTTCCTCGGAAATAAGACTTGGCCATGGATCGATTCACGAACCTATACAAATATGTACATATATATCAAAGTATGATCAAAATATAATTACAACCATTTTTATTATGTTTTAAAGATTTGAGTGTATTTAGTCAGCTGTCCTCGTTAATAACCTACAACTAGTTGTCCACAGTTAGATGTACAGAAATAAATCGATATATATTATCTTGAATCAATCCATGACCTAGTGTATAAACGTCTCAGGCTAGATCACCACTCAAAGTATATATATTTTTGGAATCATCTTCAACCATGTATAGCTAACTCCAACATTACTGCATATAGAGTGTCTATGGTTGTTCCAAATAATATATATACATGGGTCGATATGATATGTCAAAACATTTGCATACATGTCTATGGTATCCCAAGATTACATAATATATTAGAATACATGTATAATACAATATAAGTTAGCTAGGATATGATTTATATAGATTTGTTAAACATTTCCCGTAGCTAAAAAGATCAAAAATATCCAATCTTGTTTTACCAATAACTTCTTCATTTTAAATCCGTTTTGAGTGAATCAAATTGTTATGGTTTCATATTGAACTCTAATTTAAGAATCCAAATAGAAAAATTATAGGTTTATTGTCGGAAATTTAAGTTACATGTCAATTACTAAAGAGGTAGTCATTTCCGTCGAAAGAACGACATCTTGTTGACCATTTTGAAAAACATACTTTCACTTTGAGTTTAACCAAGATTTTTGGATATAGTTTCATGTTCATATGAAAAATCATTTTTTCAGAAGAACAACTCTTAAATCAAAGTTTATCGTAGTTTTTAATTATCCAAACCAAAACAGCCCCCGATTTCACTACGACGGCGTATATCCGATTTTATGTTGTTCATCGTGTTTCCAGGTTTTAAATCATTAAGTTAGCATATCATATAGATATATAACATGTGTTTAGTTGATTTTAAAAGTCAAGTTAGAAGGATTAACTTTTGTTTACAAACAAGTTTAGAATTAACTAAACTATGTTCTAGTGATTATAAGTTTAAACCTTCGAATAAGATAGTTTTATATGTATGAATCGAATGATGTTATGAACATCATTACTACCTCAAGTTTTCTAGATAAAACTACTGGAAATGAAAAAAATGGATCTAGCTTCAAAGGATCCTTGGATGGCTTGAAAGTTCTTGAAGAAGAATCATGACACGAAAACAGTTCAAGTAAGATTTTCACTCGAAATAAGATTGTTATAGTTGTTGAAATTGATTCAAAGTTTGAATATGAATATTACCTTGAATTAGAAAGATAACCTACTGTAAATAACAAAGGTTCCTTGATCTTAGATGATTACTTGGAATGGATTAGAAAGCTTGGAAGTAGACTTGCAAACTTGGAAGTATTCTTGATTTTTATGAAACTATACTTATGGAATTTATGAAGAACACTTAGAACTTGAAGATGGAACTTGAGAGAGATTAATTAGATGAAGAAAGTTGAAGAATGAAAGTGTTTGTAGGTATTTTTGGTCATTGGTATATGGATTAGATATAAAGGATATGTAATTTTGTTTTCATGTAAATAAGTCATGAATGATTACTAATATTTTTGTAATTTTATGAGATATTTCATGATAGTTGCCAAATGATGGTTCCCACATGTGTTAGGTGACTCACATGGGCTGCTAAGAGCTGATCATTGGAGTGTATATACCAAGAGTACATACATCTAAAAGCTGTGTATTGTACGAGTACGAATACGGGTGCATACGAGTAGAATTGTTGTTGAAACTGAACGAGGATGTAATTTTAAGCATTTTTGTTAAGTAGAAGTAATTTGATATGTGTCTTGAAGTCTTTTAAAAGTGTAAGAATAAATATCAAAACACAACATGTATATACATTCTAATGGAGTCGTTAAGTCTTCGTTAGTCATTACATGTAAGTGTTGTTTTGAAACCATTAAGTTAATGATCATGTTAAATGTTGTTAAACCAATGTTTATTATATCTAAAGAGATGTTAAATTGTTACATTATCATGATATTATGATATATAATATATCTTAGTATGATATATATACAGTTAAATGTCATGACAACGATAATCATTACATATATGTCTCGTCTCGTAATTCTTGAGTTAGTAGTCTTGTTTTTACATATGTAGTTCATTGTTAACACACTTAATGATATATTTAAATATCATTTTATCATGTTAAATATAGTGTATCAATATCTTAATATGATGCATATGTATTTAGTAGACGTTATCATAACGATAATCGTTATATATATCATTTCGAGTTTCTTAACTTTGTAATCTCATTTCTTATGTATATCACACATTGTTAATATACTTAGTGAGATACTTACTCATCATAATCTCATGTCAACCATATATATATATATATATGTATATATATACCACAACATGTAGTTTTTTACAAATTTGTAACGTTCGTGAATCGCCGGTCAACTTGGGTGATCAATTGTCTATATGAAACTTATTTCTTTTAATCAAGTCTTAACAAGTTTGATTGCTTAACATGTTGGAAACACTTAATCACGTAAATAACAATTTCATTTAATATATATAAACATGGAAAAGTTCGGGTCACTACACTCAACCTAAGTCAAAAGTACTAAGTCAGTAAATCGTTCCAATAGGTTTAAAAGTATGTAAATTAGGTCTTAAAGGTCATCATCATTCATCATCAAACAAAAGGTGTAAAGTAAGTTTCATTCAAGAAAAGAGTTTAAAACAAAGGCTGACTTCGATCAGTCACCACGTCCTCTATACCTACTAAATAAGGTGAGACCAGTGGCCATGGCTCTGTATATGAGTTCTTTAGTTGTGGTAAAAATTCTAGAAGCAAACTCGTCTTTTTTTGACCGTGGCGACGGTCTAAGTGCGAGTAGGTCACAATTTTCAGCACAACGTTAAAAGGACATAGTAACGTTCGGAGGGCCATAGATCCTAAACCGTAACTCGGATTAAGATGAGTCTTAAATGAAAAGTTATCTACACGACCTGAGGAAACTGAAAATCATCTTTACAACAGCCCAGGTGGTCTTACCAGTTCCAGAAAACAGTAAACATTAAGTTCCGATGGTTTCTTGGTGCTTGATGTTCATCACGCTTCTCATCCTTGATGCATATAGCTTCAAGTGTACAACTCGTTGATGTGTTTGCATCATCTTAACCAAGGTTTGACCATCATAATACTTGTGTAAGTCTAAGATATGTAGCACAACTCATTTAAGTGTTGCAAGTAGCTTGATGAACCAAAGTTACATCAAAATCTTAGATCCGACACATACATGAACTATAAAAGTAATATTGAACTACAAACTTGAAAGTAAACTAACTAATCAAGATCTTAAGATGTAGAACATAGTTCTTAGTTAGATCTTGAAGATCCAAGACCCAAAGGTCTAGATCTAAAGTTATTAAGTTATATCCTAAGTAATAATACTTGAATCTTTACTTTAATGAAACCATAAGTTACAAAACTTAGATTTTCATCTTGTAAAGTGTATGTAAGCTTACAAGCTTTTGTTTATGACAAAATAAGTAGACCATAAGCTATAGAAACTTAGATCTTTCATAAGTATTTGAAGTTATAACTATGAAGTTATACTTCTATGTTCTTGAACTTTTAAAGCTAACTTTTGCTTAAGAAAAATGAGATTAAAGTTAACTAGTAACACTTGACCAACAACAACCATAATCATGATTTTAAAACATGTTCAAAATGAAGACATAAACTAAATAAATAAGTAACTAGTTCATGGTTGTTCATACTTTAAAGATTCAAGCCAAAGTCTTGATCTTTAAGGAAAGTAAACTTTAAGTTTACAATCATGAATCACAAGTATGGTTTTTACAACACATGAACTTTAATCTTTTAAAACTTTAAAGGTAGAACCATAAACTAGTAAGTCTAGATTCTTGTGTGTTCTTGTAAATACAAGATAGAATGAAGAACAAACTAAAGAGTTTGATTCTTATTAACATGTAAGTAAATAATAACTAAGAACAAGTAACAAATCAACAACAATGAACAAGTATTAAGACAAGCAAGAATGATGATGATTTATGTGTAGCTAGGCTACGGTTTTGGTGAAGAGGAAAAGAAAGAAAAGCAAGTTTGATATTTACAAAATGTAGAGAAAGATGAGAGCAAAAGTTGAGAGAAAAGTGAGAAGTAATTTGTGTATGTGAGGAAATGAGAGAAACTAGTAAGTAAGTAATACAAAAATGAAAGTGGAACACTCCCCCATGGAGCCTAATACCGTCGGTAATCATAAGGGAAAGGGGGGAAGGAGAAGTCCATGAGGTCCTTGCATGTATTTGACTAAAAAGATGGTTATTAGGAGAGCTTGCATGGGAACATGGTGTAATGGTGTTGTAACTAGATTCCATAAGTATTAAACAACTAGTTAAGTCTAAATGTAATGCTTACATGAAAGATGAGTTAACAAGTCCATTTAAGTGTGTAGGGTGGGCTTCTAAGCCCATGTACAATTATAAAGCCCAAGTATCCATGTAAGTAACAAATAATACATTAAAGCCCAAGTAATTAACTAGTAGTCTTAGTTAATTAAAATGATTAATAAAACTTAATCATGTATGTAAATAATATTCAAAAATATTATTCGTGTAAAGTTCATGTATCACAAAGACGAATCGGGGCATTCAAAGTTAATCGTGGTAACAAGTAAATGTATATAAACAATAAATTCAATAAAACACAAGTATTAATAATAATTATTAATTAATAAACGTTTGAAAATCCAGGGTCGTTACAGAATTGGTCCTGTAAACCTGTTATCAGCAATGTTATGTGTGTTCATTTTCACCTCTGAGTATCTCACCATTCTCAATCCTTGAACAGAAGGGACCGGTATGTTTGCATTCCTGCAAGAGGTTAGTGCATCATTTATAAAAATACAGTAAAACCTTTCACAGGGAATGTACTTGTTGTGAGTCTTTTCAACTTGAGCCTGAACCAAGTCCCATATCAGAGCAACATAATTTGGATTCTCAACTCTTATAAAAGAGTACAACCTTAGCATGGTAATTGTCATTCTGCCGGTATCCTATGTTGTCAGCAGTAAGCACCTATTGATGATCGAGAAGATCTCGTACCACCTCTAATGGAGATACTTCTTTTGAAAGTACCTTAGTGGAATAGTTGTATCTCCACTGTAATCCAAGTCACAAATAGAATTAAGCATGGCAACATTTGACGGGAATTTCGGAGAATTATTAACAACAGGAAGATGGAAAATCCTCCTGAAGTCAGCCTTGGTGATTGATCTCCTTCCCTCTATTCCTCTCAATAGGAAAGAGAAATGAGCAGGTTTGCTTGAGGGTTTTAAGCAGTCAGAAGTGTCTCTTCCAAAAATCTAATAGATCTATGAAGAATCTTCAGATCCTATTCAGGTAAAATCACTGTGTAGCTCAAAGCACCCCAGATCTGATGCTGTTCAATAATGGACAACCAATAGTTTCCTGGAATGTTGGTTTCAGACATGATGAAATAATTTTTCGCCATTTACTTCTTGATAAGAACCACAAGATGTTATGAATAATCATATGTCTTTATTCTTATTTCCTTAAAATCTTTTTATCATATTATAATTCTACAAATTTTTATGGATTTTATAAGTTATATAACCTTTTATTCCAAAATATTCATAAGTAAATGTAAATCATGAAATCCATTTAGTATTTTGACTATTTGACCATTTGACTTATTTTCTCAACATTCATACATATTCATACAATATTCATCAAACAAACAATCTGATTTTTAGGTCAATATTTATCAAACAAACAATCCAAAATTAAACAATACATAGCCAATCTAGCACAAAACATCAGATTCGGATACATCAGAATCTGATTTTTAGGTCTGATTTGGATACCAACACTACTTATCACTCCAAAATTTATGAACAAGATTCGCATACAAGAGATTCTGATACATATGATATGATTTAAGTGTCGTAATCTAACCAATTTACTAGATTCGAATATATGAGAATCTCATATATTTCAAGTTAAAACACGGAAGATTCAGATACAACATAATAATCAAACTCTATGCACTTAATAATGTAAGATCTAGTCATATATGCATTCAATTCAATTATCAGATTCACAGTCAATCAAGTAAAGTACATATTCGCATGTTTTGGTCAAGAACTAATTCATATATTTCAGATCTAACATATTCGGATACATTAGAATCAATCAATCTTTAATTAAACATACAATCTAAGTCATTTGTATGTAATATCCATATATCAATCATCAATTAATCTCAGAATAACATCAATGAATTATACAAATCTGTTTATTCTTATTTTCAGATTCGCATATCTCAGAATTAATCATTTATGTTATCTAATCATGAATGGATATTTTCTGTTTTAGTATTATTCAAACAACTCAGATCTATTCATTCATAAGAAAAACATGAATAAAAGTAGATTTACCAAAGTTTGAGATTGAGATTGGTCACAGATTCGTACGCAAATGTCAGATTAAGATATAATTTGGATTTGAGAGAATTTTGAAAATCTACGTAATTTTAATTTTGAATCTTCTATTTATATGCTGAATCTGAGGTCAAAGTTGGGCCTTACCGAATCTGTTACCGGATGGGCCTTATAACTGAATGTCAGTCCATTAAGTCCAAGAATCCAATTTTTTAAACTTAACATGTTAAACTTAGCATTTATTCATAAAATATCAACTCTTTTTGGATTTTAAATCTTTTCCAATTTTTAGGATTTTTCAAAAATTAAATTTGTACTTATTGATTTTGAACAATGTACAAATTTTCAGTTGATACCAATTATTAAACTGGTTGCATACGGAGATGTATACAAGCCAAAGTGAATGTATTTTGTTTGACTGATAAAAATTCCATTTGGTAATTGTTTGACTTGCAACCCCAAGAAGAAATTGAGCTCAAGTATGCTCATTTCGAATTTATTGGCCATGAGGTCACCAAATTATTTGCAAAGGGACAGGGATGTGGAACCAAAAAAATATCATCAACGTAAATTTGAACTAAAAGGATGTGACCGTGATGTCTAGGGATTAAGAGCGTTGTATCAATTATTCCACGAGAGAAGTCATTTTCCAGCAAGTACTTTGTCAAGGTCTCGTACCATGCACGTGGTGCTTGGTTTAAACCATACAAAGCTTTATCCAAGTAGTTAATGTGGTGTGGATGAATAGGATCAAAAAAACATTCGGGTTGATCAACATAAACTTCCTCTTGAAGTTGACCGTTGGGAAAAGCAGTTTGACATCCATTTGAAACACCATAAACTTCTTATAAGAAGCATACATAAGAAAAATAAGAATAGCCTCAATCCTTGCTACCGGATCAAATGTCTCATAGTTGTCAATACCCTCTTGTTTTTAGTATCCTTTGGCCACAAGAAGTGCCTTGTTTCGAACCACAACTCCATCAGAATCTTTCTTGTTCTTGAAAATTCACATACCCGATTTGTTGTTGACCCCTTGGTCTTAGAACTAATCGCCATACTTTCAATCGTTCAAATTGACCTATTTCCTCTTGCATAGCTATCACCCAGTTTAGATCAAGTAAATCTTGAGCAACCGAAGTTGGTTCAATCTTACTTAGAAAGGCAGTTTACAAACATAGATTACGAGTAGCCCTTCGAGTAGTAACTGGAGCATTAGCATCACCAATAATAAGATCAATCAGATGACTCCTAGTCCATCGATTGGTATGTGGAAGAGGTTCAGGATTGGTAGAATTAATTGAAACATCAACCGTTGTTAAAGTTAATCCATGATCCTCTTGTTCTGAAGCAACAACTTGCATTGATTCTAATTGATTAAACGAAGAAACATCTAGAGTTGAATCAAGTGATGCATCCTGAAACGAATCAAGATTAACATCTGGAGGTGGGAGAGATGATGAAGATGCAACAGGTGAATCAGTTAATGTTGTGTCTTCATCAATGAGACTAGGTTGTGTCTCAAGAGAAATTGATTGAATTGGTGTAATCGGTATGGCATGAACATCTGAGTTTCATTGAGAAGAATAAAGAGTATCAAACAAGATATCCAGTTCCTCTGTAGTTACTGTAGGAACACCCTTCTTGGAGAAAATTGAGTTACATGCTGAAGAAGTAGAAGCCAGGTTCGGATCAGGTTTTGAACTGAGTTGTTCAAAAGCCATTCCTGATAACTCATCAAAAAGAACATTGATGCTTTCCTTTATCGTCTTTCTCCTTTTGTGATAGACACGATAAGCTATTTTGTTCAACGAGTAACTGAGAAAAAATGGCCTGATCACCATGAGCATCAAACGTTCCTAGGTTGTCAAAGTCGTTAAGAACATAGCATATACAACCAAATACACGAAAATATTTTACGTTCGGGCATCTACAACATAATACTCATAAGGTGTTTTATCAAATCGTTTGTTGATGATTGAGCGGTTTTGGGTATAACATGCAGGTGAAATGGCCTCACCCCACATTTCTAGAGGTAGTTTGGAGTAGGCAAGCATTGTTCGTACCACCTCGCACAATGTACAGTTACCTCATTCGACTACTCCATTCTGTTGAGGGGTCCTTGCAGCAGAGAACTGATGTTCAATGCCTTGGTCTCTTAAGTAACTATCAAGCAGGTCATTCTTAAATTTCGTCCCATTATCAGTTCGAGGCTAGAAACTCTCATGAGTCCACATAAGTCCATATGAAAAATTTGCAATGATGTTGAAGTACTTGGGACTTGCTTAAGCGGATGATTAGTCTGGATAAGGTTACCCATTACACATGATGGAAACACATGATGCTTATTATAATGAAAACTAGGAATGCCATCAACCAAGTCTTTAGAGACTAGTGGATGGATTCCCTTGTAATTCAAGTGTGACATTTGGTGATGCCATAACCACAAATTTTCTTTTATAGATATAGCAACCAAACACAAATTACCAGGTGATTGCGAATCATCTAGGTTAATAGTGTAAAGTGAAGCACTACGTTTACCAATGAAGAGATCATGTCCTTCGGTGGATTTCAAAGCACATTGAAGACGTTCGAACACAATTTTGAGATTTTCATCGCAAAATTGGCTTACACTAAACGAACTACACCCCAAACCTTCAACGTATGAGACTCGTTTAATCGTTATGCCATTTTTCACATAATCTCCATAACCCATTATCGCCGCAATCTAATCATTTCCAAAAGTAACCGTTCCTAGGAATTTGTCAACGTAGTTCACTAATAAAGATTTATCGCCCGTCATGTGTGGAGAACAACCGGAGTTGATATACCACACACAAACATCGAAACCCTATAAATGTTAATTTTCCTAGAGTTTAGGTATCCAAAGTTGTTTGGGTCCTCTACTATTAGTAACACTAGAAATCTTTGGATCGCACAAATATGTAACATGTAACACATTATTCAATTTAGATTTTAAAGCATCATTCAAAAGAGCATTACATGAAGCATTAGCATAAGCAATCTTAAGTTTTACAAAATTATCAAAAGTTTAACACACATTATTCCAAGAAGATGTCTTGCTCACAGAAGTAAAATGAAACACATGCGATGGTTTCCTTGGTCGACTAGAAAGTTTCTTAAGAACATTTGCTACTGTCTCTAAGCATGACTTAGGTACCCATATAGACTTGTATTTCAAGTTTGGATTAAAACCTGTGACACGAAAAACACCTTTGTTAGTTAGACGTCCAAACATTTCAGTTGACTTGTGAGTTGATTTGCTTTTCAATATTTCCATTTTGATTTTACGTTCCTTTGCATCATACTCACTCAAATAATGTTTTAGACTCGTGTGATTTGAAGACTTCCCTGGATTCTTTAATAGTCTTTCCCTCGTTTGTTTTGACACTAAAATTGTGAGAATCTTTATAATGGAAAGAGAACCATTTGGATGATTTATCTTTTGAACAATAAATTGTTTAGAAGACGAATCATTTGAAATACTTTTCTTCTTTTAAGATCATAAAGGATTTTTAAGAATAGTAATGGGTTTTGTTCAGATTTAGATTCAGATTGAATTGTACCCTTAACCTTCTTTTAAATCCCATAAAGATATGCAGAAATAGTTTTAGATTCAGGTTCCACATTCTTACGATCTATTTGCTCTTTGTGTAATGTAGGAGAAGCATGCTTATGTGTGTTAGCCTGTCTAAGTAGTTCTAACTTTCTTTTTAAGCTCCTAATCTCTAGCCATAAGTGAGACGACCCGCTCTAAACCACCTGGACGAGGTCATCAACATCTGGTCCCATTGCGATGAAGGACACCAAGTGATATCTTTAAAATGAGCAAATGCACAGCGGAAGATTTCTTTTATAACTAAGAATAAACATGCTTAAAAGTGTCAACCAAAAGGTTGGTGAGTTCATAGGTTTATCATAAACATTAATATTCAGTAATTTTGATAGACCACAAGATTTCAATTTATAAATAACCATACACTCGCAAGTGTACAAAATCATTCATACGAAATAAACACCTGGTAACTGACATTAACAAAATGCATCTAGAATATCCCCCGTATACAGGCATTTCGGCATACAAACAGGCCATCCCTTTTAAAAATGACGGTTGCATACACCTTACAACAGGTCATTCCTTTTTACAGATGGCGATTGTAAATGTAACATCCCGTCTTTTTCCGTTTACTTTTCGTTTAATTATTCTAAAGTCCATTATGTAATTATAACATCTTCCATTAATATGCGTTTTAAAATATTTTGTTTAGGTAATTCACGCACTCGCTTCAAACTTGAGGGACTAAACTTGCCAAGAGACCAAACTTTTGACTAGGTCAAATGGTTAAACCTTATCCCTTCCATTCATTCATCTCCTCCTCTTTTTCAATACTTCAACTTTTTCTCTCAAACTCTAATTCAAAGATTCATCATCCATTTTCAAGTTAGCAATCAAACATCAAAACAAATTATGTATTTGGAATCCTTGCATCTTCCTCTTCAATTCCATACCGATTTCATCTATTTTGGGTAACTTTCTAAAATCACTAGGTTCTTGTTTCTTGATGTTTTTAACTTATAAAAGTGTTAATTATTGTCTATGGCTCAAGTCTAACATGAATATATGATTTGTATGCTTGTTCTTATCATTTTGATGTAACTAGCTTAAACTTGAAATGGGTGTGTTTGATCTTGAGATTTGGGTGCCTAAATTTTGTTAGATGTTAAAAGTGCATGTATTAAATGTGTTACTAGCATCACTAGTTTCAATTTGGTGTGTAGGTTGACATGGAAAAGCTTCATAAACATAATTGTTAAATTTATGATTTTTAGTTAGGATTTGATAGAAGTAAAATGAACGTTTTATGCATTGCATGCTATGCAATGTTGTTTGTGAGTGTTTAGTTGTATTGAATGCGTAATTACCTACGAAATAGCGTATCATATGTGTACATTTAGTTCCCGAATCATCAAAGTGCATTTATGAACTTGAAAGCATTTATGGTGATCATTTAATGAGATTTCACCTTGGATTTGATTATTGTAAAAGATGATTTTGGTTGATGAATTGTGTTTAGTTGTATTCCTTGTTAAATTACCTTTCCAACGATGTATGGTATGCGTTATGATAAATTGAAGTTTGGTTCCAGACTTGTCAATTTTCAACTTTTCCACTGAAGTCAGATAGGGATGTGGCACATCTGCTTTGGATGCGGCGCATCTGCTGACTGATGCGGCGCATCTGAAGCTGGCTGTCCAAAATTTATTATTATTTTTTTTAATTCCCACTATGTTATACATTTCCGATTAACATGAAACTTGGCCAACATACTTATATATGCTTATCTTTCATATAAAAATTTTCGGATACCCGACCCGACCTCGTTGACTTTGACCAAGTTTGACTTTTAGTCAAACTTAACCAAATACTTATGCAATCATTTTAACGTGCTTTTATACTTGTACCTTGCATGAAAATTGACAATTTAACTCACATGCTATATTAATCGAGTCGTAACGAGCCATAGAACTAATATAACAACTTTGACCAATCGTGTTTATCGTTATTGATACAACCTATTTGTTTAGGTCAAGACTAGCATCCGTTGTTACACACATTTAATTGTGAAGTGCTTTTATACTCTTGCACTCAAGGTGAGATCATAGTCCCACTTTTACTCTTTTAAACTTACATTTGGGATGAGAAAACGTAAACGTTTCGTTTTACAAAGTGAACACAAGTACGAAAACAAACATTCTACATACGAGTTAGACAAAAATCCTCAATTCGATTATCATTAGTTACACTTGCCGGGTGTAAGCGAGAACTTATGTTGTATGGTCATATGGGTTTGACAAACCCTTATTCAGACGGTTCGCTACCGTTATTCAGATGAAATATATTTTCGAGAAAACAGTGTAGGTTCTAACACTATGTGTATGAGGTTCGTGGAAAGTTAAGCCTTGATAATTGGGTGCTCGTGATAACAAATTTTTAGAATGGTTTACTATTATTTCAACGTTATAAATCTTGTGGTTCATTTGTACTTACTCACTTACTTACTTAAACCTATGATTTCACCAACGTTTTCGTTGACAGATTTGTATGTTTTTCTCAGGTCCTTGAACAATAGGTGTTACATGCTTCCGCTCACTATTTTTATACTTACTTGGATGTCGAGTATACATGCATACATGGGGCACCTTTTGACTTACTTTTAAATCATGTCGCATAGGTTTCATTTATACGTTAAATGTTGTAATGTAACTAGTCGTTGAACTACTTTTGTAAACTTGAAACATCTTTACATTTGAAATGAATGCGACATGTTTTGGTCAAATGTCATTTTAAAGACTTATGACCACGTAACGGGACCTAAGTAGACGGCACCGTCAATGACGATTTTGTTGGGTCGCTACAGATGGTATCAGAGCGTTTGTTCTAGGGATTTAGAGTTCATTGGTGTCAACCCCGAGTCATAGGGTACATTAGTGAGTCTAGACTACAACCGGCATATAGACTTGAAGTAGCAATTACTTGACTACTTGTGCATTTATACTCGAACTCCTCTAATCGTATCTAACTCTTATTTCATCTTAAACTCACGTAGTTAATTTGATTGACACGCCACCTTGACTTTATGAGGTAATGTCGAATGCACATATGAATTAGGGTAATATAATTTCCGAGATTATATTACGGTGACTCATGTGGACGTTCCGACATTATAACATAAAGAATTTAGGGCGAGTCATGGGAAAATTTTATATCTTTATTTCATATCACGATAAGTATTATTGAGAATACTAATCAACGATATTCTTGTGTCTTGAAGGAACAATGCCTCCTCGCTGAGTCCCACGCAATGAAAATCCCGAACAAGCTCTTCAACGAATGATAGCCACCGCCGTAGATGTGGCCATGGCCGGTCACTCATCCAACAACAACAATAATAACAACAACCACAACAACAACAATGGAGCCGATAACTCAAACGAGGGATGCTCCTACAAAGCTTTCATGGGGTGCAAACCTCATACTTTCGATGGAACCGGAGGACCGGTTGCTCTCACTCGATGGTTTGAGCAAACGGAAGCCGTTTTTAGCATAAGTGGTTGCCGGGAGCAAGACAGGGTCAAATACTCCACCCACACTTTTGCCGGTTTCGCTCTCACGTGGTGGAACACGTATGTACAATCGGTGGGTACCAATGAAGCCCACGCTCTCTCTTGGCCCGATTTAAAAGAAAAGATGATCATCGAATACTTTCCCCGCGAAGAGACTCGAAGGCTCGAAAGCGAGCTAAGAGGTTTAAAAGCGGTCATAAATGACCTCAACGCTTATAATTAACGGTTTGCTGAGCTAGCTCTAATGTGTCCAAACCTTGTAAATCGCGAGCCTCTAGGATTTGAACTTTACATGGATGGCCTTCCTAAGAGCATCAAACATGAGGTAATGTCATCCAAACCCGCTAACCTACAAGAAGCTTTGAAGATGGCCCACCAATTGATAGAAACGGTGGACGAAATCGTAGTACCGGTACCTAAGGCCGAGGATAAATCAGGTGGCAACAAAAGAAAGTGCGATGCCCCCCAATCAAGCAACAACAACAACAACTTCGCCAAGAAGCCTTTCACCTCTGGTGGCAAGAAGGGTTATGCCGGAAACCTACCTCTTTGCAACAAATGCCACAAGCATCACTTTGGTGAATGTGGCAAGCTAATTTGCCACAGGTGACAAGGAAGTGGCCATAAGTCCAATGATTGTATAAGTGCCGCCCTCATCGCTCGAAAGGGGCCCAATGCACCAAAGACGGTCACTTGTTACGAATGTGGCCAAACGGGTAATTATAGAAATGAATGCCCAAAGAAGAAAGCCAACCCCAATGCACGCGGCTGAGCTTTAAACATTAACGCCTAAGAGGCCCAGGATGACAATAAACTAGTCACGAGTACATTTCTTCTCAACAACTCTTATGTTACTTGCTTATTCGATTCGGGTGCCGATAAATGCTTTGTATCCAAGACTTTGGTTCATACTCTTTGCACTCCACCACTCCCCCTAGATACTACTTATGCCATTGAGGTGGCCAAAGGGAACCTATTGAGTGCCAACACATATTACCGGGGGTGTGCATTAAACATTTTGGGTAAATAGTTAGAAATTGACTTGATACCCATGGAACTAGGAAGCTTCGAGGTAATAATCGGTATGAATTGGTTAGTCAAAACGAAATCTCACATCCTTTGTGATCTTAACGCAATCCGAATTTCTATAGAGAATGGTGAACCCATGATTGTTTATAGCGATAAGAGTTGCACCGAACTCAACCTCGTCTCGTTCCTTAAAGTTAGAAAACTACTCCGTAAGGGTTGTTTTGCGATCCTTGCCCACGTTAAGAAAGTCGAGTCTGATGAGAAGCATATCGATGATGTGCCAATTGTTAGTGACTTTTCCAATGTATTTCCCGACGAATTGCCGAGTCTTCCACATCATCGACCGGTTGAATTCCAAATCCATCTTATTCTATGAGCCGCACCCGTATCACGTGCACCGTATAGACTTGCTCCATCCGAGATGTAAGAATTACAAAGTCAAATCCAAGAACTACTTAAACGTCATTTTATCCAACCTAGCCATTAACCATGGGGCGCTCCGATTTTATTCGTTAAGAAGAAAGATGGATCCCTATGAATGTGCATTGATTATCGTGAACTAAATAAATTGACAGTTAAGAACCAATATCCTCTTCTGTGCATTGATGACCTCTTTGATCAACTACAAGGGTCTTGTGTATATTCAAAAATCGATCTCCACTCGGGTTATCATCAACTAAGGGTTAAGGGGGAAGATGTCTCCAAAACCGCTTTCCGGACTCGTTATGGTAGTTATGAATTTTTTGTAATGCCATTTGGTCTAACTAACACACCGACGGTGTTCATGGACCTCATGAACCGCATGTGCAAACCATACCTTGACAAATTCGTTATCGTGTTCATCGATGATATTTTGGTCTATTCTAAAAGCGAAGAAGAGCACGAACAACATCTTCGACTTGTGCTTGAACTCTTGAGACAAGAACGACTCTATGTCGAATTCTCCAAGTGTGAATTTTGGTTGAAGGAAGTTCAATTTCTTGGTCATGTTATAAGTGATCAAGGTATTAAAGTCGATCCCGCAAAAATCGAAGCCATTAGTAAATGGGAAACTCCTACTACTCCTACTCACATTCGTCAATTCTTGGGTCTCGCCGGATACTATCGTAGATTCATCAAAGATTTCTCCTTGGTTGCTCGTCCTCTAACCGCGTTAACTCACAAGGGAAAGAAATTCATTTGGGCAACCAAACAAGAGTCCGCATTTCAAATCTTGAAGACAAAGCTAACCACTGCTCCTATCTTGTCACTTACTGAAGGGAATGATGATTTTGTTGTATATTGCGATGCCTCGAAACATGGTTTTGGGTGTGTATTGATGCATCGAAAGAAAGTCATTTCTTATGCCTCTCGACAACTAAAAATTCATGAACGGAACTACACGACACATGATCTCGAACTCGGAGCAGTTGTCTTTGCACTCAAAATGTGGAGACATTATCTTTATGGGACCAAAAGTACCATCTTCACCGATCACAAAAGCCTTCAACACATCTTCGATCAAAAGTAACTAAACATGAGACAACGACGGTGGATTGAAACTTTGAAAGATTACGATTGTGAGCTTCGTTACCATTCGAGAAAGGCAAATGTAGTAGCCGATGCCTTAAGTTGAAAAGAAATAGCGGTGCCTCTTCGTGTCCGAGCTTTAAACATCACCATCCACACCAATCTCAATAACCAAATTCGGGTAGCCCAAGATGAAGCTCTTAAGGATGAAAATATATCTCTCGAACGCTTGAACGTCCTCGCCTCACGATTCGAAGTTAAAGAGACCGAACTCCGATATTTCACCGGAAGAATTTGGGTGCCTAGTTATGGGGACTTGCAAAGCCTTATTCTAGATGAAGCCAATAAGTCAAGGTATTCGATTCACCCCGCTACCAATAAGATGTACCAAGACCTTAAGGAACAATATTGGTGGCCGAACATTAAAAGGGACGTTGCAACTTATGTTGGAAAATTCCTAACTTGCTCCAAAATCAAAGCCGAACCTCAAAGACCATCCGGATTACTTCAACAACACGAAATCCGACAATGGAAGTAGGAAAGAATAACGATGGATTTTATCACAAAACTACCCAAGACAATAGGCGGTTATGATACCATTTGGGTTATTGTTGACCGTCTCACCAAATCCGCCCACTTCCTAGCCATGAAGGAAACCGACAAAATGAAAAAACTTGCACAACTTTACATTAAAGAGATCGTATCCCGTCACGATGTACCAATATCGATTATTTCTGACCGAGATGGCTATTTTGTTTCTAGATTTTGGCGTACTTTACAAGAAGCATTGGGAACACGATTAGACATGAGCACCGCATACCATCCACAAACCGATGGACAAAGCGAACGCACAATTCAAACCTTGGAAGACATGCTACGAGCTTGCGTTATCGATTTTGGAAAATCTTGGGACAAGCACTTGCCTCTCGCCGAATTCTCTTACAACAATAGTTATCACACGAGTATTAACGCCGCACCATTCGAAGCTTTATATGGCCGAAATTGTTGTTAACCTCTTTGTTGGACCGAAGTAGGCGACACACAAATCACCGGACCCGAACTCATTCACGAAACAACCGAGAAGATCGTTCAAATCTGAGATAGGCTTAGGACGGCCCGTAGTCGTCAAAAGAGCTATACCGACATTAGACGCAACGACCTCGAATTCCAAGTCAGTGACCGAGTAATGTTAAAAGTCGCACCTTGGAAAGGTGTAATTCGTTTCGGCAAATGCGAGAAGTTAAATCTACGGTATATTGGTCCTTTCAAAATCTTGGAGCGTGTTGGAACCGTTGCTTATCGTTTAGATCTTCCACCTCAACTGAGCTCCGTTCATCCTACTTTCCATGTATCAAATTTGAAGAAGTATCTCACCGAACCCGAACTCGTCATCCCTCTCGAGGAGCTTACTATTGATGACAAACTTCATTTTATGGACAAACCGGTTGAAATTGTGGATCACTCCATCAAAACGCTAAAACAGAGCCGAATTCCGATTGTCAAAGTCAGTTGGAACGCCAAAAGAGGACCCGAGTTTACTTGGGAAAGACAAAATCAAATGCAAAGGAAATACCCTCATTTATTCGTAGATTTGGAAACGCAAGATCCCGAGGAAGAAACAACGACCATTACGCCTACTTAAATTTCGGGACAAAATTTCTTTTAAGGAGTAGGTAATGTAACATCCCGTCTTTTTCTGTTTACTTTCCGTTTAATTATTCTAAAGTCCGTTATGTAATTATAACATCTTCCGTTAACATGCGTTTTAAAATATTTCGTTTAGGTAATTCACGCACTCGCTTCAAACTTGAGGGACTAAACTTCCCAAGAGACCAAACTTTTGACTAGGTCAAATGGTCAAACCTTATTCCTTCCATTCATTCATCTCCTCCTCTTTTTCAATACTTCAACTTTTTCTCTCAAACTCTAAATCAAAGATTCATCATCCATTTTCAAGTTAGCAATCAAACATTAAAACAAATTACGTATTTGGAATCCTTGCATCTTCCTCTTCAATTCCATACCGATTTCATCTAGTTTGGGTAACTTTCTAAAATCAATAGATTCTTGTTTTTTGAAGTTTTTAACTTATAAAAGTGTTAATTAGTGTCTATGGCTCAAGTCTAACATGAATATATGATTTGTATGCTTGTTCTTGTCATTTTGATGTAACTAGCTTAAACTTGAAATGGGTGTGTTTAATCTTGAGATTTGGTTTCTTAAATGTTGTTAGATGTTAAAAGTGCATGTATTAAATGTGTTACTAGCATCACTAGTTTCAATTTGGTGTGTAGGTTGACATGGAAAAGCTTCATAAACATAATTGTTAAATTTATGATTTTGAGTTAGGGTTTGATAGAAGTAAAATGAACTTTTGATGCATTGAATGCTTTGCAATGTTGTTTATGAGTGTTTAGTTGTATTGAATGCATAATTACCTACGAAACGGCGTATCATATGTGTGCATTTAGTTCCCGAATCATCAAAGTGCATTTATGAACTTAAAAGCATTTATGGTGATCATTTAATGAGCTTTCAACTTGGATTTGATTATTGTAAATGATGATTTTGGTTGATGATTTGTGTTTAGTTGTATTCCTTGTTAAATCACCTTTCCAACGATGTATGGTATGCGTTTTAGGTGTTTACGGTTCGTTAGATATGATAAATTGAAGTTTGGTTCCAGAATTGTCAGTTTTCAACTTTTCCACTGAAGTCAGATAGGGATGCGGCACATCTGCTTTGGATGTGGCGTATCTGCTGACTGATGCGGCGCATCACTTGCAGATGCAGCACATCTGAAGCTGGCTGTCGAAAATTTATTATTTTTTTTCTTTTAATTCCCACTATGCTATACATGTCCGATTAACATGAAACATGGCCAACATACTTATATATGTTTATCTTTCATAGAAAAATTGTCGGATACCCGACCCGACCCTGTTGACTTTGACTTTGACTTTGACCAAGTTTGACTTTTAGTCAAACTTAACCAAATACTTATGCAATCATTTTAACGTGCTTTTATACTTGTACCTTGCATGAAACTTGACAATTTGACTCACATGCTATATTAATCGAGTCGTAACGAGCCATAGGGCTAATTGAACAACTTTGACCAATCGTGTTTACCGTTATTGATACAACCTATTTGTTTAGGTCAAGACCAGCATCCGTTCTTACACACGTTTACTTGTGAAGTGCTTTTATACTCTTGCACTCAAGGTGAAATAATAGTCCCACTTTTACTCTTTTAAACTTACATTTGGGATGAGAAAACATAAACGTTTCATTTTACAAAGTGAACACAAGTACAAAAACAAACATTCTACGTACGAGTTAGAACAAAAATTCTCAATTCGATTATCATTAGTTACACTTGCCGGGTGTAAGCGAGAACTTATGTTGTATGGCCATATGGGTTTGTCAAACCCTCATTCGGACGGTTCCTACCGTTATTCGGATGAAATATATTTTCGAGAAACAGTGTAGGTTCTAACACTATGTGTATGAGGTTCGTGGAAAGATAATCCTTGATAATTGGGTGCTCGTGATAACATATTTTTAGAATGGTTTACTATTATTTCAACGTTATAAATCTTGTGGTTCATTTGTACTTACTCACTTACTTACTTAAACCTATGATTTAACCAACGTTTTTGTTGATAGATTTCTATGTTTTTCTCAGGTCCTTGAACAATAGGTGTTACATGCTTCCGCTCACTATTTTTGATACTTGCTTGGATGTCGAGTATACATGCATACATGGAGCATGTTTTGACTTACTTTTAAATCGTGTCTCATAGGTTTCATTTGTACGTTAAACGTTGTAATGTAACTAGTCGTTGAACTTCTTTTGTAAACTTGAAACATCTTTACATTTGAAATGAATGCGACATATTTTTGGTCAAACGTCAATGACAATTTTGTCGAGTCACTACAGTATACTAAAATTCGAAGTACTAAAGCAGTTCAAATTCTCTGACTGGGGCGTGTTAAAGCCCATAGATCTATCTTTAGGATTCGCGTTAATTAGGGTGTCTGTCCCTAATTCTTAGGTTACCAGACTAAATGGGTGATATCCGGTGTAATCATAACTCAGCCGTAGAATGTTTTTAAGTACTTGTATCTATTTCGTCAAACATTTATAAAAGTAGCGTATGTATTCTCAGTCCCAAAAATATATATTGCAAAAGCATTTAAAAAGGGAGCAAATGAAACTCACTATACGATATTTTGTAGTAAAAATATGCATACGACTGAACTGAACAATGCAGGGTTGGCCTCGGATTCACGAACCTATATCAAGTATATATATTAATACATATTAAAATTAATCAACTAAGTTTATTTATATTATAATGTATTAAGATTAATAATTTTATATATATATATAGTTACCTTAATACTTATAATATATTATATATATATATATATATATATATATATATATATATATATATTTATATATGATAATGTTATATCAATATAAATAATAATATATTAGTTAATATATTAAAAAAAATATTAGTATATAATATTATTATACTTGTAATATATTTTTATATAAGTATCTTTTATTTGTAAAAATGATAATTATAATAATACTAAAATAATGATAATAATAATAATAAGAATGATAAAATAATAATAATAATAATAATAATAATAATAATGATAAAAATAATAACAATAATGATAGTAATAATAATAATAATAATAATAATAATAATAATAATAATAATAATAATAATAATAATAATAATAATAATAATAATAATAATAATAATAATAGAAATAATAATACTAATGATAATAATAATAATGATAATAATAATAATGAAAATAATAATATTTCATTATATTAATATTAATATTAATATTAATAATTAATATTAATAATAATAATAATCTTAATAATAATAATACTAATAATGATGATAATAATAATAATAATAATATACCGATGGGCCAAATAAACCATTTGGGCTTGATTGGTATTGGGCCACAACTCAATTATTAACCAGCAACAATCACATGGTGTTTCTGGCTATTAATCATGATAGAAAGCAATCCAACGGGAGGAGTTCGTAGGTTTAAAACGAAGCAGACAAGCAATAGGTGGTGATCGAACAAAGAACAGAAGTTGTAGCAGTCACAGGGTGTTAGTTTCAAGCCAACAAACAGTAATCTAAGGTGGCATCAATAGTTCAAAGATGGTTGCATGTTTTGGGTATTTGATTAAATAGGAACAGGGAACATAATAGAAACGGAAACAATAGGGCAACAGATAGTGTTGGTTTTGTGGTTGTAACGAGTTGCAGGTTATTTACGAGCAACAACAATTTATGAAGAAGAGCAGGTGGTGGTCTCGCAGGGTAGCAGCAGCAGTGAATAGTAACAGTAATTGGGTGTTGCAGGTTTGATGATGGTCTGATGATAGTGGTCGTTAGCGTTTGGAATCTTGTTGAGTGTGAATTCATGAAGGAAACAAGAAACAACAGTAGCATTGTGGCAAGTTGGTGGAGTCCGATGATGGTTTGTATTCAAACAAAAATCTTAACAGAATCTTCGGTTGGTAATAGGAACACAGAGACGAGCAACAAAACAAGTTTAAATGATGGTGTTCGATAAAACTCAAGGGTGATGGTTGAACTGTTTTGTTTGGTGGTGGAAGTTGTTCAAAGATGGTGGGTTTTGGGTCTGTCCGTATAGAATAGACGACAATGGAAGCAGTAAAACTAGTTCGTGCAGTGAGAGAAGTTGGCTATGATGTTATATTGATATTCGAAGGTGGTTTAATGTAGTGTTAGATTGGTTCTTGGTAGAACATAATGAAAACAGGAAGCATTAAACTTGCAGCAATAATCGATGGTAGCAATGAGTGGGTTAAGTTGGTGTATGTATTTCTTGGTTCTAGTTATCCAAAAAGAAAGAAAGGTGAGAGTGGTGATCAAAACAGGAAACTTACACAACTTGAAGGTGGTTGTTCGAAGGTGGTGGTGGTGATGGTTGAATATGGCTTTTATTTGGGGTGGTTCACGACCGAATAAAAACATGAAACGGGAAGATGGATTGTTTGAACGACAAGAGAAAAGATGAAGATATAAATGTGTTGATGTATGCTTAAGTATCATGCATATATGTATATACGAGTTAGAGTGTAAGGATGAAACAAAAACAGTAATATATAACCTTAATAATTCAATCACAACTTAGAAGAAGGAAAAAAAAAATGGTTTGATTAGAATTTTGTGACTCTTTGACAATCATTATAGCAATCGAATGACAGTAGTAGTACATGAGTTCCTACTTTTATTTTTATTTTATTTTTACATTCGGTTGCTAAAGACATGAATAAAAAGTTAGTGCACAGAGTTTTACTCTTTTTCTTTCAATCACTCACATTAGCTTTTTAATTATTTCTTTTATCAATTAGTGAAATCAAAAATAGGGGACATACTTTATAGGATTTTTCACGTGAAAGCAAGGAAAAGAAGAAAACAATTGTAGGAAGTTGTTGGTGTATAGCAAATGTGGGACACATCTATGTTCCATGTTAAAAGAATATAATTAAGTTGATGTACACTCATAAACAAGTGAATGAACCTTACTTTTGTTTAATAAATACATACATCCATGTATGTGTTGTAGTATGTAAAAGAAAAGATATAATAATGATATGCTGCATGGAATAGATGGCTTTGGTACGGAGTGATTATATATAAAAAAATAATTGAACAAATAATTGATCCTAGTACAACCAACAACCAGTGACAACATACACGAACGTAAAAGAGTTGTATATCAACTTTAAAATCAATATGGTTAATGACCTTCGAAACGCTAAATTACTACAATAAACATTACTACTCAAAAACTTAAGTAAACTAATGTTATATGTATGTTAAGTTGTGTACTTAAGTCTTTTAAGTATATATATCCATAATGTATATATAATATGTTTTAATAACAAGCTTTAATTATCTTGAGTTATCTTTTATAATAACTAAATCACATAATAGTTCATTAATATAATTAAATTATAATATAATTATTTATATATATAATTATTTATATATACATTTCTATTTACAATTAATTGTTCATGAATCGTCGGAATCAGTCGAAGGTTAAATTAATTTATGAAAATAGTTCAAAATTTTTGAGACTCAACATTACAGACTTTGCTTATCGTGTCGAAAGTATTAAATCACATATAGATTTGGTTCAAAATAAGTCGAAATTTTCCGGGTCATGAAAATAAGTCTTCCATAGAAAGTAAGACTTCACCATCTCTAAAAGCATAACTAGATTCTACCTTAGGAAGTGGAGGCAGTTTATCACACATATCAAGCATTTGTTTAAGAGATTTACATATAAGTTGCAATTCAATGTTATATTTCTCAAGTTGGTCAACTAGATGTTGTAAGCTCTTTTCCTTAGGCTTTGTGTATGTTTCTTCACAAGGTTCTATCTTAGGTTCTTCCTTGGGTTCTACCATAGGTTTTAATGTAGGTTCTACCGTAGGTTCTATCGTAGGTTCTACCGTAGGTTCTACCGTAGGTTCTACCTTTTGACTTAAAGCCGAGTGACCTAGTCATTTTGACTTAGCAATTTTTAACTTCTTTCCCATGTTGTCTAGTTTAGTTACAAACTTGTTGATTAAGTCATTTAGTTCATGTGCTAGGTCTTCACCGAAGTGAACTTGTGGTGTAGGACATGCAATAATGGTTGGTAGACTTGGTTTGGATTCAATAGCAGGTTGGTCAAACACTTATTCTACAGTAATGCTAGAACTAGCTTTGCCAAACACTTCATTCCCATACATCAAAATGTATGTCTCTAGCATGAGTGTGGGAATGTAAACCAATCTACGCTTAGACACATAGTCAGCATCCTGCATGTTTTGTTCTAGTTCAACTAAGTCCTTCATGATATCGGGATTTTGTTTACCCACTTTATCATTAATCCTTTCATACATCAAGATAATTTTATAATATTTCTTAGATGTACGTGTAGTAAGTATATCATCAATATCAGCATTAAAAGCATGTAGAAAATGCTTAGGTAACCCAATTTGAATATAATCACTGTGATACAAATATGGAAGGGATTTCTTTTCACAATCCAACGTCTTGGGATCTTCATAACCAACTCCCCCACTTATCACCATGAATTTTTTGGTCTATTCATAAAGATAGTTTGCTTCGAAATATTCATTTCGATTATAGCTTTTGATTGCTCAGTTTTGTAAAGTTTATCTTCATATTTTGCTAGTTGAGCTTTTGATTTGAAGAACATCTTTATTGAATAGTGTGATTTCTGATTTCTTTTTAATTAAGGTTTCTTCCAATTGAATGATCTTCTTATCTAATTTTGAAATCGTGGGTTCGTGTTGTTCTTTTAATCAGAAAAATCCTTTCTAGGACTTGAAGTTTTTAAGCAAGATGTTCGGATTTCAATCGATAATCCGTCCTTTCAATCTTAATCGAAAGAATTATTTTCTTCAGTTCTTTCAAATCAGTATGTAAAGCACTGAGTTGGGATCATAATCGATTCACTTCCGTTTGTGATGATGATGATGAAAAAGGTTTAGTCTCATTAAATTTGATTTTCTCTTTTAAAGCTTTGTTTTCAATTTTCAAACCTTTTACTTCTTTAGTGATTCAGACTAAATTCTTCATCAATGTGTTTTGCATGTTCAAAAAATTAGCTGGAATTTCAGTGAATTGTACCTCATCATAATCAGATGTTGAGTCATAGTTCTCCTATACTTTCTTGGCTTTCATAAGCTTGGTCACCTTGCAGACACTAGCATGTTCCTCTTCGGATTCTGAATTATCAGTCTAATTGAACCAAGTATCATCAACCGATTTCAGACCTCCCCTAGTCTCCATAACCTTAGCCATCAACATTTTCTTCTTTTAGTAAGCTGTATCCTTTTTCTTTGGCATTTTACACTCATGGGAGTAATGACCATCTTTGCCACAGTTATAACACAATGAATCTTCCTTCTCAAAATCTTTAGAATGATGAGGTTGAGGTTTTAAGAATTCAGGTTTCTTGTAATAAGATGAGGAAGATGTATTCTTACATTGATTGCTTGATTTTCCTTTAAACTTGTATTTATTCAAGGCTTTGGTGAACATGGCAGGCATCTTGACTAGTTCAAGGTGTGAATCATCAACATTTGAAAGACTGAGTCCTTCAGAATCAGTTGAATCTTCAACAAGCACTTTCATTGATAAAATTTTGGAAGTAGTGTAAGACTTACTCTTCTTCTTAGCAATGAGAGCAAGTGGATCACTCGGTGTAGACTCTTTCTGTTCAGCTTGAAGTTTAGACACGGCTGGCTGATAATGCATCAAAACACCAACAAACTCTTGAATATTCAACTTGTCAATCTTCTTGGTAAATTGAATGATGGTTCCATATGGAAGCCAATCAGAATTGAGCTTTTTGAGAAACTTCATGTTGATCTCAGCATGGACCTTGGGGATATTGCACTTTTTCAACTCATTCAAAACACCATTGACACGTCTGTAGGCATCCTTCAGAAGTTCTTCATGTTCCTGGTTAAAATCTTCATAAAGCCCAGTGCCTTATTCAACTTGGTAACATCAGTCATGTTATAACCTTCTTGTTTCCTTTTGATCTATCCCATATATCCTTAGCAGAAGTATTGCTATCCACATATTCAAACAAATCATACGGTATGTATTGCATAATGATGTTTTTGGCCTCAATATCACCTTGAGCCCGCTCACGTCTCTCCCGAAAAAGCTCATAGACTGGTAATGGTAAACCGGTCTCTTGATGAAATACAGTAATTGGACCATCTTTTAAAGAAGCCCAAATGTACTTTGCCTTCTCAACCTTGTAGTCTATGAATTGAGTGATACGTTGCAGCCATTGATAATACTCGCCATCAAACAAAACAGGAGGTTTGAAATCGGATCCAATAATCAATGTATGTTGAATAGACATCTTGTCCGATTCTGAGGTAGCATCTGATAAAGATTCGTATAGTCACAAAAATCCAAGATTCTGATACAAAATTTAACAATAAAATGGTTTTATTATCAGATACGGATTTAGATTCGGAGACTCTAGCAGATTTGGATATATCAGATTTCGATACCAGATTCTGATAAAAATGAACAGATTCTCACACCAATTCGGATAGTGAAAGATTCACAGACTTTAAACACCAAAACCACAAAATAGACCAAGTAAACTATGATTCTGATTCGGATTCGAATTCGGATTCGAAAGTATCAGATTCTGAAACTTGAGATTATGTAAATAACCACAAACACTGAGATTCGTATGCTTAACACCTGAATTGGATTCGATAACCTTTCTGCAAAAGGAAACAATTTAGTATCAAGTGAAAAACAAAGTCGCGAAACATAATGTGTATCTGAATGCCAACTGTAGCAGTTGTAATCCTGCGAATCTAAGTATGAAAATGAGAGAATTGATTGAAAATCCTCTGAATTCATTTGAATGAGCTTCATATCAATTAACCGAATGCGACTAAATCACTTAAGCACCTCAATCAATAACACCTTAACTGTGTTTGCAACTTGAAGCAGATTCGGTTAGATAGTTATATTACCGAATGTGGATTAAAACACCAAATTATGATCAAATGACAAAATCAAACCTCCAAATTTATGCTTCATCACCTCGCGAGCAACACTGAATCCATTGATCGTCAATAGAACACAGAAACATGCATGAAATTAACGAATGTAAGAGTTTTAGCCACGAACTCTACAAAATTGCTTGATTCTTCATAATTGCTATTGTAAAGCTATTTTAATGATCAAATTACATTCTATCAATTGTAATGAACCTTCACTAAGCTTTTCACACAAATTTGAACGTCAGATTATCAAATTCGACACTGCCGAATCTGATTTAAATTAACCGAATGTGTTAAAAACTTGAAATCTTCGAACTCTGGATCGATATAGTGATTTAGAATCACTTCCTAGAAGCTCTGATACAAAATGCTAGGTAAGATCATGATGAATATCGAAGAAACAAGTGTTAAAATGAGATTTGGATGAACAGTGTTCAGATTCGGTAAGAGAGAAAATCGAATGTTAGTATTTCCACAGCTTCTTAAACTCGGTTACAATGCAATGGCTATGTTTTAGGATCACTTAGGTTCTTTATATAGCCCTCATATAAATAACCTTCTATTTAGCACATTTCACATTAACACTATCCTAACTTTGGGGTCCTAACAAATTTCTGCCTTAAATAAGCCTTAATTTTTATTACAAACGTTTTAGATTTTCGAATGTACTTATTCACAAAGGCTTTCTTTTCTAAAAAATTTTGAAATTTGGATTAAAGACAGAATCTATGTAATATGCTTATTACGATATGACATTAAAAGGTATTTATACCGCTATCCCATACTTAGCCGAACATTGTCTCTAATGTTCCTACTGTGGTAACCCACACTTAGGGTTTTTAGTAAAGATTTTGGGAATATTGTTAACACCCCCAAAAATGGATTCGAGGAACATAACAGTTTGCAAACCACTAATTGCATTAAATGAGAACGACCTCTAAATGAGACGTTTTAAAAAGTCATTTTTAGTGCAGCGGAAAAGTAAATAGTTTCAAAGTTATTATAATCTAATTAATATAAACCAGTTCAATAAGTTTTAAAGAAAATGAATTTAAATGCAGATAGATGCGGACTCCACATAGCCATGTAAATGTATCATCTTAATCAAACATCATCTAGTTACCTGAGACAAAACATGCTTAAAAGTGTCAACACATTGGTTGAGTGAGCTCATAGGTTTAACGTAACAACATATTATATATTATGGACCACACGATTTCTTTTTCAAAAGCGATATAACCATATCAAAAACTATGCTATGAGGCTTAGTATCGAAGCTAAACATCGAATCCTTGAAGCTTTGTTATTCACGTCGATTTCTAATTAATATGTAACCACTTAACCAACGGTCAATGGATATGGCTCGTTAAACCCAATGGATCTATCCACAATAATCAGGCTTACCACATACACGGCAAACCCGGTAATTAACGATATTAAAGTAGAGATTTGCATTGTAAAAATATGTATAACGAAAACTCATAAGTTCCATATAGTTAAAGTATTTGTGTCCAACGCGTAAAACAGTTTAAAAAACAAAGCATGTTAATGTGCGAAAAGTGTGCTTGTTCTTAGTTTTCTTTTCAACTTTTAAATTTATATAACACTTTATTATTTCACTTTTAACACCTTAATGAGCAACAAAACATGGTTAAGTGTAGTTTTTAGGTTATCGCCTCAAGAGAGCGTAAAAGCGGATAATAGTTTTTAACTAATTATCTTTAGTCTAACTATTAAAAAAGAATTAGAAGTGATTAAAGAATTATAATTAAGTAACCTAATGAATATAATTGATAGGAAAGATAGGAAATGAATATCAATAAAGATGGTGGTTACAAGGACTTAACAACAATTAATGGAATCTAATGTGTAGTTTCATACTTACATTGATAAGTAGCACATAGTAATCATAGACCAATCACTATCCCTAAGAGGTTAAGATACAAACCACATAATACATGCAAGGTAGGACGTAAAGCATATGTCAACTAGGTAGGTGTTCAAAGTTAACATTTTAATTCATAACATTTGAATAATCACATAATACATATCACCTTAATCTAATGAAGAGGACTAAGTTAACATGTAATTAGGCTGACAAGCAGATAAGCTAATACACCTAATCAGATCATCTCTAGTTACTAGCTTAAAGAAATTTTTAATCAACTTCTCATACAATCGACAATCAAACGCATATAAATGAAGGTTTTTGACTAGGCCTAACAATAGAAAGATTACTATGCAAGTGTAATTTATCATCTTTCTCATGCAATTCTACCAATAATCTTAACTTAAGTTTCATGCAATTCAAATACCTTGTTTGGTGTGATTAACCTAGAAGATTAGATGAATCGAATAAAAGCTTACTAAGAATTAATTACTAGTTAATCCTAACTTTTATTACTTAATCATTAAACATGCAAACACAAATCTTGATCATGGCAGAAGCAAAAAGAATAATAACAATCACATAAACATAATCATAAAGTTCTTGAAAAAATAAGTAATTGTACTTATTTGAGCACGAAGCCGGCGGCTTTGAGTGTACCAGCCGGCGGCTTGGAATGATCCACCCGGTGGCTTGGAAGACTCAGCCGGCAGCTTCATCTTAAATTCCTAATGGTTAAGTTTTCATCCAAGTAACCACTATGAATGTTTAGTTCAGAGTTGGAGACGAACAAAAATAATCAACAGAAAATAAAGACATAATCAAAGTATAAACAAGAATTAAAAGGGATAATACCTTGAATAAAGGAAAGAAACTTGAATAATCTTGATTACAAAGAGTATAAAAGCTAGAAACTAATCCTAAAACCTAAATTATTCGTAATTGTGAAGTAGAAAATGGAAAAGTACATCTAAAACTGAAAAACTCGACCTCTATTTATAATACTTGAAAATCGACAGCTGAGCCGGCAGCTCAAGATATCTAGCGGGCAGCTAGCCGTGGGTTGGCGACTTTATCTCCAAGTTTAACTTTATCTTCACGTCAAATTAACTTTAACCGTGTTTCTTAGCCGGCGGCTTAGCCATCCTAGCCGGCGGTTTGTGTGTCTTCTGTATTAAATCAAATCTTTTCCATATTTATCACACTTTCTCAACAAACACGTTAAAAGCACCTTTTTACAAGAATTGTTAGCTTTTATCCAAAAAGGTGTTAAAACCATATTAAAATAACAAGATAACGCGCAGAAAGTATGCATAAAATATGTATAATTCGAACGTTGTCAAATTCCTCATACTTAAACCTTACTTGTCCTCAAGTAAACTAAGAGAAATTAGGAAAAACTAGCATATGCCTTTCGATATTTGATACTTAATGGGAATTCGTATACTTAGTGTGTTTTTCCCATTTTTCCTCCTTATACTTAAATCATGCAATGCCTTTGTAAACTATAGAAGGGAGAAAATAGAATTTTGTAACACCTTAGCATATAATAGGAGAATTTAAATGTAATCTAATAACACAAGCAAACTTCACTTTATTACTTAAAGAAACAAGACATAGAAATCCTAAGAAAATAAAATTAAACGGGATAGATAGTTTTGATTAGAGAGTCATTTGTGCAACTCTTTCTTTCTTCTTTGACTACTCCTCAAGCTCGTAATACTCCAACGTTACTTCCTCTTCTTTCAAATTCATTCCTTCAACAATGATTTCCACTTTTATAAACACCTTAAGAGCAACCATGTTTAGTTTAGCAATAGCAGTGGCATTAGCTACCATTAGATCGTAAAACTATTTTTCAATATCCTTATTAATTTTTGACTGGTCATTCATAAACTCCAATACTATCTCTTCCACGATAAATTCTTTCTTATTTAAATAACCTAAATAATTGACATTGTCACTTCCTTCCACACCTTTATCCTTTACAACCTTCACAAATTTTCTTTTAAGCATTCCTCTAGGCACAATGGCGATGTATTCAACTAGCGTTCCTTAACGGAAAACAAGTGTATTTTTACCATACTAAATAGTAGCTTGTGTAGTTAAAAGGAACGGGGATCCTAAAATAATAGGAGTTTCGGGATCCTCCTTTACGTCTATCACCATGAAATCAACAAGATAGAAGGTGAAGCCTATATGAACTAGAATATCCTTAGCAATGCCCAAAGATTTGTGCACTTTTATATCGTCGAATGCAATGTTACCATTAAGTGGTTGAAGAGCGGACAATCCTAGTCATTCAAAGATAGAAAACGGCATCATGTTAACACTTGAGCCGGTGTCAGCTAGAGCTTGGATCGGGATTGGACCATAAATAAGACATGGAACATGGAATTCTCCAGGATCAGCATGAGTTTGTGGAAAGAACGAAGAGAGGATAAGGGCTTTAGCTTGCTCTTCTTCCTTATTTCTTAAATCTTCTAAATGCTTAACTACTTTTTCTGTAGGATCATCACTTACTTTGAAACAATCATGAACATCAACGAAACAAACAGTCTTTTGCCTCATATTTTTACTAACTTCAATCTCAAAATTATACGGTTAGAAATTCTCACAATTTTCTGTAGCTTGTAACAACTGCATCATTTGAGGCAGGAATTCTTCACATTCCTCATCGGTCAATCTTTCATCATCGGAGATATCTCTAATGTAACACCCTGAAATTCTATGCATCAGAAAATGTCAGTAAAGGTACGCATCAGGAACTGCTACTAAAAGTCCACCTTATACTTATGCATTTTCAAAATTTACACCGGAATCAAAATCTGACAACCTCTGTCCCTGGATTTTGAAACAGAAAACTAGATACTAGATGAGGCGTTTCGCCGGCCTAAAGAGGCGCGCCGCGGCTAGCACTTGTTCAGATGTCTCAAGTTTCAAAATTTACTGTCTTCGATTTTTCTTTCGAGCCACACCGCAGGCCTAAAATGGCGTGCTACGGCTATTACCTAGGCTAGACCCTTTTGAATCATTTTTAAAGGGTATTTTAAGGGGTGTTTTGGTCTTTTCACTTGGTGAACGGCTTGAGATCATAAAAACTGACCCAAGACTTATCCTTATCACATTTATCACTCTTTCACCTACACACTTAAATTCTAGAGGGAAAGAGTTAGAGTTTTTGATTGAGAGGGATTATTTTGGGGAAGAAGGAGACCAAATCTTACCTAAGTCCAAGTTTTAAGTTGTTCCCTACATCTCTAGCTATGTTTTAGTGGTAGTGGTAAGTTTTAACTCCGAGTTTCAAGTTCAATTTGATTTATAGCTAGGGTTTGTTCATATAAAGCTTGTAAGCCCCATTTTAGGGTTAAATGGGCAAATTTTGGGCAAACTTGATGTATGGAAACCCTAAGGCTTGTAATCTAGGGTTTAGTCATGTGATTTGGTGTTTATAGAGTTAATTGTGTTGTTGAATCACTAACCCACTTATGTGTTAATGAAAAGTTTAGTTAATGGGTTCAGGTTTGACCAAATTGTGGGTCTTGACTTTAAATGAGTCAAATAGATAATGGTTGACCTAGTTGGGCAAGATGGGTATGAAAATACCGCAATTTTGTGTTAGTTGGTGTTATTGGACTTTAATCACTAGCTTTTAGTGATTAATGATATTCTTGACTTTGGATGGGCAGTTTTTGTGCAAATGGGTCATTTAATGCAATTGGTCATTAAATGTACAAGAGTTAAGTGTTGGTATCTAGTCTAACTAGTTTGTGTGTTGATTGTGTACCTAATCTATTAGGTACTTTTCTATGAAGCTTGCAGAGTTGCACAATCATGACTTGGGCGATAAGGTAAGTGGAATGATTATACGTATATGTATATGGCATATTTATTTGTGAATGTTATGGTATGAACCAACGAGCTGGTGGTACCATAACATGTAAGTGACGAGTGTCGTGATGTGAACCACGAGCTGGTAGAATCAAAGTGTGAACCACCAGCCGGTAACACTAAAGTGTGAACCACGAGCCAGTAGCACTATAAAATGAGGCGTGAACCACGAGCCAGTAGCGCCAAAGTGTAAACCAAGTAGCTGGTAGCACTATAAAATAGTATGACTCAAATGCGTAGTGGCGTGAATCAAGGAGCCGGTAGCGTCATAGCATTACGTATGGTGTGAACCATGAGCCAGTAGCACCATAACGTTTGTGGTTAACCATATTGTGTTTGTCGATTATTGTTTAGCATATTATATATATATATATATATATATATATATATATATATATATATATATATATATATATATATATATATATATATTGTTTTGAGTATATGCTAATGTGAAGTTGTTGATTGTTTATGAATTGTTAGCATTATGAATATGATGACATGCTATTTGAGTTACAAGTTCGTATGAGGTATTTGGTGGGCGTGATAGCAAATAGATGGGTTATATATATGTATGTATAATAGTTGCATTCACTAAACTTTGCTTACCCCTCTCCTTATTTAATTTTTAGGTACAAGTATGGAGAAATGGAAAGGGGTTGTCGGGAACTAGATATTCATATGTTGGTCGCTTAGGTGATGCTTTTTGGAAGATGGCCTATTGTTTTGGGTAGTTTAGCCCCAAACCATGCTTATGTGTCGTTTGTTTTAAACTATCATTTAAGAATGAAACTTGTAAGACATTTGATTAAGGGCCTTCGTGCCTACTGTGTAAACTTTAAACTTGTTGAATGTTTAAATGTTTGGTATGAAATGGTCAACATCTTGTAACCCTTTAAAGTGGCATGTTAATGGTTTATTATTATAAAAAAAAAATTTTTCAGGTTAAAGACGGGTTGGGTCGTTTCAAGTGGTATCAGAGTATGATCTAAGGGATTTAGGCGACTTGAGATAGGTGCCTAGACTTAAACTTTATTTGTGTATGCGTTTTATGAGGGACTTGTAGGAGATGGGTCGGACCGGGTGGGTTAGTGCCTACGCTTATGTGAACTAACCTTTTTGTATGGTGTTGGCAATCATCAAGCGAGATAGGCATTGTACTAGCTAGTTAATGCGAAGTGCTCGCGTAATAATGACTAGCTACCATTGTTACAGGTACAAATCGTGTCATACAAGCAATGTACGACGAGTGTTGAGCAAGATGGGGTGGTGTGGTATGTTATATGTCGTTTCCATTTCATTTTGTTGTTTAACCTATTCTGTTTTATAGAATGAAGATGAGAAACGGACATGATACCGGTAACGAGGGTACGAGCGAAGACTCCGACTTCACGGCTGAGGTTGAGGCCATCTTTAAAAGTCAAAAAGCAAAATATCTCGAACATGTTAGAAAGGTCTTCCAAGAATCGATTGATGAACAAATAACTGAGCTAATCAATGAACGAATGAATGTCGAGGTCGAAGAGCATTCGAAGCTAGAAACATTTATCCTCATGGTGAAGGAGGTGATGGTAATGGGGGACATGGAAGGCGAGACTTCCATTACAAAAATTTCAAGGATGCTCAACCTCCTATGTTCAATGGGGTGAGAGATCCATTGAAAAGTACATGTTGGATCTCTAACATCAAGGGGGCTTTCTGTACCAGTGAATGTCCTCCCGAGAAGAAAATGAGATATGGTTCTAGTATGTTACGTGAAGGGGCTAAGATGTGGTGAGATAACAAGATTCAATTGTATGGTGAAGAGCTATGTATGAGCTTGTCGTGGGAAGAGTTTAAAAAGGAATTCTTCAAGGAATATCGAACTCAAGCCGACCTTAATAGAATCCGGGATGAGTTGCGCAATTTGCGACAAGGTTCGATGGACTTGGTTACTCTCAAGTCCACTTTCTTGTCAAAGACTCGTTTTTGTTCGGAGTATGTGGGTGACGATAAAATGTTGACACAAGATTTCTATCGTACCTTAAGCGATGAGGTGAAGGGTAAGATTAGTCGAGGAATGGCTAAGTCTTTTGAAGAGTTGTATGAGTTGGCTGGGGGTTTCGAACCGGAGGTCCCGAAAAGAAGTGATTTCTCTTTCTCTAAGAGAAAATTTGAAGGTTCAAGTCAATTGAACTTTTCAAACAAAAAGAACAAGAAGGGTTCTGAAAGTGTTAATAGCGTGAAGAAAGGTGGTACTTTGAGTTATGGACCCACGTGTTTTAATTGTGGTCAAAAAGGACACATGGCCCGTGATTGTACCAAGGCACCAAACTAACTTACTTGTTACAATTGTCAAAAGGAGGGGCATCGAAGGACGGAGTGCCCCGATTTGTATGGTGATCAAGTGAAGAAGTTAGAGAAAGCGGCGGGTACGGCTAGGGGCCGCATCTACTTGATAATCAACGATGAAGCCAAACAATCCAATGAAGTTGTCTCGGGTACTTTTATGGTTAACTCCAATCCGGCAAGGATACTCTTTGATAGCGGTGCTAATTTATCGTTTGTGTCTCTAAAGTTTGTGCCTAAGATTAATAAATCGCTTGCCAAGTTAAGTCATCCGGTAGAATTTGAAGTAACGGATGGTAAGACGGTGCTAGGGGTTGATGTTGGTAAAGATTGTAATGTTGTGTTTGGTACCGAAATGTTTAAAATCGTTCTCATTCCAACGACTTTGGGTGAGTTTGATATTGTTGTTAACATGGATTGGCTCGATCGTTATAGAGACGATATTGCATGCCACGAAAAGTTCATTCGTGTAAAGACCCCAAGTGGGGGAGAGTTAATTATTCATGGTGATAAGCGAAGGAGACTCGTACCATTATGCACTTATGCACGAGCGCGACGTTTCCTTAATAGTGGTGGCATGGTTTTTCTTGCCCATGTAGTTGATACTCGTGAGGAGCCACCATCCATTCGTGAAATTCTGGTGGTTAATGAATTCAAAGATATTTTTTCAGATGAGTTACCGGGTGTTCCGGTGAAAAGAGAAGTTGAATTTCACATTGAGTTGGTCCCGGGGGCTACCCACATTGCTAAAACTCCTTACCATTTAGTGCCGATGGAAATTTAAGAGTTGTTGAATCAAACCCAAGAGTTTCTTGAAAAGGGTTTCATTCGACCTAGTACCTAGCCATGAGGTGCTCCGGTTTTGTTGGTAAAGAAGAAAGATGGTAGTATGCAGATGTGCATCGATTTTCGGGAGTTGAACAAAGTGACGATCAAGAATCGTTATCCATTGCTTCGGGTTGACGATTTGTTTGACCAACTCCAAGGCGCGACGTATTTTTCTAAGACTGACTTACGGTCCGGCTATCACCAAATGCGGGTCCGTGAGGAAGATATTGAGAAAACGGCTCTTCGAACTCGTTATGGGCATTTTGAATTCGTAGTAATGCCTTTTGGTCTTAGGAATGCACCGGTGGTATTCATGGATCTTATGAACCGAATGTGTCAACCTATGTTGGACAAGTCAGTAATTGTGTTCATTGACGACATACTTGTCTATTCTAAGAGTATGAAGGAACATGAACGCCATTTGCGCGAGGTGTTGAAGATGTTATGAAAGGAGAAGTTGTATGCTAAATTCTCCAAGTGTGAATTTCGGCTAAGGGAAGTGCAATTCCTTGGCCATATTGTGAATAAAGAAGGCATTCAAGTAGATCCAGGGAAGATGTGACAACCCGGAAATTTCCGACCAAATTTAAACTTTATCTTTATATTATTCTGACACGATAAGCAAAGTTTGTTAAGCTGAATCTCAAGAAGTGTAAAATATATTCATACATTCATTTAACCTTGACCAAATTCAGATGATTCACGAACCATTATATGAACGGATATGATTATATGTATATGTGTATATATTATAACTTGAAAACGTTAACAAAGTATTAGATGTATAATACTTTACATGAACGTATTTGTTTCAAAATATATTTAATATAATTATCGGCAGAGTTAAAAGATAATATCAAATGATTGAATTATCAGATACATTGTGTTTATGATTACGGGTCTCTGTTATGATGTCCACTTTGATTTGAGAAAATCTATTCTTTTTAACAATATGCGGAATAAATGGTCTACAAGTAGAAACATATTATAAAACTTTAAGATTATTAAAGTTATTACTATTATCTTTATTGTTATAAATTTTAGAAATTATATAAAACGATTTGAGTGTTACGTCTTCTTTAAAACGGATATAATTTTAAAATATCTAGAACCACTTTTAAAAATTTGTTATTGAATCATTATGATAAGGATAAAGGTTTTAACGGTATTATAAACTTTAGAATCTTTTTAGAAACCTTTTGACAAAGTATAGATGATAATGGTTTGTGATTCAATAAAATATAAATAAATATAACAAAGATTAAAAACGTGTTTAAAAACTTAATGATTAGTAAAAATATTATTAATTTTTAATATAAGTATATATATGAAATTTCAAATCATTTTTGTAAACAATAGTGGTACTCGTTCGAATGATATTTCAATAAGTTGATTGAACTTGTGAAAACGCTAGTACATACATGAATTACATCAAGTTAAGTTTTAAAGGGTAAACATTATTTGATATTATATTTTCTATTATTTAAAAGATTTAGAATTTATATTTTTATAAAATTTAAATATAATTAGATTTGAAAAACTATAAATTATATCGTTAGATAAAGATTTCGAATGCATATATATTTGTTATATAAATTTCTAAATGATAATATGTATATTTTATAAATGACAAAATATAATATTGATTATATTTATATTTCTTATAATAAAGATTTTAAATAATATTATTTAATATATTTTAGAAAATATCGAGTAGTCGATTTATAGAAGCAAATGACCACAACACTCAAATGTAAAGGTTATACTTTGGGTAATGTAGTCTATCGATGATTAAGTCTAATTATTGATAAAGGTACACGTCGCGTAACGTAAAGGACAAGTTTTCTTAGCGTACGAAAGGATATTCGAAAAACCGAAAACGGAACATTAGTCGAGTGACAACGTATAAGTCATCGAAACTATAATTACAAGTCAATTATACACATGAATATTATATTATATATAATTAATTATATAAATTAAATAAATATATATTAAATATTAAATAAAAACCGTCGGCATAAGAAGTTAAGCAAGTATGAGCTGAGACTCGGGCTCATACGATCGCATGAGTTCCCCTCTATAACCTCATGCGATCGCATGAGGTGTGTGGTCAGGATATGTGTATAAAAGCTCGATCGAATTCAGATTAGAGGCACACTTTCATTCACATATTACTCTCTCCATTAGTTATATTATTATTATTTATATTATTATCATTATTAAGATTAATATTTTTATTAATCTTATTATTATTTTTAGTATTAGTATTATTATTATTACATAAAATATTACAACGGAGTGCTGTCCGAGTTATGTCAAACGGGTTTTTCGAGAGGAATAGAGCTAAGAAAATTATGGGTATTAGCTATGGAGGTTATGGGTAATGTTCGGGGGTATGCTCGTAAGGTCAATCTAGTGTTTATCATCTCTGTAGCATCTACGTACTTTCCTGCAATATTGAATCACAATATTGATACGTGAGCATTCATATCTTAACTTTTATATATTAATAGTGTATCCCTGACTAGTGCTCAAGTATATATGATTATGCATACTTGTATGTTTTATTTCGTCGTTAACTAGTATTTGATGAATCATGAATTTAATACATATAATACTGATGTAAGGTTTATGATATGCATGTCGTTGGAAAGCTAGCGAAAAATTAATAACTTTTCATTTAGAAAGCGTATGATTTCGATGAAAGGTTTAAAAGATATAGCCAACTGAATTATCGTTAACTCTAATATTATTATTATTATTATTACGATCGTCGTTATCGTTATCGTTATCGTCATTATTATTATTATCTAATAATTAATATTATTATTGATATCATTATCATTATCATTATTAATATAAGTATTATCATCAAAAATTGTTATTGTTATTATTATTACTATCGTTATTATCATTAAGGTTATTATTAATATTATCATTATTATTATTATTATTATTATTATTATTATTATTATTATTATTAAAATAATTAATATTTTTTTTATTAAAACCATCATTTTATTATTTTTATCGTCATTATCATTATTAAAAGTATCATTAATATTAAAACCATCATTTTTATTAAAATTATCATTTTTAATAGAAATATCATTGTTATTATAAAATATCATTATTATAATCATTTTAGTATTATTATTATTAAAAATTATTATTTTGAACAGAATTATTATTTTTATATAAAATATTATTATTACTACAGTTAATATTAAAAAGTATCGTTATTATTAAAATGATCATGGTTATTAGAAAACATCATTATAAATCTTAAAACTTATATTTTCATTTATATTATCATTTTTTATTATTATTAGTATTATTAATAACAATAATATTATTAACATTGTTATTATCATTAACAGGATTAAAATATTTTTATCATTATTAGTAATATTATTATTATGACATTAGTATTATTATAAAAGATCATTATTAATTATCAAAATTATTATTATCATTTATAACGACCCGTCCTAATCCATCTGGACGAATATATTTCATTTGGTTACATCGCGAGGTACTTGACCTCTATATGATACATTTTCAAACATTGCATTTGTTTTTAAAAGACAAACTTTCATTACATTTAAAGTTGACGGCATGCATACCATTTCATAATATATCTAACTATAATTGACTTAATAATAATTTTGATGAACTCAACGACTCAAATGCAACGTCTCTTGAAATATGTCATGAATGACTCCAAGTAATATCTCTAAAATGAGCAAATGCACAGCAGAAGATTTCTTTAATACCTGAGAATAAACATGCTTTCAAGTGTCAACCAAAAGGTTGGTGAGTTCATTAGTTTATCGTAATCAATCATTTCCATAATTTTAATAGACCACAAGATTTTCATTTCATTTCTCATAAATATACGTCCCATGCATAGAGACAAAAATCATTCATATGGATTGAACACCTGGTAACCGACATTAACAAGATGCATATAAGAATATCCCCTATCATTTCGGGACATCCATCGGACATGATAAAACAACATCGAAGTACTAAAGCATCCGCTACAACAGATGGAGTTTGTTAGGTCCAATAGATCTATCTTTAGGATTCGCGTCAATTAGTAGACTGGTTTACTAATTCTTAGGCTACCAAGCAAAAGGGGCATATTCAGCTTCGATCATTCAACAATATAATGTAGTTTCGATTACTTGTGTCTATTTCCTAAAACATTTATAAAAGCGCATGTATTCTCAGTCCCAAAAATATATATTGCAAAAGCATTTAAAAAGGGAGTAATGAAACTTACTATGCTGTATTTTGTAGTAAAAATACATATAATGACATTGAACAATGCAGGGTTGGCCTCGGATTTACGAACCTATATCATTTATATATATTAACGCATATAATGGTAATCAGACAATTTATATATTATGAGTGATGTGATTTATATGCTTCATTGATTCTTTTGTTAATATTAATATAATAAATTTAAGGTAGTTTAATAATTTATTTGTAATTATAATTTATATATAGTTTAATTAATATCATTTTAGTGATAACATATAGTATTATGTATTATAGTTGTATGTATTTTTAGAAAAAAATATATATTTGCAATAATAATAATAATAATAATAATAATAATAATAATAATAATAATAATAATAATAATAATAATAATAATAATAATAATAATAATAATAATAATAATAATAATAATAATAATAATAATAATAATAATGATAATAATAATAATAATAAGTATTAATAATAATAATAATAATAATAATAATAAGTAATAATAATAATAATGATAATAAGTAAATACCTCAAAGAAATAGTCTTTAAAAAAAAGCTCAAGTCCGGTTTTGAACCCGCGTAACGCCTTTAGATCAACGAACCAACGATTTGTTTTGGTATTAACCCGCATGATTAACTAGTTCATCAAACACTTATCACCTCATCATTATTATCATTATCTAATGTCATCATCATTATAATATCATAATCAAATTATAATCATAATCATAATCATATCACGATCATAATCATAACATGATCATAATCATATCATAACATAATCTTAATCATATTCGGTTACCTCGATCATCATCATCATCAAGATCATCGATTATCATTATCATTTTCCTAAACACCATTATCATAATTCTTAACATCATCTAATCAATAAATCATATATCATCATCTAACATCGATCATTTTTACTTCATGTATCATTCACCTCATAATCGTAACCATCATCAGGTACATCACCATCATGAACTATCATCTTCATTACTTAACAATCATCTTTTTCATCACCTTAATTCTTCATCTTAATCTCATGTTATCACGTGCTTATCATCATCTATCATGCATTGTAAAAAAATATATATATATAAACGAACTAGTAGCTGTGCAGCTTGTTTATGTCGAGGAATTTAGGTTTTAAAACTAGTTCAACAACAGCCCACTTGGTAACCCATCCTATTTTGAAGAACAGCCCAATCTAGGAACTAAAATATAGCGGCCCTAATTGGTAATGTAAGTTCTCGTCAATAAAAAAAATAATCATGGTGGCCTAATAAAATCCCCTTAATCGATTTATTCCCCTTTTCTTTAAATAAACAAGTGGTTAAATGAATGAGCATGTCGACCAATAAGTAAGAATAAAACACTCAAATACAAATAACTCGATCATAATCATTCTCATCTTCTTTATCTTTTCATCCTTTATATCATAATTAAAATCTCCTAACCAATTTGTACTCATTGTTGTCGCTGCTATAACATCACAGAAGCATACATAGCAGGTTTCATGAGTTTTGTTTGGGTCTTGAAAAGAAAATAATAGCGGTTTAGTTGATGGTGGGAGGTGTTCGACAGAACAAGATCAAGAAGAAAATAAAAGTTGCAGTGGTGTCGATTGAATATAGGATTTTTGTTGATAATTCTTGGACCTAAAACAACAAGTGGGTTTAAATTGGTTTTGTTTGAAAACAGAAGAAAGATAATAGTCAGCCGTACAGCAATCGAATAGTGGAAGAACAAGTGAGTTGTTGATGGTATTTTCGAACAGGAAGTAGACAAAAGCAAGTATAATATCAGCGTATTACTTTGGTGATTTGCAGTTGCAGTGTAAAGGTGAGTTGCTGTTTGGGTTGGTGTTCGAAACAGGTAGTAAACAGAAGGGGTAGCAACGTGTGGTTGTTCAACGTGGTGAGTTGCTGATGTAACTTGTTGTATTTGATCAAGGAAACAAGAGTAGTTGTTCGAACCTAAAAATCACTAAACAAAAGTGGTTGCCTGTGGTTTTCTATTTGATCCTAGCTCGACAAAAAAACTGAATCAATTTTAGGGTTGTGATGGTTATTGTAAAACCATGGTGATGATGTTCGATTATAATCAGAAAAAGAAACAGGAAACAGATTAAAGAATAGCAGTAGGGTTTGTTTACTTTGGTTTTGAGATTAAAGAATAGCAGTAGGGTTTGTTTAGTTTGGTTTTGAGCTCAAAACAAAAAAATAAAAAACAAACCTGCGTGTCCGATAGTAGGTTCGATTGCAGACTTAATGTGAGGTGTTCGGGCTCGGTTGAGAGATTTCATAGAGCCATGAGTGCGTTCCTGTTGAGCCGTAGTCTAAAATATCAACGAGATATGAGATGGTGAAGTGATGGATCGATGGTATTTGAGGGTGTTTCATGGTATAGATGATGAAGAGAGAGAGAGAGAGAGAGAGAGAGAGAGAGAGAGAGAGAGAGAGAAGATAGAGAGAGGGGTGGTGGTTTTTGTTGGGTTTGATTAAAACATAGAGGACACGTAGCAACAATGGGTTTTGTGGACTATGGGTTTCGTTTTGAGCATATGCAACAACGATTATGATTATGGATTAAGTGATTGGTTAAAGATGGTGCTTTGAGGTGTTTTATATGGGTGATCTTGGGTGGTGATTTGCAGTTTGTGGTGATTCTCGAACAGGAACAAAAATATACCGAATGACAGCAACAATACTTCTTCAACGTTTAATATCATCACATTGTCCATTATCTTTGCTTGTTAAATCGAATTATAAATAGAAAATGGCTGTTCATAGTTATTATGGTGAAGAAGGTGAAAGTAGCGGGTTTCACAGTGCTTGAACGACGGATGGTGGTTCAAGGTGTAAGGCGGAAGTAGAGGCAAATTTGTAGCTAGTTGTAAACTATGTTAATGGTTTGTGGTTCTCATGGTTGATTCGATAGAAGAAATAGATAGATATTTTAGAGATGGTGGAATGAATGCAACATATGTATATATATTTCTAAAAGTAAAAGTAATCAATCAAGAACAGTGATGTTCAATCACAAATTTTGATTCTTAACTCAATTTACGGTTATATGTATATTATATATATATACATATATATATACATATACATATATATATATATATATATATAGATATATATATATATATATATATATATATATATATATATATATATATATATATATATATATATATATATATATATATATATATATATATATATATATTATATATTATATCAGTGAAGAATAATCACAATTCAAGCACAGTGAATTCCAACGAATTAATCAATTAGGCACAGTAATCACATAATACTTCAATTTTCATGACATATAAGTGAATGTATTCTGCGGACAGTTTTCACGGACTGTGTATCGTGCGAAATCAGTGGCGGATAAAAGTGTTCAGAAAAATTCCATATTTTTAAATTAACTATATTTATTTATTTTGGTCACTATGGTATAAAATTCAATCATTAATTTAATACATAAAAATTACATCAACTGTCCCTCTCATTTATGGGTGAAATATAAAAAGTTTTGAAATTTATTAATTAGCTTCTAAATATATTTTTAATAAACCTAAAATTTTTATAGCTCATTTTCGGATCACCTTTTATTTTAAAATTACATAAGTTTGAATTTAACTTGCTTAATATCAATCGAAACATCAAACAAGTATTACAATTATTTAATATACTTTATTTATATTTAGAGATATATTTTAAATAATAATTATTATAATATCCTATTTTTATTTTATTAATTTTTAATAACAACAACATATAATACTTTAAATTATATTTTCAATTATCATTTATAACTATATATATGTATAAACACACACATATCTATTTACAAATAGTTGTTCGTGAATCGTCGGAAGCGGCCGAAGGTCAATGAATACATGAACACGGTTCAAAGTTTTTGAGACTTCAACATTACAGACTTTGCTTATCGTGTCAGAAACATATAAAGATTAAGTTTAAATTTGTGTCAGAAATTTCCTGGTCGTCACAGTACCTACCCGTTAAAGAAATTTCGTCCGGAAATTTGATCGTGGTCGTCATGGCTAACCAAAAAAATGTTTTCATGAAGAATATGATTTGATAAATAGAGTTTTATCATAATTGAGTATATGGATAAAACAATTTGATTATGCGAAAAGTATAATTGAAGCTATCACAAAATAGTGAAATGAGTAAATGCAGATTTGTCTTAACCGATGACGTGGTCACGGTTGATTTCCGGAATTCAAGGGATTTAGAGAAAATCTTCATAATAAGATTTGGTTCTTTATAATTAAGGAAATTAGGATCTGATTTGATTAAATGCGATAATCTGTTTTGATTGCACTGTCGGATATTTTACTATATATCCACCCTCTTCGTTTCTTTTTATATTTTGGATTTCCATTATTTTGTTTTTTCTCTTCCCAAATTTAGGTCAATCGAATAATGGTCTAGAATTCGTAGGTATGAAATTCGAAATGAACATGATTAATGTTCTAAGAGAGAAATTGTAATAGCACGATCTTGATTGGTTAAATTAGCAGAATTTAAAAGAAAAGATAGAACTATCAAGAAATTATGTTCTTGATATGTTTAGAGATTATGTAGAAGGTAAGAGTCATGTGACATGGAACATGATGACGTTATGGTCTGTGAATCATCACGTTTCATTAGAAACTCAGCATGACTTACTGTAATATAATCACGTTGATCAAGTGTCATTATATTATACTAACTCATTCATCAATTTCCAACACTACTTCAAAACATTCATAATTTAAACTAGAAAGTTTACAGAATATAGAAACTAAACAGTTTCTTATATGATGTAACACTGACAATGCGAAGAGATAAATGACTTTAAATAGGATTATTTATGAAAATATCTTTAGAAATATCGAGGATATTTATAATAAAAGATACGATGATATTTTAGAAGTTCTAATATCGGTGGATGATGATGAAGATTTGTTCGTAAAAGCGTAGAGTCATGAGAAAGTACTTGTTAATGACTTCAGTAGATACTGAATCATTTGGATTCTTTGAAAGTAGGTTTAGTCTTTGTGATTTGTCTACAGCCTCCTTCATAGTTTGCTCAATCCGTTTTCCAGTTCCAAAATTTTTGAGCTTTGCCAACATACTATTCTTTATCATCAAACTTTCGATGATCAAAGTTGTTTACGGTTTTTGCTGTTTCATTCAGCTTGTTCAACATTCAAAGTATTGATTCGTAGGCTGGGTGCTTTTCAGAATTTCAGAATGGAAGATTATGATTCTAAATGTTATATATATACATATATCGGTTGATGTAGAAACGCTGTGAGATTCAAGATACTGATTTGCTAATTCTTGGTAATTGGTATGGCAATTCTCATTTCAAGGTGCGGATGAGTATATGATAGGTTTTAATGAACAAATATAATGGTTTTTCGGAGAGACTTAAGCCAATGAGTAATGAAGTTGCTGGTAAGTTTACTGCTAATGTGGTGGGATATAAACGGTCCTCCGGTAACGGTAACGAAAGGTAAACGTATATATCAAGGTTATAATAGAGTTTATTCAAATGAAAAGTCGATGTTGATTTGCTGGAGCTGTGACAAAATTGGCTAATTTGAAAATGAATTTCGAAGTTATTTTTGGTAATAACAATGCTAAAGGAATTAGCATAGCTACGTGTTAAACGTTTACTTAGGTTCTGAGTGTTTTCAGGTGCACAACTATATGCATCAATCTTTTCTTTCGTAGATGAAGAGTAGTTGATTCATCCTTTCGATTGAGGTATTTTCAAGAATCATGAAAGGTTTGAACGCAGATTGTAATCGTCAAGATACAAATGAGGTTTAAGATGAAATCAAGTGGAAAACTTGAAGAATTATTTAGTTTCATATGTTATAATCAATATTTTAATTCATTTTAATTGTCCAATGTTATTAGTCCACAGTCGATAGTCAACAGTTGACAGTCCAATAATTCATATATAGTTTATAATATTCGAATTAATTAATACGTATCGTGACCCGTGTACATGTCTCAGACTCGATCATAACTCAAACTATATATATTATTGTAGACTCAACCTCAACCCTGTATAGCTAACTCCAGCATTACTGCATATAGAGTGTCTATGGTTATTCCAAATAATATATATATTCCTCATAGCTAGGAACAGTTAGCTAGGAACAGTTAGCATGGATTTTTACCAAAATTTCTCATAGTTAATTTGTTTGTTTCTAACAAATTTTATTTTGTCCAATGTTTTCTTCATTATGCCACTTGTTGGATTCTGATAAATCAAAATCCCAATATGAAATTGGATGAAAATAGTTATTCTGCGGTGAACGGATTCATATATCTATGGATGTAGGTAGGATAGTAAATGACTGTTGAATCAGATGGGAAGAATGTACAGTGTAACTTATTAATGTGAAATCTAAATATTCCTCGGGTATTACCTACCCGTTAAAATATTTTCACCATTATCAGTTTGTACGAAAGAATTTTTTTATTACAATCTTTATGAAAACATATATACATATATATTTTCTTCAGATGTAATTATGAATTTAATGAGTTAATATAGTATTAAATTCATTTGGTTTACCATCAAAACAAGAATATATAATCTCTAAAACATTAGAGATTACATAATCGCCATGTCGAATGAAGATAACTGATGTAGAACGTCATGTAGAACAATGATTATACTCGAGGTACAGAATGATATGTTGAGGCATGGATTGTTGATGGTACTGATGCTATTACTGATGGTACTATTTGTGCCGATGATGTTGCTGAAGCTGGTAAATTTTGCACCATATTCTCCAAATAATTATTCGAGCGCGAAGTTCGTTGACTTCTTTTATTATTTCGGGATGATTGTCAGTCGGAACGAGTAGATGAATAAGGTTTAGAATTTTAGATAGAATATAATCGTGGCGAGATATTCGGGAAATGAAGGTGAAATTGGTGTTTCAGATTGGTTCGCCGGTGAGTACTTCAGGTTCATCACCAAGAATGAAATTTGGTTGATGGAAAGTATCGCCTTCTTCTCGTTTCCATTGGTTAACTCGACTACGAACTCATCAGAAGAATTGGGGATGGCTGATTGGTTGATTCATTCTGGTGACGCTGCTTCCGGAGCTTAGGTGAACATCCATGTCGGAATCTGAGGGACTCGAACTGGTTGAGGGATTCATCTCGTACGAGCAGATGAAGGATTTTCGATAAGAAATAGATTATAGGATGTAGATTAGTACCCTGCAATACATAGTTTACATATGCATATATAATACTAAAATCCCATAAGTTACGGAGGAATCTACGGAAGCTGTCAGGCAAAGGTAACAATAACAGATACGCTAAGATATGAATTTATCTATGCACTATCTATGAAATAGAGGCAGTAAGACGTGTCTAGACTTTAAGGATTGATAAGCAAATAATTTTTGACACTAAACGATAAGCAAAACTTTTGACATGCAGACACGGTCGAAGTCCAGATCCACTAATGCATCTAAACAACTATCAGTTAGACACACTAATGCAAGACCTGGTTCACTAAGACCACCGCTCTGATACCACCTATAACGACCCGTCCTAATCCATCTGGATGAATACATTACATTTGGTTACATCGCGAAGTACTTGACCTCTATATGATACATTTTACAAACATTGCATTCATTTTTAAAAGACAAACTTTCATTACATCGGAAGTTGACGGTATGCATACCATTTCATAATATATCCAACTATAATTGACTTAATAATAATTTTGATGAACTCAACGACTCGAATGCAACGTCTCTTGAAATATGTCATGAATGACTCCAAGTAATATCTCTAAAATGAGCAAAAGCACAGTGGAAGATTTCTTTAATACCTAAGAATAAACATGCTTTCAAGTGTCAACGAAAAGGTTGGTGAGTTCATTAGTTTATCATAATCAATCATTTCCATAATTTTAATAGACCACAAGATTTTCATTTCATTTCTCATAAATATACGTCCCATGCATAGAGACAAAAATCATTCATATGGATTGAACACCTGGTAACCGACATTAACAAAATGAATATAAGAATATCCCTATTATTCCGGGACATCCATCGGACATGATAAAACAACATCGAAGTACTAAAGCATCCGCTACAACGGATGGGGTTTGTTAGGCCCAATAAATCTATCTTTAGGATTCGCGTCAATTAGTAGACTGGTTTACTAAATCTTAGGCTACCAAGCAAAAGGGGCATATTCGGCTTCGATCATTCAACCATATAATGTAGTTTCGATTACTTGTGTCTATTTCGTAAAACATTTATAAAAACTCATGTATTCTCAGTCCCAAAAATATATATTGCAAAAGCATTTAAAAAGGGAGTAATGAAACTCACTATGCTGTATTTTGTAGTAAAAATACATATAACGACATTGAACAAAGCAGGGTTAGCCTCGGAGTCACGAACCTATATCATTTATATATATTAACACATATAATGGTAGTCGAACAATTTATATATTATGAGTGATGTGATTTATATGCTTCATTAATTCTTTTGTTAATATTAATATAATAAATTTAAGGTAGTTTAATAATTTATTTGTAATTATAATATCTCTCCTTCATTAGTAATAAGAACTTATTTTAAGGTTTATTTGATAAAAATATACATATATATATATTAATTAATATAATTTATATATAGTTTAATTAATATCATTTTAGTGATAACATATAGTATTATGTATTATAGTTGTATGTATTTTTAGAAAAAAATATATATTTGCAATAATAATAATAATAATAATATTAATAATAATAATAATAATAATAATAATAATAATAATAATAATAATAATAATAATAATAATAATAATAATAATAATAATAATAATAATAATAATAATAATAATAATGATAATAATGATAATAAGTAAATACCTCAAAGAAATAGTCTTTAAAAAAAAGCCCAAGTCCGGGTTTGAACCCGCGACGTCCCGCTAACCCGGTAACGCCTTTAGATCAATGAACCAACGATTTGTTTTGGTATTAACCCGCATGATTAACTAGTTCATCAAACACTTATCACCTCATCATTATTATCATTATCTAATGTCATCATCATTCTAATATCATAATCAAATTATAATCATAATCATAATCATATCACGATCATAATCATAACATGATCATAATCATATCATAACATAATCTTAATCATATTCGGTTACCTCGATCATCATCATCATCAAGTCATCGATTATCATTATCATTTTCCTAAACACCATTATCATAATTCTTAACATCATCTAATCAATAAATCATATATCATCATCTAACATCGATCATTTTGACTTCATGTATCATTCACCTCATAACCGTAACCATCATCACGTATATCACCATCATGAACTATCATCATCATTACTTAACAATCATCTTTTTCATCACCTTAATTCTTCATCTTAATCTCATGTTATTACGTGCTTATCATCATCTATCATGCATTGTAAAAAATATATATATATATATAAACGAACTAGTAGCTGTGCAGCTTGTTTATGTCGAGCAATTTGGGTTTTAAAACTAGTTCAACAACAGTCCACTTGGTAACCCATCCTTTTTTCAATAACAGCCCAATGTAGGAACTAAAATATAGCGGCCCTAGTTGGTAATGTAAGTTCTCATCAATAAAAAAATAATCATGGCGGCCTAACAAAAAACCCTTTTAATCGATTTATTCCCCTTTTATTTAAATAAACAAGTGGTTAAATGATTGATCATGTCGGCCAATAAGTAAGAATAAAACACTAAAATACAAAGAGCTCGATCATAATCATTGTCATCTTCTTTATCTTTTCATCCTTTATATCATAATTAAATCTCCTAACCAACTTGTAATCATTGTTGTCGCTGCTATAACATCACAGAAGCATACATAGCAGGTTTCATGAGTTTTGTTTGGGTCTCGAAAAGAAAATAATAGCGGTTTAGTTGATGGTGGGAGGCGTTTGACAGAACAAGATTAAGAAGAAAATAAAAGTTGCAGTGGTGTCGATTGAATATAGGATTTTTGTTGATAATTCTTGGACCTAAAACAACAAGTGGGTTTAAAGTAGGTTTGTTTGAAAACAGAAGAAAGATAATAGTCAGTCGTACAGCAGTCGAATAGTGGAAGAACAAGTGAGTTGTTGGTGGTATTTTCGAACAGGAAATGGACAGAAGCAAGTATAATAGCAGCATATTAGTTTGGTGATTTGCGGTTGCAGTGTAAAGGGGAGTTACTGTTTGGGTTGGTGTTCGAAACAGGTAGTAAACAGAAGGGGTAGCAACGTGTGGTTGTTCAACGTGGTGAGTTGTTGATGTAACTTATTGTATTTAATCAAGGAAACATGAGTAGTTGTTAGAACCTAAAAATCAGTAAACAAAAGTGGTTGCCTGTGGTTTTCTGTTTGATCCTAGCTCGACAAAAAACTGAATCAATTTCAGGGTCGTGATGGTTATTGTAAAACCATGGTGATGGTGTTCGATTATAATCAGAAAAAGAAACAGGAAACAGATAAAAGAATAGCAGTAGGGTTTGTTTAGTTTGGTTTTGAGCTCGAAACAGAAAAATAAAAACCAAACCTACATGTTCGATAGTGGGTTCGATTGCAGACTTAACGTGAGATGTTTGGGCTCGGTTGAGAAATTTCATAGAGCCATGAGTGTGTTCCTGTTGAGCCCTAGACTAAAATATCAACGAGATGTGAGATGGTGAAGTGATGGATCGATGGTATTTGAGGGTGTTTCATGGTATAGATGATGAAGAGAGAGAGAAAGAGAGAGAGAGAGAGAGGGGTGGCGGTTTTTATTGGGTTTGATTGAAACAGAGAGGACACGTAGCAACAATGGGTTTTGTGGACTGTGGGTTTCGTTTCGAGCATATGCAACAACGATTATGATTATGGATTAAGTGATTGGTTAAAGATAGTGCTTTGAGGTGTTTTATATGGGTGATCTTGGGTGGTGATTTACAGTTTGTGGTGATTCTCGAACAGGAACAAAAATATACCGAATGACAGCAACAATACTTCTTCAACATTTAATATCATCACCTTGTCAATTATCTTTGCTTGTTAAATCGAATTATAAATAGAAAATGGGTGTTCATAGTTATTATGGTGAAGAAGGTGAAAGTGGCGTGTTTCACAGTGCTTGAACGAAGGATGGTTGTTCAAGGTGTAAGGCAGAAGTAGAGGCAAATTTGTAGCTAGTTGTAAACTATGTTAATGGTTTGTGGTTCTCATGGTTGATTTGATAGAAGAAATAGATAGATATTTGAGAGATGGTGGAATGAATGCAACATATGTATATATATTTCTAAAAGTAAAAGTAATCAATCAAGAACAGTGATGTTCAATCACAAATTTTGATTCTTAACTCAATTACGGTTATATGTATATTATATATATATTATATATATCAGTGAAGAATACTCACAATTCAAGCACAGTGAATTCCAACGAATTAATCAATTAGGCATATTAATCACATAATACTTCAATTCTCGTGACATATAAGTGAATGTATTCTGCCGACAATTTTCACGGAGTGTGTATCGTGCGAAATCAGTGGCGGATAAAAGTGTTTAGAAAAATTCCATATTTTTAAATTAAGTATATTTATTTATTTTGGTTTATTATGGTATAAAATTCAATTATTAATTTAATACATAAAAATTAGATCAACTGTCCCTCTCATTTATGGGTGAAATATAAAAAGTGTTGAAATTTATTAATTAGCTTCTAAATATATTTTTAATAAACCTAAAATTTATATAGCTCATTTTTGGATCACCTTTTATTTTAAAATTACATAAGTTTGAATTTAACTTGCTTAATATCAATCGAAACATCAAACAAGTATTACAATTATTTAATATTTATTTTTAATATATTTTATCTATATTTAGAGATATATTTTAAATAATAATTATTATAATATCCTATTTTTATTTTATTAATTTTTAATAACAACAACATATAATACTTCATATTATATTTTTAATTATTATTTATATCTATAAATATGTATATACACACACATATCTATTTACAAATAGTTGTTCGTGAATCGTCGGAAGCGGTCGAAGGTCAATGAATACATGAACACAGTTCAAAGTTTTTGAGACTTCAACATTACAGACTTTGTTTATCGTTTCAGAAACAAATAAAGATTAAGTTTAAATTTGGTCCAAAATTTCCGGGTCATCACATTATTAGCAAATATAAATATTGTTATTATTATAATTAATATTATTATTATCAAAAATAATACAAATTTTACTCATTATTATTATTAATATTATTTTATCAAATAAATATGTGATACAAAGATATTTTTATCACACGTAATATAATTACGTTTATAATACATACCACTATATTTTTATGATATTAAGTGAGCTTTATAAATTTTATTACTTAAGATATATAGAAGTATATTTTTATCATATATAATTTTTAATATAAAATTTTTATTAATAAATGACTTGTATTATTTACTCTAATAAAATCTGATAAATATATATTATGTGTAAGACCCTAATATTTTTTGTACATAGAGTATTTATGGTGTACTTAAGTGGGTGAAGCTTGGAACGAATTATTAAACTGGCAGGCTGTTCTGACCTCTGTGCGCGCCGCGCAAGGTCAAGGGTGCGCGTCGTGCACCCCATCTTGGACAGTTTTCCTGTTTCGTTTTAATTAGAGTTTAATGAGGGGCTTTTTGGTCTTTTCACTTGAGGATGGATCTGAGAGCTTATCAGCTGGTTTGGATCCAATTTTGGATCACTTTCACATCTATTCAACATTCTCATCCATTCTTAGAGAGAGAGAGTTCTAGAGAGAGAATTGGGGTTTTGGAGAAGAAGAAGCTCGAATTGATCAAAAGCTAGAGTGTTAAAGTTGTTCACCTCGTTCCTAGCTACATTGTGGTTGTTGTGGTAAGTTCTAACTCCGAATTTCATTGTTTGATTTGATATTTAAAGTTAGGGTTTGTACTTGATTTGTATAGAAACCCATTTAAACTCTTGAAGTGAGTTCATTGATGCTAGTAATCGGGTTTATTGTTGTTGTTGGTGGGTTTTGGGTTGGAAACCGACTTGGCTAAGATTTAGGACTTGTAATTGGGTTTAATCACTAGGTTTAGGGACTATGGAAGTGTTGGAACTCATTTTAGTGTATTTGAAAGACTAATTTTGAATTGAGTCAAAATTAGGGTTTATGGGTGATTTTGAGAATTATAAGTGTTTAACACTTGTGTTTGGGTTTAATTGGCGTATTAGGACCATTTTCACTTGTGTTAGTGATAATTGGTTAGTTTGGGCGCGTTTTGTGCTTGGAAGTGCAATTGGTCGAAATTGCACTAAGTGTCGTTTTGAGTTGGTTTGTAAATCCACTCTAAGTGTGTTACTTGTATTGTGATATTGGAATAGGTACATTCCATCGGCGAGTTGCGGATTATTCGGTAGCATTCATCAAGAAAATAAGGTGAGTGTTAATATCCTATGTGCATATGTATGTGTAGGATGGGTGCGGGTCGGGTGAAGTGGTTCTCAGTTATAGAGATCACTTCACATATAGGTGGATTTGATGGACTTGTGTAATAGGTCCAATTGGCACAGTTGTGCGTTTTGGTTGACCACCTTTGGCGAGGTGTACACTTGTGTGTACGTTATCACCTATGCTTGTGATGTGGATTGTACAACCCCAATGGCGAAGGGTTGGTATTGAGTTGTGATTAGAGAAGTGGATCACGTGTGGTTGCGGATTCATGATGACGCGTGTAGTTCGGTCATCTTATAGAAGTGGATCACGTGTGGATGCGGATTCATGATGACTTGTGTAGTTCGGTCATCTTATTGAGGTAGTGATCTCGTGTGGTTGTGGATTTACTAAGGCTCGTGTAGTTCGGCCAACCTCGATGTTGTTGTGATATTCATGATAGTAGTCTCGTGTGGTTGCGGATTTACTAAGGCTCGTGTAGTTCGGTCAATCTTCATTGTGGTAATTGACTTTTGGTATTGGGCTAAGGGGTTAACCTTGGGCGTTTTATGCTTTATTGTTATGTTTATATTTAACACCCCGTCAAAATCCATTAACAGCGATGTTAACTCTGGTCCCAGTGCTTGGCTTGTCTTCTATGTAACAGCAAAATTCTACAGCGGAAGCAAAAAGTACCTGAGAATTAACATGCTAAAAGTGTCAACCAAAAGGTTGGTGAGTTCATAGGTTTATCTTAACTAATGATTTTGATAATAGTAATAGATCACAAGATTTCAGTTTCCATAAATATCCTTACACCGCAGTGTAATAAAAAGATTCTACAACCATGGGCACCTGGTAACAAGCCTTAACGATAATAATATAATAATGAATACCCCTGATGTCTATGAGCACCGAATCAAGTGCGATAAATACCCTCGAAGTACTAAACATCCGTTGACTGCTAGCGCGACTAGCCCGGATGGGGTTGTCAAACCCGATAGATCTATCAATAGGATTCGCGCCTACGGTACAGAGACCAATAGTTTACGTTACCAAGCTAGGGGAATATTTGTGATTCTAACCCACGTAGAATTAAGTTTAGTACTTGTATCTATTTTGTAAAACAGATATAAAACATTACATGTATTCTCAGCCCAAAATATAGATAAAAAGGGAGCTATGAAAAACTCACGATATTGTATTTCGTAGTAAATATGTGTATGATGGCACTGAACAAGTGCAGAGTTGACCTCGGATTCACGAACCTATATCAGTTTTATATATATTAAAACATGTAATCGAATTGAACAATTTCGCATATTATAACTTATATTATATATTATATTTAATTTGTGTATATGTATTTAAAATGATAAATGTTTATATAGTTATATTAATATATATTTGGTTAGTATTATATTAAAAATACCTAATTTGTTATATATGAATATTCGTATAAAAATTGTTAATATGGTTAATACATACTTATATGTAATATTACTTATAAATACTTTTTTATATACATAATATTTATTTAGTAAAATAATATTAATATTGGTAATCAAAAGTTGTATTTGATTATAAGGGTAATATTAATAATAAAAATACTGATAGTAATGATAATTATAATTATAACAATAATAATAGTAATAATGATAATAATAATACTAGTAGTAAAAATGTTAATAATAATAATAATATAGTTTTGATGATAGCAAAAATGATAATTTTTGTAAAAATGATAATAACGATAATAATTTTAATAATAACAATACTATTAATAATAATTACATTTATGTTAAAAATGATAATAATAGTACTATTAATTATAAAATGATACTAATACTAATATTAATAAATTTTGTTATTTTCATAATAATAATAATAATAATAATAATCATAATCATAATAATGATAATAATATTTAAAGTGATAATAATAATACTACTACTAATAATAATATTAGATAATACTAATAATTTTTAAATCATAATACTAGTAATAATAATGATAATATCATAAATTATGTTAACGATAATGATAATTAATAATAATAATAATAATAATAATAATAATAATAATAATAATAATAATAATAATAATAATAATAATAATAATAATAATAATAATAATATTGAAAAGAAAAATAGGCTACCTTTAGAATAAGCCTTTTTTAAAAAAATATTGCCATTGCTCAGGCTCGAACCCGAGAACTCTCGCTCACACGCAAACACTCATAACCACTCCTCCATCCCTTTCATTTCTGATATTATTTGTTTCATAAAATATGTAACTCATTTTTTTTGTTTGAACTTCATCTTCTTCTTCTTTACAGCTATATCGACCAGAGACCATACTAACATCAAGTTTATTTTTTTTAAATGGTATTGGAAATAGAAACAATCGGCTAGGATGTTTGAATCAAAAGAACGAAAAAGAAAGAAAAAAAGTAAAACAAAATAGGCCTGCTGTGTCGCGACTTGTTTTAAAAAAAAATATTGATTTCGATTTTAAAAACATTTTAGATCCTGATTCATAAATGAAAAGGTTTTAAATCATTCCTAGAAACTTTAGGAATCATCAATTTAACCTGAAACATCTAAACAAGTTTGAATTTTAACGAAGAACGATCGGTTGACTTTTTGAAATTTAACTTTGACTTGAAAATTCGACATCAATTTGAGAAATTGGATCGTGAAACTTAGCAGATAGTTTTAGTACAAGATTCCTAACACGACTGCATTATTAGATTTTGAAGTTTGATTCGAATTCGAGCTTTTGATTTAAATGGGTTGAAACAGAGATATTGAGCTGTAAAAAAAAATATTTAATTTATTGTATAAAAACAGATGTAATTGATAGGAAAATTACTTGAATGTGTTTTATGTCCAATAACATGAATCAATCGATTGATTTATAACCAAGAATATGTCAACACTTATTCAGTCAAGAACAGGAGGAATAATAATAAAAATCACGATTAATTAAAAAAAATTAAAACCAAATCACTAAACTTCAAAAGCAAAACCAGTAGCAGAAAAAAAAAATTAGATAGCTAATTGCTTTTTAAAAGAAATATACAAAAATATAAAAAGTAGATGTTGATATATACCAAATTTTGTATTAATAATTAATATTAATAATAATAATTATATTAATAATAATAATAATATTAATGACAAATAATAATAATAAAAATAATGATAATATTGATAATAATATTAATATGACAATATTAATAATAAAAATGATAATACAATGTTAATACAATGTTAATGATACTATTAATAATAATAATAATAATATTAATAATAAGTTGTATTAATAATAATGATATTTATAATAATCTTATCACTTTTAGTAAAAGTGATAATACTAATAATATTAATGTTATTAATAATTATTAATAATAATAACATTAATAATATTTGTAATAATAATACTTGTAAATGATAATGATTAGTGATATATTATTAAAAATGATATTAATAATAATATTAATATAACGAATTAATACTAATGCATAATTATTTATGAATAATTCTTACTGAATCGTCGGAAACAGTCGAAGGATAATTGAATTCATATAAACAGTTCAAAAATTTTGAGACTCAGGATAACAGACTTTGTTTATCGTGTCTGAATTATGAAATCATTTATAGAGATAAGTTAAAAATAAGTCAAAATTTTCCGGGTCATTACATTATATATCGTCGTATTATTTGTAATGTGGCTAACCCTCCGGGTGTAGCTTGTCGGTGTTGTTCATATCGTCGTTGGTGAACTTACTTTGTTGACTTCCTAGCTTGATGTATAACGCTCGTACGGTATGCTTAGTTAGTTTTCTTTATGCTTAGATGCTCCGGTATGCGTTATTTGATTATTTGTGTGGCGTATCCATTTTATGCATATATATGTAGGTAGTATATTCTCACTCACTAAGCGTTAGCTTACCCTCTCGTTGTTTACATTTTTATAGATTTGCATGGATGCGGTGGCTCGGGTAAGCGTGAGAACTAGTAGACTCGCGTAGTTGCTTAGAAGACGTGCTTTTGGATTGATTAGGATTGGGTAGCATATCCCCAATCACCATGCTCGGTCTTTATTTTGTGTTAAGATCATGTGGTCGAAAACTCATATTTTGTACGAAAGTCGTAAAACGGCCGATGTGAGCCCGGTGTCGTAAAACTTGTTTTATTATTGAAACGTGTGAGTTTTACTAATTATAATGTGTTGTGAAAACGGTTTCGTCTAAAAGTGTTGGGAAGTGGTAGATCATTAAACGAAAAATGAAAAATCCGCACAGAATCTGACCAGGCTTGTGCGCGCCGCGCACAAGAAGTGAAGCGCGCTGCGCAACCTTCTGCCTTTAAAAAAAAAAAATTATTTCGCATATTCAGTTGGATAATGGGTTAGGTCGTTACAAGTGGTATCAGAGCATGGTCTAAGGGATTTAGGTGACTTGAGATTGGTTCCTAGACTTAGACTCTTTGTGTGTGCTTATTTGTTGTGGGACTTGTAGGATTACTGGTCGAAATGGGAACTTGGTTAGTGTCTTAGCGTGTAGGTGAACTAACTAGGGTATTGGCTTGTATTGTGACCTTATTCTTGCGTGTGTTTATGTCGCGTAGAATATTTGGTTGTATTGTTTATATCATCGAGCGAGGCGGTCATTGTACTAACAAGTTTATACGGCGTGTGTACGTAATAAGGACTTATAAACCTTATTAAGGGTGAAAATCGTGTCTAACAAGTGATGTATTATGAGTGTTGAGAAAGATGGGGCGGTGTTGTGCGTGTGGTTTTATACGTTCGTGGACTAATCGTTTTTGTATTCTTTAGTATGACAACGCGAAACGAGATCGAGACGAATAACGAGGAGTTTAATGCTAGAGTTGCGGCCACCGTTGCGGAGTAAATGGGTGCGTTTCGATAAGAAATGGGTAGGAAGTATTCTGAATTTTGGAGTAGTAGTGAAATGGAGCGTTGTCTTAAGAGCTTCATGAGGACTAAACCCCCAATGTATGACGGGAAACCGGATCCTTTGGTAAGCATAACATGGATCTCGGATGTCAAAGGGTGTTTTCGCACTATTGAATGCCCTCCCGAGAAGATGACAAGACTCGCTACTAGCTTGTTGCGGGGTAGGGCGAAGGATTGGTTGGATGGTAAAATTGATCTTGTCGGTGGAGAAGCGTTTATGGGGTTATCGTGGGATGATTTTAAGAAGGAATTCTTCGAGGAGTTCCGGACTTCAGCCAATTTGTCAGAAATTCGTAATGAGTTGCGAAATTTATAACAAGGATCTATGGACATGAATACTCTCAACACGACCTTTATGGCGAAGGCTCTTTTTTTCCGGAGTATATTGGGAATGATCTTATGTTGATGGAAGATTTCTATCGAACCTTGAATGATGACTTGTAGGGCAAGATTAGTGTTGGTCAAGTGAACTCGTTTACAGAGTTATTCAACATGGCTAGGACTTTCGAGTCGTATTCGCGATCGAAGATTGGCGAACCTTCAAGTGAGAGAATGGTTGTTTCATATGGTGCTCTAAGTAGGAGGACTAAGGGTCCGAGTGTGAGCACGGGTGGTACACGGATGGGTATATCAGACTCTAGTTCGTCTAGGTGTTACAATTGTTGCTTGAGGGGTCACAAATCTTGGGAATGTTCGGTGCCAAAGGGTGATGGTACGGTGTGCTTCAATTGCCAAGAAGAAGGACATCGTAAGTCGGAGTGTCTCGAGTTAGCGAGGACGGGTGCAGCAAGGAGATGTTAAGGTATGTTTCGTTTTAATAAATATGTCCTTTGATTATTTATCATGTGCCGATGAGCTCGGTTTGTTGAATGCATTGTGTGGTGCATGTTATTGTTACGGGTGACATTCCTGATGGAATTACCCTACGGTGACGTTTTGATTAATGGGTAAAGGCCGTAAGACTTGGTGCAACAAAGCATTCCTTAGTGTTGGGTAATGTTTCTACCAAGCCATGGGTATGGGCTTTGGTGATCGGTTGTTAAGCTTGTGTTTGCTTTCGGTTGATGTTGGTGAACCATGAGGTTAGACGGGTGGTTTAAAACTCTAAAAATCGAGTATTTGATCTCGATGTGTGTTGGTAATGGAGTCTACGTGACGCGGTGTTATTTGCCTCTTTCATACCTACTAGCGTGGTATTCGACTCCGATGGTGTTGCGGTCACATTGTACTTAGGGTACCGGAGAGAAACCCTTAGGTACATGAGTGACTAGGTGAAAATTTGACAAGCTAGGGCAATCGAAAGATTGCAAGATTTAAGTTTGTGTAATTGTGGTAATCTCTTCTTTAGAAGTGTTTAAGGATAGGTTAAAATCCTTCGTGTGCTCAAGGTTGAAGCAAGGTATTGTGATGTGGTTATGGGACGGAGTTCTAAGTGGGGGAGTTTGAACTCTTGCACGAAGATGTTCTAGTGTATTGATATGGAACGATGCTCGTATGGATTCGGAGCAAGCGTTGAAACCTACGTTGGTCGATTGTGGTAAAAGTACGATTTGGAATAAATTGTACTTATGGTTTTGGATTTAAATTATCACCGAGGTGGTAATGTGGCGAATCTCAATTAGAGGTAATGGACGTGTTTGACGAGCAAGGTGAGATCCCTCGGTTAAGGGATGTGTGTGGCGGATTCTCTTATAGAGAATTATTTTTGTGTGCCTATGTGCGATATAGGTGTTTCTTGTTCGATTGTGATGGCGTTGTGTACACGTGCGTGTGATGCGTGTGCAAAGATTTTCGATGTGAGTGGAATATTTCTAAGTATGTATATATACTTGTTATTTGGGATAGATGGTTAGTGTATTCCATTAGGATTCACTATGGTGTAGCAGTGCGTGATGTTACACTACTCGTTGATTGAGGGCAAAAGAGCGTATGTGATTGGTGGGTTATGGCCGTTGACTCGGTCCGATAACTTCACCATGGGAGTAGTGTTATATCGGTATGGTATAACGTTATCGAAATGGGAGTACCATTCCTGTGTTGAGATTTGGGAGGTGAATCAAGTGTGGTTGCGGATTCACGGTGACGCGTGTAGTTCGGTCATCTTATTGTGGAATTGAGTCGTGTAGTTCGGATTCACAATGACACATGTGGATGCGGTCATTATATTGAGGAAGTGAGTCTCGTGTAGTTCGGATTCACAATGACTCATGTGGATGCGGTCATTCTATTGGGATAGTGACAATCGTGTAGTTCGGATTCACTGAGGCGCGTGTAGTTCGGCCAATCCCGTTTGTTGTTGCGGTGGAGGTAGTGACTCGTGTAGTGACCCGAACTTTTCCATGTTTATATATATTAATTGAGATTGATATTTACATGACTAAATGTTTCCAACGTGTTAAGCAATCAAACTTGTTAAGACTTGATTAAATGAAATAAGTTTCATATAGACAATTGATCACCCAAGTTGACCGGCGATTCACGAACGTTACAAATTTGTAAAAACTACATGTTGTGGTATATATAGACATATATATATGGTTGACATGAGATTATGATGAGTAAGTATCTCACTAAGTATATTAACAATGTGTGATATACATAAGAAATGAGATTACTAAGTTAAGAAACTCGAAATGATATATATAATGATTATCGTTATGATAACGTCTACTAAATACATATGTATCATATTAAGATATTGATACACTTTATTTAACATGATAAAATGATATTTAAATATATCATTAAGTGTGTTAACAATAAACTACATATGTAAAAACAAGACTACTAACTTAATGATTTCGAAACGAGACATATATGTAACGATTATCGTTGTAACGACATTTAAATGTATATATATCATATTAAGATATATTAATATATCATAATATCATGATAATATAATAATTTAATATCTCATTAGATATAATAAACATTGGGTTAACAACATTTAACAAGATCGTTAACTTAAAGGTTTCAAATCAACATTTACATGTAACGACTAACGATGACTTAACGACTCAGTTAAAATGTATATACATGTAGTGTTTTAATATGTATTCATACACTTTTGAAAGACTTCAAGACACTTATCAAAATACTTCTACTTAACAAAAATGCATACAATTACATCCTCGTTCAGTTTCATCAACAATTCTACGCGTATGCACCTGTATTCGTACTCGTACAATACACAGCTTTTAGATGTATGTACTATTGGTATATACACTCCAATGATCAGCTCTTAGAAGCCCACGTGTGTCACCTAACACATGTGAGAACCATCATTTAGCAACTAGCATGAAATATCTCATAAAATTACAAAAATATGAGTAATCATTCATGACTTATTTACATGAAAACAAAATTACACATCCTTTATATCTAATCCATATACCAACGACCAAAAACACCGACAAACACTTTCATTCTTCAATTTTCTTCATCTAAGTGATCTCTCTCAAGTTCTATCTTCAAGTTCTAAGTGTTCTTCATAAATTCTATAAGTTCTAGTTTCTTAAAATCAAGAATACTTCCAAGTTTGCTAGCTTAATTCCAATCTTGTAAAGTGATCATCCAACTTCAAGAAATCTTTCTTATTTACAGTAAGATATATTTCTAATACAAGGTGATACTCATATTCAAACTTTGATTCGATTTCTATAACTATAACAATCTTATTTCGAGTGGAAATTTTACTTGAACTTGTTTTCGTGTCATGATTCTGCTTCAAGAACTTTCAAGCCATCCAAGGATCCTTTGAAGCTAGATCCATTTTTCTCATTTCCAGTAGTTTTATCCAGAAAACTTGAGGTTAGTGAATCGACCAGTGGCCAAGTCTTACTTCCCGACGAAGTAAAAATCTGTGAAAGTGAGTTATAGTCCCACTTTTAAAATCTAATATTTTTGGGATGAGAATACATCCAGGTTTTATAAATGATTTACAAAATAGACACAAGTACGTGAAACTACATTCTATGGTTGAATTATCGAAATCGAATATGCCCATTTTTATTAAGTCTGGTAATCTAAGAATTAGGGAACAGACACTCTAATTGACGCGAATCCTAAAGATAGATCTATTGGGCCTAACAAACCCCATCCAAAGTACCGGACGCTTTAGTACTTAAAAATTTATATCATATCCGAAGGGTGTCCCGGAATGATGGGGATATTCTTATATATGCATCTTGTTAATGTCGGTTACCAGGTGTTCACCATATGAATAATTTTTATCTCTATGTATGGGATGTATATTGAAATATGAAATCTTGTGGTCTATTGTTACGATTTGATATATATAGGTTAAACCTATAACTCACCAACATTTTTGTTGACCTTTAAAGCATGTTTATTCTCAGGTGATTATTAAGAGCTTCCACTGTTGCATACTAAAATAAGAACAAGATTTGGAGTCCATACTTGTATGATATTATGTAAAAACTGCATTCAAGAAATTTATTTTTGATGTAATATATTCTTATTGTAAACCATTATGTAATGGTCGTGTGTAAACGGTATATTTTAGATTATCATTATTTGATAATCTACGTAATGCTTTTAAACCTTTATCGATAAAATAAAGGTTATGGTTGTTTTAGAAATGAATGCAGTCTTTGAAAAATGTCTCATATAGAGGTCAAAACCTCGCGATGAAATCAATTAATATGGAACGTTTATAATCAATATGAATGGGAAATTTCAGTTGGTATCCGAGCGTTGGTCTTAGAGAACTAGAAAATTGCATTAGTGTGTCTTACCGAGTTTGTTAGGATGCATTACTGAGTCTGGACTTCGACCGTGTTTTTCTTCAAAAATAATTGCTTAACATTTTTTTGTTGGAAACTATATATTATTAACATGTAAATATTATGCGATATATTAATCTCTTAACGTGTTTGATATTGTGTGATAGATGTCTACCTCTAGTACAAATCCCATTGATTCACCTAATAATAATGAAGAGTCGAATATATTTTGGGAAGATTCACAAATTCCCGAAGAGGAACCGGAAGAAGAGGAACCGGAAGAGGAGGAACCGGAAGAAGAGGAACTAGAAGAGGAGGAATCGAAAGAGGAGGAACCAGAAGAAGAGGTTCCGGAGGAAGAAATATTGATACCTATAGTAAATCGATCAAATAAAAGAAAATCCTCAACCAACGGACCAAAGTTAATAATGGTCCATGGTAAAAATTGCTTGTATTGTTTGTTATTACGAATCTAATCCTTGTCTATTTTACAGTATAAAAACAAAATGGATATTAAGGGTAGACAACCGAATATTTTAAAAGACCTACCAGAGGATATGATTGAGGAAATCTTGTCTAGAGTCGATCAGAATTCATCATCACATTTAGTTATGGTGAAATTAACTTGTTAAACATTTGAAAGACTTTTCAGAAATGCCTTAGTTTATAAAAGGCTTTCCTTTGATAGGTGGGGTATATCACATTGGGGAGACCGTAAGTTACGCCGTGTTTTCTTTAAAGAGTTAAATGCGGGGAACCCAAATGCAATTTTACGCTACGGGTTAAGAACCTATTTTGACTCAACATATCCCAACATAGGATTTCGTGAATTAGAAAGAGCTTCTAACATGTAAAATAAAGAAGCATGTTATGCTTACGGGTTAGTAATGTTCGCTTCTTACCAAAGTGAGAAAAAGAACATCGGATTGCAACTTTTTAATAAAACCTTCCCACAAGTGACGGATTCAGTAGTTGGGGTGAGAAACAAGGTTTTTAGATTATTACGGGGCTATTGGACATTACGAAACCCTCGTTCTTTTGACGACATTACAACATGCTGCCTAGCTAATGGTCATAACGGTTATTTTCCACAAGACCAAGGATGGGAAGTCATCTTAGTAAAACCAGAATGCATGACTTGTTTCTGGACTTATGAATTACGTGTCTTTATTTCCTTTGCTGAACAACTGGTGTATTAACTAGATTTATCTTCAAAACTGTCTTGTATCATAGTGTACTATATTTCATGTTATATGTAATGTAGTGAAGTTGTAAGTTTGAAGAATATTTGTATGTGATATATTATTATAATCAGTTTTTTCATATGGAATTGTAGTAGTTGAATTGTATATTAGCTACTAAATATGAACTTAACGGGTAGGTAGTACCCGAATTTAAAATTATAAAACGCTAATATGAAGAAAAAGCTTTTATAAATGAGTTCATATTATGCTACGAGATACTATTGACTACTCTTAATATTCTGTATGATTAAATTGTTTCATTTGACTATTTTGAAGGAAATGGCACCGACTACTCGACACACCTTGAATATGAGCGAAGAGGAATTTCTTGCCTTTCTTGCTTCAAACATAGCCGTAGTACAGGCCGTGCTACATACCAACAATAACTCTGAATCTAGCAATGCAGCTAACGACGCAAGAAATCGTGTAGGATGCTCCTACAAAGAATTCACTGCCTGCAAACCTTTGGAATTTGATGGAACCGAAGGACCAATTGGAATGAAACGGTGGACCGAGAAAGTCGAATCGGAGTTTGCCATAAGTAAGTGTACTGAAGGAGACAAAGTGAAGTACGCTACGTATACCTTCACAGGTATTGCGTTAACATGGTGGAATACTTATCTAGAGCAAGTGGGACAAGATGCTGCTTACGCGCTACCGTGGTCAGCATTCAAGCACTTGATGAACGAGAAGTACCGTCCCAGAACCGAGGTCAATAAGCTCAAGTCAGAACTTAGAGGGTTACGAACACAGGGATTCGATGTTACTTCGTACGAAAGACGATTCACAGAATTGTGCCTATTGTGTCCGAGAGCGTTCGAAGATGAGGAAGAGAAGATCGACGCGTTTGTGAAAGGGTTACCGGAGAGAATCCAAGAAGATATAAGTTCACACGAGCCAGCCTCCATACAAAAGGCATGTAGAATGGCTCACAAACTAGTGAACCAGATTGAGGGAAGAATTAAAGAACAGGTGGCCGAAGAGGCCAACGTAAAGCTAGTCAAAAGAAAGTGGGAGGAAAACGGTGATAAGAGTCACCAATACAACAACAACTATCCCAACAATCGCAACATCAATCGCAACTACAACAAACGGCACAACAACAACAACAACTACAATAATCATCCCAATAACAATAACAACCGCAACAACAACAACAATCAGAAGCAGCTATGCCAAAGGTGTGAAAAGTATCACTCGGAGTTCTGCACCAAATTTTACAACAAGTGTAAAAGAAATGGTCATAGCGCGGCGTAGTGTGAGGTCTACGGACCAAGGGTTAACGGAACGAAAGGAACCAATGGTGTCGGAACGAGTAATGGCGGAGCAAGTATTGTCGGAGCAAGTTATTCCAATGTAGTTTGTTATAAATGTGGAAAATCGGGCCACATTATTAGAAATTGCCCAAACCAGGAGAACACGAATGGACAAGGCCGCGGAAGAGTTTTCAATATTAATGCGGCAGAGGCACAGGAAGACCCAGAGCTTGTTACGGGTACGTTTCTTATTGACAATAAATCTTCGTACGTTTTATTTGATTCGGGTGTGGATAGAAGCTATATGAGTAGAGATTTTTGTGCTAAATTAAGTTTTCCATTGACGCCGTTGGATAGTAAATTTTTACTCGAATTAGCAAACGGTAAATTAATTTCAGCAGATTATATATGCCGGAATCGAGAAATTAAACTGGGTAGTGAAATATATAAGATTGATTTGATACCAGTAGAGTTAGGGAGTTTTGATGTAATAGTTGGCATGGACTGGCTGAAGGAGATGAAAGAAGAGATCGTATGTTACAAAAATGCAATTCGCGTTGTACGAGAAGAAGGAGAACCCTTAATGGTGTACAGAGAAAAGGGCAACACGAAGCTACATCTTATTAGTAATTTGAAGGCACAAAAATTAATAAGAAAAGGTTGCTATGCAGTTCTAGCACACGTCGAGAAAGTACAAACCGAAGAAAAGAGCATCAGTGATGTTCCTGTCGTAAAAGAATTTCTTGATGTATTTCCGAAAGAATTACCGGGATTTCCCCCACATCGATCCGTTGAATTTCAAATAGATCTTGTACCAGGAGCTGCACCAATAGCTTGTGCTCCTTACAGACTCGCACCCAGCGAGATGAAAGAACTGCAAAGCCAACTGCAAGAACTATTAGAATGTGGTTTCATTTGACCAAGCACATCACCATGGGGAGCTCCTGTTTTGTTTGTCAAGAAGAAGGATGGTACATTTAGGTTGTGTATTGACTACAGAGAGTTGAATAAACTTACCATCAAAAACCGTTATCCACTGCCGAGAATTGACGACTTATTTGATCAACTACAAGGCTAGTCGGTTTATTCGAAAATCGATTTACGTTCTGGATATCATCAAATGCGAGTAAAGGAGGATGATATTCCAAAAACTGGTTTTAGGATGCGTTGTGGTCATTACGAGTTTATGGTTATGCCGTTTGGATTGACTAACGCACCAGCTGTGTTCATGGACCTTATGAACCGAGTGTGTGGGCCATATCTTGACAAGTTTGTGATTGTTTTCATCGATGACATACTTATTTACTCAAAGAATGATCAAGAGCACGAAGAACATTTGAGAAAAGTGCTAGAAGTATTGAGGAAAGAAAAACTGTACGCTAAGTTTTTAAAGTGTGCATTTTGGTTGGAAGAAGTTCAATTCCTCGGTCACATAGTAAACAAAGAAGGTATCCAGGTGGACCCAGCAAAGATCGAAACCGTTGAAAAGTGGGAAACCCCGAAAACTCTGAAACACATACGCCAGTTTTTAGGACTAGCTGGTTACTACAGAAGGTTCATCCAAGACTTTTCCAGAATAGCAAAACCCTTAACTACATTAACGTATAAAGGGAAGAAATTTGAATGGAAAGATGAGCAAGAGAAAGCATTTCAATTGTTAAAGAAAAAGTTAACTACGGCACCTATATTGTCATTGCCTGAAGGGAATGATGATTTTGTGATTTATTGTGATGCATCAAAGCAAGGTCTTGGTTGTGTATTAATGCAACGAACGAAGGTGATTGCTTATGCGTCTAGACAATTGAAGATTCACGAGTAAAATTATACAACTCACGATTTGGAATTGGGTGCTGTTGTTTTTGCATTAAAGACTTGGAGGCATTATTTATATGGGGTCAAAAGTATTATATATACCGACCACAAAAGTCTCCAACATATATTTAATCAGAAGCAACTGAATATGAGATAATGTAGGTGGATTGAATTGTTGAATGATTATGATTTTGAGATTCGATACCACCAGGGGAAGGCGAATGTGGTAGCTGACGTTTTGAGTAGAAAGGACAGAGAACCTCTACGGGTAAAACCTATGAATATAATTATTCGTACTAACCTTACTACTCAAATAAAGGAGGCGCAACAGGGGGTTGTAAAAGAAGGAAAGTTGAAGAATGAGATCCCCAAAGGATCAGAGAAACATCTTAATATTCGGGAAGACGGAACCCGATATCGGGCTGATAGAATTTGGGTACCAAGGTTTGGAGATATGAGAGAAATGGTACTTAAGGAAGCACATAAAACTAGATATTCAATACATCTCGGAGCGGGGAAGATGTATAAAGATTTCAAGAAACACTTTTGGTGGCCGGGTATGAAAGCCGATATTGCTAAATATGTAGGAGAATGTTTGACGTGTTCTAAGGTCAAAGCTGAACATCAGAAACCATTAGGTCTACTACAACAACCTGAAATCCCGGAATGGAAATGGGAAAACATTACCATGGATTTCATTACTAAATTGCCAAGGACTGCAAGTGGTTATGATGCTATTTGGGTAATAGTTGATCGTCTCACCAAGTCAGCACACTTCCTGCCAATGTGTGATATACATAAGAAATGAGATTACTAAGTTAAAAAACTCTAAATGATATATATAACGATTATCGTTATGATAACGTCTACTAAATACATATGTATCATATTAAGATATTGATACACTTTATTTAACATGATAAAATTATATTTAAATATATCATTAAGTGTGTTAACAATGAACTACATATGTAAAAACAAGACTACTAAGTTAATGATTTCGAAACGAGACATATATGTAACGATTATCGTTGTAACGACATTTAAATGTATATATATCATATTAAGATATATTAATATATCATAATATCATGATAATATAATAATTTAATATCTCATTAGATATAATAAACATTGGGTTAACAACATTGAACAAGATCGTTAACTTAAAGGTTTCAAATCAACATTTACATGCAACGACTAACGATGACTTAACGACTCAGTTAAAATTTATATACATGTAGTGTTTCAATATGTATTCATACACTTTTGAAAGACTTCAAGACACTTATCAAAATACTTCTACTTAACAAAAATGCTTACAATTACATCCTCGTTCAGTTTCATCAACAATTCTACTCGTATGCACCTGTATTCGTACTCGTACAATACACAGCTTTTAGATGTATGTACTATTGGTATATACACTCTAATTATTAGCTCTTAGAAGCCCATGTGAGTCACCTAACACATGTGGGAACGATTATTTGGCAACTAGCATGAAATATCTCATAAAATTACAAAAATATGAGTAATCATTCATGACTTATTTACATGAAAACAAAATTACACATCCTTTATATCTAATCCATATACCAATGACCAAAAACACCTACAAACACTTTCATTCTTCAATTTTATTCATCTAAGTGATCTCTCTCATTTTCTATCTTCAAGTTCTAAGTGTTCTTCATAAATTCTATAAGTTCTAGTTTCTTAAAATCAAGAATACTTCCAAGTTTGCTAGCTTACTTCCAATCTTGTAAAGTGATCATCCAACTTCAAGAAATCTTTCTTATTTACAGTAAGATATCTTTCTAATACAAGGTAATACTCATATTCAAACTTTGATTCAATTTCTATAACTATAACAATCTTATTTCGATTGGAAATCTTACTTGAACTTGTTTTCGTGTCATGATTCTGCTTCAAGAACTTTCAAGCCATCCAAGGATCCTTTGAAGCTAGATCCATTTTTCCCATTTCCAGTAGTTTTATCCAGAAAACTTAAGGTTCGTGAATCGACCAGTGGCCAAGTCTTACTTCCCGAAGAAGTAAAAATCTGTGAAAGTGAGTTATAGTCCCACTTTTAAAATCTAATATTTTTAGGATGAGAATACATGCAGGTTTTATAAATGATTTACAAAATAGACACAAGTACATGAAACTACATTCTATGGTTGAATTATCGAAATCGAATATGCCCTTTTTTATTAAGTCTGGTAATCTAAGAATTAGGGAACAGACACCCTAATTTACGCGAATCCTAAAGATAGATCTATTGGGCCTAACAAACCCCATCCAAAGTACCGGACGCTTTAGTATTTTGAAATTTATATCATATCCAAAGGGTGTCCCGGATTGATGGGGATATTCTTATATATGCATCTTGTTAATGTCGGTTACCAGGTGTTCACCATATGAATGATTTTTATCTCTATGTATGGGATGTATATTGAAATATGAAATCTTGTGGTCTATTGTTACGATTTGTTATATATAGGTTAAACCTATAACTCACTAACATTTTTGTTGACGTTTAAAGCATGTTTATTCTCAGGTGATTATTAAGAGCTTCCGCTATTGCATACTAAAATAAGGACAAGATTTAGAGTCCATGTTTGTATGATATTATGTAAAAACTGCATTCAAGAAACTTATTTTTGATGTAATATATTCTTATTGTAAACCATTATGTAATGGTCGTGTGTAAACGGTATATTTTAGAATATCATTATTTGATAATCTACGTAATGCTTTTAAACCTTTATCGATAAAATAAAGGTTATGGTTGTTTTAAAAATGAATGCAGTCTTTGAAAAACGTCTCATATAGAGGTCAAAACCTCGCGACGAAATCAATTAATATGGAACGTTTATAATCAATATGAACGGGGCATTTCAAGTCGCGTGTGATGCGGATTCACGAAGGCGCATGTAGTTTCGGCCAGCCTTCATGTTGTTTGTGTTGAGAACTATTGGTTGTTTCATACACCAATGGTGGGGTCGTGAGGACCATGTTCTGTGATTAGTGATCGATAGCCGTGTTTCGCTCACATGTTGTTACGGGTGTGACAATGGTCGATGTTGTACACCTTGGGATTTGCGTTTCCATGGTTGTTTTGGGCGCTATCGGTTTTAGCCGTTTGCTTATGATGTTACGATACTTGCGTATTGGTCGTAGTGCGCACTACAAGGGATGTTTAGTGATAAGTGTTATCCGTAAGGATTCGCTTTTGTTCGGTCTTCATCGTTTTGGTTATTGACCGTATGTTGGGACTTGGTTGCTTTTAGCATTGTACTTGGTGAGGGTACGCTAAGGGTTGATAGCTCGGTAAGAGATTGGTTGAGTTTTTCCCGATGTGAGGGATTGAGCAAGTTTTAGTGCTCGGATTTGCGAATTTGATAAATTACGGATGACGATTTTGTATAAAAGGTGATTCATTGGGAAGAATTGCCTAGACGAGTAGGAAGAACACGTGACGGTTTCCATGTATGCTAGCGGTTGTAGTTACTTTCGAATGGTTTGTACATCGCATATCTCGAAATGCGTGCACGTGTGTAATTGGAAAATGGAATAATCTACGAGTTTATTATAATTGTAGTAGGAGTCGGTTTGGAACGTATGTTTGAGGACCATCGAGTGTGGGTCCGACTGCTTAAGTGATAAGGATCACGAGGACGTGATCAATTCTAAGTGGGGGAGTGTTGTAAGACCCTAATATTGATTGTACATAGAGTATTTATGGTGTACTTAAGTGGGTGAAGCGTGGAATGAATTATTAAACTGGCAGGCTGTTCTGACCTCTGTGCGCACCGCGCAAGGTCAAGGGTGCGCGTCGCGCACCCCATCTGGGACAGTTTTCCTGTTTCGTTTTAATTAGAGTTTAATGAGGGGCTTTTTGGCCTTTTCACTTTAGGACGGATCTGAGAGCTTATCAGCTAGTTTGGATCCAATTTTGGATCACTTTCACATCTATTCAACACTCTCATCCATTCTTAGAGAGAGAGAGTTCTAGAGAGAGAATTAGGATTTTGGAGAAGAAGAAGCTCGAATTGATCAAAAGGTAGAGTTTTAAAGTTGTTCACCTCATTCCTAGCTACGTTTTGGTTGTTGTGGTAAGTTCTAACTCCGAATTTCATTGTTTGATTTGATATTCAAAGTTAGGGTTTGAACTTGATTTGTAGAGAAACCCTTTTAAACTCTTGAAGTGAGTTCATTGATGCTAGTAATCGGGTTTATTGTTGTTGTTGGTGAGTTTTGGGTTAGAAACCGACTTGGCCATGATTTAGGACTTGCAATTGGGTTTAATCACTAGGTTTAGTGATTATGGAAGTGTTTGAACCCATTTTAGTGTATTTGGAAGACTAATTTTGAATTGAGTCGAAATTAGGGTTTATAGGTGATTTTGAGAATGATAAGTGTTTAACACTCGTGTTTGGGTTTAATTGGCGTATTAGGACCATTTTCACTTGTGTTAGTGATTATTGGTTAGTTTGGGCGCGTTTTGTGCTTGGAAGTGCAATTGGTCGAAATTGCACTAAGTGTCGTTTTGAGTTGGTTTGTAAATCCACTCTAACTGTGTTACTTGTATTATGATATTGGAATAGGTACATTCCATCGGCGAGTTGCGGATTATTCGGTAGCATTCATCAAGATGACAAGGTGAGTGTTAATATCCTATGTGCATGTGTATGTGTGTGATGGGTGCGGGTCAGGTGAAGTGGTTCTCGGTTATAGAGCTCACTTCACATATAGGTGGATTTGATGGACTTGTGTAATAGGTCTAATTGGCATGGTTGTGCATTTTGGTTGATCACCTTTGGCGAGGTGTACACTTGTGTGTACGTTATCACATATGCTTGTGATGTGGATTTTACAACCCCAATGGCGAAGGGTTGGTATTGATTGTTATTGGAGAAGTGGATCACGTGTGGATGCGTGTAGTTCGGTCATCTTATATAAGTGGATCATGTGTGGATGCGGATTCAGGATGACTCATGTAGGTCGGTCATCTTATTAAGGTAGTGATCTCGTGTGGTTGTGGATTTACTAAGGCTCGTGTAGTTCGGCCAACCTCGATGTTGTTGTGATATTGATGATAGTAGCCTCGTGTGGTTTCGGATTAACTAAGGCTCGTGTAGTTCGGCCAATCTTCATTGTGGTAATTGACTTTTTATATTGGGCTAAGGGGTTAACCTTGGGCGTTTTACGCTTTATTGTTGTGTTTATATATCATCGTATTATTTGTAATGCGGCTAACCCTCCGGGTGTAGCTTGTTGGTGTTGTTCATATTGTCGTTGGTGAACTTACTTTGTAGACTTCCGAGCTTGATGTATAGCGCTCGTACGGTATGCTTAGTTAGTTTGCTTTATGCTTGGATGCTCTGGTATGAGTTATTTGATTATTTGTGTGGCGTATCCATTTTATGCATATATATGTACGTAGTATATTCTCACTCACTAAGCGTTTGCTTACCCTCTCGTTGTTTACATTTTTATAGATTTGTATGGATGCGGTGGCTTGGGTAAGCGTGGGAATTAGTGGACTCGCGTAGTTGCTTAGAAGACTTACTTTTGTATTCATTAGGATTGAGTAGCATATCCCCAATCACCATGCTCGGTCTTTATTTTGTGTTAAGATCATGTGGTCGAAAACTCATATTTTGTACGAAAGTCATAAAACGGCCGATGTGGGCCCGGTGTCGTAAAACTTGTTTTATTTTTGAAACGTGTGAGTTTTACTTATTATAATGTGCTGTGAAAACCGTTTCATCTAAAAGTGTCAGGAAGTGGTAGATCATTAAACGAAAAATGAAAAATCCGAACAGAAGCTGATCAGGCTTGTGCGCGCCGCGCACAAGCAGTGAAGCGCGCCGCGCACCCTTCTGCCTTAAAAAAAATTATTTCGCATTTTCAGTTGGATAACGGGTTGGTTCGTTACATTCGGTGGCTTGAGCATTAGAATTGTGATACACTACGGTTTGACCTAAATTGTTAGACAGATATTGACCAACATATAAATATATATAATTAATATAGGTTCGTGAATCTGAGGCCAACCTTGCACTTGTTCAATGCCGTCATATGTATTTTTACTACAAAATACAGTATCGTGTGTTTCATTTGCTCCCTTTTTAAACGCTTTTGCAATATATATTTTTGGGACTGAGAATACATGCGCTGGTTTTATAAATATTTTACGAAATAGACACAAGTAATCAAAATTACATTCTATGGTTGGATTATCGAAATCGAATATCGCCCTTCAAGTGTGGTAACCTAAGAATTAGGGAAATGGCCCCTAATTGACGCGAATCCTAAAGATAGATCTATTGGGCCTAACAACCCCCATTCATGTCTATGGATGGCTCTAGTACTTCAAGATTATTATTATACAGACGTCGATGTCTGTGGAGATATTCTATGCATTATAGTTAATGTCGGTTACCAGGTGTTCAATCCATATGAATGATTTTAATGCAGATGGCTATATACATGCATGATGTCTATGAGAAATTGAAATATGAAATCTTGAGGTCTATTAAAATTATGGAAATAATCGATTATGATAAACTAATGAACTCACCAACCTTTTGGTTGACACTTGAAAGCATGTTTATTCTCAGGTTTGAAAGAAATCTTCCGCTGTGCATTTTCTCATTTTAAAGATATTACTTGGAGTCAAACATGACATATTTCAAAGGATGTTGCATTCAAGTCGTTGAGTTCAATAAAGATCAATGTTAAGTAAATGACATATTAAGTCAACTATAGTTTGGATATATTATGAAAGAGTATGCATACTTGTCAACTCCGATGAAATGAAAGATTGTCTTTTAAAAACGAATGCAATGTTTGTAAAATGTATCATAAAGAGGTCAAATACCTCGTAATGTAACCATATGTTATTGTATTCGTCCTTATGGATTATGATGGGTCGTCTCATGTGGTATCAGAGCGGTGGTCTTAGCGAACTAGGTCTCGCATTAGTGTGTCTAACTGGTAATTATTAAGATGCATTAGTGAGTCTGGACTTCGACCTTAATTGCATGTCAAAAGTTTTTCTTATCATTTCTAGGCGGAAATTATCTGCTTATCACCCTTAGAAAATTACCTGCTTATCATTCTTAGTCTAGACACATCTTATTGCATTGATTGCATGAATAGTGTATAGACAAAATTCATATCTTAGCGTATCTGCTAATTCATATCTTAGCATATCAGTTACTGTAAACCTTGTCTAACATATTCCGTAAATTCCTCCGTAATCTACGAAATCTTTTGTTCTATATATATATAGATATTCGAAATAATTAGAATACCATCCGATAACCGGAAATCATTTTATATCGAAAAATCCTTTATTTAATCATATGAAATGGAACTCGCCACTAGTTCAAGTCCCTCGGATTCCGATATGGAATTCCACTAAAGCTATGAAAGTAGTGTGACCAGAATGGATCAATCAATTAGCCATCATCTATTCTTGATGAATTGGGAATGGGTTCGTAGTCTACTTAATCATTGGAGGCAAGAAGAAGGTGATCCCTTCCATCCACCACATTGCCCTCTTGATGAAGAACCTGAAGCACTTACCGGCGAACCTGTTCGTAATACCATTTTCTCCCTCATTTCCAGAGTATCTCATCACGATTATATATAATCTTACATTCTAGATCTGATTCATTCGCTCGTTCGAACCACCGATCATCCCGGTGTAATAGAAGAAGTCAACGAGCTTCGCGCTCGAGTATTGGCTTTGGAGAATATGGTGCAAAGATTACAAGTACCACCATCATCAACACCAACGGTATCATTATCACAACCAACAACAACATCCGCATCCCACACATCAACATCACAATCTGTACCTCGAGCATTAACGTCATACGCACCATAGATACCAAGGAGTACCAGCAACATTAACCGATGAAGTAGTGATTCATAACTTCATTTGAGAAGCATTCTGCGGCAATTATGTAATCTCTAAAGTCTTAGAGATTATCTATGTTAGCCTTAACCATAAATCATATGTGTGGACCGAGATGATAAAAGGAAGAGTAAAAACTCTAACAAGGATAGTACATGAATTACAAGCTATACTTGTTTTACCAGCACAGTCAGTGCCGTCAGCATCATCAGAATCAGCAGCATCTACAACATCACAAGCTCCGCCAGATCCATAATCCCCGCAAACATCATCACTGATCGACAACGCGTATATTGTATCAACGAGTTATGAAGTATTAACTCATTTTCACTGAAGAATTTATATGTATATCTTATATATATAAATTTTGAAACCATAATATATCTTTTCGTACTAAGCTATTATGTATGAATTAAAAAGGGGTAGATACTACTCGGTTAAATTCGTTTTACTAATATGCTATGATGTACATCCATCGTTAATAACTTAACCATCTTTAATTACAATATCTGTTTCAATTCAATGAATTTCAGTTCATAATAAACCAAGTGTATTATTCAATATATGTTTGATTTTACACTTTCATCTTCGATGTACTCGAAACTTTCTAAGAAAACATCATTCATATCTTGCGTAGTTCACAAGAATTCCACGAGCACCAACATCATTCACTGAGTAAATATCAATAAAAATGAATAATGAAGTATTGATTCATAATTTCATTTATGTTGAAGAAATAATCCACGAAGATTACGAAATTTCTAAAGTTTTAGAAATTTCTCATTTCTAGTTCCAACCGAAAATCAAATGAGTTTAATTTAATATTAACTCATTAAATCTGTATTAAAATTTAAGAAGATATACATATTTTCATAAAGACTGTAATAAAAATCCTCCTGTATAAAATATTACTTGTGAAATTTTTAACCAGTAGGTAATACCCGAAAGATATATAAATTCACAAATAATATGTTACATTCTTAGATTTTGATTAAGAAAATCATCCACTATACTCCCTACTTTCACAACAATATACATTCTTTTATAGAAATCAAAACAACCATACTCATTCAAATCCAATTACATATTCTGATTTTGAAATCTCAGAATTTAATTCGAGATATAACCAGTATCATCACTCTTAGATTCCTACATCTTTCAAAGCTATACTTTGACTTCAAAACTGTGCTAGAACATAATTTTTATTCATAGAACCTAGAAAAATATTTGTATCATTCAAAATCCTAAAACATCATATGTGTATTAACAATTACAATCTGTGTTCAAACCCCTCAAAATTCATGAAGACACTTCAAATAATGAACAATCGAAACCAAAGACATGCACCTGAAAAACTCTCTAAACTAAAGTCATAGTTTAAGGCATTTATTAGAAAAAATAACTTTTCAATCCCTTTTCAAAATAGACAGTTTTGTCACAGCTCCAGCAAATCAACTTCAATTGTTCATTCGAATAAGCCTTATTATACCAATTATCCCTTCATCATTGTTACCAGGGAACCTTTTATATCTCGCCACATTAGCAGTAAACTTACCAATAACTTCATTGATCTTTAAGCCTCTCCGAAAAATCACTATACTTATTCATTGAAACCCTATTGTAAGATCCTGAATTTTGTGCATCGAAAAATGTTACTGAAAGTGTCAGTAAATGTGTGCGTCAGAAAGCACCACTAAAAGTCTACCTAACACTTATGCATTTTTAGAATTTACATCAAAATCAGGACTTTTCAGAATCAGTCCCTGAAGCTCAGAATCTGTCCAGACGTGTGTGCGCGCAGCGTGTAGTGACCCGAATTTTTCCATGTTTATATATATTAAATGAAATTGATATTTACATGATTAAGTATTTCCAATATGTTAAGCAATCAAACTTGTTAAGACTTGATTAATCGAAATAGGTTTCATATAGACAATTGACCACCCAAGTTGACCGGTGATTCACGAATGTTAAAACTTGTAAAAACTATATGATGACATATATATGATTATATATATAGTTAACATGATATTATGATAAGTAAGTATCTCATTAGGTATTTTAACAATGAGTTATATACATAAAATTGAGTTTATTGAATTAAGAAACTCGAAACGGTATATATAACGATTATCGTTATAACAACGTCTTACTAAATACATATGAATTATATTAAGATATTGTTACACTATGTTTAATCATGATAAATGATAAGTAAACATATCATTATGTATATTTACAATGAACTACATATGTAAAAACAAGACTACTAACTTAAGGATTTCGAAACGAGACATATATGTAACGATTATCGTGTAACGACATTTAAATGTATATATATCATATTAAGATATATTAATATATCATAATATCATGATAATATAATAATTTAACATCTCATTAGATATAATAAACATTGGGTTAACAACATTTAAGAAGATCGTTAACTTAAAGGTTTCAAATCAACATTTACATGTAACGACTAACGATGAGTTAACGACTCAGTTAAAATGTATATACATGTAGTGTTTTAATATGTATTCATACACTTTTGAAAGACCTCAAGACACTTATCAAAATACTTCTACTTAACAAAAATGCTTACAATTACATCATCGTTCAGTTTCATCAACAATTCTACTCGTATGCACCCGTATTCGTACTCGTACAATACACAGCTTTTAGATGTATGTACTATTGGTATATACACTCCAATGATCAGCTCTTAGTAGCCTATGTGAGTCAATTAACACATGTGGGAACCATCATTTGGAAACTAGCATGAAATATCTCATAAAATTACAAAAATATGAGTAATCCTTCATGACTTATTTACATGAAAACAAAATTAGACATCCTTTATATCTAATCCATATACCAATGACCAAAAACACCTACGAACACTTTCATTATTTAATTTTCTTCATCTAAGTGATCTCTCTCAAGTTCTATCTTCATGTTCTAAGTGTTCTTCATAAATTCTATAAGTTCTAGTTTCATAAAATCAAGAATACTTCCAAGTTTGCTAGCTTACTTCCAATCTTGTAAAGTGATCATCCAACTTCAAGAAATCTTTCTTATTTACAGTAATATATCTTTCTAATACAAGGTAATACTCATATTCAAACTTTGATTCAATTTCTATAACTATAACAATCTTATTTCGAGTGGAAATCTTACTTGAACTTATTTTCGTGTCATGATTCTGCTTCAAGAACTTTCAAGCCATCCAAGGATCCTTTGAAGCTAGATCTATTTTTCACATTTCCAGCAGGTTTATCCACAAAACTTGAGGTAGTAATGATGTTCATAACATCATTCGATTCATATATATAAAACTACCTTATTCGAAGGTTTAAACTTGAAATCACTAGAACATAGTTTAGTTAATTCTAAACTTGTTCGCAAACAAAAGTTAATCTTTCTAACTTGACTTTTAAAATCAACTAAACACATGTTCTATATCTATATTATATGCTAACTTAATGATTTAAAACCGAAAAACACGAAAAATACCGTAAAACCGGATATACGCCGTTGTAGTAACACCGCGGGCTGTTTTGGGTTAGTTAATTAAAAACTATGATAAATTTTGATTTAAAAGTTGTTCTTCTGGGAAAATGATTTTTCTTATGAACATGAAACTATATCCAAAAATCATAGTTAAACTCAAAGTGGAAGTATGTTTTCCAAAATGGTCATCTAGACGTCGTTCTTTCGACTGAAATGACTACCTTTACAAAAACAACTTGTAACCTGTAATTCCGACTATAAACTTATAATTTTTATGTATAGATTCATAAACTTAAGTTCAATATAAAACCATTGCAATTGGATTCACTCAAAACGGATTTAAAACGAAGAAGTTATGGGTAAAACAAGATTGGTTATTTTTGCTTGTTGTAGCTACGTAAAAATTGGTAACAAATCTATAGTAATCATATCCTAGCTAACTTATATTGTATTATGCATGTATTCTAATATATTATGTAATCTTGGGTTACCATAGACACGTATGCAAATGTTTTGACATATCATATCGACCCATCTATATATATTATTTGGAACAACCATAGACACTCTATATGCAGTAAAAACGTTCCATATTAATTGATTTCGTTGCGAGGTTTTGACCTCTATATGAGACATTTTTCAAAGACTGCATTCATTTTAAAACAAAACATAACCTTTATTTCATCAATAAAGGTTTAAAAAGCTTTACGTAGATTATCAAATAATGATAATCTAAAATATCCTGTTTACATACGACCATTACATAATGGTTTACAATACAAATATGTTACAACGAAATAAGTTTCTTGAATGCAGTTTTTACACAATATCATACAAGCATGGACTCCAAATCTCGTCCTTATTTAAGTATGCGACAGCGGAAGCTCTTAATAATCACCTGAGAATAAACATGCTTAAAACGTCAACAAAAATGTTGGTGAGTTATAGGTTTAACCTATATATTATCAAATCATAATAATAATAGATCACAAGATTTCATATTTAAATATACATCCCATACATAGAGATAAAATTCATTCATATGGTGAACACCTGGTAACCGACATTAACAAGATGCATATAAGAATATCCCCTATCATTCCGGGAAATCCTTCGGACATGATAAAAACGAATTCGAAGTACTAAAGCATCCGGTACTTTGGATGGGGTTCGTTAGGCCCAATAGATCTATCTTTAGGATTCACGTCAATTAGTAGATCGGTTTACTAATTCTTAGGTTACCAAGCAAAAGGGGCATATTCGGTTTCGATCATTCACCCATATAATGTAGTTTCAATTACTTGTGTCTATTTCGTAAAACATTTAAAAACTGCATGTATTCTCATCCCAAAATATTAGATTTTAAAAGTGGGACTATAACTCACTTTCACAGATTTTTACTTCGTCGGGAAGTAAGACTTGGCCACTGGTCGATTCACGAACCTATAACAAATATGTACATATATATCAAAGTATGTTCAAAATATAATTACAACATTTTTAATACGTTTTACTGCTTTAAATTTATTAAGTCAGCTATCCTAGTTAGTAACCTATAACTAGTTGTTCACAATTAGATGTACAGAAATAAATCGATATATATTATCTTGAATCAATCCACGACCCAGTGTATACACGTCTCAGGCTAGATCACAACTCAAAGTATATATATTTTTGGAATCAACCTCAACCCTGTATAGCTAACTCCCACATTACTGCATATAGAGTGTCTATGGTTGTTCCAAATAATATATATACATAGGTCGATATGATATGTCAAAACATTTGCATACGTGTCTATGGTATCCCAAGATTACATAATATATTAGAATACATGTATAATACAATATAAGTTAGCTAGGATATGATTAATAGATTTGTTACCAATTTTCACGTAGCTACAACAAGAAAAATTATCCAATCTTGTTTTACCCATAACTTCTTCATTTTAAACCCGTTTTGAGTGAATCAAATTGCTATGGTTTCATATTGAACTCTATTTTATGAATCTAAACATAAAAAGTATAGGTTTATAGTCGGAAATATAAGTTACAAGTCATTTTTGTAAAGTTAGTCATTTCAGTCGAAAGAACGACGTCTAGATGACCATTTTAGAAAACATATACTTCCACTTTGAGTTTAACCATGATTTTTGGATATAGTTTCATGTTAATAAGAAAGATCATTTTCTCAGAAGAACAACTTTTAAATCAAAGTTTAACATAGTTTTTAATTAACTAACCCAAAACAGCCCGCGGTGTTACTACGACGACGTATATCCGGTTTTACGGTGTTTTTCGTGTTTTCCGATTTTAAATCAATAAGTTAGTATATCATATAGATATAGAACATGTTTTTAGTTGATTTTAAAAGTCAAGTTAGAAGGATTAACTAAACCTTCGAATAAGATAGCTTTATATGTATGAATCGAATGATGTTATGAACATCATTACTACCTCAAGTTTTCTGGATAAAGCTACTGGAATTGAGAAAAAATGGATCTATCTTCAAAGGATCCTTGGATGGCTTGAAAGTTCTTGAAGCAGAATCATGACACGAAAACTGTTCAAGTAAGATTTTCACTCGAAATAAGATTGTTATAGTTGTAGAAATTGAATCAAAGTTTGAATATGAATATTACCTTGAATTAGAAAGATAACCTACTATAAATAACAAAGGTTCCTTGATCTTAGATGATTACTTATAATGGATTAGAAAGCTTGGAAGTAGACTTGCAAACTTGGAAGTATTCTTGATTTTTATGAAACTATACTTATGGAATTTATGAAGAACACTTAGAACTTGAAGATGGAACTTGAGAGAGATAAATTAGATGAAGTAAATTGAAGAATGAAAGTGTTTGTAGGTGTTTTTGGTCATTGGTATATGGATTAGATATAAAGGATATGTAATTTTATTTTCATGTAAATAAGTCATGAATGATTACTCATATTTTTGTAATTTTATGAGATATTTCTTGCTAGTTGCCAAATGAGGGTTCCCACATGTGTTAGGTGACTCACATGGGCTACTAAGAGTTGATCATTGGAGTATATATACCAATAGTACATACATCTAAAAGCTGTGTATTGTACGAGTACGAATACGGGTGCATACGAGTAGAATTGTTGATGAAACTGAACGAGAATGTAATTGTAAGCATTTTTGTTAAGTAGAAGTATTTTGATAAGTGTATTGAAGTCTTTCAAAAGTGTATGAATACATATTAAAACACTACATGTATATACATTTTAACTGAGTCGTTAAGTCATCGTTAGTCGTTACATGTAAATGTTGTTTTGAAACCTTTAGGTTAACGATCTTGTTAAATGTTGTTAACCCATTGTTTATTATATCAAATGAGATATTAAATTGTTACATTATCATGATATTATGATATATATAATATATCTTAGTATGATATATATACAGTTAAATGTCGTTACAACGATAATCGTTACATATATGTTTCGTTTCGAAATCATTAAGTTAGTAGTCTTATTTTTACATATGTAGTTCATTGTTAATACACTTAATGATATATTTACTTATCATTTAACATAATAAACCAAGTGTATCAATATCTTAATATGATTCATATGTACCTAGTAAGACGTTATAACGATAATCGTTATATATATCGTTTTCGAGTTTTTTTAATTTAATAAACTCAATTTTATGTATATAACTCATTGTTAAAATACCTAATGAGATACTTACTTATCATAATATCATTTTAACTATATATATAATCATATATATGTCATCATATAGTTTTTACAAGTTTTAACGTTCGTGAATCACCGGTCAACTTGGGTGGTCAATTGTCTATATGAAACCTATTTCAATTAATCAAGTCTTAACAAGTTTGATTGCTTAACATGTTGGAAACACTTAATCATGTAAATATCAATTTCATTTAATATATATAAACATGGAAAAGTTCGGGTCACTACAGTACCTACCCGTTAAATAAATTTCGTCCCGAAATTTTAAGCAGTTGGAGGTGTTGACGTATCTTCTAGAAATAAGTGCAGGTATTTCTTCTTCATCTGATCTTCTCAGTCCCAGGTGAACTCGGATCCACTACGAGCATTCCATCAAACCTTAACAATTGGTATCTTGTTTAGTTTAAGTCTTTTAACCTCACGATCCATTATTTCGACGGGTTCTTCGATGAATTGATGTTTTTCGTTGATTTGGATTTCGTCTAATGGAATAGTGAGATCTTCTTTACCAAAACATTTCTTCAAATTCGAGACGTGGAAAGTGTTATGTACAGCCGCGAGTTGTTGAGGTAACTCAAGGCGGTAAGCTACTGGTCCGACACGATCAATAATCTTGAATGGTCCAATATACAGTAGATTTAATTTCCCTCTTTTACCAAATCGAACAACACCTTTCCAAGGTGCAACCTTAAGCATGAAGATCTCTCCAATTTCAAATTCTATATATTTTCTTTTAATGTCGGCGTAGCTCTTTTGTCGACTTTGGGCGGTTTTCAACCGTTGTTGAATTTGGATGATCTTCTCTGTAGTTTCTTGTATTATCTCTGGACCCGTAATCTGTCTATCCCCCACTTCACTTCAACAAATCGGAGACCTGCACTTTCTACCATAAAGTGCTTCAAACGGCGCCATCTCAATGCTTGAATGGTAGCTGTTGTTGTAGGAAAATTCTGCTAACGGTAGATGTCGATCCCAACTGTTTACGAAATCAATAACACATGCTCGTAGCATGTCTTCAAGCGTTTGTATCGTCCTTTCACTCTGCCCATCAGTTTGTGGATGATAGGCAGTACTCATGTCTAGACGAGTTCCTAATGCTTGCTGTAATGTCTGCCAGAATCTTGAAATAAATCTGCCATCCCTATCCGAGATAATAGAGATTGGTATTCCATGTCTGGAGATGACTTCCTTCAAATATAGTCGTCCTAACTTCTCCATCTTGTCATCTTCTCTTATTGGCAGGAAGTGTGCTGATTTGGTGAGACGATCAACTATTACCTAAATAGTATCAAAACCACTTGCAGTCCTTGGCAATTTAGTGATGAAATCCATGGTAATATTTTCCCATTTCCATTCCGGGATTTCGGGTTATTGAAGTAGACCTGATGGTTTTTGATGCTCCGCTTTGACCTTTGAACACGTCAAACATTCTCCTACGTATTTAGCAACATCGGCTTTCATACCTGGCCACCAAAAATGTTTCTTGAGATCCTTGTACATCTTCCCCGTTCCAGGATGTATTGAGTATCTGGTTTTATGAGCTTCTCTAAGTACCATTTCCCTCATATTTCCAAATTTTGGTACCCAAATCCTTTCAGCCCTATACCGGGTTCCGTCTTCCCGAATATTAAGATGCTTCTCCGATCCTTTGGGTATTTCATCCTTTAAATTTCCCTCTTTTAAAACTCCTTGTTGCGCCTCCTTTATTTGAGTAGTAAGGTTATTGTGAATCATTATATTCATAGATTTTACTCGAATGGGTTCTCTGTCCTTCCTGCTCAAGGCGTCGGCTACCACATTTGCCTTCCCCGGGTGGTAACGAATCTCAAAGTCGTAATCATTCAACAATTAAATCCACCTACGCTGCCTCATATTCAGTTGTTTCTGATTAAATATGTGTTGAAGACTTTTGTGGTCGGTATATATAATACTTTTGACCCCATATAAGTAGTTCCTCCAAGTCTTTAATGCAAAAACAACCGCGCCTAATTCCAAATCATGCGTCGTATAATTTTGTTCATGAATCTTCAATTGTCTAGACGCATAATCAATTACTTTCGTTCGTTGCATTAATTCACAACCGAGACCTTGCTTTGAGGCGTCACAATATATCACAAAATCATCATTCCCTTCAGGTAATGACAATATAGGTGCCGTAGTTAACTTTTTCTTCAATAACTGAAACGCTTTCTCTTGTTCATCCTTCCATTCAAATTTCTTCCCTTTATTCGTTAATGCAGTCAAGGGTTTTGCTATTCTGGAAAAGTCTTGGATGAACCTTCTGTAGTAACCAGCTACTCCTAAAAACTGGCGTATGTGTTTCGAAGTTTTCGGGGTTTCCCACTTTTCAGCAGTTTCTATCTTTGCCGGATCCACCTTAATACCTTCTTTGTTCACTATGTGACCGAGGAATTGAACTTATTCCAACCAAAATGCACACTTTGAAAACTTAGCGTACAATTCTTCCTTCCTCAATACTTCTAACACCTTTCTCAAATGTTCACCGTGTTCTTGGTCATTCTTTGAGTAAATAAGTATGTCATCAATGAAAACAATGACAAAGTTGTCAAGGTATGGTCCACACACTCGGTTCATAAGGTCCATGAACACAGCTGGTGCATTAGTTAAACCAAACGGCATGACCATAAACTCGTAATGACCGTAACGTGTTCTGAAAGCAGTCTTTGGAATATCATCTTCTTTCACCCGCATTTGATGATACCCGGAACGTAAGTCAATCTTTGAATAAATAGACGAGCCTTGTAGTTGATCAAATAAGTCGTCGATTCTCGGTAGTGGGTAGCGGTTCTTGATGGTAAGTTTGTTCAACTCTCGGTAGTCGATACACAAGCTGAATGTACTATCTTTCTTCTTGACAAACAAAACAGGAGCTTCCCACGGTGATGTGCTTGGTCGAATGAAATCACGCTCTAAAAGTTCTTGTAATTGGCTCTGAAGTTCCTTCATTTCGCTAGGTGCGAGTCTGTATGGAGCACGAGCTATTGGTGCAGCTCCCAGTACAAGGTCTATTTGAAATTCAACGGATCGGTGTGGAGGTGTCCAGGTAATTCTTTCAGAAATACATCGGGAAATTCTTTTACGACGGGAACATCATTGATGTTCTTTTCTTCGGAATTGACTTTCTCGACGTGTGCTAGCATAGCATAGCAACCTTTTCTTATTAGTTTTTGTGCCTTCATGTTACTGATAAGATTTAACTTCGCGTTGTTCTTTTCTCCGAACACCATTAAGGGTTTTCCTTTTTCTCGTATAATGCGAATTGCATTTTTGTAACAAACGATCTCTGCTTTCACTTCTTTCAACCAGTCCATACCGATTATCACATCAAAACTCCCTAACTCTACTGGTATCAAGTCAATCTTAAATGTTTCGCTAACCAGTTTAATTTCTCGATTCCGACATATATTATCTGCTGAAATTAATTTACCATTTGCTAATTCGAGTAAAAATTTACTATCCAAAGGCGACAATGGGCAACTTAATTTAGCACAAAATTCTCTACTCATATAGCTTCTATCCGCACCCGAATCAAATAAAACATAAGCAGATTTATCGTCAATAAGAAACGTACCCATAACAAGCTCCGGGTCTTACTGTGCTTCTGCCGCATTAATATTGAAAACTCTTCCACGGCCCTGCCCATTAGTATTCCCCTGATTAAGGCAATTTCTAATAATGTGGCCCGATTTTCCACATTTATAACAAACAGCGTTGGTATTACTTGCTCCGACACTATTCGTTTCGGCATTACTTGTTCCGGCATTATTTTCTCCATTAGTTCTGTTAAACTTTGGTCCGTAGACCTCACACTTTGTCGCGCTATGACCATTTCTTTTACACCTGTTGCAAAATGTCGTGCAAAACCCCTGGTGATTTTCTTCACACCTATGACATGGCTGTTTTTGGTTTTTGTTTCCGTTGTTGTTATTGAGGTTGTTGTTGGGATTGTTATTGTTGTTGAAACGGTTTTTGTAGTTGTTGTTGTTGTTGTTGTTGGGATGTTTGTTGTATTTATTGTTAGGATTGCGGTTATTGTTACGATTGTTGTTGCAGTTGTTGGGATAGTTGTTGCAATTGTGGTTGTAATTGTTATTGTTGTTGTACTGGTGACTCTTGTCACCGTTTTCCTCCCACTTCCTCTTGAGTTGTTTCGTGTTGGCTTCTTCGGCCGCCTGTTCTTTAATTCTTCCCTCAATCTGATTTATGAGTTTATGAGCAATTCGACTTGCTTTCTGTATAGAAGCGGGCTCGTGTGAACTTACATCTTCTTGAATCCTTACTGGTAACCCTTTTACAAATGCGTCGATCTTCTCTTCTTCATCTTCGAATGCTCCCAGACACAATAGGCACAACTCTGTGAATCGTCGTTCATATGTGGTAACGTTGAACACTTGTGTTCATAACTGTCTAAGTTCTGCCTTGAGTTTATTGGCTTCGTTTCTAGGACGGTACTGCTCGTTCATCAATTGCTTGAATGCCGACCACGGTAATGCGTAAGCAGCATTTTGTCCTACCTGTTCAAGATAGGTGTTCCACCACGTTAACGCAGTACCTGTGAAGGTATGCGTAGCGTACTTAACTTTGTCCTCATCAGTATATTAACTTATGGCAAACACTGATTCGACTTTCTCGGTCCACCGTTTCAATCCAATTGGTCCTTCGGTTCCATCAAATTCCAAAGGTTTGCAGGCAGTGAATTCTTTGTAGGTGCATCCTACACGATTTCTTGCGCCGTTAGCTGCATTGCTAGATTCAGCGTTATTGTTGGTATGTAGTGCAGCCTGTACTGCGGCTATATTTGCAGCAAGAAAGGTACGAAATTCCTCTTCGTTCATATTCATGGTGTGTCGAGTAGTCGGTGCCATTTCCTTCAAAATAGACAACTGAATCGAGTTAATCATACAGAATATTAAGAGTAGTCAATAGTATTTCGTAGCATAATATGAACTCATTTATAAAAGCTTTTTCTTCATATTAGCGTTTTATAAGTTTAAATTCGGGTACTGCCTACCCGTTAAGTTCATACTTAGTAGCTAATATACAATTCAACTACTACAATTCCATATCAAAAACTGATTATAATAATATATCATATACAAATATTCTTCAAACTTACAACTTCGCTATATTACATATAATATGAAATATAGTACACTATGATACAGGACAGTTTTGAAGATAAATCTAGTTAATACGCAAGTTGTTCAGAAAGGAAATAAAGACACGTAATTCATAAGTCCAGAAACAAGTCATGCATTCTGGTTTTACTAAGACGACTTCCCATCCTTGGTCTTGTGGAAAATAACTGTTATGATCATTGGCTAGGCAGCATGTTGTAACGTCGTCAAAAGGACGAGGGTTTCGTAATGTCCAACAGCCCCGTAATAATCTAAAAACCTTGTTTCTCACCCCAACTACTGAATCCGTCACTTGTGGGAAGGTTTTATTTAAAAGTTGCAATCCGATGTTGTTTTTCTCAGTTTAGTAAGAAGCAAACATCTCTAACCCGTAAGCATAACATGCTTCTTTATATTGCATGTTAGAAGCTTTTTCTAAATCACGAAGTCCTATATTCGGATATATTGAGTCAAAATAATTTCTTAACCCGTTACGTAAAATAGCATTTGGGTTCCCCGCAATATATGCGTCAAAGTAAACACATCATAACTTATAGATTTCCCAATGTGATATCCCCCATATTTCGAACGAAAGCCTTTTATAAATCAAGGCATTCTTGAAACGTTCTTCGAATGTCTTACAAACTGATCTCGCCTTAAATAGTTGTGCCGAGGAATTCTGACCGACTCTAGAAAAGATTTCATCAATCATGTCTCCGGGTAGGTCTCTTAAAATATTGGGTTGTCTATCCATTTTGTGTTTTTATACTGTAAAATAGACAAGATTTAGATTCATAAAAAAATACTTATTAATACAAGCAATTTTTACATATATCATAAAGCATAAGCACACTATATTACATATATTACACCACACGAATACAACTATTTTATTCCGACTCGCTCATTTCTTCTTCTTCTTCGGTTTTGGTTCATTTTGCCAAGTTTCTAGGGATATATGATGTTCCCCTAATACGATCCGTCGTTTTCCACATTGGTTTAGAAAAACCTGGTGGTTTAGAGGTTCCCGGGTTATTGTCACAACTTAAGAAATACGGGTGTTGACGATACATATAAAGTTCATCAGGTTTGGAATCAAATTTCTCTATTTTTATGCCCTTTCCCTTATTGTTCTCTTTTGCCTTATTAAATTGTGTTGGGGTAATTTCTATAACATCATCGGAATCCTTGTCGGGATCCGATTCATCGGAGAATTGGTAATCCTCCCAATACTTTGCTTCCTTGGCAGAAACAACATTGACCATAATTAACTTTGGTCGGTTGGTTGAGGATTTTCTTCTACTTAACCGTTTTATTATTTCCCCCACTGGTTCTATTTCTTCTTCCGGTTTCGATTCTTCTTCCGGTTCCGATTCTTCTTCCGGTTCCGACTCTTCTTCCGGTTCCTCTTCGGGAACTTGTGAATCAGTCCACGAATCATTCCAATTTACATTTGACTCTTCATTATTATTAGGTGAGTCAATGGGACTTATTCTATAGGTAGACATCTATCACATAATATCAAACACGTTAAGAGATTAATATATCACATAATATTCACATGTTAAAAATATATAGTTTCCAACAAAATTTGTTAAGCAATCATTTTTCAAGTAAACACGGTCGAAGTCCAGACTCACTAATGCATCCTAACAAACTCGATAAGACACACTAATGCAAAATTCTGGTTCTCTAAGACCAACGCTCAGATACCAACTGAAATGTCCCGTTCTTATTGATTAAAAATGTTTCATATTAATTGATTTCGTTGCAAGGTTTTGACCTCTATATGAGACGTTTTTCAAAGACTGCATTCATTTTAAAACAAACCATAACCTTTATTTTATCAATAAAGGTTTAAAAATCTTTACATAGATTATCAAATAATGATAATCTAAAATATCCTGTTTACATACGACCATTACATAATGGTTTACAATACAAATATGTTACAACGAAATAAGTTTCTTGAATGCAGTTTTTACACAATATCATACAAGCATGGACTCCAAATCTCGTCCTTATTTAAGTATGCGAAAGCGGAAGCTCTTAATAATCACCTGAAAATAAACATGCTTAAAACGTCAACAAAAATGTTGGTGAGTTATAGGTTTAACCTATATATTATCAAATCATAATAATAATAGACCATAAGATTTCATATTTCAATATACATCTCATACATAGAGATAAAATTCATTCATATGGTGAACACCTGTTAACCGACATTAACAAGATGCATATAAGAATATCCCCTATCATTCTGGGAAATCCTTCGGACATGATAAAAATGAATTCGAAGTATTAAAGCATCCGGTACTTTGGATGGAGTTCGTTAGGCCCAATAGATCTATCTTTAGGATTCACGTCAATTAGTAGATCGGTTTACTAATTCTTAGGTTACCAAGCAAAAGGGGCATATTCAGCTTCGATCATTCACCCATATAATGTAGTTTCAATTACTTGTGTCTATTTCGTAAAACATTTATAAAACTGCATGTATTCTCATCCCAAAATATTAGATTTTAAAAGTGGGACTATAACTCATTTTCACATATTTTTACTTCGTCGGGAAGCAAGACTTGGCCACTGGTCGATTCACGAACCTATAACAAATATGTACATATATATCAAAGTATGTTCAAAATATAATTACAACATTTTTAATACGTTTTACTGTTTTAAATTTATTAAGTCAGCTGTCCTCGTTAGTAACCTATAACTAGTTGTCCACAATTAGATGTACAGAAATAAATCGATATATATTATCTTGAATCAATCCATGACCTAGTGTATACACGTCTCAGGCTAGATCACAACTCAAAGTATATATATTTTTGGAATCAACCTCAACCCTGTATAGCTAACTCCCACATTACTGCATATAGAGTGTCTATGGTTGTTCCAAATAATATATATACATGGGTCGATATGATATGTCAAAACATTTGCATACGTGTCTATGGTATCCCAAGATTACATAATATATTAGAATACATGTATAATACAATATAAGTTAGCTAGGATATGATTAATAGATTTGTTACCAATTTTCACGTAGCTACAACAAGAAAAATTATCCAATCTTGTTTTACCCATAACTTCTCCATTTTAAATCCGTTTTGAGTGAATCAAATTGCTATGGTTTCATATTGAACTCTATTTTATGAATCTAAACAGAAAAAGTATAGGTTTATAGTCTAAAATATAAGTTGCAAGTCATTTTTGTAAAGGTAGTCATTTCAGTCGAAAGAACGACGTCTAGATGACCATTTTAGAAAACATACTTCCACTTTGAGTTTAACCATGATTTTTGGATATAGTTTCATGTTCATAAGAAAGATCATTTTCCCAGAAGAACAACTTTTAAATCAAAGTTTAGCATAGTTTTTAATTAACTAACCCAAAACAGCCCGCGGTGTTACTACGACGGCGTATATCCGGTTTTACGGTGTTTTTCGTGTTTTTCGGTTTTAAATAATTAAGTTAAAATATCATATAGATATAGAACATGTGTTTAGTTGATTTTAAAAGTCAAGTTAGAAGGATTAACTTTTATTTGCAAACAAGTTTAGAATTAACTAAACTATGTTCTAGTGATTACAAGTTTAAACCTTCGAATAAGATAGCTTTATATATATGAATCGAATGATGTTATGAACATCATTACTACCTCAAGTTTTCTAGATAAAGCTACTAGAATTGAGAAAAAATGGATCTAGCTTCAAAGGATCCTTGGATGGCTTGAAAGTTCTTGAAGCAGAATCATGACACGAAAACAGTTCAAGTAAAATTTTCACTCGAAATAAGATTGTTATAGTTGTAGAAATTGATTCAAAGTTTGAATATAAAGATAACCTACTGTAAATAACAAAGGTTCCTTGATCTTAGATGATTACTTGGAATGGATTAGAAAGCTTGGAAATAGACTTGCAAACTTGGAAGTATTCTTGATTTTTATGAAACTATACTTATGGAATTTATGAAGAACACTTAGAACTTGAAGATGGAACTTGAGAGAGATCAATTAGATGAAGTAAATTGAAGAATTAAAGTGTTTGTAGGAGTTTTTGGACGTTGTTATATGGATTAGATATAAAGGATATGTAATTTTGTTTTCATGTAAATAAGTCATGAATGATTACTCATATTTTTGTAATTTTATGAGATATTTCATGCTAGTTGCCAAATGATGGTTTCCACATGTGTTAGGTAACTCACATGAGCTACTAAGAGCTAATCATTTGAGTGTATATACCAATAGTACATACATCTAAAAGCTGTGTATTGTACGAGTACGAATACGGGTGCATACGAATAGAATTGTTGATGAAACTGAACGAGAATGTAATTGTAAGCATTTATGTTAAGTAGAAGTATTTTGATAAGTGTCTTGAAGTCTTTCAAAAGTGTATGAATACATATTAAAACACTACATGTATATACATTTTAACTGAGTCGTTAAGTCATCGTTAGTCGTTACATGTAAATGTTGTTTTGAAACCTTTAGGTTAACGATCTTGTTAAATGTTGTTAACCCATTGTTTATTATATCAAATGAGATGTTAAATTGTTACATTATCATGATATTATGATATATGATATATATAATATATCTTAGTATGATATATATACAGTTAAATGTCGTTACAACGATAATCGTTACATATATGTTTCGTTTCGAAATCATTAAGTTAGTAGTCTTATTTTTACATATGTAGTTCATTGTTAATACACTTAATGATATATTTATTTATCATTTAATATAATTACCCAAGTGTATCAATATCTTAATATGATTCATATGTACCTAGTAAGACGTTATAACGATAATCGTTATATATATATCGTTTTCGAGTTTTTTTAATTTAATAAACTCAATTTTATGTATATAACTCATTGTTAAAATACCTAATGAGATACTTACTTATCATAATATCATGTTAACTATATATATAATCATATATATGTCATCATATAGTTTTTACAAGTTTTAACGTTCGTGAATCACCGGTCAACTTGGGTGGTCAATTGTCTATATGAAACCTATTTCAATTAATCAAGTCTTAACAAGTTTGATTGCTTAACATGTTGGAAACACTTAATCATGTAAATATCAATTTCATTTAATATATATAAACATGGAAAAGTTTGGGTCACTACAGAGGTTGATTCCAAAAATATATATAGTTTAATTTGTGATCTAGCCTGATACGTATATACACTGGGTCGTGGATTGATTCAAGATAATATATATCGATTTATTTCTGTACATCTAATTATAGACAAATAGTTGTAGGTTACTAACAAGGACAGCTGACTTAATAAACTTAAAACAGTAAAACGTATTAAAAATGTTGTAAATATATTTTGAACATACTTTGATATATATGTACATATTTGTTATAGGTTCATGAATCGACCAGTGGCCAAGTCTTACTTCCCGATGAAGTAAAAATCTGTGAAAGTGAGTTATAGTCCCACTTTTAAAATCTATTATTTTGGGATGAGAATACATGCAGTTTTATAAATGTTTTACGAAATAGACACAAATAAATGAAACTACATTATATGGGTGAATGATCGAAGCCAAATATGACCCTTTTGCTTGGTAGCCTAAGAATTAGTAAACCGATCTACTAATTGACGCGAATCCTAAAGATAGATCTATTGGGCCTAACGAACCCCATCCAAAGTACCGGATGCTTTAGTACTTCGAATTCATTTTTATCATGTCCGAAGGATTTCTCGGAATGATAGGGGATATTCTTATATGCATCTTGTTAATGTCGGTTACCAGGTGTTCACCATATGAATGATTTTTATCTCTATCTATGGGATGTATATTGAAATATGAAATCTTGTGGTCTATTATTATTATGATTTGATAATATATAGGTTAAACCTATAACTCACCAACATTTTTGTTGACGTTTTAAGCATGTTTATTCTCAGGTGATTATTAAGAGCTTTCGCTGTTGCATACTAAAATAAGGACAAGATTTGGAGTCCATGCTTGTATGATATTATGTAAAAACTGCATTCAAGAAACGTATTTTTGATGTAATATATTCTTATTGTAAATCATTATGTAATGGTCGTGTGTAAACGGTATATTTTAGATTATCATTATTTGATAATCTACGTAATGTTTTTTAAACCTTTATCGATAAAATAAAGGTTATGGTTGTTTTAAAAATGAATGCAGTCTTTGAAAACGTCTCATATAGAGGTCAAAACCTCGCGACGAAATCAATTAATATGGAACGTTTATAATCAATATGAACGGGACATTTCAGTTGGTATCAGAGCGTTGGTCTTAGAGAACCAGAAATTTGCATTAGTGTGTCTTATCGAGTTTGTTAGGATACATTAGTGAGTCTGGACTTCGACCGTGTTTTCTTTAAAAACTATTGCTTAACACTTTTGTTGGAAACTATATATTATTAACATGTAAATATTATGTGATATATTAACCTCTTAATGTGTTTGATATTGTGTGATAGATGTCTACCACTAGTACAAATCCCATCGATTCACCTAATAATAATGAAGAGTTGAATATATTTTGGGAAGATTCACAAATTCCCGAAGAGGAACCGGAAGAGGAGGAACCGGAAGAGGAGGAACCGGAAGAGGAGGAACCGGAAGAAGAGGAACCGGAAGAGGAGGAACCAGAAGAGGAGGAACTGGAAGAAGAAGAGGTTCCGGAGGAAAAAATATTGATACCTATAGTAAATCGATTAAATAAAAGAAAATCCTCAATCAACGGACCAAAGTTAATAATGGTCAATGGTGTTTCTGCCGAGGAAGCAAAATATTGGGAAGATTACCAATTTTCCGATGAATCGGATCCCGATGAGGATTCCGATGATGTTATAGAAATTACTTCGACCCAATTTAATAAATCGAAAGAAAATAATAAGGGAAAAGGTAAAAAAAATAGAGAAACCCAATTCCAACCCCAATGAACTTTATATGTATCGACAACATCCGTATTTCCTAAAATGTAACAATGACCCAGGAACCTCTAAGCCACCATGTTTTTCTAAACCATTATGGAAAACGACGACTCGTATTAGAGGAACACCATATATTCCTAGAAAATTAGGAAAATGAACCAAGTCCGAAGAAGAAAAAACCAGTGATTCAGATTAGAGGGTTGTAATCATGTTGTATATTATATGTAGTGTGCTTGTACTTTTATGTTCTATGTAAAAATTGCTTGTATTGTTTGTTAATTATCTTTTACGAATCTAATCCTTGTCTATTTTATAGTATAAAAACAAAATGGACGTTAAGGGTAGACAACCGAATATTTTAGAAGATCTACCAGAGGATATGATTGAGAAAATCTTGTCTTGAGTCGGTCAGAATTCATCAGCACAATTAATTATGGCAAAATTAACTTGTCAAACATTTGAAGGACTTTCCAGAAATGCCTTAGTTTATAAAAGGCTTTCCTTTGATAGGTGGGGTATATCACATTGGGGAGACCGTAAGTTACGCCGTGTTTTCTTTAAAGCGTTAAATGCGGGGAACCCAAATGCAATTTTACGCTACGGGTTAAGAACCTATTTTGACTCAACATATCCCAACATAGGATTTCGTGAATTAGAAAGAGCTTCTAACATGCAACATAAAGAAGCATGTTATGCTTACGGGTTAGTGATGTTCGCTTCTTAGCAAAGTGAGAAAAAGAACATCGGATTGCAACTTTTAAATAAAACCTTCCCACAAGTGACGGATTCAGTAGTTGGGGTGAGAAACAAGGTTTTTAGATTATTACGGTGCTGTTGGACATTACGAAACCCTCATCCTTTTGACGACGTTACAACATGCTGCCTAGCCAATGGTCATAACAATTATTTTCCACAAGACCAAGGATGGGAAGTCGTCTTAGTAAAACCAGAATGCATGACTTGTTTCTGGACTTATGAATTACGTGTCTTTATTTCCTTTGCTGAACAACTTGCGTATTAACTAGGTTTATCTTCAAAACTATCCTGTATCAAAGTGTACTATATTTCATGTTATATGTAATATAGCGAAGTTGTAAGTTTGAAGAATATTTGTATGTGATATATTATTATAATCAGTTTTTCATATGGAATTGTAGTAGTTGAATTGTATATTAGCTACTAAGTATATGAACTTAACGGGTAGGTAGTACCCGAATTTAAACTTATAAAACGCTAATATGAAGAAAAGGCTTTTATAAATGAGTTCATATTATGCTACGAAATACTATTGACTATTCTTAATATTCTGTATGATTAACTCGATTCAGTTGGCTATTTTGAAGGAAATGGCACCGACTACTCGACACACCATGAATATGAGCGAAGAGGAATTTCGTACCTTTCTTGCTGCAAACATAGCCGCAGTACAGGCTGCGCTACATACCAACAATAACTCTGAATCTAGCAATGCAGCTAACGGCGCAAGAAATCATGTAGGATGCTCCTACAAAGAATTCACTGCCTGCAAACCTTTAGAATTTGATGGAACCGAAGGACCAATTGGATTGAAACGGTGGACCGAGAAAGTCGAATCGGTGTTTGCCATAAGTAAGTGTACTAAAGAGGACAAAGTTAAGTACGCTACGCATAACTTCATAGGTACTGCGTTAACGTGGTGGAACACCTATCTTGAACAGGTAGCACAAAATGCTGCTTACGCACTACCGTGGTCGGCATTCAAGCAATTGATGAACGAGCAGTACCGTCCTAGAAACGAAGTCAATAAACTCAAGGCAGAACTTAGAGAGTTACGAACACAAGGTTTTGGAAGTTACCACATATGAACAACGATTCACAGAGTTGTGCCTATTGTGTCCGGGAGCATTCAAAGATGAAGAAGAGAAGATCGACGCATTTGTAAAAGGGTTACCAGTAAGGATTCAAGAAGATGTGAGTTCACACGAGCCCGCTTCTATACAGAAGGCAAGTCGAATGGCTCATAAACTCATAAATTAGATTGAGGGAAGAATTAAAGAGCAAGCGGCCGAAGAAGCCAACACGAAACAACTCAAGAGGAAGTGGGAGGAAAATGGTGACAAGAGTCACCAATATAACAACAACAACAATTACAACCACAATCGCAACAACTATCCCAACAACCGCAACAACAATCGCAACAATAACCGCAATCCTAACAATAACTACAACAAACATCCCAACAACAAAAACAACTACAAAAACCGTTTCAACAACAATAACAATCCCAACAACAACCTCAATAACAACAACGGCAACAAAAACCAAAAACAGCCATGTCATAGGTGTGAAGAAAATCATCAGGGGTTTTGCATGACATTTTGCAATAGGTGTAAAAGAAATGGTCATAGCGCGACAAAGTGTGAGGTCTACAGACCAAAGTTAAACAGAACTAATGGAACAAATAATGTCGGAACAAGTAATGCCGAAACGAATAGTGTCGGAGCAAGTAATACAAACGCTTTTTTTTATAAATGTGGAAAACTGGGCCACATTATTAGAAATTGCCCGAATCAGGGGAATACTAATGGGCAGGGCCGTGGAAGAGTTTTCAATATTAATGCGGCAGAAGCACAGGAAGACCCGGAGCTTGTTACGGGTACGTTTATTATTGACGATAAATCTGCTTATGTTTTATTTGATTCGGGTGCGGATAGAAGCTATATGAGTAGAGAATTTTGTGCTAAATTAAGTTGCCCATTAACGTCTTTGGATAGTAAATTTTTACTCGATTAGCAAACGGTAAATTAATTTCAGCAGATAATATATGTCGGGAGAGAGTATTAAACTAGGGTATGAAACGTTTAAAATTGATTTAATACCAGTCGAGTTAGGGAGTTTTGATGTAATAATTGGCATGGACTGGTTGAAAAAGGTGAGAGCAGAGGTCGTTTGTTACAAAAATGCGATTCGCATTATGCGTGAAAAAGGAAAACCTTTAATGGTGTACGGAGAAAAGAACAACGCGAAATTAAATCTTATTAGTAGTTTGAAGGCGCAAAAACTAATAAGAAAAGGTTGTTACGTCATTCTAGCACACATCGAGTAAGTTAAACCTGAAGAAAAGAACATCAGTGATGTTCCCGTCGCAAAAGAATTTTCCGATGTATTTCCGAAATAATTACTGGGATTACCCCCACATCGATCCGTTGAATTTCAAATAGACCTTGTACCAGGAGCTGCACCAATAGCTCATGATCCATACAGACTCGCACCCAGCGAAATGAAAGAATTACAAAGTCAGTTACAGGAACTTTTAGAGCGTGGTTTCATTCGACCAAGCACATCACCATGGGGAGCTCCTATTTTGTTTGTCAAAAAGAAAGATGGTACATTCAGGTTGTGTATCGACTACCGAGAGTTGAACAAATTTACCATCAAGAACCGCTACCCACTACTGAGAATCAACGACTTATTTGATCAACTACAAGGCTCGTCTGTTTATTCGAAGATCGATTTATGTTCTGGATATCATCAAATGCGGGTGAAGGAGGATGATATTCCAAAGACTGCTTTTAGGACGCATTACGGTCATTACGAGTTTATGGTTATGCCGTTTGGATTGACTAATGCACCAGCTGTGTTCATGGACCTCATGAACCGAGTGTGTGGGCTATATCTTGATAAGTTTGTCATTGTTTTCATCGATGACATACTTATTTACTCGAAGAATGATCAAGAGCACGAAGAACATTTGAGAAAAGTGCTAGAGTTGCTGAGAGAAGAAAAATTGTACGCTAAGTTTTCAAAGTGTGCATTTTGGTTGGAAGAAGTTCAATTCCTCGGTCACATAGTGAACAAAGAAGGTATTCAGGTGAATCCAGCAAAGATTGAAACTGTTGAAAAGTGGGAAACCCCAAAAACTCCGAAACACATACGCCAGTTTTTAGGACTAGCTGGTTGCTACAGAAGGTTCATCCAAGACTTTTCCAGAATAGCAAAACCCTTGACTGCATTAACGCATAAAGGGAAGAAATTTGAATGGAAATATGAACAAGAGAAAGCGTTTCAATTGTTAAAGAAAAAGTTAACTATGGCACCTATATTGTCATTACCTGAAGGGAATGATGATTTTGTGATATATTGTGACGCCTCAAAGCAAGGTCTCGGTTGTGTATTAATGCAACGAACGAAAGTAATTGCTTATGCGTCTAGACAATTGAAGATTCACGAGCAGAACTATACGACACATGATTTGGAATTAGGCGCGGTTGTTTTTGCATTAAAGACTTGGAGGCACTACTTATATGGGGTTAAAAGTATTATATATACCGACCACAAAAGTCTTCAACACATATTTAATCAGAAACAACTGAACATGAGGCAGCGCAGATGGATTGAATTGTTGAATGATTATGACTTTGAGATTCGTTATCACCCAGGGAAGGCAAAATGTGGTAGCCGACGCCTTGAGCAGAAAGGACAGAGAACCCATTCGAGTAAAAGCTATGAATATAATGATTCACACTAACCTTACTACTCAAATAAAGGAGGCGCAACAAGGAGTTTTAAAAGAAGGAAATTTAAAGGATGAAATACCCAAAGGATCGGAGAAGCATCTTAATATTCGGGAAGATGGAACCCGGTATAGGGCTGAAAGAATTTGGGTACCAAAATTTGGAGATATGAGAGAAATGGTACTTAGAGAAGCTCATAAAACCAGATACTCAATACATCCTGGAACGGGGAAGATGTACAAGGATCTCAAGAAACATTTTTGGTGGCCGGGTATGAAAGCTGATGTTGCTAAATACGTAGGAGAATGTTTAACGTGTTCTAAGATCAAAGCTGAGCATCAGAAACTATCAGTTCTAATTCAACAACCCGAAATCCCAGAATGGAAATGGGAAAACATTACCATGGATTTCATCACTAAATTGCCAAGGACTGCAAGTGGTTTTGATACTATTTGGGTAATAGTTGATCGTCTCACCAAATCAACACACTTCCTTCCAATAAGAGAAGATGACAAGATGGAGAAGTTAGCACGACTGTATTTGAAGGAAGTCATCTCCAGACATGGAATACCAATCTCTATTATCTCTGATAGGGATGGCAAATTTATTTCAAGATTCTGACAGACATTACAGCAAGCATTAGGAACTCGTCTAGACATAAGTACTGCCTATCATCCACAAACTGATGGGCAGAGCGAAAGGATGATACAAACACTTGAAGACATGATACGAGCATGTGTTATTGAGTTCGGAAACAGTTGGGATCGACATCTACCGTTAGCAGAATTTTCCTACAACAACAGCTAACATTCAAGCATTGAGATGGCGCCGTTTGAAGCACTTTATGGTAGAAAGTGCAGGTCTCCAACTTGTTGGAGTGAAGTGGGGGATAGATAGATTACGGGTCCGGAGATAATACAAGAAACTACCGAGAAGATCATCCAAATTCAACAACGGTTGAAAACTGCCCAAAGTCGACAAAAGAGCTACGCCGACATTAAAAGAAAAGATATAGAATTTGAAATTGAAGAGATGCTCATGCTTAAGGTTGCACCTTGGAAAGGCATTGTTCGATTTGGTAAATGAGGGAAATTAAATCCAAGGTATATTGGACCATTCAAGATTATTGATCGTGTCGGACCAGTAGAATACCGACTTGAGTCACCTCAACAACTCGCGGCTGTACATAACACTTTCCACGTCTTGAATTTGAAGAAATATTTTTCTAAAGAAGATCTCACTATTCCGTTAGACGAAATCCAAATCAATGAAAAACTTCAATTCATCGAAGAACCTATCGAAATAATGGATCGTGATGTTAAAAGACTTAAACAAAATAAGATACCAATTGTTAAGGTTCGATGGAATGCTCGTAGAGGACCCAAGTTCACCTGGGAATGAGAAGATCAGATGAAGAAGAAATACCCGCACTTATTTCCAGAAGATATGTCAACACCTCCAACTGCTTAAAATTTCGGGACGAAATTTATTTAACGGATAGGTACTGTAGTGACCCGAACTTTTCCATGTTTATATATATTAAATGAAATTGATATTTACATGATTAAGTATTTCCAACATGTTAAGCAATCAAACTTGTTAAGACTTGATTAATTGAAATAGGTTTCATATAGACAAATGACCACCCAAGTTGACCGGTGATTCACGAACGTTAAAACTTGTAAAAACTATATGATGACATATATATGATTATATATATAGTTAACATGATATTATGATAAGTAAGTATCTCATTAGGTATTTTAACAATGAGTTATATACATAAAATTGAGTTTATTGAATTAAGAAACTCGAAACGGTATATATAACGATTATCGTTATAACAACGTCTTACTAAATACATATGAATCATATTAAGATATTGTTACACTATGTTTAATCATGATAAATGATAAGTAAACATGTCATTATGTATATTAACAATGAACTACATATGTAAAAACAAGACTACTAACTTAAGGATTTCGAAACGAGACATATATGTAACGATTATCGTTGTAACGACATTTAAATGTATATATATCATATTAAGATATATTAATATATCATAATATCATGATAATATAATAATTTAACATCTCATTAGATATAATAAACATTGGGTTAACAACATTTAACAAGATCGTTAACTTAAAGGTTTCAAATCAACATTTACATGTAACGACTAACGATGACTTAACGACTCAGTTAAAATGTATATATATGTAGTGTTTTAATATGTATTCGTACACTTTTGAAAGACTTCAATACACTTATCAAAATACTTCTACTTAACAAAAATGCTTACAATTACATCCTCGTTCAGTTTCATCAACAATTCTACTCGTATGCACCCGTATTCGTACTCATACAATACACAGCTTTTAGATGTATGTACTATTAGTATATACAATCCAATTATCAGCTCTTAGCAGCCCATGTGAGTCACCTAAGACATGTGGGAACCATTATTTGGCACCTAGCATGAAATATCTCATAAAATTACAAAAATATGAGTAATCATTCATGACTTATTTACATGAGAACAAAATTACACATTCTTTATATCTAATCCATATACCAACGACCAAAAACACCTACAAACACTTTCATTCTTCAATTTTCTTCATCTAAGTGATCTCTCTCAAGTTCTATCTTCAATTTCTAAGTGTTCTTCATAAATTCTATAAGTTCTAGTTTCATAAAATCAAGAATACTTCCAAGTTTGCTAGCTTACTTCCAATCTTGTAAAGTGATCATCCAACTTCAAGAAATATTTCTTATTTATAGTAAGATATCTTTCTAATACAAGGTAATACTCATATTCAAACTTTGATTCAATTTCTATAACTATAACAATCTTATTTCGAGTGAAAATCTTACTTGAACTTATTTTCGTGTCATGATTCTGCTTCAAGAACTTTCAAGCCATCCAAGGATCCTTTGAAGCTAGATCTATTTTTCTCATTTCCAGTAGGTTTATCCATAAAACCTGAGGTAGTAATGATGTTCATAACATCATTCGATTCATATATATAAAACTACCTTATTCGAAGGTTTAAACTTGAAATCACTAGAACATAGTTTAGTTAATTCTAAACTTGTTCGCAAACAAAAGTTAATCCTTCTAACTTGACTTTTAAAATAAACTAAACACATGTTCTATATCTATATGATATGCTAACTTAATGATTTAAAATCGAAAAACACGAAAAACACCGTAAAACCGGATATACGCCGTTGTAGTAACACCGCGGGCTGTTTTGGGTTAGTTAATTAAAAACTATGATAAATTTTGATTTAAAAGTTGTTCTTCCGGGAAAATGATTTTTCTTATGAACATGAAACTATATCCAAAAATCATGGTTAAACTCAAAGTTGAAGTATGTTTTCCAAAATGGTCATCTAGACGTCGTTCTTTCGACTGAAATGACTACCTTTACAAAAACGACTTATAACCTGTAATTCCGACTATAAACTTATACTTTTTATCTATATATTCATAAACTTAAGTTCAATATGAAACCATAGCAATTGGATTCACTCAAAACGGATTTAAAACGAAGAAGTTATGGGTAAAACAAGATTGATTATTTTTGCTTGTTGTAGCTACGTGAAAATTGGTAACAAATCTATTGTAATCATATCCTAGCTAACTTATATTGTATTATACATGTATTCTAATATATTATGTAATCTTGGGATACCGTAGACACGTATGCAAATTTTTTGACATATCATATTGACCCATCTATATATATTATTTGGAACAACCATAGACACTCTATATGCAGTAATGTTAGAGTTAGCCATACAGGGTTGAGGTTGATTCCAAAAATATATATAGTTTGAGTTGTGATCTAGCCTGAGACGTATAAACACTGGGTCGTGGATTGATTCAAGATAATATATATCAATTTATTTATGTACATCTAATTATGGACAACTAGTTGTAGGTTACTAACAAGGACAGCTGACTTAATAAACTTAAAATAGTAAAACGTATTAAAATGTTGTAAATATATTTTGAACATACTTTGATATATATGTACATATTTGTTATAGGTTCGTGAATCGACCAGTGGCCAAGTCTTACTTCCCGACGAAGTAAAAATCTGTGAAAGTGAGTTATAGTCCCCTTTTAAAATCTATTATTTTGGGATGAGAATACATGCAGTTTTATAAATATTTTATGAAATAGACACAAGTAAATGAAACTACATTATATGGGTGAATGATCGAAGCCGAATATGCCCCTTTTGCTTGGTAGCCTAAGAATTAGTAATCCGATCTACTAATTGAAGTGAATCCTAAAGATAGATCTATTGGGCCTAACGAACCCCATCCAAAGTACCAGATGCTTTATTACTTCGAATTCGTTTTTATCATGTCCGAAGGATTTCCTGGAATGATAGGGGATATTCTTATATGCATCTTGTTAATGTCGGTTACCAGGTGTTCACCATATGAATGATTTTTATCTCTATGTATGGGATGTATATTGAAATATGAAATCTTGTGGTCTATTATTATGATTTGATAATATATAGGTTAAACCTATAACTCACCAACATTTTTGTTGACGTTTTAAGCATGTTTATTCTCAGGTGATTATTAAGAGTTTCCACTGTTGCATACTAAAATAAGGACAAGATTTGGAGTCCATGCTTGTATGATATTATGTAAAAACTGCATTCAAGAAACGTATTTTTGATGTAATATATTCTTATTGTAAACCATTATGTAATGGTCGTGTGTAAACGGTATATTTTAGATTATCATTATTTGATAATCTACGTAATGCTTTTTAAACCTTTATCGATAAAATTAAGGTTATGGTTGTTTTAAAAATGAATGCAGTCTTTGAAAAACGTCTCATATAGAGGTCAAAACCTCGCGACAAAATCAATTAATATGGAACATTTATAATCAATATGAACGGGACATTTCACAGCGCACTCTGCTTGGCGACAGATTTCTGTTTTTTCTACTTTTGAGTTAAATGAAGTGTATTTTGGTCTTTTCACTTTAGGACGGATCTGTGGAAATATTGGCAGTTTTAGATCCACTTTTGGATCATTTTCACATACACATTTCTCTCATCTTCAAACCCTAGAGAGAGGAAGAGTTTTTAGAGAGGGAAGGCTCCATTTGGAGGAGAAGGAGGTTGATTCGAGTTAATGTGCAAGAGTTAAGGTTGTTCATCTCGTTAACGACTACGTTTTGATAGTGTTGGTAAGCTCTAACTCCGAATTTAATTGTTATGATTCTTGTTCATGTTAGGGTTTGAGCTTGTTAGGGTTCTAAACCCCATTTCTCATGAAATTCGGGGTTTTATTGTATTGCTAGTGTAAGCAAACCCGATTATTGTGGGTTTTGGGTTTGATGACGAATTTAGAAGCATTCGTCATGGGTTGGGTGTTAATTCACTAGATTGTAAGTGTGTTAATGTTTAGATGTTCATAAGAACATGTTTGTATGACATAATGGGTGTTAAACTTGATTTGGTGTCAAACTAAGTCATGAGGTCAAGATTTGACGAACCAAGTATATAAAGGTTTGATTAAAGTGTTAAATGGTATTTTGGAAAGTAAATCACTAGCCGTTGTCAAAATGAGTTGACTTTGATGGGTCAAAATTGGTAATGACACTAGTTTTGGTCAAATAGATGTTAAACACTTTTGTTAGGTATTAAGTGGCATTTTTGAATGAAAGTAATCATGGGAAGTGATTTTGGGTTAATTGGCGTCAAACATAATTTAGGTTAAATTGTACTTGTTTGATGGGTCGGAATTACCACCCGTGGTGGTAATTGGTGAAGTCCTTTTTAGGTGCTTAATGGGCGATTTGTGAAGGTAAGTATAAACCCTTGGTTAAGGGTGTTGGCATCGAATTCTCTTGTAGAGAATGTATGTAGATTGTGTGTATACATATATGCGTATTATAGTAAAAGTTTGCTCGGGTGCGTTGTTGGAGATTTCGCTTGTAATGCTCGAGTTCGAGGTGAGTGGAATAATTATATATGTATGTATATGATTTATTTACTTGTGGGGTATGGGTTAAAGTTCGATGTTGACGATACCATATCTTAGAGTATATTATTTGTTTTGATGAGGATTAAAGTTAGATGTTGACGATACCTCATGTATGGATTTAAAGTTCGATGTTGACGAAGCCATACCACTATTGTAGTGACATTCGATGAGGTTTTAAGTTCGATGTTGACGATACCTCATATGTGGGTTTAAGTTCGATGTTGACGATACCACATTAATTCATTCGATGAGGGTTTAAGTTCGATGTTGACGATACCTCATATGTGGGTTTAAGTTCGATGTTGACGATACCACATTTATTAAGACGGATGGGGAATAAGTTCTATGTTGACGATACCATTCGTTGGGCTAGCTTGAATACTAATGGATGTTGTGAACATCAATGTTTTATGTGTTGTAGTGTAGCATATTGTATTACGCGTGTTATATGCTATTGTTGTGCTAGCTTGTATTATTGGAGATTTAGCGTTATACTTTGCAATGGTATGCTAATTGAATTGCTAGCGTGTATGAGGTATTTGTGTAAGTGTTTGCAAGTAAGTAGATTATATATGTATATGTATAATTATTGCATTCACTAAGCTTTATGTTTACCCCTATCGTTGTTTATCTTTTTTAGGTATTGTGTTGTGAGGCTAGCTATTTATTATACTAGTTGCGTAGGAGCGCTTGGGCTCGATGGGGTAGCTTTTGGATATGCGGACGCGGATTGGGGATTTGGTAGTCCCCGGGATTATGCTCTTAGTATCGGGTTGGATTATAGAGTCCTAACTCGTCTAAGTGTAAATTGGGATTGAAACTTGTATTTTGTACGAAAGTCGTAAAACGACTGATGTGGGCCCGGTGTCGTAAAACTCGTTTTATTATTAGAACGTGTTAGTCTTGTTTATTATAATGTGTTGTAAAAAGCGTTTCGTCTAAAAGTATCGGGAAGTGGGAGATCTTTAATCAAAATTTGGAAAATCCGGATAAAGGCTGTCAGGCCTTGTGCACGCCTCGCACCTAAAGGGTTGCGCGCCGCGCATCCTTCTAAAATAAAATAAAAATCTTTTGCTGCGTATTCGATTAGATAACGGGTTGAGTCGTTACACCTATCATGTACTCATCTACATCTTTTAATAGTAGTTGCCATACCAAAAAGCTTGAATCATTATTTTTGAATTTCGCAGCAATTCTACGCCAACAGTTATATATATATACATATAACGTCTATATCTAAGGCTTACATAATTCGGATGTGAAGTTTTTGAAAAACACCCTAAACTGCGAATTAGTTCTCCAAATTCTGGAAAAATGCTGATGAAGCAGCAAAAACTGTAAACGACCTTAACCGTCGAAAGATTGAAGATAAAGAATAGTATGCTGGCAAAGCTCAGAAAAGTTGGAACTGGAAAATGGATTGAGCAAACCATGAAGGAGGCTGTGGACAAATCACAAGCACGAAATCTAACTTCAAAGAATCCAAATGATTCAGTGACTACCGAAATCGTTAGCAAACACCTCACTCCTTATTCTAAACCTTCACAGACAAATTTCCCGCATTATTCTTTGATTCCAGACATTTTAAAATTCTAAAACATCATCGAATCTTTCAGTATAAATATCCTCGATATTTCAGAAGATACCATCATTACTATCATTGTCCGAGATTATTTATCTATTCGCGTTATCTGTATTAAATCATAAAGGAAGCTGTTTAGCTTCTAAATTCTGAAACCTTCGAAGTTTGAAGTATGAATGTTTTTGAAGTAGTGTTGGGAACTGAAGTATGAGTTAGTATAATATAATGACACTTGATCAACTTGATTATATTACAGTAAGTCATGCTGAGTTTCTAAATGGAAGGTAATGATTCACAGATCATAACATCATCATGTGCCATGTTACACGACTCTTGTATTCTACTTAACCTCTAAACATAACAAGAAAATATTTTTCTTAATAATTCGGCCTTTTTTGGGATATTCTGGTAATTTGACAAATCAAGATCGTGCCATCACCATTTCCTTCTTAGAACATTAACCATGTTCATTCCGAAATTCATATCTACGAATTCTGGATCATTACATGAGGTGCTTAATGGCAAGAAGAGAAAATAAAAGAATGAAACTCCGAAATAGAAATTGGAGTATAAATCGCAGCAAATAGGAGAAAACATTAACTGTAGATGTCAATGATTATAGAAAGACAGAAGCAGAGACATCGAAATATAAGGGAAAATACAAACCTAACAACAAACCAGAAATTACAAACCGTATATATCGATGCATATAGTAATATAAAGACACGGGAGAACTAAGAACACTATAAAACCAAGAGTGTAGTAGAAGTAAATAAATTCTTCCGGCGGCAGATAAAAAGAAGAATGACAGATATGAAAGTTAGGAATATATCAAGAAGCAGAACCGGATGGAGCATATTGACGAATGCTTTAAAGCATGAATTGAGGAAGAAAGAATGGAAGATGTGAGCTGTGAAAATAAAAAAACGAAGAGAGTGGATTTATAGTGAAATATCCGACAGAGAAATCGAGACAGATTATCGCATTAAATCGAAGAGGATCATAATTTCCTTAATCGCTGAAGAATTTAATCTTATTTAGATTACAAAGATTTTCTTTAATCCAGAGATCAACCGTGATGATTTCAAAATATAAGACGAATCTCTATTTTCTCATTTCACTCTTTTACGATAGCTTCACTCATACACTTCGAGTAATCGAATTATTTTATCCATATTACTCAATGATGATAAAATTCTATTTATCAACTCATATTAATCATGAAGACATTCTTATTATTATCCATGACGACCTCGATCAAATTTCGGGGACAAAATTTCTTTAACGGGTAGGTACTGTGACAACCCAGAAATTTCTGACCAAATTTAAACTTTATCTTTATATTATTCTGACACGATAAGCAAAGTTTGTTAAGTTGAATCTCAAGAAGTTTAAAATGTATTCATACATTCATTTAACCTCGACCAAAAAATTAGACGATTCACGAACCATTATATGAACGGATATGATTATATGTATATGTGTATATATTATAACTTGAAAAGGTTAACAAAGTATTAGATGTATAATACTTTACATCAACGTATTTGTTTCAAAATATATTTAATATAATTATCGATGGAGTTAAAAGATAATATCAAATGATTGAATTATCAGATACATTGTGTTTATGATTACGGGTCTCTATTATGAGGTCCACTTTGATTTGAGAAAATCTATTCTTTTTAACAATATGCGGAATAAATGGTCTACAAGTAGAAACATATTATAAAGCTTTAAGATTATTAAATTTATTACTATTATCTTTATTGTTATAAATTTTAGAAATTATGTAAAACAATTTGAGTGTCACGTCTTCTTTAAAACGGATATAATTTTAAAATATCTAGAACCACTTTTAAAATTTTGTTATTGAATCATTATGATAAGCATAAAGGTTTTAACGGTATTCTAAACTTTAGAATCTTTCTAGAAACCTTTTGACAAAGTATAGATGATTAGATGATAATGGTTTTGATTCAATAAAATATAAATAAATATAACAAAGATTAAAAACGTGTTTAAAAACTTAATGATTAGTAAAAATATTATTAATTTTTAATATAAGTATATATATGAAATTTCAAATCATTTTTGTAAACAATAGTGGTACTCGTTCGAATGATATTTCAACAAGTTGATTGAACTTGTGAAAACGCTAGTACATACATGAATTACATCAAGTTAAGTTTTAAAGGGTAAACGTTATTTGATATTATATTTTCTATTATTTAAAAGATTTAGAATTTATATTTTTATAAACTTTAAATATAATTAGTTTTGAAAAACTATAAATTATATAGTTAGATAAAGATTTCGAATGCATATATATTTGTTATATAAATTTCTAAATGATAATATGTATATATTATAAATGACAAAATATAATATTGATTATATTTATATATCTTATAATAAAGATTTTAAATAATATATTTTAACAAATATCGAGTAGTCGATTTATAGAAGCAAATGAACACAACAATCAAATCTAAAGGTTATACTTTGGGTAATGTAGTCTATCGATGATTAAGTCTAATTATTGATAAAGGTACCGTCGCGTAACGTAAAGGACAAGTTTTCTTAGCGTATGAAAGGATATTCGAAAAACCGGAAACGTGACATTAGTCGAGTGACAACGTACAAGTCATCGGAACTAAAATTACAAGTCAATTATACACATGAATATTATTTTATATATAATTAATTATATATATTAAATAAATATATATTATATATTAAATAAAAATCTTCGGCACAAGAAGTTAAGCAAGTATGAGCTGGGACTGGGGCTCATGCGATCGCATGAGTTCCCCTCTATAACCTCATGCGATTGCATGAGGTGTGTGGTCAGGATATGTGTATAAAAGCTCGATCAAATTCAGATTAGAGGCACACTTTCATTCACATATTACTCTCTCCATTAGTTATATTATTATTATTTATATTATTATCATTATTAAGATTAATATTTTTATTAATCTTATTATTATTATTAGTATTAGTATTATTATTATTACATAAAATATTACAACAGAGTGCTGTCCGACTTATGTCAAACGGGTTTTTCGAGAGAAATAGAGCTAAGAAAATTATGGGTATTAACTATGGAGGTTATGGGTAATGTTCGGGGGTATGCTCGTGAGGTCAATCTAGTGTTTATCATCTCCGTTGCGTCTACGTACTTTCCTGCAATATTGAATTACAATATTGATACGTGAGCATTCATATCTTAACTTTTATATATTAATAGTGTATCCCTGACTAGTGCTCGAGTATATATGATTATGCATGCTTGTATGTTTTATTTCGTCGTTAACTAGTATTTGATGAATCACAAATTTAATACATATAATACTGATGTAAGGTTTATGATATGCATGTCGTTGTAAAGCTAACGAAAAATTAATAAATTTTCATTTAGAAAGCGTATAATTTCGATGAACGGTTTAAAAGATATAGACAACTGAATTATTGTTAACTCTAATATTATTATTATTATTATTATTATTATTATTATTATTATTATTATTATTATTATTATTATTATTATTATTATTATTACGATCGTTATCGTTATCGTTATCATCGTTATTATCGTCATTATTATTATTATCTAACAATTAATATTATTATTATTATCATTATAATTATTAATATAAGTATTATCATTAAAAATTGTTATTGTTATTATTATTACTAATGTTATTATCATTGTTATTATTATTACTAACGTTATTATCATTAAGGTTATTATTAATATTATCAATATTATTATTATTATTATTATTATTATTATTATTATTATTTTTATTATTATTATTATTATTAAAATAATTAATATTTTTTTTATTAAAACCATCATTTTATTATTTTTATTGTCATTATCATTATTAAAAGTATCATTAATATTAAAACCATCATTTTTATTAAAATTATCATTTTTAATAGAAATATCATTGTTATTATAAAATATCATTATTATAATCATTTTAGTATTATTATTATTATTAAAAATTATTATTTTAAATAGAATTATTATTTTTATATAAAATATTATTATTACAACAGTTAATATTAAAAAGTATCGTTATTATTAAAATTATCATGGTTATTAGAAAACATCATTATAAATCTTAAAACTTATATTTTCATTTAAATTATAATTTTTTATTATTATTAGTATTATTAATAACAACAACATTATTAACATTGTTATTATCATTAACAGGATTATAATATTTTTATCATTATTAGTAATATTATTATTATGACATTAATATTATTATAAAAGATCATTATTAATTATCAAAATTATTATTATCATTAGTAAATATAAATATTGTTATTATTATAATTAATATTATTATTATCACAAAATAATACAAATTTTACTCATTATTATTATTAATATTATTTTATCAAATAAATATGTGATACAAAGATATTTTTATCATACGTAATATAATTACGTTTATAATACATACCACTATATTTTTATGATATTAAGTGAGCTTTATAAATTTTATTACTTAAGATATATAGAAGTATATTTTTATCATATATAATTTTTAATATAAAATTTTTATTAATAAATGACTTGTATTATTTACTCTAATAAAATCTGATAAATATATATTATGACTATATTTAAGTTATATAATAAATATGTATAAATTTTGGAAGTCATTTTGGGTCTAGTTGACTTTTGTTTATTTTTGCCTATTAGTCTCGAGCATTAGGATTGTGATACACTACGGTTTGACCTAAATTGTTAGATAGATATTGACCATCATATAAATATATATAATTAATATAGGTTCTTGAATCCGAGGCCAACCTTGCACTTGTTCAATGCCGTCATATGTATTTTTACTACGAAATACAGTATCGTGAGTTTCATTTGCTCCCTTTTTAAATGCTTTTGCAATATATATTTTTGGGACTGAGAATACATGCGCTGCTTTTATAAATGTTTTACGAAATAGACACAAGTAATCGAAATTACATTCTATGGTTGGATTATTGAACTCGAATATCGCCCTTCAAGTCTGGTAACCTAAGAATTAGGGAAATGGCCCCTAATTGACGCGAATCCTAAAGATAGATCTATTGGGCCTAACAACCCCCATTCATGTCTATGGATGGCTTTAGTAATTCGAGATTATTATTATACAGACGTCGATGTCTGTGGGGATATTCTATGCATTATGGTTAATGTCGGTTACTAGGTGTTCAATCCATATGAATGATTTTTATGCAGATGGCTATATGCATGCATGATGTTTATGAAAAATTGAAATATGAAATCTTGTGGTCTATTAAAATTATGGAAATAATCGATTATGATAAACTAATGAACTCACCAACCTTTTGGTTGACACTTGAAAGCATGTTTATTCTTAGGTTTGAAAGAAATCTTCCGCTGTGTATTTGCTCATTTTAAAGATATTACTTGGATTCATACATGACATATTTTAAAGGATGTTGCATTCAAGTCGTTGAGTTCAATAAAGATCATTGTTAAGTAAATGACATATTAAGTCATCTATAGTTTGGATATATTATGAAAGAGTATGCATTAACAAAGTTGACATGGAAAAACGCGAGATTTAATTGGGAAAATGAGCAAGAGATCGCTTTCTAATTGTTGAAAGAGAAATTGTGTCAAGCTTCGGTGTTAGTGTTACCGGAAGGCGTAGAAGATATGACGGTTTATTGTGATGCCTCGTTAAATGGGATCGGGTGTGTTCTAATGTAAAGAGGTAAATTCATCGCTTACACCTCTCAACAATTAAAAAAACACAAAAAGAGATATCCGACTCATGATCTTGAATTGGTGGCGGTGGTGCATGCATTGAAAATTTGGCGCCACTACCTGTATGGTGTCAAGTGTACGATTTATTCAGATCACAAGAGTCTAAAATATCTCTTTGAACAACGAGATTTGAATTATCGTCAACGTAGATGGATGGATGTGGTAAAGGATTATGATTGTGAGATACTTTACCATTCGGATAAGGCGAATGTGGTCGCGGATGCGTTGAGTCGAAAGAGTCAACATCCGGCAATACGAGTAGGATCGTTACTGTAGTGACCCGAACTTTTCATGTTTATATATATTAATTGAGATTGATATTTACATGATTAAATGTTTCCAACATGTTAAGCAATCAAACTTGTTAAGACTTGATTAATTGAAATAGGTTTCATATAGACAATTGACCACCCGAGTTGACCGGTGATTCACGAACGTTAAAACTTGTAAAAACTATATGATAACATATATATGGTTATATATATAGTTAACATGATATTATGATAAGTAAACATATCATTAAGTATATTAACAATGAACTACATATGTAAAAACAAGACTACTAAATTAATGATTTTGAAACGAGACATATATGTAACGATTATCGTTGTAACGAACATTTAATGTATATATATCATATTAAGAGATATTCGTACATCATAATATCATGATAATATAATAATTTAAAATCTCGTTTGATATTATAAACATTGGGTTAACAACATTTAACAAGATCGTTAACCTAAAGGTTTCAAAACAACATTTACATGTAACGACTAACGAAGACTTAACGACTCAGTTAAAATGTATATACATGTAGTGTTTTAATATGTATTCATACACTTTTGAAAGACTTCAAGACACTTATCAAAATACTTCTACTTAACAAAAATGCTTACAATTACATCCTCGTTCAGTTTCATCAACAATTCTACTCCTATGCACCCGTATTCGTACTCGTACAATACACAGCTTTTAGATGTATGTACTATTGGTATATACACTCCAATGATCAGCTCTTAGCAGCCCATGTGAGTCACCTAACACATGTGGGAACCATCATTTGGCAACTAGCATGAAATATCTCATAAAATTACAAAAATATGAGTAATCATTCATGACTTATTTACATGAAAACAAAATTACATATCCTTTATATCTAATCCATACACCAACGACCAAAAACACCTACAAACACTTTCATTCTTCAATTTTCTTCATATAATTGATCTCTCTCAAGTTCTATCTTCAAGTTCTAAGTGTTCTTCATAAATTCCAAAAGTTCTAGTTTCATAAAATCAAGAATACTTTCAAGATTGCTAGCTCACTTCCAATCTTGTAAGGTGATCATCCAACCTCAAGAAATCTTTGTTTCTTATAGTAGGTTATCATTCTAATACAAGGTAATAATCATATTCAAACTTTGGTTCAATTTCTATAACTATAACAATCTTATTTCAAGTGATGATCTTACTTGAACTTGTTTTCGTGTCATGATTTTGCTTCAAGAACTTTGAGCCATCCAAGGATCCATTGAAGCTAGATCCATTTTTCCCTTTTCCAGTAGGTTCATCCAAGGAACTTAAGGTAGTAATGATGTTCATAACATCATTCGATTCATACATATAAAGCTATCTTATTCGAAGGTTTAAACTTGTAATCACTAGAACATAGTTTAGTTAATTCTAAACTTGTTCGCAAACAAAAGTTAATCCTTCTAACTTGACTTTTAAAATCAACTAAACACATGTTATATATCTATATGATATGCTAACTTAATGATTTAAAACCTGGAAACACGAAAAACACTGTAAAACCGGATTTACGCCGTCGTAGTAACACCGCGGGCTGTTTTGGGTTAGTTAATTAAAAACTATGATAAACTTTGATTTAAAAGTTGTTATTCTGAGAAAATGATTTTTATTATGAACATGAAACTATATCCAAAAATTATGGTTAAACTCAAAGTGGAAGTATGTTTTCTAAAATGGTCATCTAGACGTCGTTCTTTCGACTGAAATGACTACCTTTACAAAAACGACTTGTAACTTATTTTTCCGACTATAAACCTATACTTTTTCTGTTTAGATTCATAAAATAGAGTTCAATATGAAACCATAGCAATTTGATTCACTCAAAACGGAATTAAAATGAAGAAGTTATGGGTAAAACAAGATTGGATAATTTTTCTCATTTTAGCTACGTGAAAATTGGTAACAAATCTATTCCAACCATAACTTAATCAACTTGTATTGTATATTATGTAATCTTGAGATACCATAGACACGTATACAATGTTTCGACCTATCATGTCAACACATCTATATATATTTCGGAACAACCATAGACACTCTATATGTGAATGTTGGAGTTAGCTATACAGGGTTGAGGTTGATTCCAAAATATATATAGTTTGAGTTGTGATCAATACTGAGATACGTATACACTGGGTCGTGGATTGATTCAAGATAATATTTATCGATTTATTTCTGTACATCTAACTGTGGACAACTAGTTGTAGGTTACTAACGAGGACAGCTGACTTAATAAACTTAAAACATCAAAATATATTAAAAGTGTTGTAAATATATTTTGAACATACTTTGATATATATGTATATATTGTTATAGGTTCGTGAATCAACCAGTGGCCAAGTCTTACTTCCCGACGAAGTAAAAATCTGTGAAAGTGAGTTATAGTCCCACTTTTAAAATCTAATATTTTTGGGATGAGAATACATGCAGGTTTATAAATGATTTACAAAATAGACACAAGTACGTGAAACTACATTCTATGGTTGAATTATCGAAATCGAATATGCCCCCTTTTATTAAGTCTGGTAATCTAAGAATTAGGGAACAGACACCCTAATTGACGTGAATCCTAAAGATAGATCTATCGGGCCCAACAAGCCCCATCCAAAGTACCGGATGCTTTAGTACTTCGAAATTTATATCATATCCGAAGGGTGTCCCGGAATGATGGAGATATTCTTATATATGCATTTTGTTAATGTCGGTTACCAGGTGTTCACCATATGAATGATTTTTATCTCTATGTATGGGATGTGTATTGAAATATGAAATCTTGTGGTGTTTTATTATGATTTGATATATATAGGTTAAACCTATAACTCACCAACATTTTTGTTGACGTTTTAAGCGTGTTTATTCTCAGGTGATTATTAAGAGCTTCCGCTGTCACATACTTAAATAAGGACGAGATTTGGAGTCCATGCTTGTATGATATTATGTAAAAACTGCATTCAAGAAACTTATTTTGTTGTAACATATTTGTATTGTAAACCATTATGTAATGGTCGTGTGTAAACAGGATATTTTAGATTATCATTATTTGATAATCTACGTAAAGCTTTTTAAACCTTTATTGATGAAATAAAGGTTATGGTTTGTTTTAAAATGAATGCAGTCTTTGAAAAACGTCTCATATAGAGGTCAAAACCTCGCAACGAAATCAATTAATATGGAACGTTTTTAATCAATAAGAACGGGACATTTCAGTTACGCATGACTATTACTAACGATTTTCTTGTAAAGCTTGGTGATTTTCAAATTGAAGCTTTTGTTAACAACAAGCATGAAGAACGAATCATAGGGCAAACGGAGTCTATTACCTTAGGCCCGCATGGTTTGTTGTCCTTTCAAGGATGAGTGTGGGTGCCTAAGATGGGTGATTACTGATAATGCTACTTAATGAAGCACTTAAGTTAAAGTATTCCATTTATTCGGGTGCGACGAAGATGTACCTTGATTTGAAGAAAGAGTATTGGTGGCCGAGCATGAAACGTGATGTTGTTAAGTATGTTGAACAATGCGTTACGTGTTTGCAAGTTAAGGTCGAGCACCAAAAGCCTTATGGTATGTTACAACCGTTAGAAGTCCCGAGATGGAAGTAGGAGTACATTACCATGGATTTCGTTACAAAGTTACCAAAGACGGCGAGGGCTCAATACGATACGATTTGGGTGAAAGTTGATCGGTTAACGAAAAGTGCATTGTTTCTTCCTATCCGATAGACGATATAGTCGGAGGCCTTGTATAAGTTGTTTATCAAGGAGGTGATATAAAGACATGGGGTTCCTATATCTATTGTTTCGGATCGAGGTACTCGCTTTACATCTCGATTTTGGAATAAGTTTCATGAAGATATGGGTGCGCAATTGAAGATGAGAACCGCATATCATCCTTAAATGAACGGTCAAACCGAGCGTACGAATCAAACATTGGAGGATATGTTACCAGCGTGTGTTATTGATTTCGGTGGTAGTTGGGATTAACACTTACCTTTGGTGGAATTCTCGTACAAAAATAGTTATCACGCTAGTATCGGGATGCCACCTTATGAGATGCTTTATGATCGAAGGTGCCGAACTCCAGTTTGCTAGGGTGAAGTAGGACAAAAGGAAATCGGGAGTACCGATTTGGTTTTAGAGCCGAATAGTAAAATTGAAATGATTCGGGCTCGACTTAAGGCAGCGCAAGATAGACAAAAGTCTTATGCCAATAAACGTAGGCGACCAATCGATTTCCAGGAAGGTGAAATGGTGATGCTTAAGGTTTCTTGGACCTTTCAAAATTTTAGCTCGTGTAGGTGAGGTTGCTTATAGACTAGAGTAACCCAAAGAGCTTGCAGGAATTCATAAAACATTTCATGTTTCCCATCTCCGTAAGTGTCTTGCGGATGACTCAACATGGGTATATTTGGATGAGATTACTCTAAACAATAAGTTGGAGTATGTTGAAGAGCCGATGGCCATTCTTGATGAAAAGGACAAAATTTTGCCTAACAAATAAGTGGGGACTTTTAAACTTCAATGGCGACATCGAAAGGGTTCCGAGTTTACATGGGAATCCGAAGAGTTTTTATTGGTGTATATTCCGTCTTGTCATGCGGCGTGCATCACGGGGACGCGATCTGATTCAAGTGGGGGAGATTCTACTAAAAGTCTACCTTATACTTATGCATTTTCAAAATTTACACCAGAATCAAAATCTGTCAACCCCTGTCCCTGAATTTTGGAACAGAAAACTGGATACCAGATGAGCCGCTCCACGGCTAGCACTTGTTCAGATGTCTCAAGTTTCAAAATTTACTTTCTTCGATTTTGCCTACGAGCCGCGCTGCGGGCCTAAAAAGGCGCGTCGCGGCTATTGCCCAGGCTGGACCCTTTTGACTCATTTTTAAAGGGTATTTTAAGGGGTGTTTTGGTCTTTTCACTTGGTGGACGGCTTGAGATCATAAAAACTGACCCAAGGTTTATCCTTATCACATTTATCACTCTTTCACCTACACACTTAAATTCTAGAGAGAGAGTTAGAGTTTTAGAGTGAGAGGGCTTATTTTGGGGAAGAAGGAGATCATATCTTTCCTAAGTCCAAGTTTTAAAGTTGTTCCCTACATCTCTAGCTACGTTTTGGTGGTAGTGGTAAGTTTTAACTCTGAGTTTCAAGTTCAATTTGAGTAATAGCTAGGGATTGTTCATATAAAACTTGTAAGACCCATTTTAGGGTTAAATGGGCGGATTTTGGGCAAAATTGATTTATGAAAACCCTAAGGTTTTTAATATAGGGTTTAGTCATGTGATTTTTCGTTTATAGAGTTAATTGTATTGTTGAATCACTAACCCACTTATGTGTTAATGAAAGTTTTGTTAATGGGTTCAGGTTTGACTGAATTGTTGGTATTGACTTTAAATGGGTCAAATGGATAATGGTTGACCTAGTTGGGCAAGATGGGTATGAAAATACCGCAATTTTGTGTTAGTTGGTGTTATTGGACTTTAATCACGAGCTTTTAGTGATTAATGATAGTCTTGACTTTGGATGGGTGGTTTTTGTGCAAATGGGTCATTTAATGCAATTGGTCATTAAATGCACAAGAGTTAAGTGTTGGTGTCTAGTCCAACTAGTTTGTGTGTTGATTGTGTACCTAATGTATTAGGTACTTTGCTTTGAAGCGTATGGAGTTGCACAATCATCACCTAGGCGATAAGGTGAGTGGAATGATTATACATATATGTATATAGCGTATTTATTTGTGAATGTTATGGTATGAACCAACGAGCCGGTGGTACCATAACATGTAAGTGACAAGTGTCGTGATGTGAACCACGAGCCAGTAGCATCAAAGTGTGAACCACAAGCCGGTAACACTAAAGTGTGAACCACGAGCTGGTAGCACTATAAAATGAGGCGTGAACCACGAGCCGATAGCGCTAAAGTGTGAACCAAGGAGCCGGTAGCACTATAAAAGAGTATGACTCAAATGCGTAGTGGTGTGAACCAAGGAGCCGGTAGAGTCATAGCATTACGTATGCTGTGAACCAAGAGCCGGTAGCACCATAGCGTTTATGGTTAACCATATTGTGTTTGTCGATTATTGTTTAGCATAATATATATATATATATATATATATATATATATATATATATATATATATATATATATATATATATATATATATATATATATATATATATATATATATATATATATATATATATTGTGTTGAGTATATGCTAATGTGAAGTTGTTGATTGTGTACGAATTGTTAGCATTATTAATATGATGACATGCTATTTGAGTTACAAGTTCGTATGAGGTATTTGGTGGGTGTGATTGCAAATAGATGGGTTATATATATATATATATATATATATATATATATATATATATATATATATATATATATATATATATATATATATATATATGTATGTATGTATAATTGTTGTATTCACTAAGCTTTGCTTACCCCTCTCGTTGTTTACTTTTTAGTTACAAGTATGGAGAAAGGGAAAAGGGTTGCCGGGAACTAGATATTCCCATGTTGGTTGCTTAGGCGAAGCTTTTTGGAAGACGGCCTATTGTTTTAGGTAGTTTAGCCCCAAACCATGTTCATGTGTCGTTTGGTTTAAACTCTCATTTAAGGGTCGAACTTGTAACACATTTGTTTAAGGGCCTTCGTGCCTACTATGTAAACTTTAAACTTGTTGAATGTTTAAATGTTTGGTATGAAACGGTTGACATCATGTAACCCTTTAAAGTGGCGTGTTAATGGTTTATTATTATAAAAAAAATATTTCGGGTTAAAGACGGGCTAGGTCGTTTCATCTAACCTCTTTCTCATCTTCAAATTGTAACAACCCAAACCATCCAACGACAAAACCACGTGAAAACAGCCAAATAAAAAAAAAATTTCCTGAACAGCATGTTGCGCGGCGCGCCAAAGTGGACTGTCCAAAAAGTTCTTAAATGCGAAAATGTTTGACTAGTTCCCGACGTATTTAGACAAAACGCTTTTAACCGCATGTTCAATATATGAAAACTAGCGCGTTCCATTAATAAAATTTAGTTTACGAAGCGGGGCCAACATTGACCCAAATTACCCTTTAAGTATCAAGATACAATTTTCGACCATAAGACTTTTATACAAAACAAAGCCGAGCATGGCGATTGGGGATACGCTACCCAATCCTAATAAATCCAAAAGCAAGCCTTCTACGCAAACTATGCAAGTCCTCTAATCCTCGCGCTTACCCGAGCCACCATCCGCATGCAATCTATAAAAAGAGTCAACAACGAGAGGGTAAGCTAACGCTTAGTGAATGATAATATACTACATACATATATATGTATAAAATGGACACGCCACAAAATAACAAATACCGCATACCGAGGCATCCATCTATAAGGCACTACACTAAGCATACCGTACGATCTCTAAGCAACGAGCTAAAGATACAACAACAATATAAGTTCACCAACGACGATGTGAACAACGCCAAATAGCTACACCCGGAGGGTTAGCTACAACACAACAATACATTAATATATAACAATATAAACGAACAAGGTTAACACCTTAACCCAATACCGAGAACCAAATACCACAATGAAGATTGGCCGAACTACACGAGCCTTAGTAATCCGAAATCACACGAGATTACTATCTTCACAACATCGAGGTTGGCCGAACCACACGAGCCTTAGTAATCCGAAACCACACGAGATTACTGCCTCAATAAGATGACCGAACTACACGAGCCACCATGAATCCGAACTACACGAGATTCATTTCCACAATACAATAAGATGACCGAAACCACACGCATCATCGTGAATCTGGATACACACGCGATTCACTTCTCAACATTATACCCTTCGCCATTGGGGTTATATCAACCACATCACAACCACGTGTGATAATGTACACGAGAACGCGTACTTCGCCAAAGATGGTCAACCAAAACGCACAACCGTGCCAATTGGACTCATACAAAAGTCCATCAAATCCATCTATATGTGAAGTGAGCTCTATAGCCGAGAATCACTTCACCCGACCCGCACCCATCCTACACATACATATGCACATAGGATATTATCACTCACCTTGAAGTCTTGAAGAAAGCTTCCAAGTAAACCGCAACTCGCCAATGGAAAATACCTATTCCATTATCACAATTACAACAATACACTTAGAGTGAATTTACAAATCAACCCAATTCGTCACTTAGTGCAATTTCGACCCAAATGCACTTCCAAGCACAAACCGTGCCCAAAACTAACCAATAATCACTAACACAAGTGAGAATCGTCCTAATACGCCAATTAAACCCGAACTCAAGTGTTAAACACGTGTCATACCCATTTTGACACTTAAACCCTAATTTTGACCCATAAGGTCAAAATCTCACCATTTACAAGTTTTGACACCAAAACACATTTAACTTGGTTTTATACTTCAACTTAATCCATTTCAAGTTTATAAACCTCATTAAATCGCCAAATGGGTCATAATCACCACCAAACCCTAATTTGACCCAAAGTCACAATTAGTCAACCAATTAACCTTAAATGGGTTTCAATACTTCCATAATCACTAACTTAAGTGATTAAACTCAATTTCAAGTCCTAAACATGGCCAATTAGTTCACCAACCCAAAATCCACCAACACTAACAATAAACCCGATTACTAGCATCAATAAACCCACTTCATGAGTCTAAATGGGTTTATCAACAAATCAAGTTCAAACCCTAACTTTGAATAGCAAAATCAACAATGAAATTCGGAGTTAGAACTTACCAATACCGCCAAAATGATGCCGTCGACGAGTAGAACAACTTTAATGCTTGAGGTTTGACCCGAAACAACCTCCTTCTTCTCCAAATGGAGTTCTCTCTCACTAGAACTCAATCTATCTCTAGGGTTTGAGGATGGGAGTGTTTGTGTGGGTGAGAAATGAGCTCCAATGGAGTTCTAGGTCAGTCTTGATGACCCCAAACCGACCCTAATTAAAAAGACCAAAGTACCCCTCATTTAAACCTTTTAAAAAGGCTGAAAATTGCCTCTGCAGCAATCGGCGCGCCGCGCCAGAAGGTGGAGCGCCGCTCCAAATAACTGGAAATTGTGGTCGAGCCCAAAACAGGTTTCAGCAACTTGTTTTGGCCATAACTTTTCGACCGTAACTCCGCTTTTGATGAATCAAATATCGTTGGAAACGTAATAAGATATTCTATCCAATGGTAAGGCTTTGAAACATCAACTCAAACTTTATTTGGGGTTGAAAAGATACGTACACACCTTGTCACTTCGGACAACGTCCAGTTTCCTTCGACGTTCGAGCAAGCAACACGTACACTTCATACACGCATCATACAACATAAATACATTATGTACAATCAATATTTGGGTCTTACAACTCTCCCTCACTTAAACTCGATCACGTCCTCGTGATCTTCTCCACTTAACCAATTCGGAACTACTCAACGATCCTCAATTATAAGTCCCAATCCGACTTTTCTAAGCAATTCTTCCCAATGAATCGCCTTTAACAACTAAAATCGTCACCCGCAATTTTATCGAAACTAAAATCCGAGCAATAAAACCTGCTCAATCCCCCATTCATCAGGAAAACTCAACCGATCTCGTACCGAGATATCAACCCTATAGTGTACCCTTTCCAAGTACAATGCTAAAAACAACCAAATATCGACCTAAGGTCAACAACCCGAAACAATGAAGACCGAACCAAACGAACCCTTACGGATTACACCAGTCACTAAACATCCCTTGTAGTGCGCCATGCGACCAATACACAACTACCGTAACATCATAATCTAACGGCTAGAACCGATAGCGCCCAAAACGACTATGGAAATGCAAAACCCAAGGTGTACGAAATCAACCATCGTCACACCCGTAACAAACATGTGAGCGAAACACGGCTATCGCCTCACTAATCCCACAACATGGTCCTCACGACCCCACCATCGACGTATAAAACGACCGATAGTTCCCGCAACATGGTCCTTACGACCCTACCATTGGTGTATCAAACAACCAATAGATCACACGACACGAAGGCTGGCCAAAAACACACACGCCCTAGTGAATCCCAACTACACGCGACTCACTACCTTCACCACAACAACAATCGGGAATGGCCGAACTACACGCACCATAGTGAATTCGAACTACACGAGAGTCACTATCCCGGAGGAATGACCGAACTACACGAGTCATTTGTGAATCCAAACTACACGAGACTCACTCCTCAATACAATGACCGAAACCACACGAGTCATTTGTGAATCCGAAATACACAAGATTCACTTCCACAACATCGAGGTTGGCCGAACTACACGAGCCTTAGTAATCCGAAACCACACGAGATTACTACCTCAATAAGATGACCGAACTACACGAGTCACCATGAATCCGAACTACACGAGATTCATTTAGTTAGGATGACCGAAACCACACGCGTCATCATGAATCCGAAACCACACGCGATTCACAATCTCAACATAGGAATGGTACTCGCATTTCCCACCGGTACTCGCATTTCCCGATAGTGTTACACCATACCGACATAACACTACTCCCTTGATGAAGTCAGCGGACCCCGAAGGTCATACTCCACCAATCTCAACACCGGATGAAGTCAGCGGACCCGAAGATCATGCTTCACCGATATAACACCACGCTCATGATGAAGTCAGCGGACCCCGAAAGTCATGCTCCACCAATCACGTATTCCCATGATGAAGTCAGCGGACCCTAAAGATCATGCTTCATCAAACAACCATACCATAATCGAGCAAGAACCACCTATACCAAACATAGGTACCAAACAATAATTCTCCACAAGAGAACCCGACACACACCTCCCTTAACCGGAGGATTTCACCTTGCTCGCCAAACACATCCATTATCTCTCAACGAGATTTACCACGTTACCACCTCGGTGATGATTCAAATCCAAACCATAAGTACAATTTATCCGAAATTGTACTCTACCACAAATCGACCCAACCAGGTCTCGACAACATTTTCCGGATCTACCAATAGCATCATCCGAAATCTCACACTAAAACTTCCTCGTGCGGGAGTGTAACTCCCCCACTTAGAACCACGTTCCATATCCACAACTTGTACAACCGCACAATGCTACCACAGGTAGACTTTACCAACAATTGGGCTCACACGACCCATTACCACATCTTGATCCAACCTTGAGCACACGAAGGATTTTAACCAACCCTTAAACACTTTGTACGAAAAGTGTACCGCAACACAATCGGAGTCGAATACCACGCTAATAGGTATAAAAGAGGCACCTAATGTCGCGTCATAAAGACTCCATTACCAACACACATCGAGATTTAAAACACTCGATCTCAAGGGTTTCAACCAACCGACGAACCTCATGATTCGTCACTTCAACATAAAAGCGAACACGCGCTTAATAACCAAACACCAAAACCATTTCCGTGGCTTGGTAGAAGCGTTTCCCAAATACTAAGGAATGCTTGGTTGCACCAAGTCTTACGCCCTTCTCCCATCAATCAATCATCAACATAGGGTACTTCCATTAGGAACGTCACCCATAGCATAACATGCACAACAAAGGCACGCAACTCAAACTCAAACGGCATTTAATAAATAATCAGAAGACATATTTATCAAAATTAAACGTACCTTAACGTCTCCTGGCCGCACCCGTCCCCGCTAACTTGGGACATTCCGACTTACGATGTCCTTCTTTTTGGCAATTGAAGCACACCATACAATCACCCTTTGATACCGAACATTCCCAAGACTTGTGACCTCTCACGCCACAATTGTAACATCTAGCCGCACTAGAATCCGACATACCCGTTCGCGTACCACCCGTGCTCACACTCGGACCCTTAGCCCTCTTACTCGGAGCACCATAAGAAACGACCCTTCGCTCACTTGAAGGTTTACCCTTTTTCGATCGTGAATACGACTCGAAACTTCTAGCCAAGTCGAATAATTCCGAAAACGATTTCGCTTGACCCCAGCTAATTTTACTTTTCAAGTCATCATTCAAGGTTCGAGAGAAATCTCCCATCAACAAACGATCATTCCCCAAATACTCCGGACAAAAACGAGCCTTCGCCATAAAGGTCGTCTTGAGAGTACTCAAATCCATAGATCCTTGTCGTAAATTTCGCAACTCATTACGCAATTCCCACAAATCGGCCGAAGTTCGGAACTCCTCGAAGAATTCCTCCTTAAAGTCGTCCCATGATAAAGCCATAAACGTCTCGCCACCGACAAGATCAATCTTACCATCCAACCAATCCCTTGCCCTACCCCGCAACAAACTCGTAGCGAGTCTCGTCTTTCTCTCGGGAGGGCAATCAATAGTACGGAAACACCCTTCGACGTCCGAAATCCAAGTTGTGCTTACCAAAGGATCCGGCTTTCCGTCATACATCGGGGGATTAGTCCTCATGAAGCTCTTAAGATAACGCTCCATTTCACCACTACTTTGAAGTTCGGAATACCTCCTTTCCATTCTTTCTTCTAACGCACCCATTTGCTCCGTAACGGCGGCCGCAACCCTAGTGTTAAACTCCGCGTCATTCGCCTCGGTCTCGTTTCGCGTCGTCATTCTAAAGAATGCAAAACGATTAGTCCGCGAACGTGTAAAACCGTACGCACGACACAGCCCCATCTTGCTAAACACTCATCGTACATCACTTGTTAGACACGATTTGCACCCGTAATAAGGTTTGCAAGTTCTTATTACGCACACATGCCGCATCGACTCGTTAGTACAACGACCGTCTCGCTCGATGATATACACAAACACAACCAAAATTCTACGCGGTACAAACACACGCGAGAATTATTATCACAACACGACAACATATTAATAATATCCGCATTACTAATATAAACGTTAGTCAACCTATAGCCAAGGCACTAACCAAACCCATTCTGACCCGTAATCCTACAAGTCCCGCAACAATTTAAGCACACACAAGTCTAAGTCTAGGCACCTATCTCAAGTCACCTAAATCCCTTAGACCATGCTCTGATACCACTTGTAACAACCCAAACCATCCAACGACAAAACCACGTAAAAACACCAAAATAAAAAAAAAATTTCCTGAACAGCATGTTGCGCGGCGCGCCATATAGGCCGCGCGGCGCGCCAAAGTGGACTGTCCAAAAAGTTCTTAAATGCGAAAATGTTTGACTAGTTCCCGACGTATTTAGACAAAACGCTTTTAACCGCATGTTCAATATATGAAAACTAGCGCGTTCCATTAATAAAATTTAGTTTACGAAGCGGGGCCCACATTGACCCAAATTACCCTTTAAGTATCAAGATACAATTTTCGACCATAAGACTTTTATACAAAACAAAGCCGAGCATGGCGATTGGGGATACGCTACCCAATCCTAATAAATCCAAAAGCAAGCCTTCTACGCAAACTATGCAAGTCCTCTAATCCTCGCGCTTACCCGAGCCACCATCCGCATGCAATCTATAAAAAGAGTCAACAACGAGAGGGTAAGCTAACGCTTAGTGAATGATAATATACTACATACATATATATGTATAAAATGGACACGCCACAAAATAACAAATACCGCATACCGAGGCATCCATCTATAAGGCACTACACTAAGCATACCGTACGACCTCTAAGCAACGAGCTAAAGATACAACAGCAATATAAGTTCACCAACGACGATGTGAACAACGTCAAATAGCTACACCCGGAGGGTTAGCTACAACACAACAATACATTAATATATAACAATATAAACGAACAAGGTTAACACCTTAACCCAATACCGAGAACCAAATACCACAATGAAGATTGGCCGAACTACACGAGCCTTAGTAATCCGAAATCACACGAGATTACTATCTTCACAACATCGAGGTTGGCCGAACCACACGAGCCTTAGTAATCCGAAACCACACGAGATTACTACCTCAATAAGATGACCGAACTACACGAGCCACCATGAATCCGAACTACACGAGATTCATTTCCACAATACAATAAGATGACCGAAACCACACGCGTCATCGTGAATCTGGATACACACGCGATTCACTTCTCAACATTATACCCTTCGCCATTGGGGTTATATCAACCACATCACAACCACGTGTGATAATGTACACGAGAACGCGTACTTAGCCAAAGATGGTCAACCAAAACGCACAACCGTGCCAATTGGACTCATACAAAAGTCCATCAAATCCATCTATATGTGAAGTGAGCTCTATAGCCGAGAATCACTTCACCCGACCCGCACCCATCCTACACATACATATGCACATAGGATATTATCACTCACCTTGAAGTCTTGAAGAAAGCTTCCAAGTAAACCGCACCTCGCCAATGGAAAATACCTATTCCATTATCACAATTACAACAATACACTTAGAGTGAATTTACAAATCAACCCAATTCGTCACTTAGTGCAATTTCGACCCAAATGCACTTCCAAGCACAAACCGTGCCCAAAACTAACCAATAATCACTAACACAAGTGAGAATGGTCCTAATACGCCAATTAAACCCGAACTCAAGTGTTAAACACGTGTCATACCCATTTTGACACTTAAACCCTAATTTTGACCCATAAGGTCAAAATCTCACCATTTACAAGTTTTGACACCAAAACACATTTAACTTGGTTTTATACTTCAACTTAATCCATTTCAAGTTTATAAACCTCATTAAATCGCCAAATGGGTCATAATCACCACCAAACCCTAATTTGACCCAAAGTCACAATTAGTCAACCAATTAACCTTAAATGGGTTTCAATACTTCCATAATCACTAACTTAAGTGATTAAACTCAATTTCAAGTCCTAAACCTGGCCAATTAGTTCACCAACCCAAAATCCACCAACACTAACAATAAACCCGATTACTAGCATCACTAAACCCACTTCATGAGTCTAAATGGGTTTATCAACAAATCAAGTTCAAACCCTAACTTTGAATAGCAAAATCAACAATGAAATTCGGAGTTAGAACTTACCAATACCGCCAAAATGATGCCGTCGACGAGTAGAACAACTTTAATGCTTGAGGTTTGACCCGAAACAACCTCCTTCTTCTCCAAATGGAGTTCTCTCTCACTAGAACTCAATCTCTCTCTAGGGTTTGAGGATGGGAGTGTTTGTGTGCGTGAGAAATGAGCTCCAATGGAGTTCTAGGTCAGTCTTTATGACCCCAAACCGACCCTAATTGAAAAGACCAAAGTACCCCTCATTTAAACCTTTTAAAAAGGCTGAAAATTGCCTCTGCAGCAATCGGAGCGCCGCGCCAGAAGGTGGAGCGCCGCTCCAAATAACTGGAAATTGTGGTCGAGCCCAAAACAGGTTTCAGCAACTTGTTTTGGCCATAACTTTTCGACCGTAACTCCGCTTTTGATGAATCAAATATCGTTGGAAACGTAATAAGATATTCTATCCAATGGTAAGGCTTTGAAACATTGACTCAAACTTTATTTGGGGTTGAAAAGATACGTACACACCTTGTCACTTCGGACAACGTCCAGTTTCCTTCGATGTTCGAGCAAGCAACACGTACACTTCATACACGCATCATACACCATAAATACATTATGTACAATCAATATTTGGGTCTTACACAAATCATTTAAAGTCAACACATCATCCAAGTTTAATTCATCAACTTCATCAACCTTATCATTTTTTTCATTGGAATCCTTCTTCATAACATCATCCTCCTCAATCTCACATTCATACAAATATCTTAATCCACAATTACGGTAGCTAACCCAATTATCGATTTCTTTAATAACATTAACTTTCTGAAAGGCAACTACTTTTGGATTTTCATGTTGAGCATTCTTAAATTCAACTAATTGGAAGGGCTTATTGACATTTATTTTTAAGGTTTTAATGAATGATTGGTGATTGTTTTGCACTTATGTTAGTTGGGATTTGATGTTTTCATTAGCTTTTTGTTGATTCTTAACGAAATTAAGAATATTCTCCTCAATACTTATGCATCTTTCATTTTGAGTAAGAGAAGAAGTGTTAGGATTGAAGGGAGTTCTAGGTTGTTGATACCCAGGTGGAGCTCTAGAGAGAACTCCGCAGTTAATCATGCTCGGGCGAGGATACTACTGGGATGGGTGACCTCCTGGGAAAGTGCTCGTCGTGTGTGGTTGCCAAGAAACATTCTTGCGCCTGCAGGAAAAGCGGACAATATCATGCTACGGGGTGGCTGGACTGCTGCACCCAGGAATCGCCAGGGCTCGGTCATTAGAGATGGTATCAGAGTCAGGCCCTAGACCAAACGTGCACAGTGGGGATGTTTTGTCCCATTAGGAGGTGAATTGTAGCAGCCGTCCCACATCTGTTGGAGAGGGGAACGAAGCATGTCTTATAAAGGTGTGGAGACCTTTCCTAGCATGACGCGTTTTGGGACCACAAGCGCAGAAGATCCCATGAGAACTCTTCTTTAAGCATGCTCGGGAGAGGGCAGTACTGGGATGGGTGACCTCCTGGAAAATTGCTCGTCGTGTGTGGTTTCCAAGAAAAATCCGTGCGCCTGCAGACAAAGCGGACAATATCATGCTACGGGGTGGCTGGACTGTTGCACTTAGGAATCCCCTGGGCTCGGTCGTTGCAGATTACATTTCTCATAACCCACCTTCATTGCATGCTTCTCTTTACTTAGCTTCTCCATTTGTCTTCCTAAGTTTCCTAATTGAGCATACATCAATTTAAACACATCTTCAAAATCATAACCAACAACATTAACAGAGCGAGAGATACCAAGATCTGGATGCATGTAACACCCCGTCAGAACACACTAACGGAATATTAACTCCTAGTCCCACAGTTAACGGTCACACCCTCTATATGAGACATTTTCTGAAAAGTAATCACATTTATTTCAAAAGCATTGTCATTAAAGTAAAATAATTCAAAAACATTTAATGAAATGACAATAGTAAATAATTCATAAACATTATTTAAAAACAAATAGTTTCAAATGCGATCAATATTGTTCTTGACAATAAGACCCATGCTGGACTCCAATCCAGTGTATGCACCAAGTAGCACATAGTCATCAAAGCAATGTGGAAGCTAATACCTTTAAGAGCCTGATAAAACATGAAAACGATCAACAAAAATGTTGAGTGAATCTACAGGTTTAAGTAAATCAGTTTATCTTTGTTAGACCACGAGATTTAGTTCAAAACAGTAAAAGTTATACAACAGCTATGAGCACTTGAATATAAAGCTTTAACCCCCGGATAGCTTAAATGCGCTACACGTATTCCTTTACCCCATATTGCAAACGCTGATCAATCATTCAATAACAAAATTATAAGCACCCTAGTTTTTTGAGTGAGTTTTGTCAAACCTACGGTACCGTCCTTATAATTCGAGCCTTACAAAGTAATTAATATATTCAAGCTAGAGGCTTTTGGATCAAACTCATAGTGTATGTTCAGTTTTTGTACTCGTGTCTAATGCATAAAACAGTTTAAAAATCAGCATGTTATCTCAACCCAAAAAGTAAAAAGAGTATGGGACTGTAGACTCACCTTGTGTGCACTTGACAAATTCACAAGCAACAGTAGTCGAATTACAACAACCAAGTAATGCAACCTAAATGTACCATTATAGTTACATGAGTTTTATTTAAAAGACAAACTCATAGTTCAATTACCATATTGCTCAGACCGACGTAATCGAATAGTAAAAGTCAACACAGAAGTCAACTAGTCAACCAAATCAACAAAAAGTCAAACTTGGTCAAAGTGGTCAACCTAGGTCAAATACATCAGTAGGTCATGCAAATGTTATCATAAAGTCAAACCAATGTCAACTTATAAGTTTCTCACGTTGGTTTAGCCAATTAACGATTACTAGTTATAGCTTTTGTATGTTTTCACATCAGTCATGTAATCGGATAACCATAGTTCACAAATAACACATCAAACATTTATGAACAACTCCAGATCATTAGTCCATGTTATAAGCTTTCTAAAAAGACTAAGCACACTATCATACAGTTCCTAGAACTCACGTTGCATGCAAAGCAATCAAGTTCAGTTTCTGTTTGCACATCAGTTTTGTAAAATAATGGAAGAATTTCATATAGCCAATTCGTACAGTTTTGACCAACTTGTCGGACTTTCTGATTTAGACAGAATTCAGACATTCGGTTTTGGCAAGCATGTACCACATAGCAAACGAAGCATTCAGAACTTGACATACAAACAACATATGCTAGGTAACATATAAACTACCACATACCAGAAGTACAAAGTCCAAATCAACTCCTACTTCATGCGAGACATCTATTGGTCCAAAATAGACAGATTCGATCCTAATCAGGTCACCGTTTTCGGGGTCGAATATACGAATATACAGACACATTTAGCATATGAAGTCTACATGAAATTTCAGTACTAATCATGTAATTTACAGAATACAAAAGCTTGGTCATCAAAAAGCATGTTAAGCGGTCTTTTGGTTCATGAACAAATTCCTAGTCAACACTTTGTAGCACGACCATTCGAGTAATCATAAAATGACTTTTACAAATCCATTTACTATGATATCCTAGTCCATTTTATGTATTTTTCAATTATCTATCCAAATAACATAAGTTCAAAAGAAAATTCATAACACACGAATTGCAGTTTTCATTTTGTTGCATAATTACATACCGAAACTTCAAACGATAATAACTTAAGCTATACTAAACAAAATCATTCAATTTAAGAGATCAAATTCAATAGTTTTTCGATATCTATCCATCTAAACACATTTCAAATACAGAAAAGAAACTTAAAAAACTAGTAGCATAGCAATTGAATTCGTTTTAAAACCCTAACACGCAATTCGGACAAAATAATGACTACTTACGTACACGATCGCGACCAATTGAGCAATAGAACATCTAAAATAACATAATAACAATAATAATTAGATTTATAAATCTAGAGTTAGCAATTATACCTCAAATGATCAATTAATCACCAATAGTAGACGTAGAACAACGCGTAGAACAACTTTGATGTTCAATACTTGAGCAAATTTTGAGTTTTTGAGGGTGTGTTGTGTGTGTGAATGTAGATGGCCAAAAGAGAGGGAGGAGAGGGAAGATGTCCACTAGGTTTGGGAATTATGAGAGTCTAGTGTTAACTCCTTGCTAATTATATTTGATTAGGGCCTTAAACAAGTGAACTAGTGACCCACAAAACAAAATTAAGTCCATTAAGCGGTGCCTTGGGTAGGTTCAGCCGAATGGCCCATGGGGAGTGCTTCTGGGCTCGTTTTGCTTACTAGTGTTCAAGTAGTGGTCTATTTCGAGTGTCGTTAACCGTACCGTGATTCCGGAACATTAACCGATCGTTAGAACGTAACCCACAGGTTTAATTCATTAAATACAAAATAAATTAATTAAGTTTTTATTAAAAGTAATAGTTATTAAAAATAATTATTTTATTAAAAATCAGTCGTTTCGCAGTCTCTCGAGACTTCAGTTGCAGTTTTCAGAATCGTATCGTATTCTCAGTATTTGAAAATGTGAAATAAGTTTTCCGGTTAATATAATCATATATTAATTACCTTAGTTCATTATGAACACAAGTAATGCATTTAATTTAATTAAATACACAAATCGAAAGTAATCACCGTTAATAATTAACGCACATTTAACAGAGATTAATAGAAAAAGCTATGGTATTACATTACCTCCCTGATAATGAAATTTTGTCCCGAAATTTAGTGCACAACTGCTGAAGTTGTCTCATCAGGAAATAGTTGTGGATACTTTTGCTTCATCTGGTCTTCACGCTCCCACGTAAATTCCGATCCTCTACGCGCATTCCAACAAACTTTCACAATCGGTATGTTGCTCTGCTTTAGGCGTTTGACCTCACGGTCCACAAAATCAATAGGTTCTTCCACAAAATGAAGTTTAGGGTCCACTTGAATCTCGTCCAAAGGAATTATCAAATCCTCGTCTGAAAAGCACTTCTTCCAAACATATAGTGAATCTCGCTAAGCTCTTGAGGTAAACTCAATCTATATGCTACGGGTCCAATCCGTTTAGTAATCTTAAATGGTCCAACGTACCTTGGTCTTAACTTACCACGTTTCTCAAAATGCACTACACCTTTCCAAGGTCATACTTTCAGCATGACTTTATCCCCAACTTGAAATTCTAGAGGCCTTCTTCGATTATCAGCATAACTCTTTTGTCAGCTTCGAGCAGTTTTCAACCTCTCTTGAATTTGTACAATCTTTTCAGTAGTCTCATGAATAATATCGAGTCCCGTCAATTGACTATCCCCTAATTCAATCTAGCATATCGGTGATCTACATTTTCTCCTGTATAGCATCTCAAAAGGTGCGGCCTTAATACTCACGTGATAACTATTCTTGTATGAAAATTCTGTCAATGGTAAGTTTCTATCCCATCCTTTCCAAAATCAATAACACATGCTCTCAATATGTCCTCTAACGTTTGGATGGTTCTTTCGCTTTGGCCATCTGTTTGCTGATGATATGTTGTGCTCATATCAAGTCGAGTTCCCATTGCCTTTTGCAATGTTTTCCAGAATCTAGATGTAAATCTGCTGTCTCTGTTGGAAATAATAGATATCGGCACACCATGTCGGGAAACCACTTCTTTTAGGTAAACCTGTGCCAACTTCTCCATCTTATCCGTTTCTTTAATCCGTAGAAAATGAGCTAATTTTGTGAGACGATCAACAATAACCCAAATACTATCGTAACCCCCCACAGTCCTGGGTAACTTAGTAATGAAGTCCATAGCTATACATTCCCATTTCCACTGGGAAATCTCCGGCTGTGTCAACAGTCTTGACAGTCTCTGATGTTCTGCCTTGACCTTAGCACACGTCAAGTATTTACCAACATAGGTAGCAATATCGCCTTTTAGATTAGGCCACCAGTACAGTACCTTAAGATCTTGATACATCTTGTCGGACCTAGGGTGAACAGAATATCTCGACTTGTGTGCCTCATCCAGTACTAGTTCCCTTAATCCGTCAAATTTTGGTACCCAAATCCTATCAGCAAAATAATGAGTTCCATCATCTCTAATGGGAAACTGTTTATTTAGATCCTTGAGTGATTCAGTAGTACTATCCCTTGTGTCAACGCCTCAAGTTGTGCATCGCGTATCTGAGAAGTAAGGTTCGTTCGAACAGTCATATTTAGCGCTCTAACACAGAGAGGTAAAAGCCTTCTCTTTCCTAGTCAAGGATTCTGCAACAACATTTTCCTTGCCAGGATGATAGCGAATCTCACAATCGTAGTGGTTTAGCAGTTCTACCCAACGTATTTGACTTATGTTAAGCTGTTTCTGATCGAAGATATGTTGCAAGCTCTTGTGATCGGTGAAAATTGTAAACTTAGTACCATACAAGTAGTGTCTCCACATCTTCAGCATAAAGACAATAGCACCAAGTTCTAAATCATGTGTCATATAATTTTGCTCATGTATCTTTAAATGTCGTGACCCATAGGCGATCACTTTCTTCTGCTGTATCAACACGCAACCAAAACCTTGTTGTGAAGCATCACAGTAAATCACGAAATCTTCATTCCCTTCGGGTAAAGACAAAAATCGGAGCAGTCGTCGATTTCTGTTTTAGTAACTGAAATGCCAACTCATGTTGCTTAGTCCACTCATACTTTTTACCCTTGTGAGTTAACGCTGTCCACGGTCGAGCAATAGTAGAAAATCCCTCAATGAATCTCCTATAATAACCGGCGAGACCTAAGCATTGCCGAATCTGGGTTGGCGACTTAGGAGTCTCCCATTTCTTGACCGTTTCTATCTTCGTAGGATCAACCAGAATACCATTAATACCAACGATATGACCCAAAAATTGAACTTCTTGCAGCCAGAAATCACACTTCGAAAATTTCGCGTACAACTGCTCTTTCCTGAGCATCCAAAGTATCAAACGGATATGTTGTTCATGTTCCTTCTAGTTCTTCGAATACACCAAAATATTATCAATAAACACAATAACAAACTTATCTAGATATGGTTTACACACACGGTTAATGAGATCCATGAACACTACTGGTGCGTTCGTCAACCCAAACAGCATTACTATAAATTCATGATATCCTTAGCGTTTTCTAAACGTTGTCTTTGGTATATCGGTCTCCTTTACTCTCATCTGATGGTAACCTGACCTCAGATCAATCTTAGAGTATCATCCTGATCCTTGTAACTGATCAAACAAATTATCGATCCTCGGTAATGGATATATATTCTTGATAGTCAGCTTATTCAGTCCTCGATAATCAATACTAAGTCTCATAGATCCATGCTTCTTCTTAATGAAAAGCACAGGTGCTCCCTATGGTGAAGAACTGGGTCGAATGAATCCCTTGTCTAAAAGCTCTTGTAACTGACTGGACAACTCTTGCAATTCTGAAGGTGCAAGTCTATATGGTGCGCGTGCTACAGGTGCCGCTCCAGGTATTAAGTCAATCTAAAATTCCATGTCTCTATGCAGTGAAAGTCCTGGTAACTCTTTCGGAAAAACATCAGGAATGTCTCTAACAATCGGTACATCTTCGAGTTTCTTGACTTCGGGTTCAGTTTTGCTCACGTGACCAACATAGCAAGATAACCCTTTCTTATATGTTCTAAACCTTCAAACAATTAATAAAATGCAGCAGCGTATTACTTCTCTCTCCATACCATCAAAGGTTCACCTTCGGTAATAGGAATGCGAATCGCTTTCTGGTAACAGACGATGTCGGCTCTATTCTCGGATAACCAGTCCATTCCAACCACAAGGTCAAAACTTCCTAGTTTAATCGGTATCACATCTATTCTAAAAGATTTCCCAGCCAAGTTCAAAGTACATTCACGATAGATCTTATCAGTATCACTAGATTACCATTCCCTAGTTCTATAGAGTACATGTTTTCTAATGATGATACATTATTCTTAAGATTATGGCAAAAATCTCTAGACACAAAGATCCTATCAGCACCAGAATCAAAAAGTACATAAGCATGATGATTGTCGAGTAAAAATGTACCCGTGACTAGCTTCGGATCATCACGTGCTTCACTAGAATTGATGTTAAACGCTCATCCTTTCACAGGCTCAGTAGTGTTCCCAGCATTCAGGAAATCCTTCCTATAGTTACCAACCTTACCACAACCAAAGCAAGTATTTGTACCCATCTTGCAGTCCTTTGCTAAGTGTCCAACTCTTTTACACTTATCACAAGTCGATCCATTACAAGCTCCAGTATGATGCCTATTACACTTAGTGTATAGTGGGGATTTCCCTTGATACCCTGATCTAGTACTCGGACCGGTCATATTACCCTTATTAGTCTCTTGCTTCTTGTGAAACTGCTGATTAGAGTTCTTGTCATGACCATTATTCCACTTACGTTTACCGTCTCTCGAACGGTACTCATGAGTCGCAACAACTACCTTTCTGTCACTGGCAGCCTGACCAAGTAACAAATTTGCCTTGTCGATGGCCCACTACAACAAAAGTGCACTTATAGGACCCTTTTTTCTAGGACCTAGTAAAATTGGGTCGTAAAAACTACTTAGATAGGACCAGACGATATTTAGGGTCCCATTATGATATACGCTTTTAGAGTGGGGTTCTAAAGAGCTCTTTTGTGGGACACATTATTTTTTTGTGTCTTATTATCAAATATTTTAATAGGACACTTAGAAAGTGGATCCTAATAGAGGGTTTATGAGACATTTATTCGTTAGTGTCTCATTATATGTTTATATAATAGGACACTTGATATGAACGTCACATGAAATAAACTTTTAGAGGCCATTTATTTTTGAGAGTCTTATTATATTGTAGCAAATTAGGACATTTGGTACATATGTCCTATAAATGTATGTTATTAAGACACATAAATTGTTAATAGGACGGATGAGTTTTTGTGGTCCTAGTTATCATATTAATTAATATGAAATAATAAGACATTTAAATTGCGTATCATATAATCGGACTTTAAAAGACATTTAAATGTGTCTGTCTTATTATTTGGTAATGTAATATGACACATGATCTGACGGTCATATGAAACTTACTCTTTATATGATATTTATTTGTGTGTGTCGTATTATAGTAGATATAATAGGACACTTATATTCTTTAATAGGACTGATTAGTTATTTGTGTCATAAATATCATAAGATTTCATAGGACACCTTAATTGTGAATCATAAAATGGTAGTATATAAGACATTTAACGGTTTACTGTCTCATTATGTGTTAATTTAATATCACACTTTATAAAAAAATCATATGAAATAAACTTCATAGGACATTTATTTGTCCTAGTCGTATTATATCTTTAGCTAATAGGACATATAATACTTATGTCGTATCATTGTAGATTTTTAAGACACTTTAAGCATTTGAGGTCTTAATTATCATATGATTTCATGGGACACTTTATCTGTGAATCATTAAACGGGATTTTATAAGACATTTAACGATTTGGTGTCGCATTATATGTTAATTTTATAGGACACTTTATATAAAAGTCATATGAAATGAAATATCATAGGAGATTTATTTGTCTTAGTCGTTTATATCATAAGCTAATAGGACATGTGATACTTATGTCCTATCATTGTAAAATTTTAGGACACTTTGATTCTTTAATATAACAGGGAGTTTTTGGGTTCTTAATTAACATATGATCTCATATGACACTTTAGTTGTGAATCATTAAACAAGACTTTATAAGATATTTAACAATTTTGTGTCACATTATGTGTTAATTCAATATAACACTTTATATAAAAGTCATATGAAATAAATATCATAGGATATTTATTTGTCCTAGTCTCTAAAAATAAGAAGCTAATACGACATGTGATACTTATGTCCTATAATTGTAAATTTTTAGGACACTTTGATTTCTTTAATATGATGGAGGAGTTTTTAGGCTTTTAATTATCATATGATTTTATATGACACTTTCATTGTGAATCATCAAACGGGTCTTTAGAAGACATTTAACGGTTTGATGTCGCATTATGTGTTGATTTATTAATACATATCAAACTCAAAATTATTGTATCAAGATTGTCAAACTTTCAAATACATATCAAACATAAATTTAAATTAAGACTTTTTTGCTCAGTTGGTGCCTATATTATACCCCAAATCGCTACTTTGGTCCCTCAGTTTTTAATTTGTCAATCAGCGTCCCTTAATTGTTTTAATTTTGCAATTCTAGTCCCTCCGTCAAATTTCTGTTAAAAAGGTCTGTTAACCCCTGTCATGTGTAATGCATGTGAGGGTATAATCATCTTTTTACTCTTTTATTCATTAAAAACAAGGGACCACCGGCACAAAATATCTTATAATTATATATTTTTAATTTATAAATTTATAAATTCGTAAAAAAATAAAAAAATAAAAATCCTACCGTTGGGCCTTCAATGGCTATTTTTTTTTTAATTTATACTCTTTAACTTCTATATATACACTACCCATTTACACTTCAAACAACATTCTCACATTTTACACTATCTCAAAAACTTCAAACACACATAATCAAAAACATCAAATATTTATCAAATTTTCATCAACCACAATCAAAACACACAAAATACTATCACATTTTACCTATAAAAATGGACGAGTTTGGTCATAAGATTACGTTGGAAGTGTATTATATTGGTGAATTGACGGAAGGGTGGAAGTATTATTGGAACGCCGGCAAAAAAAACGTTTAAGTTGTGGGAGATTTCGATCTTCTTTTTATCAATCTTGCACGATATACTCAAGGAAGAAATACCGTTTGAGTATTCAAAAATTCTTTACTTTGACGAAAGACACCAAAAACTAGGCATTCTTACTGATGAAATATTCGATCATCTTAAGGAAAATGCGATAAACTTTGCTGAACCGCTAAGGTTGTATCTTTTAAAATACGAGTCACCAGAACATGACTAGTGGTTCTGAGTGCAACCTTTTGATCCAGATACTTATCATTCTGATTAGGTCGTGGAAGTCGTCTTGTAATTTAGTATCTTTCAATAAATTAATTTAGGAACTTAGGACGTAAAAATTTTCATTATTGTAATGTTTTGTAACCGTATTATTATTCAATGGCTATAATTATTTATTTTGCATCTTATTTATTAAACTTATATATATATATAGTATAGACAATACAAAGCATGCAATTAAAGCATGTATCAAACAAAACTTGTGGGCATAACCAAACGGTTCATCCCATGTCCTTGAGTCATGAGATATGGAGAGGTCATGTATGACGACCCGGAAATTTTCGACCAAAGTTAAACTTAATCTTTATATGTTTCCTGACACGATAAGCAAAGTCTGTAATGTCGAGTCTGAAAAAATTTTGAATTGTTTACATGAATGCATTTTAACCTTAGACTATCCCCGACGATTCACGAACAGTTGTGTGTGTATATATATATATATATATATATATATATATATATATACATATATAAATATCAACATAAGTGTATACATAATATTTTGAATTAATAAACTATACTTTAAACAATTTGGAATTAAGAAAGTAAAATAATAAATAAAATAATTAAGTGCTATCAACATAAATATATATGTATATGGTTTCTATACCTACTTAATATTATATGTATATTACTATAAAATATATAAGTATTAAAAAGATCAATATATATTATTATGTATACTTAATAATATGTAATATCAACATATTAAATTTTACTAAAAGATATAAAATTTGATACATTTAATTTGTTCTAATTAGTAATGTTAGTATTACTATTATTAATATAATTATTATTATACTTATTGGTAATTTATGATTTATGTCATTTTTGTTAGTTATTATTATTATTATTATTATAAATTTATTTATGTCTATTAATATCATTATTAATTATTATTATTATTAATATAATTATTATTATTAGAATTATTGATATTATTATTGTCATTATTATTAATTTTATTATTACTACTTATATAATTATTATTAGTATTAATATATACTTATTTATTTATACAAATTATAAATAATCAGTAATATATTCAGTATCTGTTTAGGTCATAATCAATCCATAACAAACTTTGTTTTCTGTCTCTGAAAATGTTAAACACACAAATCGATCGTACAATCTATTGAAAGATTTCAATCTGACATTATCTTTTTTATTATTTTCGTACTGATCAACAGAAATTCTTGTCGATCAAATTGATATAAATTAGAGACTTTAATCAAGGATATGGACACACTCAAAATCAACTTCACATTCTCGTTATCAAATATTATTTTCATCTGTTTTTAATTGTTTGATTTTAATCAAGGATATAAAAACGGCTCGTCGCTCTGTTCTTGAACCATTTTATCAAAAGCTCAATTTAATATCATTTTAAAAATCTAAAAGTGTAGAAGTGTTAGAAATGTTTTACTTCAACTATCTGTAAAGTATCAAACTCAAATTCCTTTTAACGAGTTTCAATTTCGAAGTCAAAGTTAATTTTTTCAAAAGTCAAACAATGTGTTCATCAAGAAATTCGCGTTTGATTTTGTGTTTTAGATTAAATTGTTTATTGGGAAAGATTCCAGGATCGATTTAGAATCTGTTTCATGTTGGAATCATGGCTTAAAATTGTCTCAAATTTAAAATCAAGTTTAGAGTTCATTCTATTCAATATCGAGTATTAACTGTTGCTGTTCTTCATTTTTATTTTTATTTTTCGTGTCTGATAATCGAAATCACAATTACTAGGTGTTTCTGGTTCAATTTAACATCCTAATTTAAATCGTAAACTGGTTGATATAATGATTTGGCCTCCTGTCGACGTGGATTAGAGAAGAAAAGGATGAAAATAGAAAACGGGTTAAATAATATTAAGTGTGGGTTTAATCAGAGAAAAGAAAGGACGGTGTGATGGTTAGGTGTTGGTTCATGTGAGCGAGAGGTCTCGGGTTCGAGTTCGGTTTGGGGTATTCTTTTTAAGAAAGCTTTTGAAGGTAGTTTTTATTACCAAAATCCTTATTATTATTATTATTGTTATTTTTACTATAATATAAATTTTATCCATTAACATTATCATGATTTTAATTATTATTATTATTATTATTATTATTATTATTATTATTATTATTATTATTATTATTATTATTATTATTATTAGTATTATTATTATTATTATTACTACCACTAGTATTGGAATTAACATTATTATTTTCATTAATACTAGTATTATTATCATTGTTATAGTTATTAAGATTATTATAATTATTATTAACATAAGCATCATTATTAACAATATCACTATTATTATTAATATTATCATTACTAACAAAGTTATTATTATTATCACTAGTAAAATATTAATATCAAAACTATCATTATTATTATTATCAGTAAAATCTATATTATTATTATTAAAATAATTGTAATTATAAAAATACAAGTTTAAAAGACATGGTTAAGATTATAAGTATAAAAATTGAAGATTTTATATAAAGATATATTTAATATACACAACTTAATTAAGTTAATATTATTATGTACAAAATGAAAATATATAAATAAATAATGAAACTTATAAATTAATAAATACAACAATTACATCACTAATAATAATATATAGATTTATTCGAGAACAAGAATATGTTTTAATACATATATGAATGATATAGGTTCGTGAATCCGTGGCCAACCCTGCATTGTTCAGTATCGTCGTATGAATATTTTTACTACAAAATATTGTAGAGTGAGTTTCATTACTCCCTTTTTATATATATTTTTGGGACTGAGAATACATGCGCTGATTTTATTAATGTTTTACGAAATAGACACAAGTGATCAAAAACTACATTCTATGGCTGGATTATGAATATTGAATATCACCCCATTTTATCTTGGTAACCTAATAATTAGGAAACGGGTATGACCCCTAATTGACGTGAATCCTAAAGATATATCTATGGACATCGATAAGTCCCATCCGGGGTACGGATGCTTTAGTACTTCGAGATTATTATTATTATACAGATGAGAGGTTCTGTTTGGGGATATTCTATGCATTAAAGTTAAGTCGGTTATCAAACGTTCACCATATGAATGATTTTTAATTCGTGGGTTACGCGTTCACCATACATACCTGAAACGCTTTAGATTTTAGTTTCTGACTTCCATGTTCATCATCACCGTCGCCTCTATGCTTAACAAATTGGAATTTGTTGTTTGTTCTTAGCCTTGATTTCCTTCACAAAACACTTTAAGCATGGATCCTGGAATTAATTTCATTGGATCTTATGATTTAACTTATGGAGATTAATCTGGAAAAATTAGGGTATCGTGAGTGATGAAGGAAACATTTGGGGAAAACCAAAAGAACCGGAGTCTTTTTTTTCAGGCCATCGAATTGTTTTGTTCGGCCATTTAAACCGATTGATGGATCAAGTTTGTATTGGGCTAATTTGGTTTTAAGTGAACTTGAATAATGGACTAGTTAATTGGGCTTCAACACTTCCTTATTAAAAGAGGTATATTTTATTATTATTATTATTATTATTATTATTATTATTATTATTATTATTATTATTATTATTATTATTATTATTATTATTATTATTATTATTATTATTATCATTATCATTATCATTATTATTACTAATACAAGTGTTATTAGATTATCATTTATATTATTATCATAAGTGTTATTATTATAATTATTATCATCATTAATATTAATATTAAGATTATTATTATTACTATTATTATTATTAGTATTATCAATTATCAATTAGGTTATTATTAGTAGTATCATTAGGATTAAAACTGTTATCATTAATATAAAAAAAATTTATTATTATAGTTATTATTAGTATTAGTATTATTATTATTATCAAAACTATTAGTATCAGTATCATTACTAAATCTTATTATTTTGGTATTATTATTATCATAAAAAGATACAAATTTTTATTTATTATTCTTAATATTATTTTATCAAATAAATAACTATATAAGAATATATATATTTAATACATATCACATAACAACATTAATATTTTCATAATAAATACTAATTAGTTATCTAAAGTATATAAAATAAATAAAGTCAATTTAGTTATTAATGAAACATACAAGTTACTAAAACAACAATTACTAATAATACATAAACTTGTTTGATTACGATTTTATGTATTAATATATATAATTGATATAGGTTCGTGAATCCGAGGTCAACCCTGCATTGTTCAGTTCCGCCATATGCATATTTTTACTACAAAATATCGTATTGTGAGTTTCATTACTCCCTTTTTATATATATTTTTGGGACTGAGAATAATGCGCTGATTTTATTAATGTTTTACGAAATAGACACAAGTGATCAAAAATTACATTCTATGGCTGGATTATGAATATTGAATATCACCCCTTTTTAGCTTGGTAACCAAATAATTAGGAAACGGGTATGGCCCCTAATTGACGCGAATCCTAAAGATAGATCTATGGACCTCGACAAATCCCATCCGGGGTACGGATGCTTTAGTACTTCGAGATTATTATTGTTATACAGATGAGAGGTTCTGTTTTGGGGATATTTTATGCATTAAAGTTAAGTCGGCTATCAAGCGTTCACCATATTAATGGTTTTTAATTCGCGGGTTACGCGTATTATTTTGTACTCGGGTTACGTGTACAATTAAATATATGAAATCTTGTGGTCTATTAAAATGATGGAAATGAATGTTTATGATAAACTAATGAACTCAATAACCTTTTGGTTGACACTTGAAAGCATGTTTATTCTCAGGTTTGAAAGAAATCTTCCACTGTACATTTGCTCATTTAGAGATATTACTTGGAGTCATTCATGACATATTTCAAAAGACATTGCATTCGAGTCGTTGAGTTCAACAAGGTTACTATTTAGTCATTTATAGTTTGGATATATTATGAAAGGGTATGAAAGCCTGTCAACTTTCGATGTGATGAAAGTTTGTCTTTTAAAACGAATGCAGTGTTTGTAAAATGTATCATATAGAGGTCAAATACCACGCAATGTAATAATATGTTATTGTTTTCGTTCTTATGGATTAGGACGGGTCTTTACATGTGGTATCAGAGCGGTGGTTTTAGCGTACCAGGTCTGCATTAGTGTGTCTAACCGATAGTTGTTAGGATGCATTAGTGAGTCTGGGCTTTAACCTTAGCTGCATGTCAAAAAGTTTTGCTTATCATTTCTTGTCGGAAATTACATGCTTATCACTCTTAGTCTAGACACATCTTACTGCATTAATAGCATGAATAGTGTATAGACAAAATTCAAATCTTAGCGTATCTGCTAATTCATATATTAGCGTATCTGTTACTATAAACTTTGCTTGACATATCCCGTAAATCCCTCCGTAATCTACGAAATCTTTTGTTCTATATTTATAGATATTCTATGTAATTAGAATATCATCCAATAGCCGGAAATCATTTCATATTGAAAAATCCTTTATTCAATCGTACGAAATGGAATTCGTCATTAATTAAAGTCCCTCGGATTCCGAAATGGAATTCCACTCAAGCTCCGAAAGCAGTGTAACCGGAATGGATCAACCAATCAGTCATCATCTATTCTGGATGAATTGGGGATGTGTTCGTAGCTTCCTCAATTATTGGAGACAAGAAGAAGGTGACTCCTTCCATCCACCACATTGTCCTCTTTGCGAAGAACCTGAAGCACTTACCGGCGAACCTGTCCGAAACACCATTTTCTCTCTCATTTTCAGAGTATCTCATCACGATTATATACTATACCAAATTCTAGATTTTATTTATCCACTCGTCTGAACCGTCAATCACCCCTGTGTAATAGAAGAAGTGAATGAACGTCGCGCTCGGGTGGTGGCTTTGGAGAATATAGTGCAAAGGTTACAAGCACCAGCAGCATAACCAATACCACCATCATCAACGCCAACAGTACCATTACCAACCCCAACCACAATCGCATCGTAAACCTCAACTTTACAATCTGTACCTCGAGCATCAACCTCATACACCATGTAGATACCAATGAGTACCAACAACAATAACCGATGAAGTATTAATCTATAACTTCATGGGAAAAACATTCTGCGGCGATTATGTAATCTCTAAAGTCTTAGAGATTATCTATTCTAGCCCTAACCATAAATTACATGAATGAACCAAAATGATAGAAGGAAGAATAGAAACCCTGTTCGGAATGGTGCACGATTTACAAGCTAGACTCGTTTTACCAACAACATCAACAGTATCGTCAACATCACCAGCACCGTCAGTACCAACAACATCTATAATATCACAAGCTTCGCCAGTTCAAGAATCACCATGGACATCATTACAAATCAACAACAAGTATGCCATATCAACGAGTTATGAAGTGTTAACTCATTCCCACTAAAGAATTTATATGTATTTCTTATATATATAAATTTTTAAACCATAATAAATCTTTCCGTACTAAGCTATTATGTGTGAATCTTAACTACTCGGTTAATTCATATTACAAATATGCTATGATATACATCCTTCGTCAGCAACTTAACCATCGTTAATTACAATCTCTGTTTCAATTCAATGAATTCCATTTCATAATAAATCAAGCGTATTACTCAAATATAGGTTTAATTTTACACTTTCATCATCGATGTACTCGAAACTTTTCAAATAACATCATTCGTACCTTACGAAGTTCACAAGAATTTCACGAAAACCAACATCATGCATCAACAAATAACAAAGTATTGATTCAAAATTTCAATATCAATGAAGAAATACTTATGTGATTTCTAAAGCTTTAGGTTACTCAATTCTAGTTTCAACCGTAAATCAAATAAGTTTAATATTAACTCATTAAATCTATGTTACATCTGAAGAAAATATACACATATATATTTTCATAAAGACTGTAATAAAATTCTTCTGTACAAAATATTAATTGTGAAAAAAAAAATTTTAACGGGTAGGTAATACCCGAGAGATATATAAATTCACAATTAATATGTTACATTCTTCGATTCCGATTCAACAAATCATCAACTATACTCACTACTTTCACAACAATATACATTCTTTCATAGAAATCAAAACAACCATTCTCAATCAAATTCAATTACATACTCTGATTTTAACCCATCAAAATTCAAGTCAAGATGTAACCAAATACATCACTCTTATATTTCTACATCTTTCAAAGCTATACTTTAACTTCAAAACTGTGTTAGAACATCATATGTATATTAATGATTATAATCCGTGTTCGAACCCTTCGAAATTCCTAAAGACACTTCAAGTAATGAACAATCGAAATGATGATCCAACCACATGTTACCCACAGTCATGTACCTGAGAAACTCTCGAAACCAAAGTAAAAGTTTAACACATATCTGCGTCAAATCCTTTGGCATTTATTAGCAAAAATAACCATGTGAATCCTTTTCAAAGTAGCAAATTCTATCACAGCTCCAGCAAGTCAACTCCGATTTTTCTTTCAGAGTAACCTTATTGTAACCTGATATATACGATTACCCTTTTGTTACAAGGGAACCTTTTATATTCCATGACATTATCAGCAGATGTATTAGCAACTCGTTACCCCTTTGGTGTAAGTCTCTCCGAAAAATCATTATATGTACTCATTGAAACCTTAGCATCTACTCATCTGCATCCTGTAACAATAATTGCCATACTGACTATCAGAAACCATTAATCATCAATCTTGAATCTCGCAGTGGTTTTACTACGACAGTTATTTATACATATAATGTCTATTTCGAATGTGAAATTTCTGAAAAACACCCCATTCTACGAATCAGTACTATGAAGTTTGAAAAAGACTGATAAAGTAATAAAGACTGTAGACAGTAATTACAGTCAGAAGTTTGATAATAAAGAATAGTAGATTAGGAAAGCTCAAACGAAAAAAGTTGGTACTGGAAAACGGAGTGAGCAAAGTATGAAGGAAGATGAGGACAAATCACAAAGACTAAATCTGCCTTCAAAGAATCCAAATGATTCAGTATCTGCTGAAGTCTTTAGCGAATAACTTACTCCTTACTTTAAAACTCTTGCGGACAATATTCTTCATCATCCTCTGATCTTAGATATTATAAGATATCATCATATCTTTCGTTATAAATATCCTCCATATTTCTGAAGATATTTCCATAACTATTCTTATCTGAAATCATTTATCTCTTTGCGCTATCTGTATTACATCAAAAAGGAAACTGTTTATTTCTATATTCTATAAACCTCCGAGTTTAAAATATGAATGTTTTTGAAGTAGTGTTGGGAACTGCAGCATGAGTTAGTATAATATAATGACACTTGATCAATGTGATTATATTACAGTAAGTCATGCTGAGTTTCTAATGAAACATGATGATTCACGTACCATAACGTCATCATGTACCATGTTACACGACTCATTCATTCTGTTTCACCTCCGAACATATCAATAAAATATATTATGGATAGTTCCATCCTCAGTGATTGTGGTAATTTGACAAATCAAATCATGAGATTTCATTCCTTCCTGCTTAGAACGTTATGATCATTCGAAACTCCATACCTACGGATTCTAAATCATTATTCATTTGACTTAAAATCAAGAAGAGAAAACAAAAGTTTGAATTGAAGGAGAAAGAATAAAAGGTATGAGCTGTGAAAATAAGGAAATGAAGAGGGTGGATTTATAGTGAAATATCCGATAGAGAAATCAAAACAGATTATCGCATTTAACCGAAGAGGATCCCAATTTCCTTAATTACCAAAGAATCAAATCTTATTACGAAGATTTTCTCCAAATCCCCTGAACCCTGGAAATCAATCCTATCTACGTCAAAAGATATGACGAATCTACATTTATTCATTTCACTCTTTTGTGATAGCTTCATTCGTACTTTTCGAATAATTGAATTATTTTATCCTTATTACTCAATGATGATAAAACTCTAATTTCCAACTCATATGAGTCATGAAAACATATTTATTGTCAGTCATGACAACCTCGATCAAATTTCGGGACGAAATTTCTTTAACGGGTAGGTACTGTGACGACCCGGAAAATTTTCGACCAAATTTAAACTTGATCTTTATATGATTTCGACACGATAAGTAAGGACTGTAATGTTAAGTCTCAAAAATTTTGAACTGTTTCATATAATCATTTATCCTTCGACTATTTTCGACGATTCATGAACCACTATCTGTAAATAGATATGTATATATTTAATTACATATATATATAATCTGAAATATAATTTATGATGTAATTGTTAGAAATTAATTATGTAAAAATAATAATTATTATTTAAAACAGAAATATATAAAAAATAAAGTATATTGAATAAGTATATATAGTTTCGTATTTATTTTGTAAATTGTCAGTAGCACTCGATCGTCATTCGATGGATATTAAACAAGTTAATTACGAATTTATACGAGTTTAAAAATAAACGCTGATCTGAAAAGAAGTTATATAAATTATAACTTTATTAAATATATATTTAGAATATATTTGTTAAGTTTCAACACTTATTATATTTTTCTTGAGGTTGGGGGCTAATAATTAATTTAGTTTTAATTAATAAATTTAAACAAGTTAATGACCGTTTAGTGATTAGAATAAATATTGATATTTTATGTAAAATTTATGGGATTTCCGAATGACTTGTTCGCCACTAATTTACAACGGAACACGAAGTTCACTCCGTGAAAGAATAGTAACCTAATAATTGATGACGGCCATACTATTTATTCACGGTTGTTATTATTCAAGATATTAAGTTATTATAATATTTAAAATATTACTGTGTTGTTGTTTCTATCTTTCTACTAACCGAATATTTTATTTACATAGAGATGCATTGTGTCAACATAAAGCACGACATCATTCTATCTTTTTCTTTCATCAAACCCCACTCACCTATTATATATCTATACATATATGTTTGCAGAGAGAATCCATCACACCGCTTACATGTTCTTTTCTCCTTCCTTCTTCTTAAAGTGACAATTAATCACCACCTTTTTGAGGTTCGAACCATGAACCACACCATCACTGTGACACCATCTCATTCTCTCTCTCTAAAAACCTTTGTTTCATTGAAACCCACTTCACCACCATCTTCATTAATCAAACCCACAATTTACAAATCGTTACCACTTCAAAACCGTAACCTTCACATTCATTATTTATTTTCTTTCTTTTATTTCTGTTTTTACTTCCTGTTATGAACGATCATCCCACTTTTGCTCGCTGAACAAACCCAGAAACCATCGAACCATTTAACCTGCAAAATATTTTGTTTCATGTTTTGATTAAAACAACCCTTACCCATATCACCGCCTCTATTTTTATCTCTTTTTCTTTTATTTTCATGCTAACCCGTCATCATAATGACCACCTTCATCACTCTAGCATTTATGCTACGCTATTACTTGTATCTGTTTTTAATTCGAAAACACCACTGCTGTGTTTCTAAACAAGCTGTAAACGAGCCATCAACAATTATTGTTATTTTTGTTGTTTCAAATAAAAACTTGAAAGCATGCACACATGCTGCTCATTCGTTTCTTCTTCTAATTCAAACACCTCAAACCTCAACCCTTCTATAACCTACAAATAAGGTTCGAATTGTTACTGCAGCTACATTTTTTTTTGTTGATTAGGTTCTTGTTCAACCACCATAATCATCATCACCCCAAACGACCCAAGTACCACCATCAATCACTGTTTATTGCTGCTACTAGCTATGTTCATGTTTCTGTATAAAACCGCTACCCTCACCATTAAAAACTAACTACTACATCAGCTATTTTGATGTGAAATACTGCTACGCTACTAAAGGATTGAAGTTATTCAAAATCCACTCAAAACCGCTGCTATGCTTTTCTGTTTGAACCCACCTCACCAACGAACAATCCATCTATCAAATTCTGTCTTCTATTTCTATTCTGTCGAACAACCATCGACAACCACCTGAACAATATTTCAAACCACAAATTCAAATTTCACAATTCAAATCACAATTATATTCATCAAATAACCATTTTCATTCATGAACTTGAATTCTCATATTCTTGTTTAATGATTCTTACAACAAACAAAGCTAACATTTGTTCAATAATAGAAATCAAACCCTCGTGAACTTTTAGATTCGAATATCAACATCAATATCACAAAAAATTCAACTGATTTCACCTCTTAACCGAAAACACAATTCGTTGAGGTCCTCAGAAGTACTTTGATTTATCTTAACTCAAACTGAACAGATATTTTAATTCATAATCCTCCAACAATGCTTCGTGATGCTTCAAAATCCACTCAAAACCGCTGCTATGCTTTTCTATTAGAACCCACCTCAACAACGAACAATCCATCTATCAAATTATGTCTTCTGTTTCTATTCTGTCGAACAACCATCAACAACCACCTGCTCAATATTTCAAACCACAAATTCAAATTTCACAATTCAAATCACAATTATATTCATCAAATAACCATTTTCATTCATGAACTTGAATTCTCATATTCTTGTTTAATGATTCTTACAACAAATAAAGCTAACATTTGTTCAATAATAGAAATCAAACCCTCGTGAACTTTCAGATTCGAATATCAACATCAATATCACAGAAAATTCAACTGATTTCACCTCTTAACCGAAAACACAATTCGTTGAGGTCATCAGAAGTACTTTGATTTATCTTAACTCAAACTGAACAGAGATTTTAATTCATAATCCTCCAACAGTGCTTCGTGATGCTTCAATTTAAATTAACAATCATTGAATGATTACAAATCTCAAAGTCAAACTAGTGTTCATTGAGGTCAACATTTTGATTCACGAATTATAGTTTGTTTATGATATAATTGAAGCTTGTAGAGTATTTAGGAGATGAATTATAGTAACCTTCGTGAAGGAATACATACCTGAAATGCTTTAGATTTCAGTTTCTGACTTCCATGTTCATCATCACCGTCGCCTCTATGCTTAACAAATTGGAATTTGTTGTTTCTTCTTAGCCTTGATTTCCTTCACAAAACCCTTTAAGCATGGATCCTGGAATCAATTTCATTGGATCTTATGATATAACTTATGAAGATTAATCTGGAAAAATTAGGGTATCGTGAGTGATGAAGGAAACGTTTTGGGGAAAACCAAAAGAACCGGAGTCTTTTTTTTGCAGGCCATCGAATTGTTATGTTGGGCCATTTAAACCGATTGATGGATCAAGTTTGTATTGGGCTAATTAGGTTTTAAGTAAACTTGTATAATGGACTAGTTAATTGGGCTTCAGCACTTCCTTATTAAAAGAGGTATATTTTATTATTATTATTATTATTATTATTATTATTATTATTATTATTATTATTATTATTATTATTATTATTAATATTATTATTATTATTATTATTATTATTATTATTATTAGTATTATAATTATTATTATTATTATTATTACTATTATTATTATTACTATTATTATTATTATTATTATTATTATTATTATTATTATTATTATTATTATTATTATCATTACTAATACAAGTGTTATTAGATTATCATTTATATTATTATCATAAGTGTTATTATTATAATTATTATCACCATTAATATTAATATTAAGATTATTATTACTATTATTATAATTAGTATTATCAATTAGGTTATTATTAGTAGTATCATTAGGATTAAAACTGTTATCATTAATATAAAAAAAATTATTATTATAGTTATTATTATTATTAGTATTATTATCAAAACTATTAGTATCAGTATCATTACTAAATCTTATTATTTTAATATTATTATCATAAAAAGATACAAATTTTTATTTATTATTCTTAATATTATTTTACCAAATAAATAACTATATAAGAATATATATTTAATACATATCACATCACAACATTAATATTTTCATAATAAATACTAATTAGTTATCTAAAGTATATAAAATAAATAAAGTCAATTTAGTTATTAATGAAACATACACGTTACTAAAATAACAATTACTAATAATACACAAACTTGTTTGATTATGATTTTATATATTAATATATATAATTGATATAGGTTCTTGAATCCGAGGTCAACCCTGCATTGTTCAGTTCCGCCATATGCATATTTTTACTACAAAATATCGTATTGTGAGTTTCATTACTCTCTTTTTATATATATTTTTGGGACTGAGAATACATGCGCTGATTTTATTAATGTTTTACGAAATAGACACAAGTGATCAAAAACTACATTCTATGGCTGGATTATGAATATTGAATATCACCCCTTTTTAGCTTGGTAACCAAATAATTAGGAAACGGGTATGGCCCCTAATTGACGCGAATCCTAAAGATAGATCTATGGACCTCGACAAGTCCCATTCGGGGTACAAATGCTTTAGTACTTCGAGATTATTATTGTTATACAGACGAGAGGTTTTGTTTTGGGGATATTCTATGCATTAAAGTTAAGTCGGTTATCAAGCGTTCACCATATGAATGGTTTTTAATTTGCGAGTTACGCGTATTATTTTATACTCGGGTTACGTGTACAATTAAATATATGAAATCTTGTGGTCTATTAAAATGATAGAAATGAATGTTTATGATAAACTAATGAACTCAACAACCTTTTAATTGACATTTGAAAGCATGTTTATTCTCAGGTTTGAAAGAAATCTTCCGCTGTGCATTTGCTCATTTAGAGATATTACTTGGAGTCATTCATGACATATTTCAAAAGACATTGCATTCGAGTCATTGAGTTCAACAAGATTTCTATTTAGTCATTTATAGTTTGGATATATTATGAAAGGGTATGTAAGCCTGTCAACTTTTGATGTGATGAAAGTTTGTCTTTTAAGACAAATGCAGTGTTTGTAAAATGTATCATATAGAGGTCAAATACCTCACAATGTAATCATATGTTATTGTATGCGTTCTTATAGATTAGGACGGGTCTTTACATAACGGACTCAGTGTCATCACCGTAGCGGGTTTATGAGGTGCCGTAACGGGCTTGTAGGGTGGCGGAACGGGCTTATGTTAATGCCGTACAGGATTTAGCATTGTACCACAAAAGATCACAAACTCCATCGCGGTATTAGCGAACTTCAAGTATGCTACGGACTTGCTTTTATGTCACGACGTACATAACAACGTCCTAGCGGGGTTCAAATAATGTGATGCCGTAACAAGATTACTGTTACTGGCATGGCGGTTCAACCTCCTCATCATTATAACACGCCTCGAATGTATGTTGTACCGGACCAGGCATATCATCACCATCAGAACGGGCTAAGTAACCCGATGTGAAGGCGGACTTATCACCACCGTTGCCACCGTAGTGGATATAGCTGGAGCCATGACAGACCTAACTTGGTGGCGTATCGGACTTATCGTCATCGTTGCGGTGGACTTTAGCTCCCTTAGAATTAGTTTGGATGTGTTGCCATCCGAAACCATAATATTACAAAGTTAATTGCCTTGACTCATTCTTGGAAGTTACGCACCAGTTACCTTTAGATCTAGACAGTTACGAGGTGGAAGTTACCTCCACTATTTGGTTTATGACGGTTACCAAAAAAGAAAATGGTTACTTCCTGTTCTTCGGTAGTTGATTAATGCGTTGACACACTAATGTCGGTTAACATTAATCTGTGTTTAATTTGGCAGTTACCAACTATGTTTGACGGTTACCAATTCACCATATTCCTTCATGGAAGTTATTCACGATGACCTGCGGCGTAATACTGGAGATGTCTGCCCGGTTGAATGAATAATACTCGGAGCAACATCAAACTTTGATAAATGTGAATTGAACTCGATTAGAGTGACACATGATATTTCTCACAAAGAATATATGTTAGTTTGCTTTCCAGAAGCATTCGTGAAACGTAATATGGAAAATTAGCATTAGAGCCTCTATCATCTTCTCAAAAATATTAAATATGAGATGATGGCAAGAACTACAATGTGGGACCCTTATATCTTTATTTAAATACTTTCTTTCTTATCTCAAGTTAAAAAACTTTTGGATAAGTTTCCAGTTATTCATTATATTGTAAAATGGAAAAAGTAACAAATCACGTTACCACAAAACAAAGTTTACCAACTTGTTTAACGTTTTCCAATGTTTAGTCCCAATCAAAATATCGCAGTTACTGTATCTTGCACTTTTATTGGATTAATATGACAAGATAGATGAAACTTACAGATCAGAGTCAGACTTGCCTCTCAACTTGATTGTGAGACGACCCGTCCTAATCTATAAGGACGAATACAATAACATATGATTACATCGCGAGGTATTTGACCTAAATATGATACATTTTGCAAACATTGCATTCATTTTTAAAAGACAAACTTACTTTACATCGAAAGTTGGCGGCATGCATATCATTTCATAATATCTCCAACTATAAATGACTTAATAATATTCTTGATGAATTCGACGACTGGAATGCAACGTCTTTTTGAAATATGCCATGAATGACTCCAAGTAATATCTCTAATATGAGCAAATGCACAACGGAAGATTTCTTTCATACCTGAGAATAAACATGCTTTAAAGTGTAAACCAAAAGGTTAGTGAGTTCATTAGTTTATCATAAACATTCATTTTCATCATTTTAATAGACCACAAGAATTTCATTTCCAGTTCTCATAAATATATATCCCATGCATAGAGACAAAAATATCATTCATATGGATTGAACACCTGATAACCGACATTAACAAGATGCATATAAGAATATCCCCTATCATTCCGGGAAATCCTTCAGACATGATAAAAACAAGTGTTAACCAAAAGGTTGGTGAGTTCATAGGTTTATCATTAAACAATAAAATTCATTATTTTGATAGACCACAAGATTTAAATGATGCATGGTACAAATGGGCCCGAATCCTATACCCACCTGTAATGTACATGCGATATCTTTTAAATACAGTACACCGTTCTCGTGTACGAAATCCTTTTTCATAAATCTTAGTAACCGTACACATATCTCGTGTACAAAATATAATACACATACCCTGTGTATAAAAATCATTCTCTCGATACATAACATTCACATCAATTGGTAGCAATTATCATGTCCACATAATTCAATGGTGGCAATTATCATTTCCACATAATTAAATGGTGGCAATTATCGTGTCCACATAATTCAATGGTGGCAATTATCATGTCCACATAATTCAATGGTGGCAATTATCATGTCCAGATAATTCAATGGTGGCAATTATCATGTCCACATAATTCAATAATAATCCGCAGAACTTCTGTCTACATAATAATTCATTCAAGAAATGTTTTGCTTGTGTCTATCTCGTCAAACATTTATGAAAGCATTTCATGTATTCGCAGTTCAAAATATATTTCAAAAGCAATTAATAAAGCAGTTGTAAAAACAGCGCATGTATTCTCAGTCCCAAAAATGTAAAGAGTAAAAGGGAATCAAATGAACTCACGATACGATATTTTGTAGTAAAAATATGCATACGACGAAACTGAATAATGCAAGGTTGGCCTCGGATTCACGAACCTTTATCATTTATATATATATATATATTAACACATATAAAGGTAATCGAACAAATTATAGATTAATATTAGTAATATACTTGTTATTTTAATAAATTATATGTTTATGTATTAAATATAGTTTTATGTAACTAATTCTTATTTGGTAAAATAATATTAATAATAATAAATAAAAAGTTGTAATATCTTATAATAATAATAATAATAATAATAATAATAATAATAATAATAATAATAATAATAATAATAATAATAATAATAATAATAATAATAATAATAATAATAATAATACCTAATAATAAAAATAATTATTGTAATAATAATCATGATAATGATAATATTACTAATGATAATCAAAATAATGATAATAAATATTATAAAAATCATGATAATGATATTAATAATAATAATAATAATAATAATAATAATAATGATAATAATAATAATAATAATAATAATAATAATAATAATAATAATAATAATAATAATAATAATAATAATAATAATAATAATAATAATAAACATAATAGAAAGGCTACCTTAATGCAACAAGCCTTTAAAAAATAAACGCCACTGCCCAGGCTCGAACCCACGACCTCCTGTTCACCCAACACATGCCTAACCAGTTCAGCTGATCTGTCTTTCTATTTAACTTCACTAACCGAAAATTATATAACCTGACTTTCTTCTATTTTCTAATTCTTCTTAAAAACTAATCGGCACAACACACCAATAAACACGGCCCAATAGTTAAATTAAATCTCGGCCCAATCACTACAACATGTATACGGCCCAACAAACTAACTTGTATCCACCAATTTTAATTTAAACAAGTGGGGTTTGTGGTAGGGTTCGACAAAAGCAGGAGTCGACAAAAAAAGAAAAGAAAAAGGATTTCAGTTTAAATCATTATCGATTATCTTCATCATTCATCACTGTATCATTATAATACATCATCTTTATCAATGTTTATTCGCTAATATCATCAAAACAGGTTACTATTCATCATCTTCTACATATAATAGTTGCAGGTTCTCGAATAATAACAATGAAGGTTTCTAGTTTCTGGGTTTGAGTTATTCGTTTGAAACAAAGAACAACATAGTACCCATACACAGAGATCCTCAACTTATGTAATAGAAGTGGTTTCCTTCGGATGTTGCTGTTTGACAACCGTGGTAATAGAGAAATGGGTTGTGTGGTGTTTTTCAAATAAAACTGCAGCAGTTGATGAATGTTTGATGATGATGGTGTTGGTGTTCGATGGCAGTGGCTACAGTTAATAGTGAGTTTTGTGGTGTTTTACAGGTGGAAGAATAAGAAACAGGAAACGCGAGAATGGTAGTGGATTGGAGTGGTGGTCGACCATGAGCAGAAATATTAACAATAATTATCGAAGGAGGTGGGTTTTGATGGTTTTAATCGTGAATGAAAAATAGAAAACGAATCCAATTTGCACAGTCGCAGTAGCACTATCATAAAATATCATCATCGCTGTAGCAGTGAGGTTAGTTGCAGGTTTGGTTCGTTTGATGGTGTAGGTGGTGTTGTTAATCACAAAATAAAAAATAAAAAATAGATAGATGATTCTCGGTGGTGGGTTATTTTGGAGACGACAGGTGGTTTGATGAAATTGGAGTTACAATATAGAAGACGATGATTAATAGTATTGAAAGGAAGAAAATTATAGTAGCTCACAGTTGGTTGTGATGGTGCTCGTTGTTATGTGTTCGTCGGGCAGGAAATCGAATGAGAGAAGAAGAAAAAGATAATAACGATGTTGATGGTGGCGGTTGTGATGAAGGTGCTTTGTTATTTTCATGACTATGGGAAAAAAATATAGAATCGTAGGTGGTGGCGGATGGGGTGGTGTTGACAGAAATTGAAGTGTAGTAGTAAAGGGTGTTCATGTGGTGTGTCTTCAAGAAACAGGAACTAGTAGGAGATATAGTTGGTGGTTTGTAATGGAAGTGGGTTTTGTATAGGTGATGCCTATGTATATTTAGATGGTAAATCTATATGTGAGGTGGTGATTCACGGTGGTTGATGACGGTCGTAGGTGGAAGAGGGTGGTTCTCCGGTGAGAGGTCAAGTGATATAGATGGTGATGGGTGTTGCTCTCTAAGAAGAAGAAGGTTAAGTGATGATGGATGTTACAGATAGTTAAAAAGTAATAAATTTAATGTTAATAATAATAATAATAATAATAATAATAATAATAATAATAATAATAATAATAATAATAATAATAATAATAATAATAATAATAATAATAATAATAATAATAATCCTAAGCTGCAATAATCATATTGAAAGCTTGTGAATTTCATTTGTTTGAATGCTACCGACAGTTCTAACGGACTATTAAATCGTGCCCTGTTGTTCACTCAGTGGCGAATAAAAAGTCTTCAGAAAAATCTCATATTTTTAAATTAACTATATTTATTTATTTTAGTCATTATGGTATAAAATTCGATCATTAACTATTAATTAAAAACTACATTAATTATTCACTCCCAACCCCAAGTAAAATATAAAAACTTTTAAAATTCAACAAATAACTTCTAAATGTATTATTAATAAGCCTATAATTTATAAAACTCATTTTCGGATCACCGTTTATTTTAAAATCACATTAATTTGTATTTAACTTGCTTAATAGCGATCGACTGACAAACGAGTGCTGTTATTGTTTTCTAAATAAATTCGAAACCATATAAATATACATTCAATATACCTTACATATATATATATATATATATATATATATATATATATATATATATATATATATATATATATATATATATATATATATATAGATTTATTTTAATATCATATATTATTTTATTTACATTATTAATTAACTCATATAATATTTTAATTTATAATAATTAATATGTATATATATATATATATATATATATATATATATATATATATATATATATATATATATATATATATATATATATATATTTACACATAATGATTCATGAATCGTCGGAAATAGTCGAAGGGTAATTGATTACATGAACACAGTTCAAAGTTTTTTGAAACATCAACATTACAGACTTTGCTTATCGTGTCGGAAACATTACATCATATAAAGATTAAGTTTAAATTTGGTTGGAAATTTCCGGGTCGTCACAGTACCTACCCGTTAAAGAAATTTCGTCCCGAAATTTGATCGAGGTTGTCATGGCTAACAATAAAAATGTTTTCATGACAAATATGAGTTCATAAATAGAGTTTTATCATCATTGAGTAATACGGATAAAATAATTCGATTACTCGAATAGTACGAATGAAGCTATCACTAAATAGTGAAATGAGAAAGACATGTTTCATCATAATTTTTGACTAGTCATGGTTGAATTCCGGAATTCAAGGGATTTATAGAAAATCTTCGAAATCAAAAAGATTTGATTCTTCGTCGAGTAAGGAAATTAAGATCTCTATAATTAAATACGGTGATCTGCCTCGATTACTCTGTCTGATATTTCCATTATAAATTAACCTCTTCCGTTCCATTATGCTTAATCCAGTTCTAATCCTTGATATTTTCCTAATTATCATTTCCATCATCCTTCTTTTCAATCTTCCACCAGAAGAATCTGTTTACTTCTACTATTACCTTAGGGTGATACTATTCTTAATTATACTGTGTCTTTATATTGCTATTCGTATTAATATCCACAGTTTGTAACCTCTGTGTTGTTATTGAGCTTTATATTTTCTATTATATTTTGGAGCTCTTTGCCTTTTTATTCTCTTCTCGACCTCTAATAAAACGAGTAATGGTCCAGAATTCGTAGGTATGAAGTTTTGAATTTATCATAATATGCAAAGTAGAAAGAAAAGGTAGTAGCTCGATTTGATTTGTCAAATTACCAGAATATTCGGAAAAGACCGAATCATCAAGAAAATATTTTCTTGATATTTTTGAGGTTAAATAGAATACAAGAGTCGTGTAACATGGCACATGATGACGGTATGATCTGTGAATCATCACGTTCCATTAGAAACTCAGCATGACTTACTGTAATACAATCACGTTGATCAAGTGTCATTATATTATATAAATTCATGCATCAATTTCTTTATATTTCTCCAGAATTCATTCATAAATTAAACTTAAATTTTACAGAAGTTTCCAATATAATGAAACACAGGAAGCACGAAGAGGTATATAATTTCGGACGAGAATATTAATGAAAATATCCTCAGAAATATCGAAGATATTTATGATGATATTTTGAAATTTCCAAGTTCGAAGGTTGATGAAGAAAAATTTTCTGCAAGATTTTAACATGACTTTGGAGCAAGATATTCTCTAAAGATTTCAACGGATCCAGAATTACCTGGATTCTTTGAATATAGGGTATGGTCCTTGTATTTATCCTTGGTCTCCTTCGTGATTAGCTCAATCCATTTTCCAGTTCCAACTTTTCTGAGCTTTTTCAACATACTATTCTTTATCATCAAACTTCCGATGATTAAGGTCGTTTACGGTTGCCTACAGTTTCTGCTGCTTCATTCAGCTTTTTCAAAGTTCAATGTATTGATTCGTAGGCTGAATGCTTTTCAAAATTTCATAATTGAAGATCGTAATTCTAGGAGATAAGTGTTATATGAATACATATAACTATTGATGTAGAAATGCTACATGATTCGAAATACTAATTGCTGATTCTCGATAATTGGTATGGCAATTATTGTTACAGGGTATAGATTAATACACGATGGGGTTTCAATGAATATAATGATTTTTTGGAAAGTTCAAATTCATTGAAGTTGCTGGTAAGTTTACTGCTAATGTGGTGGAATATAAACGGTTCCCCGGTAACGATGATGAAGGGTATTTGTTATAATAAGGCTTATTCGAATGAAACATTGAAGTTGATTTGCTGGAGCTGTGACAAAATTGGCTAATTTGAAAAAGAGTTGCAATGTTATTTTCGTTAATAACAATGCCAAAGGAGTTTTAATACCACAATGTTGATCGATATCACCACCGACAGCTCATTCAGCCATCACCCACGCCGCTCGTTAGGGTTTGATATCCCATTGAATTTACAGTTTCAGGTACCTTCATTATTTATTGTAATGAGTTTCAATACCACAATGTTCATCGATAATAATTAGCATATCAGATTAAATTGTTTTTTACATGGTTTTATTATGAATATCGTTTATTGAATCAATCGATTACAGGTTTCACGATCTAGTAAGGTTTCATTGACGAATACATATTTTTGTACCGATAAATATCATTTTGGACTGCAAGGGTTTACTTTAAAGCTTAATTGAACTTACAAATGATGCAAGTGTTTTCATGATTCAATATTGAATTTAGTTGATTTCAGGTAAAGATTTCTATTTTTTGTTGCATATGTTGGTATGAAACATTAAACTGTGTGCAACAATTTTGAAGTTGAGACGTTCGACTTTGGCGGTGAACTTGAAATGACATGATAGTACAGTATTGATGGAAGCTGTGATAACGGAAATGGAGGAATAGTAGCGGTGATTGATGATGGCGTTGATAGAGATGTAGAAGATTTCTCTTTGGATATGTTCCTCCTATTTAGAATCTTAAAATCCATTGCATTAGCATTTCATCATATGTTTTATATTTTTCTTTTGCTTTTGGACCATGCACTTGTGATGATAACAAGGTGAAATTGGTGTTGATACTGTTGGTGGGGTGAGGAAACCTGCTGGACGTTGTGGTGTTCTTGATTTTCGGCCATCATATGGTGTCGTTTCTCATTTGGGAATCATTCTTATCTCAACAAGTTTTGACACTGTTGGTATGACTACTCTTTCAATGTTAAGTGTTGGATGAATGGAATTAACTTCATATTTATGTGTTGATAAAAGTTGTAAATCTCATTTTGCTAATCAAATGTTCTTTTAGATGAATTGTATACTTCCACGATGGCAGTTTTGGAGGCATTAAACTATTGGTTGTGAAGTTTGTAACTTTGTAACTTCAAATAAACATCTTAGAAACTTAAAAAAGTTTTTTTTTGGACAAGAGTTATTTTGGTTTAACCCAATGCAAACCATGGAATGGTTATCCATTACCCGACTCGGCCAATTACCTACTCTACCTTTTTGGTTGAATTTCGAATGGAGCTTACTCTGTTATAGGTTTCTAGTGTAGATAAATCAATTATCATCATGCCTATCTTGGTTCTATTGATTTACCAGTATGGTTAGCCATGGATCCCAGTATATTACGCTGTGCCAGAAAAGGTCTGCTACAAGTACCACTTGCAATCTAACGTAACCCTAGTAATGTCATCATGGCTGATGATTGTTTTCTTAATCATTGAAAGTTCTTGTGATTAGTTGACCTAGTTGGTAATCAGATCAACCGAAAGTCTATTTGGATGTATTGTGACGACCCGGAAATTTCTGACCAAATTTAAACTTAATCTTTATATGATTTCGACACGATAAACAAAGTCTGTAATGTTGAGTCTCAAAATTTTGAACTGTTTTAATATGATAATTTACCCTGTAACTATTCCTGACGATTCACGAAGAGTTGTGTAAATAAATATGTATATATATATATATATATATATATATATATATATATATATATATATATATATATATAAGTATATATAATAATTAGGAATAATAATATATGACTGAAACATTAGAATCAAGTATGTAAAATAATATGCAAGATAATAATGTTGTTATTAAAGTAAATTTATACATGCATAAAAGCATATATGATTTCTATACATATTTATTATTTTATGTATATTGTAATATATATTAAAATATATGAGAATATAATACTCAATATAGATTATTATATAATATACATATTATAACTACTAAATCTTACATAATCAATAATATGTAATATTAATATATTAAATTACAAGTTAAAATATAATTGTTATATCAATATTATTCTCTTTCATTATTATTGTTAATACAAAAATTAATGTTACTATCAGTATTAGTAATATTATTTTTTTTAATATATGATACGTAGATGTAAAATTTGATACATGTAACATGTTATATCTTTATTATTACTAATATTATTATTAAATATTATTACTATTATCAAATCTAGCATTATTATTATTATTATTATTATCATTAGCATTAAAAATTATTATTATTATAGTTATCTTAAAAATAAATATAATTTATTTTTATTATCGTTAATAATAGTATTATTATCATTTTTATAATTAATATCATTATTTATTATTATTAGTAGTATTATTAGTATTATTATAAATATTAATATATTTATTATTAATATTTATTAAGCATAAATTAAAAACAGATAACTATAAAAGTTGTTTTAAATCACTATCTGAATTATTTTTTTCTATTGGATTCGATATATCTGTATCCAATTCATACAAATCAGTTAGACTTCACTATCTGTTTATTATTTTTTTTCTCTGAATGATTTTTCCTGTCTGCTCGAGATTCTTATCGACCTCATTTGTCAATACCAAACAAAACGTTCATATCATAAGTACTGCCTCAATTATTCGATTTTCCTTAATATATACTGCCATTTATTACTACATTTTGAATTATTAAACAGAAAAATCAATGAAAACTTTCGACTGCCCTGTTCTTGCTTTTATTTTCAAACAAATCGATTTTGAAATCAATTCAAAAATGTGTTAATGCAGTATCATTAGAAATCATTCATTCAAACTAACTGCAAAGTTTCAAATTCCAATTTTTCATAACGAATCCGAATTTTGAGGTCAAAGATTTAAATTCAAAAGTCAACTAATGTGTTCATCATAAAATCCGAATTTAATACAATGTTTTGGATCCAATTGAGGTTACGGAAAGTTTATAGAAGTGATTTAAAATCTTTTTCATGTTATAATATTTATCTAAAACATTCTAGAAATCAAAATTTGATTTTGAGTTCATGTTCTTGACCTGTGATAATCAAAAGCTCGAATTTGAATCTAATTTCAAAAACTAATAATGCAATTGTGTTAGGATTATTCTAGTTAGACTTTCTGCAAAGTTTCAACTTCCAATTCTTTCAAACGAGTTCGAATTTTAGAGTCAAAGCTAAAGTTCAAAAAGTCAAACCTTGAGTTCATCACGAAATTTGTAATCGTGTTGAAGTTTTTGAATCCATTTTTGATTTCTAAAGATTCTAGGAATGTTTTGCTAACTATTTTGTGTAGAAATCAGTAATTAAAACAGCCTAAAAAGTCGAATTTGATTTTGTGTTTATCGTGGTTTAAACTGAACTGATACAGGTTCTTTTTCTTTATTTATTTTTTTTATTTTAATTAATTCCATCAACCACATCTATATTCTGTTTATTTCATGAATCCAAAAATAAATCCAATGTGTTGTTGTGTTTTGATTTGAACCATGGTCGATTGTTGTTATTGAAGAAGAAGAATAGGAAAACAGAAATAATATAAATTAATTAAATTGTAATATAAATAAGAAAGCTGGAGCAGTGGGATGGTCGTGAGTGTTATCGGGTGTTCGAGAGGTCATGGGTTCGAGTCTCGTATGGGACAATTCTTTTTAGGATGGCTTTTGAAAGTGTATACACTTCCATTATTATTATTATTATTATTATTATTATTATTATTATTATTATTATTATTATTATTATTATTATTATTATTATTATTATTATTATTATTATTATTATTATTATTATTATTATTATTATTGTTATTATTATTGTCCTTGTTATTGATATTATTGTTATTATTAGGGTTACAATTATTATTATTAGTATCATAGTTATAAGTATTATAAATATTATTAATATTATTATTATTATTATTATTATTATTATTATTAATATTAGTATAATAATTCGTAGTAATGTGATTAATAAGATTATTATCATTATTATTAGCGTTATCATTGGTACTAGTATTATCATTTGAAAACTATTAGTATTATCATTACTAACATTATCATTATTAGTATTATTATTATTATTATTATTATTATTATTATTATTATTATTATTATTATTATTATTATTATTATTATTATTATTATTATTATTATTATTATTATTATTATGATTATGATTATGATTAAAATTATTATTATTTTATATTCATTAATATTGTTAGGATTATTATGGTTATCTATATCAAAATCAATAAAAGTATTTATATTAAAGTTTTATAATTATTAGAATTATCATTATTATTATTATTATTATTATTACAAAGTATCATTAATCGACTTATCAGTTAAACATTAATATTCGTAATACTATATGATTACTGAAATTTTTATTAAAACTATTAAAAAGTTACCATTATTATTAAAAGAATTATTTTTACTAAAACTATCATTATTATCGTTATCAGTATTATCTATATCATTATTATTAAGATAATTACGATTATGAAAATAAAAGTATTAATGACATTATTAAAGTTATAAACATAAAAATAAAGATTATATATATAAATATATATTTAATACACATAACTTAACTATATTAATATATCTATATATAAAATGAAAATATATATAATGAAACTTATTAATCTACTATATAAATGAATTACATCACTAATAATAATATATTTGTTCGATCACAATTATGTGTATTAATATATATACAAATGATATAGGTTCGTGAATTCAAGGCCAACCCTGCATTGTTCAATGTCGTCATATTTATTTTTACTACAGAATACAGTATAGTGAGTTTCATTACTCCCTTTTTATATATATTTTTTTGGGACTGAGAATACATGCGCTGATTTTATTAATGTTTTACGAAATAGACACAAGTGATCAAAAACTACATTCTATGGCTGGATTATGAATATTGAATATCACCCATTTTTAGCTTGGTAACCTAATAATTAGGAAACTGGTATGGCCCTAAATTGACGTGAATCCTAAAGATAGATCTATGGACCTCGACAAGTCCCATCCAGGGTACGGATGCTTTAGTACTTCGAGATTATTATTATTATACAGACGAGAGGTTATGTTTGGGGATATTCTATGCATTAAAGTTAAGTCGGTTATCAAGCGTTCACTATATGAATGATTTTTAATTCGCGGGTTACGCGTTTTATTTTGTACTCGGGTTACGTGTACAATTAAATATATGAAATCTTGTGGTATATTAAAATGATGGAAATGAATGCTTATGATAAACTAATGAACTCACCAACCTTTTGATTGACACTTGAAAGCATGTTTATTCTCAGGTTTGAAAGAAATCTTCCGCTGTGCATTTGCTCATTTAGAGATGTTACTTGGAGTCATTCATGACATATTTCAAAAGACGTTGCATTCGAGTCATTGAGTTCAACAAGATTACTATTAAGTCATTTATAGTTTGGATATATTATGAAAGGGTATGCATGCCTGTCAACTTTCGATGTAATGAAAGTTTGTCTTTTAAAACGAATGCAATGTTTGTAAAATGTATCATATAAAGGTCAAATACCTCGCAATGTAAACATATGTTATTGTATTCATTCTTATGGATTAGGACGGGTCTTTACATGTATGTCCACTTTCTTCTGTTTTGAAACATATTCTTCCCTATTACTATATCAGAGGTAGAAATCTTGGTCCATATGATGTATAAAAGGGTCAGTTTGGGTAATGTTTACTCTTTAACAGGTCAAATGGTAACATCCTGTTTAGCTAAAAAAAACAGGTCGAAAATGTATCTTTTAGTACATACAACCTACTAAAATGTTTTTTATCAGTGTAATAGTATACCTATTAGTCATATTTAACTTGTTAGTTCTTAATAAATTAGTTTCAATATCACTTCTTTGGTTGACCCGACTCGATGTTTGGATAGTGTTTTAGCGCAGTTATTGTCTCTTACAAAAAAGCAGCATGAATTTGAGCTTCGAAGTAACCATTCTTCAATACATCCTAATATCTAATTTGCTTTTTATATTTGTAATATATCTATAAATATGTGAAATGTAAATTCAGATTGGAATCTAATTGTGTTGTTGTTTACTTCAGTGAATTAAGGGAGCGAAAGAGAAGAAAGCAAATAAGCTGCAACCTATGAAGAACAAGATGAAAGTAAGTAGATTTTATGTTTAATCAATAATCTTTGAATTAGTAATTTGTTTTGCTATATTTCGCTTCAAGATCATAACTGAATGAATTGTACAAGGGAGAATGTTATATGAATGAAAACACCAACAGTTAGCATCAGCTTTCAAACATATATAATTTTTTAATGTCAAATACGTGTTTGATATATTTTTAACATTCATAATTGCTTGTTGAAAACGGAATTTTCGGTCGGAGATGAAGTTTTTCTTCGCAACATTGTTAACCCTAACGAGTAGGTAGAAAAGGATGGTTGGGGAGCTTAAATCCAATCGAGATAGTTGGCGGTATAGAGATTGGACATGATTGCTATAAGGTGAGCATTCAAGCGATCATTAAAAAGGGTGAATATTTGGTTAGGCCATTTGATCCGTTTTTGAAAGTTGATGATGCTACTGGCGCTAGTGTTGCGCGGCCTTCTACGTTCACATCAGTATGTCTACCATAAATTTATCTGATAATATTAATTTATATAGACAAAATTGCCAAATTAGTCCATGTGTTTTTACGTTTTTGCTTAAATAGTCACTCCTAAATATTACTTCCATTATTAGTCACTATATTAATGTTTTTGCCTAATTGCATCCATTAACCTGACGACACTTAACATGACGACACTTAACAGTTCGTTAAGTTCTACACATGTTATGTGTAACCCTCACGTGCTTTAATTAAACAAATGGTGGGGACGCGTATGTTTCCGTTGAAGTTTCACCCCTGCTTGTTGATGATTCCCAGGGAACTGCCGATGCTGCAAATTGGTTGCACTGGGTAGTTGATCGCCCAAATGTCTACATTAAAATTCCTGCAGCCGAAGCATGCGTTCTTTAATTATGTCATCATTAATTTTCCTGCAAATTGGTTCCCAGGGAACTGCACCCGATCCGGAACTGCTATAACTTGATAGGACGCCGTATAATTACGTCATCATAAACCTGATATAATTTCATTATATTATGACCATTTTTTCATGGTACTAAAATAACATATCTTTACATGTTAGGACACATTTTGTGATTTTAAGGTTTAATAATATATTTATATTAGGACTTTTTTAGTAGTATTAACCTTGAAAATCATTATGTTAGGACCCTTTATGTTGTACTAAAGTAACATATTATTATATATTATAACCAATTTTGTAGTTTTAAAGTTTAAGATATATATATTAGGACTTTTTTTAGTGGTACTAACCTCAAAAATAATTATATTAGGACATTTTATGTGGTACTAAAGTAAAATTTGTGGATATTAGGACCTTTTTACTTGGTACCAAACTAGTATATCGTTACATTAGTACCCTTTTTATTGGTACAAATGCAATATTTTTTATAATAGAACTCTTATGTTGGTACTAAGATACTGAATACTTATAATGGGACCATTTTTGTTAGTCCTTAAGAAATATAAAATTTTATTAGGACCTTTTTGTTCGTACTAACGTAATCTATTTTTACTTTTTGTGACCCTTTTGTATGTCTCAATATTAACAAAATGTTCCTAATATGTACTTTTAAGGACCTTTCTATGTGGTTGTTAATCATATTATAGGACCAGATAGTTGGTTTCATAAACATATTAGCTTTTATGACACTTTTTAGCTTATATATTTTATACGACCGCCTTAGATGGTACACACCTTTGGTTAGTCCTATCAGGCGAAAAGGTCCTATAAAGTGACATTATAAAACCAATTTGGGTGTCCTATATGTACACTTTGTTGTAGTTGCCTCTTGCACAATCCTCGATTTAGAAGTAGTTACACCAGTCCTAATCGTTCCAGTCAAACCTTGGACATATTGCTCCACCTTGCGCCTCTCAGTCAGGACTAACTCTGAACACATCAATGCTTATTCAAAGAACATCTTGTTATAACTAACAAGATCATTACCCACCAGCTTTAACTCACGAGGTTCTCGCTCCAATATCAAAATCTCATTTCGAGGACAGTACTCCTCGATCATACGCTACCTGAAATCTTCCCACGGAGTGGCAAAAGCCTGATCATGTCCTACTGACGCAGCATAATTGTCTGATAACGTGCATGATGCGAACTTCACCTCGTCAACTTCTCTAGTCTCACTGATTCGAAACATAGACTCCAACTTTTCAAACCAACGAGTCAAACCAACCAGTCCTTCCGTTCCGCGAAAAGCATGCGGCTTACAACTGGTAAACATCTTATAAATACATCCACCCTGATTATTTCTATTGGTACCATTAGTATTGTCACTACCATTCTCTTGAGTGTTACGAGCCATCGTTTCACGCTCTGCAGCCATACCCTCATCAACTAGTCTTCGGATCATCGCAGGTGTAGATGCCTTCGGAGGCATTATCTTTCCAGGAAAAAAATAGATTGGATCAGTTCAATGAAAACAACAGCTTAAAAATATACTTGCAACGAGTAGTGATGCATAGTAAGTAGTAGTAAATCGTAGAGATTTAGTAGTGATAGTAGTGAGCAGTGTTAACGAGTAATAGCAGTAAACACTACTGTAAGTATGTATGGTAACAGTTTAAGCAGTAGATTATCATGCAGCATAACAACGTGTAAATATAATACCACACAACACATAACATGTTACTAAGTAAAACATTCATCATGCCAAAATAATCCAATAATCATATAATAAAAGAATCACTTATCATCCACGAGTACATAGGTAAACTATCCGGCAAAAACCACACCGTTAAGTTTGTAATAAAGCAGATAAGAAATAAAATATCCCATAGTGGTGGAAATAAGTACGATAACACAAAACAACTCTACTTGAGACTCGTCCCTGATCAAGTAGATGACTAACTGCATCCTCCAATATCCTAATCCTCACGTTCATACTCCTTAAGGTGACCTCTTCAGTAACAGAGGTAGCAGGAGTACTAGGCGAAGAACTACTAGACGGACAACTAGAGTCATGTAGAGAGACCTTATGAGCAACTGGATTGCTACTCATCTCAAACAACCTTATACAAGGTTTATCCCTTCTCCACCCGCCTACCACCTCACAGAGAATAGGAAGGGGTTCGGGTGAGCAGGGCCTTTTACCCATAGTGCTAGGCTGCACCGGGGTAGGCGGTTCGGGTTTCGACTCTTCCTTGGGCTCTTCTTCTTCAGGATCCTCTTCAGGTTCTTCCTCAGGATCATCTTTAGCAGTATAAGTACCCGCCTCATAGGGTTCGATCTCCTCCGTATGTACGGACTCAACCTCTACCTCAGAGTCAGACACCTGGTTCTCTAATGACTGAACTGTATCCTCGGCGTCAGACTCTGAGTCGCTAATAATGATGGGATGAGAAGCAGACATCTAAGCTTACAGAACACAAGTCAAGTTAGTACACACATAACATAAACAAATATATGTAATAGTGCAGCAAATGACAACAGTTCTAGGTACGGTTCGTAGTCTAGACTCGCTTAGGTGTCCTAATGACTCACACGAACACTCTAATGTAAATTCTAGTTCCCTACAACCATTAGCTCTGATACCAAATGTAACACCCCATCAGAACACACTAACGGAATATTAACTCCTGGTCCCATAGTTAACGGTCACGCCCTCTATATGAGACGTTTTTTGAAAAGTAATCGCATTTATTTCAAAAGCATAGTCATGAAAGTAAAATAATTCAAAAACATTTAATGAAATGACAATAGTAAATAATTCATAAACATAACTTAAAAAGATATAGTTTCAAATGCGATCAATATTGTTCTTGACAAAAAGACCCATGCTGGACTTCAATCCAGTGTATGCACCAAGTAGTACATAGTCATCAAAGCAATGCGAAAGCTAATACCTTTAAGAACTTGAGATAAAACATGAAAACGATCAACAAAAATGTTGAGTGAATCTACAGGTTTAAGTAAATCAGTTTATCTTTGTTAGACCACGAGATTTAGTTCAAAACACTAAAAGTTATACAACAGTTATGAGCACTTGAATATAAAGTTTTAACCCGCGGATAGCTTAAATACGCTACACGTCTTCCTTTACCCCATATTGTAAACGCTGATCAAGCATTCGGTAACAAAGTTATAAGCACCCTAGTTCGTTGAGTGAGGTTTGTCAAACCTACGGTACCGTTCTTATAATTCGAGCCTTACAAAGTAATTAATATTTTCAAGCTGGAGGCTTTTGGATCAAACTCATAGTGTATGTTCTGTTTTTGTACTCTTGTCTAATGCATAAAACAGTTTAAAAATCAACATGTTATCTCATCCCAAAAAGTAAAAAGAGTATGGGACTGTAGACTCACACTGTGTGCACTTGACAAATTCACAAGCAACAATAGTCGAATTACAACGACCAAGTAATGTAACCTAAATGTACCATTTATAGTTACATGATTTTTGTTTAAAAGATAGACTCACAGTTCAGTTGCCTTATTGCTCAGACCTACGTAATCGAATAGTAAAAGTCAACACAGAAGTCAACTAGTCAAGCAAGTCAACAAAAAGTCAAACGAGGTCAAAGTGGTCAACCTAGGTCAAATACCTCAGTAGGTCATGCCAATGTTATCATAAATTCAAACTAATTTCAACTTATAAGTTTCTCACGTTCGTTTAACAATTAACGATTACTAGTTTTAGCTTTCGTATGTTTTCACAGCAGTCATGCAATCGAACAAACATAGTTCACAAATAACACATCAAACATTTATGAACACCTCCAGATAATTAGTCCATGTTATAAGCTTTATAAAAAGACTAAGCACTCTATCATACGGTTCCTAGAACTCACGTAGCATGCAAAATAATCAAGTTCAATTTCTGTTTGCGCATCACTTTTGTAAAAAATCTCATTTAATTTAGAAAATAACAATTAAAGAACGGATAATTGGAAATGACTCTAAACACTCTAAAGAACGGCTAATCGGAGAATTTCATGTAGCCAATTTGTACAGTTTTGACCAACTTGTCAAACTTTCTGATTTAGACAGAATTCAGACATTCGGTTTTGTCACGCATGTAACACATAGAAAACGAAGCAATCAGAGCTTGACATACAAACAAGATATGCTATTTAACATATAAACTACCACATACCAAAAGCATAAAGTCCAAATCAACTCCTACTTCATGGTAGACATTTATTGGTCAAAATAGACAGATTCGAATCGAATCAGGTAACCGTTTTCGGGGTCGAATATAAGAATATCTAGAAACATTTAGCATATGAAGTGTACATGAAATATCAAGTACTAATCATGCACTTTACAAAATAATAAAGGTTGGTCATCAAAAATCATGTTAAGCAGTCGTTTGGTCCATGAAAAAATTCCTAGTCAACACGTTGTAGCACGTACATTCCAGTAATAATAAAACGACTTTTACAAATCCAATTACTATGATATCCTTGTCCATTTTATGTGTTTTTCAATTATCTATCCAAATATCTAGCCAGTTCGTAAGTTCATAAGCCAATTCGTAACACACAAATTGCTATTTTCATTTTGTTGCATAATCATATACCGAAACTTCAAATGATCATAACTTAAGCTATACTAAACAAAATCATGCTATTCAAGTGAGCAGATTCAATAGTTTTTCGATAGCTAAACATCTTAACACATTGAAAATATAGAAAACAAACTTACAAAACCAGTAGCATAGCAATTGAATTCGTTTTAAAACCCTAACACACAATCCGAACAAAATAACGACTAGTTACGTACACGATCGCGACCAATTGAGCAATAGAACATCTAAATCAAATAATAACAATAAAAATCAGATTTATAAATCTAGGGTTAGCAATTATACCTCAAAATATCAATTAATCACCAATACTAGACGTAGAACGACGCGTAGAACAACTTTGATGTTCAAGATTTGAGCAAATTTTGAGTTTTTGAGTGTGTGTTGTGTGTGAATGTCGACGGCTAAAAGAGAGGGAGGAGAGGGAAGATGTCTACTAGGTGTGGGAATTATGAGAGTCTAGTGTTAATTCCTTGCTAATTATATTTGATTAGGGCCTTAAACAAGTGAACTAGTGACCCACTAAACAAAATTAAGTCCATTAAAGGGTGCCTTGGGTGGGTTCAACCGAATGGCCCATGGGGAGTGCTTTCGGGCTCGTTTTGCTTACTAGTGTTCAAGTAGTGGTCCGTTTCGAGTGTCGTTAACCGTGCCGTGATTCCGGACCGTTAACCGATCGTTAAAATTCAACCCACCAGATTTAATTCATTAAATACAAAATAAATTAATTATGTTTTTATTAAAAGTAATAATTATTGATAATAATTATTTTATCAAAAATCAGTCGTTTCGCAGTGTCTCGAGACTTCAGTTGCAGTTTTCATAATCATATCGTATTCTCAGTATTTCAAAACATGAAATAAGTTTTCCGGTTAATATAATCATATATTAATTACGTCAGTTCATTATGAACCCACTTATGCATTTAATTCAATTAAATAAACAAATCGAAAGTAATCACCGTTAAATACTTAGCGGACAGTTAACAGAGATTAACGGAAAAAGCTAGGGTATTACAATGCCACTCATGGGAATGGGCTGCAGCTTTTTGATTAAGGTATGAGCTTCTTCAGCGGTCTTGCTCATAATGTTTTCTTCGGTAGAAGTATCAATTTCTCTCCTAATAGCGATGTCACAACCTTTAAAAAAGATGGTGATAGTTTGCAGGTTTGTAAGACCATGTTGTGGACAAACTCTAAGAAGTTGCCCATAACGAACCCAAGCATCTTAGAGGGTTTCATTGTTATTTTGACGAAAGTTAGCAATTTCCGTTTGAAGGGTTACAGTTTTGGAAGCAGGAAAGAACCGAGTAAGGAAATTTTCGATCATGTCATCCCATGTAATGATTTCTCCCTCAGGTAGTGAATTTAACCACTCTTTGGCATTGTCTTTCAAAGACCACGAAAACAACCTTAAGTAGACTACGTTATCATCGACCCCGGTAATCTTAGATAAATTATAGATTGCCTTAAATTTTCTTATATGATCATTTGGATCTTCCATATCACTACCTCTAAAGACGTTATCCTTGATTAAGTGCATTATAGGACCTTTCACTTCGAAGTTAGTTTCAATTGCGGGTTGGGTAATAGAGAGACCTAAACCTTGATGGTTTGCTTTCATCAAAGCCTCCATAGAATTATCAGCCATTTCAGTTTCTAAATCAAAAATAGAATCAAAGAGAGATCCTAAACGATTAGAATCGAGAGTAGGAGGTGAATTAGGAATAGTATGATAATTAGAAGATGATCCTTCGTCAAAGTTTAATCTCCTAATTAAAGAATCCTTAGTATAATTATATTTATAAATGAATTTATCAGGATCGGACATTGTCTTTCTAAAACAGGTTTCTTGGATCGGTTTTTGATCTAGAAATATAAGGGAAACATTAAGATCTTTAGGGATTTTAGAATTTTAAATTTTATGAGAGATGAGTTTTAAAGAAAGGATTTAATTAAAGGAAACTAAATACAAACTATCTACATCTAAGTTATTAATATAAATAAGTAAATTTAACTAATCAACTCTTATCGCCTATCAATAAATAAGTAAACATAATTCAAATTATTGACCTTTTCAAGATTAAATGGCTGTCAACATCTAGGTTCAGGCAGGACCCTTTAAATTGGACAATCCAGCAACCCTTCTCTAAAGGAGGACCGTCATCACTCCTTCAAGAAAAATCAATAAACCTAGGTACATTCACAAATTCAACTTTACCGCGCTCCCCAGCAGTGGCGCGAAAAAGTTGATGTGCGAAAAGTGTGTTGTGTTTAGTTTTCTTTTCAAATTTAAATTTTTATAACCTTTTTATTATTTCACTTTTAACACCCTAACGAGCAAAAAAACTCGGTCAAGTGTAGTATTTTAGGTTATCGTCCCAAGAGAGCGTAGAAGAGGATAAAAGTTGTTAAGTAATTATCTTTAGTCAAACTCGTAAGAAAGAATTATAAGTGATCAAATAAGTATAATTAAGTAACCTAATGAATATAATTGATAGGAAATATAGGATATGAATATTAATAAAGATGGTGGTTACAAGGACTTAGCAACAATAAAGGGAATCTAATGTGTAGTTTCATACTTACATTGATAAGTAGCACATAGTAATCATAGACGAATCACTATCCCTAAGAGGTTAAGCATAATACATGCAAAGTAGGACCTAAAGCATATGTCAACTAGGTGGGTGTTCAAAGTTAACATCTTAATTCATAGATTTGAATAATCACATAATACATATCACCTTAATCTTATGATGAAGACTAAGTTAACATACAATTAGGCTGATAAATAGATAAGCTAATAAACTTAATTTGATCATCTCTTGTTACTAGCTTAAAGAAATCTTAATCTAGTTCTCATGTAATCGATAATCAAATGCATATAAACGAATGCCTAACAAAAGCAAGATTGCTATGAAAGTGTAATTTACCATCTTTCTTATTCAATACTACCAATAATCGTAATTTAAGTTTCATGGAATTCAAATACCTTGTTTGGTGTGATTAACCTAGAAGATTAGATGAATCGAGTAAAAGCTTACATAGAATTAATTACTAGTTATTCCCGACTCTTATTACTTAATCATTAAGCATGCAAAAAAAAAATCTTGATCATGGAAAAAGCAAACAGAATAATAGCAATCATGGTAACATAATCATACAGTTCTAGAAAAAACTAGATACGGTACTTATTTGAGCATGAAGCCGGCGGCTTTGAGTGAACAGCCTGCAGCTTGGAATGATCCAGCCGGCGGCTTGGAAGACTCAACCGACGGCTTTTTTTTAAATTCCCAATGGTTAAGTTTTCGTTCAAGTAACTACTATGAACGTTTAGTTCATGGTTGGAGATGAACAGAAATAAAGACATAATCAAAGTAAAAACAAGAATTAAAAGGGATAACACCTGGAATAAAGGAAAGAAACTTGAATAATCTTGATTACAAAGACTATAAAAGCTAGAAATTAACCCTAAAACCTAAATTATTCGTAACTTTGAAGTAAAGAATGGAAAAGTACATTTAAAACTGAAAAACTCGACCTCTATTTATAATACTCGAAAACCGACAGTTGAGCCGGCGGCTAGCCTTGGGTCGGTGACTTTATCTCCAAGTTTAAATTTATCTTCACTCCAAATTAACTTTAACCGTGTTTCTTGGCCGACGGCTTAGCCATCCTAGCCGGCGGCTTGTGTGTCTTCCGAATTAAATCAAATCTTTTACATATATATCTTAAACTTGAGCCTTACGTACAATTAACTCTAGCCGATGGCTTGGAATTCCTAGCCGCGGGTCTAATGATTTTCCTTGGTCAACAAGTTCTTCGATTTTTGACTTAAATTCTAGAACATTCTGGAATTTTTCTGTCTAGCCGGTGAGTTATTGAACTTAGCCGGCGTCTCATCCATTGACTTTTTGACTCTTTTGTTCTTTTCTTCACTTTTTATCCTGTTTTATCACACTTTCTCAACAAACACGTTTAAAGAACATTTTTACAAGAATTGTTAGCTTTTATCCAAAAAGGTGTTAAAACCATATTAAAATAACAAGATAACGCGCAGAAAGTATGTATAAAATATGTATAATTCGATCGTTATCAAATGTGTTTCACCCCATTGTTGTAAAAATTTAAAAAGTAAAAGTGGGGCTATGAAACTCACCTTAATTTCACAACGACAATAAAAAATTAGCAGTAGTAATAAGGTTATCATCTCAAGCACTCAACCTAATAATAAGGTTCGAGTCAGCTATAGTAATCATCATCATTGTTGTCATTTCGTGTTTACGGTTTATAATATACTTATAATTCAATATAATAGTTTACGTTAATACATTTTATATTATTCATATAAACATATATCGTACGTTTAATAAATGATTTATCAAGTATAATAAAAATATACTATTCATAACTGTATATATAAATTATTCTTATATTTATATATAATGTTTACAGTTATAACGAGTTTGAATGTCTATGTATCATAAAAGTTGACATGTATAATAGTAATAAAAGAGTCGTAACTAAGGTATTATTATAATTTATAAAAGACATCATTATTAGTTTATAAAAGAGTATAGTTATATATTATATATTTATAGCAGCTCGTGACTTCATTTTCAGTCACAGGTTGCGTCGTGACCTAAATTTTCACGCCGCGAATTCTGGTGATTTCTGGTGGAGTGTTTTGTAAATAGATTAAAATATGTTGGGGACTAAAATGCAATTTTACATGGCCGAGTAGGGATTGTTCTGATCAGATTTTGGGGAGCGGTTTTGTCATTTGTACTTCAAGTAAAAGCTTCCTAGTGTGAGAAAGTATAGTGTAGAGTGAGAGAGCTTGAATTTGGTAAAGAAGGTGACCATCAAAGCTCAAGTCAAGAGTCAATCTAGTTGTAGTTAATTCCTAACTCCATTTCACTCTTGAGGTAAATCCCCAAAGCGATTTTAATTGTGTAATTTCGTACTTTAATTATGGTTTTGGGTTGAAATGGGTGTAAACCTCATTTCTTGAGAAAATTAGGGTTTTTGGGTTGAGATTGGGTGTATTAACTCTAATGTGGGAGGTTAGGGTTTGTATGATGAATTTGTGAGACTCAAGTCTTACATGTGTTTGTAAATCACTAGCACACTTGTGAACTAGTGATTTTGGTGTTAGTGTAACTTAATTTTGGGTATAAACCCTTAAATGGGGTCAAATCGGGTTTTGTGTCAGAATGGGTCAAGAAATTCTCCTAGCACTTGACCTTAGTGTTCATTTTGACGAGATTAGGTTATAATCACTAGTCACTCGTGATTTGAAGTTCTAAGGTCTGGATTGACCTAGTTGGGTGATTAAAGTGCTATTTGGGTCAAAATTGCACTTATGTATTTTGGGTCAAGCTATTGGTGTTCATAGCTTTGTGTTGTGATTTATGCTAGGTGAATTGCTTTTGGATCATTCGTGAAGATCTAACAAGTGTTTAGCTCATCTAAGTGATTAAGGTGAGTGGAGTACTTATATATGTATATATATAAGTTATTTGCTTGTAGGTGGCGTGGTGAGTGACACCGGGTGTAAGGTTCACTCTTCATTGGACACTTGATGCAAGGTGGTGAGTGTTTCCATAAGGTCTCGCTCTTCGTTGACCATGTTTATGGTTTGAGTTATGGAAGTGTCATTCACTCTTCGGCAGCCACATGATGCATTGGAATGTGGGAAGTGTCACCTACGGGTTCACTTTTTGACGACCACATTCGTGTGTATGTGGCGGTGTCATCTGGAAAGTGATTTAGTTGGCCATCCACGTGTTGGATAGTGTTAATTCATTTGATGACTAGCACTATTGTGTATGGTTAACCATATATGTATGTTTTAGTGTAATGAGTTATTTTGTGATTGTATGCTTTGTGATGCTAGCTTGTGTGCAGTTATTGTGTAAGTGGTACAAGTAAGTAAGTTATGTATGTATGTATATAAGTATTGCGCTCACTAAACATGTTGCTTACTCCCTCATTGTTTATCTTTTTATATATTTAACCACCGCAAAGGATAAGGGTAAGGCCTTAGAGTAGCTTTGGATGGGATTTCTTTTGGCAGTTAGCCCAGACGATCATGCTCTATTTTGGGGTCTGATGATACGCAGAATGATCCGTCTCCACAAGGCACACTATTAGTAGCACCCCGGCTACAGTGTACCCAGTATAAATCATCACGAGCAGAGAATATCTTCCCGGCCTCATCTTAGTAACTAGATCAGAAGCACTAATGAATGCATCCTAGAAGGATCACATCGGGCAAGGGTCAGCCAGGATGCCACATGAAGTTCCAGCTCGGACAAGAATGTAAGCTATCGGCAAAGTCATTAAGAAACCAAGAACTATGTCGTCACACAAAAAGGCCTGCTGAATTATGAACGTTGGGCATCCGACAACCTTTACAAATTTATGTATAAACCAGTAACAATCTTGCCCTACTGTAACACAACTATGAAGAAACACTTGGAATAAACATCAGGCAAAACCTCCTTACCTGGACAAAGAGCAAGACATCCACCCGTCATAATCTATACGGATCTACCACACTCTCAGAACTACCAAGTCTTCCCAACTTAGGTGTCTGGTCCTAGGACAAGCACGTTGTCTAGGACCAAGCACGTCGTCCCGAAACAAGTACACCTTCCTAGAATAAGCACGTTGTTCCGGAACAAATGCGTCATCCTAGAACAAGCACATGATCCCGGGGCAAATATACAAACAAACTGCATGCCACGTCAGCCCACGAATCTAGGAAAGTTTGTTAGGATCTGCTTGTTATTCCCATAAAAGGGACAGGTGCCACATCAACCCTAAAAAATAGCAAAGTTTGTTATTACCATGAAAGGGACATGTGCCACGTCACCATTATAAATACACGAACAAGATCATTCGTTCACCAACACAGGATGCATTAATGTCACTACGCTCAAATTAATTACAGTAGCATCTCTCCAGCTAATTATACGATTCCGATAAAGATTTCGGTCGTTATCAGAATTAATCTCCACTCTAAGATATTAACTTGTTCGATTCCGATCTGACAAGGTTAATCCCATCGATTGTTTTACGCCCTTGAAATCCATATTTCAAATCGGGGTTCGCACAATTATTAGAGTTAAAACATTTGATCCACTCTTTTTCCCAAATCAAGCACTCAAACCCGAAATCTATTTACCCTATAACGGTCTGACCTGCGGTCGATCGTGGACCGAGCCGTGCTCATCTAGGATTTTACAAATGACTCTTTTGACTTTGTTATTATGTGTATTGGTCGTTTGCTAGAGATTGTGAAGGCTTGTGAACTTGTGTTGTTCTATATGCTTTTTAAGCACATAAGACTTGGTGTCATCATCAAAATAAAGTGGTTAACATTTGAATATTATCATTGGATCACTAACCAACACAAACTAAAATCCAAACCTTCAATGTATGAAACCTGTTTGATTGTTAAGACATTTTCACATAACCTCCATAACCCGTTATCGCCACAATTTCATCTTTTCCAAGAGTAACCGTTCCTAGAAATTTGTCAGCGTAATTGACAAGTAAAGATTTATCGCCCTTCATGTGTCGAGAAGAACCGTAGTCGATGTACCACACATAAACGTAAACCCTGTAAATGTTAATTTTCCTAGAGTTTAGGTACCCAAATCTGTTTGGGTCCTCTACGGTTAGTAACAGTAGAAGATTTTGGATCGCATAAATATACACGTAATGCATCATGCAATTTAGACTTCAAAGCATCATTCAAAAGCACATTACATGTATTATCAGCATAAGCAATCTCAAGTTTTACAGAATCATCAGAAGTCTTAACACACAGATTATTCCAAGAAGATATTTTGTTCACAAAAGTAAAATGAAATACATGAGATGGTTTTCTAGGTTGACTAGCAGATTTCTTAGTTTTGTTTGCTATTTGCTTAGAGCATGACTTAGGTACCCATTTGGACTTGTAATTCAAGTTTGAATTATAACATGTGACACGAAAAACACCTTTGTTAGTTAGACGTCCAAACTTTTCAGTTGACATGTGAGATGATTGATTTTCCAAAATCTCCTTTTTGATTTTATGTTCCTTTTCATGATACTCACTCAAATCAAATTTTGGACTCTTGTGTTGTTTTGAAGACTTCACTAGTTTCTTTAAAAGACTTTCCTTTGTATGATTTGACATTAACATCATAGGAATTTGATTAGTAGAATAAGAACCATATGGATGATGAACATTCTTAACAATAAATTGATTCGATGAAGAATCATTTGAAACACTTTTCCCTAAATTAGAACGTAGCAGATTTTTAAGAAACTTAATGGGTTTAGAATCATTAGATTTCATTGTCCCCTTAACCTTCTTATCAATCCCACCAGCACATTCATAAACTTGTTTCACACAAATAGAATCTATTTGTGTTGTGTGTGCTTTTGGTGAATCTTGCTTCTCAATCCCACCAGCACATTTAAAACAATCTTACTATTTAAGTTCTTAATCTCCAGACATAAGTATTAAGCAGAAACTAAGACTTCACCTTCCCTAAAAGCATAAGTACATTCTTTATTAGGAAATGGAGGTAGCTTATCACACATTTTAAGAATTTGTTTCAAAGATTTACATGTAAGTTGCAATTTAACATTTTCTTTTTCAAGTGTATCAACTAGATGATTTAAATCTATCTCGTCTGGCTTTGCTTCATTTGGTTCTACTTTAGGTTCAACTTTTGGTTCTAACTTAGGTTCTACCTTTACATATAAAGCCTTGTGACCTAGTGATTTTTGACTTAGCAAGTAAGAACTTCGTTTCCATGTTCTCTAACTTAGTTACAAACTTGTTGGTTAAGTCATTTAGTTCATGTGCTAGGTCTTCACCGATTTGAACTTTTTGGACAGGACATGCAGTTAAGGTCGATAGAACTGGTTTTTCTTTAATAGCAGGTTGGTCAACAACTCATCTATGATAATGCTAGAACTAGGTTTGTCAAAAACTTCATTCTCAAGCATTCTCTAGCATGAGTGTAGGAATGTAAACCAATCTACATGTAGGCACATAATCAGCATTTTTCATATTCTGTTCATGTTCAACTAGCTCTTGTAAGAAACTAGGATTAGGTTTTCTCATACTAGCATTTATCTTTTCATATAATTTGATAATACTTCTTAGATGAATGATTAGCAATAATTTCATCAATTTCAGCATCAAAAGCATGAACAAAATGCATCGGTAAACCAGCTTGAATGTAATCAGAATGATATAAACTGGGAATCTTTTTAGAAATATCATCAAAAGTCTTAGGATCTTCATAACCAACCTTCCACTTATCACCATGAATTGTTTTTGGTCTATTCATAAAGATTGTTTGCATTGAAAGTTCCATGTTAATTATAGCCTTTGATTGCTCTGTTCGATAAAGTTTATCTTCGTATTTTACAAGTTGAGCTTTCATTTGAAGAACTTATTTATTGAATAGTTGATGTGTGCAGCGGTGTATACGAAATACTATTAAATACGATACAATTTTACACAAGTTTTATTTATTTTTTTACAGATGAGATATACCTAAACCTTGCTACAACACTATAGACAGTGTACCTAATCGTAGAGTAGTATAATTTTTAGTAAGTCCGGTTCGTTCTACAGAGAGACGGCTTATTTTACACTATATTTTTATATAACTATATTTGTACAAAATATAATATATATATATATATATATATATATATATATATATATATATATATATATATATATATATATATATATATATATATATATATATTACAATTATTATTATTGAAAAAGGGGGGTTTTACCGTTTAATGACTGGTTTGTCGATTTTATATTTTAAGCAAAGCGTAAAGTAAATGACGATATTTAACTAACGATAAAATAAAATAAAATAAAAGTACGAGGAAATATGAAATAAAATATATTATGCTTATTTAAACCTCCGTAATCATGATGTTTGACGTTTTGATTTTAATTTATTACCCTGAGTTAATTGTTCTTTGTCCTGGATTATTTGATATGTCCATCTAGTTTTGTCCATAATAGTCCATCGGTCATAATTATAAAGTGCGAGGGTCTTCGCCAAATTAACCTTATACCCGAAGTCAAATATTCCAACTAATTGGGGACTTAAACTGTAATAAGGTTTTAATACATTATTAATGATTACACAAGGTTATCGACTGCGTGTAACCCAAGGTTTTAATACTTTATTAACAATTACACCAATTTCCCTTGAATGTAATCCACCCCTGTTTTAATAAGTCCATTGACTATTAATCCATCCCCGTGTCCGGTCAAATGAATAATTATTAGTATTTATAAATATCCCGCTCACCGTACCCAGTCAAGCGTATGTGGTTATATATAGATACATCAAATTATAAATCTCTTTATTAAATTAAAAAGATATCATTTAGTTAATCAAATTATAAAGTCCATTAATACCCCATAGTCCAATTTCCACAAGTGTCGGTCTTTTGTTCAAACCCCAATTATGGTCCAAAGCCCAATAACCTCGTCTTAATATTTAGCCCAACATCACGATTACTTCGGCCTAAATAAGCATAAAAAACTTAAGTACTATACATAAAAAAGGGAAAATTTAGCTTACAGTGATTATTAATCGCGTAGTGTTACAGGGACATAGTTCCGACTTTAAAACCCGTAAAATAACCTTTACATTACCCAAACTAACCTAATATAAAACTAAACTATATTATATTTATATATATATATATATATATATATATATATATATATATATATATATATATATATATATATATATATATATAAAATATATACAGAGGGAGAGATTGGATGATGTTTCTACTCGTCGATCAAACTGGCTATTTATAGGACCTGACCCAACTTTCTGAGCCATGCAATCGCATGAGTTTTACTCATGCTGGCCATGCGATCGCATGGCCGCCTATCCCTGGTCACAATGATTTGTTTGGTAGCTTGTCGACGTTATATTATAATATATAATATAATATATATAATTTTATATAATTATATATATATTATATTATATTCTTGTGCATAGTTAACTCGTAATTTTAGGTCCGTTGACTCTCGCGTTGATGCTCAATTTATGTCTCGGTTATGGATTTTCGAAAGTCTTTTTGTGTGCTTAGATATCTTGTACTTTGCGTTTCGCGACTTGTACTCTTATAATTTTTAGACGTTTCTCATCAATAAATTGAACCACTTGGATTGTATCTTGTACATTTGAGCTTTTTGTTCATTTGCGTCTTCAAATCGTCGTTTTCTTCTTTTGTCTTCGCACTTATTTATTTAAACGATTATTACATAAAAATAGAACAATAGTAACTAAAAGCTTTACATATTGGAAGGATATTGATACTAAATATATGTTCATTTAGAGTACTATCAAATATCCCCACACTTGAGCGTTGCTTGTCCTCAAGCAATACATAACTTGAAATAAAATCACACTTCACTCTAATTACTTTTTATTCTCACACTTTATACATCAGTGATTTTGATACAGCGGTATAAACAATGATAGTAACGATGTGGTTTACAGTCCCAGATGACTTATAAAATTTAGATCCTTTAAGAAAATTGGATCTTTATGAATACATTTGATCTTTTGAAAATTCATTCTAGCTTTTAACCTAGATAAGTTTTCCGGAATAACCCTTCACCGGTGTTTACAAAATATTTTTGTGGGTTGTGTGGGTTTCATATTTTAAAATTTTAGCTCAAAACTTGCGGTTTTGTGTCACCCACTTGCTAACCTTGTATTAGGAAAGCAACACGTCCAGTATACTTGCTCCGTATATTACCTTTCGATAAACTACCGTCCGATTGTAAAGGAAAGCGATGAACAAGCAACTGTTAAGGCAATGTCTAATGACATGCAGATGTTCATGGTCCACAACGTGTCGGATGCAATTACTATCCTTTGTAGGAGAAATAGTAAAGATCACCCTATAGTTTTTCAGTCTGGCACAAGGTCCTGTCTTCGACCATGCTATGCAACCATCATTCTTACGGTTGACACCCGATTTGGTTCAGGTGACCTAATGAATTTCAGTGAATTCCTAGGATTTTACGTTCAATGGTAATGAACGCATTAAAAATAGGTTTTCAGAAAATAAATCGATTTTAATTTTGATCAAAATATTTTCTCGTTCAAGCTCGAGTTTAGATATCATCGAATTCTATGAATTTGTAATTCTCAATCTTTAAGGTCAATATCAAGGATTGAGTAATATCAGGCTTAAATGCTGATTTTTAATCTTTAAGGAGATTATCCTTTCTGGGGGTCTGATTCATTAGTATTATCAAGCTAATTTGCACGGCGCCCTCCCCATTTTATGAGACAGATCCTCTCATGGTTAGGATAAGTCTGGCCACATGGCGACCCTGTTTGATGCTGATGTTCGTAGATTTCCTGCTGATTTTAGAGATGACTTTTCTAGATTTTTCGTAAACCTACAGCTGGTCTGGACGACAACTTCCTGACCTAAATCAAGAAGCGCGTTTCTTTTTTGAAAGACTTTACTTCCTTTTAATGATGGGATTGATTCATCGTGTAGATCCATCTTTTCTTTCAAATGTATTACAATAAATCGGGTAAAACAGTTAATTTAGTTCAAAACAAAAGCACCTGCAATAACTTTACAGAAACATGTGATAGATAGTTTTTAATTGAATAACTTGGTACATTCTCGCCACACTTGGCTTTTATTTATTTCTTTCTTTGCCTTTTTATTCTCCTCTTTTCCATTTTAAATGAATTCAAGCATTTTAGGTTGTTTCTCAATTTATGTCCTTTTCGAGGTAACAATAATTTCGGTATTATCACCTAGTTTTATCGTTCATAAATATGTATAAACATGATTTTGAATTCATTTAGTTGAAAATTTTTCAAATTTTCACAAAATTTGGCAAATAAACCAAGTGTAAACCCGAGAGAATTTATAACCATTATCCGCACTTGAGATCATGCAATGCTCTCATTTGTATGAAATCAGACTATAATTATAAATTCATGAGGGTGATTAGTGTAGAAAATTGATTAAAAATACCCAGTTTGTAAATTTAAAGCTCGTCGAATGATAGATGGCGCGCCTCATCGTTCATTCATTTTTTTGTTTTATCACACATGTTTTTCTTCAAAAATTGGTTGCTTTTCTGAACTGTTTGCTAATCTTTGAAAATGTGTCTTTTACCCTAACTTATCATGCATTTTTGTTAACGAGTTATGCACTAACCCGAATCCCTAATTTAATGTTAAGTGGGGTTAGACTTCCCCACACTTAGCTGATGACATGTGAAGTTTGTAGAATAAGTTACACGAATTAAAATAGTGAGCCAGTTATTTACATCTTGGGTGGTGTATAATATATCAATGGGTTTAAAGTTTAGACCTACCCGATCGTCACTACTTAATTCTTCTTTAAGTGTAGCTTTTAGTAAATGGATATGTCTCTTTTCTGGTTCTTGGTCAAATGGATCGTCATACACTGACGTATATATTTCTTTAGGGTGGACAATTCCTAACATTTCCTTCCATTCATTCTCGGGATCAAAGTTTTCATCTCTATTACCCAATTGGGTGAAATCCGAGGTGTCAATATCTATTACAGCACGTAGTTCATCTTCGATAGATGACTTGTCTATTGAGAATATTGGGTTGGAAGGTTGTGGGATGGTTAATTTCGAGATCAAAGCAAATTCTTCTTCATTAACGGTCCTTATCTGTCCCACCACTTTGGTCTCGGGAGTAAAGTTTTTAACGTTATCGTTTTCCCAAGAGTACCAATTTGTCACTCTTACTTCTTCTTCATCCATTGATGGATCGATGATTTCGTCGGTAGAGGCTAATGTGTCGATATGTTGTGAAATTGGTAAAACTGAATAAAAAGTATCATCGGGATAATTGGTGATTTCGGAGCTCTCGAATTCATCAAAATTCGATGATATGATATTTTTGTGCAAAATACTCCTCAGATCAACAGGTGTGTAGTCTGATAGAGTTTCAGCTTGCCTATTTGCAAACTCTCTCATTTGTTCATTTTGAGCGTCAAATTCTTCGAGTTTGATTTTCATATAATCTAAAAAAATTTCAGACACATAATTTTCCTCGTCATCTGGTTATTGAGTTTGGATATATTCTTGGGAATAATCCCAATTTGAATTGTATTCTTCATAATCATTCAATTCAGGTTCCATAGGAACGTAATAATAACATTCCCATGTTGAATGATAATCTCCACAGATTTCACAACCAGTTATTGTCTCGTCATTCGTGATCCAAGTTTGACCGAAAGAATGAAGTAATGAAAGAGGAAGTCATTGTTAGTAGTAACGACTTGTCACGATCCATTGGTTCATATAGAATCCATGTCCTAGGTGTATCAAAAAACATTCTTTTCACTAAGCGTATATAGTAAAATAGAGTGAAAGGGTCCACCCCAAAACCAAGGGGGTACTAACTAAAGGCTGAGTCCTCTCCGAACCGCAGGAGATAGTTGCCCATCATACGGCTCACCAACTTCACTTGCCTCTATGGGGGGCTCACTCCGGTCAGGTTCGGATCACTTACAATACATGGCTCTACGAAGGAAGGGCTTGGGTTAGGAGCGTTTTCAATATGATTCTTTTATTGTATTTGTTCGATGAGAAATGCGAGTCTGTTTTGTCCACTTTCTCCATCCCCCTCTAGAAAAATGAAAAAAAAAAGGTAATGGAACTCCTTCTTATTCCCGTGTTTGATCTCTTCCATCGCGGCCTCGCTCCTTGTCACCTATGTTGAAGAAAGGTTTGGAACCCTATAGAGAATGAAGAGGGGCCAAAGATCTTCCTCTCAACAGTGCTTCTCGAGGCTCCACTCTCCCCCCTGAATAAGTAAGGCCCCGTTAGCCTGGGCGAAGATGAGGATAAAGAGTAAGGATTGAAGCCCCCTTAGCTCTGCTAGGCACTGGACAGGGGTTAGCTCTATAAATGTGTAGAGCCAAGTATAGTGTGGTGTAGTAGTAGGCACTTCTAGGCCCCTTCCCGGATACTGGATCACTCCAGTGCTTCGAGTACTATGGACCCTCTGCCATCTATTGCAGCAGAGCCCTTTCATTAGCGGGGGAGGGCTAAGCACAGTTCTTTGAATCAAACGTTGAATGAAATAGATTCTTTTTTCGATATCAAAATAGAAATCGGATAGGATAGATGGATCTATCTTTCTATTTATATATATGACTAAAAAAAGGATTTTTATAGTGAAGTAGCGTAGCAAGAAGCCCAAAATCCTTGATTTGGCCAGGAAAGACTGCACTGCTTTGGGCCCAGGAAGTGAAGGGAATGAGCTCGACTGCTTCTCCTCCAAACTTCCTTTTCTCCGTGTCCGTTCCACATGCGCTTCGCGAGCCATTGGCGCTTTGCTCTCCTCTTATTCTTCATTGGACGGTTCGGATGGACTTCGCCGTTCTTTCCCAACTAAAATAGAAAAGGCTATATCACATCGAGATGTCGATTCGTTTTCCGCCCCCAATGAGATGGGGAATTTATAACTCCCTATTTAGACTTTTGGGCCCTTCATCTTTCTGAATCGAGACCCGGCTCGGCTCGCGTCGTTCCAACAATCGGCGGGGAGCACCTCAGTATACGATCGCGTACAGTAACTGGGAGTCCTATTACACCTAAGGCCAACTTCAATTCACCAAACCAAGGTTCATCTCGTGTAGACGGTTGATGTATCAGACTCGACCCTATCTTTCGTAGCATGCATTCCCATCCGTGTCATAACTGATTCAGTAAGCTACGTGTCCGGTCCACGGAGAACTGCCTTCGGTCCCCCAAACTGACTTACTCGTGGCAACCTTCCAGCTGCCCAACGACCTATAACGCTAGTCACTACTCCCACTGGGGCTAGGAAGTAATCCCCACAACCCAAAGCGGCGAAGAACAAATAGAATTTGCTACAAAATCCGGCTAATGAGGGTATTCCTGCGTATGAGAACATAGTAATGGAGAAGGTAATAGCCGAAATAGGATTCGTTTTGGCTAGAGCGCCCAAATCCACTATATATTTGACACGGCTTTGCTGTAACACTGAAACTATGGCGAATGCATCTATCGTCATTGATGCATAAATAAAGATACCAATTAGTAGTGCTTGAATTCCTTCTATGGTTCCACATGAGAAACCAGTACGAATATAACCTACATGTCCAATTGAACTATGAGCTTGAAGTCTTTTGACTTTCGTTTGGGCCATGGCGGCCAGCGCTCCTAAGATCATAGAAGTAATGCTGCAGAAAAAGAAGATTTGTTGCAATGTAGCTCCATAAGAACCATAAATAGAAAGACGTAAAATATTAGCAGAAATAGAGATTTTAGATGCAATAGAAAGGAATGCTGTAATCGGGGTGGGTGAGCCCTCATAGATATCAGGCGCCCACATATATAGAGTCAAAAGAGATATGGAATCCGAAGGGGAGGGGGGTTTTCTTCGGGGCTCGAGAGATAGGGCCCCACAAGTTTTGAATTCGCCGCTAGTCTATCGAGAGGGAACGAGGAATTCTAAACGAAAAAAGTGCTCTCTGAAACGAACGTGAAAGTCGTTTTCCATCATACGGCTGTTCCCGTAACTCTACTCTCGACTTGGATTATATATCCAATAATGTCTGCTCTTGGCCATTCCACACGCTGCCTAGCAGAGGCGTGGTTATCTGAAGTGGATTCTCTCTTTTGTAGTAGATGCCGAACCTGCTGCCCATTGACTAAGAGGGGGGCAGGCGCAGCAGCTACATGGACCCCTTCCTTTCTGTTGTTGCCAGCGCTTTCCCGGGCCGAGCCATAATTCTTTATTAGAAAGGGCAGGCAAAGCCCGAAGGCTGCTATCCCAATAGGCCAGCGGGCGGAATGAGGAGAGGGCCCGACAATCATACCACCCCGCGGTCGAAAAGCGTGTTCCCTTCAGATAAGACGCACCGTAGGCCATCCTCGGCCTTCTTCATTTTCGATGAAAAAGAAAGAAAATATCGATCTCCGAAAGCCTTTTCCTTCCCCCGCCGCATCTCCCTCCCTTCGTCGAGCCTTTCCTTTAATGGTTGGGGGAAGCATTCCCTTATCTGAACTTGACGGGCATTCTTTCCAGCCTGACTCAAATAGGAGGTGGGTTTGTTTGAACATAGGCTCAAACATTATTTGAAGGGTCCTAGCTACGCCATGCGTTCAATAAAAAATCTGGAAAGGAAAGCAGCAGGGATGACAAAAAGAGAGCGCTTTCCTGCACTGAAAAAAAGGACCTAAGAGAAGAGCATCTTCTCTTAGCTTTCTTCCTCCCGCGCCCGCCGCCGTCCGGCCCGCGTTAAAGGGGAAGAAAAATGGAGAGAGAAAGAGCAGATGGATTCTATCCCCTATATCGAACACTCATTCCTATCTATTGATAGAAAGATCTAAGTCAAATACCGGACTTTTCCTTTTTTTTTTTAGAATTCCTCATATCCAAGGCAGCTTATCACAAGTAACCCACCCCATACAACTTGTTGGGGGGCCGTTCGCCTTTTGAATCAAACAAAGTAAGTAGTAGGGGCTTCATAGCAACTTTCATTCCAAAGGAAAGCGAAGAACCCACTTTTAGTCAATAAGAGCCCTCGAAATCATCACTTCAATTCAAGCGCAAACCCATTTCTTAGTCAACGGGATGAGCGAACCTTTGGTACTTTAGTAGGGCGAGCTCTTTGATAGTGACTTCTTTCGGGGCGACGAAAGGCTACTTCAATCTAGAAAACAGCCGGAAACTCGAGAGGGTCGCCTTTGGGAGCGTTCGCCGGTAACCATCACGACAACATAAAAAGGAAGGAGTGAGGCTGACTGAATCCAATCCATAAACCCGGAAACGAAACGAAGTTCGTTCCCTTTGGTCAAGTAGGTAAAGTAGGCATATGAACCACTTTAGCTTTGCCTTAGACTCTATTAGAACAAAGCAAAGAAGGAGGCGGAATGGAGAAAGGAAAGGGACAAGGGCGGTCTTGCTTGGCGCGAAGGCTGCTGGCTCGGGGGTAGAGTACAGTACTAAAGGTCCTCGGACTTCCAGGCGGTTTTTCTTTTGGGCAGCTGTTCACCGTTGGATCTTGCCAATACAGCCCCCTATAGTTTTTGTTACCGAGATATCTTTTTTTGTTTTTTCATTGTTCCCGGGTATTTTTTGGGTAATCTGCTCCCTTGCTGCAAACAGTCAAATCTGAACTTAACCTTGTCGCTCTTCTTTCTTTCCTCGCGAGCAGGAAGCACACCAGCAGCGTGCGTTGCGTGATTCTATGGTGTTTTTTTTTCCACTTGACTGGGTGGACAGTTGACCGGAAGAGAACTTAGATTCGCCCGGCCAGAAGGCGGGCGGCGTGCTTATCTTGTGTGACAACACTACAGAGCGAGTGGCTCTTCTAGGCGGGCAGCTGTGTGATAATACTACAGAGAAAGCGGCGCTTTTGTGTAACATGCTATGGTCTCAACGCCCTTATGAGGTAGTGATGAGTTTCACGCGCTCTAAGCCCGGCCCGCGCGCGGTTAGGAAGATTGGCCGCAATCTGAGCGGTACCACCCACCCGACCCTACCACCTATAGGCGGCCGTCCGTCCTACAGCAGCCCAAAAAGGAACTGCAGTGATCTTGAATAGGGATCCTACAGCGATAGATAGAATCCTCATAAAAATACCACTAGATCGAGCACCAGTGATTTCGTATCCGATCAAAATCTTGGCTAATTGATCAAAGTGGGTAGCTCCAGTAGACCCATAGATCATGGAACAAATAGGGTGGGTAGGCCCAACCACCACACTACACGTATAGACGCGAACCCCCCTCGTTACCGTACGTGCGACTCTTACCGCATACGGCTCGCACAAAGACTCCTAAATTCATCCCGAGCCTTTTCTTCCACCTCTCCTCTCCAATCCTCGATCAAACTTGCGTTCCCCAGGTGCTATGAGATGGGGGGTCTTTCCTTCTCCTATCGTATGTATCGGCTTGGCTTCATACCGAACCAAGGAGGCATTCTGGCGGGCGCATGCGTGTAGGAAGGCCGACGACTATATAAGCTAAAAGACTACGACTACAAGCCAAGACGGAAGCTATTCGCTTCTATTCTCATTGGGATTGGGGGGAATCTATAGATCGTAGTAGTTCGCCAAGCCTAGCGGAAGAGAAGCAAGCTAGCCCCGCCTACCTCCCATCTATATCTATAGGCGGCAATGGTAAGAGCTGGTAAGCATGGTAACTGTATCGGCGGCCGGGGCCGGTGCTCCGCGTTCTATCTAGGTTCCGCTCTTATGTACGCCCGGGAACCTCTTCAATAGAAGAACTCGTGTGAGTGGGAAGGGATTGAATCATTCATTCATCTTTTATGTCTTCTTCCGTGATCCATTTCATGTCAACTCTAATTAGTTATAAAAAGGCCTACTTTACAAAGGGAACGTAGTTTCCCGGGAACCAAAAGGTTCCCGGTAACCGGCCGCACTGGCCCGGGAACCTTCGTTACCGTCAGCATTTGGTACTCTCTCGATAGCTTCAATAGTTCACTGAAAGCTTTGTTGTAACGAACCGCAAGCCCTTCAGAAAGACATAATAAAAAAAAGATAAGAAAGGTTTGGTTACGGGAACCAACGGTGATGAAGGTTACCTACTTTTGGTGGACGTGGAGCCAACGAGTTCAGTCGAACAGCGTAACGAGTCTAAGGTTACAGAAGCGTTCGCCAACTTTGATAGGCATAGCATTGCAAGCAAATAGAGCAGAGAGCTTACCCTTTCTTTCTATTAGAGTCGTGAGCTTGTTGTAGTTGGTCCTAAAGGGAGAACCCTTCTGCTTACTTGCTATATCCCCGCGTCCTTGCACGGCTCGGCTCGTTCTTTGAGCCCCGCTTCCCCCTTCCCCCTCTCCCCGTTCTACCGTCCAAAACTGGCCATATGGAGTATAGCCAAGTGGTAAGGCATCGGTTTTTGGTACCGGCATGCAAAGGTTCGAATCCTTTTACTCCAGATTATGAACACCCGATCGGATCTTTCAAAAATGAGCTGACGACTACAGGGAAAGCGGCTGACTGCAGTCCCTGAGCCCAGCTTGTAGCAAGCCAAAAGTTTAACTTGAGCCTACTTTGCTAAGAGAAGAGAGAGAAGGAAAAGACAGATGGCAGAAAGCAATCCTTCCAACCGCGGAGTTGAACACAACACTGACTTTGGCCAGTTTCTTTCATCAATCTCCTGGCCCTTGCTTAACTCCTTGTTCCGTAAACCGATCGCTGGTTGATCTGATCGGACCCCGGACACACGAGAGCCCAGCCGGAGAGGAATGCATGGTTCCCCGGCGCTTCATGGGATGGACGTTCGCAGTCCCCCTCCCTCTAATCTAAGCCTACCTCGCTCGCCCAGGCCTGCCGGCACAATAATGGAATGATGGCGCTAATCTGCTTGCTTGTGCAGGCGATGACCGCTCGGCTAGGGCGCGACAGAGGAGCTTCGAGTGACGGGTTGTCGAAGAGCAAAGAACAAAGTTACTCGAAGCTCTGCCCTTTGTTTTGCCCCGTGCTGTCTTCCTCCAGTTGCCCCCACCCAATAGAGATGAACCCGCACCACATTTTATAACCTTCGAGCCGGAAGCCCCAACTAGAGATGGAATTCCAGAACATAAACCACTCCGTTGAGAGCTCTGTGACTCGTTCAAGGGAAGGTCCACCAATGATTGCCATTCTCCCCCTATCTATCTCTTAATCCCTCATTCGACTAATCAGTGATCCCTGGGCATACCTAACACAGATGTCCCTGAAATAGGGGATTGTTTGATCGGAAAGCTCGGGCAGGAGTAGGACATTCCATACAATTCCGATTCGCTAGCCTCTCCATTTTTTCATCGGGGTGAATTCTAAGGTTCCTTATTCCGGTTTTAAAGCGGAAGAAGAGGGAGAAGGGGCACAGCCCCACCAGTAGCCCACGTTTCCGACCCGAAAGGAATTGCAAATGAAAGAAGAATCTGTGTGCACTATCCATGGAGTGGAGTGACTATTATGAATCTCCTCTTCTTTATCTCCCCCTTTTTTGCCTTCGGCTATTACAGGCTGGCAACGCTTGGCCCAACATTGGATTTGTTTGAAAACAATACAAGCAAGGTGGCGTTCATTCAATCAAAGCTTTTATGCCCTAGCACTAATGACTCTCTTTAGAAAGAAAGGAATGCAGGGAACAAGTCTTTCTTTTCCACTGGTTCTTGAAAGCTCTCAATCCCATATTGATTCTCCTTCTCGCATCGGTTCTGCATCAGATAATGAGCCCATGCGTAAACTTTCTCTTTTATGCATAATTTTCCATAGGAACGTAATAATAACATTCCCATGTTGAATGATAATCTCCACAGATTTCACAACCAATTATTGTCTCGTCATTCGTGATCCAAGTTTGACCGAATGAATTGTCATCAACACTCGTTTGAGAATATTGATTTAATTGATTTTGGATTTCAAAAAGAGTTTCCATAGCCTTGTTTTCAAAAATTTTCATTTTATTGCGATGGCCAAATTTTAGCTACAATGTGGTGCATTCACTAATTATCCTATTAGATATAAAACTAAAAATTATATATAAGTTATCAAATTAATAGACTTTTCTGCTTTTGCCCACGTTTCGAATAGCCAAAAGATGCAGCAGGGAACCAGGATCCTTTAAATCGAAAAGTCCACAACTCAGCCACGAACAAAAATCCAACTATTACTACGAAGCAGAAAATTTTGGATGTCTATTAACTCAATCGCTTACAATAATTTTTTGTCGAAATTAAAAAAAATAAATAAAGAAAATTCTATGTCCTATAAACTAGCGCGTAGAAACGGAAAAGAAAAAGAGCGTCGAAAAATGTCGAAAAATAAAAATGAGAAAGAAAAACGTCGAAACTTAAAAGTCTAAAAACTAAATCTAAAAAGTTGCGCCTAAAGGTATTAAAACTTAAATGCAATTCTATTTGGAAAACGGCAATTACTTAATTAGGCACTAAAATATAAACGGCGTCGAAAAATTCTAAAGCGCCTAAATCTTAATCTAAAGAAAAAGTACTTAAGAGATTTTAAGGCAAACTTAAAAATTTAGAAAATAAAATTAACTACGGGAAAAACTATAACTTAAAACTATATATTACGAATGACAAATATTACGAAATAAACGATAAAAATACAAATTATAACTAAAATGATAAAAATACAAATTTAATAAAAATATTATTTTTATATTATATTTTATAAAAGTATTAATCTATATATCTAATAATAATATTAAAACTTAATATTACAAATTATAAACTAAAATTAAAAACTAATTAAATAATTAAAACCCTAATTAGGTTAGATAATAATAATAAAAATTAATTAAACCCTAAACTCTATTTAATGCGTACTAGGTTTCAGCTGTCAGACAACACCATGCGGTCGCATGGTTTTAAAGCATCAGGTTCATGCGATCGCATGGGCCTGGATTGCAGATCAGTTTTGGGCTTCGACTGGTTCGTTCCAGTTTTATTTTTTTTTTCTTCTGAATTTTAATTTATAAAATATTAGAAATTATTTATATAAATTAAAATAAACTTATAATTTAAAATCTAAAAATAAAAATACTTGTTAATTTTATATATAAAATCTTAAAAATATTTTTTTTCTTTTTATAATATTTTTAACACTTATTATAAATATAAAATATTTTTACGAAATAAGAAATAATATATTTGTACAAAAATATAGTTTTAATAAAATATAGCGTTTTTCACTGAGTCTCCGGCAGCGGCGCCAAAAACATGATGTGTGCAGCGGTGTATACGAAATACTATTAAATACAATACAATTTTACACAAGTTTTATTTATTTATTTACAGATGAGATATACCTAAACCTTGCTAAAACACTGTAGGCAGTGTACCTAATCGTATAGTAGTATAGTTTTTAGTAAGTCCGGTTCGTTCCACAGGGAGACGGCTTATTTTACACTATATTTTTATATAACTATATTTGTACAAAATATAAATATATATATTGCAATTATTATTATTATAAAAGGGGGGTTTTACCATTTAATGACTGGTTTGTCGATTTTATATTTTAAGCAAAGCGTAAAGTATATGACGATATTTAACTTACGATAAAATAAATAACAATAATTAAAATAACAATAAATAAAAGTACGAGGAAATATGAAATAAAATAAATTATGCTTATTTAAACTTCCGTACTCATGATGTTTGACGTTTTGATTTTGATTTATTATCCTGGGTTAATTGTTCTTTGTCCTGGATTATTTGATATGTCCATCTGGTTTTGTCCATAATAGTCCATCGGTCATAATTATAAAGTGCGAGGGTCTTCGCCAAATTACCCTTATACCCGAAGTCAAATATTCTAACTAATTGGGGATTAAACGGTAATAAGGTTTTAATACATTGTTAATGATTACACCAGGTTATCGAATGCGTGTAACCTAAGGTTTTAATACTTTATTAACAATTACACCAATTTCCCTTGAATTTAATCCACCCTGTTTTAATAAGTCCATTGACTATTAATCCATCCCCGTGTCCGGTCAAATGAATAATTATTAGTATTTATAAATATCCCACTCACCGTACCCAGTCAAGCGTATATGGTTATATATAGATACGTCAAATTATAAATCTCAATATTAAATTAACAAGATATCATTTAGTTAATCAAATATAAAGTCCATTAATAGCCCATAGTCCAATTTCCACAAGTGTCGGTCTTTTGTTCAAACTCCAATTATGGTCCAAAGCCCAATAACACCGTCTTAATATTTAGCCCAACATCACGTTTACTTCGGCTCAAATAAGCATAATAATAACTTAAGTACGATACATAAAAAAGGGAAAATTTTGCTTAGAGTGATTATTAATCGCGTAGTGTTACAGGGACAGAGTTCCGACTTTAAAACCCATAAAATAACCTTTACATAACCCAAACTAACCTAATATAAAACTAAACTATATTATATATATATATATATATATATATATATATATATATATATATATATATATATATATATATATATATATATATATATATATATATATATATTAAATATATACAGAGGGAGAGATTGGATGATGTTTCTACTCGTCGATCAAACTGGCTATTTATAGGACCTGACCCAACTTTCTGAGCCATGCGATCGCATGAGTTGTACTCATGCTGGCCATGCGATCGCATGGCAGCCTATCCCTGGTCACAATGATTTGTTTGCTAGCTAGTCGACTTTATATTATAATATATAATATAATATATATAATTTTATATAATTATATATATATTATATTATATTCGTGTGCATAGTTGACTCGTAATTTTAGGTCCGTTGACTAGCGCGTTGATGCTCGGTTTATGTCTCGGTTCCGGATTTTTGAACGTCTTTTTGTGTGCTTAGATATCTTGTACTTTGCGTTCCGCGACTTGTACTCTTGTAATTTTTAGACGTTTCTCATCAATAAATTGAACCACTTGGATTATATCTTGTACATTTGAGCTTTTTGGTCATTTGCGTTTTCAAATCGTCGTTTTCTTCTTTTGTCTTCACACTTATTTATTTAAACGATTATTACATAAAAATAGAAAAATAGTAACTAAAAGCTTTACATATTGAAAGGATATTGATACTAAATATATGTTCATTTAGAGTACTATCAATAGTGAAATTTCATCTTTCTTTTTTATTAAGGTTTCTTCTAATTGAACAATTTTCTTGTTTAACTTAGAAATCGTGGGTTCATGTTGTTCTTTTAGGTGGGAAAGATCTTTTTCTAAGAATTAAACTTTTTCGCAAGACGTTCGGATTTCAATCGATAATCCGTTCTTTCAATTTTGATCAGAAGAATTGATTTCTTAAGTTCTTCCAACTCAGTGTCGATTGTGCTGAGTTGGGTTCTCAAACGATTCACTTACGATTGTGAATTTGATGATGAAGAAGATTTAGTCTCATTTCGTTTGAATTTATCTTTTAAAGCTTTATTTTCAGTTTTCAAACCTTTAACTTCTTTAGTGATTGAGACTAAATTCTTCATTAATGTGTTTTGTATGCTCACAAAATCAGTTGGAATTTCAGTAAATTGTACCTCATTATCATCAGATATTCAGTCAGAGTTCTCCATTACTTCCTTAACTTTGATAAGATTGGTCACCTTGGTCACCTTGCATGTCACAACCCCGCCCGAGGCCTTTGGGACGTGTCGTGATCCATAGGCCCCAACAACATTCGTACATTGGTTAGCCAGCTCAGCTGACTCTCGTGATGTGATTATCCATGTCTTCATCCGGAGTGCAGAAGCGTAACGTTAAATACCTGAGAATACATGTATAATAAGACGGTCAACATAATGTTGGTGAGTTCATAGCTTTTAGTTGCACAAGTAAAATGATTTGACCACTAGGGTTCACGATTTAAATCAGTTTGTGATCTATCGTGAAAATAGTTTAAAAAGGTTTCACAGATCACACATTAGTTAATGATAAAACGAATCACAAGTTTTCAAGTTCATAAATAGTTTAGAAGTAATATGATCTCAAGCTTTAAAACACGAAAATAGCTTCGTTGTTCATAACATTTCAAGTTTATAAATAGTTCCACGGACTATAAGATTTCACAATCATCAAGTTCATAAACGGTCTTCAAATAGTTTTTGTGGACCATAAGATTTCAAAGTATAACAACAATTCAAGTTTATGCTAGTTTCCAAATGTTTATCAAGTTGGTTCAAAAACAATCAAAAATATATTCTATATAGTAGAGCTCCCAATATTGAAGTTAACATGTAGATACCAAAGTATCCGTACCTAAAAAACCTAGTCACTCATAGTCCAAAAGTGACCTGTGACAAAGTCTGAGCATTCGATTAGTTTAACTACTAAGTCCAAATGTGGTTGTCAAACCCAGATAGATCTATCCCCATTATACTCGTTTACCAAATCTAGGTAATTAACAATATTGAAATCGGGATTTCAGTGGACTATAAAAGTTACTCCGTAGAATATAGTTTAGTTACTCATGTCCACATTGTAAAATAGAACAAACATGATTCTTATCCCAAATCATATAACATTTAAAGAGGGATCACAAAACTTGCTTATAACAAACTTTAAAATACTTCAAATATATTAAAACATTGAGCATGTTTGAAAAACATAAAATATGTATAAAAACAGTAAGTATGATTCTCAGTGAAACGACCCGACCAAATCCATAGGGACGAATACAATAACATATGATTACATCGCGAGGCATTTGACCTCTATATGATACGTTTTATAAACATTGCATTCTTTTGAAAAGATATACCATAAATGAATATTTAAAATTCAATGTTTTCGACATCTGATGATTTCTACATATAGACAATCACCGTAAATAACAGTTTACAAGAATACTTCCGTTGACAATGCAGTCAAAATAAATACACGGTGATGATTTTGTGAATGCAATGCTTCCTCGAATAAAACATGTATGACTCCATGCACATGGTTTCTCTAACATATATTCAAACAGCGGAAGACTTCTAGGAACCTGAGAATAAACATGCTTTAAACGTCAACATAAAGTTGGTGAGATATAGGTTTAATGCTAGCAGCGTTATAAATATAGACCACAAGATTTCATATACATAAACGTTTTAATAAAAATATTCTAAGTGGTTCAGCACTTGATAACCATACTTAACATTTAATCAACGTCGCATATTCCCTTTATTATGAAATCTCACTACACTGTACCAAGTGTAGTCACCGAAACGAAGTACTGTGCAACCGTTGAATACTGGTCGTCCAGTCTGGTTGGGATTGTCAGGCCCGATAGATCTATCAACAGGATTCGCGTTTACAATACCACATGTAAATAGAAGTTACCAAGCTACAGGGAAGTATGCCAGTGGTACAACTCAACGTAGAATATATTTTTTTATCACTTGTGTCCATAACGTAAATCATAAAATGCATGTATTCTCATCCCGAAATATTTAGAGTTTAAAAGTGGGACTATATACTCACTTTTGCCTTGAAGGTATTTAACTCGACTTGGTCTCCGATAGATATTACGAACCTAACCATATATATATAATATATCAACATATTTTCTTTTCAAGTAATCGTTACATATATATATATATATATATATATATATATATATATATATATATATATATATATATATATATATATATATATATATATATATATATATATATACTTTTAATATTTTCTTAGTCCGTAGTTAGCAGTCCGATGTTAGTGGTCCACAATTAGTTGCTCAATAAAATAAATAAAGACCCCATCATATTCGTATTGATCAGAATTAATCTCGACCCATGGTACCATGTTGTCAAATGACGTGTTGCATACATAAAGTACCGTGTTGTCAAATGACGTGTTGCGTACAATCATGAGGTCTTATGATTAATCTTCTCGTGTTGTTTACGGGTGGTCCTGAAATATATAAAATCAAATCAAAAGTAATTATATATAAAATATCATATTAATTAGAAAAGATATGATTAATTTACTTTATCTCCAAATATTTTCGTAGCTAAACTAGATTCGGATACCCAATCTTGTTTTAGTCGTAGTTTCTTCATTACAACTCCGTTTTTGTTGGTTAAACTTGCCACTTCCTTGGATCGAATCAAATTTTAAGAATATGAACTAAAAATACCTTAGTTTGTTTTCAAAATCACAGGTTATAGGTCAAACTTTGGTAAAACTTATGAAAGTGATCATTTTCTATCATAAAAACAACATTTAATGATCATTTTTCTAAAAATACTTACACTTTGTGTTAAACCATGAAATTTTTATGTGTTAACATATTCATAAGAAATATCATTTTTCCAGAACATGAACTTCCAATTCAAAGTTCAAGATGATTTTTAATTATCCAACCCAAAACAGCCCCCGGTTGCACTCCGACGATGTAGATTCAGTTTTTAAGGTGTTCTTTGTAAAACCAAGTTATATCTTGTTAAGTTAGCATATCATTATGATATATTACAGGTCTTGAAGTGTTTTAAAAGTTAAGTTAGAAGGATCTATTTAGTTTGCAAACAAGTTTGAAATCATTCAAACTATGTTCTTGTTGTTAAAATTTTACAACATAAAATAAGATAGCTATATAATTATGAATCGAACAAGATTATGAACAAGGTTACTACCTCAAGTTACTTGAACAAAGTTACTATAAGAGATAATAAAAAATCTTGGAATCAAAGAGTGGTGGAGTTAGATCAAAAGGTTGGAAGTATACTTCTTCAAATGGGTGGTTATTTTGATATGTTCTTGAAAGAGTTTTTTTATGGTGTTTAAGGCTTGTAATTGAAGCTAAATGATGGGGAAAATGCTTGGAGATGATCAAGTATGAAGTTAGGAGTATTTTGAGAGAGAAATGAGGGTGTAGGTATGAGAAAATGGAGTGAAGAAATGGTGTTCATTCATAAAAACGTTTTTAGTTTATAAAGAAAGAAAAGGATTCCTAATTTTGTTTTCTTACTAATAATTCATGCTACTTGACAAATCCTAGTTACCTCATATCTAGGGCAGTAATAATGTTGATTAGGATGTTGATTTGATGTGTATATACCAATAGTAAATACATATGGAAGCTGGGTATGATACGGGTACATATACCCTAGATATACATATAGAAATCTTGAGGAAACGGAATGAGAATTCAAATATAGCTATCTTTTGTGAATATACTTATATTATTTTATGTATTGAAGTCCTTAAAAAGTGATTAAATACATTATATATACGATACATGTATAAGCATTATAGGTTATAAGTGTATATATCAAAGAATGTTACGTATAGTTATCATTTTGAAAACTTAAGTTAGTAGTTTCAAAATATACTTATAACTCATTGTCATTAATACACAATGAGATGTTAAACCATCCTTAGATCATGTTAAATATATATAAATACATATATATACACAAACGTATAATTATCGTATGTTATATAGTTCGTGATATCATCGGTCAAATTGGACGGTCAAACGTTGTGTAAAACTCTTTTCAAAAACACAAGTCTCAACAATTTGGATTGCTTATCATGTTGGTAAGGTTTAATTTTTGTAAATATTAATCTTATAAGTATAAAAAACGATTGGAAAAATCCGGGTCGTTACACTACCTACCCGTTAAATATATTTCGTTCCGAAATTTGAATGGGATGGTCATGGCTGACAATAAGTATGTTTTCATGACGTATACGAGTTGGAAGTTAGAGTTTTATTATCATCAAGTAATATTGATAAAGCAATTTGATTTTTGTGAAGAGTATGAGTGAGGCTATCACCAAAGGGTGAAATGAGTAGGTATAGATTCGTCATATCTTTTGACGTAGATAGGATTGATTTCCAAGTTCAAGAGATTTGGAGTAAAATCTTGATAATGAGATTTGATTCTTCGATAATCAAGGAAATTAGAATCTGCTTTAAATGCAATCATCTATTTTGATTGCTCTGTCGGATCTTTTACTATAAATCCACCTCCCTTCATTTCCTTACAACTCATACCTTCTATTCTTCCTCCCTCAATTCATACTTTAAAACATTTATCAGTATGCTTCATCCAGTACTGATCCTGGATATACTCTTAACTTTCATCTCTGTCATTCTTCTTTTTCATCTACCTCCGGAGGATTTTATTTATTTCTACTATTACCTTGGGGTTATAGTATTGTTAATTCTCCCGTGCCTTTACGTTGCAATACGTATTGATATACACGGTTTGTAATTTATTTGTTGTTGTCGAGATTTATATTTTCTTTTATATTCAACAGTTCCGTACTCCTGTTTCCTCTTCTCGACTTCAATTCAAGCGAATAATGGTCCTGAATTCGTAGTTATGGATTTTGAAATAAACATAGTTAATGTTCTAAGAAGGAAATAGTAATTGCACGATCTTGATTTGGTAAGTTACCAGAATGTCCGAAAAGATAGAATTATCAAGGAGATATGTTCTTAATATGTTTGGAGATTGGGTAGAATGTAAGAGTTGTGTAACATGGCACATGATGACGTTATGATCTGTGAATCATTATGTTCCATTTAGAAACTCAGCATGAATTACTGTAATATAATCACGTTGATCAGGTGTCATTATATTATACTAATTCATGCTTCAGTTTCCAACACTACTTCAAAACATTCATATTTTAAACTCGAATTTTTCAGAATTTAGAAACTAACACAGTTTCTTTTATGTTGTAACGCAAATATTGTGAAGAGATAAATGATTTTTGATGAGGATAGTTGGGAATATATCTTCAAGAATATCGGAGATATTTATAATGAAAAATACGATGATATCTTAGAATATCTAAGATCAGGGAATGACGTGGAAAATCTGTCTATGAAGGTTTAGAATAAGGAGTAAGGTTCTTACTAACGGTTTCAGCAGACACTGAATCATTTGAATCCTTTGAAGGTAGATTTCGTCATTGTGATTTGTCCACGACCTCCTTTATACTTTCCTCAATCCGTTTTCCAGTACCAAATTTTTCGTTCGAGCTTTTCCAATCTATTATTCTTTATTGTCAAACTTCTGACCGTAATTGTTGTCTACTGTCTTTACCAATTTATCAGTCTTTTCCAAAACTTAATAGCACTAATTCATAGACTGGAGCATTTTTCAGAAACTTCACATTTGAAATATGTAATTCTTGGGGATAGACGTTGTATATATATAACTGCCGAAATAGAAATGCTGCGAGATTTCAAAATACCAATTGTTGATTCCGCCAAAGGGGTAACGAGTTGCTGGTACATCTGCTGATAATGTCGTGGAATATAAAAGGTTCCCTGGTAACAAAAGGCTAATCGTATGTATTACAGGTTATAATAAGGCTACTTCGAATGGAAAGTCGAGGTTGACTTGCTGAAACTGTGACAAAATTTGCTATTTTGAAAAGGAATCGCAAAGTTATTTTTGCTAATAAATGCTAAAAGATTTAACGCGGATACGTGTTAAATTATGTCCTTGGTTTCGAGATCTTTTCAGGTGCAAGACTGCGGGTAATGTGTGGTTGGATCATCATCTCGATTGTCCATTATTTGAAGTGTCTTCAGGAATTTCGAAGGGTTTGATCATAGATTGTAATTGTTAATATATTTATGATGTTTTAGGACTTTGAATGATACAAATATTTTTCTAGATTCCAAGAATCGAATGATGTTCTAGCATAGTTTGAAGTCAAAGTATAGTTTTGAAAGATGTAAGAGTCCTAAGAGTGATGTCTTCTGTTAAGTCTTGACTTGGATTTCGTTTTGTCGTAATCAAATTTGGATGAAAATGGTTGTTTTGATTTCTATGAAAGAATGTATATTATTGTGAAGGTAGTGAGTATAGTTGATGATTGTTGAATCAGAGTTGAAGAATATAATCATATTAATTGTGAATTTATATATCTCTCGGGTATTACCTACCCGTTAAAAAAAAATTCACAAGTAATGTTTTGTACCAGAGAATTTTATTACAATCTTTATGAAAATATATGTACATATATATCTTTTTCAGATGTAATCATGAATTTAATAAGTCAATATAATATTAGACTCATTTGATTTTCGGTTTGAGCTAAAATAAGTAATCTCTAAAACGATTAGGAACCACATATTCTTCACAGAATATTAATGAAGTTATGGATCAATACTTCATTATTTATTCTTATATATATTTCCTTAGTTAATCATGCTGATACTCATTGAACTCTTGCTAACTTCGCAAGATATGAATGTTGTTTCCCAGTAAGCTTCGAGTACATTGAAGATGAAAGTGTAAAATCAAACATATTATTGAATAATACACTTGGTTTATTATAAAACGAAATTCATTGAATTGAAACAGGGATTGTAGTTAACGATGATTAAGTTGCTGACGAAGGACGTACATCATTGCATATTTGTAGTATGAATTTAAACGAGTAGTATCTACCCTTTTTCAATTCATACTTAATAGCTTAGTACGAAAAGATTTATTTTGGTTTCCGAATTCATATATATAAAATATTTATATAAATTCTTCAGAAGAATGAGTTAATACTTCATAACTCGTTGATGCAATATACGCGTTATTGATGATGTCCACGGTGATTCTTGAACTGGTGGAGCTTGTGATGTTAAAGTTGCTGATGATTCTAACGATGTTGACAGCACTGACTGTGTTGGTGAGGCTAAGGGTACTGCTGATGCTGTTGGTAAAACAAGTCTACCTTGTACCTTACGCATCATTCTTGTCGGGGTTTCTACTCTTCCTTTTATCATTTCTGTCCACTCATCTGATTTATGGTTAAGGCAGAAATAGGTAATCTCTATGTCTTTAGAGATTACATAATCACCATAGAATGTTTCTCCGATGAAGTTATGAATCAATACTTCATCGTTTGTTGTTGTTGGTACTTCTTGGTATCTATGGTGCGTGTGACGTTGATATCCGAGGTATGGATGGTGATATTGAGGCGTGTGATGCGGATGTGATTGTTGGTGGTGGTAATGATCCTGTTGATGTTGATGATGGTGATAACGTTGATACTGCTGGTGCTTAGGGTATTGAGACTTGCGATGTTGATGTTATTGACGGTACTGGTTATGCTGCTGATGGTGTTTGTAACCTTCGTACCGTATTCTCCAAAGCCACTACCCGAGTACGAAGCTCGTTGACTTCTTCTATTACACCGGGGTGATTGTCGGTTCGGACGAGCGGATAAATAAAATCTAGAATTTGATGTAGTATATAATCGTGACGAGATACTATGGAAATGAGAGAGAAAATGGTTTCTCGAACAGGTTCGCCGGTAAGTTCTTCAGGTTCATCGTCAAGGGGGCAATTTGGTGGATGGAAGGGATCACCTTCTTCTTGTCTCCAATGATTGAGGAGGCTACGAACCCATCCCCAATTCATCCAAAATAGATGATGACTGATTGGTTGATCCATTCCGGTCACACTGCTTTCGGAGCTTGAGTGGTATTCCATATTGGAATCCGAGGGACTTCAACTAGTGACGAGTTCCATTTCGTATGATTGAATAAAGGATTTTTCGATATGAAATGATTTTCCGACTATCGGGTGGTATTCTAATTATATAGAATATCCACATATAGAGAACAAAAGATCTCATAGATTACGGAGGGATTTACGAAATATGTCGGACAAAGTTTACAGTAACAGATACGCGTAGATATGAATTAGCAAATACGCTAAGATATGAATTTTGTCTATACACCATTCATGCAATGAATGCAGTAAGACGCGTTTAGACTTAAGATGATAAGCAGGTAATTTCCTATAGATGATAAGTAGATGATTTTCGACACAAAATGATAAGCAAAATTTTGACATGCAGACACGGTCAAAGTCCAGACTCACTAATGCAACCTAACGACTTATCAGTTAGACACACTAATGCAGACCTGGTTCGCTAAGACCACCGCTCTGATACCACATGAAACGACCCGACCCAATCCATAGGGACGAATACAATAACATATGATTACATCGCGAGGCATTTGACCTCTATATGATACGTTTTATAAACATTGCATTCTTTTGAAAAGATATACCATAAATGAATATTTAAAATTCAATGTTTTTGACATCTGATGATTTCTACATATAGACAATCACCGTAAATAATAGTTTAAAAGAATACTTCCGTTGACAATGCAGTCAAAATAAATACACGGTGATGATTTTGTGAATGCAATGCTTCCTCGAATAAAACATGTATGACTCCATGCACATGGTTTCTCTAACATATATTCAAACAGTGGAAGACTTCTAGGAACCTGAGAATAAACATGCTTTAAACATCAACATAAAGTTGGTGAGATATAGGTTTAATGCTAGCAGCGTTATAAATATAGACCACAAGATTTCATATACATAAACGTTTTAATAAAAATATTCTAAGTGGTTCAGCACTTGATAACCATACTTAACATTTAATCAACGTCGCATATTCCCTTTATTATGAAATCTCACTACACTGTACCAAGTGTAGTCACCGAAACGAAGTACTGTGCAACCGTTGAATACTGGTCGTCCAGTCCGGTTGGGGTTGTCAGGCCCGATAGATCTATCAACAGGATTCGCGTTTACAATACCACATGTAAATAGTAGTTACCAAGCTACAGGGAAGTATGCCAGTGGTACAACTCAACGTAGAATATATTTTTTTATCACTTGTGTCCATAACGTAAATCATAAAATGCATGTATTCTCATCCAGAAATATTTAGAGTTTAAAAGTGGGACTATATACTCACTTTTGCCTTGAAGGTATTTAACTCGACTTAGTCTCCGATAGATATCACGAACCTAACCATATATATATAATATATCAACATATTTTCTTTTCAAGTAATCGTTACATATATATATATATATATATATATATATATATATATATATATATATATATATATATATATATATATATATATATATATATACTTATACTTATAATACTTTTAATATTTTCTTAGTCCGTAGTTAGCAGTCCGATGTTAGTGGTCCACAATTAGTTGCTCAATAAAATAAATAAAGACCTCATCGTATTCGTATTGATCAGAATTAATCTCGACCCATGGTACCATGTTGTCAAATGACGTGTTGCGTACATAAAGTACCATGTTGTCAAATGACGTGTTGCGTACAATCATGAGGTCTTATGATTAATCTTCTCGTGTTGTTTACGGGTGGTCCTGAAATATATAAAATCAAATCAAAAGTAATTATATATAAAATATCATATTAATTAGAAAAGATATGATTAATTTACTTTATCTCCAAATATTTTCGTAGCTAAACTAGCTTCGGATACCCAATCTTGTTTTAGTCGTAGTTTCTTCATTACAACTCCGTTTTTGTTGGTTCAACTTGCCACTTCCTTGGATCGAGTCAAAATTTAAGAATATGAACTAAAAATACCTTAGTTTGTTTTTGAAATCACAGGTTATAGGTCAAACTTTGGTAAAACTTATGAAAGTGATCATTTTCCATCATAAAAACAACATTTAATGATCATTTTTCTAAAAATACTTACACTTTGAGTTAAACCATGAAATTTTTATGTGTTAACATATTCATAAGAAATATCATTTTTCCAGAACATGAACTTCCAATTCAAAGTTCAAGATGGTTTTTAATTATCCAACCCAAAACAGCCCCCGGTTGCACTCCGACGACGTAGATTCAGTTTTTAAGGTGTTCTTTGTAAAACCAAGTTATATCTTGTTAAGTTAGCATATCATTATGATATATTACAGGTCTTGAAGTGTTTTAAAAGTTAAGTTAGAAGGATCTATTTAGTTTGCAAACAAGTTTGAAATCATTCAAACTATGTTCTTGTTGTTAAAATTTTACAAGATAAAATAAGATAGCGATATAATTATGAATCGAACAAGATTATGAACAAGGTTACTACCTCAAGTTACTTGAAAAAATTTACTGTAAGAGATAAGAAAAAATCTTGGAATCAAAGAGTGGTGGAGTTAGATCAAAAGGTTGGAAGTATACTTCTTCAAATGGGTGGTTATTTTGATATGTTCTTGAAAGAGTTTTCTTATGGTGTTTAAGGCTTGTAATTGAAGCTAAATGATGGGGAAAATGCTTGGAGATGATCAAGTATGAAGTTAGGAGTATTTTGAGAGAGAAATGAGGGTGTAGGTATGAGAAAATGGAGTGAAGAAATGGTGTTCATTCATAAAAACGTTTTGAGTTTATAAAGAAAGAAAAGGATTCCTAATTTTGTTTTCTTACTAATAATTCATGCTACTTGACAAATCCTAGTTACCTCATATCTAGGGCAGTAATAATGTTGATTGGGATGTTGATTTTATGTGTATATACCAATAGTAAATACATATGGAAGCTGGGTATGATACGGGTACATATACCCTAGACATACGTATAGAAATCTTGAGGAAACGGAATGAGAATTCAAATATAGCTATCTTTTGTGAATATACTTATATTATTTTATGTATTTAAGTCCTTAAAAAGTGATTAAATACATTATATATACGATACATGTATAAGCATTATAGGTTATAAGTATATATATAAAAGAATGTTACGTATAGTTATCGTTTTGAAAACTTAAGTTAGTAGTTTCAAAATATACTTATATCTCATTGTCATTAATACACAATGAGATGTTAAACCATCCTTAGATCATGTTAAATATATATAAATACATATATATACACAAACGTATAATTATCGTATGTTATATAGTTCGTGATATCATCGGTCAAATTGGACGGTCAAACGTTGTGTAAAACTCTTTTCAAAAACACAAGTCTCAACAATTTGGATTGCTTATCATGTTGGTAAGGTTTAATTTATGTAAATATTTATCTCATAAGTATAAAACGATTAGAAAAATCCGGGTCGTTACACTCAGCCCAAAAGTATTGAAAAAGGGAACTATGAGACTCACAATGCAATAAACAAGTGTTTGTGTTGTTATTCGCGGTGTCGAAGCCAACGGATGAAATTCGATACATTGTACCTAAGTCAATTGGTTTAGGTCAGAGACTATATTATACTAAATATAGTGTTTAATTAAGTTTATGATCTGAGTTGGATAGTTTTACGCGTTCGTTTCGGTTTTCAATTTCGTACATTACATGTTGTTCATAGTTTAAGTTCTATATATTTTCTGATTTGAATCACCAATTTTACACAAGTATAAATCATTGAGTTTTTATTCAAATCTGATGATTTCACCTTTCAAATTTATCTTGTTGAGTCATCTAAATAACTATGTAAGTGTGGTATCTTAATTCAAAGTTTAAGTTAGTTAAAATGACCATTTTCCACAAGTATGCAAAACAGTCTTGTTTTACACTATAAGATCACAGCAAGCTTAAAAATAGCAAAACTTATTTGTTTTAATTGAAAATGTTACATAGGACATTTAAGATGTATATGAACACATGTTCAAAAGGAATCATCTCCATGTTGTCTTTAGCATAGTTTAACAATAATCTTTATGGTCAAAATCTTGTTACATCAAAATCATAGATCAACTTGAGGTAACCATTTCTCAATATTTACTCAATGAATTTTGGTGATTCAAATTTTGAGAGTTTCCTTTTTAAATCTAGTTTTCAGGAAAATAACTCATTTCTCCAGATTAATCTTTAATCTTGACTTATGCATGGTCTTTTGGACCATGGTCAGATTGGCTCAAATCTGGACCTTGAGTCACCAAATAAAAATGAAAAATGAATTTTTCTTTGAAAAAATCCATGAAAATTTTACTGGAAGTCATGAAAATATATATGAACAACATAACAAAATATGAGTTCCTGAAACCAAACATACATTGGTTTTAAGTCATGAACTTCAAGTAAAAAATGTTGGGTAGATTTAAGGATAATGTGTGTTCTTGAGTTTTAACCATTTTCTATTAATTTTATGTGTACAGATCTATAAGTTAAGTTGGTTATGAGTCTTATTACATATTAAAATTCATGTTTTGAAGTCTCATCTTGTTAGATCTAGAATAGTCATATGAACAATCATGGTGTTTGAAACACTATGCTCTAGCTTTTGCATCTAGTAGGATCTAGTTGATTAAGACCCTTATTATAACTTGACGTAATACTCAAAATAAAACTTGTAAATGATAGATCTCAGCCCTTAACATGTTTAGATAGTGGAAAAGCTCTTGACCAATCCTTGTGTGTTAGTAACACACTATGTTCTTGGCACTTACATCCTTTCTATCTTAAAAAGGGACTTGAAATAATTAAGAAATTCATAAGAATTTAATGTTGTACTTACAATTTTTGATGGTATTCTTGGTGAAGAAGATGAAGAAGATGAAGAAGATGATGATGATGAAGATATGAAGATGAAGATGAAGATGGGATGAAGGTGGTTGAAGATGATATAATGGTGTATGAATGTGGTCTTGAGAGAGAAGTGTTATAAAAAACATAAAAGATATGTATGTGTGTGTTTGTGTGGTGAACGACCAAAAGGAGGAAAAAGGGAGAAAAAAGGTCAATTTTCATGCAATCTAATTTAATTTCATGACTTGATATGTCTTGCATGATATTTGACTTTGTTAATTACATGCATATTAACCTTAATCTTGAGCTTAATTATCCTTAATACCATGCTCATGTAATTAGGATGGTTAAGTTTGCTAGTCATGGGTGTAATAAGCCTAATGTGTGTGTTTATGTACTAGCTTAGTGATAATGTAAGCATTTAACATGTTAACTTGTATTTTGCTAGTATAAGTCATGTACTTTATCTTAATAAAATACTTAGATGAGTTATACTACATTTATATAGATTACATGTTTATAAAGTGTAGTAATCTTTTTACTATAGTTGTAGTATGGACTAGGGTTTAAATAAAAGTGTGGTTTCATGAATGCTTATAAAAATCTAAAGTCCCGTTGAAAAGGTAAAAGAATTAACAAAAATACTTTGCGGTTTAGGTGTATACTTATACATTATTATAGTTCATAATGTATATGTGCAAGCATAAGGGTGTGTCTAAGGGTTTGTGTGATTGTATAAACCTCAACAAATATCCAAGACTCGAAAATAACAGTTTGCTTATCATTCCGGGAATTCTATACAATCGATTTAGTTTGAGAAAACTTAGTCGGAAAAGTTGGGGTAGTCACATTGTAGACATTGGCATGTTCCTCATCGGATTGTGAATCATCCGTCCAATTAAACCAAGTATCATTAACCGGTTTCAGCTCTCCACCAGTCTCCATAACCTTTGCCATCAACATTTTCTTCTTGTAGTAAGCTACATCTTTCTTCTTTGGCATTTTCCATTCACGAGAGAAATGGCCAGCTTTGCCACAATAATAGCAGAGTGATTCTTCCTTCTTGGAATCTTCAGAATGTTGAGGTTTTGAGTAATCAGGTTTCTTTTAGTAAGAGAAAGAAGATGAATTCTTACTTTAGTTGCTTAATTTGCCTTTAAACTTGTATTTGTTTAAAGCTTTGGTGAACATAGCAGCCATCTTGACTAGTTCAAGGTGTGAATCATCAACATCTGAAAGATTGAGTCCTTCAAAATTAGTTGACTCTTTAACAGGAACTTTCTTTGATAAGCTTTTGGAAGTAGTGTAAGATTTACTCTTCATCTTAGCAATGAGGACAAGTGGATCACCCGGAGAAGACTCCTCTCTTTCATCTTGAAGTTTAGAAATGGCTGGCTGATAATGCATAAGGACTCCGACAAGCTCATGAATATTCAGCTTATTAATCTCCTTGATTGAATGATGGTTCCATAAGGAAGCCAATCAGAACTGAGCTTTTTGAGATACTTCATGTTGATCTCAGCATGCACCTTAGTACTCTTGCACTTTTTCATCTCATTCAGAGCACCATTGAAATGTGTGTAGGCATCTCTGAGAAGTTCTTTAGGTTCCTGCTTGAAATCTTCATAAAGTCCTAGGGCCTTATTCAGCTTAGTATCATCAGTCATGTGATATCCTTCTTGTTGTCTTTTAATCACATCCCATATATCCTTAGCAGATGTGTTGCTATCAACATATTCAAACAAATCATATGGGATAGCTTGCATGATGATGTTTTTGGCCTCAATATCACCCTGAGCCCGCTCACATTTTTCACGAGAAAGTTCATAGACTGGTATAGGTAGACCGGTTTTCGAATGAAATTCAGTAACTAGTCCATCTCTCAAAGAAGCACAAATTTACTTTGCCTTCTCACCCTTGTAGTCTACGTGTTGAATGATACGATAGAGCCACTACTAATACTTATCATCAAACAATACAGGAGGTCTGGAATCGGATCCAATGAATAAATTATCTTGAGTAGACATTCTGACAAAATCTAAGGTAGATTCGGTAATAGATTCGGTGAATCACAAAAATCCAAGATTCCGAATCAAAATCTAACAATAAACAAGGTTGTGTCAGATTTGGGTTCAGTGTCAGATTCGGTTTCAGTAACTGTAGCAGATGCGGGTTCGGAATTAGTTTCGATAAAATCAGATTCTGTAAAGAATCACAAAAAAATGATCTGTATGCTTAACACTTGAATTGGGTTCGGTAACCTTTCTACAAAAGGCAACAAGTTAGTAATAAGTGAAAAACAAATCTACCGAATGTAAACTGAATGTCAATTGTAGCAGTCGATATGCCAAATCTAAGTCTGAAACTTAGAGAATTGATTGAAAATTTGTTGAAACCACTTGAATTGGCTGCATATAACCTAACTGAATGTGACTGAATCACAAACACACCACAATCAGCAACATCTTAATTGAATTTATGAGTTGAATCAGATTCGATGATGTTGGGATTTAACAAGTTCATATATCTTAAAACCTTTTAAGAATCATAAAACCGGAAGCGTGTAATTACCAATTAACTTGTTAATCTTTAAACCAATTTAAAGTTAAATCCCAATTGGATCAAGTTGTGAACATAAGCTTACAAATTAACAAGAAAAGATAGAGTTTCAATACCTCCTTAAACTAAGTTTAAGGGCTGTCCAAAATGGCAGTAGGATGATGAACAAAAGTATAGAACTTCAAGATTTTGATCCTCCAACAACACCCCTATTTTAGCTAGACTTTATAACCTCAACACCCTTGTTAATCTAGCTTGAAACCCACTTCTTTGAGCTGGAAATTTTGGCCAGCAGCAACAACAAAAGATGATGATGAATGCTAGCTTCTAATGGTGAAACCTCAAGAGATAATACCCCAAACTTTTACCCAACACCTAATGCTATGGTTAGGATTTATTGTCACTTGAAAACAAGCTTTCAAACAAGCTCAAGAACCCTCTCCTCTAGCTGAAAGTTTCGGCCAGAATGCAGCTCACCAAGGCATGAGAGTGTTTTTCTTGTTGTGGTTATGTTTGAATGCATGTCTTGAAAATTACTTGAGTCAAAACATGGGTATACAAGTTAAGCATGTGTATCTTATATTGTGCCACATTAAAAGTAGTAAAATAAGCATGGGTGAGACCCCCTTGGTCTCAACAAAACCGTCCCCCATGGGGAAATGTTACAAAATTATGTAACTTGCATTATTTAATAAAACTTGTTACATATCATGTCATGCCCTTTTATTACTTACATTTTATAAAACAATTATGAAATGTATCACAATATAACTTACTTTAACTTGTAAATATTTGAATGCTTATCATATAAATTATCCTAATAATTTATCTCAAGTAATAATATTTTAGAAAACCGATTTTCTAAAATTCAAGTGTCGCATATTTATTCAACGACCCATTCGTTAAGATTAAATACATATAAGGTGTTGGTAAGTTTGTTATTGGGTATGACCCGACTTGGATCATAACACGTCAGCCACGTTAATTTAATATGTCTCTCGGGCATACGAAATACCTTCAATCTCCCACTTGCATGAGAAACATAAGAAATTAATGCAAGTGATGGATACAGCCTAACACACCGTCCATCACCCCTAATATGTTATGACTTTGTGCCATTCAATAACATCATCCCTTTCGAGTTCCCATCTCGATTATGATTAGGTGAATCTTTCATTATATCCTTTTGTCCTAGATGTCATGTTAAATCCAAGAGATATAGAGTGATCACTCTCTTATAGATTTAACTTTATCAGGCCTTAGACATCTGACTCTCAACGAATAAGAGGGACAAATTCCATCTTGACTACATACGTCCTAGACACTACACCTTGTACCACACCTGAAGCCTCCCTTATGAGCTACCTTCTCAGAATAGCGAAGGAAAGAATCAAGGTACGATATTCAGTGAATATCTGAACCCAATATGTATCTCAGGTCAGAGGATACAGTGATATTCTCCTTTACTCAAGATTACATGTGATCAACCACAAAAGCTCCATACAGTAAATCTTGAGAGCGGGTCTTCCAATATTTGTATCCCAAAAATATCTATGAACCTTGGTAGCAACCTTGCCCCACATTCAACCTATGAACGTATACCAATCCAAGTTCATAATAGTCTAAACCTCACACTTGTTCCCACAAATGTGATCGACTACGGAATTTAGAATAATAACTTATTCATGGATAAAATATGCAAAATAGGAACTTAACTCAAAATAAATTAAACCATAATTATATTAATGAGTTTGAATCACTTCGTTCCGTTACGAAACTTGAAACAGATCATGACCAATCACTAGAATATCGAAGCCCTAATGCACAAACATGTCCTTCATGTTTTGCTCCATATAAGAGTTTCGTGAGTGGATCCGCTATGTTATGATCTGTGTGAACTTTGCGAATACATATCTTTCCCTTTTCAACTTCATCCCTAATGTAGTTGAATCTCCGCTCAATGTGACGGGTCTTTTGGTGAGCACGAGGTTCCTTGATTTGAGCAATCACACCTTCGTTGTCACAAAAGATCTCAAGAGGGTCTTGAATGGTTGGGACCACTCCTAAGTCGTCGATGAATTTTTTCATCCATGCAGCTTCCTGAGCTGCCAATGAGGCGGCAATGTACTTCGATTCTGTAGTGGATAATGCAACAACATCTTGTTTTGAACTCTTCCAAGAGACCGCACCTCCATTTAATGTAAAGACATAACCAGATTGTGATCGAGAATCATCTCGATCAGTTTGGAAGCTCGCGTCCACGTAACCTTTTACAGCGAGTTCCTCCTTACCAGACCCGTATATAAGAAACATATCCTTAGTCCTTCTAGGGTATTTCAATATACTTTTAACAGCAATCCATTGACTGTTTCCTGGGTTTTTCTGGTATCTACTTGTCAAGCTAAGAGCGCATGACACATCCGGTCTAGTACATATCATTGCATACATGATTGACCCAATAGCTGACGCGTATGGGACATTCTTCATTCTCTCATGTTCATCTTTTGTGGTGGGGCACTGAGATGAACTGAGAAGTGTTCCTCTTTGAATAGGTACCAAACCCTTCTTAGAGTTCTCCATCTTGAACCTTTTCAAGACCTTTTCAATGTATGCGCTTTGACTCAAACCTATCAATTTCTTGGATCTATCCCTGGAGATCCCAATCCCCAAAATGTATTTTGCATCTCCAATATCCTTAATGGAGAAGCAACTTTTTAGCCAAGTCTTAACTCCTTGCATTTGCGGAATATCATTTCCAAATAATAATATATCATCCACATATAGTACAAGGAATATGACAGAGCTCCCACTAGCTTTCTTGTATACACAAGCTTCATCTCCATTTTTAATGAAGCCAAATTTCTTGGCTTCCTCATTAAAACGATGATTCCACATTCTAGAAGCTTGTTTCAGTCCGTAGATTGACTTCTTTAGTTTACATACTTTGTCAGGATGTTTTGGATCAACAAAACCTTCAGGCTGTACCATATAGACATCTTTCTCAAGATATCCATTTAGGAAAGCGGTTTTGACATCCATTTGCCATATCTCATAATCATAATGTGCAGCAATGGCAAATAATATCCTGATAGACTTTAGCATTACTACAGGTGAAAAAGTTTCATCATAATCAACCCCTTGAGTTTGAGTGAAACCTTTTGCTACAAGTCTAGCTTTGTATGTATCTAAGTTTCCATGTATGTCGGTTTTCTTCTTGAAAATCCATTTACAATCAACTAACTTGGAGCTAGTAGGTTGTATAACCAATTCCCAAACTTGGTTGTCATACATGGATTGCATTTCAGCTTTCATGGCTTCCTGCCATTTATCTTTATCAATCCGTGATAAAGCATCTTGGTAGTTTGTTGGTTCATCCAAATCAACCATATAGCAACCATCTATGAGATACCCATATCTCTCAGGAGGGTTACTAATTCTACCATATCTACGAATGTTTTGTATACCTTGATCACCCATGTGGTCATTCTCAACATTTTCATGTTGAGTGCTAGTGTCAACCAATTGTGTATCATCTACTTGATCTTGAACCTCTTCAAGATCTATCTTCCTTTCACTATTTCCTTCCAGAAGGAACTTAGTTTCAAGGAATTCAGGCTTCCGAGCAACAAATACATTCTGCTCGGATGGATCATAGAAATAATATCCCATATCATCCTTGGGATATCGTATGAAGATACACTTCGTGGATCGAGCATTCAACTTATTAGGGACGTTACGCTTAGGATAAGCTTCACATCCCCATACCTTTAAGTATGATAGAGATGGAGGTTTACCAAACCATATCTCATGAGGTGTTCGTTCCACTTTCTTGGTTGGGGCCATATTTAAAATACGAGCCGCGGAGCATAGACAATAACCCCAAAATGATAGAGGTACGAGCTTCTTGCCATCATAGATCGAACCATATCCATTAGGGTTCGGTTTCTCCTTTCGGACACTCCATTAAGTTGGGGTGTTCCTGGTGGAGTAAGTTGTGAGATAATCCCACAACTCCTAAGATGATCTTGGAAGGCATCGCTTAGGTATTCACCTCCTCTATCGGTACGAAGTACCTTAATTTTCTTATTGAGTTGATTTTGTACTTCGTTTTGATATTCCTTGAATGCTTCAAAAGTTTTGTCCTTGTGTCTTAATAAGTAGACATATCCGAAACGACTGAAGTCATCAATGAAAGTAACGAAGTATCTTTCACCATTCCTAGCTATGGGCTTAAAGGGTCTACATACATCCGAATGTATTAACTCCAATAAGTCCTTAGCCCTTTCATAGGTCCCTTTGAAAGGTGCTTTAGTCATTTTGCCCTGCAAACAAGATTCACATACATCAAATGAGTCAAGTTCATTTGATTTCAAAAGTCCATTCTTTTGAAGTGTATGTATTCGATTCTTGTTTATGTGACCAAGGCGACAATGCCATAAGTAGGAATCACTCAAATCCATTTTGAGCTTCTTGGTGCTTGCTTGGTATATTGAGCTATCGAATGATGTGTTATCATGAACCAATTCATAAATACCATTCAAAGGCGAGGCCTTAAAATAGAACATATCATTCAAGAAAACATGGATATTATCATTGATAAAATTAAGATCAAAACCACATTGTCTTAAACGGGAAACAGAAATAATGTTTCGTGTTAAATCAGGTGCATACAAAACATTTTTCAATATAAGCTCCAAACTACTTGGAAGCTTTAAAACAAAGTCTCCTTGAGCTTTTATGTGCACCTTTGCACCATTTCCCATGTAGAGACTTGTTGTTCCCGCATTCAGTTTACTTCTTATGAACCCTTGCAATGAATTGCAAATATGAGTTCCACATCCTGTGTCTAATACCCATGTATTAGAAGAAGTAATACTAAGCTCAACGTATATCATGTATACATTACCTGAGGTTTGCCCTGCATCCCTCTTTGCATTCAACTCCTTTAGGTAGACCGAACAGTTGCGTTTCCAGTGACCTATCACACCGCAACAAAAGCACGGATCTTTCTTGGGGTTTGCTTGTCTGGCACCCTTTTGCCATTTAGTGTTGTTGGTTGGGGCAACCATCTTCCCTTTTCCTTTGCCCTTGTAGGTGGGTCCTTTCTTCTTAGCCACCTTTGGCTTGGAAGAGGATTCATCCTTGGATCCACCTTCTCTGATCATGAGCATGGGTGAAGCCTCTTTACCCATGCTTGATTCATCCGTCCTTAGCATGACATGTAGTTCGTCAATGATCTTATCCCAATCATTCATGCTGTAATTCAACACGCATGTGTCAAACCTATTTGACAAAGAGTTGAGGATAAGGTCTGTGGTTAATTCATTAGACACGGGACTGTTGAGACGGTGCAATCGATCAATGAGGCTTTTCATCTTTAGTACATTAGATGAAACGGATTGGGAGTTATTTTCCTTTTCGAGGATGGACCTCAATGATAGGTTATTAAAGTTGATTGGTGCGTGTGGAATGTTGTTGTTATTGGCGGCCATCTACAAAATTTAACAAAGTTCATTTAAGTATTGATTTTAATTTAACATTCAATACCCTTTTAATCCAATTGATATATTAAATTTTAGAATCCAACGGTAAACCAAATTTCGGTTAGGTGACCTTTATCCCATTATTTGATCTAGCTAGGTAGTCATTATATGACAATTGCAATCCTTTTGCAACTTCTAATGTATGGGATCATGCAATCCTTTTGCATGGCATATTTATCCCATCAACGCCTATTTGTTCCTCATGCTTCGGTGACCCTAAGTTCATGATTCCCAAATCAAGTCGTCCTACTTGTGTAAACGTGTAAACTTAACATACAAATGGTTAGGTGACCTTTATCCCACAAGTATGTCAAATTCACCTTAACCACATAATTTGTTCATGACGGTTAGTTGACCTTTATCCTATCATGAGTTCCCTAATATGTTCAAGTGTCACACAAAAGGATGGCGTTAAACTTGTTGCCTTGTTTGTAAAAGGGATTTTAAGTTTTCGTTTAATTCTAGTTTGAGAAAACTTTTATGCCATACACCAACATGCATTTAGTGTATGGTACTTATGAAAAACCAATTTCATGTTTTGTAATTGAGCCAATTACTTGATATAAACCATTTTATATACGTTAACCTTTTTTTTTTTTTTTGTTCTTAATAACCATTTATTAAGGGTTTTGGTTGCTATTTTAATTTAACCATTTAAATTGCCGTTTTGCATGTACTTAGAACGTCTAATTTAACCAATTAAATTGTCGTTTTGTTTGTTGTTATCTTGTGATTAATTGTATCAACCAAACATACAAAACAATAATCATACAAACAACCACACATGCAAAATTAGTATGTTCACAATCTAGCCATTTTGGTGGACATTTGTTTAGCCGAAAACAAATGTCACCGGGTAAGGGTTAATCATACAAAGTAGGAGATTTCAAATCTCCCACTTAATCTTGCATCCATATGCTCCTTGTGTTCTTCAAGTCTTCATCATCTTGTATCTTCATTTTACAAAATATGTATCCTAATACATTTTATCTAGAAAATGAAATACAACTTATTCTATTTTACATATCAAATGTAAAACAAATTACATAGCCAAAATAATAATTATTACATGCCAATTGAATGAATAATATTACATACCAAATGAATATAACAAATCAACCAAATATAGCATGCAATCAACACAAGGTCAAGGCTAGGATTGTGAACTTTACATACAACAAATATGACCAATTTGCAAGTTCCAAACCCTCTTGGAACCTCTTTCAAATTCGGCCAAGCTTACAAACCCACCCAAACCCATTTGTTTTTGCAATCTACATTCATGCATGTTAGTAGATTGCAAATATAGTGGGTTTTAAACAACAATTCGAAGCATATTTCAACAACTTCGGCTCTAGATACCATTGTTGGGATTTAACAAGTTCATATATCTTAAAACCTTTTAAGAATCATAAAACCGGAAGCGTGTAATTACCAATTAACTTGTTAATCTTTAAACCAATTTAAAGTTAAATCCCAATTGGATCAAGTTGTGAACATAAGCTTACAAATTAACAAGAAAAGATAGAGTTTCAATACCTCCTTAAACTAAGTTTAAGGGCTGTCCAAAATGGTAGTAGGATGATGAACAAAAGTGTAGAACTTCAAGCTTTTGATCCTCCAACAACACCCCTATTTTAGCTAGACTTTATAACCTCAACACCCATGTTAATCTAGCTTGAAACCCACTTCTTTGAGCTGGAAATTTTGGCCAGCAGCAACAACAAAAGATGATGATGAATGCTAGCTTCTAATGGTGAAACCTCAAGAGATAATACCCCAAACTTTTACCCAACACCTAATGCTATGGTTAGGATTTATTGTCACTTGAAAACAAGCTTTCAAACAAGCTCAAGAACCCTCTCCTCTAGCTGAAAGTTTCGGCCAGAATGCAGCTCACCAAGGCATGAGAGTGTTTTTCTTGTTGTGGTTATGTTTGAATGCATGTCTTGAAAATTACTTGAGTCAAAACATGGGTATACAAGTTAAGCATGTGTATCTTATATTGTGCCACATTAAAAGTAGTAAAATAAGCATGGGTGAGACCCCCTTGGTCTCAACAAAACCGTCCCCCATGGGGAAATGTTACAAAATTATGTAACTTGCATTATTTAATAAAACTTGTTACATATCATGTCATGCCCTTTTATTACTTACATTTTATAAAACAATTATGAAATGTATCACAATATAACTTACTTTAACTTGTAAATATTTGAATGCTTATCATATAAATTATCCTAATAATTTATCTCAAGTAATAATATTTTAGAAAACCGATTTTCTAAAATTCAAGTGTCGCGTATTTATTCAACGACCCATTCGTTAAGATTAAATACATATAAGGTGTTGGTAAGTTTGTTATTGGGTATGACCCGACTTGGATCATAACACGTCAGCCACGTTAATTTAATATGTCTCTCGGGCATACGAAATACCTTCAGATGAGGCAGTTAATATACCGAATGTAGATCAAATCACTGAATTGTGATCAAATAATGAAATCAAACCGTCAGATAGATGCCTAATCACCTCACGAACACAAGTGAATTTGTTTATTTTCAATTGAATATAAAAACAAGCCTGAATTTACTGGATGTAAGAGTTTTAGCCACGAACTCTACAAAATAGCTTGATTCTTCATAATTGATATTGTAAAGTTGTTCTGTTGATCGAAAAAGTTTCAAATACATCTAATAAACCTTCGCTGAGCTTTTCACACAAATCTGAACGTCAGGTTATCAAATTCGACATTGCCAAATCTAATTCAATCTAACCTAATGTGTTAAGACCTTGAAATCTTTGAACTCTGGATCGATATAGTGATGTAGAATCACTTCCTGGAAGCTCTGATACAAAATGATAGGTTAGATCATGATGATAGTTGAAGAAATAAGAGATAGAATGAGATTCGGGTGAACAGTAAACATATTCAGTATTAGAGAGAAATTTGGTTACAAGATATTCCACAGCTTCTTAAACTCAGTTATAATGCAATGACTATCTAATTAGGACTACTTAGGTTCCTTATATAGCCCTATTTTAAGGAACCATCTATTTAGCTTGTTTCGCAATAACACTATCTAACTTTGGGGTAATAACAGTAGCGGAAAAGTAAATAGTTTCAAAGTTATTATAATCCAATTAAAATAAACCAGTACGATAAGTTTTAAAGAAAAACAAATTAAATGCAGATAGATACAGACTCCACATAGCCATATAAATGTATCATATTGATCAAACAACATCTAGTTACCTAAGACAAAGCATGCTTAAAAGTGTCGACACAATGGTTGAGTGAGTTCGTAGGTTTAACTTAACAAAATAGTATAGATTATGGACCACAAGATTTCAGTTTCAAAAGCGATATAACCATATCAAAAAGTATGCTATGAGGCTTAATATTGAAACTAAACATTGAACCCTTGACGCTTTATTATTGACGTCGATTTCTAATTATTATATAACCATTTGACTAACGGTCAATGGATAAGGCTCGTTAAACCCAATAGATCTATCCACAATAATCAGGCTTAACATGACGAACCTGATAATTAATGATTTTAAAGTATGGATTTACATTGTAAAAACATGTATAAAGAAAAAGCATAAGTTGCATATAGTTCAAGTATTTGTGTCCAACACGTAAAACAGTTTCAAAAACAAAGCATGTGTCTTACCCCCTAGTTGTAAAATAGTTAAAAATTAAAAGTGTGGATATGAAACTCACCTTAATAGCACATCGACAATAAACAAGTAGCAGTAGTAGAAATAAAGTCTCAAGCAGTCAACCTAATAATAAGGTTCGGGTCAGCTATAGTAATCATCATCATCGTTATTGTTTCGTGTTTAGCATTTATTATATATTTATAACTCATATATAATATTTTACATTAATACATTTTATATTATTCATATAAATATATATCGTACGTTTAATAAATGATTTATTAAGTATAATAAAAAATTTACTATTCTTAACAGTATATAAAAATAATTCTTTTATTTATATATAACGTTTACAGTTATAACGAGTTAGAATATCTGCGTATTACAAAAGTTGACACGTATATTAGTAATAAAAGAGTCATAACTAAAGTATTACTATAATTTATAAATGATATTTATTATTAGTTTAGAAAAGAGTATAGTTACATATTATATATTTTATAAAGAGAACGTTTGTATATTTGTTTATCCATAAAAGTGAGTCTAGTATTATAGTACCACTTGGTTAATATAGTTGTGTATAAGAATTATCTTTATACAATAGTTATATTAATTTAAAATAAATAATATATTTATACTCGTTATAAGTAAAACAAATTAAATAATTATAAAGAAGAATTTAGACATTGATATACCGCATCACGAAGTTGATACAACGTATCAAATAGGAGTATGATGTGCCGCATCATGATAAGTGATGCGCCGCATCACTCCATGTGATGTGCCTCATAACTACTCATGATGCACCGCATCTTATTTTGTTCATATTGCATGAATGGTTTTGTTGACGATGCGTCGTATCGTTATACGATACGTCTTATTGTATTGTATATATTCGAGTGTTTTTACGTGTTCGAATATTGAAAATATAACCTTAATATTTACGAATAGTAATAATAATATTAAAGTTTTAATCGTAAAATTTTAGAGTTTAAGGATTATACCTTCGACGAAAAGAAAATGAAGCAAGCAGCATCAATATTAGTCAAATGACTTTTGTGATTTGGGTTTCTGGGTGTCGACAAAACAGATAATGAGATAGATGGGTTTAATGATTTTTAGGGTTAGGGATATAGGGTATTTATAGAAAAGTAATTAAAGTTAGAATAGGATTATGATAACTTGGGGATTAAGTAGGAATATTCTAGAAACTTTAATATATATTTATTGTTATTTCATGTATTATCATTACTATTATTATTATTATTATTAGTATTATTATTATTATTATTATTATTATTATTATTATTATTATTATTATTAATTATTAATTATTATTATTATTATATATATATATATATATATATATATATATATATATATATATATATATAAACATATATATTTATTTAACGCATTATTTATAAGAATGTACATTTTAGTCCATGATAGTTTAGTTCCTTTATTCGTTTAATTACGTTAATGGTGATGATTATTGTCGTTAATCGGGATACTAAAAATCGTTTAGTCAAAACAACTAAGTCTCGGTTTCATAGTCGGAGTGTTCTAGTTGTTCAAAAATAGCAGGTTAACATGCAATACATATTAAAGTTTATTCCTCCAAATAGTCTAGGACACAAATGCTAAGTAAAAGTTTCATCTTAACCTAACGGTCAATAACTTCTTAACTAAAAAATAAATGATTCAAGTAATGGTCGCTAACTATTTAACGGAAAAAGTTGATGAAAAAGTCAGGTTGTCACAATTGTCTAGTGTCTATTGGGTTAAAATCCCACACTTAGTGATAAGCTACAATGCAGTTTATTTAGTGCATAAAATTTAGAGCTAATAACGAGTAAAGAAAAACGAGTATTACCCTAAAACTAGCGAGGATGCGGTTGAAGAAACTTACTGACTGAATAAGGCAGGTGGTTTCAGCAAAATCGTATATTCCTTCCTTTATTCATAGGTTTATTTGTCATCACTTATTATCTTCTATTCTACTTTATTGCACGGGTTGCCTCCCGAGAAGCGCTTTTGTTTAAGATCGTTTGCTTATCCATTGCCATATATTCCATGGGGGTGTAAACATTTCCATCTGATAGATGTCTTCGTAAAATAGAAGGTGAACATATCTTGGTGGATAGATCCTTAAAATGTTTTGGATTAATACGTTGAGTAGATCTAGGATTTCTCTTGATGATCTTCCAAAGACGAGAAATTGAGTTTTTGTTAATCATGACAAATCCTGAAGTCCAAGGAGAATAGAATCAACGGCTCTACTGACGGTTCCATCATCGACCATAGAGGTAATTGTTTATCATCTTGGGTGCTCAATTATGTGGTCTTAAATGAATGCAAAAAATTGTATCTTTATAATCTCGAAGTCTTCAAATTTTGGATCTCCAAAAAAAGAGTTTTTTGTCTTACATAGATTGTGTAAGAGTCATAGTTTGTGCGAGGCGAATATGATTCCTGACTCAAGTTGTAAGGTGACTGCTTTGCTATAGATCTCTCGGCATCTGGCTTTGAAGGTGAAGCTCAAATCTATAGACTCATTGAAGATACGCCTGAGTTGGTTAGTCACGAATGTGGCTAATTTGACACGGGTAGGATCCAAATGGGAGAAAGGATTATTGCGTCTTTCCTCTTCCAATACTACCGATCTTAATTCTTAGAAAATCAGATCACCGTGGTAATCTAGTGTTACGTAGATCACTAGCCTTGCTGGTATGCTTTCAAAATCATCCCTTGCTAAGAGAACGAATAAAGGCGTTTCGATCAGCTTCATAAACTGTTTACGTAACAATCTTTTGGATGAAGGGTGTCACATGAGAAGCAACTCGTTAAATAGTAAGATAAGACAACCCTTTAACCTCAGCTATTTATAGTGAGCTGGATAGAGAAATAGGTGCTTGACGAAGACTAACTTTATGGGGTGATGGAGGTGGAAGGTCATCATCAGACTCATCACCATGATCATCACCATTTTTACCTTCGTCCGAAGTCTTAGAACCAATGTTATCTTCATCAGCAGAAGATGAACCAGTATCAAGATCTACTGATTTGTTAGCAGTACCAGTACCCTTAACAGTACCATTATCAGATAATGAAGAATCAGAGGGTACTGGTAGATCAACACCATGAAAAGTCTCTAGTCTCTTGGGAGTAGAAATAATCACTTTACCTTCAGCATTAACAAGTATTTATAGAGGTAACCAAGACCCAGTAGATGGAGCAGCAGCAGTAGGTGAAACAATGAAGTTCGAATAAAGATGCTTTGAAGTGTCAGTTGAGTTGAGTTTATCCAATATATCCACTTGATCACCTTGATCAAGATACTGCAGTAGTTCCAGTAATTCTACATCAGGTAGCTGATGAGTTGCAACGTATGCACTGGAAGGATCAATAGTGAGTTGGTCAACCAGATAGGCAACCTTGGGAGCCACCATTGCTCCTTTGTGGATAACTCTTGGAACTACCTCTTTAGGATCTGGTACTTGACACACATAAGGCTGTTCAGTAGAATCAGCAGCCTTAGTATCAAAAATCATTTCAACATCAGATGCATCAACAACATTTTTTAATGCTACATCCTTATCAACATGTACGAAATCCTCCACAAAACCTGTAACAAAAGCATCAAAAACACAAGAACCAGTTAAGTAAGCAAAATCTAATCAAACAAATTTGACTCAATAATTGCATCTTACGTTAGTCTTTGGGGAATGACGTGTATTTTAGTTAGTCCTTCGATTGAGATAGAGTGGGTTGCCTGTAAGTGCAGCTGTGACTCTGCTACTCATTGGGGCACGTATTGACTCATATTGTGTAAGATATTTGTCAGGTTTAGATGTATTAGCATGACACTCATCTTTATTATCTAAGTTACAGCAGGCTACTGCAGTTGCTTGAGCTGGCTCAACACGATGAAGAGCTGGATCAAGTCTGCTTTCAGGGTGAGGTATGATCTCTGCTAGTTGTACTCTCAGTAGCAGATATTTTTCAAAGTATGTTTTATAAATGTGTGGATGTTGAAAGGACCCGTCCTAATCCATCTGGACGAATACATTATATTTGGTTACATCGCGAGGTACTTGACCTCTATATGATACATTTTACAAACATTGTATTCGTTTTTAAAAGATAAACTTTCATTTCATCGAAAGTTGACGGCATGCATACCATTTCATAATATATCCAACTATAATTGACTTAATAATAATCTTAATGAACTCAATGACTTGAATGCAACGTCTTTTGAAATATGTCATGAAAGACTCCAAGTAATATCTCTAAAATGAGCCAATGCACAGCGAAAGATTTCTTTCATACCTGAGAATAAACATGCTTTAAAGTGTCAACCAAAAGTTTGGTGAGTTCATTAGTTTATCATAATCAATCATTTTTATCATTTTAATAGACCACAAGATTTTCATTTCCATATCTCATAAATATACGTCCCATGCATAGAGATAAAAATCATTCATATGGATTGAACACCTGGTAACCGACATTAACAAGATGCATATAAGAATATCCCCTATTATTCTGGGACATCCATCGGACATGATAAAAACGAATTCGAAGTACTAAAGCATCCGGTACTTTGAATGGGGTTTGTTAGGCCCAATAGATCTATCATTACGATTCGCGTCAATTAGTAGATCAGTTTACTAATTCTTAGGCTACCAAGCAAAAGGGGCATATTCGGCTTCGATCATTCAACCATAGAATGTAGTTTCGATTACTTGTGTCTATTTCGTCAAACAGTTATAAAAAACAGCGCATGTATTCTCAGTCCCAAAAATATATATTGCAAAAGCATTTAAAAAGGGAGTAATGAAACTCACGATACTGTATTTTGTAGTAAAAATACGTATGCCGATACTGAACAATGCAGGGTTGGCCTCGGATTCACGAACCTATATTATTTATATATGTATTAAAACATATTCTTGTACTCAAATAAATATATATATATATATATTATTATTAGTGATATAATTTTTATATTAATAATTTATATATATTTCATTATTTAATTAAATGTATTCATTTTATATATTGAAAATAAAAAAATAAAAGTATTAATATGGTTAAGTTATGTAATATATATATATATATATATATATATATATATATATATATATATATATATATATATATATATATATATATATATATATATATCATTTGTTTGTTGAAACTAGTAATTGTAATAATACTAAAATAATATTTGTAATGGTAAAATGATAATATTGATATTTCTTAATATTACTAATAAAATAATAACGTTAATAATTATACTAGTGAAAAATATAATAATATTAATAATAATGACAGTGATATTAGTAATAAACTTAATAATTTATTTAAAATATTATTTAATCATTTTTGAAATAAAATTTGTATCTATAATCTCTATATTTATAATTCTAGTAATAATAATAATAAAATAATAAAAATGATAATATTAATTATTTTCGTAATAATATCGGTATTCTTAATCTTTTATATACATATACTTCTATGCATCGTGTTAACATTTTTATAATCTTTTATATCCATATGGTCATCTTAGTATATTTATGATCATAATCATAACATAGTAAATTTCATTTTTTTACACAAATATCATTATATTATTATTAAGGTTACGATTTATAAGAATATTAACAACAATATTAAAAGCAATAATAATAATAATAATAATAATAATAATAATAATAATAATAATAATAATAATAATAATAATAATAATAATAATAATAATAATAATAATAATAATAATAAGTAAAATAAGAGTGTATACCCTCTAAGAAGCTTTTCCTAAAAAGAAATGCCCTGGACTGGGATCGAACCCAAGACCTCCTGCTTAAACAAACCCTCCCAAACCACCTGCTCTACCTCGTTTTTCTGAATTAATCCCGAATTTATATAATATAATCTATATAACCGTCAATCCATTTTCTTCTTCCTCTAAAATTTGGCCCAACAGATTTTAACAGCCCATTAATCAATTTATTAGGCTTGACCTTCATTTAAACAGCCCAACTGATAAACATTTGGCCCAACAGTAATTTTATAAGCCCAAGAATTTGCTAGCCCAATTGTATTTATGAAATTGTTTTCAGTTTGATGATTGAGTGGGTGTGGGGTTTGGTTTATAAAAAAAAAGAGACAACGATTACAGCAGCCTTATACGACTGACCTCATCGTCTTCTTTACCTACGCTGCTCATCATTATTATCCTTATTCTCGTGACCCATCATGCTCCATCACTATTGTTATCATTATTGTAATCGAACCAGAAGGAAGCAAGCCTGTTTGCGAGTAGAAGTTACATCACCAAGAGAGAAAAATAAATGGCGTTTTGTTTTGGAGTTTGGTGTCTAACCGAAACAGATGGAAGGCAGCAGCATACATTAGTAATGGTGATGATGGTTGTTGTTAGCAGGAACAGAAAGGTGAATCAAGCTGCAGTTAATAGTGAAGTAGATAGTAGTTCAGATTTAGAGAGGGTTAGAGAGAGAAATAGTGAGAGAGAGAGAGGGAATTAGGTAGTAGTTATTCGTGGTTTCAATCGAATTAGAAACAGTGTCGAGTTGATGATGGAGATTGAAGTTAAAAGGTGAAGATCAATGAGGAGATGATGTGGTGGTTGATTTGTGATGGTGATGGGTTACTTCGGTTCTTAACAGAAACATAATCATAATACAAATCACAAGCTATGGCTTGGTGATAGTGAAATAAGGTGGTGTTTAAGAGGTGATAGTCTTGAAGTGGTGTTCGAAAGAAGTAAAAAACAGAAAAATTTGTAGCTGCTCGTGATGGTGGTCGATGGTGTTGATCATAGGTGAAAGTGGGTTTGATATGGGTGGGTTTGTGGTGATCGATGATGAGATATAGTGGTTGTATGTTAATCGATGAAGGTGGTGGGGTTGTGTTGATCTCATCGAGCTGAAAAACAGCATCAAAATAATTAGCAATGTTTTGGGATTCGTTGCACAGGAACTAAATTGAGTGGGTTTTAGGTTTATGGTTTTCGATCGAACGGAATCAATTTAAAAGAGTTGGTGGTTTAAGTGATGAGACTAAATTTAATTCGAACCATAAGCTGAAACATGAGGATCGAGCAGTGAATTGGTCTTGTGTGGTTCTTGGTGGTGATGTTAGGAAGTGATGGCGTTTGTAGCATGGAGTATAGTGGCCGGTTAGATGGTGGCTCAAGATTAAAAGTTTAGAGAGAGAGGGAGAAATGAGGGAGTGATGTAGTGGTGGTGGTCCGACTGCAGGAGGAGGTGCCGGTGGTGATTAGAGTTGAAGAAGATTGAACGATGGTTGTGGTGAAGTCTATGGTGGTGATTATGATAGTTGTCAAGTAAAAAAAAATCACAAAGTTGATGATGGTGATTGAGATATGAAATATGAACTGGGTTGTCTAGTAATACATGAAATCTCATATTTTGAGTTCATGAATATGAATCTGAATTCGTTATTTGGGATGTGTTTATATGAGATTCGGTATTTATGAAATAAAAATTGTAGATATGAAAATCAATATGTGAGATAGATGTATCTCAATGACTGTGTGTATATGAGAGGGAGATGATAAGTTTAATACAGAAAAATGAAAGAGAGATGTTAGAAAAATGAAAGAGAGATGTTAGAAAAATGAAAGAGAGATATTAGATTATATCTCTATCCTCTATATCCATAACTAATAATATAATTCTAATAATGATTAATAATAATAATAATATTATAATAAATCCTAAATCAATTTGCATATCAATTCCACAGTACAGCAGCCAGATAATTTGGCAGTACCCATGTCGACATTCAATTTATGCAGACTAGATTCTGTGCTCCGTTGTTAATCAGTGGCGGATAAAAAGTACTAAGATAAATCCCATATTTTTAAATTAACTTTATTTATTTATTTTGGTCATTATGGTATAAAATTCAATCATTAATTTATTAAATAAAAATTACATCAACCGTCCCTCTCATATATGGGTGAAATATAAAAAGTGTTAAAACTTAACAAATAGTTCCTAAATACATTTTTAATAAGCCTAATATTAATATAACTTATTTTCGGATCACCGTTTCTTTTAAAATAATATAAGTTTGAATTTAAATTGTGTAATACCCATCGAATGGCGATTGAGAGTTACTGTCGTTTACTAACTAGATTCGAAATCACAAAATATATAATCTCATACTTTATTTATATATATAGATATGTTGTAAATAATAATTATCATAATATCATAATTTTATTTTATTTTACATAATTAATTTTTAATACAACAACATATAATATTTAAAGTTAATTTCCAAATTATTATATTTATATATACATATATATTTAAATACACACAAATCTATTTACAATTATCTGTTCGTGAATCGTCATGAACAGTCGAAGGGTATTTGAAACAGTTCAAAAATTTTGAGACTCAGCCTAACAGACTCTGCTTATCGTGTCGAAATCAAATAAAGGTTAAGTTTAAATTTGGTCAAAAATTTCCGGGTCGTCACAGTACCTACCCGTTAAAGAAATTTCGTCCCAAAATTTGAGTGTGGTCGTCATGGCTAACAATAAGAATATTTTCATGACGAATATGAGCTTATAAATAAAGTTTTATTAATGTTGAGTAATATGAATAGGATAATTCAATTACTCTAAGAGTACGAATGAAGCTATCACTAAATAGTGAAACGAGAAAGACAAGTTTCATCATAACTTTTGACTTGTCATGGTTGAATTCCGGAATTCAAGGAATTTCAAAGAAAACCTCCATTATCTCTATAAGATTTGATTCGTCGGTGATTAAGATCTCTTTAATTAAATGCGGTCATCTGCCTCGATTGCTCTGTCGGATACTTCCATTATAAATTTACCTCTACCGTTCCATTATCTTCATCACTTTTATACTTTTCTTTCCTTGATTTTAAGTACAGCAAATAATGGTCTAGAATTCGTAGATATGAAGTTTTGAATGCACGTGATTAAAGTTCCAAAAGAGAAATTGTAGTATGATCGTGTTTAGTTAATTTACCAGAATTCAAGAGAAAAGATAGAACTATCAGGAAGATATGTTCTTGATATGTTTGGAGATTAGGTAGAATGTAAGAGTCGTGTAACATGGCACATGATGACGTTATGGTCTGTGAATCATCATGTTTCATTAGAAATTCAGCATAACTTACTGTAATATAATCATGTTGATCAAGTGTCATTATATTATACTAACTCATTCATCAATTTCCAACACTACTTCAAAAACATTCAAACTTTTAAATTCGAATATTTTAGAATTTAGAAACTAAAATAATTTCCTTTTATGAAATAACACAGAAAGCGCGGAGAGATAATTAATATCGGACGAGAATATTTATGAAGATATCTTCGGAAATATTGAGGATATCTATATGAAAAATATGATAATATCTTATAATTCTATAATCAAAATGTGATGAAGAAATTCATTCATAATGATTTAGAACGATTAAGGAGTAAGGTATTCGCTAAAGATTTCATCAGAAACAGAATCATTAGGATTCTTTATGTACAAGTTTAGTACTTGTGATTTGTCCCCAACTGTGACGACCCGGAAATTTTTAACCAAATTTAAACTTGATCTTTATTTGATTTCGACATGATAAGCAAGGTCTATTTAATTGAATATCAAAATCTTTAAACTGTTTACATGGATACACTTAAGACTTTGACCATCCTCGACGATTCATGAACAATTGATTGTAAATAAATAAATGTATATATATATGTATGTATATATGTATATATATGTATATATGTATATAAATAAATATAAACAAAAGTATGTATAATAATTTGAAATAATAAAACATAATATATTAAATAGAATAATGAAGTATTGTTAAAACGAATAAACATTAAATATTCAACATATGTTATTATGTAATATATAATTGTAATTTAATGATATATTTGCTATAATATAATTATCATTATTTTCTTATCATTATCTATAGTATTAATATTATTATATAAAAATTGGAAAAATGTAACATGTTATACCTTAATTATAAAGTGTATTATTAATAGATATTATTGTTACATTATCATTAATAATTATCAATATTACTATAGTTATCCTTATTATTATTATTATAAAGTAAGACAAATTATCATTATCATTAATAAAATTATTATTATTATTATCATCATTATTATTAATTATTACTGAACTTATCTTTTTATTAATATTACCATATCAGTATTATTATTTCTCTTCATTATTTTGATATTTTAATTATTAGTATTATCATAACAAGTATTTTGATATTATTATTTATAATTTTATTATTAGTATTAAAATTATTATTATTGTTATCATTTTTACTAATACAGGTAATAAATATTATTTATTTATAATTACAAAAATGAGAATTATTATTATTTATGTAAGTAATAGTATTATTAACATTACTTGATACATTAGAATTGTTATATTATTCTTATTGTTATCATTGCCAATATCATTATTATTAGTAACTATTATTGTCATTATTAACATTATTATTAATATTATGAGTATAGTCAGTATTACTAAAAATCATTAAATTATCAAATTATTGATATTATTATAATACAACTTAATATTTTTATCATTAATAATATTAATATCATTACTAACAATATTGTTAATAATTTCCATTATACTTGTTGTTAATATTATTGTTGGTTATTTTTATTATTATTATTAGTATTATTTTTATATGTGTATTTTTTAATTATTAATATTAATTATATATAAATTATAATAGATAATACAGTTTCGTTAGCTATTAACATCTACTCTTTTAAATTTGTCTGCTGGATCCAAATTATCTACAGCAAACTAGTACGATTCAGTTGCAACTCATTATCAGCTTTGCATTATTCTTTTTTTTTATTTACTTCTGATTTTGATTCGTTTTGATTTCCCTTCTGCTATAAAACAACTAATTACATCTAACTATTAGACAAGTATCATTCAATTATTCCAACATCACTATCAATTATCAATTATCTATTTTTGTTATATATAAAAAATCACACAGAAGTTGGAAACACCCAGACGACACCCTGTTCGAATATTTTTTTATCAAAAGCCGATTTTGAATGAAGTTTTAAAAAAACTAAAAACGCAGTTTTGTTAGACTTCTTTCACTCAAACTTTCTGCAAAAATTCAAATTCTAATTTCTAATATCGAGTATGAATTTCTGAGTCAAAGGTTCAAACGAAAAAGTTAAACTGTATGAATTTAGATTAAATTCGAATTGTCTGTTATGTTTTAAGTCCAATTAATAATTTCCAAATTTTTTGAGAATGATTTACTACATACTTCGTGTAGAAATCATAACCTAAAACTGCTTGAATTTTAAAATCGAATAATTAGTTCTTCATGTTCTTCGTGAGGTTGCAGATGCCATTTAATTATTTTCTACTTTCTGTCGATCAAAACCACCCAACCAGTTGCTTTCTATCTCACTTAAATACTCAAATAAAATGTGAAATTTGATTTTATGAAGTTGTTTAGTCTCTGATCGATTTATTTGTTAAGAAGAAGAAGAAGTAGAGGGAAACAAATAGTATACAAATAAATAAAATTGGGATGCAATATGTTTGAGAAAAACAGAGATGGAGCCGTGGTCGTGGGTGTTGTTGCTTATACGGGAGGTCGCGGGTTCGAGTCCGGCTCGAGGCATATTTTTGTTTAAAACCTATTTTAGTAAGGTATAACTCTTTTATTTATTTATTATTATTATTATTATTATTATTATTATTATTATTATTATTATTATTATTATTATTATTATTATTATTATTATTATTATCATTACTTATTATTATTATTATCATTTATTGTTATTAGTTGTAAACTTGTCATTTTAGTATTATTATTATCATTATGATTATGATTATTATGATTATTATTATTATTTTGATTATCATTTATATTATTATTATTATTAATGTTATTACTATGATTATTATTATTGTTATTAATATTATTGTTAGTATTAGTATTATGACACATATTATTATTATTATTATCATAGTTATAAGCATTAAAACCATTATTATTATTATTATTATTAACATTACTAATGTATTTATTATTATAAATTTTGTCATGCAAGTATTAGTTATCATTATTATTATTATGATTATAGTTATAAATAAGAATATTATTATTATTATTAGTAAATAAGTAGTATTATAAATATTATCATTATTATTATTAATATAATCATTAGTATTATTATTATTAAACTTATTATCATTCTTATAAAATTATTATTTTATTATCACTAAAACTATCAATATTATCATACATAGATACTTTTATATAAAAATACATTACGCTATACTTTTATTATCAAAAAGATATTAGTTTAGCTATATCAATTAATATATAAATATATACTAAACCTTAATATATAGTTTTTATTATTAATGATAAGTAATAGTTATATAAAACATATAAACTAAATATATTAAATTTATATAAATAACATATAGTATAACAAATATATTATTAATAACAAGAGTATATATATAATTGATCGATTATGATTACGTGTGTTAATATATCCACAAATGATATAGGTTCGTGAATCCGAGGCCAACCCTGCATTGTTCAAATGTCGTCATACGTATTTTTACTACAAAATACAGTACAGTGAGTTTCATTTGCCTTTTTACCCTTTATATTTTTGGGCTGAGAATACATGCACAATTTTTATAAATGTTTTACGAAATAGACACAAGTAATTGAAACTACATTATATGGGTGAATGATCAAAGCTGAATATGCCCCTTTTGCTTGGTAACCTAAGAATTAGTAAACCGATCTACTAATTGACGCGAATCCTAAAGATAGATCTATTGGGCCTAACGAACCTCATCCAAAGTACCGGATGCTTTAGTACTTCGATGTTTTTTTTATCATGTCCGAAGGATTTCTCGGAATGATAGGGGATATTCTTATATGCATCTTGTTAATGTCGGTTACCAGGTGTTCATGATAAGAATGATTTTTGTCTCTATGCATGGGACATATATTTATGAGAATTGGAAATGAAATTCTTGTGGTCTATTAAATGATGGAAATGAATGATTATGTTAAACTAATGAACTCATCAACCTTTTGGTTGACACTTTAAAGCATGTTTATTCTCAGGTGTTAAAGAAATCTTTCGTTGTGCATTTGCTCATTTTAAAGATATTACTTGGAGTCTTTCATGGCATATCTCGAAGAACGTTGCATTCGAGTCATTGAGTTCATCAAAGATTATCATTAAGTAAATTAATAGTTGGATAGTGGATATTATGAAATGGTATGCATGCCTGTCAATTTTCGATGTAAAGAAAGTTTGTCTTTTAAAAACGAATGCAATGTTTGTAAAATGTATCATATAGAGGTCAAATACATCGCGATGTAATCAACTATTGTGAATCGTTTATAATGTATATGAACGGGTCCTTTCAGTTGGTATCAGAGCGGTTGTCTTAGCAAACCAGGTATGCATTAGTGTGTCTAACTAATAAGTCGTTAGGATGCATTAGTGAGTCTGGACTTCGACCGTGTCTGCTTGTCAAAAGTTTTGCTTATTATTTCTAGTCGAAAATCATCTGCTTATCATCCTTAGGAAATTACCTGCTTATCATTATCAGTCTAGACACGTCTTGCTACATTAATTGCATGAGTAGTGTATAGACAAAATTCATATCTTAGCGTATCTGCTAAATCATATCTTATAGTATCTGTTACTTTAAACTTTACCTGACATATCCAGCAAATTCCTTCGTAACTTATGGGATTTTAGTATTATATATGCATATGTAAATTATGTATTGCATTGTACTAATCTACATCCTATAATCTATTTCTTATCGAAAATACTTCACTTGATCATACGAGATGAATCCCTCAACTAGTTCGAGTCCCTCAGATTTCGATAGCTATTCCGATAGTTATTCCGACAGCTATTCCGATATGGAGTTTCACCTAAGCTCCAAAAGTAGTATCACCAGAATGAATCAACCAGTCATCCATCCCTAATTCATCTAATGGGTTCATAGTTGACTTAACCGATAGAGACGAGAAAAAGGCGATCCTTTCCACCCACCAACTTGCACTCTTGGAGAAGAACCTGAAGCACTTACCGGCGAACTCATTCGAAACAGCATTTTCACGCTCATTTCCCAAATATCTCGCCACGATTATATACTATCTCAAATTCAAAACCTTATTCATCCACTCGTTCCGACTGACAATCATCCCAGAATAATAGAAGGAGTCAACGAACTTCGCGCTCGAGAAATAAATTTGGAGATTATGGTGCAAAATTTACCAGCTTCAGCAACATCATAGGTACCAACAGTACCATCAGCAAAAGCACCAGTATCATCAACAATCCGTACCTCAACATCTCATTTTGTACCTCGAGTATAATCATCGTTCTACGAATCGTTCTACATCAATTATCTTCGTTCGACATAGCGATTAAGTAATCTCTAATGTTTTAGAGATTATATATATTCTTTTTCTAACGGTAAAGCAAATGAGATTAATATCATATTAACTCATTAAATCCATGATTACATCTGAAGAAAATATATATGTATATATGTTTTCATAAAGATTGTAATTAAAAATTCTTTTGTATAAACTGTTAATGGTAAAAATATTTTAACGAGTAGGTAATACCCGAGGAATATTTAGATTTCACATTAATAAGTTACACTGTACATTCTTCCAATCTGATTCAACAGTCATTCACTATCCTACTTACAACCACCGATATACGTATCCGTTCACCGCAGAATAACCATTTTCACTCAATTTCATATTTGGATTTTGATTTACCAGAATCCAATAAGTGACATAATGAAGAAAACATTGGACAAAATAAAATTTGTTAGAAACAAACAAATTAACTATGAGAAATTTTGTTAAGAATCCACGCTAACTGTTCCTAGCTAACTGATTACATTTTATTTATCGTAATTTATTTATCGCAATTTATATTCTGGCAATTTTATTTATCGTCATTTAATTTCTGTTATTTATTTTACGCACTTTAAATATCGGGACACGTATACAAAGTTTTGACATATGATATCAACGCATCTATATATATTATTTAGAATAACCATAGACACTCTATATGCAGTAATGCTGGAGTTAGCTATACAGGATTAAGGTTGATTCTACAATAATATATATACTTTGAGTTGTGATCGAGTCTGAGACATGTATACGGGTCATGATTGTGACGACCCGGAAATTTCCAACCAAATTTAAACTTAATCTTTATAATATTCCGACATGATAAGCAAAGTCTGTAATATTGAGTCTTAAAATTTTTGAACTGATTTCATATATGCAATTACCCGTTGACCAATTCCGACGATTCACGAATGAGTGTGTGTAAATAAAAGTGAGTATATATATATATATATATATATATATACATATAAGTGTATGTATTTACATATATATAAATATAAATAAAGGTATAAATAATAAATTGATTTAATAAAATATACTCTAATCAATTAGAATTAAATGTAAAATAACATCTAAAAATAATTAAATTCCAGTAAAAATAAATAAATAAATATATATATGAATATATATATATATATATATATATATATATATATATATATATATATATATATATATATATATTGTTTGTAAACCTAATTACTATTATATGAATGTTGCATTAAATGTAAATAAATATAAATATTAAATAAACAATATATGTTATTGTATATATATATGATGTTATTAAATACTACATACTTTCTAATATGTAATACCAACATTTATAGAATTAATATTATTATTTTAAAGACATAACATATAAATGTGAAATTTGATATAACTTGATATATTATTATTACTTACATCTCTAGTAGTTAGTGTTATGATTATTATCAATAATAATTATCATTTTTAGTATTACTATGGTTACTTATTATTATTATTATTAATTATTATTATTTTTATTAATATTATTAATAATATTTTTAGGAATATGATTAATACTAAATTATAAAACTAGAAATATTAAAAATAATGGATTAGATATATATGTACCGGATTTGTTAAACATCCCTCTCTACTTTATTTTTCTTTTTCTTCTTCATTGTACACTCGTGATCTCAATTCTCAACCGAGTCCTTTCTGCCTATTCCACTCAAATATTCGAATTTCATCATCAATTTCATCTATATTAAGACAGAATCTAATTGCTAATGTAATGAATATTTTTTATATATTCTATAACTCTATTCACGTCACATATACATCAAAGGCTCAAAAACCGAATCGTTCTTCCAAATCTAAAAATGTAGTTGTCTTAGGAATCATCAAGTCAATCTATCTGCAAAGTTTCAACTCTTAATTTCTAATATCGAGTACAAATTTGGGAGTCAAAGTTAATTTTACAAAAGTCAACGAATTTGTTCATAGGGAAAATTCGAACTTGTTTTTGGGTGTTAATGTAAATTGATAATTTCTATAGTTTTTAGGATTAATTTGAAACATAATTTGTATTGAATGTTTTATCTAAAACATCCTCTTTCTTATAATCAATTTATTTTTTTTACTTCACCTGCGTCGAACAGGTACCTTCTTTCTTTCTATATTTTTTTTTCAATTCAATTATTCATTAAAAAAATTATATATTTGTTAGATATTAAACCTTGAAAATCGATTCTGTGATTATTGTTAAGATAAAAAAAAAAGTATATATATATATATATTGGGGCTCGTATGATTTAAGATGATGATGAAGAAGATGGAAATAACGAATAAGGGTTAAATATATAAGGGTTGATAATTATTACAGAAAAACACGCCAGTCCAGTTAGTTATGAGAGGTGTTCAGTTAGCGAGAGGTCGCGGGTTCGAGCCCTGCAGGGGTCTTTTCTTTTTCTGATTCGTTTTAAGAGGTAGTTCCTTATATAAAAATTTCATTTATTATTAGTATTGTATTATTATAAATGTTAAAATCATTATTGTTGTCATTTATCAATTATTATTAATATTACAAGTATAGCAATTATAAGTAGCATTAATATTGTTATAATTAAAATCATTATCATTATCAAGAATTAGTATCATTATTATGATTATGACTATTATTATTATTATTATCATCTTATCAATATTAGAACTTTTAGTATTAACATAAGTGTATTAATAAGCAATTGTATCATTTTAGAGTTATTGTTATTATTTAGATTACCATTAATAATTAGGTTGTATAATTACTATTATTAAGTATTAAGTATTATTATTAGCATTATCATTTAGGTTATTATTAGTGGTATCATTATGAATAAAACTATTATCATTATTATATCTGTCATTATTATTATTATTACTGTTATTATTATTAAGTAAGTTAGCTTTAATATTAATATGATGATCTTAGAATTTAAAAGTATTAGCTATGGATTAATAAAATTATAATTTGATTATAAACATAATATACATCATAGTATTAAAATAAAATTTACGTAAGATATTAATTACTACTAAAAAGTTTATAAGTCATAAAGATCAGTATAAAGATATATATAAAATTATTATTTTTAACAATAAGATTGTTAATTGTAACATTATTATTATTAGTATCATTGTTATTATTATAACAATTACAATATCATTATTATTTTCATTACTTTAGTACTATTATAATTATTATTTTTGCAAACAAAAGATATTTATATAACAATAGAATTATTACATAAATCATAAGTATATCTAATTACTACTTTCGTATCAAAATAATATATGTGGATATTATATAATATTTGGAATAATAAATACATTACTAGTTATATAGGTAATATATTATATAATTAATATATAAACTGGGCTGAATACCATTATATGTTCATTATATGTTTTAATATATACATACACATGATATAGGTTCGTGAATCTGAGGCCAACCCTGCATTGTTCTGTTGTTCAATATAGTCATATGTATTTTTACTACAAAATACATTAGGTGAGTTTCATTTGCTCCCTTTTTAAATGCTTTTGCAATATATATTTTTGGGATTGAGAATACATGCGTTGTTTTTATAACTGTTTTACGAAATAGACACAAGTAATCGAAACTACATTCTATGGCTGGATTATTAAACCGAATATTCCCCTTTTTAGTCTAGTAATCTAAGAATTAGGGAACAGACACCCTAATTGACGCGAATCCTAAAGATAGATCTATCGGGCCCAACAAGCCCCATCTAAAGTACCGGATGCTTTAGTACTTCGAAATTTATATCATGTCCGAAGGAGGATCCCAGAATGATGGTGATATTCTTATATGCATATTGTGAATGTCGGTTACCAGGTGTTCAATCCATATGAATGATATTTTTGTCTCTATGCATGGGACGTATGTTTATGAGAAATGGAAATATGAAATCTTGTGGTCTATTAAAATTATGAAATGATTATTTATGTTAAACTAATGAACTCACCCACCTTTTGGTTGACACTTTAAAGCATGTTTATTCTCAGGTATGAAAGAAGTCTTTCGCTGTGCATTTGCTCAATTTAGATATATTACTTGGAGTCATTCATGACATATTTCAAAAGACATTGCATTCGAGTCATTGAGTTCATCAAGATTATTATTAAGTCTATTATAGTTAGATATATTATGAAATGATATGCATGCCATCAACTTTCGATGTAATGAAAGTTTGTCTTTTAAAAATGAATGCAATGTTTGTAAAATGTATCATATAGAGGTCAAGTACCTCGCGATGTAATCAACTATTGTGAATCGTTTGTAATCGATATGGACTTCGTCCTGATGGATTAGGACGGGTCACTTCAGTTGGTATCAGAGCAGTGGTCTTAACGAAGCAGGTCTGCATTAGTGTGTATAACTGATAAGTCGTTAGGATGCATTAGTGAGTCTGGACTTCGACCGTGTCCGCATGTCAAAAGTTTTGCTTATCATTTCGTGTCAAAAAAAATTATTTGCTTATCATCCTTAAAGTTTAAGACAAGTCTTACTGCCTCTATTGCATAGACAGTGTATAGATAAATTCATATCTTAACGTATCTGTTATTGTTACCTTTGCCATGAAAGCTTCCGTAGATTCCTCCGTAGCTTATGGGATTTTAGTATTATATATGCATATGTAAATTACGTATTGCAGGGTACTAATCTACATCCTATAATCTAATTTGTATCGAAAATACTTCATTTAATCGTACGAGATGAATCCCTCAACCAGTTCGAGTCCCTCAGATTCCGATAGCTATTCCGATAGTTATTCCGATAGCTATTCCGATATGGATTTCCACTCGAGCTCCGAAAGCAGCGTCACCAGAATGAATCAACCAATCAGTCATCCTCAATTCATCTGTTGAGTTCGTAGTCGATTTAAACAATGGAGACGGGAAGAAGGCGATCCTTTCCACCAACCAAATTGCCCTCTTGACGAATAATCTGAAGCATTTACCGGCGAATCTATTCGAAACACCATATTTCAGTCTCATTTCCAGGGTAGCTCTTCACGATTGTATTCTATCCACAAATTCTTAACCTTATTCATTTGCTCGTTCCGACCGACAATCATCCCGGAGTAATACAAGAAGTCAACGAACTTCGCGCTCTAGTAATCAATTTGGAGAATATGGTGCAAAATCTACCAGTTTCAGCAACATCACCAGCAGCAACATCAATACCAGTACCACCAACAACTCAAGTTCACATTATACGCCTCAACATCTAATTATGTACCTCGAGCATAATCATCAATCTGCGAATCGTTCTACATCATTTATCTTCATTCGACATGACGATTATGTAATCTTCAATGTTTTAGAGATTATATATTCTAGTTCTAACGGTAAATCAAATGAGATTAATATCACATTAACTCATTAAATCCATGATTATATCTGAAGAAAATATATATGTATATATATTTTCATAAAGATTGTAATTAAAAATTCTTTGGTACAAACTATTAATGGTGAAAATATTTTAACGAGTAGGTAATACCCGAGAAATATTTAGATTTCACATTAATAAGTTACTGTGTACATTCTTCGAATCTAATTCGACAGTCATTTACTATCCTACTTACAACCACCGATATACGTATCCGTTCACCGCAGAATAATCATTTTCATTCAATTTCATATTTGGATTTTGACCTATCAAAATCCAACAAGTGGCATAATGAAAAAAACATTTGACAAAATAAAATTTGTTAGAAACAGACAAATTAACTATGAGGAATTTTGTTAAGAATTCACACTAGCAAAATCCTAGCTAACTGTTCCTAGCTAACTGTTAATTCTGTATTACATTTTAATTATCGCAATTTATTTATCGCAATTTAATTACCGCAATTTTAATTCTTGCAATTTTATTTATCGTCATTTAATTTCTGTTATTTATGATACGCACTTCAAATATCGGGACACGTATACAAGGTTTTGACATATCATATCGACGCATTTATATATATTATTTGGAATAACCATAGACACTCTATATGCAGTAATGATCGACTTCTCTATACAGGGTTGAGGTTGATTCTATAATAATATATATAATTTGAGTTGTGATCAAGTCTGAGACATGTACACGGGTCACGATACGTATTAATTAATTCGAATATTATATATTAAATTATATATGAATTATTGGACTGTTAACTGTGGACTATAGACTGTGGACTAATAATATTGGACAATTAAAATGAATTAAAATATTGATGATAACATATGAAACTAAACATTTCTTCAAGGTTGCCACTTGATTTCATTTTAAACCTCATTTGTATCTTGACGATTATAATCTACGTTCCAACATTTCATGATCCTTGAAAACACCTCAATCGAGAGGATGAACCAACCGCACTTCATCTACGGAAGAAAAGATTAATGCCTATAGTTATGCATCTGAAAAACTCTCGGAACCTGAACAAACGTTTGATATGTATCTGTGCTAACTCCTTTGGCGTTGTTATTACCGAAATAACTTTTCAATCCCTTTTCTAAATTAGCCAATTTTGTCACAGCTCCAGCAAGTCGATTTTGACTTTTCGTTCGAAACAACCTTATTATCACCTTGATATATATGCATGCTCTTTTATTGTTACCTGGGAACCTTTCATATTCTACCATATTACCAGCAGACGTACCAGCAACCTCATTGCTCCTTGGCTTAAATCTCTCCGACAAATCACTATATTTATCTATTAAAGTCTCATCATGTAATCATTCGCATCTTGTAACAAGAATTGCCATACCAATTATGGGAATCAACAAATCTGTATTGTGAGTCTCGCAACGTTTCCACATCAACAGTTATATGTATCCATATAACATTTACCTCTTAGAACTATGATCTTTCATTCTGAAATTCTGAAAAGCACCCAGTCTGCGAGTTAATGCTCTAAATTTTGAAAAGTTGAATGAAGCAACAAAAACTGTAAACGATCTTAACAGCCAAAAGTTGATGATAAAGAATTGTATGTTGGCAAAGCTCAGAAAAAGTTTAAAACTGAAAAAAAAAACGGATTGAGCAAACTATGAAGGAGTCTCTGAACAAAACACAAGGACTAAACTTGTACATTAAGAATCTTGATGATTCTGTTTCTGATGAAATCTTTAGCGAATACTTTGCTTCTGACTCCAAACTCTTGCGGATAAATTTTCTTCACCATCCTTCGATATTAGAAATTCCAAGATATCATCGTATCTTTCATTATAAATATCCTACATATTTCTGAAGATATTTTCATGACTATTCTTATCTGAAATCATTAATCTCTTCGTGCTATCAGTGTTACATCATATAGAAACTGTTAGTTTCTATATTCTGTAAACTTTCGAGCTTAATATATGAATGTTATTGAAGTAGTGTTGGGAACTGAAGCATGAGTTAGTATAATATAATGACACTTGATCAACGTGATTATATTATAGCTAGTTATGCTGAGTTTCTAATGAAACGTGATGATTCACAGATCCTAAGGTCATCACGTGCCATGTTACATAACTCTTTCATTCTACTTAACTTCTGAACATATCAAAAAAATATATTCTTAATAGTTCTATCCTAAGTGATTCTGGAAATTTGACAAATCAAATCGTGCTAATACGTTCTTTCTTGTTTAGAACATGATGTTCATTCTGAAACTTATATCTACGAATTCTGGACCATTACAAGAGATGCCCAATCGCAAGAAGAAGAAACGAAGAGATAAAGCTCCGAAATAGAAATTGGAGTATAAATCACTGCAATTAGGGGGAGTATTAACTGGGAATGACAATGATTATAGAAAATAGAAGCAAGGACTTCGAAGTATAAGGGAAGATATAAAGCCCGATAATAACACATAAGTTACAAACCGTGTATATCAATGTTTATAGCAACATAAAGACGCGGGAGGATTAAAAGCACTATAACCCCAAGGGCAAAGTAGAAATAAGCAGATTTCTCTGGTGGAAGTTGGAAAAGGGGAATGATGGTTGTGATAGTAAGGATAAGGACAAGGATTAGAACTGGATTTAGTATTTTCATAAACTTTTGAATTTGGGCATTGGGTATAGGAATGATAAAAGTAACGGAATGGAAGAAATTAATTTATAGTGAAATATCTGATAGAAAAATCGAGGCAGATCACCGTATTTAATTATAGAGATCTTAATCTCTTTATACGAAGAAGAATCAAATCTCTTAGATTTCGAATATTTTCTTTAAACCTCTTGAATTCCGGAATTCAACCAAAACAACGTCAAAAGCTAAGACGCACCTTATCTTTTTCTAATTTCCACCGTGACTACGTCAAAAGTTAAATCTCTATCTCAATCTTTTGTGATGGCTTTACTCGTACACTTCACATAATTGAATTGTCTTATCTACATTAATCAATAATGATAAAACTCTATTTATCGACTCATATTCGTCATGAAAACATTTTCATTGTTATCCATGACCACCTCACTCAAATTTCGGGACGAAATTTCTTTAACGGGTAGGTACTGTGACGACCCGGAAATTTCCAACCAAATGTAAACTTAATCTTTATAATATTCCGACACGATAAGCAAAGTCTATAATATTGAGTCTTAAAATTTTTGAACTGATTTCATATATGCAATTACCCGTTGACCAATTCCGACGATTCACGAACGAGTGTGTGTAAATAAAAGTGAGTATATATATATATATATATATATATATATATATATATATATATATATATATATATATATATATATATATATATATATATATGTACATATACATATAAGTGTATGTATTTACATATATATAAATATAAACAAAGGTATAAATAATAAATTGATTTAATAAAATATACTCTAATTAATTAGAATTAAATGTAAAATAACATCTAAAAATAATTAAATTCCAGTAAAAATTAAAAATAAATATATATGTGAATATATATATATATATATATATATATATATATATATATATATATATATATATATATATATTGTTTCTAAACCTAATTACTATTATATGAATGTTGCATTATATATAAAGCATATAAATATTAAATAAACAATATGTGTTATTGTATATATATATATGATGTTATTAAATACTACATACTTTCTAATATGTAATACCAAAATCTATAGTATTAATATTATTATTTTAAAGACATAACATATAAATGTGAAATTTGATTTAACTTGATATATTATTATTACTTACATTATTATCTCTAGTAGTTAGTGTTATGATTATTATCAATAATAATTATCATTTTTATTATTACTATGGTTACTTATTATTATTATTAATTAATATTATTGTTATTAATATTATTAATAATATTTTTAGGAATATCATTAATACTAAATTATAAAACTAGAAATATTAAAAATAATGGATTAGATATATATGTACCGAATTTGTTAAACATCCCTCTCTACTTTATTTTTCTTTTTCTTCTTCATTGTACACTCGTGATCTCAATTCTCAACCGAGTCCTTTCTGCCTACTCCACATAAATATTCAAATTTCATCATTAATTTCATCTATATTAAGACAGAATCCAATTGCTAATGTAATGAATTTTTTTTATAGATTCTATAACTCTATTCACGTCACATATACATCAAAGGCTCAAAAACCGAATCGTTCTTCCAAATCTAAAAATGTAGTTGTCTTAGGAATCATCAAGTCAATCTATCTGCAAAGTTTCAACTCTTAATTTCTAATATCGAGTACAAATTTGGGAGTCAAAGTTAATTTTACAAAAGTCAACGAATTTGTTCATAGGGAAAATTCGAACTTGTTTTTGGGTGTTAATGTAAATTGATAATTTCTATAGTTTTTAGGATTAATTTGAAACATAATTTATGTTGAATGTTTTATCTAAAACGCCCTCTTTCTTACAATCAATTTATTTTTTTTACTTCACCTGCGTCGAACAGGTACCTTTTTTCTTTCTATATTTTTTTTTCAATTAAAGTATTCATAAAAAAAATTGTATATTTGTTAGATATTAAACCTTGAAAATCGATTCTGTGATTATTGTTAAGATAAAAAAAAGTATATATATATATATATATATATATATATATATATATATATATATATATATATATATATATATATTGGGGCTCGTATGATTTAAGATGATGATGAAGAAGATGGAAATAACGAATAAGGGTTAAGTATATATGGGTTGATAATTATTACAGAAAAACACGCCAGTCAAGTTGGTTATGAGAGGTGTTCAGTTAGTGAGAGGTCGCGGGTTCGAGCCCTGCAGGGGTCTTTTCTTTTTCTAATTCGTTTTAAGAGGTAGTTCCTTATATAAAAATTTCATTTATTATTAGTATTGTATTATTATAAATGTTAAAATCATTATTGTTGTCATTTATCAATTATAATTAATATTACAAGTATAGCAATTATAAGTAGCATTAATATTGTTATAATTAAAATCATTATCATTATCAAGAATTAGTATCATTATTATGATTATGACTATTATTATTATTATTATTATTATTATTATTATTATTATTATTATTATTATTATTATTATTATTATTATTATTATTATTATTATCATCTTATCAATATTAGAACTTTTAGTATTAACATAAGTGTATTAGTAAGCAATTGTATCATTTTAGAGTTATTGTTATTATTTAGATTACCATTAATAATGAGGTTGTTATAATTACTATTATTAAGTATTAAGTATTATTATTAGCATTATCATTTAGGTTATTATTAGTGGTATCATTATGAATAAAAGTATTATCGTTATTATATCTGTCATTATTATTATTACTGTTATTATTATTAAGTAAGTTAGCTTTAATATTAATATGATGATCTTAGAATTTAAAAGTATTAGCTAGGGATTAATAAAATTATAATTTGATTATAAACATAATATACATCTTAGTATTAAAATAAAATTTACGTAAGATATTAATTACTACTAAAAAGTTTATAAGTCATAAAGATCAGTATAAAGATATATATAAAATTATTATTTTTAACAATAAGATTGTTAATTGTAACATTATAATTATTAGTATCATTTTTATTATTACTAGTATCATTGTTATTATTATAACAATTACAATATCATTATTATTATCATTACTTTAGTATTATTATAATTATTATTTTTGCAAACAAAAGATATTTGTATAACAATAGAATTATTACATAAATCATAAGTATATCTAATTACTACTTTCGTATCAAAATAATATATATGGATATTATATAATATTTGGAATAATAAATACATTACTAGTTATATAGGTAATTTCATATATAATTAATATATAAACTGGGCTGAATACCATTATATGTTCATTATATATTTTAATATATACATACAAATGATATAGGTTCGTGAATCTGAGGCCAACCCTGCATTGTTCAGTTGTTCAATATAGTCATATGTATTTTTACTACAAAATACATTAGGTGAGTTTCATTTGTTCCCTTTTTAAATGCTTTTGCAATATATATTTTTGGGACTGAGAATACATGCGTTGTTTTTATAACTGTTTTACGAAATAGACACAAGTAATCGAAACTACATTCTATGGCTGGATTATTAAACCGAATATGCCCCTTTTTAGTCTGGCAATCTAAGAATTAGGGAACAGACACCCTAATTGACGCGAATCCTAAAGATAGATCTATCGGGCCCAACAAGCCCCATCCAAAGTACCGGATGCTTTAGTACTTCGAAATTTATATCATGTCCGAAGGAGGATCCCGGAATGATGGGGATATTCTTATATGCATATTGTGAATGTCAGTTACCATGTGTTCAATCCATATGAATGATATTTTTGTCTCTATGCATGGGACGTATTTTTATGAGAAATGGAAATATGAAATCTTGTGGTCTATTAAAATTATGAAATGATTATTTATGTTAAACTAATGAACTCACCAACCTTTTGATTGACACTTTAAAGCATGTTTATTCTCAGGTATGAAAGAAGTCTTCCGGTGTGCATTTGCTCAATTTAGAGATATTACTTGGAGTCATTCATGACATATTTCAAAAGACGTTGCATTCGAGTCATTGAGTTCATCAAGATTATTATTAAGTCTATTATAGTTAGATATATTATGAAATGATATGCATGCCATCAACTTTCGATGTAATGAAAGTTTGTCTTTTAAAAATGAATGCAATGTTTGTAAAATGTATCATATAGAGGTCAAGTACCTCGCGATGTAATCAACTATTGTGAATCGTTTGTAATCGATATGGACTTCGTCCAGATGGATTAGGACGGGTCGCTTCAACGATATGTATTAATTAATTCGAATATTATATATTAAACTATATATGAATTATTGAATTACTAACTGTGGACTACAAACTGTGGACTACCAACATTGGACAATTAAAATGAATTAAAATATTGATTTTAACATATGAAACTAAACGATTCTTCAAGTTTGCCACTTGATCTCATCTTAAACCTCATTTGTAACTTGACGATTGCAATCTGCGTTCAAACTTTTCATGATTCTTGAAAACACCTCAATCGAGAGAATGAACCAACCGCACTTCATCTACGGAAGAAAAGATTGATACATATAGTTATGCACCTGAAAACACTCAGAACCTGAGTAATCGTTTAACACGTATCTGTGCTAGCTCCTTCGGCGTTGTTATTACCGAAAATAACTTTACAATTCCTTTCCAAATTATCCAATTTTGTCACAGCTTCAGCAAATCAATTTCGACTTTTCATTCGAATAAACCCTATTATAACCTTGTTATATAAGTTGCCTTTCGTCGTCGTTACCGGAGAACCGTTTATCAGCCACTTCATTACTCATTGGCTTAAGTCTCTCCGGAGAACCATTATATTTGTTCATCAAAACCCTATCATATACTCATCCGCATATTGTAACGAGAATTATCGTACCAACTACCGAAAAGCAGCAATCAGTATTTTGAAATCTCGCAGTATGTCTACATCAACAGTTATATGTATACATATAACACTTATCTCTTAGAATTATTACCTTCAATTCTGAAATCCTGAAAAGTACCCAGTCTACAAATCAATACTTCAAATTCTGAAAAAGCTGAATACAGCAGCAAAAACTGTACATGACTTTAACAGACGAAAGTTTGATGTTAAAGAATAGTATGTTGGCAAAGCTCAGAAAAGTTGAAACTGGAAGACGGAATGAGCAAACCAAGAAGGAGGCTGTAGAAAAATCACAAAGAATAAATCTACCTTCAAAGAATCCAAATGATGCAGTATCTACTGAAGTCATTAACGAATACCTTACTCCTGACTCTAAACTCTTGCGGACAAATTTTCTTCATCAACCTTCGATCTTAGAAATTCTAAAATATCGTCATAAATATCTTCGATATTTCTGAAGATATTTTCATAACTATCCTTATCTGAAATCAGTTATCTTATCACGTTATCTGTATTACACCATAAAGGAAACTGTTTAGTTTCTATATTATGTAAATCTTCACGTTTAAAATATGAATGTTATTGAAGTAGTGTTGGGAACTGATGCATGAGTTAGTATAATATAATGACACTTGATCAACGTGATTATATTACAGTAAGTCATGCTGAGTTTCTAATAAAACATGATGATTCACAGACTATAACGTCATCATGTGCCATGTTACACAACTCTGGTATTCTACTTAACCTCTAAACATATCAAGAAAATATTTTCTTGATGATTCGGTCTTTTCCGAGGTATTCTGGTAATTTGACAAACCAAGATCGTGCCATTATGATTTCCTTCTGAGAACATTAGCCATGTTCATTCGAAACTCCATACCCACGAATTCTGAACCATTACTTAATGTGCTTAATGGATAGAAGAGAAAATAGAGCATAAAGATTCGAAGTGTAAATGGGGGTATAAATCGCAGCAAATAGGAGAAAGCATTAACTGTGGATGACAATGATTATAGGAGACGATAAGCAGGGACATCGAAATATAAGAGAAAATATAAAGCCAATAATAAAACGGAGGTTACAAACTATGGATATTAATACAAATAGCAATATAAATACACGGTAGAATTAAGAATAGTATCACCTCAAGGTAATAGTAAAAGTAAACAGATTTTTCTGGTGGAAGATTGAGAAGAAAGATGACAGAAATGATAATTAGGAAAATATCAAGGATTAGAACGGGATTAAGCATTTCACAATCTTTTGGATGTATGAATTAAGAAAGAAATTATTGAAATGGTGAAAGTAATGGAACGGAAGAAGTTGATTTATAGTGAAAATATCCGACAAAGTAATCGAGGCAGATCACCGTATTTAATTATAGAGATCTTAATTTCCTTATTCGCCGAGGAATCAAATCTTATATAAATAACGAAGATTTTCTATGAAATCCCTTGAATTTCGAAATTCAACCATGACTAGTGAAGAGTTATGATGAAACTTGTCAATCTCATTTCACTATTAAGTGATAGCTTCACTCGTACGCTTCGAATAATCGAATTATTTTATTTTTATTACTCAATGGTAATAAAACTCCAGTCTCTGATCGATTTATTTGTTAAGAAGAAGAAGAAGAAGAAGTAGAGGGAAACAAATAGGATACAAATAAATAAAATTAGGATGCAATATGTTTGAGAAAAACAGAGATGGAGCCGTGGTCGTAGGTGTTGTTGGTTATATGGGAGGTCGCGGGTTCGAGTCCGGCTCGAGGCATCTTTTTGTTTAAAACCTATTTTAGTGAGGTATAACTCTTTTATTTATTTATTTATTTATTATTATTATTATTATTATTATTATTATTATTATTATTATTATTATTATTATTATTATTATTATTATTATTATTATTATTATTATAATTATTATTATTATCATTACTTATTATTATTATTATTATTATTATTATTATTATCATTTATTGTTATTAGTTGTAAACTTGTCATTTTAGAATTATTATTATCATTATGATTATGATTATTATTATTATTATTATTATTTTTATTATTATTATTATTATTATTATTATTATTATTATTATTATTATTATTATTATTTTGATTATCAAATATATTATTATTATTATTAATGTTATTACTATGATTATTATTATTGTTATTAATATTATTGTTAGTATTAGTATTATAACACATATTATTATTATTATTATCATAGTTATAAGCATTAAAACCATTATTATTATTATTAGTTATCATTATTATTATTATTATTATTATTATAGTTATAAATAAGATTATTATTATTATTATTATTATTAGTAAATAAGTAGTATTACAAATATTATCATTATTATTATTAATATAATCATTAGTATTATTATTATTAAACTTATTATCATTATTATCATTCTTATAAAATTATTACTTTATTATCACTAAAACTATCAATATTATCATAAATAGATACTTTTATATAAAAATACATTACGCTATACGTTTATTATCAAAAAGATATTAGTTTAGCTAGATCAATTAATATATAAATATATACTAAACCTTAATATATAGTTTTTATTATTAATGATAAGTAATAGTTATATAAAACATATAAACTAAATATATTAAATTTATATAAATAACATATAGTATAACAAATATATTATTAATAACAAGAGTATAAATGTAATTGATCGATTACGATTACGTGTGTTAATATATCCACAAATGATATAGGTTCGTGAATCCGAGGCCAACCCTGCATTGTTCAAATGTCGTCATACGTATTTTTAATACAAAATACAGTACAGTGAGTTTCATTTGCCTTTTTACCCTTTATATTTTTGGGCTGAGAATACATGCACAATTTTTATAAATGTTTTACAAAATAGACACAAGTAATTGAAACTACATTATATGGGAATGATCGAAGCCAAATATGCCCCTTTTGCTTGGTAACCTAAGAATTAGTAAACCGATCTACTAATTGACGCAAATCCTAAAGATAGATCTATTGGGCCTAACGAACCCCATCCAAAGTACCGGATGCTTTAGTACTTCGATGTTGTTTTTATCATGTCCGAAGGATTTTTCGGAATGATAGGGGATATTCTTATATGCATCTTGTTAATGTCGGTTACCAGGTGTTCACCATATAAATGATTTTTGTCTCTATGCATGAGACGTATATTTATGAGAACTGGAAATGAAATTCTTGTGGTCTATTAAAATGATGGAAATGAATGATTATGATAAACTAATGAACTCACCAACCTTTTGGTTGACACTTTAAAGCATGTTTATTCTCAGGTGTTAAAGAAATATTTCGCTGTGCATTTGCTCATTTTAAAGATATTACTTGGAGTCTTTCATGGAATATCTCGAAGAACGTTGCATTTGTGTCATTGAGTTCATCAAAGATTAACATTAAGTAAATTTATAGTTGGATAGTGGATATTATGAAATGGTATGCATGCTTGTCAATTTTCGATGTAAATAAAGTTTATCTTTTAAAAACGAATGCAATGTTTGTAAAATGTATCATATAGAGGTCAAATACCTCGCGATGTAATCAACTATTGTGAATCATTTATAATGTATATGAACGGGTCCTTTCACCAACCTCCTTCATGGTTTGCTCAATCTGTTTTTCCAGTTCCAACTTTTTTGAGCTTTGCCAACATACTATTCTTTATCATCAACTTCCGACGATTAAAGTCGGTTACTGTTGTCTACAGTTTCTGCTGCGTCATTCACCTTTTTTAGAATTTGGAGTGTTGATTCGTAAGCTGGAGTGCTTTTCATAAGTTCACAATTTAAGTAAGTAAGTCTAAGAGATAGACGTTATATGTATACATATAACTGTTGATGTAGGCATGCTGCGAGTTTTCAAAGTACTGATTGCTATTTCCCGATAATTGGTATGGTAGTTCTTGTTACAAGATGCGGATGAATCTATGGTAGGGTTTTTAATGAACAAATATAATGATTTTTCGGAAAGTCAAAGATCTATGAAGTTGCTGGTAAGTTTACTGCTAATGCGGTGGAATATAAAAGATTCCCCGGTAACAATGACGAAAGACAAACTTAACTACTTTGGAAAGGGATTGCAAAGTTATTTTCGGTAATAACAACGCCAAAGGAGCTAGCACATATACATGTTAAACATTTACTCAGGTTCCGAGAGTTTTCAGGTGCATAACTATATGCATCAATCTTTTCTTCCGTGGATGAAGTGCGGTTGGTTCATCCTCTCGATTGAGGTGTTTTCAAGAATCATGAAAGGTTTGAACGCAGATTGGAATCGTCAAGATGCAAATGAGGTTTAGGATGAAATCAAGTGGCAAACTTAAAGAGATGTTTAGTTTTATATGTTATAATCAATATTTTAATTCATTTTAATTGTCCAATATCATTAGTCCACAGTTCGTAGTCCACAATTAGTAGTACAACAATTCATATATAGTTTAATATATAAAATTCGAATTAATTAATAAGTATCGTGACCCATTATATACATGTCTCAGGCTCGATCACAACTCAAAGTATATATATTATTGTAGAATCAACCTCAACCTTGTATAGCTAACTCGATCATTACTGCGTATAGAGTGTCTATGGTTATTCCAAATAATATATATAGATGCGTCGATATGATATGTCAAAACATTGTATATGTGTCCCGATAAAGTGCGTAAAATAAATAACAGAAATTAAATGACGATAATAAAATTGCGATAATTAAAATGTAACAAGGAATTAACAGTTAGCTAGGAACAGTTAGCTAGGATTCTGTTAGCGTGGATTCTTAACAAAATTTCTCATAGTTAATTTGTTTGTTTCTAACAAATTTTATTTTGTCCAATGTTTTCTTTATTATGCTACTTGTTGGATTCTGATAGTTCAAAATCCAAATATGAAATTGAATGAAATTGGTTATTCTGTAGTGAACGGATACGTATATCTGTGGATGTAAGTAGGATAGTAAATGACTGTTGAATCAGATTTGAAGAATGTAAAATGTAACTTATTAATGTGAAATCCAAATATTTCTAGCGTATTACCTATCTGTTAAAATATTTTCACCATTAACAGTTTGTACAAAAAAATTTTAATTACAATTTTTATGAAAATATATATACATATATATTTTCTTCAGATGTAATCATGAATTTAATGAGTCAATATGATATTAGACTCATTTGATAGACTATTAGAACAAGGATATATAATCTCTAAAACATTAGAGATTACATAATTACCATGTCGAACGAAGATAATTGATGTAGAATGATACGTAGTATGATGATTATAATCGATGTACAGAATGAGATGTTGAGGCGTGTGTTGTTGATGGTACGGGTGCTGTTACTGATGGTACTGTTGGTGCCGGTGATGTTGCTGAAGCTGGTATGTTTTGCACCATATTTTCCCAAGCTATTACTCGAGCACGAAGTTTGTTGACTTCTTCTATTATTCCAGGATGATTGTCGGTCGAAACGAGCAGATGAATGAGATTTAGAATTGTGGATATAATATAATCATGGAGATATTCAGAAAATGAGTGTGAAAATGGTGTTTCGATTGGGTTCGCCAGTAAGTGCTTCAGGTTCTTTGCCAAGAGTGCAGGTTGGTGGGTGGAAAGGATCACCTTCTTCTCGTCTCCATCGGTTAAGTCGACTACGAACCCATCAGATGAATTGGGGATGGCTGATTGATTGATTCATTCTGGTGACACCGCTTTCGGAGCTTAGGTGAATATCCATGTCGGAATAGCTGTCGGAATAACTATCGGAATAGCTATCGAAATCTGAGGGACTCGAACTGTTTGAGGGATTCATCTCGTATGATCAGATGAAGGATTTTTGATAAGAAATAGATTCATATCGTATGATCAGATAAGGATTTTTGATAAGAAATAAATTATTTTTGATAAGCAAATAATTTTCGACATGAAATGATAAGAAAAACTTTTGACATGCAGACACGACCGAAGTCCAGACCCACTAATGCATCTAAACAACTATCAGTTAGACACACTAACGCAAGACCTGGTTCGCTAAGACCACCACTCTGATACCAACTGAAAGGACCCATCCTAATCCATCTGGACGAATACATTACATTTGGTTACATCGCGAGGTACTTGACCTCTATATGATACATTTTACAAACATTGCATTCGTTTTTAAAAGAAAAACTTTCATTTCATCAAAAGTTGATGGCATGCATACCATTTCATAATATATCCAACTATAATTGACTTAATAATAATCTTGATGAACTCAACGACTCGAATGCAACGTCTTTTGAAATATGTCATGAAAGACTCCAAGTAATATCTCTAAAATGAGCCAACGCACAGCGGAATATTTCTTTCATACCTGAGAATAAACATGCTTTAAAGTGTCAACCAAAAGGTTGGTGAGTTCATTAGTTTATCATAATCAATCATTTTCATCATTTTAATAGACCACAAGATTTTCATTTACATTTTTCATAAATATATGTCCCATGCATAGAGACAAAAATCATTCATATGGATTGAACACCTGGTAACCGACATTAACAAGATGCATATAAGAATATCCCCTATCATTCCGGGACATCCATCGGACATGATAAAAATGAATTCGAAATACTAAAGCATCCGGTACTTTGGATTGGGTTTGTTAGGTGATGTTATGCGAGGTGTATATAAAATAGTTATTAAATTTTAGCAGAAAACACTATTAAATACGATACAATTTTACACAAGATATTTATTTATTTATAGAATGGATATACTTAAACCTTGCTACAACACTTATAGGCAGTGTTCCTAATCGTACAGTAGTGTAGTTTTTAGTAAGTCCGGTTCGTTCCACAGGGAAATCTTTAAACAAAGCTCAACGCTATATTAGTTTACTTTTATAAAAATACAAATATATATATATAAGTAATATTATTATTATAAAGGGGGGTTTTTACCGTTTAATGACCGGTTTGTCGATTTTAAGATTTTAGTCACAGTTAAAACCTAATGTAAAATATAAAATAAATACAAGACTTAAATTAAAGCGTAAAGTAAATAACGATAATGAAATTGCGAATAATAAAAGTACGAGAAAATAAAATTGCGATAATTAAAAAATACGATAATTAAAAGTGCAATTAAATAACAATAAATAAAAGTGCGATAATTAGAAGTGCAATTAAATATAAAATAAAGGAAATTAAATATGAAATAAAAGAATTATGCTTATTTAAACTACCGTAATCATGATGTTTGACGTGTTGATTTTAGTTTTATGCCCATGGGTTAATTGTCCTTTGTCCTGGATTATTCAATATGTCCGTCTGGTTTTGTCCATAACAGTCCAACAGTCATAAATATAAATTGCAAGTGTCCTTGTCAAATTATTATTATACCCGAAGTTAAATATTCCAACTAATTGGGGATTCGAATTGTAACAAGGTTTTAATACTTTGTTTAATGAATACACCAGGTTATCGACTGCGTGTAAACCAAGGTTTTACTACTTTGTTAACAATTACACCAATTACCCTTGAATGTAATTTCACCCCTGTTTTAATTATTCTAGTGGCTATTAATCCATTCCCGTGTCCGGTTAAATGAACGATTATTCGTACATATAAATACCCCGCCCATCGTGTCCGATCGAGTGTATATGGTAATTTATAGGGACGCCCAATTGTAAATCTTTATATTAACATTAACAAACTTTCATTTAGTTAAACAAATATAAAGCCCATTAATAGCCCATAGTCTAATTTCCACAAGTGTCATTCTTTTGTCCAAACCCCAATTATGGTACAAAGCCCAATTACCCAATTTTAGTAATTAGCCCAACATCATGATTACTTCGTTTTAAATAAGCATAATAATAACTTAACTACGAGACATTAATGTAAAAAGGTTGAACATAACTTACAATGATTAAAAATAGCGTAGCGTTACACGGACAGAATTTCGACTTACACCCTTACAACATTCGCTAACATACCCTTATTATTAGGATTTAAAATTAAAATTAAAATTAAAATATAAATTATATATATATATTACGTATATATTGCGAGAGAGATGAAAAAATATATGAAATTTGATCAGAATTCGGTTTGCTTTATAGTCAGACTTGATTTTTGGGGCTCCGCGACTCGCGGCAAAATGCCCTTCAAACTCCGCGAGTCGTGGAGATAGAAATTACAGCTCAGTCCTTGGAGTTTTCTCTGCCGACGGTTTTATATATATAAATATAATATATATATAATTAATATAATTAATTATATATTATATTATATTTATATACATAGTTAACTTGTAATTTTTAGTCGGTTGCGTCGAGCGTTAAGAGTTGACTCTGGTCCCGGTTCCGGATTTTCGAACGTCCTTGCGTACAATTTTATATTTTGTACTTTGCGTTTTGAATCTTGTACTCTTGTGATTTCGAGACGTTTCTTATCAATAATTGGAACCTTTTTGATTGTCTTTTGTACTTTTGAGCTTTTTGGTCGTTTGCGTCTTCAATTCGTCGAATCTGTCTTTTGTCTTCACCTTTTATTATTTAAACGAATATCACTTGTAAATAGAACAATTGCAACTAAAAGCTTGTCTTTCTTGAGGAATAATGCTATGAAATATATGTTCGTTTTTAGCATTATCAAATATTCCCACACTTGAGCGTTGCTTGTCCTCAAGCAATATTGTCTTGAAATACTAGAATCACTTCTTTATTCTTCACACTTTGTACATCAGTGATTTCTATACGGCGGTATAAACAATGGTAGTAACGATATGGTTTACAGTCCCACATGACTATAAAAATTCAGATCCATTAAGGAAATTGGATCTTTATGAAAACATTTGATCTTTTGAAAATTAAATCTAGTTTTTACCCTAGATAAGTTTTCCGGAATAACCCTTTACCGGTGTTTGCAAAATATTTTTGTGGGTTTGGTGGGTTTCAGATTTGAAAATTTTAGCTCAAAACTTGCGGTTTTGTGTCACCCACTTGCTAACCTTGTATTTGGAAAGCAACACGTCCAGTTTACTTGTTCCGTATATTACCTTTCAGCAAACTACCGTCCGGTTGTAAAGGAAAGCGTTGAACAAGCAACTGTTAAGGCAATGTCCCGTGACATGCTTTTGATTATGGTCTATAACGTGTCGGACGCAATTACTATCCTTGGTAGGAGCAATAGTAAAGCTCACCCTTATAATTTGTCGGTTTGGCACAAAGTCCTGTCTTTGACCATGCTATGCAACCACCGTTCTTACGGTTGACACCCGATTTAGTTCAGGTGACCTAATGAATTCCAGGTGAATTCCTAGGATTTTACGTTCAATGGTAATGAACGCATTGAAAATAGGGTTTTCAGAAAACAAATCGGTTTGTAATTTTTGATCAAAATATTTTCTGGTTTAAGCTCGAGTTTAGATATCATTGAATTCCATGAGTTTGTAATTCTCAATCTTTAAGGTCAATCTCTAGGATTGAGTAATATCAGTCTTAAAAGCTGATTTTTAATCTTTAAGGAGATTATCCTTTCTGGGGATCTGATTCATTAGTCTTATCCAGCTAATTTGCATGGTGCCTCCCCATTGTACGAGATAAATCCTTCTCATGGTTAGGATAAATCTGACCACTTGGCGACCCTGTTTAATGCTGAGGTCCGTGGATTTCCTGCTGATTTTAGTGATGACTTTTCTAGATTTTTCGTCAACCTACAGCTGGTCTGGACGACAACTTCATGACCTAAATCAAGAAGCGCGTTTCTTTTTCGGAAGACTTTACTTCCTTTTAATGATGGAATTGATTCATCGTGTAGATCCATCTCTTCTTTTCTTTCATTGGGTAAAACAGTTTAGTTTAGTCCAAAGCAAAAGTATTTTCAGTTATTTGTTACAGATATATGTGACATATGTTTAAAATAACTTGGTAAATTTTCCCACACTTGGCTTTTATTTTCCTTTTTATTGTCCTCTATTCCATTTTAAATGAATTTTAACATTTTAGTTTGTTTCTCAATTTATGTCCTTTCCGAGGTAACAATAATTTCGGTGTTAAAACCTAGTTTTATCGTTCATAAATATGTATAAACATGATTTGAATTCATTTAATTGAAAATTTTTACTAGAATTGGGTAGTCAGTATATAAGACTAGGGCTGTTCTTTTTTATCAGAGAGCACTAGATTCTAATACAACTACTGCTTTACTAGTATTTTTAATGGTAACCAAATGTATAAAGTAAAAAAAATTTAAAATCCGAAAGAATTTAACCCCTTCCCACACTTAAGATCTTGCAATGCCCTCATTTGCAAGAAATCAGTAACAATTTAAATTATTGAGGGTGATTTGTGTGAAAATGATTAAATTTTTACCAAAGTTTCCAAATATATTGGCGTTTGTTTGCTGAATGATAAATGGTGCACATCATTTGTTCATTCCGTCTTGTTGTTATTTCACATATATTTTGCATCTTGTCGTCAAAATTAGTTGCTTTTGCTGAACTTAATGCCAGTATTTGAAAATGCGTTGTTTTACCCTGTTGTGTACATAAGATAAACTGCAAACACATATACATATTTTTGAAGTTTGGTATATTACCCCACATTCAAAAATTATTAAAATCTAAGAATAAAAGTTAGACAATTATAAAAATGATTACAATATTAACAAAAGTATTAAACATATCAATAATTACATATTACAAAATAAAAAAATAATAAGTAAACTAAGGATGATATTGGTACCAATAGGGGTTCCACGCATAACCATAAGTGCTATAGAATGCTTCGGCAGGGTCATACGTAGGATATGGTGGCTGCATCTCTATCGACCAAGGAGGGAAGACGGGTTTCGGTGTAGGAATATAGTTTCTACCTATATGTTGGCAATGCGCTATGATCTGGTTCTGATGAACTTGCCAATCTTCAAATGCTCTCTGTCTAGCATTTTCGTATTCCTGAGAAGCTATAAACCTATGCATTTCTTGCATCTCATTCCCCCCTCCTACATTACCTTGCTCCTGGTTTCTCTCCACCTGTGGATGTCTACCATGGTATCGTACTGCGGCGTTATTTCGCCGCTTCAAAACTTTCGCACCATGGTATACATTTAAACCTATAGTATCGCGGGGTTCCGGCTCTTCTAGTAATAATCCCCCCCGACTTATATCCACACCGAGATATTCACCAATCAAAGTAATAAAAATACCACCTCCTATTATGCTATGTGGACGCATCCCCCGAACCATAGCTGATAAATAATAACCCACACAATATGGTATACTTACAGCGCTGTGTGGGTCTCGAATACACATATGGTAAAACAAATCCTGTTCATTTACTTTTTCTTTGTTCTTACCCCTTTGTGTAATCGAATTAGCTAAAAACCTATGTATCACTCTTAATTCGGCTCTATCTATATCCAAATAAGAGTAGTTTCCCCCTTTGAAACGGTGATGGCTTGTCATTTGACTCCACACACCGTGTGTATCAAAATTCTCATCTATCTTTCTACCGTTTAGTATCAATCCTCTACAATCGGCAGACGCTAACTCCTCAGGCGTATATATACGTAAAGCCTGAGCCATGTCCAGTAAAGACATGTGGCGCATCGAACCGCCTAACAAAAATCTAATAAAAGAATGATCGGTTAAACTAGCTACCCGATCATTCAACTCTATACTACATAACAACTCTTCACACCATACTTTATATACAGGTCTGCGTATGGTGAATAAACATATCCAGTCATTAAAAGAAGAATTACCATACCTCTGTACTAGTAATTCCCTAATTGGCCCGGCCAATTCTACAGCTTCCAAGGGTCCCCATTCTATGACCCTCGGTACCTCAACAACCTTGGAATGAAGAGTATGCAAACCCCGTTGATATTTTGGATAATCTATCCAAAGTCTGTCAAATCTCAGGTTCGGGTGCAACTCTTCCAAATGCATATCGGAAAAGGTCATGACTGGATGAGGTACATCCTGCTTGTAGTAGTTATCTACCTCCTGTTGTTCCAAGTTCTCAGCAGGAGTATGGCGGGCTTGGGATGAAGATTCACCCCTTTCATTCTGCAAAACACATCAAACACAAATTTTGTGCATCCAAATATGCATTAGTGTCAGCAAAATCATCAATCAAAATAATTACAATGACATTATCAATTTATATCAAACTTAAGCTTATTTTCACATTTTTATCAAATCTACACTTTTTCAAATAAGCATATACGAAAATTTTCGCCAAGTTCATAAGCATTCAACTCAAATAACATGTCAAAATAATCATTACTAGCAAATAAACAAGTCTCAAATGGCATTATCTTTCAAAAATCAAGTTCATGAATTTTGGACTTGAAAAAGTCCACTTTAATTCTCAAAATCATGTTTAGGCTCAAAGTTTGGATCATTTAACTACCTAGACATGTTACACTACTCAATTTAGCAACAATTCATGACAAAAATCGGCCATAACCTGTTTATATCAAAAAGCCCCAAATTGCTCAAGAACACAAACCCTAGATTATTCAAAATTTGAAGTTTAAGGCTTCTAATCATGTTAAACAGCATCAATCTAGGTTATACAAGCATAATACATAAACAATTTAAGTCTAATTACACTAAAAAGCATCAAAATCAAATTGGGGAAAAAATAGCTCAAGAACACCTAATTTCGAATTAATGGTGTTTAGGTGTAGAAATTTACCGTTTTTCTTGAGAAATTCTTAGATAGCATCCTTCTTAACATGATTTTAGCAAAAAATTTGGTGATTAACGGTTAAAAATTGGGATTTTTGGGGTTGGTTTTCGGGTTTTTTCGCAGGTTTTCGCTGTTATTTTTCTGTGTTTTTGTTTGTGGGAGTGAACTGATCGTGCAGTTCTTTATATTTTTTTTCTGATTTTTGATCCCTCCGCGAGTCGCGGAGGTTTTGTACTTCAAACTCCGCGAGTCGCGGAGTTTGCTCTTTTTTTTTTTTTTTTTTTTATAATCTTTAACTTATAAAACAATTAAGAAATTAATTTTAAAATTTTGTTTCCCTTGTTATTTAGGACGAGGTCGTTTCGGATCGATGTCCTAGTCCGTCCTTCGACAAAATTTTAAAATTTGTCTTTTTGTAGCGATTGTTTTAAAAGCTAAGATTTTTGGGTTTTTTCAATGTTTTTGGCATACTTTAAATCAATAAGATTAAAAATAATGATAATAAAAGTTCTCGTCCCTCCCTCGGGTAAAGCAATTTCGGTTCAAAGACCTAGTCTTCAACTTACGACGAATTTTAAAAATCATATTTTTAACTTAATGAGATAAAGTAAATTTTTGTTTTTAAATTCACACAACTTAAATATAAAATTCAAAATTAAAAATTAAAAATTCACACCAAACTTAAAATTTGAAATGCATAAAATTAAAATTTCATATTTTAAAAATTAAAAATTCACACCAAACTTAATTTAAAAATTCATATTATAAATTCATACCAAACTTATATTAATTTTTTTTTCAAATATTTACAATTTTAAATATATTGTTTTTACAAAGTTTACAATATTAATTTAAGATTTAAATATTAAGATTAAAAACATGGTAAAAATAAAATTAAAAATCTTTTTGTCTTTTTATCCCACTTTAATCAATCAAATATTATCAAAAATATGCGCCCCTCTTTTCGGTAAAGTAATTTCGGTTCCAAGACCTAATTTAACTCATGACGAATTTTTGAAATATTTTGGGTTGATTGATTAAAGATATTTATACCTTAAGAATAAACGTTAAATTTCGCAGTGATGTAATAAATTTTTGAATGATATCAATAATTTCGGTCGCCAAACCTAATTTTATTCAATACCAATTTAATACTTTTTAGCGAACAAATTAGCGTTTATTATCAAAAGGTTAAAAATAAAAATAAAAATAAAAACTGTACAGACATACCTGTGAAATAGATTTCTTAGTTATATGATCTATTATATTCATAAGATAGTCGGTTTAATTGGTTTTCCATGGCTGCATAGGCGTAACCTCGAGCATTCATTGTCTTTTCTTCTAAACATATGAACGGTCCGTCTCTGCATAAAGTAACAAATTCGGTATTTGAATAGGTTTGATTATTTGAACATTTACCTCCATGTGACCATTTTCCGCATTTGTGACATCGTTCTAGGTGTCGTGCTCTTCTTTTCGCTGCGGATTTTGATTTTCCTTTACCAAATTGTAACTTATTATCTTCGCATCTGGATCCTTTTCTAACTCCGTCCATTCTTTCTCTGATTACTGATACTAATTCACTCGGTAGTATATCATTATTTCTTTTAGTGATCAAAGCGTGTAGCATTAGACCATGGTTTAGTTCACAGGCAGTCTTCATTTTGTATAAACCTAAAAAAAAATAAAAATTCAGAATGGGGGGAGAAGACTAGTTCTTTAGGGTCTGCTAGGGAAAGACCATACGTGTTCCATTTTCGAGAACTACACGAAAACAGACAATCTAACTCTAACAGAAATACATATTATCCTTTAAACACTTGATTCTCCCCACACTTAGTTAGCTGTGGTGTCGAAATTGTGATTAACTTCGTTGTCGACTTCCATCGGACCATGTATGTAATGTTTAACTCTGTGACCATTAACTTTAAATTCAATCCCATTTGAATTTATCAATTCTATCGTTCCGTATGGGAAAACTCTTTTGACTATGAATGGTCCAGACCATCTTGATTTCAATTTTCCAGGAAATAGCTTGAATCGTGAATTGAAAAGAAGAACTCTGTCTCCTTCTTTAAATTCTTTTGAACTTCTGATTCTTTTATCATGCCATTTCTTCGTTCTTTCTTTATAGATTAATGAATTTTCGTATGCTTCATGTCTTAATTCTTCTAATTCATTTAGTTGGCTTAATCGTAGACGTCCGGCTTCATGTAAATCAAGATTACATGTCTTCAAAGCCCAAAATGCTTTGTGTTCAATTTCTACTGGAAGATGACATGCTTTTCCATAAACAAGTCTAAAAGGTGTGGTTCCAATTGGATTTTTGTAGGCTGTTCTAAAAGCCCAGAGTGCATCCTCCAATTTAATGGACCATTCCTTCGGATTTGATCCTACGGTTTTCTCTAGAATACGTTTTAAAGCTCGGTTGGTATTTTCAACTTGTCCACTTGTTTGTGGATGATATGCGGTGGAGATTTTAAGAGTTACTCCATATCTTTTAAGAACTTTCTCAAGTTGATTATTACAGAAATGAGTACCCCGATCACTTATTAAAGCTTTCGGTGTTCCAAACCTTGCAAAAAGACGTTTTAAAAAGTTGACTACAACTCGTGCATCGTTAGTTGGGAGAGCTTGTGCTTCCGCCCATTTAGATACATAATCAATGGCTACGAGTATATATAGATTATTATGAGATTTTGGAAATGGCCCCATAAAGTCAATACCCCAAATGTCAAATACTTCACATACTTGGATGACATTTTGTGGCATTTCATCACGTTGACTTATTTTTCCGGCCCTTTGACATGCATCACAGGATTTGCAAAGAAGGTGTGCGTCTTTGTAAATTGTAGGCCAATAGAATCCAGCTTCATAAACTTTTCTTGCTGTTAGTTGAGGCCCATAATGCCCTCCTGTTGGTCCTGTGTGACAATGGTTTAAAATTTTACTAGCTTCATCTCCAAATACACATCGGCGTATTATTCCATCGGGACAACTTTTAAACAGATGTGGATCTTCCCAGAAATAGTGTTTTATATCACTGAAGAATTTCTTTCGTCTTTGGTACGATAATCCTTTTTCAAGGAATCCACAAACTAAGTAGTTTGCATAGTCTGCAAACCATGGGATTTCTTTATAATCTATCTTCAATAGATATTCATCAGGAAAGTTGTCTTGTATGGCCGATTCATTCAGAACTTCTAATTCGGGATTTTCAAGACGAGAAAGATGATCAGCGGCGAGATTTTCTGCTCCCTTTTTATCTCGGATTTCAATATCAAACTCTTGTAAGAGTAAGATCCAACGGATTAATCTTGGTTTAGCATCTTGTTTTGAAAATAGGTATCTAAGAGCAGAATGGTCGGTATAGACCACCGTTTTTGCTAGAACGAGATATGATCGAAATTTGTCAAAAGCAAAGACAATAGCAAGGAGTTCTTTTTCAGTAGTTGTATAGTTCGTTTGTGCTCCTTGTAATGTCTTACTAGCATAATATATAGGTTGAAATCGTTTTTCAATCCTTTGTCCTAAAACGGCTCCCATTGCAAAATCACTTGCATCGCACATTAGTTCAAATGGTAGATTCCAATTTGGTGTTATCATGATCGGTGCATTAGTGAGTTTTTCTTTAAGAATATTAAAAGATTTGATACACTCATCTGAAAAGATGAATGACGCATCCTTTTCTAGGAGTTTATTCATAGGAGTGGCAATTTTAGAAAAATCTTTTATAAAACGTCGGTAAAAACCGGCATGCCCTAGAAGACTCCTAACTCCTCTAACATTTGTGGGATGTGGAAGTTTAGCAATTACATCTACTTTAGCTCTATCCACTTCAATTCCTTCTTTTGAAATTTTATGTCCAAGAACGATGCCTTCTTTAACCATGAAATGGCATTTCTCCCAATTAAGTACTAGATTTGATTTTTCGCATCTAATTAGCATTCGTTCCAGATTAACTAGACATGATTTAAATGTATCACCGAAGACTGAAAAGTCATCCATGAATACTTCCATGCATTCTTCTATCATGTCGTGAAAAATCGCCATCATACACCTTTGAAAGGTTGCAGGGGCGTTACAAAGTCCAAATGGCATGCGTTTGTAAGCAAAAGTACCATAAGGGCACGTGAATGTGGTTTTCTCTTGATCTTCGGGTGCTATTGGAATTTGAAAATATCCGTAAAATCCATCTAGAAAACAATAGTAACTATTTCCGGCTAATCTTTCCAACATTTGATCTATGAAAGGTAAGGGAAAGTGATCTTTTCTGGTGGCGTCATTTAATTTTCTATAATCAATACATACACGCCATCCTGTTACAGTCCTAGTAGGAATAAGCTCATTTTTCTCATTTGTGATGACAGTCATGCCACCCTTCTTAGGCACGCATTGAACTGGGCTTACCCATGGACTATCAGAAATTGGATATATCAAACCTGCATCTAGCAGTTTAATAATCTCTTTCTTAACAACATCTTGCATATTAGGATTTAGTCTTCGTTGGCGTTGCACATACGTTTTATGACCTTCTTCCATAAGGATTTTATGTGTGCAATACGAAGGACTTATTCCTTTAATATCATGAATCTTCCATGCAATGGCTGGTTTATGAGCTTTCAACACAGAAATGAGCTGTGATTTCTCATTTTCAGTAAGAGAAGATGATATTATTACAGGTAATTCAGATTCACCATGTAAATAAGCGTATTCCAAATGGTTTGGAAGTGGCTTTAACTCTAATTTCGGAGGTTCTTCTATCGATGATTTATATCGATATCTGTCTTCTTCTTTTAGCATTTGAATTTCTTCTGTTGTTGGTTCATATCCATTAGCTATAAGTGTAGCTAACATTTCAGCTTCATCAATTGGTTCATTCCCTTCTCCTAAAGAACATTCTCCTGTTCCTTGTAATTCTGGAAATTCTTCTAATAATTCTGCATGTGCATCTATAGTTTGAATATAATAACATGTATCATCTGCAGATTGCGGTTGTTGCATTGCTCTATCAACTGAAAAGGTAACACTCTCATCCTCTATACTTAGGGTCAATTTCTTACCGAACACGTCTATCATTGCTTTAGCCGTGTTTAAGAATGGTCTTCCTAATATGAGAGGAACTTGAGAATCTTCTTCCATGTCCAAAACAACAAAATCTACTGGAAATACTAAAGTACCAACTTTAACTAGCATGTTCTCCATTATCCCTCTAGGATATTTTATTGATCTATCGGCTAGTTGTATGCTTATTCTGGTTGGTTTCAATTCTCCAAGGTCTAGTTTAGCGTATAGTGAATACGGCATTAGATTTATACTAGCACCTAAGTCTGCCAATGCTTCTATTGAACTAAGACTACCCAGAAAACATGGAATTGTGAAACTTCCTGGATCAGATAGTTTTTCTGGTATCTTATTCAACAGCACTGCTGAACAATTAGCATTCATAGTAACAGCCGAGAGTTCTTCCATTTTCTTTCTATTTGAGATTAGATCTTTCAAGAATTTAGCATATCTTGGCATTCCTGAAATCACATCAATGAAAGGAAGATTTACATTTATCTGTTTAAACATATCCAAGAATTTGGATTGCTCGGCTTCAAGTTTTTCTTTCTTCATTTTACTCGGGTAAGGAAGTGGTGGTTGGTATGGTTTAACATAAGGTTTATCCTTAACTGTGTTATCTTCATTAACCTTTTCAACTACCGGTTCTTTTTCCTTATCTTGATCAGGTTGTGGTTCTTGTGGAGTAGGAATAGTTTTATCAGAAGTTACAGGTATTTCAGGTGATTTAAGTGTTGTACCACTTCTTGTGGTAATAGCTTTAGCTGTTTCATTCCGGGGGTTAGCATTTGTATCGCTTGGTAGACTTCCCGGTTTTCTTTCACCTATTAACCTTGCTAGGTTACTTACTTCTTGTTCCAGATTTTGAATAGAAGCTTGTTGATTTCTAAATGCTTGAGCATTTTGTTCATTAGTTTGTTTTTGAGATGTGAAAAACTGCGTTTGAGTTTCAACTAGCTTCGTCATCATATCTTCTAAATTCGGCTTTTTATCATCGGTTTGTTGTGGTGGTTTGTTTTGAAAATTCGGTCTTTGCTGATTGTAAGTATTATTGGATACTTGTTGATTGCTAGGACCTTGTTGGTTGTTGTATGGAATATTTCGGTTATAATTCTGGTTTTGATTGTAAATCGGTCTTGGCGGTTGATAATTATTCTGATAATTATTTCCAGGCCTTTGGTTTATGTATGAAATATTCTCTCTTTGTTCCATTGTTAATTCAATACTGAGACAATCTTTTGTCAAATGTGGTCCTCCACACTGCTCACAACTAATTCGTATAGCATGAATATCTTTAGTCATCTTTTCCATTCGTCTCTCGAAAGTATCTATCTTTGCGGAAATGGAATCTAAGTCATGGCTAGAATCGGCTCTAGCTGCTTTAGATGATCTAATGATATCTTTTTCTTGGTGCCACTCATGTGAGTGGGAAGCAGTATTATCAATAATTTTGTAAGCATCAGTTTCGGTTTTCTTCATAATAGAACCACCAGCTGCTATATCTATATCTTTTCTTGTAGTGATGTCGCATCCTCGGTAGAATATTTGTACTATTTGACAGGTGTCTAAACCATGTTGCGGACATCCTCTTAACAACTTTCCATATCTTGTCCACGCCTCATATAGAGTTTCATTTGGCTTCTGTGTAAACGTAACAATTTCTGCTTGAAGTCTTACGGCTTTAGATGCAGGAAAGAATTGTTTAAGAAATTTGTCAATTAAAACGTCCCATGTATCGATCGCCCCTTCAGGTAACGATTCCAACCAATCTTTGGCTTCTCCCTTTAAAGTCCAGGGAAATAACATGAGATATATTTGTTCATCCTCCACTTCTCGGATTTTAAATAGTGTGCAGATCCTATTAAAGGTACGTAGATGTTCATTTGGATCTTCCTTCGGCGCACCACTAAATTGGCATTGATTAGTCACCATGTGTAGAATTTGTCCTTTGATTTCATAATCTGGCGCATTAATGTCTGGATGAGTAATTGCGTGACCTTGGCCAGTGCGTTTAGCTCTCATTCGGTCTTCCATACTTAAAGGTTCCAGATTCTCCATAATTGAATTTGTTGACTCGGTATCACTAGATGATTCTGATTTAATGGTTCGTTCCTCAACAATCTCTGTTTGAATGATTGGTGGTTCCGGAGGAAAGTTTAGTGGTTCAGGATCTACGAACCATTCCTGAATATTCTCTGGATTCTCAATTGTGAGGTTGGGTTCAAAAAATGGATTATCGGAAATTTGAACTGAAGTACTTGGTCGACTGGATGACGATTCTAAAGAAAAATCAACGGCGGTTATATTTGTTAAACGATGTCTTGATCGAGTTACAGGTGGTGAACGTACAAAAGGTGATGAACGTCTTGCTCGGTGCATTCACAGAATATCCTATTAGTTTTAAAAATGAAAGAAAAATTATAATAAGTTATCCAATCAATAGACTTTTCTGATTTTGCCCACGTTTCGAATAGCCAAAAGATGCAGCAGAGGGGCAGGATTCGTTTGGTCTCAATATAATTGAGGACTGTTTGGCTCCAATAACCCGGTCCACGTACAAATCCAACTATTACTACGAACCAGAAAATTTTGATGTCTATCAATTTAACCACTTAAAATAAATTTTCGTAATTTTGAGAAATTTAGATAAGAAGTAGAATAAAAATCTATGTCCTAAAAACTAGAATGGCGAGAAATAAGAGAGAAAAAGAGTTCGTCGCAAAAGGTTGAAAAAGAAAAAAAAAATGGTTGAAAAATAAAAGGTGACGGAAAAATAAAAGAAACTTATAAAAACTTAAAAATACTTAACTAACCTAACCTTATTACTACAACTAACTTAAAATTATAATCGCAAATTGAGATTACTAATTGGAATGATAATTGGTACATAGTAAAAGGTCTAAAAATATTAAAGCTTACAGGAAAAACTAAATCCCAAATGGAAATAACTTAAAAAGAAACTAAAACTTAAAAAGGCGTCGCAAAATTCTAAAGCACCTAAATCTTTAGTCTAAAGAAAAAGCACTTAAGGAATTCTACGGCAAAGCCTAAAAATCTAGGAGTAAAAATAACTATAGCAAAAACTAAGTTTAAAATTAAATATGAGCTAAAAAATACAAATATTACGCTACAACGATTAAAAAGGTACAAAATATAAAAATATACAAAAAGTTGTAAAAAGTACAATTTTTATAAAAATATTATTTTTATATTATTTATTTTATAAAACTACTAATTTTACAATTTTAATAAAACTAATTAAACAAAATACATAAATTAATAAAAAGTAAAAATAAAACAAAAACTAATAATAATAATAATAATAATTAAGGTTAAATAATAATAATAATAAATTAAAACCCGTAATTAATGCAGTTTTAGGGTTTCTGTTCGCGTGTCAGATGGCCTCCGCGAGTTGCGGTGATTAATGAGGAAAACCCCGCGAGTCGCGGGGTTCAGAAATTCAGTTGACAGCTGATAATTTTTACGCGTTTTTCTTTCTTTTTTTTTTTTTTTATTTTCTGTTTTCTGTTTTTTAAATAAATAAAAGATTTTAAAATAAAACTTATATTTTTATAAACTAAAATAGAAATAAAGAAACTTATAAAACTTAAATATTTAACAAAATCTTAAAAATGCTTATATTTTTGTTTTTCTTTTTATATTTTTCAATAATTAAAACGTATTTTTACAAAAACGAATTTTAATAAAAGTAGATAAAAATCTTTTTTTTTTTTTTTATTAGCGTTGCGCCTCCGGCTTTTAAGATGTTCCCCGGCAGCGGCGCCAAAAATACTTGATGTTATGCGAGGTGTATATAAAATAGTTATTAAATTTTAGCAGAAAACACTATTAAATACGATACAATTTTACACAAGATATTTATTTATTTATAGAATGGATATACTTAAACCTTGCTACAACACTTATAGGCAGTGTACCTAATCGTACAGTAGTGTAGTTTTTAGTAAGTCCGGTTCGTTCCACAGGGAAATCTTTAAACAAAGCTCAACGCTATATTAGTTTACTTTTATATAAATACAAATATATATATAAGTAATATTATTATTATAAAGGGGGGTTTTTACCGTTTAATGACCGGTTTGTCGATTTTAAGATTTTAGTCACAGTTAAAACCTAATGTAAAATATAAAATAAATACAAGACTTAAATTAAAGCGTAAAGTAAATAACGATAATGAAATTGCGAATAATAAAAGTGCGAGAAAATAAAATTGCGATAATTAAAAAATACGATAATTAAAAGTGCAATTAAATAACAATAAATAAAAGTGCGATAATTAGAAGTGCAATTAAATATAAAATAAAGGAAATTAAATATGAAATAAAAGAATTATGCTTATTTAAACTACCGTAATCATGATGTTTGACGTGTTGATTTTAGTTTTATGCCCATGGGTTAATTGTCCTTTGTCCTGGATTATTCAATATGTCCGTCTGGTTTTTGTCCATAACAGTCCATCAGTCATAAATATAAATTGCAAGTGTCCTTGTCAAATTATTATTATACCCGAAGTTAAATATTCCAACTAATTGGGGATTCGAATTGTAACAAGGTTTTAATACTTTGTTTAATGAATACACCAGGTTATCGACTGCGTGTAAACCAAGGTTTTACTACTTTGTTAACAATTACACCAATTACCCTTGAATGTAATTTCACCCCTGTTTTAATTATTCTAGTGGCTATTAATCCATTCCCGTGTCCGGTTAAATGAACGATTATTCGTACATATAAATACCCCGCCCATCGTGTCCGATCGAGTGTATATGGTAATTTATAGGGACGCCCAATTGTAAATCTTTATATTAACATTAACAAACTTTCATTTAGTTAAACAAATATAAAGCCCATTAATAGCCCATAGTCTAATTTCCACAAGTGTCGTTCTTTTGTCCAAACCCCAATTATGGTACAAAGCCCAATTACCCAATTTTAGTAATTAGCCCAACATCATGATTACTTCGTTTTAAATAAGCATAATAATAACTTAGCTACGAGACATTAATGTAAAAAGGTTGAACATAACTTACAATGATTAAAAATAGCGTAGCGTTACACGGACAGAATTTCGACTTACACCCTTACAACATTCGCTAACATACCCTTATTATTAGGATTTAAAATTAAAATTAAAATTAAAATATAAATTATATATATATATTACGTATATATTGAGAGAGAGATGAAAAAATATATGAAATTTGATCAGAATTCGGTTTGCTTTATAGTCAGACTTGATTTTTGAGGCTCCGCGACTCGCGGCAAAATGCCCTTCAAACTCCGCGAGTCGCGGAGATAGAAATTACAGCTCAGTCCTTGGAGTTTTCTCTGCCGACGGTTTTATATATATAAATATAATATATATATAATTAATATAATTAATTATATATTATATTATATTTATATACATAGTTAACTTGTAATTTTTAGTCCGTTGCGTCGAGCGTTAAGAGTTGACTCTGGTCCCGGTTCCGGATTTTCGAACGTCCTTGCGTACAATTTTATATTTTGTACTTTGCGTTTTGAATCTTGTACTCTTGTGATTTCGAGACGTTTCTTATCAATAATTGGAACCTTTTTGATTGTCTTTTGTACTTTTGAGCTTTTTGGTCGTTTGCGTCTTCAATTCGTCGAATCTGTCTTTTGTCTTCACCTTTTATTATTTAAACGAATATCACTTGTAAATAGAACAATTGCAACTAAAAGCTTGTCTTTCTTGAGGAATAATGCTATGAAATATATGTTCGTTTTTAGCATTATCATTAGGCTCAATAGATCTATCTTTAGGATTCACGTCAATTAGTATATCGATTTACTAATTCTTAGGCTACCAAGCAAAAGGGGCATATTCGGCTTCGATCATTCAACCATAGAATGTAGTTTCGATTACTTGTGTCTATTTCGTCAAACAGTTATAAAAAACAGCGCATGTATTCTCAGTCCCAAAAATATATATTGCAAAAGCATTTAAAAATGGAGTAATGAAACTGACGATACTGTATTTTGTAGTAAAAATACATATGACGATACTGAACAATGCAGGGTTGGCCTCGGATTCACGAACCTATATTATTCATATATGTATTAAAACATATTCTTGTACTCGAATAAATATATATATATTATTATTAGTGATATAATTTTTATATTAATAATTTATATATATTTCATTATTTAATTAAATGTATTCATTTTATATATTGAAAATAAATAAATAAAAGTATTAATATGGTTAAATTATGTAAATATATTTATATATATATATATATATATATATATATATATATATATATATATATATATATATATCATTTGTTTGTTGAAACTAGTAATTGTAATAATACTAAAATAATATTTGTAATGGTAAAATGATAATATTGGTATTTCTTAATATTACTAATAAAATAATAACGTTAATAATTCTATTAGTGATAAATATAATAATATTAATAATAACGACAGTGATATTAGTAATAAACTTAATAATTTATTTAAATTATTATTTAATCATTTTCAAAATAAAATTTGTATCTATAATCTTTATATTTATAAATCTAGTAATAATAATAATAATAAAATAATAAAAATGATAATATTAATTGTTTTCATAATAATATTGGTATTCCTAATCTTTTTTATACATATACTTCTATGCATCTTGTTAACATTTTTATAACCTTTTATATCCATATGGTCATCTTAGTATATTTATGATCATAATCATAACATAGTAAATTTCATTTTTTTTACACAAATATCATTATATTATTATTAAGGTTACGATTTATAATAATATTAACAACAATATTAATAGCAATAATAATAATAATAATAATAATAATCCCTCTTCTTATTAAAAGAAAAGCCAAAATAAATAATATTATTTTCAATAAAGAGATTTTGACCATTCATTTAAACAAATAAATTAATTTCAACCCTTAGATCAAAATATGAAATAAATATTACCTAATACAAATTTCATTTTAATTACACATTACCACACTACCCCTATTTAATTAGCCAGTTATTTTGGGAAACAAGGTTTTCTAAAAAACTTCAAACCCTTACACAGGAAATAATTATGGGCATATGGTTTTTAAATTTGAAAGTGAACAATCAATATCCGTCAATTATGTTACAATTTGAGTCAAATCCCTTAAATATCTTACTTTCGCGACTTTTTTTGAACTTCCTCATTCTAGCGAATTTTCTCACAGATTTCGAATTTCCAATCTTCTTCTGCACCACATTCATGAAGGATAATCTTTATCCTTTTCATCGTTCGCGATATTGGCAAAAATAAGGGTTTTGATTGTTGATCTGATTTCGTTGGTTACGTTAGTAAACAGACATCAATTAACATCTATCTATTCGATCTATCCTTTTGGGACAATTGAATCTGAATACCTTCTTTTATTGAAACGAATCGATGAACATGTTTATTGATTTTAATTCTGCGGAAGATGTTAATAAAAGGTATGATTACATCTTTTTTAGCTTGCGAGTCATAAACATGCATTCATATGTTTCTAAATTTTGGGTACTTAATTTTGATTTATAACGATTTGATTTCTTATGATTTTTCAATCTTCTAAAGTTGTTTTTTTCATCAACCATCGATATTTTATTACTAGGTGATGAGGTATTCAAACGGATAAGGGAATCATTCAACCGGAAAAAAAAAATTAGCAACTCTACGACGGTTTATCATTGATTGATCGAACGTTTGATTTGATCAGGTAAGAATTGCCCCTAAAGATTGTTTGCTAAATCATCTCTCCGCGAATCTTACACGCAAAAACGATAGGAAAACCTTCTTAATAACTCCGTCGGTTGTATGTATTATATAAAAGTCCTGATATTTTTTCTAATTTTTTATTTATATCCCTTGGCAGCAACTTTGTTTTAATGTATGAGTTATTATTATATGGTAAATATGGTAAATGGTAAATAGTGCTTTATTTAAATCATATGGTAACAGGTAAATTATAGATATACCAGTTTCTCATAACTATAATCAAATCTGGTTGTATAATTGTGATTTAATTTTGGTTAGGTAGGTGGTAGTGGTAGTTTTGTTGGGCTTTTTTTTTTTTTTTTTCCTTTCATGGATATTACAAATTCAGTTGGCTTTTCTTATGGCTATGAATGAATTGTATTTGTTGAAATGGTTTTAGATTTCCGATATAACTTTACCTCCTATTTTTTGGCATGTAAGGTTTAGTTATATACTTGAACTTATTTTAAAATATTTTATGGTGTACCATATCATAATGTCATACAATACTTAATTCAGAACGGATAATAGTGTTTATGTACCCTTATTCACACTTCTGGATCTTGCCAAAAGAGTTATATTGCATTATCTTTAGAGCAAATGGATTCATATGTGATTTTCAATTTAATGTGATACGGGTGTGCATTTGTTAGGATTTATTTGTTAGGGTTCAATTTATCAAGCCCCATGTTGCTGGAGCTTGCTTAACTGCCATTATATCTCTCATTTTTAACTCATTATTTTAACTTTATATTTTCCAGAATTATCATTACCCTCTTCATTTCTTGATTATTCTGATGAAGTTTAATTTCGAATTTGTTTCTGAATTGTTAACAGGAGAGTGATTTGCATACAAAGAGGACTGGACATACTGAATTCATCAATAAGACGTCAGAAACAGTTACACCAATTGCTTTGGAAATTGCTAAGAATAATGATGTTGATATGGTTGATGCTGCTACTGCTGTTGAACCTGAGGGTATATTATTAGTTAAAATAACTTTTGATAATTACATGATTGTATGTAATTTGTAATTGCGTGTTTGTCTATGATCTTGATCTTTATACTATCTTACGTCATTGTTGGTGATCAATGTCTTGACTCTTTTCGTGTGTGTCGAATCAGTTTGTAATCTGATACATCTAATTCATAGATAGATATGTTTGTGTACTGTTTTGTGTCATTTGGTAACCTGCAAGTATAACATTCTTTTGCAACATTGTATGTAAATTCAACATTTTTGTACAAAATTTGTTATTTTTAATGTCTGTCTATGAAATCGTACACAAAGCCATACTTTGATAATGTGGATGTAAAATAAAAGTAAGTAAGATGACTGATAGAGCACACATGGAAAAATACTTTAGTATTTGATGAAAAACCCCTTTTGTTCATAGTGATGTTGGTTGTATTCGATGAAGTGATGAACACATATATGGAAGTATATTAGTTTAATCTTATTTTTTTTACATATTCAGCATTTGTGAATATGCCATCTGACTTGTGGTTTTTCATATGTGTATTTTTTTAGAAATGGTTGATCCTTAAGTTGATTCAAAGCTACTAGAGAAGCTTGAGTCAATGGGGTTTTCCAAGGAAAGGGCAACCCAAGCACTTCATTTTTCTGCTGTTGTTGATTAAAATTGCATCTTTTTGTGTAGTTTATTAGCATTATTACATGCACAATATGTTACTATGCATTCGGCTTAGGTGGAGTTCAGTATTAATTTAGAACATCTTTTGATTATGCTTATAAGTTGGAGGAGATTGTCAGGTTATAGACAGCTTGTTTCCTAAGGGTTAACTTGTTATTTTGAATCAGTTTGCAATTTGCAATCTTAATCTTAATTTGCTTATAAAAAATAACTTATTCCAACTCATATTAAAAATATGTAAACAAGGGTATAGAATTTTCTTCATCCAAACACTCACAAATGCATAATTGCTTTAAGAAAACATAGTAAGTAGATTAGCTATTAAAATAAGCAATACCAAACATCCTTTCACTGTTTAGATAAGCTGTTCAATTTTGCATTAAATTGGTATTATTTTCATCTAACACATTTGTTTAGGGTAACTCAAGTCTTGAGGCTGCTGCAAATTGGATTGATATAACCTGAGAATGATGCAGACATAGATCAGATGCCCTTGGTATTTTGTCTCTTTTACTATTTACGTCTCTAAAATATGTCTTTTTAATAGATTATAGATACAATATCTGGAAAGCTGTCCATATCTGTCTAATGATTGTTAATTAATTATGCTGACCTTTATAACAATATCTGGAAAGCTGTCCATTTTGATTCAATTTCTATAACTATAACAATCTTATTTCGAGTGGAAATCTTACTTGAACTTGTTTTCGTGTCATGATTTTGCTTCAAGAACTTTCAAGCCATCCAAGGATCCTTTGAAGCTAGATCTATTTTTCTCATTTCCAGTAGGTTTATTCACAAAATCTGAGGTAGTAATGATGTTCATAACATCATTCGATTCATATATATAAAACTACCTTATTCGAAGGTTTAAACTTGTAATCACTAGAACATAGTTTAGTTAATTCTAAACTTGTTCGCAAACAAAAGTTAATCCTTCTAACTTGACTTTTAAAATGAACTAAACACATGTTATATATCTATATGATATGCTAACTTAATGATTTAAAACCTGAAAACACCAAAACACCGTAAAACCGGATATACGCCGTCGTAGTAACACCGCGGGCTGTTTTGGGTTTGATAACTAAAAACTATGATAAACTTTGATTTAAAATTTGTTCTTCTGGGAAAATGATTTTTCTTATGAACATGAAACTATATCAAAAATCATGGTTAAACTGAAAGTGGAAGTATGTTTTTCAAAATGGTCATCAAGACGTCGTTCTATCGACTGAAATGACTACCTCTTACAAAAACGACTTGTAACTTATATTTCTGACTATAAACCTATACTTTTTCTGTTTAGATTCATAAAATAGACTTCAATATGAAACCATAGCAATTTGATTCACTCAAAACGGATTTAAAACGAAGAAGTTATGGGTAAAACAAGATTGGATATTTTTTGATTGTTGTAGCTACGGGAAATATTGTAACAATTCTATACAAATCATATCCTAGCTAATTTATATTGTATTATACATGTATTCTAATATATTATGTAATCTTGGGATACCATAGACACGTATGCAAATATTTTGACATATCATATCGACCCATCTATATATATTATTTGAAACAACCATAGACACTCTATATGAGTAATGTTGGAGTTAGCTATACAGAGTTGAGGTTGATTCCAAAAATATATATACTTTAAGTTGTGATCTAGCCTGAGATGTGTATACACTGGGTCGTGGATTGGGTCAAGATAATATATATCAATTTATTTATGTACATCTAACTATGGACAACTAGTTGTAGGTTGCTTAATAAACTTAAAACATTAAAACGTATTAAAAATGTTGTAAATATATTTTGAACATACTTTGATATATATGTACATTTTTATTATAGGTTCGTGAATCGACCATTGGCCAAGTTTTACTTCCCGACGAAGTAAAAATCTGTGAAAGTGAGTTATAGTCCCACTTTTAAAATCTAATATTTTGGGATGAGAATACATGCAGTTTTATAAATGATTTACAAAATAGACACAAGTACATGAAACTACTTTCTATGGTTGAACGATCGAAGCCGAATATGCCCCTTTTACTTGGTAACCTAAGAATTAGTAAACCAGTCTACTAATTGACATGAATCCTAAAGATAGATCTATTGGGCTCAACAAACCCCATCCGTTGTAGCGGATGCTTTAGTACTTCGATGTTGTTTTATCATGTCCGATGGATGTCCCGGAATGATAGGGGATATTCTTATATGCATCTTGTTAATGTCGGTTACCAGGTGTTCACCATATGAATGATTTTTATCTCTATGTATGGGATGTGTATTGAAATATGAAATCTTGTGGTCTATTATTACGATTTGATAAATATATAGGTTAAACCTATAACTCACCAACATTTTTGTTGACGTTTAAAGCATGTTTATTCTCAGGTGATTATTAAGAGCTTCCATTGTTGCATGTTAATATATGGACAAGATTTGGAGTCAGCATGCTTGTATAATATTGTTTAAAACTGCATTTGAAATTTACTTTGTTGTAACATATTAATATTGTAAACCAATATGTATTGGTAGTGTGTAAGTGTGATATTTTTAGATTATCATTTCTGATAATCTAGGTGGTGTCCTTTAAACTTTATTGATAAAATAAAGGTTATGGTTTGTTTTAAAAACGAATGCAGTCTTTGAAAAACGTCTCATATAGAGGTCAAAACCTCGCAACGAAATCAATCAATATGGAACATTTATAATCCATATGAACGGGACATTTCAATGATGATAGTTGTCAAGTAAAAAAAAATCACAAATTTGATGATGGTGATTGAGATATGAAATATGAACTGGGTTGTGTAGTAATACATGAAATCTCATATTTTGAGTTCATGAATATGGCGAATTGTAGTAATAGATGATAAAGAATATGAATCTGAATTCGTTATTTGGGATGTGTTTATATGAGATTCGGTATTTATGAAATAAAAATTGTAGATATGAAAATCAATATGTGAGATAGATGTATCTCAATGACTGCGTGTATATGAGAGGGAGATGATAACTTTAATACAGAAAAATGAAAGAGAGATGTTAGAAAAATGAAAGAGAGATATTAGATTATATCTCTATCCTCTATATCCATAACTAATAATATAATTCTAATAATGATTAATAATAATATTATAGTAAATCCTAAATCAATTTGCATATCAATTCCACAGTACAGTAGCCAGATATTTTGGCAGTACCCATGTCGACATTCAATTTATGCGGACTAGATTTCGTGCTCCGTTGTTAATCAGTGGCGGATAAAAAGTACTCAGATAAATCCCATATTTTTAAATTAACTTTAGTTATTTATTTTGGTCATTATGGTATAAAATTCGATCATTAATTTATTAAATAAAAATTACATCAACTGTCCCTCCCATATATGGGTGAAATATAAAAAGTGTTAAAACTTAACAAATAGTTCCTAAATACATTTTTAATAAGCCTAAAATTTATAAAACTTATTTTCGAATCACCGTTTATTTTAAAATAATATAAGTTTGAATTTAACTTGTGTAATACCCATCGAATGGCGATTGAGTGTTACTGTCGTTTACTAACTAGATTCGAAATCACAAAATATATAATCTCATACTTTATTTATATATATAGATATGTTGTAAATAATAATTATCATAATATCATATTTTTATTTTATTTTACATAATTAATTTTTAATACAACAACATATAATATTTAAAGTTAATTTCCAAATTATTATATTTATATATACATATATTTAAATACACACAAATCTATTTACAATTATCTGTTCGTGAATCGTCGAGAACAGTCGAAGGGTATTTGAAACAGTTCAAAAACTTTGAGACTCAGCCTAACAGACTTTGCTTATCATGTCGAAATCAAATAAAGGTTAAGTTTTAATTTTTGGTCGAAAATTTTCGGGTCGTCACAGATGTGCTGGGTTAGAAGAACATGGGTTGTTATTCCTCTTCACACTTGTCTTGAAACCAGTATGAGATAAAATATTTTAAGTACCTTTGGTTTCTTCAGAACCAGTTTTGACACTTGAAAGAATATTTTCAACAATTTGAGACATTTCTAGTTCAAGGTCTGGAGGAGCATCAGATTCCATAGCAGTGTCTTTGGGTGATCTAGCGGTTGTGACTGGTGCTATCAATACTTGAGGAGCACCAGATTCCAAAGCCAGTTCGACAGACTTCACAGTTCAGACTAATGTTGTTTTCCCTGTGGTGTGTTGGGAACCAGCATCTGATACTTGAGATAATCTTGCACCAAGAATTGGTTAAGCAACATATTACATAACCAGTTTAGTAAAATTACTTCTTAAGATTGGGGCTATCTCATTAAGAGGAGCACCAGATTCTATAACCAATAATACTTTACTAGTATTTGCAACTGTGGATGTCCATTCGTCAGCTGGTAGATCAACTTTAGCAGCTGGCTCTACTGGAGGACCCTCCCCCTCAGTTGTAGCAGCACCAGAGGTTGAGGCTGGGTGAGTTTGTTGAGCAGCAGCTAGATACTCTTGCATTTTAGGAGATAATCCCGGATATGGCTCAACACATTTGTATGTGAACATCCCATCTTCTTTTGCCACAAATGGCTTAGCTGGATCAGTGATCTTGCTGTAGTCATCCTCCATATTATATTCAAAACAAAGATGTAGGGGGTGCTTGGTTCCAATTAAGTAATGGGAAAGGGAATGAAGATGGGAATACTAAGGAATGGAATGAGTATTGTCATTATCTTAGATGATGTTTGGTTCAAAAAGATATATTGTGATATGGTGAAAATGAAAAAAAAAATGAATAAAAAAAACATCACTCTAAAATAAAACTTTCATATGTTTGAGTTTTATTCGCAATTTTGTTTAATTATAATATTTTAAGTTTTAATAAGTTGTCTATTGATATAAAACTAAAAATAGGAAAACTAAATAAGTTCATTCAAACAAATTTAAACATTGAAATGAAATTTATAGTTAGCATCAAATTATATTATAATCTTAAATAAAATTGTTGACTTTTGTTTTTTGTTTTTTCAACCAACAACTAATGGAAATGTAAAGAGAGTTGTTTATTTCTGTAACGCCATATTCTTGAGTTTTTTTATTAGCGGAAAGGAATGAAAAATATTGGGGATGAGAGTGTCTTACTATCCTTTCCATTCCGTCCAAATATGGGCGGAGAGTTTTGTTAACAAAATATTAATGTACTATCCTTTTGAATCCTCTACTCTCCTCTCCTTTCCGCTTAAAATAAAAACTTGAGAGTCATTATTATTTTTTAATCCGTCTATTGCATTTCCTTTTCATTAAAATAAAATCTCGAGAATGTAGCGTAAGGTAAATGAATGTAAAAGTCATTGAAGAAGTTAACTTTGAAGAATGAATGATACGATGGCTGAAAAAAAATTGAATTAAAAAAATAGATAAACCAGCTTCTTCACTACGAAATTTGGGGGATGACAATTACATTTTAATGGAAGTTATAATTTGGTGGAAGTTAAATTAATCATTCCCATACCACTCAAATTGGTAGGTAATGCCTTATTAACCCATACTTTATAATGATTGATTGCATTATAGTTAACCAAACTATTTCAATGATTATCATTATAATTCCTTACCTCATAAATCCTCCAACCAAGCACGGCATTAAAAATCTGGGAAGGGAATAATTTCACTTCTTTTGGTCTTAATCACCATTTCCATTAACTTGATGTAAATAAGATGAGCATAGTTGATGTTTCGATTGAAAATAAGGTCATGGGAAATTTGTAGCTCCTAATATGAGCACTGATCAAAGCTCCCTGCTTTAGAACTCATACATTGAGTTAGAACATAAAAGAAGTAACTTCAGAAGTTGGACATGTTCTTCCTCTATGGACTGTGGTGAGTAACTGGACCATCAATACCTATATACTCCAAAACTCGCTTCCTATATCGATCACTAGCAGGAAACCAACAAATGGTCCTTTGGGAAGACAAATAGCTGCTCTGAGAATGCCCGGAGTAATTGAGCAGGAGTATTCTTCCATGACCATACCAGTGATTCACTCCCTACCCTTTAGCGTTGTATCCAGTCTGCAAGTGTACCAAAATCGTCCAAGATACACCGAATAAACAGATGAAGGTACACCAGAAATTGTATATGCAATGGGTGAGTGTCGGAGGTAACTAACCATTGGTTCATAGCCATTATCAGCTCGATTTGCTGGAATAACCAGTGTATGAGGAGCATTGCCCTTCGAAAGGTAAAGAAGATAATGTTAAGGGGCACCAGGTGTTGGAGTAAGATGTTCGTGGAGAGCAAATAGTGCCGTTGGTGCATGTTCTTCTTGTTGTTCCTCCCGGTGCTGTGGGTTTTGTTGTTCCAGTAGGTTTTGTTGTGCCATTGTTAACGAGTGAAGATGAAGGTGAAGATTGAGGGTTTTAGAATTTGAAAGTTTGAAAGAGAAAGTAGAGAGTTAGGGTTTGTAAAATTGAAGATTTAATTAAGCATTAAAATCTTTTATTAAATCGACATGGATTGGTTACAGGCATGGAGGAAAGAGAAATAAACATTGTCTGGTATCTGCAGGTGCGTGGACAAACGTGACAGTTTATTCAGTCGTTTGATTGACGTGTAACCTGTAAAAGTACTCAATTTTCCCATTAGGCATTAAATGCATTAAATGCAGTATGTATTTTAACTCAAATTAATTAAAAACATGAGATGTTTTCATAGGAATTACCAAACATTCGATACATTTAATTTGTTTTATATTTAGTTAAATCATTGGGAATAAACGAGGTTCATTTAATTTTGAGATCACTTATGAATATGTCAGCTATTTAATTACTTTTTACAATTTTTTACTAAGTAGAAAACCTCGTGGTGCTGGTTGTTCACTACATACATGTATACAAGTAGTAGACAGTCAAGTATGTACTACTCGTTTGCCTTGTATAATGTAGCTCCACCATGACAACAAAGTTGTCTTCTTCTATTAGAGTTCAAGCATACCCAGCTCAGAAATGAGATACTTGAAACGTTTCTCATCCAATGGCTTGGTGAATATATCTGCTAACTGTTGATTTGTTGAAATCAAATGTAGCTCGACATCTCCTTTTTGCACATGATCCCCGATGAAATGATAGCGTACATCAATATGATTGGTCCTTGAGTTCATAACATGATTGTTGGTGATGGCAATTGCACTTGTGTTATCACAATAGATTGGAGTCGTTGTGAATTTCACACCATAGTCTTTCGGCTGGCTTTGCATCCATAGTATTTGAGCAGTACAACTACTAGTAGAAACATACTCTGCTTCAGATGTAGATGTAGACATAGTGTTCTGCTTCTTACTGATCCAACTAACTAGCCTTCCACCCTAGAACTAGCAACCACCAGTTGTACTTTTCGTGTCTATTTTACAACCTGCAAAATCTGTATCTGAATATCCTATTAGTTTAAAATCTTCATCTTTGGGATACCAAAGACCACGTTTAGGAGCACCCTTTAGATACATGAATATCCTTTTCACTTCAAGTAGATGTGACACTTTAGGATCAGCTTGATATCTGGCACACAGACATGTGGCAAACATAATATCTGGTCTGCTGGCTGTAAGATATAATAGGGAACCAATCATACCTCTATATTCATTGATATTGACTGATGTACCAGTTAACTCAGCATCCATTTTGATAGTTGTTGACATGAAGTCCCTATATCTTTTAAACATGTCAGACCAAATTTTTTCAGCATATCATTGATATATTTATCTTGACTTATAAAATTGCCATCATCAAGTTGTTTGATTTGTAATCCAAGAAACTATTGCAAATCTCTTTGTAAGCTCATTTCATATGTTTTAGAGATAAGTTTTGAAAAATCTTGACAATGTTATTCATTTGTAGAACCATAAATAATATAATCCACATATATATACCAGCAAGATATCACCATCTATCTCTTTTGAGAATAGAGTGTCATCAAATGTTACAATTTTAAAGTCTAGATTAGTTAGGTACACATAAAGTGTCTCATACCATGCTATAGGTGCCTGTTATAGGCCATAAAGAGCTTTGTCCAACTTATACATATGATTTAGATATTTACTGCTTACAAAACCAAGAGGCTGCTTGACATAGACTTTTCCACAGAGCTTCCCATTGAGAAAGGCAGATTTGACATCTATCTAGAATACTTTAAAGTTCATATGAGGCGCAAAGGCTAAAAATATTCTGATTGCTTCCACCCTTGCTACTGATGCATATGTCTCTCCATAATCCTTCTTGTCTGTAACCTTGGGATACTAATTAATGTCACCTTATTCTTGATTACAACCCCATCTTCATCCATATTATTCTTAAACACCAATGATTATCTTCTATTTATCATTAGGTTTAGGTACCAGCTTCCAGAACTTTGTTCCTATAAAATTGAGTGAGCTCATCTTGCATGGCTCCTACCCAGCTAGGATCCTTTAATGCTTCTTCATGATTTGTTGGTTCAATGGTAGATACAAAGTTACATACATATTGAAGTTACTGGTTGCATGCCTTCTTATTTTTACCCTTCTAGCCAGATTTCCAAAAATTTGCTCAATTGGATGCTCTTTGGCCCATCTAGTGTTATGAACAGGTGAGCTGGTTATAGAACACACAACATCAGGATCATTCGCAGGCACAGTAGTATGTACAACAGTGGGGGACTGTTGTACTTCAGTGGAACCAGTACCAAACTGTGATCCTTCAGAACCAGTGGACCTCTGCTCAATTTGTAGTACTTCAATAGAGCCAGTAGGTCCAATTGTTTTAGAAGAAGAAGGAATTGAAAATTCCATCTCATATTCATTGACCCCAGCAGAATGGATTGGTGAGGGTACTGCTGCTGGTTCTTCTTCATCAAGAGCTGGCTAAGTAGACTCTTCAAAGATTAACTCCTCATCTTCTTTACCAGAAGATAAGGTTGGGAAATTTCAGAAGATAAGGTTGGGAAATTTCATCAAATGTAACATTTATTGATTCTCCAAAACATTCCAATCTTTTATTGTAGACCCTATATGCCTTTGACATGTTGGAATATTAAAGAAAAATTCCTTCATCAGGTTTTGACATCAAATTTGCCTAGCTGGTCCCTATTGTTCAGTATGAAACAGGAAGTGTCAAATACATGTAAGAATTTCAATGGTGGGTCGTCTTCCTTTAAGAACTTCATAAGCAGTTTTCTGATGTCTCTTCACAATTAAAGATCTGGGTAAAATAGGCAGTATTCACAGCTTCTGCCCAGTATGAATTTTTCAGCCCAGACACAGCTAACATAGATCTTGGTGCTTCAATGATAGTTCTATTTCATCTTTCTGCAACACCATTATGTTGTGGTATTCACATTTTAGAAAAGTTTGTGAAATGCCCTTGCCAGCACAGAATTCTTCAAGTTTGAAGTTTCTAAATTCTGTACCATGATCACTTCTTAGCTGCTTCACTAGTTGCCTACTCAATAACTCCATTTTTTTTTGTTGACAAAATTGATAATTTCATCAGCAACTTCACTCTTTTGCTTCAAAAAGAATACCCATGTGTATCTGAAATATTTGTCAACAATAACCAATGTATACTTCCTCCCACTATAGCTCGCAATGCTGAAAGGACTAAACAAATATCCATATGATATTTGTTTTGACTTGAATGATGCTTGGTGATGCTTTCCTTTTTCACAACCAGGACACAATATGTCCTTCACATAAGACATGGTGGGTAGCTCAGACTCTAAAATTTTGCTTGAGAGTTTGTGAATATCTTTGAACTTGAGATGTGAGAGTCTCTTGTGCTATAACCACTTGAGATTGTCTGCTGACTTTGGATAAAAACAAGTATCAGTTGTTGTGACTACTGTGTTCATGCCAATTTGATACATGTTCTTGTGTCTTTTAGTAGTTAGCAGAGGCTTCCCTATCTTGCCAAAGATAGTGCCAAAATTTTCTTCTAAATTAGACTATCTTTCTTTTGTATGTCAGTTGGCTTATGCTGAGTTAGTTATGTTTAAGCCTAACGACATATGACACAATTGTGAATGTTACATTCTCATTGTCAAAGTACCAAAACCCTTTGTGTAACCAAACAAATTATCTCCATATAACACAACTGGACCATCCTTTTGTTAATAGTCCATCAACAGAGAGTTACTTCCGGTCACATGTCACGAACAACCACTATCGAGATATCAGATTTACTTGTTTTGAATGCCATGCACAGTAACAGTGAGATTAGTTCTTTTATTGGTTTTGGAAGAGTCATTTTAGATGATATATTCCTTTCTAATGGCTTACTTGAAGAAGCAGTAAAAGATGTGATCAGGGTTTGAGCAGTATATATGTATGGAATTCTGGCTATCTTTTCACGATATGCCTTCTACAGTTCCTTGTACTCAGGACATTGGTTGGACAAGTGAGTCTTGCTGTCACAGTTGTAGCATTTCCTCACTTTTGGTTTTGGTAGCTGGTTGTGGGTAGATGAACTAGGAGTATGGTTCTGCTACTAGTTATGAGTAACCGCCAATAGCAGCTAGTCTAGCTTCATAGTAAGTATCTCAATGATAGATGACTCAGCACATGACTCTACCATCTTGTTCACTTTAGCATTTCCCTTAAGGGCAGTTTTCTGTTTGGAACCAGTACCATAATCGTGGTTGATTACTGCTCTGCTTTTCCTTTTGGTTTACCAGTATGGGAAGACACTATTGACCCAGTAGATGAAGCTATATCTACTTGGTCTGGCAATACTGGTTAAGCTGTTTGAATTTTTCACTGCAAGCTCAACAGTTATGGAACTTAGAGAAATTGGGGGATTAACCAGTTTAGACTTTCTTTGGTTGTTTTTAGCAATCTCACTCTTAATCTTTTGTTCCTTTGGAGACATATAGTAGATGCTGCATGGGTCCGTAATCTCATTATTTGAGGTACTAGCTTCTCTAGCTTTAAATTCATTCTCCAATATTTCTTTCATGAATGGTGGTGGGGTCTCTGTAGATCTAACAAACTTATTATTCAAGACCTTTTCACCCTTAACTATCTTGACAAAGGTGTTCGGTTAGACAACTTCAGGATCAGTTTCAGGAATAGGGTCCACGAATGCAATTTCTGCATGAGCAACAACAGCTTAGTCACCAGCAATGAAAGTTTCTACTTAGGAAGGCACATGCTCATTAATACACTTAGTAGTGTGTTGAGCAGATGTACACCAAGAAGTTACAACCTTTTTGAGGTCATTAAATTGGTTCTTGACAATCGCTGATTCTGAGTGAAGAGATTGTAAAGCATAGTTTTGATTTTCAAGTTTGTAAATTTCACCAGTTAAGGTCTTAATTACTTCAGTTTTGCTTTTATGTTTTTCATTCAAAGGTTTAATTTCATTTTTGAAAACTTCTTCACGTTTACTACCTCTGTAGAGGTCAATTCTCAGATAGTCAAACTTTTCAGCTTTTTCATCATTAGTATAAGTTCGAAAATTATCAACCTTATACAACATTTTAGAATTCCATTGAGGTGAATCCCGTTTCTGATCAGCTTCCCTCATATAAGCTAAGAATATACTACCACTTTCTTCCTCATCAACTTCCTCAATATCTCTGGCCATCAAACACAACTTTTTACAAGATGCATAACCAGTGCCCTTCTTATCACTTTCACTGTCTGAAGATGAAGATGATAAACTAGCTTCATCCCAATCATGATGTTCAGCAACTAACACTTTCTCTGGTTTCTTATCCTTCTTTCCAGCATGTGAGTTTTCCTTCATCTGGCCTTCATAGCTTTGTACTTGTTCTAGTACTTGCCAGCCTTTGAAAAGGAGTTAGCATGTGTGGAAGGTTTTCTAGACATGCATTCAGATGCAAAGTGCTCTACCTTCCCACAGTTATAACACTCAGATTTGGGGCCCCATACTGACTTGCTTGAATACCTAGTACTGGGTTTCTTACTGACTTTGTATGGTTTACTAGTCCTATTATGGTTGAATTTCTTGAAATGCCTAGCCAGTAAAGCCATTCCCTCAGTAAACCCTTCCACATCATCACCATCATTGCTATCCTCTGACTCAATCACACTATCTTCATCATCCACTGCAGCCTCTTCTTTTGCTAATAACTTTTGAACTAGTAAGGCTTTTTGTGCCTTCTTTTTAGCAGTAGCAACTAGAGCAGTATCGTTTAACTTAGTAGATTTTGAGGTGGTGGGTGCAGACTTAAATGTTCTCTTAGGTTTAATTCACGTTTTGCTTCTTCCTTCTCATGGTTCCAAAGTGTACCATACAGAGATGACATGTCAAAATTCTTTAAAGTCTGGGTTATTCTTAGAGGATCAGTGATAGGTTTCCACTTGGCAAGTAATGAGTCATTGAATTTGTTAACCTGTTCAAAGTCTGTGTAATTGAATTTCAAACTATCCAGGTCAGCAACAAGAGAATTAAATCTAATGAAGTTTTGTTTCAAAGTCTCATTCTTATAAACAAAGAAGAGCTCATATTCCCTATTTAAGACAATGATTTGTTTTGCATGACCTTATCTTTTCCATCATAAGTGATGTCAAGATAATCTAAAATAGCTTTAGTAGATGTTTTCCTCTTAATCAATTTAACACATGATTAGGTAAAGTTATACCTATCATAGTTTTGATTTTAGGGTGAAGTCCAATATGACGTCAGTCTTCATCCTCACATCTAGATAGAGGAAGAACAACCTCTCTTGCTTCAATAGCTCAAGAGTCCTCTGTTGCAGATCTAACTTCAATGGTGGAAATAGGAATATATGGGCCATTTTTTTTTTTTTGCAATACCAGGTATGAGTGGGTCATTTGACTCAAGGTGAAATATGAACATATCTCTCCAAGTTTCATATTCATCTTCATCAAACTTGGATGGTCTATTGGTAGAGCCATTTTCGATATAAGTTGTATTGCTATATGCAGCCTGATAAGGCTAAAAAGGAACATATATTTCATAGCATTATTCCCCAAGAAAGACAAGATTTTAGTTGCAATTGTTCCATTTTCAAGTAATAATCGGTTATATTAAATAAGTGCGAAGACAAAAGGCGAAAACGAAGATTTGAAGACGCAAAGGTCCAAAAAGCTCAAAAGTACAAGATACAATCAAAAAGGTTCAAATTATTGATGAAGAACGTCTAAAAATGACAAGAGTACAAGTTACAAAACGCAAAGTACAAGATATTAAATTATACGAAAGGACGTTCGAAAATCCGGAACCAGGACATGAACCAACTCTCAACGCTCGACGCAACGGTGTAAAAATTACGAGTCAACTATGCACAAGAATAAAATATAATATTTAAATAATTCATAATAAGAATAATATTAAATAATAAAAAGTTGTTAATTGAGCATAGTTCAGGGGTCGTAAATGAAAATTCAATTTCTAATTTTGCCTATAAAAGGCTCTATTACGTTCGATGAATAAAGAAAGAATTTTTCTACCTTTTTCTATTCGATCTTTTTTTCTATCCTTAATATCAAATATCAATATCTATATTCTATATCTCTATCATAATGTTAACTTAATAAGATATAATAATAATCTTAATTTTAATTTTAAATTATGATAATAATAAGATTTATGATAGAGATCGTTTGAGTGTGTAAGTCGAAATTCTGTCCGTGTAACGCTACGCTATTTTTAATCATTGTAAGTTATGTTCAACCTTTTTTAATTAATGTCTCGTAGCTAAGTTATTATTATGCTTATTTAAAACGAAGTAATCATGATGTTGGGCTAATTACTAAAATTGGGTAATTGGGCTTTGTACCATAATTGGGGTTTGGACAAAAGACCGACACTTGTGGAAATTGAACTATTGACTATTAATAGATGGGGGGTATTGTCTAATTGAGTGATAACTCATTAGAGTCTGTCGAACCTATCTTCAAATTAATTAACCTAATAATTAATAATGATTATGGTTGTCCTATTTAGTGATGTTCATATGGAATCTGTTATAATCATTTAATTAATCAATTGGGTTGGGTAATTGATTATTCATTCTGATCAAGTGGATGAATTAATATTCATAAACTAATTAAAACAGGGGTGGATTACATACAGTGATAACTGGTGTAATTGTTGACAGAAGTGATAACTGCGTCACAGTTTAAATCCTTAATCAGTTGGAATATTTGACTTCGGGTATAAGGGTAATTTGACGAGGATACTCGCACTTTATATTTATGACCGATGGAGTATTATGGACAAAAACCAGATAGATGTATCAAATAAACCAGGACAAAGGACAATTAACCCATGGTAATAAATTAAAATCAACACGTCAAACATCATGATTACGGAAGTTTAAATAAGCATAATTCTTTTATTATATTTCTCATCGTATCTTTATTTACTGTCATTTTATTACTCGCAATTTTATTTTCTGTCATTTTATTTATCGCAATTTATTTTACGCACTTTAATTTTTGTCATTTATTTTTACGCTTAAAATCGACAAACCGGTCATTAAACGGTAAAACCCCCATTTTATAATAATACTACTACTTATTTATATATATATTTTTACAAATAAACTTAATAATATAGCGTTAACTTCACCAGCTCCCTGTGGAACGAACCGGACTTACTAAAAACTACACTACTCTACGATTAGGTACACTGCCTATAGTGTTGTAGCAAGGTTTAGGTATATCTCATCCGTAAATTAATAAAACTTGTGTCATATTTTGTAGTATTTTGTATTAAAAATAATACTATTTCGTACCCTCACGCTACATCATCAAGTTTTTGGCGCCGCTGCCGGGGAACGCTAAAACGCTATATTTTTAATTATAATAATATTGAAATAAAATATAATAATATAATAATATTGAAATAGAATATAATAATATAATAATATTTAAATAGAATATAATAATATAATAATATTTAAGAATCAAAAATTTATACGTAAATTTTAAAAAAAAGTCATATTTATTAAATACTTCAGGGGTATATTATGTAACTTATAATTAATAATTGCTATCATGTCGCTTTCATGTGAATAGTAAATTAATTAATTTATTTTCATTTACTATTCATGAATAGTAAATGAATTAAAAAAAAAAGTTTTGAAAAAAAAAAATTATAATTATAAAAAAAATTATTAATTTGTAAAAAAAAAATCGTTTTTTTTAAAAAAAATCGTTTTTTTTAAAAAAAAAAAATTTCGTTTTTTAAAAAAAAAAAAAAAAAATTTGTGTAAAAAAAAAAAATTGTTTTTTTTAAAAAAAAAAAAATCGTTTTTTTTAAAAAAAAAAAAAAAAAAATTCGTTTTAAAAAAAAAATTTGTAAAAAAAAAAATCGTTTTTTTTATAAAATTTTAAAAAAAAAACGAAAAAAAAAAAAAAAAAAAAAAACGTAAAAATAAACAAAAACGTAAAAAAAAAAACGTAAAAAAAAAAAAAAAAAATTATTAAAAAAAAATATATATATTTTTAAAATTTTGTCTATAAAAAAAAATGTTTTTTTTAGTTTTATTACCTTTAGATTTTTAGACTATAGTCGCAACTTTTAGTATTTAGTTTAGTTTTGCCATAGTTATTTTCTTATTTTTATTTTTCGACGCCTTTTACCTATGTATCAATTACAATTCTAATTAGTAATCTCTATTTGTAGTTTTAATTTTAAGATAGTGATCGTTATAAGGTTGGATTAACCGCGTGTTTACAAACCACTCTTCGTCTTTTTCATTTTTCGACACTTTTCGACGCGCAATCTTTTTCTCTCTTATTTCTCGCCATTCTAGTTTTTAGGACTTAGAATTTTTTCTACTTCTTCTCTAAATTTCTTAAAATTACGAAAATTTATTTTAAGTGGTTAAATTGATAGACATCAAAATTTTCTGGTTCGTAGTAATAGTTGGATTTGTACGTGGACCGGGTTATTGGAGCCAAACAGTCCTCAATTATATTGAGACCAAACGAATCCTGCCCCTCTGCTGCATCTTTTGGCTATTCGAAACGTGGGCAAAATCAGAAAAGTCTATTGGTTGGATAACTTATTATAATTTTTCTTTCCTTTTTAAAACTAATAGGATATTCAGTGAATGCACCGAGCAAGACGTTCACCACCTTTTGTACGTTCACCACCTGTAACTCGATCAAGACATCGTTTAACAAATATAGCTGCCGTTGATTTTTCTTTAGAATCATCATCTAGTCGACCAAGAACTCTAACTCAAATTTCCGATAATCCATCTTTTGAACCCGACTTCACAATTAAGAACCCGGAGCATATTCAAGGACAATTCCAAGATCCTGAACCACTAATTATTCCTCCTGAACCACAAACCGTTAAATCAGAGTCCTCTAGTGATTCGTATTCAACAAATTCAATTATGGAAGTAACGGAACCTCTAAGTATGGAAGATCGAATGAGAGCCACACGCACGGGCCAAGGTCATGCCATTATTAAACCAGAAGTTAATGCGCCAGATTATGAAATCAAAGGACAAATTCTACACATGGTAACTAACCAATGCCAATTCAGTGGTGCACCGAATGAAGATCCTAACGAACACCTTCGTACGTTTAAAAGAATTTGTACACTATTCAAAATCCGAGAAGTGGAAGATGAGCAGATCTATCTCATGTTATTTCCCTGGACTTTAAAGGGAGAAGCCAAAGATTGGTTAGAATCGTTACCTGAAGGGGCGATTGACACATGGGATGTTTTAGTTGAAAAATTTCTTAAACGATTCTTTCCGGCATCCAAAGCCGTGAGACTTCAAGGAGAAATTGTTACGTTCGCGCAAAATCCAAATGAAACATTATATGAGGCGTGGACAAGATTCGGAAGGATGTTGAGAGGATGTCCTCAACACGGATTAGATACTTTTCAAATAGTACAAATCTTCTATAAAGGCGTAGACATCGCCACACGAAAAGACATCGACATAACAGCTGGTGGTTCCATTATGAAGAAAACCGCAACTGAAGCTTACAAAATTATTGATAACACAGCCTCCCACTCGCATGAGTGGCACCAAGAAAAAGATATTTTTCGTTCATCTAAAGTGGCTAGAGCCGATTCTAGCCATGACTTTGATTCCGTTTCCGCAAAAATAGATGCTTTCGAAAGACGAATGGAAAAGATGAATAAAGATATTCACGCAATACGAATCAGTTGTGAGCTATGCGGTGGACCACACTTATTGAAAGATTGTCACATTGAACCAACATTGGAACAACGAGAGAATGTTTCCTATATGAACCAAAGGCCTGGAAATAATTATCAAAATAATTATCAACCGCCAAAGCTAAACTTCAATCGAAATCAAAACATTCTTTACAATCCAAAAGGACCCGAAAATAACTGGTATAACCAACAAGGTCCGAATAACCAACCAACTCAAAATAACACTTTCAATCAACAAAGACCTGGCTTATATAAACCACAACAACAAACCGAAGAGAAAAAGTCAAATATGGAAGACGTGGTATTCAAGCTAGTTGAATCTCAAACACAATTTATTGAAACTCAAACCCAAACGAACGAGAGATTTGATCAGTCATTAAGAACTCAACAAGCTTCCATTTTGAATCTAGAAAAACACGTAGGTACTCTTGCTAGCATGATGAGTGAGAGGGAACAAGGAAAGCTACCGAGTAATACTGAAGTAAATCCTCGGAATGAGAATGTTAATATGGTTTCAACGAATTCTGAAAAACCAGCACCAGAAGATGGGAAGGTTTTAGATGAGAGTAACAATGAAGAAGTTACACCACCACCACCCGAGTATGTAAAGCCAATGGTGGCACCATACAAACCACCCATCCCGTTTCCAAGAAAAGGAGTTGAGTATGAGCAAGTGATAGGTAATAAAGATTGTGATACCTCTGGAAAGAAGAAGAAGAAAAAGAATAAGAAAGTACAAGAAACAAAAGCCGTAGAAGTAAACCCGGTGAATACAGTTCCACCAAAACCTCCACCTAGGGTAGGTGATCCGGGTGAATTTATTGTTCCTTGTCTACTTAGTGATTGTGTTATGTATGATGCACTAGCAGATTTAGGTGCAAGTGTAAGTGTTATGCCTCTTTCCTTATATAAGAGATTAGGTGTAGGTAAGTTAAGTCCAACGGATATGAGTGTTCGACTCTTTGATCAAACCATTAAGCACCCAGTTGGAATTGCTGACAACCTACCCGTTCAAGTAGGCAATTTAACCTTTCTAGTCGAATTTATTGTCATTGACATAGAAGAGGACCCAAACGTTCCTCTAATTTTAGGTCGACCATTCTTTGCGTCCACCGGGGCGTTATTTGATGTAGGAAATGGAAGAATGACACTTAAAAGTGGTAACAAATCAATCACCTTTATGATTCGAAAGTCTAAATCTCCACCAACTAAAACCGTTGAACCAGTAAAAACGATTGGTAATAACCATGTTGTTTTACCAACTCCAACGGTAGTGCTTAGCAATAATAAAACGCCTAAGTGTGGGGAAAATGAAGTAAAACCTAATGATGACTTAATAATAAAGAACCCCGTTGTTGATACGAAATTAAATGACCCCGTTATTAACAGTTCAATGAAGAAACTTTTTAAACGGGCTATCGATGCTAGAAGTAAGGGGAACTTTAAGTTATGTAACCGGTTAGTATCCAATCTGTCGCCTAAAGAAAAGGCGAAACTAGTTGAATTTTGGGATATTACGGAAGAAGCCGGGCACTGGCTTAAAGAAAAAGTCACAGATAGGCAAGTTGATTATGGACCAAAAGAAATTGACGATGAAGTTAATCACAATTTCGACACCACAGCTACCTAAGTATGGGGAGATTCAAATGTTCTAAGAAAATGTTATCTAGAGTTAGTTGTTCTGTTCTCGTGTAGTTCCGAGAATGGAATCCGATTGGTCTTTCCGCTAGCAGACACTAAAGAACTAGTTTTCTCCCCCCATTCTGAATTTTTGTTTTTTTAGGTTTTATATGAAATTAATATGCTTTTAAGTTTTGTGTGATATTTAAAAACAAAATTTACTTTAATTCATTAAGTTGAAAAAATGATTTCTAAAATTCGTCGTGAGTTGAAGACTAGGTCATAGAGCCGAAATTGCTTTACCCGAGGGCGGGGCGACAAATTTTGTTATCATTATTTTTAATTTTATTGATTTAAAGTATGCCAAAAATATTATACTTTATAAATTTTTGAAAAGTGGGGTTATAAACCAAACTTCAAAAATATATATATATATATATATATATATATATATATATATATGTTTGTATTTTATCTTATGTACAAAACAGGGTAGAACAACGCACTTTCAAAGACTAACATTAAGTTCAGCAATAGCTACTGATTTTGACGACAAGAAGCAAAATATCAAATGTGATGTAAAATAATATGCTTACAAACTGGGTATTTTTAATCACTTTTCTACACTAATCACCCTCATGAATTTATAATTATAGTCTGATTTCATGCAAATGAGGGCATTGCATGATCTCAAGTGTGGGGAAGGGTTATAAATTCTCTCGGGTTTGCACTTAGTTTATTTGCCAAATTTTGTGAAAATTTGAAAAATTTTCAACTAAATGAATTTAAAATCATGTTTATACATATTTATGAACGGTGAAAACTAGGTGATAATACCGAAATTATCGTTACCTCGAAAAGGACATAAATTGAGAAACACCCTAAAACGCTTGAATTCATTTAAAATGAAATAAAAGAAAATAAAAAGGCAAAGAAAGAAACTAAGTGTGGGAAGAATGTACCAAGTTATTCAATTTAAAACATATATCACATATTTTTGTACAAGATTATTGCAGGTACTTTTGCTTTGGACGATACTAATCAGTTTTACCCGGTTTACTGTAATACATTTGAAAGAAAGATGGATCTACACGATGAATCAATTCCATCATTAAAAGGAAGTAAAGTCTTCCGAAAAAGACACGCGCTTCTTGATTTAGGTCATGAAGTTGTCGTCCAGACCAGCTGTAGGTTGACGAAAAATCTAGAAAAGTCATCTCTAAAATCAGCAGGAAATCCACGGACCTCAGCATCAAACAGGGTCGCCAAGTGGTCAGATTTATCCTAACCATGAGAAGGATTTATCTCGTACAATGGGGAGGCACCGTGCAAATTAGCTTGATAAGACTAATGAATCAGATCCCCAGAAAGGATAATCTCCTTAAAGATTAAAAATCAGCTTTTAAGACTGATATTACTCAATCCTAGAGATTGACCTTAAAGATTGAGAATTCAAACTCATGGAATTCAATGATATCTAAACTCGAGCTTGAACGAGAAAATATTTTGATCAAAAATACAAACCGATTTGTTTTCTGAAAACCCATTTTCAATGCGTTCATTACCATTGAACGTAAAATCCTAGGAATTCACCTGGAATTCATTAGGTCACCTGAACCAAATCGGTTGTCAACCGTAAGAACGGTGGTTGCATAGCATGGTCAGAGACAGGACCTTGTGCCAGACCGAAAAATCATAGGATGATCTTTACTATCGCTCCTACCAAGGATAGTTCTAGCATCCGACACGTTAAAAGACCATAATCATCTGCATGTCACGGGACATTGCCTTAACAGTTTCTTGTTCATCGCTTTCCTTTACAACCGGACGGTAGTTTACCGAAAGGTAATATACGGAACAAGTAAACTGGATGTGTGCTTTCCGATACCGGGATAGCAGTGGATTACACGAACCTAAAAGTTTTTAGCCAAAATATTGATCCACAAATATATTTTGCAACACCAATGATGGATCAAATCAGAAAACTTGTCTAGGGTAAAATCTAGCTTGAATTTTTAAAAGATCAAATGTTTTCATAAAGATCCAATTTCCTTAAAGGATCTAAATTTTTATAGTCATGTGGGACTGTAAACCGCCTTTCAAATGTGCACTTTGCTTTGGAAACCGAAAGTAAATCGGCTATTTGATTGCAAGTGTCGTTGACCTAAACCCAAGGTAACTGTGGATGACACACCCACCTTTAACCATGGTTCTATTGTTAATATCATTGTTTATACCGCTCTATCAAAATCACTGATGTACAAAGTGTGAAGAATAAAGAAGTGATTCGTGTGATGTATTATATTATTTCAAGACTGTATTGCTTGAGGACAAGCAACGCTCAAGTGTGGGGATATTGATAAGGCTAAAAAGGAACATATATTTCATAGCATTATTCCCCAAGAAAGACAAGATTTTAGTTGCAATTGTTCCATTTTCAAGTAATAATCGGTTATATTAAATAAGTGCGAAGACAAAAGGCGAAAACGAAGATTTGAAGACGCAAAGGTCCAAAAAGCTCAAAAGTACAAGATACAATCAAAAAGGTTCAAATTATTGATGAAGAACGTCTAAAAATGACAAGAGTACAAGTTACAAAACGCAAAGTACAAGATATTAAATTATACGAAAGGACGTTCGAAAATCCGGAACCAGGACATGAACCAACTCTCAACGCTCGACGCAACGGTGTAAAAATTACGAGTCAACTATGCACAAGAATAAAATATAATATTTAAATAATTCATAATAAGAATAATATTAAATAATAAAAAGTTGTTAATTGAGCATAGTTCAGGGGTCGTAAATGAAAATTCAATTTCTAATTTTGCCTATAAAAGGCTATATTACGTTCGATGAATAAAGAAAGAATTTTTCTACCTTTTTCTATTCGATCTTTTTTTCTATCCTTAATATCAAATATCAATATCTATATTCTATATCTCTATCATAATGTTAACTTAATAAGATATAATAATAATCTTAATTTTAATTTTAAATTATGATAATAATAAGATTTATGATAGAGATCGTTTGAGTGTGTAAGTCGAAATTCTGTCCGTGTAACGCTACGCTATTTTTAATCATTGTAAGTTATGTTCAACCTTTTTTAATTAATGTCTCGTAGCTAAGTTATTATTATGCTTATTTAAAACGAAGTAATCATGATGTTGGGCTAATTACTAAAATTGGGTAATTGGGCTTTGTACCATAATTGGGGTTTGGACAAAAGACCGACACTTGTGGAAATTGAAGTATTGACTATTAATAGATGGTGGGTATTGTCTAATTGAGTGATAACTCATTAGAGTCTGTCGAACCTATCTTCAAATTAATTAACCTAATAATTAATAATGATTATGGTTGTCCTATTTAGTGATGTTCATATGGAATCTGTTATAATCATTTAATTAATCAATTGGGTTGGGTAATTGATTATTCATTCTGATCAAGTGGATGAATTAATATTCATAAACTAATTAAAACAGGGGTGGATTACATACAGTGATAACTGGTGTAATTGTTGACAGAAGTGATAACTGCGTCACAGTTTAAATCCTTAATCAGTTGGAATATTTGACTTCGGGTATAAGGGTAATTTGACGAGGATACTCGCACTTTATATTTATGACCGATGGAGTATTATGGACAAAAACCAGATAGATGTATCAAATAAACCAGGACAAAGGACAATTAACCCATGGTAATAAATTAAAATCAACACGTCAAACATCATGATTACGGAAGTTTAAATAAGCATAATTCTTTTATTATATTTCTCATCGTATCTTTATTTACTGTCATTTTATTACTCGCAATTTTATTTTCTGTCATTTTATTTATCGCAATTTATTTTACGCACTTTAATTTTTGTCATTTATTTTTACGCTTAAAATCGACAAACCGGTCATTAAACGGTAAAACCCCCATTTTATAATAATACTACTACTTATTTATATATATATTTTTACAAATAAACTTAATAATATAGCGTTAACTTCACCAGCTCCCTGTGGAACGAACCGGACTTACTAAAAACTACACTACTCTATGATTAGGTACACTGCCTATAGTGTTGTAGCAAGGTTTAGGTATATCTCATCCGTAAATTAATAAAACTTGTGTCATATTTTGTAGTATTTTGTATTAAAAATAATACTATTTCGTACCCTCACGCTACATCATCACAGCCATTAGAGATTTTAGATCCAAGATATGAAATTATCAAGACTGAAGCTCTGATACTAGTTGTTGGCCATAATTTAACAGCAAGAAGTTTCTTGGGGGGGGGGGGATGGGAGGTGAATATAATTCTTTTTGTTAATTAAACAGATAAAGAAATTTAAGTAATCAACAATCAATTAAATCAGAGTCATATGTAATTTTCAACGTTATTCTTTTATAGATATAAATCTCAAAGAATCACGGTTACCCTTTGGCGGAATAGATAACCGGTTGATACATATTACACCTAGATACCTTCGAACGAATGAAACTTATACAAGGTCTGGACTCTATCAATTTAATACCCACACCACTAATTAATACAATTTTTTGTTTCATCTATTTATAGGAGCCCTAGAAACCGTGGAAGTGATCTATTGTTCACTGGTACAAAGGATGTTGGTACTCAGCCGAGAACTGTGGCAGGGAGCACGTGACTCCCCTTTCCTTCTTCGGTAGCTAAATGGATGAACACCCCTTTGGACATTCAAATTAATTAAACAAATAGAATGTTGGGTTCCATAGCCATTGACAAAGCATTAACCATGAACTGTATATGGGTTAAGCTTCTGCATTCCTTTGTCATCTTGTAAGGTCACTTATCAGCCGCCGATGTGTGTCCTTCTTTGTTCTACTTCGTCTTTGATGTCACTTGAATAGTGTACATTGATGTAGACAACATAAGGAACCATCATACTTGTAATGGAGCATGATTTCCCTAAGTGTTGTGTGCTGGTCCAGCCTCTGCTGCTTCTTCAGTTACTAGTTCTTCTTAGATGGCTCTTGATGGTTCTACATACATCCATGCTGGTCAGAAGTAAACTTGAAACTTGAACTATCTTGTGCTGACAGTGAAGACAGTATACTAAACACTTAGACATAGAAAATAATGATGTTTAACAAATAAATAAACTTATAATGTCCTGCACATTACAATTAGTGCTAACAATAATGTATTGTCATAATTAAATCCTTATATCAACATGGGACTCAACATTTACTCAACAAGGCATGTCGTTATTCCGTTGAAACACAGATAACGAGTATTAAGATCCGAACATAACTGCTAACCAAACCTGATGATTTTGCTTAGGATAACGTCCGAGGCTTAGATACAATTCAGTAGTGTAATCTTAGTGACATATTTTCCTTTTCCTTTAGCTTACTCTAAGATCAAAGAATGATAGGTTTGTACGATTGGTTTATCTGATCAAAATCTATACTATCCTAATCAAAGCTTTAAAAACATAATTACCTTTCCCTAGCCTACGCGTATATCGTAGTTACATTTCCCCAATATATATTCTCTGGATATCTCTTTATCCTTTACTTTTCCGCATTTATGACTATTAATCAAAACCAAACTACTATCCTCTTATCCAGTCAATTTTATTAAAGACAATTATACGTTTTAGTTTCAATTTGATAACCTTTTAAAAACGTGACCCTGGGTCAACTTACCCTTTCTACCCATAAAAAAGAAAAAGAGGATTTAGGCCCTGCACTTATCTAGTCAATTTTATCAAAGTCTAAGTGTGAGATATTTGATATCGACCTAAAAGTCACGTTTTTACACCCGATATTTAGTCCCGAATCAATAAAAGATATAAACTTTGTCGCTAAATTAAGTGTTTTTCACCTTGTTTTGTAGACGAAGTGATTACAAAGACAATGCAAGAAAAATCAAAAAAATCAGACTTAAAAAGAAGAATCTAGAGCGAAAACGAAGAAGACCAAGCTACGACTTCGGAAGACCAAATTATGGTCTAGGAAACTTACCTGACCAGGAAAGCCCACGGCCTTGCCCCATGGCCTGCCACAAGCCATACGGCTTGCCTTAGTCAGTAGTCCAGGCCTATGTCACACGGGTCACCAGAGGATACGTCCTTTCCCACGGCCTTGGCCGACGGCCTGCCACTACCATGCCCATGGCCTGCCAGGCCTGAAAATGGTTTTTTTTAAGGATTTTGAGTTTCCACTTTCAACACAGTTCTCTTTTCACTCTCTCACTACAGTGTAGTTTCTCATTCGAAAATCCTTGTGCTTTCAAGGCCTTCTCACCTCCGAGCGGGAAATTTAGTACTTGGAGGCGAACACCGAAGATTGTAATAGGGGTGGTCTAGAGGATGTCAGCTGTAACAATCCTACTATTTTTCGTTAAGCTTTGTTAACTGTCCGTTAAGTTATTTAACGGTACTTACGTGCGTTTGTGTATTTAATTGAATTAAATGCATATCTAGTTCTTTGAGAACTACTAAAATTAAAATGGGAATATATTAATCAGAAAACGTATATCATGTTTTGAGATTCAAAGAAAACGATACGATTTTAAGAACTGCAAAAGATGTCTTTCGGGACTGCGAAACGTTTGGTTTTTAATTATATAATTATTTTATTATAATTATTAACTTTAAGCAAAAATTATTTAATTCATTATTTATTTAATGAATTAAACTTGGTGGATTGCGTTTTAACGACCGATTAACATTCCGGGACTCGGTACGGCTAACGGCACTCGAAACGGATCACCCAAACTAAAGTAACTAGCAAAATGATCCAGAGACTCAACCCACTAGGTCCATTCGGCCGAACCCCATCAGCCCACCGTCTCTTGTTATTTGTTTTTGGCCCTTTTATGCTTGCTTGGTCCATTTAATGGTATTTAGGCCCTAAACTAGTTAAACAAAAAGACTATTGCATTGTAATCTACATCTTAAACCTAAAAAAAAGGAAACGTTCAGCTCCTTCATCCCTCTCATTCACGTCGCCCCTTCCATCAATCACTACACCTTCAATTTTTGAGTTCTAACAATTCTTGCTTCATGAAGATTGTTGCTTTCGTCGTTATCTACACTTTGATATAAACGATTTACTATTTGAAGGTATAAAACTATAAACCCTAATTTTATAAATCTGGTTTTTATTAGATTACATTGTAATATAGTGTCTATTGCTCAATTGGTTGCATGTATGATTGTTTGTATGCGTTAATTTGTTAAATTGCTATTTGTAAGTGTAAATTTGGAGTTAAATCATGCTATATCAGAAACTTAATGTTGGATTTTTTTTATTACATATCTGTAAAGCTCTTGAAAAGCTAATAAATTTAGGTTTTTGAATCACTTGATTTCATTAAAAATTGATTAAGATATGACTAATTGAAGTTTTACTACAAATCTGTGATTAATTCAAAATCTGGGCAAAATCGGTAATGAATTGGTATATGAACTGATTACCAACAGATATATAATTTAAAAACACTCAATTTGGACTAGGATATCATGCTATTTGGATTTGTAAAACTCGTTTTATGCTTAAATGACCGTTCTTGGTGAAACTTGTTAAATGGTAACTTAAACAGGTTCTAAAGGTATTTTAAAATGTGTTCTTGGAAAAAGTCTTTACATTTCTGTAAAATTCATATATTTTATATAACTTTCCAGACCTTATGACAATTGGATATGTATAGCTTGCGTAATGTGCGTGCGAAAACGACTACCTGGAATCTGTCTGAAGCTGCTAAGCATGTACCTTTTGCCCTATAAGTTAAGTTTTGGATAGTTTGAAGACTTAAGCTTCTGGATATTTACTCTTTATATGTTTTAGAACAAATTTCTAATTTATGTCGAACCTTGTAACCTACTACATTATGCACTATAAAGCCCAAGATTTGATAACCACTGAATTGGATTGAAACAGAACGCCCGACTTGCCGGAATAAACTATACCTTAGCTAAACCACATTACCTAATATTCTGATATGTTTTAGTTTAGCTTGTTCTTAAAATTTACCCACTTATATTACTTGATTTGCATGCTCCTAGCTCCGGTTATGCTCATTCTAAAACTGACTCGCAAACAGAAACTGATTTCGTGCAATGTATGTTGAACATGTAATCGTATGTGTACACTATTGACTTAGCTTAGCACTACTAAGAAGCTTAACAACTGATCATTAACATGATGTGTATGCAACTTGTATGCCATGAGTGCTTACTTGACGGTTTGGACACTACTTAACACACTAAGTGACTATAAGTCAATAAACTATGAAACAATGAAACTGAAAATTATAATTGGTCATTTAAACACAGTTTGACTAATTGACCAATATGACATGTACACGACTAATGTGTTGACTACTTTGACCTTGGTTGATGTTTGTTTGACTTGCATGAATTAGTTGACTTTGTGTTGACTTTTACTATACAATCGCGGCGGTCTGAGCAATATGACAACTATACTATGGAACAACTTCTATATATTGAGATGAATTTATGTGACGACATATTGATATATATCTAGGTTACATCACTCGGTCGTAGTAATTCAATCACTCGTTACTTATGCTTTACTCAAGTGCACTCAAGGTGAGTCTACACTCCCATACACTTTTAATTTTTGGGATGAGATAATATGCTGTTTTTAAACTATTTTATGAATTAGACACAAGTAATAAAATGAATATACATATGAGTTCGATCAAAAAGCCCGTAGCTTGAATATATTAATTACATTTGTGAGCTCGAATCATAGGGACGGATCCGTTAGGCTTGACAAACCTCACTCAATGAACGAGTGCTTATTACTTCGTTACATATACGCTTGATCAGTGTATCCTTATAGGGTAAGGAAGTCGTGTAGAGAAAAATCTATTTGCGGGTTAAATATTTATATTCAAGTGCTCATAATAGATGTATAAATTTTAGAGCTTTGAACGAAATCTCGTGGTCTAACAAACATTTGAAACTAGACATGGTATTGTCTAACAAACATTTGAAATTAGACATGGTATTTGAAAGGACCCGTTCTAATCCATCCGGACGAAGTCCACATCGATTATAAACGATTCACAATAGTTGATTACATCGCGAGGTACTTGACCTCTATATGATACATTTTATAAACATTGCATTCGTTTTTAAAAGACAAACTTTCATTTACATCGAAAGTTGACGATATGCATGCCATTTCATAATATATCCAACTATAGTTGACTTAATCATAATCTTGATGAACTCAACGACTCGAATGCAACGTCTTTTGAAATATGTCATGAATGACTCCAAGTAATATCTCTTAAATGAACAAATACACAGCGGAAGATTTCTTTCGTACCTGAGAATAAACATGCTTTAAAGTGTCAACCAAAAGGTTGGTGAGTTCATTAGTTTATCATAAATAATCATTTCGTAATTTTAATAGACCACAAGATTTCATATTTCCATTTCTCATAACATACGTCCCATGCATAGAGACAAAAATATCATTCATATGGATTGAACACCTGGTAACCGACATTCACAATATGCATATAAGAATATCCCCATCATTCCGGGATCCTCCTTCGGACATGATATAAATTTCGAAGTACTAAAGCATCCGGTACTTTGGATAGGGCTTGTTGGGCCCGATAGATCTATCTTTAGAGTTCGCGTCAATTAGGGTGTCTGTTCCCTAATTCTTAGATTACCAGACTTAATAAAAAGGGGCATATTCGATTAGATAATCCAACCATAGAATGTAGTTTCGATCACTTGTGTCCATTTCGTAAAACATTTATAAAAGCAGCGCATGTATTCTCAGTCCCAAAAATATAAAGGGTAAAAAGGCAAATGAAACTCACCTAATGTATTTTGTAGTAAAAATACATATGACAACATTAAACAACTGAACAATGCAGGTTTTGCCTCGGATTCACGAACCTATATCATTTGTATATTTATATTAAAATATATAATCGTAGCCAAACAAATTAGTTATTATATCATTAATTTACATAATATGTATGGTTAATATTTATTTAGTTATATTAATAATTTCCATATTTAAATACATAATTGTTTAATGTTATATTTAAAAATTGATAGTTTGTTATTTGTATGTATTTATATAAATAATAGTACTAGGTTTGATATATATAATTATGTGAAATTTTAATATAATTATAGTATATGTAACAAGTATATTTTAGGTACAAAATATATATTTGTTATAGTATAATAATAATAATAATAATAATAATAATAATAATAATAATAATAATAATAATAATAATAATAATAATAATAATAATAATAATAATAATAATAATAATAATAATAATAGAAGTGAGTAAACTACCTTTAAGCTTTTCCTAAAAATAAATGCCCCAGACCAGGCTCGAACACGCGACCTCTTGAAACTCAACAGCACCTTAAACCATCCCACTGTTTCTACTTTTCTATTGTAATTTGTAACCCATATTTATTTAACCTCTTTTCTATCTCGTCCAAATTAAATCATGGCACAACAAGGCAGCCCAAGTTGAAAGTCTAAATAACAATTCGGCCCAAGATCAATCCATGACTACCCACTGATCGGGTTAGGTGTCGGCTGGGAAGAAAATAAAAATAAAAATGGGAAACAAAAAGGGGATCAGTTTCTACGCCTCTTCATACCTTATCTTCTTTATTATACAGCGATTTTCACCATCATTCTTTGTTTAATTTTTCATCATCCATGTTAATCATTTACAGGTGGTGAAAAGAGGCAACAACAATAATTAAAAGATTTTTTTATTTATTTATTTGGGTTGTCTTCGAATCAGAAGCAGAAGATGGCTGCAGTTGTAGCCATAGCATGTTTGTTTTGATGAGGTGTTGGTTTAGTTGTGGGTTTATGATGAAATTCGAAGATGATACAAGCGGTTTCGTTGTTGCTCGATGATGAACAGGAAAACAGCAGGTCATCGATTCTTCATCATCCATCATCAATCGATCATCATCCTTCCTCAATGGATCAAGTAATCCATTCAATAATTAGTGAATTAGGTAACTAATTTATTGATAGTTTTTCTTAATTTCAGATCAATACTTCTATATATATATATTCTGTGAAAAAAATTTAATAATCAAACTTAACAGTAATAAAGGATGTTCTTGGTGAGTTTTGATGGTGTTAAAGGTGGTTTGGGCTGGGTCCGTTAGTAATTGAAAAATAGAAATTTAATCGAATTAATTAGTTGCAGAAGGGGTCATATGTTTGGGGTGTTTGTATGAAGACAGTAGAATATTGTGTTGCAAGTGTGCATGATGGATCATGGCTGTACTGGTACATTTGGGCAGCAGTATGCACATGGAGCAGCTTGGTGTTGTTTTGGTGTTCTTGTGTTGATGAGATAAGAGTATAGATTTGAATTAGTGTATATATATATTACAGGTTCTGAATGCTTTATAGATTTGGTCTGTTGCACCGAAATTAATTAATTTTTGCAGGAGGTGGTTTTGTTATGGTGCTTTTCATTGCAGGTAATAGTGATAGCAAAACAAATGTGGACAGCAGTAGAATGGGGTAGTAGTAGTTGAACCTCTTGGGTGTCCTTGGTGGCTTACCTGCTGATGTTGCAGGTCATAGCTGCAGCAGCTCATTCATGACTGCAGTGACCATAAGTTGACAGCAGATACGAGCAGATTAAGTAAAAAAAATATTAGAAGGTTGCAGCAGCAGTTAACAGATGATAGGAAAAGCAAAGTAGTAGTTTAAGTGATAATGAAATGGTGATCGTGGTTCTCTCATGGTGATTTGCAGGGTGTTGCTAGTGATGTTTTAGTGGTGGTTCCAGATAGTGGTCTTTGGTAGTGATGGAGAAGAAGCAAGGTGGTGCAGGATAGTGGCGTGTGGTGGTGTTCTAATGGTGACCGAAGAACAAGGAAGAAAAGTGAGTCAATAATTGGTGTTTCATATAAGAGTTGTCTATGTATATATTTATATCTAATATCTTTGAATATGTAAAAGTATATGTGATTAAGATATGAAATAAAAATCTCAGTTGTAGTAGGTAGATGTTTCATGGTGACGTTTTTGGATTGAAGCATGACATAGAATAGAAAGAAAGAAAGAAAAATGATGGGTTTGAGTTGTTATGGTGGTTTTGTCAATGGTTTTCCCTTTATATTACTATATGTATATAAATCTATTAAATTAGATATTATTGAATATGGTGTTTGATTGTTAGATAGGAAACAGAAGTTAGTGATAGTTAATAAATCAAATAATGGTACTAGTTTGGTGATATCTTTAATTTAAAGTTGATTACAATTATATGTTTGTTTGTGTATATATGAAGGGATCGAATATTAGACAGGAAGAAAGAAACAATATAAGTGGGAAGTGAGGTGTTATGTTATATTCATATGTATATATAGATTAGATATGAAATTTATAGATAAAGATATATAAAGATGGATAATGATAGATAACAGAATGATATTTGAGTGTCACCGTCGTTCACTAAATAAATTCGAAACCTTAAACATATATTCAATATACTTCTTTATTATGTATAGACATGCTTTTAATAATATTTATTACATATTATTTTATTTTTACAACGTTAATTCAATAATTACATCATATAATATTTCAATTTATATTTTCAATTGTTATTAAAATATTTATGTATCTATTTGCAAATAGTGGTTCGTGAATCATCGGGAATAGTCAAAGGTCAATTGAATATATGAACATCGTTCCAAAATTTTCTAGACTCAACATTACAAACTTTGCTTATCGTGTCGGAACATATAAAGAATAAGTTTAAATTTGGTCGGAAATTCCTGGGTCATCACAGTACCTACCCGTTAAAGAAATTTCGTCCCGAAATTTGAGTGAGGTGGTCATGGCTAACAATAAAAATGTTTTCATGACGAATATGAGTTGATAAATTGAGTTTTATCATTATTGAGTAATATGGATAAAAATAATTCGATTATTCGAAGAGTACGAATGAAGTTATCACCAAAGAGTGAAATAGGAAAGTAAAGATTCATCCTAACTTTTGACAGAGTCAGGGTTGAATTCCGGAATTCAAGGGATTTGAAAAAAATCTTCGAAATCTAAAAGATTTGATTCTTCGGCGCGTAAGAAAATTAAGATCTCTATAATTAAATACGGTGATCTGCCTCAATTACTCTGTCTGATATTTTCATTACAAATTAAGCTCTTCCGTTCCATTATTCTCATCATTCCTATACTTTCTTTCTTAGTTCATACATCCAAAAAATTGTGAAAATGCTTAATCCAGTTCTAATCCTTGATATATTTCTAATTATCATTTCTGTCATCCTTCTTTTCTATCTTCCATCAGAAGAATCTGTTTACTTCTACTATTACCTTGGGGTGTTACTATTCTTAATTATACCGTGTCTTTATATTGCTATTCGTATTAATATCCATGGTTTGTAACTTCTGGTTTATTGTTGGGTTTTATATCTTCCCTTATATTTCGATGTCTCTGCTTCTGCTTCTGTTTCCTATAATCATGGTCATCCATAATTAATGCTCTCTCCTATTTGCTGCGATATATACTCCCTTTCTACTTCGGAGCTTCATGTTTTTGTTTTCTTTTCGCAAGTAATGGTCCAGACTTCATAGGTATGGAGTTTCGAATTATCATATTATACAAGGTAGAAAGGAAAAGGTAGTAGCACAATTTGATTTGTTAAATTACCAGAATTACTGAGGATTGAGCTATCAAGAATATATTTTCTTGATTTGTTCAGAGGTTAAATAGAATGAATGGGTCATGTAACATGACACTTGAGGGCGTTATGATTCTGTGAATCATCACGTCCCATTAGAACTCAGCATGACTTACTGTAATATAATCACGTTGATCAAGTGTCATTATATTATACTAACTCATGCATCAGTTCCCAACATTACTTCAATAACATTCATATTTTAATTTCAAAAGTTTACAGAATATAGAAACTAATAGTTTCTATATGATGTAACACTGATAGCACGAAGAGATTAATGATTTCAGATAAGAATAGTTATAAAAATATCTTCAGAAATATGGAGGATATTTATAATGAAAGATACGATAATATCTTTGAATATTTAAGATCAGAGGATGATGGAGACTATTGTCCGCAAGGGTTTAGGGTAAGGAGCAAGATATTCGCTAAAGACTTCAGCAGGCATTGAATCATTTGGATTCTTTGAAGTCAAACTTATTCTTTGTGATTTGTCCACGGCTTTCTTCATAGTTTCACATAATCTGCTTTTCGATACTAAATTTTCTATTGAATGTTTGCGATATAATGATACACAGGAAGCATGAAGAGGTATATAATTTCGGACGAGAATATTTATGAAAATATCCTCAGAAATATCGAAGATATTGATGATGATATTTTGAAATTTCTAGGTTCGATGGTTGATGGAGAAAGATTTTCCGCAAGATTTTAACATGAATTCAGAGCAAGATATTCTCTAAAGATTTCAACGGATCCATAATTACCTGGATTCTTTAAATGGAGTGTATGGTCTTTGTATTTGTCCTTTGTCTCCTTTGTGGTTAGCTCAATCCATTTTCCAGTTCCAACATTTCTGAGCTTTTCCAACATACTATTCTTTATCATAACACTTTCGATGATTAAGGTCGTTTACGGTTGTCTACAGTTTCTGCTGCTTCATTCAGCTTTTTCAAAGTTTAATGTATTGTTTCGTAAGCTGGGTGCTTTTCAGAATTTCAGAATGAAAGATCTTAATTCTAAGAAATAAATGTAATACATATAACTGTTGATGTAGATATGCTATGAGTTTTCAAAGTACTGATTGCTGATTCCCGGTAACCGGCATGGCAGTTCTCGTTACAAGATGCGGATGAGTATATGATAGGGTTTCAATGAATAAATATAATGATTTGTCAGAGATATTTGAGCCAAGGAGCAACGAGGTTGCTGGTACGTCTGCTGGTAATATAGTGGAATATAAAAGAATTCTCCAGTATCAAAAGGGTAATCGTATATATCAGGATTATAGTAAAGCTACTTCGAATGAAAAGTCGAAGTTGACTTGCTGGAGCTGTGACAAGATTGGCTACTTTGAAAAGGGATCGCCAAGCTATTTTCGGTAATAACAATGCTAAAGGAGCTAGCACAGATACGTGTTAAACATTTACTCAGGTTCTGAGTGTTTTCAGGTGCATAACTATATGCATCAATCTTTTCTTTCGTAGATGAAGTGCGGTTGGTTCAACCTCTCGATTGAGGTGTTTTTAAGAATCGTGAAAGGTTTGAACGCAGGTGGTAATCGTCAAGATATAATGAGGTTTAAGATGAAATCAAGTGGCAAGCTTGAAGAAATGTTTAGTTTCATATGTTATAATTAATATTTTAATTCATTTTAGTTGTCCTAATGTTGATAGTCCACAGTTGATAGTCCACATTGACAGTCAAATAATTCATATACAGTTTAATATATAATATTCGAATTAATTAATACGTGTCGTGACCCGTATACGTCTCAAACTCGATCACAACTCAAACTATATATATTATTGTAGAATCAACCTCAACCCTGTATAGCTAACTCCTGCATTACTGCATATAGAGTGTCTATGGTCATTCCAAATAATATATATAGATGCGTCGATATGATATGTCAAAACCTTGTATATGTGTCCCGATATTTAAAGTGCATAAAATAAATAACAGAAATTAAATGACGATAAATAAAGTGCGTAAAGTAAATAACAGAAATTAAATGACGATAAGTAAAATTGCGAGAATTTAAATTGCGATAACTAAATTGCGATATATAAAATGTAATCAGTTACTAGGAATAGTTAGCTAGGATCTTGTTAGCGTGGTTTCTTAACAAAATTTCATATTGTTAATTAGTCAGTTTCTAATCAATTTTTTATTGTGTCCATTATTTCTTCATTATGCCACTTGTTGGATTCTGATAGGACAAAATCCAAATATGAAATTGAATGAAAATGGTTATTCTGTGGTGAACGGATTCGTATATCGGTGGATGTAAGTAGGATAGTAAACGTCTGTTGAATCAGTTTCGAAGAATGTACATTGTAACTTATTAATGTGAAATCTAAATATTCCTCGGGTATTACCTACCCGTTAAAATATTTTCACCATTAACAGTTTGTACAAAAGAAATTTTTTTTTTTTTTTTTTTTTTTTTTACAATTCTTATGAAAATATACTTACATATATATTTTCTTCAAATGTAATCATAGATTTAATGAGTTAATATAATATTAATCTCATTTAATTTACCGTTAGAACTAGAATACATAATCTCTAAGACATTAGAGATTACATAATCGTCATGTCGAATGAAGATAATTGACGTAGAACGATACGTAGAACGATGATTATACTCGAGGTATAGAATGAGATGTTGAGGCATGTATTGTTGATGGTATTGGTGCTGTTACTGATAGTACTGTTGGTGTCGGTGATGTTGCTGAAGCTGGTACATTTTGCACCATATTCTCCAAATTATTTTTCGATCGCGAAGTTCGTTGACTTATTACTCCAGGATGATTGTCGGTCGGAACGAGCGGATGAATAAGGTTCAGAATTGTGGATAGAATATAATCTTGTCGAGTTACCCTGGAAATGAGACTGAAAATGGTGTCCCGAACAGGTTCGCCGGTAACCGCTTCAGGTTCATTGTCAAGAGGTGAATTCGGTTGGTGGAAGGGATCGCCTTCTTCGCGTCTCCATTGTTTAAGTCGACTATGAACTCATCAAATGAATTGGGGATGACTGATTGGTTGATTCATTCCGGTGACGCTGATAGGTGAAACTCCATATCGGAATAGCTGTCGGAATCCGAGGAATTCGAACTGGTTGAGGGATTCATCTCGTACGATCAGATGAAGGACTTTTCGGTAAGAAATAGATTATAGGATGTAGATTAGTACCATGCAATACATAATTTACATATGCATATATAATACTAAAATCCCATAAGTTGCGGAGGAATCTACGGAATATGTCAGGCAAAGTTACAGTAACAGATACGCTAAGATATGAAGTAGCAGATACGTTAAGATATGAATTTTGTTTATACACTATTCGTGCAATCCAGGAAGCAAGATATGTCTAGATTAAGAATGATAAGCAAGTGATTCCCTAATAATAATAAGCAGGTAATTTTCGACACGAAATGATAAGCAAAACTTTTGATATGCAGACACGGTCGAAGTCCAGACTCACTAATGCAACCTAACGACTTATCAGTTAGACACACTAATGCAGACATGGTTCGCTAAGACCACCGCTCTGATACCAACTGAAAGGACCCGTTCTAATCCATCCGGACGAAGTCCACATCGATTATAAACGATTCACAATAGTTGATTACATCGCGAGGTACTTGACCTCTATATGATACATTTTATAGACATTGCATTCGTTTTTAAAAGACAAACTTTCATTTACATCGAAAGTTGACGATATGCATACCATTTCATAATATATCCAACTATAGTTGACTTAATCATAATCTTGATGAACTCAACGACTCGAATGCAACGTCTTTTGAAATATGTCATGAATGACTCCAAGTAATATCTCTTAAATGAACAAATACATAGCAGAAGATTTCTTTCGTACCTGAGAATAAACATGCTTTAAAGTGTCAACCAAAAGGTTGGTGAGTTCATTAGTTTATCATAAATAATCATTTCATAATTTTAATAGACCACAAGATTTCATATTTCCATTTCTCATAACATACGTCCCATGCATAGAGACAAAAATATCATTCATATGGATTGAACACCTGGTAACCGACATTCACAATATGCATATAAGAATATCCCCATCATTCCGGGATCCTCCTTCGGACATGATATAAATTTCGAAGTACTAAAGCATCCGATACTTTGGATAGGGCTTGTTGGGCCCGATAGATCTATCTTTAGAGTTCGCGTCAATTAGGTGTCTGTTCCCTAATTCTTAGATTACCAGACTTAATAAAAAGGGGCATATTCGATTAGATAATCCAACCATAGAATGTAGTTTCGATCACTTGTGTCCATTTCGTAAAACATTTATAAAAGCAGCGCATGTATTCTCAGTCCCAAAAATATAAAGGGTAAAAAGGCAAATGAAACTCATCTAATGTATTTTGTAGTAAAAATACATATGACAACATTAAACAACTGAACAATGCAGGTTTAGCCTCGGATTCACGAACCTATATCATTTGTATATTTATATTAAAATATATAATCGTAGCCAAACAAATTAGTTATTATATCATTAATTTACATAATATGTATGGTTAATATTTATTTAGTTATATTAATAATTTCCATATTTAAATACATAATTGTTTAATGTTATATTTAAAAATCGATAGTTTGTTATTTGTATGTATTTATATAAATAATAGTACTAGGTTTGATATATATAATTATGTGAAATTTTAATATAATTATAGTATATGTAACAAGTATATTTTAGGTACAAAATATATATTTGTTATAGTATAATAATAATAATAATAATAATAATAATAATAATAATAATAATAATAATAATAATAATAATAATAATAATAATAATAATAGAAGTGAGTAAACTACCTTTAAGCTTTTCCTAAAAACAAATGCCCCAGACCAGGCTCGAACACGCGACCTCTTGAAACTCAACAGCACCTTAAACCATCCCACTGTTTCTACTTTTCTATTGTAATTTGTAACCCATATTTATTTAACCTCTTTTCTATCTCGTCCAAATTAAATCATGGCCCAACAAGGCAGCCCAAGTTGAAAGTCTAAATAACAATTCGGCCCAAGATCAATCCATGACTACCCACTGATCGGGTTAGGTGTCGGCTGGGAAGAAAAAAAAATAAAAATGGGAAACAAAAAGGGGATCAGTTTCTACGCCTCTTCATACCTTATCTTCTTTATTATACAGCGATTTTCACCATCATTCTTTGTTTAATTTTTCATCATCCATATTAATCATTTGCAGGTGGTGAAAAGAGGCAACAACAATAATTAAAAGATTTTTTTATTTATTTATTTGGGTTTTCTTCGAATCAGAAGCAGAAGATGGCTGCAGTTGTAGCCATAGCATGTTTGTTTTGATGAGGTGTTGGTTTAGTTGTGGGTTTATGATGAAATTCGAAGATGATACAAGCGGTTTCGTTGTTGCTCGATGATGAACAGGAAAACAGCAGGTCATCGATTCTTCATCATCCATCATCAATCGATCATCATCCTTCCTCAATGGATCAAGTAATCCATTCGATAATTAGTGAATTAGGTAACTAATTTATTGATAGTTTTTCTTAATTTCAGATCAATACTTCTATATATATATATATTCTGTGAAAAAAAAATTAATAATCAAACTTAACAGTAATAAAGGATGTTCTTGGTGAGTTTTGATGGTGTTAAAGGTGGTTTGGGCTGGGTCCGTTAGTAATTGAAAAATAGAAATTTAATCGAATTAATTAGTTGCAGAAGGGGTCATATGTTTGGGGTGTTTGTATGAAGACAGTAGAATATTGTGTTGCAAGTGTGCATGATGGATCATGGCTGTACTGGTACATTTGGGCAGCAGTATGCACATGGAGCAGCTTGGTGTTGTTTTGGTGTTCTTGTGTTGATGAGATAAGAGTATATATTTGAATTAGTGTATATATATATATATATTACAGGTTCTGAATGCTTTATAGATTTGGTCTGTTGCACCGAAATTAATTAATTTTTGCAGGAGGTGGTTTTGTTATGGTACTTTTCATTGCAGGTAATAGTGATAGCAACACAAATGTGGACAGCAGTAGAATGGGGTAGTAGTAGTTGAACCTCTTGGGTGTCCTTGGTGGCTTATGAAAGGACCCGTTCATATACATTATAAAAGATTCACAATAGTTGATTACATCGCGAGGTATTTGACCCCTATATGATACATTTTACAAACATTGCATTCGTTTTTAAAAGACAAACTTTCTTTACAACGAAAGTTGATGGCATGCACACCATTTCATAATACATCCAACTATAATTGGCTTAATAATAATCTTGATGAACTCAATGACTCGAATGCAACGTCTTTCAAAATATGCCATGAATGACTCCAAGTAATATCCTTAAAATGAGCTAATGCACAGCGGAAGATTTCTTTAATACTTGAGAATAAACATGCTTTAAAGTGTCAACCAAAAGGTTGGTGAGTTCACAGGTTTATCATAACAATCATTTCAATATATTAATAGACCACAAGATTCCCGTTTATAAATATATGTACACTCGCAAGTGTATAAATAATCCTCGAAGTACTAAACATCCGCCCACTAGTTCTTATGTCTAGTGCAGCCTACAAGATGGGGGTGTTAAACCCGATAGATCTATCTTTAGGATTCGCGCTTATATGCTCTTATAACATATAACTAAATTACCTAGCACATCAATTTGCAGAATATCATTTTTAATCACTTGTCTCTATTTCGTAAAGCATTTATAAAATATTGCATGTATTCTCAGCCCAAAAATATATATTGCAAAAGCAATTAAAAAGGGAGCAAATGAAACTCACAATACTGTATTTCGTAGCAATTATGTATATGACGGTACTGAACAAGTGCAGGGTTTGTCTCGGATTCACGAACGTATCAATATTGTGATTCAATATTGCAGGAAAGTACGTAGACGCAACGAAAATGATAAACGTTAGGTTGACCTCACGAGCAATACCCTCGATCAATACCCATAACCTTCATAGCTATAACCCATAATTTCCTTAGCTCTATCCCATTTGAAAACTTATTTTGAAATCGTCTGAATATAACTCCGTCGTAGTAATTTATGTATACTAATAATATCTTGAAATAATACTAAGTAAATATATATATATATATATATATATATATATATATATATATATATATATATATATATATATATATATATATATATATATATGTAATTCGATTGAGAGAGTTTAGAGAAATATATTTTTAAGTTTCTATGAAATAATGAAACCTATTGAATTCTATTTATAATAGATTTTTGAATTATTAAAGTGAATTATTAAAGTATGAATTATTAAAGTGAATTATTAAAGTATGAATTATTAAAGTGAATTATTAAAGTATGAATTATTAAAGTTAAAGTAAAGTAAAAGTAAAGTAAAGGTAAAGTTAAAGTATAGTAAAAGTATAAAACTATGTACGTATAATACGCGTATAAAAAAATATATATAATATTAATTTAAATCGTTTTATATATTTAATAAAATAAAATATAAATATCATTATCTTTATCATACTGGTTAAGTATTGAGTTGTCAAAAAGAATAGATTTCTTAAATCACAGTAGACCTCATAACATAGGCCCGTAACCATATCATAATGTATCTGATAATTCAATTATTTGATATTATCTCTTAATTCTGTCGATAAATATATCGAAACAAATATGTTCATGTAAAGTATCATATATCTAATACTTTGTTAATGTTTTCAGTTAATATTATATATTATATATACATATCTATATACACATAATTGTTCGTGAATCGTCGAACACGGTCAAAGGGTAATTGATTACATGAACGTAGTTCCAAACTTTTTGAGATTCAACATTACAAATTCTGCTTATCGTGTCGGAAACATATAAAGGTTAAGTTTAAATTTGGTCAAAAATTTTCGGGTCGTCACATTACCTACCCGTTAAAGAAATTTCGTCCCGAAATTTGATCGAGGTCGTCATGGCTAACTATAAAAATGTTTTCATGACGAATATGAGTTGATAAATAGAGTTTTATCATCATTGATTAATATAGATAAAACAATTTGATTACGCGAAGAGTATAAGTGAAGCTATCGCAAGAGAGTGAAATGAGTAAACGTATATTCGTTTTAACCGATGACGTAGTTATGATTGATTTCCGGAATTCATGGGATTTAAAGAAAATCTTTGCAATAAGATTTGGTTCTTCGGCGATTAAGGATATCAGGATCTTCTTTGATTAAATGCGATAATCTGTCTCGATTTCTCTGTCTGATATTTTACTATAATTCCACCCCCTTCGTTTCTTTATTTCCACATCTCACACCTTCTAGTCTTTCTCCCCAATTCATACTTTAAAGCATTCATTAATATGCTTCATCCAGTATTGATTCTTGATATACTCTTAACTTTCATATCTGTCATTCTTCTTTTTCATCTACCACCGGAGGAAGTTATTTTCTTCTACCATTACCTTGGGGTTATTATTTTTTTTATTCTCCCGTGTCTTTATATTGCTATACGCATTAATATACACGGTTTGTAATTTCGGGATTGTTATCGGGCTTTATATTCTCCATTATATTTCGGAGCTTCATGCTTTCGTTTTCTCTTCCCGACCTTAAGTCAAGCGGATAATGGTTCAGAATTCATAGATATGAATTTTTCGATGAACATAGTTAATGTTCCAAGAAGAAAATCGTAATGGCACGATCTTGATTTGGCAAATTACCAGAATATCCGAAAATATAGAACTATCAAGATGATATGTTCTTAATATGTTTGGAAATTGGGTAGAATGTAAGAGTCGTGTAAACAGTACATGATGACGGTATGTTCTGTGAATCATCACGTTCCATTAGAAACTCAGCATGACTTACTGTAATATAATCACGTTGATCAAGTGTCATTATATTATACTAACTCATGCTTCAATTCCCAACACTACTTCAAAAACATTCCTATTTTAAATTCAATTTTTTTTTTAGAATTTAGAAACTAACAAAGTTTCTTTTTATGTTGTAACGCAGATATTGCGAAGAGATAAAAGATTTCGGATAAGAATAGTTGTGAAAATATCTTCAGGAATATCGAAGATATTATAATAAAAGATACGATAATATGGATGATGAAGAAGATTTGTCTGTGAAGGTTTAGAATAAGAAGTAAGTTGTTTGCTAACGATTTCAGTAGATACTGAATCATTTGGATCCTTTGAAGGCAGGTTTAGTCTTTGTGATTTGTCCACAACCTCCTTCATGGTCTGCTCAATCCATTTTCAAGTTTCAAACCTTCTCTTTTTCTCAGCTTTACCACCATACTATTCTTTATCATCAAACTTTTGACTGTTAAAGTCGTTTACAGTTTTTGCTGCTTCATCAGCATTTATCCAATTTCGGAGAACTAGTTCATAGTTTGGGATGTTTTTCAGAAAATTCACATTCGGAGTATGTAAGTCTAGGAGATAGACGTTATATGTATAACTTTTGACGTAAAATTGTCGCGAAATTCAAAATACTGATTGCTAATTCCCAGTAGTTGGTGTGACAATTATTGTTACAGGATGTAGGTGAGTACATGATGGGGTTTTAATGAATAAGTATAGTGGCTTTTCGGAGAGGCTTAAGTCGAAGGTTAATGAAGTTGTTGATAAGTTTACTGCTAATGTGGCGAGATATGAAAGGTTCCCCGGTAACAATGATGAAGGGGTAATTGTTATAATAAGGTTTATTCGTATAAACAAATGAAGGTGATTAGCTGGAGCTGTGACAAAACTGTCTATTTTAGAAAGAGATTGAAAAATTATATTTGGTAATAAATATCAAAGGATTTGACATAGATACGTGTTAAACTATAACTTTGGTTTCGAGAGCTTTTCAGATGCATGACAGTGGGTAATATGTGGTTGGATCATCATCTCGCATGTCTTTAGGAATTTTGAAGTGTTTGAACACATATTGTAATTATTAATATACATATGATGTTCTAAGATTTTGAATGATACAAATATTTTTTGTGAGTTCCATGAATAGAAATGAGGTTCTAGGACAGTTTTGAAGTCAAAGTATAGTTTTGAAAGATGTAGGAATCTAAGAGTGATGATTTCGGTTATATCTTGAATTGAATTCTGAGATTTCAAAATCAGAATATATAATTAGATATTGAATGAGTATGGTTGTTTTGATTTCTATAAAAGAATGTATATTGTTGTGAAAGTAGGGAGTATAATGGATGATTTGTCGAATCAGATTCGAAGAATGTAACATATTAATTGTGAATTTATATATCTCTCGGGTATTACCTACCCGTTAAAAAAAATTTCACAATTAATATTTTGTACAAAAGAATTTTATTACAGTCTTTATGGAAATATATATGTGTATATTTCTTCAGATGTAATATTGATTTAATGAGTTAATATTAAATTAAACTCATTTGATTTATGGTTAAGGCTAGGATAGATAATTTCTAAACTTTAGAAATTACATAATCGCCGTAGAATGTTTCCCCAATGAAGTTATGAATCAATACTTCATCGTTGTGGTATTCCTTGGTATCTACATGGCGTATGACGTCGATGCTCGTGGGACAGATTATGAAGTTGAAGTTTGCGATGCGATTGTTGTTGGTGGTGGTAATGGTACTGTTGATGTTGTTGATGCTGGTACTGGTTATGCTGCTGGTGCTGCTGCTGGTGTTTGTAACCTTTGCACCATATTCTCCAAAGCCACTACCCGAGCGCGAAGCTCGTTGACTTCTTCTATTACACCGGGGTGATTGTCGTTTCGGACGAGCGGATAAATAAGATCTAGAATTTGGTGTAGTATACAATTATGACGAGATACTCTGGAAATGAGAGAGAAAATGGTGTTTCGGACAGGTTCATCGGTAAGTGCTTCAGGTTCATTGCCAAGAGGGCAATGTGGTGGATGAAAAGGATCGCCTTCTTCTTGTCTCCAATGGTTAAGTAGATTACGAACCCATCCCCAATTCATCCAGAATAGATGATGGCTAATTGGTTGATCCATTCCGGTCACACTGCTTTCGGAGCTCATGTGGAAATCCATATCGGCATAGCTGTCGGAATCCGAGGATCTCAAACTGGTTGAGGGATCCATCTTGTATGATCAGGGAAAGAATTTTTTTTTTTTTTTTTTGGTATGAAATAGATTGTAGAATTTAGATTTGGTATTCTTCAATACATAATTTACATATGTATATATAATACCAAAATCCCATAAATTACGGAGGAATCTTTGAAAGATGTCAGTCAAAGTTCACAGTAACAGATATGCTAAGATAAGAATTCGTCTATACACTATTAAGCAATAAATGTAGGAAAACGCGTCTAGACTTAAGAATGATAAGCAGGTAATTTCCTAAGGATGGTAAGTAGATGATTTTCGACTAAAAATGATAAGCAAAACTTTTGACATGCAGACACGGTCAAAGTCCAGACTCACTAATGCATCTTAACAACTATCAGTTAGACACACTAATGCAAGACCTGGTTCGCTAAGACCACTGCTCTGATACCAACTGTAGATCAGTTGGGGACAACCACCGTCCCACCCAGTGCCTTCCCAGCTAACCGCCTGGTGACCACTGAGTGTACCTCAGATACTGATTTTAGGGCCTGCCTCTCGGCTACTGCCAACCCTCGTAAGGGATCGCAAGGAGTAAGAGCCAATGCTTCGTCACAGGTAACACTGTGAGAACCTCCTTTACGACTAACCCGCCACACATGGACGGCATTATACCAGCTCTGATACCAACTGAAAGGACCCGTTCATATACATTATAAACGATTCACAATAGTTGATTACATCGCGAGGTATTTGACCTCTATATGATACATTTTACAAACATTGCATTCGTTTTTAAAAGACAAACTTTCTTTACAACGAAAGTTGACGGCATGCACACCATTTCATAATACATCCAACTATAATTGGCTTAATAATAATCTTGATGAACTCAATGACTCGAATGCAACGTCTTTCAAAATATGCCATGAATGACTCCAAGTAATATCTTTAAAATGAGCTAATGCACAGCGGAAGATTTCTTTAATACCTGAGAATAAACATGCTTTAAAGTGTCAACCAAAAGGTTGGTGAGTTCACAGGTTTATCATAACAATCATTTCAATATATTAATAGACCACAAGATTTCCGTTTATAAATATATGTACACTCGCAAGTGTATAAATAATCCTCGAAGTACTAAACATCCGCCCACTAGTTCTTATGTCTAGTGCAGCCTACAAGATGGGGGTGTTAAACCCGATAGATCTATCTTTAGGATTCGCGCTTATATGCTCTTATAACATATAACTAAATTACCTAGCACATCAATCTGCAGAATATCATTTTTAATCACTTGTCTCTATTTCGTAAAGCATTTATAAAATATTGCATGTATTCTCAGCCCAAAAATATATATTGCAAAAGCAATTAAAAAGGGAGCAAATGAAACTCACAATACTGTATTTCGTAGCAATTATGTATATGACGGCACTGAACAAGTGCAGGGTTTGTCTCGGATTCACGAACGTATCAATATTGTGATTCAATATTGCAGGAAAGTACGTAGACGCAACGAAAATGATAAACGTTAGGTTGACCTCACGAGCAATACCCTCGATCAATACCCATAACCTTCATAGCTATAACCCATAATTTCCTTAGCTCTATCCCATTTGAAAACTTATTTTGAAATCGTCTGAATATAACTCCGTCGTAGTATTTTATGTATACTAATAATATCTTGAAATAATACTAAGTAAATATATATATATATATATATATATATATATATATATGTAATTCGATTGAGAGAGTTTAGAGAAATATATTTTCAAGTTTCTATGAAATAATGAAACCTATTGAATTCTATTTATAATAGATTTTTGAATTATTAAAGTGAGTTATTAAAGTATGAATTATTAAAGTGAATTATTAAAGTATGAATTATTAAAGTGAATTATTAAAGTATGAATTATTAAAGTTAAAGTAAAGTAAAAGTAAAGTTAAAGTATAGTAAAAGTATAAAACTATGTACGTATAATACGCGTATAAAAAAATATATATAATATTAATTTAAATCGTTTTATATATTTAATAAAATAAAATATAAATATCATTATCTTTATCATACTGGTTAAGTATTGAGTTGTCAAAAAGAATAGATTTGTTAAATCACAGTGGACCTCATAACATAGGCCCGTAACCATATCATAATGTATCTGATAATTCAATTATTTGATATTATCTCTTAATTCTGTCGATAAATATATCGAAACAAATATGTTCATGTAAAGTATCATATATCTAATACTTTGTTAATGTTTTCAGTTAATATTATATATTATATATACATATCTATATACACATAATTGTTCGTGAATCGTCGAACACGGTCAAAGGGTAATTGATTACATGAATGTAGTTCCAAACTTTTTGAGATTCAACATTACAAATTCTGCTTATCGTGTCGGAAACATATAAAGGTTAAGTGTAAATTTGGTCAGAAATTTTCGGGTCGTCACAGCTTACCTGCTGATGTTGCAGGTCATAGCTGCAGCAGCTCCTTCATGACTGCAGTGACCATAAGTTGACAGCAGATACGAGCAGATTAAGCAAAAAAAATATTAGAAGGTTGCAGCAGTAGTTAACAGATGACAGGAAAAGCAAAGTAGTAGTTTAAGTGATAATGAAATGGTGATCGTGGTTCTCTCATGGTGATTTGCAGGGTGTTGCTAGTGATGTTTTAGTGGTGGTTCCCGATAGTAGTCTTTGGTAGTGATGGAGAAGAAGCAAGGTGGTGCAGGATAGTGGCGTGTGGTGGTGTTCTAATGGTGACCGAAGAACAAGGAAGAAAAGTGAGTCAATAATTGGTGTTTCATATAAGAGTTGTCTATGTATATATTTATATCTAATATCTTTGAATATGTAAAAGTATATGTGATTAAGATATGAAATAGAAATCTCAGTTGTAGTAGGTAGATGTTTCATGGTGACGTTTTTGGATTGAAGCATGACATAGAATAGAAAGAAAGAAAGAAAAATGATGGGTTTGAGTTGTTATGGTGGTTTTGTCAATGGTTTTCCCTTTATATTACTATATGTATATAAATCTATTAAATTAGATATTATTGAATATGGTGTTTGATTGTTAGATAGGAAACATAAGTTAGTGATAGTTAATAAATCAAATAATGGTACTAGTTTGGTGATATCTTTAATTTAAAGTTGATTACAATTATATGTTTGTTTGTGTATATATGAAGGGATCGAATATTAGACAGGAAGAAAGAAACAATATAAGTGGGAAGTGAGGTGTTATGTTATATTCATATGTATATATAGATTAGATATGAAATTTATAGATAAAGATATATAAAGATGGATAAGGATAGATAACAGAATGATATTTGAGTGTCACCGTCGTTCACTAAATAAATTCGAAACCTTAAACATATATTCAATATACTTCTTTATTATGTATAGACATGCTTTTAATAATATTTATTACATATTATTTTATTTTTACAACGTTAATTCAATAATTACATCATATAATATTTCAATTTATATTTTCAATTGTTATTAAAATATTTATGTATCTATTTGCAAATAGTGGTTCGTGAATCGTCGGGAATAGTCAAAGGTCAATTGAATATATGAACATCGTTCCAAAATTTTCTAGACTCAACATTACAAACTTTGCTTATCGTGTCGGAACATATAAAGAATAAGTTTAAATTTGGTCGGAAATTCCCGGGTCATCACAGTATTATCTATAAACATTTGAAACAGGACACGGTGTGTCTACAAACTTTTGATACGAAACATTTGTGGTCTAATACTGATAAATGTTTACTGAGTTCTCAATACTGATTTCGGATATTGATTTCTGATAAACGATTTTGATAACTGATTTTCGATAAACGATTTCTGGAAACCGTTTTCTGAAACATACGATAAACTATTTACTTAAACATGTAGATTCACTCAACTTTATGTTGACCCATTTTTCATGTTTTATCTCAGGTATTAATTGCTTCCGTTGTAGAACTTTGATGTTACATAGAAGTCAAGCCATGCACTGGGACTAGGGTTAACATCGCCGTTAATGAACTTTGATGGGGTGTTAAATTAGCAGTTCTAATAGTCCAGACTTTGTTTGTAAATGGTGAACTCTTTCCTTAATTTATTAAATATGAATTTGTTATGTTAAATGCTTTCATCTTGTATTACTGTCTACCGGTTATGAATGTTTATTATATATTGAATACTTTATCTAACACTTATACTGTTATTATGCTGAAACCCTGTAGGCCTAGAAATCTGATTTATGGACCACCCTTTCCAATTACCCACGTGGCTATAAACTAGTGTTAGGACCTGATCAATCCTAAGATACAAGGTAAGTAGTTATATGTGCTTAACATTACAATAGGGTTTAGTACCTACATATAGATAGTTCCCTATCTATTAGACAAGAGCTACTCGTTTAGGTTGTGATTAGAGTAAGTGATCTAACATTCATTGAACATTTGGTTACTAAAAATCATGGTTCGCGTCAGAAGCAAGATCCTTGAGGTGTTGTAAGATGATCCGGGGTTGAGTAATTGATCGCAAAGGAGAGACTTTTAGCATAGTTAGCAGTACCTTAGGATATCTAAGATTGCACATATATTAATGTTATAAGCATAACTAAGTGTTAAGTAGAGATTGTGATAACAGTTAAACAAACTAGGATTGAGAAAAGCTAGGACCTTCCTTTAGGTGTACCACTTTATTTATGTACCTAAGATTCTATCCATAAGGACGTTTAAACCCATTAAGGTTAACATTGAGAGTAGGTATATCTGTCTTGGCCAGAATCTTCAAAGGCTAAATTCTTAGTGAGAAATTGATTCGGTTAATTACCTGATTGATTAAGGTTTAGTGTTTATTCTAAGAAGTAGAACCCTGTCAACAATTCTCCTTCAGTATTGATTATCACATGCCTATCCTTTTATTATTTTAATGTTCCGTGTTTTACTTAAACTGATCACCCTTGTTATTAGGGTTGACTTTAGGTAAACTTTGATCCCACATTACCGATAAACGTATAAAAATATGAACCTGAGTTATACTTGCTGCTTACTCGTTATAGGAAATAAAAGTAGGTGAAATATAGCTAGGAAAACCATCTAAATATAAATTATAATACCACCGCCTCTCTCAGGTAACTTAGATTGACGGTTTGCAACCTGAAGACACTGCATAAACAAAAGCGTCAATTTTAGTCATATCAGTAGGAGACGTAGTTTATTAAGGTAATTGTTGATTCTAAGAAAAAAAATTATACACGGAATTGGTTGTTGAATTTTCCAAACAGTCTCCAATTATATTAGAACCAAAAGGATCCTGCCTCTCTATTGTCAATCTGGCCAATTGTTTTGAAAGATAGACTGACAAGGAACACGTATGCTTGGTAATTCGGAAGTTTTTCGGTATAGGATTTAAAAGTCGCCTTTAGGAAAACCCTATTGTTTCAAAAACCAAAAATAAGTATTAATTATGGTATTAATTTAGATTCCACATCAAACTTAACCGAATACGAAGAAGATGCGAAAGGCAGTAGATCTCTCACAACTTCGGAAATCAGAGAAGTTTTCTTCTACAAAAGTAATAAAATGTATCTAAACCCTAATGATTCTCATCAGGAATTGGCAGTTCTTGATTCTTGCAGTCCAAGGGGTCGGGATAACTTCATCCGACCCAGAGATTTTATTGCTTTTAGAGAAATTTTACTCAAAAGAACCAGTATTCGACCCTCTTCATGATCCAAAAGGAAGATTCGGTCTAAATGAACTTCTTCACATGGAAAATGAAATTCAGGAAGAATACCCAACCGTTTTTAGATATCTGTATTTAATTAAGTTTATTCGTGAAGAAAATTGATACATCGATAATCCAGATGTTCCATTCATTAAAAATCTATTTAATCCTTCTAGAAGATTAGACATCTATAGAGAATTCATTAGACATCTCTATTCTTCGGATTTTCCGTTTTCTATGATCCATAAGGATTTCATGAGTAATCTACGCAATCATGTTCGATCTCTCCATAAGCTATCAAAAGAATGTGGGGAAGAAATTCTTTTCAAATATCAAGACGAAGAAATTTAGATAAAATCTGACTTAGACTTGTTCATAAGTTCTTTGGCTCATATCGATGATAAAGAATTTTCTAAAATCTGAATCAACCGTTATGTCGCAGCCATGATTCTAGAATTAGAATCTTAGGTCGAGAATAATGAACCAAACCCCATTTTCAAATATGGAGAACACGATTTTTTTATTTTTACCCAACGTCTTTTCTTATCAAAAGATTAATAGAAGTTTTTTATGGATTCCACCGACGAAAGAATAGAATTATATATCTTTAAAGAAAGAAAAAAATATATTCTGAGCTCGTACGAATTCTCACTACGTCCAAATTTCCATTCACGACTCCTCTGCAAAAGATTATTCGAGAAATATCAGAAAAGCTCAAATTTACTATTGGAGCGCCCGATGCTGAAGGGGATTGTGCTTTTCAAGATATAGTGTCAAAACTTCTTTTTGAACTCCAAGAAAATTAGGAAAGCCCTAGTTCAATTCATCAATGGTATCCAAGATTTTGATAAGCGTGAGCGAAAAATATTATGTGAATTATAAAGATTCTCATTACGATCCGCTGATTTACTTTGGATGGTTAAAAAGTTTTAGATTCACATTTCTTTCCTCATCATTTTTGGAAATTTGTTGTAGGATCTTCGGAACCCCTGTATAATCATTAGTTTATTTTTAATAAAAATATTAAAATTTTGTTTTACTTCATTTAATTTTCTTAATATTAAAATATATATATCGAGCTGAATATGATTATCAGGTCTAAACCCAAAAAAGGCTTGTTGGAAAAAAAACCCTGATAACCCATATTTTAAAACCGAGAAAAAAAGAGAAAGAAATCGAGAGTTGAATTGAGAACGAGCCCTCGAAAATGCATGGCCCCATTTTCCTTTTTCTTTTCTTTTTTCCTTCTCATTTCTCCTTCTCTTTTTCTTTTCTTCTTCCTCCTCCTCCCTTTTCTCCCTTCGTTGACGGTTGAACACACACACATGTATTCCATTTTTTTATAAAATCCAACGATTCGAAGCTCGAAACTTGTTCTCTTGTGCTATACAAGCTCATTCCCGTGACCAATTTGGTATTTAAGGTACTCTTTTTGCTTGAAATTTGAATTTTGACTTAGGGTTAAAAGTTTAACTTTTGCTAAATTTGTTTTATGCTTATGTGCTCTATTGTGCTTAGTTATGTAATGTGGTTAATATTTGTTAGTTTTTAGGCTCGTTGAGGCTTACAAGTTCACTTATAGCATACAAATCTTTTAGTTAGGTTTTGGTTCAAATTTTGGTGAAATTTTGGAATTGTGGTTTGTTTAGTGTTAGTGAACTAGCTTAAAATAATTGGTCTTCAACAACTAGTTACTTTGAAACAAAGATTTTTACCCAAATTGTTGAAAAGTAGTAGTTTAAAAAACGTATAAAAATAATCTTTCGAGTTATATCCAATGTTAAAATATTTTTTAAAAACTTGAACTAACTTTCGGGTTTACTACTAATTAGGATGCTTTTGACTTAAAATAAATTTTGGAACTTTGTCTTAGATTCCTAATAATGTACGTGTTTTGGACTAATATTTTTCAATATTTCGGTAATAATTCGAAACTCGTAATCATTATTTTAGAAAAGATTGTCAATCTGTTTTGTTGCTAGCTATGAAATTGATATCTTTGTCTAAAAATGCTTATTGCATATTAGCTCGCTATTAGAATATTTTCTAAGTGTTATTTATTACGAATACGCATTAGAATATGCTTTAAAATGATTTATAGTGTAGTTAAATATGAAAATTTGGCTATAATTATGTTATAACATGAATATGGAAAGTGCTAGTTTTAAAGCCGTCATTTCGAAATTTTATAGAAAATATTATGCGTTTTTTCTTATTTAATTGTTATATGATTTATTTATCATTTAGTTGGAATATAACCTACGTTTTCTCATTTTGTGTAGATGGCTAATGTAGTGACCCGAAATTTTCCATGTTTATATATATTAATTTAGATTGATATTTACATGATTAAATGTTTCCAACATGTTAAGCAATCAAACTTGTTAAGACTTGATTAATTGAAATATGTTTCATATAGACAATTGACCACCCAAGTTGACCGGTGATTCACGAACGTTAAAACTTGTAAAAACTATATGAGGACATATATATGGATATATATATAGTTAACATGATACTATAATAAGTAAACATATCATTAAGTACATTAACAATGAACTACATATGTAAAAACAAGACTACTAACTTAATGATTTTTAAACGAGACATATATGTAACGATTATCGTTGTAAAGACATTTAATGTATATATATCATATTAAGAGATATTCATACATGATAGTATCATGATAATATAATAATTTAAAATCTCATTTGATATTATAAACATTGGGTTAACAACATTTAACAAGATCGTTAACCTAAAGGTTTCAAAACAACACTTACATGTAACGACTAACGATGACTTAACGACTCAGTTAAAATGTATATACATGTAGTGTTTTAATATGTATTTATACACTTTTGAAAGACTTCAATACACTTATCAAAATACTTCTACTTAACAAAAATGCTTACAATTACATCCTCGTTCAGTTTCATCAACAATTCTACTCGTATGCACCCGTATTCGTACTCGTACAATACACAGCTTTTAGATGTATGTACTATTGGTATATACACTCCAATGATCAGCTCTTAGCAGCCCATGTGAGTCACCTAACACATGTAGGAACCATCATTTGGCAACTAGCATGAAATATCTCATAAAATTACAAAAATATGAGTAATCATTCATGACTTATTTACATGAAAACAAAATTACATATCCTTTATATCTAATCCATACACCAACGACCAAAAATACCTACAAACACTTTCATTCTTCAATTTTCTTTATCTAATTGATCTCTCTCAAGTTCTATCTTCAAGTTCTAAGTGTTCTTCATATATTCTACAAGTTCTAGTTACATAAAATCAAGAATACTTTCAAGTTTGCTAGCTCACTTCCAATCTTGTAAGGTGATCATCCAACCTCAAGAAATCTTTGTTTATTACAGTAGGTTATCATTCTAATACAAGGTAATAATCATATTCAAACTTTGGTTCAATTTCTATAACTATAACAATCTTATTTCAAGTGATGATCTTACTTGAACTTGTTTTCGTGTCATGATTCTGCTTCAAGAACTTCGAGCCACCCAAGGATCCGTTGAAGCTAGATCCATTTTTCTATTTTCCAGTAGGTTTATCCAAGGAACTTAAGGTAGTAATGATGTTCATAACATCATTCGATTCATACATATAAAGCTATCTTATTCGAAGGTTTAAACTTGTAATCACTAGAACATAGTTTAGTTAATTCTAAACTTGTTCGCAAACAAAAGTTAATCCTTCTAACTTGACTTTTAAAATCAACTAAACACATGTTCTATATCTATATGATATGCTAACTTAATGATTTAAAACCTGGAAACACGAAAAACACCGTAAAACCGAATTTACGCCGTCGTAGTAACACCGCGGGCTGTTTTGGGTTAGTTAATTAAAAACTATGATAAACTTTGATTTAAAAGTTGTTATTCTGAGAAAATGATTTTTATTATGAACATGAAACTATATCCAAAAATTATGATTAAACTCAAAGTGGAAGTATGTTTTCTAAAATGGTCATCTAGACGTCGTTCTTTCGACTGAAATGACTACCTTTACAAAAACGACTTGTAACTTATTTTTACGACTATAAACCTACACTTTTTCTGTTTAGATTCATAAAATAGAGTTCAATATGAAACCATAGCAATTTGATTCACTCAAAACGGATTTAAAATGAAGAAGTTATGGGTAAAACAAGATTGGATAATTTTTCTCATTTTAGCTACGTGAAAATTGGTAACAAATCTATTCCAACCATAACTTAATCAACTTGTATTGTATATTATGTAATCTTGAGATACCATAGACACGTATACAATGTTTCGACCTATCATGTCGACACATCTATATATATTTCGGAACAACCATAGACACTCTATATGTGAATGTTGGAGTTAGCTATACATGGTTGAGGTTGATTCCAAAATATATATAGTTTGAGTTGTGATCAATACTGAGATACGTATACACTGGGTCGTGGATTGATTCAAGATAATATTTATCGATTTATTTCTGTACATCTAACTGTGGACAACTAGTTGTAGGTTACTAACGAGGACAGCTGACTTAATAAACTTAAAACATCAAAATATATTAAAAGTGTTGTAAATATATTTTGAACATACTTTGATATATATGTATATATTGTTATAGGTTCGTGAATCAACCAGTGGCTAAGTCTTACTTCTCGACGAAGTAAAAATCTGTGAAAGTGAGTTATAGTCCCACTTTTAAAATCTAATATTTTTAGGATGAGAATACATGCAGGTTTTATAAATGATTTACAAAATAGACACAAGTGCGTGAAACTACATTCTATGGTTGAATTATTGAAATTGAATATGCCCCTTGTTATTAAGTCTGGTAATCTAAGAATTAGGGAACAGACATCCTAATTGACGCAAATCCTAAAGATAGATCTATTGGGCCTAACAAACCCGATCCAAAGTACCGGATGCTTTAGTACTTTGAAATTTATATCATATCCGAAGGGTGTCCCGGAATGATGGGGATATTCTTATATATGCATCTTGTTAATGTCGGTTACCAGGTGTTCACCATATGAATGATTTTTATCTCTATGTATGGGATGTGTATTGAAATATGAAATCTTGTGGTCTATTATTATGATTTGATATATATAGGTTAAACCTATAACTCACCAACATTTTTGTTGACGTTTTAAGCATGTTTATTCTCAGGTGATTATTAAGAGCTTCCGTTGTCGCATACTTAAATAAGGACGAGATTTGGAGTCCATGCTTGTATGATATTGTGTAAAAACTACATTCAAGAAACTTATTTTGTTGTAACATATTTGTATTGTAAACCATTATGTAATGGTCGTGTGTAAACAGGATATTTTAGATTATCATTATTTGATAATCTACGTAAAGCTTTTTAAACCTTTATTGATGAAATAAAGGATATGGTTTGTTTTAAAATGAATGCAATCTTTGAAAAACGTCTCATATAGAGGTCAAAACCTCGCAACGAAATCAATTAATATGGAACGTTTTTAATCAATAAGAACGGGACATTTCAATTAATATTAGTGATTCTGGACATTTCAATTAACATTTCAATTAATGTCCCGTTCTTATTGATTAAAAACGTTCCATATTAATTGATTTCGTTGCGAGGTTTTGACCTCTATATGAGACGTTTTTCAAAGATTGCATTCATTTTAAAACAAACCATATCCTTTATTTCATCAATAAAGGTTTAAAAAGCTTTACGTAGATTATCAAATAATGATAATCTAAAATATCCTGTTTACACACAACCATTACATAATGGTTTACAATACAAATATGTTACAACAAAATAAGTTTCTTGAATGCAGTTTTTACACAATATCATATAAGCATGGACTCCAAATCTCGTCCTTATTTAAGTATGCGACAGCGGAAGCTCTTAATAATCACCTGAGAATAAACATGCTTAAAATGTCAACAAAAATGTTGGTGAGTTATAGGTTTAACCTATATATATCAAATCATAATAATAGACCACAAGATTTCATATTTCAATACACATCCCATACATAGAGATAAAAATCATTCATATGGTGAACACCTGGTAACCGACATTAACAAGATGCATATATAAGAATATCCCCATCATTCCGGGACACCCTTCGGATATGATATAAATTTCAAAGTACTAAAGCATCCGGTACTTTGGATGGGGTTTGTTAAGTCTAATAGATCTATCTTTAGGATTCGCGTCAATTAGGATGTCTGTTCCCTAATTCTTAGATTACCAGACTTAATAACAAGGGGCATATTCAATTTCAATAATTCAACCATAGAATGTAGTTTCACGCACTTGTGTCTATTTTGTAAATCATTTATAAAACCTGCATGTATTCTCATCCTAAAAATATTAGATTTTAAAAGTGGGACTATAACTCACTTTCACAGATTTTTACTTCGTCGAGAAGTAAGACTTGGCCACTGGTTGATTCACGAACCTATAACAATATATACATATATATCAAAGTATGTTCAAAATATATTTACAACACTTTTAATATATTTTGATGTTTTAAGTTTATTAAGTCAGCTGTCCTCGTTAGTAACCTACAACTAGTTGTCCACAGTTAGATGTACAGAAATAAATCGATAAATATTATCTTGAATCAATCCACGACCCAGTGTATACGTATCTCAGTATTGATCACAACTCAAACTATATATATTTTGGAATCAACCTCAACCATGTATAGCTAACTCCAACATTCACATATAGAGTGTCTATGGTTGTTCCGAAATATATATAGATGTGTCGACATGATAGGTCGAAACATTGTATACGTGTCTATGGTATCTCAAGATTACATAATATACAATACAAGTTGATTAAGTTATGGTTGGAATAGATTTGTTACCAATTTTCACGTAGCTAAAATGAGAAAAATTATCCAATCTTGTTTTACCCATAACTTCTTCATTTTAAATCCGTTTTGAGTGAATCAAATTGCTATGGTTTCATATTGAACTCTATTTTATGAATCTAAACAAAAAAAGTGTAGGTTTATAGTCGTAAAAATAAGTTACAAGTCGTTTTTGTAAAGGTAGTCATTTCAGTCGAAAGAACGACGTCTAGATGACCATTTTAGAAAACATACTTCCACTTTGAGTTTAATCATAATTTTTGGATATAGTTTCATGTTCATAATAAAAATCATTTTCTCAGAATAACAACTTTTAAATCAAAGTTTATCATAGTTTTTAATTAACTAACCCAAAACAGCCCGCGGTGTTACTACGACGGCGTAAATTCGGTTTTACGGTGTTTTTCGTGTTTCCAGGTTTTAAATCATTAAGTTAGCATATCATATAGATATAGAACATGTGTTTAGTTGATTTTAAAAGTCAAGTTAGAAGGATTAACTTTTGTTTGCGAACAAGTTTAGAATTAACTAAACTATGTTCTAGTGATTACAAGTTTAAACCTTCGAATAAGATAGCTTTATATGTATGAATCGAATGATGTTATGAACATCATTACTACCTTAAGTTCCTTGGATAAACCTACTGGAAAATAGAAAAATGGATCTAGCTTCAACGGATCCTTGGGTGGCTCGAAGTTCTTGAAGCAGAATCATGACACGAAAACAAGTTCAAGTAAGATCATCACTTGAAATAAGATTGTTATAGTTATAGAAATTGAACCAAAGTTTGAATATGATTATTACCTTGTATTAGAATGATAACCTACTGTAAGAAACAAAGATTTCTTGAGGTTGGATGATCACCTTACAAGATTAGAAGTGAGCTAGCAAACTTGAAAGTATTCTTGATTTTATGTAACTAGAACTTGTAGAATATATGAAGAACACTTAGAACTTGAAGATAGAACTTGAGAGAGATCAATTAGATGAATAAAATTGAAGAATGAAAGTGTTTGTAGGTGTTTTTGGTCGTTGGTGTATGGATTAGATATAAAGGATATGTAATTTTGTTTTCATGTAAATAAGTCATGAATGATTACTCATATTTTTGTAATTTTATGAGATATTTCATGCTAGTTTCCAAATGATGGTTCCCACATGTGTTAGGTGACTCACATGGGCTGCTAAGAGCTGATCATTGGAGTGTATATACCAATAGTACATACATCTAAAAGCTGTGTATTGTACGAGTACGAATACGGGTGCATACGAGTAGAATTGTTGATGAAACTGAACGAGGATGTAATTGTAAGCATTTTTGTTAAGTAGAAGTATTTTGATAAGTGTATTGAAGTCTTTCAAAAGTGTATAAATACATATTAAAACACTACATGTATATACATTTTAACTGAGTCGTTAAGTCATCGTTAGTCGTTACATGTAAGTGTTGTTTTGAAACCTTAAGGTTAACGATCTTGTTAAATGTTGTTAACCCAATGTTTATAATATCAAATGAGATTTTAAATGATTATATTATCATGATATTATCATATATGAATATCTCTTAATATGATATATATACATTAAATGTCTTTACAACGATAATCGTTACATATATGTCTCGTTTAAAAATCATTAAGTTAGTAGTCTTGTTTTTACATATGTAGTTCATTGTTAATGTACTTAATGATATGTTTACTTATCATAGTATCATGTTAACTATATATATATCCATATATATGTCATCATATAGTTTTTACAAGTTTTAACGTTCGTGAATCACCGGTCAACTTGGGTGGTCAATTGTCTATATGAAACATATTTCAATTAATCAAGTCTTAACAAGTTTGATTGCTTAACATGTTGGAAACATTTAATCATGTAAATATCAATCTCAATTAATATATATAAACATGGAAAAGTTCGGGTCACTACAGTACCTACCCGTTAAATAAATTTCGTCCCGAAATTTTAAGCTGTTGAAGGTGTTGACGAATCTTCTGGAAATAGATGCGGGTATTTCTTCTTCATCTGATCTTCACACTCCCAGGTGAACTCGGGTCCTCTACGAGCATTCCATCGAACCTTAACAATTAGTATCTTGTTTTGCTTAAGTCTTTTAACCTCACGATCCATTATTTCGACGGGTTCTTCGATGAATTGAAGTTTTTCGTTGATTTGGATTTCATCTAACGGAATAGTGAGATCTTCTTTAGCAAAATATTTTTTAAAATTCGAGACATGGAAAGTGTTATGTACAGCCGCGAGTTGTTGAAGTAACTCAAGTCGGTAAGCTACTGGTGCGACACGATCAATAATCTTGAATGGTCCAATATACCTTGGATTTAATTTCCCTCGTTTACCAAATCGAACAACGCCTTTCCAAGGTGCAACTTTAAGCATGACCATCTCTCCAATTTTAAATTCGATATCTTTTCTTTTAATGTCAGCGTAGCTCTTTTGTCGACTTTGGGCGGTTTTCAACCGTTGTTAAATTTGGATGATCTTCTCGGTAGTTTCTTGTATAATCTCCGGACCCGTAATCTGTCTATCCCCCACTTCATGCCAACAAATCGGAGACCTGCACTTTCTACCATAAAGTACTTCAAATGGCGCCATCTCAATGCTTGAATGGTAGCTGTTGTTGTAGGAAAATTCTGCTAACGGTAGATGTCGATCCCAACTGTTTCCGAAATCAATAACACATGCTCGTAGCATGTCTTCAAGCGTTTGTATCGTCCTTTCGCTCTGCCCATCAGTTTGTGGATGATAGGCAGTACTCATGTCTAGACGAGTTCCTAATGCTTGCTGTAATGTCTGCCAGAATCTTGAAATAAATCTGCCATCCCTATCAGAGATTATAGAGATTGGTATTCCATGTCGGGAGACGACTTCCTTCAAATACAGTCGTGCTAACTTCTCCATCTTGTCATCTTCTCTTATTGGCAGGAAGTGTGCTGATTTGGTAAGACGATCAACTATTACCCAAATAGTATCAAAACCACTTGCAGTCCTTGGCAATTTAGTGATGAAATCCATGGTAATGTTTTCCCATTTCCATTCCGGGATTTTTTGGGTTGTTGAAGTAGACCTGATGGTTTCTGATGCTCAGCTTTAACCTTAGAACACGTCAAACATTCTCCTACGTATTTAGCAACATCGGCTTTCATACCCGGCCACCAAAAATGTTTCTTGAGATCCTTGTACATCTTCCCCGTTCCAGGATGTATTGAGTATCTGGTTTTATGAGCTTCTCTAAGTACCATTTCTCTCATATCTCCAAATTTTGGTACCCAAATCCTTTCAGCCCTATACCGGGTTCCGTCTTCCCGAATATTAAGATGCTTCTCCGATCCTTTGGGTATTTCATCCTTTAAATTTCCCTCTTTTAAAACTCCTTGTTGCGCCTCCTTTATTTGAGTAGTAAGGTTATTATGAATCATTATATTCATAGATTTTACTCGAATAGGTTCTCTTTCCTTCCTGCTCAAGGCATCGGCTACCACATTTGCCTTCCCCGGGTGGTAACGAATCTCAAAGTCGTAATCATTCAATAATTCAATCCACCTACGCTGCCTCATATTCAGTTGTTTCTGATTAAATATGTGTTGAAGACTTTTGTGGTCGGTATATATAATACTTTTGACCCCATATAAGTAGTGCCTCCAAGTCTTTAATGCAAAAACAACCGCGCCTAATTCCAAATCATGCGTCGTATAATTTTGTTCGTGAATCTTCAATTGTCTAGACGCATAAGCAATCACCTTCGTTCGTTGCATTAATACACAACCGAGACCTTGCTTTGATGCGTCACAATAAATCACAAAATCATCATTCCCTTCAGGCAATGACAATATAGGTGCCGTAGTTAGCTTTTTCTTCAATAACTGAAATGCTTTCTCTTGTTCATCATTCCATTCAAATTTCTTCCCTTTATGCGTTAATGCAGTCAAGGGTTTTGCTATTCTGGAAAAGTCTTGGATGAACCTTCTATAGTAACCAGCTAGTCCTAAAAACTGGTGTATGTGCTTCGGAGTTTTTGGGGTTTCCCACTTTTCAACGGTTTCGATCTTTGCCGGATCCACCTGGATACCTTCTTTGTTCACTATGTGACCTAGGAATTGAACTTCTTCCAACCAAAATGCACACTTTGAAAACTTAGCGTACAATTCTTCCTTCCTCAATACTTCTAACACCTTTCTCAAATGTTCACCGTGTTCTTGGTCATTCTTTGAGTAAATAAGTATGTCATCAATGAAAACAATGACAAAATTGTCAAGGTATGGTCCACACACTCGGTTCATAAGGTCCATGAACACAACTGGTGCATTATTTAAACCAAACGGCATGACCATAAACTCGTAATGACCGTAACGTGTTCTGAAAGCAGTCTTTGGAATATCATCTTCTTTCACCCACATTTGATGATACCCGGAACGTAAGTCAATCTTTGAATAAACAGACGAGCCTTGTAGCTGATCAAATAATTCGTCGATTCTCGGTAGTGGGTAGCGGTTCTTGATGGTAAGTTTGTTCAACTCTCGGTAGTAGATACACAACCTGAATGTACCATCTTTCTTCTTGACAAATAAAACAGGAGCTCCCCACGGTGATGTGCTTGGTCGAATGAAACCACGCTCTAAAAGTTCTTGTAATTGGCTTTGCAGTTCTTTCATCTCGCTGGGTGCGAGTCTGTAAGGAGCACGAGCTATTGGTGCAGCTCCTGGTACAAGATCTATTTGAAATTCAACGGATCGATGTGGGGGTAATCCCGGTAATTCTTTCAGAAATACATCGGGAAATTCTTTTGCAATGGGAACATCATTGATGCTCTTTTCTTCAGTTTGTACTTTCTCGACGTGTGCTAGAACAGCATAGCAACCTTTTCTTATTAGTTTTTGTGCCTTCAAATTACTAATAAGATGTAGCTTCGTGTTGCCCTTTTCTTCGTACACCATTAAGGGTTTTCCTTTTTCTCGTATAATGCGAATTGCATTTTTGTAACAAATGATCTCTGCTTTCACTTCTTTCAACCAGTCCATACCGATTAACACATCAAAACTCCCTAACTCTACTGGTATCAAATCAATCTTAAATGTTTCGCTAACCAGTTTAATTTCTCGATTCCGACATATATTATCTGCTGAAATTAATTTACCATTTGCTAATTCGAGTAAAAATTTACTATCCAAAGGCGTTAATGGACAACTTAATTTAGCACAAAAATCTCTACTCATATAGCTTCTATCCGCACCCGAATCAAATAAAACGTAAGCAGATTTATTGTCAATAAGAAACGTACCCGTAACAAGTTCCGGGTCTTCCTGTGCCTCTGCCGCATTAATATTAAAAACTCTTCCGCGGCCTTGTCCATTCGTGTTCTCCTGGTTCGGGAAATTTCTAATAATGTGGCCCGGTTTTCCACATTTATAACAAACTACATTGGCATAACGTGCTCCGACACTACTTGCTCCGCCATTACTCGTTCCGACACCATTTGTTCCTTTCGTTCTATTAACCCCTGGTCCGTAGACCTCACACTTCACTGCGCTATGACCATTTCTTTTACACTTGTTGCAAAATTTGGTGCAGAACCCCGAGTGATACTTTTCACACCTTTGGCATAGCTGCTTCTGATTGTTGTTGTTGTTGCGGTTATTATTGTTGTTGGGATGATTGTTGTAGTTGTTGTTGTTGTTGTTATTGTTGGGCCGTTTGTTGTAGTTGCGATTGATGTTGCGATTGTTGGGATAATTGTTGTGATTATTGTTGTAATTGTTGTTGTTGTTGTATTGGTGATTCTTATCACCGTTTTCCTCCCACTTTCTTTTGACTTGCTTCACATTGGCCTCTTCAGCAGTCTGTTCTTTAATTCTTTCTTCAATCTGGTTCACTAGTTTGTGAGCCATTCTACATGCCTGTTGTATGGAGGCGGGCTCGTGTGAACTTATATCTTCTTGGATTCTTTCCGATAATCCTTTCACAAACGCGTCGATCTTCTCTTCCTCATCTTCGAATGCTCCCGGACACAATAGGCACAATTCTGTGAATCGTCTTTTGTACGTGGTAATATCAAATCCTTGGGTTCGTAACCCTCTAAGTTCTGTCATGAGCTTATTGACCTCGGTTCTGGGACGGTACTTCTCGTTCATCAAGTGCTTGAATGCTGACCACGGTAGTGCGTACGCATCGTCTTGTCCCACTTGCTCTAGATAGGTATTCCACCATGTTAACGCATAACCTATGAAGGTATGTGTAGCGTACTTCACTTTGTCCTCTTCAGTACACTTACTTATGGCAAACACTGATTCGACCTTCTCGGTCCAACGTTTCAATCCGATCGGTCCTTTGGTTCCATCAAATTCCAAAGGTTTGCAGGCAGTGAATTCTTTGTAGGTGCATCCTACACGATTTCCTATACTTCTAGATCCAAGGTTATTGTTGGTATGTAGCGCAGCCTGTACTGCGGCTATGTTTGAAGCTAGAAAAGTACGGAATTCCTCTTCATTCATATTCACGGTGTGTCGAGTAGTCGGTGCAATTTCCTTCAAAATAGTCAAATGGAACAAGTTAATCATGCAGAATATTAAGAGTAGTTAATAGTATTTCGTAGCATAATATGAACTCATTTATAAAAGCTTTTTCTTCATATTAGCGTTTTATAAGTTTAAATTCGGGTAGTACCTACCCGTTAAGTTCATACTTAGTAGCTAATATACAATTCAACTACTACAATTATATATGAAAAACTGATTATAATAATATTTCGCGTTCAAACTTTTACACAATATTTTACAAACTTACAATACCGCTTATTTTACATATAGCATGAAATATAGCACACAATAAATTTGATACAAGAAGGTTGTGAAGATAATTCTAGCTAGTACACAAGTCGTTCAGCAAAGGCAATAAAGACACGTAATTCATACGTCCAGAAACAAGTCATGCATTCTGGTTTTACTAGGATTACTTCCCATCCTTGGTCTTGTGGAACATAACCGTTATGGCCGTTAATAAGACAGCGTGTTGTAACGTCATCAAAGGGACGAGGGTTACGTAATGTCCAACAGTCCCGTAACAATCTAAAAACCTCATTTCTTACCCCAATTACCGACTCCGTCACTTGTGGGAACGTTTTGTTTAATAGTTGTAGCCCGATGTTCTTGTTCTCACTTTGGTGAGAAGCGAACATTACTAATCCGTAAGCATAACATGCTTCTTTATGTTGCATGTTAGCCGCTTTTTCTAAATCACGAAGTCCAATATTTGGATATATTGAGTCAAAATAATTTCTTAACCCAATGCGTAAAATAGCATTTGGGTTCCCCGCAATATATGCGTCAAAGTAAATACATCGTAACTTATGGATTTCCCAATGTGATATCCCCCATCTTTCGAACGAAAGCCTTTTATAAACCAAGGCATTCTTGGAACGTTCTTCGAATATCTTACAAACTGATCTCGCCTTAAATAGTTGTGCCGAAGAATTCTGACCGACTCTAGACAAGATTTCATCAATCATGTCTCCGGGTAGGTCTCTTAAAATATTGGGTTGTCTATCCATTTTGTGTTTTTATACTGTAAAATAGACAAAAAAAAATACTTATTAATACAAGCAATTTTTACATATATCATAAAGCATAAGCACACTGTATTACATATATTACACCACACAAATACAACTATCTTATTCCGACTCGCTGGTTTCTTCTTCTTCGGTTTTGGTTCGTTTTCCAAGTTTCTAGGGATATATGATGTTCCCCTAATACGAGCCGTCGTTTTCCACATTGGTTTAGAAAAACCTGGTGGTTTAGAGGTTCCCGGGTCATTATTACAACTTAAGGACTTCGGGGGTTGACGATACATATAAAGTTCATCGGGGTTGGAATTAGATTTCTCTATTTTTATGCCCTTTCCCTTATTATTTTCTTTTGCCTTTTTAAATTCAGTTGGGGTAATTTCTATAACATCATCGAAATTCTCGTCGGAATCCGATTCATCGGAGAATTGGTAATCCTCCCAATATTTTGCTTCCTTGGCGGAAACACCATTGACCATAATTAACCTTGGTCGGTTGGTTGAGGATTTTCTTTTACTTAACCGTTTTATTATTTCCCCCACCGGTTCTATTTCTTCATCCGGTTCCCATTCTTCTTCCGTTTCCGACTCTTCTTCCGGTTCCTCTTCGGGAACTTGTGAATCAGTCCACGAATCATTCCAATTTATATTTAACTCTTCATTATTATTAGGTGAGTCAATGGGACTTGTTCTAGAGGTAGACATCTATCACATAATATCAAACGCGTTAAGAGATTAATATATCACATAATATTCACATGTTAAAAATATATAGTTTCCAACAAAATTTGTTAAGCAATCATTTTTCAAGTAAACACGGTCGAAGTCCAGACTCACTAATGCATCCTAACAAACTCGATAAGACACACTAATGCAAAATTCTGGTTCTCTAATACCAACGCTCGGATACCAACTGAAATGTCCCGTTCTTATTGATTAAAAACGTTCCATATTAATTGATTTCGTTGCGAGGTTTTGACCTCTATATGAGACGTTTTTCAAAGACTGCATTCATTTTAAAACAAACCATAACCTTTATTTCATCAATAAAGGTTTAAAAAGCTTTACGTAGATTATCAAATAATGATAATCTAAAATATCCTGTTTACACACAACCATTACATAATGGTTTACAATACAAATATGTTACAGCAAAATAAGTTTCTTGAATGCAGTTTTTACACAATATCATATAAGCATGGACTCCAAATCTCGTCCTTATTTAAGTATGCGACAGCGGAAGCTCTTAATAATCACCTGAGAATAAACATGCTTAAAACGTCAACAAAAATGTTGGTGAGTTATAGGTTTAACCTATATATATCAAATCATAATAATAGACCACAAGATTTCATATTTCAATACACATCCCATACATAGAGATAAAAATCATTCATATGGTGAACACCTGGTAACCGACATTAACAAGATGCATATATAAGAATATCCCCATCATTCCGACACACCCTTCGGATATGATATAAATTTCGAAGTACTAAAGCATTCGGTACTTTGGATGGGGTTTGTTAAGCCCAATAGATCTATCTTTAGGATTCGCGTCAATTAGGGTGTCTGTTCCCTAATTCTTAGATTACCAGACTTAATAAAAAGGGGCATATTCGATTTTGATAATTCAACCATAGAATGTAGTTTCACGTACTTGTGTCTATTTTGTAAATCATTTATAAAACCTGCATGTATTCTCATCCCAAAAATATTAGATTTTAAAAGTGGGACTATAACTCACTTTCACAGATTTTTACTTCGTCGGGAAGTAAGACTTGGCCACTGGTTGATTCACGAACCTATAACAATATATACATATATATCAAAGTATGTTCAAAATATATTTACAACACTTTTAATATATTTTGATGTTTTAAGTTTATTAAATCAGCTGTCCTCGTTAGTAACCTACAACTAGTTGTCCACAGTTAGATATACAGAAATAAATCGATAAATATTATCTTGAATCAATTCACAACCCAGTGTATACGTATCTCAGTATTGATCACAACTCAAACTATACATATTTTGGAATCAACCTCAACCCTGTATAGCTAACTCCAACATTCACATATAGAGTGTCTATGGTTGTTCCGAAATATATATAGATGTGTCGACATGATAGGTCGAAACATTGTATACGTGTCTATGGTATCTCAAGATTACATAATATACAATACAAGTTGATTAAGTTATGGTTGGAATAGATTTGTTACCAATTTTCACGTAGCTAAAATGAGAAAAATTATCCAATCTTGTTTTACCCATAACTTCTTCATTTTAAATCCATTTTGAGTGAATCAAATTGCTATGGTTTCATATTGAACTCTATTTTATGAATCTAAACAGAAAAAGTATAGGTTTATAGTCAGAAAAATAAGTTACAAGTCGTTTTTGTAAAGGTAGTCATTTCAGTCGAAAGAACGACGTCTAGATGACCATTTTAGAAAACATACTTCCACTTTGAGTTTAACCATAATTTTTGGATATAGTTTCATGTTCATAATAATAATCATTTTCTCAGAATAACAACTTTTAAATCAAAGTTTATCATAGTTTTTAATTAACTAACCCAAAACAGCCCGCGGTGTTACTACGACGGCGTAAATCCGGTTTTACGGTGTTTTTCGTGTTTCCAGGTTTTAAATCATTAAGTTAGCATATCATATAGATATAGAGCATGTGTTTAGTTGATTTTAAAATTCAAGTTAGAAGGATTAACTTTTGTTTGCGAACAAGTTTAGAATTAACTAAACTATGTTCTAGTGATTACAAGTTTAAACCTTCGAATAAGATAGCTTTATATGTATGAATTGAATGATGTTATGAACATAATTACTACCTTAAGTTCCTTGGATAAACCTACTGGAAAAGAGAAAAATGGATCTAGCTTCAACGGATCCTTGGATGGCTCGAAGTTCTTGAAGCAGAATCATGACACGAAAACATGTTCAAGTAAGATCATCACTTGAAATAAGATGGTTATAGTTATAGAAATTGAACCAAAGTTTGAATATGATTATTACCTTGTATTAGAATGATAACCTACTGTAAGAAACAAAGATTTCTTGAGGTTGGATGATCACCTTACAAGATTGGAAGTGAGCTAGCAAACTTGAAAGTATTCTTGATTTTATGTTACTAGAACTTGTAGAATATATGAAGAACACTTAGAACTTGAAGATAGAACTTGAGAGAGATCAATTAGATGAATAAAATTGAAGAATGAAAGTGTTTTTAGGTGTTTTTGGTCGTTGGTGTATGGATTAGATATAAAGGATATGTAATTTTGTTTTCATGTAAATAAGTCATGAATGATTACTCATATTTTTGTAATTTTATGAGATATTTCATGCTAGTTGCCAAATGATGGTTCCCACATGTGTTAGGTGACTCACATGGGCTGCTAAGAGCTGATCATTGGAGTGTATATACCAATAGTACATACATCTAAAAGCTATGTATTGTACGAGTACGAATACGGGTGCATACGAGTAGAATTGTTGATGAAACTGAACGAGGATGTAATTGTAAGCATTTTTGTTAAGTAGAAGTATTTTGATAAGTGTATTGAAGTCTTTCAAAAGTGTATAAATATGTAGTGACCCGAACTTTTCCATGTTTATATACATTAATTGAGATTGATGTTTACATGATTAAATGTTTCCAACATGTTAAGCAATCAAACTTGTTAAGACTTGATTAATTGAAATAGGTTTCATATAGACAATTGACCACCCAAGTTGACCGGTGATTCACGAACGTTAAAACTTGTAAAAAAAAAAACTATATGATGACATATATATGGTTATATATATAGTTAACATGATATTATGATAAGTAAACATATCATTAATTATATTAACAATGAACTACATATGTAAAAACAAGACTACTAACTTAATGATTTTGAAACGAGACATATATGTAACGTTTATCGTTGTAACGACATTTAATGTATATATATCATATTAAGAGATATTCGTACATCATAATATCATGATAATATAATAATTTAAAATCTCTTTTGATATTATAAACATTGGGTTAACAACATTTAACAAGATCGTTAACCTAAAGGTTTCAAAACAACACTTACATGTAACGACTAACGATGACTTAACGACTCAGTTAAAATGTATATACATGTAGTGTTTTAATATGTATTTATACACTTTTGAAAGACTTCAATACACTTATCAAAATACTTCTACTTAACAAAAATGCTTACAATTACATTCTCGTTCAGTTTCATCAACAATTCTACTCGTATGCACCCGTATTCGTACTCGTACAATACACAGCTTTTAGATGTATGTACTATTGGTATATACACTCCAATGATCAGCTCTTAGCAGCCCATGTGAGTCACCTAACACATGTGGGAACCATCATTTGGCAACTAGCATGAAATATCTCATAAGATTACAAAAATATGAGTAATCATTCATGACTTATTTACATGAAAACAAAATTACATATCCTTTATATCTAATCCATACACCAACGACCAAAAACACCTACAAACACTTTCATTCTTCAATTTTCTTCATCTAATTGAACTCTCTCAAGTTCTATCTTCAAGTTCTAAGTGTTCTTCATAAATTCCAAAAGTTCTAGTTTCATAAAATCAAGAATACTTTCAAGTTTGCTAGCTCACTTCCAATCTTGTAAGGTGATCATCCAACCTCAAGAAATCTTTGTTTCTTACAGTAGGTTATAATTCTAATACAAGGTAATAATCATATTCAAACTTTGTTTCAATTTCTATAACTATAACAATCTTATTTCAAGTGATGATCTTACTTGAACTTGTTTTCGTGTCATGATTTTGCTTCAAGAACTTTGAGCCATCCAAGGATCCATTGAAGCTAGATCCATTTTTCTCTTTTCCAATAGGTTCATCCAAGGAACTTAAGGTAGTAATGATGTTCATAACATCATTCGATTCATACATATAAAGCTATCTTATTCGAAGGTTTAAACTTGTAATCACTAGAACATAGTTTAGTTAATTCTAAACTTGTTCGCAAACAAAAGTTAATCCTTCTAACTTGAATTTTAAAATCAACTAAACACATGTTCTATATCTATATGATATGCTAACTTAATGATTTAAAACCTGGAAACACGAAAAACACCGTAAAACCGGATTTACGCCGTCGTAGTAACACCGCGGGCTGTTTTGGGTTAGTTAATTAAAAACTATGATAAACTTTGATTTAAAAGTTGTTATTCTGAGAAAATGATTTTTATTATGAACATGAAACTATATCCAAAAATTATGGTTAAACTCAAAGTGGAAGTATGTTTTCTAAAATGGTCATCTAGACGTCGTTCTTTCGACTGAAATGACTACCTTTACAAAAACGACTTGTAACTTATTTTTCCGACTAGAAACCTATACTTTTTTTGTTTAGATTCATAAAATAGAGTTCAATATGAAACCATAGCAATTTGATTCACTCAAAACGGATTTAAAATGAAGAAGTTATGGGTAAAACAAGATTGGATAATTTTTCTCATTTTAGCTACGTGAAAATTGGTAACAAATCTATTCCAACCATAACTTAATCAACTTGTATTATATATTATGTAATCTTGAGATACCATAGACACGTATACAATGTTTCGACCTATCATGTCGACACATCTATATATATTTCGGAACAACCATAGACACTCTATATGTGAATGTTGGAGTTAGCTATACAGGGTTGAGGTTGATTCCAAAATATATATAGTTTGAGTTGTGATCAATACTGAGATACGTATACACTGGGTCGTGGATTGATTCAAGATAATATTTATCGATTTATTTCTGTACATCTAACTGTGGACAACTAGTTGTAGGTTACTAACGAGGACAACTGACTTAATAAACTTAAAACATCAAAATATATTAAAAGTGTTGTAAATATATTTTGAACATACTTTGATATATATGTATATATTGTTATAGGTTCGTGAATCAACCAGTGGCCAAGTCTTACTTCCCGACGAAGTAAAAATCTGTGAAAGTGAGTTATAGTCCCACTTTTAAAATCTAATATTTTTGGGATGAGAATACATGCAGGTTTTATAAATGATTTACAAAATAGACACAAGTACGTGAAACTACATTCTATGGTTGAATTATCGAAATCGAATATGCCCCTTTTTATTAAGTCTGGTAATCTAAGAATTAGGGAACAGACACCCTAATTGACGTTAATCCTAAAGATAGATCTATTGGGCCTAACAAACCCCATCCAAAGTACCGGATGCTTTAGTACTTCGAAATTTATATCATATCCGAAGGGTGTCCCGGAATGATGGGGATATTCTTATATATGCATCTTGTTATTGTCGGTTACCAGGTGTTCACCATATGAATGATTTTTATCTCTATGTATGGGATGTGTATTGAAATATGAAATCTTGTGGTCTATTATTACGATTTGATATATATAGGTTAAACCTATAACTCACCAACATTTTTGTTGACGTTTAAAGCATGTTTATTCTCAGGTGAATATTAAGAGCTTCCGCTGTTGCATACTAAAATAAGGACAAGATTTGGAGTCCATGTTTGTATGATATTGTGTAAAAACTGCATTCAAGAAACTGATTTCGATGTAACATATTTGTATTGTAAACCATTATGTAATGGTCGTGTGTAAACAGGATATTTTAGATTATCATTATTTGATAATCTACGTAAAGCTTTTTAAACCTTTATTTATGAAATAAAGGTTATGGTTTGTTTTAAAAATGAATGCAGTCTTTGAAAAACGTCTCATATAGAGGTCAAAACCTCACAACGAAATCAATTAATATGGAACGTTTTTAATCAATAAGAACGGGACATTTCAGTTGGTATCCGAGCGTTGGTCTTAGAGAACCAGAAAATTTGCATTAGTGTGTCTTATCGAGTTTGTTAGGATGCATTAGTGAGTCTGGACTTCGACCGTGTTTTCTTTAAAAATGATTGCTTAACATTTTTGTTGGAAACTATATATTTTTAACATATGAATATTATGTGATATATTAATCTCTTAACGTGTTTGATATTATGTGATAGATGTCTACCTCTAGAACAAGTCCCATTGACTCAGCTAATAATAATGAAGAGTCAAATGTAAATTGGAATGATTTGTGGACTGATTCACAAGTTCCCGAAGAGGAACCGGAAGAAGAGTCGGAACCGGAAGAAGAATCGGAACCGGAAGAAGAATCGGAACCGGATGAAGAAATAGAACCGGTGGGGGAAATAATAAAACGGTTAAGTAAAAGAAAATCCTCAACCAACCGACCAAGGTTAATTATGGTCAATGGTGTTTCCGCCAAGGAAGCAAAATATTGGGAGGATTACCAATTCTCCGATGAATCGGATTCCGACGAGAATTCCGATGATGTTATAGAAATTACCCCAACTGAATTTAAAAAGGCAAAAGAAAATAATAAGGGAAAGGGCATAAAAATAGAGAAATCTAATTCCAACCCCGATGAACTTTATATGTATCGTCAACGCCCGAAGTCCTTAAGTTGTAACAATGACCCGGGAACCTCTAAACCACCAGGTTTTTCTAAACCAATGTGGACAACGATGGCTCGTATTAGGGGAACATCATATATCCCTAGAAACTTGGCAAAACGAACCAAAACCGAAGAAGAAGAAACGAGCGAGTCGGAATAAGATAGTTGTATTCGTGTGGTGTAATATATGTAATATAGTGTTCTTATGCTTTATGATATATGTAAAAATTGCTTGTATTAATAAGTATTTTTTTTTATGAATCTAACTCTTGTCTATTTAAAGTTTAAAAACACAAAATGGATAGACAACCTAATATTTAAGAGACCTACCCGGAGACATGATTGATGAAATCTTGTCTAGAGTCGGCCAGAATTCCTCGGCACAACTATTTAAGGCGAGATCAGTTTGTAAGACATTCGAAGAACGTTCCAAGAATGTCTTGGTTTATAAGAGACTTTCGTTTGAAAGATGGGGGATATCACATTGGGAAACCCATAAGTTACGATGTGTTTACTTTGATGCATATATTGCGGGGAACCCAAATGCTATTTTACGCAACGGGTTAAGAAATTATTTTGACTCAATATATCCGAATATTGGACTTCGTGATTTAGAAAAAGCGGCTAACATGCAACATAAAGAAGCATGTTATGCTTACGGATTAGTAATGTTCGCTTCTCACCAAAGTGAGAACAAGAACATCGGGCTACAACTATTAAACAAAACGTTTCCACAAGTGACGGAGTCGGTAATTGGGGTAAGAAATGAGGTTTTTAGATTATTACGGGACTGTTGGACATTACGTAACCCTCGTCCCTTTGACGACGTTACAACACGCTGTCTTATCAACGGCCATAACGGTTATGTTGCACAAGACCAAGGATGGGAAGTAGTCCTAGTAAAACCAGAATGCATGACTTGTTTCTGGACGTATGAATTACGTGTCTTTATTGCCTTTGCTGAACGACTTGTGTACTAGCTAGAATTATATTCACAACTATCTTGTATCAAAGTTATTGTGTGCTATATTTCATGCTTTATGTAAAATAAGCGGTATTGTAAGTTTGTAAAATATTGTATAAAAGTTTGAACGCGAAATATTATTATAATCAGTTTTTCATATAGAATTGTAGTAGTTGAATTGTATATTAGCTACTAAGTATGAACTTAACGGGTAGGTACTACCCGAATTTAAACTTATAAAACGCTAATATGAAGAAAAAGCTTTTATAAATGAGTTCATATTATGCTACGAAATACTATTAACTACTCTTAATATTCTGTATGATTAACTTGTTCCATTTAACTATTTTGAAGGAAATGGCACCGACTACTCGACACACCGTGAATATGAATGAAGAGGAATTCCGTACTTTTCTAGCTTCAAACATAGCCGCAGTACAGGCTGCGCTACATACCAACAATAACCTTGGATCTAGCAGTACAGGAAATCGTGTAGGATGCACCTACAAAGAATTCACTGCCTGCAAACCTTTGGAATTTAATGGAACCGAAGGACCGATCGGATTGAAACGGTGGACCGAGAAGGTTGAATCGGTGTTTGCCATAAGTAAGTGTACTGAAGAGGACAAAGTAAAGTACGCTACGCATACCTTCACAGGTTCTGCGTTAACATGGTGGAATACCTATCTAGAGCAAGTGGGACAAGATGATGCGTACGCACTACCGTGGTCAGCATTCAAGCACTTGATGAACGAGAAGTACCGTCCCAGAACCGAGGTCAATAAGCTCAAGACAGAACTTAGAGGGTTACGAACCCAAGGATTTGATATTACCACGTACGAAAGACGATTCACAGAATTGTGCCTATTGTGTCCGGGAGCATTCGAAGATGAGGAAGAGAAGATCGACGCATTTGTGAAAGGATTACCGGAAAGAATCCAAGAAGATATAAGTTCACACGAGCCCGCCTCCATACAACAGGCATGTAGAATGGCTCACAAACTAGTGAACCAGATTGAAGAAAGAATTAAAGAACAGACTGCTGAAGAGGCCAATGTGAAGCAAGTCAAAAGAAAGTGGGAGGAAAACGGTGATAAGAATCACCAATACAACAACAACAGCAATTACAACAATAATCGCAACAATTATCCCAACAATCGCAACATCAATCGCAACTACAACAAACGGCCCAACAACAACAACAACAACAACAACAACAACAACAGCAACTACAACAATCATCCCAACAACAATAATAACCGCAACAACAACAACAATCAGAAGCAACTATGCCAAAGGTGTGAAAAGAATCACTCGGGGTTCTGCACCAAATTTTGCAACAAGTGTAAAAGAAATGGTCATAGCGCGGCGAAGTGTGAGGTCTACGGACCAGGGGTTAATAGAACGAAAGGAACAAATGGTGTCGGAACGATAATGGCGGAGCAAGTAGTGTCGGAGCAAGTTATGCCAATGTAGTTTGTTATAAATGTGGAAAACCAGGCCACATTATTAGAAATTGCCCGAACCAGGAGAACACGAATGGACAAGGCCGTGGAAGAGTTTTCAATATTAATGCGGTAGAGGCACAGGAAGACCCGGAGCTTGTTACGGGTACGTTTTTTATTGACAATAAATCTGCTTACGTTTTATTTGATTCGGGTGCGGATAGAAGCTATATGAGTAGAGATTTTTGTGCTAAATTAAGTTGTCCATTGACGCCTTTGGATAGTAAATTTTTACTCGAATTAGCAAATGGTAAATTAATTTCAGCAGATAATATATGTCGGAATCGAGAAATTAAACTGGTTAGCGAAACATTTAAGATTGATTTGATACCAGTAGAGTTAGGGAGTTTTGATGTGATAATCGGTATGGACTGGTTGAAAGAAGTGAAAGCGGAGATCGTTTGTTACAAAAATGAAATTCGCATTATACGAGAAAAAGGAAAACCCTTAATGGTGTACGGAGAAAAGGGCAACACGAAGCTACATCTTATTAGTAATTTGAAGGCACAAAAACTAATAAGAAAAGGTTGCTATGCTGTTCTAGCACACGTCGAGAAAGTACAAACTGAAGAAAAGAGCATCAATGATGTTCCCATTGCAAAAGAATTTCCCGATGTATTTCCGAAAGAATTACCGGGATTACCCCCACATCGATCCGTTGAATTTCAAATAGATCTTGTACCAGGAGCTGCACCAATAGCTCGTGCTCCTTACAGACTCGCACCCAGCGAGATGAAAGAACTGCAAAGCCAATTACAAGAACTTTTAGAGCGTGGTTTCATTCGACCAAGCACATCACCGTGGGGAGCTCCTGTTTTGTTTGTCAAGAAGAAAGATGGTACATTCAGGTTGTGTATCGACTACCGAGAGTTGAACAAACTTACCATCAAGAACCGCTACCCACTACCGAGAATCGATGACTTATTTGATCAACTACAAGGCTCGTCTGTTTATTCAAAGATTGACTTACGTTCCGGGTATCATCAAATGCGGGTGAAAGAAGATGATATTCCAAAGACTGCTTTCAGAACACGTTACGGTCATTACGAGTTTATGGTTATGCCGTTTGGTTTAACTAATGCACCAGCTGTGTTCATGGACCTTATGAACCGAGTGTGTGGACCATACCTTGACAAGTTTGTCATTGTTTTCATTGATGACATACTTATTTACTCAAAGAATGACCAAGAACACGGTGAACATTTGAGAAAGGTGTTAGAAGTATTGAGGAAGGAAGAATTGTACGCAAAGTTTTCAAAGTGTGCATTTTGGTTGGAAGAAGTTCAATTCCTCGGTCACATAGTGAACAAAGAAGGTATTAAGGTGGATCCGGCAAAGATAGAAACTGTTGAAAAGTGGGAAACCCCGAAAACTCCGAAACACATACGCCAGTTTTTAGGACTAGCTGGTTACTACAGAAGGTTCATCCAAGACTTTTCCAGAATAGCAAAACCCTTGACTGCATTAACGCATAAAAGGAAGAAATTTGAATGGAATGATGAACAAGAGAAAGCGTTTCAGTTATTGAAGAAAAAGCTAACTACGGCACCTATATTGTCATTGCCTGAAGGGAATGATGATTTTGTGATTTATTGTGATGCATCAAAGCAAGGTCTCGGTTGTGTATTAATGCAACGAACGAAGGTGATTGCTTATGCGTCTAGACAATTGAAGATTCACGAACAAAATTATACGACGCATGATTTGGAATTAGGCGCGGTTGTTTTTGCATTAAAGACTTGGAGGCACTACTTATATGGGGTCAAAAGTATTATATATACCGACCACAAAAGTCTTCAACACATATTTAATCAGAAACAACTGAATATGAGGCAGCGTAGGTGGATTGAATTATTGAATGATTACGATTTTGAGATTCGTTACCACCCGGGGAAGGCAAATGTGGTAGCCGATGCCTTGAGCAGGAAGGATAGAGAACCCATTCGAGTAAAATCTATGAATATAATGATTCATAATAACATTACTACTCAAATAAAGGAGGCGCAACAAGGAGTTTTAAAAGAGGGAAATTTAAAGGATGAAATACCCAAAGGATCGGAGAAGCATCTTAATATTCGGGAAGACGGAACCCGGTATAGGGCTGAAAGGATTTGGGTACCAAAATTTGGAGATATGAGAGAAATGGTACTTAGAGAAGCTCATAAAACCAGATACTCAATACATCCTGGAACGGGGAAGATGTACAAGGATCTCAAGAAACATTTTTGGTGGCCGGGTATGAAAGCCGATGTTGCTAAATACGTAGGAGAATGTTTGACGTGTTCTAAGGTCAAAGCTGAGCATCAGAAACCATCAGGTCTACTTCAACAACCCGAAATCCCGGAATGGAAATGGGAAAACATTACCATGGATTTCATCACTAAATTGCCAAGGACTGCAAGTGGTTTTGATACTATTTGGGTAATAGTTGATCGTCTCACCAAATCAGCACACTTCCTACCAATAAGAGAAGATGACAAGATGGAGAAGTTAGCACGACTGTATTTGAAGGAAGTCATCTCCAGACATGGAATACCAATCTCTATTATCTCTGATAGGGATGGCAGATTTATTTCAAGATTCTGGCAGACATTACAGCAAGCATTAGGAACTCGTCTAGACATGAGTACTGCCTATCATCCACAAACTGATGGGCAGAGCGAAAGGACGATACAAACGCTTGAAGACATGCTACGAGCATGTGTTATTGATTTTGGAAATAGTTGGGATCGACATCTACCGTTAGCAGAATTTTCCTACAACAACAGCTACCATTCAAGCATTGAGATGGCGCCGTTTGAAGCACTTTATGGTAGAAAGTGCAGGTCTCCGATTTGTTGGAGTGAGGTGGGGGATAGACAGATTACGGGTCCGGAGATTATACAAGAAACTACCGAGAAGATCATCCAAATTCAACAACGGTTGAAAACCGCCCAAAGTCGACAAAAGAGCTACGCTGACATTAAAAGAAAAGATATAGAATTTGAAATTGGAGAGATGGTCATGCTTAAAGTTTCACCTTGGAAAGGCGTTGTTCGATTTGGTAAACGAGGGAAATTAAATCCAAGGTATATTGGACCATTCAAGATTATTGATCGTGTCGGACCAGTAGCTTACCGACTTGAGTTACCTCAACAACTCGCGGCTGTACATAACACTTTCCACGTCTCGAATTTGAAGAAATGTTTTGCTAAAGAAGATCTCACTATTCCGTTAGATGAAATCCAAATCAACGAAAAACTCCAATTCATCGAAGAACCCGTCGAAATAATGGATCGTGAGGTTAAAAGACTTAAGCAAAACAAGATACCAATTGTTAAGGTTCGATGGAATGCTCGTAGAGGACCCGAGTTCACCTGGGAGCGTGAAGATCAGATGAAGAAGAAATACCCGCATCTATTTCCAGAAGATTCGTCAACACCTTCAACAGCTTAAAATTTCGGGACGAAATTTATTTAACGGGTAGGTACTGTAGTGACCCGAACTTTTCCATGTTTATATACATTAATTGAGATTGATGTTTACATGATTAAATGTTTCCAACATGTTAAGCAATCAAACTTGTTAAGACTTGATTAATTGAAATAGGTTTCATATAGACAATTGACCACCCAAGTTGACCGGTGATTCACGAACGTTAAAACTTGTAAAAAAAAAAACTATATGATGACATATATATGGTTATATATATAGTTAACATGATATTATGATAAGTAAACATATCATTAATTATATTAACAATGAACTACATATGTAAAAACAAGACTACTAACTTAATGATTTTGAAACGAGACATATATGTAACGTTTATCGTTGTAACGACATTTAATGTATATATATCATATTAAGAGATATTCGTACATCATAATATCATGATAATATAATAATTTAAAATCTCTTTTGATATTATAAACATTGGGTTAACAACATTTAACAAGATCGTTAACCTAAAGGTTTCAAAACAACACTTACATGTAACGACTAACGATGACTTAACGACTCAGTTAAAATGTATATACATGTAGTGTTTTAATATGTATTTATACACTTTTGAAAGACTTCAATACACTTATCAAAATACTTCTACTTAACAAAAATGCTTACAATTACATTCTCGTTCAGTTTCATCAACAATTCTACTCGTATGCACCCGTATTCGTACTCGTACAATACACAGCTTTTAGATGTATGTACTATTGGTATATACACTCCAATGATCAGCTCTTAGCAGCCCATGTGAGTCACCTAACACATGTGGGAACCATCATTTGGCAACTAGCATGAAATATCTCATAAGATTACAAAAATATGAGTAATCATTCATGACTTATTTACATGAAAACAAAATTACATATCCTTTATATCTAATCCATACACCAACGACCAAAAACACCTACAAACACTTTCATTCTTCAATTTTCTTCATCTAATTGAACTCTCTCAAGTTCTATCTTCAAGTTCTAAGTGTTCTTCATAAATTCCAAAAGTTCTAGTTTCATAAAATCAAGAATACTTTCAAGTTTGCTAGCTTACTTCCAATCTTGTAAGGTGATCATCCAACCTCAAGAAATCTTTGTTTCTTACAGTAGGTTATAATTCTAATACAAGGTAATAATCATATTCAAACTTTGTTTCAATTTCTATAACTATAACAATCTTATTTCAAGTGATGATCTTACTTGAACTTGTTTTCGTGTCATGATTTTGCTTCAAGAACTTTGAGCCATCCAAGGATCCATTGAAGCTAGATCCATTTTTCTCTTTTCCAATAGGTTCATCCAAGGAACTTAAGGTAGTAATGATGTTCATAACATCATTCGATTCATACATATAAAGCTATCTTATTCGAAGGTTTAAACTTGTAATCACTAGAACATAGTTTAGTTAATTCTAAACTTGTTCGCAAACAAAAGTTAATCCTTCTAACTTGACTTTTAAAATCAACTAAACACATGTTCTATATCTATATGATATGCTAACTTAATGATTTAAAACCTGGAAACACGAAAAACACCGTAAAACCGGATTTACGCCGTCGTAGTAACACCGCGGGCTGTTTTGGGTTAGTTAATTAAAAACTATGATAAACTTTGATTTAAAAGTTGTTATTCTGAGAAAATGATTTTTATTATGAACATGAAACTATATCCAAAAATTATGGTTAAACTCAAAGTGGAAGTATGTTTTCTAAAATGGTCATCTAGACGTCGTTCTTTCGACTGAAATGACTACCTTTACAAAAACGACTTGTAACTTATTTTTCCGACTAGAAACCTATACTTTTTTTGTTTAGATTCATAAAATAGAGTTCAATATGAAACCATAGCAATTTGATTCACTCAAAACGGATTTAAAATGAAGAAGTTATGGGTAAAACAAGATTGGATAATTTTTCTCATTTTAGCTACGTGAAAATTGGTAACAAATCTATTCCAACCATAACTTAATCAACTTGTATTATATATTATGTAATCTTGAGATACCATAGACACGTATACAATGTTTCGACCTATCATGTCGACACATCTATATATATTTCGGAACAACCATAGACACTCTATATGTGAATGTTGGAGTTAGCTATACAGGGTTGAGGTTGATTCCAAAATATATATAGTTTGAGTTGTGATCAATACTGAGATACGTATACACTGGGTCGTGGATTGATTCAAGATAATATTTATCGATTTATTTCTGTACATCTAACTGTGGACAACTAGTTGTAGGTTACTAACGAGGACAGCTGACTTAATAAACTTAAAACATCAAAATATATTAAAAGTGTTGTAAATATATTTTGAACATACTTTGATATATATGTATATATTGTTATAGGTTCGTGAATCAACCAGTGGCCAAGTCTTACTTCCCGACGAAGTAAAAATCTGTGAAAGTGAGTTATAGTCCCACTTTTAAAATCTAATATTTTTGGGATGAGAATACATGCAGGTTTTATAAATGATTTACAAAATAGACACAAGTACGTGAAACTACATTCTATGGTTGAATTATCGAAATCGAATATGCCCCTTTTTATTAAGTCTGGTAATCTAAGAATTAGGGAACAGACACCCTAATTGACGCGAATCCTAAAGATAGATCTATTGGGCCTAACAAACCCCATCCAAAGTACCGGATGCTTTAGTACTTCGAAATTTATATCATATCCGAAGGGTGTCCCGGAATGATGGGGATATTCTTATATATGCATCTTGTTATTGTCGGTTACCAGGTGTTCACCATATGAATGATTTTTATCTCTATGTATGGGATGTGTATTGAAATATGAAATCTTGTGGTCTATTATTACGATTTGATATATATAGGTTAAACCTATAACTCACCAACATTTTTGTTGACGTTTAAAGCATGTTTATTCTCAGGTGAATATTAAGAGCTTCCGCTGTTGCATACTAAAATAAGGACAAGATTTGGAGTCCATGTTTGTATGATATTGTGTAAAAACTGCATTCAAGAAACTGATTTCGATGTAACATATTTGTATTGTAAACCATTATGTAATGGTCGTGTGTAAACAGGATATTTTAGATTATCATTATTTGATAATCTACGTAAAGCTTTTTAAACCTTTATTTATGAAATAAAGGTTATGGTTTGTTTTAAAAATGAATGCAGTCTTTGAAAAACGTCTCATATAGAGGTCAAAACCTCGCAACGAAATCAATTAATATGGAACGTTTTTAATCAATAAGAACGGGACATTTCAAAATACATATTAAAACACTACATGTATATACATTTTAACTGAGTCGTTAAGTCATCGTTAGTCGTTACATGTAAGTGTTGTTTTGAAACCTTTAGGTTAACGATCTTGTTAAATATTGTTAACCCAATGTTTATAATATCAAATGAGATTTTAAATGATTATATTATCATGATATTATCATGTATGAATATCTCTTAATATGATATATATATACATTAAATGTCTTTACAACGATAATCGTTACATATATGTCTCGTTTAAAAATCATTAAGTTAGTAGTCTTGTTTTTACATATGTAGTTCATTGTTAATATACTTAATGATATATTTACTTATCATAGTATCATGTTAACTATATATATATCCATATATATGTCATCATATAGTTTTACAAGTTTTAACGTTCGTGAATCACCGGTCAACTTGGGTGGTCAATTGTCTATATGAAACATATTTCAATTAATCAAGTCTTAACAAGTTTGATTGCTTAACATGTTGCAAACATTTAATCATGTAAATATCAATCTCAATTAATATATATAAACATGGAAAAGTTCGGGTCACTACAGGTACTACCCGAATTTAAACTTATAAAACGCTAGTATGAAGAAAAAGCTTTTATAAATGAGTTCATATTATGCTACGAAATACTATTAACTACTCTTAATATTCTGTATGATTAACTTGTTCCATTTGACTATTTTGAAGGAAATGGCACCGACTACTCGACACACCGTGAATATGAATGAAGTGGAATTCCGTACTTTTCTAGCTTCAAACATAGCCGCAGTACAGGCTGCGCTACATACCAACAATAACCTTGGATCTGGCAGTACAGGAAATCGTGTAGGATGCACCTACAAAGAATTCACTGCCTGCAAACCTTTGGAATTTGATGGAACCGAAGGACCGATCGGATTGAAACGGTGGACCGAGAAGGTCGAATCGGTGTTTGCCATAAGTAAGTGTACTGAAGAGGACAAAGTGAAGTACGCTACGCATACCTTCACAGGTTCTGCGTTAACATGGTGGAATACCTATCTAGAGCAAGTGGGACAAGACGATTGCGTACGCACTACCGTGGTCAGCATTCAAGCACTTGATGAACGAGAAGTACCGTCCCAGAACCGAGGTCAATAAGCTCAAGACAGAACTTAGAGGGTTACGAACCCAAGGATTTGTTATTACCACGTACGAAAGGAGATTCACAGAATTGTGCCTATTGTGTTCGGGAGCATTTGAAGATGAGGAAGAGAAGATCGACGCGTTTGTGAAAGGATTACCGGAAAGAATCCAAGAAGATATAAGTTCACACGAGCCCGCCTCCATACAACAGGCATGTAGAATGGCTCACAAACTAATGAACCAGATTGAAGAAAGAATTAAAGAACAGACTGCTGAAGAGGCCAATGTGAAGCAAGTCAAAAGAAAGTGGGAGGAAAACGGAGATAAGAATCACCAATACAACAACAACAGCAATTACAACAATAATCGCAACAATTATCCCAATAATCGCAACAATTATCCCAATAATCGCAACATCAATCGCAACTACAACAAACAGCCCAACAACAACAACAACAACAACAACAACAACTACGACAATCATCCCAACAACAATAATAACCGCAACAACAACAACAATCAGAAGCAGCTATGCCAAAGGTGTGAAAAGTATCACTCGGGGTTCTGCACCAAATTTTGCAACAAGTGTAAAAGAAATGGTCATAGTGCGGCGAAGTGTGAGGTCTACGGACCAGGGGTTAATAGAACAAAAGGAACAAATGGTTTCGGAACGAGTAATGGCGGAGCAAGTAGTGTCGGAGCAAGTAGTGTCGGAGCAAGTTATGCCAATGTAGTTTGTTATAAATGTGGAAAACCGGGCCACATTATTAGAAATTGCCCGAACCAGGAGAACACGAATGGACAAGGCCGCGAAAGAGTTTTCAATATTAATGCGGCAGAGGCACAGGAAGACCCGAAGCTTGTTACGGGTACGTTTCTTATTGACAATAAATCTTCTTACGTTTTATTTGATTCGGGTGCGGATAGGAGCTATATGAGTAGAGATTTTTGTGCTAAATTAAGTTGTCCATTGACGCCTTTGGATAGTAAATTTTTACTCGAATTAGCAAATGGTAAATTAATTTCAGCATATAATATATGTCGGAATCGAGAAATTAAACTGGTTAGCGAAACATTTAAGATTGATTTGATACCAGTAGAGTTAGGGAGTTTTGATGTGATAATCGGTATGGCCTGGTTGAAAGAAGTGAAAGCAGAGATTGTTTGTTACAAAAATGCAATTCGCATTATACGAAAAAAAGGAAAACCCTTAATGGTGTACGGAGAAAAGGGCAACACGAAGCTAAATCTTATTAGTAATTTGAAGGCACAAAAACTAATAAGAAAAGGTTGCTATGCTGTTCTAGCACACGTCGAGAAAGTACAAACTGAAGAAAAGAGCATCAATGATGTTCCCATTGCAAAAGAATTTCCCGATGTATTTCCGACAGAATTACCGGGATTACCCCCACATCGATCCGTTAAATTTCAAATAGATCTTGTACCAGGAGCTGCACCAATAGCTCGTGCTCCTTAAAGACTCGCACCCAGCGAGATGAAAGAACTGCAAAGCCAATTACAAGAACTTTTAGAGCGTGGTTTCATTCGACCAAGCACATCACCGTGGGGAGCTCCTGTTTTGTTTGTCAAGAAGAAAGATGGTACATTCAGGTTGTTTATCGACTACCGAGAGTTGAACAAACTTACCATCAAGAACCGTTACCCACTACCGAGAATCGACGACTTATTTGATCAACTACAAGGCTCGTCTGTTTATTCAAAGATTGACTTACGTTCCGGGTATCATCAAATGCGGGTGAAAGAAGATAATATTCCAAAGACTGCTTTCAGAACACGTTACGGTCATTACGAGTTTATGGTCATGCCGTTTGGTTTAACTAATGCACCAGCTGTGTTCATGGACCTTATGAATCGAGTGTGTGGACCATACCTTGACAAGTTTGTCATTGTTTTCATTGATGACATACTTATTTACTCAAAGAATGACCAAGAACACGGTGAACATTTAAGAAAGGTGTTAGAAGTATTGAGGAAGGAAGAATTGTACGCTAAGTTTTCAAAGTGTGCATTTTGGTTGAAAGAAGTTCAATTCCTCGATCACATAGTGAACAAAGAAGGTATTAAGGTGGATCCGGCAAAGATAGAAACTGTTGAAAAGTGGGAAACCCCAAAAACTCCGAAACACATACGCCAGTTTTTAGGACTAGCTGGTTACTACAGAAGGTTCATCCAAGACTTTTCCAGAATAGCAAAACCCTTGACTGCATTAACGCATAAAGGGAAGAAATTTGAATGGAATGATGAACAAGAGAAAGCGTTTCAATTATTGAAGAAAAATCTAACTACGGCACCTATATTGTCATTGCCTGAAGGGAATGATGATTTTGTGATTTATTGTGACGCATCAAAGCAAGGTCTCGGTTGTGTATTAATGCAACGAACGAAGGTGATTGCTTATACGTCTAGACAATTGAAGATTCACGAACAAAATTATATGACGCATGATTTGGAATTAGGCGCGGTTGTTTTTGCATTAAAGACTTGGAGGCACTACTTATATGGGGTCAAAAGTATTATATATACCGACTACAAAAGTCTTCAACACATATTTAATCAGAAACAACTGAATATGAGGCAGCGTAGGTGGATTGAATTATTGAATGATTACGACTTTGAGATTCGTTACCACCCAGGGAAGGCAAATGTGGTAGCCGATGCCTTGAGCAGGAAGGACAGAGAACCCATTCGAGTAAAATCTATGAATATAATGATTCATAATAACCTTACTACTCAAATAAAGGAGGCGCAACAAGGAGTTTTAAAAGAGGGAAATTTAAAGGATGAAATACCCAAAGGATCGGAGAAGCATCTTAATATTCGGGAAGACGGAACCCGGTACAGGGCTGAAAGGATTTGGGTACCAAAATTTAGAGATATGAGAGAAATGGTACTTAGAGAAGCTCATAAAACCAGATATTCAATACATCCTGGAACGGGGAAGATGTACAAGGATCTCAAGAAACATTTTTGGTAGCCGGGTATGAAAGCCGATGTTGCTAAATACGTAGGAGAATGTTTGACGTGTTCTAAGGTCAAAGCTGAGCATCAGAAACCATCAGGTCTACTTCAACAACCCGAAATCCCGGAATGGAAATGGGAAAACATTACCATGGATTTCATCACTAAATTGCCAAGGACTGCAAGTGGTTTTGATACTATTTGGGTAATAGTTGATCGTCTCACCAAATCAGCACACTTCCTGCCAATAAGAGAAGATGACAAGATGGAGAAGTTAGCACGACTGTATTTGAAGGAAGTCGTCTCCAGACATGGAATACCAATCTCTATTATCTCTGATAGGGATGGCAGATTTATTTCAAGATTTTGGCAGACATTACAGCAAGCATTAGGAACTCGTCTAGACATGAGTACTGCCTATCATCCACAAACTGATGGGCAGAGCGAAAGGACGATACAAATGCTTGAAGACATGCTACGAGCATGTGTTATTGATTTCAGAAACAGTTGGGATCGACATCTACCGTAAGCAGAATTTTCCTACAACAACAGCTACCATTTAAGCATTGAGATGGCGCCGTTTGAAGCACTTTATGGTAGAAATTGCAGGTCTCCAATTTGTTGGAGTGAAGTGGGGGATAGACAAATTACGGGTTCAGAGATTATACAAGAAACTACCGAGAAGATCATCCAAATTCAACAACGGTTGAAAACCGCCCAAAGTCGACAAAAGAGCTACGCTGACATTAAAAGAAAAGATATAAAATTTGAAATTGGAGAGATGGTCATGCTTAAAGTTGCACCTTGGAAAGGCGTTGTTCGATTTGGTAAACGAGGGAAATTAAATCCAAGGTATATTGGACCATTCAAGATTATTGATCGTGTCGGACCAGTAGCTTACCGACTTGAGTTACCTCAACAACTCGCGAATGTACATAACACTTTCCACATCTCGAATTTTAAGAAATGTTTTGCAAAAGAAGATCTCACTATTCCATTAGATGAAATCCAAATCAACGAAAAACTTCAATTCATCGAAGAACCCGTCGAAATAATGGATCGTGAGGTTAAAAGACTTAAGCAAAACAAGATACCAATTGTTAAGGTTCGATGGAATGCTCGTAGAGGACCCGAGTTCACCTGGGAGCGTGAAGATCAGATGAAGAAGAAATACCCGCATCTATTTCCAGAAGATTCGTCAACACCTTCAACAGCTTAAAATTTCGGGACGAAATTTATTTAACGGGTAGGTACTGTAGTGACCCGAACTTTTCCATGTTTATATATATTAATTTAGATTGATATTTACATGATTAAATGTTTCCAACATGTTAAGCAATCAAACTTGTTAAGACTTGATTAATTGAAATATGTTTCATATAGACAATTGACCACCCAAGTTGACCGGTGATTCACGAACGTTAAAACTTGTAAAAACTATATGATGACATATATATGGAGATATATATAGTTAACATGATACTATGATAAGTAAACATATCATTAAGTATATTAACAATGAACTACATATGTAAAAACAAGACTACTAACTTAATGATTTTTAAATGAGACATATATGTAACGATTATCGTTGTAAAGACATTTAATGTATATATATCATATTAAGAGATATTCATACATGATAGTATCATGATAATATAATAATTTAAAATCTCATTTGATATTATAAACATTGGGTTAACAACATTTAACAAGATCGTTAACCTAAAGGTTTCAAAACAACACTTACATGTAACGACTAACGATGACTTAACGACTCAGTTAAAATGTATATACATGTAGTGTTTTAATATGTATTTATAAACTTTTGAAAGACTTCAATACACTTATCAAAATACTTCTACTTAACAAAAATGCTTACAATTACATCCTCGTTCAGTTTCATCAACAATTCTACTCGTATGCACCCGTATTCGTACTCGTACAATACACAGCTTTTAGATGTATGTACTATTGGTATATACACTCCAATGATCAGCTCTTAGCAGCCCATGTGAGTCACCTAACACATGTGGGAACCATCATTTGGCAACTAGCATGAAATATCTCATAAAATTACAAAAATATGAGTAATCATTCATGACTTATTTACATGAAAACAAAATTACATATCCTTTATATCTAATCCATACACCAACGACCAAAAACACCTACAAACACTTTCATTCTTCAATTTTCTTCATCTAATTGATCTCTCTCAAGTTCTATCTTCAAGTTCTAAGTGTTCTTCATATATTCTACAAGTTCTAGTTACATAAAATCAAGAATACTTTCAAGTTTGCTAGCTCACTTCCAATCTTGTAAGGTGATCATCCAACCTCAAAAAATCTTTGTTTCTTACAGTAGGTTATCATTCTAATACAAGGTAATAATCATATTCAAACTTTGGTTCAATTTCTATAACTATAACAATCTTATTTCAAGTGATGATCTTACTTGAACTTGTTTTCGTGTCATGATTCTGCTTCAAGAACTTCGAGCCATCCAAGGATCCGTTGAAGCTAGATCCATTTTTATATTTTCCAGTATATTTATCCAAGGAACTTAAGGTAGTAATGATGTTCATAACATCATTTGATTTATACATATAAAGCTATCTTATTCGAAGGTTTAAACTTGTTATCACTAGAGCATAGTTTAGTTAATTCTAAACTTGTTCGCAAACAAAAGTTAATCCTTCTAACTTGACTTTTAAAATCAACTAAACACATGTTCTATATCTATATGATATGCTAACTTAATGATTTAAAACCTGGGAACACGAAAAACACCGTAAAATCGAATTTACGCCGTCGTAGTAACACCGCGGGCTGTTTTGGGTTAGTTAATTAAAAACTATGATAAACTTTGATTTAAAAGTTGTTATTCTGAGAAAATGATTTTTATTATGAACATGAAACTATATCCAAAAATTATGGTTAAACTCAAAGTGGAAGTATGTTTTCTAAAATGGTCATCTAGACGTCGTTCTTTCGACTGAAATGACTACCTTTACAAAAATGACTTGTAACTTATTTTTCTGACTATAAACCTATACTTTTTCTATTTAGATTCATAAAATAGAGTTCAATATGAAACCATAGCAATTTGATTCACTCAAAACGGATTTAAAATGAAGAAGTTATGGGTAAAACAAGATTAGATAATTTTTCTCATTTTAGCTACGTGAAAATTGGTAACAAATCTATTCCAACCATAACTTAATCAACTTGTATTGTATATTATATAATCTTGAGATACCATAGACACGTATACAATGTTTCGACCTATCATGTCGACACATCTATATATATTTCGGAACAACCATAGACACTCTATATGTGAATGTTGGAGTTAACTATACAGGGTTGAGGTTGATTCCAAAATATATATAGTTTGAGTTGTGATCAATACTGAGATACGTATACACTGGGTCGTGGATTGATTCAAGATAACATTTATCGATTTATTTCTGTACATCTAACTGTGGACAACTAGTTGTAGGTTACTAACGAGGACAGCTGACTTAATAAACTTAAAACATCAAAATATATTAAAAGTGTTGTAAATATATTTTGAACATACTTTGATATATATGTATATATTGTTATAGGTTCGTGAATCAACCAGTGGCCAATTCTTACTTCCCGACGAAGTAAAAATATGTGAAAGTGAGTTATAGTCCCACTTTTAAAATCTAATATTTTTGGGATGAGAATACATGCAGGTTTTATAAATGATTTACAAAATAGACACAAGTACGTGAAACTACATTCTATGGTTGAATTATCGAAATCGAATATGCCCCTTGTTATTAAGTCTGGTAATCTAAGAATTAGGGAACAGACACCCTAATTGACACGAATCCTAAAGATAGATCTATTGGGCCTAACAAACCCCATCCAAAGTACCGGATGCTTTAGTACTTTGAAATTTATATCATATCCGAAGGGTGTCCCTGAATGATGGGGATATTCTTATATATGCATCTTGTTAATGTCGGTTACCAGGTGTTCACCATATGAATGATTTTTATCTCTATGTATGGGATGTGTATTGAAATATGAAATCTTGTGGTCTATTATTATGATTTGATATATATAGGTTAAACCTATAACTCACCAACATTTTTGTTAACGTTTTAAGCATGTTTATTCTCAGGTGATTATTAAGAGCTTCCGCTGTCGCATACTTAAATAAGGACGAGATTTGGAGTCCATGCTTGTATGATATTGTGTAAAAACTGCATTCAAGAAACTTATATTGTTGTAACATATTTGTATTGTAAACCATTATGTAATGGTCGTGTGTAAACAGGATATTTTAGATTATCATTATTTGATAATCTACGTAAAGCTTTTTAAACCTTTATTGATGAAATAAAGGTTATGGTTTGTTTTAAAATGAATGCAGTCTTTGAAAAACGTCTCATATAGAGGTCAAAACCTCGCAACGAAATCAATTAATATGGAACGTTTTTAATCAATAAGAACGGGACATTTCAGCTAATCAGACGTACATTGCATCCGATTACGATTTACCTAATTGCCTACGTGGTCGGGACCATGCACTGACATACGAGCCATTCGTGACGACGTGGATCAATCGTAGAAAGGATTGTTTTAAAACCATTAATTAGGAAACATAGATGAGTAACATTTTAGAGTTCAAAATCAGAACCAGAACCCATTGGGAATGATCGAAGCTATTTGGCATTTCTGAGCATACATATGTTGAGCCGTACACAGAGTTTATGGCTGCATATGAGTTTAATGAAAACATCGACGAAGACGAGTATAAAATGAGAGAGTGTATACATTTTCGCCGCCAGAACATCATGCACCACCTAACATTAGCTGACTTTGCCGTTCATTTTCAGTTGTACAAAAGGTCACACGTAAACCGCCATATTTTTCTCCATGTATACACATCCTATGATTCAAGGATAGATATTCAAGCATTTTGGGGAACATAAACCAGCACCGGTCCTTGGGCAACCAGAAAGAAAGCTTGAAACTTTGATAATCCGGTACACCGTCTAATTCATTATCTCATATCAAAGTCTATTTTTCTGAAGTCTCAACATGGTGGGCATGTGACAAAGAATGATATTCGACTGATGCACAAAATGTTCTCGAATACCAATGTCTAAGTTGCATACATGTTGGCAAGAGCATTCACGACAGAACGAAACTCTCTAAAGACTTGTTGGCCTGTTCTAGGAGCTGTGGTTACTTGCTTGCTTAAGCAAATGGGTGTTCTGTGTGACAACCCGGAAATTTTTGACCAAATTTAAACTTGATCTTTATATGTTTCCGATACGATAAGCAAAGTCTGTAATGTTGAATCTCGAAATTTTGGAACTACATTCATGTAATCAATTACCCTTTGACTGTGCTCGACGATTCATGAATCATTATAAATGGATATGATTATATATGTATATATTATAACTTGAAAACGTTAACAAAGTATTAGATGTATAATACTTTACATGAGCGTATTTGTTTCAATATATCTACCAACGGAATTAAAAGATAATATTAAATGATTGAATTATCAAGATTCATTGTGATATGATTAAGAGTCTCTGTTGAGAGGTCCACTTTGATTTAGGAAACCTTTCTTTTTTAACGATATTCGGAAATGATGGTAAAGTGGTCTTCGAGTAGGGACAAAGTGTCAAGTAACGAGAGCTAGAAAAATTGGTGGAAATTCATGTTGATTTCCAATATATGCCTTACAATAATTGGCACATGACTTTTAATAAGATAAATTATTTCACTTTTATATTATTTAATGTAAAAGTAAAATTTGGAGACTATAGATAACTTAGAAAATGAATATCGATAAGTTAAGTAAATTGATGTTTTACATTAAAATGATTTTATACGTTTATCTAACTTCGGACTTTATCTTACGCTTCACCAGTAAACGGTAATTTAAAAACTTGAAAACCTGTTATGAATTAGATACGATCTTACTTTTCAAAAACATATTATGATATAACGATTTCCATTATTTTAACCTTTTAACAAAATGATTCTTAAATATATATTAGTTTTGGAAAACAAAAGTTATCATATTTATTTGATTTTATACTAAAACCTTTTCAACTTAGAAAGAACTTTATTATCAAAACGTTTTGTAAGATACTTTGTTAAATGAATTTTGAAGAACTTAATTAAGGCTTTATATTATAAATTACAAATATATATATAATTTTTCAAAAACATAAACGTAATATGATATAATATTTTCTATCATTTAAACGATTATAAATGAATTTTGAAATATAATTACTTTTGAAAAACTAAAATATTATATTATTAAATAAATATTTCAATCCTATATTATATGTACAAACTTATGTCTTTAGATGAAAACTTATACATATTTTACAATGCGATTAAATATTGATTTTGTCAGAAAATGTTTTGATTTAAAAATAATTTTGTATTAATATATAACGAGTCGATGATTTATATAAGCAAATGACCAAAACGCTTGAACGTTCACGAAACGAAACGTCGTTCGAAAATGACCAAAACGTCGTTCGAAAATGACCAAAATGTTTGAACGAGTCACGAAACGTAAAGTGCTAGTTTTCTAAGCGTACGAAATGTCATTCGAAAAACCAGAAGCGGGACATAAGTCGAGTGTCAACGTACAAGTTATTGGAACTAAATTTATAAGTTAACTATGTATGTAAATATAATATAATATAATATATATATATATATATATATATATATATATATATATATATATATATATATAATAAATCATAATAAATAAAAGTGTCGGCAGCTTTGATTGATCGAGCATGAGCTGGATGTAGCACCCATGCGATTGCATGGCTGCACCACACAAACCCCATGCGATCGCATGGGGAGTTGGTGGCTGGAACATGTTTATATTTAGCTCGATTTCTGGTTCGGTTATTCACAAATCATTTATCTCTCAATCTCATCTCTCTGCTCTCTCTTTATATTATTATTATTATTATTATTATTATTATTATTATTATTATTATTATTATTATTATTATTATTATTATTATTATTATTATTATTATTATTATTATTATTATTATTATTATTATTGTTATTATTATTATTATTAAGATTAATATTATTACTAATCTTATAGTTAGGAGTATTATTATTAGTATTATACATAAAATACTATGACGAGGTCATGAGCGAATTAATTTAAAACGGGTTTTTGGAGCGGGATAGAGCTAAGGAAATATGGGTTATAGCTATGAAGGTTATGGGTATGGTTCAAGGGTATTGCTCGTGAGGTCAACCTAGTGTTTATCATCTCTGTCACGTCTAAGTACTTTCCTGCAATATTGAATCACAATATTGATACGTGAGCATTCATATCTTATCTTTTATATATAAATAGCGTATCCCTGACTAGTGCTCGAGTATATATGATTATGCATGCTTGTATGCTTAGTTTTGTCATTAAATAGGTTATAATAAATCATGAATTTAATAGTGTAGGTGTGCGCGCCGTGCACCTGCACTGTTGGCGGATTTCCAGCTTTTTATTTAAGTTTAATGAGGGGTATTGTGGTCTTTTCACATGGGAACGAGATCGGGCATTAGATGGCCAGTTTAGTGGTGGTTGAAACACATTTAACTTCATCACCAACCTTATCTTCAACCCCAAATCAAATTCTAGAGAGAGAAGAGTGTTCTTGTGAGAGAAAGCTTGAATCAAGGAGGAAGAAGCTTGATCCGGGTTAAAGCACAAGTATTAAAGTTGTTCATCTCCTCACTAGCTACATTGTGGTTCTGGTGGTAAGATCTAATCTTGATTTTCTTGTTTTGATTTTTTAAGGGTTAGGGTTTGGGCTAGTGGTGAACATAAGACCCATATTTGATAATTTTGGGTGTTCTTGAGTAAGATTGAGTCATGAAGACTCAATAGCAACTAACCTAGGGTTTCAAAGTGTGAATTGGTGATTTTGAGTCTTAATTGGTTAGTTAATTACTAGCACACCTAGTTAATTGGTAAATGGGTGTTAGTTGGGTTAGTGGATGACCCGAAATGGGTGTGTTGACTTTAAATGGTCAATTGGGTAATGATTGACCTAATTTGGGAAAGATGGGTGTGAGATACCTCGATTTTGAGGTAGTTTGTGTTGTTGGACCTTAAGCACTAGCTTTTAGTGGTTAATGAGGGTCTTGACCTTAAATGGACGGTTTTGGTGAAAATGGGGTATTTAATGCATTTAAGTCATTAAATGCACATGAGTCAATGGTTGGTGTTTAGTCCAACTAGTTTGTGTGTTGATTGAGTACTTATTATATTAGGTACTTTGCCTTGAAGCTTGCGGAAGTATAAAACATTCACCGAAGGCGTTAAGGTGAGTGGAATGATTATATGCGCATGTATGTATTTATTTGTATGCTATGGTATGAACCAAAGAGCCGGTAGTGCCATAATATATGCGATTGTGCTATGATGTGAACCAAAGAGCAGGTAGCGTCATAGTACGTGTCTTGTAGTGTGAACCAAAGAGCCGGTAGCACTACGGCACGAGTTGTTAGAGTGTGAACCAAAGAGCCTGTAGCACTTTAACGCGAGTATGACTCAGGTTGTGATGTGAACCAAAGAGCCGGTAGCATCATAATTGATGCGTATGGTGTGAACCAAAGAGCCGGTAGCACCATGACGCGAGAATGCTTAACCATGGTTGTGTATTGTAATGTAGCATATTGTATTATGTCGATTATATGTTATTGATTACGCTAGTTGTGGGTTGTTGGAGATTATTAGCTTCATACTTGAGATGGTATGCTAATTGTATTGCTAGCATGTATGCGGTATGTGTGTAAGTGATTACAAGTAGGTATATTATATATATGGGTATAATTATTGCATTCACTAAGCTTTGCTTACCCTCTCATTGTTTATCTTTTTATAGGCTCCGGCGAAGAAAAGGGTAAGGGCATTCATACGGATTAGAGATCCCGCTTGTTTGTTAGGGGACGCTTTTGGATGCTATAGCTTTTGGAGTTCGACCGAGATTTGGGTAGTTTAACCCCCAAACACCATGCTCATAGTGTCGTTTGGAATTTAAACTTGTGTGGTCGAACTTATTTGGGCCCGGTTTCGTAAAACTTATTTTATTATTGAATCGTGTGAGTTTTAACTATTATAACATGTTGTGAAAAGCGTTTCGTCTAAATATGTCGAGAAGTGGGAGATCTTTATTTGAAAATTGACAAAACCGGACAGAACTGAAATCGGCTTGTGCGCACCGCGCACCCATGCTGTAAAAAAAAAAAAAAATTTAGTTCGCGTGTTTGTTTGGATAATGGGGTGGGTTGTTACAAGTGGTATCAGAGCATGGTCTAAGGGATTTAGGCGACTTGAGATAGGTGCCTAGACTTAGACTTTATTGTATATGTGCGTTATGCGGGACTTGTAGGAGACGGGTCGGACCGGGAATTGGTTAGTGCCTAGGGCTAGGTGAACTAACTATGCGCTAATTGTTTTGTGTTGTATTTGCAATCATCAAGCGAGATAGACGTTGTACTAGCAAGTTAACGCGACAATGATTAGCTACCATTGTTACGGGTTCAAATCGTGTCAAGCAAGCAATGTACGGTGATTGTTGAGCAAGATGGGGCGGCGTGAGATGTACATATATGCTTTAAGTTACGTCTTTTTATTTCATTGTTTAACCTATTTCCGTTTTATAGTATGAAGACGAGAAACGGACCAGAGAATAATGAAGGGGGTACGAGTGACGATGTCGAGTTTACGGCCAAGGTTGAGGCCATTATGCAAAGGCGTCATGCGGCATTCTTAGAGGATGTTAAGAAGATGTTCTTGGATTCAATTGACGAGCAAGTAGTCAATCTAGTTAAGGAACAAGTTAAGATTGTTCTTAAAGAGGATAACGCTGGAAGGCGAGACTTCCACTATAAAAACTTCAAAGATGCTCAACCTCCCATCTTTGAAGGTGAATGAGACCTACTCAAGAGTGCTCGATGGATCTATGATATGGAGGGGGCTTTTCGTACTAGTGAGTACCCTCTCGATAAAAAGACGAGGTTTGGTAGTAGCATTATGAGGGGTGATGCCAAGTTGTGGTGGGAATCGAAAATCCGACTTCATGGTGAAGAACAAAGTATGAGTTTGACGTGGGACAAGTTTAAAGAAGAATTTTTCAAGGAGTACCGAACTTCGGCCGATCTTTCAAAGCTTAAGGACGAGTTACGTATTTAAGGCAAGGGTCAATGGATTTGAACACTCTCAAGTCCACTTTCTTACCAAAGACCCAATTTTGCCGGGAGTATGACGGGAATGATCATATGTTGAAAGAAGATTTCTACCGAACCTTGAATGATAACTATCAAGAAAGGATTAGTAGGAATTCGGCGAAGACTTTTGATGAATTGATTGATATCGCTAAGGGTTTTGAGTCGCTTGCTCCAAGAAAGAGTGACTTCAACTTTGGCAAACGAAAATTTGAAGCTACTAGCCACTCGAACAAGAAGAGCAAGAGTCTGACCGAGAGCGCCGGTAGTGTGAGAAAGGGGCTTCTAAGAGTTTTGGACCCACGTGCTACAATTGTGGTCGACAAGGGCACTTGGCCCGTGATTGTACGAACTCATCTTCCAACAAAATCGTTTGTTTTAATTGTAATAAAGAGGGTCACCGAAGGACGGAATATCCCAATTTGAGGGGTGATCAAGTTAAGAAACTAGAAAAGGCGGCGGGGATGGCGAGAGGATGAAATTATTTAATGACCCATGACGAGGCCAAGCAATCAAACGAAGTTGTCTCAGGTACTTACATGGTTAACTCTAATCCGGCAAGGATCCTATTTGATAGTGGTGCTAATTTATCGTTTGTTTCTCCAAGATTCGTGTCTAAGCTTGATAAACCGCTAGCTAAGTTGAGTCATCCAGTAAAAGTTGAAATAGCAGATGGTAAGACGGTGCTAGGGGTTGATGTTTGTAACGATTGTGATATTGTGTTTGGTACCGAAACGTTTAAAATTGATCTTATCCCGATGACCTTGGGTGAATTTGATATTGTCGTTGGTATGGATTGGCTCGATCGTCATAGAGTTGATATTGCATGCCATGAAAAATCTATTCGTGTGAAGACCCCAAGTGGGGGAGAGTTAATTATTCATGGTGAGAGACGGAGAAGACTTGTGCCATTATGCACTTATGCACATGCACGTCGTTTTCTTGTTAGTAGCGGCATGGCTTTTCTTTCTCATGTAGTTGATACTCGCGAAGAGCCACCATCCATTCGTGAAATTCCGGTGGTTAGTGAATTCGAAGACGTTTTTCTGGATGAATTACCGGGTGTTCTGGCGGAAAGACAAGTTGAATTTTACATTGAGTTGGTTCCGGGAGCTACTCCCATTGCTAAAACTCCTTATCGTTTAGCACCAACGGAGATGTAAGAGTTGTTAAATCAAACCCAAGAGTTGCTTGAAAAGGGTTTTATTCGACCGAGTGCTTCACCATGGGGCGCTCCGGTTTTATTCGTGAAGAAGAAGGATGGTAGTATGCGGATGTGCATTGATTATCGTGAGTTGAACTAGGTGACAATCAAGAATCGTTATCCATTGCCTCAGATTGACGATTTGTTTAATCAACTCCAAGGCGTGACTTACTTTTCTAAAATCGACTTACGGTCTGGTTATCACCAAATGCGGGTCCGTGAGGAAAATATTGAGAAAACGGCTTTTCGAACGCATTATGGGCATTTCGAGTTTGTAGTTATGCCTTTTGGTCTTACGAATGCACCGGTGGCATTCATGGATCTTATGAACTGAGTGTGCCAATCTATGTTGGACAAGTCGGTGATTGTGTTCATTGACGACATACTTTTCTATTCGAAGAGTATGAAGGAACATGAACATCATTTGCATGGTGTGTTGAAGACTTTGCGGAAGGAGAAATTGTATGCAAAATTCTCCAAATGTGAATTTTGGCTAAGGGAAGTTCAATTCCTTGGCTATATTGTGAACAAATATGGTATTCAAGTAGATCCGGGGAAGATTGAGACGGTAAAGAGTTGGGGACGACCAACTACGCCTACGGAAATCCGAAGTTTTCTCTGATTGGCTGGTTATTATCATCGGTTTATCCAAGACTTTTCTAAAATCGCTTCTCCATTGACGAAATTAACGAGAAAGAATGCAAGATTTAATTGGGAGAACGAGTATGAAATTGCTTTTCAATTGTTAAAAGAGAATTTATGTCAAGCTCCGGTTTTAGTGTTGCCGGAAGGTGTAGAAGACATGACGGTTTATTGTGATGATTCTTTAAATGGGATCGGTTGTGTTCTAATGCAATGAGGTAAAGTCATCGCGTATGCCTCTCGACAATTAAAGGAACACGAAACAAGATATCCGACTCATGATCTTGAGTTTGCGGCGGTTGTTCATGCGTTAAAAATTTGGCGTCATTACTTGTATGGTGTCAAGTGTACGACTTATTCGGATCACAAGAGCTTAAAACATCTTTTTGATCAACGAGATTTGAATTATCGTCAACATAGATGGATGGATGTGGTGAAATACTATGATTGTGAAATACTTTATCATCCGGGAAAGGCGAACGTAGTCGCGGATGCGTTAAGTCGAAAGAGTCAACATCTGGCGATACGAGTAGGATCGTTACGCATGATTATTACTAACGATTTTCTTGTAAAGCTTGGCAAGACTCAAATCGAAGCTTTTGTTAACAATAAGCATGAGGAACGAATCGTGGGGCAAAAGGCGTTTATTACGTTAGGTCTGCATGGTTTGTTATCTTTTCAAGGAAGAGTGTGGGTGCCTAAAATGGGTGATTATCGACGAGTGCTACTTGATGAAGCACATAAGTCAAAGTATTCCATTCACCCGGGCGCGACGAAAATGTATCTTGATTTGAAGAAAGAGTATTGGTGGCCGAGCATGAAACGTGATGTTGTAAAGTACGTTGAACAATGTGTAACGTGTTTGCAAGTTAAGGCCGAGCACCAAAAGCCATATGGTAAGTTGAAACCGTTAGAAATTTCGGAATGGAAATGGGAGCACATTACCATGGTTTTCATTACAAAGTTACGAAAGACGGCGAGAACCCAATTTGATTCGAATTGGGTGATAGTTGATCGGTTGACGAAAAGTGCCTTGTTTCTTCCCATTCGGGAAACTATATCGTCAGAGACTTTGGCTAAATTGTTTATCAAGGAGGTGATATTGAGGCATGGGGTTCCTATATATATTGTTTCGGATTCAGACACTCGTTTAACATCTCGGTTTTGGAATAAGTTTCATGAAGATATGGGCACACAATTGAGAATGAGCACGACGTACCATCCTCAAACGGACGGTCAAACCGAATGTACGAATCAAACCTTAGAGGATATGTTACATGCGTGTATTATCAATTTCGGTGGTAGTTGAGATGAGCACTTGCCCTTGGTGGAATTCTTGTACAATAATAGTTATCACACTAGTATTGGGATGACACCTTATGAAATGCTCTATGGGCGTAGATGTCGAACCCCGATTTGTTGGGGTGAAGTGGGACAAAGAGAAATCGGGAGTACCGATTTGGTTTTAGAGACGAATAGCAAAATTGATATGACACGGGCTCATTTGAAAGCGGCTCAAGATATACAAAAGTCGTATGCCGACAAACGAAGGCGATTGATTGATTTCCAATAAGGTGACATAGTGATGCTTAAGGTTTCGCCATAGAAGGGTATTATTCGGTTTCGAAAACGGGGAAAGTTAGCTCTTCGGTTTATTGGGACATTCAAGGTTTTAGCTCGCGTTGGTGAAGTGGCGTATCGTTTGGAATTACCCGAAGAACTTGCGGGGATCCATAATACATTTCATGTTTCCCATCTCCGTAAGTGTATTGCAGATAATTCTTCATGGATGCCGTTAGACGAGATCAAGCTAAACAACAAGTTAGAGTATTTTGAGGAGCCGATTGTTATACTCGATGAAAAGGTGAAAAGGTTGAGGAATAAAGAGGTGAGAACTTATAAGGTTCAATGGCGTCGTAGTAAAGGTTCCGAGTTTACTTGGGAGCCCGAAGAGTTTGTGTTAGTTTATCTTCCCTCTTGTCATGCGGCTTGGATCGCGAGGACGCGCTCCGATTCAAGTGGGGAGAGTTGTAAGACCCGAACAATCACTGTACAGTAGTGTATATAGGGTGCATATGGTGTGGGGAGCTGTATATAGTTAAACAGAGGTCAGAGCCTGCTCAGGCCTTTGTGCGCTCCGCACAGGTGTAGGTGTGCGTGCCGCGCACCTGCACTGTTGGCGGATTTCCAGCTTTTTATTTAAGTTTAATGAGGGGTATTGTGGTCTTTTCACATGGGAACGAGATAGGGCATTAGATGGCCAGTTTGGTGGTGGTTGAAACACATTTAACTTCATCACCAACCTTATCTTCAACCCCAAATCAAATTCTAGAGAGAGAAGAGTGTTCTTGTAAGAGAAAACTTGAATCAAGGAGGAAGAAGCTTGATCCGAGTTAAAGCACAAGTATTAAAGTTGTTCATCTCCTCACTAGCTACGTTGTGGTTGTGGTGGTAAGCTCTAATCTTGATTTCCTTGTTTTGATTTGTTTAAGGGTTAGGGTTTGGGCTAGTGGTGAACATAAGACCCATATTTGATGATTTTGGGTGTTCTTGAGTAAGATTGAGTCATGAAGACTCAATAGCAACTAACCTAGGGTTTCAAAGTGTGAATTGGTGATTTCGAGTCTTAATTGGTTAGTTAATTACTAGCACACCTAGTTAATTGGTAAATGGGTGTTAGTTGGTTTAGTGGATGACCCGAAATGGGTGTGTTGACTTTAAATGGTCAGTTGGGTAATGATTGACCTACTTTGGGAAAGATGAGTGTGATATACCTCGATTTCGAGGTAGTTAGTGTTGTTGGACCTTAGGCACTAGCTTTTAGTGGTTAATGATGGTCTTGACCTTAAATGGACGGTTTTGGTGAAAATGGGGCATTTAATGCATTTAAGTCATTAAATGCACATGAGTGAATGGTTGGTGTTGTGTGTTGATTGAGTACTTATTGTATTAGGTACTTTGCCTTGAAGCTTGCGGATGTATAAAACATTCACCGAAGGCGTTAAGGTGAGTGGAATGATTATATGAGTATGTATATAATGTATTTATTTGTATGCTATGGTATGAACCAAAGAGCCGGTAGTGCCATAGTATGTGCGATTGTGCTATGATTTGAACCAAAGAGCCGGTAGCGTCATAGTACATGTGTTGTAGTGTGAACCAAAGAGCCGATAGCACTATGGCACGAGTTGTTAGAGTGTGAACCAAAGAGCCGGTAGCACTTTAACGCGAGTATGACTCGGGTTGTGATGTGAACCAAAGTGCCGGTAGCATCATAACCGATGCGTATGTTGTGAACCAAAGAGCCGGTAGCAGCATGACGCGAGAATGGTTAACCATGGTTGTGTATTGTATTGTAGCATATTGTATTATGTCGATTATATGTTATTGATTACGCTAGTTGCGGGTTGTTGGAGATTATTAGCTTCGTACTTGAGATGGTATGCTAATTGTATTGCTACCGTGTATGCGGTATGTGTGTAAGTGATTGCAAGTAGGTATATTATATATATATGGGTATAATTATTGCATTCACTAAGCTTTGCTTACCCTCTCGTTGTTTATCTTTTTATAGGCTCCGGCGGAGACAAGGGTAAGGGCATTCGTACGGATTAGAGATCCGTTTGTTAGGGGACACTTTTGGATGTTATAGCTTTTGGAGTTCGACTGAGATTTGGATAGTTTAACCCCCAAACACCATGCTCATAGTGTCGTTTGGAATTTAAACTAGTGTGGTCGAAACTCATATTTTTGTACGAAACTCGTATTTCGGCATATGTGGGCCCGGTTTCGTAAAACTTATTTTATTATTGAATCGTGTGAGTTTTAACTATTATAACATGTTGTGAAAAGCATTTTGTCTAAATATGTCAGGAAGTGGGAGATCTTTATTTGAAAATTGACAAAACCGGGCAGAACTGAAATGGGCTTGTGCGTGCCGCGCACCCTAGGGTGCTGCGCGCCGCGCACCCATGCTGTAAAAAAAATATATATATATTTAGTTCGCGTGTTTGTTTGGATATTGGGTTGGGTTGTTACAGATAATGAAATGTCCCATTCATATTGATTATAAACGTTCCATATTAATTGATTCCGTTGCGAGGTTTTGACCTCTATATGAGACGTTTTTCAAAGACTGCATTCATTTTTAAAACAACCATAACCTTTATTTTATCAATAAAGGTTTCAAAAGCATTACGTAGATTATCAAATAATGATAATCTAAAATATACTGTTTACACACGACCATTACATAATGGTTTACAATAGAAATATATTACATCGACATATGTTTCTTGAATGCAGTTTTTACATAATATCATACAAACATGGACTCCAAATCTTGTCCTTATTTTAGTATGCAACAGCGGAAGCTCTTAATATTCACATGAGAATAAACATGCTTTAAACGTCAACAAAAATGTTGGTGAGTTATAGGTTTAACCTATATATATCAAATCTTAACAATAGACCACAAGATTTCATATTTTAATATACATCCCATACATAGAGATAAAAATCATTCATATAGTGAACACCTGGTAACCGACATTAATAAGATGCATATATAGGAATATCCCCATCATTCCTGGACACCCTTCAGATATGATATAAATTTCGAAGTACTAAAGCATTCGGTACTTTGGATGGGGTTTGTTGGGCCTAATAGATCTATCTTTAAGATTCGCGTCAATTAGGGTGTCTGTTCCCTAATTCTTAGATTACCAGACTTAATAATAAGGGGCATATTCGATTTTGATAATTCAACGATAGAATGTAGTTTCACGTACTTGTGTCTATTTTGTAAATCATTTATAAAACCTGCATGTATTCTCATCCCAAAAATATTAGATTTTAAAAGTGGGACTATAACTCACTTTCACAGATTTTTACTTCGTCGGGAAGTAAGACTTGACCACTAGTCGATTCACGAACCTATAACAAATATGTACATATATATCAAAGTATATTCAAAATATATTTACAACACTTTTAATACATTTTGATGTTTTAAGTTTATTAAGTCAGCTGTCCTCGTTAGTAACCTACAACTAGTTGTCCAACGTTAGATGTACAGAAAAAATTGATATATATTATCTTGAATCAATCCACGACCCAGTGTATACATGTCTCAGGCTAGATCACAACTCAAAGTATATATTTTTGGAATCAACCTCAACCCTGTATTGCTAACTCCCACATTACTGCATATAGAGTGTCTATGGTTGTTCCAAATAATATATACACATGGGTCGATATGATATGTCAAAACATTTGCATACGTGTCTATGGTATCTCAAGATTACATAATATATTAGAATACATGTATAATACAATATAAGTTAGCTAGGATATGATTAATATAGATTTGTTGCCAATTTTCACGTTGCTACAACAAGAAAAATTATCCAATCTTGTTTTACCCATAACTTCTTCATTTTAAATCCGTTTTGAGTGAATCAAATTGCTATGGTTTCATATTGAACTCTATTTTATGAATCTAAACATAAAAAGTATAGGTTTATAGTTGGAAATATAAGTTACAAGTCATTTTTGTAAAGGTAGTCATTTCAGTCGAAAAAACGACGTCTAGATGACCATTTTAGAAAACATACTTCTACTTTGAGTTTAACTATGATTTTTGGATATAGTTTCATGTTCATAAGAAAAATAATTTTCCCAGAAGAACAACTTTTAAATCAAAGTTTATCATAGTTTTTAATTAACTAACCCAAAACAGCCCGCGGTGTTACTACGACGGCGTATGTCCGGTTTTACAGTGTTCTTCATGTTTCCAGGGTTTAAATCATTAAGTTAGCATATCATATAGATATAGAACATGTGTTTATTTTATTATAAAAGTCAATTTAGAAGGATTAACTTTTGTTTGCGAACAAGTTTAGAATTAACTAAACTATGTTCTAGTGATTACAAGTTTAAACCTTCGAATAAGATAACTTTATATGTATGAATCGAATGATGTTATGAACATCATTACTACCTCAAGTTTTCTGGATAAAGCTACTGGAAATGAGAAAAATGGATCTAGCTTTAAAGGATCCTTGGATGGCTTGAAAGTTCTTGAAGCAGAATCATGACACGAAAACAAGTTCAAGTAAGATTTCCACTCGAAATAAGATTGTTATAGTTATAGAAATTGAATCAAAGTTTGAATATGAGTATTACCCTGTATTAGAAAGATATCTTACTGTAAATAATAAAGATTTCTTGAGGTTGGATGATCACTCTACAAGATTGGAAGTAAGCTAGCAAACTTGGAAGTATTCTTGATTTTATGAAACTAGAACTTGTAGAATTTATGAAGAACACTTAGAACTTGAATATACAACTTGAGAGAGATTAATTAGATGAAGAAAATTGAAGAATGAAAGTGTTTTTAGGTGTTTTTGGTCGTTGGTATATGGATTAGATATAAAGGATGTGTAATTTTGTTTACATGTAAATAAGTCATGAATGATTACTCATATTTTTATAATTTTATGAGATATTTCATGCTAGTTTCCAAATGATGGTTCCCACATGTGTTAGGTGACTCACATGGGCTGCTAAGAGTTGATCATTTAAGTGTATATACCAATAGTACATACATCTAAAAGCTGTGTATTGTACGAGTACGAATACGGGTGCATACGAGTAGAATTGTTGATGAAACTGAACGAGGATGTAATTGTAAGCATTTTTGTTAAGTAGAAGTATTTTGATAAATGTATTGAAGTCTTTCAAAAGTGTATGAATACATATTAAAACACTACATGTATATACATTTTAACTGAGTCGTTAAGTCATCGTTAGTCATTACATGTAAGTGTTGTTTTGAAACCTTTAGGTTAACGATCTTGTTAAATGTTGTTAACCCATTGTTTATTAAATAAAATGAGATGTTAAATTATTACATTATCATGATATCATGATATCATTATGTATTAATATATCTTAATATGATATATATACATTAAATGTCGTTACAACGATAATCGTTACATATATGTCTCGTTTCAAAATCATTAAGTTAGTAGTCTTGTTTTTACATATGTAGTTCATTGTTAATATACTTAATGATATGTTTACTTATTATAATATCATGTTAACTATATATATATATCCATATATATTTCATCATATAGTTTTTACAAGTTTTAACATTCGTGAATCGCCGGTCAACTTGGGTGGTCAATTGTCTATATGAAACGTATTTCAATTAATCAAGTCTTAACAAGTTTGATTGCTTAACATATTGGAAACATTTAACCATGTAAATATCAATTTCATTTAATATATAAAAACATGGAAAAGTTCGGGTCACTACAGTACCTACCCGTTAAATAAATTTCGTCCCGAAATTTTAAGCTGTTGAAAGTGTTGACGAATCTTCTGGAAATATATGTGGGTATTTCTTCTTCATCTGATCTTCATGCTCCTAGGTGAACTCGGGTCCTCTACGAGCATTCCATCGAACCTTAACAATCGGTATCTTGTTTTGTTTAAGTCTCTTAACCTCACGATCCATTATTTCGACGGGTTCTTCAATGAATTGAAGTTTTTCATTGATTTGGATTTCGTCCAATGGAAAAGTGAGATCTTCTTTAGTAAAACATTTCTTCAAATTCGAGACGTGGAAAGTGTTATGTACATTCGCAAGTTGTTGAGGTAACTCAAGTCGGTAAGCTACTGGTCCGACACGATCAATAATCTTGAATGGTCCAATATACCTTGGATTTAATTTCCCCCGTTTATCAAATCGAACAACACCTTTCCAAGGTGCAACCTTAAGCATGACCATTTCTCCAATTTCAAATTCTATGTCTTTTCTTTTAATGTCGGCGTAGCTCTTTTATCGACTTTGGGTGGATTTTAACCGTTGTTGAATTTGGATGATCTTCTCGGTAGTTTCTTGTATTATCTCCGGACCCGTAATCTGTCTATCCCCCACTTCACTCCAACAAATCGGAGACCTGCACTTTCTACCATAAAATGCTTCAAATGGCGCCATCTAAATGCTTGAATGATAGCTGTTGTTGTAGGAAAATTCTGCTAACGGTAGATGTCGATCCCAACTGTTTCCGAAATCAATAACACATGCTCGTAGCATGTCTTCAAGCATTTGTATCATCCTTTCGCTCTGCCTATCAGTTTGTGGATGATAGGCAGTACTCATGTCTAGACGAGTTCTTAATGCTTGCTGTAATGTCTGCCAGAATCTTGAAATAAATCTGCCATCCCTATCAGAGATAATAGAGATTGGTATTCCATGTCTGGAGACGACTTCCTTCAAATACAGTCGTGCTAACTTCTCTATCTTGTCATCTTCTCTTATTGGCAGAAAGTGTGCTGACTTGGTGAGACGATCAACTATTACCCAAATAGTATCATAACCACTTGCAGTCCTTGGCAATTTAGTAATGAAATCCATGGTAATGTTTTCCCATTTCCATTCCGGGATTTCAGGTTTTTGTAGTAGACCTGATGGTTTCTGATGTTCAGCTATGACCTTAGAACACGTCAAACATTCTCCTACATATTTAGCAATATTGGCTTTCATACCTGGCCACCAAAAATGTTTCTTAAGATCCTTGTACATCTTCCCCGTTCCAGGATGTATTGAGTATCTGGTTTTATGAGCTTCTCTAAGTACCATTTCTCTCATATCTCCAAATTTTGGTACCCAAATTCTTTCAGCCCTATACCGGGTTCTGTCTTCTCGAATATTAAGATGCTTCTCCGATCCTTTGGGTATTTCATCCTTTAAATTTCCCTCTTTTAAAACTCCTTGTTGCGCCTCCTTTATTTGAGTAGTAAGGTTAGTGTGAATCATTATATTCATAGATTTTACTCGAATGGGTTCTCTGTCCTTTCTGCTCAAGGCGTCGGCTACCACATTTGCCTTCCCCGCGTGGTAACGAATCTCCAAGTCGTAATCATTCAACAATTCAATCCACCTACGCTGCCTCATATTCAGTTGTTTCTGATTAAATATGTGTTGAAGACTTTTGTGGTCGGTATATATAATACTTTTGACCCCATATAAGTAGTGCCTCCAAGTCTTTAATGTAAAAACAACCGCACCTAATTCTAAATCATGCGTCGTATAATTTTGCTCATGAATCTTCAATTGTCTAGACGCATAAGCAATCACCTTCGTCCGTTGCATTAATACACAACCGATACCTTGCTTTGATGCGTCACAATAAATCACAAAATCATCATTCCCTTCAGGCAATGACAATATAGGTGCCGTAGTTAGCTTTTTCTTCAATAATTGAAACGCCTTCTCTTGTTCATCCTTCCATTCAAATTTCTTCCCTTTATGCGTTAATGCAGTCAAGGGTTTTGCTATTTTGGATAAATCTTGGATGAATCTTCAGTAGTAACCAGCCAATCCTAAAAATTGACGTATATGCTTCGGAGTTTTTAGGGTTTCCCACTTTTCAACGGTTTTGATCTTTGCCGGGTCCACCTGGATACCTTCTTTGTTCACTATGTGAGCGAGGAATTGAACTTATTCCAACCATAATGCACACTTTGAAAACTTAGCGTACAGTTTTTCTTTCCTCAATACTTCTAGCACTTTTCTCAAATGTTCTTCGTGCTCTTGATCATTCTTTGAGTAAATAAGTATGTCATCGATGAAAACAATGACAAACTTGTCAAGATATGGCCCACACACTCGGTTCATAAGGTCCATGAACACAGCTGGTGCGTTAGTCAGTCCAAACGGCATAACTATAAACTCGTAATGACCATAACGCGTCTTAAAAGCAGTTTTTGGAATATCATCCTCCTTTACTCGCATTTGATGATATCCAGAACATAAATCGATCTTCGAATAAACGAACGAGCCTTGTAGTTGATCAAATAAGTCGTCAATTCTCGGCAGTGGATAACGGTTTTTGATGGTAAGTTTGTTCAACTCTCTGTAGTCAATACACAACCTAAATGTACCATCCTTCTTCTTGACAAACAAAACAGGAGCTCCCCATGGTGATGTGCTTGGTCGAATGAAACCACGTTCTAATAGTTCTTGCAGTTTGCAGTTCTTTCATCTCGCTGGGTGCGAGTCTATAAGGAGCACGAGCTATTGGTGCAGCACCTGGTACAAGATCTATTTGAAATTCAACATATCGATGTGGAGGTAGTCCCGGTAATTCTTTCGAAAATACATCGGGAAATTCTTTTGCGACAAGAACATCATTGATACTCTTTTCTTCAGTTTGTACCTTCTCGACGTGTGCTAGAACAGCATAGCAACCTTTTCTTATTAGTTTTTGTGCCTTCAAATTACTAATAAGATGTAGCTTCATGTTGCCCTTTTCTCCGTACACCATTAAGGGTTCTCCTTCTTCTCGTACAATGCGAATTGCATTTTTATAACATACGATCTCTGATTTCACCATCTTCAGCCAGTCCATGCCAACTATTACATCAAAACTCCCTAACTCTACGGGTATCAAATCAATCTTAAATATTTCGCTACCCAGTTTAATATTTCGATTCTGGCATATATAATCTGCTGAAATTAATTTACCGTTTGCTAATTCGAGTAAAAATTTACTATCCAATGGCGTCAATGGACAACTTAATTTAGCTCAAAAATCTCTACTCATATAGCTTCTATCCACACCCGAATCAAATAAAACGTAAGTAGATTTATTGTCAATAAGAAACGTACCCGTAACAAGCTCCGGGTCTTCCTGTGCCTCTGCCGCATTAATATTGAAAACTCTTCCATGGCCTTGTCCATTCGTGTTCTCCTAGTTCGGGAAATTTCTAATAATGTGGCCTGGTTTTCCACATTTATAACAAATTACATTGGCATAACTTGCTCCGACACTACTTGCTCCGCCATTACTCGTTCCGACACCATTTGTTCCTTTCGTTCTGTTAACCCCTGGTCCGTAGACCTCACACTTCACTGCGCTATGACCATTTCTTTTACACTTGTTGCAAAATTTGGTGCAGAACCCCGAGTGATACTTTTCACACCTTTGGCATAGCTGCTTCTGATTGTTGTTGTTGTTGTTGCGGTTGTTATTGTTGTTGGGATGATTGTTGTAGTTGCTGTTGTTGTTGTTGTTGTTGTTGTTGTTGTTGTTGTTGTTGTTGTTGTTTTTGTTGTTGGGCCATTTGTTGTAGTTGCGATTGATGTTGTGATTGTTGGGATAGTTGTTGCGATTATTGTTGTAATTGATGTTGTTGTTGTATTGGTGATTCTTATCACTGTTTTCCTCCCACTTTCTTTTGACTTGCTTCACATTGGCCTCTTCAGCCGCCTGTTCTTTAATTCTTTCCTCAATCTGGTTCACTAGTTTGTGAGCCATTCCACATGCCTGTTGTATGGAGGCGGGCTCGTGTGAACTTATATCTTCTTGGATTCTTTCCGGTAATCCTTTCACAAACGCGTCGATCTTCTCTTCCTCATCTTCGAACGCTCTCGGACACAATAGGCACAATTCTGTGAATCGTCTTTCGTATGTGGTAATATCAAATCCTTGGGTTCGTAACCCACTAAGTTCTGTCTTGAGCTTATTGACCTCGGTTCTGGGACGGTACTTCTCGTTCATCAAGTGCTTGAATGCTGACCACAGTAGTGCGTAAGCATCATCTTGTCCCACTTTCTCTAGATAGGTATTCCACCATCTTAACGCAGTACCTGTGAAGGTATGCGTAGCGTACTTCACTTTGTCCTCTTCAGTACACTTACTTATGGCAAACACCGATTTGACCTTCTCGGTCCACCGTTTCAATCCGATCGGTCCTTCGGTTCCATCAAATTCCAAAGGTTTGCAGGCAGTGAATTCTTTGTAGGTACATCCTACACAATTTCTTGTGCCGTTAGCTGCATTGCTAGATTCGGAGTTATTGTTGGTATGTAGTGCAGCCTGTACTGCGACTATGTTTGAAGCAAGAAAGGCACAAAATTCCTCTTCGCTCATATTCAAGGTGTGTCGAGTAGTCGGTGCCATTTCCTTCAAAATAGTCAAATGAAACGAGTTAATCATATAGAATATCAAGAATAGTCAATAGTATTTCGTAGCGTAATATGAACTTATTTATAAAAGCTCTTTCTTCATATTAGCATTTTATACTCTTTAATTCGGGTAGTACCTACCCGTTAAGTTCATACTTAGTCGCTAACATACCATTTCAACTACTACAATTCTATATGAAAAACTAATCACAAAAAAAAAAAAAAATATCATATTCAAACCTTTATACAATAACTTGCAAACTTACAATACCGCTTTTTTTTTTTTTACATATAGCATGAAATATAGCACATAAAACTTTGATACAAAGTAGTTGCGAACATAATTCTAGTTAATAAATAAGGCGTTCAACAAAGAAAATAAAGACACGTAATTCATACGTCCAGAAACAAGTCATACATTCTGGTTTTACTAATACCACTTCCCATCCTTGGTTTTGTGGAACATAACCGTTGTGACCGATAGTAAGACAATGTGTTGTAACGTCGTCAAAAGGATGAAGGTTACGTAATGACCAACAGTCTCGTAATAACCTAAAAACCTCATTTCTTACCCCAATTACCGACTCCGTCACTTGTGGGAACGTTTTGTTTAATAGTTGTAGCCCGATGTTCTTGTTCTCACTTTGGTGAGAAGCGAACATTACTAACCCGTAAGCATAACATGCTTCTTTATGTTGCATGTTAGCCACTTTTTCTAAATCACGAAGTCCTATATTCGGATATATTGAGTCAAAATAATTTCTTAACCCGTTGCGTAAAATAGCGTTTGGGTTCCCCGCAATATATGCGTCAAAGTAAACAAATCGTAACTTATGGATTTCCCAATGTGATATCCCCCATCTTTCGAACGAAAGCCTTTTATAAATCAAGGCATTCTTGGAACGTTCTTCGAATGTCTTACAAACTGATCTCGCCTTAAATAGTTGTGCCGGGGAATTCTGACCGACTCTAGACAAGATTTCATCAATCATGTCTCCGGGTAGGTCTCTTAAAATATTAGGTTGTCTATCCATTTTGTGTTTTTATACTGTAAAATAGACAAGAGTTAGATTCATAAAAAACATACTTATTAATACAAGCAATTTTTACGTATATCATAAAGCATAAGCACACTATATTACATATATTACACCACACGAATACAAACATCTTATTCCTACTCGCTCAATTCTTCTTCTTCGGTTTTGGTTCGTTTTGCCAAGTTTCTAGGGATATATGATGTTCCCCTAATACGAGCCGTCGTTTTCCACATTGGTTTAGAAAAACCTGGTGGTTTAGAGGTTCCCAGGTTATTGTCACAACTTAAAAAATACGGGTGTTGACGATACATATAAAGTTCATCGTGTTTGGAATCAAATGTCTCTATTTTTATGCCCTTTCCGTTATTGTTCTCTTTTGCCTTATTAAATTGTGTTGGGATAATTTCGATAACATCATCGGAATCCTTGTCGGGATCCGATTCACCGGAGAATTGGTAATCCTCCCAATACTTTGGTTCCTTGGCGGAAACACCATTGACCATAATTAACTTTGGTCGGTTGGTTGAGGATTTTCTTCTACTTAACCATTTTATTATTTCCCCCACTGGTTCTATTTCTTCTTCCGGTTCCGATTCTTCTTCCGGTTTCGATTCTTCTTCCGGTTCCGACTCTTCTTCCGGTTCCTCTTCGGGAATTTGTGAATAAGTCCACGAATCATTCCAATTTACATTTGACTCTTCATTATTATTAGGTGAGTCAATGGGACTTGTTCTAGAGGTAGACATCTATCACATAATATCAAACACGTTAAGAGATTAATATATCACATAATATTCACATGTTAAAAATATATAGTTTCCAACAAAAATGTTAAACAATCATTTTTAAAGAAAACACAGTCGAAGTCCAGACTCACTAATGCATCCTAACAAACTCGATAAGACACACTAATGCAAATTTTATGGTTCTCTAAGACCAACGCTCGGATACCAACTGAAATGTCCCGTTCATATTGATTATAAACGTTCCATATTAATTGATTTCGTTGCGAGGTTTTGACCTCTATATGAGACGTTTTTCAAAGACTGCATTCATTTTTAAAACAACCATAACCTTTATTTTATCAATAAAGGTTTCAAAAGCATTACGTAGATTATCAAATAATGATAATATAAAATATACTGTTTACACACGACCATTACATAATGGTTTACAATAGAAATATATTACATCGACATATGTTTCTTGAATGCAGTTTTTACATAATATCTTACAAACATGGACTCCAAATATTGTCCTTATTTTAGTATGCAACAGTGGAAGCTCTTAATATTCACCTGAGAATAAACATGCTTTAAACGTCAACAAAAATGTTGGTGAGTTATAGGTTTAACCTATATATATCAAATCGTAACAATAGACCACAAGATTTCATATTTCAATATACATCCCATACATAGAGATAAAATTCATTCATATAGTGAACACCTGGTAACCGACATTAACATCTGGTACTTTGGATGGGGTTTGTTAGGCCCAATAGATCTATCTTTAGGATTCGCATCAATTAGGGTGTCTGTTCCCTAATTCTTAGATTACCAGACTTAATAAAAAGGGGTTTATTCGATTTCGATAATTCAACCATAGAATGTAGTTTCACGTACTTGTGTCTATTTTGTAAATCATTTATAAAACCTGCATGTATTCTCATCCCAAAAATATTAGATTTTAAAAGTGGGACTATAACTCACTTTCACAGATTTTTACTTCGTCGGGAAGTAAGACTTGGCCACTGGTCGATTCACGAACCTATAACAAATATGTACATATATATCAAAGTATATTCAAAATATATTTACAACACTTTTAATACATTTTGATGTTTTAAGTTTATTAAGTCAGCTGTCCTCGTTAGTAACCTACAACTAGTTGTCCAACGTTAGATGTACAGAAAAAATTGATATATATTATCTTGAATCAATCCACGACCCAGTGTATACACGTCTCAGGCTAGATCACAACTCAAAGTATATATATTTTTGGAATCAACCTTAACCCTGTATAGCTAACTCCCACATTACTGCATATAGAGTATCTATGGTTGTTCCAAATAATATAACACATGGGTCTATATGATATGTCAAAACATTTGCATACGTGTCTATGGTATTCCAAGATGACATAATATATTAGAATACATGTATAATACAATATAAGTTAGCTAGGATATGATTAATATAGATTTGTTGTCAATTTTCACGTTGCTACAACAAGAAAAATTATCCAATCTTGTTTTACCCATAACTTCTTCATTTTAAATCCGTTTTGAGTGAATCAAATTGCTATGGTTTCATATTGAACTCTATTTTATGAATCTAAACAGAAAAAGTATAGGTTTATAGTCGGAAATATAAGTTACAAGTCATTTTTGTAAAGGTAGTCATTTCAGTCGAAAGAACGACGTCTAGATGACCATTTTAGAAAACATACTTCCACTTTGAGTTTAACCATTATTTTTGGATATAGTTTCATGTTCATAAGAAAAATCATTTTCCCAGAAGAACAACTTTTAAATCAAAGTTTATCATAGTTTTTAATTAACTAACCCAAAACAGCACGCGGTGTTACTACGACGGTGTATGTCCGGTTTTACAGTGTTCTTCGTGTTTCCAGGTTTTAAATCATTAAATTAGCATATCATATAGATATAGAACATGTGTTTAGTTTATTTTAAAAGTCAAGTTAGAAGGATTAACTTTTGTTTGCGAACAAGTTTAGAATTAACTAAACTATGTTCTAGTGATTACAAGTTTAAACCTTCGAATAAGATAGCTTTATATGTATGAATCGAATGATGTTATGAACATCATTACTACCTCAAGTTTTCTGGATAAAGCTACTCGAAATGAGAAAAATGGATCTAGCTTCAAAGGATCCTTGGATGGCTTGAAAGTTCTTGAAGCAGAATCATGACACGAAAATAAGTTCAAGTAAGATTTCCACTCGAAATAAGATTCTTATAGTTATATAAATTGAATCAAAGTTTGAATATGATTATTACCTTGTATTAGAAAGATATCTTACTGTAAATAATAAAGATTTCTTGAGGTTGGATGATCACTCTACAAGATTGGAAGTAAACTTGCAATCTTGGAAGTATTCTTGATTTTATGAAACTAGAACTTTTGGAATTTATGAAGAACACTTAGAACTTGAAGATAGAACTTGAGAGGGATCAATTAGATGAATAAAATTGAAGAATGAAAGTGTTTGTATGTGTTTTTGGTCGTTGGTGTATGGATTAGATATAAAGGATATGTAATTTTGTTTTTCATGTAAATAAGTCATGAATGATTACTCATATTTTTGTAATTTTATGAGATATTTCATGCTAGTTGCCAAATGATGGTTCCCACATGTGTTAGGTGACTCACATGGGCTGCTAAGAGCTGATCATTGGAGTGTATATACCAATAGTACATACATCTAAAAGCTGTGTATTGTACGAGTACGAATACGGGTGCATACGAGTAGAATTGTTGATGAAACTGAACGAGGATGTAATTGTAAGCATTTTTGTTAAGTAGAAGTATTTTGATAAGTGTCTTGAAGTCTTTCAAAAGTGTATGAATACATATTAAAACACTACATGTATATACATTTTAACTGAGTCGTTAAGTCATCGTTAGTCGTTACATGTAAGTGTTGTTTTGAAACCTTTAGGTTAACGATCTTGTTAAATGTTATTAACCCATTGTTTATTAAATCAAATGAGATGTTAAATTATTACATTATCATGATATCATGATGTATTAATATATCTTAATTTGATATATATACATTAAATGTCGTTACAACGATAATCGTTACATATATGTCTCGTTACAAAATCATTAAGTTAGTAGTCTTGTTTTTACATATGTAGTTCATTGTTAATATACTTAATGATATTTTTACTTATCATAATATCATGTTAACTATATATATATATATATATCCATATATATGTCATCATATAGTTTTTACAAGTTTTAACGTTCGTGAATCGCCGGTCAACTTAGGTGGTCAATTGTCTATATGAAACCTATTTCAATTAATCAAGTCTTAACAAGTTGATTGCTTAACATGTTGGAAACATTTAATCATGTAAATATCAATTTCATTTAATATATAAAAACATGGAAAATTTCGGGTCACTACAGATAAGGTATGTGATATGCATGTCGTTGGAAAGCTGACGAAAAATTAATAACTTTTCATTTAGAAAGCATATGTGTTCGATGAACAGATTAAAAGATATAGTCAACTGAATTATCATTTGTATTATTATTAAAATTATTATTATTATTATTATTATTATTATTATTATTATTATTATTATTATTATTATTATTATTATTATTATTATTATTATTATTATTATTATCGTCGTTATTATTACTATCTAATAACTATTATTATTATTATTATTATCATTATCGTTCTTAATATATGTATTATCATTAAAATTGTTATTGTTATTATTAATACTATCGTTATTATTATTATTATTATTATTATTATTATTATTATTATTATTATTATTATTATTATTATTATTATTATTATTATTATTATTATTATAATTATTAACATTGATATTATGACTGAAATTATCGTTATTATTAAAAATTAACATTTTTATAAAAACAATCATTTTATTATTTTTATCATTATTATTATTAAAAGTATCATTAATATTAAAATTAGCACTTTTATTAAAATTATCATTTCTAATAGAAATATCATTTTTATTATAAAATATTATCATTATTATCAAAGATTATTATTATTAAAAATTATCATTTTTGATAGAATTATTTTTATAACATATTATTATTATTATTATTATTATTATTATTATTATTATTATTATTCTTATTATGATAATTATTATATATAGTAAATATTATTATTAAGATAAATTATATTATTTTTTTTACAAATATTAAAGAATCGATACTATCAATTATGATTTAAAATTTATCATTGTTATTAAAACTATCATTCTATTAAAAATTATTATTATTATTAAAAATTATCGTTTTTATTAGAATTAAAAAATATAGAATTTAAAACTATCGTTTTATTTAAAATTATTGTTACTATCAATTTATTAGTATTATTAATATCATCATTATTATTACCATTATTATTTATATTAAAAAACTTTTAATAACATTATCGTTATTATTATTATCATTTTTATTATTACAAAATAATACAACTTTTACTCATTATTATTATTATCAATATTATTTTATCAAATAAATATGTGATACAAAGATATTTTTACCACACGTAATATAATTACATTAATAATACATACCACTATATTTTTATGATTTTGGAGTGAACTATATAACTTTTATTACTAGAGATATATATAAAAGTATATTTTTATCGTATATAAATTTTATTATAAATTTTTATTCATTAATATATGACTTGTATTATTTACTCTAATAAAATCTGATAAATATAATTAAATATATAAAATGACTATATTTATGTAATATAATAAACATGTATAGATTTTGGAAGTCATTTTGGGTCAAGATGACTTTTGTTGACTTTTGCATGTCGATCTCGAGCATTAGGATTGTGATACACTACGACTTGACCTAAATTGTTAGACTGATATTGATCAACATATATATATATATATATATATATATATATATATATATATATATATATATATATATATATATTATATATATATATACACACACACTTAATATAGGTTCGTGAATCCGAGGCCAACCCTGCACTTGTTTAAGTGCCGTCATTTGCATTATTGCTACGAAATACAGTATTGTGAGTTTCATTATTCACTTTTTATAAATATTTTTGGGCTGAGAATACATGCGCTGCTTTTTATAAATGTTTTACAAAATAGACACAAGTACTTGAAACTACATTCTATGGTTAGATTATTAGCTAGGTAACATAAGAATTGGTGTTTATTATAATTGCCACTAATTGACGCGAATCCTAAAGATAGATAAATTCTCTAACAGATGAGTGGTTCTGTTCTCTACAGACGAGTGGTTTTTTCGATCTATTCTCTACAGACGAGTGATTCTGTCTCTACAGATGAGTGGTTCTGTCTCTACAGACGAGTGGTTCTGTTTATCCTTGGGGATATTTTTGATGCCTTTATTAATATGGGTTATCAGGTGTTCACCATATGAATGATTTTTATCTCTATGCAGTGCGAAATGCCTGATATGAGATGATGTTTATGAGAAATCGAAATGAAAATCTTGTGGTCAATTAAATTTAATGGAAATGATTGTTTATGATAAAATAATGAACTCACCAACCTTTTGTTTAACACTTGAAAGCATGTTTATTCTCAGGTATTAAAGAGATCTTGCGTTGTGCATTTGCTCATTTTAAAGATATTACTTGGAGTCATTCATGGCATATTTCAAAATACATTGCATTCGAGTCATTGAAGTCAACAAGATTATTACTAAGCCATTTATAGTTTGGATATATTATGAAATGGTATGCATGCCTATCAACTTTCGATGAAATGAAAGTTGTCTTTTAAAACGAATGCAATGTTTGTAAAACTTATCATATAGAGGTCAAATACCTCGCAATGTAACCAAATGTTATTGTATTCGTCCTTATGGATTAGGACGGGTCACTTCATTTTGGGTGAAGTTAGTGAGATGGGATATACTACTGAGAGAGGATCACAAGAGATGTGCATCAAATTTTTGGTTTCATTACAGTTGATACGAGTACAAGATCGTCGGTTGATAGTTCTTACATCACCGAACGTTCAAGGGTTAATTGATCGAGAGATTGCAGGAGTTGAGATTAATGAAGAGGTTTATAAACCCGATCCGCGGACACTAAGTGGTGCTAGGATAGGGCAGCTCAAGCTCCTCATTATTAGGATGATCCCACTGTTCATGGTGAACTAAATGACAGGGGAGAGCGCTAGCAGTCGCCAGTACGTTGATATCGGCTAAAAAGTTACATTTTCACCTCGGTATTAAGGTCCAAAAACAATACAGTTCCAAACTTTATTTCCAAAATACCCGTTTAGTCGGTTACAATTGAAGAACAAGTGTTTACGAACACGGTGCAAAAAGAATCAAGAGAATCGGAGCTAAAACGAAGATTCTAGAGCGAAAACGGTGAAAGACAAGAAATCAAGTTCCGATCCAGTGAATTCAGCAAACTAGGGTAGGCCAAACGGCTTGGCCAAATGGCTTGGAAAATAGTCGGCCACATGCCCAAGGCAAACGGGCACAGCAAACGGGCAAAGCTGGCAAACGGCCCCTGCAAACGGCTTGCCAAATGGCCTGCCAGCCGTTTCCAGGCAAATTTCAAGTCTATTTAAAGGGTCTTTGTCATCCATTTTTACACACACTTCAATTCACTTCTTTCTCTCTCTTTCTACAATATTAGTCATACTTTCAAGGTCTTCAACTTCGTGCGGGAAATCTAGTACCCAAACAAGAATGCAGAATATTGTATTAGGAGTGGTCTGGAGTTTGAAGTTGTCACTTTTGTATTCGGAACTCGTTCAATCCACTGGTACTTCTATCCTTTGTCTGTATATAATGTCTTCCATTATTATGCTTTGTGATGTTATTGCCATGATTAGCGAGTAGTTATCTTTAGTGTATGTTATGACGTAGTCAGTTATAATGCCGAAATAATATTATGGCTTGTGTATGTGGTCGAGATGCTTTTCGAATATTCTTTAAACTCAATCGCTTTTCCAACTAATAGAATGTAGTTATTGGCTCTGTTATTGAGAAGTCATGAACCCTGGTTCAGAGTACACTATCTGTGTCACCCCTTGGTATGAGAAGTCTATCGGATACAACGTAAGTTTGATTGAGGCACACCGGTTGTAGTAAGTCCACCGAGCTTTAGATTCTGACTGAGTACTCTTTCGTAGTGAAATATCTAACTAGACCCCTAGTACGTTGTCGGTCCTAGACCATGCTAGTGTAGTCACCAAGCATATAAACTTCGTATGTGCATGTTGAAGCACAACGGTTATTGTAAGATGTACCTCTGCTAAGTAAGGCCATGGAACCCGGTCAGTGCTGATTAGTTCACTTCACCATAATGCGGTCTCAAGCATTTCACCCCACTTAAGGGATTCTTGGTTAATTAAGGAGCTGTTTGTTTAAACACATAAAGGATTGGACCGTTAGGATAACCGAACGTGTTCATGGAAGTCAACTTGACTTGGCCATGGTGTTCTTTATGGTTGAACTCTTTTCAAGGGCCTAACTATCTTTTAAACCCAATCATTAACGAAAGCATCGAAACACCTCACGTCTCTCAGATACGGTAAACCCTGTATCCTATTATGCTTAAGAAAGTTTAGATCTTTGTGGAATGTTAATACGTCACCCAACCGAGTTGCTCAATTGGATGAGCTGTCTGAATGTGTATGCCTGGAGCAGACTGCACGGGCGTCGGGGGTATGAGACATTGCTGTCTATTCAGAATCTTTAAGCCTATCGCATTAACCAGTGACATGTCTTATGAGAGGGGCATTTAGGACTATTGTAATGAATACAAGGTCACTGCCTATTCATGAGCCAGCATTCCATAATCCTAGCAAAGTAACTAATGAAATCATAGCATGCACTTGTTTTAACCTTATCTGAATTACAAATTTTATCGCATTTACTTTATCTGTCTTATAAACTAGAAAACCCAAAATTAGGTAAACACTACTCCTCCACCTTAGAATTATCTTAAGCTTTAAATATATGTTCGATTCTACTGATATCTTAAAATACGACCATAGGTCATACTTCCCTTACTCATAATAAGGAGTAGTACGATTTAGGCCCCGCTAAATATAAATTTAAAACCATTACCCCCTGTTGGTGGTTGATTCTGACTCCTTACGGCCTAACGACACCGCATAAATAAAACCGTCTGTTTCGACCATATCATACGTCCACCGATGTCCCCGTTCTACGAGCGGTACCAATACTATGTGGGTGATATCCCGAATAAGCACCGCTGTATGGTAGAGTCTAAGACATTAGAGAACCATTTTCACTTAGGTAATCATATGATCCGGATCTTCGACATACCACCGATGCCTAATCCATACCATAACATCATCACACAAAGCGAGCACAGATGTACTGGTACCAGCTCAGGACATCACCCGGATGTATCTATTCCACCTCAGCACCATTACAGATAGCACACAGTAGTACATCCACCACAAGGCACTTCGGAACCATCTTCATCAAATGTTAAGACGTTATGGGTAGGTTGATTATTTACCAGCATTTTCGATACCACCATAAGCACTCACAGAGATTTACCTACCAAGCCTCAGACTGGAAGATAGGATCATGCGGTGAGCCAGGGTATAGAGGGAATGTCGAAAAGTGTGGAGTAGATAGGGATATCCACCGGTTGGGGAGCAGATTTATCATTTGATGTTAGTTGGGAGACCGAATGTAGAGAACTGATGAGTGAGCAATAATCTATCTCAGGACTTATGTCTAGGTCAGGAGATCTACGACAACCTACTTCATCAGGTCATCCCAACACCACCGAGTTTGTTAACCTATTCACTACTGATAACTCAGAGAGGAGCTGATGGGTGTAGATGAGGGACAATCATCTCTATGTATTCCACGTAGAACCAGGACTCGACTCAGATGGGACCTCTACAGTACTACACATATCGACCAAACGAGTGATTCTATCTCTATTTCACATTTTATTATCAGACATATTTATTTATTTCATGTATTACTTACATTTATGGTTTATATGCCCATGCTTGGTGCCGTTACTATTTGAACTTATTAGGTATGTAATATTTTAAATATTATTTTTATCTAATGAATGACCGAAACAAACGATGATAGAGACCAACCAAGGAAATAAATTGTCACGACCCAGAAAATTTCGACTAATTTTAAACCAAACTCTCAATACGATATTGTATTTTTGACACAATAAGCAAAGTATGTATTGTTGAATCTCAAAAATTTTGAACTGATTCATATAATCAATTACCCTTTGACTGTTCTCAATGATTCATGAACTATTATTTGTAAATAAATCTGTATGCATATAAAAATAAATATAAATATATGTATAGAGTATATTAAATATAATTATTTAATGATTGTAATACTTTTTGGACGTTTGGATTATTATTTAGAGAAGTTTAATTCGAACTTATATGATTTTAAAATAAATGGTGAGCCGAAAATGAGTTTTACAAATTATAGGCTTATTAAAAATGTATTTAGAAACTATATGTTGAATTTTAAATTTTTTTTTAGGGTTGGGAGTGAATAACTAATGTAATTTTTATTTAATAGTTAATGCTCGAATTTTATATCATAATGACCAAAATAAATAAATATAGTTAATCTAAAATTTGGGATTTTTCTAAAGACTTTTAATCGCCACTGATTTATCAAGCGGGACACGATACATGTCCCATGAAAACTGTGGGCAGATAAATTAAAAGTGGTGGCTGCTAGTTTCCCTTTACACACGCTTCTTAGTTCGTTGGATCCTATTATTATTATTATTATATAATGATATTTATTACTTTATTATATTATATAATATATTTATCTGTACATATGATTTTACACATACACATATCACTTCTCCTTTTTGAAATAACTATTATTATTATATTATAATTATTATTTCAATTACTGTGTTTGAGTGTGATAGAAGTGTGATAGACAACTGAATTTGTTTCATTTGATTGTAAATTTGTGTTGAGAATTGATTCTGGGGACATATCACTTTTTATTTTTCCACAAAGTTTCTTTGTTTGTTTCTTTCTTTAAACACAAGAACACTTACTACTAATCTCTGCCTTTTGTCTGATCATCAATCCGAACAATCATGTACCAATTTGAGACCAATTATCAATCATTATTATTCTATGATATTATTAAATATTACTAGTAATATATGTAAATTATATCTATATATATCTAAACATCCTAATACTACTACAAACACAGCCCACCAATATTTTTTTCCTTCATGACTAGAACCGTTACCTTCATCACTTTAAAGAAAACCACCGTCGATCATCGCCTTCACCCTTACATCGATCACATTCACCCTAATCAACAATCACCTCTAATTTCTTTCCCTTCCTCTCTCTAAGTGAAACCCTCACCCTCACCATGACCAACAACCATTTGTTGATTAACTAACCAAACACCATGTAATTATTGCTGTTTACGTTCGCTACTATTCCTGTTTCTTGCTATCTCAACTCGAAACCCACCCAACAATAATCAAAAACCTGCTGCTACAGTCCGTGCTTCTGTTTCTCCTTCCAGTTCAAACGAAACACCCAACATTCTACCACCTTTAATCTCTTACTCTATATATATATTTTTTGCTTCTTCTTATTCAAAACCGCAACAAATAATCGAAATCCAAGAAGAAATATGTGTGATACTGTTGCCTGTTGAACATATAATAGGTGTATTGGTGCACTATCTAACATTTGTCAAGTTGGATGCATTCTATATTATCACGTGGGACCTAAAACATTATGGCCGACCAAATTGATAGGAGTTGGTAAGTAAATTCCAAATGAAACTAAACCATACACTTTTACTAGAGGGCCATAATTTAATTGACTAATTGAGTGGGTTCTTTACTTGATTAATGGGTTTCAAATTAACAGGCCAAATAAAAAAAAATGAATGCAAGATGGGTTGGTATGTTTATTAGGCCGACAAAATTATTTTAGGAATTTTTAGTTGGGCCGTGTAGGAGTTTTGAGGTTAGCCTGTTAACCGTGACCCAAATCGAGTTGCAAATAGATGGTTGTGAAGGATAGATGTTAATGGACGAGTAAGACGAGGAGATAAATTGATTATGATAATGATTCATGGTAGTATTAAGCAATTGTGATGATGATGTTGATTGTGGAATAAAAATGATGATGATGATGATCATAAGTGATTATGATCATGGATGTTAATGAAAATGATTCCGATGGGTTTAAGGATAATATATGGTATATCATAATGAATAATGATACTCTAAATAATAAGTTAAGGATGATGATGAACGGTTAAGATATTGATGATCAGTATTAATGATCGTGAGGTTATGATTTATGTTAATGAACCAAAGACGTTAAGGATGTTATCGGGTTAGCGGGACGTCGCGGGTTCAAACCCGGACTTGGGCACATTTTCTTAAGGGCTACTCCTTTGAGGTAGTAAAACTATTATTATTATTATTATTACTAAAATAAGTATTATTATTAATATTATCATTATTATTATTAATATAAATATTAGTATCATTATTATTAGTAAAATCAATATTTTCATAATTATTATTATTAATATTTATTATTATTAAAAGTTACAATTTTAAAAGTATCACTTTCATAAAAATCATCATTTTTATTATTATCATTAAAAGTATCATTTTTATAAGAATTATCATTTTTGTTATTATTATTATTATAAAACAAAAACATATATTTATCAATATTATTTTAACAATAAATGTTAGCTATATAAAACTATAATTACTACATCTAATATAACTATAGTAATATTTTATATTAATTAGGTTATTAATGAAACACATAATTAAAATAACAATTAAATCACTAACAACAAATCAAATTTGTTTGAATATGAGTATATGTGTTAATATATATATATATACATGATATAGGTTCGTGAATCCGAGGCCAACCCTATACTTGTTCAATGTCGTTCTATGTATTTTTACTACAAAATACATTAGGTGAGTTTCATTTGCTCCCATTTTAATTGCTTTTGCAATATATATTTTTGGGCTGAGAATACATGCGCTGCTTTTATAAATGTTTACAAAATAGACACAAGTACTTAAAAATATATTCTACGTTGAGTTGTACCACTGGCATATTTCCCTGTAGCTTGGTAACTACTATTTACATGGGTATTGTAAACGCGAATCCTGTTGATAGATCTATCGGGCCTGACAACCCTAACTGGACTGGACGACCAGTATTCAACGGTTGCACAGTACTTCGTTTCGTTACTACACTTGGTACAGTGTAGGGAGATTTCATAATAAAGGGAATATGCGACGTTGATTAAATGTTAAGTATGGTTACCAAGTGCTCAACAACTTAGAATATTTTTATTGAAATGTTTATGAATATGAAATCTTGTGATCTATTAATATATTGAAATGATTGTTATGATAAATCTATGAACTCACCAACCTTTTGGTTTACACTTTTAAGCATGTTTATTCTCAGGTACGAATTAAGTCTTCCGCTGTGCATTTGCTCATTTTAAGGACATTACTTGGAGTCGATCATTGTAATGGGACCAAATGTTGATGACTTCGTCCAGATGGATTAGGACGGGTCATTACAGGTGGTATCAGAGCGGTGGTCTTAGCGAACCAGGTCTTGCATTAGTGTGTCTAACTGATAGTTGATTAGATGCATTAGTGAGTCTGAACTTCGACCGTGTCTGCATGCCAAAAGATTTGCTTATCATTCCGTGTCGAAAATTTCCTGCTTATCATTTTTATGGAATCACTTGCTTATCATACTTAATCTAGACATATCTTACTGCCTGGATTGCATGAATAGTGTATAGACAAAATTCATATCTTAGCGTATCTGCTAATTCATATCTTAGCATATCTGTTACTGTAAACTTTGCCTAACATATTCTGTAGATTTCTCCGTAACTTATGGGATTTTAGTATTATATATGCATATGTAAATTATGTATTGCAGGGTACTAATCAACATCCTATAATCTATTTCTTATCGAAAATCCTTCATCTGATCGTACGAGATGAATCCCTCAACTAGTTCTAATTCCTCGGATTCCGACAGCTACTCTAATATGGAGTTTCACCTAAGCTCCGAAAGTAGTGTCACCAGAATGAATCAACCAATCATCCATCCCCACTTCATCTGATGGGTTAGTTGTTGACTTAATCAATGGAGACATGCAGAAGGCGATCCCTTCCACTAACCGAATTCACTTTTTGATGAAGAACCTGAAGCACTTACCGGCGAACCTGTTCGTAACACCATTTTCAGCCTCAGTTCCAGAGTAGTTCGATACGATTATATTCTATCCACAATTCTGAATCTTGTTCATCCGCTCGTTTCAACCGACAATCATCCCGGAATAATAGAAGAAGTCAACGAATTTCGCGCTCGAGTAATCAATTGGGAGAATATGGTGCAAAATTTACCAGCTTCAGCAACATCATCAGCACCAACAGTACCACCAACATCAACATCAGTACCACCAACAACCCAAGTTTCAACATCACATTTCTCAACATCACAATCTATACCTCGAGCATAATCATCGTTCTACGTATCGTTCTATCTACTTTATCTTCGTTCTACATATCGTTCTACATCGATTATCTTCGCTCGACATGGCAATTATGTAATTTCTAAAGTTTTAGAGATTATATAATCTAGTATTAACGATAAATCAAATGAGTTTAATATCTTATTGACTCATTAAATCCATGATTACATCTGAAGAAAATATATATGTATATATATTTTCATAAAGATTGTAATTAAAAATTCTTTTGTACAAACTGTTAATGATGAAAATATGTTAACTGGTAGGTAGTACCCGAGGAATATTGAGATTTCACATTAATAAGTTACATTGTACATTCTTCGAATCTGAATCAACAGTCATTTACTATCCTACCTGCAATCACCAATATATGTATCTGTTCACCACAGAATAACCATTTTCATTCAAATTTCATATTTGGATTTTGACCTATCAGAATCCAACAAGTGGCATAATGAAGAAAACATTGGACAAAACTAAAATTTATTAGAAACAAATGAATTAACTAATTAAAATATTGTTAAGAATCCACGCTAACTGTTCCTAGCTAACTGTTCCTAGCTAACTGATTACATTTTATTTATCGCAACTTAATTATCTCAATTTACATTCTCGCAATTTACATTCTCGCAATTTTATTTATCGTTATTTAATTTCTGTATTTATTTTTACGTACTTTAAATAACGGGACACGTATACAAGGATTCGACATATCATGTTGACCCATCTATATATTTATCTTGGAACAACCATAGACACTCTATATGCAGATGAAGGAGTTAGCTATACAGGGTTGAGGTTGATTCCAAAATATATATATAGTTTGAGTTGTGATCAATACTGAGACCGGTACACGGGTCACGATACGTATTAATTAATTCGAATGTTATATATTAAACTATATATGAACTATTAGACTGTTAAATGTGGACTATCGACTGTGGACGAATAATATTGGACAATTAAAATGAATTAAAATACTAATTATAACATATGAAACTAAATAATTCTTCAAGTTTGCCGCTTGATTTCATCTTAAACCTCATTGTATCTCGACAATTACAATCAGCGTTCAAATCTATCATGATTCTTAAAAACACCTCAATCGAGAGGATAAACCAACCGCACTTCATCTACGGAAGAAAAGATTGATGCATATAGTTATGCACCTAAAAAACCCTCGGAAACTGAGTAAACGTTTGACACGTATCTGTTTTAGTTCCTTTGATATTGTTATTACCAAAGATCGTTTTGCAATCCCTTTCCAAGTAGCTAATTTTGTCACAGCTCCAGCAAGTTAACTCCGACTTTCCATTCGAAACAACTTTATTATAACTGCGATATATATACGTACTCTTTATTGTTACTGGGGAACCTTTTATATTCCACAATATTACCATCAGTGATTAATCATTCTAAAAACACAATTCTCCTGAAACTACCTCGGTTTGATAACCGATGACCCAGATCAGTTAACTTTGAAAATGCTGACGAAGCAGCATGTTGTAAATGATCTTAATGGCCAAAAGTTTGATGATAAAGAAAGGAGTGTTAGAAACGCTCGATAGAATATTTAGTACCGAAAAGCGGATTATGCGAAACTATGAAGGAGACCGTGGACAAATCACAAAGACTAAGCCTATACCTAACGAATCCAGATGATTTACTATCTACTGAAATCTTTAAACGAATATCTTGTTCCTATTTATTCTAAATCCTTGCGAAAGGATTTTCTTCATCAACCTTCGATCTTAGAAATTCCAAAATATCGTCAAAAAAAAATAAAAAAAAATAAATATCTCCGATATTTCTGAAGATATATTCATAAATATTCTTGTCCGAATTTATCTACCTCTTTGTGTTTTATGTATTCCATTATATTGGAAACTTCTGTAAAATCTGAGTATGAATTATGAATGAATTATGGAGAAGTGTTGGAAACTGATGCATGAGTTAGTATAATATAATGCGCTTGGCCAACGTGATTATGTTACAGTAATTCATGCTGAGTTTCTAATGGAACGTGATGATTCACAGATCATACCCTCATCATGAGCCATGTCACACGACTCTTTCATTCTACTTAATCTCTAAGTATATCATGGAAATATTTCCTTGATATTTCTGTTCTTCCGTAATTCCAACAAATTGCTAATAAATTGTGCAATTACATTTTCTTTCTGATTAGGAGATTTCCTTAAATTCCTTGAATTTCGAAAATCAACCGTGACTACGTCAAAAGTCAAGATGAATCTTTATTTCTCATTTCACTCTTTTGTGATAGCTTCATTCGTCCTCTTTGCATGATTGAATTATCTTATCTATATTACGCAACGGTGATAAAATTCTATTTTATCAATTCATATTTGTCATGAAAACATTTTTATTGTTAGCCATGACGACCTCACTCAAATTCGGGACGAAATTTCTTTAACGGGTAGGTACTGTCACGACCCGGAAAATTTCGACTAATTTTAAACCAAACTCTCAATACGATATTGTATTTTCGACACGATAAGCAAAGTCTGTATTGTTGAATCTCGAAAAATTTTGAACTGATTCATATAATCAATTACCCTTTGACTGTTCTCGATGATTCACGAACTATTATTTGTAAATAAATCTGTATGCATATAAAAATAAATATAAATATATGTATAGAGTATATTAAATATAATTATTTAATGATTGTAATACTTTTTGGACGTTTGGATTATTATTTAGAGAAGTTTAATTCGAACTTATATGATTTTAAAATAAATGGTGAGCCGAAAATGAGTTTTACAAATTATAGGCTTATTAAAAATGTATTTAGAAACTATATGTTGAATTTTAAATTTTTTTTAGGGTTGGGAGTGAATAACTAATGTAATTTTTATTTAATAGTTAATGCTCGAATTTTATATCATAATGACCAAAATAAATAAATATAGTTAATCTAAAATTTGGGATTTTTCTAAAGACTTTTATTCGCCACAGATTTATCAAGCGGGACACGATACAAGTCCCATGAAAACTGTGGGCAGATAAATTAAAAGTGGTGGCTGCTAGTTTCCCTTTACACACGCTTCTTAGTTCTTTGGATCCTATTATTATTATTATATAATGATATTTATTACTTTATTATATTATATAATATATTTATCTGTACATATGATTTTACACATACACATATCACTTCTCCTTTTTGAAATAACTATTATTATTATATTATAATTATTATTTCAATTACTGTGTTTGAGTGTGATAGAATTGTGATAGACAACTGAATTTGTTTCATTTGATTGTAAATTTGTATTGAGAATTGATTCTGGGGACATATCACTTTTTATTTTTCCACAAAGTTTCTTTGTTTGTTTCTTTCTTTAAACACAAGAACACTTACTACTAATCTCTGCCTTTTGTCTGATCATCAATCCGAACAATCATGTACCAATTTGAGACTAATTATCAATCATTATTATTCTATGATATTATTAAATATTACTAGTAATATATGTAAATTATATCTATATATATCTAAACATCCTAATACTACTACAAACACAACCCACCAATATTTTTTTCCTTCATGACTAGAACTGTTACCTTCATCACTTTAAAGAAAACCACCGTCGATCATCACCTTCACCCTTACATCGATCACCTTCACCCTAATCAACAATCAACTCTAATTTATTTCCCTTCCTCTCTCTAAGTGAAACCCTCACCCTCACCATGACCAACAACCATTTGTAGATTAACTAACCAAACACCACGTAATTATTGCTGTTTACGTTCGCTACTATTCCTGTTTCTTGCTATTTCAACTCGAAACCCACCCAAAATAATCAAAAACCTGCTGCTACAGTCCGTGCTTCTGTTTCTCCTTCCAGTTCAAACGAAACACCCAACATTCTACCACCTTTAATCTCTTACTCTCTATATATATTTTTTTGCTTCTTCTTGTTCAAAACCGCTACAAATAATCGAAATCCAAGAAGAAATAGGTGTGCTACTGTTGCCTGTTGAACATATAATAGGTGTATTGGTGCACTATCTAACATTTGTCAAGTTGGATGCATTCTATATTATCACGTGGGACCTAAAACATTATGGCCAACCAAATTGATAGGAGTTGGTAAGTAAATTCCAAATGAAACTAAACCATACACTTTTACTAGAGGGCCATAATTTAATTGACTAATTGAGTGGGTTCTTTACTTGATTAACGGGTTTCAAATTAACAGGCCAAATAAAAAAAATGAATGCAAGATGGGTTGGTATGTTTATTAGGTCGACAAAATTGTTTTAGGAATTTTTAGTTGGGCCGTGTAGGAGTTTTAAGGTTAGCCTGTTAACCGTGACCCAAATCGAGTTGCAAATAGATGGTTGTGAAGGATAAATGTTAATGGACGAGTAAGACGAGGTGATAAATTGATTATGATAATGATTCATGGTAGTATTAAGCAATTGTGATGATGATGTTGATTGTGGAATAAAAATGATGATGATGATGAACATAAGTGATTATGATCATGGATGTTAATGAAAATGATTCCGATGGGTTTAAGGATAATATATGGTATATGATAATGAATAATGATACTCTAAATAATAAGTTAAGGATGATGACGATCGGTTAAGATATTGATCATCAGTATTAATGATCGTGAGGTTATGATTTATGTTAGTGAACCAAAGACGTTAAGGATGTTATCGGGTTAGCGGGACGTCGCGGGTTTAAACCCGGACTTGGGCACATTTTCTTAAGGGCTACTCCTTTGAGGTAGTAAAACTATTATTATTATTATTATTACTAAAATAAGTATTATTATTAATATTATCATTATTATTATTAATATAAATATTAGTATCATTATTATTAGTAAAATCAATATTTTCATAATTATTATTATTAATATTTATTATTATTAAAAGTTACAATTTTAAAAGTATCACTTTTATAAAAATCATCATTTTTATTATTATCATTAAAAGTATCATTTTTATAAGAATTATCATTTTTGTTATTATTATTATTATAAAACAAAAACATATATTTATCAATATTATTTTAACAATAAATGTTAGCTATATAAAACTATAATTACTACATCAAATATAACTATAGTAATATTTTATATTAATTAGGTTATTAATGAAACACATAATTAAAATAACAAATAAATCACTAACAACATATAAAATTTGTTTGAATATGAGTATATGTGTTAATATATATATACATGATATAGGTTCGTGAATCCGAGGCCAACCCTATACTTGTTCAATGTCGTTCTATGTATTTTTACTACAAAATACATTAGGTGAGTTTCATTTGCTCCCTTTTTAATTGCTTTTGCAATATATATTTTTGGGCTGAGAATACATGCGTTGCTTTTATAAATGTTTACAAAATAGACACAAGTACTTAAAAATATATTCTACGTTGAGTTGTACCACTGGCATATTTCCCTGTAGCTTGATAACTACTATTTACATGGGTATTGTAAACGCGAATCCTGTTGATAGATCTATCGGGCCTGACAACCCCAACTGGACTGGACGACCAGTATTCAACGGTTGCACAGTACTTCGTTTCGTTACTACACTTGGTACAGTGTAGGGAGATTTCATAATAAAGGGAATATGCGACGTTGATTAAATGTTAAGTATGGTTACCAAGTGCTCAACAACTTAGAATATTTTTATTGAAATGTTTATGAATATGAAATCTTGTGGTCTATTAATATATTGAAATGATTATTATGATAAACCTATGAACTCACCAACCTTTTGGTTGACACTTTTAAGCATGTTTATTCTCAGGTACGAATTAAGTCTTCCGATGTGCATTTGCTCATTTTAAGGACATTACTTGGAGTCGATCATCGTAATGGGACCAAATGTTGATGACTTCGTCCAGATGGATTAGGACGGGTCATTGCATAAATGATGATCGCCACCTTGCCCCATGGCCTACCACAAGCCATACGGCTTGCCCTGGTCAGCAATCCACGCCCATGTCACACAGGTCACCAAAAGATACGGCCTTTCCCCATGGTCTTGGGCCATGGCCTGCCACCACCATGCCCATGGCCTGTCAGGCCTGAAAATGGTCTATTTAAAGGATTTTAAGTTTCCACTTTCAATACACTTCTCTTTTAACTCTCTCACTACAATATGGTTTCTCTTTCTGAAGGCCTTGAACTTTCAAGATCGTCTCACCTCCGAGCGGGAAATTTAGTACCCATAGGCGAACGGCGAAGATTGTAATAGGAGCGGTCTAGAGGATGTCAACACTTGTAATAGTCTAGACTTCATTTGTAAATGGTGAATGCTTTCCTTAGCTTAACAAATATGAATTTGTTATGGTAAGTTGCTTTCATCTTGCATTCATGTCTACCTATTCTGAATGTTTATTACATGTTGAATATTTTATCTGAAACTTATACTGTTGTTATGCTAAAACCCTGTCAGGCCTAGAAATCTAATTTACAGAACACCCTTTCCAATTACTCACGTGGCTATAACCTAGTATTAGGACCTGATCAATTCTAGGATCCAAGGTAAGTAGTTATCTGTGTTTAACGTCAGAATAGGGTTTAGCACCTACGTATAGATTGTTCCCTACCTGTCAGAGAAGAGCTACTTGTTTACGTTGTGATTAGAGTGAGTGATCTAATGTTCATTGAACATTGGTTACTCAAAAGCATGGTTCGTGTCAGAAGCAAGATCCTTGAGGTGTTGTAAATGATCTGGGATTGAGTAGTTGATCACAAAGGAGAGACTTTTAGCCCAGTTAGCAGTACCTTAGGATATCTAAGATTTCACATCTGTTAACATTATAAGCATAACTAAGTGTTAAGTGAAGATTATGATAGCAATTAAACCAACTAGGATTAAAAAAAAGATAGGACCTTCCTTTAGGTGTACCACTTTATTTATGTACCTATGATTCCATCCATAAGGTGGTTAAAACCCATTAAGGTTAACATTGGGAGTATATATATCTATCTTGGCCAGAATCTTCAAAGGCTGAATTCTCGATGATAAATTGATTCATTTAATTACCCGATTGATTGAGGTTTAGTGTTCATTCTAGGAAGTGGAACCCGTCAGTATTGAATATCACATGCATGTCCTTTTATTATTTAAATGTTCCGTGTTTTACTTAACTTGGATCAATCTATCTCCACTTGTCATTAGGGTTGACTTTAGGTAAACTTTGATCCAATATTACCAATAAACGTACAAAAATACTAATCTGAGTTATACTTGTTGCTTACTCGTTATAGGAAAGACAACTAGGTGACATATAGCTAGGAAACCCAGCTAAATGTAAATTATAAAACCACCACCTCCCTCTGGTAACTCATCAGGATGATTTGCGACCATACGACAACGCATAAAAAAACCGTCCTTTTTGGTCATATCAAACACCAGCCGGGATTTGTTGCTCGTTAGGTGCATTTTAGTGTGGTTAGCAATTTTTGTTTTATTAATTTAAAATTTGGACGCACGCATAAAAACTGTATCCACTTTTTGGCGCCACTGTCGGCGAGGCGCGATGTTGAGGTTAGCTATTCTATCTTCTTGCCGACAGATTTTCCGTAAATTAACTTTTTTGCACCACTGCTGGGGAGGCTGTGTGAAATGTCCCGTTCTTATTGATTAAAAACGTTCCATATTAATTGATTTCGTTGCGAGGTTTTGACCTCTATATGAGATGTTTTTCAAAGACTGCATTCATTTTAAAACAAACCATAACCTTTATTTCATCAATAATGGTTTAAAAAGCTTTATGTAGATTATCAAATAATGATAATCTAAAATATCCTGTTTACACGCGACCATTACATAATGGTTTACAATACAAATATGTTACAACGAAATAAATTTCTTGAATGCAGTTTTTACACAATATCATACAAGCATTGACTCCAAATCTCGTCCTTATTTAAGTATGGGACAGCGGAAGCTCTTAATAATCACCTGAGAATAAACATGCTTAAAACGTCAACAAAAATGTTGGTGAGTTATAGGTTTAACCTATTTATTATCAAATCATAATAATAGACCACAAGATTTCATATTTCAATACACATCCCATACATAGAGATAAAAATCATTCATATGGTGAACACCTGGTAACCGACATTAACAAGATGCATATTTAAGAATATCCCCATCATTCCGGAACACCCTTCGGATATGATATAAATTTTGAAGTACTAAAGCATCCGGTACTTTGGATAGGGTTTGTTAGGCCCAATAGATCTATCTTTAGGATTCGCGTCAATTAGGGTGTCTGTTCCCTAATTCTTAGATTACCAGACTTAATAAAAAGGGGCATATTCGATTTCAATAATTCAACCATAGAATGTAGTTTCACGTACTTGTGTCTATTTTGTAAATCATTTATAAAACCTGCATGTATTCTCATCCCAAAAATATTAGATTTTAAAAGTGGGACTATAACTCACTTTCACAGATTTTTTTACTTCGTCGGGAAGTAACACTTGGCCACTGGTCGATTCACGAACCTATAACAAATATGTACATATATATCAAAGTATTTTCAAAATATATTTACAACACTTTTAATATATTTTGATGTTTTAAGTTTATTAAGTCAGCTGTCCTCGTTAGTAACCTACAACTAGTTGTTCACAGTTAGATGTACAGAAATAAATCGATATATATTATCTTGAATCAATCCACGACCCAGTGTATACATATCTCAGTATTGATCACAACTCAAACTATATATATTTTGGAATCAACCTCAACCCTGTATAGCTAACTCCAACATTCACATATAGAGTGTCTATGGTTGTTCCGGAATATATATAGATGTGTCGACATGATAGGTCGAAACATTGTATACGTGTCTATGGTATCTCAAGATTACATAATATATAATACAAGTTGATTAAGTTATGGTTGGAATAGATTTGATACCAATTTTCACGTAGCTAAAAGAGTAGTTTTTACCAATTTTGTTTTGCTCGCCATTTCTTCGTTTCGAGTCCGTTTTGAGTGATTTAAGCGACCACGGTTTCGTATTGAACTTGAATTTATGAAACTAAACAGAAAAGGTATAGGTTTGTAGTCGGAAATACAAGTTACAAGTCGTTTTTGAAAGAGGTAGTCATTTCCGTCGAAAGAACGACATCTTGATGACTGTTTTGAAAAACATACTTTCACTTTGAGTTTAACCATAATTTTTGGATATGGTTTCATGTTCATAAGAAAAATAATTTTCCCAGAAGTATAGCTTTTAAATCAAAGTTTTTCATAGTTTTTAATTATCCAAACCAAAACAGCTCCCGGTTGTAACTACGACGGCGTAAATCCGGTTTTATGGTGTTTATCGTGTTTCCGGGTTTTAAATCATTAAGTTAGCATATCATATAGATATAGATCATGTGTATAGTTGATTTTAAAAGTGTAGTTAGAAGGATTAACTTTATTTGCAAACAAGTTTAGAATTAACTAAACTATGTTCTAGTGATTACTAGTTTACCACTTCGAATATGATAGCTTTTTATGTATGAATCGAATGATGTTATGAACATCATTACTACCTTAAGTTCCTTGGATAAACCTACTGGAAAAGAGAAAAATGTATCTAGCTTCAACGGATCCTTGGATGGCTCGAAGTTCTTGAAGCAGAATCATGACACTAAAACAAGTTCAAGTAAGATCATCACTTGAAATAAGATTGTTATAGTTATCGAAATTGAACCAAAGTTTGAATATGATTATTACCTTGTATTAGAATGATAACCTAATGTAAGAAACAAAGATTTCTTGAGGTTGGATGATCACCTTACAAGATTGGAAGTGAGCTAGCAAACTTGAAAGTATTCTTGATTTTATGTAACTAGAACTTGTAGAATTTATGAAGAACACTTAGAACTTGAAGTTAGAACTTGAGGGAGATCAATTAGATGAAGAAAATTGAAGAATTAAAGTGTTTGTAGGTGTTTTTGGTCGTTGGTGTATGGATTAGATATAAAAGATATGTAATTTTGTTTTCATGTAAATAAGTCATGAATGATTACTCATATTTTTGTAATTTTATGAGATATTTCATGCTAGTTGCCAAATGATGATTCTCACATGTGTTATGTGACTCACATGGGCTGCTAAGAGCTGATCATTGGAGTGTATATACCAATAGTACATACATCTAAAAGCTGTGTATTTTACGAGTACGAATACGGGTGCATACGAGTAGAATTGTTGATGAAACTGAACGAGGATTGATTTTATGTAACTAGAACTTGTAGAATTTATGAAGAACACTTAGAACTTGAAGTTAGAACTTGAGGGAGATCAATTAGATGAAGAAAATTGAAGAATGAAAGTGTTTGTAGGTGTTTTTGGTCGTTGGTGTATGGATTAGATATAAAGGATATGTAATTTTGTTTTCATGTAAATAAGTCATGAATGATTACTCATATTTTTGTAATTTTATGAGATATTTCATGCTAGTTGCCAAATGATGGTTCTCACATGTGTTAGGTGACTCACATGGGCTACTAAGAGCTGATCATTGAAGTGTATATACCAATAGTACATACATCTAAAAGCTGTGTATTGTACGAGTACGAATACGGGTGCATACGAGTAGAATTGTTGATGAAACTGAACGAGGATGTAATTGTAAGCATTTTTGTTAAGTAGAAGTATTTTGATAAGTGTCTTGAAGTCTTTCAAAAGTGTATGAATACATATTAAAACACTACATGTATATACATTTTAACTGAGTCGTTAAGTCATCGTTAGTCGTTACATGTAAGAGTTGTTTTGAGACCTTTAGGTTAACGATCTTGTTAAATGTTGTTAACCCAAAGTTTATAATATCAAATGAGATTTTAAATTATTATATTATCATGATATTATGATATATTAATATATCTTAATATGATATATACATTTAAATGTTGTCACAATGATAATCGTTACATATATGTCTCGTTTCGAAATCTTTAAGTTAGTAGTCTTGTTTTTACTTATGTAGTTCATTGTTAATACACTTAATGATATATTTAATTATCATATTATCATGTTATATATAATATAACAATGTATTAATATGCTTCATATATATTTAGTAAGACGTGGTTATAACGATAATCGTTATATGTATCGTTTCGAGTTTCATACGTCAATAGTCTCCTTTTTAAGTATATAAATTATTGTTAATATTTTTAATGAGATTGTTGATGATCATTATATCATGTTAAACATATATATTTATTCATTTATGTATCATCATGTCATATACAACTTATAGCGTTCGTGAATCATTGGTCAAACTGGGTAATCAGACGTTTACAAAATTTCCGTTTCAATTAACCAAGTCTTAACAAGTTTGATTGCTTAACATGTTGGAAATATTTAATCATGTAAATATAGTTTTCATTAAACATATAATTATAGAAAGGTTCGGAAAAGTTCGGGTCACTACAGTACCTACCCGTTAAATAAATTTCGTCCCGAAATTTTAAGCTGTTGAAGGTGTTGACGAATCTTCTGGAAATAGATGCGGGTATTTCTTCTTTATCTAATCTTCACGCTCCCAGGTGAACTCGGGTCCTCTATGAGCATTCCATCGAACCTTAACAATTGGTATCTTGTTTTGCTTAAGTCTTTTAACCTCACGATCCATTATTTCGACGGGTTCTTCGATGAATTGGAGTTTTTCGTTGATTTGGCTTTCATCTAACGGAATAGTGAGATCTTCTTTAGCAAAACATTTCTTCAAATTCGAGACGTGGAAAGTGTTATGTACAGCCGCGAGTTGTTGAGGTAACTCAAGTCGGTAAGCTACTGGTCCGACACGATCAATAATCTTGAATGGTCCAATATACCTTGGATTTAATTTCCCTCGTTTACCAAATCGAACAACGCCTTTCCAAGGTGCAACTTTAAGCATGACCATCTCTCCAATTTCAAATTCTATATCTTTTCTTTTAATGTCAGCGTAGCTCTTTTGTCGACTTTGGGCGGTTTTCAACCGTTGTTGAATTTGGATGATCTTCTCGGTAGTTTCTTGTATAATCTCCGGACCCGTAATCTGTCTATCCCCCACTTCACTCCAACAAATCGGAGACCTGCACTTTCTACCATAAAGTGCTTCAAACGGCGCCATCTCAATGCTTGAATGGTAGCTGTTGTTGTAGGAAAATTCTGCTAATGGTAGATGTCGATCCCAACTGTTTCCGAAATCAATAACACATGCTCGTAGCATGTCTTCAAGTGTTTGTATCGTCCTTTCGCTCTGTCCATCAGTTTGTGGATGATAGGCAGTACTTATGTCTAGACGAGTTCCTAATGCTTGCTGTGATGTCTGCCAGAATCTTGAAATAAATCTGCCATCCCTATCAGAGATAATAGAGATTGGTATTCCATGTCTGGAGACGACTTCCTTCAAATACAGTCGTGCTAACTTCTCCATCTTGTCATCTTCTCTTATTGGCAGGAAATGTGCTGATTTGGTGAGACGATCAACTATTACCCAAATAGTATCAAAACCACTTGCAGTCCTTGGCAATTTAGTGATGAAATCCATGGTAATGTTTTCCCATTTCCATTCCGGGATTTCGGGTTGTTGAAGTAGACCTGATGGTTTCTGATGCTCAGCTTTGACCTTAGAACACGTCAAACATTCTCCTACGTATTTAGCAACATCGGCTTTCATACCAGGCCACCAAAAATATTTCCTGAGATCCTTGTACATCTTCCCCATTCCAGGATGTATTGAGTATCTGGTTTTATGAGTTTCTCTAAGTACCATTTCTCTCATATCTCCAAATTTTGGTACCCAAATCCTTTCAGCCCTATACCGGGTTCCGTCTTCCCGAATATTAAGATGCTTCTCCGATCCTTTGGGTATTTCATCCTTTAAATTTCCCTCTTTTAAAACTCCTTATTGCGCCTCCTTTATTTGAGTAGTAAGGTTATTATGAATCATTATATTCATAGATTTTACTCGAATGGGTTCTCTGTCCTTTCTACTCAAGGCATCGGCTACCACATTTGCCTTCCCCGGGTGGTAACGAATCTCAAAGTCGTAATCATTCAACAATTCAATCCACCTACGCTGCCTCATGTTCAGTTGTTTCTGATTAAATATGTGTTGAAGACTTTTGTGGTCGGTATATATAATACTTTTGACCCCATATAAGTAGTGCCTTCAAGTCTTTAATGCAAAAACAACCGCGCCTAATTCCAAATCATGCGTCATATAATTTTGCTCGTGAATCTTCAATTGTCTAGACGCATAAGCAATTACCTTCGTTCGTTGCATTAATACACAACCGAGACCTTGCTTTGAGGCATCACAATATATCACAAAATCATCATTCCCTTCAGGTAATGACAATATAGGTGCCGTAGTTAGCTTTTTCTTCAATAACTGAAACGCCTTCTCTTGTTCATCCTTCCATTCAAATTTCTTCCCTTTATGCGTTAATGCAGTCAAGGGTTTTGCTATTTTGGAGAAATCTTTGATGAATCTTCTGTAGTAACTAGCCAATCCTAAAAATTGACGTATATGCTTCGGAGTTTTTTGGGGTTTCCCACTTTTCAACGGTTTCGATCTTTGCCGGGTCCACCTGGATACCTTCTTTGTTCACTATGTGACCGAGGAATTGAACTTCTTCCAACCAAAATGCACACTTTGAAAACTTAGCGTACAGTTTTTCTTTCCTCAATACTTCTAGCACTTTTCTCAAATGTTCTTCGTGCTCTTGATCATTCTTTGAGTAAATAAGTATGTCATCAATGAAAACAATGACAAACTTGTCAAGATATGGCCCACACACTCGGTTCATAAGGTCCTTGAACATGGCTGGTGCGTTAGTCAATCCAAACGGCATAACCATAAACTCGTAATGACCATAACGCGTCGTAAAAGCAGTTTTTGGAATATCATCCTCCTTTACTCGCATTTGATGATATCCAGAACATAAATCGATCTTCGAATAAACCGACGAGCCTTGTAGTTGATCAAATAAGTCGTCAATTCTCGGCAGTGGATAGCGGTTTTTGATGGTAAGTTTGTTCAACTCTCTGTAGTCAATACACAACCTAAATGTACCATCTTTCTTCTTGACAAACAAAACAGGAGCTCCCCATGGTGATGTGCTTGGTCGAATGAAACCACGTTCTAATAGTTCTTGCAGTTGGCTTTGCAGTTCTTTCATCTCGTTGGGTGCGAGTCTGTAAAGAGCATGAGCTATTGGTGCAGCTCCTGTTACATGATCTATTTGAAATTTAACATATCGATGTGGAGGTAGTCCCGGTAATTCTTTCGGAAATACATCGGGAAATTCTTTTGCGACAAAAACATCATTGATGCTCTTTTCTTCAGTTTGTACTTTCTCGACATGTGCTAGAACAGCATAGCAACCTTTTCTGATTAGTTTTTGTGCCTTCAAATTACTAATAAGATGTAGCTTCGTGTTGCCCTTTTCTCCATACACCATTAAGGGTTCTCCTTCTTCTTGTACAATGTGAATTGCATTTTTATAACATACGATCTCTGCTTTCACCTTCTTCAGCCCGTCCATGCCAACTATTACATCAAAACTCCCTAACTCTACTGGTATCAAATCAATCTTAAATATTTCGCTACCCAGTTTAATTTCTCGATTCTGGCATATATAATCTGCTGAAATTAATTTACCGTTTGCTAATTCGAGTAAAAACTTACTATCCAACGGCGTCAATGGACAACTTAATTTAGCACAAAAATCTCTACTCATATAGCTTCTATGAAATGTCCCGTTCTTATTGATTAAAAACGTTCCATATTAATTGATTTCGTTGCGAGGTTTTGACCTCTATATGAGACGTTTTTCAAAGACTGCATTCATTTTAAAACAAACCATAACCTTTATTTCATCAATAAAGGTTTAAAAGTTTTACGTAGATTATCAAATAATGATAATCTAAAATATCCTGTTTACACACGACCATTACATAATGGTTTACAATACAAATATGTTACAACAAAATAAGTTTCTTGAATGCAGTTTTTACACAATATCATACAAGCATGGACTCCAAATCTCGTCCTTATTTAAGTATGCGACAGCGGAAGCTCTTAATAATCACCTGAGAATAAACATGCTTTAAAACGTCAACAAAAATGTTGGTGAGTTATAGGTTTAACCTATATATATCAAATCATAATAATAGACCACAAGATTTCATATTTCAATACATATCCCATACATAGAGATAAAAATCATTCATATGGTGAACACCTGGTAACCGACATTAACAAGATGCATATATAAGAATATCCCCATCATTCCGGGACACCCTTCGGATATGATATAAATTTCGAAGTACTAAAGCATCCGGTACTTTGGATGGGGTTTGTTAAGCCCAATAGATCTATCTTTAGGATTCGCGTCAATTAGGGTGTCTGTTCCCTAATTCTTAGATTACCAGACTTAATAAAAAGGGGCATATTCGATTTCGATAATTCAACCATAGAATGTAGTTTCACGTACTTGTGTCTATTTTGTAAATCATTTATAAAACCTGCATGTATTCTCATCCCAAAAATATTAGATTTTAAAAGTGGGACTATAACTCACTTTCACAGATTTTTACTTCGTCGAGAAGTAAGACTTGGCCACTGTTGATTCACGAACCTATAACAATATATACATATATTTTAAAGTATGTTCAAAATATATTTACAACACTTTTAATATATTTTGATGTTTTAAGTTTATTAAGTCAGCTGTCCTCGTTAGTATCCTACAACTAGTTGTCCACAGTTAGATGTACAGAAATAAATCAATAAATATTATCCTGAATCAATCCACGACCCAGTGTATACGTATCTCAGTATTGATCACAACTCAAACTATATATATTTTGGAATCAACCTCAACCCTGTATAGCTAACTCCAACATTCACATATAGAGTGTCTATGGTTGTTCCGAAATATATATAGATGTGTCGACATGATAGGTCGAAACATTGTATACGTGTCTATGGTATCTCAAGATTACATAATATACAATACAAGTTGATTAAGTTATGGTTGGAATAGATTTGTTACCAATTTTCACGTAGCTAAAATGAGAAAAATTATCCAATCTTGTTTTACCCATAACTTCTTCATTTTAAATCCGTTTTGAATGAATCAAATTGCTATGGTTTCATATTGAACTGTATTTTATGAATCTAAACAGAAAAAGTATAGGTTTATAGTCGAAAAAATAAGTTACAAGTCGTTTTTGTAAAGGTAGTCATTTCAGTCGAAAGAACGACGTCTAGATGACCATTTTAGAAAACATACTTCCACTTTGAGTTTAACCATAATTTTTGGATATAGTATCATGTTCATAATAAAAATCATTTTCTCAGAATAACAACTTTTAAATCAAAGTTTATCATAGTTTTTAATTAACTAACCCAAAACAGCCAGCGGTGTTACTACGACGGCGTAAATTCGGTTTTACGGTGTTTTTCGTGTTTCCAGGTTTTAAATCATTAAGTTAGCATATCATATAGATATAGAACATGTGTTTAGTTAATTTTAAAAGTCAAGTTAGAAGGATTAACTTTTGTTTGCGAACAAGTTTAGAATTAACTAAACTATGTTCTAGTGATTACGAGTTTAAACCTTCGAATAAGATAGTTTTATATATATGAATCGAATGATGTTATGAACATCATTACTACCTCAAGTTTAGTAGGTAAACCTACTGGAAGTGACAAGAAATGATCTAGCTTCAAAGGATCTTGGATGGCTTGAAAGTTCTTGAAGTAGGATCATGACACAAAAACAAGTTCAAGTAAGATTTTTGCTCGAATTAAGATAGTTTATAGTTATAGAAATTGAATCAAAGTTTGAATATGAATATTACCTTAAATAAGAAAGATAACCTACTGTATATAATAAAGGTTTCTTGATCTTAGATGATTACTTGGAATGGATTAGAAAGCTTGGAAGTAAATTAGTAAACTTGAAGGGATTTTTGAAGTATTCTTGAAGTGTTCTTCCTATGATGATTATAGCTTGATTCTTGAAGTGATTTTTGATGAAGATGATGATTAACTACTGGAAAAATACGTTCATAATAGTGTGGGTGTGTTGAGAGAGAATTAGAAAGAGATTTGGAAGTGAAATGGAGTGAATGATGAGTGTTAATTGGTGAGTGGTGAGTGGGGTTAAAAGGAGTTCTAGTTAGTTGACTAGCTCATGGTAGAAGTTAAAATTGATTAGTCATACATGACATAATCAAGAGTGGAATCCCATGCTAGTTCCTATTGGTATATACCCATAGTAAGTACGTTTTGAAGCTGTGTATAATACGGGTAAGAATACGACTAGAATTCTTGATGAAAGAAAAGAATGGGAAAGTAACTGTAACCATTTTCGTTAAGTATGAGTGTTTTGATATATGTCTTGAAGTCTTACAAAAGTACTTTAATACATCTAAATACACTACATGTATATACATTTTAACGGAGTCGTTAAGTCATCGTTAGTCGTTACATGTAAGTGTTGTTTTGAAACCTTTAAGTTAACGATCTCAATTAATGTTGTTAACCCATTGTTTATTATATCTAATGAGATGTTAAATTATTATATTATCATGATATTATGATATATTAATATATCTTAATATGATATATATACATTTAAATGTCGTTACAACGATAATCGTTACATATATGTCTCGTTTCGAAATCCTTAAGTTAGTAGTCTTGTTTATATGTATATAACTCATTGTTAATATACTTATGGAGATACTTACTTATCATAATCTCATGTTAACCATATGTATATCCATATATATATCGTCAAGTCGTTTTTACAAGTTTTAACGTTCGTGAATCGCCGGTCAACTTGGGTAGTCAATTGTCTATATGAAACCTATTTCAATTAATCAAGTCTTAACAAGTTTGATTGCTTAACATGTTGGAAACATTTAATCATGTAAATATCAATCTCAATTAATATATATAAACATGGAAAAGTTCGGGTCACTACAGTACCTACCCGTTAAATAAATTTCGTCCCGAAATTTTAAGCTGTTGAAGGTGTTGACGAATCTTCTGGAAATAGATGCGGGTATTTCTTCTTCATCTGATCTTCACGCTCCCAGGTGAACTCGGGTCCTCTACGAGCATTCCATCGAACCTTAACAATTGGTATCTTGTTTTGCTTAAGTCTTTTAACCTCACGATCCATTATTTCGACGGGTTCTTCGATGAATTGGAGTTTTTCATTGATTTGGATTTCATCTAACGGAATAGTGAGATCTTCTTTAGCAAAACATTTCTTCAAATTCGAGACGTGGAAAGTGTTATGTACAGCCGCGAGTTGTTGAGGTAACTCAAGTCGGTAAGCTACTGGTCCGACACGATCAATAATCTTGAATGGTCCAATATACCTTGGATTTAATTTCCCTCGTTTACCAAATCGAACAACGCCTTTCCAAGGTGCAACTTTAAGCATGACCATCTCTCCAATTTCAAATTCTATATCTTTTCTTTTAATGTCAGCATAGCTCTTTTGTCGACTTTGGGCGGTTTTCAACCGTTGTTGAATTTGGATGATCTTCTCGGTAGTTTCTTGTATAATCTCTGGACCCGTAATCTGTCTATCCCCCACTTCACTCCAACAAATCGGAGACCTGCACTTTCTACCATAAAGTGCTTCAAATGGCGCCATCTCGATGCTTGAATGGTAGCTGTTGTTGTAGGAAAATTCTGCTAACGGTAGATGTCGATCCCAACTGTTTCCGAAATCAATAACACATGCTCGTAGCATGTCTTCAAGCGTTTGTATCGTCCTTTCGCTCTGCCCATCAGTTTGTGGATGATAGGCAGTACTCATGTCTAGACGAGTTCCTAATGCTTGCTGTAATGTCTGCCAGAATCTTGAAATAAATCTGCCATCCCTATCAGAGATAATAGAGATTGGTATTCCATGTCTGGAGACGACTTCCTTCAAATACAGTCGTGCTAACTTCTCCATCTTGTCATCTTCTCTTATTGGCAGAAAGTGTGCTGATTTGGTGAGACGATCAACTATTACCCAAATAGTATCAAAACCACCTGCAGTCCTTGGCAATTTAGTGATGAAATCCATGGTAATGTTTTCCCATTTCCATTCTGGGATTTCGGGTTGATGAAGTAGACCTGATGGTTTCTGATGCTCAGCTTTGACCTTAGAACACGTCAAACATTCTCCTACATATTTAGCAACATCGGCTTTCATACCCGGCCACCAAAAATGTTTCTTGAGATCCTTGTACATCTTCCCCGTTCCAGGATGTATTGAGTATCTGGTTTTATGAGCTTCTCTAAGTACCATTTCTCTCATATCTCCAAATCTTGGTACCCAAATCCTTTCAGCCCTATACCGGGTTCCGTCTTCCCGAATATTAAGATGCTTCTCCGATCCTTTGGGTATTTCATCCTTTAAATTTCCTTCTTTTAAAACTCCTTGTTGCGCCTCCTTTATTTGAGTAGTAAGGTTATTATGAATCATTATATTCATAGATTTTACTCGAATGGGTTCTCTGTCCTTCCTGCTCAAGGCATCGGCTACCACATTTGCCTTTCCCGGGTGGTAGCGAATCTCAAAGTCGTAATCATTCAATAATTCAATCCACCTACGCTGCCTCATATTCAGTTGTTTCTGATTAAATATGTGTTGAAGACTTTTGTGGTCGGTATATATAATACTTTTGACCCCATATAAGTAGTGCCTCCAAGTCTTTAATGCAAAAACAACCGCGCCTAATTCCAAATCATGCGTCGTATAATTTTGTTCGTGAATCTTCAATTGTCTAGACGCATAAGCAATCACCTTCGTTCGTTGCATTAATACACAACCGAGACCTTGCTTTGATGCGTCACAATAAATCACAAAATCATCATTCCCTTCAGGCAATGACAATATAGGTGCCGTAGTTAGCTTTTTCTTCAATAACTGAAACGCTTTCTCTTGTTCATCATTCCATTCAAATTTCTTCCCTTTATGCGTTAATGCAGTCAAGGGTTTTGCTATTCTGGAAAAGTCTTGGATGAACCTTCTGTAGTAACCAGCTAGTCCTAAAAACTGGCGTATGTGTTTCGGAGTTTTCGGGGTTTCCCACTTTTCAACAGTTTCTATCTTTGCCGGATCCACCTTAATACCTTCTTTGTTCACTATGTGACCGAGGAATTGAACTTCTTCCAACCAAAATGCACACTTTGAAAACTTAGCGTACAATTCTTCCTTCCTCAATACTTCTAACACCTTTCTCAAATGTTCACCGTGTTCTTGGTCATTCTTTGAGTAAATAAGTATGTCATCAATGAAAACAATGACAAACTTGTCAAGGTATGGTCCACACACTCGGTTCATAAGGTCCATGAACACAGCTGGTGCATTAGTTAAACCAAACGGCATGACCATAAACTCGTAATGACCGTAACGTGTTCTGAAAGCAGTCTTTGGAATATCATCTTCTTTCACCCGCATTTGATGATACCCGGAACGTAAGTCAATCTTTGAATAAACAGACGAGCCTTGTAGTTGATCAAATAAGTCGTCGATTCTCGGTAGTGGGTAGCGGTTCTTGATGGTAAGTTTGTTCAACTCTCGGTAGTCGATACACAACCTGAATGTACCATCTTTCTTCTTAACAAACAAAACAGGAGCTCCCCACGGTGATGTGCTTGGTCGAATGAAACCACGCTCTAAAAGTTCTTGTAATTGGCTTTGCAGTTCTTTCATCTCGCTGGGTGCGAGTCTGTAAGGAGCACGAGCTATTGGTGCAGCTCCTGGTACAAGATCTATTTGAAATTCAACGGATCGCTGTGGGGGTAATCCCGGTAATTCTTTCGGAAATACATCGGGAAATTCTTTTGCAATGGGAACATCATTGATGCTCTTTTCTTCAGTTTGTACTTTCTCGACGTGTGCTAGAACAGCATAGCAACCTTTTCTTATTAGTTTTTGTGCCTTCAAATTACTAATAAGATGTAGCTTCGTGTTGCCCTTTTCTCCGTACACCATTAAGGGTTTTCCTTTTTCTCGTATAATGCGAATTGCATTTTTGTAACAAACGATCTCTGCTTTCACTTCTTTCAACCAGTCCATACCGATTATCACATCAAAACTCCCTAACTCTACTGGTATCAAATCAATCTTAAATGTTTCGCTAACCAGTTTAATTTCTCGATTCCGACATATATTATCTGCTGAAATTAATTTACCATTTGCTAATTCGAGTAAAAATTTACTATCCAAAGGCGTCAATGGACAACTTAATTTAGCACAAAAATCTCTACTCATATAGCTTCTATCCGCACCCGAATCAAATAAAACGTAAGCAGATTTATTGTCAATAAGAAACGTACCCGTAACAAGCTCCGGGTCTTCCTGTGCCTCTGCCGCATTAATATTGAAAACTCTTCCACGACCTTGTCCATTCGTGTTCTCCTGGTTCGGGCAATTTCTAATAATGTGGCCCGGTTTTCCACATTTATAACAAACTACATTGGCATAACTTGCTCCGACACTACTTGCTCCGCCATTACTCGTTCCGACACCATTTGTTCCTTTCGTTCTATTAACCCCTGGTCCGTAGACCTCACACTTCGCCGCGCTATGACCATTTCTTTTACACTTGTTGCAAAATTTGGTGCAGAACCCCGAGTGATTCTTTTCACACCTTTGGCATAGCTGCTTCTGATTGTTGTTGTTGTTGCGGTTATTATTGTTGTTGGGATGATTGTTGTAGTTGCTGTTGTTGTTGTTGTTGTTGTTGTTGGGCCGTTTGTTGTAGTTGCGATTGATGTTGCGATTGTTGGGATAATTGTTGCGATTATTGTTGTAATTGCTGTTGTTGTTGTATTGGTGATTCTTATCACCGTTTTCCTCCCACTTTCTTTTGACTTGCTTCACATTGGCCTCTTCAGCAGTCTGTTCTTTAATTCTTTCTTCAATCTGGTTCACTAGTTTGTGAGCCATTCTACATGCCTGTTGTATGGAGGCGGGCTCGTGTGAACTTATATCTTCTTGGATTCTTTCCGGTAATCCTTTCACAAACGCGTCGATCTTCTCTTCCTCATCTTCGAATGCTCCCGGACACAATAGGCACAATTCTGTGAATCGTCTTTCATACGTGGTAATATCAAATCCTTGGGTTCGTAACCCTCTAAGTTCTGTCTTGAGCTTATTGACCTCGGTTCTGGGACGGTACTTCTCGTTCATCAAGTGCTTGAATGCTGACCACGGTAGTGCGTACGCATCATCTTGTCCCACTTGCTCTAGATAGGTATTCCACCATGTTAACGCAGAACCTGTGAAGGTATGCGTAGCGTACTTCACTTTGTCCTCTTCAGTACACTTACTTATGGCAAACACCGATTCGACCTTCTCGGTCCACCGTTTCAATCCGATCGGTCCTTCGGTTCCATCAAATTCCAAAGGTTTGCAGGCAGTGAATTCTTTGTAGGTGCATCCTACACGATTTCCTGTACTGCCAGATCCAAGGTTATTGTTGGTATATAGCGCAGCCTGTACTGCAGCTATGTTTGAAGCTAGAAAAGTACGGAATTCCTCTTCATTCATATTCACAGTGTGTCGAGTAGTCGGTGCCATTTCCTTCAAAATAGTTAAATGGAACAAGTTAATCATACAGAATATTAAGAGTAGTTAATAGTATTTCGTAGCATAATATGAACTCATTTATAAAAGCTTTTTCTTCATATTAGCGTTTTATAAGTTTAAATTCGGGTAGTACCTACCCGTTAAGTTCATACTTAGTAGCTAATATACAATTCAACTACTACAATTCTATATGAAAAACAGATTGTAATAATATTTCGCGTTCAAACTTTTACACAATATTTTACAAACTTACAATACCACTTATTTTACATATAGCATGAAATATAGCACACAATAAATTTGATACAAGATGGTTGTGAAGATAATTCTAGCTAGTACACAAGTCGTTCAGCAAAGGCAATAAATACACGTAATTCATACATCCAGAAACAAGTCATGCATTCTGGTTTTACTAGGATTACTTCCCATCCTTGGTCTTGTGGAACATAACCGTTATGGCTGTTGATAAGACAGCGTGTTGTAACGTCGTCAAAGGGACGAGGGTTACGTAATGACCAACAGTCTCGTAATAACCTAAAAACCTCATTTCTTACCCCAATTACCGACTCCGTCACTTGAGGGAACGTTTTGTTTAATAGTTGTAGCCCGATGTTCTTGTTCTCACTTTGGTGAGAAGCGAACATTACTAACCCGTAAGCATAACATGCTTCTTTATGTTGCATGTTAGCCGCTTTTTCTAAATCACGAAGTCCTATATTTGGATATACTGAGTCAAAATAATTTCTTAACCCGTTGCGTAAAATAGCATTTGGGTTCCCCGCAATATATGCGTCAAAGTAAACACATCGTAACTTATGGATTTCCCAATGTGATATCCCCCATCTTCCGAACGAAAGCCTTTTATAAACCAAATCATTCTTGGAACGTTCTTCGAATGTCTTACAAACTGATCTCGCCTTAAATAGTTGTGCCGAGGAGTTCTGACCAACTCTAGACAAGATTTCATCAATCATGTCTCCGGGTAGGTCTCTTAAAATATTGGGTTGTCTATCCATTTTGTGTTTTTATACTGTAAAATAGACAAGAGTTAGATTCATAAAAAAATACTTATTAATACAAGCAATTTTTACATATATCATAAAGCATAAGCACACTATATTACATATATTACACCACACGAATACAACTATCTTATTCCGACTCGCTTGTTTCTTCTTCTTTGGTTTTGGTTCGTTTTCCCAAGTTTCTAGGGATATATGATGTTCCCCTAATACGAGCCGTTATTTTCCACATTGGTTTAGAAAAACCTGGTGGTTTAGAGGTTCCCGGGTCATTGTTACAACTTAAGGACTTCGGGGGTTGACGATACATATAAAGTTCATCGGGGTTGGAATTAGATTTCTCTATTTTTATGCCCTTTCCCTTATTATTTTCTTTTGCCTTTTTAAATTCAGTTGGGGTAATTTCTATAACATCATCGGAATTCTCGTCGGAATCCGATTCATCGGAGAATTGGTAATCCTCCCAATATTTTGCTTCCTTAGCGGAAACACCATTGACCATAATTAACCTTGGTCGGTTGGTTGAGGATTTTCTTTTACTTAACCGTTTTATTATTTCCCCCACCGGTTCTATTTCTTCATCCGGTTCCGATTCTTCTTCCGATTCCGATTCTTCTTCTGGTTCCGACTCTTCTTCCGGTTCCTCTTCGGGAACTTGTGAATCAGTCCACGAATCATTCCAATTTACATTTGACTCTTCATTATTATTAGGTGAGTCAATGGGACTTGTTCTAGAGGTAGACATCTATCACATAATATCAAACGCGTTAAGAGATTAATATATCACATAATATTCACATGTTAAAAATATATAGTTTCTAACAAAATTTGTTAAGCAATCATTTTTCAAGTAACCACGGTCGAAGTCCAGACTCACTAATGCATCCTAACAAACTACATAAGACACACTAATGCAAAATTCTGGTTCTCTAAGACCAACGCTCTGATACCAACTGAAATGTCCCGTTCTTATTGATTAAAAACGTTCCATATTAATTGATTTCGTTGCGAGGTTTTGACCTCTATATGAGACGTTTTTCAAAGACTGCATTCATTTTAAAACAAACCATAACCTTTATTTCATCAATAAAGGTTTAAAAGTTTTACGTAGATTATCAAATAATGATAATCTAAAATATCCTGTTTACACACGACCATTACATAATGGTTTACAATACAAATATGTTACAACAAAATAAGTTTCTTGAATGCAGTTTTTACACAATATCATACAAGCATGGACTCCAAATCTCGTCCTTATTTAAGTATGCGACAGCGGAAGCTCTTAATAATCACCTGAGAATAAACATGCTTTAAAACGTCAACAAAAATGTTGGTGAGTTATAGGTTTAACCTATATATATCAAATCATAATAATAGACCACAAGATTTCATATTTCAATACATATCCCATACATAGAGATAAAAATCATTCATATGGTGAACACCTGGTAACCGACATTAACAAGATGCATATATAAGAATATCCCCATCATTCCGGGACACCCTTCGGATATGATATAAATTTCGAAGTACTAAAGCATCCGGTACTTTGGATGGGGTTTGTTAAGCCCAATAGATCTATCTTTAGGATTCGCGTCAATTAGGGTGTCTGTTCCCTAATTCTTAGATTACCAGACTTAATAAAAAGGGGCATATTCGATTTCGATAATTCAACCATAGAATGTAGTTTCACGTACTTGTGTCTATTTTGTAAATCATTTATAAAACCTGCATGTATTCTCATCCCAAAAATATTAGATTTTAAAAGTGGGACTATAACTCACTTTCACAGATTTTTACTTCGTCGAGAAGTAAGACTTGGCCACTGTTGATTCACGAACCTATAACAATATATACATATATTTTAAAGTATGTTCAAAATATATTTACAACACTTTTAATATATTTTGATGTTTTAAGTTTATTAAGTCAGCTGTCCTCGTTAGTATCCTACAACTAGTTGTCCACAGTTAGATGTACAGAAATAAATCAATAAATATTATCTTGAATCAATCCACGACCCAGTGTATACGTATCTCAGTATTGATCACAACTCAAACTATATATATTTTGGAATCAACCTCAACCCTGTATAGCTAACTCCAACATTCACATATAGAGTGTCTATGGTTGTTCCGAAATATATATAGATGTGTCGACATGATAGGTCGAAACATTGTATACGTGTCTATGGTATCTCAAGATTACATAATATACAATACAAGTTGATTAAGTTATGGTTGGAATAGATTTGTTACCAATTTTCACGTAGCTAAAATGAGAAAAATTATCCAATCTTGTTTTACCCATAACTTCTTCATTTTAAATCCGTTTTGAATGAATCAAATTGCTATGGTTTCATATTGAACTGTATTTTATGAATCTAAATAGAAAAAGTATAGGTTTATAGTCTGAAAAATAAGTTACAAGTCGTTTTTGTAAAGGTAGTCATTTCAGTCGAAAGAACGACGTCTAGATGACCATTTTAGAAAACATACTTCCACTTTGAGTTTAACCATAATTTTTGGATATAGTTTCATGTTCATAATAAAAATCATTTTCTCAGAATAACAACTTTTAAATCAAAGTTTATCATAGTTTTTAATTAACTAACCCAAAACAGCCAGCGGTGTTACTACGACGGCGTAAATTCGGTTTTACGGTGTTTTTCGTGTTTCCAGGTTTTAAATCATTAAGTTAGCATATCATATAGATATAGAACATGTGTTTAGTTAATTTTAAAAGTCAAGTTAGAAGGATTAACTTTTGTTTGCGAACAAGTTTAGAATTAACTAAACTATGTTATAGTGATTACGAGTTTAAACCTTCGAATAAGATAGTTTTATATATATGAATCGAATGATGTTATGAACATCATTACTACCTCAAGTTTAGTAGGTAAACCTACTGGAAGTGACAAGAAATGATCTAGCTTCAAAGGATCTTGGATGGCTTGAAAGTTCTTGAAGTAGGATCATGACACAAAAACAAGTTCAAGTAAGATTTTTGCTCGAATTAAGATAGTTTATAGTTATAGAAATTGAATCAAAGTTTGAATATGAATATTACCTTGAATAAGAAAGATAACCTACTGTATATAACAAAGGTTTCTTGATCTTAGATGATTACTTGGAATGGATTAGAAAGCTTGGAAGTAAATTAGTAAACTTGAAGGGATTTTTGAAGTATTCTTGAAGTGTTCTTCCTATGATGATTATAGCTTGATTCTTGAAGTGATTTTTGATGAAGATGATGATTAACTACTGGAAAAATACGTTCATAATAGTGTGGGTGTGTTGAGAGAGAATTAGAAAGAGATTTGGAAGTGAAATGGAGTGAATGATGAGTGTTAATTGGTGAGTGGTGAGTGGGGTTAAAAGGAGTTCTAGTTAGTTGACTAGCTCATGGTAGAAGTTAAAATTGATTAGTCATACATGACATAATCAAGAGTGGAATCCCATGCTAGTTTCTATTGGTATATACCCATAGTAAGTACGTTTTGAAGCTGTGTATAATACGGGTAAGAATACGACTAGAATTCTTGATGAAAGAAAAGAATGGGAAAGTAACTGTAACCATTTTCGTTAAGTATGAGTGTTTTGATATATGTCTTGAAGTCTTACAAAAGTACTTTAATACATCTAAATACACTACATGTATATACATTTTAACGGAGTCGTTAAGTCATCGTTAGTCGTTACATGTAAGTGTTGTTTTGAAACCTTTAAGTTAACGATCTCAATTAATGTTGTTAACCCATTGTTTATTATATCTAATGAGATGTTAAATTATTATATTATCATGATATTATGATATATTAATATATCTTAATATGATATATATACATTTAAATGTCGTTACAACGATAATCGTTACATATATGTCTCGTTTCGAAATCCTTAAGTTAGTAGTCTTGTTTATATGTATATAACTCATTGTTAATATACTTATGGAGATACTTACTTATCATAATCTCATGTTAACCATATGTATATCCATATATATATCGTCAAGTCGTTTTTACAAGTTTTAACGTTCGTGAATCGCCGGTCAACTTGGGTAGTCAATTGTCTATATGAAACCTATTTCAATTAATCAAGTCTTAACAAGTTTGATTGCTTAACATGTTGGAAACATTTAATCATGTAAATATCAATCTCAATTAATATATATAAACATGGAAAAGTTCGGGTCACTACATTCTATCCGCACCCGAATCAAATAAAACATAAGCAGATTTATTGTCAATAAGAAACGTACCCGTAACAAGCTCCGGGTCTTCCTGTGCCTCTGCCGCATTAATATTGAAAACTCTTCCGCGGCCTTGTCCATTTGTGTTCTCCTGGTTCGGGCAATTTCTAATAATGTGGCCCGATTTTCCACATTTATAACAAACTACATTGGCATAACTTGCTCCGACACTACTTGCTCCACCATTACTCGTTCAAATACCATTTGTTTGTGATGACCCAGGAATTTTCGACCAAATTTAAACATAATCTTTATATGATTTCGATACGATAAGCAAAGTATGTAATGTTGAGTCTAGAAAACATTGGAACGATGTTCATATATTCAATTGACCTTCGACTGCTCTCGACGATTTACGAACAATTAATTGTAAATATATATGTGTGTATGTATATATAAATAATAATTCGAAATATAATTTGAGATATTATATGTTGTTGTTATTAAAAATTAATAAAATAAAAATAGGGTATTATAATAATTATTATTTAAAATATATCTATATATACAAATAAAGTATGTTGAAAATAAATATTTAATGATTGTAATACTCGTTTGATGTCCCAATTGATATTAAGCAAGTTTAATTCAAAATTATATGATTTTAAAATAAACGGTGATCCGAAAATGAGTTATATAAGTTATAGTCTTATTAAAGGTATATTTAGGATCTAATTATTTAATTTTAACACTTTTTATATTTTACTCATAAATGAGAAGGACAATTGATGTACTTTTTATTTATTAAATTAATGACTAAATTTTATACCATAATGACCTAAATAAATAAAGGCATTTAATTTAAAAGTTTGGGATTTTTCTGAGACCTTTTTATCCGCCACTGATTTAACAACCGGGTACAATATAATATCATAATAAGAGTGCCGGTAGATTTTCACGGGTTGCTCTTAAGTGAATTATCACATGTCCTTTATTATTATTAAATTATTATTATTACTATATTTGGGATTGAGATTGAGATTCACGGGTATAATTATCTGTATTACATGAGTGCTTAATTTGTTTTCTGTTATTTGTCTTTTTTCATGTATCACAAGTCTCACAGTTCATGATCGAATATTGTTTATCTCTTTTCCAACATGTTAACTTTATGTGATATTATATTTATTATATTATTATTAATATTATAATTATAATTATTATTAATATGTGAGTGTGATTTACTGTGTTTTTTTTTGCAATATAAATTATATACATACAGTGCATGATACACTCACCACTTGCTCACTTTTGTTCCAAATCATCACCATCCCACGTACTTGATTGCAATCTATAATGTATAATTGCTTTTAATTTGCAAGTTGGATTTTTTATTTATTTTATTTTGCTTTTCAAACTCTCTCTCTCTTATATATATATATATATATATATATATATATATATATATATATATATATATATATATATATAACATATAGATAGAGATTATAGTTAGAGATATGCAGCACTCTCTTTCTCTTTCTCTTATCATGAACAACCACCACCAAGATCATCTTCAACCTCGATCACTACCGCCACCACTTTCGGCAATCAACACCATCATCTATATTTATATATGCATATACCCATACATGAAAAACAAGACTTATACAATTATCCTATAAACCATTTAACTGTTGCAACTACTGCTACACTACTGCTATTAATAGGTTCTATTTTAAACCGTCAAAACACCACCATTATATTAATATTACTGCTACCGCTGGCCAGTTCTGTTTCGATCAGTCAACCACCTCAAACCTCCCACAAACCTGCAAATAATGTTCAAATTGTTGCTGCTACAGTCGCTGTAAAAACCCAAAACAACCTTCACGCTATTTTTTTTTTGTGTGCTTCTATCGCGAACATGATGAAGATGGTGAACAATGAGCGAGATTTCAAGAATGATGATGATTATAATGATAACGAGATTAAGTTGTGAAGATGATGTTATGATTAAGGTTATGATTAAGATTATGATTATAATCCATGATTTTATGTGAAAATTATGATGATAAATGATATCATGATATATGATGATCGATGTTGTAAAAAAAAAAATGATTATAATGTTAAGGTAAGGATTCACAATGAATATAGAGATTATGATGTTAACAATGATGAGTTGATATAGTTAGGATGAAGGTATAGATGATTATTTTTGATGATGATGAATAGTTCTGGGTTTGGTATATTGAGGAAGAAGACGAAACAGAAATGAGGGTTAAATAAATTTAGGAACCAATTAAATCATAAAAACAGAAGACAGATCAGTGGTTAGGGTGTTGTCAGACTAACAAGAGGTCTTGAGTTCGAATCTGGGCGGCTGCAAATTATTATTTTCTTTCTTTTTACAAAAGAAAATGTCTGGATAGATGGGCCAGTTGGGCTGATTATTTAATAACGGAATTGGGCTTGTTAGATGGCTAAATAGACTACTATATTGTGGGCTGTTGATAAAAACCCACTTAGTTCTTAATCAGTCACATAAGACATAAAGGAATTTAAGGAGCTAAATAATTCAGAAAGTACCAAACAGCTTACTGGTTGGGAGTGTTGATATGTTAGCGAGAGGTTGCGGGTTCGAACCCAGCTAAGTGCATTTATTTTTAGAAAGGCTTTTGGAGGTAGTTTTCTAAACCAAAAATTATTATTTTTATTATTATTGTTATTATTATTAGAATTATAATTATTATTATCATTATCATAATTAAAAGTATTATAACTATTATCATAATTATTATTCTTATAAGTATTATTATTATTATTATTATTATTATTATTATTATTATTATTATTATTATTATTATTATTATTATTATTATTATTACTAATAAAAATTATCATTTATGTTACTAAAAGTATCATTTTTATTAAAGACTATCATTTTTTTGTTAAAAATAGCATTTTTATTAATAGTAGTATCATTATTTTTATCATAACAACTATTATTATTATTATAAAAAGAAACAACTTTATGGTTATTATTATTAATATTATCAAATAACTATTAGTTATATAAACCTATACTTAATACATATAATATAACTATATTTTTATTTATTAAAGTGCATAAAATGAATACATTTACGAAACATATAAGTTTGTAATGTAAAATGATATCATTAATAAATATATATAAATTTATTCGATTACAACCATATGTGTTTATATATATATATATATATATATATATATATATATATATATATATATATATATATATATATATATATATATTATATATATATATATATATATATATATATATATATATATATATATATATATATATATATATATATATATAGGTTCGTGAATTCGGGGCCAACCCTGCATTTGTTCAATATGTATTTTTACTACAAAATACATTAGGTGAGTTTCATTTGCCTTTTTACCCTTTATATTTTTGGGCTGAGAATACATGCGCAATTTTTATAAATGTTTTACGAAATAGACACAAGTAATCGAAACTACATTCTATGGCTGGATTATTAAACTGAATATGCCCCTTTTTAGTCTGGTAATCTAAGAATTAGGGAACAGACACCCTAATTGACGCGAACTCTAAAGATAGATCTATCGGGCCCAACAAGCCCCATCCAAAGTACCGGATGCTTTAGTACTTCGAAATTTATATCATGTCCGAAGGAGGATCCCAGAATGATGGGGATATTTTTATATGCATATTGTGAATGTCGATTACCAGGTGTTCAATCCATATGAATGATATTTTGTCTCTATGCATGGGACGTATATTTATGAGAACTGAATATAGAAATCTTGTGGTCTATTAAAATGATGATAATGGTTATTTATGTTAAACTAATGAACTCACCAACCTTTTGGTTGATACTTTAAAGCATGTTTATTCTCAGGTACGAAAGAAATCTTCCGCTGTGCATTTGTTCATTTTAGGGATATTACTTGGAGTCATTCATGACATATTTCAAAAGACGTTGCATTCGAGTCATTGAGTTCATCAAGATTAATATTAAGTCAATTATAGTTAGATATATTATGAAATGGTATGCATTCCGTCAACTTTCGATGTAATGAAATATTGTCTTTTCAAAAACGAATGCAATGTTTGTAAAATGTATTATATAGAGGTCAAGTACCTCGTGATGAAATCAACTATTGTGAATCATTTATGATCGATACGGACTTCGTCCGGATGGATTAGGACGGGTCCTTTTAGTTGGTATCAGAGCGGTGGTCTTAGCGAACCAGGTCTTGCATTAGTGTGTCTAATTGATAGTCGTTAGGATGCATTAGTGAGTCTGGACTTCGACCGTGTCTGCATGTCAAAAGTTTTGCTTATCATTTTTGTCGAAAATCGTCTGCTTATCATCCTTAGGAAATTACCTGCTCATTATTCTTAGTCTAGACACATCTTATTGCATTGATTGCATGATTAGTGTATAGACAAAATTCATATCTTAACATATCTGCTAATTCATATCTTAGCGTATCTATTATTGTTACCTTTGCCTGACAGCTACCGTAGATTTCTCCGTAACTTATGGGATTTTAGTATTATATATGCATATGTAAATTATGTATTGCAGGGTACTAATCTACATCCTATAATCTATTTCTTATCGAAAATCCTTCATCTGATTGTACGAGATGAATCCCTCAACCAGTTCGAATTCCTCGGATTTCAACAGCTATTTCGATATAGAGTTTCACCTAAGCTCCGAAAGCAGTGTCACCAGAATGAATCAACCAATTCATCTGATGGTTTCGTAGTCGACTTAACCGATGAGATGAGAAGAAGGCGATCCTTTCCATCAACCAACTTCACCTCTTGGTGAAGAACCTGAAGCACTTACCGGCGAACCTATCCGTAACACCATTTTCACCCTCATTTCCCGAATATCTCGCCACAACTATATCATAACTCAGATTCTAAACCTTATTCATCCACTCATTCCTATCGACGATCATCCCGGAATAATGGAAGAAGTCAACGAGCTTTGCGCTCGAGTAATCAATTTGGAGAATATGGTGCAAAATTTACCAGCTTCAGCAACATCACCGGCACCAACAGTACCATCAATAACAGCACCTGTATCATCAACAATCCTTGCCTCAATATCACATTCTCTACCACGAGCATAATCATCGTTCTACGTATCGTTCTATCTATTTTATCTTCGTTCGGCATGGCGATCATGTAATCTCTAATGTTTTATAGATTATGTATCTTAGTTCTGACGGTAAATTAAATGAGATTAATACTATATTAACTCATTAAATCTATAATTACATCTGAAGAAAATGTATATTTAAGTATGTTTTCATAAAGATTATAATTAAAAATTCTTTTGTACAAACTGTTAATGATGAAAATATTTTAACGGGTAGGTAATACCCGAGGAATATTTAGATTTCATATTAATAAGTTACATTGTACATTCTTCGAAACAGTCATTTACTATCCTATTTACAACCACCGTTATATGTATCCGTTCACCGCAGAATAACCATTTTCATTCAATTTCATATTTGGATTTTGATCTATCAGAATCCAACAAGTGGCATAATGAAGAAAACATTGGATAAAATAAAATTTGTTAGAAATAAACAAATTAACTACAAAAATTTTATTAAGAATACACGCTAACTGTTCCAGCTAACTGATCCTAGCTAACTGATTACATTTCATTTATCGCAATTTATCTATCGCAATTTAATTATCGCAATTTTAATTCTCGCAATTTTATTTATCGTCATGTAATTTCTGTTATTTACGTTACGCACTTTATTTATCGTTATTTAATTTCTGTTATTATTTTACGCACTTTCAATATCGGGACACGTATACAAGGTTTTGACATAACATATCGACGCATATATATATTTTATTTGGAATAACCATAGACACTCTATATGCAGTAATGATCGAGTTCTCTATACAGGGTTGAGGTTGATTCTATAATAATATATATACTTTCAGTTGTGATCGAGTCTGAGACATGTACACGGGTCACGATATGTATTAATTAATTCGAATATTATATATTAAACTATATATGAATTATTGGACTGTCAACTGTGGACTATCGAATGAGGACTAATAACATTGGACAATTAAAATGAATTAAAATATTGATTATAACATATGAAACTAAACAATTCTTCAAGTTTGACACTTGATATCATCTTAAACCTCATTTGTATCTTGACGATTACAATCTGCGATTCAAACCTTTCATAATTCTTGAAAAAACTTTAATCGATAGGATGAACCAACCGCACTCCATCTACGGAAGAAGAAAGATTGATGCATATAGTTATGCACCTGAAAACACTCGGAACTTGAGTAAACGTTTAACACGTATCTGTGCTAACTCCTTTGGCATTGTTATTACCAAAAAATAACTTTGCAATCCCTTTCCAAAGTAGCCAATTTTGCCACAGCTTCAACAAGTCAGCTTCAACTTTTCGTTCAGAACAACCTCATTATAACCTTGATATATATGCGTGCTCTTTTATTGTTACCGGGGAACCATTTATATTCCACCATATTACCAGCAGATGTACCAGCAACCTCGTCGCTCTTTGGTTTAAACCTCTCCGACAAATCACTAAATTTATCTATTGAAGTCTCATCGTGTACTCATACGCATCTTGTAACAAGAATTGCCATACCAATTACCGAGAATCAGTAAATTTGTATTATGAGTCTCGCAACGTTTCCACATCAACAGTTATATGTATCCATATAATATTTATCTCTTAGAATTATGATCTTCCATTCTGAAATTCTGAAAAGCACCCCGTCTGCGAATTAATGCTCTGAATTTTGAAAAGTTGAATGAAGTAACAAAAACTATAAACGACCTCAACAGCCAAAAATTGATGATAAAGAATTGTATGTTGGCAAGTTCAGAAAAAGTTTGAAACTGAAAAACTGATTGAGCAAACTACAAAGGAGTCTCTGAACAAGTCACAAGGACTAAACTTGTACATTAAGAATCCTGATGATTCTGTATCCGATGAAATCTTTAGAAAATATCTTGCTCTGTACTCATGATAAATCTTGTGGAAAAATCTTTCTTCATCAACCTTCGATCTTAGAAATTCTAAAATATCATCATAAATATCTTCAATATTTCTGAAGATATTTTCATAAATATTCTTGTCCGAAATTATTCATCTCTTCGTGCTATCTATGTTACGTCATCAAGGAAACTGTTTTAGTTCAAAAAAAAAAAAAAATTCTGAAAAGTTCAAACTTAAAATATGAATGATATTGAAGTAGTGTGGGGAACTGAAGCATGAGTTAGTATAATATAATGACATTTGATCAACGTGATTATATTACAGTAAGTCATGTTGAGTTTCTAATGGAACGTGATGATTCACATATCATATCGTCATCATGTGTTATGTTACATAACTCTTTCATTCTGATTAACTTCTGAACATATCAAGAAAATATATTCTTGATAGTTCTATTCTCAATGATTCTGATAGTTTGACAAATCAAATCGTACGATTACGTTCTTTCTTGGTTAGAACATTAAGTTCATTCGAAAACTCCGTACTTATGAATTCTGGACCGTTGCTCGCTTTACTAGAGGTCGAGAGAATAATAAAAAGGCAAAGAGATCCAAAATATAAGAGGAAATATAAAGCCCAATAACAACACAGAGGTTACAAACCCTGGATATTAATATGAATAGCAATATAATGACACGGTAGAATTAAGAATAGTATCACCCCGAGGTAATAATATAAGTAAACAGATTTTCTGGTGGAAGATTGAAAAGAAGGATGACAGAAATGATAATTAGGAAAATACCAAGGATTAGAATGGGATTAAGCATTTTCATAATCTTTTGGATGTATGAATTAAGAAAGAAAGTATAGGAATGGTGAGAATAATGGAACGGAAGAGCTTAATTTATTATAGAGATGTCAGACAGGGTAATCGAGGCAGATCACCGTATTTAATTATAGAGATCTTAATTTTCTTATTCGTCGAAGAATAAAATCTTTTAGATTTCGAAAATTTTCTTTATATCCCTTGAATTCCAGAATTCAACCAAGACAACGTCAAAAGTTAAAACGAAACTTCATTTATTCATTTCACTCTTTTGTGATAGCTTCATTCGTGCTCTTCGAATAATCGAATTATTTTATCTGTATTATTCAATAATCATAAAACTCTATTTATCAGCTCATATTCGTCAGAAAAACATATTTATTGTTAGCCATGATGACCTCACTCAAATTTCGGGACGAAATTTCTTTAACGGGTAGGTACTGTGATGACCCGGGAATTTTCGACCAAATTTAAACATAATCTTTATATGATTTCGATACGATAAGCAAAGTATGTAATGTTGAGTCTAGAAAACATTGGAACGATGTTTATATATTCAACTGACCTTCGACTGCTCTCGACGATTCACGAACAATTAATTGTAAATAGATATGTGTGTATGTATATATAAATAATAATTCGAAATATAATTTGAGATATTATATGTTGTTGTTATTAAAAATTAATAAAATAAAAAAAGGGTATTATAATAATTATTATTTAAAATATATCTATATATACAAATAAAGTATGTTGAAAATAAATATTTAATGATTGTAATACTCGTTTGATGTCCCGATTGATATTAAGAAAATTTAATTCAAACTTATATGATTTTAAAATAAACGGTGATCCGAAAATGAGTTATATAAGTTATAGTCTTATTAAAGGTATATTTAGGATCTAATTATTTAATTTTAACACTTTTTATATTTTACTCATAAATGAGAAGAATAATTGATGTACTTTTTATTTATTAAATTAATGACTAAATTTTATACCATAATGACCTAAATAAATAAAGACATTTAATTTAAAAGTTTGGGATTTTTCTGAGACCTTTTTATCCGCAACTGATTTAACAACCGGGTACAATATAATATCATAATAAGAGTGTCGGTAGATTTTCACGGGTTGCTCTTAAGTGAATTATCACATGTCCTTTATTATTATTAAATTATTATTATTACTATATTTGGGATTGAGATTGAGATTCACGGGGTATAATTATTTGTATTACATGAGTGCTTAATTTGTTTTCTATTATTTGTCTTTGTTCATGTATCACAAGTCTCACAGTTCATGATCGAATATTGTTTATCTCTTTTCCAACATGTTAACTTTATGTGATATTATATTTATTATATTATTATTAATATTATAATTATAATTATTATTAATATGTGAGTGTGATTTACTGTGTTTGTTTTTACAATATAAATTATATATATACAGTGCATGATACACTCACCACTTGCTCACTTTTGTTCCAAATCATCACCATCCCACGTACTTGATTGCAATCTATAATGTATAATTGCTTTTAATTTGCAAGTAGGATTTTTTATTTATTTTATTTTGCTTTTCAAACTCTCTTATATATATATATATATATATATATATATATATATATATATATATATATATATATATATATATATATATATATATATATATATATATATATATATATATATATATATATATTTTTAACATATAGATAGAGATTATAGTTAGAGATATGCAGCACTCTCTTTCTCTTTCTCTTATCATGAACAACCACCACCAAGATCATCTTCAACCTCGATCACTACCGCCACCACTTTCGGCAATCAACACCATCATCTATATTTATATATGCATATACCCATACATGAAAAACAAGACTTATACAATTACCCTATAAACCATTTAACTGTTGCAACTACTGCTACACTACTGCTATTAATAGGTTCTATTTTAAACCGTCAAAACACCACCATTATATTAATATTACTGCTACCGCTGGCCAGTTCTGTTTCGATCAGTCAACCACCGCAAACCTCCCACAAACCTGAAAATAATGTTCAAATTATTGCTGCTACAGTCGCTGTAAAAACCCAACACAACCTTCACGCTATATTTTTTTTTTATGTGCTTCTATCGCGAACATGATGAAGATGGTGAACAATGAGCGAGATTTCAAGAATGATGATGATTATAATGATAACGAGATGAAGTTGTGAAGATGATGTTATGATTAAGGTTATGATTAAGATTATGATTATAATCCATGATTTTATGTGAAAATTATGATGATAAATGATATCATGATATATGATGATAGATGTTGTAAAAAAAAATGATTATAATGTTAAGGTAAGGATTCACAATGAATATAGAGATTATGATGTTAACAATGATGAGTTGATATAGTTAGGATGAAGGTATAGATGATTATTTTTGATGATGATGAATAGTTCTGGGTTTGGTATATTGAGGAAGAAGATGAAATAGAAATGAGGGTTAAATAAATTTAGGAACCAATTAAATCATAAAAACAGAAGACAGATCAGTGGTTTGGGTGTTGTCAGACTAACAAGAGGTCTTGAGTTCGAATCTGGGCGGCTGCAAATTATTATTTTCTTTCTTTTTACAAAAGAAACTGTCTGGATAGATGGGCCAGTTGGGCTGATTATTTAATAACAGAATTAGGCTTGTTAGATGGCTAAATAGACTACTATATTGTGGGATGTTGATAAAAACCCACTTAGTTCTTAATCAGTCACATAAGACATAAAGGAATTTAAGGAGCTAAATAATTCAGAAAGTACCAAACAGCTTACTGGTTGGGAGTGTTGATATGTTAGCGAGAGGTTGCGGGTTCGAACCCAGCTCGGGGCATTTATTTTTAGAAAGGCTTTTGGAGGTAGTTTTCTAAACCAAAAATTATTATTTTTATTATTATTGTTATTATTATTAGAATTATAATTATTATTATCATTATCATAATTAAAAGTATTATAACTATTATCATAATTATTATTCTTATAAGTATTATTATTATTATTATTATTATTATTATTATTATTATTATTATTATTATTATTATTATTATTATTATTATTACTAATAAAAATTATCATTTATGTTACTAAAAGTATCATTTTTATTAAAGACTATCATTTTTTTGTTAAAAATATCATTTTTATTAATAGTAATATCATTATTTTTATCATAACAACTATTATTATTATTATAAAAAGAAACAACTTTATGGTTATTATTATTAATATTATCAAATAACTATTAGTTATATAAACCTATACTTAATACATATAATATAACTATATTTTTATTTATTAAAGTGCATAAAATGAATACATTTACGAAACATATAAGTTTGTAATGTAAAATGATATCATTAATAAATATATACAAATTTATTCGATTACAACCATATGTGTTAATATATATATATATATATATATATATATATATATATATATATAAATGATATAGGTTCGTGAATCCGAGGCCAACCCTGCATTTGTTCAATATCGTAACATTTATTTTTACTACAAAATTCATTAGGTGAGTTTCATTTGCCTTTTTACCCTTTATATTTTTGGACTGAGAATACATGCGCAATTTTTATAAATGTTTTACGAAATAGACACAAGTAATCGAAACTACATTCTATGGCTGGATTATTAAACTGAATATGCCCCTTTTTAGTCTGGTAATCTAAGAATTAGGGAACAGATACCCTAATTGACGCGAACTCTAAAGATAGATCTATCGGGCCCAACAAGCCCCATCCAAAGTACCGGATACTTTAGTACTTCGAAATTTATATCATGTCCGAAGGAGGATCCCGGAATGATGGGGATATTTTTATATGCATATTGTGAATGTCGATTACCAGGTGTTCAATCCATATGAATGATATTTTGTCTCTATGCATGGGACGTATATTTATGAGAACTGAATATGGAAATCTTGTGGTCTATTAAAATGATGATAATGGTTATTTATGTTAAACTAATGAACTCACCAACCTTTTAGTTGACACTTTAAAGCATGTTTATTCTCAGGTACGAAAGAAATCTTTCGCTGTGCATTTGCTCATTTTAGGGATATTACTTGGAGTCATTCATGACATATTTCAAAAGACGTTGCATTCGAGTCGTTGAGTTCATTAAGATTAATATTAAGTCAATTATATTTAGATATATTATGAAATGGTATGCATGCCATCAACTTTCGATGTAATGAAATATTGTCTTTTCAAAAACGAATGCAATGTTTGTAAAATGTATTATATAGAGGTCAAGTACCTCGCGATGAAATCAACTATTGTGAATCGTTTATGATCGATACGGACTTCGTCCGGATGGATTAGGATGGGTCCTTTCATTGTTCCTTTCGTTCTGTTAACCCCTGGTCCGTAGACCTCACACTTCGCCGCGCTATGACCATTTCTTTTACACTTGTTACAAAATTTGGTGCAGAACCCCGAGTGATACTTTTCACACCTTTGGCATAGCTGCTTCTGATTATTGTTGTTGTTGCGGTTGTTATTGTTGTTGGGATGATTGTTGTAGTTGCTGTTGTTGTTGTTGTTGTTGTTGTTGTTGTTGTCGGGCCGTTTGTTGTAGTTGCGATTGATGTTGCGATTGTTGGGATAGTTGTTACGATTATTGTTGTAATTGCTGTTGTTGTTGTATTGGTGATTCTTATCACCGTTTTCCTCCCACTTTCTTTTGACTTACTTCACATTGGCCTCTTCAGCCACCTGTTCTTTAATTCTTTCCTCAATCTTGTTCACTAGTTTGTGAGCCATTCTACATGCCTGTTGTATGGAGGCGGGCTCGTGTGAACTTATATCTTCTTGGATTCTTTTCGATAATCCTTTCACAAACGCGTCGATCTTCTCTTCCTCATCTTCGAACGCTCCCGGACACAATAGGCACAATTCTGTGAATCGTCTTTCATACGTGGTAATATCAAATCCTTGGGTTCGTAACCCTCTAAGTTCTATCTTGAGCTTATTGACCTCGGTTCTGGGACGGTACTTCTCGTTCATCAAGTGCTTGAATGCTGACCACGGTAGTGCGTAAGCATCATCTTGTCCCACTTGCTCTAGATAGGTATTCCACCATGTTAACGCAGTACCTTTGAAGGTATGCATAGCGTACTTCACTTTGTCCTCTTCAGTACACTTACTTATGGCAAACACCGATTCGACCTTTTCGGTCCACCGTTTCAATCCGATCGGTCCTTCGGTTCCATCAAATTCCAAAGGTTTGCAGGCAGTGAATTCTTTGTAGGTGCATCCTACACGATTTCTTGTACTGCTAGATTCAAGGTTATTGTTGGTATGTAGCGCAGCCTGTACTGCGGCTATGTTTGAAGCAAGAAAGGCACGAAATTCCTCTTCGCTCATATTCAAGGTGTGTCGAGTAGTTGGTGCCATTTCCTTCAAAATAGTCAAATGAAACAAGTTAATCATACAGAATATTAAGAATAGTCAATAGTATCTCGTAGCATAATATGAACTCATTTATAAAAGCTTTTTCTTCATATTAGCGTTTTATAAGTTTAAATTCAGGTAGTACCTACCCGTTAAGTTCATACTTAGTAGCTAATATACAATTTAACTACTACAATTCTATATGAAAAACTGATTATAATAATATTTCGCGTTCAAACTTTTACACAATATTTTACAAACTTACAATACCGCTTATTTTACATATAGCATGAAATATAGCACACGATAAATTTGATACAAGATGGTTGTGAAGATAATTCTAGCTAGTACACAAGTCATTCAGCAAAGGCAATAAAGACACGTAATTCATACGTCCAGAAACAAGTCATGCATTCTGGTTTTACTAGGACTACTTCCCATCCTTGGTCTTGTGGAACATAACCGTTATAGCCGTTGATAAGACAGCGTGTTGTAATATCGTCAAAGGGATGAGGGTTACGTAATGTCCAACAGTCCTGTAACAATCTAAAAACCTCATTTCTTACCCCAATTACCGACTCCGTCACTTGTGGGAACGTTTTATTTAATAGTTGTAGCCCAAAGTTCTTGTTCTCACTTTGGTGAGAAGCGAACATTACTAACCCGTAAGCATAACATGCTTCTTTATGTTGCATGTTAGCCGCTTTTTCAAAATCACGAAGTCCTATATTCGGATATATTGAGTCAAAATAATTTCTTAACCCGTTGCGTAAAATAGCATTTGGGTTCCCTGCAATATATGCGTCAAAGTAAACACATCGTAACTTATGGATTTCACAATGTGATATCTCCCATCTTTCGAACGAAAGCCTTTTATAAACCAAGGCATTCATGGAACGTTCTTCGAATGTCTTACAAACTGATCTCGCCTTAAATAGTTGTGCCGAGGAATTCTGACCAACTCTAGACAAGATTTCATCAATCATGTCTCCGGGTAGGTCTCTTAAAATATTGGATTGTCTATCCATTTTGTGTTTTTATACTGTAAAATAGACAAGAGTTAGATTCATAAAAAAAATACTTATTAATACAAGCAATTTTTACATATATCATAAAGCATAAGCACACTATATTACATATATTACACCACACGAATACAACTATCTTATTCCGACTCGCTCATTTCTTCTTCTTCGGTTTTGGTTCGTTTTGCCAAGTTTCTAGGGATATATGATGTTTCCCTAATACGAGCCGTCGTTTTCCACATTGGTTTAGAAAAACCTGGTGGTTTAGAGGTTCCCGGGTTATTGTCACAACTTAAGAAATACAGGTGTTGACGATACATATAAAGTTCATCGGGTTTGGAATCAAATATCTCTATTTTTATGCCCTTTCTCTTATTGTTCTCTTTTGCCTTATTAAATTGTGTTGGGGTAATTTCTATAACATCATCGGAATCCTTGTCGGGATCCGATTCATCGGATAATTGGTAATCCTCCCAATACTTTGGTTCCTTGGCGGAAACACCATTGACCATAATTAACTTTGGTCGGTTGGTTGAGGATTTTCTTCTACTTAACCGTTTTATTAATTTCCCCACTGGTTCTATTTCTTCTTTCGGTTCCGATTCTTCTTCCGGTTCCGATTCTTCTTCCGGTTCCGACTCTTCTTCTGGTTCCTCTTCGGGAACTTGTGAATCAGTCCACGAATCATTCCAATTTACATTTGACTCTTCATTATTATTAGGTGAGTCAATGGAACTTGTTCTAGAGGTAGACATCTATCACATAATATCAAACACGTTAAGAGATTAATATATCACATAATATTCACTTGTTAAAAATATATAGTTTCCAACAAAATTTGTTAAGCAATCATTTTTCAAGTAAACACGGTCGAAGTCCAGACTCACTAATGCATCCTAACAAACTCGATAAGACACACTAATGCAAAATTCTGGTTCTCTAAGACCAACGCTCGGATACCAACTGAAATGTCCCGTTCTTATTGATTAAAAACGTTCCATATTAATTGATTTCGTTGCGAGGTTTTGACCTCTATATGAGACGTTTTTCAAAGACTGCATTCATTTTAAAACAAACCATAACCTTTATTTCATCAATAAAGGTTTAAAAAGCTTTACGTAGATTATCAAATAATGATAATCTAAAATATCCTGTTTACACGCGACCATTACATAATGTTTTACAATACAAATATGTTACAACGAAATAAATTTCTTGAATGCAGTTTTTACACAATATCATACAAGCATGGACTCCAAATCTCGTCCTTATTTAAGTATGCGACAGCGGAAGCTTTTAATAATCACCTGAGAATAAACATGCTTAAAACGTCAACAAAAATGTTGGTGAGTTATAGGTTTAACCTATTTATTATCAAATCATAATAATAGACCACAAGATTTCATATTTCAATACACATCCCATACATAGAGATAAAAATTATTCATATGGTGAACACCTGGTAACCGACATTAACAAGATGCATATTTAAGAATATCCCCATCATTCCGGGACACCCTTCGGATATGATATAAATTTCGAAGTACTAAAGCATCCGGTACTTTGGATGGGGTTTGTTAGGCCTAATAGATCTATCTTTAGGATTCGCTTCAATTAGGGTGTATGTTCCCTAATTCTTAGATTACCAGACTTAATAAAAAGGGGCATATTCGATTTCGATAATTCAACCATAGAATGTAGTTTCACGTACTTGTGTCTATTTTGTAAATCATTTATAAAACCTGCATGTATTCGCATCCCAAAAATATTAGATTTTAAAAGTGGGACTATAACTCACTTTCACAGATTTTTACTTCGTCGGAAAGTAAGACTTGACCACTGGTCGATTCACGAACCAATAACAAATATGTACATATATATCAAAGTATGTTCAAAATATATTTACAACACTTTTAATATATTTTGATGTTTTAAGTTTATTAAGTCAGCTGTCCTCGTTAGTAACCTACAACTAGTTGTCCACAGTTAGATATACAGGAATAAATCGATATATATTATCTTGAATCAATCCACGACCCAGTGTATACATATCTCAGTATTGATCACAACTCAAACTATATATATTTTGGAATCAACCTCAATCCTGTATAGCTAACTCCAACATTCACATATAGAGTGTCTATGGTTGTTCCAAAATATATATAGATGTGTCGACATGATAGGTCGAAACATTGTATACGTGTCTATGGTATCTCAAGATTACATAATATACAATACAAGTTGATTAAGTTATGGTTGGAATAGATTTGTTACCAATTTTCACGTAGCTAAAATGAGTAGTTTTTACCAATTTTGTTTTGCTCGCCATTTCTTCATTTCTAATCCGTTTTGAGTGATTTAAGCGGCCAAAGTTTCGTATTGAACTTGAATTTATGAAACTAAACAGAAAAAGTATAGGTTTATAGTCAGAAATATAAGTTACAAGTCGTTTTTGAAAGAGGTAGTCATTTCCGTCGAAAGAACGACATCTTGATGACTGTTTTGAAAAACATACTTTCACTTTGAGTTTAACCATGATTTTTGGATATGGTTTCATGTTCATAAGAAAAATCATTTTCCCAGAAGTATAGCTTTTAAATCAAAGTTTTTCATAGTTTTTAATTATCCAAACCAAAACAGCCCCCGGTTGTAACTACGACGGCGTAAATCCGATTTTATGGTGTTTATCGTGTTTCCGGGTTTTAAATCATTAAGTTAGCATATCATATAGATATAGATCATGTGTATAGTTGATTTTAAAAGTGTAGTTAGAAGTATTAACTTTATTTGCGAACAAGTTTAGAATTAACTAAACTATGTTCTAGTGGTTACTAGTTTACCACTTCGAATAGGATAGCTTTTTATGTATGAATTGAATGATGTTATGAACATCATTACTACCTTAAGTTCCTTGGATAAACCTACTGGAAAAGAGAAAAATGGATCTAGCTTCAACGGATCCTTGGATGGATCGAAGTTCTTGAAGCAGAATCATGACACGAAAACAAGTTCAAGTAAGATCATCACTTGAAATAAGATTGTTATAGTTATAGAAATTGAACCAAAGTTTGAATATGATTATTACCTTGTATTAGAATGATAACAACTGTAAGAAACAAAGATTTCTTGAGGTTGGATGATCACCTTACAAGATTGGAAGTGAGCTAGCAAACTTGAAAGTATTCTTGATTTTATGTAACTAGAACTTGTAGAATTTATGAAGAACACTTAGAACTTGAAGTTAGAACTTGAGGGAGATCAATTAGATGAAGAAAATTGAAGAATGAAAGTGTTTGTAGGTGTTTTTGGTCGTTGGTGTATGGATTAGATATAAAGGATATGTAATTTTGTTTTCATGTAAATAAGTCATGAATGATTACTCATATTTTTGTAATTTTATGAGATATTTCATGCTAGTTGCCAAATGATGGTTTCCACATGTGTTAGGTGACTCACATGGGCTGCTAAGATCTGATCAATGGAGTGTATATACCAATAGTACATACATCTAAAAGCTGTGTATTGTACGAGTACGAATATGGGTGCATACGAGTAGAATTGTTGATGAAACTGAACGAGGATGTAATTGTAAGAATTTTTGTTAAGTAGAAGTATTTTTATAAGTGTCTTGAAGTCTTTCAAAAGTGTATGAATACATATTAAAAAACTACATGTATATACATTTTAACTGAGTCGTTAAGTCATCGTTAGTCGTTACATGTAAGTGTTGTTTTGAGACCTTTAGGTTAACGATCTTGTTAAATGTTGTTAACCCAAAGTTTATAATATCAAATGAGATTTTAAATTATTATATTATCATGATATTATGATATATTAATATATCTTAATATGATATATACATTTAAATGTCATTACAACGATAATCGTTACATATATGTCTCGTTTCGAAATCTTTAAGTCAGCAGTCTTGTTTTTACTTATGTAGTTCATTGTTAATACACTTAATGATATATTTAATTATCATATTATCATGTTATATATAATATAACAATGTTTTAATATGCTTCATATATATTTAGTAAGACGTGGTTATAACGATAATCGTTATATGTATCGTTTCGAGTTTCATACGTCAATAGTCTCCTTTTTAAGTATACAAATTATTGTTACTATTTTTAATGAGATACTTGATGATCATTATATCATGTTAAACATATATATTTATTCATTTATGTATCATCATGTCATATACAACTTATAGCGTTCGTGAATTATTGGTCAAACTGGGTAATCAGACGTTTACAAAATTTCCGTTTCAATTAACCAAGTCTTAACAAGTTTGATTGCTTAACATGTTGGAAACATTTAATCATGTAAATATAGTTTTCATTAAACATATAATCATAGAAAGGTTCAGAAAAGTTCGGGTCACTACACTGTGATTTAAAGTTACTTATTTAAATTTACAAGTTGAACATTGTGTAGAAGCAACCCAGGGATTAGGTTTGCTGGATTTTCAGATTTAATGGATCATGCCCTACCTTGTCAGTATACTATTTGTTTAGCTTATATGATAAGTTGGATAAGTTTTGTTTGTTTATTGATAAACTACAAGCGTTGAATTCTTTTTATTTATCTATCCGATCTTTTCGTGAAATTCAATCCCACGAAAGTTACTCCTTTTCCTTTCTTTCTTTACGTTTCTTTTGTTTTTATGTCTTGCATTCGCACCGAGGATAATTGAACGTTCTTCCATGAGTCCAACCGTGGATATCCAAAAATATTTATGTTTAGCGGAAGATTAATGCATCGACGAGCTAAAATCGGATACGTTAAAGAAGTTAGATGTAACACCCCACCAAATCGCCATTGACGCGGATGTTAACTCTGGTCCCAGTGCTCGGCTTGACTTCTAAGTAACAGCAGAGTTCTACGGCGGAAATAATATATCTAAGTACCTAAGACAAAACATGCTTAAAAGTGTCAACCAAAATGGTTGAGTGAACAACATAGGTTTAATAATCATAATAAGTTTTTAGACCACAAGATTTAAATAAGCGATTTAATCAGTTCGGTAGTAGTGCTGGTGTATATGATATCGATACTAACCATAAGTTACCCTAAACACATCACGTTCATGTCGTTCATCGTTATTTTGTATCCATTGACCAGCGGTCATCCGGATAGAGACGTCACCCTCAATAGCGCTATCACAATAACTAAGCTTACCAAATTCCAGTAATTAACGATATCATGGTAGGGATTAAGCATGAATCAAAGCATGTTAGCAACAGTTTGAACTGATCAAAATAAAGTTTGAGTACTGGTGTCTAAGCGTAAAACAGTTTAAAAGCAAGCATGTGTCTCACCCCAAAGTTTATAAAACAGTTAAAAAATAGTAAAAAGAGGGGCTATGAAGTTAACCTTAATAGCAGATAGATATTCCATGCAAGTTATATGATCGGAGTTTTGAACACGGAGATCTCAACCTAGAGATATTATGTTCGATTAGTTAATGTCTAATAGACATAAAGTTTGTTTATTAATATAGTAAACTATATTAACAGTGACCGTTTTTCGAGAAAGTTATATTCATATGAATGATAATATACTTAGTGTTATTAAGTGTTACTATATAGATATGTGTACACGTTATACTAATAATAGTTTTATTATTTACTTTAATTATTCAACCATTATGTAATCTTATCATTATATGTTACATATATAACTATACCTATGTGATACCTACATATACATATATATTCTTTATTCATTATTACACCTGTATGTGTTCATCACTATACGATATATATATACATTAGGTGTAGGTGTTACATATACGTAAGTGTAAGATGGTATATATATATACTTATTACTTTTTACTATTATGTTTACTAACTTATTATAACTTACACGATACACTTCCATACATACATACACACGTACATATACATACACATATTCACATACATATACGCGTATGTATATATTTACATATATACACAAGCATATACCTACCCATACATATGTACATACATACGTATGCATGCATGCATGCACGTATATCATCTTCTTTATTACTTTTCTTATTATTTTCACTAAGTTTATAAAATCATAACTTTTATCATAATCATAACCTAATACTATTATTCACCATCACATAAAATCATAACCCTTATTTTTCTATAACAACTCATCATAAACATAATCCCTAATCTTACTAACCATATCCTTTTTAAGTTGACAATCTTGTTAATCATTATATATTACTAATCCTTAAAATCATATATTAACACTAATCTTTACTATCCACAATTATCATCCATTCCAATTTTATATGTACAAGTTCATATTAATTTACATAAAAATACTAGCTAGATTATAACCTAATAACCTTACCTTATTCATAACCTTTTAACATCATCATCAACTTATCCCTAATACTTCATAATAATACTTTCTTTATAATCATAATTCAACAACCTTAACTTATTAATCATATTCATTGTCATTATTCATGCATAATTCATGCATCTTTTACCAATAATACTTATACATAATACTTATATCCCTTGATCATTACAAATTATTACATCTTCATGATCAACACAATTCATAATACTTAAATATAACATTAAAAGTAATTGATTTAAAAGCAAAATTAACTAGGATTTAGGGCTACCTTATGAAGGTAAAGATCAAGGATTGGTGATGGATGTGGGCTGCACAGGAAAAACAGAAACCAGCTGGAAAAATTCGACCCAAAAGCTTGTACTTGGGTCTGTTTTAACTCGACAGATAAACAGCAAAAGAGCAGCAACAATCACGACTTAATTGAAGGGTTTCTTGGACTGTTTTTGAAGGCGACTTGCAGCAAGAAACTAGCAGGTTTCGTGGCTGTTTTGTGGGCTGAACATGAGCTGTAACAGCAGCAGGAAAAACAGGCGATTAAAAGGGGCTGTGATGGTTTGTTTGCAGCAAGAAAACATGCTGCTTTGATCACGCGTTTACAGCAGGTATTGGAGCAGGAAAACAGGAGGGTTTATGGACTGAAAAAGCAGGTTGATTGAGTGATTTTTAATCGACTAATCAGGCTGGAAGAAGGGTTTATTAGTCAACAAAGAAGGCTGGAAACAAGGTGGTTTAGTCGACTGAATTTTTGAGGGAAACAAGAACTAGTCGACTAATTTTCTGCAGGTTATTTGTGGTGAATAATCTTGGAAGATCATGAAGCCTTTTATAGTTTTGATTTCCTAATCATCCTAGGATTAGTGTTTGCTTAGTGACCAAGTATCTTCCCTTCTTTTCTTCTAATAAAACCGACCCCAAAAGTTTATACGTATTTTTTTTTATATCTCTTTTTTTACATGGCATTGTTGTTTATTTATGTATTTTATATATTTATTTATTATTATTATTATTAGGATTACACTTTATTTAGTTACATTTTATTTAATGATTAACCCCTAACTTTTATTAATTCTTATTAAGTTCATATTAGTTTATATATATTCTTATTTGTTTGAAACTTATAAATATTGTCACATTTTAATTCATGACATATTATTTATATTTTTTTATTTAGTATTAGGGTTAAGGTTTTAATATTCAATATTATATGCTATTAGGGTTTCGTATTTTATGTATAGGGTTAGGTTTAGGGTTTTATATAATATTAGGGTTTTAGTCACTGTTGTAAACTGCGTCCGTTGCGGCCGTTGCGACGCCCGTTGCGGCGTTTTGGTGAGTAAACCGTTTCGACCCCGTCCCGTTTTCTTATAAGCCGGTCAACGGTCAAATGCAGGAAAAATTGGGTCAACGCCAGTCAAAAGTCAGAAATTCTGTTAAAATCGGTCATAAGTCGGTCAAATCAATCAAAATTGACTTAGTTTAGTATTCCATTTTGTATTATATTAATGCTAATAACAATTATATGTACAAACTTGTGAACGAAGGTTTTTTAGCTCTAAAATATGTGTAAATATATATTTATATATATAAAAGTCAACATTAGTCAACATCCGTTTCGACCCCGTCTCGGCCCCGTTTTTTCCGTTGCGACGTTTTGAGGTCGCTACCGTTTCGGCTCCGTCTTGCGTCTTTTTCAACCTTGGTTTTAGTATTAATTACTTTATTTATTATATCCCGGATAACAACCCTAACTCAGATACACAAAACATCCTGATGGAACCCTGAGGGCAGTTTGGTAAATTCAGAAGGGAAAAGTGAGGGTTGTTATATTAGAGCTTGTAATTAAGGAAATACAAATGATAACGGGTAAGGATAGATTAGGAGCACCACGTAGGACCTACACGATTTGCGGATAACCATAACGGAAGCTATATAATCCGAGGTTGACAAAGAAGAGTTTAGTAAAGCCATGGAGAAAACACGTGACATCATGGAACAATTGGATCTACTAGATAAATTTTGGGATGATCCTCCTTGAGACACCTTTATAACTAATGAAAAGAGTCACTTCCCTAGTCCAATGTGGAATTTATGAGGTCGGATAACAATGATGAGATGTTAAGAGAAATCAAAAAACGATCTGTTGATAAAAAACGATCGGGTGATAAATATGTTGATGATGATAATAAGGAAACCTTAAGAAATGCTATTTATAACTTTCACTTTAATCCGAATTTAACTTCAGTCCTCAACTTTCCTATAATCCAGCTTTAGTTCATGAACTCTATAATATTAAGAATCTTCCAATAACTCTAAAATCTTTATTCTAGAAGTCTTAAAACATAAAAAAAAAAAAAAAAAAAAAAAAAAAATATTTAAAATAAAATAAAATAAATAATTCAAGTCAAAATAGTTTACAAGGAAAGATTGATCATTTAGTGATATATTTTCAACATCCCCCTCAATCTTATCCTTGTAAGGATTAAACGATCTCAATTTACTAATTATTCAATTATTTTAATCTTTAGACAACCCTTTTGTAATAATATCTCTAATTTAATATTTTGAATCAATGAAAATAGTTTTAATAAAACCAGATTTACATCTTCTCTAACCACATGCAAATCAATCTCAAAATTTGTTGACCTTTCATGAATAAATGATTTGCATCTAATAAAAATTGCAGACTTATTATCACAAAAGAAATTTACATGAAGTAAATTAGATATTCCTAAATCGGATAGCAGTTCAAGTATCCAAATAAATTCACAAGTTGGGCAGTCATTTCTCTATACTCTAACTCAATTGAGGATCTAGAAATAGTAGTTTTTTTTCATGAAACAAGAGAATTACACAAGAAAATGCAATATCTAGAAACAGACCTTCTACCAGCCAGACATATACCCCTATCAGCATCAGAGTAAGCATTTAATTAGAACATATATGAACCTTTAGAGTAAGCATTTAAACAGAACATACCCAAACCTTTAGATATATTAATACCCTTACTTGATGTTCCTTTCAAATATCTCAATACTCTAAATGCAGCTTTTACATGAGATTGAATAGGAGCATGCATATGTTGACTTAAAGTTTGAATAGAATAATATATGTCTGGTTTATTATGGGTAAAGACAGAGGCGAAGCCAGAAATTAAGGTTAAGGGGGTCTCGACTTTTTTATAAACCATAAAATTATATCAAATGAACATTGTGGTCACATACTTTGAACGATAGTACCAATTTCTTTTTGGTCTTCAACCAATTTCTTTCTCTTCTACTAGTTTTCAATAATAACAATGATATCTCTAACATTAAATCATCTCAAACTAATATAACTTGCATTAAATATATTGAATAACAATGGTTAAACTTGGGTTGTTGAGGGTGGCTGGGCACCACCCAATCCCCTTGTCTCCGCCACTGGGTAAAGATAAATAAGCTTACCAATTAACTTTATATACTCAGTGATATTAGTAAGTAATATATCATCATTAGTTTCATTAAAAGAAAACACCTTATTAACTTCTAAAGGAGTATCAATAAGTTTACAACCAGTATCAATAAGTTTACAACCAGACATGCCAATTTTTTTTTAACAGATTTGAACAGTATTTTCTTTGAGTCAAGCATACACCCTTACATCCTATGGGTTTCCTCCCTTCAGGTAAATCAGTGATCACCCATGTGTTATTTCTGTTTAAAGCATCAATTTCACTATCTATAACATCAACCCAATTACTATCAAGGCAAGCTTCACTATAAATACTAGGTTATCTAGACTTATCCAATTTAGACACAAGACAACAAATATCTTTACCAACCTTAGAGTAACTGCAGTAATTGCTCATAGGATATCTTACATTATACGTATTAAAATACTTAAACTTAAAAGGAAACTACATAGGTCCCCCCCCCCCCCCGGCCGCCCCACCCACCACCAATCATCTATGATATCTTGGTTTCCAACTACATTTTCGTAATAATTATCTGTATTTTTCCCTCAGGGAGTGACATTAAATTACCCATCAGAGGAAATAGAGGTACCAGATTCACTACAATCATGACCACTTCCTCTATCTTACATTTTAGTTGTATTGCCCCCATCATCATTGGGTCTTGAAGAATGATTGGACTGCTCATTTTTAATATAAAAAAATTAGATGGTTTAAATCAGCATTTTCTTCACGAATTACCTTGTTCATTTTAAAAGGATACACTGTTTCATAAATTTGACATCTATGGAAAAGATAATGTTTTTTACTCAAGACTTAATAACTTGTACTCTTTTTCTCATTAGATTAACCAAATAAAACTCATTTTCAGATATACTAAAAATTTATCAGAATATTTCAAAACTATTGAAAAACATAAGTTGCCAAACACTTGCAAATGAGAGGAATTAGGTTTAAAGCCATACACTAATTCAAAGGGACCTTTCCCAAGTAGCATCGATGAGGGAGGCCTGTTGATAAGTTGTAGTGAGAACACACTCAGACCTAAAACATAAGAGTAAACCACTCTAAAAAAGAAGAGACCTAGAAACATTAACAAATGTCTATGTTTCTTTCAACCACCCAATTTTTTTGGGTGTATAGACACAACTAGTTTGGTAAACATTTGACATTTTATTAAACTAATTTCTTAACAAGTTAAAAGAACTTTCACCATTATCAAAAATCTAATCTTTTGACTTTAGTAAACATATCTAGACAGCTCTTAAAAAATCATCAACAACAATTAAGAACAATTTAAAACCATGTTTGTTAGAAACCCTATAGGGACCCCACATCTAAGTGAATGAGATCACCTAAACTAGTAGATTTGTGATTACTTAGAGGGAAAGATTCTCTTGACTATGTTGCCTTATGGCATACATCACATACAGTATTAACATCGTTAGAAGAAACATTAATTCTATCTTTAAGATTATCAAGAACCCGCTTAGCAGGATGACCTAATCTGCACTGTAAAAGCATTGCATAATCATAACAATTAACATTAACATTAACACTATAATTAATACCTTTAGTATCATCAAACAAATAGATGATTTCATTCATTACCAATCCCTACAATCTTCGTTAGAACCAAGTTCAGGATATAGTAGTGAGACTTATCAAAACTAACAAATAAATTGCAATCTTTAAGAAGTTAACTAACTATTAATAAACTGAAAGTGTACTAAGTGAAAGTGTACTGAGGTATCACCAACACATTTTTTAATTAAATAGTTTTAGTAATTTGAAGGTTTCCAAATTTAAGAATTTTAGTAATTGAACCATTAGGATGTTCAACAGACATGTTAAATCTGGAAACATCCACAAGATTACTCGTATTATTACAATTTCCAGTCATGTGTTGTGTAGCACCAGAATCCACAATCCAATCATAATTAAATTAATTAAAAAAGGTGTTATTGGATTTACAAAACTTGTGAAAGTTTTCATTAAAAAACAAATTGTAATCCAAAAACTGTTTACCTGACATACTAGATTGAGAATTTCCACTTCCAAATTGGTCTTTTATTAAATTTAGAATAGTATAGATTTGGTCTGCAAAAAATGGTAGAGAACTATCACTAGTATAAGCTGAGTTGTGTGAACCTGTACTACAATTACTACTAAGAAAGTTATGCACAACATTATTATTACCAACATGCTCCCCCATTAACATTGTCTATTTTAACAGTTTGGAGGATAACCCACAATCTCATAGCATTTGTAAATAGTATACTCAAGTCTATTACGCTTAGTACATTTAAGATTCTTATTAGACACCAAAAAAGCATAATTTTGAGGTTTAAAAGAAACATGTTGAGAAGAGACTCTATGAGACTCTTCTCTTAACCAAATAGCAAATGCAGTTTTAATACTAAGCAGGGGATCCCTGCCTAAAGTAATACTTCTAATAGAAGCATGGGAATCATGAAGACCCATTAAAAACTACATCAACTTAATTAGATCATTATGATCCTTAAATTCTTTATTAACTTTACATGTGCAACTGGACAATTTAATCAAAGCATCATAGTGTTTCCATAAATCATTGAGATTGTGGTAACAATCAGACATGGAAGAATTGCCTTGGTTCAAGAAGATAGTTTTTTTTATGTATGTTAAAGATTATTGAACCACTAACTTTATCATAAGTTTCGTTTAATTCTTCCTAAACAGTTTGAGCAAGAATTAGAAAAGAGTTGACCATAGAACAGTTACTTCAGACACAGAGTTTAAGATCCAAGACAATACAAAAGCATTATATATCCCATTGCAACATAAAAATATCATCATCAATAAAACAAGTTTTATTTTTAATTTGTAAAGCAAGAAACATAGCTCTACTCTAGACATTGTAGTTCACTATTCCCTTAAGTTCAAGAGAAATTAAAGCAACGGTACTAGTATCACTAGCATGCAAATCGAAAGGGTCACCAAAATGAATATCACTCACTTGAGTGATCCTGGACACAGTACCCATTTCATTAACCATAATGACACTGAAAATAATCAAAACACTAAATAAACAAGAGAAGGGCAGCTTGGATATTAAAAATTACCTAACCAGTCAAAGCACATGGATGCCTAAATCAATACATACATAAAGAATAGTCTGAGCAATGATCCAGATAAACAGAATTCAAGGATTATGTTCCAAGTCTTACTCAACATGCTCTCTTATACACCAACACCATTAGACAACCCTAGATAAACAACACACAAAGAAAATAAGAAAATAAAAAGAGGTGTTATAGAGTACGCCCTGCTCGGTTGAATGCCTAGAAAAGAAAAAAAACAATATCAGAAGAATCAAATTCTTCTCTGGATCAACCAAGAGAAGATAAATCCAAACCCTAACGCTAATATATAAAAATTTAGGGTTTCTTTCTGATCTTCAATCAACAACCGGAGTAATATATTTTAAAAAAAAATCACTCAAGAACAGTAGACGAACCCTTATCATAGAAACAACGAACCACCAGAAACACTATATCGTCGATTGAAGAAATCAAAGAACAACCTTCAAAAATCAAAGCGAACGCTCTAATACCATGTAAAAGTAGTTGAAACACCAATACAACACTCCAATCACGGGAGTTAAATTTTTTATTACGATAAACAAAAGATGATTACAAACCAGAAATCTCTCGACACCAACAAATACACAATCCTTATTAGAACAAAAGAATTTTAACACATACAATCAACAAGGTATCAAGATGATACTTTAAATAGGATAAGCCCAAAATAAGATGAACAGTTTTGAGAGATATCAAAAAATGATCGGGTGAAAAATATGATGATGATGATGATAATAAGGAGACCTTAAGAAAGGGTATTTATAGCCTCTACGTTCAGCCGACTTCAAGTTCAATTCTTAGCTTTCCTATAATCCAGCTTTAGTCTCTGAACTCTAGAATATTAAGAATCTTCCAATAACTCTAAAAAACTTTATTTCAGAAGTCCTGAAACATAAAGTAAATTAAATCAAAATAGTTTACAAGTAAAGATTGATGATTTTATGATATATTTTCAGCAGATGTCATAATATAATATATATATATATATATATATATATATATATATATATATATATATATATATATATATATATATATATATATATATATATATATATATATATATATATATATATATTATCAAAAAAATTATACAAATATAAACCAACACATAATCTAAAACAAGAACATTGATACTATCCTTATGTTCAAGCAAAATTATTTGACTGAACATATATTTTATAATTCTTCATTAATTATACTTTTAACCAATCACATAATATATATTCTCATTATATTTTTTTTGAGAAGTTGTATAATGAAAGTGAACACTTAAATAGTAACATGCAGTTATAGTAAGACAAAGGTAATAGTAATTTTGATATCAGAACTATTCTATCCGTGTTGATTACGTTTTGTACTATATTTATTTGTAGTATCTCTAATTAATTGTACATTTTTATAAATAAATAAAAATAAAGAGATAAAGTTCTCTTATACTTTTAAAGTATGTTTCTAAGACAAAAAAGATAAAAAGTACATTACTACAAATAAAGAGATTAGAAATCGGTTTATTGGACTTTAGGAAACAATATTAAAACCGATTCCTATGGGGTATTTTAGAGACGATTAAAACTGGTTCCTAATATCTAAATATTTATGAAAAAAAAATCTCAATAATCGATAAGGATTTATATTAACAAAATTAAGCAGTTGTTTACACTGTAGTTACAAAATCAATAATAGTAGTTATTTATGTTAACAATACCAGTAGTAATTATCTATAATAACAAAATCATGGTGTACACAACACACAAGTAATTACTATATTAACACATACCAACAGCAAAACATATACATTCTATTGAGTTTGTTCAAACATCAACTGGTAAAATATTTAAAAGTTACATGTAAAATCCCTTATCGGTAAAGGAATCTCTTTCCGTTCAAGTTCCACATCGTCAAATTCGTTGTAATGTTCATCTTTAAAGTTAATACGATACTTTAAACATGAAAAAACATACATACAATTTATATAAGCATATACTATCAACGAAAAACATCCTATAATTTAGATCTTGTATATAACACAAAATATATCATCATCATGTGATAGTAGCAAGGTTGAAAAAGACGCGAGACGGGGCTGAAACGGTAGCGACCTCAAAACGTCGCAACGGAAAAAACGGGGCCGAGACGGGGTCGAAACGGATGTTGACTAACGTTGACTTTTATATATATAAATATATATTTACACATATTTTAGAGCTAAAAAACCTTCATTAACAAGTTTGTACCTATAATTGCTATTAGCGTTAATATTATACTAAATGGAATACTAAACTAGGTCAGTTTTGATTGATTTGACCGACTTATAACCGATTTTAGCAGAATTTCTAACTTTTGACCGGTGTTGACCGAATTTTTCCTGCATTTGACCTGACTTTTTTCCGTTAACCGGCTTATAAGAAAACGGGACGGGGTCGAAACGGTTTAGTCATCAAAGCGCCGCAACGGGCATCGCAACGAACGTAACGGACGCCGTTTACAACAGTGGATAGTAGTATATAAATCAATTTGTCAATCAAGCATAACACAAAATATGTAAGAAGCGTTAGAAGGAAATGAAAGGTGGAGCCAAATGGTAGTAACAACAATGAGGGAGTTGGTAATTGGTAAATATATGAAAAGTGGAGACAAAAATAACTTGAATATTTCGTTTCCTTCTTGCTTTTTTATGAATGTGTTTGAAGTTTGCTTTAAAATTAAAGTGTTTGTGGTTGAATGAGCCAACAAGTGAGCTATATTTGAAATATTGGACGGAAATTTGAAACCGGTTTTAGATAGAAACAAGTTTCTTAAATATGGAACCGATTTTAGGCTAAAACAGGTTTCTAATGTTAGTTATAGAGACCGGTTTTTTGAAAAAATCGGTTCCTCATTTCCGCTTAAAAGCAAAGCGGTTCCTTTTACCTAATGGAACCTGTCTTTAGTTGTTACTCTCAAAACTATTTTCTAAAAGGAATGTCTATACTCATTTTTGTAGTAGTGGTAAAGGGAAAATTGGAAAACAAAAAGTATAATGATATTTTATAAACACCTAGTGTATTTTTTTTTTTATTTTGGAGCAATAGAATTAAAACGGACGAAGTAATGAATTGATAAAGTTGTTAAATTCAATAGCAATTAAACACAAAATAAGTAAATTTCAAAACATTTATCGAATAAACCTACCCACATATATTAGATTAATAACTGGCTTAACATGGATATGAAAAATGGATTATTTATAAAATATTTTTCATGCATAGAAGAATATTCATTTGAGACCATATTTTATCTTGAGTTTCGGGAAATTAATTTCAGCTCTTAGATTGGTGGTCATCAATGGCTGAGATTAAATAGATCAAATATATGTAATTTTGGTCGGAGGGGCAAATTCATCATTTCAGCGCAAATATTTTGTACAGACACACTCATCTCGTTCATTCCTCACACCAGTTCAAACTTTTCTCTCCCACTCTCAACCGCTAGGGTTTTCTTCTATATCGATCATCTATATCGCCATCTTCAATCAACATATTCTCAGATTTCATTAGCAATCAAACGATTCATCACTACTCATCGATCTATAACTACTGGCGAAATCAAACGAATCTCCAATATCCAAAGCTTCTTCTGCTAAAAAGCAAACTTCTGCTAAAAAATCAACTCCGGCTAAAACTGAAACTCCGACCAAAGCTATATGTAATTTTACTACAACGTTCTTCAATTAATCAAGTTTTTGCTCTATTTTCATTGTTTTTTTTTTTACATATTTTAGGGTTTTTATAGAAATTGCTTCGTGTTTGTTTCTACAATCACATGTGATTCGTTTCTGTTTTACTATGTTTTATTTAGCAATCAATTAGTGTTTGTTCTATCATTGTTTACTTAACTTTTTTTTACTGTTTTTATAGATATAGTGATAGTGATTCGTGTTTGCTTCTCCATTCACATGTGGTTTTGTTTTGTGATTTATCTTATGTGTGTTATTTACCAGTATATTAATTGCATTTGTTGTTGTTGAAAAGTTTAGTATATAATTTTTTTCATCATAACGTTCTTAGGGTTTTTAATCACAAGTGATTTTTACAGAAATCAGTTGGCAGTCACATTTAGATGTTACCAAATGCTATCACGAGTGACTATTTTTGTTTTAATATACCATTTAGGGTTTTTTTGTAATCGGATTGTAATTGTTATTGTTTTAATCACATGTGATTTTTACAAGAAATCATTTAGTAGTCACATTTAGATGTTAACAAATGTGATTGTTTTATTGTTTTAATGTACCACTTAGGTTTTTCTTTAATAAGATTGTAATTTTTATGGTTTTCAATCACTTGTGATTATACAGTGACATTACTTCAAAGTCACAATTAGATGTTAACATGCAGTTTTTCATTGTTTTAATCTTTTATAATTTACATGTTTTACAGTTAAAGCTAATCCAAATGCAAGGCTCCGGTTAAGAAAGCTGATTCGAAGGCTAAGACCAAACAAAAAGTTGTTGTTGTGAAGGAATTACCTTCTCTCAGGCTTAGGACCAATTACATGTTATCTATATTTTTTGCCAATCACATGTGATTCTATTTATGTGATTCTTCTTTGTCAAATACATGTGATTACTTTTTAATTTACTGATTATGCTTTGCCAATCACATGTGATTTTGTGCTTTTTTCCAATCACATGTGATTCTGCTTTGCCAATCACATGTGATTACTTTTTAATTTACTGTATCACATAATATTCTAACATTTTGCAACTTATATGCAGGATTATTGTGAAGTTATCGAAGAGAAGTTCAAATTGGTTGTGACTTGAAGATGTTTTTGTCAACCAAAACATCAGTTGAGGAAGTTGAGGGTCCGGTATGCAGCCAAGCTTTTAACACATTCTCTGAACAAGTATGTCAACTTGATGATCCAGAATGCAAAAGAATTCAATAAATTTTATGTAAAAAATGACTACAGGAACGTTATTGTTAAGGCACAAAAAGCAAGAATTGAGCGTGTTGCAAAGTCAAAGGAGTCATATAGTGAAAGTGAAGTGTTTGTTGTGGTCAAATGTGTTTAGCAAATGTGTTATTTTGGTACACAATTTTTAGTATGTTTGAACAAATGTCATATTCATATGGTTTTATTATGGTCTTGTTGCATTGTAAATGACGTAACAATGGTTTAGATCTTAATTTTTTAATTTCTTTTTTTATCTAATATTGTTGATTGTTGATTAATTTTTATTATACAGGTACATGTAATAGTGCATATCAATTACATGTGAATAGCATGTGATTTTTTCATAGCCAATCACATGTGATTTTGTCAATCACTTGTGATTCTGCATGTTCAATCATATGTGATTCTGTCAATCAGTTGTGATTTTGCATGTTCAATCACTTGTGATTCTGCATGTTCAATCACATGTGATTCTGGCAATCACTTGTGATTTTACATGTTCAATCACTTGTGATTCTGCCAATCACATGTGATTCTGCATGTTCAATCACTTGTGATTCTGTCAATCACATGTGATTGTGATTGTAAAACACTAACTTTATGATTATATAACATATCACTTGTGATTTTACAGGCCAATCACTTGTGATTTTGCATGACCAATCACATGTGACGGTGATTGTAAAACACTATAACTTTATGATTATATAACAACTCAATCAATGTGAATTTACAAAGATATTTAATATAATTCATAAGTTACCACATGTGATATAATCATTAAAAACAATGATGATTCTAACAAAATGCTTCTACATGTCATTGTCTAATCACATTTTATTGAATAATTGCAACATCTTTCTCACAAATTGTATGAAAATAACAAACATAAAAAAATTCAAGTCAACCATTTCTTAAGAACATCATGATTATCAATTGTACGAAAATAAAAAATAAAAATAAACATCAGATTTCAGAAGTATCATGTTGTTCTTTCGCTTTTTTTGTCACAAGTCCTTTGATTGTGATCTGTATCTCAACATTTCCAGTTTCCAGTTTTTGAAATCAGTTACAGTCCCATGAACATTTTTTTCAGACCCTTTCATAATGATATAAACTTCGTATGCCTTTGTTGGACCAATATTTGACATCGATGAGTGGTATACAAACAACTGCTGGGAAACTCTCATCTACGATGGGTGCATAATACAATGAACCACCTGTTGTTTCATTTTTACGCGTTGTAGCTATTTTTGGTGTATCAAAATTCTGAAGAAAAAAAATCAATCACATGTGATTTATATGTTCACATTGAAAATAACTTCAGCAAATAACATATGATCACTGTTATGTTACTCTCACTCATTCATATCGAAAAAAGACAATCACATGTGATTTTAAATTTGATTCAAATGAAACAAATAAATTGCATAATAAATCACATATGATTGAATAAGAAAACAATCACATAATAAGAGATGATATAGTGATTGCATAATAAGTCACATGTGATTGAATAAGAAAACAGTCACATATTATTGAATAACAAAACAACCACAAACAAATTGCAAATAGTTATAGTCATTTACAACAAACAAAGTGCATAAGTTATAGTGATTGAACAAGTTATTGCATAGTAAGTCACATGTGATTATCATTCATATCAAAGATTACTTAACAACAAAATACATATCACATAATGTATTATCATAAAACTCAATCACATGTGATTGACTAACTGAAAATTTACAACAGTTATGTTTCTATCTTGATTGTATTGATGATTATCACTTTATATCACAGTAATGCATTATCATAAAATGCTTACATGTGATTTTTACAAGAAATTACATGTGATTGACGAAGAAATTACTTAAATTCACAGTAAACACTGTTTCATCAAATCTAATCACATGTGATTGAAGAAGAAAATACATATACCTTCAGCATTCTGGATTTCGTTTAGTTCTTCATCACTGATATCGATTTCTGGTTCCATTTGCTTAAATTGAAGGTGAATATCAATTGATTTTGAGAACGAATTCGTATATCCTGCAATTTGTAGTGATCGACTGTTTAACGAATCGAAGTTAAATACGGTTACGGAATCGTATAATCAGCAATCGGAGTGAATTAATGGTGTTAACGAGGTTGAAGATGACTGATTGTTCACCGAAGAAACCTTAATCGCCATCGCCAGGAGCCGTTTAGGGTTTTTGAAGGTTTTGCTCGATAGCATTCATGGTTTTGTTACGTACATATATGTGTACTTGCAAAATGACGATAATACTCTCCCTGTATAATTTGGTGGTTTAATCTGGTTCATTGATCAAAAATGATCCAAGGGCTGAGAAATGCTCCTTGGATCTCAACATTTTCCTTGTTTTCTCCTGATTACAACTCTTCATGCATATCTTAACTTCAAGAAGATTCTTAGAGAATAATATTTCGAGACGAAAGGGAGTATCGTTTTATGTTTAGAAATAATGTTATGGACAAAATAATGAGACAATTCCGAAGAAATTAGTCGTGACTTTTGTTTTAATAGTCTATAACTAAAATTAATAATTAATTAAGAGTAAGGATAAAAAATGTGTCATAGTTTGAAAACTATGTATAAAATATTAAATTAAAGAATAGTGATATTTATATTTTACCAATATGTTTTATCTATTTATAGGGTGACAATTATAAATGCCAAATCATCTCCTCATACAACCTTCAACAACTTTCAGTTTTTCACATAATGGCTTATAAGATGAACAACAAAACACTCGTCTGCCTTCTTTTCGTGTTTGTTTTTGCTGGTATGATGACAACTGAAGGAGTACCTATCGGTTGGGGTAAGACCATCTAACATACACTCTTATATGAATCATCGTCATACTTTATCTTAAAAATCCCTAGTCCGTCATTTATTGAATTGAACTATGTGTTACGACTCAAATTTGATCTTTAATTAGACATGATGATAACATGTGCCAAATCATAAAGAATATATAAGTTAAAAATGATTAAAATTTATCATGCTCGACTTAAGGTTGATTAATTTGAATCTACATATCATAAACCGTATGTGAGGCAATTTTGATCATTTCTTTTGGTGGTAAGATGAATCATTTATCTCAAGCAATGTTATGTTATTTTTCTTTCTTAAACTATTTGGATGACAGGCCCTGTGTGTACTCGGGTTGTCGGTGTGAAAAGTGGAGAAACTTGTTTCGACATCCGACATGAGTTCAACTTGACCTCTGATTTTTTTGCACGCTTCAATCCTAATCTGAACTGCCACAAGTTGTTTGTAGGTGAATGGATTTGTGTCAATGGAGTTGAAGCCTAGTCTTCGAAATGACACCGTGAATGATCCAACTTATCTAATAAGTTTGTTCTCCTTCAAATTATGTATGTGTGTTTAGTGTTGGAGCTATGAATCATGAGGATGTAAGATTCTTGGTGTTCTTCAATAAATAAAGAAAGCTCTTTGGTTTCATTACGGAGTATAATTAAAATTCTTATGAATGATATCAAGTGGATCTAACGTAAACATATTTGATCGACGAAACACAAAGTAATCCATTTTGCTAAGTCATACATGGATATATATATATATATATATATATATATATATATATATATATATATATATATATATATATATATATATATATAACAGGGAATGAGACAAAACATGTTCTTTGTTAACACAAGAGGAAAAGAAGGATTTGAAGTACATTTTGAATTTTTCAGCCTAATTGTCAAACAATTTCCCTACTAATAAGTATAAACTAGGTCAGGAGCCTTCGCTTTGTGTCGGGGCTCCATTTCGAATATAATTTATTGCGTTTAGTTTGTAAAATTATTTTGAGTTTAAGATTGTGTCCGTGAAACGTAACTCAAGACGAACGAAAAGATAAATCGCATCAAAAGAATAGGTGGGTTTAGGGGAGTTTTTTGTAAACTAGCGAAGTTACCGTTTGGCACCCTGAATTTAATCATTGCACCCCTATAAAGTTTCAATTTTTTCCCATAAAGTTACGTTCTTGTCCCTAAATTTACCTAAGGTTGTCAAGTAGTAGTGTGGCCGCAAATAAATTGGGTCTGTTGCGTCTAAAATCCCTTTCATCCATTTGGTTTTACCTGTTGGGCGCAACATGCACAAATTAGAAAGTTGGGACATAGTTATTGAGAAAGTAAAAAAAAGACTTACAAATTGGAAATCTAATCTAATTTCTATGGGAGGAAGGCTCACTCTCATTAAATCCGTGCTTGGATCGATTGAAACTTATTATATGTCTTTATTTAAAGCTCCAAAGAAGGTCATAAATATTTTAGAATCGATGCGTGCGTCTTTCTTTTGGGGAGAAAAAGATAATACTCGGAAAGTTCATTAGGTGAATTGGCGTTTAATTCTCAATCCTTTAGATCGAGGGGGTTTAGGTGTTCCTAGCCTAATGTCCCTTAATCTAGCTTTGGTTTATAAATGGAGATGGCGTTTTGTTTCGAACAAAATTCAAGTTGGGCGAGATTATTAACCGCTATTCATGGTCATTGTTGGGATGATTCCTTACCTTGCTGGACGAATGCTTCTGGTACATGGTCATCTATTGTCCAAACTATTAATAATCTTCATATTCAACACTCTATGGATACTTCTCTGTTGCGCCTTCACATTGGCAACGGTCAGCAAGCTAATTTCTGGTTCGACCCTTGGTTCAATGGAGCTCCCATGGCTACCAGATTCCCTCGTCTTCTGGCTCTCGAAACAAATAAAAATGGAGTGGTAGCCGATCACTTTCACCATGATTCATGGGTTCATTCTTGGCGTAGAAATCCAAGGTCTGGAGTTGAGGTTGATAACCTTAACTCTCTTCAAGATATCCTCCATAATGTCACGTTCACTTCGGATAACGATTATTGGACATGGGATGGAGGCTCTTTTTCAGTTTCGCAGGCCCGACATATTATTGATGAGCAACATCTAGCTACATTCTCACGTCCTACTAGTTGGTGTCGTCAAGTTCCTATAAAAATTAATATTTTCATTTGGCGTTTGAAGCTCTTGAGACTCGAGACTAAAGCTAACATTCTTAATCGTGGCATGGCATTGGAAGATGATTGTTGTAATCTGTGCAATCTTCATGTTGAAAATGAGACTCACCTTTTTTTACATTGTGATACAAGCAAAGAAATTTGGCTAGCCATTAGCCAATGGATTAATCTCACGCTGCCCAACTGGTCTTCGTTTAATGATTTGTGGGCTTGGATCGATGGAGTTCCAATTATACGAAACCAACGGCTCATTGTCACGACCATTGTCTTTTCTTCGCTTTGGAGTATTTGGAGACTGCGGAACAACATCAATTTTAAGGACAAATCCTTCAGGAAATGCCACGTGGTAGATAACATCAAGGTGAATGGGTTCAATTGGCTTTTTTCTCGTTTTCACAAGAAGCGATGTAATTGGAATCAGTGGCTTCAGTCTCCTTTGTACTCTTTGTAATTATTTATACTCTTTTTTTTCTAGCTCCTTGCTAGAATTTTAATAATATTTCAGTCGTTCGAAAAAAAAAAAAAAAGTAGTGTGACTTCCTTGTAGGCACAAACTATTAAGTTTGGATACAAATCTTTTCAGCACAATTTGGTTATTAATTCATGATTTTTGCGTTTTAAATAAATGTGCAATATCCATATCCATGTACGGTGACAGGTAATACTAGGATTTTTTTATAAGGTTAAAGTCAAAAATAGGCTACAAACTTACACAAACGTACCGATGTCGTCTACGAACCCATTTCCGTCCTACTGTCGCCTACAAACTTATAAAAAATGTGATGATGTTAACATTTCGTTACCGGTTACCTGCTGAACCGGTAAAGTTAATTATTTAACTTTTTTTATTCATTTTATATGTCCCGATGTCGCCCATATACTTTCAGTTGTGTCCCGATGTCGCCCATATACTTTCAGTTCTGTTTCGATGTATCACCGACATGTCATGACTACTTAGAAGCCACGTAATCAACCATTTTGGTTGACGGTTAAAAAAAGTATTTTGTTTATATTAGCACATTTTTTATAAGTTTGTAGGCGACAATAGGATGTAAATGAGTTTGTGGGCGACATCGGTACATTTGTGCAACTTTGTAGCATATTTTTGACTTTAACCATTTTTTATATGAGAAGATTGTCATGTGGCAGAGTTATTCGTTGGAAGGAGTTATAGGTATTGCACGAATGTTGTTAAAAGATTTTTGATGATATAATAAAATATTCGTATTGAGAGTTGAGTGAAAAAGGAAATATAATAATATGACAAATACATTACTCCCTCCGTTTCAGTTCAATTGTAATGTTTTGATTTTAGACGTCTTTTGTTTCTAACTTTAACTTGAATTTTTTTTGTGTGTTATACAATATTTGATGAACATTATATCGATTAAAATATGTTCGAAATCCAATCCATTGACATAAATTTCATTGAATAATATATAATACAAACAAAAATATTTAGGGTCAAAGTGGGAAAGAAAAGACCTCTCAAGATAAAACAAGACATTTAAACTGGGACGGAGGGAGTATTAATTAGCTTGTGCACAACACTACTACAGAATGGCTCATTTAGTGCCCCTCATTTTGAAGTGCTTAGCGATACGTCTACTTAGACAAAAGGAACACGTCTAATTAACGTTTTTCTAAAAAAACGTAACACTACTAATAATAGTCGGAACACATCTAATTAGAAACCACAAACACGTCCAAATAAGTATGACACCTCTAATTGGTAACCACGTCTAATAAATTTTACCAGAAACACATCTAATTGACAACACGTCTAATAAGTTCTACCACGAACATGTCTAATTGACAACACGTTTAAATAACCTACCAGACACACATCTAATTAAGTTAGATGAACACGTCTAAATAACTTACCAGACACACGTCTAATTAACCTAACAGTCTAATATGTTACTAGGAACACGTGTACTTTACTCCTAACATTAACAGCCGTATAAGCATCAGCAAATTAACAGGAAGTTAGTTAATATTAACGTTTTAGGTTAGAAGAGAGTGGGAGTTTTAATTAGGAATGAATTCGAATGAGAAATGAGTAATTTTCTCAAAAGATAACTATAATTTATAATTATAATACAAAAATAACTATACCATAAATATTTATAACTATTAACTTATATATATTACAAATAATCTATTAAAAATAGTTTATTAAATCAAGATTACACATATAAATAATCGTGATTTTTCTGTTTCTCCAATATTCATCGACATATATTATTCGACATTCATCTTCATTCATCGGTTAAGTTTAGTTCAAGTTTCATTCACGTTATCATCAGTACGTAAAAGTACAATTAACAACCAAAATATCAAAATTGATCAGAGGTAACTTTTTTTCTTATTTGTTGTTGTCTTGTTGTTTCTTTGTTATGAACCAGCTGCTTCTGTAACTTTTTCTTACTTGTTGTTGTCTTGTTTTCTTGTTTTTTGATCTAGAAAATAATCAATAAAAACATGTGTAGTATAATTGTTGGTTTGTTAGATTGTTGTCTAATCTGATGTTGGATAGTCCCATGTATCTTTGTCTCAATTGTTATTGATCAAACCTAAATCGTAATTGAGTGAATTATAGATTTAGACTTGAGTGCTTAATTTGTGAAAAAGGAATGGTCGAATGTTTAACTCCAATAATTGTTCAAACCCGGATTTGAAATATGGATTCCAAGGGCGTAAAATAAACGATGTGATTAACCTTTTTCGATTAGATCAAATTAGTTAATATCTTGGGTAAAAACTAACTACGATATCGACCGAAATCTCTATCGGAGTTGTATTTTCCGCTGGATAATGCTACAATAAGATTTTTGGGCAGAGTAACAATAATGTATCCAGTGTTGTGTAATGAATGACACTGTGGGTGTATTTATAGTTGTTTTGAGGGAATGATGACGTGTCCCTTTCATGATCATAACAAACTTCACCAGATTCGAGGGCTGGCGTGACACCTGTCTCTTTCATGGGCGTAACAAACAGATCCTAACAAACTTTTATAGATTCCTGTGTTGATGTGGCATATAACCCGTTTGTGCATCTGCTTCGGGATCAAGTGTCTGTTCTAGGACCAAATGCATGTTCCGGGACCAAGTGCGTGTTCTGGGACCAAGTGCTTGTTCCAACGACTATATGACGGATGAATGTCTTCACTCTTGGTTAGATAAAAGAATTTTATCCAATGTTTATTCCAATTGTTTCTTCACGGTCTTCCCATGGCCGGGTGTGACTGGAATCGGTTCATATATCTATCCGTAACATTCTTTGTAGGTATTTATCGGATGACTGATGTGTATGGACGAGTAGACCTTATGTGACAACATAGTTTGTAAACTCTTCAGTATGTATGTATCGAGATGAATGGTGCCGGTGATTGACTCACTTGTCTGGGATGGGCTTTTGTGAAGTTACGGCCATCTTCAACCGGGGATATTCCATCTCGTATGTATACTTGAACGGTCTTCTGGTCAGTTTGCTTAAGTATATCCGAGAAGAAGCACACCTTCCTAGACCCCTATGCTGGTTGAATCTGAAATGTCCCGTTCTTATTGATTAAAAACGTTCCATATTAATTGATTTCGTTGTGAGGTTTTGACCTCTATATGAGACGTTTTTCAAAGACTGCATTCATTTTTAAAACAAACCATAACCTTTATTTCATAAATAAAAGTTTAAAAAGCTTTACGTAGATTATCAAATAATGATAATCGAAAATATCCTGTTTACACACGACCATTACATAATGGTTTACAATACAAATATGTTACATCGAAATCAGTTTCTTGAATGCAGTTTTTACACAATATCATACAAACATGGACTCCAAATCTTGTCCTTATTTTAGTATGCAACAGCGGAAGCTCTTAGTATTCCCTGAGAATAAACATGCTTTAAACGTCAACAAAAATGTTGGTGAGTTATAGGTTTAACCTATATATATCAAATCGTAATAATAGACCACAAGATTTCATATTTCAATACACATCCCATACATAGAGATAAAAATCATTCATATGGTGAACACCTGGTAACCGACATTAACAAGATGCATATATATAAGAATATCCCCATCATTCCGGGACGAGGGTTACGTAATGACCAACAGTCTCGTAATAACCTAAAAACCTCATTTCTTACCCCAATTACCGACTCCGTCACTTGTGGGAACGTTTTGTTTAATAGTTGTAGCCCGATGTTCTTATTCTCACTTTGGTGAGAAGCAAACATTACTAACCCGTAAGCATAACATGCTTCTTTATGTTGCATGTTAGCCGCTTTTTCTAAATCACGAAGTCCTATATTCGGATATACTGAGTCAAAATAATTTCTTAACCCGTTGCGTAAAATAGCATTTGGGTTCCCCGCAATATATGCGTCAAAGTAAACACATCGTAACTTATGGATTTCCCAATGTGATATCCCCCATCTTTCGAACGAAAGCCTTTTATAAACCAAGGCATTCTTGGAACGTTCTTCGAATGTCTTACAAACTGATCTCGCCTTAAATAGTTGTGCTGAGGAATTCTGACCGACTCTAGACAAGATTTCATCAATCATGTCTCCGGGTAGGTCTCTTAAAATATTGGGTTGTCTATCCATTTTGTGTTTTTATACTGTAAAATAGACAAGAGTTAGATTCATAAAAAAAATACTTATTAATACAAGCAATTTTTACATATATCATAAAGCATAAGCACACTATATTACATATATTACACCACACGAATACAACTATCTTATTCCGACTCGCTCGTTTCTTCTTGTTCGGTTTTGGTTTGTTTTGCCAAGTTTCTAGGGATATATGATGTTCCCCTAATACGAGCCGTCGTTGTCCACATTGGTTTAGAAAAACCTGGTGGTTTAGAGGTTCCCGGGTCATTGTTACAACTTAAGGACTTCGGGGGTTGACGATACATATAAAGTTCATCGGGGTTGGAATTAGATTTCTCTATTTTTATGCCCTTTCCCTTATTATTTTCTTTTGCCTTTTTAAATTCAGTTGGGGTAATTTCTATAACATCATCGGAATTCTCGTCGGAATCCGATTCATCGGAGAATTGGTAATCCTCCCAATATTTTGCTTCCTTGGCGGAAACACCATTGACCATAATTAACCTTGGTCGGTTGGTTGAGGATTCTCTTTTACTTAACTGTTTTATTATTTCCCCCACCGATTCTATTTCTTCTTCCGGTTCCGATTCTTCTTCCGGTTCCGATTTTTCTTCCGGTTCCGACTCTTCTTCCGGTTCCTCTTCGAGAACTTGTGAATCAGTCCACGAATCATTCCAATTTACATTTGACTCTTCATTATTATTAGGTGAGTCAATGGGACTTGTTCTAGAGGTAGACATCTATCACATAATATCAAACACGTTAAGAGATTAATATATCACATAATATTCATATGTTAAACATATATAGTTTTCAACAAAAATGTTAAGCAATCATTTTTAAAGAAAACACGGTCGAAGTCCAGACTCACTAATGCATCCTAACAAACTCGATAAGACACACTAATGCAAATTTTCTGGTTCTCTAAGACCAACGCTCTGATACCAACTGAAATGTCCAGTTCTTATTGATTAAAAACGTTCCATATTAATTGATTTCGTTGCGAAGTTTTGACCTCTATATGAGACGTTTTTCAAAGACTGCATTCATTTTTAAAACAAACCATAACCTTTATTTCATAAATAAAGGTTTAAAAAGCTTTACGTAGATTATCAAATAATGATAATCGAAAATATTCTGTTTACACACGACCATTACATAATGGTTTACAATACAAATATGTTACATCGAAATCAGTTTCTTGAATGCAGTTTTTACACAATATCATACAAACATGGACTCCAAATCTTGTCCTTATTTTAGTATGCAACAACGGAAGCTCTTAGTATTCCCTGAGAATAAACATGCTTTAAACGTCAACAAAAATGTTGGTGAGTTATAGGTTTAACCTATATATATCAAATCGTAATAATAGACCACAAGATTTCATATTTCAATACACATCCCATACATAGAGATAAAAATCATTCATATGGTGAACACCTGGTAACCGACATTAACAAGATGCATATATATAAGAATATCCCCATCATTCCGGGACGAGGGTTACGTAATGACCAACAGTCTCGTAATAACCTAAAAACCTCATTTCTTACCCCAATTACCGACTCCGTCACTTGTGGGAACGTTTTGTTTAATAGTTGTAGCCCGATGTTCTTATTCTCACTTTGGTGAGAAGCGAACATTACTAACCCGTAAGCATAACATGCTTCTTTATGTTGCATGTTAGCCGCTTTTTCTAAATCACGAAGTCCTATATTCGGATATACTGAGTCAAAATAATTTCTTAACCCGTTGCGTAAAATAGCATTTGGGTTCCCCGCAATATATGCGTCAAAGTAAACACATCGTAACTTATGGATTTCCCAATGTGATATCCCCCATCTTTCGAACGAAAGCCTTTTATAAACCAAGGCATTCTTGGAACGTTCTTCGAATGTCTTACAAACTGATCTCGCCTTAAATAGTTGTGCTGAGGAATTCTGACCGACTCTAGACAAGATTTCATCAATCATGTCTCCGGGTAGGTCTCTTAAAATATTGGGTTGTCTATCCATTTTGTGTTTTTATACTGTAAAATAGACAAGAGTTAGATTCATAAAAAAAATACTTATTAATACAAGCAATTTTTACATATATCATAAAGCATAAGCACACTATATTACATATATTACACCACACGAATACAACTATCTTATTCCGACTCGCTCGTTTCTTCTTGTTCGGTTTTGGTTTGTTTTGCCAAGTTTCTAGGGATATATGATGTTCCCCTAATACGAGCCGTCGTTGTCCACATTGGTTTAGAAAAACCTGGTGGTTTAGAGGTTCCCGGGTCATTGTTACAACTTAAGGACTTCGGGGGTTGACGATACATATAAAGTTCATCGGGGTTGGAATTAGATTTCTCTATTTTTATGCCCTTTCCCTTATTATTTTCTTTTGCCTTTTTAAATTCAGTTGGGGTAATTTCTATAACATCATCGGAATTCTCGTCGGAATCCGATTCATCGGAGAATTGGTAATCCTCCCAATATTTTGCTTCCTTGGCGGAAACACCATTGACCATAATTAACCTTGGTCGGTTGGTTGAGGATTCTCTTTTACTTAACCGTTTTATTATTTCCCCCACCGATTCTATTTCTTCTTCCGGTTCCGATTCTTCTTCCGGTTCCGATTTTTCTTCCGGTTCCGACTCTTCTTCCGGTTCCTCTTCGAGAACTTGTGAATCAGTCCACGAATCATTCCAATTTACATTTGACTCTTCATTATTATTAGGTGAGTCAATGGGACTTGTTCTAGAGGTAGACATCTATCACATAATATCAAACACGTTAAGAGATTAATATATCACATAATATTCATATGTTAAAAATATATAGTTTTCAACAAAAATGTTAAGCAATCATTTTTAAAGAAAACACGGTCGAAGTCCAGACTTACTAATGCATCCTAACAAACTCGATAAGACACACTAATGCAAATTTTCTGGTTCTCTAAGACCAACGCTCTGATACCAACTGAAATGTCCAGTTCTTATTGATTAAAAACGTTCCATATTAATTGATTTCGTTGCGAAGTTTTGACCTCTATATGAGACGTTTTTCAAAGACTGCATTCATTTTTAAAACAAACCATAACCTTTATTTCATAAATAAAGGTTTAAAAAGCTTTACGTAGATTATCAAATAATGATAATCGAAAATATCCTGTTTACACACGACCATTACATAATGGTTTACAATACAAATATGTTACATCGAAATCAGTTTCTTGAATGCAGTTTTTACACAATATCATACAAACATGGACTCCAAATCTTGTCCTTATTTTAGTATGCAACAGCGGAAGCTCTTAGTATTCCCTGAGAATAAACATGCTTTAAACGTCAACAAAAATGTTGGTGAGTTATAGGTTTAACCTATATATATCAAATCGTAATAATAGACCACAAGATTTCATATTTCAATACACATCCCATACATAGAGATAAAAATCATTCATATGGTGAACACCTGGTAACCGACATTAACAAGATGCATATATATAAGAATATCCCCATCATTCCGGGACACCCTTCGGATATGATATAAATTTCGAAGTACTAAAGCATCCGGTACTTTGGATGGGGTTTGTTAGGCCCAATAGATCTATCTTTAGGATTCGCGTCAATTAGGGTGTCTGTTCCCTAATTCTTAGATTACCAGACTTAATAAAAAGGGGCATATTCGATTTCGATAATTCAACCATAGAATGTAGTTTCACGTACTTGTGTCTATTTTGTAAATCATTTATAAAACCTGCATGTATTCTCATCCCAAAAATATTAGATTTTAAAAGTGGGACTATAACTCACTTTCACAGATTTTTACTTCATCGAGAAGTAAGACTTGGCCACTGGTTGATTCACGAACCTATAACAATATATACATATATATCAAAGTATGTTTAAAATATATTTACAACACTTTTAATATATTTTGATGTTTTAAGTTTATTAAGTCAGCTGTCCTCGTTAGTAACCTACAACTAGTTGTCCACAGTTAGATGTACAGAAATAAATCGATAAATATTATCTTGAATCAATCCACGACCCAGTGTATGAAAGGATCCGAAACTAATCATCCGGACATCGTCCATATAGATTAAAAACGAATTACAATAGTTGATAACATCGCGAGGTACTTGACCTCTATATGATACATTTTACAAACGTTGCATTTATTTCTTAAAGGCAATCTATTATTACATCGAGAGTTGACATATTAGCCTAACATTTTATAACAACCAAATGATCTAATCTGCCATTTTCATAACAATAGTCTTTAATGAACTTCAATGACTCGAATGCAACGTCCTTGTATCATAGCTTAAATGGTCCCAAGTAGTATCCTTAACATGAGCTAATGCACAGCGGAAGACTTAATTCGTACTGTTGTCTCGAAGATATATATATTTTTGACTTGGTCTTCCGGTTGATATCACGAACCTCAAGTTCCTTGGACAAGTTTGCTGTAAGAGAGGAGTAAGAAGCTAGAATCAAAAGGGTGATAGAAGTGGATGAAAGATTGGAAGTAAGTTGGTGTTCTTGGAAGGTTTTCTTGAAGTGTTTTTGTATGGTTTTCTTATGGTGTTTATGTAAGGTTTTTGAAGCTAGATCTTCTTAGAACTTTACTGAATTGTTGAAGGTGTTTAAGGGTTATAAGTGTGTGTGTTTTAGCTAGGAGATTGAAGTAGTAAATGAATCAAAATGATGATACATATATACTCCTAAAAATGTGATCTTTAAGGATAACATGACAAAATTTTAGTTTGTAATCTTATGTATTTGTCAAACAATAATACAAAAGCAATTACCTTATACCTAGGGTAGTAACAAGGGCTGGTTAGGTGGTGATTTGATGTGTATATACCAATAGTAAATACGTATAGAAGCTAGGTATGATACGAGTACAAATACTCTAGATATACGTATAGAAATTTTGTGAAAAATGGAATGAGGATTCAAATATAGCTATCTTTTGTGAATACACTTATATGATTTTATGTATTTAAGTCTTAAAAGTGAGTAAATACATTACTTATACGATATATGTATAAACATTATAAGTCTTAAGTATTTATGTCAAATAACGTTACGTATAGTTATCGTTTTGAAAACTTAAGTTAGTAGTTTCAAAATATACTTATAACTTATAGTTTTTGATACAAAATAAGATATTAAAACATTCATTAATCATGTTAAATATGTATATATACATATATATACACAAACGTATAATTATCATATATTGTATAGTTCGTGATATCATCGGTCAAACTAGACGGTCAAACGTTGTGTAAATCTCTTTTCGAAAACATAAGTCTCAACAATTAGGATTGCTTATCATGTTGGTAAGGTTTAATTTATGTAAATATTAATCTTATAAGTATAGAACGATCGAAAAAAAATGCGGGTCAACTTTAGGGTTTTTGCTTATCGTGTCGGAACCATATAGAGATTAGAGTTTAAATTTGGTCGGAAATTTCCGGGTCGTTACAGTACCCATCCGTTAAAGAAATTTCGTCCTCGAAATTTGGTAGAGGTTGTCATAAATAACCATAGGAATGTTTTCATGACGAATATGAGGTAATAATGAAATTTTATCATTATTGAAAGATTTAGATAAAACGATTTGGTTATGTGAGACGCACGAGCGAAGCTATCACAAAAAAAAAAAAAAATGAAATGAGTAAATATGGAATCGTTTTTAATCGATGACGTGGTTTAGAATTGATTTCCGGGATTTAAGGGATTTAGGAAAAATCTTACGTAATAAGATTTGGTTATTCGGCGATCAGAATCTTCTTTGATTTAATGCGGTAATCTGTTTCGATTTCTTTGTCGGATATTTCACTATAAATCCACCCCTTCGTTTCCTTATTTTTCACAACTCGCATCTTCTACTCTTTCTCCTTAATTCCTACTTTAAGGTATCCTTTGAAATGCTTCATCCCGTTCTGATTTTTGTTATACTTCTAACTTTTATATCTTTCATTCTTCTCTTCCATCTACCGCCAGAAGAATCTATTCACTTTTATGATTTTCTTGGAATTATAATGTTTCTAATTCTCCCGTGTCTTTACGTCGCCATACGTATTGATATACATGGTTTGTAGTTTCTGGGTGGTTGTTGGGTTTGATATCTTTCCTTATACTTCGATGCTCCTGCTTCTGTTTTCCATAATCATTGTCATCCATAGTTAATATTCTCTCCTATTTGCTGTGATCTATACCCCAATTTCTATTTTGGGACTTTGTCCCTTCGTTTCTTCTTCCCGTCCTTGAGTCAAGCGATCAATAGTTCGGAATTCGTAGGTATAAAATTTGGAATGAACCTAGCTATTGGTTTTAGAATAAAATTGTAATGGCACGATCTTGATTCGTTAAATTACTCGAATATTCCGGAAAAATAGAACTATCAAGGTGATACGTTCTAATATGTTTGGAGACTTGATAGAATGTAAGAGCCGTGTAACATGGCACATGATGACGGTACTGTGAATCATCACATTCCATTAGAAACTTAACATGACTTACTGTAATATAATGAAGTTGATCAAGTTTCATTATATTATACTAATTCATGTATCAGTTCCCAATACTACTTCAAAACATTCCTATTTTAAACTTGAAGGTTTTAGAACTTAGAAACTAACACAGTTTCTTTTATATTGTAACGCAGATATTACGGAGAAATACATGATTTTGGATAAGAACAGTTGTGAGAATATCTCCAGAAATATGGAGGATATGTATAACAAAAGATATGAAGATATCTTATAATATCTAAGATAAGATGATGATGAAGTATATCATCGGGAAAGGTTTAGGATAAGGGGTAGGTTTTTTTTTTTTTACTAATGGTTTCAGCAAGCACTGAATCGTTTGAATCCTTTGAAAGCAGATTCAGTTCTTGTGATTTATCTACATCCTCCTTCATACTTTGCTCAATCCGTTTTCCAGTTCCAACTCTCCTCTTTTTCTAACCTTTACCAACACAATGTACTTCATCATTAAACTTTTGACTGTTAAAGTCGTTTACAGTTTTTGCTGCTTCTTCAGCATTTCAAGAACTACTTCATAGTTCAGGATGTTTTTCAGAACTTCACATTCGAAATATGTAATTCTTAGGGGTAGTCGTTCTTGGTATAACTGGGAGAATTTCTACGAGATTTTCAAAATACTGATTGCGGGTTTCGCCAAAGAGATAACGAGTTGCTGGTACGTCTGCTGATGATGTTGTGAAAAAGGTTCTCCGGTAACAACGTCGAAAGGACAAAGTATAAATATCGAGATTATAATAGGAGTAGTCTCACTGAGAAGTCGAAGTGGAGCTGTGACAAAATTAGCTTCTTGAAAAGGAATCGTATGATTGTTTTTGATAATGAATGATAAGGAATTCGACGCGGATACGTTTTAACTATAACTTCGGTTTCGAAAATTTTTCAGGTGCATCACTGTATGCATAAATCTTTCTTCCGTAAACGAGGTGCGGCTGGTTCAACTTCTCGATCGAGGTGTTTTCAAGAATCATGAAAAGATTTGAATGAGGATTATAATTGTCGAAGTACAAATGAGGTTTAGGATGAAATCAAGTGGCAAACTTGAAGAATTGTTTAGTTTCATATGTTATAATCAACATTTTATTTCATTTTAATTGTCCAATGTTTCTTCTTTATGCCACTTGTTGGATTTGGATAGGTAAAAATTCAAATATGAAATTTAAATGGAAATGGTTATTCTGGGGTGAACGGATACGTATATCGATGGTTGTAAGTAGAATAACAAATGACCGCTGAATCAGATTCAAGAATGTACAATATAACTTATTAATGTGAATTCTAAATATTCCTCGGGTACTACCCACCCGTTAAAATATTTTCATCATTAATAGTTTGTACGAAGGAATTTTTAATTACTATCTTTATGAAAATATACTTGCATATATATTTTCTTCAGAGATAATCATAGATTTAATGAGTCAATAAGATATTAAACTCATTTGATTTATCGTTAATTCTAGATTACATAATCTCTAAGACTTTAGAAATTACATAATCGTCATACGATACGTAAAGCGAAGATAATCGATGTAGAATGATATATAGAACGAAGATCATACTCGAAGTACAGATATTGAGTCGTGTGATGTTGATATTCGAGATACAGATTGTGATGTTGAGATTTTGGGGGTGACAAGAGTACTGTCGGCGTTGATGATGGTGGTATAGATTATGCTGCTGGTGCTGCTGCTGGTGTTTGTAACCTTCGCACCGTATTTTCTAAAGCCACTACCCGAGCGCGAAGCTCGTTGACTTCTTCTATTATACCGGGATGATTGACGGTTGGAACGAGCGAATGAACAAGATTCGAAATATGGGATAGTATGTAATCATGACGAGATACTCTAGAAATGAGCGAGAAAATGGTGTTTCGAATAGGTTCACCGGTAAGTGCTTCAGGTTCATCGTTAAGAGGACAATTTGGTGGATGGAATGGATCACCTTCTTCTTGCCTCCAGAGATTTAGTATATTACGAACCCATCCCCAATTCATCCAAAATAGATGATGGGAAATCGGTTGATCCATTCCGGTAACGCTGTTCTCGGAGCTCGAATGGAAATCCATATCGGCGAAGCTATCGAAGTCGGAGGAATTTGAGCTGGATGAAGAATCCATCTTGTATGGTCGGAGAAATGAATTTTTGGTTTGGAATAGATTATAGGAGTTGGGTTTGGTACTCTTCAATACATAATTTACATATGTATATATATAATATCAAAATCCCATGAATTACGGAGAATCTTTGAAATACGTCAGGCAATGTCTAGAGTAACAGATACGCTAGGATATGAATTTTTGTCTATACACTATCGATGCACTTAAATGCAATAAGACGTGTCTAGACTTAAGAATGATAAGCAGGCAGTTCCCTAAGGATGATAAGCAGATGATTTCCGACTAGGATTGATAAGCAAAACTTTTGACAGGCAGACACGGTCAAAGTCCAGACTCACTTAATGTATCCTAACAACTACTAGTTAGACACACTAATGCAAGGCCTGGTTCGCTAAGACCAACGCTCTGATACCAACTGAAAGGATCCGAAACTAATCATCCGGACATCGTCCATATAGATTAAAAACGAATTACAATAGTTGATAACATCGCGAGGTACTTGACCTCTATATGATACATTTTACAAACGTTGCATTTATTTCTTAAAGGCAATCTATTATTACATCGAGAGTTGACATATTAGCCTAACATTTTATAACAACCAAATGATCTAATCTGCCATTTTCATAACAATAGTCTTTAATGAACTTCAATGACTCGAATGCAACGTCCTTGTATCATAGCTTAAATGGTCCCAAGTAGTATCCTTAACATGAGCTAATGCACAGCGGAAGACTTAATTCGTACTGTTGTCTCGAAGATATATATATTTTTGACTTGGTCTTCCGGTTGATATCACGAACCTCAAGTTCCTTGGACAAGTTTGCTGTAAGAGAGGAGTAAGAAGCTAGAATCAAAAGGGTGATAGAAGTGGATGAAAGATTGGAAGTAAGTTGGTGTTCTTGGAAGGTTTTCTTGAAGTGTTTTTGTATGGTTTTCTTATGGTGTTTATGTAAGGTTTTTGAAGCTAGATCTTCTTAGAACTTTACTGAATTGTTGAAGGTGTTTAAGGGTTATAAGTGTGTGTGTTTTAGCTAGGAGATTGAAGTAGTAAATGAATCAAAATGATGATACATATATACTCCTAAAAATGTGATCTTTAAGGATAACATGACAAAATTTTAGTTTGTAATCTTATGTATTTGTCAAACAATAATACAAAAGCAATTACCTTATACCTAGGGTAGTAACAAGGGCTGGTTAGGTGGTGATTTGATGTGTATATACCAATAGTAAATACGTATAGAAGCTAGGTATGATACGAGTACAAATACTCTAGATATACGTATAGAAATTTTGTGAAAAATGGAATGAGGATTCAAATATAGCTATCTTTTGTGAATACACTTATATGATTTTATGTATTTAAGTCTTAAAAGTGAGTAAATACATTACTTATACGATATATGTATAAACATTATAAGTCTTAAGTATTTATGTCAAATAACGTTACGTATAGTTATCGTTTTGAAAACTTAAGTTAGTAGTTTCAAAATATACTTATAACTTATAGTTTTTGATACAAAATAAGATATTAAAACATTCATTAATCATGTTAAATATGTATATATACATATATATACACAAACGTATAATTATCATATATTGTATAGTTCGTGATATCATCGGTCAAACTAGACGGTCAAACGTTGTGTAAATCTCTTTTCGAAAACATAAGTCTCAACAATTAGGATTGCTTATCATGTTGGTAAGGTTTAATTTATGTAAATATTAATCTTATAAGTATAGAACGATCGAAAAAAAATGCGGGTCAACTTTAGGGTTTTTGCTTATCGTGTCGGAACCATATAGAGATTAGAGTTTAAATTTGGTCGGAAATTTCCGGGTCGTTACAGTGTATACGTATCTCAGTATTGATCACAACTCAAACTATATATATTTTAGAATCAACCTCAACCCTGTATAGCTAACTCCAACATTCACATATAGAGTGTCTATGGTTGTTCCGAAATATATATAGATGTGTCGACATGATAGGTCGAAACATTGTATACGTGTCTATGGTATCTCAAGATTACATAATATACAATACAAGTTGATTAAGTTATGGTTGGAATAGATTTGTTACCAATTTTCACGTAGCTAAAATGAGAAAAATTATCCAATCTTGTTTTACCCATAACTTCTTCATTTTAAATCCGTTTTGAGTGAATAAAATTGCTATGGTTTCATATTGAACTCTATTTTATGAATCTAAACATAAAAGTATAGGTTTATAGTCGGAAAAATAAGTTACAAGTCGTTTTTGTAAAGGTAGTCATTTCAGTCGAAAGAACGACGTCTAGATGACCATTTTAGAAAACATACTTCCACTTTGAGTTTAACCATAATTTTTGGATATAGTTTCATGTTCATAATAAAAATCATTTTCTAAGAATAACAACTTTTAAATCAAAGTTTATCATAGTTTTTAATTAACTAACCCAAAACAGCCCGCGGTGTTACTACGACGGCGTAAATCCGATTTTACGGTGTTTTTCGTGTTTCCAGGTTTTAAATCATTAAGTTAGCATATCATATAGATATAGAACATGTGTGTAGTTAATTTTAAAAGTGAAGTTAGAAGGATTAACTTTTGTTTGCGAACAAGTTTAGAATTAACTAAACTATGTTCTAGTGATTACGAGTTTAAACCTTCGAATAAGATAGTTTTATATATATGAATCGAATGATGTTATGAACATCATTACTACCTCAAGTTTAGTAGGTAAATCTACTGGAAGTGACAAGAAATGATCTAGCTTCAAAGGATCTTGGATGGCTTGAAAGTTCTTGAAGTAGGATCATGACACAAAACAAGTTCAAGTAAGATTTTTACTCGAATTAAGATAGTTTATAGTTATAGAAATTGAATCAAAGTTTGAATATGAATATTACCTTGAATAAGAAAGATAACCTACTGTATATAACAAAGGTTTCTTGATCTTAGATGATTACTTGGAATGGATTAGAAAGCTTGGAAGTAAATTAGTAAACTTGAAGGGATTTTTGAAGTGTTCTTGAAGTGTTCTTCCTATGATGATTATAGCTTGATTCTTGAAGTGATTTTTGATAAAGATGATGATTAACTACTGGAAAAATACGTTCATAATAGTGTGTGTGTGTTGAGAGAGAATTAGAAAGAGAATTGGAAGTGAAATGGAGTGAATGATGAGTGGTAATTGGTGAGTGGGGTTAAAAGGAGTTCTAGTTAGTTGACTAGCTCATGGTAGAAGTTAAAATTGATTAGTCATACATGACATAATCAAGAGTGGAATCCCATGCTAGTTCCTATTGGTATATACTCATAGTAAGTACGTTTTGAAGCTGTGTATAATACGGGTAAGAATACGACTAGAATTCTTGATGAAAGAAAAGAATGGAAAAGTAACTGTAACCATTTTCGTTAAGTATGAGTGTTTTGATATATGTCTTGAAGTCTTCTAAAAGTATTTTAATACATCTAAATACACTACATGTATATACATTTTAACTGAGTCGTTAAGTCATCGTTAGTCGTTACATGTAAGTGTTGTTTTGAAACCTTTAAGTTAACGATCTCAATTAATGTTGTTAACCCATTATTTATTATATCTAATGAGATGTTAAATTATTATATTATCATGATATTATGATATATTAATATATCTTAATATGATATATACATTTAAATGTCGTTACAACGATAATCGTTACATATATGTCTCGTTTCGAAATCCTTAAGTTAGTAGTCTTGTTTATATGTATATAACTCATTGTTAATATACTTATGGAGATACTTACTAATCATAATCTCATGTTAACCATATGTATATCCATATATATATCGTCATGTCGTTTTTACAAGTTTTAACGTTCGTGAATCGCCGGTCAACTTGGGTGGTCAATTGTCTATATGAAACATATTTCAATTAATCAAGTCTTAAAAAGTTTGATTGCTTAACATGTTGGAAACATTTAATCATGTAAATATCAATCTCAATTAATATATATAAACATGGAAAAGTTCGGGTCACTACAGTACCTACCCGTTAAATAAATTTCGTCTCGAAATTTTAAGCTGTTGAAGGTGTTGACGAATCTTCTGGAAATAGATGCGGGTATTTCTTCTTTATCTGATCTTCACGCTCCCAGGTGAACTCGGGTCCTCTATGAGCATTCCATCGAACCTTAACAATTGGTATCTTGTTTTGCTTAAGTCTTTTAACCTCACGATCCATTATTTCGACGGGTTCTTCGATGAATTGGAGTTTTTCGTTGATTTGGATTTCATCTAATGGAATAGTGAGATCTTCTTTAGCAAAACATTTCTTCAAATTCGAGACGTGGAAAGTGTTATGTACAGCCGCGAGTTGTTGAGGTAACTCAAGTCGGTAAGCTACTGGTCCGACACGATCAATAATCTTGAATGGTCCAATATACCTTGGATTTAATTTCCCTCGTTTACCAAATCGAACAACGCCTTTCCAAGGTGCAACTTTAAGCATGACCATCTCTCCAATTTCAAATTCTATATCTTTTCTTTTAATGTCAGCGTAGCTCTTTTGTCGACTTTGGGCGGTTTTCAACCGTTGTTGAATTTGGATGATCTTCTCGGTAGTTTCTTGTATAATCTCCGGACCCGTAATCTGTCTATCCCCCACTTCACTCCAACAAATCGGAGACCTGCACTTTCTACCATAAAGTGCTTCAAACGGCGCCATCTCAATGCTTGAATGGTAGCTGTTGTTGTAGGAAAATTCTGCTAATGGTAGATGTCGATCCCAACTGTTTCCGAAATCAATAACACATGCTCGTAGCATGTCTTCAAGCGTTTGTATCGTCCTTTCACTCTGCGCATCAGTTTGTGGATGATAGGCAGTACTTATGTCTAGACGAGTTCCTAATGCTTGCTGTAATGTCTGCCAGAATCTTGAAATAAATCTGCCATCCCTATCAGAGATAATAGAGATTGGTATTCCATGTCTGGAGACGACTTCCTTCAAATACAGTCGTGCTAACTTCTCCATCTTGTCATCTTCTCTTATTGGCAGGAAATGTGCTGATTTGGTGAGACGATCAACTATTACCCAAATAGTATCAAAACCACTTGCAGTCCTTGGCAATTTAGTGATGAAATCCATGGTAATGTTTTCCCATTTCCATTTCGGGATTTCGGGTTGTTGAAGTAGACCTGATGGTTTCTGATGCTCAGCTTTGACCTTAGAACACGTCAAACATTCTCCTACGTATTTAGCAACATCGGCTTTCATACCAGGCCACCAAAAATATTTCCTGAGATCCTTGTACATCTTCCCCGTTCCAGGATGTATTGAGTATCTGGTTTTATGAGCTTCTCTAAGTACCATTTCTCTCATATCTCCAAATTTTGGTACCCAAATCCTTTCAGCCCTATACCGGGTTCCGTCTTCCTGAATATTAAGATGTTTCTCCGATCCTTTGGGTATTTCATCCTTTAAATTTCCCTCTTTTAAAACTCCTTGTTGCGCCTCCTTTATTTGAGTAGTAAGGTTATTATGAATCATTATATTCATAGATTTTACTCGAATGGGTTCTCTGTCCTTCCTGCTCAAGGCATCGGCTACCACATTTGCCTTCCCCGGGTGGTAACGAATCTCAAAGTCGTAATCATTCAATAATTCAATCCACCTACGCTGCCTCATATTCAGTTGTTTCTGATTAAATATGTGTTGAAGACTTTTGTTGTAGTGACCCGAACTTTTCCATGTTTATATATATTAATTGAGATTGATGTTTACATGATTAAATGTTTCCAACATGTTAAGCAATCAAACTTGTTAAGACTTGATTAATTGAAATAGGTTTCATATAGACAATTGACCACCCAAGTTGACCGGTGATTCACGAACGTTAAAACTTGTAAAAAAACTATATGATGACATATATATGGTTATATATATAGTTAACATGATATTATGATAAGTAAACATATCATTAATTATATTAACAATGAACTACATATGTAAAAACAAGACTACTAACTTAATGATTTTGAAACGAGACATATATGTAACGTTTATCGTTGTCACGACATTTAATGTATATATATCATATTAAGAGATATTCGTACATCATAATATCATGATAATATAATAATTTAAAATCTCTTTTGTTATTATAAACATTGGGTTAACAACATTTAACAAGATCGTTAACCTAAAGGTTTCAAAACAACACTTACATGTAACGACTAACGATGACTTAACGACTCAGTTAAAATGTATATACATGTAGTGTTTTAATATGTATTTATACACTTTTGAAAGACTTCAATACACTTATCAAAATACTTCTACTTAACAAAAATGCTTACAATTACATTCTCGTTCAGTTTCATCAACAATTCTACTCGTATGCACCCGTATTCGTACTCGTACAATACACAGCTTTTAGATGTATGTACTATTGGTATATACACTCCAATGATCAGCTCTTAGCAGCCCATGTGAGTCACCTAACACATGTGGGAACTATCATTTGGCAACTAGCATGAAATATCTCATAAGATTACAAAAATATGAGTAATCATTCATGACTTATTTACATGAAAACAAAATTACATATCCTTTATATCTAATCCATACACCAACGACCAAAAACACCTACAAACACTTTCATTCTTCAATTTTCTTCATCTAATTGAACTCTCTCAAGTTCTATCTTCAAGTTCTAAGTGTTCTTCATAAATTCCAAAAGTTCTAGTTTCATAAAATCAAGAATACTTTCAAGTTTGCTAGCTCACTTCCAATCTTGTAAGGTGATCATCCAACCTCAAGAAATCTTTGTTTCTTACAGTAGGTTATCATTCTAATACAAGGTAATAATCATATTCAAACTTTGGTTCAATTTCTATAACTATAACAATCTTATTTCAAGTGATGATCTTACTTGAACTTGTTTTCGTGTCATGATTTTGCTTCAAGAACTTTGAGCCATCCAAGGATCCATTGAAGCTAGATCCATTTTTCTCTTTTCCAGTAGGTTCATCCAAGGAACTTAAGGTAGTAATGATGTTCATAACATCATTCGATTCATACATATAAAGCTATCTTATTCGAAGGTTTAAACTTGTAATCACTAGAACATAGTTTAGTTAATTCTAAACTTGTTCGCAAACAAAAGTTAATCCTTCTAACTTGACTTTTAAAATCAACTAAACACATGTTCTATATCTATATGATATGCTAACTTAATGATTTAAAACCTGGAAACACGAAAAACACCGTAAAACCGGATTTACGCCGTCGTAGTAACACCGCGGGCTGTTTTGGGTTAGTTAATTAAAAACTATGATAAACTTTGATTTAAAAGTTGTTATTCTGAGAAAATGATTTTTATTATGAACATGAAACTATATCCAAAAATTATGGTTAAACTCAAAGTGGAAGTATGTTTTCTAAAATGGTCATCTAGACGTCGTTCTTTCGACTGAAATGACTACCTTTACAAAAACGACTTGTAACTTATTTTTCCGACTAGAAACCTATACTTTTTTTGTTTAGATTCATAAAATAGAGTTCAATATGAAACCATAGCAATTTGATTCACTCAAAACGGATTTAAAATGAAGAAGTTATGGGTAAAACAAGATTGGATAATTTTTCTCATTTTAGCTACGTGAAAATTGGTAACAAATCTATTCCAACCATAACTTAATCAACTTGTATTATATATTATGTAATCTTGAGATACCATAGACACGTATACAATGTTTCGACCTATCATGTCGACACATCTATATATATTTCGGAACAACCATAGACACTCTATATGTGAATGTTGGAGTTAGCTATACAGGGTTGAGGTTGATTCCAAAATATATATAGTTTGAGTTGTGATCAATACTGAGATACGTATACACTGGGTCGTGGATTGATTCAAGATAATATTTATCGATTTATTTCTGTACATCTAACTGTGGACAACTAGTTGTAGGTTACTAACGAGGACAGCTGACTTAATAAACTTAAAACATCAAAATATATTAAAAGTGTTGTAAATATATTTTGAACATACTTTGATATATATGTATATATTGTTATAGGTTCGTGAATCAACCAGTGGCCAAGTCTTACTTCCCGACGAAGTAAAAATCTGTGAAAGTGAGTTATAGTCCCACTTTTAAAATCTAATATTTTTGGGATGAGAATACATGCAGGTTTTATAAATGATTTACAAAATAGACACAAGTACGTGAAACTACATTCTATGGTTGAATTATCGAAATCGAATATGCCCCTTTTTATTAAGTCTGGTAATCTAAGAATTAGGGAACAGACACCCTAATTGACGCGAATCCTAAAGATAGATCTATTGGGCCTAACAAACCCCATCCAAAGTACCAGATGCTTTAGTACTTCGAAATTTATATCATATCCGAAGGGTGTCCCGGAATGATGGGGATATTCTTATATATGCATCTTGTTATTGTCGGTTACCAGGTGTTCACCATATGAATGATTTTTATCTCTATGTATGGGATGTGTATTGAAATATGAAATCTTGTGGTCTATTGTTACGATTTGATATATATAGGTTAAACCTATAACTCACCAACATTTTTGTTGACGTTTTAAGCATGTTTATTCTCAGGTGATTATTAAGAGCTTCCGCTGTCGCATACTTAAATAAGGACAAGATTTGGAGTCCATGCTTGTATGATATTGTGTAAAAACTGCATTCAAGAAACTTATTTTGTTGTAACATATTTGTATTGTAAACCATTATGTAATGGTCGTGTGTAAACAGGATATATTAGATTATCATTATTTGATAATCTACGTAAAGCTTTTTAAACCTTTATTGATGAAATAAAGGTTATGGTTTGTTTAAAAATGAATGCAGTCTTTGAAAAACGTCTCATATAGAGGTCAAAACCTCGCAACGAAATCAATTAATATGGAACGTTTTTAATCAATAAGAACGGGACATTTCAGTTGGTATCAGAGCGTTGGTCTTAGAGAACCAGAAAATTTGCATTAGTGTGTCTTATCGAGTTTGTTAGGATGCATTAGTGAGTCTGGACTTCGACCGTGTTTTCTTTAAAAATGATTGCTTAACATTTTTGTTGGAAACTATATATTTTTAACATATGAATATTATGTGATATATTAATCTCTTAACGTGTTTGATATTATGTGATAGATGTCTACCTCTAGAACAAGTCCCATTGACTCACCTAATAATAATGAAGAGTCAAATGTAAATTGGAATAATTTGTGGACTGATTCACAAGTTCCCGAAGTGGAACCGGAAGAAGAGTCGGAACCGGAAGAAGAATCGGAACCGGAAGAAGAATCGGAACCGGATGAAGAAATAGAACCGGTGGGGGAAATAATAAAACGGTTAAGTAAAAGAAAATCCTCAACCAACCGACCAAAGTTAATTATGGTCAATGGTGTTTCCGCCAAGGAAGCAAAATATTGGGAGGATTACCAATTCTCCGATGAATCGGATTCCGACGAGAATTCCGATGATGTTATAGAAATTACCCCAACTGAATTTAAAAAGGCAAAAGAAAATAATAAGGGAAAGGGCATAAAAATAGAGAAATCTAATTCCAACCCCGATGAACTTTATATGTATCGTCAACCCCCGAAGTCCTTAAGTTGTAACAATGACCCGGGAACCTCTAAACCACCAGGTTTTTCTAAACCAATGTGGACAACGACGGTTCGTATTAGGGGAACATCATATATCCCTAGAAACTTGGCAAAACGAACCAAAACCGAAGAAGAAGAAACGAGCGAGTCAGAATAAGATAGTTGTATTCGTGTGGTGTAATATATGGAATATAGTGTTCTTATGCTTTATGATATATGTAAAAATTGCTTGTATTAATAAGTATTTTTTTTTATGAATCTAACTCTTGTCTATTTTACAGTTTAAAAATACAAAATGGATAGACAACCCAATATTTTAAGAGACCTACCCGGAGACATGATTGATGAAATCTTGTCTAGAGTCGGCCAGAATTCTTCGGCACAACTATTTAAGGCGAGATCAGTTTGTAAGACATTCGAAGAACGTTCCAAGAATGTCTTGGTTTATAAGAGACTTTCGTTTGAAAGATGGGGGATATCACATTGGGAAACCCATAAGTTACGATGTGTTTACTTTGACGCATATATTGCGGGGAACCCAAATGCTATTTTACGCAACGGGTTAAGAAATTATTTTGACTCAATATATCCGAATATTGGACTTCGTGATTTAGAAAAAGCGGCTAACATGCAACATAAAGAAGCATGTTATGCTTACGGATTAGTAATGTTCGCTTCTCACCAAAGTGAGAACAAGAACATCGGGCTACAACTATTAAACAAAACGTTTCCACAAGTGACGGAGTCGGTAATTGGGGTAAGAAATGAGGTTTTTAGATTATTACGGGACTGTTGGACATTACGTAACCCTCGTCCCTTTGATGACGTTACAACACGCTGTCTTATCAACGGCCATAACGGTTATGTTGCACAAGACCAAGGATGGGAAGTAGTCCTAGTAAAACCAGAATGCATGACTTGTTTCTGGACGTATGAATTACGTGTATTTATTGCCTTTGCTGAACGACTTGTGTACTAGCTAGAATTGTCTTCACAACTATCTTGTATCAAAGTTATTGTGTGCTATATTTCATGCTTTATGTAAAATAAGCGGTATTGTAAGTTTGTAAAATATTGTATAAAAGTTTGAACGCGAAATATTATTATAATCAGTTTTTCATATAGAATTGTAGTAGTTGAATTGTATATTAGCTACTAAGTATGAACTTAACGGGTAGGTACTACCCGAATTTAAACTTATAAAACGCTAATATGAAGAAAAAGCTTTTATAAATGAGTTCATATTATGCTACGAAATACTATTAACTACTCTTAATATTCTGTATGATTAACTTGTTCCATTTAACTATTTTGAAGGAAATGGCACCGACTACTCGACACACCGTGAATATGAATGAAGAGGAATTCCGTACTTTTCTAGCTTCAAACATAGCCGCAGTACAGGCTGCGCTACATACCAACAATAACCTTGGATCTAGCAGTACAGGAAATCGTGTAGGATGCACCTACAAAGAATTCACTGCCTGCAAACCTTTGGAATTTGATGGAACCGAAGGACCGATCGGATTGAAACGGTGGACCGAGAAGGTTGAATCGGTGTTTGCCATAAGTAAGTGTACTGAAGAGGACAAAGTGAAGTACGCTACGCATACCTTCACAGGTTCTGCGTTAACATGGTGGAATACCTATCTAGAGCAAGTGGGACAAGATGATGCGTACGCACTACCGTGGTCAGCATTCAAGCACTTGATGAACGAGAAGTACCGTCCCAGAACCGAGGTCAATAAGCTCAAGACAGAACTTAGAGGGTTACGAAACCAAGGATTTGATATTACCACGTACGAAAGACGATTCACAGAATTGTGCCTATTGTGTCCGGGAGCATTCGAAGATGAGGAAGAGAAGATCGACGCGTTTGTGAAAGGATTACCGGAAAGAATCCAAGAAGATATAAGTTCACACGAGCCCGCCTCCATACAACAGGCATGTAGAATGGCTCACAAACTAGTGAACCAGATTGAAGAAAGAATTAAAGAACAGACTGCTGAAGAGGCCAATGTGAAGCAAGTCAAAAGAAAGTGGGAGGAAAACGGTGATAAGAATCACCAATACAACAACAACAGCAATTACAACAATAATCGCAACAATTATCCCAACAATCGCAACATCAATCGCAACTACAACAAACGACCCAACAACAACAACAACAACAACAACAACAACAACTACAACAATCATCCCAATAACAATAATAACCGCAACAACAACAACAATCAGAAGCAACTATGCCAAAGGTGTGAAAAGAATCACTCGGGGTTCTGCACCAAATTTTGCAACAAGTGTAAAAGAAATGGTCATAGCGCGGCGAAGTGTGAGGTCTACGGACCAGGGGTTAATAGAACGAAAGGAACAAATGGTGTCGGAACGAGTAATGGCGGAGCAAGTAGTGTCGGAGCAAGTAATGCCAATGTAGTTTGTTATAAATGTGGAAAACCAGGCCACATTATTAGAAATTGCCCGAACCAGGAGAACACGAATGGACAAGGCCGTGGAAGAGTTTTCAATATTAATGCGGTAGAGGCACAGGAAGACCCGGAGCTTGTTACGGGTACGTTTCTTATTGACAATAAATCTGCTTACGTTTTATTTGATTCGGGTGCGGATAGAAGCTATATGAGTAGAGATTTTTGTGCTAAATTAAGTTGTCCATTGACGCCTTTGGATAGTAAATTTTTACTCGAATTAGCAAATGGTAAATTAATTTCAGCAGATAATATATGTCGGAATCGAGAAATTAAACTGGTTAGCGAAACATTTAAGATTGATTTGATACCAGTAGAGTTAGGGAGTTTTGATGTGATAATCGGTATGGACTGGTTGAAAGAAGTGAAAGCGGAGATCGTTTGTTACAAAAATGCAATTCGCATTATACGAGAAAAAGGAAAACCCTTAATGGTGTACGGAGAAAAGGGCAACACGAAGCTACATCTTATTAGTAATTTGAAGGCACAAAAACTAATAAGAAAAGGTTGCTATGCTGTTCTAGCACACGTCGAGAAAGTACAAACTGAAGAAAAGAGCATCAATGATGTTCCCATTGCAAAAGAATTTCCCGATGTATTTCCGAAAGAATTACCGGGATTACCCCCACATCGATCCGTTGAATTTCAAATAGATCTTGTACTAGGAGCTGCACCAATAGCTCGTGCTCCTTACAGACTCGCACCCAGCGAGATGAAAGAACTGCAAAGCCAATTACAAGAAATTTTAGAGCGTGGTTTCATTCGACCAAGCACATCACCGTGGGGAGCTCCTGTTTTGTTTGTCAAGAAGAAAGATGGTACATTCAGGTTGTGTATCGACTACCGAGAGTTGAACAAACTTACCATCAAGAACCGCTACCCACTACCGAGAATCGACGACTTATTTGATCAACTACAAGGCTCGTCTGTTTATTCAAAGATTGACTTACGTTCCGGGTATCATCAAATGCGGGTGAAAGAAGATGATATTCCAAAGACTGCTTTCAGAACACGTTACGGTCATTACGAGTTTATGGTCATGCCGTTTGGTTTAACTAATGCACCAGCTGTGTTCATGGACCTTATGAACCGAGTGTGTGGACCATACCTTGACAAGTTTGGCATTGTTTTCATTGATGACATACTTATTTACTCAAAGAATGACCAAGAACACGGTGAACATTTGAGAAAAGTGTTAGAAGTATTGAGGAAGGAAGAATTGTACGCTAAGTTTTCAAAGTGTGCATTTTGGTTGGAAGAAGTTCAATTCCTCGGTCACATAGTGAACAAAGAAGGTATTAAGGTGGATCCGGCAAAGATAGAAACTGTTGAAAAGTGGGAAACCCCGAAAACTCCGAAACACATACGCCAGTTTTTAGGACTAGCTGGTTACTACAGAAGGTTCATCCAAGACTTTTCCAGAATAGCAAAACCCTTGACTGCATTAACGCATAAAGGGAAGAAATTTGAATGGAATGATGAACAAGAGAAAGCGTTTCAGTTATTGAAGAAAAAGCTAACTACGGCACCTATATTGTCATTGCCTGAAGGGAATGATGATTTTGTGATTTATTGTGACGCATCAAAGCAAGGTCTCGGTTGTGTATTAATGCAGCGAACGAAGGTGATTGCTTATGCGTCTAGACAATTGAAGATTCACGAACAAAATTATACGACACATGATTTGGAATTAGGCGCGGTTGTTTTTGCATTAAAGACTTGGAGGCACTACTTATATGGGGTCAAAAGTATTATATATACCGACCACAAAAGTCTTCAACACATATTTAATCAGAAACAACTGAATATGAGGCAGCGTAGGTGGATTGAATTATTGAATGATTACGATTTTGAGATTCGTTACCACCCGGGGAAGGCAAATGTGGTAGCCGATGCCTTGAGCAGGAAGGATAGAGAACCCATTCGAGTAAAATCTATGAATATAATGATTCATAATAACATTACTACTCAAATAAAGGAGGCGCAACAAGGAGTTTTAAAAGAGGGAAATTTAAAGGATGAAATACCCAAAGGATCGGAGAAACATCTTAATATTCGGGAAGACGGAACCCGGTATAGGGCTGAAAGGATTTGGGTACCAAAATTTGGAGATATGAGAGAAATGGTACTTAGATAAGCTCATAAAACCAGATACTCAATACATCCTGGAACGGGGAAGATGTACAAGGATCTCAAGAAACATTTTTGGTGGCCGGGTATGAAAGCCGATGTTGCTAAATACGTAGGAGAATGTTTGACGTGTTCTAAGGTCAAAGCTGAGCATCAGAAACCATCAGGTCTACTTCAACAACCCGAAATCCCGGAATGGAAATGGGAAAACATTACCATGGATTTCATCACTAAATTGCCAAGGACTGCAAGTGGTTTTGATACTATTTGGGTAATAGTTGATCGTCTCACCAAATCAGCACACTTCCTACCAATAAGAGAAGATGACAAGATGGAGAAGTTAGCACGACTGTATTTGAAGGAAGTTATCTCCAGACATGGAATACCAATCTCTATTATCTCTGATAGGGATGGCAGATTTATTTCAAGATTCTGGCAGACATTACAGCAAGCATTAGGAACTCGTCTAGACATGAGTACTGCCTATCATCCACAAACTGATGGGCAGAGCGAAAGGACGATACAAACGCTTGAAGACATGCTACGAGCATGTGTTATTGATTTCGGAAACAGTTGGGATCGACATCTACCGTTAGCAGAATTTTCCTACAACAACAGCTACCATTCAAGCATTGAGATGGCGCCGTTTGAAGCACTTTATGGTAGAAAGTGCAGGTCTCCGATTTGTTGGAGTGAGGTGGGGGATAGACAGATTACGGGTCCGGAGATTATACAAGAAACTACCGAGAAGATCATCCAAATTCAACAACGGTTGAAAACCGCCCAAAGTCGACAAAAGAGCTACGCTGACATTAAAAGAAAAGATATAGAATTTGAAATTGGAGAGATGGTCATGCTTAAAGTTTCACCTTGGAAAGGTGTTGTTCGATTTGGTAAACGAGGGAAATTAAATCCAAGGTATATTGGACCATTCAAGATTATTGATCGTGTCGGACCAGTAGCTTACCGACTTGAGTTACCTCAACAACTCGCGGCTGTACATAACACTTTCCACGTCTCGAATTTGAAGAAATGTTTTGCTAAAGAAGATCTCACTATTCCGTTAGATGAAATCCAAATCAACGAAAAACTCCAATTCATCGAAGAACCCGTTGAAATAATGGATCGTGAGGTTAAAAGACTTAAGCAAAACAAGATACCAATTGTTAAGGTTCGATGGAATGCTCGTAGAGGACCCGAGTTCACCTGGGAGCGTGAAGATCAGATGAAGAAGAAATACCCGCATCTATTTCCAGAAGATTCGTCAACACCTTCAACAGCTTAAAATTTCGGGACGAAATTTATTTAACGGGTAGGTACTGTAGTGACCCGAACTTTTCCATGTTTATATATATTAATTGAGATTGATGTTTACATGATTAAATGTTTCCAACATGTTAAGCAATCAAACTTGTTAAGACTTGATTAATTGAAATAGGTTTCATATAGACAATTGACCACCCAAGTTGACCGGTGATTCACGAACGTTAAAACTTGTAAAAAAACTATATGATGACATATATATGGTTATATATATAGTTAACATGATATTATGATAAGTAAACATATCATTAATTATATTAACAATGAACTACATATGTAAAAACAAGACTACTAACTTAATGATTTTGAAACGAGACATATATGTAACGTTTATCGTTGTCACGACATTTAATGTATATATATATCATATTAAGAGATATTCGTACATCATAATATCATGATAATATAATAATTTAAAATCTCTTTTGTTATTATAAACATTGGGTTAACAACATTTAACAAGATCGTTAACCTAAAGGTTTCAAAACAACACTTACATGTAACGACTAACGATGACTTAACGACTCAGTTAAAATGTATATACATGTAGTGTTTTAATATGTATTTATACACTTTTGAAAGACTTCAATACACTTATCAAAATACTTCTACTTAACAAAAATGCTTACAATTACATTCTCGTTCAGTTTCATCAACAATTCTACTCGTATGCACCCGTATTCGTACTCGTACAATACACAGCTTTTAGATGTATGTACTATTGGTATATACACTCCAATGATCAGCTCTTAGCAGCCCATGTGAGTCACCTAACACATGTGGGAACCATCATTTGGCAACTAGCATGAAATATCTCATAAGATTACAAAAATATGAGTAATCATTCATGACTTATTTACATGAAAACAAAATTACATATCCTTTATATCTAATCCATACACCAACGACCAAAAACACCTACAAACACTTTCATTCTTCAATTTTCTTCATCTAATTGAACTCTCTCAAGTTCTATCTTCAAGTTCTAAGTGTTCTTCATAAATTCCAAAAGTTCTAGTTTCATAAAATCAAGAATACTTTCAAGTTTGCTAGCTCACTTCCAATCTTGTAAGGTGATCATCCAACCTCAAGAAATCTTTGTTTCTTACAGTAGGTTATCATTCTAATACAAGGTAATAATCATATTCAAACTTTGGTTCAATTTCTATAACTATAACAATCTTATTTCAAGTGATGATCTTACTTGAACTTGTTTTCGTGTCATGATTTTGCTTCAAGAACTTTGAGCCATCCAAGGATCCATTGAAGCTAGATCCATTTTTCTCTTTTCCAGTAGGTTCATCCAAGGAACTTAAGGTAGTAATGATGTTCATAACATCATTCGATTCATACATATAAAGCTATCTTATTCGAAGGTTTAAACTTGTAATCACTAGAACATAGTTTAGTTAATTCTAAACTTGTTCGCAAACAAAAGTTAATCCTTCTAACTTGACTTTTAAAATCAACTAAACACATGTTCTATATCTATATGATATGCTAACTTAATGATTTAAAACCTGGAAACACGAAAAACACCGTAAAACCGGATTTACGCCGTCGTAGTAACACCGCGGGCTGTTTTGGGTTAGTTAATTAAAAACTATGATAAACTTTGATTTAAAAGTTGTTATTCTGAGAAAATGATTTTTATTATGAACATGAAACTATATCCAAAAATTATGGTTAAACTCAAAGTGGAAGTATGTTTTCTAAAATGGTCATCTAGACGTCGTTCTTTCGACTGAAATGACTACCTTTACAAAAACGACTTGTAACTTATTTTTCCGACTAGAAACCTATACTTTTTTTGTTTAGATTCATAAAATAGAGTTCAATATGAAACCATAGCAATTTGATTCACTCAAAACGGATTTAAAATGAAGAAGTTATGGGTAAAACAAGATTGGATAATTTTTCTCATTTTAGCTACGTGAAAATTGGTAACAAATCTATTCCAACCATAACTTAATCAACTTGTATTATATATTATGTAATCTTGAGATACCATAGACACGTATACAATGTTTCGACCTATCATGTCGACACATCTATATATATTTCGGAACAACCATAGACACTCTATATGTGAATGTTGGAGTTAGCTATACAGGGTTGAGGTTGATTCCAAAATATATATAGTTTGAGTTGTGATCAATACTGAGATACGTATACACTGGGTCGTGGATTGATTCAAGATAATATTTATCGATTTATTTCTGTACATCTAACTGTGGACAACTAGTTGTAGGTTACTAACGAGGACAGCTGACTTAATAAACTTAAAACATCAAAATATATTAAAAGTGTTGTAAATATATTTTGAACATACTTTGATATATATGTATATATTGTTATAGGTTCGTGAATCAACCAGTGGCCAAGTCTTACTTCCCGACGAAGTAAAAATCTGTGAAAGTGAGTTATAGTCCCACTTTTAAAATCTAATATTTTTGGGATGAGAATACATGCAGGTTTTATAAATGATTTACAAAATAGACACAAGTACGTGAAACTACATTCTATGGTTGAATTATCGAAATCGAATATGCCCCTTTTTATTAAGTCTGGTAATCTAAGAATTAGGGAACAGACACCCTAATTGACGCGAATCCTAAAGATAGATCTATTGGGCCTAACAAACCCCATCCAAAGTACCGGATGCTTTAGTACTTCGAAATTTATATCATATCCGAAGGGTGTCCCGGAATGATGGGGATATTCTTATATATGCATCTTGTTATTGTCGGTTACCAGGTGTTCACCATATGAATGATTTTTATCTCTATGTATGGGATGTGTATTGAAATATGAAATCTTGTGGTCTATTGTTACGATTTGATATATATAGGTTAAACCTATAACTCACCAACATTTTTGTTGACGTTTTAAGCATGTTTATTCTCAGGTGATTATTAAGAGCTTCCGCTGTCGCATACTTAAATAAGGACAAGATTTGGAGTCCATGCTTGTATGATATTGTGTAAAAACTGCATTCAAGAAACTTATTTTGTTGTAACATATTTGTATTGTAAACCATTATGTAATGGTCGTGTGTAAACAGGATATATTAGATTATCATTATTTGATAATCTACGTAAAGCTTTTTAAACCTTTATTGATGAAATAAAGGTTATGGTTTGTTTAAAAATGAATGCAGTCTTTGAAAAACGTCTCATATAGAGGTCAAAACCTCGCAACGAAATCAATTAATATGGAACGTTTTTAATCAATAAGAACGGGACATTTCATTTGTGGTCGGTATATATAATACTTTTGACCCCATATAAGTAGTGCCTCCAAGTCTTTAATGCAAAAACAACCGCGCCTAATTCCAAATCATGCGTCGTATAATTTTGTTCGTGAATCTTCAATTGTCTAGACGCATAAGCAATCATCTTCGTTCGTTGCATTAATACACAACCGAGACCTTGCTTTGATGCGTCACAATAAATCACAAAATCATCATTCCCTTCAGGCAATGACAATATAGGTGCCGTAGTTAGCTTTTTCTTCAATAACTGAAATGCTTTCTCTTGTTCATCATTCCATTCAAATTTCTTCCCTTTATGCGTTAATGCAGTCAAGGGTTTTGCTATTCTGGAAAAGTATTGGATGAACCTTCTGTAGTAACCAGCTAGTCCTAAAAACTAGCGTATGTGTTTCGGAGTTTTCAGGGTTTCCCACTTTTCAACAGTTTCTATCTTTGCCGGATCCACCTTAATACCTTCTTTGTTCACTATGTGACCGAGGAATTGAACTTCTTCCAACCAAAATACACACTTTGAAAACTTAGCGTACAATTCTTCCTTCCTCAATACTTCTAACACCTTTCTCAAATGTTCACCGTGTTCTTGGTCATTCTTTGAGTAAATAAGTATGTCATCAATGAAAACAATGACAAACTTGTTAAGGTATGGTCCACACACTCGGTTCATAAGGTCTATGAACACAGCTGGTGCATTAGTTAAACCAAACGGCATGACCATAAACTTGTAATGACCGTAACGTGTTCTGAAAGCAGTCTTTGGAATATCATCTTCTTTCACACGTATTTGATGATACCCGGAACGTAAGTCAATCTTTGAATAAATAGACGAGCCTTGTAGTTGATCAAATAAGTCTTCGATTCTCGGTAGTGGGTAGCGGTTCTTGATGGTAAGTTTGTTCAACTCTCGGTAGTCGATACACAACCTGAATGTACCATCTTTCTTCTTGACAAACAAAACAGGAGCTCCCCACGGTGATGTGCTTGGTCGAATGAAACCACGCTCTAAAAGTTCTTGTAATTGGCTTTGCAGTTCTTTCATCTCGCTGGGTGCGAGTCTGTAAGGAGCACGAGCTATTGGTGCAGCTCCTGGTACAAGATCTATTTGAAATTCAACGGATCGCTGTGGGGTAATCCCGGTAATTCTTTTGGAAATACATCGGGAAATTCTTTTGCAATGGGAACATCATTGATGCTCTTTTCTTCAGTTTGTACTTTCTCGACGTGTGCTAGAACAACATAGCAACCTTTTCTTATTAGTTTTTGTGCCTTCAAATTACTAATAATATGTAGCTTCGTGTTGCCCTTTTCTCCATACACCATTAAGGGTTTTCCTTTTTCTCGTATAATGCGAATTGCATTTTTGTAACAAACGATCTCTGCTTTCACTTCTTTCAACCAGTCCATACCGATTATCACATCAAAACTCCCTAACTCTACTGGTATTAAATCAATCTTAAATGTTTCGCTAACCAGTTTAATTTCTCGATTCCGACATATATTATCTGCTGAAATTAATTTACCATTTGCTAATTCGAGTAAAAATTTACTATCCAAAGGCGTCAATGGACAACTTAATTTAGCACAAAAATCTCTACTCATATAGCTTCTATCCGCACTCGAATCAAATAAAACGTAAGCAGATTTATTGTCAATAAGAAACGTACCCGTAACAAGCTCCGGGTCTTCCTGTGCCTCTGCCGCATTAATATTGAAAACTCTTCCGCGGCCTTGTCCATTCGTGTTCTCCTGGTTCGGGCAATTTCTAATAATGTGGCCCGGTTTTCCACATTTATAACAAACTACATTGGCATAACTTGCTCCGACACTACTTGCTCCGCCATTACTCGTTCCGACACCATTTGTTCCTTTCGTTCTATTAACCCCTGGTCCGTAGACCTCACATTTCGCCGCGCTATGACCATTTCTTTTACACTTGTTGCAAAATTTGGTGCAGAACCCCGAGTGATACTTTTCACACCTTTGGCATAGCTGCTTCTGATTGTTATTGTTGTTGCGGTTATTATTGTTGTTGGGATGATTGTTGTAGTTTTTGTTGTTGTTGTTGTTGGGCCGTTTGTTGTAGTTGCGATTGATGTTGCGATTGTTGGGATAATTGTTGCGATTATTGTTGTAATTGTTGTTGTTGTTGTATTGGTGATTATTATCACCGTTTTCCTCCCACTTTCTTTTGACTTGCTTCACATTGGCCTCTTCAGCAGTCTGTTCTTTAATTCTTTCTTTAATCTGGTTCACTAGTTTGTGAGCCATTCTACATGCCTGTTGTATGGAGGCGGGCTCGTGTGAACTTATATCTTCTTGGATTCTTTCCGGTAATCCTTTCACAAACGCGTCGATCTTCTCTTCCTCATCTTCGAATGCTCCCAGACACAATAGGCACAATTCTGTGAATCGTCTTTCGTACGTGGTAATATCAAATCCTTGGGTTCGTAACCCTCTAAGTTCTGTCTTGAGCTTATTGACCTCGGTTCTGGGACGGTACTTCTCGTTCATCAAGTGCTTGAATGCTGACCACGGTAGTGCGTACGCATCATCTTGTTCCACTTGCTCTAGATAGGTATTCCACCATGTTAACGCAGAACCTGTGAAGGTATGCGTAGCGTACTTCACTTTGTCCTCTTCAGTACACTTACTTATGGCAAACACCGATTCGACCTTCTCGGTCCACCATTTTAATTCGATCGGTCCTTCGGTTCCATCAAATTCCAAAGGTTTGCAGGCAGTGAATTCTTTGTAGGTGCATCCTACACGATTTCCTGTACTGCCAGATCCAAAGTTATTGTTGGTATGTAGCGCAGCCTGTACTGCGGCTATGTTTGAAGCTAGAAAAGTACGAAATTCCTCTTCATTCATATTCACGGTGTGTCGAGTAGTCGGTGTCATTTCCTTCAAAATAGTCAAATGGAACAAGTTAATCATACAGAATATTAAGAGTAGTTAATAGTATTTCGTAGCATAATATGAACTCATTTATAAAAGCTTTTTCTTCATATTAGCGTTTTATAAGTTTAAATTCGGGCAGTACCTACCCGTTAAGTTCATACTTAGTAGCTAATATACAATTCAACTACTACAATTCTATATGAAAAACTGATTATAATAATATTTCGCGTTCAAACTTTTAAACAATATTTTACAAACTTACAATACCGCTTATTTTACATATAGGATGAAATATAGCACACAATAAATTTGATACAAGATGGTTGTGAAGATAATTCTAGCTAGTACACAAGTCGTTCAGCAAAGGCAATAAAGACACGTAATTCATACGTCCAGAAACAAGTCATGCATTCTGGTTTTACTAGGATTACTTCCCATCCTTGGTCTTGTGGAACATAACCGTTATGGCCGTTGATAAGACAGCGTGTTGTAATGTCTTCAAAGGGACGAGGGTTACGTAATGACCAACAGTCTCGTAATAACCTAAAAACCTCATTTCTTACCCCAATTACCGACTCCGTCACTTGTGGGAACGTTTTGTTTAATAGTTGTAGCCCGATGTTCTTATTCTCACTTTGGTGAGAAGCGAACATTACTAACCCGTAAGCATAACATGCTTCTTTATGTTGCATGTTAGCCGCCTTTTCTAAATCACGAAGTCCTATATTCGGATATACTGAGTCAAAATAATTTCTTAACCCGTTGCGTAAAATAGCATTTGGGTTCCCCGCAATATATGCGTCAAAGTAAACACATCGTAACTTATGGATTTCCCAATGTGATATCCCCCATCTTTCGAACGAAAGCCTTTTATAAACCAAGGCATTCTTGGAACGTTCTTCGAATGTCTTACAAACTGATCTCGCCTTAAATAGTTGTGCTGAGGAATTCTGACCGACTCTAGACAAGATTTCATCAATCATGTCTCCGGGTAGGTCTCTTAAAATATTGGGTTGTCTATCCATTTTGTGTTTTTATACTGTAAAATAGACAAGAGTTAGATTCATAAAAAAAATACTTATTAATACAAGCAATTTTTACATATATCATAAAGCATAAGCACACTATATTACATATATTACACCACACGAATACAACTATCTTATTCCGACTCGCTCGTTTCTTCTTGTTCGGTTTTGGTTTGTTTTGCCAAGTTTCTAGGGATATATGATGTTCCCCTAATACGAGCCGTCGTTGTCCACATTGGTTTAGAAAAACCTGGTGGTTTAGAGGTTCCCGGGTCATTGTTACAACTTAAGGACTTCGGGGGTTGACGATACATATAAAGTTCATCGGGGTTGGAATTAGATTTCTCTATTTTTATGCCCTTTCCCTTATTATTTTCTTTTGCCTTTTTAAATTCAGTTGGGGTAATTTCTATAACATCATCGGAATTCTCGTCAGAATCCGATTCATCGGAGAATTGGTAATCCTCCCAATATTTTGCTTCCTTGGCGGAAACGCCATTGACCATAATTAACCTTGGTCGGTTGGTTGAGGATTCTCTTTTACTTAACCGTTTTATTATTTCCCCCACCGGTTCTATTTCTCCTTCCGGTTCCGATTCTTCTTCCGGTTCCGATTTTTCTTCCGGTTCCGACTCTTCTTCCGGTTCCTCTTCGGGAACTTGTGAATCAGTCCACGAATCATTCCAATTTACATTTGACTCTTCATTATTATTAGGTGAGTCAATGAGACTTGTTCTAGAGGTAGACATCTATCACATAATATCAAATACGTTAAGAGATTAATATATCACATAATATTCATATGTTAAAAATATATAGTTTCCAACAAAAATGTTAAGCAATCATTTTTAAAGAAAACACGGTCGAAGTCCAGACTCACTAATGCATCCTAACAAACTCGATAAGACACACTAATGCAAATTTTCTGGTTCTCTAAGACCAACGCTCTGATACCAACTGAAATGTCCCGTTCTTATTGATTAAAAACGTTCCATATTAATTGATTTCGTTGCGAGGTTTTGACCTCTATATGAGACGTTTTTCAAAGACTGCATTCATTTTTAAAACAAACCATAACCTTTATTTCATAAATAAAGGTTTAAAAAGCTTTACGTAGATTATCAAATAATGATAATCGAAAATATCCTGTTTACACACGACCATTACATAATGGTTTACAATACAAATATGTTACATCGAAATCAGTTTCTTAAATGCAGTTTTTACACAATATCATACAAACATGGACTCCAAATCTTGTCCTTATTTTAGTATGCAACAGCGGAAGCTCTTAGTATTCCCTGAGAATAAACATGCTTTAAACGTCAACAAAAATGTTGGTGAGTTATAGGTTTAACCTATATATATCAAATCGTAATAATAGACCACAAGATTTCATATTTCAATACACATCCCATACATAGAGATAAAAATCATTCATATGGTGAACACCTGGTAACCGACATTAACAAGATGCATATATATAAGAATATCCCCATCATTCCGGGACGAGGGTTACGTAATGACCAACAGTCTCGTAATAACCTAAAAACCTCATTTCTTACCTCAATTACCGACTCCGTCACTTGTGGGAACGTTTTGTTTAATAGTTGTAGCCCGATGTTCTTATTCTCACTTTGGTGAGAAGCGAACATTACTAACCCGTAAGCATAACATGCTTCTTTATGTTGCATGTTAGCCGCTTTTTCTAAATCACGAAGTCCTATATTCGGATATACTGAGTCAAAATAATTTCTTAACCCGTTGCGTAAAATAGCATTTGGGTTCCCCGCAATATATGTGTCAAAGTAAACACATCGTAACTTATGGATTTCCCAATGTGATATCCCCCATCTTTCGAACGAAAGCCTTTTATAAACCAAGGCATTCTTGGAACGTTCTTCGAATGTCTTACAAACTGATCTCGCCTTAAATAGTTGTGCTGAGGAATTCTGACCGACTCTAGACAAGATTTCATCAATCATGTCTCCGGGTAGGTCTCTTAAAATATTGGGTTGTCTATCCATTTTGTGTTTTTATACTGTAAAATAGACAAGAGTTAGATTCATAAAAAAAATACTTATTAATACAAGCAATTTTTACATATATCATAAAGCATAAGCACACTATATTACATATATTACACCACACGAATACAACTATCTTATTCCGACTCGCTCGTTTCTTCTTGTTCGGTTTTGGTTTGTTTTGCCAAGTTTCTAGGGATATATGATGTTCCCCTAATACGAGCCGTCGTTGTCCACATTGGTTTAGAAAAACCTGGTGGTTTAGAGGTTCCCGGGTCATTGTTACAACTTAAGGACTTCGGGGGTTGACGATACATATAAAGTTCATCGGGGTTGGAATTAGATTTCTCTATTTTTATGCCCTTTCCCTTATTATTTTCTTTTGCCTTTTTAAATTCAGTTGGGGTAATTTCTATAACATCATCGGAATTCTCGTCGGAATCCGATTCATCGGAGAATTGGTAATCCTCCCAATATTTTGCTTCCTTGGCGGAAACACCATTGACCATAATTAACCTTGGTCGGTTGGTTGAGGATTCTCTTTTACTTAACCGTTTTATTATTTCCCCCACCGATTCTATTTCTTCTTCCGGTTCCGATTCTTCTTCCGGTTTTCGATTTTTCTTCCGGTTCCGACTCTTCTTCCGGTTCCTCTTCGAGAACTTGTGAATCAGTCCACGAATCATTCCAATTTACATTTGACTCTTCATTATTATTAGGTGAGTCAATGGGACTTGTTCTAGAGGTAGACATCTATCACATAATATCAAACACGTTAAGAGATTAATATATCACATAATATTCATATGTTAAAAATATATAGTTTTCAACAAAAATGTTAAGCAATCATTTTTAAAGAAAACACGGTCGAAGTCCAGACTCACTAATGCATCCTAACAAACTCGATAAGACACACTAATGCAAATTTTCTGGTTCTCTAAGACCAACGCTCTGATACCAACTGAAATGTCCAGTTCTTATTGATTAAAAATGTTCCATATTAATTGATTTCGTTGCGAGGTTTTGACCTCTATATGAGACGTTTTTCAAAGACTGCATTCATTTTTAAAACAAACCATAACCTTTATTTCATAAATAAAGGTTTAAAAAGCTTTACGTAGATTATCAAATAATGATAATCGAAAATATCCTGTTTACACACGACCATTACATAATGGTTTACAATACAAATATGTTACATCGAAATCAGTTTCTTGAATGCAGTTTTTACACAATATCATACAAACATGGACTCCAAATCTTGTCCTTATTTTAGTATGCAACAACGGAAGCTCTTAGTATTCCCTGAGAATAAACATGCTTTAAACGTCAACAAAAATGTTGGTGAGTTATAGGTTTAACCTATATATATCAAATCGTAATAATAGACCACAAGATTTCATATTTCAATACACATCCCATACATAGAGATAAAAATCATTCATATGGTGAACACCTGGTAACCGACATTAACAAGATGCATATATATAAGAATATCCCCATCATTCCGGGACACCCTTCGGATATGATATAAATTTCGAAGTACTAAAGCATCCGGTACTTTGGATGGGGTTTGTTAGGCCCAATAGATCTATCTTTAGGATTCGCGTCAATTAGGGTGTCTGTTCCCTAATTCTTAGATTACCAGACTTAATAAAAAGGGGCATATTCGATTTCGATAATTCAACCATAGAATGTAGTTTCACGTACTTGTGTCTATTTTGTAAATCATTTATAAAACCTGCATGTATTCTCATCCCAAAAATATTAGATTTTAAAAGTGGGACTATAACTCACTTTCACAGATTTTTACTTCATCGAGAAGTAAGACTTGGCCACTGGTTGATTCACGAACCTATAACAATATATACATATATATCAAAGTATGTTTAAAATATATTTACAACACTTTTAATATATTTTGATGTTTTAAGTTTATTAAGTCAGCTGTCCTCGTTAGTAACCTACAACTAGTTGTCCACAGTTAGATGTACAGAAATAAATCGATAAATATTATCTTGAATCAATCCACGACCCAGTGTATACGTATCTCAGTATTGATCACAACTCAAACTATATATATTTTGGAATCAACCTCAACCCTGTATAGCTAACTCCAACATTCACATATAGAGTGTCTATGGTTGTTCCGAAATATATATAGATGTGTCGACATGATAGGTCGAAACATTGTATACGTGTCTATGGTATCTCAAGATTACATAATATACAATACAAGTTGATTAAGTTATGGTTGGAATAGATTTGTTACCAATTTTCACGTAGCTAAAATGAGAAAAATTATCCAATCTTGTTTTACCCATAACTTCTTCATTTTAAATCCGTTTTGAGTGAATAAAATTGCTATGGTTTCATATTGAACTCTATTTTATGAATCTAAACAGAAAAGTATAGGTTTATAGTCGGAAAAATAAGTTACAAGTCATTTTTGTAAAGGTAGTCATTTCAGTCGAAAGAACGACGTCTAGATGACCATTTTAGAAAACATACTTCCACTTTGAGTTTAACCATAATTTTTGGATATAGTTTTATGTTCATAATAAAAATCATTTTCTCAGAATAACAACTTTTAAGTCAAAGTTTATCATAGTTTTTAATTAACTAACCCAAAACAGCCCGCGGTGTTACTACGACGGCGTAAATCCGGTTTTACGGTGTTTTTCATGTTTCCAGGTTTTAAATCATTAAGTTAGCATATCATATAGATATAGAACATGTGTGTAGTTAATTTTAAAAGTCAAGTTAGAAGGATTAACTTTTGTTTGCGAACAAGTTTAGAATTAACTAAACTATGTTCTAGTGATTACGAGTTTAAACCTTCGAATAAGATAGTTTTATATATATGAATCGAATGATGTTATGAACATCATTACTACCTCAAGTTTAGTAGGTAAACCTACTGGAAGTGACAAGAAATGATCTAGCTTCAAAGGATCTTGGATGGCTTGAAAGTTCTTGAAGTAGGATCATGACACAAAACAAGTTCAAGTAAGATTTTTACTCGAATTAAGATAGTTTATAGTTATAGAAATTGAAACAAAGTTTGAATATGAATATTACCTTGAATAAGAAAGATAACCTACTGTATATAACAAAGGTTTATTGATCTTAGATGATTACTTGGAATGGATTAGAAAGCTTGGAAGTAAATTAGTAAACTTGAAGGGATTTTTGAAGTGTTCTTGAAGTGTTCTTCCTATGATGATTATAGCTTGATTCTGTAGTGACCCGAACTTTTCCATGTTTATATATATTAATTGAGATTGATATTTATATGATTAAATGTTTCCAACATGTTAAGCAATCAAACTTTTTAAGACTTGATTAATTGAAATATGTTTCATATAGACAATTGACCACCCAAGTTGATCGGTGATTCACGAACGTTAAAACTTGTAAAAACTATATGATGACATATATATGGATATATATATATAGTTAACATGATACTATGATAAGAAAACATATCATAAAGTATATTAACAATGAACTACATATGTAAAAACAAGACTACTAACTTAATGATTTTTAAATGAGACATATATGTAACGATTATCGTTGTAAAGACATTTAATGTATATATATTGTAGTGACCCGAACTTTTCCATGTTTATATATATTAATTGAGATTGATGTTTACATGATTAAATGTTTTCCAACATGTTAAGCAATCATACTTGTTAAGACTTGATTAATTGAAATAGGTTTCATATAGACAATTGACCACCCAAGTTGACCGGTGATTCACGAACGTTAAAACTTGTAAAAAAACTATATGATGACATATATATGGTTATATATATAGTTAACATGATATTATGATAAGTAAACATATCATTAATTATATTAACAATGAACTACATATGTAAAAACAAGACTACTAACTTAATGATTTTGAAACGAGACATATATATAACGTTTATCGTTGTAACGACATTTAATGTATATATATCATATTAAGAGATATTCGTACATCATAATATCATGATAATATAATAATTTAAAATCTCTTTTGATATTATAAACATTGGGTTAACAACATTTAACAAGATCGTTAACCTAAAGGTTTCAAAACAACACTTACATGTAACGACTAACGATGACTTAACGACTCAGTTAAAATGTATATACATGTAGTGTTTTAATATGTATTTATACACTTTTGAAAGACTTCAATACACTTATCAAAATACTTCTACTTAACAAAAATGCTTACAATTACATTCTCGTTCAGTTTCATCAACAATTCTACTCGTATGCACCCGTATTCGTACTCGTACAATACACAGCTTTTAGATGTATGTACTATTGGTATATACACTCCAATGATCAGCTCTTAGCAGCCCATGTGAGTCACCTAACACATGTGGGAACCATCATTTGTCAACTAGCATGAAATATCTCATAAGATTACAAAAATATGAGTAATCATTCATGACTTATTTACATGAAAACAAAATTACATATCCTTTATATCTAATCCATACACCAACGACCAAGAACACCTACAAACACTTTCATTCTTCAATTTTCTTCATCTAATTGAACTCTCTCAAGTTCTATCTTCAAGTTCTAAGTGTTCTTCATAAATTCCAAAAGTTCTAGTTTCATAAAATCAAGAATACTTTCAAGTTTGCTAGCTCACTTCCAATCTTGTAAGGTGATCATCCAACCTCAAGAAATCTTTGTTTCTTACAGTAGGTTATCATTCTAATACAAGGTAATAATCATATTCAAACTTTGGTTCAATTTCTATAACTATAACAATCTTATTTCAAGTGATGATCTTACTTGAACTTGTTTTCGTGTCATGATTTTGCTTCAAGAACTTTGAGCCATCCAAGGATCCATTGAAGCTAGATCCATTTTTCACTTTTCCAGTAGGTTCATCCAAGGAACTTAAGGTAGTAATGATGTTCATAACATCATTCGATTCATACATATAAAGCTATCTTATTCGAAGGTTTAAACTTGTAATCACTAGAACATAGTTTAGTTAATTCTAAACTTGTTCGCAAACAAAAGTTAATCCTTCTAACTTGACTTTTAAAATCAACTAAACACATGTTCTATATCTATATGATATGCTAACTTAATGATTTAAAACCTGGAAACACGAAAAACACCGTAAAACCGGATTTACGCCGTCGTAGTAACACCGCGGGCTGTTTTGGGTTAGTTAATTAAAAACTATGATAAACTTTGATTTAAAAGTTGTTATTCTGAGAAAATGATTTTTATTATGAACATGAAACTATATCCAAAAATTATGGTTAAACTCAAAGTGAAAGTATGTTTTCTAAAATGGTCATCTAGACGTCGTTCTTTCGACTGAAATGACTACCTTTACAAAAACGACTTGTAACTTATTTTTCCGACTAGAAACCTATACTTTTTTTGTTTAGATTCATAAAATAGAGTTCAATATGAAACCATAGCAATTTGATTCACTCAAAACGGATTTAAAATGAAGAAGTTATGGGTAAAACAAGATTGGATAATTTTTCTCATTTTAGCTACGTGAAAATTGGTAACAAATCTATTCCAACCATAACTTAATCAACTTGTATTATATATTATGTAATCTTGAGATACCATAGACACGTATACAATGTTTCGACCTATCATGTCGACACATCTATATATATTTCGGAACAACCATAGACACTCTATATGTGAATGTTGGAGTTAGCTATACAGGGTTGAGGTTGATTCCAAAATATATATAGTTTGAGTTGTGATCAATACTGAGATACGTATACAATGGGTCGTGGATTGATTCAAGATAATATTTATCGATTTATTTCTGTACATCTAACTGTGGACAACTAGTTGTAGGTTACTAACGAGGACAGCTGACTTAATAAACTTAAAACATCAAAATATATTAAAAGTGTTGTAAATATATTTTGAACATACTTTGATATATATGTATATATTGTTATAGGTTCGTGAATCAACCAGTGGCCAAGTCTTACTTCCCGACGAAGTAAAAAAATCTGTGAAAGTGAGTTATAGTCCCACTTTTAAAATCTAATATTTTTGGGATGAGAATACATGCAGGTTTTATAAATGATTTACAAAATAGACACAAGTACGTGAAACTACATTCTATGGTTGAATTATCGAAATCGAATATGCCCCTTTTTATTAAGTCTGGTAATCTAAGAATTAGGGAACAGACACCCTAATTGACGCGAATCCTAAAGATAGATCTATTGGGCCTAACAAACCCCATCCAAAGTACCGGATGCTTTAGTACTTCGAAATTTATATCATATCCGAAGGGTGTCCCGGAATGATGGGGATATTCTTATATATGCATCTTGTTATTGTCGGTTACCAGGTGTTCACCATATGAATGATTTTTATCTCTATGTATGGGATGTGTATTGAAATATGAAATCTTGTGGTCTATTGTTACGATTTGATATATATAGGTTAAACCTATAACTCACCAACATTTTTGTTGACGTTTTAAGCATGTTTATTCTCAGGTGATTATTAAGAGCTTCCGCTGTCGCATACTTAAATAAGGACAAGATTTGGAGTCCATGCTTGTATGATATTGTGTAAAAACTGCATTCAAGAAACTTATTTTGTTGTAACATATTTGTATTGTAAACCATTATGTAATGGTCGTGTGTAAACAGGATATTTTAGATTATCATTATTTGATAATCTACGTAAAGCTTTTTTAAACCTTTATTGATGAAATAAAGGTTATGGTTTGTTTAAAAAATGAATGCAGTCTTTGAAAAACGTCTCATATAGAGGTCAAAACCTCGCAACGAAATCAATTAATATGGAACGTTTTTAATCAATAAGAACGGGACATTTCAGTTGGTATCCGAGCGTTGGTCTTAGAGAACCAGAAAATTTGCATTAGTGTGTCTTATCGAGTTTGTTAGGATGCATTAGTGAGTCTGGACTTCGACCGTGTTTTCTTTAAAAATGATTGCTTAACATTTTTGTTGGAAACTATATATTTTTAACATATGAATATTATGTGATATATTAATCTCTTAACGTGTTTGATATTATGTGATAGATGTCTACCTCTAGAACAAGTCCCATTGACTCACCTAATAATAATGAAGAGTCAAATGTAAATTGGAATGATTTGTGGACTGATTCACAAGTTTCCGAAGAGGAACCGGAAGAAGAGTCGGAACCGGAAGAAGAATCGGAACCGGAAGAAGAATCGGAACCGGATGAAGAAATAGAACCGGTGGGGGAAATAATAAAACGGTTAAGTAAAAGAAAATCCTCAACCAACCGACCAAAGTTAATTATGGTCAATGGTGTTTCCGCCAAGGAAGCAAAATATTGGGAGGATTACCAATTCTCCGATGAATCGGATTCCGACGAGAATTCCGATGATGTTATAGAAATTACCCCAACTGAATTTAAAAAGGCAAAAGAAAATAATAAGGGAAAGGGCATAAAAATAGAGAAATCTAATTCCAACCCCGATGAACTTTATATGTATCGTCAACCGCCGAAGTCCTTAAGTTGTAACAATGACCCGGGAACCTCTAAACCACCAGGTTTTTCTAAACCAATGTGGACAACGACGGCTCGTATTAGGGGAACATCATATATCCCTAGAAACTTGGCAAAATGAACCAAAACCGAAGAAGAAGAAACGAGCGAGTCGGAATAAGATAGTTGTATTCGTGTGGTGTAATATATGGAATATAGTGTTCTTATGCTTTATGATATATGTAAAAATTGCTTGTATTAATAAGTATTTTTTTTATGAATCTAACTCTTGTCTATTTTACAGTTTAAAAACACAAAATGGATAGACAACCCAATATTTTAAGAGACCTACCCGGAGACATGATTGATGAAATCTTGTCTAGAGTCGGCCAGAATTCTTCGGCACAACTATTTAAGGCGAGATCAGTTTGTAAGACATTCGAAGAACGTTCCAAGAATGTCTTGGTTTATAAGAGACTTTCGTTTGAAAGATGGGGGATATCACATTGGGAAACCCATAAGTTACGATGTGTTTACTTTGACGCATATATTGCGGGGAACCCAAATGCTATTTTACGCAACGGGTTAAGAAATTATTTTGACTCAATATATCCGAATATTGGACTTCGTGATTTAGAAAAAGCGGCTAACATGCAACATAAAGAAGCATGTTATGCTTACGGATTAGTAATGTTCGCTTCTCACCAAAGTGAGAACAAGAACATCGGGCTACAACTATTAAACAAAACGTTTCCACAAGTGACGGAGTCGGTAATTGGGGTAAGAAATGAGGTTTTTAGATTATTACGGGACTGTTGGACATTACGTAACCCTCGTCCCTTTGATGACGTTACAACACGCTGTCTTATCAACGGCCATAACGGTTATGTTGCACAAGACCAAGGATGGGAAGTAGTCCTAGTAAAACCAGAATGCATGACTTGTTTCTGGACGTATGAATTACGTGTCTTTATTGCCTTTGCTGAACGACTTGTGTACTAGCTAGAATTGTCTTCACAACTATCTTGTATCAAAGTTATTGTGTGCTATATTTCATGCTTTATGTAAAATAAGCGGTATTGTAAGTTTGTAAAATATTGTATAAAAGTTTGAACGCGAAATATTATTATAATCAGTTTTTCATATAGAATTGTAGTAGTTGAATTGTATATTAGCTACTAAGTATGAACTTAACGGGTAGGTACTACCCGAATTTAAACTTATAAAACGCTAATATGAAGAAAAAGCTTTTATAAATGAGTTCATATTATGCTACGAAATACTATTAACTACTCTTAATATTCTGTATGATTAACTTGTTCCATTTAACTATTTTGAAGGAAATGGCACCGACTACTCGACACACCGTGAATATGAATGAAGAGGAATTCCGTACTTTTCTAGCTTCAAACATAGCCACAGTACAGGCTGCGCTACATACCAACAATAACCTTGGATCTAGCAGTACAGGAAATCGTGTAGGATGCACCTACAAAGAATTCACTGCCTGCAAACCTTTGGAATTTGATGGAACCGAAGGACCGATCGGATTGAAACGGTGGACCGAGAAGGTTGAATCGGTGTTTGCCATAAGTAAGTGTACTGAAGAGGACAAAGTGAAGTACGCTACACATACCTTCACAGGTTCTGCGTTAACATGGTGGAATACCTATCTAGAGCAAGTGGGACAAGATGATGCGTACGCACTACCGTGGTCAGCATTCAAGCACTTGATGAACGAGAAGTACCGTCCCAGAACCGAGGTCAATAAGCTCAAGACAGAACTTAGAGGGTTACGAACCCAAGGATTTGATATTACCACGTACGAAAGACGATTCACAGAATTGTGCCTATTGTGTCCGGGAGCATTCGAAGATGAGGAAGAGAAGATCGACGCGTTTGTGAAAGGATTACCGGAAAGAATCCAAGAAGATATAAGTTCACACGAGCCCGCCTCCATACAACAGGCATGTAGAATGGCTCACAAACTAGTGAACCAGATTGAAGAAAGAATTAAAGAACAGACTGCTGAAGAGGCCAATGTGAAGCAAGTCAAAAGAAAGTGGGAGGAAAACGGTGATAAGAATCACCAATACAACAACAACAGCAATTACAACAATAATCGCAACAATTATCCCAACAATCGCAACATCAATCGCAACTACAACAAACGGCCAAACAACAACAACAACAACAACAACAACAACAACAGCAACTACAACAATCATCCCAACAACAATAATAACCGCAACAACAACAACAATCAGAAGCAACTATGCCAAAGGTGTGAAAAGAATCACTCGGGGTTCTGCACCAAATTTTGCAACAAGTGTTAAAGAAATGGTCATAGCGCGGCGAAGTGTGAGGTCTACGGACCAGGGGTTAATAGAACGAAAGGAACAAATGGTGTCGGAACGAGTAATGGCGGAGCAAGTAGTGTCGGAGCAAGTTATGCCAATGTAGTTTGTTATAAATGTGGAAAACCAGGCCACATTATTAGAAATTGCCCGAACCAAGAGAACACGAATGGACAAGGCCGTGGAAGAGTTTTCAATATTAATGCGGTAGAGGCACAGGAAGACCCGGAGCTTGTTACGGGTACGTTTCTTATTGACAATAAATCTGCTTACATTTTATTTGATTCGGGTGCGGATAGAAGCTATATGAGTAGAGATTTTTGTGCTAAATTAAGTTGTCCATTGACGCCTTTGGATAGTAAATTTTTACTCGAATTAGCAAATGGTAAATTAATTTCAGCAGATAATATATGTCGGAATCGAGAAATTAAACTGGTTAGCGAAACATTTAAGATTGATTTGATACCAGTAGAGTTAGGGAGTTTTGATGTGATAATCGGTATGGACTGGTTGAAAGAAGTGAAAGCGGAGATCGTTTGTTACAAAAATGCAATTCGCATTATACGAGAAAAAGGAAAACCCTTAATGGTGTACGGAGAAAAGGGAAACACGAAGCTACATCTTATTAGTAATTTGAAGGCACAAAAACTAATAAGAAAAGGTTGCTATGCTGTTCTAGCACACGTCGAGAAAGTACAAACTGAAGAAAAGAGCATCAATGATGTTCCCATTGCAAAAGAATTTCCCGATGTATTTCCGAAAGAATTACCGGGATTACCCCCACATCGATCCGTTGAATTTCAAATAGATCTTGTACCAGGAGCTGCACCAATAGCTCGTGCTCCTTACAGACTCGCACCCAGCGAGATGAAAGAACTGCAAAGCCAATTACAAGAACTTTTAGAGCGTGGTTTCATTCGACCAAGCACATCACCGTGGGGAGCTCCTGTTTTGTTTGTCAAGAAGAAAGATGGTACATTCAGGTTGTGTATCGACTACCGAGAGTTGAACAAACTTACCATCAAGAACCGCTACCCACTACCGAGAATCGACGACTTATTTGATCAACTACAAGGCTCATCTGTTTATTCAAAGATTGACTTACGTTTCGGGTATCATCAAATGCGGGTGAAAGAAGATGATATTCCAAAGACTGCTTTCAGAACACGTTACGGTCATTACGAGTTTATGGTCATGCCGTTTGGTTTAACTAATGCACCAGCTGTGTTCATGGACCTTATGAACCGAGTGTGTGGACCATACCTTGACAAGTTTGTCATTGTTTTCATTGATGACATACTTATTTACTCAAAGAATGACCAAGAACACGGTGAACATTTGAGAAAGGTGTTAGAAGTATTGAGGAAGGAAGAATTGTACGCTAAGTTTTCAAAGTGTGCATTTTGGTTGGAAGAAGTTCAATTCCTCGGTCACATAGTGAACAAAGAAGGTATTAAGGTGGATCCGGCAAAGATAGAAACTGTTGAAAAGTGGGAAACCCCGAAAACTCCGAAACACATATGCCAGTTTTTAGGACTAGCTGGTTACTACAGAAGGTTCATCCAAGACTTTTCCAGAATAGCAAAACCCTTGACTGCATTAACGCATAAAGGGAAGAAATTTGAATGGAATGATGAACAAGAGAAAGCGTTTCAGTTATTGAAGAAAAAGCTAACTACGGCACCTATATTGTCATTGCCTGAAGGGAATGATGATTTTGTGATTTATTGTGACGCATCAAAGCAAGGTCTCGGTTGTGTATTAATGCAACGAACGAAGGTGATTGCTTATGCGTCTAGACAATTGAAGATTCACGAACAAAATTATACGACGCATGATTTGGAATTAGGCGCGGTTGTTTTTGCATTAAAGACTTGGAGGCACTACTTATATGGGGTCAAAAGTATTATATATACCGACCACAAAAGTCTTCAACACATATTTAATCAGAAACAACTGAATATGAGGCAGCGTAGGTGGATTGAATTATTGAATGATTACGATTTTGAGATTCGTTACCACCCGGGGAAGGCAAATGTGGTAGCCGATGCCTTGAGCAGGAAGGATAGAGAACCCATTCGAGTAAAATCTATGAATATAATGATTCATAATAACATTACTACTCAAATAAAGGAGGCGCAACAAGGAGTTTTAAAAGAGGGAAATTTAAAGGATGAAATACCCAAAGGATCGGAGAAGCATCTTAATATTCGGGAAGACGGAACCCGGTATAGGGCTGAAAGGATTTGGGTACCAAAATTTGGAGATATGAGAGAAATGGTACTTAGAGAAGCTCATAAAACCAGATACTCAATACATCCTGGAACGGGGAAGATGTACAAGGATCTCAAGAAACATTTTTGGTGGCCGGGTATGAAAGCCGATGTTGCTAAATACGTAGGAGAATGTTTGACGTGTTCTAAGGTCAAAGCTGAGCATCAGAAACCATCAGGTCTACTTCAACAACCCGAAATCCCGGAATGGAAATGGGAAAACATTACCATGGATTTCATCACTAAATTGCCAAGGACTGCAAGTGGTTTTGATACTATTTGGGTAATAGTTGATCGTCTCACCAAATCAGCACACTTCCTACCAATAAGAGAAGATGACAAGATGGAGAAGTTAGCACGACTGTATTTGAAGGAAGTTATCTCCAGACATGGAATACCAATCTCTATTATCTCTGATAGGGATGGCAGATTTATTTCAAGATTCTGGCAGACATTACAGCAAGCATTAGGAACTCGTCTAGACATGAGTACTGCCTATCATCCACAAACTGATGGGCAGAGCGAAAGGACGATACAAACGCTTGAAGACATGCTACGAGCATGTGTTATTGATTTCGGAAACAGTTGGGATCGACATCTACCGTTAGCAGAATTTTCCTACAACAACAGCTACCATTCAAGCATTGAGATGGCGCCGTTTGAAGCACTTTATGGTAGAAAGTGCAGGTCTCCGATTTGTTGGAGTGAGGTGGGGGATAGACAGATTACGGGTCCGGAGATTATACAAGAAACTACCGAGAAGATCATCCAAATTCAACAACGGTTGAAAACCGCCCAAAGTCGACAAAAGAGCTACGCTGACATTAAAAGAAAAGATATAGAATTTGAAATTGGAGAGATGGTCATGCTTAAAGTTTCACCTTGGAAAGGCGTTGTTCGATTTGGTAAACGAGGGAAATTAAATCCAAGGTATATTGGACCATTCAAGATTATTGATCGTGTCGGACCAGTAGCTTACCGACTTGAGTTACCTCAACAACTCGCGGCTGTACATAACACTTTCCACGTCTCGAATTTGAAGAAATGTTTTGCTAAAGAAGATCTCACTATTCCGTTAGATGAAATCCAAATCAACGAAAAACTCCAATTCATCGAAGAACCCGTCGAAATAATGGATCGTGAGGTTAAAAGACTTAAGCAAAACAAGATACCAATTGTTAAGGTTCGATGGAATGCTAGTAGAGGACCCGAGTTCACCTGGGAGCGTGAAGATCAGATAAAGAAGAAATACCCGCATCTATTTCCAGAAGATTCGTCAACACCTTCAACAGCTTAAAATTTCGGGACGAAATTTATTTAACGGGTAGGTACTGTAGTGACCCGAACTTTTCCATGTTTATATATATTAATTGAGATTGATGTTTACATGATTAAATGTTTTCCAACATGTTAAGCAATCATACTTGTTAATACTTGATTAATTGAAATAGGTTTCATATAGACAATTGACCACCCAAGTTGACCGGTGATTCACGAACGTTAAAACTTGTAAAAAAACTATATGATGACATATATATGGTTATATATATAGTTAACATGATATTATGATAAGTAAACATATCATTAATTATATTAACAATGAACTACATATGTAAAAACAAGACTACTAACTTAATGATTTTGAAACGAGACATATATATAACGTTTATCGTTGTAACGACATTTAATGTATATATATCATATTAAGAGATATTCGTACATCATAATATCATGATAATATAATAATTTAAAATCTCTTTTGATATTATAAACATTGGGTTAACAACATTTAACAAGATCGTTAACCTAAAGGTTTCAAAACAACACTTACATGTAACGACTATCGATGACTTAACGACTCAGTTAAAATGTATATACATGTAGTGTTTTAATATGTATTTATACACTTTTGAAAGACTTCAATACACTTATCAAAATACTTCTACTTAACAAAAATGCTTACAATTACATTCTCGTTCAGTTTCATCAACAATTCTACTCGTATGCACCCGTATTCATACTCGTACAATACACAGCTTTTAGATGTATGTACTATTGGTATATACACTCCAATGATCAGCTCTTAGCAGCCCATGTGAGTCACCTAACACATGTGGGAACCATCATTTGGCAACTAGCATGAAATATCTCATAAGATTACAAAAATATGAGTAATCATTCATGACTTATTTACATGAAAACAAAATTACATATCCTTTATATCTAATCCATACACCAACGACCAAGAACACCTACAAACACTTTCATTCTTCAATTTTCTTCATCTAATTGAACTCTCTCAAGTTCTATCTTCAAGTTCTAAGTGTTCTTCATAAATTCCAAAAGTTCTAGTTTCATAAAATCAAGAATACTTTCAAGTTTGCTAGCTCACTTCCAATCTTGTAAGGTGATCATCCAACCTCAAGAAATCTTTGTTTCTTACAGTAGGTTATCATTCTAATACAAGGTAATAATCATATTCAAACTTTGGTTCAATTTCTATAACTATAACAATCTTATTTCAAGTGATGATCTTACTTGAACTTGTTTTCGTGTCATGATTTTGCTTCAAGAACTTTGAGCCATCCAAGGATCCATTGAAGCTAGATCCATTTTTCACTTTTCCAGTAGGTTCATCCAAGGAACTTAAGGTAGTAATGATGTTCATAACATCATTCGATTCATACATATAAAGCTATCTTATTCGAAGGTTTAAACTTGTAATCACTAGAACATAGTTTAGTTAATTCTAAACTTGTTCGCAAACAAAAGTTAATCCTTCTAACTTGACTTTTAAAATCAACTAAACACATGTTCTATATCTATATGATATGCTAACTTAATGATTTAAAACCTGGAAACACGAAAAACACCGTAAAACCGGATTTACGCCGTCGTAGTAACACCGCGGGCTGTTTTGGGTTAGTTAATTAAAAACTATGATAAACTTTGATTTAAAAGTTGTTATTCTGAGAAAATGATTTTTATTATGAACATGAAACTATATCCAAAAATTATGGTTAAACTCAAAGTGAAAGTATGTTTTCTAAAATGGTCATCTAGACGTCGTTCTTTCGACTGAAATGACTACCTTTACAAAAACGACTTGTAACTTATTTTTCCGACTAGAAACCTATACTTTTTTTGTTTAGATTCATAAAATAGAGTTCAATATGAAACCATAGCAATTTGATTCACTCAAAACGGATTTAAAATGAAGAAGTTATGGGTAAAACAAGATTGGATAATTTTTCTCATTTTAGCTACGTGAAAATTGGTAACAAATCTATTCCAACCATAACTTAATCAACTTGTATTATATATTATGTAATCTTGAGATACCATAGACACGTATACAATGTTTCGACCTATCATGTCGACACATCTATATATATTTCAGAACAACCATAGACACTCTATATGTGAATGTTGGAGTTAGCTATACAGGGTTGAGGTTGATTCCAAAATATATATAGTTTGAGTTGTGATCAATACTGAGATACGTATACAATGGGTCGTGGATTGATTCAAGATAATATTTATCGATTTATTTCTGTACATCTAACTGTGGACAACTAGTTGTAGGTTACTAACGAGGACAGCTGACTTAATAAACTTAAAACATCAAAATATATTAAAAGTGTTGTAAATATATTTTGAACATACTTTGATATATATGTATATATTGTTATAGGTTCGTGAATCAACCAGTGGCCAAGTCTTACTTCCCGACGAAGTAAAAAAATCTGTGAAAGTGAGTTATAGTCCCACTTTTAAAATCTAATATTTTTGGGATGAGAATACATGCAGGTTTTATAAATGATTTATAAAATAGACACAAGTACGTGAAACTACATTCTATGGTTGAATTATCGAAATCGAATATGCCCCTTTTTATTAAGTCTGGTAATCTAAGAATTAGGGAACAGACACCCTAATTGACGCGAATCCTAAAGATAGATCTATTGGGCCTAACAAACCCCATCCAAAGTACCGGATGCTTTAGTACTTCGAAATTTATATCATATCCGAAGGGTGTCCCGGAATGATGGGGATATTCTTATATATGCATCTTGTTATTGTCGGTTACCAGGTGTTCACCATATGAATGATTTTTATCTCTATGTATGGGATGTGTATTGAAATATGAAATCTTGTCGTCTATTGTTACGATTTGATATATATAGGTTAAACCTATAACTCACCAACATTTTTGTTGACGTTTTAAGCATGTTTATTCTCAGGTGATTATTAAGAGCTTCCGCTGTCGCATACTTAAATAAGGACAAGATTTGGAGTCCATGCTTGTATGATATTGTGTAAAAACTGCATTCAAGAAACTTATTTTGTTGTAACATATTTGTATTGTAAACCATTATGTAATGGTCGTGTGTAAACAGGATATTTTAGATTATCATTATTTGATAATCTACGTAAAGCTTTTTTAAACCTTTATTGATGAAATAAAGGTTATGGTTTGTTTAAAAAATGAATGCAGTCTTTGAAAAACGTCTCATATAGAGGTCAAAACCTCGCAACGAAATCAATTAATATGGAACGTTTTTAATCAATAAGAACGGGACATTTCATATATCATATTAAGAGATATTCATACATGATAATATCATGATAATATAATAATTTAAAATCTCATTTGATATTATAAACATTGGATTAACAACATTTAACAAGATCGTTAACCTAAAGGTTTCAAAACAACACTTACATGTAACGACTAACGATGACTTAACGACTCAGTTAAAATGTATATACATGTAGTGTTTTAATATGTATTTATACACTTTTAAAAGACTTCAATACACTTATCAAAATACTTCTACTTAACAAAAATGCTTACAATTACATCCTCGTTCAGTTTCATCAACAATTCTACTCGTATGCACCCGTATTCGTACTCGTACAATACACAGCTTTTAGATGTATGTACTATTGGTATATACACTCCAATGATCAGCTCTTAGCAGCCCATGAGAGTCACCTAACACATGTGGGAACCATCATTTGGCAACTAGCATGAAATATCTCATAAAATTACAAAAATATGAGTAATCATTCATGACTTATTTACATGAAAACAAAATTACATATCCTTTATATCTAATCCATACACCAACGACCAAAAACACCTACAAACACTTTCATTCTTCAATTTTCTTCATCTAATTGATCTCTCTCAAGTTCTATCTTCAAGTTCTAAGTGTTCTTCATAAATTCCAAAAGTTCTAGTTTCATAAAATCAAGAATACTTTCAAGTTTGCTAGCTCACTTCCAATCTTGTAAGGTGATCATCCAACCTCAAGAAATCTTTGTTTCTTACAGTAGGTTATCATTCTAATACAAGGTAATAATCATATTCAAACTTTGGTTCAATTTCTATAACTATAACAATCTTATTTCAAGTGATGATCTTACTTGAACTTGTTTTCGTGTCATGATTCTGCTTCAAGAACTTCGAGCCATCCAAGGATCCATTGAAGCTAGATCCATTTTTCTCTTTTCCAGTAGGTTTATCCAAGGAAATTAAGGTAGTAATGATGTTCATAACATCATTCGATTCATACATATAAAGCTATCTTATTCGAAGGTTTAAACTTGTAATCACTAGAACATAGTTTAGTTAATTCTAAACTTGTTCGCAAACAAAAGTTAATCCTTCTAACTTGACTTTTAAAATCAACTAAACACATGTTCTATATCTATATGATATGCTAACTTAATGATTTAAAACCTGGAAACACGAAAAACACCGTAAAACCGGATTTACGCCGTCGTAGTAACACCGCGGGCTGTTTTGGGTTAGTTAATTAAAAACTATGATAAACTTTGATTTAAAAGTTGTTATTCTGAGAAAATGATTTTTATTATGAACATGAAACTATATCCAAAAATTATGGTTAAACTCAAAGTGGAAGTATGTTTTCTAAAATGGTCATCTAGACGTCGTTCTTTCGACTGAAATGACTACCTTTACAAAAACGACTTGTAACTTATTTTTCCGACTATAAACCTATACTTTTTCTGTTTAGATTCATAAAATAGAGTTCAATATGAAACCATAGCAATTTGATTCACTCAAAACGGATTTAAAATGAAGAAGTTATGGGTAAAACAAGATTGGATAATTTTTCTCATTTTAGCTACGTGAAAATTGGTAACAAATCTATTCCAACCATAACTTAATCAACTTGTATTGTATATTATGTAATCTTGAGATACCATAGACACGTATACAATGTTTCGACCTATCATGTCGACACATCTATATATATTTCGGAACAACCATAGACACTCTATATGTGAATGTTGGAGTTAGCTATACAGGGTTGAGGTTGATTCCAAAATATATATAGTTTGAGTTGTGATCAATACTGAGATACGTATACACTGGGTCGTGGATTGATTCAAGATAATATTTATCGATTTATTTCTGTACATCTAACTGTGGACAACTAGTTATAGGTTACTAACGAGGACAGCTGACTTAATAAACTTAAAACATCAAAATATATTAAAAGTGTTGTAAATATATTTTGAACATACTTTAATATATATGTATATATTGTTATAGGTTCGTGAATCAACAGTGGCCAAGTCTTACTTCCCGACGAAGTAAAAATCTGTGAAAGTGAGTTATAGTCCCACTTTTAAAATCTAATATTTTTGGGATGAGAATACATGCAGGTTTTATAAATGATTTACAAAATAGACACAAGTACGTGAAACTACATTCTATGGTTGAATTATCAAAATCGAATATGCCCCTTTTTATTAAGTCTGGTAATCTAAGAATTAGGGAACAGACACCCTAATTGACGCGAATCCTAAAGATAGATCTATTGGGCCTAACAAACCCCATCCAAAGTACCGGATGCTTTAGTACTTCGAAATTTATATCATATCCGAAGGGTGTCCCGGAATGATGGGGATATTCTTATATATGCATCTTGTTATTGTCGGTTACCAGGTGTTCACCATATGAATGATTTTTATCTCTATGTATGGGATGTGTATTGAAATATGAAATCTTGTGGTCTATTGTTACGATTTGATATATATAGGTTAAACCTATAACTCACCAACATTTTTGTTGACGTTTAAAGCATGTTTATTCTCAGGTGAATATTAAGAGCTTCCGCTGTTGCATACTAAAATAAGGACAAGATTTGGAGTCCATGTTTGTATGATATTGTGTAAAAACTGCATTCAAGAAACTGATTTCGATGTAACATATTTGTATTGTAAACCATTATGTAATGGTCGTGTGTAAACAGGATATTTTAGATTATCATTATTTGATAATCTACGTAAAGCTTTTTAAACCTTTATTTATGAAATAAAGGTTATGGTTTGTTTTAAAAATGAATGCAGTCTTTGAAAAACGTCTCATATAGAGGTCAAAACCTCGCAACGAAATCAATTAATATGGAACGTTTTTAATCAATAAGAACGGGACATTTCAGTTGGTATCAGAGCGTTGGTCTTAGAGAACCAGAAAATTTGTATTAGTGTGTCTTATCGAGTTTGTTAGGATGCATTAGTGAGTCTGGACTTCGACCGTGTTTTCTTTAAAAATGATTGCTTAACATTTTTGTTGGAAACTATATATTTTTAACATATGAATATTATGTGATAGATGTCTACCTCTAGAACAAGTCCCATTGACTCACCTAATAATAATGAAGAGTCAAATGTAAATTGGAATGATTTGTGGACTGATTCACAAGTTCCCGAAGAGGAACCGGAAGAAGAGTCGGAACCAGAAGAAGAATCAGAACCGGAAGAAGAATCGGAACCGGATGAAGAAATAGAACCGGTGGGGGAAATAATAAAACGGTTAAGTAAAAGAAAATCCTCAACCAACCGACCAAAGTTAATTATGGTCAATGGTGTTTCCGCCAAGGAAGCAAAATATTGGGAGGATTACCAATTCTCCGATGAATCGGATTCCGACGAGAATTCCGATGATGTTATAGAAATTACCCCAACTGAATTTAAAAAGGCAAAAGAAAATAATAAGGGAAAGGGCATAAAAATAGAGAAATCTAATTCCAACCCCGATGAACTTTATATGTATCGTCAACCCCCGAAGTCCTTAAGTTGTAACAATGACCCGGGAACCTCTAAACCACCAGGTTTTTCTAAACCAATGTGGACAACGACGGCTCATATTAGGGGAACATCATATATCCCTAGAAACTTGGCAAAACGAACCAAAACCGAAGAAGAAGAAACGAGCGAGTCGGAATAAGATAGTTGTATTCGTGTGGTGTAATATATGTAATATAGTGTTCTTATGCTTTATGATATATGTAAAAATTGCTTGTATTAATAAGTATTTTTTTATGAATCTAACTCTTGTCTATTTTACAGTTTAAAAACACAAAATGGATAGACAACCCAATATTTTAAGAGACCTACCCGGAGACATGATTGATGAAATCTTGTCTAGAGTCGGCCAGAATTCTTCGGCACAACTATTTAAGGCGAGATCAGTTTGTAAGACATTCGAAGAACGTTCCAAGAATGTCTTGGTTTATAAGAGACTTTCGTTTGAAAGATGGGGGATATCACATTGGGAAACCCATAAGTTACGATGTGTTTACTTTGACGCATATATTGCGGGGAACCCAAATGCTATTTTACGCAACGGGTTAAGAAATTATTTTGACTCAATATATCCGAATATTGGACTTCGTGATTTAGAAAAAGCGGCTAACATGCAACATAAAGAAGCATGTTATGCTTACGGATTAGTAATGTTCGCTTCTCACCAAAGTGAGAACAAGAACATCGGGCTACAACTATTAAACAAAACATTTCCACAAGTGACGGAGTCGGTAATTGGGGTAAGAAATGAGGTTTTTAGATTATTACGGGACTGTTGGACATTACGTAACCCTCGTCCCTTTGATGACGTTACAACACGCTGTCTTATCAACGGCCATAACGGTTATGTTGCACAAGACCAAGGATGGGAAGTAGTCCTAGTAAAACCAGAATGCATGACTTGTTTCTGGACGTATGAATTACGTGTCTTTATTGCCATTGCTGAACGACTTGTGTACTAGCTAGAATTGTCTTCACAACTATCTTGTATCAAAGTTATTGTGTGCTATATTTCATGCTTTATGTAAAATAAGCGGTATTGTAAGTTTGTAAAATATTGTATAAAAGTTTGAACGCGAAATATTATTATAATCAGTTTTTCATATAGAATTGTAGTAGTTGAATTGTATATTAGCTACTAAGTATGAACTTAACGGGTAGGTACTACCCGAATTTAAACTTATAAAACGCTAATATGAAGAAAAAGCTTTTATAAATGAGTTCATATTATGCTACGAAATACTATTAACTACTCTTAATATTCTGTATGATTAACTTGTTCCATTTAACTATTTTGAAGGAAATGGCACCGACTACTCGACACACCGTGAATATGAATGAAGAGGAATTCCGTACTTTTCTAGCTTCAAACATAGCCGCAGTACAGGCTGCGCTACATACCAACAATAACCTTGGATCTAGCAGTACAGGAAATCGTGTAGGATGCACCTACAAAGAATTCACTGCCTGCAAACCTTTGGAATTTGATGGAACTGAAGGACCGATCGGATTGAAACGGTGGACCGAGAAGGTTGAATCGGTGTTTGCCATAAGTAAGTGTACTGAAGAGGACAAAGTGAAGTACGCTACGCATACCTTCACAGGTTCTGCGTTAACATGGTGGAATACCTATCTAGAGCAAGTGGGACAAGATGATGCGTACGCACTACCGTGGTCAGCATTCAAGCACTTGATGAACGAGAAGTACCGTCCCAGAACCGAGGTCAATAAGCTCAAGACAGAACTTAGAGGGTTACGAACCCAAGGATTTGATATTACCACGTACGAAAGACGATTCACAGAATTGTGCCTATTGTGTCCGGGAGCATTCGAAGATGAGGAAGAGAAGATCGACGCGTTTGTGAAAGGATTACCGGAAAGAATCCAAGAAGATATAAGTTCACATGAGCCCGCCTCCATACAACAGGCATGTAGAATGGCTCACAAACTAGTGAACCAGATTGAAGAAAGAATTAAAGAACAGACTGCTGAAGAGGCCAATGTGAAGCAAGTCAAAAGAAAGTGGGAGGAAAACGGTGATAAGAATCACCAATACAACAACAACAGCAATTACAACAATAATCGCAACAATTATCCCAACAATCGCAACATCAATCGCAACTACAACAAACGGCCCAACAACAACAACAACAACAAAAACAACAACAGCAACTACAACAATCATCCCAACAACAATAATAACCTCAACAACAACAACAATCAGAAGCAGCTATGCCAAAGGTGTGAAAAGAATCACTCGGGGTTCTGCACCAAATTTTGCAACAAGTGTAAAAGAAATGGTCATAGCGCGGCGAAGTGTGAGGTCTACGGACCAGGGGTTAATAGAACGAAAGGAACAAATGGTGTCGGAACGAGTAATGGCGGAGCAAGTAGTGTCGGAGCAAGTTATGCCAATGTAGTTTGTTATAAATGTGGAAAACCAGGCCACATTATTAGAAATTGCCCGAACCAGGAGAACACGAATGGACAAGGCCGTGGAAGAGTTTTCAATATTAATGCGGTAGAGGCACAGGAAGACCCGGAGCTTGTTACGGGTACGTTTCTTATTGACAATAAATCTGCTTACGTTTTATTTGATTCGGGTGCGGATAGAAGCTATATGAGTAGAGATTTTTGTGCTAAATTAAGTTGTCCATTGACGCCTTTGGATAGTAAATTTTTACTCGAATTAGCAAATGGTAAATTAATTTCAGCAGATAATATATGTCGGAATCGAGAAATTAAACTGGTTAGCGAAACATTTAAGATTGATTTGATACCAGTAGAGTTAGGGAGTTTTGATGTGATAATCGGTATGGACTGGTTGAAAGAAGTGAAAGCGGAGATCGTTTGTTACAAAAATGCAATTCGCATTATACGAGAAAAAGGAAAACCCTTAATGGTGTACGGAGAAAAGGGCAACACGAAGCTACATCTTATTAGTAATTTGAAGGCACAAAAACTAATAAGAAAAGGTTGCTATGCTGTTCTAGCACACGTCGAGAAAGTACAAACTGAAGAAAAGAGCATCAATGATGTTCCCATTGTAAAAGAATTTCCCGATGTATTTCCGAAAGAATTACCGGGATTACCCCCACATCGATCCGTTGAATTTCAAATAGATCTTGTACCAGGAGCTGCACCAATAGCTCGTGCTCCTTACAGACTCGCACCCAGCGAGATGAAAGAACTGCAAAGCCAATTACAAGAACTTTTAGAGCGTGGTTTCATTCGACCAAGCACATCACCGTGGGGAGCTCCTGTTTTGTTTGTCAAGAAGAAAGATGGTACATTCAGGTTGTGTATCGACTACCGAGAGTTGAACAAACTTACCATCAAGAACCGCTACCCACTACCGAGAATCGATGACTTATTTGATCAACTACAAGGCTCATCTGTTTATTCAAAGATTGACTTACGTTCCGGGTATCATCAAATGCGGGTGAAAGAAGATGATATTCCAAAGACTGCTTTCAGAACACGTTACGGTCATTACGAGTTTATGGTCATGCCGTTTGGTTTAACTAATGCACCAGCTGTGTTCATGGACCTTATGAACCGAGTGTGTGGACCATACCTTGACAAGTTTGTCATTGTTTTCATTGATGACATACTTATTTACTCAAAGAATGACCAAGAACACGGTGAGCATTTGAGAAAGGTGTTAGAAGTATTGAGGAAGGAATAATTGTACGCTAAGTTTTCAAAGTGTGCATTTTGGTTGGAAGAAGTTCAATTCCTCGGTCACATAGTGAACAAAGAAGGTATTAAGGTGGATCCGGCAAAGATAGAAACTGTTGAAAAGTGGGAAACCCCGAAAACTCCGAAACACATACGCCAGTTTTTAGGACTAGCTGGTTACTACAGAAGGTTCATCCAAGACTTTTCCAGAATAGCAAAACCCTTGACTGCATTAACGCATAAAGGGAAGAAATTTGAATGGAATGATGAACAAGAGAAAGCGTTTCAGTTATTGAAGAAAAAGCTAACTACGGCACCTATATTGTCATTGCCTGAAGGGAATGATGATTTTGTGATTTATTGTGATGCATCAAAGCAAGGTCTCGGTTGTGTATTAATGCAACGAACGAAGGTGATTGCTTATGCGTCTAGACAATTGAAGATTCACGAACAAAATTATACGACGCATGATTTGGAATTAGGCGCGGTTGTTTTTGCATTAAAGACTTGGAGGCACTACTTATATGGGGTCAAAAGTATTATATATACCGACCACAAAAGTCTTCAACACATATTTAATCAGAAACAACTGAATATGAGGCAGCGTAGGTGGATTAAATTATTGAATGATTACGACTTTGAGATTCGTTACCACCCGGGGAAGGCAAATGTGGTAGCCGATGCCTTGAGCAGGAAGGACAGAGAACCCATTCGAGTAAAATCTATGAATATAATGATTCATAATAACATTACTACTCAAATAAAGGAGGCGCAACAAGGAGTTTTAAAAGAGGGAAATTTAAAGGATGAAATACCCAAAGGATCGGAGAAGCATCTTAATATTCGGGAAGACGGAACAACGATATAGGGCTGAAAGGATTTGGGTACCAAAATTTGGAGATATGAGAGAAATGGTACTTAGAGAAGCTCATAAAACCAGATACTCAATACATCCTGGAACGGGGAAGATGTACAAGGATCTCAAGAAACATTTTTGGTGGCCGGGTATGAAAGCCGATGTTGCTAAATACGTAGGAGAATGTTTGACGTGTTCTAAGGTCAAAGCTGAGCATCAGAAACCATCAGGTCTACTTCAACAACCCGAAATCCCGAAATGGAAATGGGAAAACATTACCATGGATTTCATCACTAAATTGCCAAGGACTGCAAGTGGTTTTGATACTATTTGGGTAATAGTTGATCGTCTCACCAAATCAGCACACTTCCTACCAATAAGAGAAGATGACAAGATGGAGAAGTTAGCACGACTGTATTTGAAGGAAGTCGTCTCCAGACATGGAATACCAATCTCTATTATCTCTGATAGGGATGGCAGATTTATTTCAAGATTCTGGCAGACATTACAGCAAGCATTAGGAACTCGTCTAGACATGAGTACTGCCTATCATCCACAAACTGATGGGCAGAGCGAAAGGACGATACAAACGCTTGAAGACATGCTACGAGCATGTGTTATTGATTTCGGAAACAGTTGGGATCGACATCTACCGTTAGCAGAATTTTCCTACAACAACAGCTACCATTCAAGCATTGAGATGGCGCCGTTTGAAGCACTTTATGGTAGAAAGTGCAGGTCTCCGATTTGTTGGAGTGAAGTGGGGGATAGACAGATTACGGGTCCGGAGATTATACAAGAAACTACCGAGAAGATCATCCAAATTCAACAACGGTTGAAAACCGCCCAAAGTCGACAAAAGAGCTACGCTGACATTAAAAGAAAAGATATAGAATTTGAAATTGGAGAGATGGTCATGCTTAAAGTTGCACCTTGGAAAGGCGTTGTTCGATTTGGTAAACGAGGGAAATTAAATCCAAGGTATATTGGACCATTCAAGATTATTGATCGTGTCGGACCAGTAGCTTACCGACTAGAGTTACCTCAACAACTCGCGGCTGTACATAACACTTTCCATGTCTCGAATTTAAAGAAATGTTTTGCTAAAGAAGATCTCACTATTCCGTTAGATGAAATCCAAATCAACGAAAAACTTCAATTCATCGAAGAACCCGTCGAAATAATGGATCGTGAGGTTAAAAGACTTAAGAAAAACAAGATACCAATTGTTAAGGTTCGATGGAATGCTCGTAGAGGACCCGAGTTCACCTGGGAGCGTGAAGATCAGATGAAGAAGAAATACCCGCATCTATTTCCAGAAGATTCGTCAACACCTTCAACAGCTTAAAATTTCGGGACGAAATTTATTTAACGGGTAGGTACTGTAGTGACCCGAACTTTTCCATGTTTATATATATTAATTGAGATTGATATTTATATGATTAAATGTTTCCAACATGTTAAGCAATCAAACTTTTTAAGACTTGATTAATTGAAATATGTTTCATATAGACAATTGACCACCCAAGTTGATCGGTGATTCACGAACGTTAAAACTTGTAAAAACTATATGATGACATATATATGGATATATATATATAGTTAACATGATACTATGATAAGAAAACATATCATAAAGTATATTAACAATGAACTACATATGTAAAAACAAGACTACTAACTTAATGATTTTTAAATGAGACATATATGTAACGATTATCGTTGTAAAGACATTTAATGTATATATATCATATTAAGAGATATTCATACATGATAATATCATGATAATATAATAATTTAAAATCTCATTTGATATTATAAACATTGGGTTAACAACATTTAACAAGATCGTTAACCTAAAGGTTTCAAAACAACACTTACATGTAACGACTAACGATGACTTAACGACTCAGTTAAAATGTATATACATGTAGTGTTTTAATATGTATTTATACACTTTTAAAAGACTTCAATACACTTATCAAAATACTTCTACTTAACAAAAATGCTTACAATTACATCCTCGTTCAGTTTCATCAACAATTCTACTCGTATGCACCCGTATTCGTACTCGTACAATACACAGCTTTTAGATGTATGTACTATTGGTATATACACTCCAATATTCAGCTCTTAGCAGCCCATGTGAGTCACCTAACACATGTGGGAACCATCATTTGGCAACTAGCATGAAATATCTCATAAAATTACAAAAATATGAGTAATCATTCATGACTTATTTACATGAAAACAAAATTACATATCCTTTATATCTAATCCATACACCAACGACCAAAAACACCTACAAACACTTTCATTCTTCAATTTTCTTCATCTAATTGATCTCTCTCAAGTTCTATCTTCAAGTTCTAAGTGTTCTTCATAAATTCCAAAAGTTCTAGTTTCATAAAATCAAGAATACTTTCAAGTTTGCTAGCTCACTTCCAATCTTGTAAGGTGATCATCCAACCTCAAGAAATCTTTGTTTCTTACAGTAGGTTATCATTATAATACAAGGTAATAATCATATTCAAACTTTGGTTCAATTTCTATAACTATAACAATCTTATTTCAAGTGATGATCTTACTTGAACTTGTTTTCGTGTCATGATTCTGCTTCAAGAACTTCGAGCCATCCAAGGATCCATTGAAGCTAGATCCATTTTTCTCTTTTCCAGTAGGTTTATCCAAGGAAATTAAGGTAGTAATGATGTTCATAACATCATTCGATTCATACATATAAAGCTATCTTATTCGAAGGTTTAAACTTGTAATCACTAGAACATAGTTTAGTTAATTCTAAACTTGTTCGCAAACAAAAGTTAATCCTTCTAACTTGACTTTTAAAATCAACTAAACACATGTTCTATATCTATATGATATGCTAACTTAATGATTTAAAACCTGGAAACACGAAAAACACCGTAAAACCGGATTTACGCCGTCGTAGTAACACCGCGGGCTGTTTTGGGTTAGTTAATTAAAAACTATGATAAACTTTGATTTAAAAGTTGTTATTCTGAGAAAATGATTTTTATTATGAACATGAAACTATATTCAAAAATTATGGTTAAACTCAAAGTGGAAGTATGTTTTCTAAAATGGTCATCTAGACGTCGTTCTTTCGACTGAAATGACTACCTTTACAAAAACGACTTGTAACTTATTTTTCTGACTATAAACCTATACTTTTTCTGTTTAGATTCATAAAATAGAGTTCAATATGAAACCATAGCAATTTGATTCACTCAAAACGGATTTAAAATGAAGAAGTTATGGGTAAAACAAGATTGGATAATTTTTCTCATTTTAGCTACGTGAAAATTGGTAACAAATCTATTCCAACCATAACTTAATCAACTTGTATTGTATATTATGTAATCTTGAGATATCATAGACACGTATACAATGTTTCGACCTATCATGTCGACACATCTATATATATTTCGGAACAACCATAGACACTCTATATGTGAATGTTGGAGTTAGCTATACAGGGTTGAGGTTGATTCCAAAATATATATAGTTTGAGTTGTGATCAATACTGAGATACGTATACACTGGGTCGTGGATTGATTCAAGATAATATTTATCGATTTATTTCTGTACATCTAACTGTGGACAACTAGTTATAGGTTACTAACGAGGACAGCTGACTTAATAAACTTAAAACATCAAAATATATTAAAAGTGTTGTAAATATATTTTGAACATACTTTAATATATATGTATATATTGTTATAGGTTCGTGAATCAACAGTGGCCAAGTCTTACTTCCCGACGAAGTAAAAATCTATGAAAGTGAGTTATAGTCCCACTTTTAAAATCTAATATTTTTGGGATGAGAATACATGCAGGTTTTATAAATGATTTACAAAATAGACACAAGTACGTGAAACTACATTCTATGGTTGAATTATCAAAATCGAATATGCCCCTTTTTATTAAGTCTGGTAATCTAAGAATTAGGGAACAGACACCCTAATTGACGCGAATCCTAAAGATAGATCTATTGGGCCTAACAAACCCCATCCAAAGTACCGGATGCTTTAGTACTTCGAAATTTATATCATATCCGAAGGGTGTCCCGGAATGATGGGGATATTCTTATATATGCATCTTGTTATTGTCGGTTACTAGGTGTTCACCATATGAATGATTTTTATCTCTATGTATGGGATGTGTATTGAAATATGAAATCTTGTGGTCTATTGTTACGATTTGATATATATAGGTTAAACCTATAACTCACCAACATTTTTGTTGACGTTTAAAGCATGTTTATTCTCAGGTGAATATTAAGAGCTTCCGCTGTTGCATACTAAAATAAGGACAAGATTTGGAGTCCATGTTTGTATGATATTGTGTAAAAACTGCATTCAAGAAACTGATTTCGATGTAACATATTTGTATTGTAAACCATTATGTAATGGTCGTGTGTAAACAGGATATTTTAGATTATCATTATTTGATAATCTACGTAAAGCTTTTTAAACCTTTATTTATGAAATAAAGGTTATGGTTTGTTTTAAAAATGAATGCAGTCTTTGAAAAACGTCTCATATAGAGGTCAAAACCTCGCAACGAAATCAATTAATATGGAACGTTTTTAATCAATAAGAACGGGACATTTCAGATTCTTGAAGTGATTTTTGATGAAGATGATGATTAACTACTGGAAAAATACGTTCATAATAGTGTGTGTGTGTGTTGAGAGAGAATTAGAAAGAGAATTGGAAGTGAAATGGAGTGAATGATGAGTGGTAATTGGTGAGTGGTGAGTGGGGTTAAAAGGAGTTCTAGTTAGTTGACTAGCTCATGGTAGAAGTTAAAATTGATTAGTCATACATGACATAATCAAGAGTGGAATCCCATGCTAGTTCCTATTGGTATATACTCATAGTAAGTACGTTTTGAAGCTGTGTATAATACGGGTAAGAATACGACTAGAATTCTTGATGAAAGAAAAGAATGGAAAAGTAACTGTAACCATTTTCGTTAAGTATGAGTGTTTTGATATATGTCTTGAAGTCTTCCAAAAGTATTTTAATACATCTAAATACACTACATGTATATACATTTTAACTGAGTCGTTAAGTCATCGTTAGTCGTTACATGTAAGTGTTGTTTTGAAACCTTTAAGTTAACGATCTCAATTAATGTTGTTAACCCATTGTTTATTATATCTAATGAGATGTTAAATTATTATATTATCATGATATTATGATATATTAATATATCTTAATATGATATATACATTTAAATGTCGTTACAACGATAATCGTTACATATATGTCTCGTTTCGAAATCCTTAAGTTAGTAGTCTTGTTTATATGTATATAACTCATTGTTAATATACTTATGGAGATACTTACTTATCATAATCTCATGTTAACCATATGTATATCCATATATATATCGTCATGTCATTTTTACAAGTTTTAACGTTCGTGAATCGCCGGTCAACTTGGGTGGTCAATTGTCTATATGAAACATACTTCAATTAATCAAGTCTTAACAAGTTTGATTGCTTAATATGTTGGAAACATTTAATCATGTAAATATCAATCTCAATTAATATATATAAACCTGGAAAAGTTCAGGTCACTACAAAATCCGAGACAGGACTTCATCAAGTTATGAAAAGATGTGTCTTATCGATACGAATTACTATGCATATCATCAGTTATCAATTGTTTTGATGTAAGAATTCATCATATAATAACGCTATAACATGACACATGATTCAATTGAATCTATAACTCAACCATTCGATTGATCTATTACACAACACGAATCACGCAATTACACAAAACGATTGTAAACATCATATAACACTATATATAATCTATAACCAATAACCTATAAACTATATAAACATAAAACTATACTATAACCTATAATCACTAAACCTTATAGTAGTGCATAACTATATATAACTTAGGTGCAAAACTTTCTAAACCTTCTAATTAAACCTGGACATACAAAATGAAACATGCTTAAAATTTTGCCTTGAGGTGTTGTGTTATATACTTTTGCCTGTTGCACACTATGGGAACCAAAACAAAACCAACCAAAGGCTATATATCTTATGCCTAATACAAAAACAAACATACCGTACAAAAGTGCAGCAGTACATACACATACAAAGCATACAAGTGTGCAGGAACCAAACAAACCAAACTTACACATCACTATAATATATTTGTATACAAGTGTGCCTTAAGGCTGTTTATGCCAGCCAGTACACCTAACACAACATTCACAAAACATAAAAAGTTACAGAATAGCCCACACTATAACTACATGTATAATGTGTACACGAACCTATAAGCATGGCATAAATATTGTTGTGAATCATATGCGGCATAAGCATGGCATAACCAAACACATTTTAAATAGCATTAAAAAAGTTACATTAACATAACAACAACATAAAATAATTTACCAACAATTTAACCATATAAAACTTAAAGTAGTATTTCAAGAATCGATTAAAGATCTTTATTCTTAAACAATTGAATCACTTTCATCCATACCTTTTCCATCTTTCACGAACATAGTTTTTGATAGCTTCATCTTTGTGATTCGTTTCAATTTCCTTTTTCTTATTGGTGGAATATTTTTTCCCATCTTGGATTCTCCAACTCTGCATCTATTTCTTTAATCATTGCATCATTTTCTTCTTCGGCCTCTGGATTTGCTGCAATTATTGGATCTTCTTAATTAGTCAATGGATCTTCTTCGTTCACTGGATCTTCATAAAGATTCTCACTGTCAACCATATCATCTTCGGTCACTGGATCTTCATTAACATTCTCATTGTCAACCATCTTCTCATTGTGATCAACAGCCTGATTCTGATCATACGATATTTCATTGTTAGGAAGAAAAACATATAATAGAGAATACTATAATGATGTTCTTCGACCACCATAGGAGGTTAAAAAAATTAACAATAGATAATAAAAACATGGTTCGACAAAATAACAAACATAGAACAGCCTTGTCTAAGGTCCTTAGTCATAGACATACAGAGTATTATTATCTAATTGTAACTCATCCATTAGAATTCATGTACAAGTCATCGGGCTTCTCAGCATTCATATATTGATTATGCATTAAGCTTTTACAAAAAATAACATCAGTTAAATCAGTTCCCTTTGTGTTTTCCAAAGCTAAAACTAGTTGTTTTTTGGCAGTCTCCACTTTCTGCTTTTTGACACTCCCCACTTTCTGCTTTTTACCACTTTTGCTATAACCGATTGTGCTACTAAGACCCCCTTGTTCTACCACTTTGTTCTTTGTCAACATGAAGTAACAAGGCATCCCCGCCCTCTTATCTATCCTTACCTGGAACAAAACAACAAAAGTAATCGGTTATAGAACAATTTGGAGTTATTAAGGCTATAAATAAAAAGTAAAAAATAAAGTTACCATGTTATCTATCAGTGACTTATTGGCAAATAATATCCTCTTCCTTTTTTTTCGGGCTTCACCCTACCCAACACATACTTCATTGTAGCAGGATCACTGATATTGTGGTAAACGGTATGCTTTCCGGGATCATTTTTTTTCTGCTCCCATTATTCTTTTTGTCCACGATACCCAGAACGACCAACACAGGCAATGCTTTCTTGCTATTTTTCCAGTGGGTTTATCCTTCCCTGTTCTCATCGTGCCTTTACATTTTACATGGGATTAAAGAGCACATTAGTTACAATCAAAAATTAACGACATAACCGTTAAAAAGTAAATGAATAAAACCAACCCTTTTTTCTGGTGTGTCTTTAATGACATAAAACTGTGTCCAATTTTTCTAGACTTATGAATATGTACTCTTTATCTTCCACATAAGGAAGCTTCCTTTCATCCATATAATTTCTTAACTTCCTCCTCAATCTCCTAAATACACAGTTGCAATGTTGAAGTGTGTTTTTCTTAGCAAAATTGTCTTTTATAGCATGATGTTTCTGTAGACGTTAAAATAAGTGGTGAATGTTGTTACATATATAAAGATAAAAGTACTTAAACACAATATTAAAACAAAAGTACATAAACGGAATCTTAAAAGTACATAAAATTACTTAGACAAATTTCTTAGAATTTAGAATTTTATTCCTTGATTTCCAACCACAATTCATCTTTGTCATCGGGAGATACTTTTTTCCAAGCATCGACAAGAAAATTAATCCTGCGCCTTGTCATAACACCTATATTACTGGAAAAATATTTTTGATTTTTTCCTATAGCTTCGCCGAAAGTGTCGAATTCAACATCACCAGATATTTTTTCTAGTTTCTTGTTGACAACTCTTTTCGGTGGCTTATTCTCCTGTGTATGCTGGGGAATAGCCATATCATTGTTATTATTTTGGTCATGTGTACATAAAAAATACAATAGGCAACCTCAATTCTTTGACTTCCACAACGATTACGAGCACGACACAGATGAGTGTTTTAACCGCAAGACTGCTATTGAAAAGGTGGTTAGGTCGGGAAAACTATCTCATTTGATCAAAGGGATTCGTGAACCAAAGAAAGAAAATATGTGTCATGACCCGGAAATTTGCAGTCAAATTTAAACTCTGATAACTTCGACAAGATAAGCAAATTGATGTGTTGCATTAAATTATTTTTTTCATACATTTAATTAACCATTGGACTTTACCCTACGATTCACGAACAACCTATGATTTAAAACTCGAACCCGTCATTATTTATATATGATTTTACTTTCTTAAACGAAGACGTTTTATGATATAATAATTTCTATTATTATAACCTCTTAATAAAATGATTTTGAATATAATTAGTTCTAGAAAACTAAATTTTATAATATATATATATATGAAATGATAAAAATTTACTATTAAATGATACTATTTCAAATTAAAAATTTTACTTATTAAGTCATTTTATTTTTATGATATAATTTTTGATATTTTTTTTAAGAAACAAAGTTAAATTAAAAATGTACAATTTGTAAAGCCCAACGTACAACAACGTATAGCTTAAATAGTTGAATCAAGATTAATTCATTTACTATTCATATGAATAGTAAATGAAACGAAATTAATTAATTTACTATTCACATGAAAGCGACATGATAGAAATTATTAATTATAAGTTACATAATATACCCCTGATGTATTTAATAAATACAACTTTTTAAAAATTTACGATTCAAATTTGATTCTAAATTTATTATTATATTATTATATTTTATTTCGATATTATTATATTTATTATATTATTATATTATTATATTAAAATTAATATTATATTATATATCTTTGTCCAGTCAAAAATAGAAAAACACATATTACGCTTATAAACTTTATGAACGTACTTTTTTACAACTAATTTTATAAAGCTTAAGACCAAAACAGATATATATGTATTCAAATATAAAAAGTGGAATTTTACTCATACTTTTACACATCAATTATTAGCAACAAGAGTACGAAATACCGGTCCGTAAAAACTGTCGGCAGATATTATTGAATTCTAATTCACACGTTTTTAATTTTTGATTTGTTTATTATTATTATTATTGAATTATTGATTATTATTATATTATTATATTTTATTTCAACATTATTATATTAATATATTTATTATATTATATTATTATATTATCCTATATATATGAATGATTCAATCGAGAGACTAAAAATCTCACACACACATAAACATATTCATATACATATACTCCGTAGTAATATTATTATTAAGATTATATTTCTTAATATTATTATTAATCTTATTATTAGATTAGATTATTATTTTTATGATACAAAGATAATAATATACATAAAATACAACGACGGGGTTACGTTCGGGTGATTTCAAAACAAGTTTTTCAAATGGTTTAAAGCTAAGGAATTCATGGGTATTAAATAAGGAGGTTATGGGTGTTGATCGGGGGTATTGTTCGTGAATCAAAGACCAACCTTGCATTTGTTCAATGCCACCATATGTATTTTTACTATGAAATACAGTATTGTGAGTTTCATTACTCCCTTTTTATATATATTTTTGGGCTGAGAATACATGCGCTGTTTTATAAATGTTTTACGAAATAGACACAAGTACTAAAATTAACTCTACGTGGGTTTAAACCAGAAATATCCCCTTAGCTTGGTAACTATAACTACTGGTGTATGACTGGTAGGCGCGAATCCTAAAGATAGATCTATTGGGCCTGACAAACCCCATCCCGACTATGAGATGCTTTAGTACTTCGAGGTTATTTTAAACGCACTTTGTGATGACCCGGGAATTTCCGACCAAATTTAAACTTCATCTTACTATGATTCTAACACGATAAGCAAAGTCTATAATGTTGAGTCACGAAAACTTTGAAACTATGTTCATGTATTCAATTACCATTTGACTGTTTTCGACGATTCACGAACAATTGTTTGTAAATAAATATGTATATATAAATGTAAGCATATGTATATTAACTTGGAATTATAAAATATAATATAACCATTAGAAATAAATATGTAGAATAAGATACATGATATTATATTTTTATTTATATTTATATATAAAAATTACTATCCAAAATAAGTTATTACATAATATAAATTATAAACGATAACATGTAATATTAGTATATTAAAAATTTACACAACGACAATATTATTCTCACTACTATAAGAAGTATTAGTGGTAATTTATATATAGATATGAAGAGTGATAAATTTAAATTATTATAAAAATTATCATTATTATTAATATATACTTTTCCATCATTTGTAAACTTTTGTGAAACCGTGTTATGAAATTGATATGATAACCCTTTTAAAAACAAGTTCACGGATTGTTGTCACTTTACTCACTTTATTATAAACCTACTTTAATCATTTATTATATTCCTAGACTCAAGAAAGGCCTCATCCTTAATGCTTTATTCGATTACCAAATCATCATCAAATTGTCACTAACTCGCACTTGCTTTAACTTTTGTAAAATGCGTATATACATACCTCACACGATTTAAACTAAACAAAAAGCAATTCTCAAATCATCACTAGTATTATTATTTCTTAAATTTACAACCAAGGAACATTCACCCTTTAATTCTCTTATTGATTGCTACTAGTTTGTTTTTCCGTCTAATCAAACACAACATCACTATCTAAAACTGTATTTATATATACATACACATTACTCTCACTATCAAGTCATACACCACAAAGAAATAAAAGCAAAGAATGATTAAGCTGCTGATAATGCTAAAAACGAACATATATTTCATAGCATTATTCCTCAAGAAAGACAAGCTTTTAGTTGCAATTGTTCTATTTACAAGTGATATTCGTTTAAATAATAAAAGGTGAAGACAAAAGACAGATTCGACGAATTGAAGACGCAAACGACCAAAAAGCTCAAAAGAACAAAAGACAATCAAAAATGTTCCAATTATTGATAAGAAACGTCTCGAAATTACAAAAGTACAAGATTCAAAACGCAAAGTACAAAATATTAAATTGTACGCGAGGACGTTCGAAAATCCGTAACCGGGACCAGAGTCAACTCTTAACGCTCGACGCAACGGACTAAAAATTACAAGTTAACTATGTATATAAATATAATATAATATATAATTAATTATATTAATTATATATATATATTATATATATATATTAAAAACCGTCGGCAGCAAGAAACTCCAAGGGTGTGAGCTGTAAATACATCTCCGCGACTCGCGGAGTTTTAAGGGCATTTTGCCGCGAGTCGCGGAGCCCCAATTTTCAACTCTGGCTATAAAGCCAACCGAATTCTGATCAAATTTCATCATCTTTTTCTTCCTCTTCATACGTAAAATTTATATTTATATTTATAATATATATTTTAATTTTAATTATAATTCTAATAATAAGGGTATGTTAGCGAATGTTGTAAGGGTGTAAGTCGAAATTCTGTCCGTGTAACGCTACGCTATTTTTAATCATTGTAAGTTATGTTCAACCTTTTTACATTAATGTCTCGTAGCTAAGTTATTATTATGCTTATTTAAAACGAAGTAATCATGATGTTGGGCTAATTACTAAAATTGGGTAATTGGGCTTTGTACCATAATTGGGGTTTGGACAAAAGAACGACACTTGTGGAAATTAGACTATGGGCTATTAATGGGCTTTATATTTGTTTAACTAAATGAAAGTTTGTTAATGTTAATATAAAGATTTACAATTGGGCGTCCCTATAAACTACCATATACACTCAATCGGACACGATGGGCGGGGTATTTATATGTACGAATAATCGTTCATTTAACCGGACACGGGAATGGATTAATAGCCACTAGAATAATTAAAACAGGGGTGAAATTACATTCAAGGGTAATTGGTGTAATTGTTAACAAAGTAATAAAACCTTGGTTTACACGCAGTCGATAACCTGGTGTATTCATTAAACAAAGTATTAAAACCTTGTTACAATTCGAATCCCCAATTAGTTGGAATATTTAACTTCGGGTATAATAATAATTTGACAAGGACACTTGCACTTTATATTTATGACTGATGGACTGTTATGGACAAAAACCAGACGGACATATTGAATAATCCAGGACAAAGGACAATTAACCCATGGGCATAAAACTAAAATCAACACGTCAAACATCATGATTACGGAAGTTTAAATAAGCATAATTCTTTTATTTCATATTTAATTTCCTTTATTTTATATTTAATTGCACTTCTAATTATCGCACTTTTATTTATTTTATTTTATCGCACTTTTAATTATTGTACTTTTTAATTATCGCAATTTTATTTTATCGCATTTTTATTATTCGCAATTTCATTATCGTTATTTACTTTACACTTTAATTTAAAGTCTTGTATTTATTTTATATTTTACATTAGGTTTTAACTGCGACTAAAGTTTTAAAATCGACAAACCGGTCATTAAACGGTAAAAACCCCCCTTTATAATAATAATATTACCTATATATATATTTGTATTTTTATAAAAGTAAACTAATATAGCGTTGAGCTTTGTTTAAAGATTTTCCTGTGGAACGAACCGGACTTACTAAAAACTACACTACTGTACGATTAGGTACACTGCCTATAAGTGTTGTAGCAAGGTTTAAGTATATCCATTCTATAAATAAATAAATATCTTGTGTAAAATTGTATCGTATTTAATAGTATTTTTCTAGTAAAATATTAACTATTTTATATACACCTCGCTTTGACATCAAGTAATTTTTGGCGCCGCTGCCGGGGAACTCGCCGAAGCAAAACGCCATATTTTTAATTTTTAAGTTATAATTAGTTTTTGTAAAATTTATATTTTTGTTTAAAAATTAAAAATATAAAAAAAAAAAAAACTTTTAAAATCGAAAAAAAAAAATATTTTAAGTATATTTTTAAGTTTTTCTTTTATTTTTACAAAATTATAAAGTATTTTAAGTTTATTTTTAAGTTTTTATTTTAATTATATATATATATTTTATTTAAATTTAAAACAGAAAAAAAAAAAAAATATTAAATATTACGTGACCTGTCATTTGAACCAGTCCAATTGAACCAGTTCAGGGTGTCCATGCGACTCGCATGACCTACCCCCTTAAACCATGCGACTCGCATGAGGGGTCTGACAGGGCCACAAACAAACCCTAAAAACGCATTTATTACGGATATTATTTTATTATTATTAATTAAACCCTAATTTGATTTTATTATTATTAATTAAGTTTTTAGTTTAATTAATTTTAACTACTTTTAATTAGTTTTATTATATTTAAAATTTAATACTTTAATATAATTAATATAAAAATAATATTTTAATAAAAATTGAATTTTTTTATCACTTTTTATTTCTTTTAATATTTTGTCCCTTTTTAATCATTGTAGCGTAATATTTGTATTTTTTAGCTCATATTTAATTTTAAACTTAGTTTTTGCTATAGTTATTTTTACTCCTAGATTTTTAGGCTTTGCCGTAGAATTCCTTAAGTGCTTTTTCTTTAGACTAAGATTTAGGTGCTTTAGAATTTTGCGACGCCTTTTTAAGTTTTAGTTTCTTTTTAAGTTATTTCCATTTGGGATTTAGTTTTTCTTGTAAGCTTTAATATTTTTAGACCTTTTACTATGTACCAATTATCATTCCAATTAATAATTTCAATTTGCGATTATAATTTTAAGTTAGTTGTAGTAATAAGGTTAGGTTAGTTAAGTATTTTTAAGTTTTTATAAGTTTCTTTTATTTTTCCGCCACCTTTTATTTTTCAACCATTTTTTTTCTTTTTCGACCTTTTTCGACGAACTCTTTTTCTCTCTTATTTCTCGCTATTCTAGTTTTAGGACTTAGAATTTTTTCTACTTCTTATCTAAATTTCTTAAAATTACGAAAATTTATTTTAAGTGGTTAAATTAATAGACATCAAAATTTTCTGGTTCGTAGTAATAGTTGGATTTGTATGTGGACCGGGTTATTGGAGCCAAACAGTCCTCAATTATATTGAGACCAAACGAATCCTGCCCCTCTGCTGCATCTTTTGGCTATTCGAAACGTGGGCAAAAATCAGAAAAGTCTATTAATTGGATAACTTATTATAATTTTTCTTTCCTTTTTAAAACTAATAGGATATTCAGTGAATGCACCGAGCAAGACGTTCATCACCTTTTGTACGTTCACCACCTGTAACTCGATCAAGACATCGTTTAACAAATATAACCGCCGTTGATTTTTCTTTAGAATCGTCATCCAGTCGACCAAGTACTTCAGTTCAAATTACCGATAATCCATTTTTTGAACCCGACCTCACAATTGAGAATCCAGAGAATATTCAGGAACGGTTCGTAGATCCTGAACCATTAAACTTTCCTCCGGAACCACCAATCATTCAAACAGAGATTGTTGAGGAACGAACCATTAAATCAGAATCATCTAGTGATACCGAGTCAACAAATTCAATTATGGAGAATCTGGAACCTTTAAGTATGGAAGACCGAATGAGAGCTAAACGCACTGGCCAAGGTCACGCAATTACTCATCCAGACATTAATGCGCCAGATTATGAAATCAAAGGACAAATTCTACACATGGTGACTAATCAATGCCAATTTAGTGGTGCGCCGAAGGAAGATCCAAATGAACATCTACGTACCTTTAATAGGATCTGCACACTATTTAAAATACGAGAAGTGGAGGATGAACAGATATATCTCATGTTATTTCCCTGGACTTTAAAGGGAGAAGCCAAAGATTGGTTGGAATCGTTACCTGAAGGGGCGATCGATACATGGGATGTTTTAGTTGACAAATTTCTTAAACAATTTTTTCCTGCATCTAAAGCCGTAAGACTTCAAGCAGAAATTGTTACGTTCACACAAAAGCCAAATGAAACTCTATATGAGACGTGGACAAGATATGGAAAGTTATTAAGAGGATGTCCGCAACATGGTTTAGACACCTGTCAAATAGTACAAATATTCTACCGAGGATGCGACATCACTACAAGAAAAGACATAGATATAGCAGCTGGTGGTTCTATTATGAAGAAAACCGAAACTGATGCTTACAAAATTATTGACAACACTGCTTCCCACTCACATGAGTGGCACCAAGAAAAAGATATCATTAGATCATCTAAAGCAGCTAGAGCCGATTCTATTCATGACTTAGATTCCATTTCCGCAAAGATAGATGCTTTCGAGAGACGAATGGAAAAGATGACTAAAGATATTCATGCTATACGAATTAGTTGTGAGCAGTGTGGAGGACCACATTTGACAAAAGATTGTCTCAGTATTGAATTAACAATGGAACAAAGAGAGAATATTTCATACATAAACCAAAGGCCTGGAAATAATTATCATAATAATTATCAACCGCCAAGACCGATTTACAATCAAAACCAGAATTATAACCGAAATATTCCATACAACAACCAACAAGGTCCTAGCAATCAACAAGTATCCAATAATACTTATAATCAGCAAAGACCTAATTTTCAAAACAAACCACCACAACAAACCGATGATAAAAAGCCGAATTTATAAGATATGATGACAAAGCAAGTTGAAACTCAAACGCAGTTTTTCACATCTCAGAAACAAACAAATGAACAAAATGCTCAAGCATTTAGAAATCAACAAGCTTCTATTCAAAATCTGGAACAAGAAGTAAGTAACCTAACAAGGTTAATAGGTGAAAGAAAACCGGGAAGTCTACCAAGCGATACAAATGCTAACCCCCGGAATGAAACAGCTAAAGCTATTACCACAAGAAGTGGTACAACACTTAAACCACCTGAAATACCTGTAACTTCTGATGAAACTATTCCTACTCCACAAGAACCACAACCTGATCAATATAAGGAAAAAGAACCGGTAGTTGAAAAGGTTAATGAAAATAACACAGTTAAGGATAAACCTTATGTTAAACCATACCAACCACCACTTCCTTACCCGAGTAAAATGAAGAAAGAAAAACTTGAAGCCGAGCAATCCAAATTTTTGGATATGTTTAAACAGATAAATGTAAATCTTCCTTTCATTGATGTGATTTCAGGAATGCCTAGATATGCTAAATTCTTGAAAGATCTGATCACGAATAGAAAGAAAATGGAAGAACTCTCGGCTGTTACTATGAATGCTAATTGTTCAGCAGTGCTGTTGAATAAGATACCAGAAAAACTATCTGATCCAGGAAGTTTCACAATTCCATGTTTTCTGGGTAGTCTTAGTTCAATAGAAGCATTGGCAGACTTAGGTGCTAGTATAAATCTAATGCCGTATTCACTATACGCTAAACTAGACCTTGGAGAATTGAAACCAACCAGAATAAGCATACAACTAGCCGATAGATCAATAAAATATCCTAGAGGGATAATGGAGAACATGCTAGTTAAAGTTGGTACTTTAGTATTTCCAGTAGATTTTGTTGTTTTGGACATGGAAGAAGATTCTCAAGTTCCTCTCATATTAGGAAGACCATTCTTAAACACGGCTAAAGCAATGATAGACGTGTTCGGTAAGAAACTGACCCTAAGTATAGAGGATGAGAGTGTTACCTTTTCAGTGGATAGAGCCATGCAACAACCACAATCTGCAGATGATACATGTTATTATATTCAAACTATAGATGCACATGCAGAATTATTAGAAGAATTTCCAGAATTACAAGGAACAGGAGAATGTTCTTTAGGAGAAGGAAATGAACCAATTGATGAAGCTGAAATGTTAGCTACACTTATAGCTAATGGATATGAACCAACAACAGAAGAAATTCAAATGCTAAAAGAAGAAGACAGATATCGATATAAATCATCGATAGAAGAACCTCCGAAATTAGAATTAAAGCCACTTCCAAACCATTTGGAATACGCTTATTTACATGGTGAATCTGAATTACCTGTAATAATATCGTCTTCTCTTACTGAAAATGAGAAATCACAGCTCATTTCTGTGTTGAAAGCTCATAAACCAGCCATTGCATGGAAGATTCATGATATTAAAGGAATAAGTCCTTCGTATTGCACACATAAAATCCTTATGGAAGAAGGTCATAAAACGTATGTGCAACGCCAACGAAGACTAAATCCTAATATGCAAGATGTAGTTAAGAAAGAGATTATTAAACTGCTAGATGCAGGTTTGATATATCCAATTTCTGATAGTCCATGGGTAAGCCCAGTTCAATGCGTGCCTAAGAAGGGTGGCATGACTGTCATTACAAATGAGAAAAATGAGCTTATTCCTACTAGGACTGTAACAGGATGGCGTGTATGTATTGATTATAGAAAATTAAATGACGCCACCAAAAAAGATCACTTTCCCTTACCTTTCATAGATCAAATGTTGGAAAGATTAGCCGGAAATAGTTACTATTGTTTTCTAGATGGATTTTCCGGATATTTTCAAATTCCAATAGCACCCGAAGATCAAGAGAAAACCACATTCACGTGCCCTTATGGTACTTTTGCTTACAAACGCATGCCATTTGGACTTTGTAACGCCCCTGCAACCTTTCAAAGGTGTATGATGGCGATTTTTCACGACATGATAGAAGAATGCATGGAAGTATTCATGGATGACTTTTCAGTCTTCGGTGATACATTTAAATCATGTCTAGTTAATCTGGAACGAATGCTAATTAGATGCGAAAAATCAAATCTAGTACTTAATTGGGAGAAATGCCATTTCATGGTTAAAGAAGGCATCGTTCTTGGACATAAAATTTCAAAAGAAGGAATTGAAGTGGATAGAGCTAAAGTAGATGTAATTGCTAAACTTCCACATCCCACCAATGTTAGAGGAGTTAGGAGTTTTCTAGGGCATGCCGGTTTTTACCGACGTTTCATAAAAGATTTTTCTAAAATTGCCACTCCTATGAATAAACTCCTAGAAAAGGATGCGCCATTCATCTTTTCAGATGAGTGTATCAAATCTTTTAATATTCTTAAAGAGAAACTCACTAATGCACCGATCATGATAACACCAAATTGGAATCTACCATTTGAACTAATGTGCGATGCAAGTGATTTTGCAATGGGAGCCGTTTTAGGACAAAGGATTGAAAAACGATTTCAACCTATATATTATGCTAGTAAGACATTACAAGGAGCACAAACGAACTATACAACTACTGAAAAAGAACTCCTTGCTATTGTCTTTGCTTTTGACAAATTTCGATCATATCTCGTTCTAGCAAAAACGGTGGTCTATACCGACCATTCTGCTCTTAGATACCTATTTTCAAAACAAGATGCTAAACCAAGATTAATCCGTTGGATCTTACTCTTACAAGAGTTTGATATTGAAATCCGAGATAAAAGAGGAGCAGAAAATCTCGCCGCTGATCATCTTTCTCGTCTTGAAAATCCCGAATTAGAAGTTCTGAATGAATCGGCCATACAAGACAACTTTCCTGATGAATATCTATTGAAGATAGATTATAAAGAAATCCCATGGTTTGCAGACTATGCAAACTACTTAGTTTGTGGATTCCTTGAAAAAGGATTATCGTACCAAAGACGAAAGAAATTCTTCAGTGATATAAAACACTATTTCTGGGAAGATCCACATCTGTTTAAAAGTTGTCCCAATGGAATAATACGCCGATGTGTATTTGGAGATGAAGCTAGTAAAATTTTAAACCATTGTCACACAGGACCAACAGGAGGGCATTATGGGCCTCAACTAACAGCAAGAAAAGTTTATGAAGCTGGATTCTATTGGCCTACAATTTACAAAGATGCACACCTTCTTTGCAAATCCTGTGATGCTTGTCAAAGGGCTTGAAAAATAAGTCAACGTGATGAAATGCCACAAAATGTCATCCAAGTATGTGAAGTATTTGACATTTGGGGTATTGACTTTATGGGTCCATTTCCAAAATCTCATAATAATCTATATATACTCGTAGCCATTGACTATGTATCTAAATGGGCGGAAGCACAAGCTCTCCCAACTAACGATGCACGAGTTGTAGTCAACTTTTTAAAACGTCTTTTTGCAAGGTTTGGAACACCGAAAGCTTTAATAAGTGATCGGGGTACTCATTTCTGTAATAATCAACTTGAGAAAGTTCTTAAAAGATATGGAGTAACTCATAAAATCTCCACCGTATATCATCCACAAACAAGTGGACAAGTTGAAAATACAAACCGAGCTTTAAAACGTATTCTAGAGAAAACCGTAGGATCAAATCCGAAGGAATGGTCCATTAAATTGGAGGATGCACTCTGGGCTTTTAGAACAGCCTACAAAACTCCAATTGGAACCACACCTTTTAGACTTGTGTATGGAAAAGCATGTCATCTTCCAGTAGAAATTGAACACAAAGCATTTTGGGCTTTGAAGACATGTAATCTTGATTTACATGAAGCCGGACGTCTACGATTAAGTCAACTAAACGAATTAGAAGAATTAAGACATGAAGCATACGAAAATTCGTTAATCTATAAAGAAAGAACGAAGAAATGGCATGATAAAAGAATCAGAAGTTCAAAAGAATTTAAAGAAGGAGGCAGAGTTCTTCTTTTCAATTCACGATTCAAGCTATTTCCTGGAAAATTGAAATCAAGATGGTCTGGACCATTCATAGTCAAAAGAGTTTTCCCATACAGAACGATAGAATTGATAAATTCAAATGGTATTGAATTTAAAGTTAATGGTCACAGAGTTAAACATTACATACATGGTCCGATGGAAGTCGACAACGAAGTTAATCACAATTTCGACACCACAGCTAACTAAGTATGGGGAGAATCAAGTCTTTAAAGGATAATATGTATTTCTGTTAGAGTTAGATTGTCTGTTTTCGTGTAGTTCTCGAAAATGGAACACGTATGGTCTTTCCCTAGCAGACCCTAAAGAACTAGTCTTCTCCCCCCATTCTGAATTTTTATTTTTTTTTAGGTTTTTACGAAATGAAGACTGCCTGTGAATTAAACCATGGTCTAACGCTACACGCTTTGATCACTAAACGTAATAATGACATACTACCGAGTGAATTAGTATCAGTAATCAGAGAAAGAATGGACGGAGTTAGAAAAGGATCCAGATGCGAAGATAATAAGTTACAATTTGGTAAAGGAAAATCTAAATCCGCAGCAAAAAGAAGAGCACGATACCTAGAAAGATGTCACAAATGCGGAAAATGGTCACATGGAGGTAAATGTTCAAATAATCAAACATATTCAAATACCGAATTTGTTACTTTATGCAGAGACGGACCGTTCATATGTTTAGAAGAAAAGACAATGAATGCTCGAGGTTACGCCTATGTAGCCATGGAAAACCAATTAAACCGACTATCTTATGAATATAATAGATCATATAACTAAGAAATCTATTTCACAGGTATGTCTGTACAGTTTTTATTTTTATTTTTATTTTTAACCTTTTGATAATAAACGCTAATTTGTTCGCTAAAAAGTATTAAATTGGTATTAAATAAAATTAGGTTTGGCGACCGAAATTATTGATATCGTTCAAAAATTTATTACATCACTGCGAAATTTAACGTTTATTCTTAAGGTATAAATATCTTTAATCAATCAACCCAAAATATTTCAAAAATTCGTCATGAGTTAAATTAGGTCTTGGAACCGAAATTACTTTACCGAAAAGAGGGGCGCATATTTTTGATAATATTTGATTGATTAAAGTGGGATAAAAAGACAAAAAGATTTTTAAATTTATTTTTACCATGTTTTTAAAATTAATATTTAAATCTTAAGTTAATATTGTAAACTTTATAAAAACAATATATTTAAAATTGTAAATATTTGAAAAATTAATATAAGTTTGATATGAATTTATGAATTTTTAAATTAAATTTGGTGTGAATTTTTAAAATATAAATTTTTAAATTTATGAATTTTTAAATTAAGTTTGGTGTGAATTTTTAATTTTATATTTAAGTTGTGTGAATTTAAAAACAAAAATTTACTTTATCTCATTAAGTTAAGAATATGATTTTTAAAATTCGTCGTAAGTTGAAGACTAGGTCTTTGAACCGAAATTGCTTTACCCGAGGGAGGGACGAGAACTTTTATTATCATTATTTTTAATCTTTTTGATTTAAAGTATGCAAAAAAAAAATTAAAAAATCCAAAAATCTAAGCTTTTAAAACAATCGCTTGAAAATGACAAAATTTTAAAATTTTGTCGAGGGACAGACTAGGGCATCGTCCCGAAACGACCTCGTCCTAAAAAGAAACAAAATTTTTAAAATTTTATTTATTTATGTTTTAAAAGTATAAGATTTTATAAAAAAAAAAAAAAAAAAACCTGGAATTTAACCCCATGCGAGTCGCATGGGGATGGGCAGGAAACCATGCGACTCGCATGGCTAATAAAAACTGGCCAGGATCAAAATTCCAGCCGAGCTGCTCTTTTTCACAACACACATACACAAACACGAACTTACTCCAAAACCCTCTCAAAAATTCATCATTTTTCACCAAATTTCTTGCAAAACTTCACAACAATTATGCCTAGATTCAGTAGTCTCAACCCCTTCAGGAGAAAGGTAAAGATTTCACCCCTATTCTCTTTAAATTCGAATTTTTGTGTTCTTGAGCTAGAAAATTTATATTTTGATTTTGTTAAATTTAGGTGTAATTAGAGCTAAATTGTTGTTATATTATGCATGTATAACCTAGATTGATGTTGTTTAACATGATTAGAAGCCTTAAACTTCAATTTTTGAATAATCTAGGGTTTGTGTTCTTGAGCAAATTTGGGGCTTTTTGATATAAACAGGTTATGGCCGATTTTTGTCATGAATTGTTGCTAAATTGAGTAGTGTAACATGTCTAGGTAGTTAAATGATCCAAACTTTGAGCCTAAACATGATTTTGAGAATTAAAGTGGACTTTTTCAAGTCTAAAATTCATGAACTTGATTTTTGAAAGATAATGCCATTTGAGACTTGTTTGATTGCTAGTAATGATTATTTTGACATGTTATTTGAGTTGAATGCTTATGAACTTGGCGAAAATTTTCGTATATGCTTATTTGAAAAAGTGTAGATTTGATAAAAATGTGAAAATAAGCTTAAGTTTGATATAAATTGATAATGTCATTGTAATTATTTTGATTGATGATTTTGCTGACACTAATGCATATTTGGATGCACAAAATTTGTGTTTGATGTGTTTTGCAGAATGAAAGGGGTGAATCTTCATCCCAAGCCCGCCATGCTCCTGCTGAGAACTTGGAACAACAGGAGGTAGATAACTACTACAAGCAGGATGTACCTCATCCAGTCATGACCTTTTCAGATATGCACTTGGAACAGTTGCACCCGAACCTGAGATTTGACAGACTTTGGATAGATTATCCAAAATATCAACGGGGTTTGCATACTCTTCACTCTAAGGTTGTTGAGGTACCGAGGGTCATAGAATGGGGACCCTTAGAAGCTGTAGAATTGGCCGGGCCAATTAGGGAATTACTGGTACAGAGGTATGGTAATTCTTCTTTTAATGACTGGATATGTTTATTCACCATACGCAGACATGTATATAAAGTATGGTGTGAAGAGTTGTTATGTAGTATAGAGTTGAATGATCGGGTAGCTAGTTTAACCGATCGTTCTTTTATTAGATTTTTGTTAGGCGGTTCGATGCGCCACATGTCTTTACTGGACATGGCTCAGGCTTTACGTATATATACGCCTGAGGAATTAGCGTCTGCCGATTGTAGAGGATTGATACTAAACGGTAGAAAGATAGATGAGAATTTTGATACACACGGTGTGTGGAGTCAAATGACAAGCCATCACCGTTTCAAAGGGGGAAACTACTCTTATTTGGATATAGATAGAGCCGAATTAAGAGTGATACATAGGTTTTTAGCTAATTCGATTACACAAAGGGGTAAGAACAAAGAAAAGGTAAATGAACAAGATTTATTTTACCATATGTGTATTCGAGACCCACACAGCGCTGTAAGTATACCATATTGTGTGGGTTATTATTTATCAGCTATGGTTCGGGGGATGCGTCCACATAGCATAATAGGAGGTGGTATTTTTATTACTTTGATTGGTGAATATCTCGGTGTGGATATAAGTCGGGGGGGATTATTAGTAGAAGAGCCGGAACCCCGCGACACTATAGGTTTAAATGTATACCATGGTGCGAAAGTTTTGAAGCGGCGAAATAACGCCGCAGTACGATACAATGGTAGACATCCACAGGTAGAGAGAAACCAGCAGCAAGGTAATATAGGAGGGGGGAATGAGATGCAAGAAATGCATAGGTTTATAGCTTCTCAGGAATACGAAAATGCTAGACAGAGAGCATTTGAAGATTGGCAAGTTCATCAGAACCAGATCATAGCGCATTGCCAACATATAGGTAGAAACTATATTCCTACACCGAAACCCGTCTTCCCTCCTTGGTCGATAGAGATGCAGCCACCATATCCTACGTATGACCCTGCCGAAGCATTCTATAGCACTTATGGTTATGCGTGGAACCCCTATTGGTACCAATATCATCCTTAGTTTACTTATTATTTTTTATTATTTTGTAATTTGTAATTATTGATACATTTAATATTTTTGTTAATATTGTAATCATTTTTATAATTATCTAACTTTTATTCTTAGATTTTAATAATTTTTGAATGTGGGGTAATATACCAAACTTCAAAAATATGTATATATGTTTGCAGTTTATCTTATGTACACAACAGGGTAAAACAACGCATTTTCAAAGACTGGCATTAAGTTCAGCAAAAGCAACTAATTTTGACGACAAGATGCAAAATACATGTGAAATAACAACAAGACGGAATGAACAAATGATGTGCACCATTTATCATTCAGCAAACAAACGCCAATATATTTGGAAACTTTGGTAAAAATTTAATCATTTTCACACAAATCATCCTCAATAATTTAAATTGTTACTGATTTCTTGCAAATGAGGGCATTGCAAGATCTTAAGTGTGGGAAGGGGTTAAATTCTTTCGGATTTTAAAAATTTTTACTTTATACACTTGGTTACCATTAAAAATACTAGTAAAGCAGTAGTTGTATTAGAATCTAGTGCTCTCTGATAAAAAAGAACAGCCCTAGTCTTATATACTGACTACCCAATTCTAGTAAAATTTTTCAATTAAATGAATTCAAAATCATGTTTATACATATTTATGAACGATAAAACTAGGTTTTAACACCGAAATTATTGTTACCTCGGAAAGGACATAAATTGAGAAACAAACTAAAATGTTAAAATTCATTTAAAATGGAATAGAGGACGATAAAAAGAAAAATAAAAAACCAAGTGTGGGAAAATTTACCAAGTTATTTTAAACATATGTCACATATATCTGTAACAAATAACTGAAAATACTTTTGCTTTGGACTAAACTAAACTGTTTTACCCAATGAAAGAAAAGAAGAGATGGATCTACACGATGAATCAATTCCATCATTAAAAGGAAGTAAAGTCTTCCGAAAAAGACACGCGCTTCTTGATTTAGGTCATGAAGTTGTCGTCCAGACCAGCTGTAGGTTGACGAAAAATCTAGAAAAGTCATCACTAAAATCAGCAGGAAATCCACGGACCTCAGCATTAAACAGGGTCGCCAAGTGGTCAGATTTATCCTAACCATGAGAAGGATTTATCTCGTACAATGGGGGGGCACCATGCAAATTAGCTGGATAAGACTAATGAATCAGATCCCCAGAAAGGATAATCTCCTTAAAGATTAAAAATTAGCTTTTAAGACTGATATTACTCAATCCTAGAGATTGACCTTAAAGATTGAGAATTCAAACTCATGGAATTCAATGATATCTAAACTCGAGCTTAAACGAGAAAATATTTTGATCAAAATTATAAACCGATTTGTTTTCTGAAAACCCTATTTTCAATGCGTTCATTACCATTGAACGTAAAATCCTAGGAATTCACCTGGAATTCATTAGGTCACCTGAACCAAATCGGGTGTCAACCGTAAGAACGGTGGTTGCATAGCATGGTCAAAGACAGGACCTTGTGCCAGACCGAAAAATTATAAGGGTGAGCTTTACTATTGCTCCTACCAAGGATAGTAATTGCGTCCAACACGTTATAGATCATAATCAAAAGCATGTCACGGGACATTGCCTTAACAGTTGCTTGTTCAACGCTTTCCTTTACAACCGGACGGTAGTTTACCAAAAGGTAATATACGGGACAAGTAAACTGGACGTGTTGCTTTCCAAATACAAGGTTAGCAAGTGGGTGACACAAAACCGCAAGTTTTGAGCTAAAATTTTCAAATCTGAAACCCACCAAACCCACAAAAATATTTTGCAAACACCGGTAAAGGGTTATTCCGGAAAACTTATCTAGGGTAAAAACTAGATTTAATTTTCAAAAGATCAAATGTTTTCATAAAGATCCAATTTCCTTAATGGATCTAAATTTTTATAGTCATGTGGGACTGTAAACCATATCGTTACTACCATTGTTTATACCGCCGTATAGAAATCACTGATGTACAAAGTGTGAAGAATAAAGAAGTGATTCTAGTATTTCATGACAATATTGCTTGAGGACAAGCAACGCTCAAGTGTGGGAATATTTGATAATGCTAAAAACGAACATATATTTCATAGCATTATTCCTCAAGAAAGACAAGCTTTTAGTTGCAATTGTTCTATTTACAAGTGATATTCGTTTAAATAATAAAAGGTGAAGACAAAAGACAGATTCGACGAATTGAAGACTCAAACGACCAAAAAGCTCAAAAGAACAAAAGACAATCAAAAAGGTTCCAATTATTGATAAGAAACGTCTCGAAATTACAAAAGTACAAGATTCAAAACGCAAAGTACAAAATATTAAATTGTACGCGAGGACGTTCGAAAATCCGGAACCGGGACCAGAGTCAACTCTTAACGCTCGACGCAACGGACTAAAAATTACAAGTTAACTATGTATATAAATATAATATAATATATAATTAATTATATTAATTATATATATATTATATATATATATTAAAAACCGTCGGCAGCAAGAAACTCCAAGGGTGTGAGCTGTAAATACATCTCCGCGACTCGCGGAGTTTTAAGGGCATTTTGCCGCGAGTCGCGGAGCCCCAATTTTCAACTCTGGCTATAAAGCCAACCGAATTCTGATCAAATTTCATCATCTTTTTCTTCCTCTTCATACGTAAAATTTATATTTATATTTATAATTTATATTTTAATTTTAATTATAATTCTAATAATAAGGGTATGTTAGCGAATGTTGTAAGGGTGTAAGTCGAAATTCTGTCCGTGTAACGCTACGCTATTTTTAATCATTGTAAGTTATGTTCAACCTTTTTACATTAATGTCTCGTAGCTAAGTTATTATTATGCTTATTTAAAACGAAGTAATCATGATGTTGGGCTAATTACTAAAATTGGGTAATTGGGCTTTGTACCATAATTGGGGTTTGGACAAAAGAACGACACTTGTGGAAACTAGACTATGGGCTATTAATGGGCTTTATATTTGTTTAACTAAATGAAAGTTTGTTAATGTTAATATAAAGATTTACAATTGGGCGTCCCTATAAATTACCATATACACTCGATCGGACACGATGGGCGGGGTATTTATATGTACGAATAATCGTTCATTTAACCGGACACGGGAATGGATTAATAGCCACTAGAATAATTAAAACAGGGGTGAAATTACATTCAAGGGTAATTGGTGTAATTGTTAACAAAGTAGTAAAACCTTGGTTTACACGCAGTCGATAACCTGGTGTATTCATTAAACAAAGTATTAAAACCTTGTTACAATTCGAATCCTCAATTAGTTGGAATATTTAACTTCGGGTATAATAATAATTTGACAAGGACACTTGCAATTTATATTTATGACTGATGGACTGTTATGGACAAAAACCAGACGGACATATTGAATAATCCAGGACAAAGGACAATTAACCCATGGGCATAAAACTAAAATCAACACGTCAAACATCATGATTACGGAAGTTTAAATAAGCATAATTCTTTTATTTCATATTTAATTTCCTTTATTTTATATTTAATTGCACTTCTAATTATCGCACTTTTATTTATTTTATTTTATCGCACTTTTAATTATCGTACTTTTTAATTATCGCAATTTTATTTTATCGCGCATTTTTATTATTCGCAATTTCATTATCGTTATTTACTTTACGCTTTAATTTAAAGTCTTGTATTTATTTTATATTTTACATTAGGTTTTAACTGCGACTAAAGTTTTAAAATCGACAAACCGGTCATTAAACGGTAAAAACCCCCCTTTATAATAATAATATTACCTATATATATATTTGTATTTTTATAAAAGTAAACTAATATAGCGTTGAGCTTTGTTTAAAGATTTCCCTGTGGAACGAACCGGACTTACTAAAAACTACACTACTGTACGATTAGGTACACTGCCTATAAGTGTTGTAGCAAGGTTTAAGTATATCCATTCTATAAATAAATAAATATCGTGTGTAAAATTGTATCGTATTTAATAGTATTTTTCTAGTAAAATATTAACTATTTTATATACACCTCGCTTTGACATCAGCTGCCAAGACTTTTGATACAAAACTTTTCTTTAAATTTATTATTACTATCATATAGTTATATGTACATAAGCATATGCAGATACATCGAATCATCAGCTCCACTTTTTCATTCCCCTTTGTTTCTTCCTTTTGTCAAGCAACATCAACCAACCTGCTCCCATTATTGTTTGAATCAAGCTACTACTAATGTTTTCGTTTTGTCAAGCCATCAAACCACCAAGAAACCTTCGAAACCCTACAACAATAAAAAACCATATTAATGCTACATATGATCACTACCTTCACCATATAACAAACCACCCAAATCACTTGTGTTGATGCACACTTTTGCAGACCCAAACCCCATCAGGTTACAACAGCGGTTTGCTGTAAATATAAGTCAAACCCACCATTAATTAGCCAACTTAAACCAGCCTAAATACCCACCAATGCTACGGTTGCAGCTGCTGCATTCCTGTATATGTCTGTCCAACACAACCAAAACAAACTACTTTATGTAGCTACTACTAAAGTTGACTTCTGCTTCTGTTTCTCGATCATCACTTCACAGCCCAGATACCCAACTATCGATCATCATATGTACCTGCTGCTGCTATTCTTTCCTTTTCTGTTTCAGATCAATCTCCAAGTACCACCACAGCCTCACCTGTATCTTTTTATGTTTCTGTTGCTGTTACAGCAAACAAAGGAATGATGATAATATAGATTCGATGAATAAGGTGAAAAAGAAAGCTCATGATAATATATTGATATTGATATAATTATGATTATGAAAACGAATACATTATTTATTCTATTATGCCATGGCAATCTCCAAAAATCGTTAACCCTAATCAAACAACAACCTTTTCAATCAAGATTTGATCCTGTTCTGGCTTTTGCTTATTCTACTTGCACTACTTACCCAACAAAACTTTTTAAGGTTGCTCTTCGATTGACTTAATTGCTGCTACAACCATTGAACCTACAATCACAACCACTAGAATCACTCCTGCAAAAACCATCTTCACTACAACCAAAATACTGTAGTAACCCGAACTTTACTGAACCATTCTATGATTATATGTTTAATAAAAACTATATTTACATGATTAAATGTTTCCAACATGTTAAGCAATCAAACTTGTTAAGACTTGGTTAATTGAAACGGAAATTTTGTAAACGTCTGATTACCCAGTTTGACCAATGATTCACGAACGCTATAAGTTGTATATGACATGATGATACATAAATGAATAAATATATATGTTTAAAATGATATAAAGATCATCAAGTATCTCATTAAAAATAGTAACAATAAGTTATATACTTAAAAAGGAGACTATTGACGTATGAAACTCGAAACGATACATATAACGATTATCGTTATAACCACGTCTTACTAAATATATATGAAGCATATTAATACATTGTTATATTATATATAACATGATAAAATGATAATTAAATATATCATTAAGTGTATTAACAATGAACTACATAAGTAAAAACAAGACTACTAACTTAAGGATTTCGAAACGAGACATATATGTAACGATTATCGTTGTAACGACATTTAAATGTATATATCATATTAAGATATATTAATATATCATAATATCATGATAATATAATAATTTAAAATCTCATTTGATATTATAAACTTTGGGTTAACAACATTTAACAAGATCGTTAACCTAAAGGTCTCAAAACAACACTTACATGTAACGACTAACGATGACTTAACGACTCAGTTAAAATGTATATACATGTAGTGTTTTAATATGTATTCATACACTTTTGAAAGACTTAAAGACACTTATCAAAATGCTTCTACTTAACAAAAATGCTTACAATTACATCCTCGTTCAGTTTCATCAACAATTCTACTCGTATGCACCCGTATTCGTACTCGTACAATACATAGCTTTTAGATTTATGTACTATTGGTATATACACTCAAATGATCAGCTCTTAGCAGCCCATGTGAGTCACCTAACACATGTGGGAACCATCATTTGGCAACTAGCATGAAATATCTCATAAAATTACAAAAATATGAGTAATCATTCATGACTTATTTACATGAAAACAAAATTACATATCCTTTATATCTAATCCATACACCAACGACCAAAAACACCTACAAACACTTTCATTCTTCAATTTTCTTCATCTAATTGATCTCTCTCAAGTTCTAACTTCAAGTTCTAAGTGTTCTTCATAAATTCTACAAGTTCTAGTTACATAAAATCAAGAATACTTTCAAGTTTGCTAGCTCACTTCCAATCTTGTAAGGTGATCATCCAACCTCAAGAAATCTTTGTTTCTTACAGTATGTTATTATTCTAATACAAGTTAATAATCATATTCAAACTTAGGTTCAATTTCTATAACTATAACAATCTTATTTCAAGTGATGATCTTACTTGAACTTGTTTTCGTGTCATGATTCTGCTTCAAGAATTTCGAGCCATCCAAGGATCTGTTGAAGCTAGATCTATTTTTCTCTTTTCCAGTAGGTTTATTCAAGGAACTTAAGGTAGTAATGATGTTCATAACATCATTCGATTCATACATAAAAAGCTATCATATTCGAAGTGGTAAACTAGTAATCACTAGAACATAGTTTAGTTAATTCTAAACTTGTTCGCAAATAAAGTTAATCCTTCTAACTACACTTTTAAAATCAACTATACGCATGATCTATATCTATATTATATGCTAACTTAATAATTTAAAACCCGGAAACACGATAAACACCATAAAACTGGATTTACGCCGTCGTAGTTACAACCGGGGGCTGTTTTGGTTTGGATAATTAAAAACTATGAAAACTTTGATTTAAAAGCTATTCTTCTGGAAAAATAATTTTTCTTATGAACATGAAACCATATCCAAAAATCATAGTTAAACTCAAAGTGAAAGTATGTTTTTCAAAACAGTCATCAAGATGTCGTTCTTTCGACGGAAATGACTACCTCTTTCAAAAATGACTTGTAACTTGTATTTCTAACTATAAACCTATACCTTTTCTGTTTATTTTCATAAAGTCAAGTTCAATACGAAACCGTGGCCACTTAAATCACTCAAAACGGATTAGAAACGAAGAAATGGCGAGCAAAACAAAATTGGTAAAAACTACTCATTTTAGCTACGTGAAAATTGGTAACAAATCTATTCCAATCATAACTTAATCAACTTGTATTTTATATTATGTAATCTTGAGATACCATAGACACGTATACAATGTTTCGACCTATCATGTCGACACATCTATATATATTTTGGAACAACCATAGACACTCTATATGTGAATGTTGGAGTTAGCTATACATGGTTGAGGTTGATTCCAAAATATATATAGTTTGAGTTGTGATCAATACTGAGATATGTATACACTGGGTCGTGGATTGATTCAAGATAATATATATCGATTTATTTCTGTACATCTAACTGTGGACAACTAGTTGTAGGTTACTAACGAGGACAGCTGACTTAATAAACTTAAAACATCAAAATGTATTAAAAGTGTTGTAAATATATTTTGAACATACTTTGATATATATGTACATATTTGTTATAGGTTCGTGAATCGACCAGTGGCCAAGTCTTACTTCCCGACGAAGTAAAAAATCTGTGAAAATGAGTTATAGTCCCACTTTTAAAATCTAATATTTTTGGGTTGAGAATACATGCAGGTTTTATAAATGATTTACAAAATAGACACAAGTACGTGAAACTACATTCTATGGTTGAATTATCAAAATCGAATATGCCCCTTTTTATTAAGTCTGGTAATCTAAGAATTAGGGAACAGACACCCTAATTGACGCGAATCTTAAAGATAGATCTATTGGGCCTAACAAACCCCATCCAAAGTACCGGATGCTTTAGTACTTCGAAATTTATATCATGTCCGAAAGAGGATCCCGGAGTGATGGGGATATTCTTAAATATGCATCTTGTTAATGTCGGTTACCAGGTGTTCACCATATGAATGATTTTTATCTCTATGTATGGGATGTGTATTGAAATATGAAATCTTGTGGTCTATTATTATGATTTGATAATATATAGGTTAAACCTATAACTCACCAACATTTTTGTTGACGTTTTAAGCATGTTTATTCTCAGGTGATTATTAAGAGCTTCCGCTGTCACATACTTAAATAAGGACGAGATTTGGAGTCCATGCTTGTATGATATTGTGTAAAAACTGCATTCAAGAAACTTATTTTGTTGTAACATATTTGTATTGTAAACCATTATGTAATGGTCGCGTGCAAACAGTATATTTTAGATTATCATTATTTGATAATCTACGTAAAGCTTTTTAAACCTTTATTGATGAAATAAAGGTTATGGTTTGTTTTAAAATGAATGCAGTCTTTGAAAAACATCTCATATAGAGGTCAAAACCTCGCAACGAAATCAATTAATATAGAACGTTTTTAATCAATAAGAACGGGACATTTCAAATACCAAGAAAACATTACTAAAAATTATTGGAGTTTTATTCTATTCAATAAAACATTCCAAACCTAGAATTCATGACTACTGCTGCCTATGTTATTTCGATTAGACCCAAACAATTCCAGATATGATGAACAATTTCATTATCCTTTTGATTACCATCAAGAACCCAAATCAAAACCCACCAAGAACATAAATTATTACTAATTATGATTGATACATTAAAAAGAACAGAGCAAATATATAGATGGATAAGGAAATTAAGAGAATAACAATAAACCAATTACTTACTTGAATCAATTGATTGCCGGTTATTCGATCGAGTAATTAGGGATAACGTTTAACGAAGATTGAAAATTGATGAGACTGGTGATGATGTTGAAACGATGATGATGATGAATTGAGGACAGGTTATACCTCGATGATCGTCGCTGGATCGAGGGAAGAATTGAATAACACCTGAACCGTGATTTCTTTTGCGAGTTACTCCTATCCTCGATCTACTTTGAATCATCAACATAAACCACAGATTCTTTTATATATTAGGTTCGTGAATCTGAGGACAACCCTGCATTGTTCAATATAGTCATATGTATTTTTACTACAAAATACATTAGGTGAGTTTCATTTGCTCCCTTTTTAAATGCTTTTGCAATATATATTTTTGGGACTGAGAATACATGCGCTGCTTTTACAACTGCTTTACGAAATAGACACGAGTACTTAAAATTACATTCTATGGTTGGATTATTAAACCGAATATCGCCCTTCAAGTCTGGTAACCTAAGAATTTAGGGAAATGGCCCCTGATTGACGCGAATCCTAAAGATAGATCTATGGACCTTGACAAGTCTCATTCAGGGTACGAATGCTTTAGTACTTCGAGATTATTATACAGACGAGAGGTTCTGTTTTGGGGATATTCTATGCATTAAGTTAATGTCGGTTACTAGGTGTTCAATCCATATGAATGATTATTTTGTCTCTATGCATGGGACGTATGTTTATGAGAAATGGAAATATGAAATCTTGTGGTCTATTAAAATTATGAAATGATTATTTATGATAAACTAATGAACTCACCAACCTTTTGGTTGACACTTTAAAGCATGTTTATTCTCAGGTATGAAAGAAGTCTTCCGATGTGCAATTGCTCATTTTAAAGATATTACTTGGAGTCATTCATGACATATTTCAAAAGACGTCGCATTCGAGTCGTTGAGTTCTTCAAGATTATTATTAAGTCAATTATAGTTAGATATATTAATAAATGGTATGCATGCCGTCAACTTTCGATGTAATGAAAGATTGTCTTTTCAAAAACGAATACAATGCTTGTAAAATGTATCATATAGAGGTCAAGTACCTCGCGATGTAATCAACTGTTGTGAATCATTTATAATCGATATAGATTTCGTCCGGATGGATTATGACGGGTCTTTACAGTTGGTATCAGAGCGGTGGTCTTAGCGAACCAGGTCTTGTAGTAGTGTGTCTAACTGATAGTTGTTTAGATGCATTAGTGAGTCTGGACTTCGACCGTGTCTGCATGTCAAAATTTTTGCTTATCATTTTGTGTCGAAAATCATCTACTTATTATCCTTAGGAAATTGCCTGCTTATTATTCTTGTCTAGACACATCTTACTGCATTGATTGCATGAATAGTATATAGACAAATCCATATCTTAGCGTATCTGTTACTGTAGACTTTATCTGACACGTTTCCTTAATTTCCTCCGTAATCTATGAGATCTTCTATACTATATTAGTTATTCTATATACTTAGAATATTATTCGATAACCGAAAATCATTTCATATCGAAAATCCTCTAACTGATCATAAGAGATGGATCCTACACCTAGCTTGGATTCCATTAGTTCCGGAAGCAATTTCGAGATGCGTATTGAAGTAGACTCCGAAGTCAATGAACCCGAAGTGTCTCCACCGTTTAGCTATTTTTCTTTCTGGAGGAGATGGGGGTGGGTCCGAGACTTACTCACTCGATGGAGAAATGAAGAAGGCGAGCCCTAACGCGAACCAAACTTATCTCCTAACATCAGAGAAAACGATGTACTCACCAGTGAACCTATGCGCAACACTGTATTCACCCTTCCTGCTAAAGTTTTCCACCTCGAAGGTCGCATTACTGCAATCTTAGAAAATATTCAACCTCTACTTCCGAATACCAATCGAAGGGGAATATTAGAAGAAGTTAGGGAACTTCGAATTGATAATCAAGATCTATCGAATCAGATGAGTGGATGGATAGAAATGATAGAGGGTAGGATAGAAACCCTGACAAGAATGGTGCGTGATCTACAAGCTATACTTGCTACACCAATATCATCACCAACCTCAGCACCAACAACACTTGTAGCACCGACAGCAATAGTACCACCATCAGCAGCACCAACAGCATAACCAATACCAACAACAACAACATCATCATACGTCTCAACCTCGCAATCTATACCTCAAGCATAATCATCGTTCTACGAATCATTCTACATAAACTATCTTCGTCCTTCATGGCAATTATGTAATCTCTAATGCTTTAGAGATTATGTACTCTAGTTCTAGCCGTAAATCTAATGAGTTTAATATCACATTGACTCATTCAAATTCATGATTACGTCTGAAGAAAATATATATGTATATATGTTTTCATAAAGATTGAAATTAAAATTCTTTTGTACAAACTGTTAATGGTGAAAATATTTTAACGGGTAGGTAATACCCGAGGAATATTTAGATTTCATATTAATCAGTTACACTGTACATTCTTCGAATCTAATTCAACGTTCATTTACTATCCTACTTACATCCATATATATACGAATCGGTTCACCAAAGAATAACCATTTTCATTCAATTTCATATTTGGATTTTCACCTATCAGAATCCAACAAGTGGCATAAAGAAGAAAACATTAACCAAAATAAAATTTGTTAGAAACAAACAAATTTACCATGAGAAAATTTTGTTAAGAATCCACGCTAACTGTTCCTAGCTAACTGTTCCTAGCTAACTGATTACATTTTATTTATCACAGTTTATTTATCGCAATTTAATTATCGCAATTTTATTTATCGTCATTTAATTTCTGTTATTTACTTTACGCATTTAATTTATCGTCATTTAATTTCTGTTATTTATTTTACGCACTTAAATATCGGGACACGTATACAAGGTTTTGACATATCATATCGACGAATCTATATATATTATTTGGAATCACCATAGACACTCTATATGCAGTAATGATCGAGTTCTCTATACAGGGTTGAGGTTGATTCTACAATAATATATATAGTTTGAGTTGTGATCGAGTCTGAGACGTATACGGGTCATGATACGTATTAATTTGAATATTATATATAAAATTATATATGAATTATTGAATTGCTAACCGTGGACTATCAACTGAGGACTATCAATATTGGACAATTAAAATGAATTAAAATATTGATTATAACTTATGAAAACTAAACAATTCTTCAAGTTTGCCATTTCATTTCATCTTAAATCTCATTTGTATCTCGACGATTACAATCTGCGTGCAAACCTTTCATGATTCTTGAAAACACCTCAATCGAGAGGATGAACCAACCACATTTCATCTACAGAAACAAAGATTGATGCGTATAGTTATGCACCTGAAAACTCTCGGAAACTGAGTAAACGTTTAACGCGTAGCTGTGTTAATTCCTTTAGTGTTATTATTACCCAAAATGACTTTGCAATCCCTTTCCAAATTAGCCAATTTTGTCACAGCTCCAGCAAATCAACTTCGAATTTTCACTTGGATTAGCTTATTATAACCCTGATATATAAGTTTACCTTTCGTCATCAATACCGGAAAACCGTTTATATCTCACTACATTAGCAGTAAACTTACCAGCAACTTCATTGATCTTTGACCTTATGAAAAGTTATTATATTCATTGAAATCCTATTATCTACTCATCTGCATCTGATAACGAGAATTGCCGTACCAAACACCGAGAATCAGCAATCAATATTTTGAAATCTCGCAGCATGTCTACATCAACAGTTATATGTAAAAATATAACATTTATCTCTTAGAATTATGATCTTCCATTCTGAAATTCTGAAAAGCACCCAGTCTAAAAATCAATACCACAAATTCTGAAAAAGCTGAATACAGCGGCAAAAACTGTACACGACTTTAACCGTCGAAAGTTTGATGATAAAGAATGGAGTATTGGAAAAATTCAATAGAAAATTTAGTACCGAAAAGTGGATTTTGCGAAACTATGAAGGAAGCCGTGGACAAATCACAAAGAATAAGTTTGACTTTAAAGAATCCAAATGATTCAATGCCTGCTAAAGTCTTTAGCGAATATCTTGCTCTTTACTCTAAACCCTTGTGGAAAATAGTTTCTATCATCCTCTGATCTTAGATATTCCAAGATATTATCGTATCATTCATTATAAATATCCTTGATATTTCTGAATATATTTTCATAACTAATCTTATCTGAAATCATTAAATCTCTTCGTGCTATCAGTGTTACATCATATAGAAACTGTTAGTTTCTATATTCTGTAAACTTTCGAGCTTAAAATATGAATGTTATTGAAGTAATGTTGGGAACTGAAGCATGAGTTAGTATAATATAATGGTACTTGATCAACGTGATTATATTACAGTAAGTCATGCTGAGTTTCTAACGGGACGTGAAGATTCACAGAATCATAACGTCATCACGTGCCATGTTACATAACTCTTTCATTCTACTTAACTTATGAACATATCAAGAAAATATATTCTTGATAGTTCTATCTTCAGTAATTCTGGTAATTTGACAAATTAAATCGTGCTACTACCTTTCCTTTCTACCTTTTATATTATGATAATTCGAAACTCCATACCTATGAAGTCTGGACCATTATTTGCGAAAAGAAAATAAAAGCATGAAGCTCCGAAATAGAAAGGGGGTATAAATCGCAGCAAATAAGAGATCGTATTAACTGTGGATGATAATAATTATAGGAGACAGAAGCGGGGACATTGAAATATAAGGGAAGATATAAAATCCAACAACAACACAGAAATTACAAACCATGGATATTAATACGAATAGCAATATAAAGACACGGTATAATTAAGAATAGTATCACCCCAAGGTAATAGTAGAAGTAAATAGATTCTTCTAATGGAAGATTGAAAAGAAGGATGACAGAAATAATAATTAGGAAAAATATTAAGGATTAGAACTGGATTAAGCATTTTCATAATCTTTTGGATTTATGAACTAAGAAAGAAAGTATAGGAATAGTGAGAATAATGGAACGGAAGAGCTTAAATTTATAATGGAAATATCAGACAGAGTAATCAAGGCAGATCACCGTATTTAATTATAGAGATCTTAATTTCCTTACTCGTCGAAGAATCAAATCCTTTAGATTTCGAAGATTTTCTTTAAATCCCTTGAATTCCGGAATTCAACCCTGACTATGCCAAAAGTTAAGAAGAATCTTTACTTTTCCTATTTCAATCTTTTGCGATAGCTTCACTCATACGCTTCAAGTAACCGAATCGTTTAATCTATATTACTCGGTAACGATAAAACTCTATTTACCACCCATATTCGCCAGGAAAACATTTTTATTGTTGGCCATGACGACCTCACTCAAATTTCGGGATGAAATTTCTTTGACGGGTAGGTACTGTGATGACCCGGGAATTTCCGACCAAATTTAAACTTAATCTTACTATGATTCTAACACAATAAGCAAAGTCTATAATGTTGAGTCTCGAAAACTTTGAAACTATGTTCATGTATTCAATTACCATTTGACTGTTCCCGACGATTCACGAACAATTGTTTGTAAATAAATATGTATATATAAATGTAAGTATATGTATATTAACTTGGAATTATAAAATATAATATAACCATTAGAAATAAATATGTAGAATAAGATACATGATATTATATTTCTATTTATATTTATATATAAAAATTACTATCCTAAATAAGTTATTACATAATATAAATTATAAACGATAACATGTAATATTAGTATATTAAAAATTTATACAATGACAATATTATTCTCACTACTATAAGAAGTATTAGTGGTAATATATATATATATATATATATATATATATATATATATATATATATATATATATATATATATATATATATATATATATATATATATATATATATATGAAGAGTGATAAATTTAAATTATTATAAAAATTATCATTATTATTAATATATACTTTTCCATCATTTGTAAACTTTTGTGAAACCGTGTTATGAAATTGATATGATAACCCTTTTAAAAACAAGTTCACGGATTGTTGTCACTTTACTCACATTATTATAAACCTACTTTAATCATTTATTATATTCCTAGACTCAAGAAAGGCCTCATCCTTAATACTTTATTCGATTACCAAATCATCATAAAATTGTCACTAACCCGCACTTGCTTTAACTTTTGTCAAATGCGTATATACATACCTCACACGATTTAAACTAAACAAAAAGCAATTCTCAAATCATAACTAGTATTATTATTTCTTAAATTTACAACCAAGGAACATTCTCCCTTTAATTCTCTTATTGATTGCTACTAGTTTGTTTTTTCGTCTAATCAAACACAACATCTCTATCTAAAACTGTATTTATATATACATACACATTACTATCACTATCAAGTCACACACCACAAAGAAATAAAAGCAAAGAATGATTGAGCTGCCAAGACTTTTGATACAAAACTTTTCTTTAAAGTTTATTATTAATATCATATAGTTATATGTACATAAGCATATGCAGATACATCGAATCATCAGCACCACTTTTTCATTCCCCTTTGTTTCTTCCTTTTGTCAAGCAACATCAACCAACCTGCTCCCATTATTATTTGAATCAAGCTACTACTAATGTTTTCGTTTTGTCAAGCCATCAAACCACCAAGAAACCTTCGAAACCCTTCAACAATAAAAAACCATTTTATTGCTACATATGATCACTACCTTCACCATATAACAAACCACCCAAATCACTTGTGTTGATGCACACTTTTGCAGACCCAAACCCCATCAGGTTACAACAGCGGTTCGCTGTAAATATAAGTCAAACCCACCATTAATTAGCCAACTTAAACCAACCTAAATACCCACCAATGCTACAGTTGCAGCTGCTGCATTCCTGTATATGTCTGTCCAACACAACCAAAACAAGCTACTTTATGTAGCTACTACTAAAGCTGACTTCTGCTTCTGTTTCTCGATCATCACTTCACAGCCTAGATACCCAACTATCGATCATCATATGTACCTGCTGCTGCTATTCTTTCCTTTTCTGTTTCGGATCAATCTCCAAGTACCACCACAGCCTCACCTGTATCTATTTCTGTTTCTGTTTCTGTTACAGCAAACAAAGGAATGATGATAATATAGATTCGATGAATAAGTGAAAAATAAAGCTCATGATAATATATTGATATTGATATAATTATGATTATGAAAATGAATACATTATTTATTCTATTATGCCATGGCAATCTCCAAAAATCGTTAACCCTAATCAAACAACAACCTTTTCAATCAAGATTTGATCATGTTCTGGCTTTTGTTTATTCTACTTGCACTACTTACCCAACAAAACTTTTTAAGGTTGCTCTTCGACTGACTTAATTGCTGCTACAACCATTGAACCTACAATAACAACCACTAGAATCACCTCTGCAAAAACCATCTTCACTACAACCAAAATACCAAGAAAACATTACTAAGAATTATTGGACTTTTATTCTATTCGATAAAACATTCAAAACCTAGAATTCATGACTACTGCTGCCTGTACCTATGTTATTTCGATTAGACCTAAACAATTCTAGATATGATGAACAATTTCATTATCCTTTTGATTACCATCAAGAACCCAAATCAAAACCCACCAAGAACATAAATTATTACTAATTATGATTAATACATTAAAAAGAACAGAGCAAATATATAGATGGATAAGGAAATTAAGAGAATAACAATAAACCAATTACTTACTTGAATCAATTGATTGTCAGTTATTTGATCGAGTAATTTGGGATAACGTTTAACGATGATTGAAAATTGATGAGACTGGTGATGATCTTGAAACGATGATGATGATGAATTGAGGACCGGTTATACCTCGATGATCGTCGCTGGATCGAGGGAAGAATCAAATAACACCTGAACCGTGATTTCTTCTACGAGTTACTCATATCCTCGATCTACTTTGAATCATCAAAATAAACCACAAATTCTTTTATATATTAGTTTCGTGAATCTGAGGCCAACCCTGCATTGTTCAATATAGTCATATATATTTTTACTCCAAAATACATTAGGTGAGTTTCATTTGCTCCCTTTTTAAATGCTTTTGCAATATATATTTTTGGGACTGAGAATACATGCGCTGCTTTTACAACTGCTTTAAGAAATAGACACAAGTACTTAAAATTACATTCTATGGTTGGATTATTAAACCGAATATCGCCCTTCAAGTCTGGTAATCTAATAATTTAAGGAAATGGCCCCTGATTGACGCGAATCCTAAAGATAGATCTATGGACCTTGACAAGTCCCATTCGGGGTACGAATGCTTTAGTACTTCAAGATTATTATAAAGACGAGAGGTTCTGTTTTGGGGATATTCTATGCATTAAGTTAACGTCGGTTATCAGGTGTTCAATCCATATGAATGATTATTTTGTCTCTATGCATGGGACGTATGTTTATGAGAAATGGAAATATGAAATCTTGTGGTCTATTAAAATTATAAAATGATTATTTATGACAAACTAATGAACTCACCAACCTTTTGGTTGACACTTTAAAGCATGTTTATTCTCAGGTATGAAAGAAGTCTTTCGCTGTGCAATTGCTCATTTTAAAGATATTACTTGGAGTCATTCATGAAATATTTCAAAAGACGTTGCATTCGAGTTGTTGAGTTCATCAAGATTATTATTAAGTCAATTATAGTTAGATATATTAATAAATGGTATGCATGCCGTTAACTTTCGATGTAATGAAAGATTGTCTTTTCAAAAACGAATGCAATGCTTGTAAAATGTATCATATAGAGGTCAAGTACCTCGAGATGTAATCAACTGTTGTGAATCGTTTATAATCTATATGGATTTCGTCCGGATGGATTAGGACGGGTCTTTACACACTTGATCCGATGTACTTCAGAGGGTAAAACATGAATGTTAAGTCTTGTTACCGGGTGCCTACAAGTTATAGAATGCTTTTTATACACTTGCGAGTGTATGGTTATTTATGAAACTGAAATCTTGTGGTCTATTAAAACTATTGAAACTCATCGTTTAGGATAAAACTTTGAACTCACCAACCTTTTTGGTTGACACTTTTAAGCATGTTTATTCTCAGGTATTAAAGAAGCTTCCGCTGTTTAACTGCTATGTGCATGGAGTCTTACGTGGCATATTTTTCAAGGAAACTTTGCATTCAAACATTAATATGTATTATATTTTTACTGTTTAGTCAACTGATGTATTATTATGAACTATCATTTATTGGGATTGTCTATATGTAAAAATCACCACAGGTCGAAAACATTTATGTACATGCTTTAAAAATGTATATAGATTTTAAAACTTTCTTATATAGAAAGCGCGTCTTTTGAAATGAATGCAATGTTTGTAAAACGTATCATATAGAGGGTAAACCTCGCAATGGGACCGATGAATGATGTGCTGCGTCAATAGGAATTTTGGCGGGCCATCACAGTTGGCATCAGAGGGTTGGTCTTAGTGAACCATAATTTGCATTAGTGTGTCTAACTAGTAGTTGTTAGGATGCATTAGTGAGTCTGGACTTCGACTGTATCTGCATATTATAAATTTTGCTTATCATTTCTTGTCAGAAATTACCTGCTTATCATTCTTAAGTCTAGACGCATTTTCCTGCATTTATCGCATAAATAGTGTATAGACGAATTCTTATCTTAGCATATCTGTTACTGTGAACTTTGCCTGACATTTTCCAAAGATTCCTCCGTAATTTATGGGATTTTGGTATTATATATACATATGTAAATTATGTATTGAAGAATACCAAATCTAAGTCCTATAATCTATTTCATACCAAAAATTCTTTCCCTGATTATACAAGATGGATCCCGCATCTAGTTCAAATTTCTCGGATTCCGACAGCTATTTCGATATGGAATTCGACCTGAGCTCCGAAAGCAGCGTAACCGGAATGGATCAACCAATTAGCCATCATCTATTCTGGATGAATTGGGGATGGGTTCGTAATCTACTTAACCATTGGAGACAAGAAGAAGGTGATCCCTTCCATCCACCACATTCACCTCTTGGCGAAGAACCTGAAACACTTACCGGCGAACCTGTTTGAAACACCCTTTTCTCTCTCATTTCCAGAGTATCTCGTCACAATTATATACTATCCCAAATTTTGAATCTTATTCATCCGCTCGTCCGAACCGTTAATCATCCCTGTGTAATAGAAGAAGTCAACGAGCTTCGCGCATGCATGACGGCTTTGGAGAATATGGTGCAAGGATTACAAGCACCATCAACAACACCAGTACCGCTAACAACATCCACATCGGAAGCCTCAATACCACAAACACCAGCAGCATCTCCGACATCAACAGTACCATCATCAACATCAACAGTATCATTACCACCACCAACAACCACATCCACATCCCACACCTCAATATCACATCTAAAATATGTACTTCCAGCATCAACATCATACGCACCATAGGTACCAAGGAGTACCAACAACAACAAACGATGAAGTATCGATTCATCACTTCATTGAAGAAATATTATGCAGAGAATATGTAATTTCAAAAAATAATTTAGAGATTACTTATTCTAGTTCTAACCATAAACCAGAAGAGTAGATGGATAGAGATGATAGAGGAAACCCCGACAAGAATGGTGTGTGATCTACAAGCTAGACTGGTTATACAAGCGCCACCAGAAGTACCACCAGCATCACTATTAGTATCACCAACACCAGTAACACCCGTAGCACTACAAACTCCACCAACTCCATAACCACCGACGATATCGACACTACAATCACCGAGGAGTATATTGGAATAACGAGTTATGAAGTATTTACTCCTTATTTCCAAAGAATTGATATATTATATATGAATTTTGGAAACCATAATATATCTTTTCATACGAAGCTATTAAGTATGAATTGAAAAAGGGTAGATACTACTCGGTTAATTCATATTACTAATATGCTATGATGTACATCCTTCGTTAACTACAATCTCTGTTTTAACCCAATGAATTCCATTTCATAATAAACCAAGTGTATTATTCAACTACAGGTTTGATTTACACTCCCATTTTCGATATACTTGAAATTTTCCAGAAAACATCATTCGTACTTTGCGGAATTCACAAGTATTTCATGAGCATCAACATCCTTCACCAAGGAATATCAATAAGAATAAATAATGATGTATTAATTACATTAGTGAAATACTCCGCAAAGATTATGTAATCTCTAAAGTTTTAGGGATTATTCATTTCTAGTTCCAACCGTAAACCAAATGAGATTAATATAATATTAACTCATTAAATCCATATTACATCTGAAGAAAATATACATACATATATTTTCATAAAGACTGCAATAAAAATTCTTTTGTACAAAATATTACTTGTGAAATTTTATTTTAGCGGGTAGGTAATATCCGAGAAATACTTAAGTTCACACTAATATGTTACGCTGTACATTTTCAATGATGTTTCGACAATCATTAATTATACTCTCTCCTTTCATAGCAATATACATCATTTCACAAAAATCAAGACAACCATTTTTTCATGCCAATTCAATTACATATTCTGATTTTGACAAATCAAAATCCAAGTCAAGATTTAAGAAGTGTCAACAATCTTAAATTCCTTCATCCTTTGAAACCATACTTTGAATTCAAAATGTTATTCATAAAACCGAGGAGAATATTATTCGTATCTTTCATAATTCGCGATGATTTCACCTCCACCATCATATACTAACGGATACAACCTGTGTTCAAACACTTCAATTCAAAATTCTTGAAAGCACCCCAGTTTACGAATCAATTCTTGGAATTTTGAAAAGCTGATGAAGCAGTAAAAACTGTAAATGACCTTAATAGTCAAAAGTTTGATGATAAAGAATAGCGTGTTGAAAAAGCTCAGAAAATGAGAAAATTTGGTACTGAAAAATGGATAGAGCAAACCATGAAGGAGGCTGTGGACAAATCACAAAGACTAAATCTACCTTCAAAGAATCTAAATGATTCAATGTCTGCTGAAATCTTTAGCGAATCCCTTGCTCCTTACATATTCTAAATTCTTACAGATTTTTTTTTCATCATCCTTCGATCTTAGAAATTCTAAGATATCATCATATCTTCCATTATAAATATCCTCAATATTTCTGAAAAATACCTCCATAACTATTCTTGTCCGAAATTAATTATCTCTTCTCGCTATCTGTAATAAATCATAAAGGAAACTATTTTAGTTCCTAAATTTCAGTAACATTCGAATTTAAAATTCTTGATATTTGGAGTAGTGTTGGAATGAAAGCATGAGTTAGTGTAATATAATGACGCCCGATCAACGTGATTATATTATAGTAAGTCATGCTGAAGTTCTAATAGCACATGATGCAGGTAGTACTTGATCAACATTACCCTCACCATGTACCATGTTACGCGACTCTTTTATTTTACTTAACATCTGAACATACCAAGAATGTATTTTCTTGATAGTTCTATACTTTCCATGATTCCAGTAGTTTGCTAATATAATCGTGCCATTACATTTTTCTTTCTGCTTATAAAACTAGTTATGCTCATTTGAAATCCTGTCTATCGTATTTCCGGAGAAATCTTTATCATTTCAATTGTATTTCTCAATAGTGAGAAATTATCTATTTATTGAACTTGTGCTTATCATAAAACGGAACCCGACCCATTTAGGGTACTCGAAGTACTCCATTCATCGATCTTATCATTTTCTTTGATAATGATTATACTAACAATCGAATTCATTTAAAGAATTCAAGTTATATCATATTTCGTGATACGAAAATATCCTCGTTTTCATTATCAACTTTCCTTAGCCAAATTTCGGGACGGAATTTCTTTTAACGGGTAGGCACTGTCATGACCCAGAAATTTCGGTCAAATTTAAACTCTGATAACTCCTACAAGATAAGCAAATTGATGTGTTGCATTAAAATATTTTTTTCATACATTTAATTAACCATTGGACTTTACCCTACGATTCACGAACAACCTATGATTTAAAACTCGAACCCGTCCTGATTTATATATGATTTTACTTTCTTAAACGAAGACGTTTTATGATATAATAATTTCTACTATTATAACCTCTTAATAAAATAATTTTGAATATAATTAGTTCTAGAAAACTAAATTTTATAATATTTATATATGAAATGATAAAAATTTACTATTAAACGATGTTATTTCATATTAAAAATTTTACTTATTAAGTCATTTTATTTTTATGATATAATTTTTGTAATTTTTTTTAAGAAACAAAGTTAAATTAAAAATATACAATTTTTAAAGCACAACGTACAACAACGTGTAGCTTAAATAGATGAATCAAAATTAATTCATTTACTATTCATATGAATAGTAAATGAAACGAAACTAATTAATTTACTATTCACATGAAAGCGACATGATAGAAATTATTAATTATAAGTTACATAATATACACCTGAAGTATTTAATAAATACGAATTTTTAAAAATTTATGATTCAAATTTGATTCTAAATTTATTATTATATTATTATATTTTATTTCAATATTATTATATTATTATATTTATTATATTATTATATTAAAATTAATATTATATTATATATCTTTGTCTAGTCAAAAATAGGAAAACACATATTACGCTTATAAACTTTATAAACGAACTTTTTTACAACTAATTTTATAAAGCTTAAGACCAAAAAAGATATATATGTATTCAAATATAAAAAGTGGAATTTTACTCATACTTTTACCCGTTAATTATTAGCAACAAGAGTACGAAATACCGGTCTGTGAAAACTGTCGGCAGATATTATTGAATTCTAATTCACACGTTTTTAATTTTTGATTTTTTTATTATTATTATTGAATTATTGATTATTATTATATTATTATATTTTATTTCAATATTATTATATTAATATATTTATTATATTATATTATTATATTATTCTGTATATATGAATGATTCAATCGAGAGATTTAAAAATCTCACACACACATAAACATATTCATATACATATACATATACTCCGTAGTAATATTATTATTAAGATTATATTTCTTAATATTATTATTAATCTTATTATTATTATTATTATTAGATTATTATTTTTATGATACAAAGATAATAATATACATAAAATACTACGACGGGGTTACGTTCGAGTGATTTCAAAACAAGTTTTTCAAAAGGTTTAAAGCTAAGGAATTCATGGGTATTAAATAAGGAGGTTATGGGTATTGATCGGGGGTATTGTTCGTGAATCAAAGGCCAACCTTGCATTTGTTCAATGCCATCATATGTATTTTTACTACGAAATACAGTATTGTGAGTTTCATTACTCCCTTTATATATATATTTTTGGGCTGAGAATACATGCGCTGTTTTATAAATGTTTTACGAAATAGACACAAGTACTAAAATTAATTCTACGTGGGTTTAAAACAGAAATATCCCCTTAGCTTAGTAACTATAACTATTGGTGTATGACTGGTAGGCGCAAATCCTAAAGATAGATCTATTGGGCCTGACAAACCTCATCCTGACTATGGGATGCTTTAGTACTTCGAGGTTATTTTAAACGTACCTGATCCAGTGTACTTCAGAGGGTAAAACATGAACGTTAAGGATTGTTACCGGGTGCTTACAACTTATAGAATGCTTTTTATACACTTGCGAGTGTATGATTATTTATGAAACTGAAATCTTGTGGTCTATTAAAACTATTGAAACTCATCATTTATGATAAAACTATGAACTCACCAACCTTTTTGGTTGATAATTTTAAGCATGTTTATTCTCAGGTATTAAAGAAGCTTCCGCTGTTTAACTGCTATGTGCATGGAGTCTTACGTGGCATATTTTTCAAGGAAACTTTGCATTCAAACATTAATATGTATTATATTTTGACTGTTTAGTCAACTGATGTATTATTATGAACCATCATATATTGGGATTGTCTATATGTAAAAATCACCACAGGTCGAAAACATTTATGTACATGCTTTAAAAATGTATATAGATTTTAAAACTTTCTTATATAGAAAGCGCGTCTTTTAAAATGAATGCAATGTTTGTAAAACGTATCATATAGAGGGCAAACCTCGCAATGGGACCGATGAATGATGTGCTGCGTCAATAGGGATTTTGGCGGGCCATCACAATATGTTAGAACAACAAGCAGTGGAAAAAAGTAAGGTGTAGAAAAAGCAATCCTAACAATAGATTCGCACCAACATTTTAAAAAGAGAGAAAGAGTTTGTGCTGTCAGAGAATGGGATGAAGTGTCATTTCCAGCCCACGATACAATCAGTCCCTCAAATCTACTGGTCAACATTAACGAAAAAATTTGTAACAGAGAAGTTCAGAGAATATACCTCGATGGCAGAAGCGCTTGTGATCTGAGACATCATAAAAGGATTTTGACAGCTAGACTATATCTCAAGGATATAAATGACACTGTCAAAACCCACACAGTATCATACCGATTAACGAAGCAAAGCAAACTTCGCAATGGTTGAAGTAAGGAATCAATTTTTTAAAAATGATCACAGCATAATCTGCAGGAAGAGAGTATAATACCCACCTTAGTAGAATAAAAACATGGTAAAAAAAACTATACAAAGCATGCTAAGATTAAAACGAACTATAATTAAAATTCCAAGATAAAGGCATACATAACCCATTGTTCAAATAGGGCACACAAAGCCCATTACACGGGCATATAAGCCTACCACACATATCTAAAGACAAATAGTAACAATTGTTTCACAAAAGATTACCAAATATCACGATTAAGAGGGTGGAACATCACCAACAACATCCTTCATAGTCTCTTCAGCAGCATCAGGGATTGCAACTTAAGCATCATCAGTAAGCACTTTAGGCACACCTTCAGCCAATAACTTCAAAAGATCATCTAGCACCAACACTAGCAGCAACCTTCTGCACATAACTGAACCTAGCCTGCTCAAGCTCATCACAAGAAGCATCTACCATAGCCTGCCCTTGGTTTGTATAGTCGAAATAGTCACGAAGCTACACCAATCCCTTAGTTACCAAATCACCTATCAACTCACTCCTAGCTTAAACCTTCGCAAAAAACACCGCATCACCAAAAAGATTGTTCAGCTCTTCACTCTTCACAATTTGGTGACAAACATGTGGAATACCCAAGAAATAACTTGGGAATAATCAAATTCCAAATCAGAACATCTCTTCTCTAAACCTTTCACCTCACCAACTAGAGTCAGCCTTTGATTATCACAAACCTTCACATGACTCTGCAAACTCACTATCCCATCATGAGCAGCATTCAACTCTTCTACATAACTTGGAGCATTTAACACTTCCTCCTCCAACTTTTTCATACGCTCACTCATCACAACACAAGACTTCTTATAGGATTCAACTTCTGCAGCACATTTCTTCAAGAAAGAAGAAGCCATATGATTCATGGAAACAAACTGAAAATTGATAACCGAATAAACATCATGAAATTTCTTCATGTCATAAGAAAAAGAATTTTTCCAATTATCAGGAATAAAACCATCAATGATGCCATAGCAATTGGTAGGAGAAGAAACTTAGGTAAAGATGGGTAGATCTTCAAAATTAAATTAAGATTATGTTGGTACTATTTCCCGTATAGCGGATGAAAGGTACCAGTACAGTACTATAACAGCCTAGCTTTGAGCGATTTGTTGTTGATTGATATTTGCCCTCGGGATTGGATCTGATATGCCCGAATCAGACGGTTTATTTATGCACTCTCTTTAGGTCGCAAAACGTCAATTCGGGATATCAACAGAAGAAGTTGATTGTTTAATTTTTATATGCTGGGCCTAAATCTATTATTCCTTCCTATGGGTTAGCAAGGGCAAATATGACCTAGGGTCGTTCCTTGAGCGGTTGAATTTGAAATGGAGTTTATTTAGATAATTTAGTAATTAAGATTGGGTTTGTACACAATTTAGTATCCAAGACTAGTGGCCAGGTACACCTTGTGTGGAGAGGCAGGATCCCTTTGGTCCCAATAATTTGGCGACTGTTCAGAAAATCCAACAACCAAGTCCAACCGTTTTATTCTAGACACCACTTTATCCGGAATATCAAATTATGTAAAGGCAATAGTTGGGTTGATTTGATTTATAATTGTATTTAAAATATTAAAGCAGTATAATCAAAATAAGCTAGCTAGCATGCAACAGCTAAGGACAGAGAGGATGTAGTGACCCGAACTTTTCCATGTTTATATATATTAATTGAGATTGATATTTACATGATTAAATGTTTCCAATATGTTAAGCAATCAAACTTGTTAAGACTTGATTAATTGAAATAGGTTTCATATAGACAATTGACCACCCAAGTTGACCGGTGATTCACGAACGTTAAAACTTGTAAAAACTATATGATGACATATATATGGATATATATATAGTTAACATGATACTATGATAAGTAAACATATCATTAAGTATATTAACAATGAACTACATATGTAAAAACAAGACTACTAACTTAATGATTTTGAAACGAGACATATATGTAACGATTATCGTTGTAACGACATTTAATGTATATATATCATATTAAGAGATATTCGTACATCATAATATCATGATAATATAATAATTTAAAATCTCTTTTGATATTATAAACATTGGGTTAACAACATTTAACAAGATCGTTAACCTAAAGGTTTCAAAACAACATTTACATGTAACGACTAACGATGACTTAACGACTCAGTTAAAATGTATATACATGTAGTGTTTTAATATGTATTTATACACTTTTTAAAGACTTCAATACACTTATCAAAATACTTCTATTTAACAAAAATGCTTACAATTACATCCTCGTTCAGTTTCATCAACAATTCTACTCGTATGCACCCGTATTCGTACTCGTACAATACACAGCTTTTAGATGTATGTACTATTGGTATATACACTCCAATGATCAGCTCTTAGCAGCCCATGTGAGTCACCTAACACATGTGGGAACCATCATTTGGCAACTAGCATGAAATATCTCATAAAATTACAAAAATATGAGTAATCATTCATGACTTATTTACATGAAAACAAAGTTACATATCCTTTATATCTAATCCATACACCAACGACTAAAAACAACTACAAACACTTTCATTCTTCAATTTTCTTCATTTAATTGATCTCTCTCAAGTTCTATCTTCAAGTTCTAAGTGTTCTTCATAAATTCCAAAAGTTCTAGTTTCATAAAATCAAGAATACTTTCAAGTTTGCTAGCTCACTTCCAATCTTGTAAGGTGATCATCCAACCTCAAGAAATCTTTGTTTCTTACAGTAGGTTATCATTCTAATACAAGGTAATAATCATATTCAAACTTTGGTTCAATTTCTATAACTATAACAATCTTATTTCAAGTGATGATCTTACTTGAACTTGTTTTCGTGTCATGATTCTGCTTCAAGAACTTCGAGCCATCCAAGAATCCATTGAAGCTAGATCCATTTTTCTCTTTTCCAGTAGGTTTATCCAAGGAACTTAAGGTAGTAATGATGTTCATAACATCATTCGATTCATACATATAAAGCTATCTTATTCGAAGGTTTAAACTTGTAATCACTAGAACATAGTTTAGTTAATTCTAAACTTGTTCGCAAACAAAAGTTAATCCTTCTAACTTGAATTTTAAAATCAACTAAACACATGTTCTATATCTATATGATATGCTAACTTAATGATTTAAAACCTGGAGACACGAAAAACACCGTAAAACCGGATTTACGCCGTCGTAGTAACACCGCGGGCTGTTTTGGGTTAGTTAATTAAAAACTATGATAAACTTTGATTTAAAAGTTGTTATTCTGAGAAAATGATTTTTATTATGAACATGAAACTATATCCAAAAATTATGGTTAAACTCAAAGTGGAAGTATGTTTTCTAAAATGGTCATCTAGACGTCGTTCTTTCGACTGAAATGACTACCTTTACAAAAACGACTTGTAACTTATTTTTCTATCTATAAACCTATACTTTTTCTGTTTAGATTCATAAAATAGAGTTCAATATGAAACCATAGCAATTTGATTCACTCAAAACGGATTTAAAATGAAGAAGTTATGGGTAAAACAAGATTGGATAATTTTTCTCATTTTAGCTACGTGAAAATTGGTAACAAATCTATTCCAACCATAACTTAATCAACTTGTATTGTATATTATGTAATCTTGAGATACCATAGACACGTATACAATATTTTGACCTATCATGTCGACACATCTATATATATTTCGGAACAACCATAGACACTCTATATGTGAATGTTGGAGTTAGCTATACAGGGTTGAGGTTGATTCCAAAATATATATAGTTTGAGTTGTGATCAATACTGAGATACGTATACACTGGGTCGTGGATTGATTCAAGATAATATTTATCGATTTATTTCTGTACATCTAACTGTGGACAACTAGTTGTAGGTTACTAACGAGGACAGCTGACTTAATAAACTTAAAACATCAAAATATATTAAAAGTGTTGTAAATATATTTTGAACATACTTTGATATATATGTATATATTGTTATAGGTTCGTGAATCAACCCGTGGCCAAGTCTTACTTCCCGACGAAGTAAAAATCTGTGAAAGTGAGTTATAGTCCCACTTTTAAAATCTAATATTTTTGGGATGAGAATACATGCAGGTTTTATAAATGATTTACAAAATAGACACAAGTACGTGAAACTACATTCTATGGTTGAATTATCGAAATCGAATATGCCCCTTTTTATTAAGTCTGGTAATCTAAGAATTAGGGAACAGACACCCTAATTGACGCGAATCCTAAAGATAGATCTATTGGGCCTAACAAACCCCATCCAAAGTACCGGATGCTTTAGTACTTCAAAATTTATATCATATCCGAAGGGTGTCCCGGAATGATGGGGATATTCTTATATATGCATCTTGTTAATGTCGGTTACCAGGTGTTCACCATATGAATGATTTTTATCTCTATGTATGGGATGTGTATTGAAATATGAAATCTTGTGGTCTATTGTTACGATTTGATATATATAGGTTAAACCTATAACTCACCAACATTTTTGTTGACGTTTTAAGCATGTTTATTCTCAGGTGATTATTAAGAGCTTCCGCTGTCGCATACTTAAATAAGGACGAGATTTGGAGTCCATGCTTGTATGATATTGTGTAAAAACTGCATTCAAGAAACTTATTTTGTTGTAACATATTTGTATTGTAAACCATTATGTAATGGTCGTGTGTAAACAGGATATTTTAGATTATCATTATTTGATAATCTACGTAAAGCTTTTTAAATCTTTATTGATGAAATAAAGGTTATGGTTTGTTTTAAAATGAATGCAGTCTTTGAAAAATGTCTCATATAGAGGTCAAAATCTCGCAACGAAATCAATTAATATGGAACGTTTTTAATCAATAAGAACGGGACATTTCAGTTGGTATCAGATTGTTGGTCTTAGAGAACCAGAATTTTGTATTAGTGTGTCTTATCGAGTTTGTTAGGATGCATTAGTGAGTCTGAACTTCGACCGTGTTTACTTGAAAAATGATTGCTTAACAAATTTTGTTGGAAACTATATATTTTTAACATGTGAATATTATGTGATATATTAATCTCTTAACGCATTTGATATTATGTGATAGATGTCTACCTCTAGAACAAGTCCCATTGACTCACCTAATAATAATGAAGGGTCAAATGTAAATTGGAATGATTCGTGGACTGATTCACAAGTTCCCGAAGAGGAACCGGAAGAAGAGTCGGAACCGGAAGAAGAATCGGAACCGGAAGAAGAATCGGAACCGGATGAAGAAATAGAACTGGTGGGGGAAATAATAAAACGGTTAAGTAAAAGAAAATCCTCAACCAACTGACCAAGGTTAATTATGGTCAATGGTGTTTCCGCCAAGGAAGCAAAATATTGGGAGGATTACCAATTCTCCGATGAATCGGATTCCGACGAGAATTCCGATGATGTTAGAGAAATTACCCCAACTGAATTTAAAAAGGCAAAAGAAAATAATAAGGGAAAGGGCATAAAAATAGAGAAATCTAATTCCAACCCCGATGAACTTTATATGTATCGTCAACCCCCGAAGTCCTTAAGTTGTAACAATGACCCGGGAACCTCTAAACCACCAGGTTTTTCTAAACCAATGTGGATAACGACGGCTCGTATTAGGGGAACATCATATATCCCTAGAAACTTGGCAAAACGAACCAAAACCGAAGAAGAAGAAACAAGCGAGTCGGAATAAGATAGTTGTATTCGTGTGGTGTAATATAAGTAATATAGTGTGCTTATGCTTTATGATATATGTAAAAATTGCTTGCATTAATAAGTATTTTTTTTTTTTATGAATCTAACTCTTGTCTATTTTACAGTATAAAAACACAAAATGGATAGACAACCCAATATTTTAAGAGACCTACCCGGAGACATGATTGATAAAATCTTGTCTAGAGTCGGTCAAAATTCTTCGGCACAACTATTTAAGGCGAGATCAGTTTGTAAGACATTCGAAGAACGTTCCAAGAGTGCCTTGGTTTATAAAAGGCTTTCGTTCAAAAGATGGGGGATATCACATTGGGAAATCCATAAGTTACGATGTGTTTACTTTGACGCATATATTGCGGGGAACCCAAATGCTATTTTACGCAATGGGTTAAGAAATTATTTTGACTCAATATATCCGAATATTGGACTTCGTGATTTAGAAAAAGCGGCTAACATGCAACATAAAGAAGCATGTTATGCTTACGGATTAGTAATGTTCGCTTCTCACCATAGTGAGAACAAGAACATCGGGCTACAACTATTAAACAAAACGTTCCCACAAGTGACGGAGTCAGTAATTGGGGTAAGAAATGAGGTTTTTAGATTGTTACGGGACTGTTGGACATTACGTAACCCTCGTCCCTTTGATGACGTTACAACACGCTGTCTTATCAACGGCCATAACGGTTATGTTCCACAAGACCAAGGATGGGAAGTAGTCCTAGTAAAACCAGAATGCATGACTTGTTTCTGGACGTATGAATTACGTGTCTTTATTGCCTTTGCTGAACGACTTGTGTACTAGCTAGAATTATCTTCACAACTATCTTGTATCAAAGTTATTGTGTGCTATATTTCATGCTTTATGTAAAATAAGCGGTATTATAAGTTTGTAAAATATTGTATAAAAGTTTGAACGCGAAATATTATTATAATCAGTTTTTCATATAGAATTGTAGTAGTTGAATTGTATATTAGCTACTAAGTATGAACTTAACGGGTAGGTACTACCCGAATTTAAATTTATAAAACGCTAATATGAAGAAAAAGCTTTTATAAATGAGTTCATATTATGCTACGAAATACTATTAACTACTCTTAATATTCTGTATGATTAACTTGTTCCATTTGACTATTTTGAAGGAAATGGCGCCGACTACTCGACACACCGTGAATATGAATGAAGAGGAATTCCGTACTTTTCTAGCTTCAAACATAGCCGCAGTACAGGCTGCGCTACATACCAACAATAACCTTGGATCTAGCAGTACAGGAAATCGTGTAGGATGCACCTACAAAGAATTCACTGCCTGCAAACCTTTGGAATTTGATGGAACCGAAGGACCGATCGGATTGAAACGGTGGACCGAGAAGGTCGAATCGGTGTTTGCCATAAGTAAGTGTACTGAAGAGGACAAAGTAAAGTACGCTACGCATACCTTCACAGGTTCTGCGTTAACATGGTGGAATACCTATCTAGAGCAAGTGGGACAAGACGACGCGTACGCACTACCGTGGTCAGCATTCAAGCACTTGATGAACGAGAAGTACCGTCCCAGAACCGAGGTCAATAAGCTCAAGACAGAACTTAGAGGGTTACGAACCCAAGGATTTGATATTACCACGTACGAAAGACGATTCACAGAATTGTGCCTATTGTGTCCGGGAGCATTCGAAGATGAGGAAGAGAAAATCGACGCGTTTGTGAAAGGATTACCGGAAAGAATCCAAGAAGATATAAGTTCACACTAGCCTGCCTCCATACAACAGGCATGTAGAATGGCTCACAAACTAGTGAACCAGATTGAAGAAAGAATTAAAGAACAGACTGCTGAAGAGGCCAATGTGAAGCAAGTCAAAAGAAAGTGGGAGGAAAACGGTGATAAGAATCACCAATACAACAACAACAGCAATTACAAAAATAATCGCAACAATTATCCCAACAATCGCAACATCAATCGCAACTACAACAAACGGCCCAACAACAACAACAACAACAACAACAACAACAACAACAACAACAGCAACTACAACAATCATCCCAACAACAATAATAACCGCAACAACAACAACAATCAGAAGCAGCTATGCCAAAGGTGTGAAAAGTACCACTCGGGGTTCTGTACCAAATTTTGCAACAAGTGTAAAAGAAATGGTCATAGCGCGGCGAAGTGTGAGGTCTACGGACCAGGGGTTAATAGAACGAAAGGAACAAATGGTGTCGGAACGAGTAATGGCGGAGCAAGTAGTGTCGGAGCAAGTTATGCCAATGTAGTTTGTTATAAATGTGGAAAACCGGGCCACATTATTAGAAATTGCCCGAACCAGGAGAACACGAATGGACAAGGCCAGGGAAGAGTTTTCAATATTAATGCGGCAGAGGCACAGGAAGACCCGGAGCTTGTTACGGGTACGTTTCTTATTGACAATAAATCTGCTTACGTTTTATTTGATTCGGGTGCGGATAGAAGCTATATGAGTAGAGATTTTTGTGCTAAATTAAGTTATCCATTGACGCCTTTGGATAGTAAATTTTTACTCGAATTAGCAAATGGTAAATTAATTTCAGCAGATAATATATGTCGGAATCAAGAAATTAAACTGGTTAGCGAAACATTTAAGATTGATTTGATACCAGTAGAGTTAGGGAGTTTTGATGTGATAATCGGTATGGACTGGTTGAAAGAAGTGAAAGCAGGGATCGTTTGTTACAAAAATGCAATTCGCATTATACGAGAAAAAGGATAACCCTTAATGGTGTACGGAGAAAAGGGCAACACGAAGCTACATCTTATTAGTAATTTGAAGGCACAAAAACTAATAAGAAAAGGTTGTTATGCTGTTCTAGCACACGTCGAGAAAGTACAAACTGAAGAAAAGAGCATCAATGATGTTCCCGTCGCAAAAGAATTTCCCGATGTATTTCCGAAAGAATTACCGGGATTACCCCCACATCGATCCGTTGAATTTCAAATAGATCTTGTACCAGGAGCTGCACCAATAGCTCGTGCTCCTTACAGACTCGCACCCAGCGAGATGAAAGAACTGCAAAGCCAATTACAAGAACTTTTAGAGCGTGGTTTCATTCGACCAAGCACATCACTGTGGGGAGCTCCTGTTTTGTTTGTCAAGAAGAAGGATGGTACATTCAGGTTGTGTATCGACTACCGAGAGTTGAACAAACTTACCATCAAGAACCGCTACCCACTACCGATAATCGACGACTTATTTGATCAACTACAAGGCTCGTCTGTTTATTCAAAGATTGACTTACATTCCGGGTATCATCAAATGCGGGTGAAAGAAGATGATATTCCAAAGACTGCTTTCAGAACATGTTACGGTCATTACGAGTTTATGGTCATGCCATTTGGTTTAACTAATGCACCAGCTGTGTTCATGGACCTTATGAACCGAGTGTGTGGACCATACCTTGACAAGTTTGTCATTGTTTTCATTGATGACATACTTATTTACTCAAAGAATGACCAAGAACACGGTGAACATTTGAGAAAGGTGTTAGAAGTATTGAGGAAGGAAGAATTGTACGCTAAGTTTTCAAAGTGTTCATTTTGGTTGGAAGAAGTTCAATTCCTCGGTCACATTGTGAACAAAGAAGGTATTAAGGTGGATCCGGCAAAGATAGAAACTGTTGAAAAGTGGGAAACCCCGAAAACTCCGAAACACATTCGCCAGTTTTTAGCACTAGCTGGTTACTACAGAAGGTTCATCCAAGACTTTTCCAGAATAGCAAAACCCTTGACTGCATTAACGCATAAAGGGAAGAAATTTGAATGGAATGATGAACAAGAGAAAGCGTTTCAGTTATTGAAGAAAAAGCTAACTACGGCACCTATATTGTCATTGCCTGAAGGGAATGATGATTTTGTGATTTATTGTGACGCATCAAAGCAAGGTCTCGGTTGTGTATTAATGCAACGAACGAAGGTGATTGCTTATGCGTCTAGACAATTGAAGATTCACGAACAAAATTATACGACGCATGATTTGGAATTAGGCGCGGTTGTTTTTGCATTAAAGACTTGGAGGCACTACTTATATGGGGTCAAAAGTATTATATATACAGACCACAAAAGTCTTCAACACATATTTAATCAGAAACAACTGAATATGAGGCAGCGTAGGTGGATTGAATTATTGAATGATTATGACTTTGAGATTCGTTACCACCCGGGGAAGGCAAATGTGGTAGCCGATGCCTTGAGCAGGAAGGACAGAGAACCCATTCGAGTAAAATCTATGAATATAATGATTCATAATAACCTTACTACTCAAATAAAGGAGGCGCAACAAGGAGTTTTAAAAGAGGGAAATTTAAAGGATGAAATACCCAAAGGATCGGAGAAGCATCTTAATATTCGGGAAGACAGAACCCGGTATAGGGCTGAAAGGATTTGGGTACCAAAATTTGGAGATATGAGAGAAATGGTACTTAGAGAAGCTCATAAAACTAGATACTCAATACATCCTGGAACGGGGAAGATGTACAAGGATCTTAAGAAACATTTTTGGTGGCCGGGTATGAAAGCCGATGTTGCTAAATACGTAGGAGAATGTTTGACGTGTTCTAAGGTTAAAGCTGAGCATCAGAAACCATCAGGTCTACTTCAACAACCCGAAATCCCGGAATGGAAATAGGAAAACATTACCATGGATTTCATCACTAAATTGCCAAGGACTGCAAGTGGTTTTGATACTATTTGGGTAATAGTTGATCGTCTCACCAAATCAGCACACTTCCTGCCAATAAGAGAAGATGACAAGATGGAGAAGTTAGCACGACTGTATTTGAAGGAAGTCGTCTCCAGACATGGAATACCAATCTCTATTATCTCTGATAGGGATGGTAGATTTATTTCAAGATTCTGGCAGACATTACAGCAAGCATTAGGAACTCGTCTAGACATGAGTACTGCCTATCATCTACAAACTGATGGGCAGAGCAAAAGGACAATACAAACACTTGAAGACATGCTACGAGCATGTGTTATTGATTTCGGAAATAGTTGGGACCGACATCTACCGTTAGCAGAATTTTCCTACAACAACAGCTACCATTCAAGCATTGAGATGGCGCCGTTTGAAGCACTTTATGGTAGAAAGTGCAGGTCTCCGATTTGTTGGAGTGAAGTGAGGGATAGACAGATTACGGGTCCGGAGATTATACAAGAAACTACCGAGAAGATCATCCAAATTCAACAACAGTTGAAAACCGCCCAAAGTCGACAAAAGAGCTACGCTGACATTAAAAGAAAAGATATAGAATTTGAAATTGGAGAGATGGTCATGCTCAAAGTTGCACCTTGGAAAGGCGTTGTTCGATTTGGTAAACGAGGGAAATTAAATCCAAGGTATATTGGACCATTCAAGATTATTGATCGTGTCGGACCAGTAGCTTACCGACTTGAGTTACCTCAACAACTCGCGGCTGTACATAACACTTTCCACGTCTCGAATTTGAAGAAATGTTTTGCTAAAGAAGATCTCACTATTCCGTTAGATGAAATCCAAATCAACGAAAAACTTCAATTCATCGAAGAACCCGTCGAAATAATGGATCGTGAGGTTAAAAGACTTAAGTAAAACAAGATACCAATTGTTAAGGTTCGATGGAATGCTCGTAGAGGACCCGAGTTCACCTGGGAGCGTGAAGATCAGATGAAGAAGAAATACCCGCATCTATTTCCAGAAGATTCGTCAACACCTTCAACAGCTTAAAATTTCGGGACGAAATTTATTTAACGGGTAGGTACTGTAGTGACCCGAACTTTTCCATGTTTATATATATTAATTGAGATTGATATTTACATGATTAAATGTTTCCAATATGTTAAGCAATCAAACTTGTTAAGACTTGATTAATTGAAATAGGTTTCATATAGACAATTGACCACCCAAGTTGACCGGTGATTCACGAACGTTAAAACTTGTAAACACTATATGATGACATATATATGGATATATATATAGTTAACATGATACTATGATAAGTAAACATATCATTAAGTATATTAACAATGAACTACATATGTAAAAACAAGACTACTAACTTAATGATTTTGAAACGAGACATATATGTAACGATTATCGTTATAACGACATTTAATGTATATATATCATATTAAGAGATATTCGTACATCATAATATCATGATAATATAATAATTTAAAATCTCTTTTGATATTATAAACATTGGGTTAACAACATTTAACAAGATCGTTAACCTAAAGGTTTCAAAACAACATTTACATGTAACGACTAACGATGACTTAACGACTCAGTTAAAATGTATATACATGTAGTGTTTTAATATGTATTTATACACTTTTTAAAGACTTCAATACACTTATCAAAATACTTCTATTTAACAAAAATGTTTACAATTACATCCTCGTTCAGTTTCATCAACAATTCTACTCGTATGCACCCGTATTCGTACTCGTACAATACACAGCTTTTAGATGTATGTACTATTGGTATATACACTCCAATGATCAGCTCTTAGCAGCCCATGTGAGTCACCTAACACATGTGGTAACCATCATTTGGCAACTAGCATGAAATATCTCATAAAATTACAAAAATATGAGTAATCATTCATGACTTATTTACATGAAAACAAAATTACATATCCTTTATATCTAATCCATACACCAACGACTAAAAACAACTACAAACACTTTCATTCTTCAATTTTCTTCATCTAATTGATCTCTCTCAAGTTCTATCTTCAAGTTCTAAGTGTTCTTCATAAATTCCAAAAGTTCTAGTTTCATAAAATCAAGAATACTTTCAAGTTTGCTAGCTCACTTCCAATCTTGTAAGGTGATCATCCAACCTCAAGAAATCTTTGTTTCTTACAGTAGTTTATCATTCTAATATAAGGTAATAATCATATTCAAACTTTGGTTCAATTTCTATAACTATAACAATCTTATTTCAAGTGATGATCTTACTTGAACTTGTTTTCGTGTCATGATTCTGCTTCAAGAACTTCGAGCCATCCAAGGATCCATTGAAGCTAGATCCATTTTTCACTTTTCCAGTAGGTTTATCCAAGGAACTTAAGGTAGTAATGATGTTCATAACATCATTCGATTCATACATATAAAGCTATCTTATTCGAAGGTTTAAACTTGTAATCACTAGAACATAGTTTAGTTAATTCTAAACTTGTTCGCAAACAAAAGTTAATCCTTCTAACTTGACTTTTATAATCAACTAAACACATGTTCTATATCTATATGATATGCTAACTTAATGATTTAAAACCTGGAGACACGAAAACACCGTAAAACCGGATTTACGCCGTCGTAGTAACACCGCGGGCTGTTTTGGGTTAGTTAATTAAAAACTATGATAAACTTTGATTTAAAAGTTGTTATTCTGAGAAAATGATTTTTATTATGAACATGAAACTATATCCAAAAATTATGGTTAAACTCAAAGTGGAAGTATGTTTTCTAAAATGGTCATCTAGACGTCGTTCTTTCGACTGAAATGACTACCTTTACAAAAACGACTTGTAACTTATTTTGCTATCTATAAACCTATACTTTTTCTGTTTAGATTCATAAAATAGAGTTCAATATGAAACCATAGCAATTTGATTCACTCAAAACGGATTTAAAATGAAGAAGTTATGGGTAAAACAAGATTGGATAATTTTTCTCATTTTAGCTACGTGAAAATTGGTAACAAATCTATTCCAACCATAACTTAATCAACTTGTATTGTATATTATGTAATCTTGAGATACCATAGACACGTATACAATGTTTCGACCTATCATGTCGACACATCTATATATATTTCGGAACAACCATAGACACTCTATATGTGAATGTTGGAGTTAGCTATACAGGGTTGAGGTTGATTCCAAAATATATATAGTTTGAGTTGTGATCAATACTGAGATACGTATACACTGGGTCGTGGATTGATTCAAGATAATATTTATCGATTTATTTCTGTACATCTAACTGTGGACAACTAGTTGTAGGTTACTAACGAGGACAGCTGACTTAATAAACTTAAAACATCAAAATATATTAAAAGTGTTGTAAATATATTTTGAACATACTTTGATATATATGTATATATTGTTATAGGTTCGTGAATCAACCAGTGGCCAAGTCTTACTTCCCGACGAAGTAAAAATCTGTGAAAGTGAGTTATAGTCCCACTTTTAAAATCTAATATTTTTGGGATGAGAATACATGCAGGTTTTATAAATGATTTACAAAATAGACACAAGTACGTGAAACTACATTCTATGGTTGAATTATCGAAATCGAATATGCCCCTTTTTATTAAGTCTGGTAATCTAAGAATTAGGGAACAGACACCCTAATTGACGCGAATCCTAAAGATAGATCTATTGGGCCTAACAAACCCCATCCAAAGTACCGGATGCTTTAGTACTTCGAAATTTATATCATATCCGAAGGGTGTCCCGGAATGATGGGGATATTCTTATATATGCATCTTGTTAATGTCGGTTACCAGGTGTTCACCATATGAATGATTTTTATCTCTATGTATGGGATGTGTATTGAAATATGAAATCTTGTGGTCTATTGTTACGATTTGATATATATAGGTTAAACCTATAACTCACCAACATTTTTGTTGACGTTTTAAGCATGTTTATTCTCAGGTGATTATTAAGAGCTTCCGCTGTCGCATACTTAAATAAGAACGAGATTTGGAGTCCATGCTTGTATGATATTGTGTAAAAACTGCATTCAAGAAACTTATTTTATTGTAACATATTTGTATTGTAAACCATTATGTAATGGTCGTGTGTAAACAGGATATTTTAGATTATCATTATTTGATAATCTACGTAAAGCTTTTTAAACCTTTATTGATGAAATAAAGGTTATGGTTTGTTTTAAAATGAATGCAGTCTTTGAAAAATGTCTCATATAGAGGTCAAAATCTCGCAACGAAATCAATTAATATGGAACGTTTTTAATCAATAAGAACGGGACATTTCAGAGGATGTGGTTCACCATGTTCTAAGATAACCTAGTGTCGGGAAGATTGCGAGATACTCATTGGATAGATATACCTTGGTGTAAACACTAGATTCCCTACTAATTAATTTCTCGATTAGCATGTCACGGGGAACTAGCCTATCGTGATTTTGATCGGATGGACTATGCTCAACTCCCGACGCGTTATCTGGTTTAAGGATATAAGCGGCCCATCTTGGATGCAATGCATACCTTGAGCGCACGAATAAAGTAGCATAGCCATATATATAGAATATCTAACCTTTCTTAACACCTTAGTGTATCACCCAAGTGAGTGGTTATGATTGTGTTTCGAATTCCTTTCTGTCAATGGTTTGGTAAAAGCTAAGGGTTTGTAGATAAATTAGAACCTCTGATAGTTCTTAGTCATCCTTAAATATTTATAAGCTTAGTTTGTATTGTAGTGCGTAAATTTCCATTTATAATTTAAACCAGCCCTTACTTAAATCTACCAAATAAATCCCTTAGTTATCTACCATGTATTATACTTATAGTGGTTCCATAGCTTCTAACCTTGACCATGCTCAAGTGGTCCTATAGTACATCAATATTGTACTCTATTGTTGGACAGTATTTCCTCGAGTCTTATACTCTTGACCAATTTCTTGATCTGGTCCTATGATAATTCCCCATGTACTTTATAGTATTCCCGATGGGTTCATATGTTGACCAATGTATAAACACAGATAATTAATTACCTTATAATTGTCGACTTTATAAAAGGTTTTAATCCTGTTTATTGGTGGAAGGACGATAATAACGAGGTTTAATATTATAGACAGAAAGCGAGTACGAAACGATAATCATCCCTAACTAACATTATTAAATCATGGCAAACAATCAGGAAACTACTCACACATCATGGCAACAAGCATTTCTAATATTAATAAATCATAAACATCGAACAAGAATATTATAATAAATTAATAAAAGAAAGGATAGATATTACCGGATAATATCGGCAGAATAACACTTGTATTTCTTTATAATATCTATAGCGTTACAATGCTCTATAGCTTCTACTACTAACTACATATTAATCTCCTATTGATCACTAGAGAGCGACGATAGAGAGATAATTACATTTTCTAATCTCTGTACTTTTCTCTCTCTAGAATCTAAAGAGAGAAAGTAGAGAGAGAGAGAACTAATCTCCTACTGATCACTAGAGAGCGACAATAGAGAAATATTTAGAGAGAGAAGTGAAGAATGGTGTGTGTTGAAATGGTGGGATGAAGCCCCCATATATAGGAAATGCTTGGTGGCAAAATTGTAATTAAATGGCTGAAAAACGGCTGGCAGGCTGTTTGGCCGGCCGTTTGGCAAGCCATTTTTCAAGGTCATTTTTGGTGCCCGTTTGCTGGCAAGCCTTTTTCCCTTATGGCAGACCGTTTGGCAAGCCGTTTGCTGGATCGTAACTTGTCTTTCACTGTTTTCGCTCTAGAATCTTCGTTTTAGCTCCGTTTTTGACGATTCTTGAGCCCAGGCATTCATAATTAAATATCCTACAACATGAGATTAAGTAAATAAAATTTACAAAAATTATAAAATAAGTTATTAAATGCGAGTTAATCGACTTAGCCGATTTTGCTTGTTTTTCCTCTTTTTTCATCCGTTTTTAGTGATTCTTGAAACATAGCCTTTGTAGTGACATAATCTACCAAATAAAGCAAATAAATGCTTATTTGGATGATAAAGTCAATTACTTTATCATAAATGGGGCTAATATCAGGGATAAAAACGTGACTATTTAGCCGATATCAGGATCCCTGCAGACCCAGAACACGAATGAGATATTCGTGGGGTGGCCTCAACCAGTCTTTGGACCAAACTGGAATTGGTCCGTGTAGCATTCTGTTGCTAAGTGGTTAAAGTTTTAGAGTGAGAAAGTACTGTGTGATAGGGAGAGTTTACTTTTCTCTGACTGAAGTTCAGATGTGAAATGTGATGACCCAGGGGGTCTATTTATAGGCGTAGAATGCCCGAAATTCTTGGGAACACGTGTCAAATGCTGATTAATTCATTTATGTGATATATCCGGAACCTCCTTTGGCATGTGCTGTCGTGGCTGCGTGCCGCTCATGTGCTTAATCAAAGGGCTTAAGCATAGAAGCTTCCTTCAGGACTTACGCATGACTAATATCGGCCAAAAAGTCACGTTTTCACCCCCGATATTGAGCCCTAAAACAATAAAGTTCCAAACTTTGTCGCCAAAATAATTGCTTTTTCGGTTAATTTTGTAGATTAAGTAATTACAAAGGCGATACAAAAAGAATAAAGTAAAACGGAGTTAAAACGAAAATTCTAGAGCGAAAACGGTTAAAGACAAGTTACGACCAAAGATCAAGTTACGATCCATGAAACACAACTGAAAAATGGCCTGCCAGTGTGAAAAATGGCCTGCCATAAGACATCAGCAAATGGCCATGAAAAACGGCTTTCTAGCCCATACGGCCTGTCAGTCGTATGCAGGCAAATTCCAAATCTATTTAAAGGGATTTTTGCATTCATTTTTACACACATTCAATTTTTACTTCAATTTATATTTTTAGGCTTTTTCGTTAGTTTCTAGTAGTAGCTAGCTTAACTTTTATTTTCCAGAGGATATCCCGGCGAGTCCCTGCAATCTCGGGCAGATTTCTTCAGCCTTTTCAGGTTTTTATCCGAAACGATTGTCTTATTAATTAAACATGTATTGTTATCATTTATGTTTAATAACGCATTTTAATATTACCATGTTAGCCTAATTAATCTGTATGTTGTCATAAAAGTAGTTTGGGCTATCGTAGTTATGTTAAATTAGTACGGTTACCGTTGTTATGCTGAACTTGTGATTCCGATAGATTTGTATACTAGCGGCTTAAGGATTGACCAACCTAGGTTGTGATCAGGACTTGTCCACCTATATGAACTTAGCTACTCCATAGGATTAAGACCCTTGGTTATACTGCATCTGAAGATTTTATGAACTCGGTATGACCGGAGTTCCCGAGAGGCATCTAATGCGCTTTTAGGACACGAAACTTAGGAATTGAGACATGAATGACCTAGTATGCCTATTGATTTTCCGAAGAGACCTCTTAGGATCTGTTAAGATCTAATTAGTGCCTTAACTGTATGACCCAAACCTATTGTATGTTCTTGTTTGATTGTTGCCCTAGGATTAATTGTGTCACATCAACTGTTTAGGTATATATTAGGTTTCTATCTGCTTTATTTTCAGTATGTCAATTGTAATGCTATATAATGTGTAGATTGGTGTGATCTCATTAGTATGATGAAATGGTTGTTAGTTTTCATTTAAGGTTTTGTCAACTTAACCCGACGGACTCCTTCCGTTTGTGATCAGTGTTCAATCAACACGGCACATTGTTATTCAGTTATCCAAACTGATAATGCGGGTTAGGATTAGAACTCAACTCACTAATAAACCTAGTGCTTTACTGATGATAACCTCCGAGGTATAGTTACCTTTCAATTATACAACCACGTGACATACTTTTCACTATTCGACGAGAACTCCGAGAGTCTAGAGATAAGTAGGTATGTGTAATTGGGTCATCCCAACAAATCTACACTGTTCTAATCTTAGCTTTAACATAAACATAGTTACCTAACTTTAGCCCAAACAGATATCTTGGTCAACATTTCCCCGATCTGCATAATCCGGATATCCCTCCATCATCTTTACTTTTCTGTAATTAGGACTATTAGCTTAAAACCAGCTACTATCCTTTATCTAGGTAATTTAACCAAAGACAAATATCCACTTGATCTTTAATTCATTAAACCATTCAAAAAATGACCCTAGGTTAACTTACACCTTCTACCTTAGAAAGTTAAAAGTAAATTTAGGCCCCGCAAAATATAAATAATAAAGCACTGTTCTATCTTGATTAGCTGATTCTGACGCCATGCGGTCTAACGTCACTGCATAAATAAAACCGTCCATTTCGGTCATATCTTAAGGAGAAGTAAGTTTTTGGCGCCGCTACCGGAGATCGAATATTTCGATTTAGAAAGATTTTAAACAGACAAAAGTATTGTTTGGTGGTGTCTAAGAAAGACAATTATACACGGACTTGGTTGTTGGATTTTCCGAACAGTCTCTAATTATTTTGGAACCAAAAGGATCCTGCCACTCCGTAGTCGATCTGGCCACTTAGATACAAAGTAATCTGTGTGAAATCTTATCAATTAGAATATCCGATAAGGTCAGTGACCGAATTTCAAGAATAATTGTTTTTATTAAATTATCGTTCATTTTAGTTAATTAATATTTTCTAAAAGTTACTATTTAAGTCTTTTTAAACAGAAAATCTATAAAAAAAAATGGAACAACAAAACACCCTTGCTTCTATGAAAAAGTCATGCTTAGAAGAAAGAGGAGGACCAATCACCTTAGGAACCGAAGAAATTCATGAAATCTGTTCACACATGATTAAACTGGTCAGTATGATCTGTAAATTTCAAGGAATTCTGACTGACGATCCAAACTTTCACCTAAATAAATTTATCAGTGTGGTTGACTCTTTTAAGAAGGAAGAAAACGAGAAAAACATTTTGAAACTTCATCTTTTTTAATATTCTTTGTCTATACGCGCTTTAACATGGTTTAATGAGCTTCAACCGAATTCAATACATTCATGGGAGGAATTAGCTACAATGTTTTTAAACAAATTTTATCCACCCTCCCTGGAAACCTGTTTAAAAAATGACATCACAAACTTTTCTCAAAAAGAAAACGAGTCGTTGTGTCTAGCATGGAATAGAGTAAAGATGATGCTTAAAAGATGTTCGAATCATTCTTTAAGTTGGGCAGACATAATCTGCATGCTTTACAATGGTTTGACCAAGGATGATAAGTCTCTCCTAGACATAGCCTCGCAAGGCAATTTCATGTCACGAACAGCAGACGAAGCATGAAATCTCTTAGAAATAATAGCTGCACAACTGGAAGATTGGAGCAATGAAGCTGCTGAGAAGGATGACATCTTCACTCATACGGTGAAACTTCTGGAAACCTGGTTACAAAATCTCACCCTCACTCTTCAAATTTTACCAATTCCTAAAAGTCCCGATGCTACTAGAACCAATCTAAGGTATCGTTACCATAGATGGGCATATAAACAGCAAAATAGCTCGGACTTTAATGTAATCCTCCCATTACACCAACCTACTATCCACTCTAAGGAAACTTTAGTTGAATTTATGAAAAAACAGTACATGATAAACCTTCAAGTCATAGAATGCCAAAATAAGTTTGATACTTTGATAAATACTTTTGAAGAATTAATAACCAATTTTCATCTTACGCTTAAACAATTAACCACTAAAGTTGAAACAGAGTGTAGTGATTTTAATGCTATAGTAGTCACTAGAGATGGGAAGGAAACAACTGTTAACATACCCATACAAGATTTTTCCGATACGGAACCTGTGCCAATTGACTCAGTTATCAATCCACCGGAACCTATCTCTCCTAAAGCTCAGGAAATTATTCCGCGAGCTCGCATACCTTTCCCAAGTAGGCTTAGGAAGGAAAAACAGGAAGCGCAATTGGCTAAGTATTGGGATATTATTAAGAATCTTCATTTGAAAGTACGACTAGTAGATGCTTTAGTAGAATTGTCAAACTGTGCTAAATTTTTCAAAGAATTGCTTTTAAATAAAGAGAGATTAAGAGAGATAGTTAGCTTACCCTTAAGTGAGAAATGTTCATTAGTGTTACAACATGGTATTCCCCCTAAGTTAGGAGATACAGGAAGATTCACGGTACCTTACTACCTGCAAGATGTCCAAATCAGCAATGTGTTAGCAGACTTAGGAGCTAGTGTAAACCTAATGCCCTATTCATTATTTAAAAAACTAGGACTTAATGACTTAAGACCTACCAGAATGACTATCTAAGTCGCGGACAGATCAGTTAAGATGCCTCGGGGAATAGCTGAGGATGTCCTAGTCAGAGTGGATAAGTTTGCATTCCCCGTTGATTTCATCATTAATGGATATTGAGGAAGACACGAAGGTCCCATTCATACTTGGCAGACAATTCTTGAATACTGCCAAAGCCATAATGGATGTACACGAGAAATTACTGAAATTAAGAGTTGGGAATGAATAAGTCACTTTTAGTGTTGACCGACTCATGACCCATCCTCGCGAAGAAGATCTCAATCTCACTGATTCATTTCAAGAACTCGTCAACGAATATCTGGAGGATATCATGGTTATATGTAGTCAAGATCAAATTTCTAAGGATCTGTTCTTTAGGTATCTATTAGATTTCAGTATGTCAACTATAATGATGTATAATATTTAGATTGGTATGATCTCATTAGTATGATGAAATGGTCGTATGTTTTCATTTACGGTTTTGTCAACTTAACCCGACGGACTCCTTCCGTTTGTGATCAGTGTTCAATCAACACGGCACGTTGTTATTCAGTTATCCAAACTGATAAAGAGGGTTAGGATTAGAACTCAACTCACTAATAAACCTAGTGGTTTAATGAGGATAACCTCCGAGGTATAGTTACTTTTCAATTATACAACCACGTGACATACTTTTCACTACTCGACGAGAACTCCGAGAGTCTAGAGATAAGTAGGTCTGTGTAATTGGCTCATCCAACCAGATCTACACCATTCTAATCTTAGCTTTAACATAAATATAATTACCTAACTCTAGCCCAAAGTGATATCTTGGTCAACATTTTCCTGATCTGCATACTCTGGATATCCCTCCATCATCTTTACTTTTCCATAATTAGGACTACTAGATTAAAACCAACTACTTTCATTTATCTAGGTAATTTAACCAAAGATAATTATTCACTGGATCTTCAATTCGTTAAATCATTCAAAAACACGACCCTAGGTTAACTTACACCTTCTACCTTAGAAAGTTAAAAGTAAATTTAGGCCCCGCAAAATATAAATAGTAAACTACTGTTCTCTCTCTTGATTAGCTGATTCTGACACCTTGTGGCCTAACGATGCCGCATAAATAAAACCGTCCGTTTCGGTCATATCAATGACGTCGGGCGGCCTGGTGAGCGCTGGACAGATAATGCTAAAAACTACCAAAACTGCTATCTTTTATGCTTTTCAATCCTTTCTTTTGTATAAAAATGATGCTTTTATGCGTGTATCCCCTAGGATACACCATTAAGTCCCCACAGGTTAATGTCTTTATTATTGTAAAAAATAAAGTCATTAAACTATAAAAAAAATAAAAGGATGCCCTTTCCTAGAGAACACAAACTGCTTTAGTCGTTTGTTGCTCTAACTTGACGTCACCCGCCAATGATGATTGGTATCGGCTAAAAAGTCACGTTTCACCCTGGTATTGAGGCCCAAAAACAATAAACTTCTAAGCTTTATCACCAATACTCGCTTCGTTAGAAGAAATTAAGATCAAGTGATTACGAAGCCGGTGAAAAAAGAATCAAGCGACTCGGAGCTAAAATGAAGATTCTAGAGTGAAAACAGTGAAAGATGAGAAACCAAGTTAGGATCAAGGAAATTAAGTTACGATCCAGTGAAAATAGCAGACCAGGGCAGGCTATACGGCGTGCCATACGACCTGCCAGTATCTAAAATGGTCTGCCATACGACCTTGGCAAACAGGCACACAAAATGGCTTGCCTGGCCATACGGCCTGCCATTCGTATGCAGGCAAATTTCAAGTCTATTTAAGGAGCTTTTGTCATCCGCTTTTACACACACTTCAATTCACTTCTCTCTCTCTCTCTCTCTCTCTCTCTCTCTCTCTCTCTTTCTACAATATTAGTCATACTTTCAAGGTCTTCGACTCCGTGCGGGAAACCTAATACCCGGAGAAGAACGCCGAAGATTGTATTAGGAGCGGTCTGGAGTTTGAAGTTGTCACTTTTTTATTTGGAACTCATTTAATCTACTGGTACTTCTATCCTTTGTATTTATATAATGTCTTTCATTATTATTCTTTGTGATACTGTTGCCATGATTAGCGAGTAGTTATCTTTAGTGTATACTATGATGTAGTCAGTTATAATGCCGAAATAATATTATGGTTTGTGTATGTTGTCAAAATACTTTCCGATTATGCTTTAAACTCAATTGCTTTTCTAACTAATAGAACGTAGTTATCGGCTCTATTATTTGGAAGCCACCAACCCCGATTCAGAGTACACTATCTGTGTCACCCCTTGGTAACAGAAGTCTATCGGATACAACGTAAGTTTGACTGAGACACACCGGTTGTAGTAAGTCCACCGAGCCTTGGAATTTGACTGAGGACTGATATGGCCGAAACGGACGGTTTTATTTGCGCGGTGTCGTTAGGCTGCGGCTCGCCAGGATCAGCCACTCGTGGGAGAGGGTACAGTTTTAAATTTATATTTAGAGGGGCCTAAATCTTACTACTCCTTATAAGTAAGGGAAGTATGACCTAGAGTCGTATTTTTGAGATATCAGTAACATCGAACCTATACTGTAGCCTAAGATAGTTATGGAGTAGTGAATATTTATTTTGGGATTTTCTAATTTATAAGACAGATAAAGTAAATGCGATAAAATTTGTAATCCAGATAAGGTTAAAGCAAGTGCATACTATGACTTCATCAGTTATTCTGCCGAGATTATGGAATGCTGGCGCATGAATAGGCAGAGGCCTTGTTTTCATTACACTGGTCCTAAACGCCCCTGTCATAAGACATGTCACTGGGTACTGCGTTAGGCTTGAAGATTCTGAATAGACAGCAACGTCCCTTACCCCCGACGCCTGTACAGTCTGACTACAGGCATACACGTTCAGACGGCTCATCCAATTGAGCGACTCGGTTGGGTGACATATTAACATTCCAAAATGGTCTAAACATTCTTAATCATAATAGAATACATGGTTTACCATATCCGAGAGATGTGATGTGCCTCAATGCTTTCGTTAATGATTGGTAAAAGATAGTTAGGCCCTTAAAAAGAGTTCAACCATAAAGAACACCATGGCCAAGTCAAGTCTGACTTCCATGAACACGTTCGGTTATCCTAATGGTCCAATCCTTTATGTGTCTAAACAAACAGTTCCTTAATTAACTAAAAATCCCTCAAGCGGGGTACAATGCTTGAGACTGCGTTATGGTGCAGTGTAATGGTCAACACTAATCGTGTTCCATGGCCTTACTTAGCAGAGGTACAGCTTACAACAACCGATGTGCTTCAGCGTGCACGTACGAAGTTTATGTACTAGGGGCCTAGTCAGATGTTTCACTATGAAAGAGTCCTCAGTCGGAATCCAAAGCTCGATAGACTTACTACAACCGGTGTGCCTCGGTCGATCTTACGTTGTATCCGATAGACATCTCTTACCAAGGGGTGACACAGATAGTGTACTCTGAATCGGGGTTTGCGACTTCCCAATAACAGAGCCTATAACTACGTTCTCTTAGTTGGAAAAGCGATTGAGTTTAAAGCATAATCGGAAAGCACTTCGACAACATACACAGACCATAATATTATTTCAGCATTATAACTGCTTACATCATAGCATACACTAAAAATAACTACTCGCTAATCATGGCAATAATATCATAAAACATTATATAAGATAAAGGATAGAAGTACCAGTAGATTAAACAAGTTTCGAATACAAAAGTGACAACTTCAAGACTCCAGACCGCTCCTAATAAAATCTTAAGCGTTCGCCTCCGGGTACTTAATTTCCCGCTCGGAGGTGAGAAGGCCTTGAAAGTATGACTAATATTGTACAAGAGAGAGAAATAAGTGAATTGAAGTGTGTGTTGGAATGAATGACAAAGACCCTTTAAATAGCTTGAAAATTGCCAAATACACCTGGCAGGCCGTATGGCAGGCCGTATTTGGTAGGTCGTATGCAAGGCAGGCCATTTGGTGGCTCGTGTGGTGGAACGTATATGGCAGGCCGTTTCCAAACTGGCAGGCCGTATGGCAGGCCGTATGGCTTGCTGGTCAGCCTGAATTCCCTGGTTCGTAACTTGATTTCTTGTCTTTCACCGTTTTCGCTCTAGAATCTTCGTTTTAGCTCCGATTCTCTTGATTCTTTTTGCACCATCTTCGTAATTACTTGTTCTTCAATTCTAACCAACGAAGTGGGTATTTTGCCAACAAAGTTCGAATATTTCTTGTTTTTGGGCCTTAATACAGGAGTGAAAACGTGACTTTTTAGCCGATATCAATGATTCTTTCGTAGCGAAACATCTAATCTAACTAGGCCCATAGTACATTGTCAGTCCTAGACCATACTAGTGTAGTCACCAAGCATATAAACTTCGTACGTACACGCTGAAGCACAACGGTTGTTGTAAGGTGTACCTCTGCTAAGTAAGGCCATGGAACCCCGTCAGTACTGATTAGTACACTTCACCATAACGTGGTCTCAAGCATTGCACCCCGCTTGAGGGATTCTTATAGTTAACTAAGGAACTGTTTGTTTAAACACATAGAGAATTGGACCATTAGGATAAGCGAACGTGTTCGTGGAAGTCAAACCTGACTTGGCCATGGTATTCTTTATGGTTGAACTCTTTTTAAGGGCCTAACTATCTTTTAAACCCAATCATTAACGAAAGCATTGAAGCACATCACGTATCTCGGATACGGCATACCCGGTATTCTATTATGCTTAAGAAAGTTTAGATCTTTGTGGAATGTTAATACGCCACCTAACCGAGTCGCTCAATTGGATGAGTCGTATGAACGTGTATGCTTGTAGTCACACTGCACGGGCGTTGAGGGTAAGGGATGTTGCTGTCTATTCCGAATCTTCAAGCCTAACGCATTACCCAGTTACATGTCTTATGAGAGGGGCGTTTAGGTCCAGTGTAATGAATACAAGGTCACTACCTATTCATGAGCCAGCATTCCATAATCTCTGCAAAGTAACTGATGAAACCATAGTATGCACTTGCTTTAACCTTATCTGATTTACAATTTTTATCATATTTACTTTATTTTACCTTATAAACTAGAAAACCCAAAATTAGGTAATAAATCACTACTCCTTCACTTTAGGATTATCTTAAGCTTTAATTATAGGTTCAATTCTACTGATATCTTAAAAATTCCACCCTAGGTCATACATCCCTTACTCACCATAATAAGGAGTAGTACGATTTAGGCCCCGCTAAATATAAATTTAAAACTATCGCTTCCTCTCCCGATAGCTTATTCCGACATCATGCGTCCTAACGACACCGTAGAAATAAAACCGTCCGTTTCGGACATATCATTAGGAGGAGTGAGTTTTTAGCACCGCTGTCGGGGAACTGTTATCAGACAATACTACTTCTATCAAACCTATTTTCAAGCATTTAGTTGTGTCTAAGAAAGACAATTATACACGAACTTGGTTGTTGGATTTTCCGAACAGTCTCCAATTATATTAGACCAAAAGGATCATGCCTCTCCGTAGTCAGCTTGGTCACTTGGTTTATTGAATAGTTTATGCGAAGCTCTGTTATCAAAATCCCAGGAAATCAGTAGCAAGAACCAAAAACATATTTAAAATAAGGATAACTACCTTAGATTACCTTAGATTACCTTATATTAAGATTACTTTAGATTAAATTAGGTAACGTAGCTTATCAGCCTAAAATTTAAAACAAAAGTGCATACTCATTGTATGACCCAAACCCGATCTAGACCAGGGCTGTTGTTATTAGTACCTGATCCAGACGCAATAATCTCTAAAGCACGCAAAGAAGAACGAATCAGAAATCAAATGGCGTTACGTGTTACTCTAGCAGAAAACACCAAACCCTCGATTAAAGGTCGAGGAGGACCAATCAAATTCCCAAAGATTCAAGGACACTCATTCGAGTTAAAGCATCATATTATACAGCTCATCCAAAATGGTTGTCAATTTCATGGACTACCGATTGACGATCCTAACTCCCACCTTGATAAACTCATATCTCTTTCGAACTCCTACCAACAGCCAGGGATAGGACAAGATATAGTCCGGCTATACTTGTTCCAATATTCTCTCACTCATCATGCACAAATGTGGTTTAAAGGATTGGAAAAAGATTCCATCACGTCATGGACGGAGATGGCTACTAAATTCCTAACTAAATAGTTCCCTCTTTCTAAACAAACCAAGCTTAAGAATGACATCATTAACTTTAAACAAAGTTATGATGAATCTCTTTACACCGCATGGGAGCGATTCAAAACCCTGCTGAAGAACGATCGATGCAGCAGCTCAAAGAAATCTTATGAAACGAACCGCAGACGAAGAATGGGAGTTGCTCGAGAACATGACAATGCATCATCATGGCTGGAACAGTGGTGAAACAACTTCATCATGTGCCCCACTCTCCGCACTTAATAATTAAAAGGGAAGCCATCAAATCCATCATGGACAAGATGCAGTCTCTTGCCAAACAATTCGGAGAATTAAAGACGTAGTCGCAGCAGGTTAACAGGCTCAGGCTTGTGTTAATTGTACCAACCTGCAACCCACTGAAGAATATCAAGTTGAGTATGAGAATCCTGACAGTTCAGTCTGTTACGTTCAATACCCAGCTCGTCAATCAAATTCCGAATTCAATCAAACACCTAGAGTTAACCAATTTAAAAGAAACAACCATCTTTTTCGCTATCCTTACCCACCTTATGCACCCCAACAATGTCAATTGACCTATGATCAACCACTTCTACTCACTGGACCACCAGCTGAGGAAAATTACCCAACCACCCAATAAGTAAGTAACCAACCCTGCTCTCGGGACTGATGATCAGTTGACTTAGTTCATCCAAGCACAACAATAGCTAAATCAGAGAACCGCTTCTAGACAAGACCAGACAGAGATACTCATGCAAAACCAATCGACTATGCTCAAAAGTCTAGAAACGCAGCTCGGACAGTTATCACAACACCTTGAAACCTGACCACAAGGAAGATTACCTAGTAATACTATCCAAAATCCCCACATAGAGGAAGCTAAGCAAATGGATTCCATAATTCCAAAGGAAGAACCACGGAAAAGGTCAGCTAGGCTCAAGAACAAATCGACATATACTCCGAAGCTGCCCACTGAAACTCCAGTTCACGTACCTTATCCTTGAAGGCTACTGGAAGAACCATCCAAACTTGATACTTACAAACTTGACGGAAGATTCCCGGACACCATGTCTAAAGATCCCAAATAGAAGAGATACATTCGAAGGCTTCTCTTTACAAAGGAAATGATACCAGATTCTAACAAAATTCCACTGAGTGAAGAATGCTCGGCATTACTCAGAAACTCTCTACCAAAGAAACAATGAGATACGGGCCGATTCATTTTCCCATGTTCAATCTACCAATCTGGAACCATTCACGCGCTAACAGATTTAGGAGCAAGTATCAACCTAATCCCATATTCTCTCTACAAGAGATTACATCTAGGAGACTTGTGACCAACCAAAATGACAATTCAACTTTCCGATCACACAATTCCATATCCTAAGGGCAAAGTTGAGAACGTCTTGGTGAAAGTTGAAAAATTCTTGTATCCTACGGGTTTCGTAGGGATGGACATTAAGGAAGACCTACATACGCCAATAGTATCAGGGATACCTTTCATGAACACGGCTAGGACTTTCATTGATATATACAATCAAACCTTGATCTTGCGATCACATGGGGAGAGCGTTACCTTCAAAATTCACCGACCTACCGATCTTTCTGAACAGGCAGAGATGTTTTCTATTTTCAGCGGACGGATCACTTCTGACGATGAGTCTCCACCACCAGCCGATGATATCGAAATGGGTGTCGAATCACAGTCTGCTGACGACCCAGAAATGGAAGAAGAGGATCCCAACGAAGAAATAGAGGAAGAAGAAGAATCTGAGGAGGGAGAGGAAATGGGCGACGTAAAATAAACTGCGATAGTACCTTCTCTAAGCTTGGAAGCCAATCACAATCGTCACAAAGAATTAATGAGGCTAGAGACAGAGGATCACAGTTTAATTATTCGTTTCAAGAAAAAAACTGCTAAGGTCGAAGTTAAGGATATAGAGATTAACCCTGCCAGTGACGAAGTAAAGCACCAGAATACTGAAGAAGCCCGTTCATCAGACGAATCCACAGAAGAAAAATATACCGTATGATGACGAGGAAGAGCAAAATGAAGACATTCTGAATGATTCACATTCTCTACCTGCACCAGATCAAGAGGAATCGGACACTTCTCCAGATTAGATTCCGGTCATATCTAATCTTGCTGACATGATAACCTTCATCAATGACACCGATGAATTTGAAGATATTCTCGAAGCCATCCGTAAATCGACAATTAATTTTACACCGCCCTTAAAGGAACGGATCAAGGATATCAAAGATGAATATAACCTCTATCTAAAGAGAGAAGATGATAATGTTGAAATCTTAGAAGGGTGCATTCAAGACTTTATCAATAATCTTCACGATCATATCTACCATGAAGAAAACGAGAGCACAATTTAGTGGTTCGCATTATTCTCGACACAAGATTTTCTCGAGATCAGAAAATCATTTACTCAAAGGTTTGCAATGCCTTAACCGGATCTGCACTTCCATTCTCGGTAAACCAACGAGCACTACTGACACTCATCCAGAAGCATATGGATCGTTCCACCGGACGCCTGACTTATCGCTCTAATTTGCAAATGATCGAAGATATTCACAGCCTCTTCGCTCTCTTGGAAATAGATAATTTCGAAAGCACACCAGAGAAGCTAGTGATTTACGTAACAATTGATCACCACGCTGATGTGATTATCAAAGAGTTACGAGACATAGTAGCGGAAGAAGGACGATGGAATAATTCGTTCTCACATATAGAACCAGACTAAGTCAACATTGCCACCTATGTTATGAAGCAGATAGCACGTATCTTCCACGAATCCACGGATCCTAATTTCTTATTCAAAGATGTATGTAGGGAGATATATTCCAAGACGGAGACATTAATGCTTGGGTCAGGATTGCTTTTCACTTCTTTTCAGCTTCGCCTCTTGACAAATTTGTGCAAAGCTACAGACTCCTACTGTGGAGATCACCGTTCAGAAGATTTTGAGATACTGAAGATACAATTTCTAACACTATTTGAAAACCTCCGAAATGAACATCCCATCGGAGAAACAATCACCACAAGCACGGCCTCGATGATTGACATTCATGGATCAATCAGAAGATCCGTGGATCATGTTCTCATCGAACTTTAAGATTTGTCACGAGTAGAAACCGCAAATTATCTCTCCTTCAGAAGATCTTCAAGAGAAATACCGGATCTGCTACCACTCTTGGCCCGGCACTTTCTCCGAATCTATCCACCAAGACACATTCCCTCTAGAAGACCATGATTACAACTACCAGAGGGGAATGTATGCTTTTTAGGCATCACTATGGTCGAGCTAATGACCTTAAATAAAAGCGCTTCTCGGGAGGCAACCCGTGCAATAAAGTAGAGTATAAGAATAAAGGATGACAAATGAGCCGATCAATAAAGGACGTAACTTCCAAGTTCGCTAAGATAACCTGCCTTCCCAAGCTAGCCAGTTTCTTCACAAACAACAATCCGCTGGGGGTACTCCTTTCTCCTCATTACTAGCTCAAATTTAAATTATGCCACATAATAGATTATCACTAAGTGTGGGATTCCAACCCAAATAAACACTAGACAAATATTCCCAAATCATTAACTAAAACTCCTAAGTGTGGGATACACTAGGAACATTGAGGACAATGTTCGTCTAAGTGTGGGATGTTGGTATAATCTTTTTACGCTGTACTTAAATAACCCCATCACAAAGATTCTGAGTTCTTAAGCCAAATTTCATAAATTTTAACAAAAGAAAGCCTTTTCGAAAAAGTACTTTCGAAAACCAAGAACTTCTGTAAATAAAAATTAAGGCTTAAGTAAGGTAGAAATCTGGTTGGGACGAACCGAATCTCTAATAGAGCATTGCATGATCAGGCATTATCGACCTAAATTAATTATGGTGAGACACCCCAAATAAGACCATATAAGCATTCATCTTTAATGCTTCACAATTTTCCGTTGAGAGTGCCGATGTCTGTACTCAAAATCAGAACTTGCTCTAGATCTGCATTTTCAAGTAACGAAATCTGATTTGTGTATAATCAGAAAAGGTAGCCATTTGTCAAAATAAGCCTTCCACGCCTTCACCACTTCTACCACATCAACCCATCATTTCCATCATCTTTACTATCACTCAAAAAATCCAAAAAAGAGATTCCTTTCGAAAAAACTAATGTTATGAACTTCTCAAGTATCACGGCAAAGGTCTTGCAAAAAGTTTACCGGCATAAAGTTTCTCGAGATAAAATTTCCAAAAAAATGTGTATTTTCAAAGTTCTGAGAAAAGGAGCAGAACTTATAAAGAGAAACACCGAGGAAGAACTCGATCGAAAAAGCCTATCACCCCAAAGGGAGAAAAAGTCAAAAGTGCTTCTTAAAAATATCAGCACTCATATATATCTTACATTTCTGAAATTCCGAATAAAAGTCTTTAAAAAGACTATATTACCTTTTTCTCACCCCTTAAAACAACTTCACCACCACTTCAAAATTCCTTTCCATCCTTTCAAATTGACAAATGATCTAGAAGCTATGGTTATTACCGTTTTTACATTAGTAGCAAGGATTTGAGTCTTTATCAAGTATATGACAAGGGGTACAACATGACTGGCTATGAGCGAATTAATTTAATAGATCTATAGAGAAGCCTAAAACACTTGTGTGATTTGAGTGACCCGTGAGAGCTAGCCTAAGTCATGTAACCTCCTCCCATGCTTGCAGAGATAGTTTCAATCCTGACATAGATAACTTACCTTATTTTTCGCTCTTATAATATAAAGCAATTCGCTTAGGCTAATAGAAAGGAAACTCCGAAAAGATTTCTTGAAGTAAAAACGAGATGTTTGCTTGAGGACAAGCAAAGTCTAAGTGGAGGGATATTTGATATCGGCTAAAAAGTTACATTGTAACCCTGGTATTGAGGCCCAAAAATAATAAAGTTCCAAGCTTTATTGCCAAAATACTCGCTTTATCGGAATAAATTTAAGATCAAGTGATTATGAAGTCGGTGCAAAAAGAATCAAGAGAATCAGAGCTAAAATGAAGATTCTAGAGCAAAAACTATGAAAGACGAGAAACCAAGTTTGGATCAAGGAAATCAAGTTACGATCCAGTGAAAAGAGCAGACTGTAAAGACCCGTCCTAATCCATAAGAACGAATACAATAACATATGATTACATCGTGAGGTATTTGACCTATATATGATACATTTTACAAACATTACATTCGTTTTAAAAGACAAACTTTCATTACATCGAAAGTTGACAGGCATGCATACCGTTTCATAATATCTATCTATAAATGATCTAATCTGTCATTTACTTAATCATAATCTTTACTGAACTCAACGACTTGAATGCAACGTCTTTTGAAAATATGCCATGAATGATTCCACGTAATATCTTTAAAATGAGCTAATGCACAGCGGAAGATTTCTTTAATACCTGAGAATAAACATGCTTTAAAGTGTCAACCAAAAGGTTGGTGAGTTCATTAGTTTATCATAATCATTCATTTTCATCATTTTAATAGACCACAAGAATTTCATTTCCAGTTCTCATAAATATACGTCCCATGCATAGAGACAAAAGTCATTCATATGGTGAATACCTGGTAACCGACATTAACAAGATGCATATAAGAATATCCCCTATCATTTCGGGAAATCCTTCATATATGATAAAAACGAATTCGAAGTACTAAAGCATCCGATACTTTGGATGGGTTTCGTTAGGCCCAATAGATCTATCTTTAGGATTCACTTCAATTAGTAGATCAGTTTACTAATTCTTAGGTTACCAAGTAAAAGGGGCATATTAGGCTTCGATCATTCACCCATATAATGTAGTTTCAATTACTTGTGTCTATTTCGTAAAACATTTATAAAAATTGCGCATATATTCTCAGCCCAAAAATATAAAGGGTAAAAAGGCAAATGAAACTCACAGTACAATATTTCGTAGTAAAAATATTCATACGACGATACTGAACAATGCAGGGTTGGCCTCGGATTCACGAACCTATATCATTTGTATATATATATTAAAACATATAATCGTAACTGAACAACTTAATTATTATATCTTTAATTTATATATTATGTATGTTTAATTTGTGTATATATTCATGATGGTTAATATTTATATAGTTATAATAATATATCCATATTTATACACATAATTTTTAATGTTATATTTAAAAATTGATAGTTTGTTATCTGTATGTATTTATATAGATAATATTAATAGGTTTGATATATATATATATATATATATATATATATATATATATATATATATATATATATATATATATATATATATATATATATATATATATATATATATCGTTATGTGAAAATTTTAATATAATCATAGTATTTGTAACAAGTATATTTTATGTACAAAATATTTATCTGTTTAAAAGGTAGTTTTTGATATTAATAATGATAATATTAATAATCATGTTACTTAATAATAATACTTATATTGATAATAATATTAGTATTAACAATAATGATAAGTGTAATAATAACAATAATAATGATAATAATCATAATAATAATAATAATAATAATAATAATAATAATAATAATAATAATAATAATAATAATAATAATAATAATAATAATAATAATAATACTTTAATGATAAAATTAATAATAATAGATATATTAGTAATACTTATAAGACTAATAATAATAATAATGGTTATAATACTCATAATTATGGTAATACTAATAATAATACTTATAATACCAATAATAACAATAAAAATAATAAAAATAATAATAGTAATAATAATAGAAATAATAAAATAGCTACCTCAATGTATCAAGCCTTAAAAAAAATAAATGTCACTGCCAAGGCTTGAACCTGCGACCTCTCGAAACCCAACAATAACTTAACCCATTCCGCTGTTTCTACTTTCTTGTTATAATATGCAACCCATATATATTTAACCTATTTTCTATCTCGTCCCAGTTTATTCATGGCCCAACAACAAACAATTACGGCCCAACATAGAAAACAACACTCGGCCCAACTCACTGAATTCGTGGCCCATTCGTAATTTAATAAACCTGGCCAGAAATGTTCGGTGGTCTCTTGATTCCCTTTTGGGCTTCGACCAAACTGAGTCACACAAATAGAATGTGTACCTGTATGTATATTGGATTCTCTTATCTTGCCCCACTCATTTCTTTTTTAAAAAAAAAACTTTAAACCGTGTGGAATCCAAAAGCACTTGTCGACCATTATGTAACAATTAGTACCACTTGCATAACTTTTTTTTATTCACTATATATCCATTATCAATTCAAGTGGGGGTCTTTTAGATCATAAAGTGTCGATGTAACTCCTTCGGTGGACTCCACGTTACAAGGTTAAAGGGAAATAATTTGACACGTCCTTGATTAAACAACCCATTTGTCGGTCATGAATATCCAACGGGTCCCAATTGATAATTTGATGTAGCTCTTATTAATATCCTATATCTAAGTTGACAAATAAACGTATTATAAAAACTCTCGTTCGTTGGTTTACTAAGAGAAGGAAAACGAAATAACAGGATGGTGGGTGTTCGATTGTAATAGGAAACAAGAAAGAAGAACGGCTATTGTAGCAGCCTTTATGTTGTGAGGGGAAAATATATTGGTGGTTCGTGATTTGAAAAAAATTCAAGACATGGAGGTTAATTTGGTTGTTCTGATTAAATTCTGAAAACATAAGGTAGCAGTAATAAGTGGGGTTCATGGTAGTGTAGGAGACGGTTTGTGGGTTTGGTGGTGATTGTTCCTGGGTGGTTACGAAAAATATATCTAGAGAGAGAGAAGGAGATAGGTGACGATTTGTTGTGGTGTATTGAAGTGTGCTTATAGCGAATAATAGCAACAGCACGGGAAGTGACAACGTGGTTTGATGTTGAGCTAAGGTGGGTTGTTCAAGGTTGCAGGTGGTTCTCGATGGTTTGTTATTGTGGTTTCGAAAGATGGTGACGATCGTCAATCCTTCATAAAGTTGATGGTTTAGTGGTGGTGTTCAAGTGGTGAACAAAAATAAAAATAGTATGCAAAAATGACAGTTTCACGATGGTAATGGTGGTCGAAGGTGGCGGTTATCAAATAAGGAGAAGAAGAGGAAAGAGGTTTGATTGTTCCCTTTAACAACTTAAGATGAGTGATTGTTATGTTGATAGGGAGGGTCGACAGTTAATATTCTAACCAAAATGAAGAAAACAAAAGAATATAAAAGCATAAAGAGATGGGAAACAGATTCGTACAATTTATGATCTTGATATCTGACACATTTTGTTTTGTATCTTTGAATGGAGATCGATATGAATCAGAATATAGTACCAATCATGAGCAGAAGATGAAGAATTTTGTAAAAGTTGAGTGTGATGGGAAACAGAATACGTAATTGTGTAATTTCTCTTTGTATATGACTGTATTTAATTATAACTATATCTGTATTTATATATTTTTATATATGAAATCTGTATATATCAATATGATATATCTATATATCTGTTTATTTAGTTATATCAGTATTTTACATGAGCTATAATATTATTTATAATACAACTTTAATATTGAACATTAATATTAATAATAATAATAACAAAACTGATAATAATAATAATAATAATTAATAGAGAAAATAATAATATTAATGATATTAAGATCATAATAATACTAATAAGAATAATGACAATAATAAAATGATAATTTTAATAATCAAGTTAATAATACTTTTAATAACCCTAATAATAATTAAATTTATAATGATACTAATAATGGTCATAATAACAAAGATTATAGTTTTATTATTAGTTATAATAATAATGATATTAACATTGATAATTATAATATTAATAATAACAATAACATAACAAATCAAATGTATAAATTTTTGTTTATAATTTGTAGTAATATTAATAGTACTGATAATAATGTTTATAATAATAATATAACAACTAGAATTAACTTGCATTTATATTTTGCATATTAATATTACAATTTATCAATTATGTAAGATTTATTGATTGTATAATATAAAATTTAACATTTATACACTATATATATATATATGTAGACTCATTGTAATAACAACTTAATTACTTTGTATATTTCTTTTCATTTTCAATTCAAATGATTAAATTGTATTTTATTAATTCTCATTATCACATATTCTTTTATTTATGTTTATATATATATATATATATATATATATATATATATATATATATATATATATATATATATATATATATATATATATATATATATATATATATATTATTAACAATAATTTGTTCGTGAATTGTCGGTAATGGTCGAAGGTTAAAATAAATACATGGACAAAGTTCAAAATTTTAAGACTTAACATTACAGACTTTGCTTATCGTGTCGGAAACATATAAAGATTAAGTTTAAATTTGGTCGAAAATTTTCGGGTCGTCATAGTACCTACCCGTTACAGAAATTTCGTCCTGAAATTTGAGTGAGGTAGTCATAGCTATCAATAAATATGTTTTCTTGACGAATATGAGTTGATAAATAGAGTTTTATCATCATGGAGTAATATGGATGAAACAATTTGATTATTAGAAGGGTACGAATGAAGCTATCACAAAAGAGTGAAATGAGAAATAAAGATTCGTCCTAACTTCGGACGTAGTCAGGGTTGAATTCCGGAATTCAGGGATTCAAAGAAAATATTCGAAATCTAAAAGATTTGATTCTTCGGCGAATAAGGAAATTAAGATCTTTATAATTAAATACGGTGATCTGCCTCGATTACTCTGTCTGATATTTCCATTATAAATTAAACTCTTTCATTCCATTATTCTCACCATTCCTATACTTTCTTTCTTAGTTCATAGATTCAAAAGATGGTGAAAATGCTTAATCCCGTTCTAATCCTTGATATTTTCCTAATTATCATTTCTGTCATCCTTATTTTCAATCTTCCACCAGAAATCCGTTTACTTCTATTATTACCTTGGGGTGATACTATCGTGTCTTTATATTGCTATTCGTATTAATATCCACGATTTGTAACCTCCGTGTTGTTATTAGGCTTTATATTTTCTCTTATAATTTGGAGCTCTTTGCCTTTTTATTCTCTTCTCGACCTCTAGTAAAACGAGTAATGTTCCAGAATTTGTAGGTATGAAGTTTCGAATTATCATAATATGCAAAGTAGAAAGAAAAGGTAATAGCTCGATTTGATTTGTCAAATTACGAGAATATCCAGAAAAGACCGAATCATCAATAAAATATTTTCTTGATATTTTTGAGGTTAAATAGAATACAAAAGTCGTGTAGCATGGCACATGATGACGGTATGATCTGTGAATCATCACATTCCATTAGAAACTCAGCATGACTTACTGTAATATAATCACGTTGATCAAGTGTCATTATATTATACTAACTCATGCATCAGTTCCCAACATTACTTCAATAACATTCATATTTTAAGCTCGAAAGTTTATAGAATATAGAAACTAATAATTTCTATATGATATAACACTGATAGCACTAAGAGATTAATGATTTCAGATAAGAATAGTTATGAAAATATCTTCAGAAATACGGAGGATATTTATAATGAAAGATACGATGATATCTTGGAATTTCTAATATCGAAGGATGGTGAAGAAAATTTGTCCGCGAGAGTTTGGAGTCAGAAGCAAGGTATTCGCTAAAGATTTCATCAGAAACAGAATCATCAGGATTCTTAATGTACAAGTTTAGTCCTTGTGATTTGTTCAGAGACTCCTTTGTAGTTTGCTCAATCAGTTTTTCAGTTTCAAATTTTTTCTGAGCTTTACCAACATACAATTCTTTATCATCAACTTTTGGCTGTCGAGGTCGTTTACAGTTTTTGTTGCTTCATTCAACTTTTCAAAATTCAGAGTATTAATTCGCAGACTGGGTGCTTTTCAGAATTTCAGAATGGAAGATCATAGTTCTAAGAGATAAATGATATATGGATACATATAACTGTTGTTGTGGAGACGTTGCGAGACTCACAATATAGATTTGCTGATTTCCGATAATTGGTATGGCAATTCTTGTTACAAGATGCGGATGAGTACATGATGAGACTTCAATAGATAAATATAGTGATTTGTCGGAGAGATTTAAACCAAGGAGCGAGGAGGTTACTGGTACATCTGCTGGTAATATGGTGGAATATAAAAGGTTCCCCGGTAACAATAAAAGAGCACGCATATATATCAAGGTTATAGTAAGGCTAGTCCGACTGAAAAGTCGAAGTTGACTTGCTGGAGTTGTGACTAATTTAGCTAATTTGAAAAGGAATTGCAAAGTTATTTTTGGTAATAACAATGCCAAAGGAGTTAGCACATATAAGTGTTAGACGTTTACTCAGGTTCCGAGTGTTTTCAGGTGCATCACTATATGCATAAATCTTTCCTTCCGTAGATAAAATGCGGTTGGTTCATCCTCTCGATTGAGTTGTTTTTAAGAATTATGAAAGGTTTGAATGTAGACTATAATCGTCGAGATACAAATGAGATTTAAGATGAACTCAAGTGGCAAACTTGAAGAAATATTTAGTTTCATATGTTATAATCAATATTTTAATTCATTTTAATTGTCCAATGTTATTAGTCCACAGTCGATAGTCCACAGTTAACAGTCCAATAATTCATATATAGTTTAATATATAATATTTGAATTAATTAATACGTATCGTGACCCGTGTACATGTCTCAGACTCGATCACAACTCAAAGTATATATATTATTATAGAATTAACCTCAACCCTGTATAGCTAACTCAATCATTACTGCATATAGAGTGTCTATGGTTATTCCAAATAATATATATATATATATATATATATATATATATATATATATATATATATATATATATATATATATATATATATATATATATATATATATATATATATATATATATATATATATATATATGCGTCGATATGATATGTCAAAACATTTTAAAATGCGTAAATAATAGTATTTAAATGACGATAAATAAAGTGCGTAAAATAAATAACAGAAATTAAATGACGATAAATAAAATTGCGAGAATATAAATTGCGATAAATAAACGGCGATAAATAAATTGCGATAATAAAATGTAATAAGGAATTAACAGTTAGCTAGGAACAGTTAGCTAGGATTTTGTTAGCGTGGAATCTTAACAAAATTTCTCATAGTTAATTTGTTTGTTTCTAACAAATTTTATTTTGTCCAATGTTTTCTTCATTATGCCACTTGTTGGATTCTGATAGGTCAAAATCCAAATATGAAATTGAATGAAAATGGTTATTCTGCGGTGAACGGATACGTATATCGGTGGTTGTAAATAGGATAGTAAATGACTGTTAATAAGATTTGAAAGAATGTACAGTGTAACTTATTAATGTGAAATCTAAATATTCCTCGGGTATTACCTACCCGTTAAAATATTTTCACCATTAACAGTTTGTACAAAAGAATTTTTAATTACAACCTTTATGAAAACATATATACATATATATTTTCTTCAGATGTAATCATGGATTTAATGAGTTAATATGATATTAATCTCATTTGATTTACCGTTAGAACTAGAGTACATAATCTCTAAAACATTAGGGATTACATAATCATCATGAAGAACGAAGATGTAGAACGATGATTATACTCGAGGTACAGAATGAGATGTTTAGGCATGTGATGTTGAAGCTTGGGTTGTTGGTGGTACTGGTATTGATATTGGTGATACTGTTGGTGCCGGTGATGTTGTTGAAGCTGGTACGTTTTGCACTATATTTTGCAAGGCTATAACTTGGGCGCGAAGCTCGTTGACTTCTTCTATTATACCATGATTATTGTCGGTTCGGACGAGCGGATGAATGAGGTTTACAATCTGAGATAGTATATGATCGTGACGAGATACTCTGGAAATGAGAGAGAAAATGGTGTCTCGAACAGGTTCGCCGGTAAACGCTTCAGGTTCATTGTCAAGAGGTGAATTCGGTTGGTGGAAGGGATCGCCTTCTTCGCGTCTCCATTGATTAAGTTGACTACAAATCCATCAGATGAATTGGGGATGGCTGATTGATTGATTGATTCATTCTGGTGACACCGCTTTCAGAGCTTAGGTAAATATCCATGTCGGAATAGCTATCGAAATCTGAGGGACTCGAACTGGTTGAGGGATTCATCTTGTACGATCAGATGAAGGATTTTTGATAAGAAATAGATTATAGAATGTAGATTAGTACCCTGCAATACATAATTTACATATGCATATATAATACTAAAATCTCATAAGTTACATAGGAATCTACGGAAGCTGTCAGGTAAAGGTAACAATAATAGATACGCTAAGATATGAATTTATCTATACACTGTCTATGCAATAGAGGCAGTAAGACGTGTCTAGACTTTAAGGATGATAAGCAAATAATTTTTGACATTAAATGATAAGTAAAACTTTTGACATGCGGACACGATCGAAGTCCAGACCCACTAATGCATCTAAACAACTATCAGTTAGCACACTAATGCAAGACCTGGTTCGCTAAGACCACTGCTCTAATACCACATGTAAAGACCCGTCCTAATCCATAAGAATGAATACAATAACATATGATTACATCGCTAGGTATTTGACCTCTATATGATACATTTTACAAACATTGCATTCGTTTTAAAAGTCAAACTTTCATTACATCGAAAGTGGACAGGCATGCATACCATTTCATAATATCTATCTATAAATGATCTAATCTGTCATTTACTTAATCATAATCTTTACTAAACTCAACGACTTGAATGCAACGTCTTTTGAAATATGCCATGAATGATTCCACGTAATATCTTTAAAATGAGCTAATGCACAGCGGAAGATTTCTTTAATACCTGAGAATAAACATGCTTTAAAGTGTCAACCAAAAGGTTGGTGAGTTAATTAGTTTATCATAATCATTCATTTTCATCATTTTAATAGACTACAAGAATTTCATTTCCAGTTCTCATAAATATACGTCCCATGCATAGAGACAAAAATCATTCATATGGTGAACACCTGGTAACCGACATTAACAAGATGCATATAAGAATATCCCCTATCATTTCGGGAAATCCTTCGGACATGATAAAAATGAATTCGAAGTACTAAAGCATCCGATACTTTGGATGGGGTTCGTTAGGTCCAATAGATCTATCTTTAGGATTCGCATCAATTAGTAGATCGGTTTACTAATTCTTAGGTTACCACGTAAAAGGGGCATATTCTGAAATGCCCCGTTCATATACAATATAAACGATTCACAATAGTTGATTACATCTCGAGGTAATTGACCTCTATATGATACATTTTACAAACATTGCATTCGTTTTTAAAAGACACACTTTCTTTACATCGAAAGTTGACGGCATGCATACCATTTCATAATATATCCAACTATAATTGACTTAATGATAATCTTGAAGAACTCAACGACTCGAATGCAACGTCTTTTGAAATATGTCATGAATGACTCCAAGTAATATCTTTAAATGAGCAAATGCACAACGGAAGTTTTATTTCATACCTGAGAATAAATATGCTTTAAAGTGTCAACCAAAAGGTTGGTGAGTTCATTAGTTTATCATAAAACAATAAAATTCATCATTTTGATAGACCACAAGATTTAAATCCTGCATGGTACAAATGGGCCTGAATCCTATACCCACCTGTAATGTACATGCGATATCTTTTAAATACAGTACACCTTTCTCGTGTACGAAATCATCTTTCAAAAATCTTAGTAACCGTACACATATCTTGTGCACAAAAATAACATACACATAACCTGTCTATAAAATCATTCTCTCGATACATAACATTCACTTTTCATTTCTTTCATAGCTTTGCTTGGTAACCGACCTTAACATATAATCCGCATAATAATATCCCCAAAACAGAACATCTCGTCTGTATAATAATAATATAAACTTCAAAGTACTAAACACCACGTCCACTAGCCCTTCCGTCTAGTGAACATTCTGGGTGGGGGTGTTAAACCCGGTAGCTACCTTTAGGATTCGCGTCAATTAGGCGTGCACTAATTCTCAAAATTAGTGATGTTCCCTAATTCTTAGGTTACCAAGCAATAATAATCAGGGGAAAAAAATTCATATCAATTGTTGCAATTATCACGTCCACATAATTAAATGGTGGCAATTATCACGTACACATAATTCATTCGAGGAATGTTTTGCTTGTGTCTATCTCGTTAAACATTTATAAAAGCATTTCATGTATTCGCAGTTCAAAATGTATTTCGAAAGCATTTAATAAAGCAGTTGTAAAAGTAGCGCATGTATTCTCAGTCCCAAAAATGTAAAGAGTAAAAGGGAATCAAATGAACTCACGCATATAAATATTATAAAACAGTTAATAAAGCATTTGCATGTATTCTCAGCCCAAAAATGTAAGGGTAAAAAGGGCAAATGAAACTCACCATATTGTATTTTGTAGTAAAAATACATATGACTAAACTGAACAATGCAGGGTTGGCCTCGAATTCACGAACCTATATTAGTTTTGTATATATTAAAACATATATTGAATATGTAATGGCATTCAGACTGGGTTACATATGTTAAATATATTACTTATTTAAAAGAGTAATGTATTTATTATTTTCAATGTTATATATCTACATAAGTTATTTTTATATTAAAACAGTAAGTTAGATATACTTATGATATATGTAATAAACATATTTTTATATAAATATATTTTGTTTGTAAAAATAATAATCTTAATAATAATAAATTAATTTGTAATAACAATAGTAATACTTATAATAATAATAGTTTTTTAAAAAAAATTTAATAATAAAAAAATACTAATAATAATAACTATAAAAATAATGATTTTTATAATAATAATACTAATTTTTATGATAATAATAATAATGATAATAATAATAATAATAATGGAAGACTACCTCAAAAGTTTCCCCAAAAAGAATATCAAGACAGGGCACGAACCCACGACCTCTCGCTTAACTAAAAACCCCTTAACCATTCTTCTGACAACTTCTTTTCTGATTGAAACCCAAGTCATAAATATATATCTATAGCTGTCTGATTTCATCTTCTTCATTTTCTAAAAATAAAATGCCACAGGCAAGGATTGAACCTGTGACCTCTCGGCTCAACACACAACCCCTTAAACCATTTCTTTGCTGATTGCATTTCTGTTTTATGCCACCGAATAAATCATATAACCAATCTAACCATTTGTTTCATCTCCTTCATCAAATTATCATCACCTATAATCTAATGTAACTTAATTAACATGATATCATCATCATTCACAGATCATATTCTTAATCTAACATCATCTTTAGCAGAGAATCATCATTGTATGCATATCATCATTATTATTATCTCATGATCATCGTTACCTTGATAACTGAGATCGAGTTTGTCCCCGGTTAAAAAAAAATAAAAAATACATCCATCACTGTTTCATAGATTTAATCCTCATCTAATCTAAATCTAAATCATCATCAACATTCGTAATTCTATAACATGTTCTAGCATAATTATTAGAATCAAAATCACCACTTTATATCATTACCCACATAAAATCATAACCATCAATATTATTATCACAATCGTATCATTATCATGACACCATGATCATTTACCCTATTAATCTTCGCGTTTTAACCTTTAAAGAGCAGACACGCAGTAACCCATTTTGCCCCAACTGAAAACCTTGGCCCAACAACACTTAATTGACCTAATCTATGATTAATTCAAGCCCACGATGCAAAAAGGTTTTCGATGCTCAGTTAATACCCAGAAGTAACAACAGAAGTCGACAGAATTTTTAAAGAGGGTTTCGTTTATATATTTTTTTATCAAGTGGGGTTCGATTTGGAGAAACAGGAATAAACATAAATTAGTGGTAACAGGCTGGCTTACCTTTATCATATTTTTAATATCCTCACTCGTCTTTCACTTGTTTGGAAAGTAGCGAAGAAAAACAAGGAATAATAATAGCAGGTGAAAGGCTTCTGGTTATCGTGATTCCTATTAGCCAACTAATCAGATTTAAGAATAAAGTAATAGAAGTAGTTTACACGGAAGGATCAAGAAAAAAAAGTGGTTGTGATAAATGGGTTTCCTTGGTGGTGGTCATGGTGAATGTGTCTATTATGGGTTTGTTTCTCCCAGCTGTAAAATACAGTTGCTAAGTGGCGGTTGAGGGTTGATCTTGAGCTGAAACGAAATCGGCAACGTAATAGGAAAAATGGTGGAGGGTGGCGGTGGAGTGGTTGTGGTGGTGATTGACGTTGTCTCATAATGGTGGTGGGGTTATTGTGATCTCGAATGACTCAGAAGAGGAACAAGATATCATAAGCTTGTAAATTGATAGTTGGTAGTGACGACGTAAAAGAAGATGGTTTAATACATAACTTTGCTAATATAATCAATTTATGTTTCAATTGAATTCAATAGCTATATTATTTCGTACAAAAAAAATATAAAAAAATAAAAGGCGATATAGATTGTTAACAGAATTTGGATTGTTTTGGTTGTGATTTCATCAATTAGAATCAGACAGTACCAATCTAAAACAGTTTGACAAGGATATAAAGCTGCATTTGATTCTAATTTTTGTAAGAAATCGTATGACTTTATTAATATGAATATTTAATAATTATTTTAATAATAATAATAATAATATTAATAATAATAGTAATAATAATAATATTAATAATGATCTTAATCAATAAAATGATAATATATTATTAATGATAATAATAATAAAATTTGTGTTATTTTCTAATAACTATAATAATAATTATAATAATTTTTAATAATTATAATGATTTCTTAATAATAATAATAATAATACTATCTAATAATAGTATTACAAATAATAATTAAAATCTAACAAGTTACATGTATCAATCTTATATTAAAAACAATAATATTTATAATACTGATGTTAATATTAATATTATTATTAATGTTAATAACACTAATGAAAGTAATAATAATAATAATAATAATAACTTATATTATAACTTGAAATTAATACTAATATTACATATTATTAATTATGTATCATTTAAAAAATATAATAACATATAATATTTATATATCTTTCATATATATTATTCAATATATATATATATATATATATATATATATATATATATATATATATATATATATATATATATATCAGAATAATTATTTATAGGATTCATACACATTTATATATAGCTTTATTATAATAACTAATTTATTATCTTGTATATTATTTTACATACTTAACCTTACTGACCTGTTGTACTTTATTATTTTGAATCACTATATATACTTTTGTTTATAATCATTTATATACATATATACTTATATATATATATATATATATATATATATATATATATATATATATATATACATTCTTACTTACACACAATTGTTCGTGAATCATCAAGAGCAGTCGAAGGTTCAATTATTTACATGAATATAGTTTAAATTGTTTTGTGACTCAACATTACAGACTTTACTTATCGTGTAGAGATCATATGAAATTAAGTTAAAATTTGGTTGGAAATTCCCGGGTCGTCACATATTCGGCTTCGATCATTCACCCATATAATGTAGTTTCAATTACTTGTGTCTATTTCGTAAAACTTTTATAAAAATTGCGCATGTATTCTCAGCCCAAAAATATAAAGGGTAAAAAGGCAAATGAAACTCACAGTACAATATTTTGTAGTAAAAATATTCATACGACGATACTGAACAATGCAGGGTTGGCCTCGAATTCACGAACCTATATCATTTGTATATATATATTAAAACATATAATCATAACTGAACAATTTAATTATTATATCTTTAATTTATATATTATGTATGTTTAATTTGTGTATATATTCATGATGGTTAATATTTATATAGTTATAATAATATATCCATATTTATACACATAATTGTTTAATGTTATATTTAAAAATAGATAGTTTGTTATCTGTATGTATTTATATAGATAATATTAATAGGTTTGATATATATATCGTATGTGAAAATTTTAATATAATCATAGTATTTGTAACTAGTATATTTTATGTACAAAATATTTATCTGTTTAAAAGGTAGTTTTTGATATTAATAATGATAATATTAATAATTATGTTACTTAATAATAATACTTATATTGATAATAATATTAGTATTAACAATAACGATAAGTGTAATAATAACAATAATAATCATAATAATCATAATAATAATAATAATAATAATAATAATAATAATAATAATAATAATAATAATAATAATAATAATAATAATAATAATAATAATACTTTAATGATAAAATTAATAATAATAAATATATTAGTAATACTTATAAGACTAATAATAATAATAATGGTTATAATACTCATAATTATAGTAATACTAATAATAATACTTATAATACCAATAATAACAATAAAAATAATAAAAATAATAATAGTAATAATAATAGAAATAATAAAATAGCTACCTCAATGTATCAAGCCTTAAAAAAATAAACGTCACTACCAAGGCTTGAACCTGTGACCTCTCAAAACCCAACAACAACTTAACCCATTCCGCTGTTTCTACTTTCTTGTTATAATATGCAACCCATATATATTTAACCTATTTTCTATGTCGTCCCAGTTTATTCATGGCCCAACAACAAACAATTACGGCCCAACATAGAAAACAACACTCAGCCCAACTGATTGAATTCGTGGCCCATTCGTAATTTAATAAACCTGGCCAGAAATATTCGGTGGTCTCTTGATTCCCTTCTGGGCTTCGACCAAACTGAGTCACATAAACCGAATGTGTACATGTATGTATATTGGATTCTCTTATCTTGCCCCACTCATTTCTTTTTAAAAAAAAAAATTAAACCGTGTGGAATCCAAAAGCACTCGTCGAGCATTATGTAAAAATTAGTACCACTTGCATAACTTTTTTTTTATTCACTATATATCCACTATCAATTCAAGTGGGGGTCTTTTGGATCATAAAGTGTCGGTGTAACTCTTTCGGTGGACTCTACGTTAAAAGGTTAAAGGGAAATAATTTGGCACGTCCTTGATTAAACAACCCATTTGTCGGTCATGAATATCCAACGGGTCCCAATTGATAATTTTATGTAGCTCTTATTAATATCCAACGGTCATGAATATCCAACGGGTCCCAATTGTAACAAGAAACAAGAAAGAAGAACGGCTGTTGTAGCAGCCTTTATGTCATGAGGGGAAAATATATTGGTGGTTCGTGATTTGAAAAAAAATTCAAGACATGGAGGTTAATTTGGTTGTTCTGATTAAATTCCGAAAACAGAAGGTAGCAGTAACAAGTGGGGTTCATGGTGGTGTAGGAGACGGTTTGTGGGTTTGGTGGTGATTGTTCCTGGGTGGTTACGAAAAATATATCTAGAGAGAGAGTAGAGAGAGAGAAGGAGATAGGTGACAGTTTGTTGTGGTGTATTGAAGTGTGTTTATAGCGAATAATAGCAACAACACAGGAATTGACAACGTGGTTTGATGTTGAGCTAAGGTGGGTTGTTCAAGGTTGCAGGTGGTTCTCGATGGTTTATTATTGTGGTTTCGAAAGATGGTGACGATCGTCAATCCTTCATAAAGTTGATGGTTTGGTGGTGGTGTTCAAGTGGTGAACAAAAATAAAAATAGAAAATAAATAGTATGCAAAAATGACAGTTTCTGGATGGTAATGGTGGTCGAAGGTGGCGGTTATCAAATAAGGAGAAGAAGAGGAAAGAGGTTCGATTGTTCCCTTTAACAACTTAAGATGAGTGATTGTTATATATATATTTATTAACAATATTTTATTCGTGAATCGTCGGTAATGGTCGAAGGTTAAAATAAATACATGGACAAAGTTCAAAATTTTAAGACTTAACATTACAGACTCTGCTTATCGTGTCGGAAACATATAAATATTAAGTTTAAATTTGGTCGGAAATTTCCGGGTCGTCACACAGACCAAGGCAGGCTATACGGCTTGCCATCCGGCTTGCCATACGGCCTGCAAGTATGTAAAATGGCATGCCATATGACCTTGGAAAACGGGCACACAAAACTGCTTTCCTGGCCATACGGCCTGCCTGCCGTATACAGGCAAATTTCAAGTCTATTAAAGGAGCGTTTGTCATCCACTTTTACACACACTTTAATTCACTTCTCTCTCTCTCTCTCTCTCTCTATCATTCTATAATATTAGTCATACTATCAAGGTTTTCGAATCCGTGCGGGAAACATAGTACCCGGAGAAGAACGCCGAAGATTGTATTAGGAGCGGTCTGGAGTTTGAAGTTGTCACTTTTGTATTTGGAACTTGTTTAATCTACTGGTACTTCTATTCTTTGTCTTTATATAATGTCTTTCATTATTATGCTTTGTAACATTATTGCCATAATTAGCGAGTAGTTATCTTTAGTGTATTCTATGATGTAGTCAGTTATAATGCTGAAATAATATTATGGTTTGTGTATGTTGTCAATATGCTTTCCGATAATGCTTTTAACTCAATCGCTTTTCCAACTAATAGAACGTAGTTATCGGCTCTGTTGAACCCTAATTCAGAGTACACTATCGGTGTTACCTCTTTCGGATACAACATAAGTTTGACGGAGGCACACTGGTTGTAGTAAGTCCACCTAGCCTTGGATTCCGACTGAGGACTCTTTCTTACTGAAACATCTAACTAGACCTATAATACATTGTCGGTCCTAGACCATGCTAGTGTAGTTACCAAGCATATAAATTTCGTACGTACAAGCTAAAGCACAACGGTTGTTGTAAGCTATACCTCTGCTAAGTAAGGCCATGGAACCCAGTCAGTGCTGATCAGTACACTTCACCATAATGCGGTCTCAAGTATTGCACCCCGCTTGAGGGATTCTTAGTTAATTAAGGAACTGTTTGTTTAAATACATAAAGGATTTGACTGTTAGGATAAGCGAACGTGTTCATGGAAGTCAAACCTGACTTCGCCATGGTGTTCTTTATGGTTGAACTCTTTTCAAGGGCCAAACTATCTTTTAAACCCAATCATTAACGAAAGCATCGAAGCACATCACCTCTATCGAATACGGCATACCCTGTATTCTATTATGCTTAAGATAGTTTAGACCTTTGTGGAATGTTAATACGTCACCTAACCGAGTCGCTCAATTGGATGAGCTGTCTGAACGTGTATGTCGGTAGTCAGACTGCACGGGCGTCAGGGGTAAGGGACGTTGCTGTCTATTCAGAATCTTCAAGCCTAACGCCACATGTCTTATGAGAGGGGTGTTAAGGACCAGTGTAATGAATACAAGGTCACTACCTATTCATGAACAGGCATTCCATAATCTTGGAAAAGTAAATGACGAAACCATAGTATGCACTTGCTTTAACCTTATCTGAATTACAAATTTTATCGTATTTACTTTATTTTACCTTATAAAATACAAAACCTAAAATTAGGTAATAAACCACTACTCCTTCACTTTAGGATTATCTTAAGCTTTAATTATGGGTTCGATTCTACTAATATCTTAAAAATTCGACCCTAGGTCATACTTACCTTACTCACCATAATAAGGAGTAGTACGATTTAGGCGCCGATAAATATAAATTTAAAAGTATTGCTTCCTCTCGCGATAGCTGATTTTGACGTCCTACGGCCTAACAACACCGCAAAAATAAAACTGTCCGTTTCGGACATATTAATGATTTACCACCAAAACACCCTTAAAATTATTTTAATTAGTTTTTAAAATTCAAAAATTAATCCCAATTCATCTGGTCTCTGCACGTGGCTCAATCTTACCCTTTCGTTCACCCACCAATTTTACTATAATTACTCCTTCCTCACTTCGGTTTCCCTTTTCCGAAACTCTCAAACTCTTTCAAGGATCTTCTTTGTGCAATCAAACCTAGGGTTTTATCAATCACTACTACAAGGTTAGTATTCAACTTCTTTCTTCTCTGTTTCTATTCTTTTATCTTACTACCATGGCCGAATCAACTAGTACGTCATCCTAAAAGGAAACGAGTAATGTAAATACAATTCAATCAAGCATGACAGAAGTATAACTAGACTAACTCTGTATAGCATACAAAAACCTTAGTCGCTTGAACCAATTGATCCTTTCTCCTGATGATAGAGCCAACAAACCGCCCTCTAAAATGATAACCTTGTACAAATTACAATTAACCATAGGAAACCTTCGTATTCCCCCATCCATATTTTTATAGAGAGTTCTTGCCCACTATGGGATAGGTCTGAGCCAAATTCACCCTTTCGGCCTGAAAATAATTATTCTTTTTGAAATGTATTACAATTGTCTAAATTGAGAACCCAGTGTAAATATTTTCCATTAGTTGTTTAGGACTCGATTAGTGAGTCAATGTTGGTATACTTTTGACTGCAAGCTAGGCAAAACTTTTATGGGTGAGAAAGAATCATCCTTGAAAAATTGGAAAGAACCCTTTTCTTTGTAAATGAAAAGGTTACTCAAGAGCCATGGGCTAGTGTTCGCCAATGGGCCAAAACTAAAATTGGTGCAACTAAAGCTATCTCATTATCAGAAAGAGATAAAACAATAGTTGAAGCATTAAAGGCATTGAAGCTTCCACAAAGGTCACTTGTTGATTTTGAAGCTATTTTGGTCCTCTGTGGCATGGGTAATAATTGGCATACTGGTTTTATGCCAAAACTGCGTTTATCATGCCATGGTAGGTTCCCTTGTAAATATGCTATGTCTTTAATGTTGCAGTGTAATATATATATATACATATATATATATATATATATATATATATATATATATATATATATATATATATATATATATATATATATATATATATATATATATATATATATATATATATACATATATATATATATATATATATATATATTCTTATGTATGCTCTTGTTTCTTGTATTTGTGTTGTGTTACGCAGAATGAGAGATGAAATTATATAACACTTTCAACAAAGCCTACTCACTGTTGAAGAAAGACCAAAAACGACTGAGGAGATTGAGGCTAAGAAGGCCAAAGATGCTGAATTTGAGTAGCAATTGAAAAGCCCTCAATAGATGGTGGAGGGCGAGGGTGGTAGTGCTGCACAACCATCAACTGTTCTGGAAATTATAGAAGTCATTCCCTCTCCTTCTAGTTCTAAAAAGACTGGTAAATGCTCTAAGCGTGCAAGAAAACGTCCAATGGGTACTGCTTCTCCACCCAAGAAACAAAGAAGTCTATATTGTTCTTGTATATTGCTATTACATGTACAGTTTGTTATTATACTTATTTGTGATGTTATTGACCAGAACTAATTCTTCAAGATGAGGATGATGATGTTGAAGTCACCGTTGATGGCAACAATTGTGACGACCCGGAAATTTCCGACTAAATTTAAACTTAATCTTTATATGTTTTCGACACGATAAGCAACGTCTGTAATATTGAGTCTCAAAAGTTTTGGAATTATATTTATGTAATCAATTACCCTGTGACTGCACTCGACGATTCACGAACATTTATGTGTATATAGATATGTATATATAATATAGTTATATTAATTGAAAACGTTAACAAAGTATTAGATGTATAATACTTTACATGAATGTATTTGTTTCAATATATTTATTGACGAAATTAAAAGATAATATCAAATGATTGAATTATCAGACACATTGTGATATGATTACGAGTCTCTGTTGTGAGGACCATGTTGATTTGAGAAATCGTTTCTTTTTAACGATATTCGGAAAATGGTAAAGTGAGTTACATGTAAGAACAAGTGTCAATTAACGAGAACTAGACAAAAGATAGTGGAGATTTATGCTTAATTTTCAAAGCATACTTTACAATATTTTCCTCGTGACTCTTGATAAGTTAAGTAATTAGCTTTCAGAATATTTAATGTAAAAGTGAAATCATGTAGAGTAAATGATTTGGAATAATGGTTATTGACCAGATAAACTCATTTAACATGTTACGTCAAAATGAGTTCATACGTTTGATTATTTATAGACTTAACCTTCCGATTCACGAACGATTGTGTGTAAATAAATATGTAAATATAAATAAATATATATATATATATATATATATATATATATATATAAATATAAATATAAGGGTTTATATAATAATTTGAATGAATAAAATACACTTTAATCAATTATAATTAAAAATGTAAAATAATATACATAATAATTAAATTACTATTAAATTGAATATATATATATATATATATATATATATATATATATATATATATATATATATATATATATATATATATACATACATACATACATGAATTCTATACATAAGTAATATTAAATATATTGATATTATATGATAAAATATTAAATATTTAATATATTATAATTGGTAAATAGGATATAATTAATAAATTGTAATATAGCTAAATTTACTTACAAGTTTGAATATAATTGTTATATTAATATTATCATCATTACTTTCAATTAGTGTTAATATTTGTAATGTTAATATTATTATTTCTAAAATAAAATATATATATGAAATTTGATATAATTGATTTGTTATATTATTAATATTTTTAATATTATTATTACCATTGTTAATATCATTATAACTAGTCGAAAATTATAATGATTAATATTAGTATTATTATTAGATAGTCACATTTAGAATCGTTGTTATTATTATTATAGATTATCAATATTATTATTATTATAAAAGTAATATAATTTAATAATATCATCATTAATAATATTAATATTAATATAACTAATAGGATAAGTATTATCATTATTATTATATATCATCATTATTATAGATTATCATTATTATTATTATAAAAATAATAAAATTTATTAATATAATCATTAATAATATAAACATTATTATAACTATTAGTATCATTATTCTAAATATTATTATTATGATAATTATAAATAATATTATTACTATTTTATTAATATTAATAATAATTCAGTATTATTATTAATGTATTTAAATTTAATAACTATTAATATTATATTTATATATAAACTAAATAAATATCAAATCTCTTATCAATCACAATCAGTTTTTAAAGTTTTTCTTCATCTCCTGCTCACGATTTTGGATTCTGTCTAATGATATTCGATTTCCATTCCATTATGCAATAAATCTGTTAGCAGTCGTAATCTACTTTTAATTTTTTTTCTATTTGTTTTATTTATTTTATTCTTCCTGTGAATCAGTCGACACAAGTGACTATAAATCAAACGAGTATCATTCATTAAATTCACAATCATTCAATTATTTATCTTCAATATCAATTACCAATACTCATTGCTGCAATTCGCAAAATTAAATAAAAATTTCAAGAAAACAGCTCGGTCTCTCTGTTCTTGTATCTTTTTACCAAAAACTCGATTTCGAATCAAATTCTAAAATGTAAAAATGCAGTTATGTTTGGAATCAATTACTCAAACTATCTAGAAATTTTCAATTTTCAATTTATCATATTGATTGTTAATTTTGAGGTCAAACTTATTTTTGTAAAAAGTCAAACAATTGTTCTTGATCAAATTCGAGTTTTCTGTTAAGATTTAGGTTTAATTGATTGTTTAGAAAGTTTGTAGGAGATAAATTCGACCTTTTTCATGTTATGATCGTGGTCTCAAACAGCCTCAATTTCAAAATCAAACTTTGAGTTCAATTTTTTTTTCGCGAGTCCAGTACCTGTTGCCATTCGAAATCACAAGCTCAACAAATGAATGGTTTCTATTTTGAATCCATGTACTAGTCAAACCTGTATATATTACTATTATGATGATTTGGGTTTTGGTCGATCGTAACTGTAATGAAGAAGATGAAGAAAAGGAACCAGAAAAATAAATGGGTTATGTATATTATGATACAGTTTAAATCAGAAAAATAGAAATGGTCGAGTGGTTGTGTGTTGGTTCGGGTTAGCGAGAGGTCTCGGGTTCGAGCCCGGCTTGGGGTAGTTTTTTTAAAAATGGCTTTTAAAGGTAGTTTCTTCTTTTTAAATTATTATTATTACTATTATTATTATTATTATTATTATTATTATTATTATTATTATTATTATTATTAATATTATTGTTATTATTATTATTGTTGTTATTATTAATTGTTATTACTACTAATTATTAGTATTACAATTTTACTAGTATTATAATTATTATAAGTATTATAACCATTAATATTATCATTAATATTAGTATTAGTATCATTTTAGACGTATTATGTGATGACCCGGAAATTTCCGACCAAATTTAAACTAAATCTTTATATACTTTCGACAAGATAAGCAAAGTCTGTTAGGTCGAGTCTCAAAAATTTTGAACTGTTTCATATATTCATTTGACCTTCGACTGTTCTCGACGATTCACGAACAAATAACTGTACATGGATACTTATATATATATATATATATATATATATATATATATATATATATATATATATATATATATATATATATATATATATATACATATATATATATATACATATATATATATATATATATATATATATATATATATACTGCTTGTAAATATATAAAATTATATTAAATCTAATTGTTTAAAAATATATAATATATTTATTTTAGTAGTTAAACTTGCTATTTAAAAATGTTAATATATAGAAAGAGAATATATGAAAAATAAATGGTTTCGAGCTTAAATAGTAAACAATTGAAATACTCGGTTGACATTTTGTTAGTATTCATATAGATCTAATACGAATTTATGAAGATTAAAAATAAAAGTTAGTCTGTAAATAGATTACGAGGATTATAGGTTTGACAAAAATATTGTTACCTTTTTAGTTTAAATTTTAGTACTCCGTACATGTTAATTGGAACAGAAAATAAATAATTAACGAATTTTTTTGATCAGGTTTCAAACAGTTAATGATTGAAATAATTAAATATATTTAAGCTAAAAAATTTGAGATTTTTAAGATCACTTTTACATACCAACTGTTTAGCAATGGACACGATATACCACTACTTGAAAATAGTTTCGGTAGTATACCACCAAATAATTGTCACAAGAGTTAAATTATATTACTGTTTTGATTATGATTGATTCCACTATCTATAATATATGTATTCATTTACTTGTGCATAAACACATACACAAACACACACCATAATATTTTATTCTTCTTGTTTACTTGAATCATAATCATCACTACAACCATCTAGCTCATTCGATCAACCATCTCCTCATCATATCCACCACCATCTACAATCGGGAACCACCATATGGGAACCACCATACACCACACTACAAATCACGACCACCATCTCAATATCTCCCTCCTGTTCCGGTTGTCTATAAACACCGACCACCACCCTCAAACCATGAAACCCATTAATAATCCACAACTTCTCGATCTAAACTCCAAATCAAACACCACCCGTGAGAACTATTACTAACTCAGATTCATGTCTTCTATTCGAAGTCAAGCTCAAATCATCATTCATATGTTATTCGATCACCTAAAGGCTGATGTATTCCTCGGTTGAAACCCAAAACCCCTTGGTAACCGTCGCTACTGCTCGACCTCTATTCATCAAGTAAGAACCCATTTTTCTCCTACTGTTAGTCGACTTCCAAACTCACAAGTAATTCATTTTGAGCTACCACTTAATAATGCCATTGTTTACTATTACTATTTTTGTTCTTGTTCGTAAACCACCACAACCAAAACCATCGAAACCACCCACCATACCCGCCATATTCCACCACTTGTATCGACTAAGTCATCCACCACTGCTGCAACCCACTTCCACCACTTCAAATCTCTCTATCTCTTCTCTATCTCTCTAACTTGATCGTGAAACAAACCATCCTAAGCTATCTGTTTTAGCATCTTCGTTGCTACTGCTATTTTTTCTATTTTGGGTGACCAAACACCGCCACTACCAGTCTGTTTACTTCTATTAAGCTGCTACTACTCCCTTTTCGACTATTTCATTTTGCTACCCTAACACCATCAAGGGCCACCACAACAACCGCTGCATATATATATATATATATATATATATATATATATATATATATATATATATATCTTTTGGTCGAATTTTAATGTTGCTTCTACACTTCTAAATATTCTTTCCCATTTCTGTTTCCATAACATAAATGATGAACTAGATTGTGATATAGATGTGGAAATAATAATGAAGGTGATAATGATTGAAAATAAAGATGGGTGTGCTATGATTAAAAATAATAATAATAATAATAATAATAATAATAATAATAATAATAATATTAATAATAATAATAATAATAATAAGGCTAATGGAAAACTGACGTGGAGAGGTTGGTGCTAACTTGCTGCTGCATTTTTTTTCTCGGTCAAGACTTAGGTGAAAAAACAAACAGCTGAAATTCTGTTGGGTTTAGATTATTTGTTGGGCTTGAGTTTTGTTTAATTGGGCCTATAAGTTTAATGAATAGATAATGAAGTCACATTAATGATTTTGGGAGGCATATATATTTATATTTCCAAACAGTCATAGCAATATAAACAGTTATATGATGATGATGATTAACAAGATGATTAGGTTATGATTAAAATAAGATGATGATGTGATACTATGATAAATAATGAAGACTATTAAATGATTCTATAATGATTAAGAGGGTGATAATGAAGTGATTATGGGATGATTGATTAAGGTATACGATCATAAGATGATGTAACAAGAAAGATGAATAAATGATGATACGGATTAAATAAAGATGATATTAATGCGTATAAATTTGATTAGGATTATGATGATATTAGTGATGGTATGGTTACACGATAATAAAATTAGGAACGAAAGGTTGATCGATTACGGTTTAATATGGGAAGAATGATGATCCGAATGATATATTGATAAAGATGATATTAAAGATGAAGATGAAATAAAAACAGGTTAAATATAAAACGGCTTATGAACATAATTAGAAAAATAGGCTAGCTCACCTGGTTTGTGGTGTTATCGGGTTAGCGGGAGGTCGCAGGTTCAAACCCGGGCTTGGACATTTTTTTAGAGCTACTCCTTTGAGGTAGTTATTACTAATACTCGTATTATTATTATTTCATCAATGTTATTATTGTTATTATTATTATTATTATTATTTATTATTGATTGTTATTAAGTAATTATTATTATTAGCAATATTAGAAATAAGATTATTGTATAATTAATATCATTATCATTATTAGTATTATCACTAAATATTATTATTATTATTATTATTATCGTTATTATTAATTTCATAAGACTACTATTAATAAAAGCATTACTATTATTATTATTATGATTAGGATTACGAATTGATGTTATAGAAGCTTTAGTTATTAGTTTAGAAATTTAACATGAAGATTTTGATTATGATTAACATAAGTATTGTTATTAATATTATCACGAGTAATGAAATTGCTATAATAATAATTATTATTATGTATTATGTATTACTATAAAAATTATTATTTTCATTATCATTATTAATAAACTTTTCATTTTTATTAAAAATTACTTTTATTATCGTTATTATAAGATGTATTATTAAAACTAACATTATTATTATCATTAATAGAATCATTAATATTATTATCACTATTATTATTTTAATCACTACTAAGATTATTTTGGTATTATTATAAATACTATTTTTAACAAACAAATGAAATATATACATAAAATATTTAATACATATAACGTAACAAAATTTATAATTTTTGTATATATAAAATGAACATATATTAATGACGAAATATATAAGTTACTAATATAAAAATTATATCAGTAATAATAATATATTTATATATAATTGTTCGACTACAAGGATATGTATTAATATATATACAAATGATATAGGTTCGTGAATCCAAGGCCAACCCTGCATTGTTCAGTTTCGTCGTATGAATATTTTTTACTACAAAATATTGGATCGTGAGTTTCATTTGCTCCCTTTTTAAATGCTTTTGAAATATATATTTTTGGGACTGAGAAAACATGCGCTGCTTTTATAACTGTTTTACAAAATAGACACAAGTACTGAAACTACATTTTATGGTTGAATTATTATACCGGATATCACCCTTTTTAGCTTGGTAGCCTAAGAATTAGGGAACATACCCCCTAATTGACGCGAATCTTAAAGATAGATCTATTAGGCCTAACAAACCCCATCCAGGTTATGGATGCTTTAGTACTTCGATTTTTATATACAGATGAGTGTACCTGTATATTTGGGGATATTCTAGATGCATTTGTTAATGTCGGTTACCAGGTGTTCACCATATGAATGAATTTTAATTCGCAGGTTATGCGTACTATTTTATTACACAGGTTATGTGTAATATAAAAATGAAATCTTGTGGTCTATTAAAATTATGAAAATGAAAGATTATGATAAACCTATGAACTCACCAACCTTTTGGTTGACGCTTGTAAGCATGTTTATTCTCAAGTAGGAAAGAAATCATCCGCTGTGCATTTGCTCATATTAAAAGGAGTCGTTCATGGAATATTTAAGTCAGTACCTCGCAATGGGACCAAATTGAAATGTCCCGTTCTTATTGATTAAAAACGTTCCATATTAATTGATTTCGTTGCGAGGTTTTGACCTCTATATGAGACGTTTTTCAAAGACTGCATTCATTTTAAAACAAACCATAACCTTTATTTCATCAATAAAGGTTTAAAAAGCTTTACGTAGATTATCAAATAATGATAATCTAAAATATCCTGTTTACACACGACCATTACATAATGGTTTACAATACAAATATGTTACAACAAAATAAGTTTCTTGAATGCAGTTTTTACATAATATCATACAAGCATGGACTCCAAATCTCGTCCTTATTTAAGTATGCGACAGCGGAAGCTCTTAATAATCACCTGAGAATAAACATGCTTAAAACGTCAACAAAAATATTGGTGAGTTATAGGTTTAACCTATATATATCAAATCATAATAATAGACCACAAGATTTCATATTTCAATACACATCCCATACATAGAGATAAAAATCATTCATATGGTGAACACCTGGTAACCGACATTAACAAAATGCATATATAAGAATATCCCCATCATTCCGGGACACCCTTCGGATATGATATAAATTTCGAAGTACTAAAGCATCCGGTACTTTGGATGGGGCTTGTTGGGCCCGATAGATCTATCTTTAGGATTCGCGTCAATTAGGGTGTCTGTTCCCTAATTCTTAGATTACCAGACTTAATAAAAAGGGGCATATTCGATTTCGATAATTCAACCATAGAATGTAGTTTCACGTACTTGTGTCTATTTTGTAAATCATTTATAAAACCTGCATGTATTCTCATCCCAAAAATATTAGATTTTAAAAGTGGGACTATAACTCACTTTCACAGATTTTTACTTCGTCGGGAAGTAAGACTTGGCCACTGGTTGATTCACGAACCTATAAAAATATATACATATATATCAAAGTATGTTCAAAATATATTTACAACACTTTTAATATATTTTGATGTTTTAAGTTTATTAAGTCAGCTGTCCTCGTTAGTAACCTACAACTAGTTGTCCACAGTTAGATGTACAGAAATAAATCGATAAATATTATCTTGAATCAATCCACGACCCAGTGTATACGTATCTCAGTATTGATCACAACTCAAACTATATATATTTTGGAATCAACCTCAACCCTGTATAGCTAACTCCAACATTCACATATAGAGTGTCTATGGTTGTTCCGAAATATATATAGATGTGTCGACATGATAGGTCGAAACATTGTATACGTGTCTATGGTATCTCAAGATTACATAATATACAATACAAGTTGATTAAGTTATGGTTGGAATAGATTTGTTACCAATTTTCACGTAGCTAAAATGAGAAAAATTATCCAATCTTGTTTTACCCATAACTTCTTCATTTTAAATCCGTTTTGAGTGAATCAAATTGCTATGGTTTCATATTGAACTCTATTTTATGAATCTAAACAGAAAAAGTATAGGTTTATAGTCGGAAAAATAAGTTACAAGTCGTTTTTATAAAGGTAGTCATTTCAGTCGAAAGAACGACGTCTAGATGACCATTTTAGAAAACATACTTCCACTTTGAGTTTAACCATAATTTTTGGATATAGTTTAATGTTCATAATAAAAATCATTTTCTCAGAATAACAACTTTTAAATCAAAGTTTATCATAGTTTTTAATTAACTAACCCAAAACAGCCCGCGGTGTTACTACGACGGCGTAAATCCGGTTTTACGGTGTTTTTCGTGTTTCCAGGTTTTAAATCATTAAGTTAGCATATCATATAGATATAGAACATGTGTTTAGTTGATTTTAAAAGTCAAGTTAGAAGGATTAACTTTTGTTTGCGAACAAGTTTAGGATTAACTAAACTATGTTCTAGTGATTACAAGTTTAAACCTTCGAATAAGATAGCTTTATATGTATGAATCGAATGATGTTATGAACATCATTACTACCTTAAGTTCCTTGGATAAACCTACTAGAAAAGAGAAAAATGGATCTAGCTTCAATGGATCCTTGGATGGCTCGAAGTTCTTGAAGCAGAATCATGACACGAAAACAAGTTCAAGTAAGATCATCACTTGAAATAAGATTGTTATATTTATAGAAATTGAACCAAAGTTTGAATATGATTATTACCTTGTATTAGAATTATAACCTACTGTAAGAAACAAAGATTTCTTGAGGTTGGATGATCACCTTACAAGATTGGAAGTGAGCTAGCAAACTTGAAAGTATTCTTGATTTTATGTAACTAGAACTTGTAAAATATATGAAGAACACTTAGAACTTGAAGATAGAACTTGAGAGAGATCAATTAGATGAAGAAAATTGAAGAATGAAAGTGTTTGTAGGTGTTTTTGGTCGTTGGTGTATGGATTAGATATAAAGGATATGTAATTTTGTTTTCATGTAAATAAGTCATGAATGATTACTCATGTTTTTGTAATTTTATGAGATATTTCATGCTAGTTGCCAAATGATGGTTCCCACATGTGTTAGGTGACTCACATGGGCTGCTAAGAGCTGATCATTGGAGTGTATATACCAATAGTACATACATCTAAAAGCTGTGTATTGTACGAGTACGAAAACGGGTGCATACGAGTAGAATTGTTGATGAAACTGAACGAGGATGTAATTGTAAGCATTTTTGTCAAGTAGAAGTATTTTTATAAGTGTCTTGAAGTCTTTCAAAAGTGTATGAATACATATTAAAACACTACATGTATATACATTTTGACTGAGTCGTTAAGTCATCGTTAGTCGTTACATGTAAATGTTGTTTTGAAACCTTTAGGTTAACGATCTTGTTAAATGTTGTTAACCCAATGTTTATAATATCAAAAGAGATTTTAAATTATTATATTATCATGATATTATGATGTACGAATATCTCTTAATATGATATATATACATTAAATGTCGTTACAACGATAATCGTTACATATATGTCTCGTTTCAAAATCATTAAGTTAGTAGTCTTGTTTTTACATATGTAGTTCATTGTTAATATACTTAATGATATGTTTACATATCATAATATCATGTTAACTATATATATAACCATATATATGCCATCATATAGTTTTTACAAGTTTTAACGTTCGTGAATCACCGGTCAACTTGGGTGGTCAATTGTCTATATGAAACCTATTTCAATTAATCAAGTCTTAACAAGTTTGATTGCTTAACATGTTGGAAACATTTAATCATGTAAATATCAATCTCAATTAATATATATAAACATGGAAAAGTTCGGGTCACTACAGTACCTACCCGTTAAATAAATTTCGTCCCGAAATTTTAAGCTGTTGAAGGTGTTGACGAATCTTCTGGAAATAGATGCGAGTATTTCTTCTTCATCTGATCTTCACGCTCCCAGGTGAACTCGGGTCCTCTACGAGCATTCCATCGAACCTTAACAATTGGTATCTTGTTTTGCTTAAGTCTTTTAACCTCACGATCCATTATTTCGACGGGTTCTTCGATGAATTGGAGTTTTTCGTTGATTTGGATTTCATCTAACGGAATAGTGAGATCTTCTTTAGCAAAACATTTCTTCAAATTCGAGACGTGGAAAGTGTTATGTACAGCCGAGAGTTGTTGAGGTAACTCAAGTCGGTAAGCTACTGGTCCGACACGATCAATAATCTTGAATGGTCCAATATACCTTGGATTTAATTTCCCTCGTTTACCAAATCGAACAACGCCTTTCCAAGGTGCAACTTTAAGCATGACCATCTCTCCAATTTCAAATTCTATATCTTTTCTTTTAATGTCAGCGTAGCTCTTTTGTCGACTTTGGGCGGTTTTCAACCGTTGTTGAATTTGGATGATCTTCTCGGTAGTTTCTTGTATAATCTCCGGACCCGTAATCTGTCTATCCCCCACTTCACTCCAACAAATCGGAGACCTGCACTTTCTACCATAAAGTGCTTCAAACGGCGCCATCTCAATGCTTGAATGGTAGCTGTTGTTGTAGGAAAATTCTGCTAACGGTAGATGTCGATCCCAACTGTTTCCGAAATCAATAACACATGCTCGTAGCATGTCTTCAAGCGTTTGTATCGTCCTTTCGCTCTGCCCATCAGTTTGTGGATGATAGGCAGTACTCATGTCTAGACGAGTTCCTAATGCTTGCTGTAATGTCTGCCAGAATCTTGAAATAAATCTGCCATCCCTATCAGAGATAATAGAGTTTGGTATTCCATGTCTGGAGACGACTTCCTTCAAATACAGTCGTGCTAACTTCTCCATCTTGTCATCTTCTCTTATTGGCAGGAAGTGTGATGACTTGGTGAGACGATCAACTATTACCCAAATAGTATCAAAACCACTTGCAGTCCTTGGCAATTTAGTGATGAAATCCATGGTAATGTTTTCCCATTTCCATTCCGGGATTTCGGGTTGTTGAAGTAGACCTGATGGTTTCTGATGCTCAGCTTTGACCTTAGAACACGTCAAACATTCTCCTACGTATTTAGCAACATCGGCTTTCATACCCGGCCACCAAAAATGTTTCTTGAGATCCTTGTACATCTTCCCCATTCCAGGATGTATTGAGTATCTGGTTTTATGAGCTTCTCTAAGTACCATTTCTCTCATATCTCCAAATTTTGGTACCCAAATCCTTTCAGCCCTATACCGGGTTCCGTCTTCCCGAATATTAAGATGCTTCTCCGATCCTTTGGGTATTTCATCCTTTAAATTTCCCTCTTTTAAAACTCCTTGTTGCGCCTCCTTTATTTGAGTAGTAAGGTTATTATGAATCATTATATTCATAGATTTTACTCGAATGGGTTCTCTGTCCTTCCTGCTCAAGGCATCGGCTACCACATTTGCCTTCCCCGGGTGGTAACGAATCTCAAAGTCGTAATCATTCAACAATTCAATCCACCTACGCTGCCTCATATTCAGTTGTTTCTGATTAAATATGTGTTGAAGACTTTTGTGGTCGGTATATATAATACTTTTGACCCCATATAAGTAGTGCCTCCAAGTCTTTAATGCAAAAACAACCGCGCCTAATTCCAAATCATGCGTCGTATAATTTTGCTCGTGAATCTTCAATTGTCTAGAGGCATAAGCAATCACCTTCGTTCGTTGCATTAATACACAACCGAGACCTTGCTTTGATGCGTCACAATAAATCACAAAATCATCATTCCCTTCAGGCAATGACAATATAGGTGCCGTATTTAGCTTTTTCTTCAATAACTGAAACGCTTTCTCTTGTTCATCCTTCCATTCAAATTTCTTCCCTTTATGCGTTAATGCAGTCAAGGGTTTTGCTATTCTGGAAAAGTCTTGGATGAACCTTCTGTAGTAACCAGGTAGTTCTAAAAACTGGCGTATGTGTTTCGGAGTTTTCGGGGTTTCCCACTTTTCAACAGTTTCTATCTTTGCCGGATCCACCTTAATACCTTCTTTGTTCACTATGTGACCGAGGAATTGAACTTCTTCCAACCAAAATGCACACTTTGAAAACTTAGCGTACAATTCTTCCTTCTTCAATACTTCTAACACCTTTCTCAAATGTTCACCGTGTTCTTGGTCATTCTTTGAGTAAATAAGTATGTCATCAATGAAAACAATGACAAACTTGTCAAGGTATGGTCCACACACTCGGTTCATAAGGTCTATGAACACAGCTGGTGCATTAGTTAAACCAAACGGCATGACCATAAACTCGTAATGACCGTAACGTGTTCTAAAAGCAGTCTTTGGAATATCATCTTCTTTCACCCGCATTTGATGATACCCGGAACGTAAGTCAATCTTTGAATAAACAGACGAGCCTTGTAGTTGATCAAATAAGTCGTCGATTCTCGGTAGTGGGTAGCGGTTCTTGATGGTAAGTTTTTTCAACTCTCGGTAGTCGATACACAACCTGAATGTACCATCTTTCTTCTTGACAAACAAAACAGGAGCTCCCCACGGTGATGTGCTTGGTCGAATGAAACCACGCTCTAAAAGTTCTTGTAATTGGCTTTGCAGTTCTTTCATCTCACTGGGTGCGAGTCTGTAAGGAGCACGAGCTATTGGTGCAGCTCCCGGTACAAGATCTATTTGAAATTCAACGGATCGATGTGGGGGTAGTCCCGGTAATTCTTTCGGAAATACATCGGGAAATTCTTTTGCGACGGGAACATCATTGATGCTCTTTTCTTCAGTTTGTACTTTCTCGACATGTGCTAGAACAGCATAGCAACCTTTTATTATTAGTTTTTGTGCCTTCAAATTACTAATAAGATGTAGCTTCGTGTTGCCCTTTTCTCCGTACACCATTAAGGGTTTTCCTTTTTCTCGTATAATGCGAATTGCATTTTTGTAACAAACGATCTCTGCTTTCACTTCTTTCAACCAGTCCATACCGATTATCACATCAAAACTCCCTAACTCTACTGGTATCAAGTCAATCTTAAATATTTCGCTAACCAGTTTAATTTCTCGATTCCGACATATATTATCTGCTGAAATTAATTTACCATTTGCTAATTCGAGTAAAAATTTACTATCCAAAGGCGTCAATGGACAACTTAATTTAGCACAAAAATCTCTACTCATATAGCTTCTATCCGCACCCGAATCAAATAAAACGTAAGCAGATTTATTGTCAATAAGAAACGTACCCGTAACAAGCTCCGGGTCTTCTTGTGCCTCTGCCGCATTAATATTGAAAACTCTTCCGCGGCCTTGTCCATTCGTGTTCTCCTGGTTCGGGCAATTTCTAATAATGTGGCCCGGTTTTCCACATTTATAACAAACTACATTGGCATAACTTGCTCCGACACTACTTGCTCCGCCATTACTCGTTCCGACACCATTTGTTCCTTTCGTTCTATTAACCCCTGGTTCGTAGACCTCACACTTCGCCGCGCTATGACCATTTCTTTTACACTTGTTGCAAAATTTGGTGCAGAACCCCGAGTGATTCTTTTCACACCTTTGGCATAGCTGCTTCTGATTGTTGTTGTTGTTGCGGTTATTATTGTTGTTGGGATGATTGTTGTAGTTGCTGTTGTTGTTGTTGTTGTTGTTGTTGTTGTTGTTATTGTATTGGTGATTCTTATCACCGTTTTCCTCCCACTTTCTTTTGACTTGCTTCACATTGGCCTCTTCAGCAGTCTGTTCTTTAATTCTTTCTTCAATCTGGTTCACTAGTTTGTGAGCCATTCTACATGCCTGTTGTATGGAGGCGGGCTCGTGTGAACTTATATCTTCTTGGATTCTTTCCGGTAATCCTTTCACAAACGCGTCGATCTTCTCTTCCTCATCTTCGAATGCTCCCGGACACAATAGGTACAATTCTGTGAATCGTCTTTCGTACGTGGTAATATCAAATCCTTGGGTTCGTAACCCTCTAAGTTCTGTCTTGAGCTTATTGACCTCGGTTCTGGGACGGTACTTCTCGTTCATCAAGTGCTTGAATGCTGACCACGGTAGTGCGTACGCATCGTCTTGTCCCACTTGCTCTAGATAGGTATTCCACCATGTTAACGCAGAACCTGTGAAGGTATGCGTAGCGTACTTCACTTTGTCCTCTTCAGTACACTTACTTATGGCAAACACCGATTCGACCTTCTCGGTCCACCGTTTCAATCCGATCGGTCCTTCAGTTCCATCAAATTCCAAAGGTTTGCAGGTAGTGAATTCTTTGTAGGTGCATCCTACACGATTTCCTGTACTGCTAGATCCAAGGTTATTGTTGGTATGTAGCGCAGCCTGTACTGCGGCTATGTTTGAAGCTAGAAAAATACGGAATTCCTCTTCATTCATATTCACTGTGTGTCGAGTAGTCGGTGCCATTTCCTTCAAAATAGTCAAATGGAACAAGTTAATCATACAGAATATTAAGAGTAGTTAATAGTATTTCGTAGCATAATATGAACTCATTTATAAAAGATTTTTCTTCATATTAGCGTTTTATAAGTTTAAATTCGGGTAGTACCTACCCGTTAAGTTCATACTTAGTAGCTAATATACAATTCAACTACTACAATTCTATATGAAAAACTGATTATAATAATATTTCGCGTTCAAACTTTTATACAATATTTTACAAACTTACAATACCGCTTATTTTACATAAAGCATGAAATATAGCACACAATAACTTTGATACAAGATAGTTGTGAAGATAATTCTAGCTAGTACACAAGTCGTTCAGCAAAGGCAATAAAGACACGTAATTCATACGTCCAGAAACAAGTCATGCATTCTGGTTTTACTAGGACTACTTCCCATCCTTGGTCTTGTGCAACATAACCGTTATGGCCGTTGATAAGACAGCGTGTTGTAACGTCGTCAAAGGGACGAGGGTTACGTAATGTCCAACAGTCCCGTAACAATCTAAAAACCTCATTTCTTACCCCAATTACCGACTCCGTCACTTGTGAAAACGTTTTGTTTAATAGTTGTAGCCCGATGTTCTTGTTCTCACTTTGGTGAGAAGCGAACATTACTAATCCGTAAGCATAACATGCTTCTTTATGTTGCATGTTAGCCGCTTTTTCTAAATCACGAAGTCCAATATTCGGATATATTGAGTCAAAATAATTTCTTAACCCGTTGCGTAAAATAGCATTTGGGTTCCCCGCAATATATGTGTCAAAGTAAACACATCGTAACTTATGGGTTTCCCAATGTGATATTCCCCATCTTTCAAACGAAAGTCTCTTATAAACCAAGACATTCTTGGAACATTCTTCGAATGTCTTACAAACTGATCTCGCCTTAAATAGTTGTGCCGAGGAATTCTGACCGACTCTAGACAAGATTTCATCAATCATGTCTCCGGGTAGGTCTCTTAAAATATTGGATTGTCTATCCATTTTGTGTTTTTATACTATAAAATAGACAAGAGTTAGATTCATAAAAAAATACTTATTAATACAAGCAATTTTTACATATATCATAAAGCATAAGCACACTATATTACATATATTACACCACACGAATACAACTATCTTATTCCGACTCGCTCGTTTCTTCTTCTTCGGTTTTGGTTCGTTTTGCCAGGTTTCTAGGGATATATGATGTTCCCCTAATACGAGCCGTAATTTTCCACATTGATTTAGAAAAACCTGGTGGTTTAGAGGTTCCCGGGTCATTGTTACAACTTAAGGACTTCGGGGGTTGACGATACATATAAAGGTCATCGGGGTTGGAATTAGATTTCTCTATTTTTATGCCCTTTCCCTTATTATTTTCTTTTGCCTTTTTAAATTCAGTTGGGGTAATTTCTATAACATCATCGGAATTCTCGTCGGAATCCGATTCATCGGAGAATTGGTAATCCTCCCAATATTTTGCTTCCTTGGCGGAAACACCATTGACCATAATTAACCTTGGTCGGTTGGTTGAGGATTTTCTTTTACTTAACCGTTTTATTATTTCCCCCACCGGTTCTATTTCTTCATCCGGTTCCGATTCTTCTTCCGGTTCCGATTCTTCTTCCGGTTCCGACTCTTCTTCCGGTTCCTCTTCGGGAACTTGTGAATCAGTCCACGAATCATTCCAATTTACATTTGACTCTTCATTATTATTAGGTGAGTCAATGGGACTTGTTCTAGAGGTAGACATCTATCACATAATATCAAACGCGTTAAGAGATTAATATATCACATAATATTCACATGTTAAAAATATATAGTTTCCAACAAAATTTGTTAAGCAATCATTTTTCAACTAAACACGGTCGAAGTCCAGACTCACTAATGCATCCTAACAAACTCGATAAGACACACTAATGCAAAATTCTGGTTCTCTAAGACCAACGCTCGGATACCAATTGAAATGTCCCGTTCTTATTGATTAAAAACGTTCCATATTAATTGATTTCGTTGCGAGGTTTTAACCTCTATATGAGACGTTTTTCAAAGACTGCATTCATTTTTAAACAAACCATAACCTTTATTTCATCAATAAAGGTTTAAAAAGCTTTACGTAGATTATCAAATAATGATAATCTAAAATATCCTGTTTACACACGACCATTACATAATGGTTTACAATACAAATATGTTACAACAAAATAAGTTTCTTGAATGCAGTTTTTACATAATATCATACAAGCATGGACTCCAAATCTCGTCCTTATTTAAGTATGCGACAGCGGAAGCTCTTAATAATCACCTGAGAATAAACATGCTTAAAATGTCAACAAAAATATTGGTGAGTTATAGGTTTAACCTATATATATCAAATCATAATAATAGACCACAAGATTTCATATTTCAATACACATCCCATACATAGAGATAAAAATCATTCATATGGTGAACACCTGGTAACCGACATTAACAAAATGCATATATAAGAATATCCCCATCATTCCGAGACACCCTTCGGATATGATATAAATTTCGAAGTACTAAAGCATCCGGTACTTTGGATGGGGCTTGTTGGGCCCGATAGATCTATCTTTAGGATTCGCGTCAATTAGGGTGTCTGTTCCCTAATTCTTAGATTACCAGACTTAATAAAAAGGGGCATATTCGATTTCGATAATTCAACCATAGAATGTAGTTTCACATACTTGTGTCTATTTTGTAAATCATTTATAAAACCTGCATGTATTCTCATCCCAAAAATATTAGATTTTAAAAGTGGGACTATAACTCACTTTCACAGATTTTTACTTCGTCGGGAAGTAAGACTTGGCCACTGGTTGATTCACGAACCTATAACAATATATACATATATATCAAAGTATGTTCAAAATATATTTACAACACTTTTAATATATTTTGATGTTTTAAGTTTATTAAGTCAGCTGTCCTCGTTAGTAACCTACAACTAGTTGTCCACAGTTAGATGTACAGAAATAAATCGATAAATATTATCTTGAATCAATCCACGACCCAGTGTATACGTATCTCAGTATTGATCACAACTCAAACTATATATATTTTGGAATCAACCTCAACCCTGTATAGCTAACTCCAACATTCACATATAGAGTGTCTATGGTTGTTCCGAAATATATATAGATGTGTCGACATGATAGGTCGAAACATTGTATACGTGTCTATGGTATCTCAAGATTACATAATATACAATACAAGTTGATTAAGTTATGGTTGGAATAGATTTGTTACCAATTTTCACGTAGCTAAAATGAGAAAAATTATCCAATCTTGTTTTACCCATAACTTCTTCATTTTAAATCCGTTTTGAGTGAATCAAATTGCTATGGTTTCATATTGAACTCTATTTTATGAATCTAAACAGAAAAAGTATAGGTTTATAGTCTGAAAAATAAGTTACAAGTCGTTTTTGTAAAGGTAGTCATTTCAGTCGAAAGAACGACGTCTAGATGACCATTTTAGAAAACATACTTCCACTTTGAGTTTAACCATAATTTTTGGATATAGTTTCATGTTCATAATAAAAATCATTTTCTCAGAATAACAACTTTTAAATCAAAGTTTATCATAGTTTTTAATTAACTAACCCAAAACAGCCCGCGGTGTTACTACGACGGCGTAAATCCGGTTTTACGGTGTTTTTCGTGTTTCCAGGTTTTAAATCATTAAGTTAGCATATCATATAGATATCGAACATGTGTTTAGTTGATTTTAAAAGTCAAGTTAGAAGGATTAACTTTTGTTTGCGAACAAGTTTAGGATTAACTAAACTATGTTCTAGTGATTACAAGTTTAAACCTTCGAATAAGATAGCTTTATATGTATGAATCGAATGATGTTATGAACATCATTACTACCTTAAGTTCCTTGGATAAACCTACTGGAAAAGAGAAAAATGGATCTAGCTTCAATGGATCCTTGGATGGCTCGAAGTTCTTGAAGCAGAATCATGACACGAAAACAAGTTCAAGTAAGATCATCACTTGAAATAAGATTGTTATAGTTATAGAAATTGAACCAAAGTTTGAATATGATTATTACCTTGTATTAGAATGATAACCTACTGTAAGAAACAAAGATTTCTTGAGGTTGGATGATCACCTTACAAGATTGGAAGTGAGCTAGCAAACTTGAAAGTATTCTTGATTTTATGTAACTAGAACTTGTAAAATATATGAAGAACACTTAGAACTTGAAGATAGAACTTGAGAGAGATCAATTAGATGAAGAAAATTGAAGAATGAAAGTGTTTGTAGGTGTTTTTGGTCGTTGGTGTATGGATTAGATATAAAGGATATGTAATTTTGTTTTCATGTAAATAAGTCATGAATGATTACTCATGTTTTTGTAATTTTATGAGATATTTCATGCTAGTTGCCAAATGATGGTTCCCACATGTGTTAGGTGACTCACATGGGCTGCTAAGAGCTGATCATTGGAGTGTATATACCAATAGTACATACATCTAAAAGCTGTGTATTGTACGAGTACGAATACGGGTGCATACGAGTAGAATTGTTGATGAAACTGAACGAGGATGTAATTGTAAGCATTTTTGTCAAGTAGAAGTATTTTGATAAGTTTCTTGAAGTCTTTCAAAAGTGTATGAATACATATTAAAACACTACATGTATATACATTTTAACTGAGTCGTTAAGTCATCGTTAGTCGTTACATGTAAATGTTGTTTTGAAACCTTTAGGTTAACGATCTTGTTAAATGTTGTTAACCCAATGTTTATAATATCAAAAGAGATTTTAAATTATTATATTATCATGATATTATGATGTACGAATATCTCTTAATATGATATATATACATTAAATGTCGTTACAACGATAATCGTTACATATATGTCTCGTTTCAAAATCATTAAGTTAGTAGTCTTGTTTTTACATATGTAGTTCATTGTTAATATACTTAATGATATGTTTACATATCATAATATCATGTTAACTATATATATAACCATATATATGTCATCATATAGTTTTTACAAGTTTTAACGTTCGTGAATCACCGGTCAACTTGGGTGGTCAATTGTCTATATGAAACCTATTTCAATTAATCAAGTCTTAACAAGTTTGATTGCTTAACATGTTGGAAACATTTAATCATGTAAATATCAATCTCAATTAATATATATAAACATGGAAAAGTTCGGGTCACTACACAAATGTTGATGACTTCATCCAGATGGATTAGGACGGGGTCAGACATTTGGTATCAAAGCGGTGGTCTTAGCGAACCAGGTCTTGCATTAGTGTGTCTAACTGATAGTTGTTTAGATGCATTAGTGAGTCTGAACTTCGACCGTGCCTGCATGTCAAAAGTTTTGCTTATCATTTCGTGTCGAAAATTACCTGCTTATCATTCTTAGGGAATCATTTGCTTATCATTCTTAGTCTAGATACATCTTACTGCATTGATTATATGAATAGTTTATAGACAAAATTCATATCTTAGCGTATCTGTTACTGTAAACTTTGCCTGTGTGACAACCCGGAAAATTCCAACCAAATTTAAACTTTATCTTTATATTATTCTGACACGATAAGCAAAGTTTGTTAAGTTAAATCTCAAGAATTTTAAACTGTGTTCATACATTCATTATAACCTCGACCAAATTCTGACGATTCACGAACCGTTATATATAAATAGATATGTATATATATGTATATATATATATTATAACTTGAGAATAGTAATAAAGTATTAAACGTATAATACTTTACACGAATGTATTTGTTTCAATATGTTTATCGATGGAATTAGAAGATAATATCAAATGATTGATTTATCAGATACATTGTGATATGATTATGGGTCCATGTTATGAGGTCCACTGTGATTAAGAAATCTATTCTTTTTGACAACATTCAAAAAATGGTAAAGTTATTTATAAGTAAGAACATGGAGTGTAAATAACTTAGATGTTGGATATCGACAAGTTAAGTAACTCGACATTTTTTATTAAGATGATTTCATACATTTATTTAACCTTTGGACTTTATCCCTCCCTTCACCAACAGACTGTAATTTAAAAACTTGAAACCTATTGTGAATATATATGATTCTACTTTTCTAAAACGTTTTATGATATAACGATTTCCATTATTTTAACCTTTAAACAAAATGATTCTTAAATATATTTAGTTTTGGAAAACAAAATTATCATATTTATTTGATTTAGTTTCAAACGTACAAAAACGTTTTCAATTTAAAAAAGAACTTTATTATTAAAACGTATATAACTTTTATAAATATCTAGAACCACTTTTACAACTCATTACTTAACCAGTATGATAAAGATAATGATATTAATATTTTATTTTATTAAATATATATAACGATTTAAATTAATATTATATATATTTATACGCGTATTATACGTACATAGTTTTATACTTTTACTATACTTAAACTTTACCTTTACTTTATTTTTATTTTACTTTAACTTTAATAATTCACTTTAATAATTCATACTTTAATAATTCACTTTAATAATTCAAAAATCTATTATAAATAGAATTCAATAGTTTCATTATTTCATAGAAACTTGAAAATATTTTTCTCTAAACTCTCTCAATCGATTATATATATATATATATATATATATATATATATATATATATATATATATATATATATATATTATTTCAAGATATTATTAGTATACATAAAATATTACGATGGAGTGCTTTCCGAGTGATTTCGAAATTGTTTTTCGAGCGGGATAGAGCTAAGGAAATTATGGGTTATAGCTATGGAGGTTATGGGTATGGTTCGGGAGTATTGCTCGTGAGTCAAACTAGTGTTTATCATCCTCGTTGCGTCTACGTACTTTTCCTGCAATACTGAATCTCAATATTGATACGTGAGCACTCATAACTTAACTTTTATATATTATTAATGTATCCCTGACTAGTGCACGAGTATATAGGATTATGCATGCTTATACGTTCGTTATTGTCTTTAAATAGGTTATGTCGAATCTTGAATTAAATACATATGCTAGTAAGATAAGGTATATGATATGCATGTCGTTAGAAAGCTAGCGAAAAATTGAGAACTTTTCATTTAGATATCGAATGGTTTCGATGAACGGTTCAGAAGTTATTGTCAATTGAATTTTTGTAAAAGTGATTATTATTATCGTCGTTATTATCGTCGTTATAATCTAATTATTATTATTATTATTATTATTATTATTATTATTATTATTATTATTATTATTATTATTATTATTATTATTATTATTATAATTATTATTATTATTATTATTATTATTATTATTATTATTATTATTATTATCATTGTCTTTATTAATAAAAGATATTATTGTTATTTTTATTATTATTATTATTATTATCCTTATTATCGTTAAGGTTATAATTAGTATTATTATTATTATTATCATTCAAATAATTATTAGTATTATCATTAATATTATTATTATTAGTATTAGTATAATTAAAACTAATATTAGTAACATCTAATTATTATGATTACTATTACTATTATTATTATTAATATGAACGCGATATAAAAGACGACTAAAAGCTATTAAACGAAGCGATTAGGAAATAATGAGTATGAATATCATGATAAAATTAAGATATTGTAAGATATTGATTTAAAGGAAAAAATATCGTTTTCATTATTTTACTATTATTATTATTATTAAAAGTATTATTAATATTAAAACTATCATTTTTACTAAAATTATTATTTTTAATAAAATATCATTGTTAATATGAAATATCATTATTATTATTATTATCATTTTAGTACTATTATTAATAAAAATTATCATTTTATCATTTTTAGAAAATATAATTATTGTTATTTTTGTTAGTAGAATAATAATAATTATTACAAAATAATAAAACTTTTACTTATTATTATTATTATCAATATTATTTTATCAAATAAATATGTGATACAAAGATATTTTACTACGTATAATCTAATTACATTAATCATACCTATCATATTATTTTTATGATATTAAATGAACTTTATAAATTTTATTACTTAAGATATATAAAAGTATATTTTTATTATATAAATTTTAATATAAAATTTTATTTATTAATAAAAGAACTATATTATTTACTTTAATAAAATCTGTTAAAAATATTTAAATATATAAAACGACTATATTTAAATTATATAATAATCATGTATAAATTTTGGAAAACATCTTGTCAATATGACTTTTGTTGACTTTTGCATATTTAGTCTCGAGCATTAGGATTGTGATACACTACGACTTGACCTAAATTGTTAGACAGATATTGATCAAACATATGAATATATATAATTAATATAGGTTCGTGAATCCGAGGCCAAACTTGCACTTGTTCAATGCCATCATATGCTTAATTACTACGAAATACAATATTGTGAGTTTCATTTGCTCCCTTTTTAAATGCTTTTGCAATATATATTTTTGAGACTGAGAATAAATGCACCGTGTTTATAAATGTTTGACGAAATAGACACGAGTACTTAAAACTACATTGTATGGTTGGATTATTAAACCGAATATTGCCCCTTCAAGTCTGGTAACCTAAGAATTAGGGAAATAGCCCCTAATTGACGCGAATCCTAAAGATAGATCTATGGGCCTAACAAACCCCATTCTGGAATTTGGAATGCTTTAGTACTTCGATTTAAATGGTGATTGCGATTGCCAATACTATGGCATACTTGCGAGTATGCAGGGGATATTCTATATGCATTATCTTAATGTCGGTTACCAGGTGTTCATCATACGAATGGATTTTATACACTTGCGAGTGTAATGATATTTATGAAAAATGAGGATCTTGTAGTCTATTATATAAATGGGAAATGATTGATTATGATAAACTAATGAACTCACCAACCTTTTGGTTGACACTTTAAAGCATGTTTATTCTCAGGTATTAAGGAAATCTTCCTCTGTGCATTAGCTCATTTTAAGGATATTACTTGGAGTCATTCATGGCATATTTCAAAAGACGTTGCATTCGAGTCGTTGAGTTCATTAAGATTATTATAAAGTCAATTATAGTTGGATGTATTATGAAATGGTATGCATGCCGTCAACTTTCGATGTAAAGAAAGTTTGTCTTTTGAAAATGAATGCAATGTTTGTAAAATGTATCATATAGAGGTCAAATACCTCACGATGTAATCAACTATTGTGAATCGTTTATAATGTATATGAACGGGTCCTTTCATCCTGACATATTCCGTAAATTCCTCCGTATTCTATGAAATCTTTTTTTCTATATATATAGATATTCTATGTAATTAGAATACCATCCGATAGCCGAAAATCATTTCATATCCAAAAACCCTTTACTCAATCGTACGAAATGGAACTCGCCACTAGTTCAAGTTCTTTGTAATCCGATAGCTATTCAGACATGGATGTTCACCTAAGCTCTGGAAGCAGCGTCATCAGAATGAATCAACCAATCAGCCATCCCCAATTCATCTGATAGATTCGTAGTCGACTTAATCAATGGAGACGCGAAGAAGGCGATCCCTTCCACCAACCAAATTCACCTCTTGGTGAAGAACCTGAAGCACTTACCGGCGAACCTGTTCGAAACACCATTTTCTCTCTCATTTCCAGAGTATCTCGACACAATTATATTTTATCCACAATTCTAAACCTTATTCATTCACTCGTTCCGACCACCAATCATCCCGGAATAATAGAAGAAGTTAACGAACTTCACGCTCGAGTAATTAATTTGGGAAACATGGTGCAAAACGTACCAGCTTCAGCAACATCACCGACACCAACAGTACCACCAACAACCCAAGTTTTAACATCACACACCTCAAAATCCCAATCTGTATCTCGAGCATAATCATCGTTCTACATGACGTTCTACATCATTTATCTTCGTTCGACATGACGATTATGTAATCTCTAATGTTTTAGAGATTATATATTCTTGTTCTAACGGTAAATCAAATGAGTCTAATATCATATTGACTCATTAAATTCATGATTACATCTGAAGAAAATATATATGTATATATATTTTCATAAAGGTTGTAATTTAAAATTCTTTTGTACAAACTGTTAATGGTGAAAATATTTTAACGGGTAGGTAATACCCGAGAAAATATTTATATTTCACATTAATAAGTTACACTGTACATTCTTCGAATCTGATTCAACAGTCAATTACTATCCTACTTACATCCACAGATAAACGAATTCGTTCACCACAGAATAACCATTTTCATTCAATTTCATATTTGGATTTTGACTTATCAGAATCTAACAAGTGGCATAATGAAGAAAATATTGGACAAAATAAAATTTGTTAGAAACAAACAAATTAACTATGAGAAATTTTGTTAAGAATCCACGCTAACAAAATCCTAGCTAACTGTTCCTAGCTAACTGTTAATTCTTTATTACATTTATTTATCGCAATTTATTTATCGCAATTTTAATCCTCGCAATTTTATTTATCGTCATTTAATTTCTGTTATTTATTTTACACATTTATTTATCGTCATTTAAATACTGTTATTTACGCATTTTAAATATCGGGACACGTATACAAGGTTTTGACATATCATATCGACGCATCTATATATATTATTTGGAATAACCATAGATACTCTATATGCGGTAATGTTCGAGTTAGCTATACAGGGTTGAGGTTGATTCTAAAATAATATATATACTTTGAGTTGTGATCGAGTCTGAGACATGTATACAATGGGTCACGATATGTATTAATTAATTCGAATATTATATATTATACTATATATATGAATTATTAAACTACTAACTGTGGACTACTAACTGTGGACTAATAACATTGGACGATTAAAATGAATTAAAATATTGATTATAACATATGAAACTAAACATTTCTTCAAGTTTGCCACTTGATTTCTTCTTAAACCTCATTTGTATCTTGACGATTACAATCTGCGTTCAAACCTTTCATGATTCTTGAAAACTTCTCAATCGAGAGGATGAACCAACCGCACTTCATCTACGGAAGAAAAGAATGATGCATATAGTTATACACCTAAAAACACTTGGAACCTGAGTAAACGTTTAACACGTATCTGTGCTAACTCCTTTGGGATTGTTATTGAGATGACCCGTCCTAATCCAGCTGGACGAATACATTACATTTGGTTACATCGCGAGGTACCTGACCTCTATATGATACATTTTACAAACATTGCATTCGTTTTTAAAAGACAAACTTTCATTACATCAAAAGTTGACGGCATGCATACCATTTCATAATATATCCATCTATAAATGACTTAATAATATTCTTGATGAACTCAATGACTCGAATGCAACATCTTTTGAAATATGTCATGAATGACTCCAAGTAATATTTCTAAAATTAGCAAATGCACAGCGGAAGATTTCTTTCATATCTGAGAATAAACATGCTTTAAAGTGTCAACTAAAAGGTTGGTGAGTTCATTAGTTTATCATAAACATTCATTTTCATCATTTTATTATACTACAAGATTTCATATATTTAATTGTACACGTAACCCGAGTACAAAATAACACGCGTAACCCGCGAATTAAAAATCATTCATATGGTGAACGCTTGATAACTGACTTAACTTTAATGTACAGAATATCCCTAATTAGAACCTCTCGTCTGTATAATAATAATAATCTTGAAATACTAAATCATCCATACCTCGGATGGGACTTGTCGAGGTCCATAGATCTATCTTTAGGATTTGCGTCAATTAGGGGCCATACCCGTTTCCTAATTATCAGGTTACCAAGCTAAAAAGGGGTGATATTCAATATTCATAATCCATCCATAGAATGTAGTTTTTGATCACTTGTGTCTATTTCGTAAAACATCAGTAAAATCTACGCATGTATTCTCAGTCTCAAAAATATATATAAAAAGGGAGTAATGAAACTCACGATACGATATTTTGTAGTAAAAATATGCATACGACGACTAAACAATGCATGGTTGGCCTCGGATTCACGAACCTATATCAGTTTTATATACCAAATAATATTATAAACATATAATGGTAATAAATCAAGTATTATAATATATATATATATATATATATATATATATATATATATATATATATATATATATATATATATATAATAGTTATAGTTATAAAAATAATTATAGAAATCTTATATATATATATATATATATATATATATATATATATATATATATATATATATATATATATATATATAATAGTTATAGTTATAAAAATAATTATAGAAATCTTATACTTGCTATATATTTATTAATATCATTTATTAATTTTTTTTAAAGCAGGTTTTAATATTAGTACTTATTAATGTATTTTAACTAATATATTTTATAATTTATCATTTATTATAATATATTATAATTTTAGTTATAATTATATGTTAATATAATATATTAAATTTATATTTGTATTATAAATTTTATATTAGTATGTATATGTAATATATAGATACTTATATACATAATATATTTAATGTTTGTCATAATATATTAAAAATATAATAATATGTATTTTTAAGAAAATTATAATATATGTAATAAATATATTTCTTTATATAAATTTCATATGATCTAGTAATTTTAATAATAATAACCTTAATAATGATAATACTAATGATAATAATAATAATGATATTTATCATAATGATCATAATGATAATAACAATAATACTTATTTTTATAATTATAATAACTATAATAATAATAATTTTAATAATGATAATAAAAATGATAATACTTATAGTAATAATAATAATCTGATAAAATTAATGATATTATAATTCTAACAATAATGATAATAATAATAATATTAATTGTATAATAATAATAATAATAATTACCTTAATCAATAATAACAATAATTAATAATAATAATAATAATAATAATAAGACAATAATAATAATAAAAATTAGAAGTTCTACCTCAAAAGAAATAGGCTAAAAATAATGCCCCAGTCCGGGTGTAGTGACCCGAACTTTTCCATAATTATATATTAAATGAAATTGATATTTACATGATTAAATATTTCTAACATGTTAAGCAATCAAACTTGTTAAGACTTGATTATTTGAAATGAGTTTCATGTAGATAATTGACCACCCAGTTTGCTTGATGATTCACGAACGTCAAAACTTGTGATAATTATATAATCGTTTATTTTTTTATGATGTAAGTTTTTATTTTATGCATATATATATATATATATATATATATATATATATATATATATATAAGAAGAAATACAATTAAATTCAAGATGTACAAGTAAAACACTATTTGCTACAGTAAAACACTATTTACTACAGTAAAATACTATTTGCTACAATTTGCTCGTATTCAATCCGTATTCGTACTCGTACAATACACAGCCTCTAGACGTATATACACTTCAATGATCAGCTCTTAGCAGCCTTAATGAGTCACCTAAACATGTGGGAACCATCATTTGGCAACTAGCATGAAATATCTAACAAAAATACAAACTAATGGAACCTTATATTCAAGGGTAGGATCACGTTTTTCTTCACCAACCATAACACTTTCATTTTTCAACTTTCATGCATCAAACTTATCTCTCTCTTGATGTTCTAAGTGTTCTTCATCACCTTCATCAAAATCTAGCTCAATCTTACTCATAAATCCTAACCAAGATCAACTTACAAAACAACTACTCAAGAACACACCAAAAACACTTTCAAGTTTACTAGCTTACTTCCAATCTTGCAAATTCATTTTAAGTGATCATCTAAGAAATCTTTCTTATTTACAGTAAGATATCTTTCTAATTCAAGGTAATACTCATATTCAAACTTTGATTCAATTTCTATAACTATAACAATCTTATTTCGAGTGGAAATCTTACTTGAACTTGTTTTCGTGTCATGATTCTGCTTCAAGAACTTTCAAGCCATCCAAGGATCCTTTGAAGCTAGATCTATATTTCTCATTTCTAGGAGGTTTACCTACTAAAATTAAGGTAGTAATGATGTTCATAACATCATTCGATTCATACGTATAAAACCATCTTATTCGAAGATTTAAACTTGTAATCACTAGAACATAGTTTAGTTAATTCTAAACTTGTTCGCAAATAAAGTTAACCCCCCTAACTTGACTTTTAAAATTAACTAAACACATGTTCCATATCTATATAATATGCTACTTAATGATTTAAAACCTGGAAACACGATGAACACCGTAAAACCGGACATACGCCGTCGTAGTGAAACCGGAGGCTGTTTTGGGTTAGAAAAATAAAAACTATCTTAATCTTTGAATTGGAAGTTTGTTTTCTGGAAAAATGATATTTCATATGAACATGATACTATATCCAAAAATCATAGTTAAACTCAAAGTGGAAGTATGTTTTTTAAAATGGTAATCAAGATGTCGTTCTTTCGACAGAAATGACTACCTCTTTAGTAAATGACCTGTAACCTATATTTCCGACTATAAACTTATACTTTTTCTGTTTAGTTTCATAAATTACAGTTCGTTATGAAATCATAGCAACTTGAATCACTCAAAACGGATTTAAAACGAAGAAATTATAGGTAAAACAAAATTGGAAAATTTTACTTGTTGTAGCTACGAAAATTTTACAACAAATCTACACTAATCATATCCTAGCTAACTTATAATGGATTATACATGTATTCTAACATATATTATGTAATCTTGGGATACCATAGACATGTATAAAATGTTTTGACATATCATATCGACCCATCTATATATATTATTTGGAACAACCATAGACACTCTATATGCTGTAATGTTCGAGTTCGCTATACAGGGTTGAGGTTGATTCCAAAAATATATATACTTTGAGCTATGATCTAGCCTGAGACGTGTATACACTGGGCCGTGGATTGATTCAAGATAATATATATTGATTTATTTCTGTACATCTAACTGTGGACAACTAGTTGTAGGTTATTAACGAGGACTGCTAACTTAACAAACTTAAATCATAAAAACGTAATAAAAAATGTTGTGAATATATTTCAATCATACTTTGATATATATGTAAACATTTGTTATAGGTTCGTGAATCGACCAGTGGCCAAGTCTTATTTCCAACGAAGGAAAAAATCTGTGAAAGTGAGTTACAGTCCCATTTTTACTATCTAATATTTTTGGGATGAGAATACATGCAGTTTTATAAATGTTTTACAAAATAGACATAAGTACTTTAAACTACATTCTATGTTGGATTATGAATACCGAATATCGCCCTTTTTAGCTTGGTCACCTAAGAATTAGGGAACAGTACCCCTAATTGACGTGAATCCTAAAGATAGATATATGGGCCTAACAAACCCCATCCGAGGTACGGATGCTTTAGTACTTTGATTTTTATACAGACGAGAGGATTCTGTTATACAGACGAGAGGATTCTGTTTTGGGGATATTCTATATGCATCTTATTAATGTCGATTACCAGCTGTTCATCATATGAATGATTTTACCTTAATGCAGACAAGAGGATTCTGCTTGAGGATTATGTTTATAAAATGTAATCTTGCGGTCTATTATTATTACAATTTAATATATATATATATATATATATATATATATATATATATATATATATATATATATATATATATAGATTAAACCTATAACTCACCAACATTTTGTTGACGTTTTAAGCATGTTTATTCTCAGGTGATTATTAAGAGCTTCCGCTGTTGCATGCTAAGTTAAGGAAAAGAATTGGAGTCAGCATGCTTGTATAATATTGTTTAAAAACTGTATTCGAAGACTTAAGTTATTGTGTAATATTATTGTAAATCATTATGTAATGGTCGAGTGAAAACGCTATATTTTAGATTATCATTATTTGATGATCTTCGTAATGTTTTAAACCTTTATCGATAAAATAAAGGTTATGGTTTGTTTTAAAAACGAATGCAGTCTTTGAAAAACGTCTCATATAGAGGTCAAAACCTCGCAACGAAACCAATTAATATGAAATGTTTATAATTAATATGAACGGGACATTTCACCGGGCTCGAACCCGTGACCTCTCGCTTAATAGACAACACGCTCAACCACTGCTCCACTAATTCGTTTTTCATTTAATCTTTGCGCTTAATTTTATTAACTCGTATATTTGCTGTTTTCTCATCATCATCAACCCATAACATTATCATGTATTAACGTCACCATCATTATCCTATTATCCAGCCCAAAATTTAAATAAAACCACGGCCCAAGTACAATAAAATAGAAGCACGATGGCCCAACAGCTAATCTTACAGCCCAAGTTGTAGGAGTTTTGGAATTTATAACAGGAATTAGAACTAGTCGTTATCTAAACATCTTTACAGCTCATCGTAACATCATCATTATTCTTTATTGTAACACCCGTTTTTCAGTTACACGTTATTTCAAGCGTCATTCGAAATACGAGGCATGTAAGCGTATATTTGGATCCCAAATAAAATTAGAGTTGATGTTCAAAAACCTTACCATTGGATAGTAAATCTCATTACGTTTCCAACGATATTTGGTTCATCAAAAACGGAGCTACGGTTTGAAAGTTACGACCAAAACAAGTTCAGTTTCAGGCTCAGTTCATTGGGACTCCGTCCAGACTTTGGGATGCCGTCCAAGAATGAAGGGTGGGATGCCGTCCGGCCATTTTGGACGCCGTCCAAAGTGCCTGACAGGACAACAGCTGTATTTTAAAGGTTTTAAAAGAGGGTATTTGAGTCTTTTCACTTGGGGATCGGTTTTGAGCCATTAAAACTGATCCACTCTCATTCTTATCCCCATTTCGCCTTCTTAAACACTCTCATCAAACCCTAGTGAGAGAGAGAGGTTCTAGCGAGAGAGAGTTGGGGATTTGGAGAAGAAGAAGTGTGATTCGGGTCGGGTCTCAAGAGTTAAAGTTGTTCACCTCGTTCACGGCTACGTGGTGGTAGTGTTGGTAAGCTCTAAATCCGAATTTCTTTGTTAAGATTATTGTTTGAGTTAAATTTTGTGCTAGTTAGAGTTATAACCCATTTATTGTGAAGTTTGGGGGTTTTTGGGGAAGATTCATGTATGTAAACCCGAATTGGTGACTTAGGGTTTCAATTGATGGAATTGTTAGTTTGGACCTTGCATGTGTTAGTTAAACCTTAGAACACTTGTGTTGACTTGATTTTTGGGTGTAAACCCTAATCTAGGTCAAAATGGGTTGAATGGGTATTTTGGGTCAAGTAAGCTTGATTCGGTCTCAAACTAAGTTATGGGTCAAGATTTGATGAACCAAGTATATAAATGTTTGATTCAAGTGTTAAATGGTATTTTGGAAAGTTAGTCACTAGCCGTTAGTGATTAAAGATATTTTTGGGACTTATGTCAAAATGGGTTGACTTAGATGGGTCAAATTTGGTAATGACTTTAATTTTGGATTAATTGGATGATAAGCAATTTTGGTTAAGACCTAGATTGGTTTAAATGGTGTCAAATATAATTTTGGTTAAATTGTACTTGTTGGATGGGTCGGAATTACCACCCGTAGTGGTAATTGGTGAAGTCCACTTTATGTGTCTAAATGGGCGGTTTGTGGTGATAGGTGTAAACCCTTGGTTAAGGGTGTTGAAGTCGAATTCTCTCGTAGAGAATGTATGTTGATTGTTTGTATATCTATATGCGTATTATAGGTAAAAGGTTTGCTCGGTTGCTTTTGGAGGCGATTTACGTTTATGACTTGTGCGGGCAATTCGAGGTGAGTGGAATAATTATATGTGTAGGTATATAATGTATCTATTTGTTGTAGCGTGAAATGTGTAGTGTCGAGGTGTTAAGACACCACGTTTCACGTGAAGAGTGTAGCATCGAGGTGTTAAGATGCCACTCGGGTGTAGCATCGAGGTGTTAAGATGCCACCTAGGAGTGTAGTGTCGAGGTGTTAAGACACCACTCCGTAAAATAATGAGTGAAGCATCGAGGTGTTAAGATGCCACTCGGGGTGAAGTGCCGAGGTGTTAAGGTGCCACCCTAGGGGTTAGTGGTGCGAGGTGTTAAGTGCCCTAACGGATGTTGTGAACACCGATGGCGTTTTCGCGAGCGCCGTTCCCCTGTACTATTGGTTAACCATGGTTATTTGTGTTGTAGCGTAAGCATATTATATTTGTTCATATTATATATGCTTTTGTTATGCTAGCTTGATTATTGGAGGTTATAGCTTGTAATTGTGATGATAAGCTAATTGTGTTGCTAGCATGTATGCGGTATGTGAGTAAGTGTTTGCAAGTAGGTATATTATATATGTATGTGTATAATTATTGCATTCACTAAGCCTCGGCTTACCCCTCTCGTTGTTTACCTTTTTACAGGTATTGTGTTATTGATGCTAGCTAGTTGTTAGACTAGACGTGCAGGAGCGGTTGGGCTTGATGGGGTAGCTTTCGGATAATTGGATTCGGATGGGGGTTTTGGTAGTCCCCGGGATTATGCTCTTGGTATCGAGTTGGGTTGTAGAGTTCTAATCCGTCTAAAGAGATAAATGGGTCGAAACTGCTACTTTATTTGTAAAACGGGTCATTGTGAGCCCGGGGTTGTAAAACTTGTTTTTATGGTGGCAATATCTTAGTTTTACTTAATATGTCATATTGTGAAAATGGTTTCATTGAAAAGTGTCGGGGAGCGAGTTTTTCGCTCGCGTGTAAACAAAAACTGATCAGTACTTTTTAGTTCATTGGGACGCCGTCCCAAATCCTTGGACGCCGTCCCAGTTGTGAAGGCTGGACGCCGTCCCGATTTCTGGACGCCGTCCAGATGGGCAGTCACAGAAATATTTTTTTTTGTGTCGTGTTTTTGGTAAATCAATGTTGGGTTGTTACATTTATCTTGTCGACAGGAAAAATAGAAACCCAAACGTAGCAGCAGTTTTAATCGATTGAAACAGAAAAGAAAAGAAGCTGGAATAGAAGGTGAAATATAGCAGTAGGACAGTAGTAGTACAAGGACGATGATGATGATGGTGATTTCAGGTTGATGGTGGTTTCGGTGGTGATGATAGTTGTAGTGGTGATCTTCGACGGTGGACTAGGATGATGGGTGGAAGGTGGCCAAAGATGGTGTGGGCTGTAATCAAAACGGAAACAGTAGACATGGTGGTGGTGTTTGGTTTTATGATGCTCGACATAAAACAAATAGCAGAGATGATTACGCAGGTTATGGTGAGGTTTTATTGTGAGGTCGACAACGAGTACAGTAGGTAGCAAATAGCAACAATAAGAACATTGATGATGGCGGTTATGATAGTGGGTTCGAATAGAATAGAGGAAAGAGAAAGAGTTGTGATGGTGTCGATGGTGGGGCTGTCTTGGTGATAAACATAGCCGAATGGTAGCAGTGGGAGTAATTCAAAGATGTTGGTATGATAAGGGTGATGGTTCATCGAGCAAGAACAAGAAAGAAAATGGTGTTTTAATGATGGTGATTGTTGTGGTGGTTACAAACATAAAACACGAAAATGGTGTTGGAGTGGTGATGAGTTGTTATGGTTTCGGTGATTGATATGATGAAGGTGGTGCTTCGGTCGGGCTACAAATAAGAAACGAGAAGATGATGGTTGTAGTTTATGGGTATGTTAAGAATGTTTCACTTAGGAGTAACATTAGCTTAATAATTATTGTTTCTAAAAACTCTTCCATTTATTTGCATAAATCACAAAGCTAACCTTTATTCTCTGTTAATACGTTTGCGGTTTGAAATAATGAAGATCTAGTTCCATCAGGGTCTAAGATAGTGGTTTATTATTGTGACAACCCGGAAATTTCCAACCAAATTTAAACTTTATCTTTATATTATTCCAACACGATAAGCAAAGTTTGTTAAGTTAAATCTCAAGAATTTTAAATTGTGTTCATGCATTCATTATAACCTCGACCAAATTCCAACGATTCACGAACCGTTATATATAAATAAATATGTATATATATGTATATATATTATAACTTGAGAATATTAATAAAGTATTAAACGTATAATACTTTACATGAACGTATTTGTTTCAATATGTTTATCGATGGAATTAGAAGATAATATCAAATGATTAATTTATCAGATACATTGTGATATGATTACGGGTCTATGTTATGAGGTCCACTGTGATTTAAGAAATCTATTCTTTTTTACAACATTCGGAAAATGGTAAAGTGATTTATAAGTAAGAACGTGAAGTGTAACTAACTTAGATGTTGGATATCGACAAGTAAGTAACTCGACATTTTTCATTAAGATGATTTCATATGTTTATTTAACCTTTGAACTTTATCCCATGCTTCACCAACAGACTGTAATTTAAAAACTTGAAACCTATTATGAATATATATGATTTTACTTTTCTAAAACGTTTTATGATATAACGATTTCCATTATTTTAACCTTTAAACAAAATGATTCTTAAAAATATATTTGGTTTTGGAAAACAAAATTATTATATTTATTTGATTTAGTTTCAAACGTACAAAAACGTTTTCAGTTTAAAAAGAACTTTATTATTAAAACGTATATAACTTTTATAAATATCTAGAACCACTTTTGACAACTCATTACTTAACCAGTATGATAAAGATAACGATATTTATATTTTATTTTATTAAATATATATAACGATTTAAATTAATATTATATATATTTATACGCGTATTATACGTACATAGTTTTATACTTTTACTATACTTAAACTTTACCTTTACTTTATTTTTTACTTTACTTTGACTTTAATAATTCACTTTAATAATTCATACTTTAATAATTCACTTTAATAATTCATACTTTAATAATTCACTTTAATAATTCATACTTTAATAATTCACTTTAATAATTCATACTTTAATAATTCACTTTAATAATTCATACTTTAATAATTCACTTTAATAATTCATACTTTAATAATTCACTTTAATAATTCATACTTTAATAATTCACTTTAATAATTCATACTTTAATAATTCACTTTAATAATTCATACTTTAATAATTCACTTTAATAATTCAAAAATCTATTATAAATAGAATTCAATAGGTTTCATTATTTCATAGAAACTTGAAAATATTTTTCTCTAAACTCTCTCAATCGATTTACATATATATATATTTACTCCGTATTATTTCAAGATATTATTAGTATACATAAAATATTACGTCGGAGTGCGGTCCGGGTGATTTCGAAATTATTTTTCGAGTGGGATTGGATTAAGGAAATTATGGGTTATAGCTTTGGAGGTGATTGGGTATGGTTCATGGGTATGCTCATGAGGTCAATATAGTGTTTATCATCTCCGTTGCGTCTACGTACCTTTCCTGCAATATTGAATCTCAATATTGATACGTGAGTACTCATAATTTAACTTTTACATACTAATAGTGTATCCCTGACTAGTGCTCGAGTATATAGGATTATGCATGTTTGTACTTTTGATATTGCCTTTAGTTAGATTATGTTGAATCCTGAATTAGTTATATATGCGACTGAGATAAGGTATAAGATATGCACGTCGTTGGAAAGCTAGCGAAAAATTAAGAACTTTTTATTTAGATATCGAATGATTTCGATGAACGGATTTGAAGTTATAGTCCATCGAATTTTTGTATTATTATTAAAAATGATTATTATTATCGTCGTTATTATCGTCGTTCTATTTTATCTTATTATTATTATTATTATTATCTTTATCAATAAAAGGATTTATCATTAAAAATTGTTTTTTTTATTATTATTACTATCGTTATTATCATTAAAGTTATAATTAGTATTATTATTATTATTATTATCTAATTATTATTATTATTATCTAATTATTATTATTATTATTATTATTATTATTATTATTATTATTATTATTATTATTATTATTATTATCATTATTATTATTATTATTATCATTATTAATATATATATCATTATTTAAAAATGGTTATTGTTATTATTATTATTATTATTATATTATCATTATCGTTAATAATGTCATAGTAATTATCATTATTAGTATTATTGTAATTAAAACTAATATTAGTAACACCTAATTATTTTGATTACTATTATTATCATTATTATGAGTACGATATAAAAGACGATTAAAAGCTATTAAACGAAACGATTAGGAAATAATGAGTAAGAGTATCATGATGAAATTAAAATATTATAAGATATTGATTTAGATAAAATTATCGTTCTTATTATTTTTATCATTACTATTATTATTAAAAGTATCGTTAGTATCAAAACTATCATTTTAACAAAAATTATCATTTTAACAAAAATTATCATTTTAATAGAAATGTCATTGTTACTATAAAATATCATTTTTATTATCATTTTAAATAGAATTATTATTTTAAAGATAATATTAAAAATTATCGTAAATATTAAAGTTATCATAATTAGAATTATCGTTTTATCATAATATCACCTTAGTAATTATAAATATTGATATTTTTATAATAATAATTATTATTACAAAATAATACAACTTTTACTTACTAACATTATAGATATTATTTTATCAAATAAATATGTAATACAAACATATTTTACTACGTGTAATAAATTACTTTAATAATACCTATCATATTATCTTTATGATATTAAATGAACCCTATAAATTTTATTACTTAATATATATAAAAGTATATTTTATTATATAAATTTTAATATAAAATTTTATTTATTAATAAATGAATTATATTATTTACTCTAATAAATCTTTAAAAATATTTAAAAATATAAAACGACGATATTTAAAATATATTATAATCATGTATAAATTTTAGAAATCATTTTGAGTCAAATTAACTTTTGTTGACTTTTGCATATTAGTCTCGAGCATTAGGATTGTGGTACACTATGATCTGACCTAATTGTTAGACAAATATTGACCAACATATAATTATATATAATTAATTTAGGTTCGTGAATCCGAGGCCAACCTTGCACTAGTTCAATGACGTTATATGTATTTTCACTACGAAATACAGTATGGTGAGTTTCATTATTCCCTTTTTAAATACTTTTGCAATATATATTTTTGGGATTGAGAATACATGCGCTACTTTTATAAATGCTTTACGAAATAGACACAAGTGATCAAAACTACATTCTATGGTTGAATTATCAAATCGAATATCACCCTATATAGTCTGGTAATCTAAGAATTAGGGAACAGAAATCCTAGTTGACGCGAATCCTAAAGATAGATCTATTGGGCCCAACAAGCCCCATCCAAAGTACCGGATGCTTTAGTACTTCGAAATTTATATCATGTCCGAAGGAGGATCCCGGAATGATGGGGATATTCTTATATGCATATTGTGAATGTCGGTTACCAGGTGTTCAATCCATATGAATGATTTTTGTCTCTATGCATGGGACGTATATTTATGAGAACTGGAAATGAAATTCTTGTGGTCTATTAAAATGATGAAAATGAATGATTATGATAAACTAATGAACTCACCAACCTTTTAGTTGACACTTTAAAGCATGTTTATTCTCAGGTATTAAAGAAATCTTCCGCTGTGCATTTGCTCATTTTAAAGATATTAATTGGAGTCTTTCATGGCATATTTCGAAGAACGTTGCATTCAAGTCATTGAGTTCATTAAAGATTATTATTATTAAGTCAATTTATAGTTGAATAGTGGATATTATGAAATGGTATACATGCCTGTCAATTTTTGATGTAAAGAAAGTTTGTCTTTTAAAAACAAATGCAATGTTTGTAAAATGTATCATATAGAGGTCAAATACCTCGCGATGTAATCAACTATTGTGAATCGTTTATAATGTATATGAACGGGTCCTTTCAATTATGGGTCAGGGTGGTGACCGATTGTAGGTTTCGAGCGAAGTAAGGAACTAAAACTTTGATCATTGAACCGAAATATAAATGCTCGGTTGGTTTTTATTTTGGGTTGTAGTATTTTAATAGGAAACATATTGGGTGAATGATGGTGATCGATATGAGATTATTTTGGGTTTTGGTTTGTCATGGTAATGAAAACATTAACAACGAAATGGTGGTGATTAGTTGTGGTCGAACAAGAGAGGGTGGCGTATAGTGGTTCCAAGGTGGCGAGTGGTGTAGAGATGGTGATCAAGAAAATGAGAAAGATGATATTTTCTATCGTTGTTTTATCTATGCATCTAACCAATATATATACATACAATTGATGAAGTAAACAAAAATAATTTAATTAATATTATAATATAAAATAAAGATTCATTGAATTATAGGAGTAATATAGTAATATGTTTAATCAAATGAACGTGCCTAAAAGAAAATATCTATCTCCTATTCTGCCGATAGTTTTCACGGATAGTGTATCGTACTCCGTTGCTAATCAGTAGCGGATAAAAGTGTTCAGAAAAATCCCATATTTTTAAATTAACTATATTTATTTATGTTGGTCATTATGATATAAAATTCGATCATAAATTTATTAAATAAAAATTACATCAATTGTCCCTCTCATTTATGAGTGAAATATAAGAAGTGTTAAAACTTAACAAATAGTTCCTAAATACATTTTTAATAAGCCTAAAATTTATAGAACTCATTTTTGGATCACCTTTTATTTTAAAATAATATAAGTTCGAATTAAACTTCTCTAAATAATAATCGAAACGTCTAACGAGTATTACAATCATTAAATATTTATTTTTAATATACTTTTATTTATATATAGATATGTTTTAAATAATAATTATTATATTTTTGTTTATTTTACATAGATAAATTTTGGTAACAACAACATACAATATTTAAAATTATATTTCTAATTATATATATATATATATATATACACACACACACACACACACACACACATATCAAGTTACAATTAATTGTTCGTTAATCGTCGGAACTGGTCGAAGGTCAAATGATTTCATGAAACAGTTCAAAAATTTTGAGATTCGGTTTAATAGACTTTGCTTATCGTGTCGAAACTATATAAAGATTAAGTTTAAATTTGATCGGAAATTCCCGGGTCATCACAGTTATTACCGTAAATAACATTGCAATTCTTTTCCAAATTAGCCAATTTTGTCACAGCTCCAGCAAACCAACTTCGACTTTCATTCGGATTAGCCTTACTATAACCTTGATATATAAGTTTGCCTTTCGTCATCGTTACCGGAGAACCGTTTATATTCCACCACATTAGTAGTAAACTTATCAGCAACTTCATTACTCATTGGCTTAAGTCTCTCCAAAGAACCATTATATCTGTTCATTAAAACCCAATCATGTACTCATCTGTATTTTGTGACGGTGATTGCCATATCAAATACCGAAAGGTACCAATCATTATTATGAATCTCGCAACGTTTCTACATCAACAATTATATATGTACATATAACATCTATCTCTTAGATTTACGAACTTCAATTCTGAATTTCTAAAAAGCACTCAGTCTACAAATCAATACTCTGAATGTTGAAAAAGCTGAAGAAAGCAGCAAAAACTGTACACAATCGTAAACGACCTTAACTGTCGGAAGTTTGATGATAAAGAATAGTATGTTGGCAAAGCACAGAAAAGTTGAAACTGGAAAACGGATTGAGCAAAATATGAAGGAAGCTATGGACAAATCACAAAGACTAAACCTACCTTCAAAGAATCCAAATGATTCAGTATCTGCTGAAGTCATTAAGGAATACTTTGCTCATGCCTATACACTTTCACGGACAAAACTTCTTCACCACCCATCGATATTAGAAATTCTAAGATATCATCACATCTTTCATTATAAATATCCTCGATATTTCTGAAGATATTTTCATAACTATTCTTATCTGAAATCAATTATCTTTCCGAGATATCAGTGCTACATCAGAAAGGAAACTGTTTTAGTTTCTAAATTTCTGAAAACTTAGAGTTTGAAATATGAATGCTTTTGAAGTAGTGTTGGGAACTGAAGCATGAGTTAGTATAATATAATGACACTTGATCAACGTGATTATATTACAGTAAGTCATGTTGAGTTTCTAATGGAACGTGATGGTTCACAGATTATAACGTCATCATGTGCCATGTTACACGACTCTTACATTCTACCTACTCTTCAAACATATCAAGAACATAATTTCTTGATAGTTCTATCTTCTCTGAATTCTCTGGTAATTTAACAAGTCAGATCATGCTATTATCATTTCTTCCTTAGAACGCTAGCCATGATCATTTAAAATTCAAAGATTTAATCTACGAAACTGAGACGTCCAAATCGCTTTACTTTAATTCGGGAAGAAAACAAAAGCATGAAGCTTCAAGATATAAGGGAAGATATAAAGCCCAACAATAACTCAGAAATTATAAACCGTGTATATCAATACGGATAGCTATGTAAAGACACGGGAGAACCAGAAACACTATAAACCCAAGAGCATAGTAGAAATAAACAGATTCCTCCTGTGGTTGATGAAAAATAAGAATGATTGATGTGACATCCTCCAGATAGGGTCTGGAAGAAAACGTCACTAATATCAAACAAACCAACATATTATAATATACCAGAACAATACTAAATGATGAAAATAAACTTTATTGAGTACGCAGCGGAAAATGAAATGTCGTTACAATAATGGAAATTACAATAAAGTAAATGTTTCAAAAGCAAGAATAATAAATGCGATATCTCTTGATCCTAAGTCCAAGTAGCATCACATAAGTAGTAAGTAAATAAGCTTGATCAATCGGCACCTGAGACAAACATGCTAAAGTATCAACCAAAAGGTTGAGTGAAATCATAGGTTTAACAAAAGTAGTTATCGTTGTTTTTTGACCACAAGATTAGTTTTCATAAGTAGATCACACAGATCTTTAGTTGTCAAAGAAGATCACAAAGATCTTAAAATTGATCTCGTAGGGATCAAAAAGTTATGCCAATTCGTGATATTTAGACTAAACGTTCAAAGTTTGCCCTAGTGACAAGTCGTGTCTATACTTGTCGGTTTAATTTCATTATTAAGTAATACAATGACTTGGTCAAATGTATCGATGATGTTACTCCCGATAGACCTACCCCCAATAATTAAGAATGCATTTAACGAGCAATTAAAAATATCACTGTAGGGACTTAGTCGGTCATAGCCGGGTATAGTATAGTTTAACAGTTGGTACTTGTGTCTAAATTGTAAATAGTAAAAGTAGCATGTGTCTCACCCCAAATAAGTTAAATAAATTTTCTAGCAATAAAGAGTGGGGCTATGAATTCACCTTAATAGGAGAAGAGTTCGTTATTCCTTGGAAGAGAAAGATATGTGAGTTGGATGATCGTGAGCCGAATGTCAAACTAATGACATTAAGAATAGTTTAGATGTTTTGCCCGAGTTAAAGATAAGTTTAAGTATGTATGTACTTAAGTATATTTCATTTTGCTAAGTTTCTATTCTTAGTAAGTTTCCACTTTTAGTAAGTTTCCATTTTTAGTAAGTTTCCATTTTTAGTAAGTTAGTGTTGAATACTAGTGAGTTGTCCTTAATAAGTCTACCACATATTAAGTGTGAAAGTAACTAAGTATAAGATTACTATAGTCGGGTTGATATTGTGGACCATACCCTAACATCTATGCCACTACCGAGTCACTAGAATGACCAGTTGTTACCGGTTGGCCCAGGATTTCTCGACCAAAATCTAAGTTTGGCATTTGAAATCCACAAGCGTCCCATAGTGGTACCAAGGATCACCATAGGCTTTAAGCAGCGTCGACGTTCGAGTAGTCCTCACGTTATCGTGGATGACTATTGTAATTGTATGTTATACTATAAGTGGTATATATGTTATAAGTGTTAGTAGTAGTAAAGTGTATAAGTGTTAAGTAGTATTAGTAATATAGTATAAGTATTATTAAGGTTTATTAGTTAAGTAGTATTAATAGTTAGGGTTTATTAATTAATTAATGAGTAGGGTTTAAGTAATAAATGTTTTAATAGTATTAAAGTAGTATTAGGGTTAAGGTTTAGTAAAGTAATGATTAGGTAATGATTAGGGTTTTAATTAATGTTTATGGTTTAGTTAAGTAAATTAGGGTTTAATAATTAGGGTTAGGTTTAATTAGGGTTTAGGTATGTATATATGTATACTTCGTGTATATGTGTGTATATATATATATATATATAGTTTTTATTTTTTATATAAACCGTATGTATGTGTATATATATAAATTTTCTTTTATATATATGTATATATATGTCGCATATGTATATATACATGTGTATACATTTTGTTTCCTTATTTAAACACTAATATATCCCTAACAAATCTTTAGGGTTCTTAAGGATCAAACAAAAAAAATCTTTTTTTATACTATCGGCTATATACCTATATATATATAATTTATATTTTTTTTACATGGTGTATCTATTTATGGTATGTATTTATCTTGTTCCCCTTTTTAACATTAACATAATCTTGATGAATCTATTAGGGTTTTAAGATCTAAACCTCTTTTCTTTTTTTTTCTTTTTTTTTGTATGTATGCATGTATATGTATACTTTTATATATTTTTTTTTCTTTTATGAACAATACAAGTATGATTATGTATAAGAACAAGAACATGAATATGATTATGAACATAAATATGAATCAACAAAAATAGAATTAAAAGTTTAGATCTAGGGTTTTTACCTTTTTGAAGATTAACAAGAAAAAGATGAAGATAACTTGGTGATGAAGATCAAATACTTGAAAAACTCAAGAACACCTTGAAGATCACGAAGAACGCGAAGAACACGTTGAAGATACCTTGAAGATTGCTTGAAGATGGTGGTGGTGTGTTGGTGGTTTCTTGGCCGAAATTTCCAAGAGAGAGGGAGAGGGAGATTGTGATTTTTGAGAGAGAATTGTAGAATGATTTGGTACACAAAATGCATTAGCTTAGGCCTCTATTTATAGGTGAGGTTAGAAAATTCTAGAACTAGGGTTTAGGTTAAAGGAACTTAGGGAACAAGTTAGGGTTTAGGGAGGAGTGATATGGGCCGATTTTTAGGAGGCAAAAGGGTAATTTTACCCTTAAAATTTTGGCTAGGGTTTCATGAAAAGGGCTTGGAACTTTTTCGTTTTAACCTGGTACTTTAGATTAGCTTAAATGGTTCCTTAATTATCCAAGTTTAATTATTTAAATGTACAAGGTTTAAGGTTATTTATTTTGTTCACGAAAGTTTATTAGCTCATTATTTTTATCTTTTATTAACTTGTCGTTTATTACACAAAGTTAATTATTATGTTTTATAATTCTTAACTCTTAACAATTATTGACTAAAGTTTAATCGTTAAGTTTAATTATATTGTTTGGCCATTTAATATTGGAAAAATATAGAATGGAAAAATGAGTGTTGTTATAGTACCTCCCCGTTATTAGAAACTTCGTCCTGAAGTTTTAGGTAGATCTCTCGTTTGCATCAGCAGTTGAGAAGAGATGGAGTATTTCCGTATCATTTGGTCTTTGCGTTCCCAGGTATATTCGGGGCCTCTACGCGAATTCCAATGGATTTTAACAATAGAGTTTGATTTTCACGTTCCCTGGTACAATCAGGGCCCTTACGTGAATTCAAATGAGTGTTTAACAATAAGTATATTGCTTTGTTTACACATTTGATCTCATGATCCTTAACCATAATAGGTCGTTTGCAAAGTGCATTAAATGCGGAGATTTTCCAAGGAATAACAAGAGTGTCGTTTGACTAGTTTTCCTTTAAAAGGAAAGATGATGCTATACCAGCATTAAATGTGTCATTGAGCTCATTAAAGTCTTGAGTGTTTATGCCGCCATAGTAGGGCATATAAAATAGGGTAGAGTACGTAAAGATTTTAGTTACGTAGTTTGATGTATGGCTGGTGTTTATTAGAGATAGTACCAGCTTCAAGTTTCGAAAGGTAATCATAATACCTTTAGTTTTCAAGAGATGTCTAATAGACAAATGAGATGTTAGTTGAGAATTCATTGACCTCAGGATAATACGAGTGATTAAATGTAAGACATCGTTCAGTATACAAGAGAACTTGTCTTTAGAAATAGTTTCAGAATGTAGCTTTAAGATTTATGATTTCACTTTCATGTCGAATCATCGATTAAAACTTGACTAGAATCACATCTAGTTTCAAACCAAAAAGGGAGAAATGTTTAGGGTATCAACATAAATGTTTAAGGTAACTCCTTCAGAGTAGGAAAAGTGTTTTCGCACCAATGGCGAGTCGGTTTATTACTTACTTACGAGTTTAAATGTGGATTCAATTAAATGTGAATCATTGTTTATAAGATATTGTTTCTATCATGAAGGAACCTCTACTTCCTTGTTCAAAAGATCGTAGAGTTGATGTTTACTAGGGTGTTGTGGTTTAGCCGTGAAATACCGGGAGTAGAAACTTCTTAACGATTAGCATAGCAAGGAAGAGATGATGTACGTAAAGAGGTAAGTCTCGTTCTTACACGGAGAATGAGAATAAAGGTGATCCAAACATATTGGAGAGCAATACGAAAAATAATAAGCCAAAGTAATTTTTGAAAAGTTGTGACGTTTGATGTGTCAATATAAACGAAGCGAAGCTATTAGTAAGACTTGAGTTATGTACAACACGCATTATTTTACGTGAGATAATTTGAACAATATGAAAAAGTGTTGATTAAAAGAATGTTTAATTTGATAAAACAAAGGTAAATTTGATAAAAATGCGAAAGTGTTTATATAATTAGTGAAAGTAATTTTAGAGGAGGTGACAAAATGATGTTCATAGTAAAACTAGGGTTACGTAAAATTTTGTAAAGTAATTCTGATTTAATCAAAGTGGAAATTTGTAGAAGAGAAAATATAATTTGATATGTAATAGTCAAAGTACGTAAAGTTAAATTTATGTATAAGATTTTATAAATCTCATAAGTGAAAAATCATTTTTATAAATTCCGAGATAGTTTGAAAATAAGAACTCGTGTAAGAAATCTTTGGAAAACGGGGTACTTGTATTTAGGAGTTTATTTATTTGAAAAAAAAATTGATTGAAGATTTTAAAAATTCTGGGGGATAATTGTGTAATAATTGTTTCAAGGTAGTGAAAACTAATGAATTGACTTTTATCAGGGCATGAGTTCTTGGACTCAAAATGTTAACATTAATTAAGAAGGAAGATAATGTGATTATCATCAAATGAGTAAATCTCTCGGATTTAGAGTTATGTATGAAAGAACTTCAAATAACATTTGCAACTTTGAATCGTTCGAGTGATAGTGAGAATTGGAGAACTCGGCATGAATAATCTGGCAGTCGCATAGACAAGTATAAATAAATGCTAAAGTAGTGACTTTCAACTATGTAATGATCGCTTGAATTCAGCCTTAGTTGGCCTGAGAGGAGGGTACGTTAAAGTATGATGGAATCATTTCAATTGTTACAGCAGTTTTTCAGATGTGATGAGTTTAGCTCAAGCCACAACTTGAGATAGTGTATTTCACCTATGATTTTTGAGTTGACAACGATCGATTATTGTTTGAGTATGACACCATTACTTGCATGGTGCCAAGTAGTCTATTATAAGTTGATGTACGAGTACAGAAGTTTCTTGACTATGATAGTCAAAACGATACACGTATGGAGGTTCCATTCTTTAAAAGATTATGCATATGAGATATTTATTATCTCGACATAGATAATGTGATATTGGACATGGTGTTTGTAATACCGACGTTCGAGGGTTCAAATGACATGGGTTTTTGAAAGTCATATGAAAATTTACACCGAAAGTGTAATAACAGAGAGGATTTAGATATAACAAGTGATGATTAAGTATCAATGATCAGGAGATATCAATTTAGGATACTTGAATGTAAAATTTCAAGATTCGATTGTTTACAACTTTTATGGTACATGAAAGTTTGTTAAATGAGTATGAGATAGATATATAGTTTGATTAGAATGAGTTCTTCGTATCTACTAAATATCAAGATGATCATTTTTCTCCTTTCATGCCCTTGCATTTGGGTTTTTGAACAGATAGCTTGAGAGTTTTCTTTGATTCACTTTCTATTCCATACGTCATGATATTGGAATATTTCTATGAATTACCGTAATATAATCACGTTGGCCACCGTCATTATATTTCACTAATTCATATTTCCATTTCAATATCACCCCATGAGGTCAGGATATGTGATCAATGATGATTTCTAATATAGTGTGTTAAGGATAGCAGTAATCTTAGCTGGATCGACAACATGTCGGTTTTAAGCCAAAACTTGCACTTGGAAGAGTTTGCGTAGAGTTGTTCTTTTCCTTAAGAGTTCAAGAATGAATTTACAAATGTTTCTCATGTTCTTTCTCATTCTTGGAGAAGATTCAAATGTCATCCATGAAAACAGTTACGAACTTGTTGAGTTATGGTTGGCTAGTTTTATAGACTTAGTCAACTTTCATATCTTTGAAAGTTATGGAAGTTGTGAAAGTTATGAAATGGACGTGGTCAAACGAGAAAGTTATGAGACATCGTGGTAAGAGTTGGTGCGGTTGGACGAACCATGATTCTTCACTGCATAAGGGTGTATAGAAGTTTGATAAATCTGATAGGTCATAAGTTCGAAAAATTTTAAGCAGGATACAGATAAACGAAACACTTTATATTATTAAGAACGAGGCATTAAATAAGCCTTTATTACACGAGTTGGAAATAGGAATAGTTTAGGCAAAGCCTTTACATAGATAGGAAATTGAAAAAAAAATAACTAGGAAATATTAAGATTGAAGTAGTCTTCATATTCCTTCTTCTCGTCCTCAACCTTCTTCATAAACTTCTCAACTTTCTCATTCTTCGCCTTTTGTTTCTCATGCAGGAACTCGAGATTATCATAAAGATTAGAAACACCATCGTTGATTACATGGTACTTGTAGTCCCTCATAGAATGTTGATTATTCGCGCGGTTTTCCTCCATCTTCAATCTAAAGTCAACATCTTCTCTTAGGTAGGAGAGAGATTGCTTCCCCCATCGGGCATTTCTATCACTTTCATACTTCACCAACTTTATCTCTTTCTTTAGCTCAGCATTTTCCTCCATGAGCTTCTTGATCGCTAGGTCTTTTTCCTTCATTTGAACATTGATCCTTGCAATATGGCGGATTAGGCCATCGGTAGTTTTTCGCAGATTCATGATCTCGTACTTGGCATCAATTTCATCGTGGGAAGGAGATCGGGATCTTTTCTTTGACGGGCCATTTTCTTCAAGACGTTCCCTCTTGTCGTTATTTCTCGGTGTTGGATAGTATTCAGGAGACCCATGTGAATTTAGAATAGTATTTGGGCTATAATTTGGTGAGGGAGGACCACCAAAGCCATAAGGTGGGCTTTGGACTGGTCTTTTAGTGAAAGACCTTTCAGTATCTTTTTCGGTTGGCTCGAAAAGAGTCATTTTATTCACTTGATGAAAATTAGACATTGACATCCTAACATTAGGAAAGAGATTTCGATCAGTTTTAAGATAAGATTGTAAAGCATATGTTTTAAGATTACAAAGCAATCCTAAGTGCTTTAAAGTCTAAGGCAGGAAAGGTTATAGTTTCCTAGTTTGCTAAGGCACCCTAGCTAACAAGTAAGACACATAAAGATGAAATCCTGGTTCTCTATAACAGCCTGGTTATGCTCTGATACAACTCTGTGACATCCTCCAGATAGGGTCTGGAAGAAAACGTCACTAATATCAAACAAACCAACATATTATAATATACGAGAACAATACTAAATGATGAAAACAAACGTTATTGAGTACGCAGCGGAAAATGAAATGTCGTTACAATAATGGAAATTACAATAAAGTAAATGTTTCAAATGCAAGAATAATAAATGCGATATCTCTTGATCCGAAGTCCATGTAGCATCACATAAGCAGTAAGTAATCAATCGGCACCTGAGACAAACATGCTAAAGTATCAACCAAAAAGGTTGAGTGAAATCATAGGTTTAACAAAAGTAGTTATCGTTCTTTTTAGACCACAAGATTATTTTTCATAAGTAGATCACACAGATCTTTAGTTGTCAAAGAAGATCACAAAGATCTTAAAAGTTGATCTCGCAGGGATCAAAAAGTTATACCAATTCGTGATATTTTGACTAAACGTTAAAAGTGTGTCCCAATGACAAGTTGTGTCTATACTTGTCGGTTTAATTTCATTATTAAGTAATACAATGACTTGGTCAAATGTATCGGGGACGTTACTCCCGATAGGCCTACCCCCAATAATTAAGAATGCATTTAACGAGCAATTAAAAATATCACTGTAGGGACTTAGTCGGTCATAGCCGGGTATAGCATAGTTTACCAGTTGGTACTTGTGTCTAAATTGTAAATAGTAAAAGTAGCATGTGTCTCACCCCAAATAAGTTAAATAAATTTGCTAGCAATAAAGAGTGGGGCTATGAATTCACCTTAATAGGAGAAGAGTTCGTTATTCCTTGGAAGAGAAAGATAAGTGAGTTGCATGATTGTGAGCCGAATGTCAACCTAATGACATTAAGAATAGTTTAGATGTTTTGCCTGAGTTAAAGATAAGTTTAAGTATGTATGTACTTAAGTATAGTTCATTTTGCTAAGTTTCTATTCTTAGTAAGTTTCCACTTTTAGTAAGTTTCCATTTTTAGTAAGTTTCCATTTTTAGAAAGTTAGTGTTGAACACTAGTGAGTTGTACTTAATAAGTCTACCACTTATTAAGTGTGAAAGTAACTAAGTATAATATTACTATAGTCGGGTTGATATTGTGGACCATACCCAAATATCTATGCCACCGCCGAGTCACTAGAATGACCAGTTGTTACCGGTTGGCCCATGATTTCTCGACCAAAATCTAATTTTGGCATTCAAAATCCACAAGCATCACATAGTGGTACCAAGGATCACCCTAGGCCTTAAGCAGCGTCGACGTTCGAGTAGTCCTCACGTAATCGTGGATGGCTATTGTAATTGTATGTTATACTATAAGTGGTATATATATTATAAGTGTTAGTAGTAGTATAAGTGTATAAGTGTTAAGTAGTATTAGTAATATAGTATAAGTAGTATTAAGGTTTATTAGTTAAGTAGTATTAATAGTTAGGGTTTATTAATTAATTAATGAGTATGGTTTAAGTAATAAATGTTTTAATAGTATAAAGTAGTATTAGGGTTAAGGTTTAGTAATGTAATGATTAGGGTTTTAATTAATGTTTAGGGTTTAGTTAAGTAAATTAGGGTTTAATAATTAGGGTTGTGACGACCCGGAAATTTACGACTAATTTTAAACCAAACTCTCGATACGATTTAAATATATTTTGACATGATAAACAAAGTCTGTTATATTGAGTCTCAAAATTTTTGAACTATTTTCTTGCATTCATTTAACTTCGACCATTTACGACGATTCACGAACTGTTGTGTGTAAATAAATGTGTATACATGTAAGTATATATATATATATATATATATATATATATATATATATATATATATATATATATATATATATATATGGTGTCTATATAATTAATATTATATGTATATTGTAATATATTAAAATATATAAATATTCAATATTCAATATATTAATATATAAATATTAAATATTAAATAATTAATAAATTGTAATATTACTTGATGTAATTGCAAGTTAAAATATAGTCATATTAATATTATCACTTTCATTATCAACCTTACAATAAATATTAATGTTAATATTAATATCATTATTATGAATATTATCATTTAACATAATATATAGATATAAATTTCGATACATTTAATTTGTCATATTATTATTATTACTAATATTATTGTTATCATTATTAATATTATTATTATAATTATAATTATTATTAGTATTATTATTTTTATTAATATTAATTATATATAGTAATGAAAAATAAATACAGATATATATATATATATATATATATATATATATATATATATATATATATATACAGATATATATATATATATATATACTGATAGATACATATACATTATATGAATCAGTATTATTGTATTAACAATATAATTATTAATTTAGATTAATTAATTATGGAATTATTCAAACACAGAATCAAAATCAGATTCACGATACAATCATACTGTGTTAAATTTGTTCTTCCTGTCTCAAATTCGTAAAAATCAAAGATTCAATCTTAAGAACAGAACAAATTCAGTTTGCAATCGTTATCTGTTTTTCAATATCTTTTCTTTTACTTCTGTCTTCTCCTTCCTGAGAGATTCTGCATCAACATCAATTTCTCTTAATTACATGTCCTTCTTGTCCGATAAGGATAAACATGCCGATCTCAAATCAGATATAAAACAAATTTGAATAGAAATCAGTAACAGAAAAATGTACGAATTTGTTACCTGTCATAATCTGATTTATTTTTCTTGTTTTCTTCTTCTTGTTTGAAGAACCCTGTCTGCGTTTGATACATGTCGACTGTCCTTCCTTCCACTACTCAAGATTCTTGGAAGACTTCAATATAACACTACAAAACAATTTCAATCGAATTTGTTAGCTGTCAATAACAGTGAAAGCGTACGAATCTGTTACACTTCACTATCTACTTTATTTTTCTTGTTTGATCTTTCTAGCTCGATTTTTCTTGTCGACTTCTTCAATTGTATATAACAAGCGTAGCATATATTTTTTTTCATCAAGACCCTCACTAATAATTCACTTTCACTCTCAACCTCTTTCTTTATAAAGATATAGATATACACACATACATAATAAATATATGTATACCTTCTTATTTTATTCTTGATGAACCGACACCATGATCACCACCTTCTTCACTCTTCATTCTTTTTCTACTTGCATTTTTCTTTACTACTGCAAACTTGAACCACCATTTTCATAAAGTCGATGGCTAACCCAAGACTTTTATACACGTTCTATATTTTTTTCTGTTGGAAAACAAATAATAAACAAACAATCCCAACACCACCACTACGACCACTTCACCACCATCGGTTACCCTCCACCCACCTCTTTCACTCTCTCTCATCTCTCTCTCTTCAATGAACCTACAACAATCACCAAAACCTGATACTATATAACCGAACATTGCAGCTACTATCTTTGTTGTTGTTCGAATCACTTGAAACCACCACCCTTCTTCATAAACAACCACCACAACCACAAATGACCGTCACCCAATTTAACTGTAACGAAATAAAAAGAGGTATTGTAGGTCATACTAGTGGTGTTGTGGGTCGAGAATTCGGATTAGATAATATGATTAGGACGTCTGTACTTGGGAAATTTAATATAGTTGAGTGTATTAAAGCTAATTTATGAAAGCATTGAAGAATTTCGGAATCAAGGTGTGCAAGTGGGATAAATTAAATTTCCATGGCCGACCATTATGATTCTTATTAGCATGCATTTTTATTTATTTATGGATCATGGGTTCTTGATGATGTTAAAGTATATGGAGACATAATTAAAAGGTTGATTGGTGAAAACAGCAAAGATAATAAGGGAGAAAATAGAATGAGCTGTAAAGGAGATCAAACCCACCTACACCTTACTCACCAACTAGTGATAGTTACAGCTGCCTTGTGTTTCTGTTTACTAGTACAGCGAGAATATTAACGATGATGGAGGTTAAGGATAACGGTATGAATGATAGTTAATAATTTAACTGTGTTGATGATTATAGATATTAGTAAACCATTGGACTTTAGGGTTCCTAAATTATTGGACTTAAACGGGCTAATAGCTGGTAAATGTTGGGTTGTGAGTAACTATTGGTCTAACATTAAAATAGCTTGATACCAACCCACTGTAAGCCATGAACAAAGCACAAGCCCAATAGATATCAAGCTACGTGTGCTCCTGCTTCCATTTTAAGCGAACACGATCTACTACTGCTATTTTCAAATGACATTATAATGATTAAGTTAATGGTAAACGATGAACAATTGAGTAGATGATGATAGTTTTCGATTATGTAATGATAATGATGTAGGAAAAGAAGAAGACAGATAATGGTTACATATATGTTCTCGTGAGTTAAAAAGAGAAAAACAATAGGTAGAACAGTGGTTAGGGGTGCTGTGTGTTTAACGAGAGGTCAAGGGTTCGAGACTTGGGGGCTACATTTTTTTTGGTAGAGATATAGTTAAGGTTGGAAAGATGGGTTGAATAAAATAAATATGTGGCTTAAACCAAGATCGAGCTAGTAGCTCAATGGTTAAGGATGTTATCGGGACGTCGCGGGTTCAAACCTGGACTTGGGCATTATTTTTAAGGCTACTTCCTTGAGGTAGTTATTTATCTATTTATTATTATTATTATTATTATTATTATTATTATTATTATTATTATTATTATTATTATTATTATTATTGTTATTATTATTATTATTAGTATTATTAAAATTATTATTAATAATATCATTAATATTATTATTAGTATCATTTTTAATGAAAAATATCATTTATATTAAAAGTATCATTTTTACTACTATTATTATTATTATTATTATTATTATTATTATTATTATTATTATTATTATTATTATTATTATTATTATTATTATTATTATTATTATTATTATTATCATTATTAGAGAAATTATCATTTTTATCAAAATTATTATTATAATTACTATCATTATTATTATTTTGACATTAATATTGTTATTTTAATATTATCAATATTATTATCATAATAACTATTATTATTATTATTGTAAAATAAAATAACTTTTATTTATTATTATTATCAATATTATTTTATCAAATAACTGTTAGTTATATAAAACTATATTTACTACACATAACATAACTATATTAATACTTTTATAATAAATATTAATAAATATAATTAATAAGGTTATTAATGAAAAACCTAATTAAAATTACAATTAAATTTCTAATAATATATAAATTTGTTCAATTACCATTTTATGTGTTAATATATATAAATGATATAGGTTCGTGAATTCGAAGCCAATCCTGTATTGTTCTGTATCGTCATATGCATATTTTTACTACAAAATATCGTATTGTGAGTTCATTTGATTCCCTTTTACTCTTTACATTTTTGGGAACGAGAATACATGCGCTGTTTTTACAACTGCTTTATCAAATTCTTTTGAAATATATTTTGAACTGTGAATACATGAAATGCTTTTATAAATGTTTGACGAGATAGACACAAGCAAAACATTCCTCGAATGAATTATTATGCAGACAGAAGTTCTGCGGATTATTATTGAATTATGTGGACATGATAATTGCCACCAATTGATGAATATATTTTCCCCTGATTATTATTGCTTGGTAACCTAAGAATTAGAATCGGGCATGGCCCTAATTCACGCGAATCCTAAAGGTAGCTACCGGGTTTAACACCCCCACCCAGAATGTTCACTAGACGGAAGGGCTAGTGGGTGTGGTGTTTAGTACTTCGAAGTTTATATGATTATTATACAGACGAGATGTTCTGTTTTGGGGATATTATTGATGCGCATTATATGTTAAGGTCGGTTATCAAGCCAAGCTATGAAAGCAAGTGAATGTTATGTATCGAGAGAATGATTTTTATACACAGGTTATATGTATTACTTTTGTGCACGAGATATGTGTACGGTTATTTAAAAATCGCGAGGCAACCTACGGGGGAGAAAAGGATACGAACCTACTCTGCTAAGCATTACGAAAAATGGTTTTATACACGAGATAGGTGTACTATATTTAAAATCTCGTGGTCTATCAAAATGATGAATTTTATTGTTTACGATAAAGCTATGAACTCACCAACCTTTTGGTTGACACTTTAAAGCATGTTTATTCTCAGGTATAAAAGAAATCTTCTGCTGTGCATTTGCTCAATTTAAAGATACTACTTGGAGTCATTCATGGCATATAGAGGTCAGAACCTCGCAATGGGATCATCTGTTGAAGAATTCGTCCAGGTGTATTAGGACGGGTCACTACAGGTGGTATCAGAGCGGTGGTCTTAGCGAACCAGGTCTTGCATTAGTGAGTCTGGACTTCGACCTAGTAGTTGTTAGGATACATTAATGAGTTTAGACTTGAACCTGGTCTGCATGTCAAAAGTTTTGCATATCATTCCTTGTCGAAAAATATCTACTTATCATTTTCAGTCTCGACACGTCTTATTGCAAATATTACATAGCTGGTGTACAGACAAGTTCATATTCCATCACATTAGACCTTGTCTGACACGTTTCCTTAATTTCCTCCGTAATCTACGGAATCTTCTGTACTATATATAGTTATTAGGTATTTTATGTAATTAGAATATCAGCTGATATCCGAAAATCATTCCACATCAAAAATCCTTTATCTAACCGTGCAAGAAGAATTCTGCAACCAGTTCGAGTCCCTCGGATTCCGACAGCAATTCCGATATGGCTTTTCACTCGAGCTCCGAAAGCAGTGTAACCGGAATGGTAAATATTACTTGTATATATATACAATTATAGTAAATTTATTTGTTAAAAATATATAATATATTTATTTTAGTAGTTAAAACTTGTTATTTAAAACTGTCTGCATATAGAAAGAGAATATAATAAAAATAATTGATTTCGAGCCTAATTAGTAAACGTCAATGACACTCGGTTGACGTTTTGTTAGTTTTAATATAGATATAATACATGTTTATGAAAGATTAAAATAAAAGTTGGAGTGTACATTGATTTCGAAGATTCTAGATTTGTTAAAAATATTATTATCCTTTTAGTTTAAATTTTAGTACTCCGTACACATTATTTGGTACAGAAAATAAATAATTACTGAACCTTTTTGATCAGGTTTCAAACAGTTAATGAGTGAAATAATTAAATTTATTTGATCTAAAAATTCGGGACTCCGAAAGCAGTGTAACCGGAATGGATCAATCAATCAGCCATCATCAATTCTGGATGAATTGAGGCTGAGTTCGTAGTCTACTTAATCAATGGAGACGAAAAGAAGGCGATCCTTTCCACCCACCAACCTGCACTCTTGACGAAGAACCTGAAGCACCTACCGGAGAACCTGTCTGAAACACCATCTTCACTCTCATTTCCAGAATAGATCGCAACGATTATATAATATCTAAAATTTTGAACCTATTTAATACCTCGTCCTGACCGACAATCATCCCGGAGTAATAGCAGAAGTCAACAAGCTTCGCGCTCGAGTTGTAGCTTTGGAAAATATGGTGCAAAACTTACCAGCTTCAACAACATCACCACCAGTACCACTAACCACCTAAGTTTCGATATCACATGCCTCAACATCACCACCTAGACCTTTGAACATAATCATCGTTCTACATATCATTCTACATATTCGTTCTACATCGAACATATTCGTTCTATGTATCATTCTACATCAAAGATTCTTATGTACAAACTGTTAATGGTAAAAATATTTTAACGGGTAGGTAATACCCGAGGAATATTTAGATTTCACATTAACATGTTATGCTGTACATTCTTCAAATCCGATTCAGCAGTCATTGAACTATCCTACCTACATCCACATATATATCTGTTCACCAAAGAACAACTATTTTCATTCAAATTCAATTTCATGTTCGGATTTTGACCGATCAGAATCCAAGTCAAGATTTGACAAGTGGCATAATGAAGAAAATAATGAACAAAATAAAATTGATTCGTAACCAATTAATTAACTACGTAAAACTTTAAACCTATACTAACCAAATCTTAGCTAACTGTTCCTAGCTAACTATTCCTGTTTGACTATTTCCTTATAATATACTAGTTTTGGTTGAACTATTGGACTACTATCTTTGGACAATTAAAAAGTATTAAAAGAGTAGGAAATATTAATTACAACACTTTTTGACTTAAAAGATCGTAAATAAATTTCATCTACTACAGTTAAATTTTTCCTCAAGTTTGCCACTTGATTTCATCTTAACTCTCATTTGTATCTTGATGATTACAATCTCCGTTCAAATCTTTCGAAATTCTTGAAACATCTCGGATTGATAACCAATGATTCGGTTATGATAACTTTGAATGCTGATGAAGCAGCAAAACTGTAGATGGTCTTAATGGCCAAAAGTTTGATGATAAAGAATGGGGTGTTGGAAACGCTCAATAGAAAAATTTGATACTGGGAAGCGAATTATGCGAAACTATGAATGAGGCTGTGGACAAATCACCAGGACTAAACATGTACTTAACGAATCCAGATGATTCAGTATCTGCCGAAACCTTTAAACGAATATCTTGCTCCGTACCCATGTTAAATCTTGTGGAAAATCTTTCTTCGTCAACCTTCGATCTTAGAAATTCCAAAATAACATCATAAATATCTTCGATATTTCTGAGGATATTTTCATAAGTATTCTTGTTCGAAATTATTTATTTCTTCATGCTATCTATATTACATCATTAAAGAAACTATTGTAGTTTCTAAATTCTATAACCTTCGAGTTTAAATTATGAAAGATTTCTGGGGAAGTGTTGGGAGTTGAAGCATGAGTTAATATAATATAATGACGCCCAGCCAACGTGATTATCTTACAGTAAGTCTTGCTGAATTCTTAATGAAACGTAATGATGGTTAACAGATCTCGCCCTTATCATGTGCCATGTTACACAACTCTTTCATTCTGCTTAATCTCTGAATGTATCAAGAAATTATATTCTTGATAGTTCCATTCTCAGTGATTCTGGTAATTTAACCAATCAAATCATGCTATTACGTTCCTTCCTGCTTAGAACATTATGATCAATCGAAACTTCACACCTACGAATTCTGGACCATTATTCGCTTGACTTGAAGTAGGGAAGAGAAAACAAGAGCATGGAGCTCCAAAACATAACAAAAAATATAAAGCCGATCACAAACACAGAAATTACAAACCGTATATATATGCGTATAGCAATATAAAGACACGGGAGAACTAAAAACACTATAATCCCAAGGGCATAGTAAAAGTAAACAGATTCTTCTGGTGGTAGTTGAAAAAGAAGAGTGATTGATACGATAACCAGGAAAACATCAAGAATCAGAACTAGATTAAGCATTTTCAAGATCTTTTGGAAGTATGAATTGAAGAAGAAAGTAAGATGAGAGTGGTGACAGTATGGAAACAAAGAAGGTGAATTTATAGTGAAATATCAGACGTAGCAATCGAGACAGATTACCGCAATTAATCAAAGAGGATCCTAATTTCCTAGATTACCGAAGAGTCAAATCTTATATAGATTTTGAAGATTTTCTTTAAGATTCCTAGAATTCCGGAAATCAACTGTAATTACGTCAGAAGTTAAGATGAAACTTTAATCTCTCATTTCACTATTTTGTGATAGCTTCACTCATATGCTTCAAGTAACTGAAACGTTTTATCTATATTACTTAATAATGATAAAACTCTATTTATCAACTCATATTCATCATGGAAACATTTTGATTGTTAGCCATGACCACCTCGATCAAATTTCGGGACGAAATTTCTTTAACGGGTAGGTACTGTGACGACCCAGAAATTTTCGACTAATTTTAAACCAAACTCTCGATACGATTTAATATATTTTGACATGATAAACAAATTCTGTTATATTGAGTCTCAAAATTTTTGAACTATTTTCTTGCATTCATTTAACTTCGATCATTTCCAACGATTCACGAACTGTTGTGTGTAAATAAATGTGTATACATGTAAGTATGAGTATATATATATATATATATATATATATATATATATATATATATATATATATATATATATATATATATATATATATATATATATGATGTCTATATAATTAATATTATATGTATATTGTAATATATTAAAATGTATAAATATTAAATATTCAATATATGTAAATATATAATTATTAAATATTAAATAATTAATAAATTATAATATTACTAGATGTAATTGCAAGTTAAAATATAGTTATATTATTATTATCACTTTCATTATCAATCTTACAATAAATATTAATGTTAATATTAATATCATTATTATGAATATTATCATTTTAACATAATATATAGATATAAATTTCGATACATTTAATTTGTCATATTATTATTATTACTAATATTATTGTTATCATTATTAATATTATTATTATAATTATTATAATTATTATTATTATTATTAATTGTTTATTAATATTAATTATATATAGTAATGAAAAATAAATACAGATATATATATATATATATATATATATATATATATATATATACTGATAGATAATGATACATTACATGAATCAGTATTATTGTATTAACAATATAATTATTAATTTAGATTAATTAATTATGGAATTATTCAAACAAATTCACTTTGCAATCGCTATCTGTTTTTCAATATCTTTTCTTTTACTTCTGTCTTCTCCTTCCTGAGAGATTCTGCATCAACATCAATTTCTCTTAATTACCTGTCCTTCTTGTCCGATAAGGATAAACATGCCGATCTCAAATCAGATATAAAACAAATTTGAATAGAAATCAGTAACAGAAAAATGTACGAATTTGTTACATGTCATAATCTGATTTATTTTTCTTGTTTTCTTCTTCTTGTTTGAAGAACCCTGTCTGCGTTTGATACATGTAGACTGTCCTTCCTTCCACTACTCAAGATTCTTGGAAGACTTCAATATAATGTGATGACCCGGATATTTCCGACCAAATTTAAACTTAATCTTTATATGTTTCTGACACGATAAGCAAAGCCTGTAATTTTGAGTCTCGGAAATTTTGGAACCATGTTTATATATTCATTTGACCTTCGACTATCCCCGGCGATTCACGAACAACTAATTGTAAATAGATACATATATTTAAATATGTAAATATTAATCTGAATTTGAATTATAATTTGAAATAATATATAATTAAATTGTAAGAAATAAAAATATAAAATAATAATCGATATAATAATGTTGCTATTAAAATGAATATATATATATATATATATATATATATATATATATATATATATATATATATATATATATATATATATATATATATATATATATGGTTTATATACATAATTATTGTTATTAGTAATACTATCATATTATTATTTTTATCATTTATCATTTATTATTATTAGTATCTTTATCAATAATATTATTATTATTAATATAATTATTATCATTATTGTTTTATTATAAATATAATAATTAAATATAAAATGTACGAATGATTTCCAAATCAATTAACATCGCAATCAACCTTTTAAATTTTGTTCTTGCCTCAAATTATTTTACCTTACCCTTACTTTCTGTTACCTATCTTATCTAACTATCTTATCTGTCCTATTTTCCTATCTACCTAATTCTATATATGCAAACACATATGTAGGTCGAGTGATACATATACATACAATTCAAGATTTACCACCTTCACTAGCCCCATCTTTCTTACTCTCTATATGACTCCCTCCTACTACCTTTTCTTCTTCATCTTAGCAATTACCAAAGATCACCTTAAAACTATCACTTACCCCAACAAAACCACCGGCTATACTCATTGTTTTCTTGATCTTATTCGAACACCGTGATTAAGGCTGCTATGTTTGAAACCCATCATCGCCACTGCTACAATGTTACTGTTTTATGCCATCTTCATCCTCTCTTGTACTATTCGAACACCCAACGAAAACCCACATGTATGTATATAGTACTTCCTCTATCTATGTATGAAAACAATAACATGATTTTTTTTCTGTTTTGTTTCACCAAACCTTTTCTTTTGTTGCTTATGTTGGACGACCCAAAGCCATTTCTCGGCTGTAATCACCACGAAATCACTGCCGTAGTACACCACCTTCTTGACTTTTTTTCCGACAACTATTATCACCCAAACACCATCACAGGCAACTGAAACTTTGCAGCTAAACCTGTCACTCTCTACTATCCTTGCAACCGTACACCACCCAAGGACCACCACCTTGGTTCCACCATTAAACCATCATAATAGACTACTTGTTTATTTTTTTATTTTTTTTCTTTTTCTTTTTCTTCGATCAGTTACCACTACAGCCTAATATATTGCCATTCCAAATTTCTATTATTCGAACCAAACCCATATAAACTTGCTAATGTCGCAACCTCGTATTCGAAATATTTTTTTTTTGCTGCTATTGCTACCATTTGTTCATGCCTCAATATAGCTACTACGAGAGTCTGTTTCTCCTGCAAAAACCAAACCAAACAAACTGCAATCATAGGTTTATGATAAATGAATATGATGGTAAAGAAAAAGTGACGAGAAGAGATGATATTAAAAGAAAATGATGATGAGCGATGATGAGCTGTAAAGAAGTTCATAATGTGTTTGTAGTGTATGTTTTCAAACGAACTCCACAATACATATCAATTAAATATACCTTCAATTATTTCGGGACTTTGAATCAAGTGTTGGGTCACCGTTTATTTTTATTTTTTCTTCTTTTTCTATTTCTAATTCTGATCCTATTCTTAGGCGGATGTATTCCTTTAGGCCGATGTATTTTTTGTTGTTGTTGGACCAATACTTTCAGTTGGGCTGCCCTATTCTTTTGGGCTGAAATATACACGGGCCAGGGTTGCAATGACCATCGTGTATTTTCTATTCTGGTTCCCTACTCACAACACAAACACACAGTATTTAATTATTGATGATGATTTTCATGTTGAGGTAACAAATGATGATGATGATAGGGTTATAGTGTCACGATTATAATGAAGGTAATAACGTGATACTTTGATGATGATTTAAATGGATGATGATCACGATTAGAATTGCTATGGTGATGACGTTTAGATTATGATATGAGTATGATATGATCAGAATTATGATATGATTATGATTAAGATTAGGTTTATGATTAAGTTAATGGTGATACAAGAAATACGAGAGATGATGAAGTTGTGATATAGATATAAGGGATTTATAAGGATTAAAAGAATTTAATGTTCAAGTTAAAGTAAGAAGTAACAGATAGCTCAGTGGTTTGGAAGGGAATTGGTTAAGCGAGAGGTCATGGGTTCAAGCCTGGGCTGGGGCATTTTATATTTTTTTTTATGAAGAAGATGAATCAGACAGACATCAATAATAGATGTGTATTTATGGGTCATGTTTCAATCAAAAATGGAAGAATGGAAGGATGGATAGGGTGTTGGTGTTATTGGAGAGGTCTTGGGTTCGAATCTTGACAGAGACACTTTTATTTTTTTCTTGGAGCTTATACCCTTAAGGTAGTATTATTAGTATTATATATTATCATTATCATTTTTATCATTATTATTATTATTATTATTATTATTATTATTATTATTATTATTATTATTATTATTATTATTATTATTATTATTATTATTATTATTATTATTATTATTATTATTATTATTACTAGTATTATTAAAATAATCATTAACTTTATTATTATTTTCATTAATATTAGTACTTGTAACATCTTATAATTATTAGTATTATCATTATCATTTACATAGGTATTATTATTAGTATTATCATTATTATTATTAATATTACAAAGTATCATTATAGACTTATCGGTTAAACATTAATATTAGTAATAATGTATGAATATCTGAAATTTCTATTAAAACTATTAAAAATTATCATTATTATTAAAAGTATTATTTTTACTAAAACTATCATTATTATCGTTATCAGTATTTTCTATATCATTATTATTAAAATAATTACAATTATGAAAATAAAAGTATTAATGACGTTATTAAGGTTATAAGCATAAAAATAAAGATTATATATAAAATATATATTTAATACACATAACTTAACTATATTAATATATCTATATATAAAATGAAAATATATATATATAATGAAACTTATTAATCTACTATATATGAATTACATCACTAATAATAATATATTTGTTCGATTAAAATTATGTGTATTAATATATATACAAATGATATAGGTTCGTGAATCCAAGGCCAACCTTGCATTGTTCAATTGTTCAATGCCGTCATATGTATTTTTACTACAAAATACAGTAGTGTGAGTTTTCATTACTCCCTTTTTATATTTATTTTTGGGACTGAGAATACATGCGATGCTTTTATAATTATTTTACGATATAGACACAAGTAATCGAAACTACATTCTATGGTTGGATAATCAAATCGAATATCACCCTATATAGTCTGGTAATCTAAGAATTAGGGAACAGAAACCCTAATTGACGCGAACTCTAAAGATAGATCTATTGGGCCTAACAAACCCCATCCAAAGTACCGGATGCTTTAGTACTTCGAAATTTATATCATGTCCGAAGGAGGATCCCGAAATGATGGGGATATTCTTATATACATATTGTGAATGTCGGTTACCAGGTGTTCAATCCATATGAATGATATTCTTGTCTCTATGAATGGGACGTATGTTTATGAAAAATGGAAATATGAAATCTTGTGGTCTATTAAAATGATGAAATGAACATTTATGTTAAACTAATGAACTCACCAACCTTTTTGGTTAACACTTTAAAGCATGTTTATTCTCAGGTATGAAAGAAGACTTCCGCTGTGCAATTGCTCATTTTAAAGATATTACTTGGAGTCATTCATGACTTATTTCAAAAGACGTTGCATTCGAGTCGTTGAGTTCATCAAGATTATTATTAAGTCAATTATAGTAAGATATATTATGAAATGGTATGCATGTTGTCAACTTTCGATGTAATGAAAGATTGTATTTTCAAAAACGAATGCAATGTTTGTAAAATGTATCATATAGAGGTCAAGTACCTCGCGATGTAATCAACTGTTGTAAATCGTTTATAATCGATATGGACTTCGTCCGGAGGGATTAGGACGGGTTTTCACAGTTGGTATCAGAGTGGTGGTCTTAGTGAACCAGGTCTTGCATTAGTGTGTCTAACTGATAGTCGTGAGGATGCATTAGTAAGTCTGGACTTCGACCGTGTCTGCATGTCAACAGTTTTGCTTATCATTTTTGTCAGAAATCATCTGTTTATCATCCTTAGGAAATTACCTGCTTATCATTCTTAGTCTAGACACATCTTACTGCAATGATTGCATGAATAGTGTATAGACAAAATTCGTATCCTAGCGTATCTGCTAATTCATATCTTAGCATATCTGTTACTGTAGACTTTGCCTGACAACTTCCGTAGATTCCTCCGTAACTTATGGGATTTTAGTATTATATATGCATATGTAAATTATGTATTGCAGGGAACTAATCTACATTCTATAATCTAATTCTTATCGAAAAATCCTTCATCTGATCGTACGAGATGAATCCCTCAACCAGTTCGAGTCCCTCAGATTCCGATAGCTATTCTGACATGGATATTCACCTAAGCTTTGAAAGCGGTGTCGCCAGAATGAATCAATCAGTCAGCCATCCCCAATTCTTCTGATGGGTTCGTAGTCTACTTAATCATTGGAGACAAGAATAAGGTGATCCTTTTCATCGACCGAATTCACCTCTTGGCGATGAACCTGAAGCACTTACCGACGAAGCTATTCGAAACACCATTTTCTCTCTCATTTCTAAAGTATCTCGTCACGATTAAATACTATCTCAAATTCTAAACCTTATTCATTCGCCCGTTCTTAACGACAATCATCCCTGAGAAACGAGTCAACGAGCTTCGCGTTCGAGTTGTAGCTTTGGAACATATGGTGCAAAACGTGCCAGCACCAGCAACGTCAATACCATCAACAATCCATGACTCAACATCTCATCATATACCTCGTGTATAAACATCGTTCTACGTATCGTTCTACATCAATTATCTTCGTTCTTCATGGCAATTATGTAATCTCTAATATTTTAGAGATTATGTATTTTAGTTCGGACGTTAAACCAAATGAGATTAATATCATATTAACTAATTAAATCCATAATTACATCTAAAGAAAATATATATATGTAAGTATATTTTCATAAAGATTGTAATAAAAAAATTCTTTTGTACAAAGTGTTAATGGTGAAAATATTTTAACGGGTAGGTAATACCCGAGGAATATTTAGATTTCACATTAATAAGTTACACTGTACATTATTCGAATCAGATTCAACGGTCATTTACTATCCTACCTACATCTATCGATATACGAATCCATTCACCACAGAATAACTATTTTCATTCAAATTCAATTTCATATTAGGATTTTGACATATCAGAATCCAACAAGTGGCATAATGAAGAAAAAAATGGACACAATAAAAATTTATTAGAAACAGACTAATTAACAATATGAAATTTTGTTAAGAATCCACGCTAACAAAATCCTAGCTAACTGTTCCTAGCTAACTGTTAATTCCGTATTACATTTTATTTATCGCAATTTAATTATCGCAATTTAATTCTCGCAATTTTATTTATTGTTATTTAATTTCTGTTATTTACTTTACGCACTTTATTTATCGTTAGTTAATTCCTGTTATTTATTTTACGCACTTTAAATATCGGGACACGTATACAAGGTTTTGACATATCATATCGACGCATCTATATATATTATTTGGAATCACCATAGACACTCTATATGCAGTAATGATCGAGTTCTCTATACAGGGTTGAGGTTGATTCTATAATAATATATATACTTTGAGTTGTGATCGAGTCTGAGACATGTACACGGGTCATGATACGTATTAATTAATTCGTATACTATATATTAAACTATATATGAATTATTGGACTGTTAAATGTGGACTATCGACTGTGGACTAATAACATTGGACAATTAAAATGAATTAAAATATTGATTATAATATATGAAACTAAACAATTCTTCAAGTTTGCCACTTGATTTCATCTTAAACCTCATTTGTATTTTGACGATTACGATCTGCGTTCAAACCTTCATGATTCTTAAAAACACCTCAATCGAGGGGATAAACCAACCACACTTCATCTAAGGAAGGAAAGATTGATGCATATAGTTATGCAACCAAAAACACTCGAAACCTAAGTAAACGTTTAACACGTACCTATGCTAGCTCCTCTGATGTTGTTATTACTGAAAATCATCTTGCAATCCCTTTCCAAATTAGCCAATTTTGTCACAGCTTTAACAATTCAACATTGACCTTTCATTCGATTAAACTCTATTATAACTTTGATAAATAAGTTTGTCCTTCATCATCATTATCGGAGAACCATTTATATTCCACCACATTAGCAGTAAACTTACCAGTAACTTCATTACTCATTGGCTTAATCTCTTTGAAGAACCATTATAATTGTTCATTAAAATCTTATCATATATTCGTCTGCATCTTGTAACGAGTATTGCCATACCAACTACTGGGAATCAGCAATCCGTATTTTGAATCTCGCAACAATTCTACAACAACAGTTATATGTATACATATAACAATTATCTCCTAGAATTACGATCCTCCATTCTGAAACTCTGAAAAACACCCAGTATGCGAATCAATCCTCGTAATGTTGAAAAAGCTGAATGAAGCAGCAAAAACCGTAAACGACCTTAACCATCATAAGTTTGATGATAAAGAATAGTATGTTGGTAAAGCTCTGAAAAATTTTGAAACATAAAATCTGATTGAGCAAACTACGAAGGAGTCTCTGAACAAATCACAAGGCCTAAACTTGTACATTAAGAATCCTGATGATTCTGTTTCTGATGAGATCTTTAGAGAATACCTTGTTTCTGACTCCAAACTCTTGCGAACAAATCTTTCTTCATCAACCTTCGATATTAGAAATTCCAAAATATCATCATAAATATCTTCGATATTTTTGAGGATATTTTTATAAATATTCTTGTCCGAAATTATTTATCTATTTGTGCTATCTATATTACATCATAAAGGAAACTGTTTAGTTTCTATATTCTGTAAACTGTCGAGTTTAAAATATGAATGATATTGAAGTAGTGTTGGAAGCTGATGCATGAGTTAGTATAATATAATGACACTTGATCAACGTGATTATATTACAGTAAGTCATGCTGAGTTTCTAATGGAACATGATGATTCACAGATCATAACATCATCAGGTGCTATGTTACACGACTCTAGTATTCTATTTAACCTCAAAAATATCAAGAAAATATTTTCTTGATGATTCGATCTTTTTCGGATATCCTGGTAATTTGAAAAATCAAATCATGCTACTACCTTTCCTTTCTACCTTGTATATAATGATAATTCGAAAATCCATACCTACGAATTCTTGACCATTACTTGCTAAAAGAAAACAAAAGCATGGATCTCCGAAATAGAAAGGGAGTATAAATCGCAGCAAATAGGAGAAAACATTAAATGTGAATGACAATGATTATAGAAGATGGGAGCAGGGACTCGGAAATATAAGGGAGAATATAAAGCCTAATAACAACACAAAAATTACAAACTGTGGATATTAATACGAATAGTAATATAAAGACACGGTAGAATTAAGAATAGTATCACCTCAAGGCAATAGTAAAACTAAACAGATTTTTCTGTTGAAAGATTGAAAAGGAGGATGACAGAAATGATAATTAAGAAAATATCAAGGATTAGAACTGGATTAAGTATTTTCACAATCTTTTGGATGTATGAACTAAGAAAGAAAGTATAGGAATGATGAGAATTATGGAACGGAAGAGTTTAATTTATAATGGAAATAACAGACAGAGTAATCGAGGGAGATCACCGTATTTAATTATAGTGATCTTAATTTCTTTATTCGCCGAAGAATCAAATCTTTTAGATTTCGAAGATTTTGTTTAAATCCTTTGAATTCCGGAATTCAACCATGACTAGTCAAAAGTTATGATGAAACTTGTCTTTCTCATTTCACTCTTTTGGGATAACTTCACTCACCCGCTTCGAGTAATCGAATCATATTATCCACATTACTCTATGGTAATAAAATTCTATTTTATCAACTCATATTCGTCATGAAGATATTCTTATTGTTAACCATGACAACCACACTCAAATTTCAGGACGAAATTTCTTTAACGGGTAGGTACTGTGATGACCCGGAGATTTCCGACCAAATTTAAACTTAATCTTTATATGTTTCTGACACGATAAGCAAAGCCTGTAATTTTGAGTCTCAAAAATTTTGGAACCATGTTTATATATTCATTTGACCTTCGACTATCCCCGGCGATTCACGAACAACTAATTGTAAATAGATACATATATTTAAATATATAAATATTAATTTGAATTTGAATTATAATTTGAAATAATATATAATTAAATTGTAAGAAATAAAAATATAAAATAATAATTGATATAATAATGTTGCTATTAAAATGAATATATATATATATATATATATATATATATATATATATATATATATATATATATATATATATATATATATATATATAGTTTATATACATAATTATTGTTATTAGTAATATTATCATATTATTATTTTTATCATTTATCATTTATTATTATTAGTATCTTTATCAATAATAATATTATTATTAATATAATTATTATCATTATTGTTTTATTATAAATATAATAATTAAATATAAAATGTACGAATGATTTCCAAATCAATTAACATCGCAATCAACCTTTTAAATTTTGTTCTTTCCTTCAAATTATTTTACCTTACCCTTACTTTCTGTTAGCTATCTTATCTAACTATCTTATCTGTCCTATTTTCCTATCTACCTAATTCTATATATGCAAACACATATGTAGGTCGAGTGATACATATGCATACAATTCAAGATTTACCACCTTCACTAGCCCCATCTTTCTTACTCTCTATATGACTCCCTCCTACTACCTTTTTTTCTTCATCTTAGCAATTACCAAAGATCACCTTAAAACTATCACTTACCCCAACAAAACCACCGGCTATACTCATTGTTTTCTTGATCTTATTCGAACACCGTGATTAAGGCTGCTATGTTTGAAACCCATCATCGCCACTGCTACAACGTTACTGTTTTATGCCATCTTCATCCTCTCTTGTACTATTCGAACACCCAACGAAAACCCACATGTATGTATATAATACTTCCTCTATCTATGTATGAAAACAATAACATGATTTTTTTTTCTGTTTTGTTTCACCAAACCTTTTCTTTTGTTGTTTATGTTGGACGACCCAAAGCCATTTCTCGGCTGTAACCACCACGAAATCACCACCGTAGTACACCACCTTCTTGACTTTTTGTCCGACAACTATTATCACCCAAACACCATCACAGGCGACTGAAACTTTGCAGCTAAACCTGTCACTCTCTACTATCCTTGCAACCGTACACCACCCAAGGACTACCACCTTGGTTCCACCATTAAACCATCATAATAGACTACTTGTTTATTTTTTTATTTTCTTTTTCTTTTTCTTTTTCTTCGATCAGTTACCACTACAGCCTAATATATTGCCATTCCAAATTTCTATTATTCGAACCAAACCCATATAAACTTGCTAATGTCGCAACTTCGTATTTGAAATATTTTTTTTTGCTGCTATTGCTACCATTTGTTCATGCCTCAATATAGCTACTACGAGAGTCTGTTTCTCCTGCAAAAACCAAACCAAACAAACTGCAATCATAGGTTTATGATAAATGAATATGATGGTAAAGAAAAAGTGACGAGAAGAGATGATATTAAAAGAAAATGATGATGAGCGATGATGAGCTGTAAAGAAGTTCATAATGTGTTTGTAGTGTATGTTTTCAAACGAACCCCACAATACATATCAATTAAATATACCTTCAATTATTTCGGGACTTTGAATCAAGTGTTGGGTCACCGTTTATTTTTATTTTTTCTTCTTTTTCTATTTCTAATTCTGATCCTATTCTTAGGCGGATGTATTCCTTTAGGCCGATGTATTTTTTTGTTGTTGTTGGACCAATACTTTCAGTTGGGCTGCCCTATTCTTTTGGGCTAAAATATACACGGGCCAGGGTTGCAATGACCATCGTGTATTTTCTCTTCTGGTTCCCTACTCACAACACAAACACACAGTATTTAATTATTGATGATGATTTTCATGTTGAGGTAACAAATGATGATGATGATAGGGTTATAGTGTCACGATTATAATGAAGGTAATAACGTGATACTTTGATGATGATTTAAATGGATGATGATCACGATTAGAATTGCTATGGTGATGACGTTTAGATTATGATATGAGTATGATATGATCAGAATTATGATATGATTATGATTAAGATTAGGTTTATAATTAAGTTAATGGTGATACAAGAAATACGAGAGATGATGAAGTTGTGATATGGATATAACGGATTTATAAGGATTAAAAGAATTTAATGTTCAAGTTAAAGTAAGAAGTAACAGATAGCTCAGTGGTTTGGAAGGGAATTGGTTAAGCGAGAGGTCATGGGTTCAAGCCTGGGCTGGGGCATTTTATATTTTTTTTATGAAGAAGATGAATCAGACAGACATCAATAATAGATGTGTATTTATGGGTCATGTTTCAATCAAAAATGGAAGAATGGAAGGATGGATAGGGTGTTGGTGTTATTGGAGAGGTCTTGGGTTCGAATCTTGACAGAGACACTTTTATTTTTTTCTTGGAGCTTATACCCTTAAGGTAGTATTATTAGTATTATATATTATCATTATCATTTTTATCATTATTATTATTATTATTATTATTATTATTATTATTATTATTATTATTATTATTATTATTATTATTATTATTATTATTATTATTATTACTATTATTATTAAAATAATCATTAACTTTATTATTATTTTCATTAATATTAGTACTTGTAACATCTTATAATTATTAGTATTATCATTATCATTTACATAGGTATTATTATTAGTATTATCATTATTATTATTAATATTACAAAGTATCATTATAGACTTATCGGTTAAACATTAATATTAGTAATAATGTATGAATATCTGAAATTTCTATTAAAACTATTAAAAATTATCATTATTATTAAAAGTATTATTTTTACTAAAACTATCATTATTATCGTTATCAGTATTTTCTATATCATTATTATTAAAATAATTACAATTATGAAAATAAAAGTATTAATGACGTTATTAAGGTTATAAGCATAAAAATAAAGATTATATATAAAATATATATTTAATACACATAACTTAACTATATTAATATATCTATATATAAACTGAAAATATATATATATAATGAAACTTATTAATCTACTATATATGAATTACATCACTAATAATAATATATTTGTTCGATTAAAATTATGTGTATTAATATATATACAAATGATATAGGTTCGTGAATCCAAGGCCAACCTTGCATTGTTCAATTGTTCAATGCCGTCATATGTATTTTTACTACAAAATACAGTAGTGTGAGTTTTCATTACTCCCTTTTTATATTTATTTTTGGGACTGAGAATACATGCGATGCTTTTATAAATATTTTACGAAATAGACACAAGTAATCGAAACTACATTCTATGGTTGGATAATCAAATCGAATATCACCCTATATAGTCTGGTAATTTAAGAATTAGGGAACAGAAACCCTAATTGACGCGAACTCTAAAGATAGATCTATTGGGCCTAACAAACCCCATCCAAAGTACCGGATGCTTTAGTACTTCGAAATTTATATCATGTTTGAAGGAGGATCCCGGAATGATGGGGATATTCTTATATACATATTGTGAATGTCAGTTACCAGGTGTTCAATCTATATGAATGATATTTTTGTCTCTATGCATGGGACGTATGTTTATGAAAAATGGAAATATGAAATCTTGTGGTCTATTAAAATGATGAAATGAACATTTATGTTAAACTAATGAACTCACCAACCTTTTTGGTTGACACTTTAAAGCATGTTTATTCTCAGGTATGAAAGAAGTCTTCCGCTGTGCAATTGCTCATTTTAAAGATATTACTTGGAGTCATTCATGACATATTTCAAAAGATGTTGCATTCGAGTCGTTGAGTTCATCAAGATTATTATTAAGTCAATTATAGTAAGATATATTACGAAATGGTATGCATGTTGTCAACTTTCGATGTAATGAAAGATTGTATTTTCAAAAACGAATGCAATGTTTGTAAAATGTATCATATAGAGGTCAAGTACCTCGCAATGTAATCAACTGTTGTGAATCGTTTATAATCGATATGGACTTCGTCCGGAGGGATTAGGACGGGTCTTCACATATAACACTACAAAACAATTTCAATCGAATTTGTTAGCTGTCAATAACAGTGAAAGCGTACGAATCTGTTACACTTCACTATCTACTTTATTTTTCTTGTTTGATCTTTCTAGCTCGATTTTTCCTGTCGACTCCTTCAATTGTATATAACAAGCGTAGAATATATTTTTTTTCATCAACACCCTCACTAATAATTCACTTTCACTCTCAACCTCTTTCTTTATAAAGATATAGATATACACACATACATAATAAATATATGTATACCTTCTTATTTTATTCTTGATGAACCGACACCATGATCACCACCTTCTTCACTCTTCATTCTTTTTCTACTTGCATTTTTCTTTACTACTGCAAACTTGAACCACCATTTTCATAAAGTCGATGGCTAACCCAAGACTTTTATACACGTTCTATATTTTTTTCTGTTGGACAACAAATAATAAACAAACAATCCCAACACCACCACTACGACCACTTCACCACCATCGGTTACCCTCCACCTGCCTCTTTCACTCTCTCTAATCTCTCTCTCTCTTCAATGAACCTACAACAATCACCAAAACCCGATACTATATAACCGAACAATGCAGCTACTATCTTTGTTGTTGTTCGAATCACTTGAAACCACCACCCTTCTTCATAAACAACCACCACAACCACAAATGACCGTCACCCAATTGAACTGTAACGAAATAAAAAGAGGTATGATGAGTTCACAGTTTAAATTTTGGTATCTTGGATATATAATATATATACAACCAATTATTTTTACATGTGTAAAGATATTTAATTCATTATCAATTAAACAAGTGGACCAAATGGGTATTAGATGGCCGACGAATTTGATTTTCTTTAGGAACGTGCGTTTTTTTTAAAGGAATTAGGTAAAGCTTTTGTATTAGGGTGTTCCTTCTTTTTCTTGTGGTGGTCCGACAAAGACGTTTAAACAAACCATTTGACATGTAGGGATTAAATAATTCTTCTTTGGCCGTACTAGTGGTGTTGTGGGTCGAGAATTCGGATTAGATAATATGATTAGGACTTCCGTAGTTGGGAAATTGAATATAGTTGAGTGTATTAAAGCTATTTTATGAAAGCATTGAAGAATTTCGGAATCAATGTGTGCAAGTGGGACAAATTAAATTTCCATGGCCGACCATTAAGATTCTTATTAGCATGTGTTTTTTTATTTATTTATGGATCATGGGTTCTTGATGATGTTAAAGTAGATGGAGACATAATTAAAAGGTTGATTGGTGAAAACAGCAAAGATAATAAGGGAGAAAATAGAATGAGCTGTAAAGGAAATCAAACCCACCTACATCTTACTCGCCAACTAGTGATAGTTATAGCTGCCTTGTGTTTCTGTTTACTAGTACAGCGAGAATATTAATGATGATGGAGGTTAAGGATAACGGTATGAATGATAGTTAATAATTTAACTGTGTTGATGATTATAGATATTAGTAAACCGTTGGACTTTAGGGTTCCTAAATTGTTGGACTTAAACGGGCTAATAGCTGGTAAATGTTGGGTTGTGAGTAACTATTGGGCCAACATTAAAATAGCTTGATACCAGCCCACTGTAAGCCATGAACAAAGCACAAGCCCAACAGATATCAAGCTACGTGTGCTCCTACTTCCATTTTAAGCGAACACGATCTACTACTGCTATTTTTGAATGACATTATAATGATTAAGTTAATGGTAGATGATGAACAATTGAGTAGATGATGATAGTTTTCGATTATGTAATGATAATGATGTAGGAAAATAAGAAGACATATAATGGTTACATATCTGTTCTCGTGAGTTAAAAAGAGAAAAACAATAGGTAGAACAGTGGTTAGGGGTGCTGTGTGTTTAACGAGAGGTCAAGGGTTCGAGACTTGGGGGCTACATTTTTTTTTTGTTAGAGATATAGTTAAGGCTGGAAAGACGGGTTGAATAAAATAAATATGGGGCTTAAACCAAGATCGAGCTAGTAGCTCAATGGTTAAGGATGTTATCGGGACGTCGCGGGTTCAAACCTGGACTTGGGCATTATTTTTAAGGCTACTTCCTTGAGGTAGTTATTTATCTATTTATTATTGTTATTATTATTATTATTATTATTATTATTATTATTATTATTATTATTATTATTATTATTATTATTATTATTATTATTAGTATAATTAAAATTATTATTAATAATATCATTAATATTATTATTAGTATCATTTTTAATGAAAACTATCATTTATATTAAAAGTATCATTTTTACTATTATTATTATTATTATTATTATTATTATTATTATTATTATTATTATTATTATTATTATTATCATTATTAGAGAAATTATCATTTTTATCAAAATTATTATTATTATTACTATCATTATTATTATTTTGACATTAATATTGTTATTTTAATATTATCAATATTATTATCATAATAACTATTATTATTATTATTGTAAAATAAAATAACTTTTATTTATTATTATTCTCAATATTATTTTATCAAATAACTATTAGTTATATAAAACTATATTTACTACACATAACATAACTATATTAATACTTTTATAATAAATATTAATAAATATAATTAATAAGGTTATTAATGAAAAACCTAATTAAAATGACAATTAAATTTCTAATAATATATAAATTTGTTCAATTACCATTTTATGTGTTAATATATATATAAATGATATAGGTTCGTGAATCCGAAGCCAACCCTGCATTGTTCTGTATCGTCGTATGCATATTTTTACTACAAAATATCGTATTGTGAGTTCATTTGATTCCCTTTTACCCTTTACATTTTTGGGACTGAGAATACATGCGCTGTTTTTATATCTGTTTTATTAAATGTTTTTGAAATATATTTTGAACTGCGAATACATGAAATTCTTTTGTAAATGTTTGACGAGATAGACACAAGTAAAACATTCCTCGAATGAATTATTATGCAGACAGAAGTTCTGCGGATTATTATTGAATTATGTGTACATGATAATTGCCACCAATTGATGAATATATTTTCCCCTGATTATTATTGCTTGATAACCTAAGAATTAAAATCAGGTATGGCCATAATTCACGCGAATCCTAAAGGTAGATACCGGGTTTAACACCCCCACCCAGAATGTTCACTAGACGGAAGCGCTAGTGGGCGTGGTGTTTAGTACTTCGAAGTTTATATGATTATTATACAGACGAGATGTTCTGTTTTGGGGATATTATTGATGCGCATTATATATTAAGGTCGGTTACCAAGCCAAGCTATGAAAGAAAGTGAATGTTATGTATCGAGAGTATGATTTTTATACACAGGTTATGTGTATTATTTTTGTGCACGAGATATGTGTACGGTTATTTAAAAATTGCGAGGTAACCTACGGGGGAGAAAAGGATATGAACCTACTCTACTAAGCATTACGAAAAATGGTTTTGTACATGAGATAGGTGTACTGTATTTAAAATCTCACGGTCTATCAAAATGATGAATTTTATTGTTTACGATAAACCTATGAACTCACCAACCTTTTGGTTGACACTTTAAAGCATGTTTATTCTCAGGTATGAAAGAAATCTTCTGCTGTGCATTTGCTCAATTTAAAGATACTACTTGCAGTCATTCATGGCATATAGTGGTCAGAACCTCATAATGGGACCATCCATTGAAGAATTCGTCCAGGTGGATTAGGACGGGTCACTACAAGGGTTAGGTTTAATTAGGGTTTAGGTATGTATATATGTATATTTCGTGTATATGTATATATATATATATAGTTTTTATTTTTTTATTTTTTGTATAAACAGTATGTATATGTATATATATAAAAATAATTTTTTTAATATATATGTATATATATGTCGCATATGTATATATACATGTGTATACATTTTGTTTCCTTATTTAAACACTAACAAATCTCTAACAAATCTTTAGGGTTCTTAAGGATCAAACAAAAAAAATCTTTTTTTTATACTATCGGCTATATATATATATATATATATATATATATATATATATATATATATATATATAATTTATATTTTTTTTACATGGTGTATCTATTTATGGCATGTATTTATCTTGTTCCCCTTTTTAACATTAACATAATCTTGATGAATCTTTTAGGGTTTTAAGATCTAAACCTCTTTTCTTTTTCTTTTTTCTTTTTTTTCGTATGTATGCATGTATATGTATACTTTTGTATATTTTTTTGTTTCTTTTATAAACAATATAAGTATGATTATGTATAAGATCAAGAACATGAATATGATTATGAACATAAACATGAATTAACAAGATAGAATTAAAAGTTTAGATCTAGGGTTTTTACCTTGTTGAAGATTAACAAGAAAAAGATGAAAATAACTTGGTGATGAAGATCAAACACTTGAAAAACTCAAGAACACCTTGAAGATCACGAAGAACGCGAAGAACACGATGAAGATTGCTTGAAGATAACTTGAAGATTGCTTGAAGATGGTGGTGGTGTGTTGGTGGTTTCTTGGCTGAAATTTCCAAGGGAGAGGGAGAGGGAGATTGTGATTTTTGAGAGAGAATTGTAGAATGATTTGGTACATAGAATGCATTAGCTTAGGCCTCTATTTATAGGTGAGGTTAGAAAATTATAGAACTAGGGTTTAGGTTAAAGGAACTTAGGGAACAAGTTATGGTTTAGGGAGGAGTGATATGGGCTGATTTTTAGGAGGGCAAAAGGGTAATTTTACCCTTAAAATTTCGGCTAGGGTTTCATGGAAAGGGCTTGGAACTTTTTCATTTTAACCCTTGTACTTTAGATTAGCTTAAATGGTTCCTTAATTATCCAAGTTTAATTATTTAAATGTACAAGGTTTAAGGTTATTTATTTTTTTCACAAAAGTTTATTAGCTCATTATTTTTTATCTTTTATTAACTTGTCGTTTATTACAGAAAGTTAATTATTATGTTTTATAATTCTTAACTCTTAACAATTATTGACTAAAGTTTAATCGTTAAGTTTAATTATATTGTTTGGGCATTTAATATTGGAAAAATATAGAATGGAAAAATGAGGGTCGTTATAATTGATATGAAGGTCAAAAGTATATCAAGGATCAGGACTGGATTAAGCATATTAATTGATGTTTGAAAATATGAACTGATGAAGAAAGTATAGGAGTGATGAAAATAATGGAACGAAAGAGGTTCATTTATAGTGAAATATCCGACAGAGCAATCGAAACAGATCATCACATTTAATCAAAGAGGATCATAATTTCCTTAAATTCCGAAAATCAACAGTGACTACGTCACAAGATAAGTCAAACCTGCAATTACTCATTTCACTCTTTTGAGATAACTTCACTCGTACTCTTCATATAAACAAATTGTTTTGTCCATATTACTAACTGATGATAAAACATTAATTTCCAACTCGTATGCGTCATGAAAACATATTTATCGTCAGCTATGACCATCACAATCAAATTTCGGGATGAAATTTCTTTAACGGGTAGGTACTGTGACGACCTGGAAATTTCTGACCAAATTTAAACTTAATCTTTATATAGTTTCAAAAAGATAAGCAAATTCTGTTAGGTGAGTCTCAAAAATTTTGAACTGTTTCATATATTCAATTGACTTTCGACTGTTCTCGACGATTCACTAACAAATAACTGTAAATGGATACTTATATATATATATATATATATATATATATATATATATATATATATATATATATATATATATAATACTGCTTGTAAATATATAAAATTATATTAAATCTAATTGATTAAAAATATATAATATATTTATTTTAATAGTTAAACTTGCTATTTAAAAATGTTAATATATAGAAAGAGAATATATGAAAAATAAATGGTTTCGAGCTTAAATAGTAAACAATTGAAATACTCGGTTGGCATTTTGTTAGTGTTCATATAGATCTAATACGAATTTACGAAGATTAAAAATAAAAGTTAGTCTATAAATAGATTACGAGGATTATAGGTTTGACAGAAATATTTTTACCTTTTTAGTTTAAATTTGAGTACTCCGTACATGTTAATTGGAACAGAAAATAAATAATTAATGAATTTTTTTGATCAGGTTTCAAACAGTTAATGATTGAAATAATTAAATATATTTAAGCTAAAAAATTTGAGATTTTTAGGATCACTTTTACATACTAACTGTTTAGCAATGGACACGATATACCACTACTTGAAAATAGTGTCGGTAGTATACCACCAAATAATTGTCACGAGAGTTAAATTATATTACTGTTTTGCTTATGATTGATTCCACTATCTATAATATATGTATTTATTTACTTGTGTATAAACACATACACAAACACACACCATGTTATTTTATTTTTCTTGTTTACTTGAATCATAATCATCACTACAACCATCTAGCTCATTCGATCAACCATCTCCTCATCATATCCACCACCATCTACAACCGGGAACCACCATACGGGAACTACCATACACCACACTACAAAACACGACCACCATCTCAATATCTCCCTCCTGTTCCGGTTGTCTATAAACACCGGCCACCACCCTCAAACCATGAAACCCATTAACAATCCACAACTTCTCGATCTAAACTCCAAATCAAACACCACCCGTGAGAACTATTACTAACTCAGATTCATGTCTTCTATTTGAAGTCAAGCTCAAATCATCATTCATATGTTATTCGATCACCTAAAGGCTGATGTATTCCTCGATTGAAACCCAAAACACCTTGGTAACCGTCGCTACTGCTCGACCTATATTCATCAAGTAAGAACCCATTTTTCTCCTACTGTTAGTTGACTTCCAAACTCATAAGTAATTCATTTTGAGCGACCACTTAATAATGCCATTGTTTACTATTACTGTTTTTGTTCTTGTCCGTAAACCACCACAACCAAAACCATCGAAACCACCCACCATACCTGCCATCTTCCACCACTTGTATCGACTAAGTCATCCACCACCGCTGCAACCCACTTCTACCACTTCGAATCTCTTCTCTATCTCTCTAACTTGATCGTGAAACAAACCATCCCAAGCTGTCTGTTTTAGCAGCTTCGTTGCTACTGCTATTTTTTCTATTTTGGGTGAACAAACACCGCCACTACCAGTCTGTTTACTTCTATTAAGCTGCTACCGCTCCCTTTTTGACTATTTCATTTTGCTACCCTAACACCATCAAGGGCCACCACAACAACCACTGCATATATATATCTTTTGGTCAAATTTTAATGTTGCTGCTACACTTCTAAATATTCTTTCCCATTTCTATTTCCATAACATAAATGATGAACTAGATTGTGATATAGATGTGGAAATAATAATGAAGGTGATAATGATTGAAAATAAAAATGGGTGTGCTATGATAAAAATAATAATAATAAGGCTAATGGAAAACTGACGTGGAGAGGTTGGTGTTAACTTCCTACTGCATATTTTTTTTCTCGGTCAAGACTTAGGTGAAAAACCAAACAGCCGAAATTCTGTTGGGTTTAGATTATTTGTTGGGCTTGTGTTTTGTTTGGGCCGATAAGTTTAATGAATAGATGATGAAGTCACATTAACGATTTTGGGAGGCGTATATATTTATATTTCCAAACAATCATAGCAATATAAATAGTTATATGATGATGATGATTAACAAGATGATTAGGCTATGATTAAAATAAGATGATGATGTGATACTATGATAAATAATGAAGAATATTAAATGATTCAATAATGATTAAGAGGGTGATAATGAAGTGATTATGGGATGATTGATTATGGTATACGATCATAAGATGATGTAACAAGAAAGACGAATAAATGATGATACAGATTAAATAAAGATGATATTAATGCGTATGAATTTGATTAGGATTATGATGATATTAGTGATTGTATGGTTCCACGATAATGAAATTAGGAAAGAAAGGTTGATCGATTACGGTTTAATATGGGAAGAATGATGATCCGAATGATATATTGATAAAGATGATATTAAAGATGAAGATGAAATAATAACGGGTTAAATATAAAACGGCTTATGAACATAATTAGAAAAACAGGCTAGCTCAGCTGGTTTGTAGTTTTATCGAGTTAGCGGGAGGTCGCGGGTTCAAACCCGGGCTTGGGCATTTTTTAGAGCTACTCCTTTGAGGTAGTTATTACTAATACTCTTATTATTATTATTTCATCATTATTATTATTGTTATTATTATTATTATTATTATTATTATTTATTATTGATTGTTATTAAGTAATTATTATTATTACCAATATTAGAAATAAGATTATTGTATAATTAATATCATTATCATTGTTAGTATTATCACTAAATATTATTATTATTATCGTTATTATTAATTTCATAAGACTACTATCAATAAAAGTATTACTATTATTATTATGACTAGGATTACGAATTGATGTTATAGAAGCTTTAGTTATTAGTTTAGCAATTTAACATGAAGATTTTGATTATGATTAAAATAAGTATTGTTATTAATATTATCACGAGTAATGAAATTTCTATAATAATTATTATTATTAAGTATTATGTATTACTATAAAAATTATTATTTTCATTATCGTTATTAATAAATTTTTCATTTTTATTAAAAATTACTGTTATTATCATTATTATAAGATTTATTATTAAAAGTAACATTATTATTATTATTAATAGAATCATTAATATTATTATCACTATTATTATTTTAATCACTACTAAGATTATTTTGGTATTATTATAAATACTATTTTTAACAAATAAATGAAATATATACATAAAATATTTAATACATATAACGTAACAAAATTTATAATTTTTATATATATAAAAATGAACATATATTAATGATGAAATATATAAGTTACTAATATAAACATTATATCAGTAATAATATATATATATATATATATATATATATATATATATATATATATATATATATATATATATATATATATATATATATATATATATATATAAAATTGTTCGACTACAAGGATATGTATTAATATATATACAAATGATATAGGTTCGTGAATCCAAGGCCAACCCTGCATTGTTCAGTTTCGTCGTATGAATATTTTTACTACAAAATATTGGATCGTGAGTTTCATTTGCTCCCTGTTTAAATGCCTTTGTAATATATATTTTTGGGACCGAGAATACATGCGCTGCTTTTATAACTGTTTTATGAAATAGACACAAGTACTGAAACTACATTCTATGGTTGAATTATTATACCGGATATCTCCCTTTTTAGCATTGTAGCCTAAGAATGTCACGACCCTACTTTTTCCGTTATCTTTTTCCGTTAATTATTTAACGACCGTTAACTGTTAGTGTGCCACGTCATTTCTATAACCTATATTATTATTTTTGTGATATATATATATATATATATATATATATATATATATATATATATATATTAATTATTATGTGTTATGTGAATATATGTATTCATATTTTAATTTATACGTTTCTACGTCTCGCGGATTTCCATCCGGCGAATCTTTTCGGTTTTTAAACCAACGGTCGAGCTTTCGGGATTTTTAAATCCTAAATATTTTAAATATGATATTTTAAGGTCATATTATTATTAGGTGTATTTATATTTATTTTTCGTCGCGCGTTCGTTATCTTTCCGAATTTTTAATCGCGTAAGTGTGTTTTCGCGTTTCGGGATTCGTTCGGGCTTTCGGGCCACAAGGACTTGAGCTTTTAGCAAGACGGGCTAGTGGGGCCCACTCCCCACCTCCCATTCGGCCGAAACCAAGGGAGGGAGTATACTCCCTTGATTTTTCCTTTTCCCATTTTATTTTTACAATTCCAAATTTATCAAAAACCTAATCCTCTAAAATTTTATCTTTTTTCTCTCCTTCTCCCTCTCCCTTTGCCGTCGCCATCACCAACCCTAGCATCATCATCATCAAAAATTATTGCTTGATTTAAGAATTGAAGATCATAATCGCGTTCCTTGTTTCTTTCTCTACACATCTATATTCTTTGATTCTCGATTTGGGTATAAACCCTAACCCTAGAACTTTTCATATTTATTTATATTTCTGTATTTTGAGTTTATATTATTAGTATGATGTATATTAGTTGTTGTAATGTTGTTTGGATGCGTAGAATTACTCGTTTGCATATGTTTTCGGTTTGTAAATTTTGGACAGCAGTTTGATTCGTGTTTTCTGACTTTGTAACTGATATGAATGTTAAAATAAAGTACATAAATGAGTTCCTCTCATCAAGACATTAATTTTAGACTCCGGATTCATGTCGTTTCGATTCCCGGAGCCCTATATATGCTTAATTTGGTTTTTGTTAAAGATTGAAAGGTGTTCTTGGCATGAACAAGGTTGGGTCCGACTTTGTGACCATCCTTGGTGTCTTTAGGGTGTGTCATTTGGTTAGGACTGATGGTGAGACGAATTTTTATGTTCGGGTCACCTAAATCCGAGCCACGGTTCACCCGTTGTGCCCGAATTACCGTTTTGAGTAAATTGATTTCCCAAATGTTGTCATGGCTGATATCCACGACCTAGAGACTGTTCTTGGAGTGTTCTTGAGTTCATTATTGTGTCGGGTGGTTTGAGTAGGTGAAGTTGCACATGTGGCTTGCCCGAAACCGACACCCGGGGCTCAAGATACGACCCGACGAACTTTTAAACTTAAAACTTATGGTTAATGATTAAACTTATGTTAAAATTTATGGACTTCATTATTAATTAATTACTTATGATAAAGGAAGTAATTATTATTAATTAAAACTTATGATATAAATATTTATTGTATCATTTAATTATTAATTATAATTTAATTAACATCTTAATTAGACTTATGATTAATAATACTTTTATTATTAAAGGAAAATACTTATGATAAGTATTAAATTTGTTTTTGAGAAATTATTAAGAGACTTATAATAAATATTAAATAATTATTTAATTATTATAAGACTTAATTATTATTTAATTATGATTTGATTATTAAATACTTATGATTTAATAATTTTAATTAGAAACTTATGATATGATTAATAATTCATTATTAATTAATAATACTTATGATATGATTTAAAATTCATTATAAATTAATAATATTTATATTATGATTGATATTTAATTAATTAATTAAATACTTATGTTATACTAATTATAACATTTCAACTTATATTAACTTTAATAATTTATTTTATTTAATTAAACTTATGTTAAGACATTATTATACACTTTTGACTTTAAATAACTTTATAACCTATGTTATTATTATAACTTACACTTTTAAAATTAATGTTGACTACGTTTGACCAAGGTTGACTTTTGAGTTGACTTTCGGTTGACTTTGACTTTCAGTTGACTTCTGTTGACTTTCTAAATAAGGAAACTTTCCTAACTTCAAAACTTTCTAAAAATAAAACTTTCTAAATTTGGAAACTTTCCAAAAATAGAAACTTTCCAAAAATAGAAACTTTCTAAAAATAGAAACTTTCCAAATATAGAAACTTTCCAAAAATAGAAACTTTCCTAAAATAGAAAACTTTCCAAAAATGGAAACCTGCTAAAAATAGAAACTTTCTAAAAATAGAAAGTGTGTGTCCTTATGCTGTTCCAATCAAACCGATGCTTGCTGAGTAATGTTCTATGCCTACTTGCAACATGTACAATAGCTATCGTACTAAGACTTGGCCTAAGTTAGTTATTTATTTCGACCTGCTTTATTTATAGGTCGGCGTTGTGATCTTTCTTGATCACTTTACTTTACTTGCTGTTCGCTTGTTTGTGAGATTTCTTCAGTTGCTATTTAAGGTGAGTTATAGTCCCGTTTTTATATACTTTTCAAGGTATACTTTTTGGGATGTGATTACATGCAGATTTTTATTTACGTTTAGACACAAGTAACAGTTAAATTTAATTATTCATTGTGAGTTGGACAAAAATATTCCCTAGTCTGGTAACTATAATCATTGGTTTCTACCGGTGAACGCGAATCCTACGGATAGATCTATCGGGTTTGACAACCCCATTTCGAGCTAGTCGCGCTAGCAATTTATAATCGGAATGTTTAGTACTTCGTAATTTGTTGTAGATACACTGTCCAAGTGTATATTTTTATTTTGTTTGGCAAGGGTAAATAAAGGGTTAAGTGGTTACCAGGTGGCTCATTGATAATGGAATAATGTTTAATGTTTTCTAACATTTTTAAATCTTGTGGTCTAAAGTTTACTTATTTATTTAAACCTATAATTCACTCAACCTTTGTGTTGACAGTTTACTTGCATGTTTTCACAGGTACTTGAGTTATTTGATGCTTCCGCTGTCGTTAGAAGAGTCTGCATGCATTTGGGCAGATTTTATGAAACTATTTATGAAACTTAAGTTTGCATTCTATTTTGGATAATTTAAATTGTGGGTTTGTTGGCAATGTTTTGTGTCAACTTTTGGTTCATTACTATGGTTGGTTGATTTTAAACTACTTAGTTGGGTTTGTTTCCTTTTTGGGCAACATTTTGAAATAAAAGAATGCAACTTTGTTTATTTAATTCATTTAAGTCCGATCAAGCTATGGGACCAACTGACGGATCCGTTAAGTGTTTTGACGGGGTCGTCACATGTGGTATCAGAGCTCTGGTTGTAGGGAACTAGGCGGTCTTAATGTGGTCAACCCGTGGTTATTAGGGTGCATTAGAGTCTAGTCTACAGCCCGACCTTTTGCTATAGCATTATTATGCATTTCATTTCGTATAAGTTATGTTATTAGCTTTCATATCTTTTTAGTATGTGGTTTGCGGTTTTGCTGTTTGCAGATGTCGACTTCGAGCGATAACTCTGTTGCTGCTCCTGCTCCACCGTCTCCTGCTAGACGTCGTGCTAATCAACCAGAGATCGATGATCCTGTTCATTACTATTTTTCTACCATTACTCATATGAACCGGGCTTATAATGAGGTGACACGTATTAACGCCCTTAGTGATTGTTTGCGCACCTTGCCACATAATGAAGTTATGGACGAGATCCGTGCTGACATGGGTAACTTTATCACTTTCAAGCATAGGGTTGAGGATGCGAACCGCAAGCGTGATCGAGAAGTTAATGCTAAGTTCGAGGCTCTCGAGAGCACTGTTCGTGTGTTGAAGGAAGAGTTGGATGTTGTGAAAGGGAAGTTGCGTAAGTATGAGGATCCTGCTGAGACTCATGCTGGACCAGCTTATCACACCCGCTCTAAGCGAATGTGATGTGATTATTCATATTGATTATCTATTTCATCAGACTTAATGTCCTTTTTATACATACATTTTGGGTTATGTACGGCGTTTTGCCGAGGATTTTATTAAGATTTTGTTATGGGATATTTTTCATTATGTATGGATGGTTATTTTTATGACATCTATTATCATTATCATGTTTTATTTCTGATGTTGTGGCTCTTGGCATGTTATATTATGCGTAATATATGTTCATGTATGTTAGGTGCTATGTATGTTGTATGATGTTATCATAAAATATGTATGCATGTGATGGTTATTTCTATAACAATCATAACTGTCATGTTATTACTCATAGTGTTAGTTGACTAATATCTTAATGGTTAGTCTTTTCGTGTTTTGATCTATTCCTTTATGACACTAGTATTATTCTTGGTACTAACGGATGTGTTATTCTATTTTGAAGATCATGCCTCCAAGAGAGTCCACTGAAGCTCGTATGCAACGCCTGATCAATGAAGGAATTGCTGCTGCTATGGCAGCAAATGCTAATGTTAACGCCAATGTGAACAACAACGTGGGATGCTCCCACAAAACTTTTATGGCTGGTCGACCTCAAGAATTCAGTGGTACGGAAGGACCAATAGGGCTTACTCGTTGGTTCGAGAAAATCGAATCTATTTTCAGGGTCAGTCGGGTCCGTGAAGAGGACAAAGTTAGTTTCGCTAGTTGCACTCTCAAGGATAGTGCCTTGACATGGTGGAACAATCTGGTTAGTAGTTTGGGAAGCGATGTAGCTTATGGTTTGGCCTGGAATGATTTTAAGGAAAGATTGATCACCCGCTATAGACCTCGGGGTGAGCTTAAGAAGCTAGAGGTTGAGCTCAAGAATTTGAAAATGCATGGCACCGAGTTAGATACCTATGAACGAAGGTTTTTCGAGTTAACTTTGCTGTGTCCTAGGGTTTATGCGGATGAGGACCGCAAAATTGAGGCTTACATTGATGGTTTGTCCGAGAAGATTGAACACGGGGTTGAGTCCAGTGAACCCCAGACTATTGAGGCAGTTATGTCTATGGCCCACAAACTTAATGACAAGGTGTTGAGAAGAAGCAAGACTACAGTTGTTGAAAGTAGTGAGGAGGTTGTCAAGAAGGCTGATAATGGGAAACGAAAGTGGGATAACAACCGCAATCAAAACCAAAATCAGCAGAAGAAACAGGATACCTCAGGTGCTAACAATAGAAATCAGCGTGTGTGTCCTCGTTGCTATAGAGCTCATGATGGTTACTGCACAGTTACTTGTAAGAGGTGCTCTAAGCAAGGGCACATCGCTAAAGATTGTACAGTGCTTTTGCCAGGGTCTGCTACTCCCGCGACTGGTGGTAATAATAATAATGTTGGTAATAGAGGTGGTAACGGTAACGGTAATGGGAAATCGAATAATGGAGGTAATCCAAGGGTTTGTTATGAGTGTGGGAAGCCGGGGCATTTTCGAGATGCTTGTCCCAACAAGAAGACTGCAGAGACTGCACGCGGCCGAGCGTTCAACATTAATGCTAAGGATGCGGAGGAAGATCCTAAGCTTGTTACTGGTACGTTCTCAGTCAACGATTTGTCAGTTTATGTGTTATTTGATTCAGGGGCTGATTTAAGTTTCGTGTCGAGTAAATTAAGTCCGAGAATCAAAACGCCGTTAACTCTCTTAGACAATACTTATGTTGTTGAAGTAGCTAATGGTAAGGAACTTACTGCTAAGACTGTACATCGTAAGTGTAACATTAATCTGGGTGGTAGGGATTTCGAGATAGATTTGATACCAATTGAACTTGGAAGTTTCGATGTTGTTATTGGTATGGATTGGTTGTCTGCAAACCGTGCTGAGATCGTGTGTTATGATAAGGCTATTCGTATTACTGATGTGATTGGAGAGCCACTGATGGTCTTTGGAGATAAGAAATGCACACAGTTAAACCTTATTAGCTGTATGAAAGTTCGTAAACATCTCCGCAAAGGCTGTCATGCTATCCTTGCTCATGTTGTTGATCCTAGTAAGGAAGTAAAGAACGTTGATGACGTTCATATTGTTAGGGATTTTCCCGAGGTGTTTCCCGATGACTTACCTGGCCTTCCGCCGCAACGCGCGGTAGAATTTCAAATTGATCTTGTTCCCGGCACTGCTCCTGTAGCACGTGCTCCTTATCGTCTTGCGCATTCTGAACTTCAAGAATTGTCAAGTCAACTCCGTGAGTTGTTAGACAAAGGTTTTATTCATCCTAGTTCATCCCCTTGGGGAGCTCCTGTTCTATTTGTTAAGAAGAAGGATGGTTCTTTTCGTTTATGCATTGATTATCGTGAACTGAATAAGCTCACTGTTAAAAATCGTTATCCTCTTCCGAGAATTGATGATCTGTTCGATCAGCTTCAGGGTTCTTCTGTTTATTCAAAAATTGATCTTCGTTCTGGCTATCATCAGTTGCGTGTTAAAGAATCTGATGTTTCAAAAACTGCTTTTCGCACCCGTTACGGTCACTTTGAATTTCTTGTTATGCCGTTCGGATTGACAAATGCACCTGCTGTGTTCATGGACCTCATGAACCGTGTGTGTAGACCCTATCTGGACAAGTTCGTTATTGTTTTCATCGACGACATCCTTATCTATTCTAAGAATGATGAAGAGCACGAAGAACACTTGAGGTTAGTGCTTGATTTGTTAAAGAAAGAAGAGTTGTACGCTAAGTTCTCTAAGTGTGCTTTTTGGTTAAGAGAAGTTCAGTTCCTTGGTCACATTGTTAGCAAACAAGGAATACAAGTTGATCCTGCTAAAATTGAGGCGATTGAAAAGTGGGAAACCCCGAAAACTCCTACTCAAGTTCGTCAGTTCTTAGGATTGGCAGGGTACTATCGAAGGTTCATCCAGGATTTCTCTCGTATAGCGAAACCTCTGACTGCTTTAACGCATAAAGGGAAAAAGTATGAGTGGAAGGATGAACAGGAGAATGCTTTTCAGATTTTGAAGAAGAAACTGACTACCGCTCCGATATTGTCTCTACCGGAGGGTAATGATGATTTTGTTGTTTATTGTGACGCTTCGCGTCAAGGCTTTGGTTGTGTTTTGATGCAGCGAAAGAAAGTTATTGCGTACGCATCACGTCAGTTGAAGATTCACGAGCAGAACTATACAACTCATGATTTAGAGTTGGGGGCCGTTGTTTTTGCACTTAAGATTTGGAGACATTATTTGTATGGGGTCAAGAGTACTGTGTACACAGATCACAAAAGTCTTCAACATATCCTCGATCAGAAACAGTTGAACATGAGACAACGAAGATGGATTGAGACGTTGAATGATTACGATTGTGACCTTTTGTATCACCCGGGTAAGGCCAATGTTGTGGCTGATGCATTGAGTCGTAAAGAGAGGGCTGAACCACGAAGGGTTAGATCTTTGAATATGACAGTTAGATCAAACCTCGTTAGGCAGATTCTTGAGGCACAACAAGAAGCCTTAAAGGAAGAGAATTTTGTGAAAGAGAACGTAAGAGGTATGGCTAAGAAATTTGAGATTCGAGCAGATGGTACTAGGTACTTTGTAGGACGTCTTTGGGTTCCGAAGTTTGGTGAACTGCGACAACTTGTTTTGGATGAGGCTCATAAGTCTAGGTACTCTATTCATCCTGGTTCAGGAAAGATGTATCATGATCTTAAGTAGCGGTATTGGTGGCCAAATTTGAAAGGTGATGTGGCTACGTATGTGGCTAAGTGTTTGACCTGTTCTAAGGTCAAAGCTGAACATCAAAAACCGTCCGGATTGTTGGTACAACCAGAAATTCCCGAGTGGAAGTGGGAAGGTATCACTATGGATTGTATCACTAAGTTACCAAGAGTTTCGGGTGGTTATGATGCGATTTGGGTGATTGTAGATCGACTCACTAAGTCGGCTCACTTTTTGCCGATTAGGGAAACCGATTCCATGGAGAAACTCACCCGTTTGTATTTGAAAGAGATTGTTTCGAGGCATGGTGTTCCCGTTTCTATAATTTCCGACAGAGATAGTCGATTTGTATCTAGATTTTGGCAATCGTTGCAAGAAGCCTTGGGCACTAGATTGGATATAAGCACCGCTTATCATCCTCAAACGGATGGTCAAAGTGAGAGGGCCATTCAGACATTAGAAGATATGTTGCGAGCTTGTGTGATTGATTTTGGGAATGGGTGGGATAAGTATTTGCCGTTAGCTGAGTTTTCTTATAACAACAGTTATCACGCAAGTATTAAAGCCGCACCGTTTGAAGCTTTGTACGGTAGGAAATGTAGATCTCCTATTTGTTGGAATGAGGTTGGGGATGCTCAACTTACAGGTCCAGAGATTATTCACGAGACTACTGAGAAGATTGTTCAAATTAAAGAAAGGTTGAGAACTGCTAGAAGTCGGCAAAAGAGTTATGCCGACAAAGGAAGGAAAGATGTTGAATTTCAAGTTGGTGATCGTGTTATGTTAAAAGTTTCGCCTTGGAAGGGTGTTATTCGTTTTGGTAAAAGAGGGAAGTTAAGTCCTCATTTTGTGGGACCGTTTGAGATCATTGAAAGAGTTGGACCGGTGGCTTATCGTTTGAAGTTGCCACAAGAACTCAGTGCTGTTCACGATGTTTTCCATATTTCGAACTTAAAGAAGTGTTTGGCTGAATTTGATCAGACTATTCCTTTGGAGGAACTTCAAGTTGACAAGCAATTGCATTTTATTGAGGAGCCAGTTGAGATCATGGACCGAGAGGTTAAGACTCTTAAACAGAGCAGAATTCCTATTGTTCGGGTCCGATGGAACGCTAGACGCGGTCCCGAGTTCACTTGGGAGCGTGAAGACCAAATGAAGCAGAAGTATCCGCATTTGTTCTCAGATGCCGAGTCAACCCCTGCGCCTGCTTAAATTTCGGGACGAAATTTCCGTAACGGGGAGGTACTGTCACGACCCTACTTTTTCCGTTATCTTTTTCCGTTAATTATTTAACGACCGTTAACTGTTAGTGTGCCACGTCATTTCTATAACCTATATTATTATTTTTGTGATATATATATATATATATATATATATATATATATATATATATATATATATATATATATATATATATATATATATATATATATTAATTATTATGTGTTATGTGAATATATGTATTCATATTTTAATTTATACGTTTCTACGTCTCGCGGATTTCCATCCGGCGAATCTTTTCGGTTTTTGAACCAACGGTCGAGCTTTCGGGATTTTTAAATCCTAAATATTTTAAATATGATATTTTAAGGTCATATTATTATTAGGTGTATTTATATTTATTTTTCGTCGCGCGTTCGTTATCTTTCCGAATTTTTAATCGCGTAAGTGTGTTTTCGCGTTTCGGGATTCGTTCGGGCTTTCGGGCCACAAGGACTTGAGCTTTTAGCAAGACGGGCTAGTGGGTCCCACTCCCCACCTCCCATTCGGCCAAAACCAAGGGAGGGAGTATACTCCCTTGATTTTTCCTTTTCCTATTTTATTTTTACAATTCCAAATTTATCAAAAACCTAATCCTCTAAAATTTTATCTTTTTTCTCTCCTTCTCCCTCTCCCTTTTCCGTCGCCATCACCAACCCTAGCATCATCATCATCAAAAATTATTGCTTCATTTAAGAATTGAAGATCATAATCGCGTTCCTTGTTTCTTTCTCTACACATCTATATTCTTTGATTCTCGATTTGGGTATAAACCCTAACCCTAGAACTTTTCATATTTATTTATATTTCTGTATTTTGAGTTTATATTATTAGTATGATGCATATTAGTTGTTGTAATGTTGTTTGGATGCGTAGAATTACTCGTTTGCATATGTTTTCGGTTTGTAAATTTTGGACAGCAGTTTGATTCGTGTTTTCTGACTTTGTAACTGATATGAATGTTAAAATAAAGTACATAAATGAGTTCCTCTCATCAAGACATTAATTTTAGACTCCGGATTCATGTCGTTTCGATTCCCGGAGCCCTAGATATGCTTAATTTGGTTTTTGTTAAAGATTGAAAGGTGTTCTTGGCATGAACAAGGTTGGGTCCGATTTTGTGACCATCATTGGTGTCTTTAGGGTGTGTCATTTGGTTAGGACTGATGGTGAGACGAATTTTTATGTTCGGGTCACCTAAATCCGAGCCACGGTTCACCCGTTGTGCCCGAATTACCGTTTTGAGTAAATTGATTTCCCAAATGTTGTCATGGCTGATATCCACGACCTAGGGACTGTTCTTGGAGTGTTCTTGAGTTCATTATTGTGTCGGGTGGTTTGAGTAGGTGAAGTTGCATATGTGGCTTGCCCGAAACCGACACCCGGGGCTCAAGATACGACCCGACGAACTTTTAAACTTAAAACTTATGGTTAATGATTAAACTTATGTTAAAATTTATGGACTTCATTATTAATTAATTACTTATGATAAAGGAAGTAATTATTATTAATTAAAACTTATGATATAAATATTTATTGTATCATTTAATTATTAATTATAATTTAATTAACATCTTAATTAGACTTATGATTAATAATACTTTTATTATTAAAGGAAAATACTTATGATAAGTATTAAATTTGTTTTTGAGAAATTATTAAGAGACTTATAATAAATATGAAATAATTATTTAATTATTATAAGACTTAATTATTATTTAATTATGATTTAATTATTAAATACTTATGATTTAATAATTTTAATTAGAAACTTATGATATGATTAATAATTCATTATTAATTAATAATACTTATGATATGATTTAAAATTCATTATAAATTAATAATATTTATATTATGATTGATATTTAATTAATTAATTAAATACTTATGTTATACTAATTATAATATTTCAACTTATATTAACTTTAATAATTTATTTTATTTAATTAAACTTATGTTAAGACATTATTATACACTTTTGACTTTAAATAACTTTATAACCTATGTTATTATTATAACTTACACTTTTAAAATTAATGTTGACTATGTTTGACCAAGGTTGACTTTTGAGTTGACTTTCGGTTGACTTTGACTTTTAGTTGACTTCTGTTGACTTTCTAAATAAGGAAACTTTCCTAACTTCAAAACTTTCTAAAAATAGAACTTTCTAAATTTGGAAACTTTCCAAAAATAGAAACTTTCCAAAAATAGAAACTTTCCAAATATAGAAACTTTCCTAAAATAGAAAACTTTCCAAAAATGGAAACCTGCTAAAAATAGAAACTTTCTAAAAATAGAAAGTGTGTGTCCTTATGCTGTTCCAATCAAACCGATGCTTGCTGAGTAATGTTCTATGCCTACTTGCAACATGTACAATAGCTATCATACTAAGACTTGGCCTAAGTTAGTTATTTATTTCGACCTGCTTTATTTATAGGTCGGCGTTGTGATCTTTCTTGATCACTTTACTTTACTTGCTGTTCGCTTGTTCGTGAGATTTCTTCAGTTGCTATTTAAGGTGAGTTATAGTCCCGTTTTTATATACTTTTCAAGGTATACTTTTTGGGATGTGATTACATGCAGATTTTTATTTACGTTTAGACACAAGTAACAGTTAAATTTAATTATTCATTGTGAGTTGGACAAAAATATTCCCTAGTCTGGTAACTGTAATCATTGGTTTCTACCGGTGAACGCGAATCCTACGGATAGATCTATCGGGTTTGACAACCCCATTTCGAGCTAGTCGCGCTAGCAATTTATAATCGGAATGTTTAGTACTTCGTAATTTGTTGTAGATACACTGTCCAAGTGTATATTTTTATTTTGTTTGGCAAGGGTAAATAAAGGGTTAAGTGGTTACCAGGTGGCTCATTGATAATGGAATAATGTTTAATGTTTTCTAACATTTTTAAATCTTGTGGTCTAAAGTTTACTTATTTATTTAAACCTATAATTCACTCAACCTTTGTGTTGACAGTTTACTTGCATGTTTTCACAGGTACTTGAGTTATTTGATGCTTCCGCTGTCGTTAGAAGAGTCTGCATGCATTTGGGCAGATTTTATGAAACTATTTATGAAACTTAAGTTTGCATTCTATTTTGGATAATTTAAATTGTGGGTTTGTTGGCAATGTTTTGTGTCAACTTTTGGTTCATTACTATGGTTGGTTGATTTTAAACTACTTAGTTGGGTTTGTTTCCTTTTTGGGCAACATTTTGAAATAAAAGAATGCAACTTTGTTTATTTAATTCATTTAAGTCCGATCAAGCTATGGGACCAACTGACGGATCCGTTAAGTGTTTTGACGGGGTCGTCACAAAGAATTAGGGAACAGACCCCCTAATTGACGCGAATCCTAAAGATAGATCTATTGGGCCTAACAAACCCCATCCAGGTTATGGATGCTTTAGTACTTCAATTTTTATATACAGATGAGTGAACCTGTATATTTGGGGATATTCTAGATGCATTCGTTAATGTCGGTTACCAGGTGTTCACCATATGAATGAATTTTAATTTGCAGGTTATGCGTACTATTTTATTACACAGGTTATGTGTAATATAAAAATGAAATCTTATGGTCTACTGAAATTATGGAAATGAATGATTATGATAAACCTATGAACTCACCAACCTTTTGGTTGACACTTGTAAGCATGTTTATTCTCAGGTACGAAAGAAATCATCCGCTGTGCATATGCTCATATTACATGGAGTCGTTCATGGCATATTTAAGTCAGTACCTCACAATGGGACCAAATGTTGATGACTTCGTCCAGATGGATTAGGACGGGGTCTGACATGTGGTATCAGAGCGATGGTATTAGCAAACCAGGTCTTGCATTAGTAAGTCTAACTGATAGTTGTTTAGATGCATTAGTGAGTCTGGACTTCGACCGTCTCTGCATGTCAAAAGTTTTGCTTATCATTTTGTGTCGAAAATTACCTGCTTATCATTCTTAGGGAATCATTTGCTTATCATTCTTAGTCTAGATACATCTTATCGCATTGATTGCATGAATAGTTTATAGACAAAATTCATATCTTAGCGTATCAGTTACTGTAAACTTTGCCTGACATATTCCGTAAATTCCTCCGTATTCCACGAAATCTTTTGTTCTATATATATATATATAGATATTCTATGTAATTAGAATACCATCCAATAGCCAAAAATCATTTCATACCGAAAAACCCTTTACTCAATCGTATGAAATGAAACTCGCCACTAGTTCAAGTTCTTCGGAATCCGACAGCTATTCTGACATGGATGTTCACCTAAGCTCCGGAAGCAGCGTCAACAGAATGAATCAACCAATCAGCCATCCCCAATTCATCTGATAGGTTCGTAGTCGACTTAATCAATAGAGACGCGAAGAAGGCGATCCCTTCCGCCAACCATATTCACCTCTTGGTGAAGAACCTGAAGCACTTACCGGCGTACCTGTTCGAAACACCATTTTCTCTCTCATTTCCAGAGTATCTTGATACGATTATATTCTATCCACAATTCTAAACCTTATTCATCCGCTCGTTCTGACCGCCAATCATCCCGGAATAATAGTAGAATTTAACGAACTTTGCGCTCGAGTAATTAATTTGGGAAACATGGTGCAAAATGTACCAGCTTCAGCAAAATCACCGGCACCAACAGTACCACCAACAACCCAAGTTTCAACATCACACGCCTCAACATCCCAATCTGTACCTCGAGCATAATCATCGTTCTACATGACGTTCTACATCATTTATCTTCGTTCGACTTGACGATTATGTAATCTCTAATGTTTTAGAGATTATATATTCTTGTTCTAACGGTAAATCAAATGAGTCTAATATCATATTGACTCATTAAATTCATGATTACATCTGAAGAAAATATATATGTATATATATTTTCATAAAGGTTGTAATTAAAAATTCTTTTGTACAAACTGTTAATGGTGAAAATATTTTAACGGGTAGGTAATAGCCGAGAAAATATTTAGATTTCACATTAATAAGTTACACTGTACATTCTTCGAATCTGATTCAACAGTCAATTACTATCCTACTTACATCCACAGATAAACGAATCCGTTCACCACAGAATTACCATTTTCATTCAATTTCATATTTGGATTTTGACTTATTAGAATCTAACAAGTGGCATAATGAAGAAAATATTGGACAAAATAAAATTTGTTAGAAACAAACAAATTAACTATGAGAAATTTTGTTAAGAATCCACGCTAACATAATCCTAGCTAACTGTTCCTAGCTAACTGTTAATTCCTTATTACATTTATTTATAGCAATTTTAATCCTCGCAATTTTATTTATCGTCATTTAATTTCTGTTATTTATTTTATGCACTTTATTTATCGTCATTTAAATACTGTTATTTACGCATTTTAAATATCGGGACACGTATACAAGGTTTTGACATATCATATCGACGCATCTATATATATTATTTGGAATAACCATAGACACTCTATATGCGGTAATGTTCGAGTTAGCTATACAGGGTTGAGGTTGATTCTAAAATAATATATATACTTTGAGTTGTGATCGATTCTGAGACATGTATACAATGGGTCACGATACGTATTAATTAATTCGAATATTATATATTATACTATATATATGAATTATTGAACTACTAACTGTGGACTACTAACTGTGGACTAATAACATTGGACGATTAACTTCAATCCCTTTCCAAAGTAATCAGTTTTGTCACAGTTCCATCAAGTCAACTTCAACTTTTCAGTCGAAACAGCCTTATTATAACCTTGATATATATGTTGCCCTTTCGCCATCGTTACCAGGGAAACCGTTTATATTCTACCACATTAACAGTAAACTTATCAGCAACCATAATGATCTAGGACTTTTCGAAAAATCATTATATTTATCAAAATCCCATCATATACTCATCTGCATCTTGTAATGAGAATTGCCATACGAATCATCAGGAATTAGCAATCAGTAATTTGAAATCTCGCAGCATGTCTACGCTAAATGTTATATGTGTAAATATAACGTCTATCTCCTGGACTTAAGTACTGCGAATGTGAAGTTTCTGAAAAACACCCTAAATTGCGAACTAGTTATCCGAATTTTAAAAAAACTGAATGAAGCAGCAAAAACTATAGACAACCATAACTGTCAAAAGTTTGATGATAAAGAATAATGTGTTGGAAAAGCTCATAAAAAGAGAAGATTCGAAACTGAAAAACGAATTGAGCAGACCATGAAGGAGGTTGTGGACAAATCACAAAGACTAAACCTGCCTTCAAAGAATCCAAATGGTTCAGTATCTGCTAAAATCGTTGACGAATACCTTGCTACTGACACTAAACCTTTACGAACAAATCTTCTTCATCGTCCATTAATGTTAGAAATTCCAAGATATCATCGTATCTTCCATTATAAATATCCTCGATATTTCTAAAGATATCTTCATAACTATTCTCACCTGAAATCAATTATCTATTCGTGCTATCTGTAGAAAGGAAACTATTTTAGTTTCTAAATTCTGAAAAATTCGAACTTAAAATATGAATGTTATTGAAGTAGTGTTTGGAACTGAAGCATGAGTTAGTATAATATAATAACACTTGATCAACATGATTATATTATAGTAAGTCATGCTGAGTTTCTAAATGAAACGTTATGATTCACAGATCATAACATCATCATGTGCCATGTTACACGACTCTTGTATTCTAACTAACCTCTAAACACATCAAGGAGATATTTTTCTTAATGATTCGGTCTTTTCCGAGATATTCTGGTAATTTGACAAATCAAGACCGTGCCATTACAACTTTCTTCTTAGAACATTAACTATGTTCATTCCGAAATTCATATCTACGAATTCTGGACCATTACATGCGGTGCTTAATGACAAGAAGAGAAAACAAAAGAATGAAGCTCTGAAATAAAAATTAGAGTATAAATCGCAGCAAATAGGAGAGAGCATTAACAGCGGATGACAATGATTATAGAAGACGAAAACAGGGACTTTGAAATATAAGGAAAAATATAAAGCTCAACGACAACCTAGATATTATAAACCGTATATATCGATGCATATAGCAATATAAAGACACAGGAGGACTAAAAACACTATAAACCAAGAGTATAGTAGAAGTAAATAGATTCTTCCGGCGGTAGATGAAAAAGAAGAACGACAGATATGAAAGTGAGGAGTATATCAAGAATCAACACAGGATGGAGCATATTGACGAATACTTTAAAATATGAGTTGAGGGAGAAAGAAAAGAAGGGGTGAGTTGTGGAAATAAGGAAACGAAAGGAGTGGATTTATAGTGAAAAATCCTACAGAGTAAATCGATACAGATTATCGCATTTAACCGAAGAGGATCCTAATTTCCTTAATTACCGATGAACCAAATCTTATTACAAAGAAATTCTCTAAAATCCCTTAAATTCTGGAAAATCAACCGTGACTATGTCATCGGTTAAAACTGATGGTATTTCGTATGCCCGAGAGACATATTAAATTAATGTGGCTAATATGTTATGATCCAAGTCGGGTCATACCCAATAACAAACTTACCGACACCTTATATGTATTTAATCTTAACGATTGGATCGTTAAATAAATACGCGACACTTGAATTTTAGAAAATCGGTTTTCTAAAATGTAATCACTTGAGATAAATTATTTGGATAATTTATATATAATTGTTTATAGGTTTAAATGATTATGTTGTGTTATATTTTATAAAAATGTTTATAAAATGTGGAAGTAACAAAATAAATACATGTTTATATATACATATATATATATATATATATATATATATATATATATATATATATATATATATATATATATATATATATATATATATATATATATATATCAAGTTTATGTATATATATATATATATATATAACATTATTATTTAATATAAAGAGGATGCAGAATTTTTGTCTTCAAGAAAAGATCCCATGCTCATTTTGTGACTTCCAACCCACACACAACTTTATAGGTGCATGCTATTTACTTGAACCAAGGCTTGACCACTTCTATCAAGTGCATCTTTACATTTTAGCTTGAAAAAACAAACTGCATAACCAGTTTTTTGGCAGCTGCTGGCCGTTATTTTTGGGACTCAAAGGGATTCCAAATATTGTTCTTCAAGCTCATATTAAGTGTCTAGTAAAATCCTAACTAAAGGCTAGGGTGTTGGTGATAGGTTCGGGGTATTATCTCTTGAGGTTTCATAGTTTTGAGACTCCATTCATCATCATCTTTTGACAAGCTGCTGTCCAGAATTTTGGGTTCAAAGGAAGTGGGTTTCTAGCTTGGTTTTAAGGTGATTAAGTGCCTAAAACATAACCAAGTTCAAGGGTGGTGTTGGTGCATCAAAAGCTTGGGGTTTTAACACACTTGTTCATCATCTTCTTGTATCAAACAGCCCTCAACTAGCTTGAGGAGGTATTGAATCTTACTTCCTTTATTGTTATATGTAAGCATATATTCAAGGCTTGATAATTATTAATGGAGTTCATTCTAAAATGGTTTAACATATACACTTGTTTATAAATAACATAATGCTTCCGCTTGTCTTAATATTCATAAAATGGGTTTTGTGATTATATAAACATATGAACTCGTTGTCATGTTGAATTCCATCAATGGTATCTAGAGCCGAAGTCTTGAAATATGCTTCGTAATGGTTTTTTGAACTCACCATAACTTTGCATTTTATGTACATGCATGAAAATAGAATGCAAAAATTATTGGTTTTGGGTGGGTTAAGGCTTAGGCCGAATTGTTGGGGGCTCCAAAATTGGTTTTGGTTTGCCATTTGGTTCATATTTTGTTCATATGTTGTTGTTCACAATCATAGCCAAGACCTTGCGGTTGAATGAATGTTTGTTTGGTTGATTTGTTAATTTCAATATGGTTGTAATTATTCATTCAATTGGTTTGTAATAATATTCATTTGGTTATGTAATTTATTTTATATTTGGCATGTAAAATAGATTAGGTTGTATTTTCATTTTCTAGACAAAATGTATTAGGATATATTTTGTAACAAGATGAAGATGCATGAAGAGCACAAGAAGCATGTGGATGCAAGGTTAAGTGGGAGGTTAAAACCTCTTACTTTGTGTTTTACACATTGACCGGTGGCATTTTGTTTTCGGCTAAACAAAATGTCTACCAATAGGCTTGATTGTGAATATTTGTTTTGCATGCGTGGTTGTTTTTGAAAGGACCCGTTCATATACCTTATAAACGATTCACAATAGTTGATTACATTGCGAGGTATTTGACCTCTATATGATACATTTTGCAAACATTGCATTCGTTTTTAAAAGACAATCTTTCTTTACATCAAAAATTTACAGGCATGCATACCATTTCATAATATCCACTATCCAACTATAAATTGATTTAATAATAATCTTTGATGAACTCAATGACTCGAATGCAACGTTCTTCGAAATATGCTATGAAAGACTCCAAGTAATATCTTTAAAATGAGCAAATGCACAGCGGAAGATTTCTTTAACACCTGAGAATAAACATGCTTTAAAGTGTCAACCAAAAGGTTGGTGAGTTCATTAGTTTATCATAATTATTTATTTCCATCATTTTAATAGACCACAAGAATTTCATTTCCAGTTCTCATAAATATACGTCCCATGCATAGAGACAAAAAATAATCATTCATATGGTGAACACCTGGTAACCGACATTAACTAGATACATATAAGAATATCCCCTATCATTCCGGGATCCTCCTTCGGACATGATATAATTTCGAATTACTAAAGCATCCGGTACTTTGGATGGGGTTTGTTAGGCCCAATAGATCTATCTTTAGAGTTCGCGTCAATTAAGGTGTCTGTTCCCTAATTCTTAGATTACCAGACTTAATAAAAAGGGGCATATTCGATTTCGATCATTCAACCATATAATGTAGTTTCAATTACTTGTGTCTATTTCGTAAAACAGTTATAAAAACAGCGCATGTATTCTCAGTCCCAAAAATATATATAAAAAGGGAATAATGAAACTCACACATATAAATATTGCAAAACAGTTATTAAAACATTGCATGTATTCTCAGCCCAAAAATGTAATAAGTAAAAAGGGAAAATGAAACTCACCATACTGTATTTCGTAGTAAAAATACATATAACGTCATTGAACAAGTGCAAGGTTGGCCTCGGATTCACGAACCTAAATTAATTATATATATTTATGTGTTGGTCAATATTTGTCTAAAAAATTAGGTCAAGTCATAGTGTACCACAATCCTAATGCTCGAGACTAATATGCAAAAGTCAACAAAAGTAAATTTGACTCAAAATAATTTCCAAAAGTTTATACATGATTAATATATAGTTTAAATATCGTCGTTTTATATTTTTAAATATTTTTAAAAGATTTATTAGAGTAAATAATATAATTTATTTATTAATAAATAAAATTTTATATTATATTTATATAATAAAATATACTTTTATATATATTAAGTAATAAAATTTATAGGGTTCATTTAATATTATAAAGATAATATGATACGTATTATTAAAGTAAGTTATTACACGTAGTAAAATATGTTTGTATCAAATATTTATTTGATAAAATAATATCTATAATGATAGTAAGTAAAAGTTGTATTATTTTGTAATAATAATAATTATTATAAAAATATCAATATTTATAATTACTAAGATGACATTATGATAAAACGATAATTCTAATTATGATAACTTTAATATTTACGATAATTTTAAATATTATCTTTAAAATAATAATTCTATTTAAAATAATAATAATAATGATATTTTATAGTGACAATGACATTTCTATTAAAATGATAATTTTTGTTAAAATGATAGTTTTAATACTAACGATAATTTTAATAATAATAGTAATGATAAAAATAGTAAGAACGATAATTTTATCTAAATCAATATCTTATAATATTTTAATTTCATCATGATACTCTTACCCATTATTTCCTAATCGTTTCGTTTAATAGCTTTTAATCGTCTTTTATATCGTGTTCATAATAATGATAATAATAGTAATCAAAATAATTAGGTGTTACAAATATTTGTTTTAATTACACTAATATTAATAATGATAGTTACTATAACATTATTAACGATAATACTAATAATTATCTTAATGATAATATAGTAATAATAATAATAACAATAACAATAACCATTTTTAAATAATGATATATATATTAATAATGATAATAATAATAATAATACCAATAATAATAATAATAATAATAATAATAATAATAATAATAATAATAATAGTAATAATAATAATAATAATTGGATAATAATAATAATACTAATTATAACTTTAACGATAATAACGATACTAATAATAAAAAAATAACAATTTTTAATGATAAATCCTTTTATTGATAAAGATAATAATAATAATAATAAGATAAAACTAGAACGACGATAATAACGACGATAATAATAATCATTTTTAATAATAATACAAAAATTCGATGGACTATAACTTCAAATCCGTTCATCGAAATCATTTGATATCTAAATGAAAAGTTCTTAATTTTTCTCTAGCTTTCCAACGACATGCATATCTTATACATTAAATCAGTCCCATATATAACTAATTCAGGATTCAACATAACCTAACTAAAGGCAATATTAAAAGTACAAACATGCATAATCCTATATACTCGAGCACTAGTCAAGGATACACTATCAGTATGTAAAAGTTAAATTATGAGTACTCACGTATCAATATTGAGATTCAATATTGCAGGAAAGGTACGTAGACGCAACGGAGATGATAAACACTATATTGACCTCACGAGCATACCCATGAACCATACCAATCACCTCCATAGCTATAACCCATAATTTCCTTAATCCAATCCCACTCGAAAAATAATTTTGAAATCACTCGGACAGCACTATGACGTAATATTTTATGTATACTAATAATATCTTGAAATAATACGGAGTAAATATATATATGTAAATCGATCGAGAGAGTTTAGAGAAAAATATTTTCAAATTTCTATGAAATAATGAAACCTATTGAATTCTATTTATAATAGATTTTTGAATTATTAAAGTGAATTATTAAAGTATGAATTATTAAAGTGAATTATTAAAGTATGAATTATTAAAGTGAATTATTAAAGTATGAATTATTAAAGTGAATTATTAAAGTATGAATTATTAAAGTAAATTATTAAAGTATGAATTATTAAAGTGAATTATTAATGTTAAAGTAAAGTAAAAATAAAGTAAAGATAAAGTTTAAGTATAGTAAAAGTATAAAACTATGTACGTATAATACGCGTATAAATATATATAATATTAATTTAAATCATTATATATATTTAATAAAATAAAATATAAATATCGTTATCTTTATCATACTGGTTAAGTAATGAGTTGTCAAAAGTGGTTCTAGATATTTATAAAAGTTATATACGTTTTAATAATAAAGTTCTTTTTTAAACTGAAAACGTTTTTGTACGTTTGAAACTAAATCAAATAAATATAATAATTTTGTTTTCCAAAACCAAATATATTTTTAAGAATCATTTTGTTTAAAGGTTAAAATAATGGAAATCGTTATATCATAAAATGTTTTAAAAAAGTAGAATCATATATATTCATAATAGGTTTCAAGTTTTTAAATTACAGTTTGTTGGTGAAGCATGGGATACAGTTCAAAGGTTAAATAAACGTATGAAATCATCTTAATGAAAAATGTCGAGTTACTTAACTTGTCGATATCCAACATCTAAGTTATTTACACTTCACGTTCTTACTTATAAATCACTTTACCATTTTCCGAATGTTGTCAAAAAGAATAGATTTCTTAAATCACAGTGGACCTCATAACATAGACCCGTAATCATATCATAATGTATCTGATAAATCAACAATTTGATATTATCTTCTAATTCCATCGATAAACATATTGAAACAAATACGATCATGTAAAGTATTATAGGTTTAATACTTTATTAATATTCTCAAGTTATAATATATATATATATATATATATATATATATATATATATACATATATACATATATATACATATTTATTTATATATAACGGTTCGTGAATCGTCTGAATTTGGTCGAGGTTATAATGAATGTATGAACACAATTTAAAATTCTTGAGATTTAACTTAACAAACTTTGCTTATCGTGTCGGAATAATATAAAGATAAAGTTTAAATTTGATTGGAAATTTTCGGGTTGTCACAGTACCTACCCGTTAAAGAAATTTCGTCCCGAAATTTGAGTGGAAAGGTCGTGAATGATAATAAGTATGTTTTCATGATGCATACAGGCTGAAAATTAGAGTTTTATCATCAGCGAATAATTTGGATAAACAATCCATTTATGTGAAGAGTACGAATGAAGCTAACATAGAAGAGTGAAATGAGTAAGTGTAGATTCATCTTATCATTTGATGTAGATATGATTGATTTCCAGATTTCAAGGGATTTGAAGAAAATCTTTGTAATAAGATTTGATTCTCCGGTAACAAAAGGAATTAGGATCCGCTTTAAATGCGATCGTCCATTTTAATTGTTCTGTAAGATTTTCTTATAAATTCACCTCCTTCCTTTTCTTACAACTCACACCTTCTATTAATGCATTTTATGCAAGTCCCTAGACATCTACCCACGTCCATTGCAGGTACAACAGTTTACAGGCCACCATGATCGTTCGTTATTATCCTTATCCGTGTTTGTATGTGGTTACAACAACTGCAGGAACGAGATGTGGATTTTTGACTATGTTAGACTTAGTCAGACGTCCGAGTGAAGCCTCACTCGTACGGCTGACAGGCTCATATGCACGGTTGATGCTGAGCTAAGTCACAATTACAACCTAAATGAGAAGACACGAGTGAGTGATCACCCGTACGACTGATGAAGCCAACTCGTATGTGTGATGGATGAATCGTACGGGTGAGTCAACAGCAGGGGTATATAAAGTCTTATGTTCTTCATTTTTAGGTTAAGCCTCTCATTTGTTAGACACACTCAGATCTGGTGAGTTCCTCCGATTCTCTCTCAACCCAAATCACCCAGGTGGTGAATAATAGCTCTAGGTGTTGATCTAATCACACTTGATTTAGTTGTGGTATGACTAAATTAATCACAAAAAGCTTAACCGATTCACTAGAGGGTTTGATTCACTTATTCCGTCATTGTGTGAGTTAAATCTGTTGATTTCTAAGTTCCTAGTCATGTTTCATCACCTTCTATTCTTTCCCCCTCAACTCATATTTTAAAGTATTCATCAATATGCTCCATCCAGTTCTGATTCTCGATATACTTATAACTTTCATATCGGTCATTCTTCTTTTTCATCTACCGCCGGAAGAATCTATTTACTTCTACTATACTCTTGGGTTTATAGTGTTTCTAGTTCTCCCATGTCTTTATATTGCTATATGCATCGATATATATGGTTTATAATTTTTGGTTTGTCGTTGGGCTTTATATCTTCCCTTATATTTCAAAGTCTCTGTTTCTATCTTCTATAATCATTGTCATCCACAGTTAATGCTCTCTTTTATTTGCTGCAATTTATACCCCAATTTCTATTTCGGAGTTTTGTCCTTTCGTTTCTTCTTCTTGCGATTAAGCACCGCTTGTAATGGTCCAGAATTCACAAATATGATTTTCGGAATGAACATTGTTAATGTTCTAGGAAGGAAATTGTGATGGCACGATCTTGACTTGTCAAATTACTAGAATACCTTGGAAAAGGCCGAATCATCAAGAAATATTTTCTTGATATTTTAGAGGTTAAATAGAATACAAGAGTCGTATAACATGGCACATGATGATGTTATGATCTGTGAATCATCACGTTCCATTTAGAAACTCATCATGAATTACTATAATATAATCACGTTGATCAAGTGTCATTATATTATACTAACTCATGCTTCAGTTTCCAACACTACTTCAAAAACATTCATATTTTAAACTCAAAGGTTTACAGAGTATAGGAACTAAACAGTTTCCTTTTTGATGTAATACAGATAGCGCAAAGAGATAAATGATTCCAGATAAGAATAGTTATGGAAATATCTTCAGAAATATGGAGGATATTTATAATGAAAGATACGATGATGTCTTAGAATTTCTAATATCAGAGGATGATGAAGAATATTGTCTGTAAGGGTTTAGTGTCAGGAGCAAGGTATTCATTAATGACTTCAGCAGACACTGAATCATTTGGATTCTTTGAAGGCGGGTTCAGTCTTTGTGATTTGTCCACAGCCTCCTTCAAACTTTGCTCAATCCGTTTTCCAGTTCCAAAACTTCTCTATTTCTGAGCTTTGTTAATACACTAATCTTTATCATCAAACTTTTTACTGCTAAGGTCATTTACAGTTTTTGTTGCTTCATCAGCATTTCGAGAACTAGTTCGCGGTTCAGAGTGTTTTTCAGAAACTTCACATTCGAAGTATGTAAGCCTTGGAAATAGACGTTATGTATAACTGTTGGCGTCAACATGCTGTGAGATTTCAAAATACTGATTGCTAACTCCTAATGATTCGTATGACAATTCTCGTTACAAGAGGCAGATGAGTAAATGATGAGGTTTCGATAAATATAAAGATTCTTCCGAATGCCCAAGATCAGTGAAGTTGTTGGTAAGTTTATTGCTAATGTGGTGGAATATGAAAGGTTCTCCGGTAACGAAAGGGTAATCACATATATCAAAATTATGATAAGGCTACTCCGAATGAAAAAATCGAAGTTGTCTTGCTGGAGCTGTGATATAATTTGCTACTTTGCAAAGGAATTGCAAGGTTTTTTTTTTTTTTTTTTTTTTTTTGCTAATAAATGCCAAAAGATCTGACACAGATATGTGTTGAATTATGACTTTGGTTTCGAGAGCTTTTTAAGTACATAACTGTGGGTAATATGTGGTTGGATCATCATCTCGATTGCTCATTATTTGAAGTGTCTTCAGAGATTTTCGAAGGGTTTGAACATAGATTGTAATCGTTTGTATACATTTGATCTTCTAACACACTTTTGAAGTCAAAGTATAGCTTTGAAAGATGTAGGAATCTAAAAGTAATGGTACCGGTTATATCTCGAATTGAATTCTGAGATTTTAAAATCAGAATACGTAATTGGGTTTGAATGAGTATAGTTGTTTTGATTTCTATGAAAGAATGTATATTATTGTGAAAGTAGGAAGTATAATTGATAATTTGCTTAATCTGATTCGAACATATACACTTGTTTATAAATAACATAATGCTTCCGCTTGTCTTAATATTCATAAAATGGGTTTTGTGATTATATAAACATATGAACTCGTTGTCATGTTGAATTCCATCAATGGTATCTAGAGCCGAAGTCTTGAAATATGCTTCGTAATGGTTTTTTGAACTCACCATAACTTTGCATTTTATGTACATGCATGAAAATAGAATGCAAAAATTATTGGTTTTGGGTGGGTTAAGGCTTAGGCCGAATTGTTGGGGGCTCCAAAATTGGTTTTGGTTTGCCATTTGGTTCATATTTTGTTCATATGTTGTTGTTCACAATCATAGCCAAGACCTTGCGGTTGAATGAATGTTTGTTTGGTTGATTTGTTAATTTCAATATGGTTGTAATTATTCATTCAATTGGTTTGTAATAATATTCATTTGGTTATGTAATTTATTTTATATTTGGCATGTAAAATAGATTAGGTTGTATTTTCATTTTCTAGACAAAATGTATTAGGATATATTTTGTAACAAGATGAAGATGCATGAAGAGCACAAGAAGCATGTGGATGCAAGGTTAAGTGGGAGGTTAAAACCTCTTACTTTGTGTTTTACACATTGACCGGTGGCATTTTGTTTTCGGCTAAACAAAATGTCTACCAATAGGCTTGATTGTGAATATTTGTTTTGCATGCGTGGTTGTTTTTGAAAGGACCCGTTCATATACCTTATAAACGATTCACAATAGTTGATTACATTGCGAGGTATTTGACCTCTATATGATACATTTTGCAAACATTGCATTCGTTTTTAAAAGACAATCTTTCTTTACATCAAAAATTTACAGGCATGCATACCATTTCATAATATCCACTATCCAACTATAAATTGATTTAATAATAATCTTTGATGAACTCAATGACTCGAATGCAACGTTCTTCGAAATATGCTATGAAAGACTCCAAGTAATATCTTTAAAATGAGCAAATGCACAGCGGAAGATTTCTTTAACACCTGAGAATAAACATGCTTTAAAGTGTCAACCAAAAGGTTGGTGAGTTCATTAGTTTATCATAATTATTTATTTCCATCATTTTAATAGACCACAAGAATTTCATTTCCAGTTCTCATAAATATACGTCCCATGCATAGAGACAAAAAATAATCATTCATATGGTGAACACCTGGTAACCGACATTAACTAGATACATATAAGAATATCCCCTATCATTCCGGGATCCTCCTTCGGACATGATATAATTTCGAATTACTAAAGCATCCGGTACTTTGGATGGGGTTTGTTAGGCCCAATAGATCTATCTTTAGAGTTCGCGTCAATTAAGGTGTCTGTTCCCTAATTCTTAGATTACCAGACTTAATAAAAAGGGGCATATTCGATTTCGATCATTCAACCATATAATGTAGTTTCAATTACTTGTGTCTATTTCGTAAAACAGTTATAAAAACAGCGCATGTATTCTCAGTCCCAAAAATATATATAAAAAGGGAATAATGAAACTCACACATATAAATATTGCAAAACAGTTATTAAAACATTGCATGTATTCTCAGCCCAAAAATGTAATAAGTAAAAAGGGAAAATGAAACTCACCATACTGTATTTCGTAGTAAAAATACATATAACGTCATTGAACAAGTGCAAGGTTGGCCTCGGATTCACGAACCTAAATTAATTATATATATTTATGTGTTGGTCAATATTTGTCTAAAAAATTAGGTCAAGTCATAGTGTACCACAATCCTAATGCTCGAGACTAATATGCAAAAGTCAACAAAAGTAAATTTGACTCAAAATAATTTCCAAAAGTTTATACATGATTAATATATAGTTTAAATATCGTCGTTTTATATTTTTAAATATTTTTAAAAGATTTATTAGAGTAAATAATATAATTTATTTATTAATAAATAAAATTTTATATTATATTTATATAATAAAATATACTTTTATATATATTAAGTAATAAAATTTATAGGGTTCATTTAATATTATAAAGATAATATGATACGTATTATTAAAGTAAGTTATTACACGTAGTAAAATATGTTTGTATCAAATATTTATTTGATAAAATAATATCTATAATGATAGTAAGTAAAAGTTGTATTATTTTGTAATAATAATAATTATTATAAAAATATCAATATTTATAATTACTAAGATGACATTATGATAAAACGATAATTCTAATTATGATAACTTTAATATTTACGATAATTTTTAATATTATCTTTAAAATAATAATTCTATTTAAAATAATAATAATAATGATATTTTATAGTGACAATGACATTTCTATTAAAATGATAATTTTTGTTAAAATGATAGTTTTAATACTAACGATAATTTTAATAATAATAGTAATGATAAAAATAGTAAGAACGATAATTTTATCTAAATCAATATCTTATAATATTTTAATTTCATCATGATACTCTTACCCATTATTTCCTAATCGTTTCGTTTAATAGCTTTTAATCGTCTTTTATATCGTGTTCATAATAATGATAATAATAGTAATCAAAATAATTAGGTGTTACAAATATTTGTTTTAATTACACTAATATTAATAATGATAGTTACTATAACATTATTAACGATAATACTAATAATTATCTTAATGATAATATAGTAATAATAATAATAACAATAACAATAACCATTTTTAAATAATGATATATATATTAATAATGATAATAATAATAATAATACCAATAATAATAATAATAATAATAATAATAATAATAATAATAATAATAATAGTAATAATAATAATAATAATTGGATAATAATAATAATACTAATTATAACTTTAACGATAATAACGATACTAATAATAAAAAAATAACAATTTTTAATGATAAATCCTTTTATTGATAAAGATAATAATAATAATAATAAGATAAAACTAGAACGACGATAATAACGACGATAATAATAATCATTTTTAATAATAATACAAAAATTCGATGGACTATAACTTCAAATCCGTTCATCGAAATCATTTGATATCTAAATGAAAAGTTCTTAATTTTTCTCTAGCTTTCCAACGACATGCATATCTTATACATTAAATCAGTCCCATATATAACTAATTCAGGATTCAACATAACCTAACTAAAGGCAATATCAAAAGTACAAACATGCATAATCCTATATACTCGAGCACTAGTCAAGGATACACTATCAGTATGTAAAAGTTAAATTATGAGTACTCACGTATCAATATTGAGATTCAATATTGCAGGAAAGGTACGTAGACGCAACGGAGATGATAAACACTATATTGACCTCACGAGCATACCCATGAACCATACCAATCACCTCCATAGCTATAACCCATAATTTCCTTAATCCAATCCCACTCGAAAAATAATTTCGAAATCACTCGGACAGCACTCTGACGTAATATTTTATGTATACTAATAATATCTTGAAATAATACGGAGTAAATATATATATGTAAATCGATCGAGAGAGTTTAGAGAAAAATATTTTCAAATTTCTATGAAATAATGAAACCTATTGAATTCTATTTATAATAGATTTTTGAATTATTAAAGTGAATTATTAAAGTATGAATTATTAAAGTGAATTATTAAAGTATGAATTATTAAAGTGAATTATTAAAGTATGAATTATTAAAGTGAATTATTAAAGTATGAATTATTAAAGTAAATTATTAAAGTATGAATTATTAAAGTGAATTATTAAAGTTAAAGTAAAGTAAAAATAAAGTAAAGATAAAGTTTAAGTATAGTAAAAGTATAAAACTATGTACGTATAATACGCGTATAAATATATATAATATTAATTTAAATCGTTATATATATTTAATAAAATAAAATATAAATATCGTTATCTTTATCATACTGGTTAAGTAATGAGTTGTCAAAAGTGGTTCTAGATATTTATAAAAGTTATATACGTTTTAATAATAAAGTTCTTTTTTAAACTGAAAACGTTTTTGTACGTTTGAAACTAAATCAAATAAATATAATAATTTTGTTTTCCAAAACCAAATATATTTTTAAGAATCATTTTGTTTAAAGGTTAAAATAATGGAAATCGTTATATCATAAAATGTTTTAAAAAAGTAGAATCATATATATTCATAATAGGTTTCAAGTTTTTAAATTACAGTTTGTTGGTGAAGCATGGGATACAGTTCAAAGGTTAAATAAACGTATGAAATCATCTTAATGAAAAATGTCGAGTTACTTAACTTGTCGATATCCAACATCTAAGTTATTTACACTTCACGTTCTTACTTATAAATCACTTTACCATTTTCCGAATGTTGTCAAAAAGAATAGATTTCTTAAATCACAGTGGACCTCATAACATAGACCCGTAATCATATCATAATGTATCTGATAAATCAACAATTTGATATTATCTTCTAATTCCATCGATAAACATATTGAAACAAATACGATCATGTAAAGTATTATACGTTTAATACTTTATTAATATTCTCAAGTTATAATATATATATATATATATATATATACATATATACATATATATACATATTTATTTATATATAACGGTTCGTGAATCGTCTGAATTTGGTCGAGGTTATAATGAATGTATGAACACAATTTAAAATTCTTGAGATTTAACTTAACAAACTTTGCTTATCGTGTCGGAATAATATAAAGATAAAGTTTAAATTTGATTGGAAATTTTCGGGTTGTCACAGTACCTACCCGTTAAAGAAATTTCGTCCCGAAATTTGAGTGGAAAGGTCGTGAATGATAATAAGTATGTTTTCATGATGCATACAGGCTGAAAATTAGAGTTTTATCATCAGCGAATAATTTGGATAAACAATCCATTTATGTGAAGAGTACGAATGAAGCTAACATAGAAGAGTGAAATGAGTAAGTGTAGATTCATCTTATCATTTGATGTAGATATGATTGATTTCCAGATTTCAAGGGATTTGAAGAAAATCTTTGTAATAAGATTTGATTCTCCGGTAACAAAAGGAATTAGGATCCGCTTTAAATGCGATCGTCCATTTTAATTGTTCTGTAAGATTTTCTTATAAATTCACCTCCTTCCTTTTCTTACAACTCACACCTTCTATTAATGCATTTTATGCAAGTCCCTAGACATCTACCCACGTCCATTGCAGGTACAACAGTTTACAGGCCACCATGATCGTTCGTTATTATCCTTATCCGTGTTTGTATGTGGTTACAACAACTGCAGGAACGAGATGTGGATTTTTGACTATGTTAGACTTAGTCAGACGTCCGAGTGAAGCCTCACTCGTACGGCTGACAGGCTCATATGCACGGTTGATGCTGAGCTAAGTCACAATTACAACCTAAATGAGAAGACACGAGTGAGTGATCACCCGTACGACTGATGAAGCCAACTCGTATGTGTGATGGATGAATCGTACGGGTGAGTCAACAGCAGGGGTATATAAAGTCTTATGTTCTTCATTTTTAGGTTAAGCCTCTCATTTGTTACACACACTCAGATCTGGTGAGTTCCTCCGATTCTCTCTCAACCCAAATCACCCAGGTGGTGAATAATAGCTCTAGGTGTTGATCTAATCACACTTGATTTAGTTGTGGTATGACTAAATTAATCACAAAAAGCTTAACCGATTCACTAGAGGGTTTGATTCACTTATTCCGTCATTGTGTGAGTTAAATCTGTTGATTTCTAAGTTCCTAGTCATGTTTCATCACCTTCTATTCTTTCCCCCTCAACTCATATTTTAAAGTATTCATCAATATGCTCCATCCAGTTCTGATTCTCGATATACTTATAACTTTCATATCGGTCATTCTTCTTTTTCATCTACCGCCGGAAGAATCTATTTACTTCTACTATACTCTTGGGTTTATAGTGTTTCTAGTTCTCCCATGTCTTTATATTGCTATATGCATCGATATATATGGTTTATAATTTTTGGTTTGTCGTTGGGCTTTATATCTTCCCTTATATTTCAAAGTCTCTGTTTCTATCTTCTATAATCATTGTCATCCACAGTTAATGCTCTCTTTTATTTGCTGCAATTTATACCCCAATTTCTATTTCGGAGTTTTGTCCTTTCGTTTCTTCTTCTTGCGATTAAGCACCGCTTGTAATGGTCCAGAATTCACAAATATGATTTTCGGAATGAACATTGTTAATGTTCTAGGAAGGAAATTGTGATGGCACGATCTTGACTTGTCAAATTACTAGAATACCTTGGAAAAGGCCGAATCATCAAGAAATATTTTCTTGATATTTTAGAGGTTAAATAGAATACAAGAGTCGTATAACATGGCACATGATGATGTTATGATCTGTGAATCATCACGTTCCATTTAGAAACTCATCATGAATTACTATAATATAATCACGTTGATCAAGTGTCATTATATTATACTAACTCATGCTTCAGTTTCCAACACTACTTCAAAAACATTCATATTTTAAACTCAAAGGTTTACAGAGTATAGGAACTAAACAGTTTCCTTTTTGATGTAATACAGATAGCGCAAAGAGATAAATGATTCCAGATAAGAATAGTTATGGAAATATCTTCAGAAATATGGAGGATATTTATAATGAAAGATACGATGATGTCTTAGAATTTCTAATATCAGAGGATGATGAAGAATATTGTCTGTAAGGGTTTAGTGTCAGGAGCAAGGTATTCATTAATGACTTCAGCAGACACTGAATCATTTGGATTCTTTGAAGGCGGGTTCAGTCTTTGTGATTTGTCCACAGCCTCCTTCAAACTTTGCTCAATCCGTTTTCCAGTTCCAAAACTTCTCTATTTCTGAGCTTTGTTAATACACTAATCTTTATCATCAAACTTTTTACTGCTAAGGTCATTTACAGTTTTTGTTGCTTCATCAGCATTTCGAGAACTAGTTCGCGGTTCAGAGTGTTTTTCAGAAACTTCACATTCGAAGTATGTAAGCCTTGGAAATAGACGTTATGTATAACTGTTGGCGTCAACATGCTGTGAGATTTCAAAATACTGATTGCTAACTCCTAATGATTCGTATGACAATTCTCGTTACAAGAGGCAGATGAGTAAATGATGAGGTTTCGATAAATATAAAGATTCTTCCGAATGCCCAAGATCAGTGAAGTTGTTGGTAAGTTTATTGCTAATGTGGTGGAATATGAAAGGTTCTCCGGTAACGAAAGGGTAATCACATATATCAAAATTATGATAAGGCTACTCCGAATGAAAAAATCGAAGTTGTCTTGCTGGAGCTGTGATATAATTTGCTACTTTGCAAAGGAATTGCAAGGTTTTTTTTTTTTTTTTTTTTTTTTGCTAATAAATGCCAAAAGATCTGACACAGATATGTGTTGAATTATGACTTTGGTTTCGAGAGCTTTTTAAGTACATAACTGTGGGTAATATGTGGTTGGATCATCATCTCGATTGCTCATTATTTGAAGTGTCTTCAGAGATTTTCGAAGGGTTTGAACATAGATTGTAATCGTTTGTATACATTTGATCTTCTAACACACTTTTGAAGTCAAAGTATAGCTTTGAAAGATGTAGGAATCTAAAAGTAATGGTACCGGTTATATCTCGAATTGAATTCTGAGATTTTAAAATCAGAATACGTAATTGGGTTTGAATGAGTATAGTTGTTTTGATTTCTATGAAAGAATGTATATTATTGTGAAAGTAGGAAGTATAATTGATAATTTGCTTAATCTGATTCGAAGAATGTAACATATTAATTGTGAATTTATATATATCTCTCGGGTATTACCTACCCGTTAAAAAAATTTTCACGATTAATATTTTGTACATAAGAATTTTATTACAGTCTTTATGAAAATATATATGTATATATTCTCCTCAGATGTAACATAGATTTTAATGAGTTAATACTAAATTAAACTCATTCGATTTACGGTTGGAACTAGAATTGAATAATTCTTTGAAGGTTTAGAGGTTACATAAGTATTTCTTCAATAATATTGAAATTATGAATCAATACTTCGTTATTTGTTGAGACGTGATGTTGGTTTTCGTTAAATTCTTGTGAACTTCGCAAAGTACGAATGATGTTATCTGAAAAGTTTCGGTTACATCAATGATGAAGTGTAAAATCAAATATATACTTGATTTATTAGGAATTGGAATTTGTTGAATTGAGACAGAGATTGTAGTTAACGATGGTTAAGTCGCGGGTGAGGGACGTACATTATTGCATATTTGTAATATGAATTAACTGAGTAGTTAAGATTCACACACAATAGCTTAGCACGGAAATATTTATTTTTTTATTTCAAAAAATATATATATATATATATAATATATATATAATTTCTTCAGAGGGAATGAGTTAATTATTCATAACTTGTTGATACAATATACACGTTATTGATTCGTAATGATGTCCACAGTGATTCTTGAACTGACAGAGTTTGTGATGTTATAGGTGTTGTTGATTCTGATGTTGACTGTACTGACGATGCTGGTGACGTTGACGGTACTGTTGATGCTGTTGGTAAAACAAGTTTAACTTGTTAATCACACACCATTTTTGTCAGGGTTTCTACTCTTCCTTCTATCATTTTGGTTCGCTTAACTGATTTATGGTTAGGGCTAGATTAGATAATCTCTAAGACTTTAGAGATTATATAATCGCCGTGGAATGTTTCTCCAATGAAGTTATGAATTAATACTTCGTCAGTTATTGTTGTTGGTACTCCTTGGTATCTATGGTGCGTATGACGTTGATGCTCGTGGGGCAGATTGTGAAGTTGAGGTTTACAACGCGGTTGTGGTTGGAGGTGGTAATGGTACTGTTGGCGTTGATGATGGTGGTACTGGTTATGCTACTGGTGCTGGTGCTGGTGTTTGTAATCTCTGCACCATATTCTCCAAAGCCACTACCCGAGCGCGAAGTTCGTTGACTTCTTCTATTATTCCAGGATGATTGTCGGTCGGAACGAGCAGATAAATAAAATCTAGAATTTGATGTAGTATATAATCGTGACGAGATACCCTAGAAATGAGAGAGAAAATGGTGTCTCGAACAGGTTCGCCGGTAAGTGCTTCAGGTTCTTCGCCAAGAGGGCAATGTGGTGGATGGAAAGGATCGCCTTCTTCTTGTTTCCAATGATTGAGGAGGCTACGAACCCATCCCCAATTCATCCAGAATAGGTGATGACTGATTGGTTGATCCATTCCGGTCACACTGCTTTCGGAGCTTGAGTGAGATTCCATTTCGGAATCTGAGTGACTTGAACTGATGACAAATTCCATTTCGTACGATTGGATAAAGGATTTTCGATATAAAAATGATTTTCGGCTATCAGGTGGTATTCTATTTACATAGGATATCTATATATAGAGATCAAAAGATCTCATAGATTACGGAGGAATTTGCGGGGTATGTCAGGTAAAGTTTAAAGTAACAGATACGATAAGATATGATTTAGCAGATACGCTAAGATATAAAGTTTGTCTATACACTACTCATGCAATTAATGTAGCAAGACGTGTCTAGACTAATAATGATAAGCAGGTAATTTCCTATGGATGATAAGCAGATGATTTCCGACTAGAAATGATAAGCAAAACTTTTGACATGCAGACACGGTCGAAGTCCAGACTCACTAATGCATTCTAATGACTTATCAGTTAGACACACTAATGCAGACCTGGTTCACTAAGACCACCGCTCTGATACCAACTGAAAGGACCCGTTCATATACATTATAAACGATTCACAATAGTTGATTACATTGCGAGGTATTTGACCTCTATATGATACATTTTGCAAACATTGCATTCGTTTTTAAAAGACAATCTTTCTTTACATCAAAAATTTACAGGCATGCATACCATTTCATAATATCCACTATCCAACTATAAATTGATTTAATAATAATCTTTGATGAACTCAATGACTCGAATGCAACGTTCTTCGAAATATGCTATGAAAGACTCCAAGTAATATCTTTAAAATGAGCAAATGCACAGCGGAAGATTTCTTTAACACCTGAGAATAAACATGCTTTAAAGTGTCAACCAAAAGGTTGGTGAGTTCATTAGTTTATCATAATCATTTATTTCCATCATTTTAATAGACCACAAGAATTTCATTTCCAGTTCTCATAAATATACGTCCCATGCATAGAGACAAAAAATAATCATTCATATGGTGAACACCTGGTAACCGACATTAACTAGATACATATAAGAATATCCCCTATCATTCCGGGATCCTCCTTCGAACATGATATAATTTCGAAGTACTAAAGCATCCGGTACTTTGGATGGGGTTTGTTAGGCCCAATAGATCTATCTTTAGAGTTCGCGTCAATTAAGGTCTCTGTTCCCTAATTCTTAGATTACCAGACTTAATAAAAAGGGGCATATTCGATTTCGATCATTCAACCATATAATGTAGTTTCAATTACTTGTGTCTATTTCGTAAAACAGTTATAAAAACAGCGCATGTATTCTCAGTCCAAAAAATATATATAAAAAGGGAATAATGAAACTCACACATATAAATATTGCAAAACAGTTATTAAAACATTGCATGTATTCTCAGCCCAAAAATGTAATAAGTAAAAAGGGAAAATGAAACTCACCATACTGTATTTCGTAGTAAAAATACATATAACGTCATTGAACAAGTGCAAGGTTGGCCTCGGATTCACGAACCTAAATTAATTATATATATTTATGTGTTGGTCAATATTTGTCTAACAAATTAGGTCAAGTCATAGTGTACCACAATCCTAATGCTCGAGACTAATATGCAAAAGTCAACAAAAGTAAATTTGACTCAAAATAATTTCCAAAAGTTTATACATGATTAATATATAGTTTAAATATCGTCGTTTTATATTTTTAAATATTTTTAAAAGATTTATTAGAGTAAATAATATAATTTATTTATTAATAAATAAAATTTTATATTATATTTATATAATAAAATATACTTTTATATATATTAAGTAATAAAATTTATAGGGTTCATTTAATATTATAAAGATAATATGATACGTATTATTAAAGTAAGTTATTACACGTAGTAAAATATGTTTGTATCAAATATTTATTTGATAAAATAATATCTATAATGATAGTAAGTAAAAGTTGTATTATTTTGTAATAATAATAATTATTATAAAAATATCAATATTTATAATTACTAAGATGACATTATGATAAAACGATAATTCTAATTATGATAACTTTAATATTTACGATAATTTTTAATATTATCTTTAAAATAATAATTCTATTTAAAATAATAATAATAATGATATTTTATAGTAACAATGACATTTCTTTTAAAATGATAATTTTTGTTAAAATGATAGTTTTAATACTAACGATAATTTTAATAATAATAGTAATGATAAAAATAGTAAGAACGATAATTTTATCTAAATCAATATCTTATAATATTTTAATTTCATCATGATACTCTTACCCATTATTTCCTAATCGTTTCGTTTAATAGCTTTTAATCGTCTTTTATATCGTGTTCATAATAATGATAATAATAGTAATCAAAATAATTAGGTGTTACAAATATTTGTTTTAATTACACTAATATTAATAATGATAGTTACTATAACATTATTAACGATAATACTAATAATTATCTTAATGATAATATAGTAATAATAATAATAACAATAACAATAACCATTTTTAAATAATGATATATATATTAATAATGATAATAATAATAATAATACCAATAATAATAATAATAATAATAATAATAATAATAATAATAATAATAATAATAATAATAGTAATAATAATAATAATAATTGGATAATAATAATAATACTAATTATAACTTTAACGATAATAACGATAGTAATAATAAAAAAATAACAATTTTTAATGATAAATCCTTTTATTGATAAAGAAAATAATAATAATAATAAGATAAAACTAGAACGACGATAATAACGACGATAATAATAATCATTTTTAATAATAATACAAAAATTCGATGGACTATAACTTCAAATCCGTTCATCGAAATCATTTGATATCTAAATGAAAAGTTCTTAATTTTTCGCTAGCTTTCCAACGACATGCATATCTTATACATTAAATCAGTCCCATATATAACTAATTCAGGATTCAACATAACCTAACTAAAGGCAATATCAAAAGTACAAACATGCATAATCCTATATACTCGAGCACTAGTCAGGGATACACTATTAGTATGTAAAAGTTAAATTATGAGTACTCACGTATCAATATTGAGATTCAATATTGCAGGAAAGGTACGTAGACGCAACGGAGATGATAAACACTATATTGACCTCACGAGCATACCCATGAACCATACCAATCACCTCCATAGCTATAACCCATAATTTCCTTAATCCAATCCCACTCGAAAAATAATTTCGAAATCACTCTGACAGCACTCTGACGTAATAATTTATGTATACTAATAATATCTTGAAATAATACGGAGTAAATATATATATGTAAATCGATCGAGAGAGTTTAGAGAAAAATATTTTCAAGTTTCTATGAAATAATGAAACCTATTGAATTCTATTTATAATAGATTTTTGAATTATTAAAGTGAATTATTAAAGTATGAATTATTAAAGTGAATTATTAAAGTATGAATTATTAAAGTGAATTATTAAAGTATGAATTATTAAAGTGAATTATTAAAGTATGAATTATTAAAGTATGAATTATTAAAGTGAATTATTAAAGTTAAAGTAAAGTAAAAATAAAGTAAAGATAAAGTTTAAGTATAGTAAAAGTATAAAACTATGTACGTATAATACGCGTATAAATATATATAATATTAATTTAAATCGTTATATATATTTAATAAAATAAAATATAAATATCGTTATCTTTATCATACTGGTTAAGTAATGAGTTGTCAAAAGTGGTTCTAGATATTTATAAAAGTTATATACGTTTTAATAATAAAGTTCTTTTTTAAACTGAAAACGTTTTTGTACGTTTGAAACTAAATCAAATAAATATAATAATTTTGTTTTCCAAAACCAAATATATTTTTAAGAATCATTTTGTTTAAAGGTTAAAATAATGGAAATCGTTATATCATAAAATGTTTTAAAAAAGTAGAATCATATATATTCATAATAGGTTTCAAGTTTTTAAATTACAGTTTGTTGGTGAAGCATGGGATACAGTTCAAAGGTTAAATAAACGTATGAAATCATCTTAATGAAAAATGTCGAGTTACTTAACTTGTCGATATCCAACATCTAAGTTATTTACACTTCACGTTCTTACTTATAAATCACTTTACCATTTTCCGAATGTTGTCAAAAAGAATAGATTTCTTAAATCACAGTGGACCTCATAACATAGACCCGTAATCATATCATAATGTATCTAATAAATCAACAATTTGATATTATCTTCTAATTCCATCGATAAACATATTGAAACAAATACGATCATGTAAAGTATTATACGTTTAATACTTTATTAATATTCTCAAGTTATAATATATATATATATATATATACATATATACATATATATACATATTTATTTATATATAACGGTTCGTGAATCGTCTGAATTTGGTCGAGGTTATAATGAATGTATGAACACAATTTAAAATTCTTGAGATTTAACTTAACAAACTTTGCTTATCGTGTCGGAATAATATAAAGATAAAGTTTAAATTTGATTGGAAATTTTCGGGTTGTCACAGTACCTACCCGTTAAAGAAATTTCGTCCCGAAATTTGAGTGGAAAGGTCGTGAATGATAATAAGTATGTTTTCATGATGCATACAGGCTGAAAATTAGAGTTTTATCATCAGCGAATAATTTGGATAAACAATCCATTTATGTGAAGAGTACGAATGAAGCTAACATAGAAGAGTGAAATGAGTAAGTGTAGATTCATCTTATCATTTGACGTAGATATGATTGATTTCCAGATTTCAAGGGATTTGAAGAAAATCTTTGTAATAAGATTTGATTCTCCGGTAACAAAAGGAATTAGGATCCGCTTTAAATGCGATCGTCCATTTTAATTGTTCTGTAAGATTTTCTTATAAATTCACCTCCTTCCTTTTCTTACAACTCACACCTTATATTAATGCATTTTATGCAAGTCCCTAGACATCTACCCACGTCCATTGCAGGTACAACAGTTTACAGGCCACCATGATCGTTCGTTATTATCCTTATCCGTGTTTGTATGTGGTTACAACAACTGCAGGAACGAGATGTGGATGTTTGACTATGTTAGACTTAGTCAGACGTCCGAGTGAAGCCTCACTCGTACGGCTGACAGGCTCATACGCACGGTTGATGCTGAGATAAGTCACAATTACAACCTAAATGAGAAGACACGAGTGAGTGATCACCCGTACGACTGATGAAGCCAACTCATATGTGTGATGGATGAATCGTACGGGTGAGTCAACAGCAGGGGTATATAAGGTCTTATGTTCTTCATTTTTAGGTTAAGCCTCTCATTTGTTACACACACTCAGATCTGGTGAGTTCCTCCGATTCTCTCTCAACCCAAATCACCCAGGTGGTGAATAATAGCTCTAGGTGTTGATCTAATCACACTTGATTTAGTTGTGGTATGACTAAATTAATCACAAAAAGCTTAACCGATTCACTAGAGGGTTTGATTCACTTATTCCGTCATTGTGTGAGTTAAATCTGTTGATTTCTAAGTTCCTAGTCATGTTTCATCACCTTCTATTCTTTCCCCCTCAACTCATATTTTAAAGTATTCATCAATATGCTCCATCCAGTTCTGATTCTCGATATACTTATAACTTTCATATCGGTCATTCTTCTTTTTCATCTACCGCCGGAAGAATCTATTTACTTCTACTATACTCTTGGGTTTATAGTGTTTCTAGTTCTCCCATGTCTTTATATTGCTATATGCATCGATATATATGGTTTATAATTTTTGGTTTGTCGTTGGGCTTTATATCTTCCCTTATATTTCAAAGTCTCTGTTTCTATCTTCTATAATCATTGTCATCCACAGTTAATGCTCTCTTTTATTTGCTGCAATTTATACCCCAATTTCTATTTCGGAGTTTTGTCCTTTCATTTCTTCTTCTTGCGATTAAGCACCGCTTGTAATGGTCCAGAATTCACAAATATGATTTTCGGAATGAACATTGTTAATGTTCTAGGAAGGAAATTGTGATGGCACGATCTTGACTTGTCAAATTACTAGAATACCTTGGAAAAGGCCGAATCATCAAGAAATATTTTCTTGATATTTTAGAGGTTAAATAGAATACAAGAGTCGTATAACATGGCACATGATGATGTTATGATCTGTGAATCATCACGTTCCATTTAGAAACTCATCATGAATTACTATAATATAATCACATTGATCAAGTGTCATTATATTATACTAACTCATGCTTCAGTTTCCAACACTACTTCAAAAACATTCATATTTTAAACTCAAAGGTTTACAGAGTATAGGAACTAAACAGTTTCTTTTTTGATGTAATACATATAGCGCAAAGAGATAAATGATTCCAGATAAGAATAGTTATGGAAATATCTTCAGAAATATGGAGGATATTTATAATGAAAGATACGATGATGTCTTAGAATTTCTAATATCAGAGGATGATGAAGAATATTGTCTGTAAGGGTTTAGTGTCAGGAGCAAGGTATTCATTAATGACTTCAGCAGACACTGAATCATTTGGATTCTTTGAAGGCGGGTTCAGTCTTTGTGATTTGTCCACAGCCTCCTTCAAACTTTGCTCAATCCGTTTTCCAGTTCCAAAACTTCTCTATTTCTGAGCTTTGTTAATACACTAATCTTTATCATCAAACTTTTTACTGCTAAGGTCGTTTACAGTTTTTATTGCTTCATCAGCATTTCGAGAACTAGTTCGCGGTTCAGAGTGTTTTTCAGAAACTTCACATTCGAAGTATGTAAGCCTTGGAAATAGACGTTATGTATAACTGTTGGCGTCAACATGCTGTGAGATTTCAAAATACTGATTGCTAACTCCTAATGATTCGTATGACAATTCTCGTTACAAGAGGCAGATGAGTAAATGATGAGGTTTCGATAAATATAAAGATTCTTCCGAATGCCCAAGATCAGTGAAGTTGTTGGTAAGTTTATTGCTAATGTGGTGGAATATGAAAGGTTCTCCGGTAACGAAAGGGTAATCACATATATCAAAATTATGATAAGGCTACTCCGAATGAAAAAATCGAAGTTGTCTTGCTGGAGCTGTGATATAATTTGCTACTTTGCAAAGGAATTGCAAGGTTTTTTTTTTTTTTTTTTTGCTAATAAATGCCAAAAGATCTGACACAGATATGTGTTGAATTATGACTTTGGTTTCGAGAGCTTTTTAAGTACATAACTGTGGGTAATATGTGGTTGGATCATCATCTCGATTGCTCATTATTTGAAGTGTCTTCAGAGATTTTCGAAGGGTTTGAACATAGATTGTAATCGTTTGTATACATTTGATCTTCTAACACACTTTTGAAGTCAAAGTATAGCTTTGAAAGATGTAGGAATCTAAAAGTAATGGTACCGGTTATATCTCGAATTGAATTCTGAGATTTTAAAATCAGAATACGTAATTGGGTTTGAATGAGTATAGTTGTTTTGATTTCTATGAAAGAATGTATATTATTGTGAAAGTAGGAAGTATAATTGATAATTTGCTTAATCTGATTCGAAGAATGTAACATATTAATTGTGAATTTATATATATCTCTCGGGTATTACCTACCCGTTAAAAAAATTTTCACGATTAATATTTTGTACATAAGAATTTTATTACAGTCTTTATGAAAATATATATGTATATATTCTCCTCAGATGTAACATAGATTTTAATGAGTTAATACTAAATTAAACTCATTCGATTTACGGTTGGAACTAGAATTGAATAATTCTTTGAAGGTTTAGAGGTTACATAAGTATTTCTTCAATAATATTGAAATTATGAATCAATACTTCGTTATTTGTTGAGACGTGATGTTGGTTTTCGTTAAATTCTTGTGAACTTCGCAAAGTACGAATGATGTTATCTGAAAAGTTTCGGTTACATCAATGATGAAGTGTAAAATCAAATATATACTTGATTTATTAGGAATTGGAATTTGTTGAATTGAGACAGAGATTGTAGTTAACGATGGTTAAGTCGCGGGTGAGGGACGTACATTATTGCATATTTGTAATATGAATTAACTGAGTAGTTAAGATTCACACACAATAGCTTAGCACGGAAATATTTATTTTTTTATTTCAAAAAATATATATATATATATATATAATATATATATAATTTCTTCAGAGGGAATGAGTTAATTATTCATAACTTGTTGATACAATATACACGTTATTGATTCGTAATGATGTCCACAGTGATTCTTGAACTGACAGAGTTTGTGATGTTATAGGTGTTGTTGATTCTGATGTTGACTGTACTGACGATGCTGGTGACGTTGACGGTACTGTTGATGCTGTTGGTAAAACAAGTTTAACTTGTTAATCACACACCATTTTTTTCAGGGTTTCTACTCTTCCTTCTATCATTTTGGTTCGCTTAACTGATTTATGGTTAGGGCTAGATTAGATAATCTCTAAGACTTTAGAGATTATATAATCGCCGCGGAATGTTTCTCCAATGAAGTTATGAATTAATACTTCGTCAGTTATTGTTGTTGGTACTCCTTGGTATCTATGGTGCGTATGACGTTGATGCTCGTGGGGCAGATTGTGAAGTTGAGGTTTACAACGCGGTTGTGGTTGGAGGTGGTAATGGTACTGTTGGCATTGATGATGGTGGTACTGGTTATGCTGCTGGTGCTGGTGCTGGTGTTTGTAATCTCTGCACCATATTCTCCAAAGCCACTACCCGAGCGCGAAGTTCGTTGACTTCTTCTATTATTCCAGGATGATTGTCGGTCGGAACGAGCAGATAAATAAAATCTAGAATTTGATGTAGTATATAATCGTGACGAGATACCCTAGAAATGAGAGAGAAAATGGTGTCTCGAACAGGTTCGCCGGTAAGTGCTTCAGGTTCTTCGCCAAGAGGGCAATGTGGTGGATGGAAAGGATCGCCTTCTTCTTGTTTCCAATGATTGAGGAGGCTACGAACCCATCCCCAATTCATCCAGAATAGGTGATGACTGATTGGTTAATCCATTCCGGTCACACTGCTTTCGGAGCTTGAGTGAGATTCCATTTCGGAATCTGAGTGACTTGAACTGATGACAAATTCCATTTCGTACGATTGGATAAAGGATTTTCGATATAAAAATGATTTTCGGCTATCGGGTGGTATTCTATTTACATAGGATATCTATATATAGAGATCAAAAGATCTCATAGATTACGGAGGAATTTGCGGGGTATGTCAGGTAAAGTTTAAAGTAACAGATACGATAAGATATGATTTAGCAGATACGCTAAGATATAAAGTTTGTCTATACACTACTCATGCAATTAATGTAGCAAGACGTGTCTAGACTAATAATGATAAGCAGGTAATTTCCTATGGATGATAAGCAGATGATTTCCGACTAGAAATGATAAGCAAAACTTTTGACATGCAGACACGGTCGAAGTCCAGACTCACTAATGCATTCTAATGACTTATCAGTTAGACACACTAATGCAGACCTGGTTCACTAAGACCACCGCTCTGATACCAACTGAAAGGACCCGTTCATATACATTATAAACGATTCACAATAGTTGATTACATTGCGAGGTATTTGACCTCTATATGATACATTTTGCAAACATTGCATTCGTTTTTAAAAGACAATCTTTCTTTACATCAAAAATTTACAGGCATGCATACCATTTCATAATATCCACTATCCAACTATAAATTGATTTAATAATAATCTTTGATGAACTCAATGACTCGAATGCAACGTTCTTCGAAATATGCTATGAAAGACTCCAAGTAATATCTTTAAAATGAGCAAATGCACAGCGGAAGATTTCTTTAACACCTGAGAATAAACATGCTTTAAAGTGTCAACCAAAAGGTTGGTAAGTTCATTAGTTTATCATAATCATTTATTTCCATCATTTTAATAGACCACAAGAATTTCATTTCCAGTTCTCATAAATATACGTCCCATGCATAGAGACAAAAAATAATCATTCATATGGTGAACACCTGGTAACCGACATTAACTAGATACATATAAGAATATCCCCTATCATTCCGGGATCCTCCTTCGAACATGATATAATTTCGAAGTACTAAAGCATCCGGTACTTTGGATGGGGTTTGTTAGGCCCAATAGATCTATCTTTAGAGTTCGCGTCAATTAAGGTCTCTGTTCCCTAATTCTTAGATTACCAGACTTAATAAAAAGGGGCATATTCGATTTCGATCATTCAACCATATAATGTAGTTTCAATTACTTGTGTCTATTTCGTAAAACAGTTATAAAAACAGCGCATGTATTCTCAGTCCCAAAAATATATATAAAAAGGGAATAATGAAACTCACACATATAAATATTGCAAAACAGTTATTAAAACATTGCATGTATTCTCAGCCCAAAAATGTAATAAGTAAAAAGGGAAAATGAAACTCACCATACTGTATTTCGTAGTAAAAATACATATAACGTCATTGAACAAGTGCAAGGTTGGCCTCGGATTCACGAACCTAAATTAATTATATATATTTATGTGTTGGTCAATATTTGTCTAACAAATTAGGTCAAGTCATAGTGTACCACAATCCTAATGCTCGAGACTAATATGCAAAAGTCAACAAAAGTAAATTTGACTCAAAATAATTTCCAAAAGTTTATACATGATTAATATATAGTTTAAATATCGTCGTTTTATATTTTTAAATATTTTTAAAAGATTTATTAGAGTAAATAATATAATTTATTTATTAATAAATAAAATTTTATATTATATTTATATAATAAAATATACTTTTATATATATTAAGTAATAAAATTTATAGGGTTCATTTAATATTATAAAGATAATATGATACGTATTATTAAAGTAAGTTATTACACGTAGTAAAATATGTTTGTATCAAATATTTATTTGATAAAATAATATCTATAATGATAGTAAGTAAAAGTTGTATTATTTTGTAATAATAATAATTATTATAAAAATATCAATATTTATAATTACTAAGATGACATTATGATAAAACGATAATTCTAATTATGATAACTTTAATATTTACGATAATTTTTAATATTATCTTTAAAATAATAATTCTATTTAAAATAATAATAATAATGATATTTTATAGTAACAATGACATTTCTATTAAAATGATAATTTTTGTTAAAATGATAGTTTTAATACTAACGATAATTTTAATAATAATAGTAATGATAAAAATAGTAAGAACGATAATTTTATCTAAATCAATATCTTATAATATTTTAATTTCATCATGATACTCTTACCCATTATTTCCTAATCGTTTCGTTTAATAGCTTTTAATCGTCTTTTATATCGTGTTCATAATAATGATAATAATAGTAATCAAAATAATTAGGTGTTACAAATATTTGTTTTAATTACACTAATATTAATAATGATAGTTACTATAACATTATTAACGATAATACTAATAATTATCTTAATGATAATATAGTAATAATAATAATAACAATAACAATAACCATTTTTAAATAATGATATATATATTAATAATGATAATAATAATAATAATACCAATAATAATAATAATAATAATAATAATAATAATAATAATAATAATAATAGTAATAATAATAATAATAATTGGATAATAATAATAATACTAATTATAACTTTAACGATAATAACGATAGTAATAATAAAAAAATAACAATTTTTAATGATAAATCCTTTTATTGATAAAGATAATAATAATAATAATAAGATAAAACTAGAACGACGATAATAACGACGATAATAATAATCATTTTTAATAATAATACAAAAATTCGATGGACTATAACTTCAAATCCGTTCATCGAAATCATTTGATATCTAAATGAAAAGTTCTTAATTTTTCGCTAGCTTTCCAACGACATGCATATCTTATACATTAAATCAGTCCCATATATAACTAATTCAGGATTCAACATAACCTAACTAAAGGCAATATCAAAAGTACAAACATGCATAATCCTATATACTCGAGCACTAGTCAGGGATACACTATTAGTATGTAAAAGTTAAATTATGAGTACTCACGTATCAATATTGAGATTCAGTATTGCAGGAAAGGTACGTAGACGCAACGGAGATGATAAACACTATATTGACCTCACGAGCATACCCATGAACCATACCAATCACCTCCATAGCTATAACCCATAATTTCCTTAATCCAATCCCACTCGAAAAATAATTTCGAAATCACTCTGACAGCACTCTGACGTAATATTTTATGTATACTAATAATATCTTGAAATAATACGGAGTAAATATATATATGTAAATCGATCGAGAGAGTTTAGAGAAAAATATTTTCAAGTTTCTATGAAATAATGAAACCTATTGAATTCTATTTATAATAGATTTTTGAATTATTAAAGTGAATTATTAAAGTATGAATTATTAAAGTGAATTATTAAAGTATGAATTATTAAAGTGAATTATTAAAGTATGAATTATTAAATTGAATTATTAAAGTATGAATTATTAAAGTAAATTATTAAAGTATGAATTATTAAAGTGAATTATTAAAGTTAAAGTAAAGTAAAAATAAAGTAAAGATAAAGTTTAAGTATAGTAAAAGTATAAAACTATGTACGTATAATACGCGTATAAATATATATAATATTAATTTAAATCGTTATATATATTTAATAAAATAAAATATAAATATCGTTATCTTTATCATACTGGTTAAGTAATGAGTTGTCAAAAGTTGTTCTAGATATTTATAAAAGTTATATACGTTTTAATAATAAAGTTCTTTTTTAAACTGAAAACGTTTTTGTACGTTTGAAACTAAATCAAATAAATATAATAATTTTGTTTTCCAAAACCAAATATATTTTTAAGAATCATTTTGTTTAAAGGTTAAAATAATGGAAATCGTTATATCATAAAATGTTTTAAAAAAGTAGAATCATATATATTCATAATAGGTTTCAAGTTTTTAAATTACAGTTTGTTGGTGAAGCATGGGATACAGTTCAAAGGTTAAATAAACGTATGAAATCATCTTAATGAAAAATGTCGAGTTACTTAACTTGTCGATATCCAACATCTAAGTTATTTACACTTCACGTTCTTACTTATAAATCACTTTACCATTTTCCGAATGTTGTCAAAAAGAATAGATTTCTTAAATCACAGTGGACCTCATAACATAGACCCGTAATCATATCATAATGTATCTGATAAATCAACAATTTGATATTATCTTCTAATTCCATCGATAAACATATTGAAACAAATACGATCATGTAAAGTATTATACGTTTAATACTTTATTAATATTCTCAAGTTATAATATATATATATATATATATACATATATATACATATTTATTTATATATAACGGTTCGTGAATCGTCTGAATTTGGTCGAGGTTATAATGAATGTATGAACACAATTTAAAATTCTTGAGATTTAACTTAACAAACTTTGCTTATCGTGTCGGAATAATATAAAGATAAAGTTTAAATTTGATTGGAAATTTCCGGGTTGTCACAGTTTTAATTTCTTGTATGATTATGGATTGTGTATGTTACTACAACAAGTTATCACACAAGTTAACAACAAGCAAAACTACAATTTAATTGGTTAAATTATTAACTATATGCAATGAACAAAACGACAATTTAATTGGTTAAATTAGAAATCTCTAAAAGGACATTAATAAACGGTTATTAAGAACATGATAAGGATCATATATATAAATTGGTTTATATCAAGTAATTGGTTAAAATTACTAGACTTGAAAATGGATTTCAAATAAACCATACACTAAATGCATGTTGGTGTATGGCATAAATGTTTTCTCAAACTAGAATTAAAGAAAACTTAAAACCCTTTACACTAGGTCAACAAGTTTAAACGTCATCCTATTGTATGACACTTAAAAATATTAGGGAACTTATAATGGGATAAAGGTCACCTAACCGTTATGAGTAAACTAATATGATTAAGGTAAATTTCGTACACTTGTGGGATAAAGGTCACCTAACCACTTGTATGCTAAGTTTACATGTCTATACAAGTAGGACGACTAGATTTGGAAATCATGAACTTAAGGTCACCGAAGCATGATGAACAAATAGGCGTTGATGGGATAATATGCCATTCAAAAGGATTGCATGATCCCATAACTTAGAAGTTGCAAAAGGATTGCAATTGTCATACAATTACTACCTAGCTAAATCAAATGACGGGATAAAGGTCACCTAACCGAAATTTGGTTTACCGTTGGATTCTAAAATTTAATAAATATCAATTGGATTTAAAGGGTATTGATTGTTAAATTAAAATCGATACTTAAATGAACTTTGTTAAATTTTGTAAATGGCCGCCAATAACAACAACATGCAAAACGCACCTATTAACTTGAACAACCTATCGTTAAGGTCTCTCCTCAAGAAAGACAAACTCAACCATACGAACTTTATGGATTGGTTCCGCAATCTTAGGATTGTCCTCAAACTTGAGGATAAGGCGTATGTGTTAGAAGACCCCATTCCCGATCAACCCGACGAGGATGATACGGAAGGCATGGCTTATTGGGATAAGTATTGCACCGATTCGGTGCAAGTCGCTTGCCTAATGCTTGGGACTATGATACCCGAACTCCAAAAGGATTTCGAACATCATAGTGCATATGACATGATTACGCAATTGAAAGAGATGTTCCTTCAACAAGCACGTGTCGAGCGCTTCGAAACGGTTCGAGCGTTACATGCATGTCGTATGGATGACACCCAATCCGTATCCTCTTATGTCCTCAAAATGAAAAGCCTTATTGATCGCGCAAACCGTCTTAATCTCAACATATCTAATGAGCTAGCCACTGATCTTATCCTAAACTCCCTGCCAAAGAGGTTTGACCAATTTGTAATTAATTACAATATGAATGGGATGGATAAGACCATTGGTGAACTTCATGGCATGTTAAGGACGGCGGAAACTAGCATGGGTAAGAGGGCTTCACCCGTGCTAATGATCAATGATGGTGGGTCCAAAGGTAACAACACCTCTAAGCCAAAGGCGGCTAAGAGGAAAGGACCCGCCCATCAAGGCAAGGGAAAGGGGAGGATGGTTACCCCAACCAAAAACAAGAACAAGAAGCAAAAGGTTGCCGGACAAGCAAACCCCAAGGAAGACCCGTGCTTCGGTTGCGGTGAAATGGGTCACTGGAAACGCAATTGCCCGGTCTACCTTAAGGAGTTGAAGGAAAAGAGGGATGCGGGGCAATCCTCAGGTAACATATATATGGTATATATAGAGCTTAGTATTACTTCTTCTAATACATGGGTATTAGACACTGGATGTGGAACTCACATTTGCAATTCTTTGCAGGGGTTCAAAAGAAGTAGCAAGCAAACGGGAACATCAAGTCTCTTTATGGGTAATGGAGCCAAAGTGCAAGTGAAGGCTCAAGGAGACTTTATATTAAAACTTCCAAGTGGTTTGGAACTTATTTTGAACAATGTTTTGTATGCACCGGATTTATGTCGAAACATTATTTCAGTTTCCCGTTTAAAACAATGTGGTTTTTATCTTAATTTTGTTAATGATGATATCCACGCTTATTTAGATAATGTATTTTATTTTAAGGCTTCGCCTTCAAATGGAATTTATGAATTGGTTCATGATGACACATCATCTAGTAGCTCAATATACCATACTAGCACCAAGAAACTCAAAAGGGATTTGAGTGATTCCTACTTATGGCATTGTCGCCTTGGTCACATAAACAAGAATCGAATGCATACACTCCAAAAGAATGGCCTTTTGAAATCAAATGAACTAGACTCGTTTGATGTATGTGAATCTTGTTTACAAGGCAAAATGACTAAAGCACCTTTCAAAGGGACCTACGAAAGGGCTAAGGACTTATTGGGATTAATACATTCGGATGTATGTGGACCCTTTAAGCCCATAGCATGGAATGGTGAAAGATACTTCGTTACTTTCATTGATGACTTCAGTCGTTTCGGATATGTCTACCTGTTAAGACATAAGGACGAAACTTTTGAAGCATTCAAAGAGTATCAAAACGAAGTACAAAATCAACTCAATAAGACAATTAAGGTACTTCGAACCGATAGAGGAGGTGAATACCTAAGCGATGCCTTCCAAGATCATCTTAGAAGTTGTGGGATTATCTCGCAACTTACTCCACCCGGGACACCACAGCTTAATGGTGTGTCCGAAAGGAGGAACCGAACCCTAATGGATATGGTTCGATCTATGATGGCTAGAAGCTCGTTACCTCTATCATTTTGGGGTTATTGTCTATGCTCCGCGGCTCGTATTTTAAATATGGCCCCAACCAAGAAAGTGGAACGAACTCCTCATGAGATGTGGTTTGGAAAACCTCCATCTCTATCATACTTAAAGGTATGGGGATGTGAAGCTTATCCTAAGCGTTACGTCCCTAATAAGTTGAATGCTCGATCCACGAAGTGTATCTTCATAGGATATCCCAAGGATGATATGGGATACTATTTCTATGATCCTTCCGAGCAGAATGTATTTGTTGCTCGGAAGGCTGAATTCCTTGAAACTAAGTTCCTAATGGAAGGCAAAAGTGAAAGGAAGATAGATCTTGAAGAGGTTCAAGATCAAGTAGATGATACACAATTGGCTGACACTAGCACTCAACATGAAAATGTTGAGAGTGATCAGATGGATGATCAAAATACACAAGACGTTCGCAGATCTGGTAGGATTAGTAATCCTCCTGAGAGATATGGGTTTCTCATGGATGGTTGCTATGTGGTTGATTTGGATGAACCAATAAACTACCAAGATGCTTTATCAAGGATTGATAAAGATAAATGGCAGGAAGCCATGAACGCTGAGATGCAATCCATGTATGACAACCAAGTTTGGGAACTTGTTGCGCAACCTCCTGGCTCTAGGCTAGTTGATTGTAAATGGCTGTTCAAAATGAAAACCGACATACATGGAAACTTGGATACATATAAAGCTAGACTTGTAGCAAAAGGTTTCACTCAAACTCAACGGGTTGACTATGATGAAACTTTTTCGCCTGTGGCGATGCTAAAGTCTATTAGGATATTACTTGCCATTGCTTCTCATTATGATTATGAAATATGGCAGATGGATGTCAAGACCGCTTTCCTAAACGGACATCTTGAGGAAGATGTCTATATGGTTCAGCCTAAGGGTTTTGTTGATCTGAAATATCCTAAAAAGGTATGCAAGTTAAAGAAGTCAATCTACGGATTGAAACAAGCATCTAGAATGTGGAATCATCGTTTTAATGAGGAGGCCAAGAAATTTGGCTTCATTAAAAATGGTGATGAAGCTTGTGTATACAAGAAAGCTAGTGGGAGCACTATCATGTTCCTTGTACTATATGTGGATGATATATTGTTATTTGGAAATGATATTCCGGCAATGCAAGGTGTTAAAACTTGGTTAAGCAAATGCTTCTCCATTAAGGATCTTGGAGAAGCACAATACGTTTTGGGGATTGGGATCTACAGGGATAGATCCAAGAAACTGATAGGTTTAAATCAAAGTGCATACATTGAAAAAATCTTGAAAAGGTTCAAGATGGAGAACTCTAAGAAAGGTTTGGTACCTATTCAAAAGGGAACACTTCTCAGTTCATCTCAGTGCCCCACCACGAAAGATGAACAGGAGAGAATGAAGAAAGTCCCATATGCTTCTGCCATTGGGTCAATCATGTATGCAATGATATGCACTAGACCGGATGTGTCATGCGCTCTTAGCCTGACAAGTAGATACCAGAATAACCCAGGAAACAGTCATTGGATTGCTGTTAAAAGTATATTGAAATACCTTAGGAGGACTAAGGATATGTTTCTGATATATGGGTCTGGTGAGGAGGAACTCGCTGTAAAAGGTTACGTGGACGCGAGTTTCCAAACTGATCGTGATGATTCTCGATCACAATCCGGTTATGTCTTCACATTAAATGGAGGTGCGGTCTCTTGGAAGAGTTCAAAACAGGATGTTGTTGCTCTATCCACTACAGAGTCGGAGTACATCGCCGCATCATTGGCAGCTCAGTAAGCTGCATGGATGAAGAAATTCATCGACGACTTAGGAGTAGTCCCTTCCATTCAGGACCCTCTTAAGATCTTTTGTGACAACGAGGGTGCGATTGCTCAAATCAAGGAACCTCGTGCTCATCAAAAGACCCATCACATTGAGCGGAGATTCAACTACATAAGGGATGAAGTTGAAAAGGGAAAGATATGTATTCGCAAAGTTCACACAGATCTTAATATAGCGGATCCTCTCACGAAGCTCTTACATGGATCAAAACATGCTGGACATGTTTGTGCATTAGGGCTTCGATATTCTAGTGATTGGTCATGATCTGTTTTAAGTATTGTAACGGAACGAAGTAGTTCAAACTCATTTATACAATTATGGCATTAATTTATCTTGAGTTATGTTCCTATTTTGCATATTTTATCCATGAATAAGTAATTATTCTAAAATTCCGTAGTCGATCACATTCGTGGGAACAAGTGTGAGGTTTAGACTATTATGAACTTGGATTGGTATACATTCACGGGATGAATGTGGGGCAAGGTTGCAACCAAGGTTCATAGATATTTGTGGGACACAAATATTGGAAGACCCGCTCTCAAGACTTACTAAATAGAGCCTTTGTGGTCGATCACATGTAGTCTTGATTAAAGGCGAATATCATTGTATCCTCTGACCTGAGATACATATTGGGTTCGGATATTTACCAAGTATTGTGCCTTGATTCTTTCCTTCGCTAGTCTGAAATATGGTAGTTCATAAGGAAGAGCTCAGGTATAATGCAAGGTGTATATTTAGGACGTGTGTAGTCAAGATGGAATTTGTCCCTCTTATTCGTTGAGAGTCAGATGTCTAAGGCCTGATAAAGTTAAATCTAAAAGAGAGTGATCACTCTGTATCTCTTGGAATTAACATGACATCTAGGATGAAAGGATGTAATGAAAAGATTTACCTATTCATATTCGAGATGTGAACTCGAAAGGGATGATGATATTGAATGGCAAAAGTCATAACATATTGGGGGTGATGGACGGTCGTTAGGTGGTATCCGTCACTTGCATTAATTTCTTATGTTTCTCGTGCAAGTGGGAGATTGATGGTATTTCGTATGCCCGAGAGACATATTAAATTAATGTGGCTAATATGTTATGATCCAAGTCGGGTCATACCCAATAACAAACTTACCGACACCTTATATGTATTTAATCTTAACGATTGGATCGTTAAATAAATACGCGACACTTGAATTTTAGAAAATCGGTTTTCTAAAATGTAATCACTTGAGATAAATTATTTGGATAATTTATATATAATTGTTTATAGGTTTAAATGATTATGTTGTGTTATATTTTATAAAAATGTTTATAAAATGTGGAAGTAACAAGATAAATACATGTTTATATATATATATATATACATACATATATATATATATATATATATATATATATATATATATATATATATATATATATATATATATATATATATATATATATATATATATATATATATATATATATATATATATCAAGTTTATGTATATATATATAACATTATTATTTAATATAAAGAGGATGCAGAATTTTTGTCTTCAAGAAAAGATCCCATGCTCATTTTGTGACTTCCAACCCACACACAACTTTATAGGTGCATGCTATTTACTTGAACCAAGGCTTGACCACTTCTATCAAGTGCATCTTTACATTTTAGCTTGAAAAAACAAACTGCATAACCAGTTTTTTGGCAGCTGTTGGCCGTGATTTTTGGGACTCAAAGGGAGTCCAAATATTATTCTTCAAGCTCATATTAAGTGTCTAGTAAAATCCTAACTAAAGGCTAGGGTGTTGGTGATAGGTTTGGGGTATTATCTCTTGAGGTTTCATAGTTTTGAGACTCCATTCATCATCATCTTTTGACAAGCTGCTGTCCAGAATTTTGGGTTCAAAGGAAGTGGGTTTCTAGCTTGGTTTTAAGGTGATTAAGTGCCTAAAACATAACCAAGTTCAAGGGTGGTGTTGGTGCATCAAAAGCTTGGGGTTTTAACACACTTGTTCATCATCTTCTTGTATCAAACAACCCTCAACTAGCTTGAGGAGGTATTGAATCTTACTTCCTTTATTGTTATATGTAAGCATATATTCAAGGCTTGATAATTATTAATGGAGTTCAATCTAAAATGGTTTAACATATACACTTGTTTATAAATAACATAATGCTTCCGCTTGTCTTAATATTCATAAAATGGGTTTTGTGATTATATAAACATATGAACTCGTTGTCATGTTGAATTCCATCAAAAACGAACCTGCATTTACTCATTTCACTGTTTTGAGATAGCTTCACTCGTACTCTTCACAAAATCAAATGGTTTTATCTATATTACTCAATGATGATAAAACTCTAGTTATCAACTCATATTCGTCATGAAAACATTCTTATTGTTATCCATGACGACCTCGATCAAATTTCGGGGACGAAATTTCTATAACGGGTAGGTACTGTGACGACCCGGAAATTTCCGACTAAATTTAAACTTAATCTTTATATGTTTCTGACACGATAACCAAAGTCTATAATATTGAGTCTCAAAAGTTTTGGAATTATATTTATGTAATCAATTACCCTGTGACTGCGCTCGACGATTCACGAACATTTATGTGTATATAGATATGTATATATAATATAGTTATATTAATTGAAAATGTTAACAAAGTATTAGATGTATAATACTTTACATGAACGTATTTGTTTCAATATATTTATTGACGGAATTAAAAGATAATATCAAATGATTGAATTATCAGATACATTGTGATATGATTACGAGTCTCTGTTGTGAGGACCACGTTGATTTGAGAAATCGTTTCTTTTTAACAATATTCGGAAAATGGTAAAGTGATTTACATGTAAGAACAAAAGTGTCAATTAACGAGAACTAGACAAAAGATAGTGGAGATTTATGTTTATTTTAGAAGCATACTTTACAATATTTTCCTCGTGACTCTTGATAAGTTAAGTATTTATCTTTCAGAATATTTAATGTAAAAGTGAAATCATGTAGAGTAAATGATTTGGAATAATGGTTATTGACCAGATAAACTCCTTTAACATGTTACATCAAAATGAGTTCATACGTTTGATTATTTATAGACTTAACCTTACGATTCACGAACGATTGTGTGTAAATAAATATGTAAATATGAATATATATATATATATATATATATATATATATATATATATATATATATATATATATATATATATATATATATATATAAGGGTTTATATAATAATTTGAATTAATAAAATACACTTTAATCAATTGGAATTAAAAATGTAAAATAATATACATAATAATTAAATTACTATTAAAATGAATATATATATATATATATATATATATATATATATATATATATATATATATATATATAAATGAATTCTATGCATAAGTAATATTAAATATATTTATATTATATGATAAAATATTAAAGATTCAATACATTATAATTGGTAAATAGGATATAATTAATAAATTATAATATAGTAAAATTTACTTACAAGTTTGAATATAATTGTTATATTAATATTATCATCATTACTTTCAATTAGTGTTAATATTTGTAATGTTAATATTATTATTTCTAAAATAAAATATATATATATGAAATTTGATATAACTGATTTGTTATATTATTATTATTAATAATATTATTGTTACCATTGTTAATATCATTATAACTAGTAGAAAATTATAATGATTAATATTAGTATTATTATTAGATAGTCACATTTAGAATCGTTATTATTATTATAGATTATCAATATTATTATTATTATTATAAAAGTAATATAATTTAATAATATTATCATTAATAATATTAATATTATTATAACTAATAGGATTAGTATAATCATTATTATTATTATTATATATCATCATTATTATAGATTATCATTATTATAAAAATAATACAATTTATTAATATTATCATTTATAATATAAACATTATTATAACTATTAGTATCATTATTCTAAATATTATTATTATGATAATTATAAATAATATTATTACTATTTTATTAATATTAATAATAATTCAGTATTATTATTAATGTATTTAAATTTAATAACTATTAATATTATATTTATATATAAATTAAATAAATATCAAATCTCTTATCAATCACAATCGGTTTTTAAAGTTTTTCTTCATCTCCTGCTCATGATTTTGGATTCTGTCTGATGACATTCGATTTTCATTCCATTATACAACAAATCTGTTAGCAGTGGTAATTTACTTTTAATTTTTTTTCTATTTATTTATTTTATTTATTTTACTTCTTCCTATGAATCAGTCGACACAAGTGACTATAAATCAAATGAGTGTCATTCATTAATCTCACAATCATTCAATTATTTATCTTCAATATCAATTACCAATATTCATTGCTGCAATTCGTAAAATTAAATAAAAATTTCAAAAAAACAGCTCGGTCTCTCTGTTCTTGTATCTTTTTACCAAAAACTCGATTTCGAATCAAATTCCAAAATGTAAAAATGCAGTTATGTTTGGAATCTATTACTCAAACTATCTGGAAATTTTCAAGTTTCAATTTATCATATTGATTGTTAATTTTGAGGTCAAACTTAATTTTGTAAAAAGTCAAACAATTGTTCTTTATTAAATTCGAGTTTTCTGTTAAGATTGAGGTTCAATTGATTGTTTAGAAAGTTTGTAGGAGATAAATTCGACCTTTTTCATGTTATGATCGTTGTCTCAAACAGCCTCAATTTCAAAATCAAACTTTGAGTTCAATTTTTTTTTTTGCGAGTCCAGTACCTGCTGCCATTCGATTTTTTTTTAATTCACAAGCTCAACAAACGAATGGTTTCTGTTTTGAATCCATGTACTAGTCAAACCTGTATATATTACTATTATGATGATTTGGGTTTTGGTCGATCGTAACTGTGATGAAGAAGATGATGAAAAGGAACCAGAAAAATAAATGGTTATGTATATTAGGATACAGTTTAAATCTGAAAAATAGAAATGGTCGAGTGGTTGTGTGTTGGTTCGGGTTAGCGAGAGGTCTCGGGTTCGAGCCCGGCTTGGGGCAGTTTTTTTTTTAAAATGTCTTTTAAAGGTAGTTTCATCTTTTTAAATTATTATTATTACTATTATTATTATTATTGTTATTATTATTATTGTTGTTATTATTAATTGTTATTACTACTAATTATTAGTATTATAATTATTACTAGTATTATAATTATTATAAGTATTATAACCATTAATATTATCATTAATATTAGTATTAGTATCATTTTAGACGTATTATTATTATTAACAAAAGTATTATTATTAAGATTACTATTCGTAATAAGGTTGCTATAATTATTATTATTATTATTATTATTATATATTAAGTATTAATATCAAAATTATTATTTTTATCATCATTATTATTAAATTATTCAATATATTAAAAACTACTGATATTATCATTATTAGTATTGTTATTATTAAAAACTATTATTTTTACAACTATATAATTATTAAAAGAGTCATTATTAGTAAAACTTTCATTTTATCATTTTTATTATTATCTTTACTTTAACAGTATTATAATTATTAATTTTTACAAACAAAAGAGATTTATATATAAAAGTATATTAGCTACTATATTTTTATATGAAATATTATTAACTATAATAATAACTAAATTACATATAGTATATAAAAATATTTTAAGATATTATAAATAATAATATAAACACATATAAAAATATAAACATTAATTTTAATACATTATATATACATAACAATAAGTTACAATTTAATAATATATTATAATAAATATATATACAACTTTGTTTGATTACAATTATATGTGTTAATATATATATATAAATGATATAGGTTTATGAATTCAAGGCCAACCCTGCATTGTTCAGTTGTTCAATGCCGTCATATGTATTTTTACTACAAAATACAGTATTGTGTGTTTCATTACTCCCTTTTTAAATACTTTTGCAATATATATTTTTGGGACTGAGAATACATGCGCTGCTTTTATAAATGTTTTATAAAATAGACACAAATACTGGAAATTACATTCTATGTTGGACTGTGAATACCGAATATCACCCATTTAGCTTGGTAGCTTAAGAATTAGGGAACAGACACCCTAATTAATGAGAATCCTAAAGGTAGATCTACGGGCACTAACTCCCCCCATACTGGAAAATGGTATGCTTTAGTACTTCGAGTTATTAATATAAATGGATTTCTGTTTTGGGGATATTCTATATGCATTTTGTTAATGTCGGTTACCAGGTGTTCAACATATGAATGGTTTTTATGCAGTTTGCATGTTATTGAAAAATGGAAATGAGTATCTTGTGGTCTATTACATAATTGGAAATGATTGTTTATGATAAACTAATGAACTCGCCAACTTTTTGGTTGACACTTTAAAGCATGTTTATTCTCAGGTATTAAAGAAATCTTCCGATGTGCATTTGCTCATTTTAGAGATATTACTTGGAGTCATTCATGACAAATTTCAAAAGAAGTTGCATTCAAGTCGTTGAGTTCATCAAGATTATTATTAAGTCAATTATAGTTGGATATATTATGAAATGGTATGCATATCGTCAACTGTCGTTGAAATGAAAGATTGTCTTTTAAAAACGAATGCATTGTTTGTAAAATGTATCATATAGAGGTCAAATACCTCGCGATGTAATCAACTATTGTGAATCATTTTTAATCGGTATGAACGGGTCCTTTCAGTTGATATCAGAGCGGTGGTCTTTGTGAACCAGGTCTTGCATTAGTGTGTCTAACTGATAGTCGTTAGGATGCATTAGTGAGTCTGGACTTCGACCGTGTCTGCATATCAAAAGCTTTGCTTATTATATTCTGTCGAAAATTACATGCTTATTATTCTTAGTCTAGACACATCTTATTGCATTGATTACATGAATAGTGTATAGACAAAATTTATATCTTAGCGTATCTGTTACTATAAACTTTGCCTGACATATTCCGTAAATTTCTCCGTAATCTACGAAATCTTTTGCTCTATTTATATATAGATATTCTATGTAATTAGAATACCATCCGATAACCGAAATTCATTTCATATCGAAAAATCCTTTATTCAATCGTACAAAATGGAATTCCTCATTAGTTCAAGTCCCTCGGATTCCGAAATGGAATCCCATTCAAGCTCTGAAAGCAGTGTGACCGGAATGGATTAACCAATCAGCCATCATTTATTCTGTATGGATTGGGAATGGGTTCGTAGCCTACTTAGTCATTGGAGACAAGAAGAAGAAGATCCTTTCCATCTACCACATTGCCCTCTTGGCGAAGAACCTGAAACACTTACCAGCGAACCTGTCCGAAACACCATTTTCTCTCTCATTTCCAGAGTATCTTGTCACGATTATATACTATACCAAATTCTATATCTTATTTATCCGCTCGTTTGAACCGACAACCACCCCGGTGTAATAGAAGAAGTCAACGAGCTTCGCGCTCGGGTAGTGGTTTTAGAGAATATGATGCAAAGATTACAAGCACCAGCAGCAGCACCGGCAACAACAATACAACCATCTGCAACACCAACAGTACCGTTACCACCACCAACAACAAAATCCGCATCCCACACCTAAACATCACAATCTATACCTCAAACATCAACATCATACGCACCGTAAATACCAAGGAGTACCAACAACACCAAACGATGAAGTATTGATTCATAACTTCATTGAGAGAATATTCTGCAGGGAATATGTAATTTCTAAAAGTTTTAGAAATTATTTATTCTAGTACTAATTGTAAACCAGTTGAGTGAGCGAAATGATGAAATGAAACCCTGACTGGAATGATGCACGATTTACAAACTAGACTTGTTTTACCAGCAGCATCAGCAGTACCATCAGCATTACCAACATCGTCAGTGCCGTTAACATCGTCAGCACCAGCAGCACCTATAACATCACAAACTCCATGTGACGTCCTCCAGATAAGGTCTGGAGGAAAACGTCACTAATATCAAATAAACCAACATATTATAATACGAGAACAATTCTATATGATAAAAATAAACTTTATTGATAACGCAACGGTAGAAAATAGAATGTCGTTACAAAAATTTAATTTACAATGATGTAAATGTTTCAAATGAAATAATAATAAATGCGATAGTTCTTGAGATCCTATGTCCAAGTAGCATCAAATAAGTAGAAGATAAGTAAGCTAGATAAATCAGCACCTGAGATAAACATGCTTAAGTGTCAACCAAAAAGATTGAGTGAAATCATAGGTTTAACAAAAGTAGTTATTGTTGTTTTTAGACCACAAGATTTTGTTTTCAAAAGTAGATCACACAGATCTTTAGTTGTCAAATATCACAAAGATCTTAAAAGTTGATCTCGCAGGGATCAAAAAGTTATGCCAATTCGTGATATTTAGACTAAACGTTCAAAGTTTGACCCAATGACAAGTTGTGTCTATACTTGTCGGTTTAATTTCATTATTAAGTAATACAATGACTTGGTCAAATGTATCGGGGACGTTACTCCCGATAGGCCTACCTCCAATAATTAAGAATGCATTTAACGAGCAACTAAAAATATCACTGTATGGACTTAGTCGGACATAGCCGGGTATATCATAGTTTAGCAGTTGGTATTTGTGTCTAAATTGTAAAAGTAGCATGTGTCTCACCCCAAAAAGTTAAATAAGTTGCATGCAATAAAGAGTGGGGCTATGAGTTCACCTTAGTAAGTAGATGAGAGAGTTATTCCTTGGAAGAGAAAGATAAATGAATTGGACGATCGTGAGCTGAATGTCAACCTAATGACATTAAGAATAGTTTAGATGTTTTGCCCGAGTTTAAGTTAAGTTTAAGTATATATGTAGTTAAGTGTAGTTCATCTTGCTAAGTTTCTATTCTTAGTAAGTTTCCATTTTTAGAAAGTTTCCATATTTAGAAAGTTGCCATGTCTAGAAAGTTTTTCACTTTTAGTAAGTTTCCTCTTTTAGTAAGTTTCCATGTTTAGATAGTTTCCACGTTTAGAAAGTTTCCATTTATAGTAAGATACCGTTGAACAATAGTGAGTTGTCCTTAATTAGTCTACCACTTATTAAGTGTGAAAGTAACTAAGTGTTTGATTACTATAGTCGGGTTAATATTGTGCACCATACCGAAACATCTATGCCACCGCCGAGTCACTAGAATGACCAATTGTTACCGGTTGGCCCAGGATTTCTCAACCAAAATCTAAGTTTGGCATTCAAAATCTACAAGAGTCTCATAGTGGTACCAAGGATCACCCTAGACCTTAAGCAGCGTCGACGTTCGAGCAAATTTACAATATCGTATATGTTATAACCTTATAATATAAGTGTTATGATATAAGTAGTATACTATAAGTGTTAATAGTAGTATAGGTGTGTAAGTAGTAGTATGTAGTATAGTATAAGTAGTATTAAGTGAATGATTTGTAGTATTAGGGTTAAGTAGTAAGTAGTATTAATTAATTAGGTTTAATTAATTATAGTAGTATTAATGATTAGGGTTTAGTAACGTAATGATTCGGTAATGATTATTAGGGTTAGATAATAAATGTTTAGGGTTTAGGTAGTAAATTAGGGTTTTATTTATTTAATGTTTATGTATATATATATATATATATATATATATATATATATATATATATGTGTGTGTATCGTATATGTGTGTATATATATATATATATATATATATATATATATATATAGTTTTTAATATTTTTTATATATATCATATATATATGTATATATAGAAAATATATATATATTTTTGTACATATATATATATATATATATATATATATATATATATATATATATATATATATATATATATATATATATATATAAACCACATATGTATATATAGTTTGTATATATTTGTTTCTTTTTTTTAAATACTAACAAATCTCTAACAAATCTTTAGGGTTCTTAAAGATCAAACAAAAATCCCCCTTTTTTTTAAAAGGTGGCCGTATATGTATATGATATATGTATGCGTGTATATGTATATTATATATGTATGTTCTTAACAAGATCATAATATTATAATTGTGTATGAAGATCAAGACCAAGATTTAATTAAATGAATCAATGAATTAAAAGTTTAAGATTTAGGGTTTATACCTTGTAGATCTAGATGAAGATTAACAAGATAAGAAAAGATGACTTTGAAGATGGAAGATCAATATCCGCAAACTTCAAGAACACATTTGAAGATCTTGATGAACACGATGAAGATCACTTGAAGATTACCCCGGAATAAAGAAGAAAATAACCAAAACTTCAAAGTGGTGTAGGGTGGTGATCGGTTTCGGAGGAAACCAATTGGTGGTGGCAGTTTTTGGTGGCCAAGGGTGGCAGCCAACGTGGTGGTGATAGGTTTCGATGGTGGTATGGTGGTGAGGTGGTGGCCGTGAGCCACAAGAGAGGAAGAGGGAGAGAGATGTTTATGATTTGTAATGGATGAATGAGAAAACCTAAACCCTTGCACCTCCTTTTATACTTGAGCTAGGAAGGATCTAGAATTAGGGTTTAGTTAGGTTTTTCTTGGAGGCAAAGTTAGAAATTATGGTTAGGGTTTAATGGGGTATGGTGGCCGAAATTTTTAAGGGTATAGGGGTCTTTTCCCTTGCCCTAAATGACGGCTAGGGTTAGGGTTTAGTGAGGGAACCTTTTTCGTTTTAGACCTTGTAGTTTGATGTGTTTAAAAGGGTTCCTCATTTGTTCCAAATTAATTATTTACACACCTTAAGTTTTGAGTTATTACTTTTTGTACACCATGTTTGTAAGATCATTTTAATTACATCTTTTATTTGTTGTCATTTGTTGCACAAAGTTATTTAGTGCGTTTTATAACTTTTTAAAGTTGACAGTTAAGGATCAAAGTTAACTCATTAAGTTTTAATTATTCGTTTGGGCAACATAAATGATGAAAGGATATATAAATGTTGGAAATTTGAGGGTCGTTATAGTACCTCCCCGTTATTAGAAACATCGTCCCGAAGTTTTAAGTAGAGCTCTCATTTGCATCAGCAGTTGAGAAGAGATGGAAGTATTTCCGTATCATTTGGTCTTTGCGTTCCAAGGTATATTCGGGGCCTCTACGCGAATTCCAATGGATTTTAACAATAGAGTTTGATTTTCATGTTCCCAGGTACAATCGGGACCCTTACATGAATTCGAATGATTGTTAACAATAAGTATATTGCTTTGTTTACACGTTTGATCTTATGATCCTTAACCTTAATAGGTCATTTGCAAAGTGCATTAAATGCGGAGATTTTCCAAGGAATAACAAGAGTGTCGTTTAACTAGTTTTCCTTTAAAAGGAAAGTTGATGATATATCAGAATTAAATGTGTCGTTGAGCTCATTAGAGTCTTGAGTGTTCATGCCACAATAGTAGGGCAGATAAAATAGAGTAGAGTACGTAAAGATTTCAGTTACGTAGTTTGATGAATGGCTGGTGTTTATTAGAGATAGTACCAGCTTCAAGTTGCGAAAGGTAACCATAATACCTTTAGTTTTCAAGAGATGTCTAATAGACAAATGAGATGTTAGTTGCGGATTCATTGACCTCAGGATAACATGAGTGAAAGACATCGTTCAGTATACATGAGAACTTGTCTTTAGAAATAGTTTTAGGATGTAGCTTTAAGATTTATGATTTCAGTTTCATGTCGAATCATAGATTAAAACTTGACTAGAATAACATCTAGTCACAATCTACGAAAGGAAGAAATGTTTAGAGTATCTTCATAAATGTTAAAGGTAACTCCTTCAGAGTAAGAAAAGTGTTTTCGCACAAATGGCGAGTCGGCCTATTATTTACTTATGAGTTTAAACGCGGATTCAAATAAATGTGAATCATTGTTTATAAGATATTGTTTCTATCATGAAGGAACCTTTGATTCCTTGTTCGAAAGATCATAGATTTAACGTTTACGAGAGCGTTGTGGCTTAGCCGTGAAATACCGGAAGTAAAAACTTCTTAATGACTAACATAGCAAGGAAGAGATGATATTTGTAGGGAGATATGTTTCATTCTTGCACGGGGAAAGAAAATAAAGGTGATCCAAACATATTGGAGAGCAATACGAAAGTTTTAATAATAAGCCCAAGTAATTTTTGAGAAGTTGTGACGTTTGATAGAACAATATAAACAAAGCAGAGCTATTAGTAAAACTTGAGTTACGTACAACACGTATTATTTTACCTAAAATAATTTGAACAACACAAAGGTAAATTGATAAAAATGCAAAAGTGTTTATATAATTAGTGAAAGTAATTTTAGAGGAGGTGACGTAATGATGTTCATAGTAAAGCTAGGGTTAGGTAAAATTTTGTAAAGTAATTCTGATTTAATCAAAGTGGAAATTTGTAGAAGCGAAAATATAGTTTGACATGTACTAGTCAAAGTGCGTAAAGTTAAATTTATGTATAAGATTTTATAAATCGTATAAGTGAAAAATCATTTTTATAAATTTCGAGATAGTTTGAAAATAAAGACTCGCATAAGAAATATTTGGAAAACGGGGTACTTGTATTTAAGAGTTTATTTGTTTAGGAAAAATTGATTTAAGATTTTAAAAATTCCAGAGGATAATTGTGTAATAATTGTTTTAAGGTAGTGAAAACTAATGAATTGACTTTTATCAGGGCATGAGTTCTTGGACTCAAAATGTTTAACATTAAAGTAAGAAGGAAGATAATGTGATTATCATCAAATGAGTAAATCCCTCGGATTTAGAGTTATGTATGAAAGAACTTCAAATAAGATTTGCAACTTTGAATCGTTCGAGTGATAGTGAGAGTTCGAGAACTCGGCATGAATAATCTGGCAGCCACATAGACAAGTAAAAATAAATGCTAAAGCAGTGACTTTCAACTATGTAATGATCGTTTGAATTCAGCCTTAGTTTGCCTGAGAGGAGGATACGTTAAAGAATGATGAAATCATTTCAATTGTTACAGCAGTTTTTCAGATGTGATGAGTTTAGCTCAAGCCACAACTTGAGATAGCGTATTTCACCTTTGATTTTCGAGTTGACAATGATCGATTATTGTTTGAGTATGACACCATCATGGTGCCAAGTAGTCCATTATAAGTAGATATACGAGTACAGAAGTTTCTTGACTGTGATAGTCAAAACGATACAGGTATGGAGGTTCCATTCTTCAAAAGATTATGCATATGAGATATTTATCATCTCGACATAGAAAATGTAATAGCGAACATGGTGTTTGTGATATCGACGTTTGAGGGTTCAAATGACACGGGTTTATGAAAGTCATATGAGAATTTACACCGAAAGTGTAATAACAGAGAGGATTTGGATATAACAAGTGATGATTAAGTATCAATGCTCAAGAGATATCCATTTAGGATAAAGGAATGTAAAACTTCAAGATTCGATTTTTTACAACCTTTATGGTACATGAAAGTTTGTTAAATGAGTATGAGATTGATATTTCGTTTGATTAGAATGAGTTCTTCGTATCTACTAATATCAAGATGATCATTTTTCTTCTTTCATGCCCTTGCATTTGGGTTTTTGAATAGATAGCTTGAGAGTTTTCTTTGATTCACTTTCTATTCCATACGTCATGATATTGGAATATTTCTATGAATTATCGTAATATAATCACGTTGGCCACCGTCATTATATTTCAATAATTCATATTTCCATTCCAAGGTCACTCCATAAGGTCAGGACATGTGATCAATGATGATTTCCAATATAGTGTGTTAAGGATAATAGTAATCTTAGCTGGATCGACAACATGTCGGTTTTAAGCCAAAACTTGCACTTGGAAAAGTTTGCGTAGAGTTGTTCTTCTTAAGAGTTCAAGAATGAATTTTCAAATGTTGCTCACGTCCTTTCTCACTCTTGGAGAAGATCGAAATGTCATCCATGAGAACAGTTACGAACTTGTCGAGTTATGGTTGGCTAGTTTTAAGTTGCAGTCTTTATTGATTTTGTCAACTTTCATATCTTTGAAACTTATGGAAGTTGTGAAAATTATGGACGTGGTCAAACGAGAAAGTTATGAAACATCGTGGTAAGAGTTGGTGCGGTTGGACGAACCATGATTCTTCACTACATAAGGGTGTATGGAAGTTTGGTAAATCCGATAGGTCATAAGTTTGAAAAAAATTTTAGCGGGATGAAGATGAATAGGATATAAACGAAACACTTTATATTATTAAGAACGAGGCATTAAATAAGCCCTTATTACACGAGTTGGAAATGGGAATAATTTAAGGCATAGCCTTTACATATATAGGAAAATGGAAGATAAATAAATAGAAAAACAAGAACAAGATATGCTTCATTTCTTCTCTTTCTCAGCCATCGCCTTCTCCGTCACTTTGTCCATGTTATTCTTCACAAGTTTCTCTAGCCTTTCGGTTTGAGAGTCGAAGGACTCTTTGATGATTTCCTTCAAGATTTTGTTTTCTTTTTCTAGGTTGTTTAGACGCACTTCTATCCGAGCAACATGGCGTCTGCTATACTCTCTATTCTTCTCACAACTACTCTGAAGGTTGATGATATCACGATTCACCATTACGTGCCCCATGTTGTTACAAAATAATGGACTGGTTTCACCAGTAGTAGCGGGTTCAGGTTGCTTTCTCTTTAGAGTTGAGTTTTCAGATGATTCTTCAATAGGCTCTTCTTCCGGCTCATAATTTGAGAAGTCACCGTCGTAGTTAGGGAGATCTTGAAGAGCATCCCATTCGGGAGTACTCATTGGTTTATATACCAGTTAGTGATAAGAGCCAGATTCAGCAGAATTAGCAGGGATTTCTCCTTTGCTTTCAGATCCTTGAGTCGGGTAAAAATTAGGAGAAGTATGTAAAGTATCCGGGCTATAATTTGGTGAGGGAGGACTACCAATTCCATAAGGTGGACTGGTCTTTCAGCGGAAGTCCTTTCAGCTCCTTTTTCGGTTAGCTTGAAAAGATTCATTTTGTTCGCTTGATGAGAGTTAGGCATTCTAAGATTTGGAAAGAGATTTCGATCAGTTTTAAGATTGTAAAGCATATGTTTTAAGTTTACAAGGCAATCCTAAGTGCTTTAAAGTCTAAGTCAGGAAATGTTATAGTTTCCTAGATTGCTAAGGCACCCTAGCTAACAAATAAGGCACACATAAAGATGCAATCCTGGTTCTCTATAACAGCCTGGTTATGCTCTGATACCACTCTGTGACGTCCTCCAGATAGGGTCTGGAGGAAAACGTCATTAATATCAAATAAACCAACATATTATAATACGAGAACAATTCTATATGATAAAAATAAACTTTATTTATAACACAGCAGAAGAAAATAGATTGTCGTTACAAGAATTTAAATTACAATGATGTAAATGTTTCAAATACAATAATAATAAATGCGATAGTTCTTGAGATCCTATGTCCAAGTAGCATCAAATAAGTAGAAGATAAGTAAGCTTGATAAATCAGCACCTGAGACAAACATGCTTAAGTGTCAACCAAAAAGGTTGAGTGAAATCATAGGTTTAACAAAAGTAGTTATTGTTGTTTTTAGACCACAAGATTTTGTTTTCAAAAGTAGATCACACAGATCTTTAGCTGTCAAAGATCACAAAGATCTTAAAAGTTGATCTCGTAGGGATCAAAAAGTTGTGCCAATTCGTGATATTTAGACTAAACGTTCAAAGTTTGCCCCAATGACAAGTTGTGTCTATACTTGTCGGTTTAATTTCATTATTAAGTAATACAATTACTTGGTCAAATGTATCGGGGACGTTACTCCCGATAGGCCTACCCCCAATAATTAAGAATGCATTTAACGAGAAACTAAAAATATCACTGTAGGGACTTAGTCGGACATAGCCGGGTATAGCATAGTTTAGCAGTTGGTATTTGTGTCTAAATTTTAAAAGTAGCATGTGTCTCACCCCAAAAAGTTAAATAAGTTGCATGCAATAAAGAGTGGGGCTATGCGTTCACCTTAGTAAGTAGATGAGAGAGTTATTCCTTGGAAGAGAAAGATAAATGAATTGGATGATCGTCAGCCGAATGTCAACCTAATGACATTAAGAATAGTTTAGATGTTTTGCCCGAGTTTAAGTTAGGTTTAAGTATATATGTAGTTAAGTGTAGTTCGTCTTGCTAAGTTTCTATTCTTAGTAAGTTTCCATTTTTAGAAAGTTTCCATATTTAGAAAGTTGCCATCTCTAGAAAGTTTTTCACTTTTAGTAAGTTTCCTCTTTTAGTAAGTTTCCATGTTTAGATAGTTTCCACATTTAGAAAGTTTCCATTTATAGTAAGTTAGTATTGAACACTAGTGAGTTGTCCTTAATTAGTCTACCACTTATTAAGTGTGAAAGTAACTAAGTGTTTGATTACTATAGTCGGGTTGATATTGTGCACCATACCCAAACATCTATGCCACCGCCGAGTCACTAGAATGACCAATTGTTACCGGTTGGCCCATGATTTCTCGACCAAAATCTAAGTTTGGTATTCGAAATCCACAAGCGTCCCATAGTAGTACCAAGGATCACCCTAGGCCTTAAGCAGCATTGACGTTCGAGCAAATTTACAATATCGTATATGTTATAACCTTATAATATAAGTGTTATGATATAAGTAGTATACTATAAGTGTTAATAGTAGTGTAGGTGTGTAAGTAGTAGTATGTAGTATAGTATAAGTAGTATTAAGTGAATGATTTGTAGTATTAGGGTTAAGTAGTAAGTAGTATTAATTAATTAGGTTTAAATAATTAAAGTAGTATTAATGATTAGGGTTTAGTAACGTAATGATTAGGTAATGATTATTAGGGTTAGATAATAAATGTTTAGGGTTTAGGTAGTAAATTTGGGTTTGATAAATTAGGGTTTTATTTATTTAATGTTTATGTATATATATGTGTGTGTATATATATATATATATATATATATATATATATATATATATATATATAGTTTTTAATTTTTTTATATATACCGTATATATATGTATATATTGTATATATATATTTTTTTGTACATATATATTTATCAGATACATTGTGAGGACCACATTGATTTGAGAAATCGTTTCTTTTTAACGATATTCGGAAAATGGTAAAGTGAGTTACATGTAAGAATAAAAGTGTCAATTAACGAGAACTAGACAAAAGATAGTGGAGATTTATGCTTAATTTTCAAAGCATACTTTACAATATTTTCCTCGTGACTCTTGATAAGTTAAGTATTTAGCTCTCAGAATATTTAATGTAAAAGTGAAATCATGTAGAGTAAATGATTTGGAATAATGGTTATTGACAAGATAAACTCATTTAACATGTTCCGTCAAAATGAGTTCATACGTTTGATTATTTATAGACTTAACCTTACGATTCACAAGCGATTGTGTGTAAATAAATATGTATATATATATATATATATATATATATATATATATATATATATATATATATATATATATATATATATATAAGGGTTTATATAATAATTTGAATTAATAAAATACACTTTAATCAATTGGAATTAAAAATGTAAAATAATATACATAATAATTAAATTACTATTAAAATGAATATATATATATATATATATATATATATATATATACATGAATTCTATACAAAATTAATATTAAATATATTAATATTATATGATAAAATATTAAAGATTCAATATATTATAATTGGTAAATAGGATATAATTAATAAATTGTAATATACCAAAATATACTTATAAGTTTGAATATAATTGTTATATTAATATTATCATCATTACTTTCAATTAGTGTTAATATTTGTAATGTTAATATTATTATTTCTAAAATAAAATATACATATGAAATTTGATATAATTGATTTGTTATATTATTATTATTATTAATATTATTGTTACCATTGTTAATATCATTATAACTAGTAGAAAATTATAATGATTAATATTAATATTATTATTAGATAGTCACATTTAGAATCGTTATTATTATTATAGATTATCAATATTATTATTATTATAAAGGTAATATAATTTAATAATATTATCATTAATAATATTAATATTATTATAAGTAATAGGAATAGTATTATCATTATTATTATATATCATCATTATTATAGATTATCATTATTATTATTATTATAAAAATAATATAATTTATTAATATTATCATTAATAATATAAACATTATTATAACTATTAGTATCATTGTTCTAAATATTATTATTATGATAATTATAAATAATATTATTACTATTTTATTAATATTAATAATAATTCAGTATTATTATTAATGTATTTAAATTTAATAACAATTAATATTATATTTATATATAAACTAAATAAATATCAAATCTCTTATCAATCACAATCAGTTTTTAAAGTTTTTCTTCATCTCCTGCTCACGATTTTGGATTCTGTCTGATGATATTCGATTTCCATTCCATTATACAACAAATCTGTTAGCAGTCGCAATCTACTTTTAATTTTTTTTTCTATTTATTTTATTTATTTTACTTCTTCCTATGAATCAGTCGACACAAGTGACTATAAATCAAACGAGTGTCATTCATTAATCTCACAATCATTCAATTATTTATCTTCAATATCAATTACCAATACTCATTGCTGCAATTCATAAAATTAAATAAAAATTTCAAGAAAACAGCTCGGTCTCTCTGTTCTTGTATCTTTTTTCCAAAAACTCGATTTCGAATCAAATTCCCAAATGTAAAAATGCAGTTATGTTTGGAATCTATTACTCAAACTATCTGGAAATTTTCAAGTTTCAATTTATCATATTGATTGTTAATTTTGAGGTCAAACTTATTTTTGTAAAAAGTCAAACAATTGTTCTTGATCAAATTCGAGTTTTCTGTTAAGATTTAGGTTCAATTGATTGTTCAGAAAGTTTGTAGAAGATAAATTCGACCTTTTTCATGTTATGATCGTGGTCTCAAACAGCCTCAATTTCAAAATCAAACTTTGAGTTCAATTTTTTTTTTCGCGAGTCCAGTACGTGCTGCCATTCAATTTTTTTTAATTCACAAGCTCAACAAACGAATGGTTTCTGTTTTGAATCCATGTACTTGTCAAACCTATATAAATTACTATTATGATGATTTGGGTTTTGCTCGATTGTAACTGTGATGAAGAAGATGAAGAAAAGGAACCAGAAAAATAAATGGGTTATGTATATTAGGATACAGTTTAAATCAGAAAAATAGAAATGGTCAAGTGGTTGTGTGTTGGTTCGGGTTAGTGAGAGGTCTAGGGTTCGAGCCCGGCTTGGGGCAGTTTTTTAAAAAATGGCTTTTAAAGGTAGCTTCTTCTTTTTAAATTATTATTATTACTATTATTATTATTATTATTATTATTATTATTATTATTATTATTATTATTATTATTATTATTATTATTATTATTATTATTATTATTATTATTATTATTATTATTATTATTGTTATTATTATTATTATTGTTGTTATTATTAATTGTTATTACTACTAATTATTAGTATTATAATTATTACTAGTATTATAAATATTATAAGTATTATAACCATTAATATTATCATTAATATTAGTATTAGTATCATTTTAGATGTATTATTATTATTAATAAAAGTATTATTATTAAGATTACCATTCGTAATAAGGTTGTTATAATTATTATTATTATTAGATATTAAGTATTAATATCAAAATTATTATTTTTATCATCATTATTATTAAATTATTCATTATATTAAAAACTACTGATATTATCATTATTAGTATTGTTATTATTAAAAACTATTATTTTTACAACTATATAATTATTAAAAGAATCATTATTAGTAAAACTTTCATTTTATCATTTTTATTATTATCTTTAGTTTAACAGTATTATAATTATTAATTTTTACAAACAAAAGAGATTTATATATAAAAGTATATTAGCTACTATATTTTTATATGAAATATTATTAACTATAATAATAACTAAATTACATATAGTATATAAAAATATTTTAAGATATTATAAATAATAATATAAACACATATAAAAACATAAACATTAATTTTAATACATTATATATACATAACAATAAGTTACAATTTAATAATATATTATAATAAATATATATACAACTTTGTTTGATTACAATTATATGTGTTAATATATATATATATATATATATATATATATATATATATATATATATATATATTTATATATATATAAATGATATAGGTTCGTGAATCCAAGGCCAACCCTGCATTGTTCAGTTGTTCAATGCCGTCATATGTATTTTTACTACAAAATACAGTATTGTGAGTTTCATTACTCCCTTTTTAAATACTTTTGCAATATATATTTTTGAGACTGAGAATACATGTGCTGTTTTTATAAATGTTTTACAAAATAGACACAAGTACTCGAAATTACATTCTATGTTGGATTATGAATACCGAATATCACCCTTTTAGCTTGGTAGCTTAAGAATTATGGAACAGACACCCTAATTGACGCGAATCCTAAAGGTAGATCTACGGGCACTAACTCCCTCCATACTGAAAAATGGTATGCTTTAGCACTTCGAGTTATTAATACAGATGGATTTCTGTTTTGGGGATATTCTATATGCATTTTATTAATGTCGGTTACTAGGTGTTCAACATATGAATGGTTTTTATGCAGTTTGCATGTTATTGAAAAATGGAAATGAGTATCTTGTGGTCTATTAAATAATTGGAAATGATTGTTTATGATAAACTAATGAACACACAAACCTTTTGGTTGACACTTTAAATCATGTTTATTCTCAGGTATTAAAGATATCTTCCGCTGTGCATTTGCTCATTTTAGAGATATTACTTTGAGTCATTCATGACAAATTTCAAAAGACGCTGCATTCGAGTCGTTGAGTTCATCAAGATTATTATTAAGTCAATTATAGTTGGATATATTATGAAATTGTATGCATATCGTCAACTGTCGATGAAATGAAAGATTGTCTTTTAAAAACGAATGCAATGTTTGTAAAATGTATCATATAGAGGTTAAATACCTCGCGATGTAATCAACTATTGTGAATCGTTTATAATCGGTATGAACGGGTCCTTTCAACAATGATGATGATGTGTTTGATAAAACTCCTTCTTCCAAACCCTTGATCTCAAAAGGTCCTGGCACAACACAATCTTCTTCTTCCTCTCTTCTGCCATCCTCTGTACCGCTGGCCGCATTGAAAACATTCCTTGAAGATCCTATCAACAAGTCTGATAGATTCGTTGATTTGTTAAATGTAATTTATAATTTGATTTCTCTATTGAATAATTAATTATTCGTATACTTGTTAACCACATGTTTCCATGCAGACATATTCTATTGTTGATCTTTCTGTATCACTGTCCACCATGACTCTAAAACAAAGCTGCCAATCCACCGCTGCTTCTCTGATATTGCACACACAGCATGTGCTTCATAACTTCAAAATGTAAGAGGCACAAGAAGCTGTGGTTGCTAGTACGAAGTGCGGCTAAAATGAAAAAGGTAGATGTAGAAGTGCAAGACGTGCACAAAAAGTGGACAAATTCTGCGGATCTTGTGCAGAAGAAGGACGAGGCTTTGAAGTTGGTGGAAGGTAAGTGTGTTGAAGTGAGGTCCGAGAGAGACAAACTATTGGAAGAGAAAGAGAAATTGTTGAAGGAAGTTTAGGATTTGAAGAAGGCTGTGGAGGAGAAAGGTCGTATAGCTGAAGAGAATGCTACTCTTGCTGCTGCTGCTCAAATGGACTGACAGATTTGAGAACTGGTATTCCTAGTCTTATGCAGAGGATATTAGACTCATATTTTGTTGGTCAAACATTTCACAAACAAGTATCTTGAGACCTCCATAGCAAACGATGTTCCTGAGGTGGTGGAGGAAGTTGTCAACCTCATCCCCAACAAGCCTGATCCCCTGCCAGCTGAAATTTCAGAGCATATTAAACCTGATGCTGCTGTTGAGTTGGATACCGCCAGGGATGTTGTTGTTGCTCTGAAGATTGAATCCTTAGAGGAAATTTACAACAGGGATGGGGCTTCTGTTAAAGAAATACTGGATGTACCAGTATAATTTGAAACAATTTGAAACATTCTGTAATAATTATTGTATAATGTTTATTTTGATTTTGACAATATATGTATGTTTAATGCTTAACTATTTGCCATGTTACCTATAAAAATTATGTTAACAAATGCTACTAGTTGATGAGAACATATGTATGCTTAGCATATATGATTTCCCAAATTACGTGTTCATTATGTTTGTTTTATGTTAACTTGTCAATAATATACATTGGCCTTTACTGCTTGTTGCATGATGGATGCATTTAAACGTCATCCGTTTTCCATATGTAACATATTGCCATCTTTGTTGAAGTCAAAACTTCGAAGCAAATAATCAATTTTTCCAACATGATGCACTCGGGTTTGTAAAGATATAAATGGGTCCAAAAAATAATAAACTTGTAAAATTTATAGAATATGTGCTTAAGAAATTATCAGTATTTTGTACAGCGTGTTGCGCTTAAGCATTCTGCGGCTTTTCAAAAATACACTTATATTTTGATATGAAACTTTTCTATTTTCCATATAAATGGATTTATGCAGTTGAGATAAACCATTATATATGTCATGACATCCGAGAGATATTGTATTTTTGCCTCGGTGTTCTCTAGTGAAGTCAAAACTTACACTAGCTGATCCCTTGTGTCAGAAATGTTGACACAAAAGCTTCTACCTTCGAGAGCATAAAAATGCATTACCTTTTATGGGTGGGTTAATGAATGCACTATTCTACATTCGTAACGTGTAGCGCTTTTCGTAAGCAAAAAGATAAAATTTCATTGATATTAAACTATTGCACTTACAAAGATTTGTGTAAAATTTTCGTATGGATAGGGTGATCAAATCTATCAAGAAAATTACAAAAACTTGTATTATGCTTATTGAAAAAGAGAATAAGAAAACATGTTCAACTATTGTGCTGCACGATATATGTAATCATTATGTTTTCCGTGCAGTGTACTCCGTTATGCTTTTAATGCTCCATCATTTTAGATACTTTAAAGTACCCGTTCACGTCATTCATGCTAAACAATTGCCTTGAAGATCTAATTCTGTCCATATCCCTTCCTGCTTCATAAACAACAGAGCATTCTCTTGCTGGTCCTACAAACTCTGAATGTACCACTACTATGCCATTAGGGGTGGGGAATCGTAATTCCACATGTGGCATTGAAGAGATTGCTCTAAACTTACGCAGAGTCCTACATCCCAACAAAGCATTTAACCTTGACTTTCCTTCCAGCACTGTGAAATCCACGATTTATGTGCGAACTAAAGGATATGTTCCCAGCATGACATCCAATTTGATCTTCCCAACTGCCCTCACTGATGCTCTAGTTATACCAGCAATTTTCAAATTCGTGTTGCGGAGCCTGTCTCTAGCGCTGAACGGAATATCCCTAAAACAGTCCAAATACAAGATATCTGCTTCGCTACCAGTATCTGTGTAAATTTTGGTTATGAACTTATTTGCAGTCACAGTAGAGATGACAACAGGATCTTCTGACAGTCGGCAGTTAGGAATCGTGTGGAATATGACAGGAGCATACATCCATGCCTCCGTGCTGCGTTCTCCGCTTACCTCATGCTCTTTTCCTTCATTCCAAATGACTTTGATGTGCCGTTCAGAAGTTAGATCCCTCTCATCCTTTCTTTCCTCTCTTCGATTATAATCTCTCCGCCCACCGTGACACAGCTTTTCTTGCCAAGCAAAAAGTTTATTTGGGTCATTCCTTTTGTATTGCTTTCCAGGTAACAAATGTTCAATTCACCAGCATTGATCTTAGAAATGATCTCTCTCATCAATGACATCCAATTGTCAGTATCATGCCCATATGCCTCATGGAAATCACACCACCTGTCACTCTTTAGCCCCTCTCTTTCTTCCATTGATGCTGGAGGACTGAAATTTTTTTAAATAGGTTCAGTGAACAAGATTTCCTTTGGTGTTTTTATTAAAGCCATGATGAGTGGATGCCTTTCTAATGGTCTGCGATGATGATAGTTATCATTTGGGTGATTATTGCCCCTCCAACCATGTTGTTTCCTTCGATAACTATTGTCATAACCATGCTGTCTTTGGTAGTTTTCATTCGGGTACCATCCTCCGTTCTGCTGCCTGTAATTCCTTTGAACTCGGGGATGTTTCATTTCTCCAGCCCTCAAATGTTTCTGTGCTACTATCAGCACTTGATGTAATGTTTTTAGAACATCATATCATAACGCATGAATCAAACTTGAAAATCGACGCTGGTCAAGTCAGAAGATGAAAATAGACACAAGTTGAGAATCTGGTATATCAGGTATTTTCTAGCATTCAACAGTATAACACTTCATGAAATTACTTAAAGACTCATTCTGATGGGTAATGATTTCATGTGCTTCCAGATGTGACAATGTGCAACTCCTCAGAATTTGGTATTGCATAATAAATTTGGCTCTTAAATCAAGAAAGCTGGTAATACTCCTAGGCGGAAGACTTGTAAACTAGTATCTTGCCATCTTCTACAACACCGTAGGAAACATATGACATGCAACCTCATCATCCCAATGCTGTAATCCCATAACCCCTTCATACACAGTAAGGAAATCTTCTGGATTAGTCGTACCATCATAAACACCAATTGATGGTATCCCTAGGTTTCTTGGAAGTGGATACTCTGCAATTCGAGTGACAGAACACTGATTGGTTGCGCTAGCTTTTGTTTGTATTTTAATGGCGCCATTTTTGTCAATATCTCATCCAACAATTTTCTTGCCATTTCCTCATACATGAATGGTTGTTCTTCCTCTTCTCCATATTCCCATGTATTTTCCAAAAAACCCTCTTCATTATGATCATGTTCAGAATCATCCACCAAAGTATTCAATTGATTGAATAAGTTGAATAATTTTTGTTTGAAAATTGCCTTCCATTTGCTTATATGCTTGGTGTTTACATCATATTTTCTTTTAAAAGAGATATTGTGCATTTCCCCGCCGTGCTTTCCATACTCTCCCATTGGAGTTATCGAGTAATGTTTTATTCAAACGTGTTGCTGTGTCATTCACATGTTCTTCTGTTGTACCTGTATTCACATGATCCTCTTCCTCAATTGAAGTCTCTTCCAAGATTAATTGATCAACTGGTAAATTCTCGACAAGTTTTTCAGTAATTGGGTTAAGTGGTGTTCGAATTGAAGTCATGTCAGTTGCTTTTGCATTCATGGTGTGATGCCCCGTACAAAATTAACGTGTACGGATCATCAACAACAGGATCATTACAAGGTCAAACACTATATGTTGTTTGAAAACTAGTTTTGCATTCATGAAAAGATAGCGTTTTACAAAAGATCACGTGCTTCCTATGAATTGAAGCATTAACATAAGTATGTGACCCAAGGGTCGTTACAAAACCAATATTTGAAAATAACGTAAGTTACGAATGCAATATAAAAGTTCCATGATTGAGACATCTCTATGTAATGCAGCGGAAGTCTAACACAGCAAGTCTGTAACAGCAAGTCTAATACACCAACACAGCAAGTCTAACAGCAAGTCTAACAGCGGAAGCAACAACATCTAAGTACCTGAGAAATACATGCTTAAAAAGCTAACACGAATGTTGGTGAGGTATAGTTGGTTCGTAATCAGTAATGTAATGTAGGCCACGAGATTTTAGTGCTTCAACCAGCAGTTTAAATCAGTAATTCAAATCAATATGTTAAAGTATATGTATAACCGTGGGCACTTGGTAACTAACTTAACGTAAATAACACCCCCTAAAAGTACACTTGGCGAGTGCGTAAGTTTACGAAGTATTAAACACCCGTTAAATGCTAGCGCGACTAGCCCGAGTGGGGATGTCAAACCCTATGGATCCATATCTAAGATTCGCGTTCACCGGTTCAAAAACCAATGACTAAACGTTACCGAGCTAAGGGGAAAGTTTATGCCGTTGTATAACCCACACATATATAAAGTTTAAGTACTCGTGCCTAGTATGTAAATGATGTTAAAGCGAAGGGGTACGAAATATACTTATTTTTATTACGAAAAGCGATACAAAATTACACAAGTTTTATTAATTTACGGATGGGATATACCTAAACCTTGCTACAACACTATAGGCAGTGTACCTAATCGTAGAGTAGTGTAGTTTTTAGTAAGTCCGGTTCGTTCCACAGGGAGCTGGTGATACTTACTATATTTTTAACTATATTTATACAAAATATATATAATTATATAAGTAGTAATATTATTATAAAAGGGGGGTTTTACCGTTTAATGACCGGTTTGTCGATTCTATATTTTAAGCGTAAAGATAAATGACGATAATTAAAGTGCGTAAAATAATGACAATAAATAAAATGACAGTAAATAAAATTGCAAGTAATAAAATGACAGTAAATAAAGATACGATGAGAAATATAATAAAAGAATTATGCTTATTTAAACTTCCGTAATCATGATGTTTGACGTGTTGATTTTAATTTATTACCATGGGTTAATTGTCCTTTGTCCTGGTTTATTTGATACGTCTATCTGGTTTTTGTCCATAATAGTCCATCGGTTATAAATATAAAGTGCGAGTATCCTCGTCAAATTACCCTTATACCCGAAGTCAAATATTCCAACAGATTAAGGATTTAAACTGTGACGCAGTTATCACTTCTGTCAACAATTACACCAGTTATCACTGTATGTAATCCACCCCTGTTTTAATTAGTTTATGAATATTAATTCATCCACTTGATCAGAATGAATAATCAATTACCCAACCCAATTGATTAATTAAATGATTATAACAGATTCCATATGAACATCACTAAATAGGACAACCATAATCATTATTAATTATTAGGTTAATTAATTTGAAGATAGGTTCGACAGACTCCAATGAGTTGTCACTCAATTAGACAATACCCCCCATCTATTAATAGTCAATAGTTCAATTTCTACAAGTGTCGGTCTTTTGCCCAAACCTTAATTATGGTCCAAAGTTCAATAACCCCTTCTTAATATTTTAGCCCAACATCACGATTACTTCGGCTCAAATAAGCATAATAATAACTTAGTTACGATACATTAATTTAGAAAGGAAGAACATAGCTTACAGTGGTGATTAATCGCGTAGCGTTACACGGGCAGAGTTTCGACTTTAAAACCCGTAAAACATTTCTTACATTAACCCAACTAAACCATAACTTTATTATTAAAATTAACTTAAATTAAAATTATAATATAAATATATATTTCTTTACAGAAGGAAGAAAGAAAGAAAAGGTGTACTTAAATTCATCGATTACATGGCCTTTTATAGGCAAATGATTAATTTGAATTTTCACTTATGACCGCTGAACTATGCTCAATTAACAACTTTTTATTATATAATATTATTCTTATTATGAATTATTTAAATATAATATTATATTCTTGTGCATAGTTGACTTGTACTTTCAGCTCCGTTGCGTCGAGCGTTGAAAGTTGGTTCATGCCTCGGTTCCGGATTTTCGAACGCCTTTTCGTACAATTTAATATCGTGTACTTTACGTTTTGTGACTTGTACTCTTGTCATTTTGAGACGTTCCTCATCAATAATTTTAACCTCTTGAATTGTATCTTGTACTTTTTAGCTTTTTGGACCTTTGTGTCTTCAAATCGTCATTTTCGCCTTTTGTCTTCACACTTATTTAATATAAACGGATATCACTTGAAAATGGAACAATTGCAACTAAAATCTTGTCTTTCTTGGGGAATAATGCTATGAAATATATGTTCCTTTTTAGCCATATCAATATCCCCACACTTGAGCGTTGCTTGTCCTCAAGCAATACAGTCTTGAAATAATATAATACATCACACGAATCACTTCTTTATTCTTCACACTTTGTACATCAGTGATTTTGATATGGCGGTATAAACAATGATAGTAACAATAGAACCATGGTTAAAGGTGGGTGTGTCATCCACAGTTGCCTCGGGTTTAGGTCAACGACACTTGCAATCAAATAGCCGATTTACTTTCGGTTTCCAAAGCAAAGTGCACATTTGAAAGGCGGTTTACAGTCCCACATGACTTATGAAAATTTAGATCCGTTAGGAAATTGGATCTTTATGAAAACTTTTGATCTTTTGAAAATTCAAGCTAAATTTTACCCTAGACAAGTTTTCTGATTTGATCCACCATCGGTGTTGCAAAATATATTTGTGGATCAATATTTTGGCTAAAACTTTTAGGTTCGTGTAATCCACTGCTATCCCTGTATCGGAAAGCACACATCCAGTTTACTTGTTCCGTATATTACCTTTCGGTAAACTACCGTCCGGTTGTAAAGGAAAGCGATGAACAAGAAACTGTTAAGGCAATGTCCCGTGACATGCAGATGATTATGCTCTTTTTAACGTGTCGGATGCTAGTACTATCCTTGGTAGGAGCAATAGTAAAGATCATCCTATAATTTTTCGATCTGGCACAAGGTCCTGTCTCCGACCATGCTATGCAACCACTGTTCTTACGGTTGACACCCGATTTGGTTCAGGTGACCTAATGAATTCCAGGTGAATTCCTAGGATTTTACGTTCAATGGTAATGAACGCATTGAAAATGGGTTTTCAGAAAACAAATCGGTTTTAATTTTGATGAAAATATTTTCTCGTTCAAGCTCGAGTTTAGACATCATCGAATTCCATGAGTTTGAATTCTCAATCTTTAAGGTCAATCTCAAGGATTGAGTAATATCAGTCTTAAAAGCTGATTTTTGATCTTTTAAGGAGATTATCCTTTCTGGGGATCTGATTCAGTAGTCTTATCAAGCTAATTTGCACGGTGCCCCCCATTGTACGAGATAAATCCTTCTCATGGTTAGGATAAATCTGACCACTTGGCGACCCTGTTTGATGCTGAGGTCCGTGGATTTCCTGCTGATTTTAGAGATGACTTTTCTAGATTTTTTGTCAACCTACAGCTGGTCTGGACTACAACTTCATGACCTAAATCAAGAAGCGCGTGTCTTTTTTGGAAGACTTTACTTCCTTTTAATGATGGAATTGATTCATCGTGTAGATCCATCTTCCTTTAATAAATCGGGTAAAACAGTTAATTTAGTCCAAAACAAAAACACCTGCAATAACTTTACAGAAACATGTGATAGATAGTTTTTAATTGAATAACTTGGTACATTCTCCCCACACTTAGTTTCTTTCTTTGCCTTTTTATTCTCCTTTATTTCATTTTAAATGAATTCAAGCGTTTTAGGGTGTTTCTCAATTTATGTCCTTTCCAAGGTAACGATAATTTCGGTATTAACACCTAGTTTTCATCGTTCATAAATATGTGTAAACATGATTTTGACTTCATTTAGTTGAAAATTTTTCAAATTTTCACAAAATTTGGAAAATAAACCAAGTATAAACCCGAGAGAATTTATAACCCTTCCCCACACTTAAGATCATGCAATGCCCTCATTTGCATGAAATCAGACTATAATTATAAATTCATGAGGGTGATTAGTGTAGAAAAGTGATTAGAAATACCGAGTTCGCAATCATATTGTTGTTATTTCACATTTGATCTTTCGCGTCTTGTTGTCAAAATTAGTACCTTTTGCTGAACTTAATGACAGTCTTTGAAAGTGCGCTGTTTTACCCTGTTTTGTATATAATAAAATACAAACATATATATATACATATTTTTGAAGTTTGGTATATAACCCCACGTTCAAAAAATTATAAAATATAATATTTTTTTTGGCATACTTTATATCAATAAAATTAAAAATAATGATAACAAAATTTGTCGCCCCGCCCTCGGGTAAAGCAATTTCGGCTCAACGACCTAGTCTTCAACTCACGACGAATTTTAAAAATCATATTTTTAACTTAATAAAATAAAGTAAATTTTTGATTTTAAAAACATAAATTAAAATGCATATTAATTTCATATAAAACCTAAAAAACAAAAAAAAATTCAGAATGGAGGGAGAAAACTAGTTCTTTAGTGTCTGCTAGCGGAAAAGACCAATCGGATTCCATTCTCGGAACTACACGAGAATAGAACAACTAACTCTAGATAGCATTCTCTTTTTAAAACAATTGAATCTCCCCACACTTAGGTAGTTGTGGTGTCTTCATTGTCAATTTCTTTTGGTTCATAATCAACTTGCATATCTGTGACTTTTTCTTTAAGCCAGTGCCCGGCTTCTTCGATAATATCCTAAAATTCAACTAGCTTCGCCTTTTCTTTAGGCGACAGATTGGATACTAACCGGTTACATAACTTAAAGTTCCCCTTACTTTTAGCATCAATAACCCGTTTAAAAAGTTTCTTCATTGAACTGTTAATAACGGGGTCATTTAATTTCGTATCAACAATGGGGTTCCTTGTTATCAAGTTATCATTAGGTGTTACTTCATTTTCCCCACACTTAGGCGTTTTATTATTGCTAAGCACTACCGTTGGAGTTGGTAAAACAATATGGTTCTTACCAATCGTTTTTGCTGGTTCAACAGTTTTGGTTGGTGGAGATTTAGACTTTCGAATCATAAAGGTGATCGATTTTTCATCATTACTAAGTGTCATTCTACCATTTCTTACATCAAATAACGCCCCGGTGGACGCTAAGAATGGCCGACCTAAAATTAGAGGAATGTTTGGGTCCTCTTCTATGTCAATGACAATGAATTCGACTAGAAAGGTTAAATTACCTACTTGAATGGGTAGGTTGTTAGCAATTCCAACTGGGTGCTTAATGGTTTGATCAAGGAGTCGAACACTCATATCCGTTGGACTTAACTTACCTACACCTAATCTCTTATATAAGGAAAGAGTCATAACACTCACACTTGCACCTAAATCTGCCAGTGCATCATACATGACACAATCACTAAGTAGACAAGGAATAATAAATTCACCCGGATCACCTACCCTAGGTGGAGGTTTTGGTGGAACTGTATTCACCGGGTTTACTTATACGGTTTTTGTTTCTTGTACTTCCTTATTCTTTTTCTTCTTCTTCTTTCCAGAGGTATCACAATCTTTATTACCTATCACTTGCTCATACTCAACTCCTTTTATTGGAAACGGGATGGGTGGTTTATATGGTTCCACCACTGGCTTTACATACTCGGGTGGTGGTGGTGTTATAAATTCTTCATTGTTACTCTCATCTAAAACCTTCCCATCTTCTGGAGCTGGTTTTTCAGAATTTGTTGAAATCATATTAACATTCTCATTTCGAGGATTTACTTCAGTATTACTCGGTAGCTTTCCTTGTTCCCTTTCACTCATCATGCTAGCAAGAGTACCAACATGTTTTTCTAGATTCAAAATAGAAGCTTGTTGAGTTCTTAATGACTGATCAAACCTTTCGTTTGTTTGAGTTTGAGATGTAATAAATTGTGTTTGAGATTCAACTAGCTTTGCCATTATTTCTTCTAGATTTGGCTTTTTCTCTTCGGTTTGTTGTGGTGGTTTATACAAGCCATGTCTTTGTGGATTGAAAGTGTTGTTTTGAGTTGGTTGGTTATTCGAACCTTGTTGGTTATACGAGTTGTTGTTGGGTCCATTTGGATTGTAAAGAATGTTTTGATTTCGATTGAAGTTTATCCTTGGCGGTTGATAATTATTTTGATAATTACTTCCCGTCCTTTGGTTCATATAGGAAACATTCTCTCGTTGTTCCATCGTTGGTTCAATGTGACAATCTTTCAATAAGTGTGGTCCACCGCATTGCTCACAACTGATTCGTATTGCGTGAATATCTTTATTCATCTTTTCCATTCGTCTTTCGAAAGCATCTATTTTTGCGGAAACGGAATCAAAGTCATGGCTAGAATCGGTTCTAGCCACTTTAGATGATCGAAAGATATCTTTTTCTTGATGCCACTCATGTGAGTGGGAGGCTGTGCTATCAATGATCTTGTAAGCTTCAGTTGCGGTTTTCTTCATAATGGAACCACCAGCTGTTATGTCGATGTCTTTTCGTGTAGCAACGTTGACACCTTGATAGAATATTTGTACTATATGATAAGTGTCTAAACCGTGTTGAGGACATCCTCTCAACATCCTTCCGAATCTTATCCACGCCTCATATAATGTTTCATTTGGCTTTTGTGTGAACGTAACAATTTCTCCTTGAAGTCTCACGGCTTTAGATGCCGGAAAGAATTGTTTAAGAAATTTTTCAACTAAAACATCCCATGTATCAATCGCCCCTTCAGGTAACGATTCTAACCAATCTTTGGCTTCTCCCTTTAATGTCCAGGGAAACAACATGAGATAGATCTGTTCATCCTCAACTTCTCGGATTTTGAATAGTGTACAGATCCTATTAAACGTACGAAGATGTTCGTTTGGATCTTCCTTCGGCGCACCACTATATTGGCACTGATTAGTTACCATGTGTAGGATTTGTCCTTTGATTTCATAATCTGGCGCATTAATGTCTGGCTTAATAATGGCGTGACCTTGGCCCGTGCGTGTGGCTCTCATTCGGTCTTCCATACTTAGAGGTTCCAGATTTTTCATAATTGAATTTGTTGAATACGAATCACTAGAAGATTCTGATTTAATGGTTTGTGGTTCAGGAGGAATGATTAGTGGTTCTGGATCTTGGAATTGTCCCTGAATATTCTCCGGATTCTCAATTGTGAGGTCGGGTTCAAAAGATGGATTATCGGAAATTTGAGTTGGAGTTCTTGGTCGACTAGATGATGATTCTAAAGAAAAATCAACGGCGACAATATTGGATAGATGTCTTGATCGAGTTATAGGTGGTGAACGTATGAAAGGTGGTGAACGTTTTGCTCGGTGCATTCACTGAATATCCTATTAGTTATAAAAAAAATAAGAAAAACTTATATAAGTTGTCCAATTAATAGACTTTTCTGATTTTGCCCACGTTTCGAATAGCCAAAAGATGCAGCAGGAAGCCAGGACCCTTTAAATCGGAAGCCCACAACTTGCCACTAACAAATCCAACTATTACTACGAACCAGAAAAATGTCAACGTCTATCAATTTAACCACTTAAATAATTTTTCTTTTCGTTTGAAGAATTAGATAAGAAGTAAAGAAAATTCTATATCCTATAACTAGAGCGTCGAGAAATAAGAAAGAAAAAGATTGTGCGTCGAAAAGTGTCGAAAAATAAAAAGGTTGAAAAATAGGCGTCGAAAAATAAAAATAAGAAAGTAGCGCGAAAAATGGCGTCGCAAAATTCTAAAGCACCTAAATCTTAGTCTAAGGAATAAACACTTAAGGAATTTTACGGCAAAACCTAAAAATCTAGAAATAAAAAAAATAACTACGCCAAAAATAAACTTAATACTAAAAGTTGCGACTATAGTCTAAAAATCTAAAGGTAATAAAACTTAAAAAAAATTATTATTTATTATTTTTAAAAAAAAAAATTTTTTTTTAAATTTTTTTTTTTTTTTTAAAAACGAATTTTTTTTTTCTTAAAAAAAAACGTTTTTTTTACAATTTTTTTTTTTAAAAAAAAAACGATTTTTTTTACAAATTAATATTTTTTTTATAATTATTATTTTTTTTCAAAACTTTTTTTTAATTCATTTACTATTCATGAATAGTAAATGAAAAGAAATTAATTAATTTACTATTCACATGAAAGCGACATGATAGAAATTATTAATTACAAGTTACATAATATACCCCTGAAGTATTTAATAAATACGACTTTTTAAAACTTTTACGATTCAAAATATATTCTAAAATATTATTATATTATTATATTCTATTTCAATATTATTATATTATTATATTCTATTTCAATATTATTATATTATTATATTTTATTTCAATATTATTATATTATTATATTTATTAAATTATTATTATAATTAAAAATATAGCGTTTTAGCGCTCCCCGGCAGCGGCGCCAAAAACTTGATGTTAAAGCGAAGGGGTACGAAATATACTTATTTTTATTACGAAAAGCGATACAAAATTACACAAGTTTTATTAATTTACGGATGGGATATACCTAAACCTTGCTACAACACTATAGGCAGTGTACCTAATCGTAGATTAGTGTAGTTTTTAGTAAGTCCGGTTCGTTCCACAGGGAGCTGGTGATACTTACTATATTTATAACTATATTTATACAAAATATATATAATTATATAAGTAGTAATATTATTATAAAAGGGGGGTTTTACCGTTTAATGACTGGTTTGTCGATTCTATATTTTAAGCGTAAAGATAAATGACGATAATTAAAGTGCGTAAAATAATGACAATAAATAAAATGACAGTAAATAAAATTGCGAGTAATAAAATGACAGTAAATAAAGATACGATGAGAAATATAATAAAAGAATTATGCTTATTTAAACTTCCGTAATCATGATGTTTGACGTGTTGATTTTAATTTATTACCATGGGTTAATTGTCCTTTGTCCTGGTTTATTTGATACGTCTATCTGGTTTTTGTCCATAATAGTCCATCGGTTATAAATATAAAGTGCGAGTATCCTCGTCAAATTACCCTTATACCCGAAGTCAAATATTCCAACTGATTAAGGATTTAAACTGTGACGCAGTTATCACTTCTGTCAACAATTACACCAGTTATCACTGTATGTAATCCACCCCTGTTTTAATTAGTTTATGAATATTAATTCATCCACTTGATCAGAATGAATAATCAATTACCCAACCCAATTGATTAATTAAATGATTATAATAGATTCCATATGAACATCACTAAATAGGACAACCATAATCATTATTAATTATTAGGTTAATTAATTTGAAGATAGGTTCGACAGACTCCAATGAGTTATCACTCAATTAGACAATACCCCCCATCTATTAATAGTCAATAGTTCAATTTCTACAAGTGTCGGTCTTTTGCCCAAACCTTAATTATGGTCCAAAGTTCAATAACCCCTTCTTAATATTTTAGCCCAACATCACGATTACTTCGGCTCAAATAAGCATAATAATAACTTAGTTACGATACATTAATTTAAAAAGGAAGAACATAGCTTACAGTGGTGATTAATCGCGTAGCGTTACACGGACAGAGTTTCGACTTTAAAACCCGTAAAACATTTCTTACATTAACCCAACTAAACCATAACTTTATTATTAAAATTAACTTAAATTAAAATTATAATATAAATATATATTTCTTTAAGAAAGAAAAGGTGTACTTAAATTCATCGATTACATGGCCTTTTATAGGCAAATGATTAATTTGAATTTTCACTTATGACCCCTGAACTATGCTCAATTAACAACTTTTTATTATATAATATTATTCTTATTATGAATTATTTAAATATAATATTATATTCTTGTGCATAGTTGACTTGTACTTTCAGCTCCGTTGCGTCGAGCGTTGAAAGTTGGTTCATGCCTCGGTTCCGGATTTTCGAACGCCTTTTCGTACAATTTAATATCGTGTACTTTGCGTTTTGTGACTTGTACTCTTGTCATTTTGAGACGTTCCTCATAAATAATTTGAACCTCTTGAATTGTATCTTGTACTTTTTAGCTTTTTGGACCTTTGTGTCTTCAAATCGTCATTTTCGCCTTTTGTCTTCCCACTTATTTAATATAAACGGATATCACTTGAAAATGGAACAATTGCAACTAAAATCTTGTCTTTCTTGGGGAATAATGCTATGAAATATATGTTCCTTTTTAGCCTTATCAGTAAAAGGTAAAACGTGCATGCATTCTCAGTCCCAAAATAGTTAAAGTAAAAAGGGATGCTATAACTCAAAGTGTAAAGTAGTTAAGTTGATTCGAGATAAGTCTGCAAGTAGTTGGTCCGAAGGTCCTCAACCCAAGTCAAAAGTTAATAAGTCAGTAAATTGTCCCAAAGGTTTCAGTGTATATAAATTAGGTCTTAAGTATCACATCATTCATCATAAGTCAAAAAGAGTAAAGTAAGTTTTAAATCAAGAACAAGGTTTAAAACAAAGCCTGATTTCGTTCAGTCGCCACAGCCTCTTTACAAACTTAAATGAAATGAGACCAGTGGCCATGGCTCCGTATATGAATCCCCTAGGTACTGACCAATTTTCAGAACCAAACTCGTCTTCGTTTGACCGTGGTGACGGTTTAAGTGCGAGTAGGTCAGAAATTTTAGCACAACGTTAATAGGGCGTAGTGACTTTTGGAAGACTATAAATCCTAAACCGTAACTCGGATTAAGACGAGGTCTAAATGGAAAATCATCTACTTGAACCGAAATAAATGAAAAAACCTTTTCCAGTAGCCCAGGTTATTGATCAATTCCTGAAACAGTAGGTAAAGGTGTTCCGGTGGGTTCTTGGTGTTTGATGCTCATCACGGTTCTCATCCTTGATGCTTGTAGCTTCAAGTGTACAACTCGTTGATTTGTTTGCATCATCTTAACCAAGGTTTGACTATCATAACACTAGTGTATGTCTAAGATAAGTAGCACAACTCATTTAAGTGTTGCAAGTAGTTTGATGAACCAAAGTTACATCAAGATCTTAGATCTGACCCATACATGAGTTCTAATTATAATTTTAAACTATAAACTTGAAAGTAAACTAAATAAACAAGTTCTTAAGTTGTAGAACTTAGATCTTAGGTAGATCTTAAAGATCCTAGACTAGAAAGTCTAGATCTAGTTTTCTTAAGTTAGATCCTAAGTTACAAAACTTGGATCTTTACTTTAATGAAACCATAAGCTATGAAACTTAGATTTTCATCTTGTAAAATGTATTTATGCTTACAAGCTTTTGTTTACAATAAAATAAGTAGACCATTAGCTATATAAACTTAGATCCAACATAAGTGAATGAAGTTATAACTAGAAAGTTATACTTCCATGTTCTTGAACTTACAAAGTTAACTTTAGTTCAAGAAAATGAGATCAAGATTAACTAGTAATTCTTGACCAACAAACCAAGAATCACAAATTTGAAACATGTACAAAGGAAGTAATAAATTAAATCTATAAGTAATAAGTTCATGGTTGTTCATACATAGAAAGATTCAAGCCAATGCTTTGATCTTTAAGAAAGTAAACCATAAGTTTACAAACATGAACACAAGTATGATAATGAAAATTATGGACTTTAAATCTTATAACTTTTAAGTGTAGAACCATAAACTAACAAGTTTAGATTCTTATTTTTGGTTCTTCATCAAAGAAAAGATGGAAGTAACCAAGATTACATGAAGATACAAGCTAGGGAACTTGATCTTTAACAACAACAAACAACAAGTAATCAAAACAAGTAAGATTGATGATGATGAATTCGGTTTTTAGGGAAGAAAAGAAAGAAGAAATAAAGTTGCTACTTACAAAGGTTGAGAGAAAATGTTGAGAGAAAATGAGTGCAAGTAAGTTGTGTGTGAAATGAGATAGAAACTAGTTAATAAGTAACAAGTAAAAATGAAAAAAAAAGAACTCCCTCCTAGCCTTGAAAGCCAACGGTTTTGGATGGATCAAAGAGGGAATTCAAAAATTAACTTTCAAATGTGGGAGAATAGTGAAAGCTCAAAATGGTAATAAAGCAAATTGGTATGGGAAAGTGGTATAAGTATACATGTAACTAGATTCCTCATGACACTAATTAATCTTGTTTATCATTAAGAAGTTACTAGCATAAAGTGGGCTCTTAATTAATCCATTAAGAGAAGTAGGGTGGGCTTCCAAGTCCATATCAAATAATAAAAGCCCAAGTCCAAGTATGTAACAAATTAAATATGTAAGCCCAAGTAATTAACTACTAACATTAGTTAATTAAAAATGATTAATAATAATTAATCATGAATGTAAATAATATCCAAAATATTATTCATGAAAAGCGCGTGTGTCACATAGACGAATCGGGCAATGTAAAGTCAATTAAGGTGCTAAGTCCATTAAGGTAACTATTAAGCATTAGTTATCAATAAGCTTAATTAAATAAGCCCTTAAGCCAAGTAATTGTTATAATAAATAACAATCAAGTTTACGCAGTCATAATATTCCAATTACGACCAAAGTTTAACGTGTACCAAGTACGTATCTCGTTTAAAACGATAAGTGACACCAACGGTCGTAAAAGCATTCGGGGATCAAGTTAAGTGATTACACACTTAATAGGACGTTGTAAGATATTAACGATAGTAATTAATCATGATTAAAGATTCCAGAGCATAAGCTAGCTCAGTACATACAAATGCGCAGTTCCGTGAAAGCACAAAGCACAAAAGCAAGTCAAAAAAGTCTGGTCGTTACACATGGTGTTCTTATTGTTCTGATAAACAGATGGAATCATATGTTGGTACTATTTTCCGTATAGCGGATAAAAGGTACCAGTACAGTACTATAACAGCCTAGCGTTGAGCGATATGTTGTTGACTGATGTTTGCCCTCGAGATTGGATCCCTGCAGACCTGGAACATGGATGAGATATCCGTGTGGTGACCTCAGTCAGTCTTTGGACCAAACTGGAATTGGTCCATGTAGCGTTCTGTTGCTAAGCAGTTGAAGTTTTAGAGTTAGAAAGTACTGTGTGAGAGAGAAAGTGTACTTCTCTTTGATTGAAGTTTAGATGTGAAATGTGGTTACTTAGGGGGTCTATTTATAGGTGTAGAATATCCGAAATTCTCGGGAACACGTGTCAAACGCTGATTAATTCATTTATGTGATATATCCGAAACGGCCTTTAGTGTGTGTTGACGTGGCTGCGTGCCGCTCACACTTTTAATTAAAGGGCTTAAGCATAGAAGCTTCCTGCAGGGATTACGCATGACGTTAAGCGGCCTGCTGAGCGATGGACAGATAATGCTAAAAAATGCCAAAATTGCTATATTTTATTCTTTTCGATCCTTTTTTTTGTATAAAAATGATTCTTTTATGCGTGTATCCCCTAGTATACACCATTAGATTACAAAAAGAAATGCGAAAATAAGTAACAAAGCTAAAGGAAAAACAAACATACCAAAAAGCGTATGTTCACCAATTCCATTGCCCATGTTATCATCACCAGATTTATCACGATGCTAAAAAAAAAAACCCTGGTTTTCTTCACAGAGGAATTGTCAGACAAAATCTTTCTCTTCGCAACACCCTTGGCTTGGTTATGTTGAGCAACCCTAGATTAAACACCGACAGCAAGTAATGAGATGGGTTAATCGGGAATGACGTTTGTCGCATTCAAGAACGGCGTTCCACATGAAGGTCCCAGGAACGACGTTCCTCTGTAATTTCTGGGCAGTTTTTGTGAAGTATAAATAGAATGAGATGAGGGTTTTCTCACAACTTGAGGTAAAATAGAACAGTAAATTTCACGGTGGCTGAGAAGATTAGGGTTTGATAGTTAGATTATTCAGTTTTCATCAAGTTTCTATAATTTCTTTCATTCTACATTAAGGATTTAGAGATTGAATCAAGATCTAGGGCTTGTTCTTCATCTTCTTCATCTAGCTTTATTTTAATTTTCATAAGTTTGGTATAATATACTCTTAATTATTGCTTAATGATGTTTAGATTTACTCTTATTACTTGTATTGATCTTGTTCTAGCCATGATTGGCTAGATTTTATTATGTACACTTGTTTATGAAGCTTAATAGCTAAGGATTGTTCATATCTATGTTACTGATTGTGTTTGGATGAATCTAAGAGTTGATGATTGTGATTTGTTACTAGAATTAGCCAAAAGATCCTTTGCCATGTTTGTTTTGGAGTTTACTTTGATTATATGAGGTGTGTAGCTTCTCTTAGGGATTTTATTAGTGAAACATCTTGTACTTCAACACTTAGGTGATCTAGACTATAAAATTGGGGCTTTCAAGTGACTGGGGTCTTGGTTTGGATTGGTTTTCAATTGGTCCTTAGTCAAAATAGTGAAGTTTGGTTTTCTTACGAGATTTCAATTACCAAAAGGTTTTAGGGTACTTCAACCTAGGCTACGTACTAATGATAATTGCATGATTCAACTAGATCAATTGATATAAGCTTATGGGAATGTACAAATATTTATTTGATCACAAGAACATCTAGTAGGGATACTAGTATAAATTTGGACAGAAGTAGCTCTTAAGTGAACAATAGAACAAACTGAATGCTTCAAGTGGATTAAGCAAGTGTGCATGCTTTTAATATTGATAATGATAATTATTTAATATCTCAAATTCAAAACCCCCAATCAAACAGACCTTAGGATGATTATGAGTTTCCATCGATTCAACTAGCAATCACCGCTCACTTGGGGCGAACCTTAAATGGAAACTTGCCAATAACAACTACCGACTCATTGTTTCTCGAATGCTTGTCACATAGTTGAGTCCACGTTTAAGTATAAATTTAAAAGTTAAAATGTATGTTTGTGAGAGTATATCAAACTTTCTGGCACTGCTGCCGGGGAGCGGTTAGCTAGTTGTATCTTTGAGTTTAAGCTTTTAATTGTTCGATACTTTTGTAAGGGTTTATCGTTGCAAAAGTTACTATTCTTGTTTTTATATATTTTGTGTTTAGAAAACTGTTTGTGTTTGTGTTGTGATCGAAGGTTAGGTACTGTGGTGTATGAAAAGGAGATCCCAAAAGGATCAAGAGTTTAAACATCCATTTTCCGATCCGGAGAGACACGTTCATGGGGTTTATAAGTGTAGAGAAGAAAGGGTATTAAAGAAAAACTTTGAGGTTTTGCCATTTTATATTGAAAATATGGATGGTAACGGTCAACCAATTCATCCCGAGGGTAATCCAATTGGTCATGGTCTACCGGTTAATCAAGAACAACAAGATGATCTAAATGGCACACCAATGTGGAATACTAGGTTGGTTGCACCTATGGTGGTACCTTCGGCTATTACTAAATCGCCCATCGGGGCCGAAAATTGAAAAGTCGAGGGTAATTTTTTCACAATGATCAAATATGTGCTATTTCATGGGTTAATAGATGAAAATCCTTTCGAACACCTTCAATAATTTAACGATATTTGTGATCTTTATTAGTACAAAGATGTCACCGAAGATGCTTATAAGTTAAGGGCATTCCCCTTTACTCTTCAAGGTGATGCGAAAGTTAGGTTAAGGAATTTACCTTCTGACTCGATTGGGACTTTTCAAGATTTAAGTGACGCTCTTTTATCAATCACTTCTTTTGACCATCAAAGGCGGAACGACTTAGGATGGAGATTAATGCATTCCCTCAATGGAGTGATAAGTCTTTATATGATGCATGGATTCGTTTCAAGAAGATGTTAAGAGGTTTCCACCACATGGATTGACTAAGAAAGAGTACATCAACACGATCTACTGGGGTACTAATCCATTGACAAGACAAACTCTCGATTCCTCCGCGGGAGGAGTGTTTATGTATAAATCGCCAAATGCGGCCGAAACCTTGTTAGAAGACATCTCGGTTCATACCTATAAGTGGACCCCTTCACCTCGACATTTGCCAAGAAAAAGTGTAGCTCAAGTGGAGAGCGACAATGGTCAAATAACGCTTGCAAGCTTGAATAATCAATTTCAATCATACGGGAAGCAGTTGAAGAAGATACAACAATCTATTGTCGAAATGCAAGTTGGGTGTGAAAGATGCGATTGACCTCACCTCACAAAGAATTGTCCTCAAATCAACCATGCAACTATATTGATTTGAATGATATCCCCATATACTCGAATGCTCATGCTAACTATGTGAGTAATCAAAATTATCAAAGGGGCGGTTCATCAACCAAAGGCTACTTCAATCCTAACCAAAGACAAGTAGCCTTCAACACTCAAACCAACCCACCACCCGAATTTACAAACTGAACAAAAACTTCCAATCAAGGTTACAATCCAAACTATAACCAAATCCAAAACAACAACTTCCAATCACAAAACCAACAACCATACAACACTCAACCTTATAACACTCAAACAAACTCAAGTTATCAAGGCAATCAACGTTATCAAAACAATCAAGGTTATAGTCAAAACTAAAATAACCAAGGCTATAATCAACAACCACAACAAAACATTCAACAATCCCAACCTTCAAAGAGTCTAGAAGAAATCATGCAAAATTACATAAAGAAGGAGGAAACAACCGAGGCATTTTTGTTAAAAGAGAATGAGTTCTTAAATTAAAAATTGAAGCAACAACAAGCCTCATTTCAAAACCTTGAGAGTACCGTTGGAAGACATTCAAACCAAGTTGCTGAAAGACCTCAAGGTACTTTACCTTCAAACACACAAGTCAACCTAAACAACAATTATAACCAAAATCGAAACAACCAAAACCAAAACAATAATAACACAAGGGTCATTCCTATTGAAAGCACCAACTAAAACCTTAACTACCCAAACCCAAATGGAAATGTCAATGCCATAACCACTCGAAGCGGTCTAACCTTGAATGAAGGAATTGAAGATCCCAACCCACAACCCTTTATCACCCAAGAATCGCTACCAAGCTTTATCGAAGAGGAGATCTGGGGTAATAAGGAGAAGGTTAAAGAAAAGGTCAACTCAACCGTGGCTAAGGGTAATGATGAAACTGGTAAGAAAAAGGGTAATGAGCCTTTAAAGGCTATAAGACCAGTGCCATACCCAAAAGCTTTAAGGAAGGATAAGTTGGCGGCTCAATACAAAAACTTCCAAGATATGATGAAAAACGTGACTGTCAACATGCCAATCACCAATGTGCTAAAAGAAATGCCAAACTACGGAGGCTTCATTAAAGAGATAATCTATCAAAGGGGTAAATATCATGGTGAAACATCTTTCTTTATTGAAGAAGAGTGTAACAAGATTTTTGTATCAAGACCAAGGATTCCTAAGAAGTTAGGAGATCCGGGAAAAAAAAATTTCCCTTGCAAGTTTGGTGACTCGAAATTGTTCAATGCACTTGCCGATTTGGGTGAAAGCATTAACCTAATGCCCCATTCACATTACAAGAGACTTGGTCTTGGACCTCTAAAACTGATACGAATTAGGATAAGATTGGCCAACCATTTGTTTGACACCGCCGTTGGTATCGCTGGGGACATCTTGGTTAGCATTGATGCCTTGGTGTTCCCGGTTGTTTTTGTGATCATGTAGATGGAGGACCTTCAAGTTCCCTCATCTTAGGGAGACCATTTGTAGCGACCGCCGACACCATCATATTGGTACAACACAACAAACTCAATATTGGAGTTGGTAAATGTAACGACCCGAGTTTTTTGACTTTTAATTATATTTATTACTTTCACGAAACTGCGTAATTGTGCGTACTGATTTATATTTTATTCTAGGATCATTAATTATGTTAATTACTTTCATTAATATCCACAACGTGCTTTTAAGTGCTTAATCGCTTAACATGATCCTTGATTGTATTTATGACCGTTAGTGTCACTTATTGTTTACAACGAGCTACGTACTTGGTACACGTTAAACTTTTGTCATAATTGGAATATTATGACTATATAAACATAATTTTTATTTATTTATGACAATTACTTGGCTTTATGGTTCCTTAATTATGCTTAGTGTTTACTAATGCTTACTAGTTAGTTTTAATGGACTTAACACCTTAATGGACCTAGCTTATTAAAGGCCCAACCTACTTAACTTAATGGACTCACTTAATGGACTAATGAATGGACTAGTTAGCCCATTACTACATGAGACAAAGTCCATTAGATTAAAAGACGAAGTATTAAGCATGCTAGTGTACCATTACTTACACATTTTAACCTTACACCCCATGCCACCCAACATGTACCTCCACTACCATGTACTACCACCCATGCCAAGAAAATGGTCCCCCTCTTTTTGCTCCCCTAACTGTCGGCATCCATAAACCATCACCACCATTTCTTTTTTTTAAACACTCTCATTTTTACTCTCAAAACACACACTCATTTTCTCTCTAAGTTTTCTCTTTAGTTTTCTCTCTAAAACACTTGAGAAAATTGTAAGTTGAAACTTCATTTCTTCTTTCTTTTCTTCTTTTAATTCATGAATCATCATCGTCATTTATTATTCATGGATTTTGGTTTTTGTAACTAAAATCCTTATGTTATCTTGCATTCTTTAATTACTTGTATGATAAAGAAGCAAGAACGAGGATCAAAGCTTTGTAGCATTTGGTTCTACATGAAACTTGTAATAATCAATGGATCAATTACTTTAAGATCCTCTTTATGTTCAAGTATTGGAACTTTAAAGTTCATTTTATGAAGATTCAAGCATGTAACTTGATATCTCTCTATGTAAAGAATCCAAAATTGAACTTGTTTATCTTTAACTTTAAATTTATCATTTATGCTTATGAAATTCGATTTATATATGTTCCTTGGTCAAAGATTTACTTGTTAACTTTGATCTCATAAATATTGTAACCAAAGTCTAACTTTGAATGTTCAAGAATAAGAAAGTTTAAGCTTCCTAGTTTATAACTTTCACTCATCTAAAGTTGATCTAAGTCATGTAGCTTATGGTCATCTAGCTTGTTAAAACAAGAGTTCATTAACTTGTGTTCACTTTACTTTACAAGATCTAAGTTTCATAACTTATGGTTGTGTAAAAGTTAAAAGTCTAAGTGTTATGACTTAGGGTTTCACCAAGAACATGAGATCTAGACTTTTTAGTCTAAGGACTTTAATACTTAGCTAAGATTTAACTTCCATAACTTAAGGTCTTGCTTATTTATTTTGATTTAAAGTTTATATCTTAATAGAAATTGTACTTGTGTTGAAACTAAGAAATTGATGTAACTTTGGTTCATCACCTTGCTCAAACTCTCACTTGAGTTGTGTTTTATTTCTTAGTCTAAACTTTGTGTGTTGATGGTTAAACCGTGGTTAAAGTGATGCTAAAACATCAAGAGTTGTACACTTGAGGCTTATACGCATCAAGGATGAGAACAGTGATGGGCATCAAACACTAAGAAACCCACCGGAGCATTTGCTTTCTGTTTTTCAGGGTCTGATCAGACAACTGGGCTTCTAGGAAATTTAATTTCTAGATATTTCGGTTCGAGTAGATGACTTTTCGTTTTAGACTCGCCTAAATCCGATATACGCTTTAGGATTTATAGCCTTCCGAAAGTCACTACGCCTTTGTAACGTTGTGCTAAAAATTTCTGACCTACTCACACTTAAACCGTCGCCACGGTCAAACAATGACGAGTTAGGTTCTGAAAATTGGTCAGCAGTTAGAGGACTCACATACGGAGCCTTGGCCACTTGTCTCACGTCATTTCAGTTAGTATAGAGGTCGTAACAGCTGAACGAAGTCAGCCTTTGTTTTGATCTCTATTCTTGATTGAAAACTTACTTTACTTTTTACGTATGATGTTGATGATGATGACACTTAAGACTTAAATTACGTACTTTTAAACCCTTTGGGATGATTTACTGACTTAGTAACTTTTGACTTAGGGTGAGGACCTTTCGGACCGACTTACTTGCTTACTTATCTCGTATCGACTTTTACCGCACTTTCACTGTGAGTTATAGCTCCCTTTTTACCTAACTATTTTTGGGACTGAGAATACATGCACTTTTTATGTTTTACTTACTAGGCATGAGTACTTAAACTTTATATATGTGTGGGTGATATAACGACATAAACTTTTCCCTTAGCTCGGTAACGTTTAGTCATTGGTTTTTGAACTGGTGAACGCGAATCTTAGATATGGATCCATAGGGTTTGACATCCCCACTCGGGCTAGTCGCGTTAGCATTTAATGGGTGTTTAATACTTCGTAAACTTACGCACTCGCCAAGTCTACTTTTAGGGGGTGATATTTACGTTAAGTTAGTTACCAAGTGCCCACGGTTAAGCATATACTTTTCATACTATTTTGAATACGAAATCTCGTGGCCTACATTACATTATTGTTACAATCAAACTATAGCTCACAAACATTCGTGTTAACTTTTTAAGAATGTTATTTCTCAGGTGCTTAGAGGTATGTTGTTTCCGCTGTATTAGACTCTCGGTGTTAGACATCCGCTGCTTTGCTTAGAGATGTCTCAATTACGAAACTTTTACTTTGCATTCATAACTTATGTTACATTTGAACAATGGCTTTGTAATAACCTTTTGTCACGTACTTATGTTAATGCTTTCTATTCATAGGAGCACACTATCTTTTGTAAAATGTTATCTTTCCATGAATGCAAACTTGTTTTAAAACAGCATATAGTATTGTAACCGTGTAATGGACATGTTGTTGGTGATCCGTACACGTTAATTTTGTACGGGGCATCACATTTGCTATCAGAGCAATGGTTGTAGGGAATTAGGTTGCGTTAGTGCGTCTTGACCGAGTCAAGTAGGATTCACTAATATGACTAATCTACAACTTGCTTGTTTACTTGTTTCTGCCGAACTTGATGCATGCTACTGCTTACTTTTACTGCTATATGGACTTGCTATATGCTACTGTTTATTCTCGCTACTGCATGCTACTATCTGCTTTTAATTACATGTTACTTCGGTATGATAATGTTATTATTACCATGCTATGTACTGCTGTAGACGATCTAGGCTGCTGTAGATATTTTGCCTTATTACGTGCTTGCTATATGTCTTACTGACATGGGAAAAGTTATTTTTCCTTGTTCAGATGTCGGACATACCGTCCATTATCATTGATTTGGAGAGTGACTCAGATTCATCTGCTACCTCGCCTACGATTGTTGCTGACTCACATATCCTGTCATCGCTACCCTCCGACGACTATGGCTATTCGTCCTCTAGGGACAGTAGTCACGCACCTGACCTGATGGTCATCTCAGATGGAGACGAGGATCCAGACGAGATTCCAGCTCCACCCAGACCTCGACTCCTGGGGCCACATCACCATTTCGGTGGTACTGTGATACTTGGGGAAATGGGGATGGTCCTTTCCGCAACGAGCATGGCCATTGGGCTAGACACACCACCGACGGACGAGTTGTGCCGATTGAACCTGGCATATACCGACTCATGACCACCGGCCAGGCACATCCACCCGAAGACAATGAACCTGCACTACCTTCAGATGATTCAGACAGTTCGTCATCGAATGAGACTAGCGAGGAGGATTCTGAGGAGGACTCTGAGGAGGAGCCATGCAGCCACCCTCTACCCCGCCGAAGAAGCGGTACCACTTCGATGGTACTGTTATTCCAGGAGTTAATGGAGGTAAGCAGTTCATGAACGCACATGGACTATTGGTTAGGGTCACCGCTCGTAAGCGGGTTGTGTCATATCCTGCTGATCCATTCATGCCTACGGTCGGCAGTTATGCGCCATCTACTGCTGGTGCTGCACCCTCTGCACCACCTGCACCCTCTGCACTACCTGCACCATCTGCACCACCTGCCCCACCAGCATCTCCCACCGTCGAGGAGCTGACGAGGGAAGTGCATACCCTTGGTGCTCGGGTGACTGAGCTCGAGGACCAGTATCCCACATAATGGACATCCCACATAATGGACATCATTTACCCACCATCACCATAGGGCTATTGTATTAGATTTCATTATGTTAATCCCATTAGTAGTTTCATGTTTTATTCAAGTATTATAGGAACCTTATGAAGATGTATGCCACTTTCTTATTAATGAATGGAACTTATTGTTGTTTAATTATTATACGATGTTCTATTTAAATTATTACATGATAGTTTTTTTGCTATCTGTAACTAGTTTGCCATGCTTAGTTAAAGTGTATTGTGACGTTTCCAAATTGATTACCTTATACTATAGCATTATTAATTATTGAATGCTGGATTTTGACTTAAGTCGAAATTTTTGTTTAGAAGATCAATGGCAAATGGAAGAGTTCCAAGAGAAATGCCCACAGCAGCTCAGATTGAGGAGATGATAGCTTGTTGAAACATGACTAGGAACTTCGAAATCAACAGGTTTAATTCACACAAAGGCAGAATTAGTGAATCAAACCATTCTAGTGAATATGTGAAGCTTTTTGGGATTAAATTAGTCAAACCACAACAAGGATTGTGTGATTAGATTAATGCCTAGAGCTATTATTCACCTCTTTAGTGATTTGGGTTGAGAGAGAATCGGATAAGGCTAAAAGATCTGAGTGATGTGTGTGTAATGATAGGCTTAACCTGAAATGAAGAACATAACACTTAAAAACCCCTGCTGTTGAGTCAACCGCGTGAGTCAGCTATCACTCGTACGAGTGATATGTCTCAGTCGTACGGGTGATTACTCACTCGTGTATGTTTAGTCAGATTAGATTTGTGACTCAGCTCAGCTCAACCGTGCATATAAGCTTGTCAGCTGTACGAGTGAGACTTCACTCGTACATCTAATATAGTCACTTATCCTTTTTGCGTTCCTGCAGTACCTGTAACCACATATAAACACATATAGGATAATAACGAGCGATCATGGTAGCCCATAAACTGAAGTACTAATCACAAACATAAGCTAGATGTCTAGGGACTTACAGAAAATGCATCAACAACTCCTCCTAGGACCTAGAACATCGATTACAATAAAGTAAACGTTCATGAAATACAAATAAGTCCAACAGTAACATCAGTTTAACATCAAATACATACCCAGATTCTCTCTCTCGCATAAATACATCATCAAAAACAAAATACAAACTAGCAATACAGTATCTGACATAGATCAGCTGGCTTGAACTTGGTTTAAGCTTTGAGCATCACTTTCTCTATTGAGGTATGCATAGTAGACATCGATCACACGTTGATATCTCATAGCTTCCTCCTTTCGATCATCTCTAAACGTAATGTGATGGCGGTGAAGGGTCTCCACCTTAAATCTCGATAAGTTCCTCAGCCACATAGGATCTAGAATCCTCATGTTGTCGAACTGTATGCTCCCATCTTCCTTTTCAATTGCAGTCAAAATCACTGCTTCCTCCGACAATTCGTCATAGAACCACCATCTAAAGTTTTTGCATATATCCTTGGGTAAGGGCATGAAGGGTGATTAATTCATGTACTTGACTAGACGGAACTTAACAACGCGTACAGGTCCACCTTTAGAATTTCTCTTTGTCGGGTGCATGGAAAACCTGGTAGCTGTTGACTTAAATATATCCCATTTCCCTGTCTTATACTCATATCTGAGTTTTCTCTGAAACCACCTGGAAAGGTCACTATCTTCAGCATTCAACATCTTCAGCTTAGCAAGTTGCATGATCTCGATGTAAGGTAGAGTTTTGAAGTTACTAGTACGTGCCATGTAATCAACTCCTTCTTCCCTCTTGATCGCAAAACAATTGATCTCCTTGAAGTAACCCCAGCTCAAAATTTTACCCTTGGAATACTTCTTGGTTCTCTTTCCCCTTTCGTAGAAACTAACAAACTTTGGCTCGAATTCTGGCTTATTCAACTGATCAGGGTTAACGATGTTCTGTTTCCACCAACTCTGACGGATCTCGTCTTCTTCAACGTTTCTGTTAACTTTAACCCTATCATATTTGAACCATTCATTAATCTCATTCCATGCCTCGGCTTTAGCTTGCTAGGCTCGGAGTTTCTTCTTCTTCCGCTCAGTCTCTTTTCTTTCTTTCTCAACGAGCAGTTTCTCATGTCGGATTTTCTTATTCCTTTCCATTAACTCATCAACTTCCTTGATTTGATCCTTGTATACCTTCATTGCTTCTTCTAAATCATTCAATCTCTTTGTTTTCACCTCACTATTCAAATTGAAAAAGTCACTTAAAGTGTTGAGTGACAGATTTGAGTATGACTTAAGCGAAGGCATAACAATCTCAACTTCTTCTTCTTCTTCTTTATTAAATTCTGTTACCAATTCATCTTCAGATTCAACAATCACATCTTCTTTCATATTATCTGTACCAACAGAATCTTCACTCTTCTCATCCGCAAACAAATTATCGAAATCACTTAAGTTGATATTTTGGATTGATTCAGGAGGGATACTGGCAAATGACTCTTCTTGTGGAGCCTTGTTCTCAGCTTCAAATATCTCTGCATCCTCTGTATCATTTTCACTATCGTATGCCAGAGCAGCAAGCTGTTCCATTAGAAAATCACTTGGTGGAACGTCCCCCTTTTCTGCATCATTAAAAACATTTGAATAATTCATATAATATTCAGCAGTAAAGACCTCACCATATTCATTAAAGCTTCGAATAGGTATCACTAACGGAATCTCAAAAGAGGGTCCTCCAGTTCCAGCATCTTCTTCATCGTCTTTCTCGTCATCACCACCCAAATTAGAGGAATATTCTTCTCCTCTTTCTTTAATCAACTTTGTTTTACCAGAGGTAAGCTGTTCGATCTTATTGTTCATCTCCTTCAATTTCTCCTAATTCTCACCCTTAATCTCCAACACCTTCTTCTTCAACTTCTCCGTTCTACCCTTCTGATGGTCCAATCTATTCGATAACCTATTGTTTTCCTCCACTAACGACTCAATCTTAACTTCATTGATCTTCTTTTCCTCAATGGCTTGATTCTCTAGATTGGTTATTTTCGTGATCAAAGACAACAGTAGATTTTTCTGTGTCTTGAATTCGGATGATGTGACCTGAGGTGTTATGGTGGCAGGTCTCGGTGAGGTAACAGCGGCTCTTGCATCCTTCATGAAACCAGATGGTTGTCTCTGAGCTTGTTGTTTCGAACCTCCCAGAGATGACTTTTGAGTTGAATCAAAATGATGTTTCGTTCTTTTCTCCTTCTTCTTAGGTTGTTCTGAAGTCATCTCTTCCTTCCCTTTCCTCTTCCTCTGAATCAAACTAACGTCTTCCTCTGTCGCTTCATCATCACCTTCAATATCTTCATCATTAAGATTACCTCCTCCTTGAGCTTCACCGGTAGCTCTCTGATTATCATCTCCACCTTCCTCATCTGTAACTTCGTAGTTAGAGTCTGAATCATCGTTTCTCCACGCGTTACCAGCCAATCATCGATAATTCTCCTTAATCAGATGGCATACAAGCTTTCTGTTAAAATCATGTTTCAAACCCTCGTTTCTTGTTCCTTCATTCTTCGGAAAGTTATCAGATTCATTAGCTTAAGGTGAATAATATCCTCTTCAAGATTTGGTAGATCAGGTGCAGCATCATTAATAATCATTTGAAGAAAATGCGCGTAAATAAGATATCTCTGAGTAGAACTGAAAACATTCGCTTTGAAGTAATAGAAGACGAATCCCGAGAAATCATATGGAGCTTTTAGAAAAGTGCCACAAACATACTTTGCATTTTCTCGTTCAGCTTATCGACACCAGCTTTACGTCCACTCAAACAATGCATGATCACATGAGCAAGATATCGAAACTGTGGAGGCAGAAGCATCTTCATCAGTTCAGATTTGCTAGCAATATAACCAGAATAAGCACATCTTTTAAAGAATCCGTGAATTCTCGCACGATCGATTGTCATATGGGAGCAATTCTCGTCATTGAAGCCCAAAATCTTCTTTATCACAGTCTTAGAAACTATGATCTCATGCCCTTGAACAGTACTGACTATCTTAGTCTCATCTTCCGATACATCAAGTATAACATTTCTCCAGAATTCCCTCTGATGGCTGTAGTATGCCGTGCATTGGGTAGAGATAGCAGTATGAATTCTTGATCTCTTAAGGAATTCCACAATCTCCTTAAAATGATCACCTCTCTCGAGAGTAGTATCATAGAGAGCAACTTGATTGTTCAACTCACCCTTCTCTAGGATAATTTTTGGTTGAGCAGGTAGGTTAACGGGATTCACTTGAGGATTAGCTTGCTCCCCCTGTCCTTCTACGTTAACAACTAGAACAATGACTTGTTGTTCAGCCATTTGTGATATCTTAACAAACTGAAACATTAACAGAAATGTTAGAGATATAAACCAAATATCATAAAACATCAAAGCATTTGCATCAAAGTGTCATAAACTTGTTAACATAACAAACCGTGTGAGTGAGATTGTCACACATACGGCTGAGTGATCAGACGTGCGAGTAACATAGTCACTCGGACCACTGTTGACACGTTTGAGCAGTAATATGGTTTCAGACAAAGTACATGGTTTAGGCAACATTTATAAGCGACTGAGTCAACCATGTGGTTAATCGTGCGGTTAATCACACGTGAGCAACCAAATCAAATTGAACAAGTAAGCTCAAAGGTTTACACGGTTGATCATCAACTGCGTACTGACTCGTGCGAGTCATGTCTCTTGCGTGCGAGTGATGTCACTCATGCATGTCTGATGAAATCAATATTAAATGCTATATTTAAATCGACGGGATTACATGATTGATCATTTTAGGGGCCGATTTACATCACAATAGAAACATCAGGTTCCGATTAACACAAAACAATAACAGATATCAATAAAAACAAGCTTCAATTGCATAAAATTCGACTTTTACACCCCTAGGGTTTCGATACACATAAACCCAAATTAAACACTCAAAAATTGATGAAATCATACCAGGTAAGAGGCGCCGTGATCGGTTAATGTATCTTAGCAAGACCTATGGTGGAAATCGTGAATGGCAATGATCGAATTTTGAGAGAAAAAGTGAGTTTGAGTGTGAAAGTGAACACTGTGTTCGTCACCTCCCTATTTATACTCTCGTGATCAACCGTCCGGTTGATCACACGGTTCACCATTCAACCGCGTGTCTCACAGTCAGTCGTGCGTGTGACCCAGATGTCTTAGGACAATTCTAGAACTGGGTCATCCGTACGGTTAACCTCACACGTGTGGTTACTCGTACGGTTCACACATCAGTCGTGCGAGTGAGCCACTTAGGCAATTTCAAATTTTCAAATTTTCACAAACTTAGGATTTTGACTCGTTTGGTAATTTTAGATCTAACTAGCACTTTCAATTTGAGTCATAAATCTCTAATCCATCAAGAAATGATCATTAACACTTAGGTTGATCAAAAATCCTAACCAGAACGAGGTTATTACTCTAAACATTATGTTTCTCATGAGTAAGTCGTACAGTGTAATGTCATCTTAAGTTCACTAATACCTTAAATCATTAAAATCCTTCAAATAATCACTAGCTCTACAAACTTCTATCTTATGGATTTGGTGGCCAAAAATATCTTGATCTTGACAAGGTTCTTTCAGATGTCATTGTACATTCAGAGGATAATCAGAAAACAAAAGAATGAAAGAAATCTTTATAACTTATCTGAGATATAATGTAATGCAACTAAAAATATGCAAATAAAAGACATTCTACCATGAAGTGCAATAACATGCAAAACCAAATTTTTTTTGTTGTTTTACAGTTTTCAATGCAAGCTATTTTATAAACATATAAGCAAGGTATACAAATCCACATTGTTTTTGTGAGCAAGATGATTAACAATTTAAAAATAGATCAGAACTGACATATTGAATTAACTTCTGTTTTTCATTCCTAATTATCCAGTCTATGTCTATTATCATGCAATTACTGATATCAATCCTCATTAAACATGAACATATTCATTCCGGACACTTCAACAATCATGTTGGCATTAATTACTTGAACACTATAAAGCAGTGATTTTTGAGATCACGCTAAGTTCATTAATCCTTGATTCTTTCATCACTTATGATTGTGCATTTTTATTAGGTTGTCAATTCATTACGTGTAACTTTCCGTTATCTCTTTCCATGTACTTCATTCAAATTGAACAGGATGGTTCTCACGGCATTTTGAATAACCCTGTCAGCCTTTGGCTTCTACCAATGTGTTGACAATCTTCAATCTAGTTGGTACAGCAGATCTTAGAGTATATTGGATTAGCCGAATAGGCGCATTATTTACTGCGGGGATCGGTCTACAATTAAAGCAGACTTGCCTGATGACCAGTCGTCACACAAAATAAATCTCAAGGCCCTTAACTTCTTTATGTTCAAGTTGACATGGAAAACGGAATCGAAAGTTAAACTTTCATATATATTTTATTTAGAGTATATCTAGGTAAGTATCTTTCCAACTTACAGTCTTAATAAGTATAACTCTATATTGTAGATGACAATAATCTTGATAGTTCAGTGTGAACGTCGTGATTAAACAATTCAAGCTGCGTGGGGGCGTCACACTAAGAATGATCTGAGTTCTTTATGAGCACATCATGAATCAGCATTCTTCATACTTTCAGGACTTTGCCATCTTGATAAGCCAATTATTTTTTACTTTGATTTTCTTTTGATATTTCTTTTTCAGCATATCACTGTCTTTTGATATATTGATTTTGAACGCCATCATGAATGGATTTTCCATTGTTATGCATGAACTCATGTTTCTTTGTTGTGTGCTCAGATCACTCGAAGGTGTTCTCCCTTAAATGCTTGAACGGTCCGCAATAAGGAATTATACTTTTCAACCTTAAGCGAGAAGGGACATTTACTTCGACATAAACTAATTTTCTCTGATATTTTCGGGGATTAGTTTCGATTATAAAGTCTTAGGCCCGTGACAACGTGGTATGCACCAGCCAAACAGATAATCCTCAACCTAAAATCCACACCCAACCTTTTCTAGTGATTATCAATTATGATAGGGGATACCCTCAACCGACTGTTTAGTTCCTCAACAATTATCATTAGATACAGTTTTAGAGATAATTAGGTAACTACCTTCAAACGCTACAGATCGTTCATGACTTCTGAATCTTAGATGATCGTTATTCTTATTATGATTGTCTAATGCCAAGAATTCATAAGTCACATCTATCAGTACATCACACAATAGATAAACATAAACGTTCAAATCAGTCCTTACTAATCAAATATATCAATTCTTAGTACAGTAATTTTTTCATCTCCCACATATTAATCAAAACAAGCTCCTTTTCGGATTTTTAACTTTTTAGGGTTTTCTGGTGAGGCATTTTACACTTTTTAGGTATTTTCTGTTGAAACATATACTCCCCCTAAAATACTAAAACATAAAATCTTTTTGTCTTTTAGCATTTTAACAAAAGAAACAGAAAATAACTACAGACTACCATGCAAACATGAAAGAAATCATGCAGAGAAATGCAGACAGGAAGCAAAAATATGCAATACAGATAATAAGAAACTAAAAACTATATGTCATGCATCCTACATGCAAAGTCTAAAAGTTTCATTAACCCTCACACACAACATCCGAAATTACTTTGTCTCGATCAACAATCCCATTCATCTCTAAAAGTAGAAAGAACCTAGGTTTATCGAAAGCCTTAGTGAAAAGGTCAGCCCTCAGGTCCTTAGTACCTATTCTCTTAACCTCAATTATCTTTTTCTCATGGCAATCCCTAATAAAATGATATTTAACACCTATCTGTTTAGTCTTAGAATGTTGCACAGGATTCTTAGTAATTGTAATAGCAGCAGTATTATCAATATAAAGAGGAGAGAAAGAGATTCTTAGTCCGTAATCGCGAAGTTATTGTTAAATCGAAACAACTTGCGAACAGTAACTAGCAGCAGCGATATATTCAGCTTCACACGTGGAAAGCGCAACTACAGTTTGTTTCTTGCATTGCCAGGTCACCAGCCTTTCACCTAAAAATTGACATCCTCCTGATGTAGATTTGTTGTTGATTTTGCAACCTGCATAGTCTGAATTACTATATGCTACGAGATCAAACTTTTCTTCGTTTGAATACCAGATGCTGAGATTTAGAGAATGTAACAGATAATGCAGAATTCTTTTGGCAGCTGTAAGATGAACTGTATTAGGATTAACTTGATAACGAGCACACAAACATGTTGCGAACATAATATACGGCCTAGATGCAGTGAGATACATGAGCGATCCGATGATTGCTCGATAGTATGTAGGATCAACAGGCTCCCCTTCACAGTCTAACGAAATACCATGATTCACAGCTAGCGGGGTTGACACAGGACGTTCTTGAGTCATACCAAAACGTTCGAGTATATCATTTACATACTTTGCTTGATGATGAAAAATTCCATTATCAGTCTGTTTGACTTGCAAACCAAGAAAGTAGTGTAAGAGACCCAATTTGCTCATTTCGAATTCGTCCTTCATAACCTGTTCGAACTCATCGACGAGTTCCTGCTTAGTAGAACCGAAAATAATGTCGTCTACATAGATCTGGACGAAAACATACTATAATGAAACATTCATAATCATGTACCTTTGTATAATGTCGAAACTAATAGTTTGTCATATTCACCAAAACATAATATAGTGTCGTCTACCGAAAATAATCGAAAATAGCTGCTCGAGTAGCTGCAGCTATGGCAGATGCCAACCCCCAAGCTCCACCGACTAACCAGAACATTCATAACGGGTGCACTTATAAGGAATTCGAGAGCTGCAAGCCCCACAATTTCAGTGGTACTGAAGGGCCAGTTGGGCTGACGAGATGGTTTGAGAAGTTGGAATTTATATTCCGTGTGAGTAACTGCTCCGAAGTGAACAAAACTAAGTACGCCTCCTGCACGCTATTGGACGGTGCATTAACTTGGTGGAACACACTCGCCCAGGCTAAGGGAATTGATGAGGCTTATGCTACACCATGGGATTAGTTTAAGAGTGCTATGCTCGAGGAGTACTGCCCCAAAACCGAAATTCAGAAGATAAAAGCGGAGTTTTGGGAACTGAAAGTTGTAGGGACTGATCTTTATGGCTATAACCGAAGGTACTTGGATTTAGCTTTGATGTATCCCACGATGGTTACTCCTGAATTTAAGCGAATGGAACGGTATTTGTGGGGACTTCCCAAGACCATTCACGAAAATGTCACCTCTTCGAAACCAGGAGATGTCCCGGAAGCTATGCGCATGGTGCACACCCTGATGAATCAAATTACCCAACAAGATCCATAAAAGGTGAAAGTGGAATTGGGAGCTAGTAATGGGAAACGTAAGTGGGACGAAAATAAGGAAAAAGTCTTTGATCAAAACCCAGCTAAGAGGTTTGAAAATTTCAATGGAAACAACGACTGGAGAAACCCTAACCTGAAACCTAGCTCAAACCCTAACTACAAAGGTAGCCTTCCGCAGTGCAAGAGATGCTACAAGCATCATACGGGGTACTGCAACGTGGTATGTGAAAAGTGTAAGAGGACTGGACACATCGGCAAAGATTGTAAGATCACTACCCCAGCTGTGAGGACAAATCCGAATGGGCCAAAGAAATGCTTTGAATGCGGCTAGCAGGGTCACTTCAAGAATGAATGTCCGAACAAGAAAAAGGATGGCGGCCCAGCATGTGGAAGAGTCTTCAACATGAACGCCAGGCATGCCCGTAAGGATCCTGACTTGGTCACAGGTACATTCACTATCAATAAACTATTAGCTTCTGTCTTGTTTGATAGTGGTGCCGATAGGAGTTATGTATGTAGACACTTTTGCTCTAAGATAGACTGGTCATTAGTTCCGTTAGACGAGGGTATTCTTGTTGTGGTAGCCAATGGGAAACTTGAGAAAGTGGACCAAATTGGTCGAGGAGGTATTATAAACCTAGCTGGTGTGGATTTTGAGATTGATTTGATACCCATTAAGTTGGGAAGCTTTGATGTGATAGTTGGTATGGACTGGTTGTCTAAGGTAAAAGAAGAAGTTATCTGTGGTGAGAAGATTATTCGTATACCTCGAGAAGACGGTGTGCCATTGATTGTTTACAGAGAGAGATATAGCCCAAAGCTGAACCGTATTAGTTGCATGAAGGCACAAAAGGTAATGAGAAAAGGGCGTTTTGCTATTTTAGCACATGTGAAGAAGCTAGTGAAATGCCCCGTTCATATTAATTATAAACGTTTCATATTAATTGATTTCTTTGTGAAGTTTTGACCTCTATATGAGACGTTTTCAAAGCTTGCATTCATTTTAAAATAACCATAACCTTTATTATTGAATAAAGGTTTAAAAGCATAAGTTTTGATTGTCGATCAAAGACAATCTCCTCAAAATATATGTATATTACACACACCATTACATACTTGTCAACAATATATTATAAACACAATTCCCGAATGCAAGTTTATTTATTGAGAAAAGCATGATGACTCCAAATCTTGACGTTGAGTAAACATGCAACAGCGGAAGCTTTCTAATAATCAACTGAGAATAAACATGCTTAAAAAGTCAACAAAATTTTTGGTGAGTCATAGATTTAGTTTCTATATAATAATCATAACATTTAATAAGCCACAAGATTTCATTTAATTAAATGCGCAGGATCATTACAACTGCAAAAATCATTCATACGATGAGTCGCCTGGTAACCGACCTTAACATAGAGCGCTTAAGATATCTGGCATCATACATTTCACTATTCAAATGTATGACAAGAACCCTTCGAAGTACCAAAGCATTTCAACTATCGAAAATGGGGGTGGTTGGTGCCCGTAGATCTACGTTTAGGATTCGCGTCAATTAGTATTTTTCACTAATTCTTAGGTTATCAAGCATAATAATAATAATAAGTACAGATATTCGTTATAACAAAACAATCGTAGAATGTAGTTTCATGAACTTGTGCTTATTTTGTAAAACATTTATAAATTTGCATGTATTCTCATCCCAAAATAATTTAGATAGTAAAAATGGGACTATAACTCACTTGTGATGATTTCCGAATAGATGGTAATAAGACTTGGCCTTTGACAAATTCACGAACCTAATAATAATATTCTTGTGTCAAGATATATATATAATTAATATTCCATACTTATGATACTTGTGATAATTTTAATTGTCCATTGTTAGTAGTCCAATGTTTGTAGTCCAATAGTCCGATAGTCAAAGAGTATAAATATGTATATAAATATAAATGCGTATATTGTGTTAGAATTTATTAACACTATAATATATTGTCTTAATATAATAAGACACATAATATGTATATTGTCTGAAGCAATCCGCGACCCATTGTATACATGTCTCAGGCTCGATCACAACTCAAAGTATATATATTATGTTGGAATCCACTTCGACCCACAGCTAACTCGAGATTACTGCCAGTGATGTCTTATAGTTCGTTCCAATAATATATATAGAAGAAGTCAAAATGATATGTCAAAACTTTGTATATGAATCCACGGTGATCAAGTCATATATATATGGTGCCTTACGATCTTTATTAAGACTATAATATATTGTCGTAGAACTTAATCACGACTATTATAAATTGTATTTCCATAAGTTCGGGAACAAGACATGTATAAATACATATAGGATACAAGGTAAGTTAGCTAGTATAAGGTTAGCATCCATTTTTATTAATCAAAACCGTAGCTAAAAACAAACAAAAATATTCAATTTTATTTTTCCCATAATTTCTTCGTTACAAATCCGTTTTGAGTGATTTGACTTGCCATAGTTTTGTATCGAACCATTATTTATTAATCTAAACAGAAAAAGTATATGTTTATAGTCAAAAATACAGCTTAGGTGTCAAATACAAGATGATAGTCATATCCGTCGTAAGAACGGCATCTTGATGACTCTTTTGAAAAACATACTTCCAATTAGAGTTTAACCATGGATTTTGGATATATTTTATATCTATATAAAATAATATTTTTCACCAAAGGAAATATTTTAATTTAAAGTTTAAGATAGGTTTTTAAAATCAAACCCAAAACAGCCCCCGATGATCTATGACGGCGTATGTTCAGTTTTAAGGTGTTCTTCGTGTTTACAAGTTTTATATCCTTATGTTAGCTTGACATACTGTCATAATACATGTGTTGAAGTATTTTAAAAGTCAAGTTAGAAGGATTAAGTTTGTTTGTGAATAAGTTTAGAATTAATCTAAACTATGTTCTTGTTGTTGTAAGTTATAAACTCATAATAAGATAGCTATATGGATATAAATCAAAAAAGATTATGAATAAGGTGACTACCTCAAATTAAATGAACAAAGTTGCTGATAATCTTGTGATCAAAGATATCCTTGATGGCTTGTAATCCTTGGAGTAGAATCATAGAATGAACAAAAGTTCGAATAAGATTTTTATCTTGAATTAAGATAGTTATAAGTATATGAATTGAACCAAAGCTTATATATGATTCTTACCTTGATAAAGAGGAGTAGATGAGTTATCAAAGTATTCTTGAAGCTAATTTATGATCAAAGTGAATGAAGATTTTCTAGTACTTGAAGTATGTGTGTTTAAAGAGTGTTTAAAGAGTAAGAAATGGAGAGAATACTTAGAGTTCTTGTGTGTGAGTATTATGAGAGTGAAGGTAAGTTAAATAGCTGATATGAATGAGTAAAAAGAGTGTTAAAAGTCGTGGTTCATGTATATGGTTAAGAGACTTTATCAAAATTTGGAATATAGCATAATAATGCAAACTAGAAGTTAAATGTTGGTTCCCACAAGTCTCCATCATGTTTATCATTGTCTTGTGACTCATAGGGCTGATAATGAAATGTCCCGATCATATTGATTATAAACGTTCCATATTAATTGATTTCGTTGCGAGGTTTTGACCTCTATATGAGACATTTTTCAAATACTGCATTCATTTTTAAAACAACCATAACCATTATTTTATCAATAAAGATTTCAAAAACATTACGTAGATTATCAAATAATGATAATCTAAAATATACTGTTTACACACAACCATTACATAATGGTTTACAATAGAAATATATTACATTGATATATGTTTCTTGAATGCAGATTTTACATAATATCATACAAACATGGACTCCAAATCTTGTCCTTATTTTAGTATGCAACAGCGGAAGCTCTTAATATTCACCTGAGAATAAACATGCTTTAAATGTCAACAAAAATGTTGGTGAGTTATAGGTTTAACCTATATATATCAAATCGTAACAATAGACCACAAGATTTCATATTTCAATATACATCCCATACATAGAGATAAAAATCATTCACATGGTGAACACCTGGTAACCGACATTAACAAGATGCGTATATAAGAATATCCCCATCATTCCGGGACACCCTTCGGATATGATATAAATTTCGAAGTACTAAAGCATCTGGTACTTTGGATGGGGTTTGTTAGGCCCAATATATTTATCTTTAGGATTCGCGTCAATTAGGGTGTCTGTTCCCTAATTCTTAGATTACCAGACTTAATAAAAAGGGGCATATTCGATTTCGATAATTCAACCATAGAATGTAGTTTCACGTACTTGTGTCTATTTTGTAAATCATTTATAAAACCTGCATGTATTCTCATCCCAAAAATATTAGATTTTAAAAGTGGGACTATAACTCACTTTCACAGATTTTTACTTCGTCGGGAAGTAAGACTTGGCCACTGGTCGATTCACGAACCTATAACAAATATGTACATATATATCAAAGTATATTCAAAATATATTTACAACACTTTTAATACATTTTGATGTTTTAAGTTTATTAAGTCAGCTGTCCTCGTTAGTAACCTACAACTAGTTGTCCAACGTTAGATGTATAGAAAAAAATTGATATATATTATCTTGAATCAATCCACGACCCAGTGTATACACGTCTCAAGCTAGATCACAACTCAAAGTATATATATTTTTGGAATCAACCTCAACCCTGTATAGCTAACTCCCACCTTACTGCATATAGAGTGTCTATGGTTGTTCCAAATAATATATATACATGGGTCGATATGATATGTCAAAACATTTGCATACGTGTCTATGGTATCCCAAGATTACATAATATATTAGAATACATGTATAATACAATATAAGTTAGCTAGGATATGATTAATATAGATTTGTTACCAATTTTCACGTTGCTACAACAAGAAAAATTATCCAATCTTGTTTTACCCATAACTTCTTCATTTTAAATCCGTTTTGAGTGAATCAAATTGCTATGGTTTCATATTGAACTCTATTTTATGAATCTAAACAGAAAAAGTATAGGTTTATAGTCGGAAATATAAATTAAAATTCATTTTTGTAAAGGTAGTCATTTCAGTCGAAAGAACGACGTCTAGATGACCATTTTAGAAAACATACTTCCACTTTGAGTTTAACCATGATTTTTGGATATAGTTTCATGTTCATAAGAAAAACATTTTCTCAGAAGAACAACTTTTAAATCAAAGTTTATCATAGTTTTTAATTAACTAACCCAAAACAGCCCGCGGTGTTACTACGACGGCGTATGTCCGGTTTTACAGTGTTCTTCGTGTTTTCAGGTTTTAAATCATTAAGTTAGCATATCATATAGATATATAACATGTGTTTAGTTGATTTTAAAAGTCAAGTTAGAAGGATTAACTTTTGTTTTCTAGCGATTACAAGTTTAAACCTTCGAATAAGATAGCTTTATATGTATGAATCGAATGATGTTATGAACATCATTACTACCTCAAGTTTTCTAGATAAAGCTACTAGAAATGAGAAAAATGGATCTAGCTTTAAAGGATCCTTGGATGGCATGAAAGTTCTTGAAGCAGAATCATGGCACGAAAACAAGTTCAAGTAAGATTTCCACTCGAAATAAGATTGTTATAGTTATAGAAATTGAATCAAAGTTTGAATATGAGTATTACCTTGTATTAGAAAGATATATTACTGTAAATAATAAAGATTTCTTGAGGTTGGATGATCACTCTACAAGATTGGAAGTAAGCTAGCAAACTTGGAAGTATTCTTGATTTTATGAAACTAGAACTTGTAGAATTTATGAAGAACACTTAGAACTTGAAGATAGAACTTGAGAGAGATTAATTAGATGAAGAAAATTGAAGAATGAAAGTGTTTGTAGGTGTTTTTGGTCGTTGGTATATGGAATAGATATAAAGGATGTGTAATTTTGTTTACATGTAAATAAGTCATGAATGATTACTCATATTTTTGTAATTTTATGAGATATTTCATGCTAGTTGCCAAATGATGGTTCCCACATGTGTTAGGTGACTCACATGGGCTTCTAAGAGCTGATCATTGGAGTATATATACCAATAGTACATACATCTAAAAGCTGTGTATTGTACGAGTACGAATACGGGTGCATATGAGTAGAATTGTTGATGAAACTGAACGAGGATGTAATTGTAAACATTTTTGTTAAGTAGAAGTATTTTGATAAGTGTCTTGAAGTCTTTCAAAAGTGTATTAATACATATTAAAACACTACATGTATATACATTTTAACTGAGTCGTTAAGTCATCGTTAGTCGTTACATGTACGTGTTGTTTTGAAACCTTTAGGTTAACGATCTTGTTAAATAATGTTAACCCATTGTTTATTAAATCAAATGAGATGTTAAATTATTACATTATCATGATATCATGATGTATTAATATATCTTAATATGATATTGATGTGGTAGCGTGGGGGTACGTGATAGTACTATATTTTACTACGAAATACGTTACAAATTACACAAGTTTTAATTATTTATTTACAAATGGGATATACCTAAACCTTGCTACAACACTATAGGCAGTGTACCTAATCGTAGAGTAGTATAGTTTTTAGTAAGTCCGGTTCGTTCCACAGGGAGCGGGCTTATTGCACACTATATTTTTAAACAACTATATTTGTACAAAATATATATAATTATATATAATAATATATAAAAGGGGGTTTACCGTTTAATGACCGGTTTCTCGATTTATATTTTAAGCGAAGCGTATAGTAAATGACGATATTTAAATAACAATATAAAATAAATGACAATAATTGAAATGACAATAAATAAAAGTACTAGGAAAAATGAAATAAAATATATTATGCTTATTTAAACTTCCGTAACCATGATGTTTGACGTTTTGATTTTAATTTATTGTCCTGGGCTAATTGTCCTTTGTCCTGGATGTATTTGAAACCTATCTGGTTTTTGTCCATAATAGTTCATCGGTCATAATTATAAACTGCTCGGCAAATTTAACCTTATACCCGAAGTCAAATATTCCAACTAACTGGGGATTCGAATTGTAACAAGGTCTTAATACTTTGCTTAATGAATACACCAAGTTATCGACTGTGTGTAAACCAAGGTTTTAATACTTTGTTAACAATTACACCAATTACCCTTGAATGTAATCCACCCCTGTTTTAATGAGTCCATTGACTATTAATCCATTCCCGTGTCCGGTCAAATGAACAATAATTCGTACTTATAAATATCCCGCCCATCGTGTCCGATTAAGCGTATGTGGTTATATATAGATACGTCAAATCATAACCTTTATATTAAATTAATGAGGTATCGCTAATTTAATATAAAGCCCATTAATAGCCCATAGTCTAATTTCCACAAGTGTCGTTCTTTTGTCCAAACCCCAATTATGGTACAAAACCCAATTACCCCATCTTTAATATTTAGCTCAACATCATGATTACTTCGGCTCAAATAAGCATAATAATAACTTAAGTACGAGACATTAATTTAAAAAGGAGAACATAGCTTACATTGATTATTTATCGCGTAGTAGTACATGGACAGAATTTCGACTTCAAAAACCCGTAAAATAACTTTTACATAACCCAAACTAATCTAATATAACACTAATCTATACTATATATATATATTATATATTATATATATTATATATTTATTTATTTATTATCTTACGGAGTATTATTATTATTATTATATTTTTTTACTCGCAGAATTCGTGACCTTTTATAGGAGTTTTGATTTCTGACAGCTCCGCGAGTCGTGGAGTTTTTAGCCTTCAAACTCCGCGAGTCGCGGAGTTTGAAAATCCAGCTCAGGATCATTTGTCTCATAGCTTGTCGACATAATTTTTAAATATATATAATATATAAATAATTTATATAATTATTTAAATATTATATTATATTCTTGTGTATAGTTGACTTGTAATTTTTGGTCCGTTGCGTCGGGCGTTGATAGTTGACTCATGTCCCGGTTCCGGATTTTCGAACGTCCTTGCGTACAATTTAATATCTTGTACTTTGCGTTTTGTAACTTGTACTCTTGTCATTTTTAGACGTTTTTCATCAATAAATTGAACCTTTTGAATTGTATCTTGAACATTTGAGCTTTTTGGACGTTTGTGTCTTCAAATCTTCGTTTTCGCCTTTTGTCTTCGCACTTATTTATTTAAACAATTACAATGAAAATATAATAAAATTACATATGAAAACCTATTATTTAGGAGGGATATTGCTATGAAATATATGTTCCTTTTTAGCCTTATCAAACATCCCCACACTTGAGCGTTGCTTGTCCTCAAGCAATACAGAATTTGAAATAAAAACATACATGAATCACTTTTTTATTCATCACACTTTGTACATCAGTGATTTTGATATGGTGGTATAAACAATGATAGTAACGATAGAACCATGGTTAAAGGTGGGTGTGTCATCCACAGTTGCCTCGGGTTTAGGTCAACGACACTTGCAATCAAATAGTCGATTTACTTTCGGTTCCCAAAGCAAAGTGCACATTTGAAAGGCGGTTTACAGTCCCACATGACTATGAAAATTTAGATCTGTTAGGAAATTGGATCTTTATGAAAACATTTGATCTTTTAAAAATTCAATCTAGCTTATACCCTAGACACGTTTTCTGGAATAACCCTTCACCGGTGTTTGCAAAATATTTTTGTGGGTTGTGTGGGTTTCAGATTTGAAAATTTTAGCTCAACACTTGTGGTTTTGTGTCACCCACTTGCTAACCTTGTGTTAGGAAAGCAACACGTCCAGTATACTTGCTCCGTATATTACCTTTCGATAAACTACCGTCCGGTTGTAAAGGAAAGCGTTGAACAAGCAACTGTTAAGGCAATGTCCCCTGACATGCTTTTAATTATGGTCTATAACGTTTCAGACGCAATTACTATCCTTTGTAGGAGCAATAGTAAAGCTCACCCTAGGAATTTTTCGGTCTGGCACAAGGTCCTGTCTTCGACCATGCTATGCAACCACCGTTCTTACGGTTGACACCCGATTTGGTTCAGGTGACCTAATGAATTCCAGGTGAATTCCTAGGATTTTACGTTCAATGGTAATGAACGCATTGAAAATGGGTTTTCAGAAAACAAATCGATTTATAATTTTGATCAAAATATTTTCTCGTTCAAGCTCGAGTTTAGATATCATTGAATTCCATGAGTTTGTAATTCTCAATCTTTAAGGTCAATCTCTAGGATTGAGTAATATCAGTCTTAAAAGCTGATTTTTAATCTTTAAGGAGATTATCCTTTCTGGGGATCTGATTCATTAGTCTTATCAAGCTAATTTGCATGGCGCCCTCCCCATTTTACGAGACAGATCCTCTCATGGTTAGGATAAGTCTGACCACTTGGCGACCCTGTTTTATGCTGAGGTCCGTGGATTTCCTGCTGATTTTAGTGTTGACTTTTCTAGATTTTTCGTCAACCTACAGCTGGTCTGGACGACAACTTCTTGACCTAAATCAAGAAGCGCGTGTCTTTTTCGGAAGACTTTACTTCCTTTTAATGATGGAATTGATTCATCGTGTAGATCCATCTTTTCTTTTCTTTCATCGGGTAAAATAGTTAATTTAGTCCAAAACAAAAGCACCTGCAATAAACTTTACAGAAACATGTGATAGATAGTTTTTAATTGAATAACTTTGCACATTCTCCCCACACTTAGTTTCTTTCTTTGCCTTTTTATTCTCCTTTATTCTATTTTAAATGAATTCAATCGTTTTAGGGTGTTTCTCAATTTATGTCCTTTCCGAGGTAACGATAATTTTGGTATTAACACCTAGTTTTCACCGTTCATAAATATATATAAACATGATTTTAAATTCATTTAGTTTAAAATTTTTCAAATTTTCATAAAATTTAGAAAATAAGCCAAGTATAAACCCGAGAGAATTTATAACCCTTCCCCACACTTGAGATCATGCAATGCCCTCATTTGCATGAAATCAGACTATAATTATAAATTCATGAGGGTGAGTAGTGTAGAAAAGTAATTAAAAATACCCAGTTTGTAATTACAAAGCTCGTCGAATGATAGATGGCGCGCCTCATCGTTTATTCCTTTTATGGTTTTATCACACATGTTTTTCTTCAAAAACGGTTGCTTTTCTGGACTGTTTGCTAATCTTTGAAAATGCGTATTTTACCCTAACTTATTATGCATGTTTATTAACGAGTTATGCACTAACCCGAACCCCTAATTTAACGTTAAGTGGGGTTAAACTTCCCCACACTTAGCTGACGACATGTGAAGTCGGTAGAATAAGTTCCACGAATTAAAATAGTGAGCCAGTTATTTACATCTCGGGTGGTATAAAATATATTAATGGGTTTAAAGTTTAGACCCACCCGATCGTCACTACTTAATTCTTTTTTAAGTGTTGCTTTTAGTAAATGGATATGTCTCTTTTCTGGTTCTTGGTCAAATGGATCGATATACACCGACATACATATTATAGGGTGGACAATTTCTAACGTTTCCTTCCTTTTATTCTCGACGTCAAAGTTTTCACCTCTATTACCCAATTGGGTGAAATTCGAGGTGTCATTATCTATTACAGCTCGTAGTTCATTTCCGGTGGATGACTCGTCTATTGAGAATATTGGGTTGGAAGGTTGTGGAATGGTGAATTTCGGGATTGGAGTAGATTCTTCTTCATTAACGGTACTTATTGTTCTCACCATTTTGGTCTCGGGGGTAAAATTTTCAACGTTATCGTTTTCCCAAGAGTACCAATTTGTCACCCTTACTTCTTCTTTATCCATTGATTGATTGATGATTTTGTCGGTAGAGGCTAATGTGTCGATATGTTGTGAAATTGGTAAGACTGAATAAAAAGTATCATCGGGATAGTTGGTGATTTCGGAGCTCTCGAATTCATCAAAATTCGATGATATGAGATTTTCTTGCACACGACTCCTCAGATCAACAGGTGTGTAGTCTGATAGAGTTTCAGCTTGCCGGTTTACAAACTCTCTCATTTGTTCATTTTGAGCATTGAGTTCTTCGAGTTTGATTTTCATATTGTCTAATAAATTTTCAGATACGTAATTTTCCTCTTCTACTGGTTGTTGAGTTTGGATATATTCTTGGGAATAATCCCAATTTGAATTGTATTCTTCATAATCATTCCATTCAGGTTCCGTGGGTGCATAATTTTTCATAGGAACGTAATAATAACATTCCCATGTTGAGTGATAATCTCCACAGATTTCACAACCAGTTATTGTTTCGTCATTCGTGATCCAAGATTGACCGAACGAATTGTCATCAACACTCGTTTGAGAGTATTGATTTAATTGATTTTGGATATCAAAAAGAGTTTCCATAGCCTTGTTTTCAAAATTTTCCATTTTATTGCGATGGCCAAATTTTAGCTACAATGTGGTGCATTTACTAATTATCCTATTAGTTATAAAAATAGAAAAACTTATATAAGTTGTCCAATTAATAGACTTTTCTGCTTTTGCCCACGTTTCGAATATCCAAAAGATGCAGCAGGGAGCCAGAACCCTTTAAATCGGAAGCTCACAACTCAGCCACTAACAAATCCAACTATTACTACGAAGCAGAAAATTGTCAACGTCCATTAATTTAACCACTTAAATAATTTTTCTTTCTGTTTGAGATATTAGATAAGAAATAGAGAAAATTTCTAAGTCCTAAAAACTAAAGCGTCGAGAAATAAGAAAGAAAAAGAATGCGCGTCGAAAAACGTCGAAAAATAAAAATAAGAAAATAGCGCGTCGTAACTTAAAAAGGAATTAAAAACTAAGAATTAAAAGTTGCGTCTAAAAATATTAAAGCTTAAAAGAAAAACTATATCCCAAATGGTAATAACTTAAAAAGGTACTAAAATATAAAAACGGCGTCGCAAAATTCTAAAGCACCTAAATCTTAGTCTAAAGAAAAAACACTTAAGGGATTTTACGGCAAAGCCTAAAAATCTAGAAGTAAAAGTAACTATGGCAAAAACTAAGTTTAAAACTAAATATGAGCTAAAAATACAAATATTACGCTAAAACGATTAAAAAGGGACAAAATATAAAAATATACAAAAAGTTGTAAAAAGTACAATTTTTATAAAAATATTATTTTTATATTATTTATTTATTAAAACTATTAATTTTACATATAATAAAACTAATTAAAATTTAAAATACAATTTAATTAAAAAAACTTAAACTAATTATAATAATTAAACTAATTAGGTTTATTAATAATAATAATAATAAAATCCGTAATTAATGTGAAATTAGGGTTCTGTCACGTGTGTCAGAGTGTCTCCGCGAGTCTCGGTATTTCAAGCAGCAAACCCCGCGAGTCGCGGGGTTCCAAAATTCAACTCTGGTACAGTTTTTAATTCGACCTGTTTTTTTTTTTTTTCTTTTATATTTTTCTGTTTTAAAATCTAAATATTTAAATAATAAAAACTTATATTTAAAAACTAAAATAAAAATAGAACTACTTTATAATTTTATAAATAAAAATCGTAAAACTAGATTTATATATATATATTTTTTTTAATTTTTTTTTTAAATTTTTTTTTAAATTTGATATTGTTTTTCTAAAAATATATTTATACAAATATATATTAAAAATATAGCGTTTCGCCAAGTTCCCCGGCAGCGGCGCCAAAAACTTGATGTGGTAGCGTGGGGGTACGTGATAGTACTATATTTTACTACGAAATACGTTACAAATTACACAAGTTTTAATTATTTATTTACAAATGGGATATACCTAAACCTTGCTACAACACTATAGGCAGTGTACCTAATCGTAGAGTAGTATAGTTTTTAGTAAGTCCGGTTCGTTCCACAGGGAGCGGGCTTATTGCACACTATATTTTTAAACAACTATATTTGTACAAAATATATATAATTATATATAATAATATATAAAAGGGGGTTTACCGTTTAATGACCGGTTTGTCGATTTATATTTTAAGCGAAGCGTATAGTAAATGACGATATTTAAATAACAATATAAAATAAATGACAATAATTGAAATGACAATAAATAAAAGTACGAGGAAAAATGAAATAAAATATATTATGCTTATTTAAACTTCCGTAACCATGATGTTTGACGTTTTGATTTTAATTTATTGTCCTGGGCTAATTGTCTTTTGTCCTGGATGTATTTGAAACCTATCTGGTTTTTGTCCATAATAGTTCATCGGTCATAATTATAAACTGCTCAGCAAATTTAACCTTATACCCGAAGTCAAATATTCCAACTAACTGGGGATTCGAATTGTAACAAGGTCTTAATACTTTGCTTAATGAATACACCAGGTTATCGACTGTGTGTAAACCAAGGTTTTAATACTTTGTTAACAATTACACCAATTACCCTTGAATGTAATCCACCCCTGTTTTAATGAGTCCATTGACTATTAATCCATCCCCGTGTCCGGTCAAATGACCAATAATTCGTACTTATAAATATCCAGCCCATCGTGTCCGATTAAGCGTATGTGGTTATATATAGATACGTCAAATCATAACCTTTATATTAAATTAATGAGGTATCGCTAATTTAATATAAAGCCCATTAATAGCCCATAGTCTAATTTCCACAAGTGTCGTTCTTTTGTCCAAACCCCAATTATGGTACAAAACCCAATTACCCCATCTTTAATATTTAGCTCAACATCATGATTACTTCGGCTCAAATAAGCATAATAATAACTTAAGTACGAGACATTAATTTAAAAAGGAGAACATAGCTTACATTGATTATTTATCGCGTAGTAGTACATGGACAGAATTTCGACTTCAAAAACCCGTAAAATAACTTTTACATAACCCAAACTAATCTAATATAACACTAATCTATACTATATATATATATATATATATATATATATATATATATATATATATATATATATATATATATATATATATATATTATATATTATATATATTATATATTTATTTATTTATTATCTTACGGAGTATTATTATTATTATTATATTTTTTTACTCGCAGAATTCGTGACCTTTTATAGGAGTTTTGATTTCTGACAGCTCCGCGAGTCGTGGAGTTTTTAGCCTTCAAACTCCGCGAGTCGCGGAGTTTGAAAATCCAGCTCAGGATCATTTGTCTCATAGCTTGTCGACATAATTTTTAAATATATATAATATATAAATAATTTATATAATTATTTAAATATTATATTATATTCTTGTGCATAGTTGACTTGTAATTTTTGGTCCGTTGCGTCGGGCGTTGATAGTTGACTCATGTCCCGGTTCCGGATTTTCGAACGTCCTTGCGTACAATTTAATATCTTGTACTTTGCGTTTTGTAACTTGTACTCTTGTCATTTTTAGACGTTTTTCATCAATAAATTAAACCTTTTGAATTGTATCTTGAACATTTGAGCTTTTTGGACGTTTGTGTCTTCAAATCTTCGTTTTCGCCTTTTGTCTTCGCACTTATTTATTTAAACAATTACAATGAAAATATAATAAAATTACATATGAAAACCTATTATTTAGGAGGGATATTGCTATGAAATATATGTTCCTTTTTAGCCTTATCAGATATATATACATATTAAATGTCGTTACAACGATAATCGTTACATATATGTCTCGTTTCAAAATCATTAAGTTAGTAGTCTTGTTTTTACATATGTAGTTCATTGTTAATATACTTAATGATATGTTTACTTATCATAATATCATGTTAACTATATATATATATATATATATCCATATATATGTCATCATATAGTTTTTACAAGTTTTAACGTTCGTGAATCGCCGGTCAACTTGGGTGGTCAATTGTCTATATGAAACCTATTTCAATTAATCAAGTCTTAACAAGTTTGATTACTTAACATGTTGGAAATGTAAATATAAATATCATTTAATATATAAAAACATGGAAAAGTTCGGGTCACTACAGTACCTACCCGTTAAATAAATTTCATCCCGAAATTTTAAGCTGTTGAAAGTGTTGACGAATCTTCTGGAAATAGATGCGGGTATTTTTTCTTCATCTGATCTTCACAATCGCAGGTAAACTCGAGTCCTCTACGAGCATTCCATCGAACCTTAACAATCGGTATCTCGTTTTGTTTATGTCTCTTAACCTCACGATCCATTATTTCGACGGGTTCTTCAATGAATTGAAGTTTTTCATTGATTTGGATTTCGTCCAACGGAATAGTGAGATCTTCTTTAGCAAAACATTTCTTCAAATTCGAGACGTGGAAAGTGTTATGTACATTCGCAAGTTGTTGAGGTAACTCAAGTCGGTAAGCTACTGGTCCGACACGATCAATAATCTTGAATGGTCCAATATACCTTGGATTTAATTTCCCCCGTTTACCAAATCGAACAACACCTTTCCAAGGTGCAACCTTAAGCATGACCATTTCTCCAATTTCAAATTCTATGTCTTTTCTTTTAATGTCGGCGTAGCTCTTTTGTCGACTTTGGGCGGTTTTCAACCGTTGTTGAATTTGGATGATCTTCTCGGTAGTTTCTTGTATTATCTCCGGACCCATAATCTATCTATCCCCCACTTCACTCCAACAAATCAGAGACCTGCACTTTCTACCATAAAGTGCTTCAAACGGCGCCATCTCAATGCTTGAATGATAGCTGTTGTTGTAGGAAAATTCTGCTAACGGTAGATGTCGATCCCAACTGTTTCCGAAATCAATAAGACATGCTCATAGTATGTCTTCAAGGTTTATATCGTCCTTCTGCTCTGCTCATCAGTTTGTGGATGATAGGCAGTACTCATGTCTAGACGAGTTCCTAATGCTTGCTGTAATGTCTGCCAGAATCTTGAAATAAATCTGTCATCCCTATCAGAGATAATAGAGATTGGTATTCCATGTATGAAGATGACTTCCTTCAAATACAGTCGTGCTAAATTCTCTATCTTGTCATCTTCTCTTATTGGCAGAAAGTGTGCTGACTTGGTGAGACGATCAACTATTACCCAAATAGTATCATAACCACTTGCAATCCTTGGCAATTTAGTAATGAAATCCATGGTAATGTTTTCCCATTTCCATTCCGGGATTTCAGGTTGTTGTAGTAGACCTGATGGTTTCTGATGTTCAGCTTTGACCGTAGAACACGTCAAACATTCTCCTACATATTTACCAATATCGGCTTTCATACCTGGCCACCAAAAATATTTCTTAAGATCCTTGTACATCTTCCCCGTTCAAGGATGTATTGAGTATCTGGTTTTATGAGCTTCTCTAAGTACCATTTCTCTCATATCTCCAAATTTTGGTACCCAAATTCTTTCAGCCCTATACCGGGTTCAGTCTTCCCGAATATTAAGATGCTTCTCCGATCCTTTGGGTATTTCATCCTTTAAATTTCCCTCTTTTAAAAATCCTTGTTGCGCCTCCTTTATTTGAGTAGTAAGGTTAGTGTGAATCATTATATTCATATATTTTACTCGAATGGGTTCTCTGTCCTTTCTGCTCAAGGCGTCGGCTACCACATTTGCCTTCTCCGGGTGGTAACGAATTTCAAAGTCGTAATCATTCAACCATTCAATCCACCTACACTGCCTCATATTCAGTTGTTTCTAATTAAATATGTGTTGAAGACTTTTGTGGTCGGTATATATAATACTTTTGACCTCATAGAAGTAGCACCTCCAAGTCTTTAATGGAAAAACAACCTCGCCTAATTCCAAATCATGCATCGTATAATTTTGCTCATGAATCTTCAATTGTCTAGACGCATAAGCAATCACCTTCGTCCGTTGTATTAATACACAACCGAGACCTTGCTTTGATGCATCACAATAAATCACAAAATCATCATTCCCTTCAGGCAATGACAATATAGGTGCCGTAGTTAGCTTTTTATTCAATAATTGAAACGCCTTCTTTTGTTCATCCTTCCATTCAAATTTCTTCCATTTATGCGTTAATGCAGTCAAGGGTTTTGCTATTTTGGAGAAATCTTGGATGAATCTTCTGTAGTAACCAGCCAATCCTAAAAATTGACGTATATGCTTCGGAGTTTTTGGGGTTTCCAACTTTTCAACGTTTTCGATCTTTGCCGGGTCCACCTGGATACCTTCTTTGTTCACTATGTGACCGAGGAATTGAACTTCTTCCAACCAAAATGCACACTTTGAAAACTTAGCGTACAGTTTTTCTTTCCTCAATACTTCTAGCACTTTTCTCAAATGTTCTTCGTGCTCTTGATCATTCTTTGAGTAAATAAGTATGTCATCGATGAAAACAATGACAAACTTGTCAAGATATGGCCCACACACAGCTGGTGCATTAGTCAATCAAAATGGCATAACCATAAACTCGTAATGACCATAACAAGTCCTAAAAGCAGTTTTTGGAATATCATCCTCCTTTACTCGCATTTGATGATATCCAGAACGTAAATTGATCTTCGAATAAACTGACAAGCCTTGTAGTTGATCAAATAAGTCGTCAATTCTCGGCAGTGGATAACGGTTTTTGATGGTAAGTTTGTTCAACTCTCTGTAGTCAATACACAACCTAAATGTACCATCCTTCTTCTTGACAAACAAAACAGGAGCTCCCCATGGTGATGTGCTTGGTCGAATGAAACCACGTTCTAATAGTTCTTGCAGTTAGCTTTGCAGTTCTTTCATCTCGCTGGGTGCGAGTCTATAAGGAGCACGAGCTATTGGTGCAGCTCCTGGTACAAGATCTATTTGAAATTTAACAGATCGATGTGGAGGTAGTCCCGGTAATTCTTTCGGAAATACATCGGGAAATTCTTTTGCGACGGGAACATCATTGATGATCTTTTCTTCAGTTTGTACTTTCTCGACGTGTGCTAGAACAGCATAGCAACCTTTTCTTATTAGTTTTTGTGCCTTCAAATTACTAATAAGATGTAGCTTCGTGTTGCCCTTTTCTCCGTACACCATTAAGGGTTCTCCTTCTTCTCGTACAATGCGAATTGCATTTTTATAACATACGATCTCTGCTTTCACCTTTTTCAGCCTGTCCATGCCAACTATTATATCAAAACTCCCTAACTCTACGGGTATCAAATCAATCTTAAATATTTCACAACCCAGTTTAATTTCTCGATTCCGGCATATATAATCTGCTGAAATTAATTTACCGTTTGCTAATTCGAGTAAAAATTTACTATCCAACGGCGTCAATGGATAACTTAATTTAGCACAAAAATCTCTACTCATATAACTTCTATCCGCACCCGAATCAAATAAAATGTAAGCAGATTTATTGTCAATAAGAAATGTACCCGTAACAAGCTTCGGGTCTTCCTGTGCCTCTGCCGCATTAATATTGAAAACTCTTCCACGGCCTTGTCCATTCGTGTTCTCCTGGTTCGGGCAATTTCTAATAATGTGGCCCGGTTTTCCACATTTATAACAAACTACATTGGCATAACTTTCTCCGACACTACTTGCTCCGCCATTACTCGTTCCGACACCATTTGTTCCTTTCGTTCTGCTAACCCCTGGTCCGTAGACCTCACACTTCGCCGCGCTATGACCATTTCTTTTACACTTATTGCAAAATTTGGTGCAGAACCCGGAGTGATACTTTTCACACCTTTGGCATAGCTGCTTCTGATTGTTGTTGTTGTTGCGGTTGTTATTGTTATTGGGATGATTTTTGTAGTTACTGTTGTTGTTGTTGTTGTTGTTATTGTTGTTGGACCGTTTGTTGCAGTTGCGATTGATGTTGCGATTGTTGGGATAGTTGTTGCGATTATTGTTGTAATTGCTGTTGTTGTTGTATTGGTGATTATTATCACCATTTTCCTCCCACTTTCTTTTGACTTGCTTCATATTGGCCTCTTCAGCCGCCTGTTCTTTAATTCTTTCCTCAATCTGGTTCACTAGTTTGTGAGCCATTCTACATGCCTGTTGTATGGAGGCGGGCTCGTGTGAACTTATATCTTCTTGGATTCTTTCCGGTAATCCTTTCACAAACGCGTCGATCTTCTCTTCCTCATCTTCGAACGCTCTCGGACACAATAGGCACAATTCTGTGAATCGTCTTTCGTACGTGGTAATATCAAATCCTTGGGTTCGTAACCCTCTAACTTCTGTCTTGAGCTTATTGACCTCGGTTCTGGGACGGTACTTCTCGTTCATCAAGTGCTTGAATGCTGACCACGGTAGTGCGTAAGCATCATCTTGTCCCACTTGCTCTAGATAGGTATTCCACCATGTTAACACAGTACCTGTGAAGGTATGTGTAGCGTACTTCACTTTGTCCTCTTCAGTACACTTACTTATGGAAAACACCGATTCGACCTTCTCGGTCCACCGTTTCAATCCAATCGGTCCTTCAGTTCCATCAAATTCCAAAGGTTTGCAGGCAGTAAATTCTTTGTAGGTGCATCCTACACGATTTCTTGCGCCGTTAGCTGCATTGCTAGATTCGGAGTAATTGTTGGTATGTAGCGCAGCCTGTACTGCGGCTATGTTTGAAGCAAGAAAGGAACGAAATTCCTCTTCGCTCATATTCAAGGTGTGTCGAGTAGTCGGTGCCATTTCCTTTAAAATAGTCAAATGAAACGAGTTAATCATATAGAATATCAAGAGTAGTCAATAGTATTTCGTAGCGTAATATGAACTTATTTATAAAAGCTCTTTCTTCATATTAGCGTTTTATACTCTTTAATTCGGGTAGTACCAACCCGTTAAGTTCATACTTAATAGCTAACATACCATTTCAACTACTACAATTCTATATGAAAAACTAATCAGAAAAAAAAAATCATATTCAAACCTTTATACAATAACTTGCAAACTTACAATACCGTTTTTTTTACATATAGCATGAAATATAGCACATAAAACTTTGATACAAAGTAGTTGCGAAGATAATTCTAGTTAATAAATAAGGCGTTCAGCAAAGGCAATAAAGACACGTAATTCATACGTCCAGAAACAAGTCATGCATTCTGGTTTTACTAATACCACTTCCCATCCTTGGTTTTGTGGAACATAACCGTTGTGACCGATAGTAAGACAATGTGTTGTAACGTCGTCAAAAGGATGAAGCTTACGTAATGACCAACAGTCTCGTAATAACCTAAAAACCTTATTTCTTACCCCAATTACCGACTCCGTCACTTGTGGGAACGTTTTGTTTAATAGTTGTAGCCCGATGTTCTTGTTCTCATTTTGGTGAGAAGCGAACATTACTAACCCATAAGCATAACATGCTTCTTTATGTTGCATGTTAGCTGCTTTTTCTAAATCATGAAGTCCTATATTCGGATATATTGAGTCAAAATAATTTCTTAACCCGTTGCGTAAAATAGCATTTGGGTTCCCCGCAATATATGCGTCAAAGTAAACACATCGTAACTTATGGATTTCCCAATGTGATATCCCCCATCTTTCGAACGAAAGCCTTTTATAAATCAAGGCATTCTTGGAACGTTCTTCGAATGTCTTACAAACTGATCTCGCCTTAAATAGTTGTGCCGAGGAATTCTGACCGACTCTAGACAAGATTTCATCAATCATGTCTCCGGGTAGGTCTCTTAAAATATTGGGTTGTCTATCTATTTTATGTTTTTATACTGTAAAATAGACAAGAGTTAGATTCATAAAAAAAATACTTATTAATACAAGCAATTTTTACATATATCATAAAGCATAAGCACACTATATTACATATATTACACCACACGAATACAACTATCTTATTCCGACTCGCTCGTTTCTTCTTCTTCGGTTTTGGTTCGTTTTGCGAAGTTTCTAGGGATATATGATGTTCCCCTAATACGAGCCGTCGTTTTCCACATTGGTTTAGAAAAACCTTGTGGTTTAGAGGTTCCCGGGTTATTGTCACAACTTAAGAAATACGGGTGTTGACGATACATATAAAGTTCATCGTGTTTGGAATCAAATTTCTCTATTTTTATGCCCTTTCCCTTATTATTCTCTTTTGCCTTATTAAATTGTGTTGGGGTAATTTCAATAACATCATCGGAATCCTTGTCGGGATCCAATTCATCGGAGAATTGGTAATCCTCCCAATACTTTGCTTCCTTGGCGGAAACACCATTGACCATAATTAACTTTGGTCGGTTGGTTGAGGATTTTCTTCTACTTAACCATTTTATTATTTCCCCCACTGGTTCTATTTCTTCTTCCGGTTCCGATTCTTCTTCCGGTTCCGACTCTTCTTCCGGTTCCGATTCTTCTTCCGGTTCCGACTCTTCTTCCGGTTCCTCTTCGGGAACTTGTGAATCAGTCCACGAATCATTTCAATTTACATTTGACTCTTCATTATTATTAGGTAAGTCAATGGGACTTGTTCTAGAGGTAGACATCTATCACATAATATTAAACACGTTAAGAGATTAATATATCACATAATATTCACATGTTAAAAATATATAGTTTCCAACAAAAATGTTAAGCAATCATTTTTAAAGAAAACACGGTCGAAGTCCAGACTCACTAATGCATCCTAACAAACTCGATAAGACACACTAATGCAAATTTTCTGGTTCTCTAAGACCAACGCTCGGATACCAACTGAAATGTCCCGTTCATATTGATTATAAACGTTCCATATTAATTGATTTCGTTGCGAGGTTTTGACCTCTATATGAGACGTTTTTCAAAGACTGCATTCATTTTTAAAACAACCATAACCTTTATTTTATCAATAAAGGTTTCAAAAACATTACGTAGATTATCAAATAATGATAATCTAAAATATACTGTTTACACACGACCATTACATAATGGTTTACAATATAAATATATTACATCGACATATGTTTCTTAAATGCAGATTCTACATAATATCATACAAACATGGACTCCAAATCTTGTCCTTATTTTAGTATGCAACAGCGGAAGCTCTTAATATTCACCTGAGAATAAACATGCTTTAAACGTCAACAAAAATGTTGGTGAGTTATAGGTTTAACCTATATATATCAAATCGTAACAATAGACCACAAGATTTCATATTTCAATATACATCCCATACATAGAGATAAAAATCATTCATATGGTGAACACCTAGTAACCGACATTAACAAAATGCATATATAAGAATATCCCCATCATTCCGGGACACTCTTCGGATATGATATAAATTTCGAAGTACTAAAGCATCCGGTACTTTGGATGGGGTTTGTTAGGCCCAATAGATCTATCTTTAGGATTTGCGTCAATTAGGGTGTCTGTTCCCTAATTCTTAGATTACCAGACTTAATAAAAAGGGGCATATTCGATTTTGATACTCAACCATAGAATGTAGTTTCACGTACTTGTGTCTATTTTGTAAATCATTTATAAAACCTGCATGTATTCTCATCCCAAAAATATTAGATTTTAAAAGTGGGACTATAACTCACTTTCACATATTTTTACTTCGTCGGGAAGTAAGACTTGGCCACTGATCGATTCACGAACCTATAACAAATATGTACATATATATCAAAGTATATTCAAAATATATTTACAACACTTTTAATACATTTTGATGTTTTAAGTTTATTAAGTCAGTTGTCCTCGTTAGTAACCTACAACTAGTTGTCCAACGTCAGATGTACAGAAAAAAATTGATATATATTATCTTGAATCAATCCACAACCCAGTGTATACACGTCTCAGGCTAGATCACAACTCAAAGTATATATATATTTGGAATCAACCTCAAACCTGTATAGCTAACTCCCACATTACTGTATATAGAGTGTCTATGGTTGTTCCAAATAATATATACACATGGGTCGATATGATATGTTAAAACATTTGCATACGTGTCTATGGTATCCCAAGATTACATAATATATTAGAATACATGTATAATACAATATAAGTTAGCTAGGATATGATTAATATAGATTTGTTACCAATTTTCACGTTGCTACAACAAGAAAAATTATCCAATCTTGTTTTACCCATAACTTCTTCATTTTAAATCCATTTTGAGTGAATCAAATTGCTATGGTTTCATATTGAACTATATTTTATGAATCTAAATAGAAAAATTATAGGTTTATAGTTGGAAATATAAATTACAAGTCGTTTTTGTAAAGGTAGTCATTTCAGTCGAAAGAACGATGTCTAGATGACCATTTTAGAAAACATACTTCCACTTTGAGTTTAACCATGATTTTTGGATATAGTTTCATGTTCATAAGAAAAATAATTTTCCCAGAAGAACAACTTTTAAATCAAAGTTTATCATAGTTTTTAATTAACTAACCCAAAACAGCCCGCGGTGTTACTACGACGGCGTATGTCCGGTTTTACAGTGTTCTTCGTGTTTCCAGGTTTTAAATCATTAAGTTAGCATATCATATAGATATAGAACATGTGTTTAGTTGATTTTAAAAGTCAAGTTAGAAGGATTAACTTTTGTTTGCGAACAAGTTTAGAATTAACTAAACTATGTTCTAGTGATTATAAGTTTAAACCTTCTAATAAGATAGCTTTATATGTATGAATCGAATGATGTTATGAACATCATTACTACCTTAAGTTTTCTGGATAAATCTACTGGAAATGAGAAAAATGGATCTAGCTTCAAAGGATCCTTGGATGGCTTGAAAGTTCTTGAAGCAGAATCATGACACGAAAATAAGTTCAAGTAAGATTTCCACTCGAAATAAGATTGTTATAGTTATAGAAATTGAATCAAAGTTTGAAAATGAGTATTAACTTGTATTAGAAAGATATCTTACTGTAAATAATAAAGATTTCTTGAGGTTGGATGATTACTCTACAAGATTGGAAGTAAGCTAGCAAACTTGGAAGTATTCTTGATTTTATGAAACTAGAACTTGTAGAATTTATGAAGAACACTTAGAACTTGAAGATAGAACTTGAGAGAGATTAATTAGATGAAGAAAATTGAAGAGTGAAAGTGTTTGTAGGTGTTTTTGGTCGTTGGTATATGGATTAGATATAAAGGATGTGTAATTTTGTTTACATGTAAATAAGTCATGAATGATTACTCATATTTTTGTAATTTTATGAGATATTTCATGCTAGTTTCCAAATGATGGTTCACACATGTGTTAGATGACTCACATGGGCTGCTAAGAGCTGATCATTGGAGTGTATATACCAATAGTACATACATCTAAAAGCTGTGTATTGTACGAGTACGAATACGGGTGCATAAGAGTAGAATTGTTGATGAAACTGAACGAGGATGTAATTGTAAGCATTTTTGTTAAGTAGAAGTATTTTGATAAGTGTCTTGAAGTCTTTCAAAAGTGTATGAATACATATTAAAACACTACATGTATATACATTTTAACTGAGTCGTTAAGTCATCGTTAGTCGTTACATGTAAGTGTTGTTTTGAAACCTTTAGGTTAACGATCTTGTTAAATGTTGTTAACCCATTGTTTATTAAATCAAATGAGATGTTAAATTATTACATTATCATGATATCATGATGTATTAATATATCTTAATATGATATATATACATTAAATGTCGTTACAACGATAATCGTTACATATATGTCTCGTTTCAATATCATTGAGTTAGTAGTCTTGTTTTTACATATGTAGTTCATTGTTAATATACTTAATGATATGTTTACTTATCATAATATCATGTTAAATATATATATATATATATATATATATATATATATATATATATATATATATATATATATATATATATATATATATATATTTATATCCATATATATGTCATCATATAGTTTTTACAAGTTTTAACGTTCGTGAATCGCCGGTCAACTTGGGTGGTCAATTGTCTATATGAAACCTATTTCAATTAATCAAGTCTTAACAAGTTTGATTGGTTAACATGTCGGAAATATTTAATCATGTAAATATCAATTTAAGTATTTCATATTGGTATATACTCATAGTATTTAAGTATGGAAGCTGGGTATGATACGGGTGTAAATACCGAATGAATACGAATAGAATTCTTGATGGAATTGAATGAGGTTATGAGTATAGCAATCTTTGTTGAGTATAAGTATGTTAGTATATGTGTTTAAATCCTTCGAAAGTGTATTAATACATATTAATACAATACATATACATACATTTTAATTTGGAAGTTATTACAACGTTAATCGTTATATATATGTATATAGTCTTGAAGTCTTTAAGTTAGTAATCTCATTTTATGTATATAACCAATTGTTAATATATGTAATGAGATACTTAAATATCATTTAACAATCATGAGTATATGTATATAAGTGTTTATATAATATTGTAAATTAATAAAATACACTTTAAACAATTTGAAATTTAGAATGTAAAATAACAAACAGAATAATTAATTTATTATTAAATAGAATATATAAAAATATATATATATATAATATTATTTGAATCTATATAGATAATTATATGTAAATGATTTCTATTAATAATTTTTATACTGTAACAGTTATAAAACATATGAATGTTAAATAGTCAATATGTGTATTCATATAATTATTAGATATTACAAAATTTATAAACTAATATATTAAATGTAATTACAAGTTTAATTATAGTATTGTATACATTCATTATTTATATTAAAATAAGTATTATTAATATTATTAAAGGTTGTAATACTGAAATTGAATACATTAGATTTGTTATATCATGGTTATCATTGTTAATATCATTATAATTATAACTAGTACTAAAAACTATAATTATAGTATTATGATTAATATTAGTATTACTATTATTTATTATTAGTACCAATATTATTAAGAATTATTATTATTGTAAACTATTATTATATTTATTAGAAAATAACACAAATAAATTATTTTGATCATAAAAAGTATTATTATTACCATTTTTATGATTATTAGTATTATTATTACTATTATTATAATTAATATTATTATTGATATTAATAATATCACATAAATTATAAATCAAGAAATAATCGTATCATTCAGTTATCTATAGCTATCTAACTGTTTTTGATTGATTTTGTTGCCTCAAATTACGTTACCAACTCCAGTACAATCAACAAATAAAAATCGAATTTCGTTAACAATTAACAGGAAACTTTCTTATTTTTCTCGATTTTGCATCTGTTTTTTTAATCTCTGTCGACCCGTAAGTAATTACAAAACGATCAAAATCTTAGAAACATTGATTCACTTATTACTTCTTTCAAATACTATTATCAATTATCACGTTCACTGATTTTAATTGATTGATTTTGTAAAAAAAAAAAAAAAATAGTCAAACTGTCGCGTACCCTGTTCTTGGTTTAATTTCACAAAAGCTCAAATTCAAATGTAATTTCAAATTGTGTAAATGAGGTCTTGTTAGGAATATGTTACTTAATCTTTCTGCAAAGTTTGAAGTCCCAATTCATATTATCTATCGAGAATTTTGAGGTCAAAGTTATGAGTCAAAAAGTAAAAAAGAATTATTCATCGAGAAATTTGAGTTCAATTTGAGGTTTTAGTTTCAATTAAGGTTACAGACAGTTTCTAATGACAATTTAGAACCTCTTTCATTTTGATATCGTGAGCTATACCAATCTCTAGTGTCAAATTCAATTTCAAGTTCATAAAATTTATAAACTACCTGTTCCAGCATATATATTTTTTAATTTCTCTTTTGTTTTAATAATTTGATCAACCCAATGATGTTTCTGGGTTGTTTATAAATCAAGAAATTCAAATGGAAAAACATTTTTTTTAATCAGTTAAGATACCTGGTCGATTTATGGGGTGAAGGAGATGATTGAATCAGAGAACAGTTTTATATATTAATAATTCGAGTATAAATCAGAAAAGTTAGGCTAGCTGAATGGTTTAAAGGTTTGTTGGTTATCCTAGAGGTCTCGAGTTCGAATCCTACTGGTGGCAGCTATTTTTTTATCCAAGCATTTTGAGGTAGTTCCCATTAATATGATGATGATGATGATTATTATTATTATTATTATTATTATTATTATTATTATTATTATTATTATTATTATTATTATTATTATTATTATTATTATTATTATTATTATGTTATAATTATTATCTACTAGGATTATAGTATTACAAATTATTATCATTATTATTAATAAAATGGTTATTAAAAGTATTATCATTTATATAGGTTATATTATTATCATTGTTAATATTATTAGTATTAACATTATTATTGTTGGTAGTATTATTATTGTTATTATCAATTATTATGATTTCAAACATGTTAATAACAACTATATTAAGAAGTTAGTAATAAAAGTTGTTAAGATAAAATTTGGAAACTGGTTATAAATTATATGAATACCTATATAATTATGAATATAATTATGAGAACTAAGTTATAGAAACTGTGGTTATAGGCCTAGATATTTAACACGAGGTTTGTAATAGAAAACTTATTATTAACAAAGTTATTATTATCCTCATTTTATTATTAAAATAAAGTACCATTATAATTAAAAATTTATGAAAGATATTATTATTTTAATTTATTAAAACTATCATTTTTATAAAAATTAGTAAAGTTATTATTATAAAAAATTAACACTATTATTGTTATTACTATCATTAGTATTATTATCATCCTTATCGTTTTAGTATTATTACAAATAGATATTTTTTTAATATAAAAATACGTTATAATAATATTAATATTACATTGATGGAATTCAGCATAATAACAAGTTTCTTAATGTAAATAGAATCATGAAACCAATTCATTTTAAGTTATAACAAGCGGAAGCATAATTACTAAGAAAACAAGTTTATGTACATAACCATTTTAAATTGAATTCCATGTAATATCAAGTCATGAATCATATGCTTATATATAACAAAAGGGAAGAAGATTCATACCTCCTCAAGCTAGTTAAGGGTTGTTTGATACAAGAAGAAGATGAACAAGTGTGTTAAAACCCCAAGTTTTTGATGCACCAACACCACCCTTGAACTTGGTTATGTTTTAGACACTCAATCATCTTGAAACCAAGCTAGAAACCCTCTTCTTTTGAACCCAAAATTCTGTACAGCAGCTTGTCAAAAGATGATGATGAATGGAGTCTCAAAACTATGAGACCTCAAGAGATAATACCCCAAACTTTTCCCAACACCTAATACTATAGTTAGGATTTGATGATACTTGATTATCACTTAGAAAAACAAACTTTTGAACCCTTTTTTTCTGCTGAATACCCACGGCCAGACAGCAAGCAGGAACCAGTTTTTTTGCTTGTTTTTCTACCTAGAATATGTGTAATGCATGTGGTTTTAAGTCTCCAACAAGTCCTACCTCTTTTTCCCATGCTCATGAGGAGTTGTGCTACTTAAAAGCAACAAATGAATAAGCATGAGTGGACTTCTTGGAGTCCCAAAATCTGGCCACCATGGGAGTATTATAATCATTATTGTAATTGTTTTATAAATTTGTTAATACAATTACAAAATTGTTAAATAAAACCATGCATTATTTATGTTACTTACATTTTATAAACCTTTTATAAAATATAAAATAATATAATCATTTAAACTATAAACAATTATATGTAAATTATCCAAATAATTTATCTCAAGTGATAATACTTTAGAATACCAAATTTCTAAAGTCCAAGTGTCGCTATTTACTTAATGATCCATTCGTTAAGCTTAAATACGTTTAAGGTGTCGGTAAGCTTGTTATTGGGTATGACCCGATTTGGATCATAACATATTAGCCACATTAATTAAATATGTCTCTCGGGCATATGAAATACCTTCAATCTCCCACTTGCACGAGAAACATAAGAAATTAATGCAAGTGATGGATACCACCTAATGACCGTCCATCACCCCCAATATGTTATGACTTTGTGCCATTCAATAACATCATCCTTTTCGAGTTCCCATCTCGAATATGAATAGGTGAATCTTTCATTATATCCTTTTGTCCTAGATGTCATGTTAAATCCAAGAGATACAGAGTGATCACTCTCTTTTAGATTTAACTTTATCAGGCCTTAGACATCTGAATCTCAACGAATAAGAGGGACACATTCCATCTTGACTACATACGTCTTAAATATATACCTTGCATTATACCTGAGCTCCTCCTTATGAACTACCATATTTCAGAATAGTGAAGGAAAGAATCAAAGCACAATACTTGGCAAATATCTGAACCCAATATGTATCTCAGGTCAGAGGATACAATGATATTCGCCTTTACTCAAGATTACATGTGATCAACCACAAAGGCTCCATTTAGTGAATCTTTTGAGCGGGTCTTCCAATATTTGTATCCCACAAATATCTATGAACCTTGGTAGCAACCTTGCCCCACATTCAGTCCGTGAATGTATACCAATCCAAGTTCATAATAGTCTAAACCTCACACTTGCTCCCACAAATGTGATCGACTACGGAATTTAGAATAATTACTTATTCATGGATAAAATATGCAAAATAGGAACATAACTCAAAATAAATTAATGCCATAATTATATTAATGAGTTTGAACAATTTCGTTCCGTTACAATACTTAAAACAAATCATGACCAATCACTAGAATATCGAAGCCCTAATGCACAAACATGTCCAGTATGTTTTGCTCCATGTAAGAGCTTCGTGAGAGGATCCGCTATATTAAGATCTGTGTGAACTTTGCGAATACATATCTTTCCCTTTTCAACTTCATCCCTTATGTAGTTGAATCTCCGCTCAATGTGATGGGTCTTTTGGTGAGCACGAGGTTCTTTGATTTGAACAATCGCACCCTCGTTGTCACAAAAGATCTCAAGAGGGTCCTGAATGGAAGGGACTACTCCTAAGTCGTCGATGAATTTCTTCATCCATGCAGCTTCCTGAGCTGCCAATGATGCGGCGATGTACTCCGACTCTGTAGTGGATAAAGCAACAACATCCTGTTTTGAACTCTTCCAAGAGACCGTACCTCCATTTAATGTGAAGACATAACCGGATTGTGATCGAGAATCATCTCGATCAGTTTAGAAACTCGCATCCACGTAACCTTTTACAGCGAGTTCCTCCTCACCAGACCCATATATCAGAAACATATCCTTAGTCCTCCTAAGGTATTTCAATATACTTTTGACAGTAATCCAATGACTGTTCCCTAGGTTATTCTGGTATCTACTTCTCAGGCTAAGAGCGCATGACACATCCGGTCTAGTACATATCATTACATACATGATTGACCCAATGGCAGACGCATATGGGACTTTCTTCATTCTCTCCTGTTCATCTTTCGTGGTGGGGCACTGAGATGAACTGAGAAGTGTTCCCTTTTGAATAGGTACCAAACCTTTCTTAGAGTTCTCCATCTTGAACCTTTTCAAGATCTTTTCAATGTATGAACTTTGATTCAAACCTATCAGTTTCTTGGATCTATCCCTGTAGATCCCAATCCCCAAAAAGTATTGTGCTTCTCCAAGATCCTTAATGGAGAAGCATTTACTTAACCAAGTTTTAACACCTTGCATTGCCGGAATATCATTTCCAAATAACAATATATCATCCACATATAGTACAAGGAACATGATAGTGCTCCCACTAGCTTTCTTGTATACACAAGCTTCATCACCATTTTTAATGAAATCAAATTTCTTGGCCTCCTCATTAAAACGATGATTCCACATTCTAGATGCTTATTTCAATCCGTAGATTGACTTCTTTAACTTCATACCTTTTTAGGATATTTCAGATCAACAAAACCTTCAGGCTGAACCATATAGACATCTTCCTCAAGATGTCCATTTAGGAAAGCGGTCTTGACATCCATTTGCCATATTTCATAATCATAATGAGCAGCAATTGCAAGTAATATCCTAATAGACTTTAGCATTGCCACAGGCGAAAAAGTTTCATCATAGTCAACCCCTTGAGTTTGAGTGAAACCTTTTGCTACAAGTCTAGCTTTATATGTATCCAAGTTTCCATGTATGTCGATTTTCATTTTGAAAAGCCATTTACAATCAACTAGCCTTGAGCCAGTAGGTTGTTCAACAAGTTCCCAAACTTGGTTGTCATACATGGATTGCATCTCAGCGTTCATGGCTTCCTGCCATTTATCCTTATCAATCCTTGATAAGGCATCTTGGTAGTTTGTTGGTTCATCCAAATCAACCACATAGCAACCATCCATGAGAAGCCCATATCTCTCAGGAGGATTACTAATCCTACTAGATCTGCGAACGTCTTGTATACTTTGATCATCCATCTGATCATTCTCAACATTTGCATGTTAAGTGCTAGTGTCAACCAATTGTGTATCATCTACTTGATCTTGAACCTCTTCAAGATCTATCTTCCTTTCACTATTACTTTCCATTAGGTACTTAGTTTCAAGGAATTCAGCCTTCCGAGCAACAAATACATTCTCCTCGGAAGGATCATAGAAATAATATCCCATATCATCCTTGGGATATCCTACGAAGATACACTTCGTGGATTGAGCATTCAACTTATTAGGGACGTAACGCTTAGGGTAAGCTTCACATCCCCATACCTTTAAGTATGATAGAGATGGAGGTTTTCCAAACCACATCTCATGAGGTGTTCGTTCCACTTTCTTGGTTGGGGCCATATTTAAAATACGAGCCGCGGAGCATAGACAATAACTCCAAAATGATAGAGGTAACGAGCTTCTAGCCATCATAGATCGAACCATATCCATTAGGGTTCGGTTCCTCCTTTCGGAAACTCCATTTAGTTGGGATGTTCCAGGAGGAGTGAGTTGCGAGATGATCCCACAACCTTTAAGATGATCTTGGAAAGCATCGCTAAGGTATTCACCTCCTCTATCGGTACGAAGTACCTTGATTGTTTTATTGAGTTGATTTTGTACTTCGTTTTGATATTCTTTGAATGCCTTAAAAGTTTCGTCCTTATGTCTTAACAAGTAGACATATCCGAAAGGACTGAAGTCATCAATGAAAGTAACGAAGTATCTTTCACCATTCCTAGTTATGGGCTTAAAGGGTCCACATACATCCGAATGTATTAATCCCAATAAGTCCTTAGCCCTTTCATAGGTCCCTTTGAAAGGTGATTTTGTCATTTTGCCTTGTAAACAAGATTCACATACGTCAAACGAGTCTAGTTCATTTGATTTCAAAAGTCCATTCTTTTGAAGTGTATGCATTCGATTCTTGTTTATGTGACCAAGGCGACAATGCCATAAGTAGGAATCACTCAAATCCCTTTTGAGTTTCTTGGTGTTTGCATTGAATATTGAGCTATCATGTGATGTGTCATCATGAACCAATTCATAAATACCATTTAAAGGTGAAGCCTTAAAATAGAACACATTATCTAAAGAAACATGGATATCATCATTAATGAAATTAAGATTAAAGCCATATTGTTTCAAATGGGATACAGAAATAATGTTTCGCGATAAATCGGGTGCATACAAAACATTTTTCAAAATAAGTTCCAAACCACTTGGAAGCTTTAGAATAAAGTATCCTTGAGCTACTACGTGCACCTTAGCTCCATTTCCCATGTAGAGACTTGATGTTCCCGCTTCTTGTTTACTTTTTTTGAACCCCTGCATAGAATTGCAAATGTGAGTTCCACATCCCGTGTCTAATACCCATGTATTAGAAGAAGTAATACTAAGCTCAATGTATACCATATATACATTACCTGAGGATTGCCCTGCATCCATCTTTTCCTTCAACTCCTTTAGGTAGACCGGGCAGTTGCGTTTCCAGTGACCCATCTCACCGCAACCAAAGCACGGATCTTCCTTGGGGTTAGCTTTACTAGCAACCTTTTGTTTCTAGTTATTATTGGTTGGGGTAACCACCTTCCCCTTTCCCTTGCCCTTGCCTTGGTAGGTAGGTCCTTTCCTCTTAGCCACCTTTGGCTTAGAGGTGTTATTGGTTTGGGACCCACCTTCATTGATCATAAACATGGGTGAAGCCCTTTTACCCATGCTCGCTTCTGCCGTCTTAAGCATGGCGTGTAATTCGCCAATGCTCTTATCCCATCCATTCATGTTGTAATTCATTACAAATGTGTCAAACCTCTTTGACAAGGAATTAAAGATAAGTTCTGTGGCTAATTCATTATACACGTTGCAGTTTAGACGGTTCGCTCGATCAATTAGGCTTTTCATCTTGAGGACATAAGATGAAATGGATTAGGTGTTGTCCATCCGACATGCATGAAGCGCTCGAACCGTTTTGAAGCGCTCGACACGAGCTTGTTGAAGGAACATCTCCTTCAACTGTGTAATCATGTCATATGCACTATGATGCTCAAAATCCTTTTGGAGTTCGGGTATCATAGTCCCAAGCATGAGGAAAGAAACTTGCAACGAATTGATGCAATATTTCTCCCAATAAGCCATGCCTTCCGTATCATCCTCGTCCGATTGATCGGGAATGGGGTCTTCCAACACATACGCCCTGTCCTCTAGTTTGAGGACAATTCTTAGATTACGGAACCAATCCATGAAATTCGTATGGTTGAGTTTTTCCTTTTCGAGGATTGACCTCAACGATAGGTTGTTAAAGTTTATTGGTGCGTTCGGAATGTTATTGTTATTGGCGGCCATCTACAAAATTTAACAAAGTTGTTTAAGTATCAATTTTAATTTAACGATCAATACCCTTTAATTCCAATTGATATTTATTAAATTTTAGAATCCAACGGTAAACCAAATTTCGGTTAGGTGACCTTTATCCCGTCATTTGATTTAGCTAGGTAGTCATTATATGACAATTGCAATCCTTTTGCAACTTCTAAGTTATGGGATCATGCAATCCTTTTGCATGGCATATTATCCCATCGATGCCTACTTGTTGATCATGCTTTGGTGACCCTAAGTTCATGATTTCCAAATCAAGTCGTCCTACTTGTGTAAACGTGTAAACTTAACATACAAGTGGTTAGGTGACCTTTATCCCACAAGTATGCGAAATTCACCTTAATCATATTAGTTCGTTCATGACGGTTAGGTGACCTCTATCCCATCCTGAGTTCCCTAATATGTCTAAGTGTCACATAAAAGGATGGCATTTAACTTGTTTACCTTGTTTGTTAAAGGGATTTTAAGTTTTCATTATTTCCAGTTTGAGAAAACTTTTATGCCATACACCAACATGCATTTAGTGTATAGTTCATTTGAAATCCATTTTCAAGACTTGTAATTTTAGCCAATTACTTGATATAAACCATTTTATATATATATGATCCTTATCATGTTCTTAATAACCGTTTATTAATGTCCTTTTAGCCATTTCAATTTAACCGTTTAAATTGTAGTTTGGTAAATTTCATGTTGTTTATAATTTAACCAATTAAATTTTAGTTTTGCTTGTTGTTAACTTGTATGATAACTTGTTATAGTAACATACACAATCCACAATCATACAAGAAATAAAACAACCACGCATGCAAAACAAATGTGTTCACAATCAAGCCAATTTGGTATACATTTGTTTAGGCGAAAACAAATGTCACCGGTCAAGGGTTATAACACAAAGTAGGAGATTTCAAATCTCTCACTTAATCTTGCATCTTCCTTGTCTTCATCTTGCATTTTCATTTTTACAAAAAAAATATCCTAATACATTTTTCTAGAAAATGAAAATACAACCTAATCTATTTTACATACCAAATATAAAATAAATTACTTAACAAATGAATTAATATTACAACCAAATGAATGAATTAATTATTACATACCAAATGAATAATAATAAATCAACCATGCATTCAATCATAAGGTCAAGGCATTGATTGTGAACTACTACATACAACAAATATTACCAATTTGCAAGTTTCAAACCCTCTTGGAACCTCTTAAGAATTCGGCCAACCTTACAAACCCACCCAAACCCGAACATTTTTACATTCCATATTCATGCATGTGCATGGAATGCAAATATAGTGGGTTTAAAGACCATAAAAGAAGCATAATCCATAGACTTCGGCTCTAGATACCATTGATGGAATTCAACATAATAACAAGTTTCTTAATGTAAATAGAATCATGAAACCAATTCATTTTAAGTTATAACAAGCGGAAGCATAATTACTAAGAAAACAAGTTTATGTGCATAACCATTTTATATTGAATTCCATGTAATATCAAGTCATGAATCATATGCTTACATATAACAAAAGGGAAGAAGATTCATACCTCCTCAAGCTAGTTGAGGGTTGTTTGATACAAGAAGATGATGAACAAGTGTGTTAAAACCCCAAGCTTTTGATGCACCAACACCACCCTTGAACTTGGTTATGTTTTAGACACTCAATCACCTTGAAACCAAGCTAGAAACCCTCCTCTTTTGAACCCAAAATTCTGGACAGCAGCTTGTCAAAAGATGATGATGAATGGAGTCTCAAAACTATGAGACCTCAAGAGATAATACCCCAAACTTTTCCCAACACCTAATACTATAGTTAGGATTTGATGATGCTTGATTATCACTTGGAAAAACAAACTTTTGAACCCTTTTTTCTGCTTAATACCCACGGCCAGATAGCAAGCAGGAACCAGTTTTTTTTGCTTGTTTTTCTACCTAGAATATGTGTAATGCAAGTGGTTTTAAGTCTCCAACAAGTCCTACCTCTTCTTCCCATGCTCATGAGGAGTTGTGCTACTTAAAAGCAACAAAAGAATAAGCATGAGTGGACTTCTTAGAGTCCTAAAATCTGGCCACCATGGGAATATTATAATCATTATTGTAATTGTTTTATAAACTTGTTAATACAATTACAAAATTGTTAAATAAAACCATGCATTATTTATGTTACTTACATTTTATAAACCTTTTATAAAATATAACATAATATAATCATTTAAACCTATAAACAATTATATGTAAATTATCCAAATAATTTATCTCAAGTGATAATACTTTAGAAAACCAAATTTCTAAAGTCCAAGTGTCGCGTATTTACTTAATGATCCATTCATTAAGCTTAAATACGTTTAAGGTGTCGGTAAGCTTGTTATTGGGTATGACCCGACTTGGATCATAACATATTAGCCACATTAATTTTATATGTCTCTCGGGCATATGAAATACCTTCATACATATCACTATATTCTGGTTATTAAAATAATATTAACTAAGCTACATATAAATATATCAACTAATATATAAATATATATTTTTATATAAACCTTAATATAAATTAGTATTATTAATATGTTATAACGAATATTAGTTATATGAAATATATAAATTAAATATATTAAACTTATCTGTATAACACATAATATAACTAGTATGATCATTAATATATATAAACTTATTCAAATAAGATTATATGTTTTAATATATATATATATATATATATATATATATATATATATATATATATATATATATATATATATATATATATGAATAATATAGGTTCGTGAATTCGAGGCCAACCCTGCATTGTTCAATATAGTCATATGTATTTTTACTATAAAATACATTAGGTGAGTTCATTTGATTCCCTTTTACTCTTTACATTTTTGGGACTGAGAATACATGCGCCATTTTACAACTGCTTTATTAAATACTTTTGAAATATATTTTTGAACTGCGAATACATGAAATGCTTTTATAAATGTTTGACGAGATAGACATAAGCAAAACATTCCTTGAATGAATTATTATGCAGACAGAAGTTCTGTGGATTATTATTGAATTAGTTGGACGTTATAATTGCCACTAATTGTTATGAATATTTTTCCCCTGATTATTATTGCTTGGTAACCTAAGAATTAGGGAACATCACTAATTTTGAGAATTAGTGCACGCCTAATTGACGCGAATCCTAAAGGTAGCTATCGGGTTTAACACCCCCACCCAGAATGTTCACTAGACGGAAGGGCTAGTGGGCGTGGTGTTTAGTACTTCGAAGTATATATGATTATTATACAGACGAGATGTTATGTTTTGGGGATATTATTATGCGCATTATATGTCAAGGTCGGTTACCAAGCCAAGCTATGAAAAAATGAAAAGTGAATGTTATGTATCGAGAGAATGATTTTATACACAGGTTATGTGTATGTTGTTTTTGTGCACGAGATATGTGTACGGTTACTAAGATTTATGAAAAATGGATTTCGTACACGAGAAAGGTGTACTGTATTTAAAAGATATCGCATGTACATTACATGTGGGTGTAGGATTCGGGCACATTTATACCATGCAGGATTTAAATCTTGTGGTCTATCAAAATGATGAATTTTTACTCTTTATGATAAACTTATGAACTCACCAACCTTTTGGTTGACACTTGAAAGCATGTTTATTCTCAGGTATGAAAGAAATCTTCCGCTGTGCATTTGCTCATATTAAAGATATTACTTGGAGTCATTCATGACATATTTCAAAAGATGTTACATTCGAGTCGTTGAGTTTATCAAGATTATTATCAGATCAATTATAGTTTGGTATATTATGAAATGGTATGTATGCCATCAACTTTCAATGTAAAGAAAGTTTGTCTTTTAAAATGTATCATATAGAGGTCAAATACCTCACGATGTAATCAACTATTGTGAATCGTTTATAATGTATATGAACGGGTCATTTCAGTTGGTATCAGAGCGGTGGTCTTAGCGAACCAGGTATGCATTAGTTTGTCTATCTGATAAGTCGTTAGGATGCATTAGTGAGTCTGGACTTCGACCGTGTCTGCATGTCAAAAGTTTTGCTTATCATTTCTAGTCGAAAATCATCTGCTTATCATCCTTAGGAAATTATTTGCTTATCATTATTAGTCTAGACACGTCTTGCTACATTAATTGCATGAGTAGTGTATAGACAAAATTTATATCTTATCGTATCTGCTAAATCATATCTTATCGTATCCGTTACTTTAAACTTTACCTAATATATTCCGTAGATTCCTCCGTAAATTATGGGATTTTAGTATTATATATGCATATGTAAATTATGTATTGCAGGGTACTAATCTACATCCTATAATCTATTCCTTATCGAAAATCCTTCATCTGATCGTACGAGATGAGTCCCTCAACCAGTTCGAGTCCCTTAGATTCTGATAACTATTCCGATAGTTATTCCGACAGCTATTCCGACATAGAGTTTCACTCGAGCTCCGAAAGCAGTGTCACCGGAATGAATCAACCAATCAGCCATCCCCAATTCATCTGATGGTTTCGTAGTCGACTAAATCAATGGAGACGAGAAGAAGGCGATTCTTTCCACTCACCAACCTGCACTCTTGGCGAAGAACCTCAAGCACTTACCGACGAACCTGTTCGAGACACCATTTTCTCTCTCATTTCCAGAGTATCTCGCTACGACTATATCACAACTCAGATTCTAGATCTTATTCATCCACTCATTCCAACCGACAATCATCTCAGAATAATAGAAGAAGTCAACGAGCTTCGCGCCCAAGTTGTAGCCTTGAAAAATATGGTGCAAAACTTACCAGCTTCAGCAACAGCACCAGTACCATCAACAACCCAAGTTTCAACAATCCACACCTCAACATCGCAATCTATACCTCGAGCATAATCATCGTTCTACATGACGTTCTATATCATTTATCTTCGTTCAACATGGTGATTATGTAATCTCTAATTTTTAGAGATTATATATATTCTTGTTCTAACGGTAAACCAAATGAGATTAATAGCATATTAACTCATTAAATCTATATTACTCTGAAGAAAATATATATGTATATATATTTTTTCCTAAAGATTGTAATTTAAAATTCATTCGTACAAACTGTTAATGGTGAAAATATTTTAACGGGTACGTAATACCCGATGAATATTTAGATTTCACATTAATAAGTACACTGTACATTGTTTCAAATCTGATTCAATAGTCAATTACTATCCTACTTACATCCACAGATATACGAATCCGTTCATCACAGAATAACTATTTTCATCCAATTTCATATTTGGATTTTGATTTATCAGAATCCAACAAGTGGCATAATGAAGAAAATATTGGACAAAATAAAATTTGTTAGAAACAAAAAAATTAACTATGAGAAATTTTGGTAAGAATCCACGCTAACTGTTCCTAGCTAACTGTTAATTCCTTATTGTACATTTAATTATCGCAATTTATTTTATCGCAATTTAATTCTTGTAATTTTATTTATTGTCATTTACATTCTGTTATTTACTTTACGCACTTTATTTCTCGTCATTTAATTTCTGTTATTTATTTTATTCACTTTAAATATCGGGACACGTATACAAGGTTTTGACATATCATATCGACGCATATATATATATATATATATATATATATATATATATATATATATATATATATATATATATATATTATTTGGAATAACCATAGACACTCTATATGCAGTAATGCTGGGGTTAGCTATACAGGGTTGAGGTTGATTCTACAATAATATATATACTTTGAGTTGTGATCGAGTCTGAGACATGTACACGGGTCACGATACGTATTAAACAATTCGAATATTATATATTAAACTAAATATGAATTATTGGACTGTTACTGTGAACTATCGACTGTGGACTAATAACATTGGACAAATAAAAATGAATTAAAATATTGATTATAACATATGAAACTAAACAATTCTTCAAGTTTTCCACTTGATTTCATCTTAAACCTCATTTGTAACTTGACGATTACAATCTGCGTTCAAACCTTTTATGATTCTTGAAAACACCTCAATCGAGAGGATGCACTAACCGCACATCATCTACAGAAAGAAAGATTGATGCGTATAGTTATGCACCTGAAAACTCTTGGAAACTGAGTAAACGTTTAATGCGTAGCTGTACTAATTCCATTAGCGTTATTATTACCGAAAATAACTTTGCAATCTCTTTCTAAATTATCCAATTTTGTCACAGCTCCAGCAAGTCAACTTTGACTTTTCAAACGGACTAGCCTAACTATAACCTTGATATATATGCTTGCTCTTTTATTGTTACCGGGGAACCTTTTATATTTCACCATATTACCAGCAGATGTACCAGCAACCTCGTCACTCTTTGGTTTAAATCTCTCGACAAATCAATATATTTATCTATTGAAGTCTCATCATGTACTCATCCGCATCTTGTAACGAAAACTGCCATACCAAATACCGGGAATCAGCAATCAGTACTTTGAAACCACACAGCATATCTACATCAACAGTTATATGTATAACATTTATCTCTTAGAATTATGATCTTTCATTCTGAAATTCTGAAAAGCACTCAGTCTACAAATCAATACTCTGAATGTTGAAAAAGCTGAATAAAGCAGCAGAAACCGTAGACAACCGTAAATGACCTCAACAGTAGAAAGTTGATGATAAAGAATTGTATGTTGGCAAAGCTCAGTAAAAGTTTGAAACTAAAAAAAAAAAATTGATTGAGCAAACTACGAAGGAGTCTCTGAACAAATCACAAGGACTAAACTTGTACATTAAGAATTCTGATGATTCTGTTTCTGATAAAAATTTTATCGAATACCTTGCTTCTGACTCCAAACTCTTGCGGACAAATTTTTTTCACCATCCTTCGATATTAGAAATTCCAAGATATCATCGTATGTTTCATTATAAATATCCTCCATATTTCTGAAGATATTTTCATAACTATTCTTATCTGAAATCATTAATCTCTTCGTGCTATCAGTGTTACATCATATAGAAACTGTTAGTTTCTATATTCTGTAAACTTTCGAGCTTAAAATATGAATATTATTGAAGTAATATTGGGAACTGATGCATGAGTTAGTATAATATAATGACACTTGATCAACATAATTATATTACAGTAAGTCATGCTGAGTTTTTAAAATGGAACGTGATCATTCACAGATCATAACGTTATCATGTGCCATGTTACACGACTCTTACATTCTATTCTATAAACATATCAAGAACCTATTTTCTTGATAGTTCTATTTTTTCTCTTGAATTCTGGTAATTTGACTAGTCAAATTGTGCTATTACCATTCCTTTCTTAGAACATTAACTCTGTTCATATCGAAACTTCATACCTATAAATTCTGGACCATTATTCGCTTGATTTAAAGTCGGGAAGAGAAAACAAAAGGATGGAACTCCAAAGTATAAAGGAAACAAAGAGGGTGGATTTATAGTTAAATATCTTACAGAGCAATCGAAATAGATTATCGCATTTAACCAAAGAGAATCCTAACCTCCTCAATTTCCGAAGAATCAAATCTTATTACGAAGATTTTCTCCAAATCCCTTGAACTTCGAAAATCAAACATATCTACGTCAAAGGATACGACGAAACATTATTTTCTCATTTCACTCTTTTGTGAAAGCTTCACTTATACTCTTCGCGTAATCGAATTGTTTTATCCAAATTACTCAATGATAATAAAACTCTAATTTCCAACTCATATGAGTCATGAAAACATATTTATTGTTAACCATGACCACCTCACTCAAATTTCGGGACCAAATTTCTTTAACGGGTAGGTACTGTGACGACCCGGAAATTTCCGACAAAATTTAAACTTCATTCTTATATGGTTTCGACATGATAAGCAAAGTCTATTTAATTGAGTCTCAATTTGTGGAATAGTTTACATAAATTCATTTGACTTTGACTATCACCGACGATTCACGAACCGTTGTGTGTAAATAAATATGAAGGTATATATATATATATATATATATATATATATATATATATATATATATATATATATATATATATATATATAGTATGTATGTATGTATGTATATAAGTGTATATATAATATTGTAAATTAATAAAATACACTTTAAACAATTTTAAATTTAGAATGTAAAATAACAAACAGAATAATTAAGTTATTATTAAATAGAATATATATAAAAAAATTATATATATATATATATATATATATATATATATATATATATATATATATATATATATATATATATATATATATATATATATATATATTATTTGAATCTATATAGATAATTATATATAAATGATTTCTATTAATAATTTTTATACTGTAACAGTTATAAAACATATGAATGTTAAATAGTCAATAGGTGTATTCATATAATTATTAGATATTACAAAATTTATAAACTAATATATTAAATGTAATTACAAGTTTAATTATAGTATTGTATACATTCATTATTTATATTAAAATAAGTATTATTAATATTATTAAAGGTTATAATACTGAAATTGAATACATTAGATTTGTTATATCATGGTTATCATTGTTAATATCATTATAATTATAATTAGTAATAAAAACTACAATTATAGTATTATGATTAATATTAGTATTACTATTATTTATTATTAGTACCAATATTATTAAGAATTATTATTATTGTAAACTATTATTATATTTATTATAGTTATTAGAAAATAACACATATTAATTATTTTGATCATAAAAAGTATTATTATTACCATTTTTATGATTATTAGTGTTATTATTACTATTATTATAATTAATATTATTATTGATATTAATAAAATCACATAAATTATAAATCAAGAAATAATCGTATCATTCAGTTATCTATAGCTATCTAACTGTTTTTGATTGAGTTTGGTGTATCAAATTACACTACCAACTCCAGTACAATCAACAAATAAAAATTGAATTTCGTTAACAATTAACAGGAAACTTTCTTATTTTTCTCTATTTTGCATCTGTTTTTTTAATCTCTGTCGACCCGTAAGTGATTAGAAAACGATCAAAATCTCAGAAACATTGATTCACTTATTCATTCTTTCAAATACTATTATCAATTATCACGTTCACTGATTTTAATTGTTTGATTTTGTAAAAAAAAAACAAGTTAAACTGTCGCGTACCCTGTTCTTGGTTTAATTTTACAAAAGCTCAAATTCAAATGTAATTTCAAATTGTGTAAAAGATGTCTTGTTAGGAATATGTTACTTAATCTTTCTGCAAAGTTTGAAGTCCCAATTCGTATTATCTATCGAGAATTTTGAGGTCAAAGTTATGAGTCAAAAAGTCAAAAAGAATTGTTCATCGAGAAATTTGAGTTTAATTTGAGGTTTTAGTTTCAATTAAGGTTACAGACAGTTTCTAATGACAATTTAGAACCTCTTTCATTTTGATATCGCGAGCTATAATAATCTCTAGTGTCAAATTCAATTTCAAGTTCATAAAAGTTATAAACTACCTGTTCCAGCATATTTTTTTTTTAATTTCTCTTTTGTTTTAATAATTTGATCAACCCAATGATGTTTCTGGGTCGTTTATAAATCAAGAAATTTGAATGGAAATTTTTTTTTTAATCCGTTAAGATACCTGGTCGATTTATGGGGTGAAGGAGGTGATTGAATCAGAGAACAGTTTTATATATTAATAATTCGAGTATAAATCAGAAAAGTTAGGCTAGCTGAATGGTTTAAAGGTTTGTTGGTTATCCTAGAGGTCTCGAGTCCGAATCCTACTGGTGGCAGCTATTTTTTTATCCAAGCATTTTGAGATAGTTCCCATTAATATGATTATTATTATTATTATTATTATTATTATTATTATTATTATTATTATTATTATTATTATTATTATTATTATTATTATTATTATTATTATTATTATTATTATTATTATTATGTTATAATTATTATCTACTAGGATTATAGTATTACAAATTATTATCATTATTATTAATAAAATGGTTATTAAAAGTATTATCATTTATATAGGTTATATTATTATCATTGTTAATATTATTAGTATTAAAATTATTATTGTTGGTAGTATTATTATTGTTATTATCAATTGTTATGATTTCAAACATGTTAATAACAACTATATTAAGAAGTTAGTAATAAAAGTTGTTAAGATAAAATTTGGAAACTGGTTATAAATTATATGAATACCTGTATAATTATGAATATAATTATGAGAATTAAGTTATAGAAACTGTGGTTATAAGCCTAGATATTTAACACGAGGTTTGTAATAGAAAACTTATTATTAACAAAGTTATTATTATCATCATTTTATTATTAAAATGAAGTACCATTATAATTAAAAATTTATGAAAGATATTATTATTTTAATTTATTAAAACTATCATTTTTATAAAAATTAGTAAAGTTATTATTATTAAAAATTAACACTATTATTGTTATTATTATCGTTAGTATTATCATCCTTATCGTTTTAGTATTATTACAAATAGCTATTTTTTTAATATAAAAATACGTTATAATAATATTAATGTAAGACCCATTTATTTGTTGTGTACATAAGTGTAATTAAGATATTTGAAGTGGGGTTCTTGTTGTACATCTTAAAAAGGGGACAGATTATGATCTGGAGATCTGCGCGCCGCGCAAGTTTATGGCGCGCCGCGCCAGTAGCCTGTGACAGATTCCCTTCTCTTTTTAAATTAGATATTTTGAGGGCTTTTTGGTAATTATACGGGGGGGCCCGAATTAAAGGCTCTAGATCAGTTTTGGAGCCTCATTTACTCCATTTCCATCTACCTTATCACTTTCCATTAAATCCTAGAGAGAGAGGAAGTTCTAGAGTGAGAGAGCTCCATTAAAGGAAGAAGGAGGTTGAATCGGGTCTTAGTGCGAGTTCTAAAGTTGTTCATTTAGTCGCTAGCTATGTGGTGATTGTGTTGGTAAGTTATAAAACCCAATTTCTTACTTTAATTGTATTAAGGGTTAGGGTTTAGGTTAGTGTTGCACATAAAACCCATTTTGCTAATGATTTGGGGGTTTAGGGTAAATTTGGGTCATGTAGACTCAAAGATGACTAACTAGAGTTTCTAAATTATCAATTTATGTTTATGAGCCTAAATTGGTTAGTGAAATTACTAGCACACTTATACATATGTAAATGGGTGTTAAGTGGGTTAGTGGATGACCCGAAATGGGTGTGTTGACCTTAAATTGGTCAAATGGGTCAAAATGGACCTAAGTTAGTTAATGTTGTTGTGTAATGCATAAACCATGTGTTGAAATGCGTTTTAAACCTAACTTGGCTAATGATTAGGGTTTTAGGGATGTTAACCCAAATATTAGGGTTAAGGGTTAAATGGGTCGAAATTGCACCATGGGTCAAGATAACACTAGAGTGGAGTTTTAATTGGTTGACCAACTTGAGTTTGTGATTGATTTATGTATAATGTAATAGGTACGTTACATTGAAGATTTCTGAGCTTGATTATCTTTCACAAGAGATTTTGAGGTGAGTGGAGTAATTATACGTATGTGTATATGACACGTTTATTTGTGGGTGTTATGGTATGAACCATCGAGCCGGTAGTGCCATAACATGTGTGCGATAAGATGTGAACCACGAGCCAGTAGCATCGAGTGTGAACCACGAGCCGGTAGCACTATAAACTAGATGTGAACCACGAGCCGGTAGCATCGAGTGTGAACCACGAGCCGGTAGCACTATAAAATAAGATGTGAACCACGAGCCGGTAGCATCGAGTGTGAACCACGAGCAGGTAGCACTATAAAATAGTATGACTCAATTGTGTATGGTGTGAACCACGAGCCGGTAGCACCATAGCATTTATGGTTAACCATATTGAGATTGTCGATTATTTAGCATATTGTTTATATATATATATATATATATATATATATATATATATATATATATATATATATATATATATATACATTGTGTTAAGTATATGCTAATGATGTTTTGTATTAATGTACGACTTGTTAAGTGTTTTGGGTACGATGACATGCTAATTGAGTTACAAGTTCGTATGAGGTATTTGGTGAATGTGATTGCAAATAGATGAGTTATATATATGTATGTGTAATTATTGCATTCACTAAGCTTTGCTTACCCTCTCGTTGTTTACCTTTTTATAGGTTCGGTTGTGGACAAGGGTAAGGGTATCATCTTGGATTAAAGATCCCGTCGTTGTTAGAGAACGCTTTTGGGATATTAGATTTTGGAGTTTTACCGAGACTTGGGTAGTTTAATCCCAAACACCATGCTCGTAGTGTAGTTTGGTACTTAAACTTTTTGATGGTCGAAACTCATATTTAGTATTAAACTCGTAAAACGGCCGATGTGGGCCCCGCTTTGTAAAACTTATTTTATGTTTGAATAGTGTTAGTTTTACATATTTGAATATGTTGTCAAAAGGGTTTTGTCTAATTATGTCGGGAAGTGGCCAATCTTTTTCGCATTTCAAGGCTTTTTGGACAGACCAGATCGGCGCGCCGCGCCATTAGCTGAACAAACAAAAAAATTTTATTTTTTTGATATTTTTCGCGGGTTCGATGGTGGTCTGGTTTGGGTTGTTACAAGTGGTATCAGAGCATGGTCTAAGGGATTTAGGTGACTTGAGATAGATGCCTAGACTTAGACTTTTTGTGTGCGCGTTATGCGGGACTTGTATGACTTTGGGTCAAATCGGGTTTTGGTTAGTGCATAGGTTTATGTGAACTAATCATGCGCTATTGTTTTGTGTGGTAATTGAAATCGTCAAGCGAGATAGACGTGGTACTAGTGAGTTAATGCGATGTGCTCTCGTAACAATGATTAGCTACCATTGTTACGACGATTGTTGAGCAAGATGGGGTAGTGTGGTGTATATGTATATACATATGTGTTAAGATGGGGTAGTGTGGTGTATATGTATATACATATGTGTTAAGTCCTTTCGTAACAATGATTATCTACCATTGTTAATTTACTTCGTTTTATAGAATGAAGATGAGAAATAGACACGACACCAATGACGGAAGTACGAGTGAGGACGTTGAACTCACGGCCAAGGTTGAGGCCATCTTTAAAAGGCTAAAGAAGGATTTTCTTGACGATGTCCGAAAGGTCTTCCAAGATTCGGTCGATGGACAAGTGACCGAAATGATCAATGATCGAATGAAAGCCGCAATAGAGGAGGCTTTAGAGGCTAGAAACATTTATCCTCGAGGCAAAGGGGGTGAAGGTAATGGTGGGGGTGGAAGGCGGGACTTCCACTACAAAAATTTCAAGGATACTCAATCTCCGATGTTTAATGGGGAAAGGGATCCATTGAAAAGCACTTGTTGGATTTCCGATATTGAGGGAGCATTCCGTACCGCGGAGTGTCCTCCCGAGAAGAAGACGAGGTATGGGTCTAGCATGTTGCGCGAAGAGGGCAAGTTGTGGTGGGACGATAAAATCAAATTATATGGTGAAGAGTAATGCATGTGCTTGACATGGGAGGAGTTTAAGAAGGAATACTTCCAAGAATACCGAACTTCTTCCGATCTTGATAAAATCCGGGACAAGTTGCACCATTTGCGACAAGGTTCAGTGGACTTGGTTACTCTCAAGTCTACCTTCTTGGCAAAGACTAGTTTTTGTCCGGAGTACGTTGGTGATGATCACAAGTTGATGCTAGATTTCTTCCGTACTTTAAGTGATGAGTTGAAGGGTAAGATTAGCCGGGGAATGGCTAAGTCATTTGAAGATTTATACGAATTGGCTAGGGGTTTTGAGCCGGAGGTTCCAAGGAAAAGCGATTTCACTTTTTCGAAGAGAAATTTTGAAGGTTCGAGCTATTCGAACTTTTCAAATAAAAAGAACAAGAAAGGCTCCAAAAGCGTTAATAGTGTGAAGAAGGGTGCTTCCGAAGTTTTCGGACCCACGTGTTATAATTGTAATCAAAGAGGGCACATCGTTCGTGATTGTACCAAGGCGATGACCAAGCTTACTTGTTTTAATTGTGGTAAAGAGGGACACAAGAGGCTGGAATGTCCCGATTTGAATAATGATCATGTGAAGAAGTTGGAGAGAGCGGCGGGTACGGCTAGGGGTCGCAATTACTTAATGACCAATGATGAGGCCAACCAATCCAACGAAGTTGTTTCAGGTACTTTTATGGTTAACTCTAATCCGCCAAGGATCCTATTTGATAGCGGTGCAAATTTGTCGTTTGTATCTCCAAAATTTCTGCCGAGACTTAATAGACCGTTATCTAAGTTAAGTCGTCCGGTAGAAGTCGAAATAGCGGACTGCAAGACGGTGCTAGTGGTTGATGTGTGTAAAAATTGTGATGTCGTTTTGGTGCCGAAAACTTTAAGAATGATCTTATCCCGATGACTTTGGGCAATTTCGATATCGTTGTTGGTATGGATTGGCTCGATCATAATAGAGCCGATATTGCATGCCATGAAAAATTTATTCGTGTAACGGCCTCAAGTGAGGGAGGGTTAATTATTCACGGTGATAAGCGTAGAAGACTTGTGCCGATATGCACTTTTGCACGGGCACGTCGTCTCCTCGATAGTGGTGGCATGGTTTTTCTTGCCCATGTTGTTGATACTCGTGATGAGCCACCACCCATTCGTGAAATTCTGGTGGTTAGTGAATTCGAATACATTTTTCCGGACGAGTTACCGGGTGTTCCGGCAGAAAGACAAGTTGAATTTCACATTGAGTTGGTTCCGGGGGCTACCCCCATTGCTAAAACTCCTTATCATTTAGCGCCGATGGAAATGCAAGAGTTGTTAAATCAAACCCAAGAGTTGCTCGAGAAGGGTTTTATTCGACCGAGTGCTTCTCCATGGGGCGCTCCGGTTTTATTCGTAAAGAAGAAGGATGGTAGTATGTGGATGTGCATCGATTATCGGGAGTTAAATAAAGCGACGATCAAGAATCGTTATCCATTACCTCGGATTAACGATTTGTTTGACCAACTCCAAGGTGCAACGTATTTCTCTAAAATCGACCTACGATCCGGCTATCACCAAATGCGGGTCCGTGAGGAAGATATCGAGAAAACGGCTTTTCGAATGCGTTATGGGCATTTTGAGTTTGTGGTAATGCCTTTTGGTCTTACGAATGCACCGGCGGCATTCATGGATCTTATGAACCGAGTGTGCCAACCTATGTTGGAGAAGTCGGTGATTGTGTTCATTGACGACATACTAGTCTACTCGAAAAGTATGAACGAACATGAGCGTCATTTGCGTGAAGTATTGAAGACGTTACGAAAGGAGAAGTTGTATGCTAAGTTCTCCAAATGTGAATTTTGGCTAAGGGAGGTTCAATTCCTTGGCCACATTGTGAACAAAGACGGTATTCAAGTAGATCCGGGGAAGATAGAGACGGTGAAGAGTTGGGAACGACCGACTACGCCTACGGAAATCCGAAGTTTTCTCGGATTGGCCGGTTATTATCGTCGGTTTATCCAAGACTTTTCTAAGATCGCTTCTTCGTTGACGAAATTGACGAGGAAGAACGCGAGATTTACTTGGGAGAACGAGCAAGAAATTGCCTTTCAATTGCTAAAAGAGAAATTGTGTCAAGCTCCGGTGTTAGTGTTGTCGGAAGGAGTGGAAGACATGACAGTTTATTGTGATGCTTCGTTAAATGGGCCCGGGTGTGTTCTAATGCAAAGAGGTAAAGTCATCGCTTATGCCTCTCGACAACTAAAGGAACACTAAACGAGATATCCGACTCATGATCTTGAGTTGGCGGCGGTTATGCATGCGTTGAAAATTTGGCGCCATTACTTGTATGGTTTCAAGAGTACGATTTATTTGGATCATAAGAGTTTGAAACACCTCTTCAATCAACGAGATTTGAATTATCGCCAACGTAGGTGGATGGATGTGGTGAAAGATTATGATTGTGAGATACTTTATCAGCCGGGCAAGGCGAATGTGGTCGCGGATGCGTTAAGTCGAAAGAGTCATCACCCGGCGTTACGATTGGGATTGTTACGTATGATTATTACTAACGATTTTCTTGAAAAACTTGGTGTGATTCAAATAGAGGCTTACGTTCACAACAAGCATGCGGAACGAATCATGGGGCAATCGGAGTTCATTACTATGGGCTCGCATGGTTTGTTGTCTTTTCAAGGAAGAGTGTGGGTGCTTAAGATGGGTGATTATCGACAAGTGCTATTTAATGAAGCACATAAGTCAAAGTATCCATTCATCTGGGCGCGACGAAAATGTATCTAGATTTAAGAAAAGATTATTGGTGGCCGGGCATGAAACGTGATGTTGTGAGGTATGTTGAGCAATGCGTCACGTGTTTGCAAGTTAAGGTCGAGCACCAAAAGCCGTATGGTAAGTTACAACCGTTGGAAATCCCGAAATGGAAATGGGAGCACATTACCATGGATTTCATCACAAAGTTATCTAAAACAGCGAGAACCCAATTTGATTCGATTTGGGTTATAGTTGATCGATTGACGAAAAGTGCTTTGTTTCTTCCCATTCGGGAAGCGATATCGTCGGAGACCTTGGCTAAGTTTTTTATCAAGGAAGTCATCTATCGACACGGAGTTCCTATATCGATTATTTCGGATCGAGATACTCGTTTTACATCTCGGTTTTGGGAAAAGTTTCGTGAAGATATGGGTACACAATTGAAATTGAGCACGGCGTATCATCCTCAAACGGACGGTCAAACCGAACGTACGAATCAAACTTTGGAGGATATGTTATGGGAGTGTATTATTGATTTTGTTGGTAGTTGAGACGAGCACTTACCTTTGGTGGAATTCTCGTACAATAATAGTTATCATACTAGTATCGGGATGCCACCTTACGAGATGCTTTATGGACGGAGGTGCCGAACTCCGATTTGTTGCGGTGAAATTGGTCAAAGAGAGATCGGGAGTACCGATTTGGTTTTGGAGACGAATAACAAGATTGATATTATTCGAGATCACTTGAGGAAGGCTCAAGATAGACAAAAGTCGTATGCCGATAAACGTCAACGAACGATCGAATTTCAAGAAGGTGACATGGTGATGCTTAAGGTTTCTCCATGGAAAGGTATTATTCGATTTTGAAAACGGGAAAGTTAACTCCTCGGTTTATTGGGCCATTTAAGGTTTTAGCTCGTGTTGGTGAAGTCGCGTATCGTTTGGAATTACCCGAAGAGCTTGCGGGGATTCATAATACTTTCCATGTCTCCCATCTCCGTAAGTGTCTTGCGGATGATTCATCTTGGGTACCATTAGACGAGATTGAGCTAAACAATAAGTTAGAGTATATTGAGGAACCGATTGCCATACTCGATGAGAAGGTCAAAAGGTTGAGACATAAAGAGGTTAGGACTTTTAAAGTCCAATGGCGTCGTAGTAAAGGTTCCGAGTTTACTTGGGAGCCCAAAGAGTTCGTGTTGGTTTATCTTCCTTCTTGTCATGCGGCTTGGATCACGAGGACGCGCTCCGATTCAAGTGGGGGAGAGTTGTAAGACCCGTTTATTTGTTGTGTACATAAGTGTAATTAAGATATTTGAAGTGGGGTTTTTGTTGTACATCTTAAAAAGGGGACAGATTCTGATCTGGAGGATCTGCGCGCCGCGCAAGTATAAGGCGCGCTGCGCCAGTAGCTTGTGACAGATTCCCTTCTCTTTTTAAATTAGATATTTTGATGGCTTTTTGGTAATTATACAGGGAGCCCGAATTAAAGGCTCTAGATCAGTTTTAGAGCCTCATTTACTCCATTTTCATCTACCTTATCACTTTCCAATAAATTCTAGAGAGAGAGGAAGTTCTAGAGTGAGAGAGCTCCATTAAAGGAAGAAGGAGGTTGAATCGGGTCTTAGTGCGAGTTCTAAAGTTGTTCATCTAGTCGCTAGCTATGTGGTGATTGTGTTGGTAAGTTATAAAACCCAATTTCTTACTTTAATTGTATTAAGGTTAGGGTTTGGGTTAGTGTTGCACATAAAACCTATTTTGCTAGTGATTTGGGGGTTTAGGGTAAATTTGGGTCATGTAGACTCAAAGATGACTAACTAGTGTTTCCAAAGTATCAATTTATGTTTATGAGCCTAAATTGGTTAGTGAAATTACTAGCACACTTATACATATGTAAATGGGTGTTAAGTGTAGTGACCCGAACTTTTCCATGTTTATATATATATATATATATATATATTAAATGAAATTGTTATTTACATGATTAAGTGTTTCCAACATGTTAAGCAATCAAACATGTTAAGACTTGATTAATTGAAATAGGTTTCATATAGACAATTGACCACCCAAGTTGACCGGCGATTCACGAACGTTAAAACTTGTAAAAACTATATGATGACATATATATGGATATATATATATATTTAACATGATATTATGATAAGTAAACATATCATTAAGTATATTAACAATGAACTACATATGTAAAAACAAGACTACTAACTTAATGATTTTGAAACGAGACATATATGTAACGATTATCGTTGTAACGACATTTAATGTATATATATATCATATTAAGATATATTAATACATCATGATATCATGATAATGTAATAATTTAACATCTCATTTGGTTTAATAAACAATCGGTTAACAACATTTAACAAGATCGTTAACCTAAAGGTTTCAAAACAACACTTACATGTAACGACTAACGGTGACTTAACGACTCAGTTAAAATGTATATACATGTAGTGTTTTAATATGTATTCATACACTTTTGAAAGACTTCAAGACACTTATCAAATACTTCTACTTAACAAAAATGCTTACAATTACATCCTCGTTCAGTTTCATCAACAATTCTACTCGTATGCACCCGTATTCGTACTCGTACAATACACAGCTTTTAGATGTATGTACTATTGGTATATACACTATAATGATTAGCTCTAAGCAGCCCATGTTAGTCACCTAACACATGTGGGAACCATCATTTGGCAACTAGCATGAAATATCTCATAAAATTACAAAAATATGAGTAATCATTCATGACTTATTTACATGAAAATAAAATTTCATATCCTTTATATCTAATCCATACACCAACGACCAAAAATACCTACAAAAACTTTCATTCTTCAATTTTCTTCATCTAATTGATCTCTCTCAAGTTCTATCTTCAAGTTCTAAGTGTTCTTCATAAATTCTACAAGTTCTAGTTTCATAAAATCAAGAATACTTCCAAGTTTGCTAGCTTACTTCCAATCTTGTAGAGTGATCATCCAACCTCAAGAAATCTTTCTTATTTACAGTAAGATATCTTTCTAATACAAGGTAATACTCATATTAAAACTTTTATTCAATTTCTATAACTATAACAATCTTATTTCGAGTGGAAATCTTACTTGAACTTGTTTTCGTGTCATGGTTCTGCTTCAAGAACTTTCAAGCCATCCAAGGATCCTTTGAAGCTAGATCCATTTTTCTTATTTCCAGTAGCTTTATCCAGAAAACTTGAGGTAGTAATGATGTTCATAACATCATTCAATTCATACATATAAAGATATCTTATTCGAAGGTTTAAACTTGTAATCACTAGAACATAGTTTAGTTAATTCTGAACTTGTTCGCAAACAAAAGTTAATCCTTCTAACTTGACTTTTAAAATCAACTAAACACATGTTCTATATCTATATTATATGCTAACTTAATGATTTAAAACCTGGAAACACGAAGAACACTGTAAAACCGGACATACGCCGTCGTAGTAACACCGCGGTCTGTTTTGGGTTAGTTAATTAAAAACTATGATAAACTTTGATTTAAAAGTTGTTCTTCTGGGAAAATGATTTTTCTTATGAACATGAAACTATATCCAAAAATCATGATTAAACTCAAAGTGGAAGTATGTTTTCTAAAATCGTCATCTAGACGTCGTTCTTTCGACTGAAATGACTACCTTTAAAAAAACGACTTGTAACTTATATTTCTGACTATAAACCTATACTTTTTCTGTTTAGATTCATAAAATATAGTTCAATATGAAACCATAGCAATTTGATTCACTCAAAATGGATTTAAAATGAAGAAGTTATGGGTAAAACAAGATTGGATAATTTTTCTTGTTGTAGCAACGTGAAAATTGGTAACAAATCTATATTAATTATATCCTAGCTAACTTATATTATATTATACATGTATTCTAATATATTATATAATCTTGGGATACCATAGACACGTATGCAAATGTTTTGACATATCATATCGACCCATGTGTATATATTATTTGGAACAACCATAGACACTCTATATGCAGTAATGTGGGAGTTAGCTATACAGGGTTGAGGTTGATTCCAAAAATATATATACTTTGAGTTGTGATCTAGCCTGAGACGTGTATACACTGGGTAGTGGATTGATTCAAGATAATATATATCAATTTTTTTCTGTACATCTAACGTTGGACAACTAGTTGTAGTTTACTAACGAGGACAGCTGACTTAATAAACTTAAAACATCAAAATGTATTAAAAGTGTTGTAAATATATTTTGAATATACTTTGATATATATGTACATATTTGTTATAGGTTCATGAATCGACCAGTGGCCAAGTCTTACTTCCCGACGAAGTAAAAATCTGTGAAAGTGAGTCTTAGTCCCACTTTTAAAATCTAATATTTTTAGGATGAGAATACATGCAGGTTTTATAAATGATTTACAAAATAGACACAAGTACGTGAAACTACATTCTATGGTTGAATTATCGAAATCGAATATGCCCCTTTTTATTAAGTCTGGTAATCTAAGAATTAGGGAACAGACACCCTAATTGACGCGAATCCTAAAGATAGATCTATTGGGCCTAACAAACCTCATCCAAAGTACCGGATGCTTTAGTACTTCGAAATTTATATCATATCCGAAGGGTGTCCCGGAATGATGGGGATATTCTTATATATGCATCTTGTTAATGTCGGTTACCAGGTGTTCACCATATGAATGATTTTTATCTCTATGTATGGGATGCGTATTGAAATATTAAATCTTGTGGTCTATTGTTACGATTTGATATATATATAGGATAAACCTATAACTCACCAACATTTTTGTTGATGTTTAAAGCATGTTTATTCTCAGGTGAATACTAAGAGCTTCCGCTGTTGCATACTAAAATAAGGACAAGATTTGGAGTCCATGTTTGTATGATATTGTGTAAAAACTGCATTTAAGAAACATATGTCGATGTAATATATTTCTATTGTAAACCATTATGTAATGGTCGTGTGTAAACAATATATTTTAGATTATCATTATTTGATAATCTACGTAATGCTTTTGAAACCTTTATTGATAAAATAAAGGTTATGGTTGTTTTAAAAATGAATGCGGTCTTTGAAAAATGTCTCATATAGAGGTCAAAACCTCGCAACGAAATCAATTAATATGGAACGTTTATAATCAATATGAACGGGACATTTCAGTTGGTATCAGAGCGTTGGTCTTAGAGAACCAGAATTTTGCATTAGTGTGTCTTATTGAGTTTGTTAGGATGCATTAGTGAGTCTGGACTTCGACCGTGTTTACTTGAAAAATGATTGCTTAACAAATTTTGTTGGAAACTATATATTTTTAACATGTGAATATTATGTGATATATTAATCTCTTTACGTGTTTGATATTATGTGATAGATGTCTACCTCTAGAACAAGTCCCATTGAGTCACCTAATAATAATGAAGAGTCAAATGTAAATTGGAATGATTCGTGGACTGATTCACAAGTTCCCGAAAAGGAACCGGAAGAAGAGTCGGAACCGGAAGAAGAATCGGAACCGGAAGAAGAAATAGAACCAGTGGGGGAAATAATAAAACGGTTAAGTAGAAGAAAATCCTCAACCAACTGACCAAAGTTAATTATGGTCAATAGTGTTTCCGCCAAGGAAGCAAAGTATTGGGAGGATTACCAATTCTCCGATGAATCGGATCCCGACAAGGATTCCGATGATGTTATAGAAATTACCCCAACACAATTTAATAAGGCAAAAGAGAACAATAAGGGAAAGGGCATAAAAATAGAGAAATTTGATTCCAAACCCGATGAACTTTATATGTATCGTCAACACCCGTATTTCTTAAGTTGTGACAATAACCCGGGAACCTCTAAACCACCAGGTATTTCTAAACCAATGTGGAAAACGACAGCTCGTATTAGGGGAACATCATATATCCCTAGAAACTTGGCAAAATGAACCAAAACCGAAGAAGAAGAAACGAGCGAGTTGGAATAAGATAGTTGTATTCGTGTGGTGTAATATATGTAATATAGTGTACTTATGCTTTATGATATATGTAAAAATTTCTTGTATTAATAAGTATTTTTTTATGAATCTAACTCTTGTCTATTTTACAGTATAAAAATACAAAATGGATAGACTACCCAATATTTTAAGAGACCCACCCGGAGACATGATTGATGAAATCTTGTCTAGAGTCGGTTAGAATTCCTCGGCACAACTATTTAAGGCGAGATCAGTTTGTAAGACATTCGAAGAACGTTCCAAGAATGCTTGGTTTATAAAAGGCTTTCGTTCGAAAGATGGGGGATATCACATTGGGAAATCCATAAGTTACGATGTGTTTAATTTGACGCATATATTGCGGGGAACCCAAATGCTATTTTACGCAATGGGTTAAGAAATTATTTTGACTCAATATATCTGAATATAGGACTTCGTGATTTAGAAAAAGCGGCTAACATGCAACATAAAGAAGCATGTTATGCTTACGGGTTAATAATGTTCGCTTCTCACTAAAGTGAGAACAAGAACATCAGGCTACAACTATTAAACAAAACATTCCCACAAGTGACGGAGTCGGTAATTGGGGTAAGAAATGATGTTTTTCGATTGTTACGGGACTGTTGGACATTACGTAACCCTCGTCCCTTTGACGACGTTACAACACGCTGTCTTATCAATGGCCATAACGGTTATGTTCCACAAGACTAAGGATGGGAAGTAGTCCTAGTAAAACCAGAATGCATGACTTGTTTCTGGACGTATGAATTACGTGTCTTTATTGCCTTTGCTGATAGACTTGTGTACTAGCTTGAATTATCTTCACAACTATCTTGTATCAAAGTTATTGTGTGCTATATTTCATGCTATATGTAAAATAAGTGGTATTGTAAGTTTGTAAAATATTGTGTAAAAGTTTGAACGCGAAATATTATTATAATCAGTTTTTCATATAGAATTGTAGTAGTTGAATTGTATATTAGCTACTAAGTATGAACTTAACGGGTAGGTACTACCCGAATTTAAACTTATAAAATGCTAATATGAAGAAAAAGCTTTTATAAATGAGTTCGTATTATGTTACGAGATACTATTGACTACTCTTAATATTCTGTATGATTAACTTATTTCATTTGACTATTTGAATGAAATGGCACCGACTACTCGACAAACCATGAATATGAGCGAAGAGGAATTTCGTACCTTTCTTGCTGCAAACATAGCCACAGTACAGGCTGCGCTACATACCAACAATAACTCCGAATCTAGCAATGCAGCTAACGGCGCAAGAAATCGTGTAGGATGCACCTACAAAGAATTCACTGCCTGCAAACCTTTGGAATTTGATGGAACCGAAGGACCGATCGGATTGAAATGATGGACCGAGAATGTCGAATCGGTGTTTGCCATAAGTAAGTGTACTGAAGAGGAAAAAGTGAAGTACGCTACGCATACCTTCACAGGTACTGCGTTAACATGGTGGAATACCTATCTAGAGCAAGTGGGACAAGATGATGCTTACGCACTACCATGGTCAGCATTCAAGCACTTGATGAATGAGAAGTACCGTCCCAGAACTGAGGTCAATAAGCTCAAGACAGAACTTAGAGGGTTACGAACCCAAGGATTTGATATTACCACGTACGAAAGACTATTCACAGAATTGTGCCTATTGTGTCCGAGAGCGTTCGAAGATGAGGAAGAGAAGATCGACGCGTTTGTGAAAGGATTACCGTAAAGAATCCAAGAAGATATAATTTCATACGAGCCCGCCTCCATACAACAGGCATGTAGAATGACTCACAAACTAGTGAACCAGATTGAGGAAAGAATTAAAGAACAGGCGGCTGAAGAGGCCAATGTGAAGCAAATCAAAAGAAAGTGGGAGGAAAATGGTGATAAGAATCACCAATACAACAACAACAGCAATTACAACAATAATCGCAACAACTATCCCAGCAATCGCAACATCAATCGCAACTACAGCAAACGGCCCAACAACAACAACAACAACAACAACTACTACTACAACAATCATCCCAACAACAATAACAACCACAACAACAACAACAATCAGAAGCAGCGATGCCAAAGGTGTGAAAAGTATCACTCGGGGTTATGCACCAAATTTTGTAACAAGTGTGAAAGCAATGGTCATAGCGCTGCGAAGTGTGAGGTCTACGGACTAGGGGTTAACAGAACGAAAGGAACAAATGGTGTCGGAACGAGTAATGGCGGAGCAAGTAGTGTCGGAGCAAGTTATGCCAATGTAGTTTGTTATAAATGTGGAAAACCGGGCCACATTATTAGAAATTGCCCGAACCAGGAGAACACGAATGGACAAGGCCGCGGAAGAGTTTTCAATATTAATGCGGCAGAGGCACAGGAAGACCCGGAGCTTATTACGGGTACGTTTCTTATTGACAATAAATTTGCTTACGTTTTATTTAATTCGGGTGCAGATAGAAGCTATATGAGTAGAGATTTTTGTGCTAAATTGAGTTTTCCATTGATGCCGTTGGATAGTAAATTTTTACTAGAATTAGCAAACGGTAAATTAATTTCAGCAGATTATATATGCCGGAATCGAGAAAATAAACTGGGTAGCGAAATATTTAAGATTGATTTGATACCAGTAGAGTTAGGGAGTTTTGATGTAATAGTTGGCATGGACTGGCTGAAGAAGGTGAAAGCAGAGATCGTATGTTATAAAAATGCAATTCGCATTGTACGAGAAGAAGGAGAACCCTTAATGGTGTACGGAGAAAAGGGCAACACGAAGCTACATCTTATTAGTAATTTGAAGGCACAAAAACTAATAAGAAAAGGTTGCTATGCTATTCTAGCACACGTCGGGAAAGTTCAAACTGAAGAAAAGAGCATCAATGATGTTACCGTCGCAAAAGAATTTCCTGATGTATTTCCGAAAGAATTACCGGGACTACCTCCACATCGATCTGTTGAATTTCAAATAGATCTTGTACCAGGAGCTGCACCAATAGCTCATGCTCCTTATAGACTCGCACCTAGGGAGATGAAAGAACTGCAAAGCCAACTGCAAGAACTATTAGAACGTGGTTTCATTCGACCAAGCACATCACCATGGGGAGCTCCTGTTTTGTTTGTCAAAAAGAAGGATGGTACATTTAGGTTGTGTATTGACTACAGAGAGTTGAACAAACTTACCATCAAAAACTGTTATCCACTGCCGAGAATTGACGACTTATTTGATCAACTACAAGGCTCGTCGGTTTATTCGAAGATCGATTTACATTCTGGATATCATCAAATGCGAGTAAAGGAGGATGATATTCCAAAAACTGCTTTTAGGACGCGTTATGGTCATTACGAGTTTATGGTTATGCCGTTTGGATTGACTAATGCATCAGCTGTGTTCATGGACCTTATGAACCGAGTGTGTGGGCCATATCTTGACAAGTTTGTAATTGTTTTCATCGATGACATACTTATTTACTCAAAGAATGATCAAGAGCACGAAGAACATTTGAGAAAAATGCTAGAAGTATTGAGGAAAGAAAAATTGTATGCTAAGTTTTCAAAGTGTGCATTTTGGTTGGAAGAAGTTCAATTCCTCGGTCACATAGAGAACAAAGAAGGTATCCAGGTGGACCCGGCAAAGATCAAAACCGTTGAAAAGTGGGAACCCCAAAAACTCCGAAGCATATACGTCAATTTTTAGGATTGGCTGGTTACTACAGAAGATTCATCCAAGATTTCCCCAAAATAGCAAAACTCTTAGCTGCATTAACGCATAAAGGGAATAAATTTGAATGGAAGGATGAACAAGAGAAGGCGTTTCAATTATTGAAGAAAAAGCTAACTACGGCACCTATATTGTCATTTCCTGAAGGGAATGATGATTTTGTGATTTATTGTGACACATCAAAGCAAGGTCTCGGTTGTGTATTAATGCAACGAACGAAGGTGATTGCTTATGCATCTAGACAATTAAAGATTCACGAACAAAATTATACGACACATGATTTGGAATTAGGCGCGGTTGTTTTTGCATTAAAGACTTGGAGGCACTACTTATATGGGGTCAAAAGTATTATATATACCGACCACAAAAATCTTCAACACATATTTAATCAGAAACAACTGAATATGAGGCAGCGTAGGTGGATTGAATTCTTGAATGATTACGACTTTGAGATTTGTTACCACCCAGGGAAGGCAAATGTGGTAGCCGACGCCTTGAGCAGAAAGGACAGAGAACCCATTCGAGTAAAATCTATGAATATAATGATTCACACTAACCTTACTACTCAAATAAATGAGGCGTAACAAGGAGTTTTAAAAGAGGGAAATTTAAAGGATGAAATACCCAAAGGATCGGAGAAGCATCTTAATATTCGGGAAGACGGAACCCGGTATAGGGCTGAAAGAATTTGGGTACCAAAATTTGGAGATATGAGAGAAATGGTACTTAGAGAAGCTCATAAAACCAGATACTCAATACATCCTGGAACGGGGAAGATGTACAAGGATCTTAAGAAACATTTTTGGTGGCCAGGTATGAAAGCCGATATTGCTAAATATGTAGGAGAATGTTTGACGTGTTCTAAGGTCAAAGTTGAACATCAGAAACCATCAGGTCTACTACAACAACCTGAAATCCCAGAATGGAAATGGGAAAACATTACCATGGATTTCATCACTAAATTGCCAAGGACTGCAAGTGGTTTTGATACTATTTGGGTAATAGTTGATCGTCTCACCAAATCAGCACACTTTCTGCCAATAAGAGAAGATGACAAGATGGAAAAGTTAGCACGACTGTATTTGAAGGAAGTCGTCTCCAGACATGGAATACCAATCTCTATTATCTCTGATAGGGATGGCAGATTTATTTCAAGATTCTGGCAGACATTACAGCAAGCATTAGGAACTCGTCTAGACATGAGTACTGCCTATCATCCACAAACTGATGGGCAGAGCGAAAGGACGATACAAACGCTTGAAGACATGCTACGAGCATGTGTTATTGATTTCGGAAACAGTTGGGATCGACATCTACCGTTAGCAAAATTTTCCTACAACAACAGCTATCATTCAAGCATTGAGATGGCGCCGTTTGAAGCACTTTTTGGTAGAAAGTGCAGGTCTCCGATTTGTTGGAGTGAAGTGGGGGATAGACAGATTACGGGTCCGGAGATAATACAAGAAACTACCGAGAAGATCATCCAAATTCAACAACGGTTGAAAACCGTCCAAAGTCGACAAAAGAGCTATGCCGACATTAAAAGAAAAGATATAGAATTTGAAATTGGAGAGATGGTCATGCTTAAGGTTGCACCTTGGAAAGGTGTTGTTCGATTTGGTAAACGAGGGAAATTAAATCCAAGGTATATTGGACCATTCAAGATTATTGATCGTGTCGGACTAGTAGCTTACCGACTTGAGTTACCTCAACAACCCGCGGCTGTACATAAGACTTTTCACATCTTGAATCTGAAGAAATGTTTTTCTAAAGAAGATCTCACTATTCTGTTAGATGAAATCCAAATCAACGAAAAACTTCAATTCATCGAAGAACCCGTCGAAATAATGGATCATGATGTTAAAAGACTTAAGCAAAACAAGATACCAATTGTTAAGGTTCAATGGAATAATCGTAGAGGACCCGAGTTCACCTGGGAACGAGAAGATCAGATGAAGAAGAAATACCCGCATTTATTTCCATAAGATACGTCAACACCTCCAACTGCTTAAAATTTCGGGACGAAATTTATTTAACGGGTAGGTACTGTAGTGACCCGAACTTTTCCATGTTTATATATATATTAAATGAAATTGTTATTTACATGATTAAGTGTTTCCAAAATGTTAAGCAATCAAACTTGTTAAGACTTGATTAATTGAAATAGGTTTCATATAGACAATTGACCACCCAAGTTGACCGGCAATTCACGAACGTTAAAACTTGTAAAAACTATATGATGAAATATATATGAATATATATATATATATATATATATATATATATATATATATATATATATATATAGTTAACATGATATTATGATAAGTAAACATATCATTATGTATATTAACAATGAACTACATATGTAAAAACAAGACAACTAACTTAATGATTTTGAAACGAGACATATATGTAACGATTATCGTAGTAACGACATTTAATGTATATATATCATATTAAGATATATTAATACATCATGATATCATGATAATGTAATAATTTAACATCTCATTTGATTTAATAAATAATGGGTTAACAACATTTAACAAGATCGTTAACCTAAAGGTTTCAAAACAACACTTACATGTAACGACTAACGATGACTTAACGACTCAGTTAAAATGTATATACATGTAGTGTTTTAATATGTATTCATACACTTTTGAAAGACTTCAAGACACTTATCAAAATACTTCTACTTAACAAAAATGCTTAAAATTACATCCTCGTTCAGTTTCATCAACAATTCTACTCGTATGCACCCGTATTCGTACTCGTACAATACACAGCTTTTAGATGTATGTACTATTGGTATATACAGTCCAATGATCAGCTCTTAGCAGCCCATGTGAGTCACCTAACACATGTGGGAACCATCATTTGGCAACTAACATGAAATATCTCATAAAATTACAAAAATATGAGTAATCATTCATGACTTATTTACATGAAAACAAAATTTCATATCCTTTATATCTAATCCATACACCAATGACCAAAAACACCTACAAACACTTTCATTCTTCAATTTTCTTCATCTAGTTGATCTCTCTCAAGTTCTATCTTCAAGTTCTAAGTGTTCTTCATAAATTCTACAAGTTCTAGTTTCATAAAATCAAGAATACTTCCAAGTTTGCTAGCTTACTTCCAATCTTGTAGAGTGATCATCCAACCTCAAGAAATCTTTCTTATTTACAGTAAGATATCTTTCTAATACAAGTTAATACTCATATTCAAACTTTGATTCAATTTCTATAACTATAACGATCTTATTTCGAGTGGAAATCTTACTTGAACTTGTTTTCGTGTCATGATTCTGCTTCAAAAACTTTCAAGCCATCCAAGGATCCTTTGAAGCTAGATCCATTTTTCTCATTTCCAGTAGCTTTATCCAGAAAACTTGAGGTAGTAATGATGTTCATAACATCATTCGATTCATACATATAAAGATATCTTATTCGAAGGTTTAAACTTGTAATCACTAGAACATAGTTTAGTTAATTCTAAACTTGTTCACGAACAAAAGTTAATCCTTCTAACTTGACTTTTAAAATTAACTAAACACATTTTCTATATCTATATGATATGCTAACTTAATTATTAAAAACCTGGAAACACGAAGAACACTGTAAAACCGGACATACGCCGTCGTAGTAACACCGCGGGCTGTTTTGGGTTAGTTAATTAAAAACTATGATAAACTTTGATTTAAAAGTTGTTCTTCTGGGAAAATGATTTTTCTTATGAACATGAAATGACTACCTTTACAAAAACGACTTGTAACTTATATTTCGACTGAAATGACTACCTTTACATGAAATGGTCATTTAGACGTCGTTCTTTCGACTGAAATGACTACCTTTACAAAAATGACTTGTAACTTATATTTCCGACTATAAACCTATACTTTTTCTGTTTAGATTCATAAAAAAGAGTTCAATATAAAACCATAGCAATTTGATTCACTCAAAACGGATTTAAAATGAAGAAGTTATGGGTAAAATAAGATTGGATAATTTTTCTTGTTGTAGCAACGTAAAAATTGGTAACAAATCTATATTAATCATATCCTAGCTAACTTATATTGTATTATACATGTAATCTAATATATTATGTAATCTTGGGATACCATTGACACTTATGCAAATGTTTTGACATATCATATAGGCCCATGTGTATATATTATTTGGAACAACCATAGACACTCTATATGCAGTAATGTGGGAGTTAGCTATACAGGGTTGAGGTTGATTCCAAAAATATATATACTGTGAGTTGTGATCTAGCCTGAGACGTGTATACACTGGGTCGTGGATTGATTCAAGATAATATATATCAATTTTTTTCAATACATCTAACGTTGGACAACTAGTTGTAGGTTACTAACGAGGACAGCTGACTTAATAAACTTAAAACATCAAAATGTATTAAAAGTGTTGTAAATATATTTTGAATATACTTTGATATATATGTACATATTTGTTATAGGTTCGTGAATCAACAAGTGGCCAAGCGTTACTTCCCGACGAAGTAAAAATCTGTGAAAGTGAGTTATAGTCCCACTTTTAAAATCTAATATTTTTGGGATGAGAATACATGCAGGTTTTATAAATGATTTACAAAATAGACACAAGTACGTGAAACTACATTCTATGGTTGAATTATCAAAATCGAATATGCCCCTTTTTATTAGGTCTGGTAATCTAAGAATTAGGGAACAGACACCCTAATTGACGCGAATCCTAAAGATAGATCTATTTGGCCTAACATGTGACAACCCGGAAATTTCCGACCAAATTTAAACTTTAATATTTATATGTTTCCGACACGATAAGCAATATTTGTTAAGTTAAATTTCAAGAATTTTAAACTATGTTCATACATTCATTCAACCTCGACCAAGTTCCAACGATTCACGAACCATTAAACGAATATGATTATATATGTATATGTGTATATATATTATAACTTGAAACGTAAACAAAATATTAGATTAAATACTTTATATGATTGTATTCGTTTCAAAATGTTTATCAATGGAATTAGAAGATAAGATCAAATGATTGAATTATCAGATATATTGAATTATGATTACAAGTCTCTGTTGAAAGGCCCACGTTGATTTGAGAAATCTTTCCATTTTAACAATATTCGGAAAATGGTAAAGTGATTTATAAATAAGAACAAATTGTCAATCATTGAGGACTAGACAAAGGATAGTGGAAGATTGAATCTCATAAAGACTCGATTGATCTATTTAGTTTCAAACGTACAAAAACATTTTCAGTTTAAAGAGAACTTTATTATTAAAACGTATATAACTTTTATAAATATCTAGAACCACTTTTGACAACTCATTACTTAACTAGTATGATAAAGATAACGATATTTATATTTTATTTTATTAAATATATATAACGATTTAAATTAATATTATATATATTTATAAGCGTATTATACGTACATAGTTTTATACTTTTACTATACTTAAACTTTACCTTTACTTTATTTTTACTTTACTTTAACTTTAATAATTCCCTTTAATAATTCATACTTTAATAATTCACTTTAATAATTCATACTTTAATAATTCACTTTAATAATTCATACTTTAATAATTTACTTTAAAAATTCATACTTTAATAATTCACTTTAATAATTCATACTTTAATAATTCACTTTAATAATTCAAAAATCTATTATAAATATAATTTAATAGGTTTCATTATTTCATAGAAACTTGAAAATATTTTTCTCTAAACTCTCTCAATCGATTTACATATATATATTTACTCCGTATTATTTCAAGATATTATTAGTATACATAAAATATTACGACGGAGTGCTGTCCGAGTGATTTTGAAATTGTTTTTCGAGTAGGATAGGACTAAAGAAATTATGGGTTATAGCTATGGAGGTGATTGAGTATGGTTCATGGGTATGCTCGTGAGGTCAATATAGTGTTTATCATTTCCTTTGCGTCTACGTACCTTTCCTGCAATATTGAATCTCAATATTGATACGTGAGTACTCATAATTTAACTTTTACATACTAATAGTGTATCCCTGACTAGTGCTTGAGTATTTAGGATTATGCATGCTTGTACTTTTGATATTGCCCTTAGACAGGTTAGGTTGAATCTTGAATTAGTTACACTTGCGGTTGAGATAAGGTATAAGATATGCATGTCCTTGGAAAGCTAGCGAAAAATTAAGAACTTTTCCTTTAGATATCGAATGGTTTCGATGAACGGATTAGAAGTTATAATCAATTGAATTTTCGATATTTTTATTAAAAATGATTATTATTATCGTCGTTTTTATCGTCATTCTAGTTTTATCTTATTATTATCATTATTATTATCTTTGTCAATAAAAGGGATTTATCATTAAAAATTGTTATTTTTTTTATTATTACTATCGTTATTATCGTTAAAGTATAATTAGTATTATTATTATTATTATCCAATTATTATTATTATTATTATTATTATTATTATTATTATTATTATTATTATTATTATTATTATTATTATTATTATTATCATTATTAATATATATATTATTATTAAAAAATGGTTATTGTTATTGTTATTATTATTATTACTATATTATCATTAAGATAATTATTAGTATTATCGTTAATAATGTTATAGTAACTATCATTATTAATATTAGTGTAATTAAAACAAATATTTGTAACACCTAATTATTTTGATTACTATTATTATCATTATTATGAACACGATATAAAAGACGATTAAAAGCTATTAAACGAAACGATTAGGAAATAATGAGTAAGAGTATCATGATGAAATTAAAATATTATAAGATATTGATTTAGATAAAATTATCGTTCTTATTATTTTTATCATTACTATTATTATTAAAAGTAACGTTAGTATTAAAACTATCATTTTAACAAAAATTATCATTTTAATAGAAATGTCATTGTTACTATAAAATATCATTATTATTATTATTTTAAATAGAATTATTATTTTAAAGATAATATTAAAAATTATCGTAAATATTAAAGTTATCATAATTAGAATTATCGTTTTATCATAATGTCATCTTAGTAATTATAAATATTGATATTTTTATAATAATTATTATTATTACTAAATAATACAACTTTTACTTACTTTCATTATAGATATTATTTTATCAAATAAATATGTGATATAAACATATTTTACTACGTGTAATAACTTACTTTAATAATACCTATCATATTATCTTTATAATATTAAATGAACTCTATAAATTTTATTACTTAATATATATAAAAGTATATTTTATTATATAAATTTAATATAAAATTTTATTTATTAATAAATAAATTATATTATTTACTCTAATAAATCTTTTAAAAATATTTAAAAATATAAAACGATGATATTTAAACTATATATTAATAATGTATAGATTTTTGGAAATTATTTTGAGTCAAATTTACTTTTGTTGACTTTTGCATATTAGTCTCGAGCATTAGGATTGTGGTACACTATGACTTGACCTAATTTGTTAGAAAAATATTGACCAACACATAAATATATATAATTAATTTAGGTTCGTGAATCCGAGGCCAACCTTGCACTTGTTCAATGACGTTATATGTATTTTTACTACGAAATATAGTATGGTGAGTTTCATTTGCCTTTTTACCCTTTATATTTTTGGGACTGAGAATACATGCATTTTTATAAATGTTTGACGAAATAGACACAAGTAATTGAAACTACATTCTATGGTTGAATTATCGAAATCGAATATGCCCCTTTTTATTAAAGTCTGGTAATCTAAGAATTAGGGAACAGACACCCTAATTGACGCGAATCCTAAAGATAGATCTATTGGGCCTAACAAACCCCATCCAAAGTACCGGATGCTTTAGTACTTCGAAATTTATATCATGTCCGAAGGAGGATCCCGGAATGATAGGGGATATTCTTATATGTATCTAGTTAATGTTGGTTACCAGGTGTTCACCATATGAATGATTATTTTTGTCTCTATGCATGGGACGTATATTTATGAGAACTGGAAATGAAATTCTTGTGGTCTATTAAAATGATGGAAATAAATGATTATGATAAACTAATGAACTCACCAACCTTTTGGTTGACACTTTAAAGAATGTTTATTCTCAGGTGTTAAAGAAATCTTCCGCTATGCATTTGCTCATTTTAAAGATATTACTTGGAGTCTTTCATAGCATATTTCGAAGAACGTTGCATTCGAGTCATTGAGTTCATCAAAGATTATTATTAAATCAATTTATAGTTGGATAGTGGATATTATGAAATGGTATGCATGCCTCTCAATTTTCAATGTAAAGAAAGTTTGTTTTTTAAAAACGAATGCAATATTTGTAAAATGTATCATATAGAGGTCAAATACCTCGCAATGTAATCAACTATTGTGAATCGTTTATAATGTATATGAACGGGTCCTTTCAGTTGGTATCAGAGCGGTGGTCTTAGCGAACCAGGCCTGCATTAGTGTGTCTAACTGATAAGTCGATAAGATGCATTAGTGAGTCTGGACTTCGACCGTATCTGCATGTCAAAAGTTTTGCTTATCATTTTGTGTCGAAAATTAACTACTTATCATCCTCAGGAATTTACCTGCTTATCATTTTTAGTCTAAGACACGTCTTGCTGCATTGATTGCATGAATAGTGTATAGACAAAAATTCATATCTTAGCATATCTGCTAAATCATATCTTATCATATCTGTTACTTTAAACTTGGCCTGACATATCCCGCAAAGTCCTCCGTAATCTACGAAATATTTTGATCTATATATATATATATATATATATATATATATATATATATATATATATATATATATATATATATATATATATATATATATATATATATATATATATATTCTATGTAACTAGAATACCATCCGTTAGCCAAAATCATTTCATATCGAAAAAAAAAAAAAAAAAAATATATATATATATATATATATATATATATATATATATATTCTATGTAACTAGAATACCATCCGTTAGCCAAAATCATTTCATATCGAAAAAAAAATCCTTTATCCAATCGTACGAAATGGAATTCGTCATCAGTTCAAGTCACTCAGATTCCGAAATGGAATCCCATTCAAGCTCCGAAAGCAGTGTGACCGGAATAGATCAACCAATCAGTCATCACCTATTCTGGATGAATTGGGAATGGGTTCATAGCCTCCTCAATCATTGGAGACAAGAAGAAGGTGATCCCTTCCATCCACCACATTGCCCTCTTGAAGAAGAACCTGAAGCACTTACCGGCGAACCTGTCCAAAACACCATTTTCTCGCCCATTTCCAGAGTATCTCGTCACGATTATATATTACATCAAATTTTAGATTTTATTTATCCGCTCGTCCGAACCGACAATCACCCCGGTGTAATACAAGAAGTCAACGAGCTTCGCGCTCGGGTAGTGGATTTAGAGAATATGGTGCAGAGATTACAAACACCAGCAGCAGCATCAGCAGCATAACCAGTACCACCATCATCAACGCCAACAGTACCATTACCACCTCCAACCACAACCGCGTCTTAAACCTCGACTTCACAATCTGTCCCACGAGCATCAATGTCATATGCACCATAGATACCAAGGAGTACCAACAACAATAAATGACGAAGTATTAATTCATAACTTCATTGGAGAAACATTCTGCGGCGATTATGTAATCTCTAAAGTCTTAGAGATTATCTAATCTAGCCCTAACCATAAATCAGTTAAGCGAACCAAAATGATAGAAGGAAGTGTAGAAACCCTGACAACAATGGTGTGTGATTAACAAGCTAAACTTGCTTTACCAACAGCATCAACAGTACCGTCAGCATTACCAGCATCGTCAGTACAGTCAACATCCGAATCAACAACACCGATAACATCACAAACTCCGTCAGTTCAAGAATCACTGTGGACATCATTACGAATCAATAACGTGTATATTGTATCAACGAGTTATGAAGAATTAACTCATTCCCTCTGAAGAAATTATATGTATATTATATCTATATATATATATATATCTATATATATATATATATATATATATATATATATATATATATATATATATATATATATATATATATATATATATATATTTTTTTTTTTTTGAAATAAATCTTTCCATGCTAAGCTATTGTGTGTGAATCTTAACTACTCGGTTAATTCATATTACAAATATGCAATAATGTACGTCCTTCGGCCGCAACTTAACCAGCGTTAACTACAATCTCTGTCGCAATTCAACAAATTCCAATTCATAATTAATCAAGTATATATTTGATTTTACACTTTCATCATCGATGTACCCGAAACTTTTCAGATAACATCATTCGTACTTTGCGAAATTCACAAGAATTCCACGAATCGAACATCATACATCAACAAATAACGAAGTATTGATTCATAATTTCAATGTCATTAAAGAAATACTGCGTAAAAGTTATGTACTTTTTAAAGCCTTTAGGGATTATTCAATTCTAGTTTCAACTGTAAATCCAATGAGTTTAATTTAACATTAACTCATTAAATCTATGTTACATCTGAAGAAAATATACATATATATATTTTCATAAAGACTGTAATAAAATTCTTTTGTACAAAATATTAATTGTGAAATTTTTTTTAACGGGTAGGTAATGCCCAAGAGATATATAAATTCACAATTGATATGTTACATTCTTCGAATCTGATTCAGCAAATCATCCATTATACTCCCTACTTTCACAACAATATACATTCTTTTATAGAAATCAAAACAACCATACTCATTCAAAATTTAATTACATATTCTGATTTTGAAATCTCAAAATTCAACTTGAGATATGACCAAAATCATCACTCTTAGATCCTTACATCTTTCACAAGCTATATTTTGACTTCAAAACTATGTTGGAACATCAAATGTATGTTAAAGATTACAATCTGTGTTCAAACCCTTCGAAAATTTCTGAAGACACTTCGAATGATGAGCAATCGAGATGATGATCCAACCACATGTTACCCACAGTTGTGTACCCGAAAAACTCTTGAAACCAAAGTAAAAGTTTAAACAACGTATCCGCGTCAGATTCTTTGGCATTTATTAGCAAAAATAACTTTGCGACTTCTATTCAAAGTAGCCAGTTTTGTCACAGCTCCAGCAAGTCAACTTCGACTTTTCAGTCAAACTAACCTTATTATAACCTTGAGATATACACCATCGTTACCAGGGAACCTTTTACATTCCACCACATTATTAGCAGATGTACCAACAACTTCATTACCCTTTGACTTTAGCCTCTCCAAAAAGTTATTATAATTATTCATTGAAATCCCATCGTTTACTCATTCGCATCTTGTAATGAGAATTGCCATACGAATCATTGGGAATTAGCAATCAGTATTTTGAAATCTCGTAGCATGTCTACACCAACAGTTATATGTGTATATATAACGTCTATCTTCTGGACTTAATTTGAATGTGAAGTTTCTGAAAAACACTCCGAACTACGAATTACTTCTCCGAAAATGGGAAAAATGCTGATGAAGCAGCAAAAACTATAAACGACTTTAAACGATAAAAGCTGGATGATAATGATGAAGTGTGCCAGCAAAGCGCAGAAAAAGAGAAGTTTTGGAACTGGAAAACGGATTGACCAAAGTAGGAAGGAGGCTGTGGACAAATTATAAAGACTGAACCTGACTTCAAAGGATCCAAATGATTCAGTACCTGCTGAAGTCATTAACGAATACCTTGCTCCTGACTCTAAACCCCTGCGGACAATATTCTTCATCATCCTCTGATATTAGAAATTCTAAAATATCATCATATCTTTCATTATAAATATCCTCCATATTTCTGAAGATATTTTCTTAATTTTTCTTATTTGAAATCATTTACCTCTTCGCGCTATCTGTATTACATCATAAAAGAAACTACTTTAGTTTCTAAATTCTAAAACATTCAAGTTTAAAATAGAAATATTTTGAAGTAGTGTTGGGAACTGAAGCATGAATTAGTATAATATAATGACACTTGATCAATGTGATTATATTACAGTAAGTCATGCTGAGTTTCTAAATGGAACGTGATGATTCACAGATCATAACATCATCATGTGCCATGTTATACGACTCTTGTATTCTATTTAACCTCTAATTTATCAAGAAAATATTTCTTGATGATTCGGCCTTTTCCAAGGTATTCTAGTAATTTGACAAGTCAAGATCGTGCCATCACAATTTCCTTCCTAGAACATTAACAATGTTCATTCCGAAATTCATATCTGTGAATTCTGGACCATTACAAGCGGTGCTTAATCGCAAGAAGAAGAAACGAAAGGACAAAACTCAAAAATAGAAATTGGGATATAAATTACAGCAAATAAAAGAGAGCATTAACTGTGAATAATAATGATTATAGAAGACAGAAGCAGAGACTTTGAAATATAAGGGAACATATAAAGCCCAACGACAAACCAAAAATTATAAACCATATATATCGATGTATATAGCAATATAAAGACACGTGAGAACTAGAAATACTATAAACCCAAGAGTATAGTAGAAGTAAATAAATTCTTCCGGCGGTAGATGAAAAAGAAGAATGACCGATATGAAAGTTAGAAGTATATCGAGAATCAGAACTGGATGGAGCATATTGATGAATACTTTAAAATATGAGTTGAGGGGAAAAGAATAGAAGGTGATGAAACATGACTAGGAACTTAGAAATCAACAGATTTAACTCACACAATGGCGGAATAAGTGAATCAAACCCTCTAGTGAATAGGTTAAGTTTTTTTTTATTTATTAATTTAGTCAAACCACAATTAATCAAGTGTGATTAGATCAACAACTAGAGCTATTATTCACCACATGGGTGATTTGGACTGAGAGAGAATCGGAGGAGCTCACTAGATCTGAGCATGTGTAACAAATGAGAGGCTTAACCTAAAATGAAGAACATAAGACTTTATATACCCCTACTGTTGACTCACCCATACGATTCATTCATCACACGTACGAGTTGGCTTCGTCAGCCGTACGGGTGATCACTCACTCTTGTCTTCTCATTTAGGTTGTAATTGTGACTTAGCTCAGCATCAACCGTGCGTATGAGCCTGTCAGCCGTACTAGTGAGGCTTCACTCGTACGTCTGACTAAGTCTAACATATTCAAACATCTAAATCTCATTTCTGCAGTTCCTGTAACCACATACAAACACGGATATGATAATAACGAGCAATCATGGTGGCCTGTAAACTGTTGTACCTGCAATGGACGTGGGTAGACGTCTAGGGACTTGCATAAAATGCATCAACAGAAGGTGTGAGTTGTAAGGAAACGAAGGAGGTGAATTTATAAGAAAATCTCTGACAGAACAATTAAAATGGACGATCGCATTTAAAGCGGATCCTAATTCCCTTGATTACCGGAGAGTCAAATCTTATTAAGAAGATTTTCTTCAAATCCCTTGAAATCTGGGAATCAATCATATCTACGTCAAATGATAAGATGAATCTACACTTACTCATTTCACTCTTCTATGTTAGCTTCATTCGTACTCTTCATATAAATGGATTGTTTATCCAAATTATTCGCTGATGATAAAACTCTAATTTTCAGCCCGTATGCATCATGAAAACATACTTATTATCATTCACGACCTTTCCACTCAAATTTCGGGACGAAATTTCTTTAACGGGTAAGTACTGTGACAACCCGGAAATTTCCGACCAAATTTAAACTTTAATATTTATATGTTTCTGACACGATAAGCAATATTTGTTAAGTTAAATTTCAAGAATTTTAAACTATGTTCATACATTCATTCAACCTCGACCAAGTTCCAACGATTCACGAACCATTAAACGAATATGATTATATATGTATATGTGTATATATATTATAACTTGAAACGTAAACAAAATATTAGATTAAATACTTTATATGATTGTATCTGTTTCAAAATGTTTATCAATGGAATTAGAAGATAAGATCAAATGATTGAATTATCAGATATATTGAATTATGATTACAAGTCTCTGTTGAAAGGCCCACGTTGATTTGAGAAATCTTTCCATTTTAACAATATTCAGAAAATGGTAAAGTGATTTATAAATAAGAACAAATTGTCAATCATTGAGAACTAGACAAAGATAGTGGAAGATTGAATCTCATAAAGACTCGATTGATCTATTTAGTTTCAAACGTACAAAAACATTTTCAGTTTAAAAAGAACTTTATTATTAAAACGTATATAACTTTTATAAATATCTAGAACCACTTTCGACAACTCATTACTTAACTAGTATGATAAAGATAACGATATTTATATTTTATTTTATTAAATATATATAACGATTTAAATTAATATTATATATATTTATAAGCGTATTATACGTACATAGTTTTATACTTTTACTATACTTAAACTTTACCTTTACTTTATTTTTACTTTACTTTAACTTTAATAATTCTCTTTAATAATTCATACTTTAATAATTCACTTTAATAATTCATACTTTAATAATTCAATTTAATAATTCATACTTTAATAATTCACTTTAATAATTCATACTTTAATAATTCACTTTAATAATTCATACTTTAATAATTCACTTTAATAATTCAAAAATCTATTATAAATAGAATTTAATAGGTTTCATTATTTCATAGAAACTTGAAAATATTTTTCTCTAAACTCTCTCAATCGATTTACATATATATATTTACTCCGTATTATTTCAAGATATTATAAGTATACATAAAATATTACGACGGAGTGCTGTCCGAGTAATTTCGAAATTGTTTTTCGAGTAGGATATGACTAAAGAAATTATGGGTTATAGCTATGGAGGTGATTGAGTATGGTTCATGGGTATGCTCGTGAGGTCAATATAGTGTTTATCATTTCCGTTGCATCTACGTACCTTTCCTACAATATTGAATCTCAATATTGATACGTGAGTACTCATAATTTAACTTTTACATACTAATAGTGTATCCCTGACTAGTGCTTGAGTATTTAGGATTATGCATGCTTGTACTTTTGATATTGCCCTTAGACAGGTTAGGTTGAATCTTGAATTAGTTACATTTGCGGTTGAGATAAGGTATAAGATATGCATGTCCTTGGAAAGCTAGCGAAAAATTAAGAACTTTTCCTTTAGATATCGAATGGTTTCGATGAACGGATTAGAAGTTATAATCAATTGAATTTTCGATATTTTTATTAAAAATGATTATTATTATCGTCGTTTTTATCGTCGTTCTAGTTTTATCTTATTATTATCATTATTATTATCTTTATCAATAAAAGGGATTTATCATTAAAAATTGTTATTTTTTTATTATTACTATCGTTATTATCGTTAAAGTATAATTAGTATTATTATTATTATTATTATTATTATTATTATTATTATTATTATTATTATTATTATTATTATTATTATCATTATTAATATATATATCATTATTTAAAAATGGTTATTGTTATTGTTATTATTAATATTACTAAATTAACATTAAGATAATTATTAGTATTATCGTTAATAATGTTATAGTAACTATCATTATTAATATTAGTGTAATTAAAACAAATATTTGTAACACCTAATTATTTTGATTACTATTATTACCATTATTATGAACACGATATAAAAGACGATTAAAAGCTATTAAACGAAACGATTAGGAAATAATGAGTAAGAGTATCATGATGAAATTAAAATATTATAAGATATTGATTTAGATAAAATTATCGTTCTTATTATTTTTATCATTACTATTATTATTAAAAGTAACGTTAGTATTAAAACTATCATTTTAACAAAAATTATCATTTTAATAGAAATGTCATTGTTACTATAAAATATCATTATTATTATTATTTTAAATAGAATTATTATTTTAAAGATAATATTAAAAATTATCGTAAATATTAAAGTTATCATAATTAGAATTATCGTTTTATCATAATGTCATCTTAGTAATTATAAATATTGATATTTTTATAATAATAATTATTATTACAAAATAATACAACTTTTACTTACTTTCATTATAGATATTATTTTATCAAATAAATATGTGATATAAACATATTTTACTACGTGTAATAACTTACTTTAATAATACCTATCATATTATCTTTATGATATTAAATGAACTCTATAAATTTTATTACTTAATATATATAAAAGTATATTTTATTATATAAATTTAATATAAAATTTTATTTATTAATAAATAAATTATATTATTTACTCTAATAAATCTTTTAAAAATATTTAAAAATATAAAACGATGATATTTAAACTATATATTAATAATGTATAGATTTTTGAAAATTATTTTGAGTCAAATTTACTTTTTTTGACTTTTGCATATTAGTCTCGAGCATTAGGATTGTGGTACACTATGACTTGACCTAATTTGTTAGAAAAATATTGACCAACACATAAATATATATAATTAATTTAGGTTCGTGAATCCGAGGCCAACCTTGCACTTGTTCAATGACGTTATATGTATTTTTACTACGAAATACAGTATGGTGAGTTTCATTTGCCTTTTTACCCTTTATATTTTTAGGACTGAGAATACATGCGTTTTTATAAATGTTTAACGAAATAGACACAAGTAATTGAAACTACATTCTATGGTTGAATTATAGAAATCGAATATGCCCCTTTTTATTAAAGTCTGGTAATCTAAGAATTAGGGAACAGACACCCTAATTGACGTGAATCCTAAAGATAGATCTATTGGGCCTAACAAACCCCATCCAAAGTACCGGATGCTTTAGTACTTCGAAATTTATATCATGTCTGAAGGAGGATCCCGGAATGATAGGGGATATTCTTATATGTATCTAGTTAATGTTGGTTACCAGGTGTTCACCATATGAATGATTATTTTTGTCTCTATGCATGGGACGTATATTTATGAGAACTGGAAATGAAATTCTTGTGGTCTATTAAAATGATGGAAATAAATGATTATGATAAACTAATGAACTCACCAACCTTTTGGTTGACACTTTAAAGCATGTTTATTCTCAGGTGTTAAAGAAATCTTCCGCTGTGCATTTGCTCATTTTAAAGATATTACTTGAAGTCTTTCATAGCATATTTCGAAGAACGTTGCATTCGAGTCATTGAGTTCATCAAAGATTATTATTAAATCAATTTATAGTTGGATAGTGGATATTATGAAATGGTATGCATGCCTCTCAATTTTCGATGTAAAGAAAGTTTGTTTTTTAAAAACGAATGCAATGTTTGTAAAATGTATCATATAGAGGTCAAATACCTCGCAATGTAATCAGTTATTGTGAATCGTTTATAATGTATATGAACGGGTCCTTTCATAACAAACCTCATCCAAACTGCCGGATGCTTTAGTACTTCGAAATTTATATCATATCCGAAGGGTGTCCCGGAATGATGGGGATATTCTTATATATGCATCTTGTTAATGTCGGTTACCAGGTGTTCATCATATGAATGATTTTTATCTCTATGTATGGGATGCGTATTGAAATATGAAATCTTGTGGTCTATTGTTACGATTTGATATATATATATATATATATATAGGATAAACCTATAACTCACCAACATTTTTTTTGACGTTTAAAGCATGTTTATTCTCAGGTGAATACTAAGAGCTTCCGCTGTTGCATACTAAAATAAGGACAAGATTTGGAGTCCATGTTTGTATGATATTGTGTAAAAACTGCATTTAAGAAACATATGTCGATGTAATATATTTCTATTGTAAACCATTATGTAATAGTCGTGTGTAAACAGTATATTTTAGATTATCATTATTTGATAATCTACGTAATGCTTTTGAAATCTTTATTGATAAAATAAAGGTTATGGTTGTTTTAAAAATGAATGCAGTCTTTGAAAAACGTCTCAAATAGAGGTGAAAACCTCGCAACGAAATCAATTAATATGGAACGTTTATAATCAATATGAATGGGACATTTCATTAAGTGGGTTAGTGGATGACCCGAAATGGGTGTGTTGACCTTAAATTGGTCAAATGGGTCAAAATGGACCTAAGTTAGTTAATGTTGTTGTGTAATGCATAAACCTTGTGTTGAAATGCGTTTTAAACCTAACTTGGCTAATGATTAGGGTTTTGGGGATGTTAACCTAAATATTAAGGTTAAGGGTGTAAATGGGTCGAAATTGCACCATGGGTCAAGTAACACTAGAGTAGAGTTTTAATTGGTTGACCAACTTGAGTTTGTGATTGATTTATGTATAATGTAATAGGTACGTTACATTGAAGATTTCCGAGCTTGATTATCTTTCACAAGAGATTTTGAGGTGAGTGGAGTAATTATACGTATGTGTATATGATGCGTTTATTTGTAGGTGTTATGGTATGAGCCATCGAGCCGGTAGTGCCATAACATGTGTGCGATAAGATGTGAACCACGAGCCGGTAGCATCGAGTGTGAACCACGAGCCGGTAACACTATAAACTAGATGTGAACCACGAGCCGGTAGCATCGAGTGTGAACCACAAGCCGGTAGCACTATAAAATAAGATGTGAACCACGAGCCGGTAGCATCGATTGTGAATCATGAGCCAGTAGGACTATAAAAGAGTATGACTCAATTGCGTATGGTGTGAACCACGAGCCGGTAGCACCATAGCGTTTATGGTTAACCATATTAAGATTGTCGATTATTTAGCATATTGTTTATATATATATATATATATATATATATATATATATATATATATATATATATATATACATTGTGTTGAGTATATGCTAATGCGATTTTGTGTTAATGTACGACTTGTTAAGTGCTTTGGGTACGATGACATGCTAATTGAGTTACAAGTTCGTATGAGGTATTTGGTGAATGTGATTGCAAATAGATGAGTTATATATATGTATGTGTAATTATTGCATTCACTAAGCTTTGCTTACCCTCTCGTTGTTTTCCTTTTTATAGGTTCAGTTGTGGACAAGGGCAAGGGCATCATCTTAGATTAAAGATCCCGTCGTTGTTAGAGAACGCTTTTGGGATATTAGCTTTTGGAGTTTGACCGAGACTTGGGTAGTTTAATCCCATACACCATGCTCGTAGTGTAGTTTGGTACTTAAACTTTTTGATGGTCGAAACTCATATTTAGTATTAAACTCGTAAAATGGCCGATGTGGGCCCCGCTTTGTAAAACTTATTTTATGTTTGAATAGTGTTAGTTTTACATATTTGAATATGTTGTTAAAAGCGTTTTGTCTAATTATGTCGGGAAGTGGCCAATCTTTTTCGCATTTCAAGGCTTTTTGGACAGACCAGATCGGCGCGCCGCGCGGCCTTCTTGCGCGCCGCGCCATTAGCTGAACAAACAAATTTTTTTTTTTATATTTTCCGCGGGTTCAATGGTGGTCTGGTTTGGGTTGTTACAATTAATATTACATATCACTATATTCTTGTTATTAAAATAATATTAACTAAGCTATATATAAATATATCAACTAATATATAAATATATATTTTTATATAAACCTTAATATAAATTAGTATTATTAATATGTTATAACGAATATTAGTTATATGAAATATATAAATTAAATATATTAAACTTATCTATATAACACATAATATAACTTGTATAATCATTAATATATATATAAACTTATTCAAATAAGATTATATGTTTTAATATATTTATATGAATAATATATGTTCGTGAATCCGAAGCCAACCGTACATTGTTCAATATAGTCATATGTATTTTTACTACAAAATACATTAGGTGAGTTCATTTGATTCCCTTTTACTCTTTACATTTTTGGGACTGAGAATACATGCGCCATTTTACAACTGCTTTATTAAATGCTTTTGAAATATATTTTTGAACTGCGAATACATGAAATGCTTTTATAAATGTTTGACGAGATAGACACAAGCAAAAGATTTCTCGAATGAATTATTATGCAGACAAAAGTTCTGTGGATTATTAGTGAATTAGTTGGACGTTATAATTGCCACTAATTGTTATGAATATTTTTCCCCTGATTATTATTGCTTGGTAACCTAAGAATTAGGGAACATCACTAATTTTGAGAATTAGTGCACGCCTAATTGACGCGAATCCTAAAGGTAGCTATCGGGTTTAACACCCCCACCCAGAATGTTCACTAGACGGAAGGGCTAGTGGGCGTGGTGTTTAGTACTTCGAAGTATATATGATTATTATACAGAAGAGATGTTCTGTTTTGGGGATATTATTATGCGCATTATATATTAAGGTCGGTTACCAAGCCAATCTATGAAAGAAATGAAAAGTGAATGTTATGTATCGAGAGAATGATTTTATACACAGGTTATGTGTATGTTGTTTTTGTGCACGAGATATGTGTACGGTTACTAAGATTTATGAAAAATAGATTTTGTACACAAGAAAGGTGTACTGTATTTAAAAGATATCGCATGTACATTACAGGTGGGTGTAGGATTCGGGCCCATTTGTACCATGCAGGATTTAAATCTTGTGGTCTATCAAAATGATGAATTTTTACTGTTTATGATAAACTTATGAACTCACCAACCTTTTGGTTGACACTTGAAAGCATGTTTATTCTCAGGTATGAAAGAAATCTTCCACTGTGCATTTGCTCATATTAAAGATATTACTTGGAGTCATTCATGACATATTTCAAAAGATGTTACATTCGAGTTGTTGAGTTTATCAAGATTATTACTAGATCAATTATAGTTGGGTATATTATGAAATGGTATGTATTCCGTCAACTTTCGATGTAAAAAAAGTTTGTCTTTTAAAATGTATCATATAGAGGTCAAATACCTCGCGATGTAATCAACTATTGTGAATCGTTTATAATGTATACGAACGGGTCATTTCAGACGGGGTGGCCAAATGTCTTAATGAGTTTGATTTCTTAACATGTTGGAAACATTAATTATGTAAATATTAATCTTCTATATATTAACGAAAAAATCCGGGTCGTTACATTACACACTCGTTAAATTAAATTTCGTCCCGAAATTTAGAATAGTACCTAGTTAACATGCGATATCGGAAAACAAATGTGGGTACTTCAGCTTCATTTGGCCTTCTCATTCCCAAGTGAACTCAGGTCCTCTATGAGCATTCCACCGAACCTTAACGATTGGTATCTTACTTTGTTTGAGTCGTTTGACCTCACGATCCATAATTTTGACGGGTTCTTCGACGAAATTTAGTTTCTCGTCAATCTTAATTTCGTCTAAAGGGATAATGAGATCTTCGTTAGCTAGGCATTTCTTCAGGTTCGAAAAATGAAACGTGTTGTGAATCTTTTCTAATTGTAGAGGTAGTTCAAGTCAACAGGCCACCGGCCCAATGCGTTTTTCGATCTTGAATGGCCCAATGTATCTTGGACTCAATTTCCCTCGCTTTCCAAAATGAATAACACCTTTCCAAGATGATACCTAAAGCATAACCATATCACCCTCCTCAAACTCTAAAGGTTTCCTTCTAACATTCGCGTAGCTCTTTTGCCGACTCCGGGTTGTTTTCAATCGTTGCTGAATCTGAATGACCTTGTCGGTAGTTTCCTGGATAATTTCTGGACCTGTAATCTGTTTTTCCCCCACATCACTCCAACAAATCGGAGACCTGCATTTTCTCCCATAAAGTGCCTCGAATGGTGCCGTCTCAATACTAGAATGATAGTTGTTGTTGTAGGAAAACTCAGCTAACGGTAGATGTCGATCCCAACTGCTTCCAAAATCAATAACACATGCTCGTAGCATATCTTTGAGTGTCTGAATCATCCTTTCACTCTGCCCATCAGTTTGTGGAAGATAGGCAGTACTTAAATCTAGACGAGTTCCCAACACTTTGTGTAATGCCTGCCAGAATCTAGAAGTAAATCTGCTATCACGATCAGAGATAATAGAGATTGGTATACCATGTCTAGAAACAACTTCTTTCAGATATAATCGTACTAATTTCTCTATACCATCCTCTTCTTTATTGGCAGAAAGTGTGCTGACTTAGTAAGACGATCGACTATTACCCAAATCATATTATAACCACCTGCGGTTCTCGGTAACTTAGCAATGAAATCCATGGTAATGTTTTCCCATTTCCATTCTGGGATTTCAGGTTGTTGGAGTAGACCCGATGGTTTATGATGCTTAGCTTTGACTTTAGAACAAGTCAAACATGCTCCTACATATATGGCTATATCGGCCTTCATTCCTGGCCACCAAAAGTTTCTCTTGAGGTCTTGGTACATTTTCCCCACTCCGGGATGTATTGAATATCTGGTTTTATGTGCTTCATCTAGTACCACTTTCCTCAAATCCCCATTCCTTGGTACCCAAATTCTTTCAGCTAAATACCTGGTTCCGTCTTCCTGAATATTAAGCTGTTTTTCTAATCCTTTGTGTATTTCCATTCCAAAAATTCCTTCCTCCAAAACCTCCTGTTGTGCCTCTTTTATTCGAGTAGTAAGATTAGTATGAATAATCATGTTCATAGCTTTTACTCAAATAGGATCTCTTTCCTTTCGACTCAAGGCATCGGTTACCACATTTGTTTTTCCCGGGTGGTAACGGATTTCACAATCATAATCATTTAGCAGCTCAACCCACCTACGCTGCCTCATATTTAGTTGCTTTTGATTTAAAATATGTTGGAGACTTTTGTGGTCAGTGTATATGATGAACTTGACCCCATATAGATAATGTCTCCACATCTTTAATGCAAAAACAACTGCGCCCAATTCCAGATAGTGTGTGGTGTAGTTTTGTTCATAAATTTTGAGTTGTCGAGAAGCATATGCAATCACCTTCTTCTGTTGCATAAGAACACACCCAAAACCCATTCTTGATGCATCACAGTAGATAACAAAATCTTCCATTCCGTCAGGTAACGATAAAATAGGTGTCGTAGTTAACTTCTTTTTCAACAATTGGAAGACACTATCTTATTCGAAAGTCCATTCATACTTCTTCCCCTTATGTGTCAATGCGGTTAAAGGTTTGGCTACTCAGGAGAAATCTTGAATAAACCTCCTATATTAACCGGCTAAACCCAAAAATTGACGTATTTGCGTTGGAGTTTTCGGGGTCTCCCAATTTTTGATGGCTTCAATCTTGGCGGGATCAACTTTGATTCCATTACTACTGACTACGTGGCCAAGAAATTGTACTTCATTTAACCAAAAAGCACATTTAGAGAACTTAGCATAAAGTTGTTCTTTTCTTAACAACTCTAACACAAGTCTCAAGTATTGTTCATGTTCTTGGTTATTCTTCGAATAGATAAGGATGTCGTCAATAAAGACAATAACAAACTTATCTAAATATGGACTACATACTCGGTGCATGAGGTCCATGAAAACTGCGGGTGCATTGGTTAAACCGAATGGCATAACCATGAATTCGTAGTGGCTATAACGAGTTCTGAAGGCTGTTTTCAGTATATCGGCTTCTTTAACAATTAGTTGATGATAACCCGACCTTAGGTCGATTTTGAAGTATACGCTCGAACCTTGGAGATGATCGAATAGGTCATCGATTCGGGGTAAAGGGTATCGGTTTTTAATGGTGACTTTGTTTAGCTCACGGTAATCGATACACATGCGAAAAGACCCATCTTTCTTTTTAACGAACAAAATTGGAGCTCCCCATGGTGACGTACTCGTACGGACGAAACCACGTTCTAATAATTCTTGTAGCTGACTTTGTAATTCTTTCATTTCGTTGGGCACAAGTCTATATGGAGCACGAGCTATTGGTGCGACTCCCGGTACAAGATGTATTTGGAATTCATCGGATCGGTGTGGAGGTAATCCCGGTCATTCGTTCGGAAACACCTCAGGAAATTCTCTTGCAACGGAAACGCCATCGATTTTCTTTTCTTCTTTTTTAACCTTCTCGACGTGTGCTAGTACGGCATAACAACCTTTTCTTATTAGTTTACGCGCCTTCAAACTACTGATAAGATTTAATTTGGCATTACCCTTTTCTCCGTACACCATTAAGGGTAACCCGTCTTCCCTCGAAATGCGAATTGCCTTCTCATGACAAACAACTTCGGCTTTCACGCTGGACATCCAGTCCATTCCAATAATTACGTCGAAACTTCCCAATTCCACCAGTATTAAATCAATTGCAAACGTTTCGCTAACTAAACTAATTTTTCGATTTCGGCAAATTTTATCAACCTTAATTAGTTTACCGTTTGCTACTTCAACTATACACTTTTTATCCAAAGGCGTTAACGGGCAATTTAATTTGGCACAAAATTCTCTACTCATATAACTTCTATCGGCACCCGAATCAAATAAAACATAAGCAGGTGTATTGTTGATAAGAAACGTACCCGTAACAAGCTCCGGGTCTTCCTGTGCTTTCTCCCCATTAATGTTGAAGGCTCTCCCACGGCCTTGCCTATTTCCATTCCGGCACTGGTTTATGGTATGGCCCGATTTTCCACATCCATAGCAAACAACACCGTTATTATTTGTTCCGGCATTATTTGCTCCTTTGTTTCTATTTGGTCCGTAGACTTCACACTTTGCCGCAATATGGCCATTCCTGTTACACCTGGTACATAACTCTCTACAAAACCACTCTGGATGAAACGTATCACACCTTGGGCATATAGTTCTTTGCTTTTTGTTGTCGTTGTTATTATTGTTGTTGTTAGGGTTATTGTTGTTGAGACGGTTGTTGTTGTTATTGTCAGGATTGCGGTTGTTGTTTTTGTAGTTTTGGTTGCGGTTGTTGTTGTTGTTGTTGTTGTTGTTGTAATTGTTATTGGAATGGTTGTTACGGTTATTGTTGCAGTTGTTGTTGCGATTATTGTTGTTGTTGGCGTGGTTGCGATTGTTGTTGTAGTTGTTGTTTTGATTGTTGTTGTTGGACAGGTGACCCTGATCACTGCTTTCCTCCCACTTTCTCTTTCCTTGTTTCATTATGGCCTCCTCGGCCGCCTCTTTCTTTATCCTTCCTGTAATTTGGCCTTTCAATTTGTGGGCTATACGACTCGCTTTCTGCATTGTTGTAGGGTCGTTAGCACCTACATGCTCTTGGATTCGTTCCGGCAACCCTTTTATGAACGCTTCAATTTTTGCCTCTTCATCCTCAAATACTCCAGGACACATTAAAACCAGTTCGTTGAAACGTTGCTCGTAGGTAATGACGTCTAACCCTTGGGTTGTCAGTGCTTTAAGCTCTTCCTTGAGCATGTTGATTTTAGTTCTGGGATGGTACTCTTCCTTCATCATGCTTTAAGCTCGTAGGCGGTATTCTGTCCTACGTAATCCATGTAGGTATTCCACCATGTCAAAGCAGTACCCCTGAAAGTATGTGTGGCATACTTAACTTTATCCTCTTCTGCGTAGTTGCTGATTGCAAACACGGCTTCAACCTTCTCTGTCCACCTCTTTAGTCCAACGGGTCCTTCGGTTCCTTCAAACTCATTGGGTTTGCAGGCCATAAAAGCTTTGTAGGAACATCCTACCCTGTTGCCATTGTTTCTTCCACTGCTGGAACCCGATTGGTTATTGTTGTTCATTGCATTCACCACTGCAGCCATATTTGCAGCGAAAGCTTGAAGTTCTTCTGTGTTCAATTGTTGTTGTCTAGTAGCTGGAGGAGCCATTTCCTTCAAAAATAGCCGACTGAGTTAATCATATAGAATTTTAGAAGTAGCCAAAAAGTATTTTGTAGCTTTATATGAACTTATTATTATAAAAGTCTTTTCTTCATATTAGCGTTTATAACTATAATAATCTTCATACTTAGCAGCTAACACACAAATTAACTACTAAAATTCTAATATGAAAAACTATGGTAAGTTATTACGTTACTTCGTAATAATAAGTTGTATTAATAATAATAAACCTTCCATGCTTATTCTTATTATTATACAATCATAAGGAAAATTACATTGCGGATTTTCTTACAAACTTAAACACACAATATAATACATATTATACAATGCATGAAATATAGGGTAGTCATCGATAGTTTAAGAATGACGAGGTTTCTTAGATGTTGACGTTGTTTCTTTCTCAGTCAAACATTTGGATCTTTGTTTGGATAGTTCTTTTTCCAATTCCTCCCAATTGGTTCTTTCAGCTAATTGCTTAGGAACAAAACCACCAGTCATTATATGAGCGGTCATTTTGTAAACTACTTTCTTAGATTGTTCATGTGGATGGTCACAAACATTTTGGGTCATAATAGGTTCATCGGGTTTGGGATTGGGTATAACAGCCAAAGATTTTCCCAAATCACGTTGTGGTTCGGTAATTTCCACAACTTCTTCAGGATCCTCTTTTTCGGGTTCCTCCTCTGGATCTTCTTCCGGAACCTCTTCTGGCAATTGTGAATCTTCCCAATTTTCCCAACAAGTTTCCTATTTAATGGTAGTACCAAAAGTTAACTTTTCCGTTGGTTCATAAGTCGTATGCTTTGACTCAACATCCGAATCACTTGATAAGTAAATGAAATCTGAATCACTAGAGATTCTTATATGATCGGATGAAGTCATCTATCACATAATAGCAGGTACGTTAAGAGAATGATATATCTTATAATATTTATATGTTAATAATCTTATGTTTCTAACAATTATATTAAGCAATCATTATTAAAACAATTACGGTCGAAGTCCAGACTCACTAATGCATCACAAATCAGTTAGACACACTAATGAAAAATTTTCTGATTCTCTAAGACCAACGCTCGGATACCAACTGAAATGCCCCGTTCATATTAATTATAAACGTTTCATATTAATTGATTTCTTTACGAGGTTTTGACCTCTATATGAGACGTTTTCAAAGCTTGCATTCATTTTAAAATAACCATAACCTTTATTATTGAATAAAGGTTTAAAAGCATAAGTTTTGATTGTCGATCAAAGACAATCTCCTAAAAATACATGTATATTACACACACCATTACATACTTGGCAACAATATATTACAAATACAATTCCCGAATGCAAGTTTATTTATTTAGAAAAGCATGATGACTCCAAATCTTGACGTTGAGTAAACATGCAATAGCGGAAGCTTTCTAATAATCACCTGAGAATAAATATGCTTAAAAAGTCAACAAAATTGTTGGTGAGTCATAGGTTTAGTTTCTATATAATAATCATAACATTTAATAAGCCACAAGATTTCATTTAATTAAATGCGCAGGATCATTACAACTGCAAAAATCATTCATACCATGAGTCGCCTGGTAACCGACCTTAACATAGAGCACTTAAGATATCTGGCATCATACATTCCACTATTCAAATGTATGACAAGAAGCCTTCGAAGTACTAAAGCATTTCCACTATTCAAAAATGGGGGTGGTTGGTGCCCGTAGATCTATCTTTAGGATTCGCGTCAATTAGTGATTTTCACTAATTCTTAGGTTACCAAGCATAATAATAATAATAAGTACAGATATCCGGTATAACAAAACAATCGTAGAATGTAGTTTCATGAACTTGTGCTTATTTTGTAAAACATTTATAAATTTGCATGTATTCTCATCCCAAAATAATTTAGATAGTAAAAATGGGACTATAACTCACTTGTGATGATTTCCGAATAGATGGTAATAAGACTTGGCCTTTGACAAATTCACGAACCTAATAATAATATTCTTGTGTCAATATATATATATAATTAATATTCCATACTTATGATACTTGTGATAATTTTAATTGTCCATTGTTAGTAGTCCAATGTTCGTAGTCCAATAGTCCGATAATCCAACAGTATAAATATGTATATAAATATAAATGCATATATTGTGTTAGAATTTACTAACACTATAATATATTGTCTTAATATAATAAGACACATAATACGTATATTATCTGAAGCAATCCGCGACGCATTGTATATATGTCTCAGGCTTGATCACAACTCAAAGTATATATATTATGTTGGAATCCACTTCGACCCACAGCTAACTCGAGATTACTGCCAATGGTGTCTTATAGTTCGTTCCAATAATATATATAGAAGAAGTCAAAATGATATGTCCAAACTTTGTATACGAATCCACGGTGATCAAGTCATATATATATATATATGGTGCCTTACGATCTTTATTAAGACTATAATATATTGTCGTAGAACTTAATCATGACTATTATAAATTGTATTTCCATAAGTTCGGGAACAAGACATGTATAAATACATGTAGGATACAAGGTAAGTTAGCTAGGATAAGGTTAGCATCCATTTTTATTAATCAAAACCGTAGCTAAAAATAAACAAAAATATCCAATTTTGTTTTTCCCATAATTTCTTCGTTACAAATCCGTTTTGAGTGATTCGACTTGCCAGAGTTTTGTATCGAACCATTATTTATTAATCTAAACAGAAAAAGTATATTTTTATAGTCGAAAATACAGCTTAGGTGTCAAATACAAGAAGATAGTCATATCCGTCGTAAGAACGACATCTTGATGACTCTTTTGAGAAACATACTTCTAATTAGAGTTTAACCATGGATTTTGGATATATTTCATATCCATATAAAATAAGATTTTTCACTGAAGGAAATCTTTTAATTCATAGTTTAAGATAGGTTTTTAAAATCAATCCTAAAACAGCCCCCGATGATCTATGATGGCGTATGTTCAGTTTTAAGGTGTTCTTCGTGTTTACAAGTTTTTGTAACGACCCAACCCATTAACCAACCAAAACTGCGAAATAAAAAAAAATTTCGAAGCAGGCCTGCCCAGGCTGGGTGCGCGGTGCGCACCCCTACCTGTGTGCGGCGCGCACAGGGCCTGGCAGCCCGCTGTCCAAATTTTCCATTTTTGTAAAAAGACTAACACTTCCCATCATTTTTAGACGATACGCTTTTCACATCATATTAGTATAAGTAAAACAAGCACGAATCAATGATAAAATGAGTTTTACATTGCGAGGTCCACATACGCCCAAAATACCATTAAGTACGAAATACGAGTTTCGACCACAAAATGTTTAATTGCCAAACGTCACTAGAGCATGGTGTTTGGGGTTAAACTACTCAAATCTTGGTCGAACTTCCAAAAAGCTAACACCCCCGAGAACCACTAATCCAAGCGAATACCTTTGCCCTTATCCAAGCCGGATCCTAAAAAGGTAAACAACGAGAGGATAAGCTAACGCTTAGTGAATGCAATAATTATACACATACATATATAACCTACTTACTTGCAATCACGTACACAATTACCTCATACACGCTAGCAATTTAAATGACATACCAACGCAAGGTATAACGCTAAATCACCAAGATCACAAGCTAGCACAAACAAATAGCATATATAACTCGAATAATATAAAGTGCCACGCTACAAACACATAACCATGGTTAACCAATAGTACAAAGGAATGGTACTTCGAATTTCCCATCGGTATTCCCAACAACCGTTAGCGTACAACGAATCATAACACTAACCTCGGAGTGGTATCGATCGCCCGAACTTTAAACCCACCCATTACGCAAGATGTGGTATCGATCGCCCGAACTTAAAACCCACACTTTACGCCCACACATAATGATATGGTGTCGATCGCCCGAAATTAAAGCCCATATCATATATTAACCCGATGTGGTATCGATCGACCGAACTTAAAACCTGCATCGAATCTCGTACAAGTAAATACATTATATACACACATGTATAATCATTCCACTCACCTTGTCGACTTGGCGAGATTTCCAACAATAACTTGTAACCTTCAAAGCGAGTCACCTAACATAATTAATTCTCAATTAATTTACATAATAAGTTGGACTACCTACCAACTAACCTCACTAGTGCATTTATGACCCATTTGCACTAGATTCACACATTAAAGGTCAAGTCTCCCAACTAATCACTAAAAGCTAGTGATTAAGGTTCTAAGACTTCCATCAACACATAACTAGGGTGTTTTCATACTAAATTTAACCCGCTAGGTCAAACCCACCCATTTGACCCATTTCAAGTCAACCATAAACCCTAGAACCCGTTTTTACTAACAACACAAGTGAGCTAGTGAATAACTAACCATTTTAGACTCAATAACACCAATTATTACTTTGAAACCCTAGGTTAGTCATTCTTGATTCCTCTTGACTCAATCTTACCCAAAACCCCCAAAATCACCAACAATAGGTTTTATGTTCAACACTAACCCAAGTTCTAACCCTTAAACAAATTAAATTAGGGATATCAAAATTAGAAATTACCACCACAACCAAAACGTAGCTAGAGAGGAGATGAACAACTTTATAACTCGAGCTAAGACCTGACACTAGCTCCTTCTTCCTTTACTTGAGCTTTCCCTCACTCAAATTTGGGTTTCTCTCACTAGAATTAAAGTAGAAAGAAAATGGTGGTTGAAAGTGGAGTTATGACTCCCAACCCACTGATCTGTGATCTTAACTCGTCCCCAAGTGAAATTACCACAATGCCCTTCCAAAATATCTAATTTAAAAGGCAGAACCCGTCTACAGTAGGAGTGCGCCGCGCGCACCCCTAAGTGTGCGCTGAGCGCACTTAGGCCTGATCAGAAATCCGACTTCTGTTTAAAACCAGAATTTATTCCCACGCTTTATGTACTATATTTACACTTATGTACAATAGATATTAGGGTGTTAAAACTCTCCCCCACTTGAATCGGAGCGCGTCCTCGCGATCCAAGCCGCATGACAAGCAGGAAGATAAACCAACACGAATTCTTCGGGTTCCCATTTAAACTCGGAACCTTTACTACGATGCCATTGGACCTTAAAGGTCCTCACCTCTTTATTACGCAACATTTTCACCTTTTCATCAAGTATAGCAATTGGCTCTTCAACATACTCTAACTTGTTGTTTAGCTCAATCTCATCCAATGGCATCCATGACGAATCATCCGCAAGACCCTTACGGAGATGGGAAACATGGAATGTATTATGGATCCCCGCAAGCTCTTCGGGCAATTCCAAATGATACGCAACTTTGCCAACACGAGCTAAGATCTTAAATGGTCCAACAAACCGAGGAGCTAACTTTCCCCATTTTCGAAATCGAATAATACCCTTCCATGGCGAAACCTTAAGAATCACCATATCGCCTTCTTCAAATTCGATCAAACGTCTACGCTTATCAGCATAAGACTTTTGCCTATCTTGCGCCTTTTTCAAATGTTCCCGAATCATAACTATTTTATCATTTGTTTCCAATACCAAGTCGGAGCTCCCGACTTCCCTTTGACCCACATCACCCCAACAAATCGGGGTTCGACACCTTCTACCATACAACATCTCATATGGTGGCATTCCAATACTAGAGTGAAAACTATTATTGTACGAGAATTCCACCAAAGGTAAATGTTCATCCCAACTACCACCGAAGTCAATGATACATGCACGTAACATATCCTCCAATGTTTGATTCGTACGTTTGGTTTGACCGTCCGTTTGAGGATGGTATGTCGTACTCATATTTACCCTCGTACCCATGTCTTCATGAAACTTCTTCCAAAATCGAGAAGTAAAACGCGTGTCCTGATCCGAAACAATAGACGCAGGAACGCCATGTCTCGATATCACCTCTTTAATGAACATCTTCGCGAGTGCCTCCGACGATATTGCTTCTTTAATAGGAAGAAACAACGCACTCTTCGTCAATCTATCGACAATCACCCAAATAGTGTCAAATTGGGTTCTTGTCGTTTTCGGCAACTTGGTAATAAAATCCATGGTAATATGCTCCCACTTCCACATTAGAATCTCTAGTGGTTGCAGCTTACCATACGGCTTTTGGTGTTCGGCTTTAACTTGCAAACACGTGACGCATTGCTCAACATACTTAACAACGTCGCGTTTCATGCCCGGCCACCAATAATCTTTCTTCAAATCAAGATACATTTTCGTCGCACCCGGATGAATAGAATATTTAGACTTATGCGCTTTATCAAGAAGCACCTTTTGGAAGTCACCTATCTTTGGCACCCATACTCTTTCTTGAAAAGACAACAACCCGTGCGAACCCATAGTAACGGATTCCGATTGCCCCACGATTCGTTCCGCATGCTTGTTGTGAACGTAAGCCTCTATTTGAACTTCACCAAGCTTTTCGAGAAAATCGTTAGTAATAACCATACGTAACAATCCCAATCGTAACGCCGGGTGGTGACTCTTTCGGCTTAACGCATCCGCGACCACATTCGCTTTGCCCGGATGATAGAGTTTCTCACAATCATAGTCCTTCACCACATCCATCCATCTACGTTGACGATAATTCAAATCCCGTTGATCAAAAAGATGTTTCAAACTTTTGTGATCCGAATAAATCGTACACTTGACACTATACAAGTAATGGCGCCAAATTTTCAAAGCATGGACCACCGCCGCTAATTCGAGATCATGAGTCGGGTATCTCTTTTCATGTTCCTTTAATTGGCGAGAGGAGTAAGCGATGACTTTACCTCGTTGCATTAGAACACACCCGAGCCCATTCAAAGAAGCATCACAATAGACCGTCATATCATCTACACCTTCTGGCAATACTAAGACCGGAGCTTTACACAATTTCTCTTTCAATAATTGAAAAGCGATTTCTTGCACGTCTTCCCAATTAAAACTCGCGTTCTTCCTCGTCAATTTCGTCAATGGAGAAGCAATTTTTGAAAAGTCTTGGATAAACCGATGATAGTAACCGGCCAATCCGAGAAAACTTCGGATTTTCGTAGGCATAGTCGGTCGTCCCCAATCCTTCACTGTCTCTATCTTCCCCGAATCTACTTGAATACCAACCTTGTTCACAATATGGCCAAGGAATTGGACCTCCCTTAGCCAAAATTCACATTTTGAGAATTTAGCATACAACTTCTCTTTTCTCAACGTCTTCAATACTTCGCACAAGTGGTGTTCATGTTCCGTCATGCTCTTAGAATAGACAAGAATATCGTCAATGAACACAATTACCGACTTGTCCAACATAGGTTGGCACACTCGGTTCATAAGATCCATGAATGCCGCCGGTGCATTCGTAAGACCGAAAGGCATAACCACAAATTCGAAATGCCCATAACGAGTACGAAAGGCCGTTTTCTCGATATCTTCCTCACAGACCCGCATTTGATGATAGCCAGACCGTAGGTCAATTTTAGAGAAGTACGTAGCGCCTTGAAGTTGGTCGAATAAATCGTCAATCCTAGGCAACGGATAACGATTTCTGATCGTCACTTTATTTAACTCCCGATAGTCGATGCACATACGCATACTACCATCTTTCTTCTTCACGAACAAGACCGGAGCACCCCATGGCGAAGCACTCGGTCGAATAAAACCCTTCTCAAGTAACTCTTAAATTTGATTCAACAATTCTTGCATTTCCGTTGGTGCTAAACGATAAGGAGTTTTAGCAATGGGAGTAGCTCCCGGAACCAACTCAATGCAAAATTCGACTTGTCTTTCCGCCGGAACACCCGGTAATTCGTCCGGAAAAACATCTTCAAATTCACTTACCACCGGAATTTCACGAATAGGTGGTGGCTCATCACGAGTATCAACAACATGAGCAAGGAAAACCATTCCACCGGTAACAACGAGTCGACGTGCCCGTGCAAAAGTGCATATCGGCACCGGTCTCCTTCATTTATCACCATGAATAATTAACTCTCCCCCACTTGGGGTCTTCACACGAATAGATTTTTCATGGCACGCAATATCGACTCTGTTATGATCGAGCCAATCCATACCAACCACGATATCAAAATCACCCAACGTCATCGGAATGAGATCAATATTAAAGTTCTCGGAACCAAACACAACATTACAATTCTTACACACATCGACCACTAGCACCGTCTTGCCATCCTCTATTTCGACTTCTACCGGATGACTTAACTTAGCTAACGGTTCATTAAGTTTAGGCACAAATTTTGGAGACACAAACGATAAATTTGCACCGCTATCAAAGCGAATCCTTGTCGGATTAGAGTTAACCATGAAAGTACCTGAAACGACTTCATTGGATTGCTTGGCTTCGTCATTAGTCATCAAATAATTACGTTCCCTAGCCGACCCCGCCGCCTTCTCCATTTTTTTAACATGATCATTTCAGAGTTCGGGGCACTCCGACTTTCGGTGCCCTTCTTTTTGACAATTAAAACACGTGATTGTATTAGTAGCCGGTTTTGGACAATCACGAGATTAGTGACCCTTTTGCCCACAATTGAAACATGTGACCATGTGACCACTAGAAGCACCCCTCTTCACGCTACCGACACTTTCGTTTGCTCCCTTACTCTTCTTGTTCGAAAAACTAGAAGCTTCAAACTTTCTTTTACTTGGCGCATAACTAACCGGACTCGGAGCTTGCGCTTCAAACCCCTTCACCACCTCCAAAAGATTAGCAAAAGTCTCAACTTGACCAATACTAATTTTACCCTTCAAATCGTCTCTAAGGGTCGCATGAAAGTCTTCCATTAACAATTGATCATTCCCCACATACTCGGGGCAAAAACGCGCCTTTGCGAGAAAGTTGGTTTTGAGAGTGTTTAGGTCCAAAGACCCTTGACGCATGTTCCTTAACTCGTTGCGCAATTTGGAAAGATCCACTTGCGTACGATATTCAAGGAAAAACTCTTTCTTGAAATCCGCCCAAGATAACCCTACAAAAACCGCATCACCCACCATATCAATTTTACCATCGAGCCAATTTTTAGCATGACCCCTCAACAAACTAGTAGCAAGTCTAGTCTTCTTCTCGGGTGGGCACTCGGTCGTGCGAAAACAACCTTCAACATCGGAGATCCAAGCCGCACTTTTCATGGGGTCGGGATCCCCGTGAAAGTGAGGAGACTTAGTCGCCAAGAAGTTCTTATAGCTAAACTCCAACTCGCCCACATTTTGAGGTCTAGGAAACCTCTTTTCAACTTCTTCTTTAACGGTATTAGTCATCCGTTCTTGAATCATATCAACAATATGTTCCGAAACTGACTCTTCGAATATTTGTTTAACCCTTCGTGAGAAAACCGAAACATAGTTTTCTAAAGCGGTCTCGATCTTGGTAGTCATCTCATCTTCCTCCACATGAGAGGGACCACCATTGCCATTCGTATTCGTTCCTTTTCTCGTCTTCATTCTAAAGATTAAAAATGGATTAGACATCACCAACAATTTAATACCCAAATATACCTATGCATATGACCGCACACACACCACATCTAGCTCGATACTTGTCGCACATCCTTGCTTGACTTGACTTGCAACCGTAATAGTGGTCGCGACTCACTATTACGCTCACATGCCGTGCCATGCTCAAACGTATCACAATCATCTTGCTCGATGTTCAAAACGATATCACACGATTAGTAACATCATAACATAGAATAGTTGTCCACTTATACATCAAAGAACTAGTCAAACCCCGCACTGACCCGTAGTCCTAAAAGTCCCGCATATAATTCCACAACACAAAAGTCTAAGTCTAGGCGCCTATCTCAAGTCACCTAAATCCCTTAGACCATGCTCTAATACCACTTGTAACGACCCAACCCGTTAACCAACCAAAATTGCGAAATAAAAAAAAAATTTTGAAGCAGGCCTGCCCAGGCTGGGTGCGCGGCGCGCACCCCTACCTGTGCGCGGGGCGCACAGGGCCTGCCAGCCCGCTGTCCAAATTGTTCCATTTTTGTAAAAAGATCTAACACTTTCCATCATTTTTAGACGATACGCTTTTCACATCATATTAGTATAAGTAAAACAAGCACGAATCAATGATAAAACGAGTTTTACATTGTGGGGCCCACATACGCCCAAAATACCATTAAGTACGAAATACGAGTTTCGACCACAAAGTGTTTAATTGCCAAACGTCACTAGAGCATGGTGTTTGGGGTTAAACTACTCAAATCTTGGTCGAACTTCCAAAAAGCTAACACCCCCCGAGAACCACTAATCCAAGCGAATACCTTTGCCCTTATCCAAGCCGGATCCAACAAAGGTAAACAACGAGAGGATAAGCTAACGCTTAGTGAATGCAATAAGTATACACATACATATATAACCTACTTACTTGCAATCACGTACACAATTACCTCATACACGCTAGCAATTTAAATGACATACCAACGCAAGGTATAACGCTAAATCACCAAGATCACAAGCTAGCACAAACAAATAGCATATATAACTCGAATAATATAAAGTGCCACGCTACAAACACATAACCATGGTTAACCAATAGTACAAAGGAATGGTACTTCGAATTTCCCATCGGTGTTCCCAACAATCGTTAGCGTACAACGAATCATAACACTAACCCCAGAGTGGTATCGATCGCCCGAACTTTAAACCCACCCGTTACGCAAGATGTGGTATCGATCGCCCGAACTTAAAACCCACACTTTACGCCCACACATAATGATATGGTATCGATCGCCCGAACTTAAAGCCCATATCATATATTAACCTGATGTGGTATCATTCCACTCACCTTGTCGACTTGGCGAGATTTCCAACAATAACTTGTAACCTTTAAAGCGAGTCACCTAACATAATTAATTCTCAATTAATTTACATAATAAGTTGGACTACCTACCAACTAACCTCACTAGTGCATTTATGACCCATTTGCACTAGATTCACACATTAAAGGTCAAGTCTCCCAACTAATCACTAAAAGCTAGTGATTAAGGTTCTAAGACTTCCATCAACACATAACTAGGGTGTTTTCATACTTAATTTAACCCGCTAGGTCAAACCCACCCATTTGACCCATTTCAAGTCAACCATAAACCCTAGAACCCATTTTTACTAACAACACAAGTGAGCTAGTGAATAACTAACCATTTTAGACTCAATAACACCAATTATTACTTTAAAACTCTAGGTTAGTCATTCTTGAGTCCTCTTGACTCAATCTTACCCAAAACCCCCAAAATCACCAACAATAGGTTTTATGTTCAACACTAACCCAAGTTCTAACCCTTAAACAAATTAAATTAGGGAAATCAAAATTAGAACTTACCACCACAACCAAAACATAGCTAGAGAGGAGACGAACAACTTTATAACTCGAGCTAAGACCCGACACTAGCTCCTTCTTCCTTTACTTGAGCTTTTCCTCACTCAAATTTGGGTTTCTCTCACTAGAATTAAAGTAGAAAGAAAATGGTGGTTGAAAGTGGAGTTATGACTCCCAACCCACTGATCTGTGATCTTAACTCGTCCCCGAGTGAAATTACCACAATGCCCTTCCAAAATATCTAATTTAAAAGGCAGAACCCGGCTACAGTAGGAGTGCATCGCGCGCACCCCTAAGTGTGCACTGAGCGCACTTAGGCCTGATCAGAAATCCGACTTCTGTTTAAAACCAGAATTTATTCCCACGCTTTATGTACTATATTTACACTTATGTACAATAGATATTAGGGTGTTACAGTTTTATATCCTTATGTCAGCTTGACATACTGTCATAATACATGTGTTGAAGTATTTTAAAAGTCAAGTTAGAAGGATTAAGTTTGTTTGTGAACAAGTTTAGAATTAATCTAAACTATGTTCTTGTTGTTGTAAGTTATAAACTCATAATAAGATAGCTATATGGATATGAATCGAAAAAGATTATGAATAAGGTGACTACCTCAAATTAAATGAACAAAGTTGCTGATAAAATAAGATGATAATCTTGTGATCAAAGATATCCTTGATGGCTTGTAATCCTTGGAGTAGAATCATAGAATGAACAAAAGTTCGAATAAGATTTCTATCTTGAATTAAGATAGTTATAAGTATATGTATTGAACCAAAGCTTATATATGATTCTTACTTTGATAAAGAGGAGTAGATGAGTTAACAAAGTGTTCTTGAAGCTAGTTTATGATCAAAGTGAATGAAGATTTTCTAGTACTTGAAGTATGTGTGTTTAAAGAGTGTTTAAAGAGTAAGAAATGGAGAGAATACTTGGAGTTCTTATGTGTGAGTATTATGAGAGTGAAGGTTAGTTAAATAGCTGATATGAATGAGTAAAAAGAGTGTTAATAGTCGTGGTTCATGTATATGGTTAAGAGACTTTATCAAAATTTGGAATATAGCATAATAATGCAAACTAGAAGTTAAATGTTGGTTCCCACAAGTCTCCATCATGTTTATCCTTTTCTTGTGACTCATAGGACTGCTAAGGAGGCTATAATTAGTATTTCATATTGGTATATACTCATATTATTTAAGTATGGAAGCTGGGTATGATACGGGTGTAAATACCGAATGAATACGAATAGAATTCTTGATGGAATTGAATGAGATTATGAGTATAGATATCTTTGTTGAGTATAAGTAAGTTAGTATATATGCTTAAGTCCTTTAAAAGTGTATTAATACATATTAATACAATACATATACATACATTTTAATTTAGAAGTTATTACAACGTTTATCGTTATATATATGTATATAGTCTTGAAGTCTTTAAGTTAGTAATCTCATTTTATGTATATAACCAATTGTTAATATATGTAATGAGATACTTAAATATCATTTAACAATCATGAGTATATATTTATATTCATATATACGTCATTAAATTATTATTACGAATTATGACGTTCGTGAATCGTTAGACAGACGTGGTTGCCAAATGTTTGTATAAAATTCATTTCAAATAACCAAGTCTTAATGAGTTTGATTGCTTAACATGTTGGAAACATTAATTATGTAAATATTAATCTTCTATATATTAACGGAAAAATCCGGGTCGTTACAGGTAGAAACTGGGGATAAAAGCATGGATGATGTGCGAATTATGAACGAATTTCCCGACGTCTTTCCAGAAGAATTGCCAGGATTAACCCCACCGAGGTCAGTAGAGTTTCAGATTGATCTAGTACTAGGAGCTGCACCTGTGGCTCGCGCACCTTATCAACTCGCACCTTCCAAAATGCAAGAGTTGCAGAGTCAACTACAAGAACTGCTAGACCGTGGATTTATCCAACCAAGCTCTTCGCCTTGGGGCGCACCTGTTTTATTTGTAAAGAAGAAGGACGGATCTTTCTGCATGTGTATTGATTACCACGAACTCAAAAATTTGACGATCAAGAACCGGTATCCCCTTCCCAGGATTGATGATCTTTTCGATCAACTGCAAGGATCCAGCGTTTACTCTAAGATCGATTTGCGATCAGGTTATCACCAGTTGAGGGTGAAGGAGAGCGATGTACTTCAGACTGCATTCCGAACTCGTTATGGTCACTATGAGTTCCTGGTGATGCCATTAGGTTTAACCAACGAACCTGCTGTGTTTATAGATCTCATGAATCGCGTATGCAAGCCGTACCTAGACAAATTCGTTATTGTCTTTATAGATGATATCCTCATCTATTCCAAGAGCGAAGAAGAGCATGAGCAACATCTTCGACTTGTGTTTAAACTCTTATGACAAGAGCAACTCTACGCCAAATTCTCCAAGTGTGAATTTTGGTTGAAGGAAGTTCACTTTTTGGGTCATGTTGTAAGCGATCAAGGTATCAAAGTCAACCCCGCAAAGATCGAAGCCATCAGCAAGTGGGAAAAACCCACTACTCCTACTCATATCCACCAATTTTTAGGCCTCGCCGGTTATTACCGTAGATTCATTGAAGGTTTCTCTCTGATTGCGCGACCATTAACCACATTGACTCACAAAGGGAAGAAGTTTGTTTGGGCAACAGAACAAGAGTCGGCATTCCAAACCCTGAAGTAGAAGTTAACTACCGCACCTATCTTGTCCCTTCCCGAAGGCAGTGACGACTTCGTTGTGTATTGCGATGCCTCAAAACGTGGTTTTGGGTGTGTATTGATGCAGTGGACGAAATTTATTGCTTACGCCTCTCGACAACTGAAGATTCACGAGCGAAACTACACAACTCACGATCTCGAACTTGGAGCTGTTGTCTTCGCACTAACATTGTGGAGACACTACCTTTATGGAAGTAAAAGTACCATCTTCACCGACCACAAAAGCCTCCAACACATTTTCAATCAGAAGCAACTGAACATAAGACAGCGATGGCGGATCGAGACATTGAACGATTACGATTGTAAACTTCGTTACCATCCCGGAAAGACAAATGTTGTAGCCGGTACCTCTTCGTGTCCGAGCCTTGAACATCACCATTCACACGAATCTCAATAGCCAAATATGAGTAGCCCAATGAAATGACCCGTTCATATACATTATAAACGATTCACAATAGTTGATTTCATTGTGAGGTACATGACCTCTATATGATACATTTTACAAACATTGCATTCAATTTTAATAGACAATCTTTCTTTACAACGAAAGTTGACGACATGCATACCATTTCATAATATATCCAACTATAATTGACTTAATAATAATCTTGATGAACTCGACAACTCGAATGCAACGTCTTTTGAAATATGTCATGAATGACTCCAAGTAATATCTCTAATATGAGCAAATGCACAGCGAAAGATTTCTTTCATACCTGAGAATAAACATGCTTTAAAGTGTCAACCAAAAGGTTGGTGAGTTCATTAGTTTAACATAATCGATCATTTTCATCATTTTAATAGACCACAAGATTTTCATTTTTCATTTCTCATAAATATACGTCCCATGCATAGAGACAAAAATATCATTCATATGGATTGAACACCTGGTAACCGAAATTAACAAGATGCATATAAGAATATCCCCTATCATTCAGGGAAATCCTTCGGACATGATAAAAACAACATCGAAGTACTAAAGCATCCGGTACTTTGGATGGGGTTCGTTAGGCCCAATAGATCTATCTTTAGGATTCGCGTCAATTAGTAGACTGGTTTACTAATTCTTAGGTTACCAAGTAAAAAGGGGCATATTCGGGTTCGATCATTCAACCATATAATGTAGTTTCGATTACTTGTGTCTATTTCGTAAAACATTTATAAAATTGCATGTATTCTCAGTCCCAAAAATTTATATTGCAAAAGCATTTAAAAGGGAGTAATGAAACTCACGATACCGTATTTTGTAGTAAAAATACATATGACGATATTGAACAAGTGTAGGGTTGGCCTCAGATTCACGAACCTATATCATGTATATGTATTAACACCAAATAGTAATCGAACAAGTTTATATATATTATATATATATTAATAGTTATAGTTATAAAATAGTTATAGAAATCTTATACTTGCTATATATATTTATGAATATCATTTATTAAATTTTTAAAAACAGGTTTTAATATTAATACTTATTAATGTATTTTAACTATTATATTTTATAACTTATCATTTATTATGGTATATTACAATTTTAGTTATTATTATATATTTATGTTTGTCATAATATATTACAATTATAATAATATATATTTTTAAGAAAATTACGATATATGTAATATTATGGTATTTGTAATAGTTATAAAATAACTTTTATTTGTTTTAACAATATTGTCAATATGTAAAATCATAATAACAATGATAATAAATTAAGAGTTATATTATTTTTATAATAAAAAAGTAATAATTATAATAATATTAATACTAATAATGATACTTATTTTATGATAATAATAATAATTCTAACATTTATAGAATGATATTAGTACTAATGTTTATGAAAATAACAACAAATTGTTTTATTTCGTAATAATAATAACAATAATAAAATGATAAAAGTAACAATAGTAATAATATTAGTAATGCTTTTAATAATACTAATGATGATGTTAGTAATAATACTAATTAATAATAATACTAGTAATGATAATAATATTAGTAATAACGATAATAATAATAAAAATACTATTTGTTAATTATAATTAGGTTAATAAAAATAAAAGGGTAACTACTACTTTTATTAGTAATAGTGTTAATATTAATACTAATATACTTGTAATAATAACAATAATATTAACAATAATAATAACAATTAAAAATGTTAATAATAATAATAATGATAATAAAAATAATGAAAATAGACTACCTTATTGAGTTTTTTTTTTAATAAAAAAAACAGCCATTGCAGGGCTCGATCCCTTGACCTCTCGCATACCCGCTAACCCTCTAAACCATTCTGCCATAAATGCTTTTCTGATTATATTCGAATTCCAATTACATTTAATATTTATTTCTATTTTCCTCCTTCTTTCTTCTTCACACATCACTTGACCAGGGAATGATTCCAACAACCAATTTTTAAGAGTTGAATTATATTATAAATTGAAACAGAAACGTATTGTTATGATTAATTAATTAAATAGAAATGAAAATTTTAAAAACAATTTAATCATAACATACGCTGTACCCATGTATTAACATGAAATCAGTTTCGAGTTTTTAGAAGGTTTTCGGTCACGACTTCTACATGAAAAAGGTTCAACATCATTCTTAGAAACTATAAAAATTATCAATTTAACTCAATTTGAAACAGACAACTCGAATTTTACTGAAGAACAAACGTTGACTTTTAAAGTTCTAAACTTTAACTCGAATATTCGAAGTCGATAGAAAGAATTGGGATTTTAGATTTTGCAGATAGTTTAAAGTGAAGATTTCTAACAGAACTGCATTTCTACTTTTTTTTTTTAAATTGATTCGATTTCGCGACTTGGATAAAAAGTGGAAGAACAGAGCAGTTCCTCTTGTTCTTCGTTTGTTTCTGATTTAATTCGAGGTTATTAATTGATAATGAAAATGTATATCTGAATGAGTTAATCAGTATTAGTATGAAATTCATTTGATTTATAGCTATAAGAGAGTCGACAAGAATTTTTACTCGTACAGAATAAATAAATAAAAAATAAGTTTGATGTCGACTCTAAACAGAATTTGGCTCGTATCTGTAAATCCAACTCGACTGGTAACAATTTGGAAGACAAAAACAAAATCAAAAATAGCTCGATAGGTACATATAACAAATTTGTAAGGGTTTATAGTTAATTTAATAAATACAAATAATTAATAAATATATTAATTATAATAATAATTATATTAATAATAATAATTAATAATAATGATACAATTAATAATAAAATTGGTAATAATCATATTATTAATGTTAGTAGTAAATAAATGTAGTATTTTTTAATATTCATAATAATAGCACTAATAATACTTATATTAATAATTATAATAATAGTAGATAATAATAATGATATTAACAAAAAAAAATGGTACTAATAATATTATTCATAATACTAATAATAATGCTAATTATCATAATATTAATGATAATAATATTAATATTAATAATAATAATATAATAATTTATACAAATCAAATTTCATATTTATATTATAATATTATTAGTATTAATATTAATATTAATATTAATATTAATATTTATGTTTATAACAATATTAAAAGTAATAATATTATTATAACAACTATATTTTAACTTGTATTATATATTATTAAATTGTACAATATTTAATAATCATATATTGTATGATAACACTTATTGAATATTTATTATTTATAAATTCTGTATATATATTACAATATACATTACATATAATAATAATTATACATAGAAATCATATATATTTATATATAGATTCATTTTAAATTACATTTAATTATTTTGTATTCTATTTTTACATAATTAATTCTAATGTTTAAATTATATTTTATAATTTCAAATTATTATTATATATATAATTACATTTATATATATATATATATATATATATATATATATATATATATATATATATATATACACATATCTTATTAACAACAATTGTTCGTAAATCATCGGGAACAGTCAAAGAGTTTTTAATTATATAAAGGTAGTTTCAAAAATTTTGAGGTTCGGCTTTACAGACTTTGCTTATCGTGTTGAATTCATATCAAGATTAAGTTTAAATTTGATCAAAAATTTCCGGGTCGTCACAGTACCCACCCGTTAAAGAAATTTCGTCCTGAAATTTGATTGGGATGGTCATGGATGATAATACGTATGTTTTCATGACGCAGACGAGTTGAAAATTAAAGTTTTATCATCATCGAGTAATATAGACAAAATAATTTGATTTTGTGGAGAGTACGAACTAAGCCATCACAAAAGAGTTAAATGAGTAAATGTAGGTTCGTCTTAACCAGTGACGTAGTCACGGTTGATTTCCGGAATTCAAGGGATTTAGATGAAATCTTCCTAATAAGATTTGGTTCTTCAGTAATTAAGAAAATTAAAATCTCCTTTGTTTAAATGCGATGATCTGTCTCGATTTCTCTGTCAGACACTTTACTATAATTCCACTCCCTTCGTTTCCTTTATATTTTGAAGTCTCATCCTCTTGTTTTCCTCTTCCCGACTTTAAGTCAAGCGAATAATGGTTCAGAATTTCGTAAGTATGAAGTTCGAATGAACATGACTAATGTTCTAAGAGAGAGTTTGTAATAGCATGATATTGATTGGTTAATTTACCAAAATTCGAGAGAAGAGATTGAACTATCAAAAAATATGTTCTTGATATGTTTATAGATTAGATAGAATGCAAGAGTCGTGTAATATGGCATATGATGACGTTATGGTCTGTGAATCATCACGTTCCATTAGAAACTCAGCATGACTTACTGTAATATAATCACGTTGATTAAGTGTCATTATATTATACTAACTCATGCTTCAGTTATCAACACTACTTCAAAATCATTCATAATTCAAACTCGAATTTTTAAAGAAATTTAGAAACTAAAGTAGTTTCCTTTATGATGTAATATAGATAGCACAAAGAGATAAATAATTTTGGACGAGAATATTTATGAAAATATCTTCAGAAATATCGATGATATTTATGATGATATTTTGGAATTTCTAAGTTCGATGGTTGATGGAGAAAGATTTTTTGCAAGATTTTAACATGAGTACGGGGCAAGATATTCGTTGAAGGTTTCATCTGATCCAGAATTACTTGGATTCTTTGAATATATGGTATGGTCCTTGTATTTGGCCTTGGTCTCCTTCATGGTTTGCTCAATCTGTTTTTCAGTACCAAATTTTCTATCAAGCGTTCCTAACACTCCCTTCTTTATCATCAAACTTTTGGCCGTTTAGACCATCTACAATTTTTTTGTTTCTTCTGCATTTAATGGTACGATATCTGAATCATCGGTTATCAATTCGAGGTGGTTTCAGGAGAATTGTGTTTTTAGATGATTAAACGCTGATGGTAATATGGTGGAATATAAACGGTTCCCCGATAACAATAAAAGAGCACGCATATATATCAAGGTTATAATAAGATTGTTTCGAACGCAAAGTTGAAGTTGATTTGTTGGAGCTGTGACAAAATCTGCTAATTTGAAAAAAAAAATTCGATGTTATTTTAATAACAATGTCTAAAGAGCTAGCACAGATATGTGTTAAACGTTTACTCAGTTTCCGAGAGTTTTTCTGGTGCATAACTATATGCATCAATCTTTTCTTTCGTATATGAAGTGCGGTTGGTTCATCCTCTCGATTGAGGTGTTTTCAAGAATCATGAAAAGTTTGAACACAGATTGTAATCATCAAGATAAAAATGAGGTTTAGGATGAAATCAAGTGGCAAACTTGAAGAATTATTTAGTTTCATATGTTATAATCAGTATTTTAATTCATTTTAATTGTCTAATGTTATTAGTCCACAGTCGATAGTCCACAGTTAACAGTCCAATAATTCATATATAGCTTATAATATTCGAATTAATTAATACCTATCGTGACCCGTGTACATGTCTCAGACTCGATCACAACTCAAAGTATATATATTATTATAGAATTAACCTCAACCCTGTATAGTGAACTCTAGCATTACAGCATATAGAGTGTCTATGGTGATTCCAAATAATATATATAGATGCGTCGATATGATATGTCAAAACCTTGTATACGTGTCCCGATATTTAAAGTGTGTAAAATAAATAACAGAATTTAAATGACGATAAATTAAATGCGTAAAGTAAATAACAGAAATTAAATGACGATAAATAAAATTGCGATAATTAAATTACGATAAATAAACTACGATAAATAAAATGTAATCAGCTAGCTAGGAACAGTTAGCTGGAAACAGTTAGCGTGGATTCTTAACAAAATTTCTCATAGTTAATATGTTTGTTTCTAATAAATTTTATTTTGTCCAATGTTTTCTTCATTATGCCACTTGTTGGATTCTGATAAATCAAAATCCAAATATGAAATTGGATGAAAATATTTATTCTACGGTGAAGGGATTCGTATATCTGTGGATGTAGGTAGGATAGTAAATGACTGTTGAATTGGAATTGAAAGAATGTACAGTGTACTTATTAATGTGAAATCTGAATATTCCTCGGGTATTACCTATCCGTTAAAATATTTTCACCATTAACAGTTTGTACAAAAGAATTTTTAATTACAATCTTTATGAAAATATAGTTACATATATATTTTCTTCAGATGTAATCATGGATTTAATGAGTTAATATGATATTAATCTCATTTGATTTACTGTCAAAACTAGAATACATAATCTCTAAAACATTAGAGATTACATAATCGTCATGAAGAACGAATATTATTGATGTAGAACGACACGTAGAGCGATGATTATACTCGAGGTACATAATGAGATGTTGAGGCATGGATTGTTGATGGTACTGGTACTATTACTGATGGTACTGTTGGTGCCTGTGATGTTGTTGAATCTGGTAAATTTTGCACCATATTCTCCAAATTGATTACTCGGGCGCGAAGTTCGTTGACTTCTTCTTTTATTTCGAAATGATTGTCGGTAAGAACAAGCGAATGAATAAGGTTCAGAATTTGAGATAGTATATAATCATGACGACATATTCGGGAAATGAGGGTAAAAATGGTATTTCGGACTGGTTCACCGGTAAATGCTTCAGGTTCTTCGCCAGAGATGAATTTGGTTGATGAAAAGGGTCACCTTCTTTTTGTCTCCAATGATTAAGTAGGCTATAAACCCATCAGATGAATTGGTTGATTCATTTTGGTGACACTGCTTTCGGAGCTTAGGTGAAACTCCATATCAGATTAGCTGCCGAGATCTGAGGAATTCGAATGGGTTGAGGGATTCATCTCGTACGATCAGATGAAGGATTTTCGATAAAAAAAATTGTAGGATGTAGATTAGTATCCTGCAATACATAATTTACATATGCATATATAATACTAAAATCCCATAAGTTACGGAGGAATCTACGGAAGCTGTCAGGCAAAGGTTACAATAACAGATACACTAAGATATGAATTTATCTATACACTGTCTATGCAATAGAGGCAGTAAGACATGTCTAGACTAAGAATGATAAGCAGGTAATTTCCTAAGGATGATAAGCAGATGATTTCCAACTAGAAATGATAAGCAAAACTTTTGACATGCAGACACGGTCGAAGTCCAGACTTACTAATGCATCTAAACAACTATCAGTTAGACACACTAATGCAAGACCTGGTTCGCTAAGACCACTTCTCTGATATCAACTGTAACTCATTTGGGGACAACCACCGTCCCACCCAGTGCCTTCCCAGCTAACCGCCTAGTGACCACTGAGTGTACCTCAGATACTGATTTTAGGGCCTGCCTCTCGGCAACTGCCAACCCTCGTAAGGGATCGCAAGGAGTAAGAGCTAATGCTTCGTCACAGGTAACACTGTGAGAACCTCCTTTACGACTAACCCGCCACACATGAACGGTGTTATACCTGCTCTGATGCTAATAGTTGATTTCATTATACATTATAAACGATTCACAATAGTTGATTTCATTGCGAGGTACATGACCTCTATATGATACATTTTACAAACATTGCATTCATTTTGAAAAGACAAACTTTCTTTACATCGAAAGTTGACGGCATGCATACCATTTCATAATATATCCTACTAATAATTGACCTAATAATAATCTTGATTAACTCGACGACTCGAATGCAACGTCTTTTGAAATATGTCATGAATGACTCCAAGTAATATCTCTAATATGAGCAAATGCACAGCGGAAGATTTCTTTCATACCTGAGAATAAACATGCTTTCAAGTGTCAACCAAAAGGTTGGTGAGTTCATTAGTTTAACATAATCGATCATTTTCATCATTTTAATAAACCACAAGATTTTCATTTTTCATTTCTCATAAATATACATCCCATGCATAGAGACAAAAATATCATTCATATGTATTGAACACCTGGTAACCGACATTAACAAGATGCATATAAGAATATCCCCTATCATTTCGGAAAATCCTTCGGACATGATAAAAACAACATCGAAGTACTAAAGCATCCGGTACTTTGAATGGGGTTCGTTAGGCCCAATAGATCTATCTTTAGGATTCGCGTCAATTAGTAGACTGGTTTACTAATTCTTAGGTTACCAAGTAAAAAGGGGCATATTCGGGTTCGATCATTCAACCATATAATGTAGTTTCGATTACTTGTGTCTATTTCATAAAACATTTATAAAAGCGCATGTATTCTCAGTCCCAAAAATATATATTGCAAAAGCATTTAAAAAGGGAGTAATGAAACTCACGATACTGTATTTTGTAGTAAAAATACATATGACGGTATTGAACAAGTGTAGGGTTGGCCTCAGATTCACGAACCTATATCATGTATATGTATTAACACCAAATAGTAATCGAACAAGTTTATATATATTATATATATATTAATAGTTATAGTTATAAAATAGTTATAGAAATCTTATACTTGCTATATATATTTATGAATATCATTTATTAAATTTTTAAAAGCAGGTTTTAATATTAATACTTATTAATGTATTTTAACTATTATATTTTATAACTTATCATTTATTATGGTATATTATAATTTTAGTTATTATTATATATTAATGTTTGTCATAATATATTACAATTATAATAATATATATTTTTAAGAAAATTATGATATATGTAATATTATGGTATTTGTAATAGTTATAAAATAACCTTTATTTGTTTTAACAATATTGTCAATATGTAAAATCATAATAACAATGATAATAAATTAAGAGTTATATTATTTTTATAATAAAAAAGTAATAATGATAATAATATTAATACTAATAATGATACTTATTTTATGATAATAATAATAATTCTAACATTTATAGAATGATATTAGTACTAATGTTTATGAAAATAACAACAAATTGTTTTATTTTGTAATAATAATAACAATAATAAAATGATAAAAGTAACAATAGTAATAATATTAGTAATGCTTTTAATAATACTAATGATGATATTAGTAATAATACTAATTAATAATAATACTAGTAATGATAATAATATTAGTAATAACGATAATAATAATAAAAATCCTATTTGTTAATTATAATTAGGTTAATAAAAATAAAAGGGTAACTACTACTTTTATTAGTAATAGTGGTAATATTAATACTAATATACTTGTAATAATAACAATAACTAATAATAACAATAATATTAACAACAATAATAACAATTAAAAATGTTAATAATAATAATAATAATGATAATAAAAATAATGAAAATGGACTACCTTATTGAGTTTTTTATTTTTTTAAAAAATAGCCATTGCAGGGCTCGATCCCTTGAACTCTCACATACACGCTAACCCTCTAAACCATTCTGCCATATATATTTTTCTGATTATATTCGAATTCCAATTACATTTAATATTTATTTCTGTTTTCCTCCTTCTTTCTTCTTCACAGATCACTTGACCAGGGAACGATTCCAACAACCGATTTTTAAGGGTTGAATTATATTATAAATCGAAACAGAAACGTATTGTTATGATTAATTAATTTAATAGAAACGAAAATTTTAAAAACAATTTAATCATAACATACGCTGTACCCGTTTATAAACATGAAATCATTTTTGAGTTTTTAGAAGGTTTTGGGTCACGACTTCTACATGAAAAAGGTTCAACATCATTCTTAGAAACTATAAAAATTATCAATTTAACTCAATTTGAAATAGACAACTCAAATTTTACTAAAGAACAAACGTTGACTTTTAAAGTTCTAAACTTTGACTCGAAAATTCGAAGTCGATAGAAAGAATTGGGATTTTTGATTTTGCAGATAGTTTAAAGTGAAGATTTCTAATAGAACTACATTTCTACTTTTTTTAAAATTGATTCGATTTCGCTACTTGGATAAAAAGTGGAAGAACAGAGCAGTTCCTCTTGTTCTTCGTTTGTTTCTGATTTAATTCGATGGAAATAAGGCTGTAATGGTTATTAATTGATAATGAAAATGTATATCTGAATGAGTTAATTAGTATTAGTATGAAATTCGTTTGATTTATAGCTATAAGAGAGTCGACAAGAATTTTTACTCGTACAGAATAAAAAAAATAAGTTTGATGTCGACTCTATACAGAATTTGGCTCGTATCTATAAATCCAACTCGACTGGTAACAATTTGGAAGACAAAAACAAAATCAAAAACAGCTCGATAGGCACATGTAACAAATATGTACGGGTTTATAGTTTATTTAATAAATATAAATAATTAGTAAATATACTAATAATAATAATAATTATATTAATAATAATAATAAATAATAATGATACAATTAATAATAAAATTGGTAATAATCATATTATTAATGTTAGTAGTAAATAAATGTAGTATTTTGTAATATTCATAATAATAGCATTAATAATACTTATATTAATAATTATAATAATAGTAGATAATAATAATGATATTAACAAAAAAAAATGGTACTAATAATATTATTCATAATACTAATAATAATGCTGATTATCATAATATTAATGATAATAATAATAATAATATTAATAATAATAATATAATAATTTATACATATCAAATTTCATATTTATATTATAATATTATTAGTATTAATATTAATATTAATATTAATATTAATATTTATGTTTATAACAATATTAAAAGTAATAATATTATTATAACAACTATATTTTAACTTGTATTATATATTATTAATTGTACAATATTTAATAATCATATATTATATGATAACTCTTATTGAATATTTATTATTTATAAATTCTGTATATATATTACAATATACATTACATATATACATAATTATACATAGAAATCATATATATTTATATATAGATTCATTTTAAATTACATTTAATTATTTTGTATTCTATTTTTACATAATTAATTCTAATGTTTAAATTATATTTTATAATTTCAAATTATTATTATTATATATATATATATATATATATATATATATATATATATGTATGTATGTATATATATACATATCTTATTAACAACAATTGTTCGTGAATCGTCGGTAACAGTCAAAGGGTTTTTAATTATATAAAGGTAGTTTCAAAAATTTTGAGTTTCGGCTTTACAGACTTTGCTTATCGTGTTGAATTCATATCAAGATTAAGTTTAAATTTGATCGGAAATTTTCGGGTCGTCACACCCAAGATGAGGCTCTCAAAGAGGAGAATATTTCTCATGAACACTTGAACATTCTTGTCTCTCGATTCGAGGTTAAGGAGACTGGACTCCGATATTTCGCCGAAAGAATTTGAGTGGCTAGCTATGGGGACTTACGAAGCCTCATCCTAGACGAAGCCCACAAGTCAAGATATTCGATTCATCCAGGAGCCAGTAATATGTACCACGATCTCAAGGAACAGTATTGGTGGCCTAATCTTAAGAAGGACGTTGCTACTTATGTTGGGAAGTGTTTGACTTGTTCAAAGGTTAAGGCCGAACATCAAAGGCCATCTGGGTTACTTAAGCAACCAAAAATCCCGCAATGGAAGTGGGAAAGGATAACGATAGACTTTATCACGAAACTACCAAAGACGGTGGGCGGATACGATACCATCTGGGTTATCATTGACCGTCTTACCAAATCTGCACACTTCCTTGCCAAAGGATAATGATGGACTTCATCATGAAACTACCAAAGACGGTTGGTGGATATGATACCATCTGGGTTATCATTAACCGTCTTACCAAATCTGCACACTTCCTAGCCATGAAAGAAACTGATACGATGGAAAAACTCGCTCAACTATACATAAAGGAAATTGTATCTCGTCATGGTGTGCCCTTATCGATTATTTGAGACCGAGATACCCGTTTCGCTTCTAGATTTTAGCGTTCCTTGTAAGAAGCCTTGGGAACACGTCTCGACATGAGTACCGCATATCACCCGCAGACCGACGGACAAAGCGAATGCACGATATAAACTTTAGAGGACATGCTGCATGCTTGTGTTATTGATTTCGGAAAAGCTTGGGAGAAGCATTTACCGCTAGCCAAATTTTCTTACAACAACAGCTATCATTCGAGTATTAATGCCGCACCTTTCGAAGCGTTGTATGTCCGCAAGTGCCGTTCCCCTATTTTTTGGACCGAAGTGGGTGAAAAGAAAATCACTAGGACTGAACTCGATCATGAAACAACTTAGAAGATTGTTCAAATCCAAGCAAGGCTCAAGATGGCCTATGATCATCAAAAGAGTTATGCCAACCTTAAACGAAAAGATTTCGAATTTCAAGTGGGTGTCTGCGTGATGTTGAAAGTCGCACCTTGGAAAGGTGTAATCCATTTCAGAAAGCGTGGAAACTTAAATCCGCGATACATTGGTCCTTTTGAAATCTTGGAATGTATTGGACCCGTTGCATACCGTTTGGATCTTCTGACGCAATTGAGCTCCGTTCATCCTACTTTTCACGTGTCGAATATGAAGAAATGTCTTACTGAACCAGAACTTGTCATCCCTCTCAATGAGCTTATGATTGATGACAAACTCCACTTCGTAGAAGAACCCGTTAAAATTATGGACCGTGAGGTCAAGACCTTGAAATGCAACAAGATTCCGATTGTCCGAGTCCGATGGAATGCAAAACGAGGGCCTGAGTTTACTTGAGAACGAGAGGATCAAATGATACAGAAGTATCCTCACCTTTTCCCGACTCCACCATCTACCTCAGCTTAAATTTCAAGACGAAATTTTCTTTAACAGGTGGGTAATGTAACGACCCGACTTTTTCGACTTTTAATTATATTTATTACTTTCACGAAACTGCGTAATTGTGCGTACTGATTTAGATTTTATTCTGGGATCATTAATTATGTTAATCACTTTCATTAATATCTAAAACGTGCTTTTAAGTGCTTAATTGCTTAACATGATCCTTGATTGCATTTATGACCGTTAGTGTCACTTATTGTTTAAAACGAGCTACGTACTTGGTACACGTTAAACTTTTGTCATAATTGAAATATTATGACTACATAAACATAATTGTTATTTATTTATGATAATTACTTGGCTTTATGGTTCCTTAATTATGCTTAGTGTTTAATAATGCTTACTAGTTAGTTTTAATGGACTTAACACCTTAATGGACCTAGCTTATTAAAGGCCCAACCTACTTAACTTAATGGACTTACTTAATGGACTAATGAATGGACTAGTTAGCCTATTACTACATGAGACAAAGTCCATTAGATTAAAAGACAAAGTATTAAGCATGCTAGTGTACCATTACTTACACATTTTAACCTTACACCCCATGCCACCCAACATGTACCTCCACCACCATGTACTACCACCCATGCTAAGCAAATGGTCCCCCCTTTTTGCTTCCCTAACCGTCGGCATCCATAAACCATCACCACCATTTCTTTTTTTTTAAACACTCATTTTTACTCTCAAAATACACACTCATTTTCTATCTAAGTTCTCTCTTTAGTTTTCTCTCTAAAATACTTGAGAAAATTGTAAGTTCAAACTTCATTTCTTCTTTCTTTTCTTCTTTAAATTCGTGAATCATCATTTATTATTCATGGATTTTGGTTTTTGTAACTAAAATCCTTATGTTATCTTGCATTCTTTAATTACTTATATGATAAAGAAGCAAGAACAAGGATCAAAGCTTTGTAGCTTTTGGTTCTACATGAAACTTATAATAATCAAAGGATCAATTACTTTAAGATCCTCTTTATGTTCAAGTATTGGAACTTTAAATTTCATTTTATGAAGATTCAAGCTTGTAACTTGATATCTCTTTATGTAAAGAATCCAAACTTGAACTTGTTTATCTTTAACTTTAAATTTATCATTTATGCTTATGAAATTCGATTTATATATGTTCCTTGGTCAAAGATTTACTTGTTAACTTTAATCTCATAAATCTAGTAACCAAAGTCTAACTTTGAATGTTCAAGAACAAGAAAGTTTAAGCTTCCTAGTTTATAAATTTCACTCATCTAAAGTTGAACTAAGTCATGTAACTTATGGTCATCTAGCTTGTTAAAACAAGAGTTCATTAACTTGTGTTCACTTAACTTTACAAGATCTAAGTTTCATAACTTATGGTTGTGTAAAAGTTAAAAGTCTAAGTGTTATGACTTAGGGTTTCACCAAGAACATGAGATCTAGACTTTTTAGTCTAAGGTCTTTAATACTTAGCTAAGATTTAAGTTCCATAACTTAAGGTCTTGCTTATTTAGTTTGATTTAAAGTTTATATCTTAATAGAAATTGTACTTGTGTTGAAACTAAGAAATTGATGTAACTTTGGTTCATCACCTTGCTCAAACTCTCACTTGAGTTGTGTTTTATTTCTTATTCTTAACTTTGTGTGTTTATGGTTAAACCTTGGTTAAAGTGATGCTAAAACATCAAGAGTTGTACACTTGAGGCTTATACGCATCAAGGATGAGAACCGTGATGAGCATCAAACACCAAGAAACCCACCGGAGCACTTGTTTTCTATTTTTCTGGGTCTGATCAGACTCCTGGGCTTCTGGAAAAGTTAATTTCCAGATAATTTGGTTCGAGTAGATGACTTTTTGTATAAGACTTACCTAAATCCGATATACGGTTTAGGATTTATAGCCTTTCGAAAGTCACTACGCCTTTGTAACGTTGTACTGAAAATTTCTGATCTACTCGCACTTAAACCGTCGCCACGGTCAAACGAAGACGAGTTAGGTTCTGAAAATTGGTCAGAGGTTAGAGGACTCACATACGGAGCCTTGGCCACTTGTCTTACATCATTTCAGTTTGTATAGAGGTCGTAGCAGATGAACGAAGTCAGCCTTTGTTTTGATCTCTATTCTTGATTGAAAACTTACTTTACTTTTTACATATGATGTTGATGATGATGACACTTAAGACTTAAATTACATACTTTTAAACCCTTTGGGACGATTTACTGAATTAGTAACTTTTGACTTAGGTTGAGGACATTTCGGATGGACTTACTTGCTTACTTATCTCGTATCGACTTTTACCGCACTTTCACTTTGAGTTATAGCTCCCTTTTTACCTAACTATTTTTGGGACTGAGAATACATGCAATTTTTATGTTTTACTTACTAGGCACGAATACTTAAACTTTATATATGTGTGGGTGATATAACGGCATAAACTTACCCCTTAGCTCGGTAACATTTAGTCATTGGTTTTTGAACCGGTGAACGCGAATCTTAGATATGTATCCATAGGGTTTGACATCCCCACTCGGGCTAGTCGCGCTAGCATTTAATGAGTGTTTAATACTTCGTAAACTTACGCACTCGCCAAGTGTACTTTTAGGGGGTGATATTTACGTTAAGTTATTTACCAAGTGCACACGGTTAAGTATATACTTTTCATACTATTTTGAATACGAAATCTCGTGGCCTACATTACATTATTGTTACAATCAAACTATAGCTCACCAACATGCATGTTGACTTTTTAAGCATGTTATTTCTCAGGTACTTAGACGTATGTTGCTTCCTCTGTATTAGACTCTCGGTGTTAGACTTCCGCTGCTTTGCTTAGAGATGTCTTAATTACGAAACTTTTACGTTGCATTCATAACTTATGTTACATTTGAATAATGGCTTTGTGTAACACCCTGTTTTCAGTTACACGTTATTTTGGACGCCATTCGAATTATGAGGCATGTAAGGGTATATTTGGACCCCAAATAAATTTTAAGTTAATGTTCTAAAACCTTACCATTGGATATTAAATATCATTACGTTTCCAACGATATTTTATTCATCAAAAATGGAGTTACGGTTTGAAAGTTACAACCAAAACAAGTTCAGAAAACTGATCCAGTTGATTTGGACGCTGTCCAACCTTTTTAGACGCCGTCCAAATGACCTGACAGGCCAGCTGTTGGAAATTTAATGAATTTAAAAGGGTTATTTGTGTCTTTTCACTTGGGGGTCGGTTTTGAGCTACTAAAACTGACCCAATGGTTATCTCTACCTCATTTCACCTCTTCCACCCATTTCCATCTAGAGAGAGAGAAGCTTAGAGAGAGAGCTTGCTTTAAGGAAGAAGAAGGGTGAATCGGGTCATGTTGCGAGAGCTAAAGTTGTTCATCACATCCTTAGCTATGTTTTGGTAGTGTTGGTAAGCTCTAACTACGAATTTAATTGTTAAGATTCTTGTTCATGTTTAGGCTTTGAGTTTGTTTAGTTGTGAAATCCGTTTAGATGAAGAAGTGGGTTTATTGTGACTTGTTATTTTTGATACTTGGCGGGTATCGGGTTAGTTGAAGTTTTGGCCATGTTAAGGCTTTGATTTTGAGTGTAATCACTTAGTTTAGTGATTATGGAGGTATTGGAACCCATTTGGGTATGTTTGAAAGACTAGTTTTGAATTGGGTCAAAATTAGGGTTTAAGTGTCAAATTGGGTAAGATAAGTGTTTAACACTTGTGAATTAGTTTAATTGGTGTACTAGGGCCATTTTCACTTGTGTTAGTGATTATTGGTTGGTTTGGACATTTTTGGGGACTTATGCCATAATGGGTGAATTGATTTGGGTCAAATTTGGTAATGACACTAATTTGGATTAAATGGATGTTAAACATTTTTGTTAAGTGTTAAATGACGTTTTTTAATGGGTCAGAATTACCACCCGTAGTGGTAGTTGGTGAAGTCCACTTTAGGTGTCTAAATGGACGAATTGTGAAAGTAGGTATAAACCCTTGGTTAAAGGTGTTGGCGTCGAATTCTCTTGTAGAGAATGTATGTTGATTATGTGTATACCTATATGCGTATTATAGGTAAAGGCTTGCTCGGTTGCGTTTGGATGTGAATTACATACATGACTTGTGCGGGCAATCCAAGGTAAGTGGAATAATTATGCGTGTACATGTATAATGTATTTATTTGTGTAGCGTGAAATGTGGGATAGTCGCGGTGTTCAAGACACCACATTCTACGTAACGCGTGGAATTGTCGCGGTGTTCAAGACACCACTCATTGGTTTGATTGACATGTAGAATTGTCGCAGTGTTTAACACAACACATTGTCATGGGAGTGGAATTGTCGCGGTGTTCCAGACACCACTCATCGGTTTGATTAACATGTGGAATAGTCGCGGTGTTTAAGACGACACATTGTCATGGGGGTGAGTTAGTCGCGGTGTTTAAGACATCACTCGGGGGATTAGTGATTACACGGCGTAAGTAACACTAATGGACGTTATGAACTCCGACGGTCTTTCGCGAGTACCGTTCCCTTGTACGATTGGTTAACCATGGTTGTGTGAATTTTGTATTAGCATAATTAATTGTGAACTTTATGCTATTGGTGTTGCTAGCTTATTGTGAATTGCGGGTGAGAGTTTATGCATAATGTTTGCATGGTTGTTGAATTGCTAGCTTGTATGCGGTATTGTGTAAGTGATTGCAAGTATGTATATTATATATGTATATGTATAATTATTGCATTCACTAAGCCTAGGCTTACCCCTCTCGTTGTTTACCTTTTTACAATTATTGTGTTATTGATGCTAGCTAGTTGTTAGACTAGACGTGCAGGAGCGTTCGGGCTTGATGGGGTAGCTTTTGGATAATTGGACGCGGATGGGGGATTTGGTAGTCCCCGGGATTGTGCTCATGGTATCGGGTTGAGTTGTAGAATCTTAATCCGTAAATATATATATAAATGGGTCGAAATGGTCGCTTTGTCTTAAATTGGGTCGATGTGGGCCCGGTGTTGTAACACTCAAATTTTTATCGTGGAAATCTCTTAATTATAATTATACTAATGTGTTCTGAAAATCGTTTCGTTTAAAAGTGTTAGGAAGCGGGTTTTCCGCTCACGTGAAATTGAAAAACTGAGCAAAAACTTTTAGTTCATTTGGACGACGTCCAAGAGGCTTGGACGCTGTCCTGGTCTTTGTAACTGGAGGCCGTCCAAGAGTCTGGACGCCATTCAGATGCCCAGGTAAAAAAAAAATTAAGTCGTGTTTTTAGTAAAACGAAGTTGGGTCGTTACAAGTGGTATCAGAGCATCGTCTAAAGGAATTAGATGACCTTGGAATAGGTGCCTAGTCTTAGACTTATTGACAGTTATGCATTATTTGCAGAACATGTTGGAATACGGGTTGAATTGAGAATTGTTAGTACCTTAGAGTAGGTGACTAACTAGGACTTGTGCTTGTCTAATGTGGGATTATGTGGGGCCTTATTTTGTGTGTAAATTAGTGCCTTAGATTACTAGTACCTAATGTAAGTAGGCGAACTTGGACGTTGTTTTAGTGATAGTCACCTAGGTTGTTTGTTGACTTGTTGTTATGGTGTACTTGGGTACGTTTATTATTATATTATATATTGGTGTAAATATACAGATATCTATTGGTGCGGTGTCCTAGAGACGAATCTATTGGAGAGATTCGCATGTTTGGCGATTTGGGCAATCAAGGTCACTGTAAGGACTTTGGTCTTTCGGGTACTAGGAGTTATCGCGTGTTATTTTGTGTGAATGTCGTGTCAGTCCAGGTAAAGTACTTTACGTGACCATGCGAAAATGGTAAGGTACGCAATTGTAATAGTGACCGATCACCATTATTACAACCGTGTATCTTGGCACTAAACATGACATGACGAGTACCGAGCGGGGGAAACGTAGCATGGTTGGGGTAAAATCGGGACGACTAGGAATCTTTTATTGGTTCCTAGGATATAGTGGTCTCGGGTGATGTGCTTGTTGCCACATCGGATTTTTGTGAGTTGGAAATTGTTACGGCGGATTCGGTTAGTTAAGGTGAGTGAGCAAACTCACGAGTTCGGCGTGTACTTAGTCACCCTAAGTAGTGGGTGCACTATTGAGATTGTTATTGGTTGTAGTTACCCATCGTAACTTGGGTGATCGATTAATGTGTGTGTGTGTGCGTCGAGGACTTGAATTCCGTATTGGGATGCAACAAGTCAAATGATTGTGGTGTTGGGTTACACTCGGAAGAGTGTACGGTTAGGGAATCGTGTAGGGATTCTAGTTGTAAGTCGCCTTAGAATTGGCGAGTCGAGGAGTCCTCGGGTTGTTCAACTCATGTGAGTGAGACCCTTATGGCGATGATTATGATAGCGAATTGTGGATTATAGGGTAACATTCCTAATGGAATACCCCTTGTTGTAGTGGTTGTGTTGATATCTGGAAGGGTGTAAGTCTTGGTGGTTCTAAGCACCTCTTAGTGTTAGACGGAAGGGTTCGTTAGGTTATATTTTTTTGGCCTTATGGAAATTGCGGGTAGCGTGTGATTGCTAGTAACTTTGATAAGACAATAAACCGTAAGGTTTGTCGGGTAGGTATGACTTCGGGTCATTAATTTGGAGAGATAGGTGACATCGGATGTATGGAACCTAAAGACCAAGTTTCTAAATTTCGGTAGATTATGGTGGGAGTCTGCATGACACTGCGTCAGGTGCCCCTTTATACCTGCTAAGTGTAATGTTCAACTCCGGGTGTGATGTGATCAGTTTGTGCTTAGGGTGACTGCGAGATACCCTTGGAAGCATCGAAGATTATAATAGTATCGACGGGTGATAGTAATTTCGACGGTTTTGAAAGTCGAGTTTAAGAGCATTGCGGTAAATACTTCTTATGAAGGATGCATGCGTGAATCTTGTTGCGCTTAAGTGATAGATGGGTAAAGATGACCGATGAGCCGATGATGGACTTAATGGTCGGTTAGGCCGAAGTTTGTGATGAAGTGTTGATATTGCGGTCGATGCAATTATTGTGCCGGATTGGTCACTCTTATCCATGAGAGTGTGCAATTATTAATAAAGGTTCGTGGCGTGGAAGGTCGGGTGATCTCGACTGAGATGCACGACTGATTAAGTGGAGTGGCATATGCCTAGGCTTAGAGGCGTACGTAGGATTTGGCTGAGTTCGCTTTGCGAACGACAAGGGGCTGTTAGTTTTGAATTATGTTATGAAGATGTGGGGTTGTCGCATGTACGACATCTCGAGTGATTATGTATGATGGCTCTGAGAGCCTAAAGTGAATTTGCAGGGATTTGATGTGTATACCCAACGATGAGAATGGTCATGTGTGTCGTGGAATGACAATTCCGCATGATGTTATCATCTTGGCGGTGAGGATGTGGAGATGAATCCTAAGTGGGGGAGTTTTACTGCTGCCCTAGGAAGCTCCGGTGATGGTAAATATAATGAAGTGGCAGAGTGTACCGTGCTGGGCCTCAACAGGAATTCGGATTTCCTAACGAGGAAGAATGACGGGTTATTGATGTTGACTCGAGATCGTGCATTTACGGTTGTGAGTTACGATTCCAGAATGATGTGCGTAGAGTTTGTGATGGTAGAATCGAGCGTAGTGTAAGATTTCTTATGTAAGGTGGTCGTGTAGCACCAACGTGCGTTATGAGACCAAGTGTGAAGTTTGAGATAACGGATGCGAGAGAATGAAGCTGTCATTGCAGGTGCTCTCATAGTGAAAATCTGAGTTGACATGAAACTCGAATAGTATTATGGAATGGGAACGAGTTCGATATCGTGATGGATACCGTATTTTCCCTTTTGGGAAACGTGGTCGTGAAAATTGTTAGTGGGTTATTCCACTTTATGGATGATTGTGGGGCGATGAGTGCCGGTTCTGATCGTCTCACATAGAGACATGCGGACGTGGTTTGTTTGCGAGAGTGTTTTCCCTAGTGATGTGACCCGTTAGTTGCATTGAGATGTCGAGGCCATCCTTAACGGACGGTCGAGGCAAAAGGATTCACCAAGCGTTGGTGGATATTTTGTGGGTCGCGTGACGAATTGCGAATTGTTGCGATGATAATCCGTTGTTGACGGGTTTTCTAGTACATGAATAGTTTCCATGCTAGTACTAGGAAGCCGAAATTGTAAGGATGTGTTGGAGGGTTTAGGGGAGAAACCCTATGACGAGTGTTGATGTTTTTGTCTAGCTCGAGGTGTATTATTGTCGTCCTGGATTAATCCAGTGATGGATGGTCATGTGTGGATTGATTGATGGGAAAGTAGAGTTCCTAAAGTGTTTATTTCAGGGTTACCGAAATTTCTTCATTGAAGGAATAACCCGGTTGTGGTGACTGTAGGAAGTGCTCGTTGGAGGAGTGTATCGGTTGCCCTGTTGGCATCGACTTGTAAATTGAGAATCACGGGTTTTATGGGGTGGAGAACAAATGTTGCGCATAAGCGGTTGTGCGACCGTTGAGTAGTACGTTTATGAACCGATAGAATACGAAGTTTTAAGGAAGTATGAATCCTTCTCGATTTGGATTAATGCAAGACAGGGTTCACGACGTAGTGGATTTAGTAGATTGCATTCTGTGATATAGTTATGGATGTAGATTGTTGCGAGTTGTAGCTTGAGAACTTGAAGTGTAGTGACCCGAACTTTTCCATGTTTTTATATATTAAATGAAATTGTTATTTACATGATTAAGTGTTTTCAACATGTTAAGCAATCAAACTTGTTAAGACTTGATTAATTGAAATAGGTTTCATGTAGACAATTGACCACCCTAGTTGACCGGCGATTCACGAACGTTAAAACTTGTAAAAATTATATGATATTATATATATATATATATATATATATATATATATATATATATATATATATATATATATATATATATATATATATATATATATATATATATATATATATATATATATATATATATATATATATATATATAGTTAACATGATATTATGATAACAAAGTATCTCACTAGGTTTTTTAACAATGAATTATAAACAAAAATGAGTTTATTGAATTAAGAAACTCGAAACGATATATATAATGATTATCGTTATAACAACGTCTTACTAAATACATATGAATCATATTAAGATATTGTTACACTATGTTTAAATATGTTAAATGATAAGTAACCATATTATTAAGTGTATTAACAATGAACTACATATGTTAAAACAAGACTACTAACTTAAGAGTTTCGAAACGATACATATATGTAACGATTATCGTTGTAACGACATTTAAATATATATATATATATATATATATATATATATATATATATATATATATATATCATATTAATATATATTAATACATCATATTATCATGATAATATAATAATTTAACATCTCATTAGATATAATAAACAATGGGTTAGCAACATTAAACAAGATCGTTAACTTAAAGGTTTCAAAACAACACTTACATGTAACGACTAACGATGACTTAACGACTCAGTTAAAATGTATATACATGTAGTGTTTTAATATGTATTTATACACTTTTGAAAGACTTCAAGACACTTATCAAAGTACTTCTACTTTACAAAAATGCTTACAATTACATCCTCATTCATTTTCATCAACAATTCTACTCGTATGCACTCGTATCTGTACTCGTACAATACACAGCGTCTAAGTGTATTTACTATTGGTATATACACTCCAATGATCAGCTCTTAGCAGCCCATGTGAGTCACCTAACCATGTGGGAACTATCATTTAACATCTAGCATGAAATATCTCAAAAAATTACAAAATAATGGAGCCTATATGGAGACTACTAATTCACGTGGAGTATGGTACTCACAAACACATTCACTTTGCAATTTTCTTGAATCACATTAATCTCTCTCAAGTGTTCTTACTTTTTTCTAAGTGTTCTTCATCATCTTCATCATAATCTAGCTCAATCTAGTTCATAAATCCATACATAAACCAAGTTACAAAACAACTACTCAAGAACACACCAACAACACTTCCAAGTTTGCTAGCTTACTTCCAATCTTGCAAATCCATTTTGATTGATCATCTAACCTAAAGAAATCCTTCTTATTTACAGTAAGATATCTTTCTAATACAAGGTAATACTCATATTCAATCTTTGATTCAATTTCTATAACTATAACAATCTTATTTCGAGTGGAAATCTTACTTGAACTTGTTTTCGTGTCATGATTCTACTTCAAGAACTTTCAAGCCATCCAAGGATCCTTTGAAGCTAGATCTATTTTTCTTATTTCCAGTAGGTTTATCCACAAAACCTGAGGTAGTAATGATGTTCATAACATCATTCGATTCATATATATAAAACTACCTTATTCGAAGGTTTAAACTTGTAATCACTAGAACATAGTTTAGTTAATTCTAAACTTGTTCGCAAACAAAAGTTAATCCTTATAACTTGACTTTTAAAATTAACTAAACACATGTTCTATATCTTTATTATATGCTAACTTAATGATTTAAAACCTGAAAACATGAAAAACACCGTAAAACCGGATATACGCCGTCGTAGTAACACCGCGGGCTGTTTTGGGTTAGTTAATTAAAAACTATGATAAACTTTGATTTAAAAGTTTTTCTTCTGGGAAAATGATTTTTCTTATGAACATGAAACTATATCCAAAAATCATGGTTAAACTCAAAGTGGAAGTATGTTTTCCAAAATGGTCATCTAGACGTCGTTCTTTCGACTGAAATGACTACCTTTACAAAAATGACTTGTAACCTGTATTTCCGACTATAAACTTATACTTTTTCTATTTAGATTCATAAACTTAAGTTCAATATGAAACATAGCAACTTGAATCACTCAAAACGGATTTAAAACGAAGAAGTTATGGGTAAAACAAGATTGGATAATTTTGCTTGTTGTAGCTACGTGAAAATTGATAACAAATCTATATTAATCATATCCTAGCTAACTCATATTGTATTATACATGTATTCTAATATATTATGTAATCTTGGGATACCATAGACACGTATATAAATGTTTTGACATATCATATCGACCCATGTATATATATTATTTGGAACAACCATAGACACTCTATATGCAGTAATGTTTGAATTAGCTATACAGGGTTGAGGTTGATTCCAAAAATATATATACTTTGAGTTGTGATCTAGCCTGAGACGTGTATACACCGGGTCGTAGATTGATTCAAGATAATATATATCGATTTATTTCTGTACATCTAACTGTGAACAATTAGTTGTAGGTTACTAACGAGGACAGCTGACTTAATAAACTTAAAACATTAAAACGTATTAAAAATGTTGTAAATATACTTTGAACATACTTTAATATATATGTACATATTTGTTATAGGTTCATGAATCGACCCGTAGCCAAGTCTTATTTTCCGACGAAGTGAAAATTTGTGAAAGTGAGTTATAGTCCCATTTTTACTATCTACTATTTTTGGGAAGAGAATACATGCAGTTTTGAAAATGATTTACAAAATAGACACAAGTATTGAAACTACATTCTATGTTGAATCGTTATACCGGATATCGCCCTTGTTGAACTTGGTAGCCTAAGAATTGGTGTTTATTATAATTGTCACCAATTGACGCGAATCCTAAAGATAGATCTATGGGCTTTGACACACCCCAGTCAGAGAATTTGAACTGCTTTAGTACTTCGATATTTATATATGGGGATATTCTAGATGCATTTGTTAATGTCGGTTACCAGGTGTTCAACCATATGAATGATTTTTATGCAGATTGCATGTTATTGAAAGATGAAATCTTGTGGTCTATTATTACAATTTGATATATAGGTTAAACCTATAACTCACCAACATTTTTGTTGACGTTTAAAGCTTGTTTATTCTCAGGTGATTATTAAGAGCTTCTGCTGTTGCAGGCTAATTTATGGACAAGAGTTGGAGTCAGCATGCTTGTATAATATTGTTTAAAAACTGCATTCGAAGACATATATATTGTTGTGTAATATTATTGTAAACCATTATGTAATGGTCGTGTGAAAACGCTATATTTTAGATTATCATTATTTGATAATCGTCTTAATATTTTAAAGGTTATGCTTTGTTTTAAAAATCGAATGCAGTCTTTGAAAAACGTCTCATATAGAGGTCAAAACCTCGCAACGAAATCAATTAATATGGAACGTTTATAATCGATATGAATGGGACATTTCAGTTGGTATCCGAGCGTTGGTCTTAGAGAACCAAAAAATTGCATTAGTGTGTCTTACCGATTTTGTTAGGATGCATTAGTGAGTCTGGACTTCGACCGTGTTTTCTTTAAAAACGAATGCTTAACACTTTTTGTTGGAAACTATATATTATTAACATGTAAATATTATGTGTTATATTAATCTCTTAACGTGTTTGATATTGTGTTATAGACGTCTACCTCTAGTACAAATCCCATCGACTCACCTAATAATAATGAAGAGTCGAATATATTTTGGGAAGATTCACAAATTCCCGAGGAAGAACCGGAAGAGGAAGAACCGGAAGAGGAAGAACCAGAAGAGGAGGAACCGGAAGAAGAGGAACCGGAAGAAGAAGAGGTTTCGGAGAATGAAATATTAATACATACAGTAAAACGATTAAATAAAAGAAGATCTTTAACCAATGGTCCAAAATTAAAAATGGTCAATGGTGTTTCCGCCGAAGAAGTAAAATATTGGGAAGATTACCAATTTTCCGATGAATCGGAACCCGATGAGGATTCCGATGATGGTATAGAAATTACCGTGACACAATTTAATAAAGCAAAAGAAAATAATAAGGGAAAAGGTATAAAAATAGAGAAACCTAATTCCAACCCCGATTAACTTTATATGTATCGGCAACATCCGTATTTCCTAAATTGTAACAATAACCCGAGAACCTCTAAACCACCAGGTTTTTCTAAACCATTGTGGAAAACGACGGCTCGTATTAGAGGAACACCATATATCCCTAGAAAATTAGGAAAACGTACCAAGTCGGAAGAAGAAGAAACTAGTGATTCAGATTAGAGGGTTGTAATCATGTTGTGTAATGGTGTATCCTATTGTATACATGCATAAAAGGCATAATGGTTGCATAAAAGTAGCATCAGGAAGACTGGAAACAACAGTTTTGTGGAATTATCCATCCAGCGTTCTCCGCTGTACAGGTTGCTCCGTCATGCGTAAACCCTGAAGGCCGCCTAGCGTGTAAGCCCTGGCCGGAGAACACAACTTTCAGCATAAATTTCGGATCACAAGTAACAGAACGTATCATCATCTGACACGTGTCCCCAAACAATCCGGTAGATCAGACACTATAAATAGACCCCTTGGGTCGTCATTTTACACAATTCAGACACTCTGATAAACTGGAGAGTAGAGACTTCATCTCTTTATCTCTCTAAAACTTTCTCTCACTACAAGTCATCCGGCTAGCAATTCTACGCTCTACGGACGACAGATTGATTAAGCCACCCCAAAAGTTTCTATACTTGTGAACCGGGTCTGTAGGGATAATTTCCCAAGGGCAAACATCAATCGGCAACACTCGCCCACCTAAAGCTAGATTACTTCTAGTATCCTGTTGGCACACTAAGCCTTACCTCGTAAGGAAATAGGTGTTAACAATGGCGCCATCCACTAATGCAAAGAACACGCGAAACGGAAAAGGAACGAAAACAACTGAAGCTCCATTCATAAATGAACTTGAAGCAGTCAACAATCCATTAACTGAAGACATGATAACTGTTGAAGATGTACATGTTCCACCACCGGACGGTACGATTGAAGAAACAGTTGCTGAAACTGCAGAAAGGCTTAAGTGTTTGGCAACTAATTCAGAGAAAAGGCTAGTAATCGAAGAAACAACAACCAAAAGTGCAGAAAGGCTTCCAAACCTTGTCACTAATCCAGAGAGGTGACCATTGATTCAACCACGACGATGTCCATCATTTATACCTTTTTGACGGATGGCGGATGGCAAAGACAAGCAAATCATGAAAAGGCAATCTATATCAAAGTACAGGTTATCCAGACTACTTGACAAGCTGGGCAGTCTTATTGATGACTCTGAGGATGATAATGACTTGAGCTATATTAATAATGATTCTAACGATGAGTTTGATGACAAAGATGAGTTCATGTCTGAGAAGCAGGCAGTGTTGCTTTTAAATGACATTCTTAAGCAGACAGCTCCGGCAAAGTATAAGCAACGCTTAGCGCAGCCCGTCGTCCGTGCTGTGGCTGTGGATAATTTTTTCACACTAGTTACTGGAGAGCAAGCTACAAAGCCACCGGCTATGGCAGAATCTACTCAATGTTTTATTGATCGAATTGCTAACTGTCTGTTGCCTAGAAATCTTGGCATTCCGACAATTGGAGTTTATGATGGTACAACGGATCCTGAAGATTTTCTTACCATGTTTGAAGGTGCAATGAGGTTACAACATTGGGATGACGAGGTAGCTTGTCATATGTTTCCAATGGTGTTGCAGAAAATGGCAAGGGAATGGTTTGCAAGCTTACCATCAAGGAGTATTAGAAGTTATTTAGATCTTCGTGCAAAGTTTGTTATGCAATATCAAAATCTTCGTAGCTACACTTTGACACACCTTGATACACATGAGATAACAATGCATTATAATGAGTCCTTGAGTAATTTCATGAAGCGATACACGCTTAAAGCACAAAAGATACCTGATTGTTCAGAATCACAGCTAGTGTCCGATTTCATTTTTTGTTTGGATCAGCGAAGGTTTAGTGCACTTGTTCATACATTAAGGTATGACTTGCCAAAAAACTCTATCAGGCATTGGAAGTTGCACAAAAACATGTTCGAGCTGGTGAGCGAGGACTAAGCAAGTGTAGTGACCCGAACATTTCCATGTTTATATATATATTAAATGAAATTTTTATTTACATGATTAAGTGTTTCCAACATGTTAAGCAATCAAACTTGTTAAGACTTGATTAATTTAAATAGGTTTCATATAGACAATTGACCACCCAAGTTGACCGGTGATTCACGAACGTTAAAACTTGTAAAAACTATAAGATGACATATATATGGTTATATATATAGTAAAAATGATTTTATTATAAGTATGTATCTCATTAGGTATTTTAACAATGAATTATATACATAAAAATGAGACTATTAATTTAAGAAACTCGAAAACGATATATATAACGATTATCGTTATAACAACGTCTTACTAGGTACATATGAATCATATTATGATATTAATACACTTGGTTAATTATGTTAAATGATAAGTAAATATATTATTAAGTGTATTAACAATGAAATACATATGTAAAAATAAGACTACTAACTTAATGATTTCGAAACGAGACATATATGTAACGATTATCGTTGTAACGACATTTAAGTGTATATATATCATACTAAGATATATTATATATCATAATATCATGATAATATAACAATTTAACATCTCATTTGTTATAATAAACAATGGGTTAACAACATTCAACAAGATCGTTAACCTAAAGGTTTCAAAACAACATTTACATGTAACGACTAACGATGACTTAACGACTCAGTTAAAATGTATATACATGTAGTGTTTTAATATGTATTCATACACTTTTGAAAGACTTCAAGACACTTATCAAAATACTTCTACTTAACAAAAATGCTTACAATTACATCCTCGTTCAGTTTCATCAACAATTCTACTAGTATGCACCCGTATTCGTACTCGTACAATACACAGCTTTTAGATGTATGTACTATTGGTACATACACTCCAATGATCAGCTCTTAGCAGCCCATGTGAGTCACCTAACACATGTAGGAACCATCATTTGGCAACTAGCATGAAATATCTCATAAAATTACAAAAATATGAGTAATCATTCATGACTTATTTACATGAAAACAAAATTACATATCCTTTATATCTAATCCATACAGCAAAGACCAAAAACACCTACAAACACTTTCATTCTTCAATTTTCTTCATCTAATTGATCTCTCTCAAGTTCTATCTTCAAGTTCTAAGTGTTCTTCATAAATTCCAAAACTTCTAGTTTCATAAAATCAAGAATACTTCCAAGATTGCAAGTTTACTTCCAAGTTTTCTAAATCCATTCCAAGTAATCATCCAAGATCAAGAAACCTTTGTTACTTACAGTAGGTTATCTTTCTAATAGAAGGTAATAATCATATTCAAACTTTAATTCAATTTCTATAACTATAATAATCTTATTTCGAGTGGAAATCTTACTTGAAATTGTTTTCGTGTCATGATTCTGCTTCAAGAACTTTCAAGCCATCCAAGGATCCTTTGAAGCTAGATCTATTTTTCTCATTTCCAGTAGGTTTATCCAAGGAACTTGAGGTAGTAATAATGTTCATAACATCATTCGATTCATACATATAAAGCTATCTTATTCGAAGGTTTAAACTTGTAATCACTAGAACATAGTTTAGTTAATTCTAAACTTGTTCGCAAATAAAAGTTAATCCTTCTAACTTGACTTTTAAAATCAACTAAACACATGTTCTATATCTATATGATATGCTAACTTAATGATTTAAAACCTGGAAACACGAAAAACACCGTAAAATCGGATTTACGCCGTCGTAGTAACACTGCGGGCTGTTTTGGGTTACTTAATTAAAAACTATGATAAACTTTGATTTAAAAGTTGTTATTCTGGGAAAATGATTTTTATTATGAACATGAAACTATATCCCAAAATTATGGTTAAACTCAAAGTGGAAGTATGTTTTCTAAAATGGTCATCTAGACGTCGTTCTTTCGACTGAAATGACTACCATTACAAAAATGACTTGTAACTTATTTTTCCGACTATAAACCTATACTTTTTCTATTTATATTCATAAAATAGAGTTCAATATGAAACCATAGCAATTTGATTCACTCAAAACGGATTTAAAATGAAGAAGTTATGGGTAAAACAAGATTGGATAATTTTTCTCATTTTAGCTACGTGAAAATTGGTAACAAATCTATTCCAACCATAACTTAATCAACTTGTATTGTATATTATGTAATCTTGAGATACCATAGACACGTATACAATGTTTTGACCTATCATGTCGACACATCTATATATATTTCGCAACAACCATAGACACTCTATATGTGAATGTTGGAGTTAGCTATACAGGGTTGAGGTTGATTCCAAAATATATATAGTTTGAGTTGTGATCAATACTGAGATACGTATACACTGGGTCGTGGATTGATTCAAGATAATATTTATCGATTTATTTCTGTACATCTAACTTTGGACAACTAGTTGTAGGTTACTAACGAGGACAGCTGATTTAATAAACTTAAAACATCAAAATATATTAAAAGTGTTGTAAATATATTTTGAACATACTTTGATATATATGTATATATTGTTATAGGTTCGTGAATCAACCAGTGGCCAAGCCTTACTTCTCGAAGAAGTAAAAATCTGTGAAAGTGAGTTATAGTCCCACTTTTAAAATCTAATATTTTTGGGATGAGAATACATGCAGGTTTTATAAATGATTTACAAAATAGACACAAGTACGTGAAACTACATTCTATGGTTGAATTATCTAAATCGAATATGCCCCTTTTTATTAAGTCTGGTAATCTAAGAATTACGGAACAGACACCCAAATTGACGCGAACTCTAAAGATAGATCTATTGGGCCTAACAAACCCCATCCAAAGTACCGGATGCTTTAGTACTTCGAAATTTATATCATATCCGAAGGGTGTCCCGGAATGATGGGGATATTCTTATATATGCATCTTATTAATGTCGGTTACCAGGTGTTCACCATATGAATGATTTTTATCTCTATGTATGGGATGTGTATTGAAATATGAAATCTTGTGGTCTATTGTTACGATTTGATATATATAGGTTAAACCTATAACTCACCAACATTTTTGTTGACGTTTAAAGCATGTTTATTCTCAGGTGAATACTAAAAGCTTCCGCTGTTGCATACTAAAATAAGGACAAGATTTGGAGTCCATGTTTGTATGATATTGTGTAAAAACTGCATTCAAGAAACTAATTTCGATGTAGCATATTTGTATTGTAAACCATTATGTAATGGTCGTGTGTAAACAGGATATTTTAGATTATCATTATTTGATAATCTACGTAAAGCTTTTTAAACCTTTATTTATGAAATAAAGGTTATGGTTTGTTTTAAAAATGAATGCAGTCTTTGAAAAACGTCTCATATAGAGGTCAAAACCTCGCAACGAAATCAATTAATATGGAACGTTTTTAATCAATAAGAACGGGACATTTCAGCAAGTTTGATGGAAGCGGCAGAAGCAAATCACACAACGGAGGGCAGTACTTTGACAGAAATCAGAGGAGAAATGACAATTCCAATGGTGGATGGAGAGGCAACAATCATCCCAATGATTTTCATCACAATAGAAGGCCAATAGAGAGACATCTGTTGATAATGGCGCTGACTAAAACTCCAAAAGAGATTCTTTTCACTGAGCCAATCCGGACTACTTTCAATCCTCCCGCACCCATGGAGGAAAGAGAGGGTCCAAAAAGTGAACTATGGTGTGACTTTCATGAGGCATGGGGTCATGATACAGATAATTGCAAATCTCTGATGAGAGAAATTATCGTAAAGATCAAAGCAGGAGAGTTAAATCACTTGTTGCCAGGAAAACAATATAGGAGAAATGATCCTCGCAGGAAATTTGGATGGAAGAAGAATGATAGTGGAAGAGGTCATCGAGGTGATAACAGAAGAAGGGAAGAGCATGGCGGAAGAGATAACAGAAACCAGTACGGAGATCGGATCACGGAGCGTGAGCCAACTCCAGATGTTGTAATCAAGATGGTGTAGTTGAATGGTAGTCACTATGAGGACAGTGAGCAGTCGAATAACATTGTTGATAGCTGGAGATATGCTCCAATCATTTTTCAACCAATTCAAAATTGGGCCTTGTCCGTTCAGCCAGTGGTCATTTCAGCAGAAATTGCAAACAAGTACATCAGCCATATCTATACGGATACTGGTAGTGAAGCTGATATCGTTTATTTGCATTGTTTGAAGACTTTTCCAAAGCATATGCAGGATAGGGCTAGGCAGACGAGTTTGAAGGTTTCAGGCTTAACAGGAGCACCGGTGAATGCCATGGGGCAAATTCGTTTGGAGGTCGTTTTGGGAACATTTCCACTATTGAGAACCGAAACAATCGATTTCACTATTCTGGATGGCAACTCTCGATTTAATATCCTTTTTGGATGGGTAGCGTTAGCTAAATTTGAAGCGATAACATCAACAGCTCATGTAGAGATCAGATTCCCAACTCCGAACGGAGTAGCCACCATACACTCACAGTATGTAGCACCCACAAGGGAACGATCCACATTTGCAAACTTACCAGAAGACAATATGAATCAGAGAAGGCGTAATCGGTTGTTCAGGGAGGATGAGGTTCATGAGTTCTTTATACCATGATCAAGTGTTCAGGCCAGACAGTGCTAGGCGCTTGGCGTTTGAAGAAACAAATTCCAGCATTTTATCAAGAACACAATTTATCATTTCAATACGAGCAGTTTGTTAGAATTTCTAAAGAACAAAATTTATCAATTTACTGTAGACCATTGTGGTCATCTTTACAGTGCCTATATTTTCAATTGCATACACTAAATGTTCATGATGTACTAATTAGGCTTGATCCACCTAAATTCGTCATCAATTATTTATGTATTGCACAGTACTGATCAATAAAATTTTATATATTTCTTATGCAAAGTGCTGCCTGTGACAAATATAAAACATTGCATTTATATCCTGCCCACAGAAGGAGAGTATTTTTATATCTCCGATGGAGGAAGCTTTTGTGCCGGCCACTAAAGGCACAAGGGATCGGCTAGAAAACATTAAAGTTTTACTAGAACGCACCGAGGCAAAATGCAAAAATCAGATACTTGTTATGACAAACATTATAAAAAACTTACTTCACAGAACGAAAGAAGTTTATATTTTATGAAGGCCAAATATATTACACGATTCTTCCTCATATATTTTATGACGGAAGACGTATGACGGACATGTCACTAACTCATAACTAATCTTCACACAATATTTCAAAAAAAATTTCCTTATAAACTTTATGACGGAAGGCGTATGGCGGAAAGATTATTTTATAGTCACTCTTCAAAAACACTTCATAACTATTCCTCATCAATTTGATGATGGAAAGCGTATAAAAGACTACGAGTGTCCTACTGAATATTTGAGGCATAGTGTTTGCAAAGTGAATTTTTGATATGTTGCTCATTCAACTGAAGTTAAAAATGCAAGACATCTAAAAACGAATTACCTTAAACACTTTTCAAAATGCTTTGCTCGGATATACAATATACAATTGAACATAGAGAATTTATTGTATGCTTAGTGCATAGCAAATCGGTCATAAACAACAAACATCAAAGTATTTGGTGCAAGCATACAAATGAGCATAAACACTACAATAGCATATATTTATGGCATCCAAATTGTCAAAGTCTATTACAAATGATTGTTCATCAAATAATTACAAATTTATGAAAATTCCACACTAAGCACATCCTGAGCAGATGAATCCTCTCTGCTGCATACTTCATCATACACATCTATCTTCAGATTAACCAAATTGTCCTTTGCTTCATTGACCTTCTCCAGAGTTCCAGGAAGCATCAGATTAGCAATACCAGTAGGAAGAGTTTGGTTTGGAGCTAGGCATTTAGTAATTTTGTTGGTAACATCAGAAATGAAGTGGGTGCGAACAGATTCAACATAATCATTGTAGGGATTCCCCACAAGATTGGATCCAAGCACCTTCGCTAACACACCCGGTATCCCCTTCTTAAGCTTAACAAAGTTACTCTCACCCTTCTCCGCCCTCCGGAGAAGATCAGCTAATTTCTCCCTCTCCGCACTCAACTCCTTCTCTAGCTCACTCAATTTCACCTGCTCCTCCTCAAACTTTTTCTTTTCAGTATCCACCAACCTATCCTTCTCCTCTTGCAGAGCAACAGCGGCATCCTGAGCACTTTTTAGCTCAGCTTCTCTAGCCTTCAATGTATTCTGAGCATCAGTCAAAGCACGTTCAACATCAATTACTCTTTTGCGAGCATTTGCACCTTGAGCAATCTCAGTACGGGCCATGGACAGTATGGACTCCTATTGCTTCTGCAGTTGTTGCACGAAATCCAGATAGTTGGTCAGTAATACATGAGTTGCAGCAGTTGATTCCCTGAGCTGCTCAGATCGGAGAGCGGTGAAATGGGGTTTTAGCTCAGGGATAGCATAACCCTGTAGAAGAAAAATTTTATGGTTAATTTCAAGCAACTCACATAAATAAATTGCAAGCATATACATGCAGGAGGTTTTATCATTCATACCTGAAGAAGAGTTTAAAATTCTTTATCCTTAGTGGCAGGACTCTTAATAAATGCTTTCAGCGTGCTAACATGAGCAGGAAGGGACGGCTCTTGAACATTGAATGAGGTGATAGTAGGGTTAGTGGTATTAGGTGGAGGAGAATGAAAGGAGGCGTCGTCTTCCGGCCTCTCTTCATGGAATTCAGATTCCTCAAATCGAGCAAAGTTTTGGTCAGGAGTTTTCAGGGTTTTATCTCCTTCACTCTCAAGGTTCTCCTCCGACCTCTGCTCACCGCCTTCAGTAGCCTTTCCTTGGCTATCATCAGACTCTATTAAAATCACTAACATAAACAAATTAGAATTATGAACAAATATAACAGTTATAAGCAAAGACATGTGCATTATCAAGAAAGAGCAGAATGGACATACTTCTTCTGCGTTTCTGCTTTTGGCTCCCCTCAGTACTTTTTGCCCCCTTGGAGCCTATACACTTCTTCCTTGTCTTTTTGATTGGAGGAGGAGTGGGGTTTGTTTCACCCGTGATGTCAACCGAGACTGATGTCTGCTGCTCGGCGGTGGTGGTGTCATCCGCTGTCCGTTCAGTGTCTGTCTGTTCAGACCCGGACTCACTCTCAGAACTGCTAACAATGATTTCTTCACCCTTTTCAGCAGCAGCAGCATCAGCAGCAGCCTTAGCCTCAGCTGCAGCCCTCTCTGCCTCTAGCTCTTCAGCAGTTTTAGCACAGTCAGTGATCTCCACTTCATCCTCAAGATCGAGGGATAAAAGAGCAGAGCGAACCAACATCTCGGATTTGGCTGCAAAAATTAAACATGGACAGCAATATAAGCAAACATTGTAAACAATAGACAAGCGTTTGTATATATATTAGGATGATCATAACACATCCTACCCTGATTCTTCTCACGAAGTACTGGCACAGAAGTGCTTGGCCATTCTTGACTCACTCTATACAGCACAAGAATCCCCTCATACTTCTCGTATGATCTGGGCGGAACGCGAAGCTCTTTTAAACTATTTACTATCCGCTGCTCTGCGGCAGAAATGTTAACACCCTTTCCTACACCAGCATCAATAGCAGCCCATTTTCAGACAACGGAATACTCCTCCAGAATAACAGTCTCATCAATAAAGAAAAACGGACTCTTCCAGTCCTTCTAGTTTGATACTCTATTAGTACCAACAAAATGAGTATTTCGTTTAGTATCAATAGTAAGCCAGCAGTCGCTAATTGTACAAATTCTGAACAAAGAGATACAAACTTTAATGCGAGGCTTAATATTGCTGGCATTATAGTACATTTCAAAAAGGATAATTTTTTGAAGGCCATGGGGATGCATTTGGCTAAGGCAGGCCTTATAATATCAAAGAAGGCGAAGGAGAAAGTTAGTAGGGCAAATACAGAGGTTGCCGTGAGTAAGTTGTAAGGCGTATAAAGTAATTTTTCCGTCAGGAGGATTGTCGGCAGTTTGTGTGTTGGTAGGAAGAACAGGGTTGTATTGATTAAGAAGGCGAAAGGCAATCTTCAAACCGTCTAAGTATTCTCCTGTTAGTGATGAAGCCATCGTGCTAACTTCTGGAATGTTAGCAGCATTTGAAGAAGAAGGCTCTGCGTGTTCTTGGCCAGTACTCGGTGCAGAAGCCATGACAATAAAGTATAAAAGTATCAACAATTAAGAAATAACAAGTAAGATGGGGTATAACTGACCTTGAATGCTGAAAAACCTTAAAAAGTTGAAAGAAAAGCTTGAAGAAAGCGATGAAGATTTGGGCAGAAAAGTGTATTTTAGATCTGGTATAAAGGTAAAACAGCGAAGATAAAAGGTTTTAACGGTTTATATAGAAATTCATCAATGCAATTTTTATGGAAACGATTATGACACGTGTATGGGTAAGTTTAAACGTGGGGTACAAAATAACACTTTTTCCAGCTGGAGGTGCGTGGAGAATCTCAACCATTTAAAGATAATCATCACAGCGTCAGTAAAATTTGTCTGCATTTAATGCCTGTAATGTTTTCCCCGATGCAAATGGGCAATGAAAAGGCTTGTTTCGGAAGAGTTATCAAAAGTTTAACAACTTAATCATTTTTCAAACGCTTAAGTCATTAAACTGGGGGACTTAATGGTGTCTACTATCGTATACACGCATAAAAGGCATAATGGTTGCGTAAAAGTAGCATCAGGAAGACTGGAAACAACAGTTTTGTGGAATTATCCGTCCAGCATTCTCCGCTGTACAGGTTGCTCCGTCATGCGTAAACCCTGAAGGCCGCCTAGCGCGTAAGCCCTGGCCGGAGAACGCCACTTTCATCATAAATTTTGGATCACAAGTAACAGAATGTATCATCATCTGACACGTGTCCCCGAAAAATCCGGTGGATCTGACACTATAAATAGACCCCTTGGGTCGTCATTTTACACAATTCAGACACTCTGATAAACTGGAGAGCAGAGACTTCATCTCTGTCTCTCTCTAACACTTTCTCTCACTAGAAGTCATCCGACTAGCAATTCTACGCTCTACGGATGACAGATTGATTAAGCCACCCCACAAGTTTCTATACTTGTGAACCGGGTCTGCAGGGATAATTTCCCAAGGGCAAACATCAATCCCAACACTCGCTCACCTAAAGCTAGATTACTTCTAGTATTGTGTTGGCACACTAAGCCTTACCTCATAAGGAAATAGGTGTTAAGATTGTGTATTATATGTATTGTAGTGTGCTTGTACTTTTATGTTCTATGTAAAAATTGCTTGTATTATTTGTTAATTATCTTTTACGAATCTAATCCTTGTCTATTTTACAGTATAAAAACAAAATGGACGTTAAGGGTAGACAACTGAATATTTTAGAAGACCTACCAGAGGATATGATTGAGGAAATCTTGTCTAGAGTGGGTCAGAATTCATCAGCACATTTAGTTATGGTGAAACTAACTTGTCAAACATTTGAATTACTTTCCAAAAATGCCTTAGTTTATAAAAGGCTTTCCTTTGATAGGTGAGGTATATCACATTGGGGAGACCGTAAGTTACGCCGTTGTTTCTTTAAAGCATTAAATGCGGGGAACCCAAATGCAATTTTACGCTACGGGTTAAGAACCTATTTTGACTCAACATATCTCAACATAGGATTTCGTGAGTTAGAAAGAGCTTCTAACATGCAACAAAAAGAAGCATGTTATACTTACGGGTTAGTGATGTTCGCTTCTTACCAAAGTGAGAAAAAGAACATCGGATTACAACTTTTAAATAAAACCTTCCCACAAGTGACGGATTCAGTAGTTGGGGTGAGAAACAAGGTTTTTAGATTATTACGGGGCTGTTGGACATTACGAAACCCTCATCCTTTTGACGACATTACAACATGCTGCCTAGCCAATGGTCATAACGGTTACTTTCCACAAGACCAAGGATGGGAAGTCGTCTTAGTAAAACCAGAATGTATGACTTGTTTCTGGACTTATGAATTACGTGTCTTTATTTCTTTTGCTGAACAACTTGCGTATTAACTAGAATTGCCTTTATAGCTGCCGAGTAGCAAAGTTATTATGTGCTATATCTCATCCTATATGTATAATAGCGGTATTGTAAGTTTGTAAAATATTGTATAAAATTTGAACGCGAAATTTTATTATAATCAGTTTTTTCATATGGAATTGCAGTAGTTGAATTGTATATTAGCTACTAAGTATGAACTTAACGGGTAGGTACTACCCGAATTAAAACTATAAAACTCTAATATGAAAAAAAAGCTTTTATAAATGAGTTCATACTATGCTACGAAATACTATTGACTACTCTTAATATTCTATATGATTAACTTAATTCTTTTGGCTATTTTTGAAGGAAATGGCACCGGCTACTCGTCAGAACTTGAACATGAGCGAGGAAGACTTCCGTATTTTCCTTGCTGCGAACATAGTGGCAGTGCAAGCTACAATGCAAAATAATAACAATAACTCTGGTTCTATCAGTGGAACTAATTCCACAAGAAATCATGTCGGATGCTCCTACAAAGAATTCACTGCCTGCAAACCTTTGGAATTCGATGGAACCGAGGGTCCAATCGGATTAAAACGATGGACTGAAAAGGTTGAATCGATGTTTGCCATAAGTAAATGTACTGAAGAAGACAAAGTAAAGTACGCTATGCATACCTTCACAGGTACTGCATTAACATGGTGGAACACCTACCTCGAGCAGGTGGGACAAGATGTTGCTTACGCACTACCGTGGTCAGCATTCAAGCATTTGATGAACGAGCAGTACCGTTCCAGAAACGAGGTCAATAAGCTCAAGGTAGAGCTTAGAGGGTTACAAACACAAGGATTTGATTACCACGTAAGAACGACAATTCACAGAGTTGTGCCTATTGTGTCCGGGAGCATTCGAAGATGAAGAAGAGAAAATCGACGTATTTGTAAAAGGGTTACCAGAAAGGATTCAAGAAGATGTGAGTTCACACGAGCCCGCCTCCATACAAAAAGCAAGTCGAATGGCTCATAAACTCATAAATCAGATTGAGGGAAGAATTAAAGAGCAGGCAGCCGAAGAAGCCAACACGAAATAAGTCAAGAGGAAGTGGGAAGAAAACAGTGACAAGAGTCACCAACAAAACAACAGTAACTATCGCTTCAACAACCAACACAGAAATCACAACTACAATCACCCCATTTTTCGCAAAAACAAACGCAACAACAACAACAACAACAACAACCACAATAACCGTCCTAACAACAATAACAGTCGCAACAACAACCCAATCAGTAACAACAATGGAAATAACAATCAGAACAACAAATGTCTAAGGTGTGGAGGGTATCATCTAGATAAGTTCTGTGTAGTAGTGTTACCAAGTGTAATAGAACCGGACATAGTGTAACGAAGTGTAATGTCTATAGACCAAAGGCATATAAAAATAACAGAACAAATAATTCCATTATTTGTTACGGATGCGAAAAGCCAGGCCATTTCAGCAAAGCATGCCCTAATCAAGGGAATAATAATGGGCAAGGCCGTGGATGAGTCTTCAACATTAATTCGGCAGAAGCGCAGGAAGACCCAGAGCTTGTTACGGGTACGTTTCTTATTGATGATAAATCTGCTTATGTTTTATTTGATTCGGGTGCGGATAGAAGCTATATTAGTAGAGATTTTTGTGCCAAATTAAATTGTCCATTAATGCCTTTGGATAATAAATTTTTACTCGAATTAGCAAACGGTAAACTAATTACAGCAGATAAAGTATGTCGGGATAGAGAAATTAAACTGGTTGACAAAACATTTAAAATTGATTTAATACCAGTCGAGTTAGGGAGTTTTGATGTAATAATTGGCATGGACTGGTTGAAAAAGGTGAGAGCAGAAGTCGTTTGTTACAAAAATGCGATTCGCATTGTGCGTGAAAAAGGAAAACCTTTAATGGTGTACGGAAAAAAGAATAACGCAAAATTAAATCTTATTAGTAGTATGAAGGCATAAAAACTAATAAGAAAAGGTTGTTACGTCATTCTAGCACACATCAAGGAAGTTAAACCTGAAGAAAAGAATATCAGTGATGTTCCCGTCGCAAAAGAATTTCCCGATGTATTTCCGAAAGAATTACCGGGATTACCCCCACATCGATCCGTTGAATTTCAAATAGACCTTGTACCAGGAGCTACACCAATAGCTCATGCTCCATACAGACTCGCACCCAGCGAAATAAAAGAATTACAAAGTCAGTTACAGGAACTTTTAGAGCGTGGTTTCATTCGACCAAGCACATCACCGTGGGGAGCTCCTGTTGAACAAACTTACCATCAAGAACCGCTACCCACTACCGAGAATTGACGATTTATTTGATCAACTACAAGGCTCGTCGGTTTATTCGAAGATTGATTTACATTCTGGGTATCATCAAATGCGGGTGAAGGAGGATGATATTCCAAAGACTGCTTTTAGGTCGCGTTACGGTTATTACGAGTTTATGGTTATGCCATTTGGATTGACTAACGCACCAGTTGTGTTCATGGACCTCATGAACCGAGTGTGTGGGCCATATCTTAACAAGTTTGTCATTGTTTTCATTGATGACATACTTATTTACTCGAAGAATGATCAAGAGCACGAAGAACATTTGAGAAAAGTGCTAGAGTTGTTAAGGAAATAAAAACTGTACACTAAGTTTTCAAAGTGTGCATTTTGGTTGGAAGAAGTTCAATTCCTCGGACACATAGTGAACAAAGATGGTATTCAGGTGGATCCAGAAAAGATTGAAACCGTTGAAAAATGGGAAACCCCGAAAACTCCAAAACATATACGCAAATTTTTAGGACTAGCTGGTTACTACAAAAGGTTCATCCAAGATTTTTCCAGAATAGCAAAACCCTTGACTGCATTAACGTATAAATGGAGGAAATTTGAATGGAAGGATGAACAAGAGAAAGCGTTTTAATTGTTAAAGAAAAAGTTAACTACGGCACCTATATTGTCATTACCTGAAGGGAATGATGATTTTGTGATATATTGTGACGCCTCAAAGTAAGGTCTCGGTTGTGTATTAATGCAATGAACGAAGGTAATTGCTTATGCGTCTAGACAATTGAAGATTCACGAGCAGAATTATACGACGCGTGATTTGGAATTAGGCGCGGTTGTTTTTGCATTAAAGACTTTGAGGCACTACTTATATGGGGTCAAAAGTATTATATATACCGACCACTAAAGTCTTCAACACATATTTAATCAGAAACAACTGAACATGAGGCAGCGCAGGTGGATTGAATTGTTGAATGATTATGACTTTGAGATTCATTACCACTCGGGGAAGGCAAATGTGGTAGCCGACGCCTTGAGCAGAAAGGATAGAGAACCCATTCGAGTAAAAGTTATGAATATAATGATTCACAATAACCTTACTACTCAAATAAAGAAGGCGCAACAAGGAGTTTTAAAAGAGGGAAATTTAAAGGATGAAATACCCAAAGGATCAGAGAAGCATCTTAATATTCGGGAAGACGGAACCCGGTATAGGGCAGAAAGAATTTGGGTACTAAAAATTGGAGATATGAGAGAAATGGTACTTAGAGAAGCTCATAAAACCAGATACTCAATACAGAACGGGGAAGATGTACAAGGATCTCAAGAAACATTTTTGGTAGCCGGCTATGAAAGCCGGTGTTGCTAAATACGTAGGGGAATGTTTGACGTGTTCTAAGGTCAAAGCGGAGCATCAGAAACCATCAGGTCTACTTCAACAACCCGAAATCCCGAAATGGAAGTGGGAAAACATTACCATGGATTTCATCACTAAATTTCCAAGGACTGCAAGAGGTTTTGATATTATTTGGGTAATAGTTGATCGTCTCACCAAATCAGTACACTTCCTGCCAATAAGAGAAGATGACAAAATGGAGAAGTTAGCACGACTGTATTTGAAGGAATTCGTCTCCAGACATGGAATACCAATCTCTATTATCTCTGATAGGGATGGCAGATTTATTTCAAGATTCTGGCAAACATTACAGCAAGCATTAGGAACTCGTCTAGACATGAGTACTGCTTATCATCCACAAACTGATGGGCAAAGCGAAAGGACGATACAAACGCTTGAAGACATGCTACGAGCATGTGTTATTGATTTCAGAAACAGTTGGTATCACACCCCCAGTTAGGGCCTGGGCGAAATGTGACTTAATATCAAATAAACCAACATATTATAATATACAAGAATAATACTAAATGATAAAATAAACTTTATTAAGAGTACGCAGCGGAAAATGAAATGTCGTTACAATGATGGAAGTAACAATAATGTAAATGTTCAAATGCAAAAGTAACTAATGTGATATCTCTTGATCCTATGTCTAAGTAGCATCACATAAGTAGTAAGTAAGAAAGCTTTAATTAATCAGCACCTGAGACAAAACATGCTAAAGTGTCAACCAAAAAGGTTGAGTGGAGTTCGTAGGTTTAACAAATAAGTTTGATCGTTATTTTAGACCACAAGATTTAGTTTGTAAAGTTGATCTTCTGCAGGATCAAAAAGTTATGCCAAGGTGTGATATTTAGACTAAACGTTCAAGTTTGCCCCAATGACAAGTTGTGTCTGTCCTTATCGGTTTAATTTCATTATTAAGTAATACAAAGACTTAGTCAAATGTATCGGGGACGTTACTCCTGATAGGCCTACCTCCAATAATTAAGCATGCAATCAATGAGCAATTAAAAATATCACTGTAGGGACTTAGTCGAACATAGCCGGGTATATCATAGTTTTAGCAGTTGGTACTTGTGTCTAAAGTGTAAAATGTAAAAACAGCATGTGTCTCACCCCAATAAAAGTAAGTAAGTTTGCTAGCAATAAAGAGTGGGGCTATGAGTTCACCTTAGTAAGTAGAGAGAGAGTTATTCCTCGGAATAGAAAGTTGGATGAGTGAGCAGAAAAGTCAACCTATTGACATTTAAGAGTAGTAAGTGTTTTCGCCCAAGTTTAAGTAGATGTTTAAGTATGATAGTGTTGTAAGAATAGTTCGTTTTACTAAGTTTCCTTTCCTAGTAAGTTTATATTTTTAGAAAGTTTCCACTTTTAGTAGATTTCTTATCTTAGTAAGTTTCTATAACTAGAAAGTTTCTACTTTAAGAGTGTTTTCCATTTTAGGATACTTGCCGTATTAGATAAGCTTCCAATCACCCCTTTCCCTTCGAATGGCCATTTCAGGTCTAGGGGCTTGAGCTATAGGATCCTTTAAATCGGAAATCCAAACCTTTCGCCTAGAGTTTCATAGAAACCATTCGTCAAGAAAGTTCGAAGATCTATACATCTCTAATACATATCCAAAAATGTTTTTATGTGTTATAATATAAGTAGTAGGTTATAGGTGTTAGTAATAGTAATAGTGTATACATGTTAATTAATAGTATAAGTAGTATTAGGGTTTCAATAATTAGGGTTAGTTAATTAAAGTAGTATTTTAACGATTAGGGTTTAGGGTTTTGAGGATCTAAATAATATGAATGTTAAGATCATGCACGAATATGATTATGAATATAAACATGAATTGAAAGAAAGATTTAAAAGTTTTAAGATTTTGGATCATACCTTGTTAATGATGATGAAGATTAACAAGAAACGAGAAGAAAACTTGGTGATGAAGATCAAATAAACCAAATAATGAAGAACAAGCATGAAAATCTTGATGAACACGAAGAACAAGCTTGAAGATCTGAATACCACAAGAGAGGGAGAGGGAGAGATTATTTTTGAGAGAGGATTTTGGTGTGATTTGTGAATGAGAAACTAGGAGTCTAGGGGTGTTTATATAGTGCAAGTATTAGAGTGTTAGTCAACATAAGGATGTTCTAATTAATGATTTTATTTTATTTTATAATTTTTAGTCAACAATAGGTGGTACTAGTTTATATATATATATATATATATATATATATATATTTTATTTTTTTAGTCAACATAAGGATGTAATTGTTTAAGATTCTTTAGTCTCATTATTATTATTATTATTATTATTATTATTATTATTATTATTATTATTATTATTATTATTATTATTATTATTATTATTATTACTATTATTATGATTATTATTATTATTATTATTATTATTATTATTATTATTATTATTATTATTATTATTATTATTATTATTATTTTACATTTACTACATGATAAGTATTATTCTCTTTTTACTAATTCATGACTTGTATATATTTTTTTTTATTTAATTCCCAATTGTTTTATTATTTATATAAATGTCACTTTTTATTTATTACTTATAGGTTATTAGTTATAATATTACATAAATGCATAAATTTTAATTAGCAGTGAGTGTCGACTAACAGTTTATTATTTTCATCTTTTATTAACTTGTCAATTATTGCACAAAGTTAATTAATATGTTTTATAACTCTTAACACTTAACAATTGTTGATTAAAGTTTAATCATTAAGTTTTAATTATATTGTTTGGGCATTTAATATTGGAAAAATATAGAATGGAAAAATGAGGGTCGTTATAGTACCTCCCCGTTATTAGAAACTTCGTCCCGAAGTTTTAAGTAGATTTCTTGTTTGCATCAGTAGTTGAGAAGAGATGGGGGTATTTCCGTATCGTTTAGTCTTCGCGTTCCCATGTATGTTAGGGGCTTCTACGCGAATTCCAACGGACTTTAACAATAGAGTTTGATTTTTACGTTCCCGGGTACGGGCGGGGCCAATGAGTGTTAACAATAAGTATATTGTTTTGTTTACATGTTTGATCTCATGATCCTTAACCTTAATAGGTCGTTTACAAGTGCATTAAATGCGGAGAATTTTCCAAGGAATAACAAGAGTGTCGTTTGACTAGTTTTTCTTTAAAAGAAAAGATGATGCTATAACTGCATGAAATGTATTATTGAGCTCGTTAAGATCTTGAGTGTTTATGCCGCAATACTAGGGCAGATAAAATAGAGTAGAGTACGTAAAGATTTCAGTTACGTAGTTTGATGTCTGACTGGTGTTTGTTAGAGATAGTACCAGCTTCAAGTTTCGAAAGGTAACCATAATACCTTTAGTTTTCAAGAGATGCCTAATAGACAAATGAGATGTTAGTTGAGATTTCGTTGATCTCAGGATAATACGAGCGATTAAATTTAAGACATCGTTCAGTATACATGAGAACTTGTCTTTAGAAATAGTTTCAGAATGTAGCTTTAAGATTTATAATTCCAGTTTCATGTCGAATCATAGATTAAAACTTGACTAGAATAACATCTAGTTGCAAAAAAAAAGGAAAAATGTTTAGAGTATCTTCATAAATGTCTAAGGTAACTCCTTCAGAGTAAGAAAAGTGTTTTCGCACAAATGGCGAGTCGGTCTATTATTTACTTATGAGTTTAAATGTGGATGAGAATAAATGTGAATCATTGATTATAAGGTATTGTTTCTACCATGAAGGAACCTTTGCTTCCTTGTTCAAAAGATCGTAGTATTGATGTTTACTAGAGCGTCGTGGTTTGGCCGTGAAATACCGGAAGTAGAAACTTCTTAACGAATAACATAGCAAGGAAGATATGATGTACGTAAAGAGGTAAGTCTCGTTCTTGCACGTGGAATGAGAATAAAGGTGATCCAAACACATTGGAGAGCAATACGAAAGTTTTAATAATAAACCAAAGTAATTTTTAAAAAGTTGCGACATTTGTTATAACAATATAAACGAAGCGAAGCTATTGGTAAAACTTGAGTTATGTACAACACGTACTATTTTATGTTAACTAATTTGAACAATACGAAAAAGAGTTGTTTAAAAGAATGTTTAATTTAATGAAACAAAGGTAAATTGCTAAAAATGCGAAAGTGTTTATATAATTAGTGAAAGTAATTTTAGAGGAGGTGACGAAATGATGTTCATAGTACAACTAGGGTTACGTAAAATTTTGAAAAGTAATTTCGATTTAATCAAAGTGGAAATTTGTAGAAGTGAAAGTATAATTTGATATGTACTAGTCAAAGTACGTAAAGTTAAGTTTATGTATAAGGTTTTATAAATCACATAAGTGAAAAATCATTTTTTATAAATTCTGAGATAGTTTGAAAATAAAGACTCGTGTAAGAAATCTTTGGAAAACAGGATACTTGTATTTAAGAGTTTATTTGTTTGAGAAAAATTGATTGAAGATTTTAAAATTCTGGAGGATAATTGTGTAATAATTGTTTCAAGGTAGTGAAAACTAATGGATCGAATTTTATCAGGGCATGAGTCCTTGGACTCGAAATGTTAACATTAAAGTTAGAAGGATGATAATGTGATTATCATCAAATGAGTAAATCCCTCGAATTTAGAGTTATGTATAAAAGAACTTCAAATAAGATTTGCAACTTTGAATCGTTCGAATGATAGTGAGAGTTCGAGAACTCGGCATGAATAATCTAGCAGTCGCATAGACAAGTATAAATAGATGCTAAAGCAGTGACTTTCAACTACGTAATGATTGTTGGAATTCAGCCTTAATTGGTCTGAGAGGAGGATACGTTAAAGTATGATGGAATCATTTCAATTGTTACAGCAGTTTTTCAGATGAATTTAGCTCAAGCCATAACTTGAGATAGTGTATTTCACCTCTGGTTTTCTAGTTGACAATGATCGATTATTGTTTGAGTATGGCACCATTACTTGCATGGTGCCAAGTAGTCTATTTTAAGTAGATGTATGAGTACAGAAGTTTCTTGACTATGATAGTTAAAACGATACATGTATGGAGGTTCCATTCTTCAGAAGATTATACATATGAGGTTATTATCATCTCGACATAGATAATGTAATGGTGTTTGTAATATCGACGTTGGAGGGTTTAAATGACATAGGTTTTTGAAAGTCATATGAGAATTTACACCGAGAGTGTAATAACAAGTGATGCTTATGTATCAATGATCAGGAAATATCCATTTAGGATGAATGAATTTCAAGATTCGATTGTCTACAACTTTTTATGGTACATGAAAGTTTGTTAAATGAGTATGAGATAGATATATAGTTTGATTAGAATGAGTTCTTCGTATCTACTAAATATCAAGATGATCATTTTTCTCTTTTCAAGCCCTTGCATTTGGGGGTTTTTTTTTGAACAGATAGCTTGAGAGTTTTTCTTTGATTCACTTTCTATTCCATACTTCATGATATTGGAATATCTCTATGAATTACCGTAATATTATCACATTGGCCACCGTCATTATATTTCACTAATTCATATTTCCTTTCCAAGGTCACTACATAAGGTCAGGATATGTGATCAATGATGACTTCTAATATAGTGTGTTAAGGACAGCAGTAATCTTAGCTGGATCGACAACATGTCGGTTTTAAGCCAAAACTTGCACTTTGAAAAAGTTTACGTAGAGTTGTTCTTTTTCTCAAGAATGAGTTTGTAAATGTTGCTCATATCCTTTCTCACTCTTGGAGCAGTTCGAAATGCCATCCGTGAAAACAGTTACTAACTTATGGTTGGCTAGTTTTAAGTTGCAGTCTTTATAGACTTGGTTAACCTTCATATCTTTGATAGTTATGGAAGTTGTAGAAGACGTAGTCAGACGAGGAAATTATGAAACATCGTGGTAAGAGTTGATGTAGTTGGACGAACCATGATTCTTCACTACATAAGGGTGTATATAAGTTTGATAAATCCGATAGGATAAAGATGAATATGATATAAACAAAATACTTTATATTATTAAGAATGAGGCATTAAATAAGCCTTTTTAATACACGATTCGGATATAGAAATGGTTTAAGGCATAGCTGTTACATAGATGAGAAATTGGAATAGGATAAACTAGGAAATATTAGGATTGAAGTAGTCTTCATATTTCTTCTTCTCGTCCTCAACCTTCTTCATAAACTTCTCAACTTTCTCATTCTTCGCCTTTTGTTTCTCATGTAGGAACTCGAGGTGGTTTTCCTCCATCTTCAATCTAAAGTTAACATCTTCTCTTAGGTAGGCAAGAGATTGCTTCCCCCATCAGGCATTTCTATCACCTTCATACTTCACCAACTTTATCTCCTTCTTTAGCTCAGCATTTTCCTCCATGAGCTTCCATATCTCTAGGACTTTTTCCTTCATTTAAACATCGATCCTTGCAATATGACGAATTAGGCCATCGGTAGTTTTTCGTAGATTCATTATCTCGTACTTGGCATCAACTTCTTCGTAGGAAGGAGATCGAGATCTTTTCTTTGATGGGCCATCTTCTTTAAAATCAGCAGGGCGTTTCCCTTTACTTTCCGTTCTTGGAGTCAGGTAGTATTCGGGAGAATTAGGTAAAGTATTCGGACTATAGTTTGGTGAGGGAGGACCACCAAAGCCATAAGGTGGACTTTGGACTGGTCTTGCAGTTGAAGGATATCCAGTATCTTCTTCGATAGCAGGTTTGAAGTGAGTCATTACTTTAGATGGTTTGAAAGGAATTGTCTTGTCGTTTTTATTAACGCTTGACATCCTATCATTAGGAAAGAGACTTTGATTAGTATTTTATGCGGAGAATATAAAGGCAAGGTTGTTAAGATTATAAGGCAATCCTAAGTGCTTTAAAGTCTAAGGCAGGAAAGGTTATAGTTTCCTAGATTGCTAAGGCGCCCTAGCTAGCAAGTAAGGCACACATTAAGATGCAATCTTGGTTCTCTATAACAGCCTGGTTTGCTCTGATACCAATTTGTAACGTCCTCCAGATAGGGTCTGGAAGAAACGCCACTAATATCAAATAAACCAACATATTATAATATACGAGAACAATACTAAATGATAAAATAAACTTTATTGAGAGTACGCAGCGGAAACTGAAATGTCGTTACAATGATGGAAGTAACAATAATGTAAATGTTCAAATGCAAAACTAACTAATGCGATATCTCTTAATCCTATGTCCAAGTAGCATCACATAAGTAGTAAGTAAGAAAGCTTGAATCAGTCAGCACCTGAGACAAAACATGCTAAAGTGTCAACCAAAAAGGTTGAGTGAAGTTCATAGGTTTAACAAATAAGTTTGACCGTTGTTTTAGACCACAAGATTTAGTTTGTAAAGCTGATCTCCCACAGGATCAAAAATTTATGCCAAGGCGTGATATTTAGACTAAACGTTCAAGTTTGCCCCAATGACAAGTTGTGTCTATCCTTGTCGGTTTAATTTCATTATTAAGTAATACAAAGACTTAGTCAAATGTATCGGGGACGTTACTCCCGATAGGCCTACCCCCAATAATTAAGCATGAAATCAACGAGCAATTAAAAATATCACTGTAGGGACTTAGTCGGACATAGCCGAGTATATCATAGTTTTAGCAGTTGGTACTTGTGTCTAAAGTGTAAAATGTAAAAACAGCATGTGTCTCACCCCAATAAAAGTAAGTAAGTTTGCTAGCAATAAAGAGTGGGGCTATGAGTTCACCTTAGTAAGTAGAGAGAGAGTTATTCCTCAGAATAGAAAGTTGGATGAGTAAGCAGAAAAGTCAACCTATTGACATTTAAGAGTAGTAAGTGTTTTTGCCCAAGTTTAAGTAGATGTTTAAGTATGATAGTGTTGTAAGTATAGTTCGTTTTACTAAGTTTCCTTTCCTAGTAAGTTTCTATTTTTAGAAAGTTTTCACTTTTAGTAGATTTCTTATCTTAGTAAGTTTCTATAACTAGAAAGTTTCTACTTTAAGAGTGTTTTCCATTTTAGGATACTTGCCGTATTAGATAAGCTTCCAATCACCCCTTTCCCTTCGAATGGCCATTTCAGGTCTAGGGGCTTGAGCTATAGGATCATTTAAATTTAAAATCCAAACCCTTCCACCTAGAGTTTCGTAGAAACCATTCATCAAGAAAGTTCGAAGATCTATACATCTCTAATACATATCCCAAAATGTTTTTATGTGTTATAATATAAGTAGTAGGTTATATGTGTTAGTAATAGTTGTCATACCCCCTCCTAATCCGTCCGGACGAAGTCACCAACATCTGGTTCCATTGCGATGATCGACTCTAAATAATGTCTTTCCAATGAGCAAACGTACAGCGGAAGATTTCTTTCAATACTAAGAATAAACATGCTTTAAAGTATCAACCAAAAGGTTGGTGAGTTCATAAGTTTATAATTCAGTAATTTTGATAGACCACAAGATTTAAATCCTGCATGGTACAAATGGGCCCGAATCCTATACCCACCTGTAATGTACATGCGATATCTTTTAAATATAGTACACCTTTCTCGTGTACGAAATCACCTTTCATAAATCTTAGTAACCGTACACATATCTTGTGCACAAAAATAACATACACATAACTTGTGTATAAAATCATTCTCTCAATACATAACATTCACTTTTCATTGCTTTCATAGCTTGGCTTGGTAACCGACCTTAACATATAATGCACATAATAATATCCCCAAAACAGAACATCTCATCTGTATAATAATCTTATAAACTTTAAAGTACTAAACACCACGCCCACTAGCCCTTCCGTCTAGTGAACATTCTGGGTGGGGGTGTTAAACCCGGTAGCTACCTTTAGGATTCGCGTCAATTAGGCATGCACTAATTCTCAAAATTAGTGATGTTCCTTAATTCTTAGGTTACCAAGCAATAATAATCAGGGGAAAAATATTCATATCAATTGTGGCAATTATCACGTCCACATAATTCAATGGTGGCAATTATCACGTCCACATAATTCATTCGAGGAATGTCTTGCTTGTGTCTATCTCATCAAACATTTATAAAAGCATTTCATGTATTCGCAGTTCAAAATGTGGTTCAAAAGCATTTAATAAAGCAGTTGTAAAAGTAGCGCATGTATTCTCAGTTCCAAAAATGTAAAGAGTAAAAGGGAATCAAATGAACTCACGCATATAAATATTGTAAAACAGTTATTAAAACATTGCATGTATTCTCAGCCCAAAAATGTAATGAGTAAAAGGGAGCAAATGAACTCACCTAATGTATTTTGTAGTAAAAATACATATGACGACTTTAAACAACACAGGGTTGGTCTCGAATTCACGAACCTATATTATTTGTTTATCTATTAAAACATATAATGGAAATCACATAATTTCATTTACTAATATATATATTATTTATACTTTTGTGGTTATATAGAATTTATACTAAATTTCATTAAAAACGTATACTTATATTATATCTTTAATTATATGTTATATATAGTTATTCGTTAAAATGATAGTTTTGAAAATAAGGATTTACTAATAATAATAATAATAACTTTATTAATAATGATAATGCTAATAATAAATGTTAATGATAATCTTTAATAATAATAATAATAAGTTATTTTATTTTTATAATGAAAACAATAATATTGATAATAATACCTAATACTAATACTAATAAGGAGTAATAATAATACTAATTATGATAATAATGATAAAAAATAATAATTTAACTAATAATGTGAATCTTAATAACATGGTAATTTTAATTAATAATAATGATAATAATAATACTTATTTTCCTAATAATGATATGATAATAATAATAATAATAATAATAATAATAATAATAATAATAATAATAATAATAATAATAATAATAATAATAAATGTAATAATAATAATAATAATAATAATAATAATAATAATAATAATAATAATAATAATAATAATAATAATAATAATAAAAATAAAATAATAGAATTCTACCTTAAAACAAGCTTCTTAAAAGAAAACGACATCGCCTGGGCTCGAACCTGAGACCTCTCGCTAACCCAATAACACTCCTAACCATGTACTCCGATTCTCTTTTTCTGTTATAACTCATGATTTAATTCCCTTTAACTCGTATTCGTATGTTTTCATTTCGTTCCACCAAAGCACTCGACACCCAACTTTGATTTAATTGATTAATGGATCTTGAAGCCCAACTATTAAACCTCGGCTCGAATAGTTTCACTTACAGTTTAATGGACCCAAGAAGCAATTTATCAAGCCCAATGGACCTGGCTTGTGTAACCGACTGCTTAAATGATTGAAAAAAAATGCAGCATGTGAGATTCGATCACAGGACCTCTAGTTCAACATCCAAACGCTTAACCACCTCGCTGACCATGCTTTTCTGACTTATTTACAGCCTAAAACATTTTAAACTGTTTATACCTATTTTCATTTTCTTCTTTAACAACCAAGACCCAGAACTATTCATCACCATCTATATATAACCTAAAACCTAACCACAATCATTTCCCTAAAATCGTAATCTTAGTATTATCTAATCATCATAGATTAAAATCGTTACTCTTAACATTTCGTGTACCATGTCTTGCCTTTTTATCTAAACATCATTAGTTATCAACTAATTAACTCATAAAAGAAAAACCAACATGTACCCTTTTTGTCTCCCACTATGTCGGCCAAAAAGAAAAAGAATAAGCATGCCATAGTACTAGTTTAATTTATCATCTCTAATATCTATCAATTGAGTTTTATTTTAATACATAAAAAAAACGGTAGCAGTTGTAGTGCAAACAATGAAGTAATGCACTTGGTACGTAGGGTTTGAGCTGTACATTAAGTATAGTTCGTAGGTTAATCGATCAGAATAAGTAGGGTGTGGTTTGTTGGATGTTCACGGAGAAGAAGGAACTAGGTGGTGTAGTCGAAGGGTTGTTGATTCGTGGATAGAAACAAAAACATTAAGGTAGTAGCACAGTAGGTGTAATCATAAGGTTTGGTTTGCGTTTGATGTTGATAGCAAAGAAATTCTGAAATAGCAGGTGGTGATCTTCAAAGTTGATGGCGGCGGTTTCATCAAGAAGGAAGAGATGGTAATTGAAGAACATGATTGGAAATGGGGTGGTGGTTGTGGCTTATGTTCATGGTATCGTGGTGGGTGTAGGTCTCGGTGGTGGTTTGAATAGTACAGAAACACTTCGAGTTAACAATTTTGATGGTGAGGGTGGGGATGGTTAAACAAAAATATGCAGATGGGTTGATAAAATGGTTTTGATGGTGGTGATAGTTTGGTGGTTTAATGATGTAGGGTGGTGCAGGAGATCGACCAAGTGGTAATGTGTATGGATGTCTTCTAAAGTGCATATAGATGTAAATGCATATAACATTAATGTTGAAAAGTTGAAACACAGTATATGGAGCATACAATTCCTAAAACGTTTTTTTTTTTTTTTACATCTCAATTATCTATATATGTAATAATTTATAATTCTAGTACTCAAAGTCAAAAGGTTTACAATAATATACATAGAAAACAAAACCCGTGATTTTCATTTATCAAAAAGTTACAGTTTTATTAGGGTATTAATTCGTACCCGTTGATAATTAGTGGCGGACAAAAGATCTCAGAAAAATCCCAAATTTTTAGGTTAATTTTATTTATTTATTTTGGTCATTATGGTATAAAATTCGATCATAAATTATTAAATAAAAAATTGCATCAACTGTCCCTCTCATTTATGGGTAAAATATAAAAAGTGTTAAAACTTAACAAATAGTTCCTAAATACATTTTTAATAAGCCTAAAATTTATAAAACTCATTTTCGGATCACCATTTATTTTAAAATAATATAAGTTCCCTTTTTAATTCGTTTACTATCAATTGAATGACAAATGAGCATTTCCGTCGTTTACTAAATAACTTCGAATTTTCTTATATATAACATACTTTATATATTCACTTTTATAATAAATTTTAATATATCTTATATTAATTTACATATTTATTTATAACAAATTGTATATTGTATATAATAGTTTATTAATATTCTTATGCATAATTATTTATATTTACTTATTTATATATATTTATCTATTTACAAATAATGGTTCGCGAATCGTCGAAAATAGTCGAAGGTCAAATAGATATCTGAAAGAGTTCAAAATTTTTGAGACTCGGTTTAACAGACTTTGCTCATCGTGTCGGAATCATAGTAAGATTAAGTTTAAATTTGGTCAGAAATTTCCGAGTCGTCACAATAGTAATAGTGTATACATGTTAATTAATAGTATAAGTAGTATTAGGGTTTCATTAATTAGGGTTAGTTAATTAAAGTAGTATTTTAATGATTAGGGCTTAGGGTTTTGAGGATCTAAATAATATGAATGTTAAGATCATGCACGAATATGATTATGAATATAAACATGAATTGAAAGAAAGATTTAAAAGTTTTAAGATTTTGGATCATACCTTGTTAATGATGATGAAGATTAACAAGAAACAAGAAGAAAACTTAGTGATGAAGATCAAATAACCCAAATAATGAAGAACACGCTTGAAAATCTTGATGAACACGAAGAACAAGCTTGAAGATTCGAATACCACAAGAGAGGGAGAAGGAGAGATTGTTTTGGAGAGAGGATTTTGGTGTGATTTATGAATGAGAAACTAGGAATCTAGGAGTGTTTATATAGTGCAAGTATTAGAGTGTTAGTCAACATAAGGATGTTCTAATTAATGATTTTATTTTATTTTATAATTTTTAGTCAACAATAGGTGGTACTAGTTTATATATATATATATATATATATATATATATATATATATATATATATATATATATATATATATATATATATATATATATATATATATATATTTTATTTTATTTTTTTAGTCAACATAAGGATGTAATTGTTTAAGATTCTTTAGTCTCATTATTATTATTATAATTATTATTATTATTATTATTATTATTATTATTATTATTATTATTATTATTATTATTATTATTATTATTATTATTATTATTACTATTTTTACATTTACTACATGATAAGTATTATTTTCTTTTTACTAATTCATGACTTGTATATATATTTTTTTATTTAGTTCCCAATTGTTTTATTATTTATATAAATGTCACTTTTTATTTATTACTTATAGGTTATTAGTTATAATATTACATAAATGCATAATTTTAATTAGCAGTGAGTGTCGACTAACAGTTTATTATTTTCATCTTTTATTAAGTTGTCAATTATTGAACAAAGTTAATTAATATGTTTTATAACTCTTAACACTTAACAATTGTTGATTAAAGTTTAATCATTAAGTTTTAATTATATTGTTTGGGCATTTAATATTGGAAAAATATAGAATGGAAAAATGAGGGTCGTTATAGTTGAGATCGACACCTTCCGTTAGCAGAATTTTCCAACAACAACAGCTACTATTCAAACATTGAGATGGCGCTGTTTGAAGCACTTTATGGTAGAAAGTGCAGGTCTCCAATTTGTTAGAGTGAAGTGGGGGATAGACAGATTACGGGCCCTGAGATAATACAAGAAACTACCGAGAAGATCATTCAAATTCAACAACAGTTGAAAACCGCCCAAAGTCGACAAAAGAGCTACGCTGACATTAAAAGAAAAGATATAGAATTTGAATTTGGAGAGATGGTCATGCTTAAAGTTGCACCTTGGAAAGGCGTTGTTCGATTTGGTAAACGAGGGAAATTAAATCCAAGGTATATTGGACCATTCGATTTGGTAAATGAGGGAAATTAAATCCAAGTTACCTCAACAACTCGCGGCTGTACATAACACTTTCCACGTCTCGAATTCGAAGAAATGTTTTGCTAAAGAAGATCTCACAATTCAGTTAGACGAAATCCAAATCAACGAAAAACTTCAATTCATCGAAGAACCCATTGAAATAATGGATCGTGAGGTTAAAAGACTTAAGCAAAACAAAATACCAATTGTTAAGGTTCGATGGAATGCTCGTATAGGACCCGAGTTTACCTGGGAACGAGAAGATCAGATGAAAAAGAAATACCTACACTTATTTCTAGAAGATACGTCAACACCTCCAACTGCTTAAATTTCGGGACAGAATTTATTTAACGGGTAGGTACTGTAGTGACCCGAACTTTTACATGTTTATATATATTAAATGAAATTGTTATTTACATGATTAAGTATTTCCAACATGTTAAGCAATCAAACTTTTTAAGACTTGATTAATTAAAATAGGTTTCATGTAGACAATTGACCACTCTGGTTGACCAGCGATTCACGAACGTTAAAACTTGTAAAAATTATATGATGTTATATATATATATATATATATGGATATATATATAGTTAACATGATATTATGATAAGAAAGTATCTCACTAGGTTTTTTAACAATGAATTTTATACAAAAATGAGTTTATTGAATTAAGAAACTCGAACCGATATATATAACGATTATCGTTATAACAACGTCTTACTAAATACATATGAATCATATTAAGATATTGTTACACTATATTTAAATATGTTAAATGATAAGTAAACATATCATTAAGTGTATTAACAATGAACTACATATGTAAAAACAAGACTACTAACTTAAGAGTTTCGAAACGATACATATATGTAACGATTATCGTTGTAACGACATATATATATATATATATATATATATATATATATATATATATATATATATATATATATATATATATATATATATATATATATATATCATATTAAGATATATTAATACATCATATTATCATGATAATAAAATAATTTAACATCTCATTAGATATAATAAATAATGGGTTAACAACATTAAACAAGATCGTTAACTTAAAGTTTTCAAAACAACACTTACATGTAACGACTAACGATGACTTAACGACTCAGTTAAAATGTATATACATGTAGTGTTTTAATATGTATTTATACACTTTTGAAAGAATTCAAGACACTTATCAAAGTACTTCTACTTAATAAAAATGCCTACAATTACATCCTCATTCATTTTCATCAACAATTCTACTTGTATGCACACGTATCTGTACTCGTACAATACACAGCTTCTAAATGTATTTACTATTGGTATATACACTCCAATGATCAGCTCTTAGCAGCCCATGTGAGTCACCTAACCATGTGGGAACCATCATTTAACATCTAGCATATCTCACAAAATTACAAACTAATGGAGCCTATATGGAGACTACTAATTCACGTGGAGTATGGTACTCACAAACACATTCACTTTGCAATTTTCTTGAATCAAATTAATCTCTCTCAAGTGTTCTTACTTTTTTATAAGTGTTCTTCATCATCTTCATCAAAATCTAGCTCAATCTAGTTCATAAATCCATATATAAACCTAGTTACAATACAACTACTCAAGAACACATCAACAACACTTCCAAGTTTGCTAGCTTACTTCCAATCTTGCAAATCCATTTTGAGTGATCATCCAACCTCAAGAAATCCTTTTTATTTACAGTAAGATATCTTTCTAATATAAGGTAATACTCATATTCAAACTTTGATTCAATTTCTATAACTATAACAATCTTATTTCGAGTGGAAATCTTACTTGAACTTGTTTTCGTGTCATGATTCTACTTCAAGAACTTTCAAGCCATCCAAGGATCCTTTGAAGCTTGATCTATTTTTCTCATTTCTAGTAGGTTTATCCATAAAACCTGAGGTATTAATGATGTTCATAATATCATTCGATTCATATATATAGAACTACCTTATTCGAAGGTTTAAACTTGTAATCACTAGAACATAGTTTAGCTAATTCTAAACTTGTTCGCAAACAAAAGTTAATTCTTCTAACTTGAATTTTAAAATCAACTAAACACATGTTCTATATCTTTATGATATGCTAACTTAATGATTTAAAACCTGAAAACACGAAAAACACCGTAAAACCGGATATACGCCGTCGTAGTAACACCGCGGGCTGTTTTGGGTTAGTTAATTAAAAACTATAAAAAACTTTGATTTAAAAATTTTTCTTCTGGGAAAATGATTTTTCTTATGAACATGAAACTATATCCAAAAATCATGGTTAAACTCAAAGTGGAAGTATGTTTTCCAAAATGGTCATCTAGACGTCGTTCTTTCGACTGAAATTACTACCTTTACAAAAATGACTTGTAACCTGTATTTTTGACTATAAACTTATACTTTTTATGTTTATATTCATAAACTTAAGTTCAATATGAAACCATAGCAATTTGAATCACTCAAAACGGATTTAAAACGAAGAAGTTATGGGAAAAAAAGATTAGATAATTTTGTTTGTTGTAGCTACGTGAAAATTGATAATAAATCTATATTAATCATATCCTAGCTAACTCATATTATATTATACATGTATTCTAATATATTATGCAATCTTGGGATACCATAGACACGTATGCAAATGTTTTGACATATCATATCGACCCATGTATATATATTATTTGGAACAACCACAGACACACTATATGCAGTAATGTTTGAGTTAGCTATACAGGGTTGAGGTTGATTCCAAAAATATATATACTTTGAGTTGTGATCTAGCCTGAGACGTGTATACACTGGTTCGTGGATTGATTCAAGATAATATATATTCGATTTATTTCTGTACATCTAACTGTGGACAATTAGTTGTAGGTTACTAACGAGGACATCTGACTTAATAAACTTAAAACATTAAAACGTATTAAAAATGTTGTAAATATACTTTGAACATACTTTGATATATATGTACATATTTGTTATAGGTTCGTGAATCGACCCGTAGCCAAGTCTTATTTTTCGACGAAGTGAAAATCTGTGAAAGTGAGTTATAGTCCCATTTTTACTATCTAATATTTTTGGGATGAGAATACATGCAGTTTTGAAAATGATTTACAAAATAGACACAAGTATTGAAACTACATTCTATGTTGAATCTTTATAATTGCCACCAATTGACGCAAATCCTAAAGATAGATCTATGGGCTTTGACACGCCCCAGTCAGAGAATTTGAACTGCTTTAGTACTTCGATATTTATATATGGGGATATTCTAGATGCATTTGTTAATGTCGGTTACCAGTTGTTCAACCATATGAATAATTTTTATGCAGATTGCATGTTATTGAAAGATGAAATCTTGTGGTCTATTATTACAATTTGATATATAGGTTAAACCTATAACTTACCAACATTTTTGTTGACGTTTAAAGCATGCTTATTCTCAGGTGATTATTAAGAGCTTCCGCTGTTGTAGGCTAATTTATGGACAAGAGTTGGAGTCAGTATGCTTGTATAATATTGTTTAAAAACTGCATTCGAAGACATATATATTGTTGTGTAATATTATTGTAAACCATTATGTAATGGTCGTGTGAAAACGCTATATTTTAGATTATCATTATTTGATAATCGTCGTAATATTTTAAAGGTTATGGTTTGTTTTATCGAATGCAGTCTTTGAAAAACGTCTCATATAGAGGTCAAAACCTCGCAACGAAATCAATTAATATGGAACGTTTATAATCGATATGAACGGGACATTTCATGAAGGGATAACAGTGTTTTCCATATTTTCCCTAAATGGGCATTTGAACTTTGAGCGTATGAGATATTGCTTGTTGCGGTAATGCACGCTAGTGATTATTAGCATGTGGTGAGATATACTTGTTAATCAAAATTATTATGGACATCGAGTTTGGGTGTGTTTCGTAGGATCGTGAGGCGTGGTTCCTAGTTGTAAGTAAGTGAGAAGGCTTTAGAGCACTTACCTCTTGGTAGATGATGAAGATCACGGGGACGTGATCCAGGCTAAGTGGGGGAGAATTGTAACACCCTGTTTTCAGTTACACGTTATTTTGGACGCCATTCGAATTACGAGGCACGTAAGCGTATTTTTGGGCCCCAAATAAAGTTTGAGTTAATGTTCTAAAATCTTACCATTGGATAGTAAATCTCATTACGCTTTCAACGATATTTGATTCATCGAAAACGGAGTTACGGTTTGAAAGTTACGACCAAAACAAGTTCAGAAAACTGATCTAGTTAATTTGGACGCCGTCTAACCTTTTTGGACGCCGTCCAAATGGCTTGACAGGCCAGCTGTTGAAAATTTAATGAATTTAAAAGGGGTATTTGTGTCTTTTCACTTGGGGGTCGATTTTGAGCCACTAAAACTGACCCAATGGTTATCTCTACCCTCATTTCACCTCTTCCACCCATTTCCATATAGAGAGAAAGAGAAGCTTAGAGAGAGAGAGCTCGCTTTGAGGAAGAAGAAGGGTGAATCGGGTCATGTCGCGAGAGCTAAAGTTGTTCATCTCATCATTAGCTACGTTTTGTAGTGTTGGTAAGCACTAACTCCGAATTTAATTGTTAAGATTCTTGTTCATGTTTAGGGTTTGAGTTTGTTTAGTTATGAAACCCATTTAGATGAAGAAGTGGGTTTATTGTGACTTGTTATTTTTGATACTTGGCGGGTTTTGGGTTTGTTGACGTTTTGGCCATGTTTAGGCTTTGATTTTGAGTGTAATCACTTAGTTTAGTGATTATGGAGGTATTGGAACCCATTTGGGTATGTTTCAAAGACTAGTTTTGAATTGGGTCAAAATTAGGGTTTAAGTGTCAAATTGGGTAAGATAAGTGTTTAACACTTGTAAATTAGTTTAATTGGTGTATTAGGGCCATTTTCACTTGTGTTAGTGATTATTGGTTGGTTTGGACATTTTTGGAGACTTATACCATAATGCGTGAATTGAATTGGGTCAAATTTGGTAATGACACTAATTTGGATTAAATGGATGTTAAACGTTTTTGTTAAGTGTTAAATGACGTTTTTAATGGGTCGGAATTACCACCCGTAGTTGTAGTTGGTGAAGTCCACTTTAGGTGTCTAAATGGGCAAATTGTGAAAGTAGGTATAAACCCTTGGTTAAAGGTGTTGGCGTCGAATTCTCTTGTAGAGAATGTATGTTGATTATGTGTATACCTATATGTGTATTATAGGTAAAGGCTTGCTCGGTTGCGTTTGGATGTGAATTACATACATGACTTGTGCGGCCAATCCAAGGTGAGTGGAATAATTATTCGTGTACGTATATAATGTATTTATTTGTGTAGCGTGAAATGTGGGATAGTCGCGGTATTCAAGACACCACATTCTACGTAACGAGTGGAATTGTCGCGGTGTTCAAGACACCACTCATTGGTTTGGTTGACATGTGGAATAGTCGCGGTGTTTAAGACAACACATTGTCATGGGAGTGGAATTGTCGCGGTGTTCAAGACACCACTCATCGGTTTGATTGACATGTGAAATAGTCGCGGTGTTTAAGACAACACATTGTCATGGCGGTGAGTTAGTTGCGGTGTTTAAGACATCACCCAAGGGATTAGTGATTATGCGGCGTAAGTAACACTAATGGACGTTATGAACTCCGACGGTCTTTTGCGAGTACCGTTCCCTTGTACGATTGGATAACCATGGTTGTGTGAATTTTGTATTAGGATATTTAATTGTGAGGGATTATAACCAAAATGCCCATTCCCAAACAAATTCTTGCGCTGGAGCCCAAAAAAATAAAAATTTGCCAAGTTGCCCTCGCAAAACGCAAGAAGACTTGCGTCATGCCCTCGCAAGGCGCAAGCTTACGTCCTTGCGTCTTGCGAGCTTGCGACCTTATCTGATCAGATGTTGGATTTTCAGATAAGACTTAGTAAGATTTCCTAGATTTTTTTCGGATAAGATTTTTACGCTATTTATAGTATGACCCTGGAACTTTGATTTTACAGTATCATAACAATTCCTACCTTGTGCAATTCATTGATTAAAGGCACTTTAAGATACTAATTTAAGCATTTTCTTCACTAATTTTAGTATTTATTATTTGTGTTAATGATGATTATTTTTAATTATTTTGTTATTTACAGTTAATCTTAGTTAATATCCATGGACAGAAGAGCTAGAGCTTCACACTGAGTTTCACAAGGAGAGTCAGAACAACAAGTTGCTGAAAGACGAGGACTATTAGCCGAACGTCCCATTCTTACTGGTCTTTACGTTGCTGCTCAAGGTAGTTTTTCTGCGTACTGGCGGGGAATAGATGCTGGAGCTTTTCTCTATCTAGATAATGTGTACTATCCCAAACTTGTTAGGGAATTTTATGCAAACTATGTGTTTGATCCACGTAAATGAAGGTATTTCGTATGCCCGAGAGACATATTAAATTAACGTGGCTAATATGTTTTGATCCAAGTCGGGTCATACCCAATAACAAGCTTACCGACACCTTATTCGTATTTGATCTTAACGATTGGATCCTTGATTAAATACGCGACACTTGAATTTTATAAAAATGGTTTTCTAAAATAATATTACTTGATGTGTGTATATAAAAATTATGGAATAATTTATATAATAAGGATTTAATTATTTATAGGTTAAATAATTAATAAAGTTATGTTACATTTTATAAAATTGGTTTTATAAAATGTACATAACAAATAATATGCAAGTTTATAAAATGTATTTTATAAAATCTAGTTTTATATAAATCTAGTTTATAAAACTAGTTTTGTAAAATCTAGTTTTATTAAAACTATTTTATATTATAACATGGAAATGGCATAGGAGTTGAAGTAAGCATGCATTTGTTTATTTGGTTACTTCCCATGCCTTAAGCATATTAACCAAGACTTCTTGGAGACTCAACACACATGCTAACACATCAAAGTACATAAAAAAAACTGCACAAAGACTCTAAAAAACCTGCTGAAAGCCGTGGCCTTTTGGAGAGGAAGAAAGGGTTCTTCACTTGGTTTTGCAAGCTCATATTAAGTGTCAAATAAATCCTAACCAAAAGCAAGGTGTTGGTGGTTAGCTTGGGTTATTACAACTTGAGGTTTCATACATTTTGGAGCTCCATTCATCATCATCTTTATCATCAACTACATAGCTTGGAGAAGGTATAATCTCTCATCTATCTTGTAGTTGGAAGTATGTTTCACAACTTGATCCTTTTGGGATTTAACTTTAAATGGTTAAAGATTTGCAAGTTCTAAAATGGTAATATACATGCTTCCGCTTTGTAAGATTCTTAAATGGTTTTAAGCATTATGGACTTGTTAAATCCCAACAATGGTATCTAGAGCCGAAGTTGTTGAAATATGCTTCGAGATGGTTATTAAACTCACTATATATTTTTCATTTTATGTACATGCATGAAAGTAAAATGCAAAAATTATAGGTTTTGGGTGGGTTACATATTTGGCCGAATTTCATGGCTCCCAAAATGGGTTTTGGGTTGTTTCACGTTGTTCATATTTGGTTGTATGATAATGTTCACAATCTAAGCCTTGACCTTGTGTTTGGTTGGATGTTTGGTTGATTTATTATTCATTCATTTAGTTTGTAATAATATTTATTCAATTGGTTTGTAATAATATTATTTTGGTTATGTAATTTATTTTATATTTGGCATGTAAAATAGATTAGGTTGTAATTTCATTTTTAGACAAAATGTATTAGGATATATTTTGTAAAAAGATGAAGATACAAGATGAAGACTTGGAAGAACACAAGAAGAAGCATTTGGATGCAAGATTAAGTGGGAGATTTAAAATCTCTTACTTTGTGTTATAACCCCTTAACCGGTGGCATTTGTTTTCGGCTAAACAAATGTCTACCAAATTGACTTGATTGTGAACATATTTATTTTGCATGCATGGTTGTTTATTGTGTTTGTATGTTTGGTTGCTACAACTAAATCATGAAGGTATTTCGTATGCCCGAGAGACATATTAAATTAATGTGGCTAATATGTTTTGATCCAAGTCGGGTCATACACAATAACAAGCTTACCGACACCTTATTCATATTTAATCTTAGCGATTGGATCATTGATTAAATATGTGACACTTGAACTTTGAGAAAAATGGATTTCTTAAATATTACATGATGTGTATATATATAAATTATGGAATAATTTATATAATTTGGATTTAATTATTTATAGGTTAAATAATTAATAAATTTATGATACATTTTATATAAATGGGTTTATATAATAAAATGTACATAAATAAATATGGAAGTTTATAAAATAGTTTTATAAAATTTAATTCTTTTATAAAACTTATTTTGTAATACAAATTTGGAAGTGGCATGGGAGTTTCACAAGCATGCTATTTTGACTAGCTTTTAAATGTTACTTCCAAAGATTCCATGTGATAAGTACTGTGATGGCCCCGTCAAAACACTTAACGGCTCCGTCACTTGGTCCCACAGCTTGATCGAACTTAAATGAATTTAATAAATGACATTGCATTCTTTTATATCAAAAGTTTCCCAAAAAGGAAAGCATATCAAAATATGTAGTTTAAAAGTAACCCAGCATATTAATAATCCAAAGTTGACACAAAAACATTGTCAACAACCCACAAGTATTAATTATTCAAAAACCGAATGCAAGCCAAAGTTTCATAAATTGTTTCATAAAAATCTGCCCAAATGCATGCAGACTCTTCTAAACACAGCGGAAGCATCATATAAACTCAAGTACCTGTGAAAACATGCGAGTAAACTGTCAACACAAAGGTTGAGTGAATTATAGGTTTAAATAATTGAATAAACTTTAGACCACAAGATTTGAAAATGTTAGAAAACATTAAACATTATTCCATTATCAATGAGCCACCTGGTAACCACTTAACCCTTTATTTACCCTTGCCAAACACAATAAAAAAAATATACACTGGACAGTGTATCTACAACAAAATACGAAGTACTAAACATTCCGATTATAAATTGCTAGCGCGACTAGCTCGAAATGGGGTTGTCAAACCCGATAGATCTATCCGTATGATTCGCGTTCACCGGTAGAAACCAATGATTACAGTTACCAGACTAGGGAATATTTTTGTCCAACTCACAATGAATAATTTAAATTTAATTGTCACTTATGTCTAAACGTGAATAAAATGCATGTAATCACATCCCAAAACTATACTTTGAAAAGTATGTAAAAACGGGACTATAACTCACCTTAATAGTAATGAAGTAACCAACACAATTAAGCGAACAGCAAATGTAGTACAGTGATCAGGAATGATCACAACGCCGACCTATAAATAAAGCAGGTCGATATAAATAACTAACTTAGGTCAAGTCTTAGTATTATAGCTATTGTACATGTTGCAAGTAGTCATAGAACAATACTCAATATGCATCGGTTTGATCGGAACAGCTTACGGACACACACTTTCTATGTTTAGAAAGTTTCTATTTTTAGCAGGTTTCCATTTTTGGAAAGTTTCTATTTTTGAAAAGTTTCTATTTTTGGAAAGTTTCTATTTTTGGAAAGTTTCTATTTTAGGAAAGTTTCTATTTTTGGAAAGTTTCCAAATTTAGAAAGTTGCTATTTTAGGAAAGTTTATAAGTTAGGAAAGTTTCCTTAATTAGAAAGTCAACAAAAGTCAACTGAAAGTCAAAGTCAACTGAAAGTCAACTCAAAAGTCAACCTTAGTCAAACATAGTCAACGTTAATTTTAAAAGTATAATTTATAGTAATAATATAAGTTATAACGTTTATTAAAGTTAAATATGTCTAATTATGTCATAACATAAGTTTAATTAAATTAAAATGAATTATTAAAGTTAATATAAGTTTAAATGATATAATTAATATAACATAAGTATTTAATTAATTAATTAAATATTAGTCATAATGTAAATATTATTAATTAATAAAAAAATTTAAATCATATCATAAGTATTATTAATTAATAATGAATTATTAATCATATCATAAGTATCTAATTATAACTATTAAAGCATAAGTATTTAATAATTAAATTATAATTAAATAATAACTAAGCCTTATAATAATTAAATAATTAATTAATCCTTATTATAAGTCTTATTATAATAATCTCATAATATAAGTTTAATACTTATCATAAGTATTTTTCCATTAATAATGAAGTATTATTAATCATATGTTTAATTAAACAGTTAATTAAATCATAAATATTAATTTAATGATATAATAAATATATATATCATAAGTTGTATATAATAAAAAGTATTTTATCATAAGTAATTAAATTATAATGAAATCCATTATTTATATCCTAAGTTTATTAATTAATCAAAAGTTTTAAATCAAAAGTTCATCGGGTCGTATCCTGAGCCCCGGGTGTCGGTTTTTGGCGAGCCTTACATATATCTCCGCCTAAGTAAACCACCCGACACTTTGTTACACTCAAGAACACCCCAAGAACAGTCCACAAGTCGTGTTATACAGCCAATACACCACTTGGACTTCAATTCAATCAAAAACGTGTTTTGGACGTAACGGGTGATTCGTGGCTCGGATTGAGATGACCCGAACATGAAAGTTCGCCCCACCATCAGTACTAACACACTAACACACCCTAAAGTCACCAAATATGGTCACAAAGTCGGACCAAACCTGGTTCATACCAAAATCACATTCAACCTTAACAAAATTCCACTTTGATCATAACTAGGGTTCCGGGAATCGAAACGACATGAATCCAGTGTCTAAAATTAATGTCTTGATGAGTGGAAATCATTTATATACTTTATTTTAACTTTTATATCAGTTACAAAGTCATAAACACACGAAAAATCTGCTGTCCAAATTATATCAAACCGAAAACATATGTAAACAAGCAATTCTACGCATACAATCAACATTACAACAACTAATAATCATCATACTATAAATAAAACATCAAAATACAGAAAAGTAAGGAAAAATTAAAAGTTCTAGGGTTAGGGTTTACACCCTAATCAAGAAACGAGAAGTATAATCGCGTAGAGAACGGAACGAGGAACGCGTTGATGTATAACAATCCTTGATCCAAGCTATGAAAATTGATGAAGATGATGATGTTATGGTGATGGTTGGCGACGGCAAAGAGGGAGAGGAGAGAGAGAGAGAGCACCAAAAATAGAAAATTAGGTTTAATAAAAAGTGGGATGGAAATAATACTCCAAAAATAAAAATCAAGGGAGTTTTACTCCCCTCCCTTGGTGTCTCGGCCGAATGAGGGGTCATTGTAACATCCCGCGTTTTTCCGTTAAATTTATTTTTAACACCGTCTTTTTTTTTTTAAATAATATCTTTCGCTATTTAAATTCCCAATTTCCGTTGACTAACGTTTATAATATTCTCGTTATTTAATGATAACATCACTCGTCTACTCGAGCGTTTTTAAAATATTCGTTTGGTTAAATCCCGCACCCGCTTCTAAACTCGAGGGACTAAAATTGACACGGGGCAAACTAGTTGACTAGGTCAACTAGTCCACCCCAATCACCACCATTCAATCCCTCCATCTCTCTCTCTCTTTCTCTCTAGCAAGAACACACCCAATTTCCTTTCTCATTCATTCATCATCTAAATCCGGATTAGGGAGCTAGCAACCAAATAAATTACATATTCGTGATCCTCTCTTCATCCTCTTCATTTTGGTACCAACTTCATCTCATTTGGGTAACTTTCTAAAATCACTAGATTTTGTGTTCTTGATGTTTTTAACTTATAAAAGTGTTAATTAGTGTCTATGGCTCAAGTCTAACATGAATATATGATTTATATGCTCGATCTCGTTGTTTTAGTGTAACTAGCATGAACTTGAATTTTGGTGTGTTGTTCTTGAATTTTGGATGATCATATGTTGTTAGATTGTTAAAGTGCATGTTTTAAAAGTGTTACTAGTATCATTAGCTTCATTTTGATGTATAGGTTGATTAAGGAAACTCCAAAAACATGATTATTGATTTTGAGATGTTTGACTAGGGTTTGATAGTTCTTGACATGAATTTTTGGATGCTTGAATGCCATGGAATGTTAATTATTAGTGTTTAGTTGTAATGTATGTTTCATTACCTTCAAAACGGCATATTATATGTGTGAATTGGTTTCCCGAAACTCAAATTGCATTTGAATAACTTGAAACCTTAAAAATGAACGTTTAATGATCACTTGATGAGTTTTCGGCTATTATAAATGATGTTTTTGTTTGGTGAAACATGTTTAGTTGTGTTCCTTGTCAAAAGAGCTTTCCAACGGTATAAGATACGTCTTCTAGTTGTTTACGGTTTGAGTTTTGCGTTTGTTTGAAAATTGACCAAGTCTTGAACAAGTGAAACAGGCCTGGGACCAGGCCACGGCCATTGTCGCGGCGCGACAGGCCTGGCCGCGGCGCGGCATAAGCCGTGCCCAGCTTCTGTCTCCAATGTCCGTTTCACGTGAAATGTTTGCCATGTTTTAGACTTCCAATTCGCATGCAACTTGTTCTAACATGCTTATATATGAATAACTAGCATAGAAAATTTGTCCGAGACCCGACCCGAACGTGTTGACTTTCGTTGACTTTGACCGACCAAAGTTTGACTTTTTGTCAAACTTAACCAAATGATTATGCAACCTTCCTAACTTGTTTCTGTACTTGTATCTTGCATGAAACTTGACAATTTGACTCACATGCTACATAATCGAGTCTTAACGAGCCATAGGACTAATTGAACAACTTTGACCCTTCGTGTTTACCGTTATTGATACAACCTATTGTTTAGGTCAAGACTAGCATTGTTCTTTGCACACGTTTACTTGTTGAAGTACTTTACTACTCGTGCACTCAAGGTGAGATCATAGTCCCACTTTTACTCTTTTTGAACTTATATTTGGGATGAGAAAACATAAACGATTCTTTTAAACTAAGTGAACACAAGAACGGGAAAACAAACATTCTACATACGAGTTTAGAACAAAAATCCTCAATTCGATTATCATTAGTTACACTTGCCGGGTGTAAGCGAGAACTTATGTTATATGGCCATATGGGTTGACAACCCTCATCCTTGACGGTTCGCTACCGTCTACGGATGAAATATATTTTCGAGAATCAGTGTTTGTTCTAGCACTAAGTGATGGGGTATACAATGGAAGGAATGTTAAGCTTTGATAATTGGGTGCTCGTGAAACAAACTTTTGGAATGTATTACTATTATTTCATTGATGCAAATCTTGTGGTTCACTTGTACTACTTACTTAAACCTATGATTTCACCAACGTTTTCGTTGACAGATTTCTATGTTTTTCTCAGGTCTTGCACGATATGTGAAACATGCTTCCGCTTACTATTTGATACTTGCATCCGATGTCGAGTATACATGCATTTCATGGAGCGTCTTTTGACTTTACTTTAAACCGTGTCGCCTAGATTTCAATCGTATCTATAACGTTGTAACTTAACTTTTGGTTGAACAATTCTTGTAAACTTTGAAACCATCTTTATTTTGAAATGAAGGCGACATATTTTGGTCAAACGTTATCTTAAAGACTTATAATCAGGTAATGGGACCCACGTAGCCGACGCCGTCACTTGACGATTTGTCGGGGTCGCTACAGGTGGTATCAGAGCCTTGGTTGTAGGGATTTAGAGTTCATTTGTGTTCACCCCGAGTCATAGGGTACATAGGTGAATCTAGACTACAACCGGCATATAGACTGAAGTAGGAATTATTTGACTAATTGTGCATTTATACTCGAACTCTTCTATCATATCTAACTCGTATTCGATCTTGATCTTACGTTGATAAATTTTGTTGATGCGCCACCTTGACTTTATGAAGTAATGTTAAATGCACATGAGAATCAGGGTAATATAATTTCCGGGATTATATTACGGTGATTCACATGGACGTTCCGACATTATGACATAGAGAATTTAAGGCGAGTCAAGGAAAATTTTCTCTCTATCCTTATTCCATGCCACGGTTAGTATTGTTGAAAATACTAACCAACGATATTCTTGTCTCATGAAGGAACAATGGCTCACCAAGGTCAACAAAATACTCCTCTCGAAACTCTAGAACAAGCTCTTCAACGAATGATAACCACCGCCGTGGGTACGGCCGTGGCCGATCACTTTTCTAACAACAACAATCATGGAGCCGGTAATTCAATCGAAGGTTGCTCCTACAAGAACTTCATGAAGTACAATCCTCCCACTTTCGATGGAACCGGGGGACCGGTTACTCTCACCCGATGGTTTGAACAAATGGAGACCGTTTTTAACACAAGCGGTTGTCGAGACCAAGATAAGGTCAAGTTTTCCACCCTCACTTTCACCGGTATTGCTCTCTCATGGTGGAACACGTATGTACAATTAGTGGGAAGCGATGAAGCCCACACACTCTCTTGGACTGAATTAAGAGAAAGAATGATCACCGAACACTTCCCGCGCGACGAGACTCGAAGGCTCGAACAGGGTCTAAGGAATTTAAAAACGGCCGGAAATGACCTCAAGGCTTATAATCAACGGTTTACCGAACTAGTCTCGATGTGTCCAATTCTCATGACTCCCGAATCCCTAAGGGTCGAACTTTACATGGATGGCCTCCCTAAGAGCATTCAACACAAGGTAATGACATCTCAACCCACTAACCTACAAGAGGCTTTAACAATGGCCCGCCAAGCCTTAGAAACGGTGAATGAAATGGAAGCACCGGCACCAATGGTCGAGAACCACCCGAGTAACAACAAAAGAACATGGGAAGCCTCTCAATCAAGCAACCACAACAATAACAACAACCCCGCCAAGAAGCCTTTTACCTCCAACGACAAGAAAGGCTATGCCGGAAAACTGCCTTTTTGTGACGAATGCCACAAGCATCACTTTGAAGGATGTGGCAGGTTTCGCCACCGGCGCCAAGGACCCGTCGCTCGAAAGATGCCCAACGCACACAGAACGGGTGCTTGCTTCGAATGTGGCCAACTGGGTCATTTTAGGAATGTGTGCCCAAATAAGAAAATCAACCCCAACGCACGCCGTTGAACCTTCGACATCGACACCAAGGATGCCCGGAACGACGATGGACTAGTAACGGGTACGTTTCTTCACAACAAACCGTATATTTCATACTTGTTCGATTCGATTACCGCTAGACGTTTTATAACCAAGGATTTGACTCATGCTCTTTATATTCCACCTCTTTCCCCCAGATACTACTTAGACGATTTAAGTGACCGACGGAAAAATATTGTGTGCCTATAAATTTTATTGGAGGAAATACGTTAAGACTTTTGACTTGACACCTATAGAACTAGGGAGCTCGGAACCTATTCGTAAAAAAAAAAAAAAAAAAAAAAAATGTTTCCCCATCATCTTGTATAGATTATTGTGAACTGAGTAATTTTCGGTTGGAAACCGATACCCTCTCCCTCGCATCCATGACCTCATGATTATTTGCACGAATCCCGTATGTTCCAAATCGACCTCCGTTCCGGTTATCATCACTTGGGGGTTAAGTGAGACGATGTCTCCTAAGCCACTTTCCGAACTCGCAACGTTAGTTGTAAAACTCTCTTAGTACCGTTTGATTTATTTAGGGCTCGCCCGTATCCATAAACCTCTTGAACCGCGTATGCAAATTCATATAGACTAATCTGTTATCGTATTTATAGATGACATCTTAACTTATTTAAGTAAAGAAGGAAAACGAACAACATCACCATCTTACGCTCGAACTTTTGAGAAAAGAGCAACTCTATACCAAATTCTCCGAGTGAGAATTTCTGTCGAACGAAGTCCAATTTTCTAGACCATGATGTCAATGGTCAAGGCATTACAATCAATCTCGAAATCAAGCCACATGTAATCAGGAAACTCTACCAACTCGGACTTGTATTCGTAAAAATCTTAGATCTCGTCTGTTATTACCGAAGATTCATTTCTGACTTTTCTCGTGTTACACTACTTTTAAACTCGTTAACTCACTAAGGAAAACTCTGAACCTCTCCGTGTTCGAACCTTGAGCGTGATTCTTCACACCAACATTTCTAGTTAAAATCGTATAGCAACAAAGGGAACTCGAACATGGAAATATTTTTATTTGAACGCCGAAAGGCATACTCTCTCTCTCAAAAAAAAAAAAAAAAAAAAAAAAAAAAAAAAATTTCGTTATTTTACACGAAGAATTCGAATACTAAATTGTGGATCCGAGCAAACTTCTCGTCATCACGTACCACACTACATACCTCTGTTATTTCACCGTTACCGTCTGATATTACTGGAAATTAAGATAACACGCAATCCAACGATACTTCACTCTTCTTTGACTTAACGCCCTTGTGTTTCTGATAATCGGTCAACTATTATTCAACCCCGAACTATACAACTACGTGTACTACCTCGTTTCTCTTTCAGACTTCAACTTTTGACAACTAGAGGCACGTTATAGCAACCTCGAGATGTAAACTCATCCTATTCTAAGTCCTCATTTCACTACTATCTTTACCGTTCGCATTTCCGTTTAAAGAAACTCCTTGTAACATTTCTCCATGGATAGAGAAACTCCTCATATTACATAAGTATTCGCCACGAGGGTGAATAGTCCTAACGAACATTTTTTCGAACCCTAACTGACTCGTTCAAACATATCTTAAGAGATTCTATTCCAACACGGTGTAGCTTTATTAATTATCCCGTATCGAAATACTCGTTTCACTTCTAGTTTTACAAGAAGCCTCGGGACCGCGTTTAGACATGAGTACCGCGTACCATCCACAACCCGACGGACCGAACAAACATGCGATTTAAACCTTGGAAACCATAATACAAATTTGTATTACCAACTTCAAATTTACTTGAGAAAAGTATTTTCCTTTAACCGAATCCTCGTACTACAATGATTTTCATTCAAGTTTTAACGTCACTCCTTTTGAAACCACATGTGACCGGAAACGTCATTCTCCCTTGTTGAACCAAGTAAACGATGATCAATTCACCGGGGCCGAGGTTATTCATGAGCAACCGAGAAAATTTATTCATATTCGGGTAAAACCCTACACGACTCGTAATCACCAAGAGTTACGCCGATGTTAGACGTAAACATTTCAAATTCCACGTGGGAAACCGCGTCACGTTAAGAGTCGCACCTTGGAAAGGTGCAATCCGTTTCGGGAAACGTAGGAAGCTAAATCCGCGGTATTTTGATCCTCTAAATTCTTGGGGTGTTTTGGACCCGTCGCTAGCCGTTTAGACTTTTCCGACTCATTTTGGGTCTCCGTTTATCCTACATTCGATGTATCAACTCAAAGACGTGTTTTGCGAAACGAGAACTTGTTATCTCCTTTGATGAACTCACTATCGACGATAACCCTCACTTCCTAGGAGGACCGGTTGAAACCATAAATCGTGAAGCCAAACCTTAAAACAACATATGATCCCGACCGTCAAAATTCGTTGAAATACCCTAGAACGTACTTCTCCCTCATTCGTAGAATTGGCAACACAAAATTCGAGGAAGATTCAACAACTACTACTTCCAACTAAATTTCGGGACGAAATTTCTTTTGAGGCGTGGATAATGTAACATCCCGCGTTTTTCCGTTAAATTTATTTTTAACACCGTCTTTTTTTTTTTAAATAATATCTTTCGCTATTTAAATTCCCAATTTCCGTTGACTAACGTTTATAATATTCTCGTTATTTAATGATAACATCACTCGTCTACTCGAGCGTTTTTAAAATATTCGTTTGGTTAAATCCCGCACCCGCTTCTAAACTCGAGGGACTAAAATTGACACGGGGCAAACTAGTTGACTAGGTCAACTAGTCCACCCCAATCACCACCATTCAATCCCTCCATCTCTCTCTCTCTTTCTCTCTAGCAAGAACACACCCAATTTCCTTTCTCATTCATTCATCATCTAAATCCGGATTAGGGAGCTAGCAACCAAATAAATTACATATTCGTGATCCTCTCTTCATCCTCTTCATTTTGGTACCAACTTCATCTCATTTGGGTAACTTTCTAAAATCACTAGATTTTGTGTTCTTGATGTTTTTAACTTAAAAAAGTGTTAATTAGTGTCTATGGCTCAAGTCTAACATGAATATATGATTTATATGCTCGATCTCGTTGTTTTAGTGTAACTAGCATGAACTTGAATTTTGGTGTGTTGTTCTTGAATTTTGGATGATCATATGTTGTTAGATTGTTAAAGTGCATGTTTTAAAAGTGTTACTAGTATCATTAGCTTCATTTTGATGTATAGGTTGATTAAGGAAACTCCAAAAACATGATTATTGATTTTGAGATGTTTGACTAGGGTTTGATAGTTCTTGACATGAATTTTTGGATGCTTGAATGCCATGGAATGTTAATTATTAGTGTTTAGTTGTAATGTATGTTTCATTACCTTCAAAACGGCATATTATATGTGTGAATTGGTTTCCCGAAACTCAAATTGCATTTGAATAACTTGAAACCTTAAAAATGAACGTTTAATGATCACTTGATGAGTTTTCGGCTATTATAAATGATGTTTTTGTTTGGTGAAACATGTTTAGTTGTGTTCCTTGTCAAAAGAGCTTTCCAACGGTATAAGATACGTCTTCTAGTTGTTTACGGTTTGAGTTTTGCGTTTGTTTGAAAATTAACCAAGTCTTGAACAAGTGAAACAGGCCTGGGACCAGGCCACGGCCATTGTCGCGGCGCGACAGGCCTGGCCGCGGCGCGGCATAAGCCGTGCCCAGCTTCTGTCTCCAATGTCCGTTTCACGTGAAATGTTTGCCATGTTTTAGACTTCCAATTCGCATGCAACTTGTTCTAACATGCTTATATATGAATAACTAGCATAGAAAATTTGTCCGAGACCCGACCCGAACGTGTTGACTTTCGTTGACTTTGACCGACCAAAGTTTGACTTTTTGTCAAACTTAACCAAATGATTATGCAACCTTCCTAACTTGTTTCTGTACTTGTATCTTGCATGAAACTTGACAATTTGACTCACATGCTACATAATCGAGTCTTAACGAGCCATAGGACTAATTGAACAACTTTGACCCTTCGTGTTTACCGTTATTGATACAACCTATTGTTTAGGTCAAGACTAGCATTGTTCTTTGCACACGTTTACTTGTTGAAGTACTTTACTACTCGTGCACTCAAGGTGAGATCATAGTCCCACTTTTACTCTTTTTGAACTTATATTTGGGATGAGAAAACATAAACGATTCTTTTGAACTAAGTGAACACAAGAACGGGAAAACAAACATTCTACATACGAGTTTAGAACAAAAATCCTCAATTCGATTATCATTAGTTACACTTGCCGGGTGTAAGCGAGAACTTATGTTATATGGCCATATGGGTTGACAACCCTCATCCTTGACGGTTCGCTACCGTCTACGGATGAAATATATTTTCGAGAATCAGTGTTTGTTCTAGCACTAAGTGATGGGGTATACAATGGAAGGAATGTTAAGCTTTGATAATTGGGTGCTCGTGAAACAAACTTTTGGAATGTATTACTATTATTTCATTGATGCAAATCTTGTGGTTCACTTGTACTACTTACTTAAACCTATGATTTCACCAACGTTTTCGTTGACAGATTTCTATGTTTTTCTCAGGTCTTGCACGATATGTGAAACATGCTTCCGCTTACTATTTGATACTTGCATCCGATGTCGAGTATACATGCATTTCATGGAGCGTCTTTTGACTTTACTTTAAACCGTGTCGCCTAGATTTCAATCGTATCTATAACGTTGTAACTTAACTTTTGGTTGAACAATTCTTGTAAACTTTGAAACCATCTTTATTTTGAAATGAAGGCGACATATTTTGGTCAAACGTTATCTTAAAGACTTATAATCAGGTAATGGGACCCACGTAGCCGACGCCGTCACTTGACGATTTTTCGGGGTCGCTACAGTCATGGGGTGGGTCCCATGGCCCAATCTTGCTAAATGTGTAAAAGATTGTGGTCCGAAAGCCCGAACGAGTCCCGAAACGCGAAAACGCACTTACGCGATTAAAAATTCGGAAAGACAACAAACGCGCGACGAAAATTAAATATAAATACACTATATATTTATATGACCTTAAAATATCATATTTAAAATAAATAGGATTTAAATATCCCAAAAACGCGACCGTTGGTTTGAAAACCGAAAAGATTCGCCGGATAGAAATCCGGGATTCGTATAAACGTACGATTTAAAATATGAATACATATATTTACATAACACATAATAATTAATATATTATTACTAAAATAATAATATAGGTCATGAAATGACGTAACCCAATTAACAGTTAACGGTCATTAAATAATTAACGGTAAAAGATAACGGAAAAAGTAGGGTCGTGACAGTACCTTCCCGTTACGGAAATTTCGTCCCGAAATCTAAGCAGGTGCAGGGGTTGACTCAGCATCTTGGAACAAATGCGGGTACTTCTGATTCATCTGATCTTCACGCTCCCAAGTGAACTCGGGACCGCATCTGGCATTCCATCTAACCCGGACAATAGGAATTCGGCTCTGCTTAAGAGTCTTAACTTCTCGATCCATAATTTCAATAGGTTCCTCAATAAAGTGTAGTTGCTTATCAACATGAAGTTCTTCCAAAGGAATAGTCTTGTCGGCTTCGGACAAATACTTCTTTAAGTTCGATACATAAAAGACATCGTGAACAGCACTGAGTTCTTGTGGCAAATTCAAACGATAAGCCGCCGGTCCAACTCTCTCAACAATCTCAAACGGTCCAACAAAACGAGGACTTAGCTTTCCCCTCTTACCAAAACGGATCACACCCTTCCAAGGTGAAACCTTTAACATAACATGATCACCAACTTGAAATTCCACATCTTTCCTTCCCCTATCGGCATAACTCTTTTGCCGACTTCTAGCGGTTCTCAACCTTTCCTTAATCTGTACAATCTTCTCGGTAGTCTCGTGAATAATTTCTGGACCCGTGAGTTGAGCATCCCCAACCTCATTCCAACAGATAGGAGACCTACACTTCCTACCGTACCGAGCTTCAAACCGTGCGGCTTGAATACTTGCGTGATAACTGTTGTTATAAGAAAACTCAGCTAGCGGCAAATATTTATGCCACCCATTTCCAAAATCAATAACACACGCTCGTAACATATCCTCCAACATCTGAATGGTCCTTTCACTCTGACCATCCATTTGAGGATGATAAGCAGTGCTCATATGTAATCTAGTTCCCAAGGCTTCCTGCAAAGATCGCCAAAACCTCGATACAAATCGACTGTCTCAGTCCGAAATAATGGATACAGGAACACCATGCCTAGAAACAATCTCCTTCAAGTACAAACGAGTGAGTTTCTCCATTGAATCTGATTCCCTAATCGGCAAAAAGAGAGCCGACTTAGTGAGTCGATCTACAATCACCCAAATAGTGTCATAGCCACCCGCAACCCTCGGTAACTTAGTAATAAAATCCATCGTAATTCCTTCCCACTTCCACTCGAGAATCTCGGGTTGTACCAACAGTCCAGACGGTTTTTGATGTTCAGCTTTAACCTTAGCACAGGTCAAACACTTAGCCACATGCATAGCCACATCACCTTTCAAATTTGGCCACCAATACAGCTGCTTAAGATCATGATACATCTTTCCTGAACCAGGATGAATAGAGTACCTAGACTTATGAGCCTCATCCAAAACAAGTTGTCGCAGTTCACCAAACTTCGGAACCCAAAGACATCCTGCAAAGTACCTAGTACCATCTGCTCGAATCTCAAGTTTCTTAGCCATACCTCTTACGTTCTCTTTCACAAAATTCTCTTCCTTTAAGGCTTCTTGTTGTGCCTCAAGAATCTGCCTTACTAGGCTTGTTCTAATTGTCGTATTCAAGGCTCTAAACCTGCAAGGTTCAGCCCTTTATTTACAACTCAACGCATCAGCCACAACATTGGCCTTACCCAGATAATACAAAAGTTCACAATCGTAATCATTTAACATTTCAATCCATCTTCGTTGTCTCATGTTCAACTGTTTCTGATCGAGGATATGTTGAAGACTTTTGTGATCTGTGTACACAGTACTCTTGACCCCATACAAATAATGTCTCCAAATCTTAAGTGCAAAAACAACGTCCCCCAACTCTAAATCATGAGTTATATAGTTCTGCTCGTGAATCTTCAACTGACGTGATGCGTACGCAATAACTTTCTTTTGTTGCATCAAAACACAACCAAAGCCTTGACGTGAAGCATCACAATAAACAACAAAATCATCATTACCCTCAGGTAGTGACAATATCGGAGCAGTAGTCAACTTCTTCTTTAAAATCTTAAAATCAGTCTCTTGTTCATCCTTCCACTCGTACTTCTTCCCTTTATGCGTTAAAGCAGTCAAAGGTTTTGCGATACGGGAGAAATCTTGATTGAACCTTCGATAGTAACCTGCCAATCCTAGGAACTGACGAATCTGAGTAGGAGTTTTCGGAGTTTCCCACCTTTCAATTGCCTCAATCTTAGCAGGATCAACTTGAATCCCTTGCTTACTAACAATATGTCCAAGGAATTGAACTTCTCGTAACCAAAATGCACACTTAGAGAACTTAGCGTACAACTCTTCTTTTCTCAACAGATCAAGCACTAACATCAAATGTTCCTCGTGCTCTTCATTACTCTTCGAATAAATAAGAATGTCGTCGATAAACACAATAACGAACTTGTCCAGATAGGGTCTACACACAAGGTTCATGAGGTCCATGAACACAGCAGGTGCATTCGTCAATCCGAACGGCATAACAAGAAACTCAAAGTGACCGTAACGGGTGCGAAAAGTAGTTTTCAAAACATCAGATTCTTTAACACGCAACTGATGATAGCCGCAACGAAGATCGATTTTTGAATAAATAGATGAACCTTGAAGTTGATCGAACAGATCATCAATTCTAGGAAGGGGATAACGGTTCTTAATAGTAAGCTTGTTCAACTCACGATAATCAATGCACAAATGAAAAGAACCATCCTTCTTCTTAACAAACAGAACAGGAGCTCCCCAAGGGGACGAACTGTCTAACAACTCACGGAGTTGACTTGACAATTCTTGAAGTTCAGAAGGCGCAAGACGATAAGGAGCACGTGCTACAGGAGCAGCACCGGGAACAAGATCAATTTGAAATTCTACCGCGCGTTGCGGCGGAAGGCCAGGTAAATCTTCGGGAAATACCTCGGGAAAATCTCTAACAACATGAACATCTCCAACACTCTTTGTTTCTCTTTCGGAATCAACAATATGGGCTAGAATAACATGACAGCCTTTGCGAAGATGTTTAAGAACTTTCAAATAGCTAATAAGATTTAACTGTCGGCACCTCTTATCTCCAAAAACCATCAGCGGCTCTCCAACTACATTAGTAATACGAATAGCTTTATCATAACACACAATCTCAGCACGATTCACAGATAACCAATCCATCCCAATAACAACATCAAAAATACCAAGTTCAATCGGTACCAAATCTATCTCAAAGTCTCTACCAGCTAAACTAATGTTACACTTACGATGCACAGTCTTAGCAGTGAGTACCTTACCATTAGCTATTTCAACAACATACATATTGTCTAAAGGAGTTAACGGTGTTTTGATTTTTGGACTTAATTTACTCGACACAAAACTCAAATCAGCCCCTGAATCAAATAGTACATAAACTGATAAATCGTTGACCGAGAACGTACCAGTAACAAGTTTAGGATCTTCCTCAGCATCCCTGGAGTTAATGTTGAACGCTCTACCACGCGCAATCTCTACAGTCTTCTTGTTGGGACAGGCATCACGGAAATGCCCCGGCTTCCCACACTCGTAACAAACTCTCGGATTACCACCATTATTCAACTTTTCATTGCCATTACCATTACCACCTCTATTACCAGCATTATTACCATTATTACCACCTGCAGCAGGAGTAGCAGAACCCGGCAGAAGCACCGTACAATCCTTAGCAATGTGTCCCTGTTTAGAACACCTCTTGCAAGTCACGGTACAGAAACCATCATGAGCCTTGTAACAACGTGGACACACACGCTGACTGCGGTTATTCGAACCAGAAGTATCCTGCTTTTTCTGCTGACTCTGGTTTTGATTACAGTTATTATCCCACTTTCTCTTCCCATTATCAGCTTTCTTAACAGCCTCTTCACTGGGTTCGGTTACAGCAGCCTTGCTTCTTCTCAAGATTTTATCATTCAACTTATGAGCCATTGACATCGCGGCCTCAATACTCTGGGGCTCACTAGATTTAACCCCATGTTCAATTTTCTCGGATAGCCCATCAATGTAAGCTTCAATCTTAAGATTCTCATATGCATAAACATTAGGGCACAATAAAGTCAACTCAAAGAATCTCTGCTCGTAGGCATCTAATTCGGTGCCCTTCATTTTCAAGTTTTTAAGTTCAACCTCTAACTTCTTAAGCTCACCCCTAGGTCGGTAGCGAGTGATCATTCTTTCCTTGAAATTATTCCAAGTTAACCCATAAGCCACATCATTTCCCAAACTGTTAACCAAGTTGTTCCACCAGGTCAATGCACTATCCTTCAAATTGCAGCTAGCAAAACTAACCTTGGCCTCCTCTCGGACTCGACTAACCCTGAAAATAGAGTCGATTTTCTCGAACCAGCGGGTAAGTCCTATGGGTCCTTCTGTACCACTAAATTCCTGTGGGCGACTAGCTTTGAACGTTTTGTGGGAGCATCCCACCTGATTGTTGTTCGTATTAGCATTTGCATTCGCTGCCATAGCAGCAGCTATCCCTTCGGTAACAAGACGTTGGATACGGGCTTCGTTGGACTCTCTAGGAGGCATGATCTTCAAAACAGAATAACAAAACCGTTAGTACTAAGAATAATACCAGTGTTATAAAGGAATAGATCGAACACGAAAAGAATAACCATTAAAATAATAGTCAGTAACCACTATGTGTAATAACATGACAGTTATGATTGTTATAGAAATAACCACCACATGCATACATATTTTATTATAACATCATACAACATACATAGCACCTAACATACATGATCTACATTACGCATAATATAATATGCCAAGAGTCACAACATCAGAAATAAAATGTGATAATGATAATAGATGTCATAAAAATAACCATCCATACATAATGAAAAACATCCCATAACAAAATCTTAATAAAATCCTCGGCAAAACGCCGTACATAACCCAAAAATGTATGTATGAAAGGACATTAAGTTTTATGAAATAAGTAATCAATCATGAATCATCATATCACATCTGCTTAGAGCGGGTGTGATAAGCTGGGCCAGCATGAGTCTCAGCAGAAGGCTCATACTTCCGCAACTTTCCTTTCACTTCTTCCAACTCTTCCTTCAAACCACGAACGGTGCTCTCTAGAGCCTCGAACCTAGCATCAACTTCATGGTTACGCTTACGACTCTCGATCCCAACATTGTTCTTGAAGCTAACAAACGAATCCATACTAGCTCGTATATGGTCCATCATCTCATTATGTGGCAAAGTACGCATACAATCACTGAGAGCATTAATACGCGTCACTTCATTGTAAGCCCTGTTCATATGCGTAAGGGTGGAAAAGTAGTATAGAACAGGATCATCGATCTCTGGTTGATCAGCACGGCGTCTGGCAGTAGCCGGAGGAGCAGGAGCAGAAACTGAGTTATCACTCGAAGTCGACATCTGCAAACAGTAAAACCGCAAACCACATACCAAAAGATATAAATGCTAATGATATAACACATCCGAAATGAAATGCATAATAATGCTATAGCAAAAGGGTCGGGCTGTAGACTACACTCTAATGCACCCTAAGAACCACGGGTTGACCACATTAAGACTGCCTAGTTCCCTACAACCAGAGCTCTAATACCAACTGTGATGGCCCCGTCAAAACACTTAACGGCTCCGTCACTTGGTCCCACAGCTTGATCGAACTTAAATGAATTTAATAAATGACATTGCATTATTTTATATCAAAAGTTTCCCAAAAAGGAAAGCATACCAAAATATGTAGTTTAAAAGTAACCTAACATATTAATAATCCAAAGTTGACACAAAAACATTGTCAACAACCCACAAGTATTAATTATTCAAAAACCGAATGCTAGCCAAAGTTTCATAAATTGTTTCATAAAAATCTGCCCAAATGCATGCAGACTCTTCTAAACACAGCGAAAGCATCATATAAACTCAAGTACATGTGAAAACATGCGAGTAAACTGTCAACACAAAGGTTGAGTGAATTATAGGTTTAAATAATTGAATAAACTTTAGACCACAAGATTTGAAAATGTTAGAAAACATTAAACATTATTCCATTATCAATGAGCCACCTAGTAACCACTTAACCCTTTATTTACCCTTGCCAAACACAATAAAAAAAATATACACTGGACAGTGTATCTACAACAAAATACGAAGCACTAAACATTTCGATTATAAATTACTAGCGCGACTAGCTCGAAATGGGGTTGTCAAACCCGATAGATCTATCCGTAGGATTCGCGTTCACCGGTAGAAACCAATGATTACAGTTACCAGACTAGGAAATATTTTTGTCCAACTCACAATGAATAATTTAAATTTAATTGTCACTTATGTCTAAACGTGAATAAAATGCATATAATCACATCCCAAAAATATACTTTGAAAAGTATGTAAAAACGGGACTATAACTCACCTTAATAGTAATGAATTAACCAACACAATTAAGTGAACAGCAAATGTAGTACAGTGATCAGGAATGATCACAACGCCGACCTATAAATAAAGCAGGTCGATATAAATAACTAACTTAGGTCAAGTCTTAGGATGATAGCTATTGTACATGTTGCAAGTAGTCATAGAACAATACTCAATATGCATCGGTTTGATCGGAACAGCTTACGGACACACACTTTCTATTTTTAGAAAGTTTCTATTTTTAACAGGTTTCCATTTTTGGAAAGTTTCTATTTTTGGAAAGTTTCTATTTTTGGGAAGTTTCTATTTTAGGAAAGTTTTATTTTTGGAAAGTTTCCAAATTTAGAAAGTTGCTATTTTAGGAAAGTTTATAAGTTAGGAAAGTTTCCTTAATTAGAAAGTCAACAAAAGTCAACTGAAAGTCAAAGTCAACCGAAAGTCAACTCAAAAGTCAACCTTGGTCAAACATAGTCAACGTTAATTTTAAAAGTATAATTTATAGTAATAATATAAGTTATAACGTTTATTAAAGTTAAATATGTCTAATTATGTCATAACATAAGTTTAATTAAATTAAAATGAATTATTAAAGTTAATATAAGTTTAAATGATATAATTAATATAACATAAGTATTTAATTAATTAATTAAATATTAGTCATAATGTAAATATTATTAATTAATAATAAATTCTAAATCATATCATAAGTATTATTAATTAATAATGAATTATTAATCATATCATAAGTTTCTAATTATAACTATTAAATCATAAGTATTTAATAATTAAATTATAATTAAATAATAACTAAGCCTTATTATAATTAAATAATTAATTAATCCTTATTATAAGTCTTATTATAATAATCTCATAATATAAGTTTAATACTTATCATAAGTATTTTTCCATTAATAATGAAGTATTATTAATCATATGTTTAATTAAAAAGTTAATTAAATCATAAATATTAATTAAATGATATAATAAATATAAATATCATAAGTTGTAAATAATAATAATTACTTTTTTTATCATAAGTAATTAAATTATAATGAAATCCATTATTTATATCCTAAGTTTAATAATTAATCAAAAGTTTTAAATCAAAAGTTCATCAGGTCGTATCCTGAGCCCCGAGTGTCGGTTTTCGACGAGCCTTACATATATCTCCGCCTAAGTAAACCACCCGACACTTTGGTACACTCAATAACACCCCAAGAACAGTCCACAAGTCGTGTTATACAGCCAATACACCATTTGGACTTCAATTCAATCAAAAACGTATTTTGGACGTAACGGGTGATTCGTGGCTCGGATTGAGATGACCCGAACATGAAAGTTCACCCCACCATCAGTCCTAACACACTAACACACCCTAAAGTCACCAAATATGGTCACAAAGTCGGACCAAACCTGGTTCATACCAAAATCACATTCAACCTTAACAAAATACCACTTTGATCATAACTAGGGTTTCGGGAATCGAAACGACATGAATCCGGTGTCTAAAATTAATGTCTTGATGAGAGGAACTCATTTATATACTTTATTTTAACATTTATATCAGTTGAAAAGTCAGAAACACACGAAAAATCTGCTGTCCAAATTATATCAAACCGAAAACATATGTAAACGAGCAATTCTACGCATACAATCAACATTACAACAACTAATAATCATCATACTATTAATAAATCATCAAAATACAGAAAAGTAAGGAAAAATTAAAAGTTCTAGGGTTAGGGTTTATACCCTAATCAAGAAACGAGAAGTATAATCGCGTAGAGAACGAAACGAGGAACGCGTTGATGTATAACAATCCTTGATCCAAGCTATGAAAATTGATGAAGATGATGATGTTATGGTGATGGTTGGCGATGGCAAAGAGGGAGAGGAGAGGGAGAGAGCACCAAAAATAGAAAATTAGGTTTAATAAAAAGTGGGATGGAAATAATACTCCAAAAATAAAAATCAAGGGAGTTTTACTCCCCTCCCTTGGTGTCTCGGCCGAATGAGGGGTCATGGGGTGGGCCCCATGGCCCAATCTTTCTAAATGTATAAAAGCTTGTGGTCCGAAAGCCCGAACGAGTCCCGAAACGCGAAAACGCACTTACGCGATTAAAAATTCGGAAAGACAACAAACGCGCGACGAAAAATAAATATAAATACACTATAAAATTATATGACCTTAAAATATCATATTTAAAATAAATAGGATTTAAATATCCCAAAAACGAGACCGTTGGTTTGAAAACCGAAAAGATTCGCCGGATAGAAATCCGCGATTCGTATAAACGTACGATTTAAAATATGAATACATATATTTACATAACACATAATAATTAATATATTATTACTAAAATAATAATATAGGTCATGAAATGACGTAACCCAATTAACAGTTAACGGTCGTTAAATAATTAATGGTAAAAGATAATGGAAAAAGTAGGGTCGTGACAAGTACCAAGACCTCTTGGAGACTTAAACACTTGAAAATACACATCAAATACTAGCAAAATATATCAAAAAAACTGCACCAAAACCTCAAAAATACTGCATTCTGGCCGTGGGGTTTTAGGGGCAAAGGAGGGTTCAAATTTTGTTTTTTGCAAGCTCCATTCAAGTGCAATTAAATCCTAACTAAAGGCTAGGTGTTAGTGCAAAAGCTTGGGGTATTTCTCCTTGAGGTTTCATTCTTTTGGAACTCCATTCTTCATCATCTTCATCATCTTGCAACTTTGTAAACAACCCTCAACTAGCTTGAGGAGGTATATATATCTTCTCTACTTGTTATATTTGTAAGCATTTATCTAAGACTTGATATTATCATGGAATTTAACTTAATAGCTTAACATGTTAACATGAACTTATCATTTTGCTTCCGCTTGCTTTAACACTAATACAAATTGTTTTGTAATTATCTTAACCATATGAACATGTTTAATGAACTTTTTAAATTCCATCAATGGTATCTGAGCTGAAGTCTATGGATTATGCTTCTTATATGGACTTTAAACCCTATTTATTTGCATTCTAAGTACATACATGAATATGGAATGCAAAAATTTTTGGGTTTGGGAGGGTTGGTCATGTTGGCCGAATTGTAGGGGACCCAAAATGGGTTTTTGGGTCTTCCACTTTGGTCATATTTGGTTGCATGTTGATGTTCACAATCTTGCCTTGACCTTATGTTTGGTTGCATGCTTGTTTGGTTGATTAATTATTCATTTGGTATGTAATATTAAATATTCTTTTGGCATGTAATTTATTTATTCATTTGGTTATGTAATTTATTTTATATTTGGTATGTAAAATAGATTAGGTTGTATTTTCATTTTCTAGAGAAAAATGTATTAGGATATATTTTTTGTAAAGAGTATGAAGATGCAAAATATGGAGCAAAAGAAGAACACATGCATTTGGATGCAAGATTTAGTGGGAGATGTTAAATCTCCTACTTTGTGTTATGACTCATTAACCGGTGACATTTGTTTTCGGCTAAACAAATGTCCACCAAAAGGCTAGATTGTGAACATATTATTTTTGCATGTGTGGTTGTTTTGTTGTTTGATTATAGATTGTATGTTTGGTTGCTACAAATTAATCACACAAGTTAACAACAAACAAGCTAAAAATTTAATTGGTTAAATTAGACGTTATTAAATGGTTAAATTGAAATGGCAAAAGGACATTAATAAATGGTTGTTAAGAACACATAATAATTAGTTATTAAAACACATATAAAATGGTTTATATCAAATCATGTAATTGGCTTAATTACAAGACATGAAAATGGATTTTCATACAAACCATACACTAAATGCATGTTGGTGTATGGTGTAAAAGTTTTCTTAAACTAGAAATAATGAAAACTTAAAATCCCTTATTAACAAGGTAAACAAGTTAAACGCCATCCTTATTGTGTGACACTTAGGCATATTAGGGAACTCATGAAGGGATAAAGGTCACCTAACCATTATGAGCAAACTAATATGATTAAGGTAAATTTCGCATGTTTGTGGGATAAAGGTCACCTAACCACTTGTATGTTAAATTTACACTTTTACTCAAGTAGGACGACTTGATTTGGGAATCATGAACTTAGGGTCACCGAAGCATGAGGAACAAATAGGCGTTGATGGAATATATATGCCATACAAAAGGATTGCATGTTTCCATAACTTAGAAGTTGCAAAAGGATTGCAATTGTCATATAATGACTACCTAGCTAAATCAAATGACGGGATAAAGGTCACCTAACCGAAATTTGGTTTACCGTTGGATTCTAAAATTTAATAAATATCAATTGAATTTAAATGGTATTGATTGTTAAATTAAAATTAATACTTAAACAACTTTGTTAAATTTTGTAGATGGCAGCCAATAACAACAACAACAACATTCAAAACGCACCTATCAACTTTAACAACCTATCGTTGAGGTCAATCCTCGAAAAGGAAAAACTCAACCATACAAACTTCATGGATTGGTTCCTTAATCTAAGAATTGTCCTCAAATTAGAGGATAGGGCGTATGTGTTGGAAGACCCCATTCCCGATCAACCGGACAAGGATGATACGGAAGGCATGGCTTATTGGGAGAAATATTGCACCGATTCGGTGCAAGTTTCTTGCCTCATGCTTGGGACTATGATACCAGAACTCCAAAAGGATTTCAAGCATCATAGTGCATATGACATGATCACACAGTTGAAGGAGATGTTCCTTCTACAAGCTCGTGTCGAGCGCTTTGAAACGGTCCGAGCGCTTCATGCATGTCGGATGGACGACTCCCAATCCGTTTCATCTTGTGTCCTTAAGATGAAAATCCTAATTGATCGAGCAAACCGTCTAAACTGCAACGTGTCTAATGAATTAACCACGGACCTTATCCTTAATTCCTTGTCAAAGAGGTTTGACACATTTGTAATGAATTACAACATGAATGGATGGGATAAGAGCATTGGCGAATTACATGTCATGCTAAAGACGGCCGAAGCGAGCATGGGTAAAAGGGCTTCACCCATGTTTATGATCAATGAAGGCGGGTCCAAAAACAATAACACTTCTAAGTCGAAGGCGCTAAGAGGAAAGGACCTGCCTACCAAGGCAAAGGCAAGGGAAAGGGGAAGATGATTACCCCAACCAACAACAACAAGAAGCAAAAGGTTGCCGGTAAAACTAACCCCAAGGAAGATCATAAACAACTGCCCGGTTTACCTGAAGGAGTTGAAAGAAAACAAGGATGCAGGGCAAACCTCAGGTAATGTATATATGGTATACATTGAGCTTAGTATTACTTCTTTTAATACATGGGTATTAGACACAGGATGTGGAAATCATATTTGCAATTCTTTGCAGGGTTCAAAAGAAGTGATCAAGATGCGGGAACAACAAGTCTCTTCATGGGAAATGGAGCAAGGGTGCAAGTGAAAGCTCAAGGAGACTTTGTTTTGAAGCTACCAAGTGGTTTGGAGCTTATTTTGAAAAATGTTTTGTATGCACCCGATTTATCTCGAAACATTATTTCTGTATCACGTTTGAAACAACGTGGTTTAATGTTAATTTCATTAATGATGATATCCATGTTTCTTTAGATAATGTGTTCTACTTCAAGGCTTCACCTGTGAATGGTATTTATGAATTGGTTCATGATGACACATCATACAATAGCTCAATATACCATGCAAACACCAAGAAACTCAAAAGGGATTTGAGTGATTCCTACTTATGGCATTGTTGCCTTGGTCACATAAACAAGAATCGAATGCATACACTTCAAAAGAATGGACTTTTGAAATCAAATGAACTAGACTCGTTTGATGTATGTGAATCTTGTTTACAAGGCAAAATTACTAAAGCTCCTTTCAAAGGGACCTATGAAAGGGCTAAAGACTTATTGGGATTAATACATTCGGATGTATGTGGACCCTTTAAGCCCATAACTAGGAAAGGTAAAAGATACTTCGTCACTTTCATTGATGACTTTAGTCATTTCGGATATGTCTACTTGTTAAGACATAAGGACGAAACTTTTGAAGCATTCAAGGAATATCAAAATGAAGTACAAAATCAACTCAATAAGACAATCAAGGTACTTCGTACCGATAGAGGAGGTGAATACCTAAGCGATGCTTTCCAAGATCATCTTAAAACTTGTGGGATTATCTTGCAACTCACTCCTCCTGGAACACCCCAACTTAATGGAGTTTCCGAAAGGAGAAACTGAACCCTAATGGATATGGTTCGATCTATGATGGCTAGAAGCTCGTTACCTCTATCATTTTGGGGTTATTGTCTATGCTCCGCGGCTCGTATTCTAAATATGGCCCCAACCAAGAAAGTGGAACGAAATCCTCATGAGATGTGGTTTGGAAAACCTCCATCTCTATCATACTTAAAGGTATGGGGATGTGAAGCTTATCCTAAGTGTTACGTCCCTAATAAGTTGAATGCTCGATCCACGAAGTGTATCTTCATAGGATACCCCAAGGATGATATGGGATACTATTTCTATGATCCATCCAAGCAAAATGTATTTGTTGCTCGGAAGGCTGAATTCCTTGAAACTAAGTTCCTAATTGAAGGTAATAGTGAAAGGAAGATAGATCTTGAAGAGGTTCAAGATCAAGTAGATGATACATAATTGGTTGACACTAGCACTCAACATGAAAATGTTGAGAATGATCAAATGGATGATCAAAGTATACAAGATGTTCGCAAATCCAGTAGGATTAGTAATCCTCCTGAGAGATATGGGTTTCTCATGGACAGTAGCTATGTGGTTGATTTAGATGAACTAACAAACTACCAAGATGCTTTATCAAGGATTGATAAAGATAAATGGCAGGAAGCCATGAACGCTGAGATGCAATCCGTGTATGACAACCAACTTTGGGAACTTTTTGAACAACCTACTGGCTCAAGGCTAGTTGATTGTAAATGGCTTTTCAAAATGAAAACCGACATACATGGAAACTTGGATACATATAAAGCTAGACTTGTAGCAAAAGGTTTCACTCAAACTCAAGGGGTTGACTATGATGAAACTTTTTCGCCTGTGGCAATGCTAAAGTCTATTAGGATATTACTTGCCAATGCTGCTCATTATTATTATGAAATATGGCAAATGGATGTCAAGACTACTTTCCTAAATGGACATCTTGAGGAAGATGTCTATATGGTTCAGCCTGAAGGTTTCGTTGATCCGAAATATCCTAAAAAGGTATGCAAGTTAAAGAAGTCAATCTACGGATTGAAACAAGCATCTAGAATGTGGAATCATCATTTTAATGAGGAGGCCAAGAAATTTGGCTTCATTAAAAATGGTGATGAAGCTTGTGTATACAAGAAAGCTAGTGGAAGCACAATCATGTTCCTTGTATTATATGTGGATGATATATTATTATTTGGGAATGATATTCCGGCAATGCAAGGAGTTAAAACTTGGTTAAGTAAATGCTTCTCCATTAAGGATCTTGGAGAAGCACAATACATTTTGAGGATTGGGATATATAGGGAAGACCCAAAAAACTGATAGGTTTTAATCAAAGAGCATACATTGAAAAGATCTTGAAAAGGTTCAAGATGGAGAACTCTAAGAAAGGTTTGGTACCTATTCAAAAGAGAACACTTCTCAGTTCATCTTAGTGCCCCACCATGAAAGATGAACAGGAGAGAATAAAGAAAGTCCCATATGTGTCTTCCATTGGGTCAATCATGTATGCAATGATATGCACTAGACCGGATGTGTCATGCGCTCTTAGCCTGACAAGTAGATACCAAAATAACCCAGGAAACAATCACTGGATTGCTGTCAAAAGTATATTGAAATACCTTAGGAGGACTAAGGATATGTTTCTAATATATGGGTCTGGTGAGGAGGAACTCGCTGTAAAAGGTTACCTGGACGCGAGTTTCCAAACTGATCGAGATGATTCTTGGTCACAGTATGGTTATGTCTTCACGTTAAATGGAGGTGCGGTCTCTTGGAAGAGTTCAAAATAGGATGTTGTTGCATTATCCACTACAGAGTCGGAGTACATTGCTGCCTCATTGGCAGCTCAGGAAGCTGCATGGATGAAGAAATTCATCGACGACTTAGGAGTAGTCCCTTCCATTCAGGACCCTCTTGAGATCTTTTGTGACAACGAGGGTGTGATTGCTCAAATCAAGGAACCTCGTGCTCACCAAAAGACCCGTCACATTGAGCGGAGATTCAACTACATAAGGGATGAAGTTGAAAAGGGAAAGATATGTATTCGCACAGTTCACACAGATCTTAACATAGTGGATCCTCTCACGTGTAGTGACCCGAACTTTTCCATGTTTATATATATTAATTGAGATTGATGTTTACATGATTAAATGTTTCCAACATGTTAAGCAATCAAACTTATTAAGACTTGATTAATTGAAATAGGTTTCATATAGACAATTGACCACCCAAGTTGACCGGTGATTCACGAACGTTAAAACTTGTAAAAAAAAAACTATATGATGACATATATATGGTTATATATATAGTTAACATGATATTATGATAAGTAAACATATCATTAATTATATTAACAATGAACTACATATGTAAAAACAAGACTACTAACTTAATGATTTTGAAACGAGACATATTTGTAACGTTTATCGTTGTAACGACATTTAATGTATATATATCATATTAAGAGATATTCGTACATCATAATATCATGATAATATAATAATTTAAAATCTCTTTTGTTATTATAAACATTGGGTTAACAACATTTAACAAGATCGTTAACCTAAAGGTTTCAAAACAACACTTACATGTAACGACTAACGATGACTTAACGACTCAGTTAAAATGTATATACATGTAGTGTTTTAATATGTATTTATACACTTTTGAAAGACTTCAATACACTTATCAAAATACTTCTACTTAACAAAAATGCTTACAATTACATTCTCGTTCAGTTTCATCAACAATTCTACTCGTATGCACCCGTATTCGTACTCGTACAATACACAGCTTTTAGATGTATGTACTATTGGTATATACACTCCAATGATCAGCTCTTAGCAGCCCATGTGAGTCACCTAACACATGTGGGAACCATCATTTGGCAACTAGCATGAAATATCTCATAAGATTACAAAAATATGAGTAATCATTCATGACTTATTTACATGAAAACAAAATTACATATCCTTTATATCTAATCCATACACCAACGACCAAAAACACCTACAAACACTTTCATTCTTCAATTTTCTTCATCTAATTGAACTCTCTCAAGTTCTATCTTCAAGTTCTAAGTGTTCTTCATAAATTCCAAAAGTTCTAGTTTCATAAAATCAAGAATACTTTCAAGTTTGCTAGCTCACTTCCAATCTTGTAAGGTGATCATCCAACCTCAAGAAATCTTTGTTTCTTACAGTAGGTTATCATTCTAATACAAGGTAATAATCATATTCAAACTTTGGTTCAATTTCTATAACTATAACAATCTTATTTCAAGTGATGATCTTACTTGAACTTGTTTTCGTGTCATGATTTTGCTTCAAGAACTTTGAGCCATCCAAGGATCCATTGAAGCTAGATCCATTTTTCTCTTTTCCAGTAGGTTCATCCAAGGAACTTAAGGTAGTAATGATGTTCATAACATCATTCGATTCATACATATAAAGCTATCTTATTCGAAGGTTTAAACTTGTAATCACTAGAACATAGTTTAGTTAATTCTAAACTTGTTCGCAAACAAAAGTTAATCCTTCTAACTTGACTTTTAAAATCAACTAAACACATGTTCTATATCTATATGATATGCTAACTTAATGATTTAAAACCTGGAAACACGAAAAACACCGTAAAACCGGATTTACGCCGTCGTAGTAACACCGCGGGCTGTTTTGGGTTAGTTAATTAAAAACTATGATAAACTTTGATTTAAAAGTTGTTATTCTGAGAAAATGATTTTTATTATGAACATGAAACTATATCCAAAAATTATGGTTAAACTCAAAGTGGAAGTATGTTTTCTAAAATGGTCATCTAGACGTCGTTCTTTCGACTGAAATGACTACCTTTACAAAAACGACTTGTAACTTATTTTTCCGACTAGAAACCTATACTTTTTTTGTTTAGATTCATAAAATAGAGTTCAATATGAAACCATAGCAATTTGATTCACTCAAAACGGATTTAAAATGAAGAAGTTATGGGTAAAACAAGATTGGATAATTTTTCTCATTTTAGCTACGTGAAAATTGGTAACAAATCTATTCCAACCATAACTTAATCAACTTGTATTATATATTATGTAATCTTGAGATACCATAGACACGTATACAATGTTTCGACCTATCATGTCGACACATCTATATATATTTCGGAACAACCATAGACACTCTATATGTGAATGTTGGAGTTAGCTATACAGGGTTGAGGTTGATTCCAAAATATATATAGTTTGAGTTGTAATCAATACTGAGATACGTATACACTGGGTCGTGGATTGATTCATGATAATATTTATCGATTTATTTCTGTACATCTAACTGTGGACAACTAGTTGTAGGTTACTAACGAGGACAGCTGACTTAATAAACTTAAAACATCAAAATATATTAAAAGTGTTGTAAATATATTTTGAACATACTTTGATATATATGTATATGTATATATTGTTATAGGTTCGTGAATCAACCAGTGGCCAAGTCTTACTTCCCGACGAAGTAAAAATCTGCGAAAGTGAGTTATAGTCCCACTTTTAAAATCTAATATTTTTGGGATGAGAATACATGCAGGTTTTATAAATGATTTACAAAATAGACACAAGTACGTGAAACTACATTCTATGGTTGAATTATCGAAATCGAATATGCCCCTTTTTATTAAGTCTGGTAATCTAAGAATTAGGGAACAGACACCCTAATTGACGCGAATCCTAAAGATAGATCTATTGGGCCTAACAAACCCCATCCAAAGTACCGGATGCTTTAGTACTTCGAAATTTATATCATATCCGAAGGGTGTCCCGGAATGATGGGGATATTCTTATATATGCATCTTGTTATTGTCGGTTACCAGGTGTTCACCATATGAATGATTTTTATCTCTATGTATGGGATGTGTATTGAAATATGAAATCTTGTGGTCTATTGTTACGATTTGATATATATAGGTTAAACCTATAACTCACCAACATTTTTGTTGACGTTTTAAGCATGTTTATTCTCAGGTGATTATTAAGAGCTTCCGCTGTCGCATACTTAAATAAGGACAAGATTTGGAGTCCATGCTTGTATGATATTGTGTAAAAACTGCATTCAAGAAACTTATTTTGTTGTAACATATTTGTATTGTAAACCAATATGTAATGGTCGTGTGTAAACAGGATATTTTAGATTATCATTATTTGATAATCTACGTAAAGCTTTTTAAACCTTTATTGATGAAATAAAGGTTATGGTTTGTTTAAAAATGAATGCAGTCTTTGAAAAACGTCTCATATAGAGGTCAAAACCTCGCAACGAAATCAATTAATATGGAACGTTTTTAATCAATAAGAACGGGACATTTCAGTTGGTATCAGAGCGTTGGTCTTAGAGAACCAGAAAATTTGCATTAGTGTGTCTTATCGAGTTTGTTAGGATGCATTAGTGAGTCTGGACTTCGACCGTGTTTTCTTTAAAAATGATTGCTTAACATTTTTGTTGGAAACTATATATTTTTAACATATGAATATTATGTGATATATTAATCTCTTAACGTGTTTGATATTATGTGATAGATGTCTACCTCTAGAACAAGTCCCATTGACTCACCTAATAATAATGAAGAGTCAAATGTAAATTGGAATGATTTGTGGACTGATTCACAAGTTCCCGAAGAGGAACCGGAAGAAGAGTCGGAACCGGAAGAAGAATCGGAACCGGAAGAAGAATCGGAACCGGATGAAGAAATAGAACCGGTGGGGGAAATAATAAAACGGTTAAGTAAAAGAAAATCCTCAACCAACCGACCAAAGTTAATTATGGTCAATGGTGTTTCCGCCAAGGAAGCAAAATATTGGGAGGATTACCAATTCTCCGATGAATCGGATTCCGACGAGAATTCCGATGATGTTATAGAAATTACCCCAACTGAATTTAAAAAGGCAAAAGAAAATAATAAGGGAAAGGGCATAAAAATAGAGAAATCTAATTCCAACCCCGATGAACTTTATATGTATCGTCAACCCCCGAAGTCCTTAAGTTGTAACAATGACCCGGGAACCTCTAAACCACCAGGTTTTTCTAAACCAATGTGGAAAATTACGGCTCGTATTAGGGGAACATCATATATCCCTAGAAACTTGGCAAAACGAACCAAAACCGAAGAAGAAGAAACAAGCGAGTCGGAATAAGATAGTTGTATTCGTGTGGTGTAATATATGTAATATAGTGTGCTTATGCTTTATGATATATGTAAAAATTGCTTGTATTAATAAGTATTTTTTTTTATGAATCTAACTCTTGTCTATTTTACAGTATAAAAACACAAAATGGATAGACAACCCAATATTTTAAGAGACCTACCCGGAGACATGATTGATGAAATCTTGTCTAGAGTCGGTCAGAATTCCTCGGCACAACTATTTAAGGCGAGATCAGTTTGTAAGACATTCGAAGAACGTTCCAAGAATGATTTGGTTTATAAAAGGCTTTCGTTCGGAAGATGGGGGATATCACATTGGGAAATCCATAAGTTACGATGTGTTTACTTTGACGCATATATTGCGGGGAACCCAAATGCTATTTTACGCAACGGGTTAAGAAATTATTTTGACTCAGTATATCCAAATATAGGACTTCGTGATTTAGAAAAAGCGGCTAACATGCAACATAAAGAAGCATGTTATGCTTACGGGTTAGTAATGTTCGCTTCTCACCAAAGTGAGAACAAGAACATCGCGCTACAACTATTAAACAAAACGTTCCCTCAAGTGACGGAGTCGGTAATTGGGGTAAGAAATGAGGTTTTTAGGTTATTACGAGACTGTTGGTCATTACGTAACCCTCGTCCCTTTGACGACGTTACAACACGCTGTCTTATCAACGGCCATAACGGTTATGTTCCACAAGACCAAGGATGGGAAGTAGTCCTAGTAAAACCAGAATGCATGACTTGTTTCTGGACGTATGAATTACGTGTCTTTATTGCCTTTGCTGAACGACTTGTGTACTAGCTAGAATTATCTTCACAACTATCTTGTATCAAAGTTATTGTGTGCTATATTTCATGCTTTATGTAAAATAAGCGGTATTGTAAGTTTGTAAAATATTGTATAAAAGTTTGAACGCGAAATATTATTATAATCAGTTTTTCATATAGAATTGTAGTAGTTGAATTGTATATTAGCTACTAAGTATGAACTTAACGGGTAGGTACTACCCGAATTTAAACTTATAAAACGCTAATATGAAGAAAAAGCTTTTATAAATGAGTTCATATTATGCTACGAAATACTATTAACTACTCTTAATATTCTGTATGATTAACTTGTTCCATTTGACTATTTTGAAGGAAATGGCACCGACTACTCGACACACCGTGAATATGAATGAAGAGGAATTCCGTACTTTTCTAGCTTCAAACATAGCCGCAGTACAGGCTACGCTATATACCAACAATAACCTTGGATCTGGCAGTACAGGAAATCGTGTAGGATGCACCTACAAAGAATTCACTGCCTGCAAACCTTTGGAATTTGATGGAACCGAAGGACCGATCGGATTGAAACGGTGGACCGAGAAGGTTGAATCGGTGTTTGCCATAAGTAAGTGTACTGAAGAGGACAAAGTGAAGTACGCTACGCATACCTTCACAGGTTCTGCGTTAACATGGTGGAATACCTATCTAGAGCAAGTGGGACAAGATGATGCGTACGCACTACCGTGGTCAGCATTCAAGCACTTGATGAATGAGAAGTACCGTCCCAGAACCGAGGTCAATAAGCTCAAGACAGAACTTAGAGGGTTACGAACCCAAGGCTTTGATATTACCACGTACGAAAGACGATTCACAGAATTGTGCCTATTGTGTCCGGGAGCGTTCGAAGATGAGGAAGAGAAGATCGACGCGTTTGTGAAAGGATTACCGGAAAGAATCCAAGAAGATATAAGTTCACACGAGCCCGCCTCCATACAACAGGCATGTAGAATGGCTCACAAACTAGTGAACCAGATTGAAGAAAGAATTAAAGAACAGCTTGCTGAAGAGGCCAATGTGAAGCAAGTCAAAAGAAAGTGGGAGGAAAACGGTGATAAGAATCGCCAATACAGCAACAACAGCAATTACAACAATAATCGCAACAATTATCCCAACAATCGCAACTACAACAAACGGCCCAACAACAACAACAACAATAACAGCAACTACAACAATCATCCTAACAACAATAATAACCGCAACAACAACAACAATCAGAAGCAGCTATGCCAAAGGTGTGAAAAGAATCACTCGGGGTTCTGCACCAAATTTTGCAACAAGTGTAAAAGAAATGGTCATAGCGCGGCGAAGTGTGAGGTCTACGGACCAGGGGTTAATAGAACGAAAGGAACAAATGGTGTCGGAACGAGTAATGGCGGAGCAAGTTATGCCAATGTAGTTTGTTATAAATGTGGAAAACCAGGCCACATTATTAGAAATTGCCCGAACCAGGAGAACATGAATGGACAAGGCCGTGGAAGAGTTTTCAATATTAATGCGGTAGAGGCACAGGAAGACCCGGAGCTTGTTACGGGTACGTTTCTTATTGACAATAAATCTGCTTACGTTTTATTTGATTCGGGTGCGGATAGAAGCTATATGAGTAGAGATTTTTGTGCTAAATTAAGTTGTCCATTGACGCCTTTGGATAGTAAATTTTTACTCGAATTAGCAAATGGTAAATTAATTTCAGCAGATAATATATGTCGGAATCGAGAAATTAAACTGGTTAGCGAAACATTTAAGATTGATTTGATACCAGTAGAGTTAGGGAGTTTTGATGTGATAATCGGTATGGACTGGTTGAAAGAAGTGAAAGCGGAGATCGTTTGTTACAAAAATGCAATTCGCATTATACGAGAAAAAGGAAAACCCTTAATGGTGTACGGAGAAAAGGGCAACACGAAGCTACATCGTATTAGTAATTTGAAGGCACAAAAACTAATAAGAAAAGGTTGCTATGCTGTTCTAGCACACGTCGAGAAAGTACAAACTGAAGAAAAGAGCATCAATGATGTTCCCATTGCAAAAGAATTTCCCGATGTATTTCCGAAAGAATTACCGGGATTACCCCCACATCGATCCGTTGAATTTCAAATAGATCTTGTACCAGGAGCTGCACCAATAGCTCGTGCTCCTTACAGACTCGCACCCAGCGAGATGAAAGAACTGCAAAGCCAATTACAAGAACTTTTAGAGCGTGGTTTCATTCGACCAAGCACATCACCGTGGGGAGCTCCTGTTTTGTTTGTCAAGAAGAAAGATGGTACATTCAGGTTGTGTATCGACTACCGAGAGTTGAACAAACTTACCATCAAGAACCGCTACCCACTACCGAGAATCGACGACTTATTTGATCAACTACAAGGCTCGTCTGTTTATTCAAAGATTGACTTACGTTCCGGGTATCATCAAATGCGGGTGAAAGAAGATGATATTCCAAAGACTGCTTTCAGAACACGTTACGGTCATTACGAGTTTATGGTCATGCCGTTTGGTTTAACTAATGCACCAGCTGTGTTCATGGACCTTATGAACCGAGTGTGTGGACCATACCTTGACAAGTTTGTCATTGTTTTCATTGATGACATACTTATTTACTCAAAGAATGACCAAGAACACGGTGAACATTTGAGAAAGGTGTTAGAAGTATTGAGGAAGGAAGAATTGTACGCTAAGTTTTCAAAGTGTGCATTTTGGTTGGAAGAAGTTCAATTCCTCGGTCACATAGTGAACAAAGAAGGTATTAAGGTGGATCCGGCAAAGATAGAAACTGTTGAAAAGTGGGAAACCCCGAAAACTCCGAAACACATACGCCAGTTTTTAGGACTAGCTGGTTACTACAGAAGGTTCATCCAAGACTTTTCCAGAATAGCAAAACCCTTGACTGCATTAACGCATAAAGGGAAGAAATTTGAATGGAATGATGAACAAGAGAAAGCGTTTCAGTTATTGAAGAAAAAGCTAACTACGGCACCTATATTGTCATTGCCTGAAGGGAATGATGATTTTGTGATTTATTGTGACGCATCAAAGCAAGGTCTCGGTTGTGTATTAATGCAACGAACGAAGGTGATTGCTTATGCGTCTAGACAATTGAAGATTCACGAACAAAATTATACGACGCATGATTTGGAATTAGGCGCGGTTGTTTTTGCATTAAAGACTTGGAGGCACTACTTATATGGGGTCAAAAGTATTATATATACCGACCACAAAAGTCTTCAACACATATTTAATCAGAAACAACTGAATATGAGGCAGCGTAGGTGGATTGAATTATTGAATGATTACGATTTTGAGATTCGTTACCACCCGGGGAAGGCAAATGTGGTAGCCGATGCCTTGAGCAGGAAGGATAGAGAACCCATTCGAGTAAAATCTATGAATATAATGATTCATAATAACATTACTACTCAAATAAAGGAGGCGCAACAAGGAGTTTTAAAAGAGGGAAATTTAAAGGATGAAATACCCAAAGGATCGGAGAAGCATCTTAATATTCGGGAAGACGGAACCCGGTATAGGGCTGAAAGGATTTGGGTACCAAAATTTGGAGATATGAGAGAAATGGTACTTAGAGAAGCTCATAAAACCAGATACTCAATACATCCTGGAACGGGGAAGATGTACAAGGATCTCAAGAAACATTTTTGGTGGCCGGGTATGAAAGCCGATGTTGCTAAATACGTAGGAGAATGTTTGACGTGTTCTAAGGTCAAAGCTGAGCATCAGAAACCATCAGGTCTACTTCAACAACCCGAAATCCCGGAATGGAAATGGGAAAACATTACCATGGATTTCATCACTAAATTGCCAAGGACTACAAGTGGTTTTGATACTATTTGGGTAATAGTTGATCGTCTCACCAAATCAGCACACTTCCTACCAATAATAGAAGATGACAAGATGGAGAAGTTAGCACGACTGTATTTGAAGGAAGTCGTCTCCAGACATGGAATACCAATCTCTATTATCTCTGATAGGGATGGCAGATTTATTTCAAGATTCTGGCAGACATTACAGCAAGCATTAGGAACTCGTCTAGACATGAGTACTGCCTATCATCCACAAACTGATGGGCAGAGCGAAAGGACGATACAAACGCTTGAAGACATGCTACGAGCATGTGTTATTGATTTCGGAAACAGTTGGGATCGACATCTACCGTTAGCAGAATTTTCCTACAACAACAGCTACCATTCAAGCATTGAGATGGCGCCGTTTGAAGCACTTTATGGTAGAAAGTGCAGGTCTCCGATTTGTTGGAGTGAAGTGGGGGATAGACAGATTACGGGTCCGGAGATTATACAAGAAACTACCGAGAAGATCATCCAAATTCAACAACGGTTGAAAACCGCCCAAAGTCGACAAAAGAGCTACGCTGACATTAAAAGAAAAGATATAGAATTTGAAATTGGAGAGATGGTCATGCTTAAAGTTGCACCTTGGAAAGGCGTTGTTCGATTTGGTAAACGAGGGAAATTAAATCCAAGGTATATTGGACCATTCAAGATTATTGATCGTGTCGGACCAGTAGCTTACCGACTTGAGTTACCTCAACAACTCGCGGCTGTACATAACACTTTCCACGTCTCGAATTTGAAGAAATGTTTTGCTAAAGAAGATCTCACTATTCCGTTAGATGAAATCCAAATCAACGAAAAACTCCAATTCATCGAAGAACCCGTCGAAATAATGGATCGTGAGGTTAAAAGACTTAAGCAAAACAAGATACCAATTGTTAAGGTTCGATGGAATGCTCGTAGAGGACCCGAGTTCACCTGGGAGCGTGAAGATCAGATGAAGAAGAAATACCCGCATCTATTTCCAGAAGATTCGTCAACACCTTCAACAGCTTAAAATTTCGGGACGAAATTTATTTAACGGGTAGGTACTGTAGTGACCCGAACTTTTCCATGTTTATATATATTAATTGAGATTGATGTTTACATGATTAAATGTTTCCAACATGTTAAGCAATCAAACTTATTAAGACTTGATTAATTGAAATAGGTTTCATATAGACAATTGACCACCCAAGTTGACCGGTGATTCACGAACGTTAAAACTTGTAAAAAAAAAACTATATGATGACATATATATGGTTATATATATAGTTAACATGATATTATGATAAGTAAACATATCATTAATTATATTAACAATGAACTACATATGTAAAAACAAGACTACTAACTTAATGATTTTGAAACGAGACATATTTGTAACGTTTATCGTTGTAACGACATTTAATGTATATATATCATATTAAGAGATATTCGTACATCATAATATCATGATAATATAATAATTTAAAATCTCTTTTGTTATTATAAACATTGGGTTAACAACATTTAACAAGATCGTTAACCTAAAGGTTTCAAAACAACACTTACATGTAACGACTAACGATGACTTAACGACTCAGTTAAAATGTATATACATGTAGTGTTTTAATATGTATTTATACACTTTTGAAAGACTTCAATACACTTATCAAAATACTTCTACTTAACAAAAATGCTTACAATTACATTCTCGTTCAGTTTCATCAACAATTCTACTCGTATGCACCCGTATTCGTACTCGTACAATACACAGCTTTTAGATGTATGTACTATTGGTATATACACTCCAATGATCAGCTCTTAGCAGCCCATGTGAGTCACCTAACACATGTGGGAACCATCATTTGGCAACTAGCATGAAATATCTCATAAGATTACAAAAATATGAGTAATCATTCATGACTTATTTACATGAAAACAAAATTACATATCCTTTATATCTAATCCATACACCAACGACCAAAAACACCTACAAACACTTTCATTCTTCAATTTTCTTCATCTAATTGAACTCTCTCAAGTTCTATCTTCAAGTTCTAAGTGTTCTTCATAAATTCCAAAAGTTCTAGTTTCATAAAATCAAGAATACTTTCAAGTTTGCTAGCTCACTTCCAATCTTGTAAGGTGATCATCCAACCTCAAGAAATCTTTGTTTCTTACAGTAGGTTATCATTCTAATACAAGGTAATAATCATATTCAAACTTTGGTTCAATTTCTATAACTATAACAATCTTATTTCAAGTGATGATCTTACTTGAACTTGTTTTCGTGTCATGATTTTGCTTCAAGAACTTTGAGCCATCCAAGGATCCATTGAAGCTAGATCCATTTTTCTCTTTTCCAGTAGGTTCATCCAAGGAACTTAAGGTAGTAATGATGTTCATAACATCATTCGATTCATACATATAAAGCTATCTTATTCGAAGGTTTAAACTTGTAATCACTAGAACATAGTTTAGTTAATTCTAAACTTGTTCGCAAACAAAAGTTAATCCTTCTAACTTGACTTTTAAAATCAACTAAACACATGTTCTATATCTATATGATATGCTAACTTAATGATTTAAAACCTGGAAACACGAAAAACACCGTAAAACCGGATTTACGCCGTCGTAGTAACACCGCGGGCTGTTTTGGGTTAGTTAATTAAAAACTATGATAAACTTTGATTTAAAAGTTGTTATTCTGAGAAAATGATTTTTATTATGAACATGAAACTATATCCAAAAATTATGGTTAAACTCAAAGTGGAAGTATGTTTTCTAAAATGGTCATCTAGACGTCGTTCTTTCGACTGAAATGACTACCTTTACAAAAACGACTTGTAACTTATTTTTCCGACTAGAAACCTATACTTTTTTTGTTTAGATTCATAAAATAGAGTTCAATATGAAACCATAGCAATTTGATTCACTCAAAACGGATTTAAAATGAAGAAGTTATGGGTAAAACAAGATTGGATAATTTTTCTCATTTTAGCTACGTGAAAATTGGTAACAAATCTATTCCAACCATAACTTAATCAACTTGTATTATATATTATGTAATCTTGAGATACCATAGACACGTATACAATGTTTCGACCTATCATGTCGACACATCTATATATATTTCGGAACAACCATAGACACTCTATATGTGAATGTTGGAGTTAGCTATACAGGGTTGAGGTTGATTCCAAAATATATATAGTTTGAGTTGTAATCAATACTGAGATACGTATACACTGGGTCGTGGATTGATTCATGATAATATTTATCGATTTATTTCTGTACATCTAACTGTGGACAACTAGTTGTAGGTTACTAACGAGGACAGCTGACTTAATAAACTTAAAACATCAAAATATATTAAAAGTGTTGTAAATATATTTTGAACATACTTTGATATATATGTATATGTATATATTGTTATAGGTTCGTGAATCAACCAGTGGCCAAGTCTTACTTCCCGACGAAGTAAAAATCTGCGAAAGTGAGTTATAGTCCCACTTTTAAAATCTAATATTTTTGGGATGAGAATACATGCAGGTTTTATAAATGATTTACAAAATAGACACAAGTACGTGAAACTACATTCTATGGTTGAATTATCGAAATCGAATATGCCCCTTTTTATTAAGTCTGGTAATCTAAGAATTAGGGAACAGACACCCTAATTGACGCGAATCCTAAAGATAGATCTATTGGGCCTAACAAACCCCATCCAAAGTACCGGATGCTTTAGTACTTCGAAATTTATATCATATCCGAAGGGTGTCCCGGAATGATGGGGATATTCTTATATATGCATCTTGTTATTGTCGGTTACCAGGTGTTCACCATATGAATGATTTTTATCTCTATGTATGGGATGTGTATTGAAATATGAAATCTTGTGGTCTATTGTTACGATTTGATATATATAGGTTAAACCTATAACTCACCAACATTTTTGTTGACGTTTTAAGCATGTTTATTCTCAGGTGATTATTAAGAGCTTCCGCTGTCGCATACTTAAATAAGGACAAGATTTGGAGTCCATGCTTGTATGATATTGTGTAAAAACTGCATTCAAGAAACTTATTTTGTTGTAACATATTTGTATTGTAAACCAATATGTAATGGTCGTGTGTAAACAGGATATTTTAGATTATCATTATTTGATAATCTACGTAAAGCTTTTTAAACCTTTATTGATGAAATAAAGGTTATGGTTTGTTTAAAAATGAATGCAGTCTTTGAAAAACGTCTCATATAGAGGTCAAAACCTCGCAACGAAATCAATTAATATGGAACGTTTTTAATCAATAAGAACGGGACATTTCATCACGAAGCTCTTACATGGATCAAAACATGCAGGACATGTTTGTGCTTTAGGGCTTCCATATTCTAGTGATTGGTCATGATCTGTTTTAAGTATTGTAATGGAACGAAATTGTTCAAACTCATTAATATAATTATGGTATTAATTTATTTTGAGTCATGTTCTTACTTTGCATATTTTATCTATGAATAAGTAATTATTCTAAATTCCGTGGCCGATCACATTTGTGGGAACAAGTGTGAGGTTTAGACTATCATGAACTTGGATTGGTATACATTCACGGGATGAATGTGGGGCAAGGTTGCAACCAAGGTTCATAGATATTTGTGGGATACAAATATTGGAAGACCCGCCCTCAAGATTTACTAAATGGAGCCTTTATGGTTGATCACATGTAGTCTTGATTAAAGGCAAATATCATTGTATCCTCTGACATGAGATACATATTGAGTTTGGATATTTACCAAGTATTGTGCCTTGATTCTTTCCTTCGCTATTCTGAAATATGGTAGTTCATAAGGAAGAGCTCAGGTATAATGCAAGGTATATATATTTAGGACGTATTTAGTCAAGATGGAATTTGTCCCTCTTATTCGTTGAGAGTCAGATGTCTAAGGCCAGATAAAGTTAAATCTAGAAGAGAGTGATCACTCTGTGTCTCTTGGATTTAACATGACATCTATGATGAAAGGAAATAATGAAAGATTCAACTATTCATATTCGAGATGGAAACTTGAAAGGGATGATGTTATTGAATGGCACAAAGTCATAACATATTGGGGGTGATGGACGGTCGTTAGGAGGTATCCATCACTTGCATTAATTTCTTATGTTTCTCGTACAATTGGGAGATTGAAGGTATTTCGTATGCCCGAGAGACATATTAAATTAATGTGGCTAATATGTTTTGATCTAAGTCGGGTCATACCCAATAACAAGCTTACCGACACCTTATTATTATTTGATCTTAGCGATTGGATCATTGATTAAATACGCGACACTTGAACTTTGAGAAAAATGGTTTTCTTAAATATTACTTGATGTGTGTATATATAAATTATAGAATAATTTATATAATTTGGATTTAATTATTTATAGGTTAAATAATTAATAAATTTATGTTACATTTTATATAAATGGGTTTATATAATAAAATGTACATAAATAAAAATGGAAGTTTATAAAATAGTTTTATAAAATTTAATTCTTTTATAAACCTTATTTTATAATACAAATTTGGAATTGGCATGGGAGTTTCATAAGCATGCTATTTTGACTAGCTTTTAAGTGTTACTTCCAAAGATTCCATGTGATAAGTACCAAGACCTCTTGGAGACTTAAACACTTGAAAATACACATCAAATACTAGCAAAATATATAAAAAAAAAACTGCACCAAAACCTCAAAAATACTGCATTCTGGCCGTGGGGTTTTAGGGGCAAAGGAGGGTTCAAATTTTGTTTTTTTGCAAGCTCCATTCAAGTGCAATTAAATCCTAACTAAAGGCTAGGTGTTGGTGAAAAAGCTTGGGGTATTTCCCCTTGAGGTTTCATTCTTTTGGAACTCCATTCTTCATCATCTTCATCATCTTGCAACTTTGTAAACAACCCTCAACTAGCTTGGGGAGGTATATATATCTTCTCTACTTGTTATATTTGTAAGCATTTATCCATGACTTGATATTATCATGGAATTTAACTTAATAGCTTAACATGTTAACATGAACTTATCATTTTGCTTCCGCTTGCTTTAACACTAATACAAATTGGTTTTGTAATTATCTTAACCATATGAACATGTTTTATGAACTTGTTAAATTCCATCAAATCACAAGTTAACAACAAGCAAAATGACAATTTAATTGGTTAAATTAGACATTATTAATGACATGCAAAACGACAATTTAATTGGTTAAATTAAAAGTGGCAAAAGGACATTGATAAATGGTTATTAAGAACATGAAAAAGATAACACATATAAAATGGTTTATATCAATGTAATGAAATTGGCTTTATTACATAACATGAAAAATGGATTTTCAAATAAACCATACACTAAATGCATGTTGGTGTATGGTACAATAGTTTTCTTAAACTATCAATTATGAAAGCTTAAAATCCCGTAATCAACATGGCAAACAAGTTAAACGCTATCCTTTTGTGTGACACTTAAAAAATAATTAGGGAACTTATAATGGGATAAAGGTCACCTAACCGTTATGAGCAAACTAATATGATTAAGGTGAATTTCACACACTTGTGGGATAAAGGACACCTAACCACTTGTATGTTAAATTTACACGTTTACACAAGTATGATGACTTGATTTGGGAATCATGAACTTAGGGTCACCGAAGCATGAGGAGCAAATAGGCGTTGATGGGATAAATATGCCATGCAAAAGGATTGTATGATCCCATAACTTAGAAGTTGCAAAAGGATTGTAATTGTCATATAATGACCACCTAGCTAAATCAAATGACGGGATAAAGGTCACCTAACCGAAATTTGATTTACTTTTGGATTCTAAAATTTAATAAATATCAATTGGATTTAAAGGGTATTGATTGTTAAATTAAAATTGATACTTAAACAACTTTGTTAAATTTTGTAGATGGCCGCCAATAACAACATTCCAAACGCACCAATCAACTTTAACAACCTATCGTTGAGGTCAATCCTCAAAAAGGAAAAACTCAACCATACGAACTTCATGGATTGGTTTTGCAATCTAAGAATTGTCCTCAAACTTGAGGATAGGGCGTATGTATTGGAAGACCCCATTCCCGATCAACCCGACGAGGATGATACGGAAGGCATGGCTTATTGGGAGAAATATTGCATCGATTCGTTGCAAGTTTCTTGCCTCATGCTTGGGACCATGATACCTGAACTCCAAAAGGACTTCGAACATCATGGAGCATATGACATGATCACTCACTTGAAGGAGATGTTCCTTCAACAAGCTCGTGTCGAGTGCTTTGAAACGGTCCGAGCGCTTCATGCTTGTCGTATGGATGACTCCCAATCCGTTTCATCTTATGTCCTTAAGATGAAAAGCCTAATTGATCGAGCAAACCGTCTAAATTGCAACGTGTCTAATGAATTAGCCACAGACCTTATCCTTAACTCATTGTCAAAAAGGTTTGACACATTCGTGTTAAATTGTAACATGAATGGTTGGGATAAGAGCATTGGCGAATTGTATGCCATGCTAAAGACGACCGAAGCAAGCATGGGTAAAAGGGCTTCACCCGTGCTTATGATCAATGAAGGCGGGTCCAAAATCAATAACACTTCTAAGCCAAAGGTGGCTAAGAGAAAAGGACCCGCCTACCAAGGCAAGGGCAAGGGAAAGGGGAAGATGGTTACCCCAACCAACAATAACAAGAAGCAAAAGGTTGCTGGTGAAGCAAACCCCAAGGAAGATCCGTGCTTTGGTTACGGTGAGATGGGTCACTTGAAACGCAATTTCCCGATCTATCTAAAGGAGTTATAAGAAAAGAGGGATGCAGGGCAAACATCAGGTAATGTATATATGGTATACGTTGAGCTTAGTATTACTTCTTCTAATACATGGGTATTAGACACATGATGTGGAATTCATATTTGCAATTCTTTGCAGGGGTTCAAAAGAAGTAATCAAGATGCGGGAACAACAAGTCTCTTCATGGAAAATGGAGCAAGGGTGTCAGTTAAAGCTCAAGGAGACTTTGTTTTGAAGCTTCCAAGTGGTTTGGAGCTTATTTTGAAAAATGTTTTGTATGCACCCGATTTATCATGAAACATTATTTCTGTATCCCGTTTGAAACAATATGGTTTTAATCTTAATTTCATTAATGATGATATCCATGTTTATTTAGATAATGTGTTCTATTTTAAGGCTTCGCCTTTGAATGGTATTTATGAATTGGTTCATGACGACACATCATACAATAGCTCAATGTTCCATGCAAACACCAAGAAACTCAAAAGGGGTTTGAGTGATTCCTACTTATGGCATTGTCGCCTTGGTCACATAAATAAGAATCGAATGCATACACTTCAAAAGAATGGACTTTTGAAATCAAATGAACTGGACTCATTTGATGTATGTGAATCTTGTTTACAAGGCAAAATGACGAAAGCACCTTTCAAAAGGACCTATGAAAGGGCTAAAGACTTATTGGGATTAATACATTTGAATGTATGTGGACCCTTTAAGCCCATGACTAGGAAAGGTGAAAGATACTTCGTCACTTTCATTGATGACTTTAGTCGTTTCGGATATGTCTACTTGTTAAGACATAAGGACGAAACTTTTGAAGCATTCAAGGAATATCAAAATGAAGTACAAAATTAACTCAATAAGATAATCAAGGTACTTCGTACCGATATAGGAAGTGAATACCTATGCGATGCTTTCCAGGATCATCTTAGAAGTTGTGGGATTATCTCGCAACTTACTCCACCTGGAACACCCCAACTTAATGGAGTTTCCGAAAGGAGGAACCGAACCCTAATAGATATGGTTCGATCAATGATGGCTAGAAGCTCGTTACCTCTATCATTTTGGGGTTATTGTCTATGCTCTGCGGCTAGTATTTTAAATATGGCCCCAACCAAAAAAGTGGAACGAACACCTCATGAGATATGGTTTGGAAAACCTCCATCTCTGTCATACTTAAAGGTATGGGGATGTGAAGCTTACCCTAAGCGTTACGTCCCTAATAAGTTGAATACTCGATCCACGAAGTGTATCTTCATAGGATATCCCAAGGATGATATGGGATACTATTTCTATGATCCTTTCAAGCAGAATGTATTTGTTACTCGGAAGGCTGAATTCCTTGAAACTAAGTTCCTAATGGAAGGTAATAGTGAAAGGAAGATAGATCTTGAAGAGGTTCAAGATCAAGTAGATGATACACAATTGATTGACACTAGCACTCAGCATGAAAATGTTGAGAATGATCAAATGGATGATCAAAGTGTACAAGACGTTCGTAGATCTGGTAGGATTAGTAATCTTCCTGAGAGATATGGGTTTCTCATGGACAGTTGCTATGTGGTTGATTTGGATGAACCAACAAACTACCAAGATGCTTTATCAAGGATTGATAAAGATAAATGGCAGGAAGCCATGAACGCTGAGATGCAATCCATGTATGACAACCAAGTTTGGGAACTTGTTGCACAACCTACTGGCTCAAGGCTAGTTGATTGTAAATGGCTTTTCAAAATGAAAACCTACATACATGGAAACTTGGATACATACAAAGCTAGACTTGTAGCAAAATGTTTCACTCAAACTCAAGGGGTTGACTATGATGAAACTTTTTCGCCTGTGGCAATGCTAAAGTCTATTAGGATATTACTTGCCATTGCTTCTCATTATGATTATGAAATATGGCAAATGGATCTCAAGACTACTTTCCTAAATGGACATCTTGAGGAAGATGTCTATATGGTTCAGCCTGAAGGTTTTGTTAATCCGAAATATCCTAAAAAGGTATGCAAGTTAAAGATGTCAATCTACGAATTGAAACAAGCATCTAGAATGTAGAATCATTGTTTTAATGAGGAGGCCAAGAAATTTAGCTTCATTAAAAATGGTGATGAAGCTTGTGTATACAAGAAAGCTAGTGGGAGCACTATCATGTTCCTTCTACTATATGTGAATGATATACTGTTATTTGGAAATGATATTCCGGCAATGCAAGGTGTTGAAACTTGGCTAAGTAAGTCCTTCTCCATTAAGGATCTTGGAGAAGCACAATACGTTTTGGGGATTGGGATCTACAGGGATAGATCCAAGAAACTGATAGGTTTGAATCAAAGTGCATACATTGAAAAGATCTTGAAAAGGTTCAAGATGGAGAACTCTAAGAAAGGTTTGGTACCTATTCAAAGAGGAACGCTTCTCAGTTCATCTCAGTGCCCTACCACGAAAGATGAACAGGAGAGAATGAAGAAAGTCCCATATGCGTCTGCGATTGGGTCAATCATGTATGCAATGATATGCACTAGACCGGATGTGTCATGCGCTCTTAGCCTGACAAGTAGATACCAGAATAACCCAGGAAACAGTCATTGGATTGCTGTCAAAAGTATATTGAAATACCTTAGGAGGACTAAGGACATGTTTCTAATAGATGGGTCTGGTGTGGAGGAACTCACTGTAAAAGGTTACGTGAACGCGAGTTTCCAAACTGATCGAGATGATTCTCGATCACAATCTGGTTATGTCTTCACATTAAATGGAGGTGAGGTCTCTTGGAAGAGTTCAAAATAGGATGTTGTTGCTTTATCCACTACAGAGTCAGAGTACATTGCCGTCTCATTGGCAGCTCAGGAAGCTGCATAGATGAAGAAATTCATCAACGACTTAGGAGTAGTCCCTTCCATTCAGGACCCTCTTGAGATCTTTTGTGACAACGAGGGTGCGATTGCTCAAATCAAGGAACCTCTCACCAAAAGACCCATCACATTGAGCAGGGATTCAACTACATAAGGGATGAAGTTGAAAAGGGAAAGATATGTGTAACGACCCGGAAATTTCCGACCAAATTTAAACCATAATCTTTATATATTTCCGACACGATAAGCAAAATCTGTTATTTTAAGTTTAGAAAGTTTAAAATTTATATCTGGATAATCAGTTACCCTTGACCAAGTCTGGCGATTCACGAACATTTGTGTGTATGTAAATATGTAAATATACTTATATATATATATATAAATAAAAAAATTTAATATAAATGTACAGATAACATTTTAAATTAATTACGCTTAATCAATTGAAATTAAGAATGAAAAATAATAATTAGAATAATAAAGATATTATTAAATTGAATATATATAAATATATACATAATGTCATATGAGTTCCATTACTAACTATTATATGATGACATTTATAAAATATTGAAGATTCAATAGATAAAATTTCTATGATAAATGAGTTAACTATTAAATGTTATATATATGTTACTATATATATATATATGTCAAAAAAAAAATAAAATGAATATGTAATATTAAGTTTGATTACTGGTTAAAAATATAAATAAATATAATAGTTACTACCAATATTTTTTTTATTTGTTATCAATATTAGTATTATTATTATGAATATTATTGTTAGAAATTTTATAGTTATTATTATTATATCATTAATAATAACAATATTATTACTAGGATATTGTTAAAGCAATTTTATTATAATATTAAGAGAAATATTATTATTGATATATTTATTAAGTAGTAAGATAAATTGTAATATATAAATAATGATATATAAATACTGATTTAGAAAGATACAGAAATACGGGTGGATATATAAATACAGATATATGATACGGAGTACATTAATTAATACAGATATATTTATAAAAAGGACTTGTACGCATCAATTAGCTGTCATATATTCATCAATATTCTCCCTCTGCTCGTGATATGCTGTCGAACTCAATTATCATATTCAAACAAATTTCGATCTAATCTGGTTACAGTTTAAATCACTCATTCATCTTATATATATATGGTCTGTTGTAACTAGTTAGAAAACAGAATCAAACAGAACAGATATATTTTTTTTAAAGCCGATACCTCCTGTTCTTGCCCCATTTTTACAAAAACTTGATTTTTAATAGATTTCAAAATCTATAAATGAGATTGTGTTAGGAATCCTTTCCTCAATCTCTCTGCAAAATCTTCGATTCCAATTCTGTATATCAATCACGAATTTTCGAAGTCAAAGTTCATAAGAAAAAGTCAACCGAAATTTTAATGATCAAATTCGTGATATATGTTATGGTTCCAGTTAAATTAACAATTTATAAAGTTTTGAGGAGTGAATTGGAACACATTTTGTGTTATAACCTTTGTCTCTAGCGTCTTAAAAATCACAATCAATATATTTTTTTTTTTCAAAAACCACGAGCTGCAGTAGCAGCGAAATATAACTGATTTTTTTATTTTTTTTTTGTTTTCAATTAATCCAAGGCTGTATTGTTTCGTTTAAAGAGTCTTATAACTACAGAACATATATGTTGTTTTGATTGAGGGGTTTTCTGGTCGAATTCATGTTAAGGAAGAAGATGAATAAGCGGACTTAGTTAAATAAATATAGAACTGGTATTATAACACAAAAGTGACTTGGTTCAGATGGTTACGGTTGTTTGATGGTATACAGAAGGTCACGGGTTTGATTCTGGCGTGCAACAATAATTCTTTTTATTTACACTTCAACTAATAATGGATTTAGGATCACTAGTTTTAAGTTGGGCTTCCAATTTCTAACCGGGCTTTTATAAATTGGATTTACCAAATGGATTTCAAGTATTTAAGATGTTGGGCCATAAGGTATCATTTCTATTGATATTGTTATTTTTTTATGTAGTATTATTAAGTATTAGTATTACTAAAACTATTATTATTATTATTATTATTATTATTATTATTATTATTATTATTATTATTATTATTATCATTATTATTATTATTATTATTATTATTATTAGTATTCTCATGAATTTAATAAAAGTTATTATTATTTTCATTAATGGTAAAACGAGTATTATTTTATAAATATTAAGTATTATTAATCTATTTATAACTAATAATATTATCATTATTCATATTTTTATCATTACAAATATTATTTTAGTAATATTATAATAACTAACAAACAAATGATATATATATAAATAAATATATTTAATACGTACAAAAATTATATTTTTAAGTATGAATAGATGAAACATATGAATATTATTAATGTAGAAAGGACGTAATTAATAAGATTATATATATATATATATATATATATATATATATATATATATATATATATATATATATATATATATATATTCGATTATAACTATATATTAATAAATATACAAATGATATAGGTTCGTGAATCTGAGGCCAACCGTATACTTGTTCAACGATGTTATATGTATTTTTACTACAAAATACATTAGGTGAGTATATAGTCCCATTTTTAAACTCTAAATATTTCGGGATGAGAATACATGTATTTTATGTTTTACGTTATGGACACAAGTAACTGAAAAATATATTCTACGTTGAGTTGTACCACTGGCATACTTCCCTGTAGCTTGGTAACTAATATTTACAGCGGTATTGTAAACGCGAATCCTGTTGATAGATCTATCGGGCCTGACAACCCCAACCGGACTGGACGACCAGTATTCAACGGTTGCACAGTACTTCGTTTCATGACTACACTTGGTACGGTGTAGTAAGATTTCATAATAAAGGGAATATGCGACGTGATTAAATGTTAAGTATGGTTACCAAGTGCTCAACCACTTAGAATATTTTTATTAAAATGTTTACATATGAAATCTTGTGGTCCATTGTTATAACGCTGCTAGCATCAAACCTATATATCTCACCAACTTTATGTTGACTTTTTAAAGCATGTTAATCTCAGGTACGAATTAAGTCTTCCGCTGTGCATTAGCTCATATTAAGGACATTACTTGGAGTCGATCATCGTGATGGGACCAACTGTTGATGATATCGTCCGGGAGGATAAGGACGGGTCTTTACAGGTGGTATCAGAGCGTTGGTCTTAGCGAACCAGGTCTCCCATTAGTGTGTCTAACTGGTGGTTGTTAGGATACATTAGTGAGACTGGACTTTGACCGTGTCTGCTTGTCAAAAAGTTTTGCTTATCACATTAGTCGGAAATCATCTGCTTATCATCTTTAGGGAATTGCCTGCTTAGCATTCTTAAGCCTAGACACGTCTTACTGCATTTAGTGCATCGATAGTGTATAGACAAAATTCATATCTTAGCGCATCCTAGATTTGCCTGATACACGCCGTAAATTTCTTTGAAGACTACGAAATCTTTGGTAATATATATAGATATTCTATATAGTTAGAATATCATACGACATCCGGAAATCATTTCACATTGAAGAACCTTTCCATCCACTAAATTACTCTTTTGGCGATAAACCTGAAACACTTACCGACGAACCTGTTCGAGAAACCATTTCTTTTCTCCTTTTTACGGATATCTCATCATAATTATATACCATCTCATATTCCGAATTTTATACATCCGCTCGCTTCAATCGCCAATCAATCCGGTGTACAAGTATAAGTTAATAAACTTCGCGTTTGTGTGACAGCAATGGAAAATATGGTGTGACGGTTACAAACACCAGCAGCAGCCACAGTCGCGTCATAAACCTCAACGTCATAAACTATACCATGAGTATAGTCACCGTTCTACGTATCGTTCCATCTACTAAATTTTCGTTCGACATCGATTACCTTCGCCTTACGTCCTACCTCATTTACTTCCGTTTAACATGACAACTACGTAATCTCTAATGTTCAGAGATCATGAAATCAAGTGCCAACAGTAAATCAAATGAGTATAATATTTTCTTTACTTATTAAATCCATAATTACATCCGATGAAAATATATATGCAAGTATATTTTCATAAAGATTGTAATTAAAAATTTCTTTCGTACAAACTGTTAATGATGAAAATATTTTAACGGGTGGGTAGCACCCGAGGAATATTTAGAATTCACATTAATAAGTACACTGTACATTCTTTGAATCTGATTCAACGGTCATCTATTATTTTACTCGCAACCACCGGTATTCGTATCCGCTCATCCCAGAATAACCATTCTCATTTCATATTCGGATTTTGACTTATCAGAATCCAACAAGTGGCATAATGAAGAAAACATTGGATATATTAAAATTGTTAGAAACACACGATTTAACTAATTGAAAATCTATTAAGGATTTCACGCTAACTGTTCCGGCTAACTATTCCCAGCTAACTGATTAACATTTAATTTATCGCAATTTATATTCTCGCAATTTACATTCTCGCAATTTACATTTCCGCAATTTACATTCCCGCAATTTTAATTTCCGCACTGTACTACTGTCGGGACACATGTACGCAACACGTCGGATTAATTCTGAGACAACACCGGTGCATGGGTCATGATATACATTTATTTATTTTACGCACTTTATATAACGGGACACGTATACAAGGTTTCGATTTATCATATCGACCCATCTATATATATAGTTTGAGTTGTGATCAATACCGAGACCGGTACACGGGTCACGATATGTATTATTTAATTCGAATATTATAATATATATATATATAAACTATTGGACAATCGAACTAACAGACTGCTAACTATGGACAAGAAAAATGAATTAAAATATTGATCATAACATATGAAACTAAACAATTCTTCAAGTTTGCCACTTGATTTCATTCTAAACCTCATTTGTACCTCGACAATTACAATTCGCGTTCAAACCTTTCATGATTCTTGAAAATACCTTGATCGAGAAGTTGAACCAACTACACCTCATCTATGGAAGAAAAGATTCTTGCATATAGTTATGCACCTGAAAAATTCTCAGAATCTGAGTCAACGCTTAACACGTAGCAGTGTTAATTCCTTTAGTGTTATTATTACCCAAAATAACTTTGCAATTCCTTTTCAAATTAGCCAAATTTTGTCACAGCTCCAGCAAGTTGATTTCGATTTTTCGTTCAAAACAACCTTGTTATAACCTCGGAGTATATACGTGTTTATTTATTGTTACTAGAGAACCTTTTATAATCCACCATACTACCATCAGCGTTTAATCATCTAAAAACACAATGCTCCTGAAATCACCTCGGTTTGATAACCGATGACTCGGATCTGTTAACTTCGAAAATGCTGACGAAGCAGCATGTTGTAGATGGTCTTAATGGTTAAAAGTTAATGATAAAGAAGGAAGTGTTAGAAACACTCGATAGCAAATTTGGTAATGAAAAACGGATTGAGCTAACCGTGAAGGAAACAAAAAACAAATACAAGAACTGAATTTTCTTTCAAAGAATCCAAATGATTCAGTGCCTGCTGAAATCATTAGTAAGAACCCTACTCATTATTCTAAATCTTTCCAGATGATATTCATCACCATCATCCTATCTTAGATACTATAAGATATCTTCGTATCTTCCGTTATACATATTCTCCATATTTCTTGAGATATTTTCATAACTATTCTTATCTGAGATCATTTATCTCCCCGTGATATCTGCGTTACAACATAAAAGAAACTGTGTTAGTTTCTAAATTCTGAAACCTTCGAAATTAAAATATGAATGTTTTGAAGTAATGTTGGGAACTGATGCATGAATTAATATAATATAATGAAACTTGATCAACTTCATTATATTACAGTAAGTCATGTTAAGTTTCTAATGGAATGTGATGATTCACAGTACCGTCATCATGTGCCATGTTACACGGCTCTTACATTCTATTCAATCTCCAAACGTATTAGGAACATATCATCTTGATAGTTCTATTTTTCCAGGGTATTTTGGTAATTTAACGAATCAAAATCGTACCAATACCATTTCTTTCTAAAGAGCATTAGCTATGTTCATTCCGAATCTCATACCTACGAACTCCGGATTATTGTTCGCTTGGCTCAAGGACGGGAAGAAGAAACGAAGGGACAAAGCCCAAAATAGAAATTGGGGTATAAATCGCAGCAAACAGGAGAAAGTATTAACTATGGATGACAATGATTGTAGAAAACAGGAGCAGGAACATTGAGGTGTAAGGAAAGATATCAAACCCAAAAAAAAAACGACTCAGAAACTACAAACCGTGTATATCAATACGTATGGCGACGTAAAGACACGGGAGAATTAGAAACATTATAATTCCAAGAAAATCACAAAAGTGAATAGATTCTTCTGGCGGTAGATGAAAGAGAAGAATGAAAGATATGAAAGTTAGAAGTATAACAAAAATCAGAACAGGATGAAGCATTTTAAAGAATACCTTAAAGTATGAATTAAAGGAGGAAGAAAAGAAGATGTGAGGTATGGAAATAAGGAAACGATGGGAATAGTTTTATAAGTGAAAAATCCGACAAAGAAATCACAACTGATTTGCCGCATTTAATCAAAGGAGATTCTGTTTCCTAAATCGTCGAAGAACCAAATCTTATAACAAAATATTTTCTTTAAATCTCGTAAATTCCGGAAATTAATCATAACCACGTCATCGGTTACAACAATTCTATATTTACTCATTTCACTCTCTTTTGTGATAGCTTCGCTAGTACGCTTCACATAATCGAAATGTTTTATCTATATCTATCAATGATGATAAAACTCCGTTATCACCTCATATTCGTCATGAAAGCATTCCTATTGATATCCATGACTACCTCTACCAAATTTCGGGGACGAAATTTCTTTAACAGGTGGGTACTGTAACGACCCGGAAATTTCCGACCAAATTTAAACCATAATCTTTATATATTTCCGACACGATAAGCAAAATCTGTTATTTTAAGTTTAGAAAGTTTAAAATTTATATCTGGATAATCAGTTACCCTTGACCAAGTCTGGCGATTCACGAACATTTGTGTGTATGTAAATATGTAAATATACTTATATATATATATATATAAATAAAAAAAATTAATATAAATGTACAGATAACATTTTAAATTAATTACGCTTAATCAATTGAAATTAAGAATGAAAAATAATAATTAGAATAATAAAGATATTATTAAATTGAATATATATAAATATATACATAATGTCATATGAGTTCCATTACTTACTATTATATGATGACATTTATAAAATATTGAAGATTCAATAGATAAAATTTCTATGATAAATGAGTTAACTATTAAATGTTATATATATGTTACTATATATATATATATATGTCAAAAAAAAAAAAAATGAATATGTAATATTAAGTTTGATTACTGGTTAAAAATATAAATAAATATAATAGTTACTACCAATATTTTTTTTATTTGTTATCAATATTAGTATTATTATTATGAATATTATTGTTAGAAATTTTATAGTTATTATTATTATATCATTAATAATAACAATATTATTACTAGGATATTGTTAAAGCAATTTTATTATAATATTAAGAGAAATATTATTATTGATATATTTATTAAGTAGTAAGATAAATTGTAATATATAAATAATGATATATAAATACTGATTTAGAAAGATACAGAAATACGGGTGGATATATAAATACAGATATATGATACGGAGTACATTAATTAATACAGATATATTTATAAAAAGGACTTGTACGCATCAATTAGCTGTCATATATTCATCAATATTCTCCCTCTGCTCGTGATATGCTGTCGAACTCAATTATCATATTCAAACAAATTTCGATCTAATCTGGTTACAGTTTAAATCACTCATTCATCTTATATATATATGGTCTGTTGTAACTAGTTAGAAAACAGAATCAAACAGAACAGATATATTTTTTTTAAAGCCGATACCTCCTGTTCTTGCCCCATTTTTACAAAAACTTGATTTTTAATAGATTTCAAAATCTATAAATGAGATTGTGTTAGGAATCCTTTCCTCAATCTCTCTGCAAAATCTTCGATTCCAATTCTGTATATCAATCACGAATTTTCGAAGTCAAAGTTCATAAGAAAAAGTCAACCGAAATTTTAATGATCAAATTCGTGATATATGTTATGGTTCCAGTTAAATTAACAATTTATAAAGTTTTGAGGAGTGAATTGGAACACATTTTGTGTTATAACCTTTGTCTCTAGCGTCTTAAAAATCACAATCAATATTTTTTTTTTTTTTCAAAAACCACGAGCTGCAGTAGCAGCGAAATATAACTGATTTTTTTTATTTTTTTTTGTTTTCAATTAATCCAAGGCTGTATTGTTTCGTTTAAAGAGTCTTATAACTACAGAACATATATGTTGTTTTGATTGAGGGGTTTTCTGGTCGAATTCATGTTAAGGAAGAAGATGAATAAGCGGACTTAGTTAAATAAATATAGAACTGGTATTATAACACAAAAGTGACTTGGTTCAGATGGTTACGGTTGTTTGATGGTATACAGAAGGTCACGGGTTCGATTCTGGCGTGCAACAATAATTCTTTTTATTTACACTTCAACTAATAATGGATTTAGGATCACTAGTTTTAAGTTGGGCTTCCAATTTCTAACCGGGCTTTTATAAATTGGATTTACCAAATGGATTTCAAGTATTTAAGATGTTGGGCCATAAGGTATCATTTCTATTGATATTGTTATTTTTTTATGTAGTATTATTAAGTATTAGTATTACTAAAACTATTATTATTATTATTATTATTATTATTATTATTATTATTATTATTATTATTATTATTATTATTATTATTATTATTATTATCATTATTATTATTATTATTATTATTATTATTAGTATTCTCATGAATTTAATAAAAGTTATTATTATTTTCATTAATGGTAAAACGAGTATTATTTTATAAATATTAAGTATTATTAATCTATTTATAACTAATAATATTATCATTATTCATATTTTTATCATTACAAATATTATTTTAGTAATATTATAATAACTAACAAACAAATGATATATATATAAATAAATATATTTAATACGTACAAAAATTATATTTTTAAGTATGAATAGATGAAACATATGAATATTATTAATGTAGAAAGGACGTAATTAATAAGATTATATATATATATATATATATATATATATATATATATATATATATATATATATATATATATATATATATATATATATATATATATTCGATTATAACTATATATTAATAAATATACAAATGATATAGGTTCGTGAATCTGAGGCCAACCGTATACTTGTTCAACGATGTTATATGTATTTTTACTACAAAATACATTAGGTGAGTATATAGTCCCATTTTTAAACTCTAAATATTTCGGGATGAGAATACATGTATTTTATGTTTTACGTTATGGACACAAGTAACTGAAAAATATATTCTACGTTGAGTTGTACCACTGGCATACTTCCCTGTAGCTTGGTAACTAATATTTACAGCGGTATTGTAAACGCGAATCCTGTTGATAGATCTATCGGGCCTGACAACCCCAACCGGACTGGACGACCAGTATTCAACGGTTGCACAGTACTTCGTTTCATGACTACACTTGGTACGGTGTAGTAAGATTTCATAATAAAGGGAATATGCGACGTGATTAAATGTTAAGTATGGTTACCAAGTGCTCAACCACTTAGAATATTTTTATTAAAATGTTTACATATGAAATCTTGTGGTCCATTGTTATAACGCTGCTAGCATCAAACCTATATATCTCACCAACTTTATGTTGACTTTTTAAAGCATGTTAATCTCAGGTACGAATTAAGTCTTCCGCTGTGCATTAGCTCATATTAAGGACATTACTTGGAGTCGATCATCGTGATGGGACCAACTGTTGATGATATCGTCCGGGAGGATAAGGACGGGTCTTTACAATATGTATTCGCAAAGTTCACACAGATCTTAATATAGCGCATCCTCTCACGAAGCTCTTACATGGAGCAAAACATACATGACATGTTTGTGCATTAGGGCTTCGATATTCTAGTGATTGGTCATGATCTGTTTTAAGTATTGTAACGGAATGAAATTGTTTAAACTCGTTAATATAATTATGGTATTAATTTATTTTGAGTCAAGTTCCTATTTTGCATACTTTATCCATGAATAAGAAATTATTCTAAATTCTGTAGTCGATCACATTTGTGGGAACAAGTGTGAGGTTTAGACTATTATGAACTTGGATTGGTATACATTCACGGGATGAATGTGAGACAAGGTTGCAACCAAGGTTCATAGATATTTGTGGGATACAAATATTGGAAGACCCGCTCTCAAGATTTACTAAATGGAGCCTTTGTGGTTGATCACATGTAATCTTGAGTAAAGGCGAATATCATTATGTCCTCTGACCTGAGATACATATTGGGTTCGGATATTTACCAAGTATTGTGCCTTGATTCTTTCATTCGCTATTCTGAAATATGGTAGTTCATAAGGAGGAGCTCAGGTATAATGCAAGGTATATATTTAGGACGTATGTAGTCAAGATGGAATTTGTCCCTCTTATTCGTTGAGAGTCAGATGTCTAAGGCCTGATAAAGTTAAATCTAAAAGAGAGTGATCACTCTGTATCTCTTGGATTTAACATGACATCTAGGATGAAAGGATAAAATGAAAGATTCACCTATTCATATTCGAGATGGGAACTCGAAAGGGATGATGTTATTGAATGGCACAAAGTCATAACATATTGGGGGTGATGGACGGTCGTTAGGTGGTATCCATCACTTGCATTAATTTCTTATGTTTCTCATGCAAGTGGGAGATTGAAGGTATTTCGTATGCCCGAAAGACATATTAAATTAACGTGGCTAATATGTTTTGATCCAAGTCGGGTCATACCCAATAACAAGCTTACCGACACCTTATTCATATTTGATCTTAACGATTGGATCATTGATTAAATATGCGACACTTGAATTTTATAAAAATGGTTTTCTAAAATAATATTACTTGATGTGTGTATATATAAATTATGGAATAATTTATATAATAAGGATTTAATTATTTATAGGTTAAATAATTAATGAAGTTATGTTACATTTTATAAAATTGATTTTATAAAATATACATAACAAATAAAATGCAAGTTTATAAAATGTATTTTATAAAACCTAGTTTTATATAAATCTAGTTTATAAAACTAGTTTTATAAAAACTATTTTATATTATAACATGGAAGTGGCATGAAAGTTGAAGTAAGCATGCATTTGTTTATTTGGTTACTTCCCATGCCTTAAGCATATTAACCAAGACTTCTTGGAGACTCAACACACATGCTAACACATCAAAGTACATAAAAAAAAACTGCATAAAGACTCTAAAAAACTTGCTGAAAGCCGTGGCCTTTTGGAGAGGAAGAAAGGGTCCTTCACTTGGTTTTGCAAGCTCATATTAAGTGTCAAATAAATCCTAACCAAAAGCAAGGTGTTGGTGGTTAGCTTGGGGTATTACAACTTGAGGTTTCATACATTTTGGAGCTCCATTCATCATCATCTTTATCATCAACTACATAGCTTGGAGAAGGTATAATCTCTCATCTATCTTCTAGTTTGTAAGTATGTTTCACAACTTGATCCTTTTGGGATTTCACTTTAAATGGTTAAAGATTTGCAAGTTCTAAAATGGTAATATACATGCTTCCGCTTTGTAAGATTCTTAAATGGTTTTAAGCATTATGGACTTGTTAAATCCTAACAGTAAATTGAAATGTGTTCACGTGAACATGTTTGGTTATTCCTACGGTTGGACGTTGGAGGAGTTTCCTGAGATTCTGGATATTCCAGATGGAGATTTCAAGTTTTTAAGTCTTAGCAAGGATGTGAAAAATGCCCCGAGGAGGTCAGCTACAGGAAATTCATTCTCAACTTCTAGGTTTGTTTCGGGACTATGTAAACCTGGTTTTAACATCTCAAACAGTGGTCCTGTCATTATTAGGGAAGAATATATGCAGGACCAGTATCAACAGATGATGGCGGTCATCAAGAGGAATGTCATGTTTCGAGATGATGTTGATGTGGAGCTATATGTAACTGAAGTTTTGATTTTGATGTGTTTGGTCGAATAAATCCCAATTAATCTGGCATATGTGGTTGCTAATCGGATGGCGGGATTGTCTGCAGCTGATGGGAGAGGATTGCCCTATGGCATGTTGTTGAATAACTTCTTTGCTGATGAAGATGAGTTGGTGTATCCCTCTGATCGGGAGGTGTTGAATGCTGAGATTATGTATGCTGCTTAAATTTTATAATTGGGTTGATCTTGTAATAAACTAGGTCGTAGGGCCTTTTATACTACTTTGTTAGTGTTTTTGGAGTATGTCATTCGGGTTAATGCAATGGTATTTTAACTTTAGCTTCTCTGTTTTATTCCTCTTTTTAATCATACTATACGCAAAGACGCAAATCTAACCTTGCGTATGGACGCAAGACGCAAAGTATTGATTTCTTGCGACCTTGCATCTTTGCGTCCTTGCGCTTAGTTATATTAGGTTATAAACCTATTTTCATCATTCACTTGACACACACATACACATATCCCCATACGCATAGAAGCAAAATACGGTAAACCAATCCAAACGCAAATACACAAAGCTCCATCACCTTCTCTCTCGTTCGTACAGTAGATCGTAACCACCATCACCACCTCCACTACCACCAGTTGATCGTCTTCACCACCACCACCACCTACCACCGTCTACGTCACCACTACTCCCACCTACTCTTCGTCTGCTTCATTTCCCAACTAAGAAAGAAATCAAGATCGTAACCACCATCACCACCTCCACTACTACCAGTTCATCGTCTTTACCACCACCACCACGTACCATCTTCTATCACCACTACGTCACCATCGTCTTCGTCTACTAACATTTCCCAACTAAGAAAGAAATCAAGAAATCAACCTAATAACAATGGCAAATCCACAGGTTAGTTCTTCCTTCAATATATATATATATATATATATATATATATATATATATATATATATATATATATATATATATATGTTAGTTATATAGAAGTTGTATATATATTTCATATGTTCATATATAAATGTGAAAACGTGCACACCAACTGTTCGATGAAATGTCTCTATGATAATCATCAACATTTAACAGTATACTTGCTTTTTTTTAATAATGGGGTATAGCTTATCTCTTATTTTGTATAGTTATTTGGTGAAACAACTATTTGTTGCTCGTCAAACTTACTTGACTGTCAAGGCGCATGGATCATTTTGCGTCCTTGCGTTCCGGTCACAATGTGGTCGCAAGACCAAATTTGCGACCTTGCGTCTGAATGGTTGGACACGCAAGACCAATCTTGCTCCTTTGCGTATCCTATGCTAATGTTGTTATTCTTAATTTTACATGGATGGGTTGAAGGTAAAGTGACGATGAAGAATGAATTAACTAGTATAGGTGATGTGAAGAAAGTTATGACCGAAAATCAAATAAAAAAATTTAAAGAAACGTGTTTTGGTGTATGGTTTGATCTTGAATACATGGGTAACGATCCCGGACTTGTATGAAATGTCCCGTTCTTATTGATTAAAAACGTTCCATATTAATTGATTTTGTTGCGAGGTTTTGACCTCTATATGAGACGTTTTTCAAAGACTGCATTCATTTTAAAACAAACCATAACCTTTATTTCATCAATAAAGGTTTAAAAAGCTTTACGTAGATTATCAAATAATGATAATCTAAAATATCATGTTTACACACGACCATTACGTAATGGTTTACAATACAAATATGTTACAACAAAATAAGTTTCTTGAATGCAGTTTTTACACAATATCATACAAGCATGGACTCCAAATCTCGTCCTTATTTAAGTATGCGACAGCGGAAGCTCTTAATAATCACCTGAGAATAAACATGCTTAAAACGTCAACAAAAATGTTGGTGAGTTATAGGTTTAACCTATATATATCAAATCATAATAATAGACCACAAGATTTCATATTTCAATACACATCCCATACATAGAGATAAAAATCATTCATATGGTGAACACCGGGTAACCGACATTAACAAAATGCATATATAAGAATATCCCCATCATTCCGGGACACCCTTCGGATATGATATAAATTTCGATGTACTAAAGCATCCGGTACTTTGGATGGGGTTTGTTAGGCCCAATAGATATATCTTTAGGATTCGCGTCAATTAGGGTGTCTGTTCCCTAATTCTTAGATTACCAGACTTAATAAAAAGGGGCATATTCGATTTCGATAATTCAACCATAGAATGTAGTTTCACGTACTTGTGTCTATTTTGTAAATCATTTATAAAACCTGCATGTATTCTCATCCCAAAAATATTAGATTTTAAAAGTGGGACTATAACTCACTTTCACAGATTTTTACTTCGTCGGGAAGTAAGACTTGGCCACTGGTTGATTCACGAACCTATAACAATATATACATATATATCAAAGTATGTTCAAAATATATTTACAACACTTTTAGTATATTTTGATGTTTTAAGTTTATTAAGTCAGCTGTCCTCGTTAGTAACCTACAACTAGTTGTCCACAGTTAGATGTACAGAAATAAATTGATAAATATTATCTTGAATCAATCCACGACCCAGTGTATACGTATCTCAGTATTGATCACAACTCAAACTATATATATTTTGGAATCAACCTCAACCCTGTATAGCTAACTCCAACATTCACATATAGAGTGTCTATGGTTGTTCCGAAATATATATAGATGTGTCGACATGATAGGTCGAAACATTGTACACGTGTCTATGGTATCTCAAGATTACATAATATACAATACAAGTTGATTAAGTTATGGTTGGAATAGATTTGTTACCAATTTTCACGTAGCTAAAATGAGAAAAATTATCCAATCTTGTTTTACCCATAACTTCTTCATTTTAAATCCGTTTTGAGTGAATCAAATTGCTATGGTTTCATATTGAACTCTATTTTATGAATCTAAACAGAAAAAGTATAGGTTTATAGTCAGAAAAATAAGTTACAAGTCGTTTTTGTAAAGGTAGTCATTTCAGTCGAAAGAACGACGTCTAGATGACCATTTTAGAAAACATACTTCCACTTTGAGTTTAACCATAATTTTTGGATATAGTTTCATGTTCATAATAAAAATCATTTTCTCAGAATAACAACTTTTAAATCAAAGTTTATCATAGTTTTTAATTAACTAACCCAAAACAGCCCGCGGTGTTACTACGACGGCGTAAATCCGGTTTTACGGTGTTTTTCGTGTTTCCAGGTTTTAAATCATTAAGTTAGCATATCATATAGATATAGAACATGTGTTTAGTTGATTTTAAAAGTCAAGTTAGAAGGATTAACTTTTGTTTGCGAACAAGTTTAGAATTAACTAAACTATGTTCTAGTGATTACAAGTTTAAACCTTCGAATAAGATAGCTTTATATGTATGAATCGAATGATGTTATGAACATCATTACTACCTTAAGTTCCTTGGATAAACCTACTGGAAAAGTGAAAAATGGATCTAGCTTCAATGGATCCTTGGATGGCTCGAAGTTCTTGAAGCAGAATCATGACACGAAAACAAGTTCAAGTAAGATCATCACTTGAAATAAGATTGTTATAGTTATAGAAATTGAACCAAAGTTTGAATATGATTATTACCTTGTATTAGAATGATAACCTACTGTAAGAAACAAAGATTTCTTGAGGTTGGATGATCACCTTACAAGATTGGAAGTGAGCTAGCAAACTTGAAAGTATTCTTGATTTTATGAAACTAGAACTTTTGGAATTTATGAAGAACACTTAGAACTTGAAGATAGAACTTGAGAGAGATCAATTAGATGAAGAAAATTGAAGAATGAAAGTGTTTGTAGGTGTTTTTGGTCGTTGGTGTATGGATTAGATATAAAGGATATGTAATTTTGTTTTCATGTAAATAAGTCATGAATGATTACTCATATTTTTGTAATTTTATGAGATATTTCATGATAGTTGCCAAATGATGGTTCCCACATGTGTTAGGTGACTCACATGGGCTGCTAAGAGCTGATCATTGGAGTGTATATACCAATAGTACATACATCTAAAAGCTGTGTATTGTACGAGTACGAATACGGGTGCATACGAGTAGAATTGTTGATGAAACTGAACGAGGATGTAATTGTAAGCATTTTTGTTAAGTAGAAGTATTTTGATAAGTGTCTTGAAGTCTTTCAAAAGTGTATGAATACATATTAAAACACTACATGTATATACATTTTAACTGAGTCGTTAAGTCATCGTTAGTCGTTACATGTAAATGTTGTTTTGAAACCTTTAGGTTAACGATCTTGTTAAATGTTGTTAACCCAATGTTTATAATATCAAAAGAGATTTTAAATTATTATATTATCATGATATTATGATGTAAGAATATCTTTTAATATGATATATATACATTAAATGTCGTTACAACGATAATCGTTACATATATGTCTCGTTTCAAAATCATTAAGTTAGTAGTCTTGTTTTTACATATGTAGTTCATTGTTAATATACTTAATGATATGTTTACTTATCATAATATCATGTTAACTATATATATAACAATATATATGTCATCATATAGTTTTTACAAGTTTTAACGTTCGTGAATCACCGGTCAACTTGGGTGGTCAATTGTCTATATGAAACCTATTTCAATTAATCAAGTCTTAACAAGTTTGATTGCTTAACATGTTGGAAACATTTAATCATGTAAATATCAATCTCAATTAATATATATAAACATGGAAAAGTTCGGGTCACTACAGTACCTACCCGTTAAATAAATTTCGTCCCGAAATTTTAAGCTGTTGAAGGTGTTGACGAATCTTTTGGAAATAGATGTGGGTATTTCTTCTTCATCTGATCTTCATGCTCCCAGGTGAACTCGGGTCCTCTACGAGCATTCCATCGAACCTTAACAATTGGTATCTTGTTTTGCTTAAGTCTTTTAACCTCACGATCCATTATTTCGACGGGTTCTTCGATGAATTGAAGTTTTTCGTTGATTTGGATTTCATCTAACGGAATAGTGAGATCTTCTTTAGAAAAACATTTCTTCAAATTCGAGACGTGGAAAGTGTTATGTACAGTCGCGAGTTGTTGAGGTAACTCAAGTCGGTAAGCTACTGGTCCGACACGATCAATAATCTTGAATGGTCCAATATACCTTGGATTTAATTTCCCTCGTTTACCAAATCGAACAACGCCTTTCCAAGGTGCAACTTTAAGCATGACCATCTCTCCAATTTCAAATTCTATATCTTTTCTTTTAATGTCAGCGTAGCTCTTTTGTCGACTTTGGGCGGTTTTCAACCGTTGTTGAATTTGGATGATCTTCTCGGTAGTTTCTTGTATAATCTCTGGACCCGTAATCTGTCTATCCCCCACTTCACTCCAACAAATCGGAGACCTGCACTTTCTACCATAAAGTGCTTCAAACGGCGCCATCTCAATGCTTGAATGGTAGCTGTTGTTGTAGGAAAATTCTGCTAACGGTAGATGTCGATCCCAACTGTTTCCGAAATCAATAACACATGCTCGTAGCATGTCTTCAAGCGTTTGTATCATCCTTTCGCTCTGCCCATCAGTTTGTGGATGATAGGCAGTACTCATGTCTAGACGAGTTCCTAATGCTTGCTGTAATGTCTGCCAGAATCTTGAAATAAATCTGCCATCCCTATCAGAGATAATAGAGATTGGTATTTCATGTCTGGAGACGACTTCCTTCAAATACAGTCGTGCTAACTTCTCCATCTTGTCATCTTCTCTTATTGGCAGGAAGTGTGCTGACTTGGTGAGACGATCAACTATTACCCAAATAGTATCAAAACCACTTGCAGTCCTTGGCAATTTAGTGATGAAATCCATGGTAATGTTTTCCCATTTCCATTCCGGGATTTCGGGTTGTTGAAGTAGACCTGATGGTTTCTGATGCTCAGCTTTGACCTTAGAACACGTCAAACATTCTCATACGTATTTAGCAACATCGGCTTTCATACCCGGCCACCAAAAATGTTTCTTGAGATCCTTGTACATCTTCCCCGTTCCAGGATGTATTGAGTATCTGGTTTTATGAGCTTCTCTAAGTACCATTTCTCTCATATCTCCAAATTTTGGTACCCAAATCCTTTCAGCCCTATACCGGGTTCCGTCTTCCCGAATATTAAGATGCTTCTCCGATCCTTTGGGTATTTCATCCTTTAAATTTCCCTCTTTTAAAACTCCTTGTTGCACCTCCTTTATTTGAGTAGTATGGTTATTATGAATCATTATATTCATAGATTTTACTCGAATGGGTTCTCTGTCCTTCCTGCTCAAGGCATCGGCTACCACATTTGCCTTCCCCGGGTGGTAACGAATCTCAAATTCGTAATCATTCAATAATTCAATCCACCTACGCTGCCTCATATTCAGTTGTTTCTGATTAAATATGTGTTGAAGACTTTTGTGGTCGGTATATATAATACTTTTGACCCCATATAAGTAATGCCTCCAACTCTTTAATGCAAACACAACCGCGCCTAATTCCAAATCATGCGTCGTATAATTTTGTTCGTGAATCTTCAATTGTCTAGACGCATAAGCAATCACCTTCGTTCGTTGCATTAATACACAACCGAGACCTTGCTTTGATGCGTCACAATAAATCACAAAATCATCATTCCCTTCAGGCAATGACAATATAGGTGCCATAGTTAGCTTTTTCTTCAATAACTGAAACGCTTTCTCTTGTTCATCATTCCATTCAAATTTCTTCCCTTTATGCGTTAATGCAGTCAAGGGTTTTGCTATTCTGGAAAAGTCTTGGATGAACTTTCTGTAATAACCAGCTAGTCCTAAAAACTGGCATATGTGTTTCGGAGTTTTCGGGGTTTCCCACTTTTCAACAGTTTCTATCTTTGCCGGATCCACCTTAATACCTTCTTTGTTCACTATGTGACCGAGGAATTGAACTTCTTCTAACCAAAATGCACACTTTGAAAACTTAGCGTACAGTTTTTCCTTCCTCAATACTTCTAACACCTTTCTCAAATGTTCACCGTGTTCTTGGTCATTCTTTGAGTAAATAAGTATGTCATCAATGAAAACAATGACAAACTTGTCAAGGTATGGTCCACACACTCGGTTCATAAGGTCCATGAACACAGCTGGTGCATTAGTTAAACCAAACAGCATGACCATAAACTCGTAATGACCGTAACGTGTTCTGAAAGCAGTCTTTGGAATATCATCTTCTTTCACCCGCATTTGATGATACCCGGAACGTAAGTCAATCTTTGAATAAACAGACGAGCCTTGTAGTTGATCAAATAAGTCGTCGATTCTCGGTAGTGGGTAGCGGTTCTTGATGGTAAGTTTGTTCAACTCTCGGTAGTCGATACACAACCTGAATGTACCATCTTTCTTCTTGACAAACAAAACAGGAGCTCCCCACGGTGATGTGCTTGGTCGAATGAAACCACGCTCTAAAAGTTCTTGTAATTGGCTTTGCAGTTCTTTCATCTCGCTGGGTGCGAGTCTGTAAGGAGCACGTGCTATTGGTGCAGCTCCTGGTACAAGATCTATTTGAAATTCAACGGATCGATGTGGGGGTAATCCCGGTAATTCTTTCGGAAATACATTGGGAAATTCTTTTGCGACGGGAACATCATTGATGCTCTTTTCTTCAGTTTGTACTTTCTCGACGTGTGCTAGAACAGCATAGCAACCTTTTCTTATTAGTTTTTGTGCCTTCAAATTACTAATAAGATGTAGCTTCATGTTGCCCTTTTCTCCGTACACCATTAAGGGTTTTCCTTTTTCTCGTATAATGCGAATTGCATTTTTGTAACAAACGATCTCTGCTTTCACTTCTTTCAACCAGTCCATACCGATTATCACATCAAAACTCCCTAACTCTACTGGTATCAAATCAATCTTAAATGTTTCGCTAACCAATTTAATTTCTCGATTCCGACATATATTATCTGCTGAAATTAATTTACCATTTGCTAATTCGAGTAAAAATTTACTATCTAAAGGCATCAATGGACAACTTAATTTAGCACAAAAATCTCTACTCATATAGCTTCTATCTGCACCCGAATCAAATAAAACGTAAGCAGATTTATTGTCAATAAGAAACGTACCCGTAACAAGCTCCGGGTCTTCCTGTGCCTCTGCCGTATTAATATTGAAAACTCTTCCGCGGCCTTGTCCATTCGTGTTCTCCTGGTTTGGGCAATTTCTAATAATGTGGCCCGGTTTTCCACATTTATAACAAACTACATTGGCGTAACTTGCTCCGACACTACTTGCTCTGCCATTACTCGTTCCGACACCATTTGTTCCTTTCATTCTATTAACCCCTGGTCCGTAGACCTCACACTTCGCCGCGCTATGACCGTTTCTTTTACACTTGTTGCAAAATTTGGTGCAGAACCCCGAGTGATACTTTTCACACCTTTGGCATAGCTGCTTCTGATTGTTGTTGTTGTTGCGGTTATTATTGTTGTTGGGATGATTGTTGTAGTTGCTGTTGTTGTTGTTGTTGTTGTTGTTGTTGTTGTTGGGCCGTTTGTTGTAGTTGCGATTGATGTTGCGATTTTTGGGATAATTATTGCGATTATTGTTGTAATTGCTGTTGTTGTTGTTGTATTGGTGATTCTTATCACCGTTTTCCTCCCACTTTCTTTTGACTTGCTTCACATTGGCCTCTTCAGCAGTCTGTTCTTTAATTCTTTCTTCAATCTGGTTCACTAGTTTGTGAGCCATTCTACATGCCTGTTGTATGGAGGCGGGCTCGTGTGAACTTATATCTTCTTGGATTCTTTCCGGTAATCCGTTCACAAACGCGTCGATCTTCTCTTCCTCATCTTCGAATGCTCCCGGACACAATAGGCACAATTCTGTGAATCATCTTTCGTACGTGGTAATATCAAATCCTTGGGTTCGTAACCCTCTAAGTTCTGTCTTGAGCTTATTGACCTCGGTTCTGGGACGGTACTTCTCGTTCATCAAGTGCTTGAATGCTGACCACGGTAGTGCGTACGCATCGTCTTGTCCCACTTGCTCTAGATAGGTATTCCACCATGTTAACGCAGAACCTGTGAAGGTATGCGTAGCATACTTTACTTAATCCTCTTCAGTACACTTACTTATGGCAAACACCGATTCGACCTTCTCGGTCCACCGTTTCAATCCGATCGGTCCTTCGGTTCCATCAAATTCCAAATGTTTGCAGGCAGTGAATTCTTTATAGGTGCATCCTACACGATTTCCTGTACTGCTAGATCCAAGGTTATTGTTGGTATGTAGCGCAGCCTGTACTGCGGCTATGTTTGAAGCTAGAAAAGTACGGAATTCCTCTTCATTCATATTCACGGTGTGTCGAGTAGTCGGTGCCATTTCCTTCAAAATAGTCAAATGGAACAAGTTAATCATACAGAATATTAAGAGTAGTTAATAGTATTTCGTAGCATAATATGAACTCATTTATAAAAGCTTTTTCTTCATATTAGCGTTTTATAAGTTTAAATTCGGGTAGTACCTACCCGTTAAGTTCATACTTAGTAGCTAATATACAATTCAACTACTACAATTCTATATGAAAAACTGATTATAATAATATTTCGCGTTCAAACTTTTATACAATATTTTACAAACTTACAATACCGCTTATTTTACATAAAGCATGAAATATAGCACACAATAACTTTGATACAAGATAGTTGTGAAGATAATTCTAGCTAGTACACAAGTCGTTCAGCAAAGGCAATAAAGACACGTAATTCATACGTCCAGAAACAAGTCATGCATTCTGGTTTTACTAGGATTACTTCCCATCCTTGGTCTTGTGGAACATAACCGTTATGGCCGTTGATAAGACAGCGTGTTGTAACGTCGTCAAAGGGATGAGGGTTACGTAATGTCCAACAGTCCCGTAACAATCTAAAAACCTCATTTCTTACCCCAATTACCGACTCCGTCACTTGTGGAAACGTTTTGTTTAATAGTTGTAGCCCGATGTTCTTGTTCTCACTTTGGTTAGAAGCGAACATTACTAATCCGTAAGCATAACATGCTTCTTTATGTTGCATGTTAGCCGCTTTTTCTAAATCACGAAGTCCAATATTCGGATATATTGAGTCAAAATAATTTCTTAACCCGTTGCGTAAAATAGCATTTGGGTTCCCCGCAATATATGCGTCAAAGTAAACACATCGTAACTTATGGGTTTCCCAATGTGATATCCCCCATCTTTCAAACGAAAGTCTCTTATAAACCAAGACATTCTTGGAACGTTCTTCGAATGTCTTACAAACTGATCTCGCCTTAAATAGTTGTGCCGAGGAATTCTGACCGACTCTAGACAAGATTTCATCAATCATGTCTCCGGGTAGGTCTCTTAAAATATTGGGTTGTCTATCCATTTTGTGTTTTTATACTGTAAAATAGACAAGAGTTATATTCATAAAAAAAATACTTATTAATACAAGCAATTTTTACATATATCATAAAGCATAAGCACACTATATTACATATATTACACCACACGAATACAACTATCTTATTCCGACTCGCTCGTTTCTTCTTGTTCGGTTTTGGTTCGTTTTGCCAAGTTTCTAGGGATATATGATGTTCCCCTAATACGAGCCGTCGTTGTCCACATTGGTTTAGAAAAACCTGGTGGTTTAGAGGTTCCCGGGTCATTGTTACAACTTAAGGACTTCGGGGGTTGACGATACATATAAAGTTCATCGGGGTTGGAATTAGATTTCTCTATTTTTATGCCCTTTCCCTTATTATTTTCTTTTGCCTTTTTAAATTCAGTTGGGGTAATTTCTATAACATCATCGGAATTCTCGTCGGAATCCGATTCATCGGAGAATTGGTTATCCTCCCAATATTTTGCTTCCTTGGCGGAAACACCATTGACCATAATTAACCTTGGTCGGTTGGTTGAGGATTCTCTTTTACTTAACCGTTTTATTATTTCCCCCACCGGTTCTATTTCTTCTTCCGGTTCCGATTCTTCTTCCGGTTCCGATTCTTCTTCCGGTTCCGACTCTTCTTCCGGTTCCTCTTCGGGAACTTGTGAATCAGTCCACGAATAATTCCAATTTACATTTGACTCTTCATTATTATTAGGCGAGTCAATGGTTTTGTTCTAGAGGTAGACATCTATCACATAATATCAAACACGTTAAGAGATTAATATATCACATAATATTCATATGTTAAAAATATATAGTTTCCAACAAAAATGTTAAGCAATCATTTTTAAAGAAAACACGGTCGAAGTCCAGACTCACTAATGCATCCTAACAAACTCAATAAGACACACTAATGCAAATTTTCTGGTTCTCTAAGACCAACGCTCAGATACCAACTGAAATTAGTTGGGGACAACCACCGTCCCACCCAGTGCCTTCCCAGCTAACTGCCTGGTAACCACTGAGTGTACCTCAGATACTGATTTTAGGGCCTGCCTCTCGGCTACTGCCAACCCTCGTAAGGGATCGTAAGGAGTAAGAGCCAATGCTTCGTCACAGGTAACACTGTGAGAACCTCCTTTACGACTAACCTGCCACACATGGACGGCGTTATACCAGCTCTGATACCAACTGAAATGTCCCGTTCTTATTGATTAAAAACGTTCCATATTAATTGATTTCGTTGCCAGGTTTTGACCTCTATATGAGACGTTTTTCAAAGACTGCATTCATTTTAAAATAAACCATAACCTTTATTTCATCAATAAAGCTTTAAAAAGCTTTACGTAGATTATCAAATAATGATAATCTTAAATATCCTGTTTACACACGACCATTACGTAATGGTTTATAATACAAATATGTTACAACAAAATAAGTTTCTTGAATGCAGTTTTTACACAATATCATACAAGCATGGACTCCAAATCTCGTCCTTATTTAAGTATGCGACAGCGGAAGCTCTTAATAATCACCTGAGAATAAACATGCTTAAAACGTCAACAAAAATGTTGGTGAGTTATAGGTTTAACCTATATATATCAAATCATAATAATAGACCACAAGATTTCATATTTCAATACACATCCCATACATAGAGATAAAAATCATTCATATGGTGAACACCTGGTAACCGACATTAACAAGATGCATATATAAGAATATCCCCATCATTCCGGGACACCCTTCGGATATGATATAAATTTCAATGTACTAAAGCATCCGGTACTTTGGATGGGGTTTGTTAGGCCCAATAGATCTATCTTTAGGATTCGCGTCAATTAGAGTGTCTGTTCCCTAATTCTTAGATTACCAGACTTAGGGTGTGTTTGATAAAACTGAATGATTCAGCGCTGAATGATTCATATGCTGGACGATTCAAAGACTCTGAATGACTTTAACTCCTAAGCGTTTGATAACCGTTCTGAATAGAGAATCTGAATGATAAAAATTACTATTTTAACCTTTTATCTATGTAGTTCAATAAAATAGGAGATAATGACCAAAAATAAATTATGTTACTAAATAATAACTAAAAAAAATGAAATTATCACCTTCCATATAATTACTATATTAACTATTAGACAAAACTTATGAATAGTTTTAGAAGTATTTTCATCTTTTCACCTCTTTTTTTCCTTCCATTTTCCCTTCTTTCTTTCAAGTAACACTACAAAAGCCCCCCACACTTTGTTCAAAAATTAAAATCGACCCCTAACACAAGGGGTTAAAGCGTCAAATCAAAATTTTCATAACATATCTTATATAAAATCTACTAAAATATTCAACAGGTCATATCTTCTCGCTCGCACCGAGTTAAATTTTTCCAACACCATCCTTAAACTCGAAATAATTTTATGAACACAATCTTACTAACTATACGCAAAACGGACACTTTTAAAAAAAGGCTAAATATTTAGGGTACAATTCATATATGTTGATTTTTCACTCGCAGACTCCGTAACTAAACACAATAAAAATCGAACAACTGGCGCGAAGCGAGGGTTCGAAAACTAGTTTGTAATCTATACACTGCAAATATTTTCATATATATAATTGCATATAATATAATATATTTAGTCCCACCGTCTACACCCCGTTTTTCCGTTTTTTACAACACTGATTACTCCCATTAACCCCAAAACATTGTTTACATCTCTTTGCTTATTTCTTTCGGATTTCATTACTGTTACTTCATCTATCTCCAATTTTTGTTTTTCAGCTCCAAATCTTCCTCATCATCAAGTGAAAGAAGAAATAAAAACCCTAATTTGAAGGGATGAAGATGCTGCATCGCTGATTTGTCATTATCTTGTTTAGAATAAATACGTATTATATATGGAGTAATAGAGAAGAACATTAATAATACAGGTTAAAGAGATGGAAGATGCTGAAGAGGGCAGATCTGGAATTGTGTCGCTGAACCAAATACATGTCGTTCGGAGTTGGTGGATGCACTGACCGATTCAGAGAACTTGGTTCCGTTCAGAGGTGCTAATTTTTGTAAATCAAACACACTGAATGCTGACCGATTCAGCATTCAGCTCTGAATGGCATCATTCAGCACCAATCAAACACACCCTTAATAAAAAGGGGCATATTCGATTTCGATAATTCAACCATAGAATGTAGTTTCACGTACTTGTGTCTATTTTGTAAATCATTTATAAAACCTGCATGTATTCTCATCCCAAAAATATTAGATTTTAAAAGTGGGACTATAACTCACTTTCACAGATTTTTACTTCGTCGGGAAGTAAGACTTGGCCACTGGTTGATTCACGAACCTATAACAATATATACATATATATCAAAGTATGTTCAAAATATATTTACAACACTTTTAGTATATTTTGATGTTTTAAGTTTATTAAGTCAGCTGTCCTCGTTAGTAACCTACAACTAGTTGTCCACAGTTAGATGTACAGAAATAAATTGATAAATATTATCTTGAATCAATCCACGACCCAGTGTATACGTATCTCAGTATTGATCACAACTCAAACTATATATATTTTGGAATCAACCTCAACCCTGTATAGCTAACTCCAACATTCACATATAGAGTGTCTATGGTTGTTCCGAAATATATATAGATGTGTCGACATGATAGGTCGAAACATTGTATACGTGTCTATGGTATCTCAAGATTACATAATATACAATACAAGTTGATTAAGTTATGGTTGAAATAGATTTGTTACCAATTTTCACGTAGCTAAAATGAGAAAAATTATCCAATCTTGTTTTACCCATAACTTCTTCATTTTAAATCCGTTTTGAGTGAATCAAATTGCTATGGTTTCATATTGAACTCTATTTTATGAATCTAAACAGAAAAAGTATAGGTTTATAGTCGGAAAAATAAGTTACAAGTCGTTTTTGTAAAGGTAGTCATTTCAGTTGAAAGAACGACGTCTAGATGACCATTTTAGAAAACATACTTCCACTTTGAGTTTAACCATAATTTTTGGATATAGTTTCATGTTCATAATAAAAATCATTTTCTCAGAATAACAACTTTTAAATCAAAGTTTATCATAGTTTTTAATTAACTAACCCAAAACAGCCCGCGGTGTTACTACGACGGCGTAAATCCGGTTTTACGGTGTTTTTCGTGTTTCCAGGTTTTAAATCATTAAGTTAGCATATCATATAGATATAGAACATGTGTTTAGTTGATTTTAAAAGTCAAGTTAGAAGGATTAACTTTTGTTTGCGAACAAGTTTAGAATTAACTAAACTATGTTCTAGTGATTACAAGTTTAAACCTTCGAATAAGATAGCTTTATATGTATGAATCGAATGATGTTATGAACATCATTACTACCTTAAGTTCGTTGGATAAACCTACTGGAAAAGAGAAAAATGGATCTAGCTTCAATGGATCCTTGGATGGCTCGAAGTTCTTGAAGCAGAATCATGACACGAAAACAAGTTCAAGTAAGATCATCACTTGAAATAAGATTGTTATAGTTATAGAAATTGAACCAAAGTTTGAATATGATTATTACCTTGTATTAGAATGATAACCTACTGTAAGAAACAAAGATTTCTTGAGGTTGGATGATCACCTTACAAGATTGGAAGTGAGCTAGCAAACTTGAAAGTATTCTTGATTTTATGAAACTAGAACTTTTGGAATTTATGAAGAACACTTAGAACTTGAAGATAGAACTTGAGAGAGATCAATTAGATGAAGAAAATTGAAGAATGAAAGTGTTTGTAGGTGTTTTTGGTCGTTGGTGTATGGATTAGATATAAAGGATATGTAATTTTGTTTTCATGTAAATAAGTCATGAATGATTACTCATATTTTTGTAATTTTATGAGATATTTCATGCTAGTTGCCAAATGATGGTTCCCACATGTGTTAGGTGACTCACATGGGCTGCTAAGAGCTGATCATTGGAATGTATATACCAATAGTACATACATCTAAAAGCTGTGTATTGTACGAGTACGAATACGGGTGCATACGAGTAGAATTGTTGATGAAACTGAACGAGGATGTAATTGTAAGCATTTTTGTTAAGTAGAAGTATTTTGATAAGTGTCTTGAAGTCTTTCAAAAGTGTATGAATTCATATTAAAACACTACATGTATATACATTTTAACTGAGTCGTTAAGTCATCGTTAGTCGTTACATGTAAATGTTGTTTTGAAACCTTTAGGTTAACGATCTTGTTAAATGTTGTTAACCCAATGTTTATAATATCAAAAGAGATTTTAAATTATTATATTATCATGATATTATGTTGTACGAATATCTTTTAATATGATATATATACATTAAATGTCGTTACAACGATAATCGTTACATATATGTCTCGTTTCAAAATCATTAAGTTAGTAGTCTTGTTTTTACATATGTAGTTCATTGTTAATATACTTAATGATATGTTTACTTATCATAATATCATGTTAACTATATATATATAACCATATATATGTCATCATATAGTTTTTACAAGTTTTAACGTTCGTGAATCACCGGTCAACTTGGGTGGTCAATTTTCTATATGAAACCTATTTCAATTAATCAAGTCTTAACAAGTTTGATTGCTTAACATTTTGGAAACATTTAATCATGTAAATATCAATCTCAATTAATATATATAAACATGGAAAAGTTCGGGTCACTACATTGTACATGCAATGCTCCAACGTAAAACTGTACGACCGGAAAGAATTGATGATGCTAAGTACCCCGAGGAGCAAGATGACATATGGTTTAGATTTAGGCCTAATTTTGCTATTAGATTTGGTCGACATGAATTTTGTCTAGTAACGGGGTTTTTGTTTGGTACCCGTATAGATATGGCACATTACATCCCTAAAGATTATGAAAAAGAGACCGCTCCAATTAGATGACGTTTATTTCCTCCATTAAAGAGAGCACAAACATTTTGATTGGTAATATTGAAAAGAAGCTTCTAAAAAGTAGTCGAGTTGGTGTTTCGGATGATTATGTGGTTCGACTAGCAATCATTTTAGTTGTAGAGAGAGCTTTTATGGGTAAACAATCTGCCCATGTGGTGAACAAGAAGTATTTATATTTAGTTGAAGATTTTTCAAGTGTTAATAAGTACCCATGAGGGTCTCGTATATGGGAACCGACTTACGAAGCGGTTAGTGAAGGGCTTGGTGTTCGGGAAAGCCAATTAGAGAGCGTCAAGGCGTACACTTTGCAGGGATTTATGTGGGCATTTAAGGTAACGACATGTTTGATTTCAAATACTTTTATTATTTAAAGATAATATATATATTTGATATAGTTAAAACAAACAATTTGTAGATTTGGATCCTCGAGGCGTCGTACCATTAAATCCTTTGCTACAACAACGGACAATAATGGAGTACCGAGGGCTCTTTTTTGGAAAAGTACAACGGCGAAGACTTTTGGAATCTCTGATTAAATTAAACTCTTAGATATTCAGGTTAGTTGCATTTAATATTTGAAATTACCTTTGACTTTTGTAAACAGAGAGGATATGGAAAGGTCGCAAGACCATTCTTTAATGTGTTTAATTATTTAATGAGTACAAAAACCATTTATCTTAATCATCATCTTCATCTCACCATAACCTCTATCAACTATCATCTAGACCATCGTCATTCACCTCATTCGACAATGAGTAGGAAACAGGAACCGACTGGGTTCCTTACGGCCTAACAGAAAATACTCAATTCACGGCCCAACTAGGAAGACTGGATCTCGGTCCACTAATACAAATAGAAATGGCCCAAGCTACACATCTAAACCCATTTATTAACTAGCCCGAGTCACCTAAAAAGGGTTTCGATTTATATCATTAGCCTAACCGTCGTCTATATCTATCATCATCGAATACCATTATGGCCATCATCATTATCATTGATATTGTATTTGTTATCCCATGATCATAATTATATGGTTATTATCATCGCTTATTTTGCATCACCATTATCAAAGTATTATCTTCAAAATCATTATCATACATCCTAAACATCTCACCATTATCTCATCTTCAACAATATCGCAAAACAGAAGCAAATTAGGAGGGTGGAGAGAAGATCACGAGCAGGAGTAGTTTAGATTGGAAACAGAAATACGAAACAAAATAAGCAGCATCAACCATCATCGTGTATCAATATATATATCACTATCTATTACTCTTGATCCTTACCTAGTTCACTAGTGGCCCAACAGAGGAAAAAAATAATTGGATCATGGTCCATTAACTTGATCCCAAGCCTAGTAATTTGATTTCAATCCCAATATCTATATATATATACTCCGGCCTATCTCGTTTTAATTGGAAGAAAAGCCCGTTCCAAATAGCACAGTTCGATTTACGTTGAATTTGAAAAGTTTAAATTACTTTGATCAAAATCGTGGGGTCTTCATTACCCACTTGTGTACATACCTCTATGATTAGGCCAACCACTCATATCACCTTTGCATTTTTTTATTATGGATAGTGTTTATATAATGTGAATGTATGGCTCAAAATAAAATTTACCAACATTGGATCCCATTAAATGATTAACATCAATTTATGTATGTTTATTATTCTCCATCTTTATCGTTAGATACAGCGAATATTACAATATTTCATCTTCGTCTTCCTATAGAATAGGCGTACTTCTGCAGTGGTTATCATTACCCAGGTTTGAACGAAACCATAGCAGTAGTAGTTATCTAATAGCAACAGAACAGTAATACTCAGTAACAAATTTTGGTGGATTTAAATGGTTATTTAAGGTGGCGGTTATGGTGTTCACAAAGAAAAAGGAAGAAGAGAGAGAGAAGAGAGAGATGGATGGTTTAAGGTGATTGTTGATGGTGAAATCTTGGTGGTTAATGTAGGTTTACATGATGGAGAGGGTGGAGTTAAATGAGAGTCCAGTAGTCCAACAACTAGTGATGGTGGTGGCGGTTTAATGATCCATAAAGAAGAAGAAACAAAGTGATCAAAGTAATTCTTTTTGTGGATTGCAATCGATAAAGTCAAGTGGGTTTTAATGGGGTTGTTGTAACATCCCGCATTTTTCCGTTAAATTATTTTAACGCCCGTCTTTTTCTTTTTAAATAATACCCTTCATATCTAGATTCGTATCCTTTGTTAAGTAACATTTTAAATATTCTCGTTATCGGATTTTTAATATCTCCCGTACTTCCGTGTAATTTAAAATAATTCGTTTGGTCAATTCACGCACCCGCAACCGAACGCGAGGGACTAGTTTCGCCATTGGAGCAAAGATGTGACTAGCTTGACTAGTCAACACCCACCTCCCCATTTTCCTTTTCATTTTCATTTCCATTTTCTTTCTATACTTTCCAATTTTCTCTCAAACACCACTACAAAGAAACATCATCTAAATTCGGATTTGGAAGCTTCAACCAAAACAAAATACATATTTGGAATCCTCTCTTCATCCTCTTCAATTTGATACCAACTTCATCTAATTTGGGTAACTTTCTAAAATCACTAATTTTATGTGTTCTTGAGATTTTTGAGTTATAAAGTTGTTAATTAGTGTCTATGGCTCATTGTAATGTCGTGTATGTAATTTGTATGCTCGATTCGTTGTTTTTGGTGTAACTAGTTCAATATGAAAATTACTTGCTAAATCCTTGATTTTGGATGATCAAATGTTGTTAGATTGTTAAAGTGCATGTTTTAAAAGTGTTACTAGTATCATTAGCTTCGTTTTGATGTATAGGTTGATTAAGGAAACTCCAAGAACATGATTAGTGATTTTGTGAACTTGGATTAGGGTTTGATAAGCTTTAGATGAACTTTTGATGCACCAAATGCTATGAAATATTGTAGATAAGAATTTTGTTGCAATGTGTGTATGATTACCTTCGAAACGGCATATCATACATGTAAATTGGTTGCCCGAATCATAAAATGCGTTTTAGAACTTGAAACTTTGATTATGAACGTTTAATGCGGTTTTTGGTTGTTGTTAGTGATGAATTGCTTGATGAAATGTGCTTAGTTGTTTTCCTTGTCAAATTACCTTTCTAATGATATAGGTTATGCGTTTTAAGTGTTTTCGGTGCATGAAATGTGTTATATTGTATTTTGGTTCGTGACTTGGACCATTTTTCTGCAAACTGCATGATTCCCAGGTATTGCGCGCCGCGCATTTACCCGCGCGCCGCGCAGAATCAGAGATCCCAGATGTTTGCCTTCTTGGTTGAGTTCTGACCAGAAATTGCACTTGGGTGCGCGCCGCGCAACCCAGTGCGCGCCGCGCAAAAGCCCCAGGCCACTCTCTTTTGTTTTTAAATGTCACAAAAATGTTTCCGCTTAACTAAAACTCCGTTTAACATGAAACTTGACTATTAGGCTCTTATATGACTTCTCGTCTTGGGAAAATTGTCGGATACCCGACCCGACCCCGTTGACTTTGACTTTGACCAAGTTTGACTTTTAGTCAAACTTAACCAAACGATTATACAATCGTTCTAACATACTTAACTACTTGTATCGTGCATGAAACTTGACAAATTGATTCACATGCTATATTAATCGAGTCGTAACGAGCCATAGGACTATTTGAACATCTTTGACCGTTTGTGTTTACCGTTATTGATACAACCTATATGTTTAGGTCAAGACTAGCTTGTCTTTGCACGCGTCTACTTGTTGAAGTACTTTATTAACTCTTGCACTCAAGGTGAGATCATAGTCCCACTTTTTACTCTTTTGAACTTACTTTTGGGATGAGAAAACATAAACGATTCTTTTGAACTAAGTGAACACAAGAACGGGAAAACAAACATTCTACATACGAGTTTAGAACAAAAATCCTCAATCCGATTATCATTAGTTACATCAGATGGTGTAAGCGAGAACTTATGTTATATGGCCATATGGGTTTGACAACCCTCATCTTTGACGGTTCGCTACCGTCTACGGATGAAATATATTTTCGGGAAACAGTGTTGTTCTAGCACTAATTGATGGGGTATTCAACGGACGGAATGTTAAGTTTTGATAATTGGGTGCTCGTGAATATTAACTTTTAGAATGTATTACTATTATTTCAACTTTTCAAACCTTGTGGTTCGACTTACTTACTTTTACTCACTTACTTACTTAAACCTATGATTTCACCAACGTTTTTGTTGACAGATTTCTATGTTTTTCTCAGGTCTTGCACGATATGTGATACATGCTTCCGCTCACTATTTGATACTTGTATTGGATGTCGAGTATACATGCATTTCATGGAGCGTCTTTTGACTTCACTTTAAACCGTGTCGCCTAGATTTCATTTGTACTTATAACCTTGTAACTTAACTTTTGGTTGAACAATTCTTGTAAACTTTGGAAACAATCTTTATTTTGAAATGAAGGCGACATATTTTGGTCAAACATTGTCATAAAGACTTATGACCATGCAATGGGACCCACGTAGACGACGCCGTCACTTGACGATTTGTCGGGGTCGCTACAAGTGGTATCAGAGCCTTGGTTGTAGGGATTTAGAGTTCATTTGTGTCCACCCCGAGTCATAGGGTACATAGGTGAATCTAGACTACAACCGGCATATAGACTGAAGTAGGAATTATTTGACTAATTGTGCATTTATACTCGAACTCTTCTATCATATCTAACTCGTATTCGATCTTGATCTTACGTTGATAAATTTTGTTGATGCGCCACCTTGACTTTATGAAGTAATGTTAAATGCACATGAGAATCAGGGTAATATAATTTCCGGGATTATATTACGGTGATTCACATGGACGTTCCGACATTATGACATAGAGAATTTAAGGCGAGTCAAGGAAAATTTTCTCTCTATCCTTATTCCATGCCACGGTTAGTATTGTTGAAAATACTAACCAACGATATTCTTGTCTCATGAAGGAACAATGGCTCACCAAGGTCAACACAACACTCCTCTCGAAACTCTAGAACAAGCTCTTCAACGAATGATAACCACCGCCGTGGGTACGGCCGTGGCCAATCACTTTTCTAACAACAACAATCATGGAGCCGGTAATTCAATCGAAGGTTGCTCCTACAAGAACTTCATGAAGTACAATCCTCCCACTTTCGATGGAACCGGGGGACCGGTTACTCTCACCCGATGGTTTGAACAAACAGAATCCGTTTTTAGCATAAGCGGTTGTCAGGACCAAGCTAAGGTCAAGTTTTCCACCCTCACTCTTACCGGTATCGCTCTCTCATGGTGGAACACGTATGTACAATCAGTGGGTATCGATGAAGCCCTTACACTCTCTTGGACCGAATTAAGAGAAAGAATGATCACCGAATACTTCCCGCGCGATGAGACTCGAAGGCTCGAGCAAGGGCTAAGGAATTTAAGAACGGTCGGGAATGACCTCGGAGCTTATAATCAACGGTTTACCGAACTAGTCTCAATGTGTCCAAATCTCATGACTCCCGAATCCCTAAGAGTCGAACTTTACATGGATGGCCTCCCTAAGAGCATTCAACACGGGGTAATGGCATCCCAACCCACTAACCTACAAGAGGCTTTAACAAAGGCCCACCAAACTTTAGAAACGGTGAATGAAATGGAAGCACCGGTACGAATGGTCGAGAACCACCCGGGTAACAACAAAAGAAAATGGGAAGCCTCGCAACCAAGCAACCACAACAATAACAACATCTCCAAGAAGCCTTTCACCCCCGGCGGCAAGAAGGGGTATGCCGGAACCCTACCTCACTGTAACAAGTGTCGCAAATATCATTTTGGTGAATGTGGCAAACCATTTTGCGTCAAGTGTCAAAGAAGTGGCCATGTGGCCCATGTCTGTAAGGGTACCGTTACCGTCGCTCGAAGGGTGCCCAACGCACACAGGACGGGTGCATGCTTTGAGTGTGGCCAACTGGGTCATTTTAGGAATGTGTGCCCAAAGAAGAAATCAACCCCAACGCACGCCATTGAACTTTCAACATCGACACCTAGGATGCCCGAGACGACGATGGACTAGTCACGGGTACGTTTCTTCACAACAAACCGTATACTTCATACTTGTTCGATTCGATTACCGCTAGATGTTTTACAACCAAGACTTTGACTTGTACTCATTACCTTCCATCTTTTCCCCTAGATACTATTTAGGCGATTTAAGCGACCAACGGAAAAATATTGTGTGCCTATAAATATTATCGGAGGATATACGTTAAGAAATTGAACTCGACACCAATAGAACTAAGGAACTCAAAACCTATTCATTAAGGAGAAATTGTTGCCCTACATTTATGTATAGATTATTGTGAACTAAGAAATTTTCGGTTGGAAACCGATACCCTCTCCCTCGCATCCATGACCTCATGATTATTTGCACGAATCCCGTATGTTCCAAATCGACCTCCGTTCCGGTTATCATCAATTGGGGGTTAAGTGAGACGATGTCTCCTAAGCCACTTTCCGAACTCGCAACGTTAGTTGTAAATCTCTCTTAGTACCGTTTGATTTATTTAGGGCTCGCCCGTATCCATAAACCTCTTGAACCGCGTATGCAAATTCATATAGACTAATCTGTTATCGTATTTATAGATGACATCTTAACTTATTCAAGTAAAGAAGGAAAACGAACAACATCACCATCTTAAGCTCGAACTTTTGAGAAAAGAGCAACTCTATACCAAAGTCTCTGAGTGAGAATTTCTGTTGAACGAAGTCCAATTTTCTAGACCATGATGTTTATGGTCAGGTCGTTACAATCAATCTCGAAATCAAGCCACATGTAATCAGGAAACTCTCCCAACTCAGACTTGTATTCGTAAAAATCTTAGATCTCACCGGTTGTTACCGAAGATTCATTTCTGACTTTTCTTGTGTTACACAACTTTAAACCTCTTCATGTCTGAGCCTTGAACGTGATTCTTCACACCAACCTTCCTAGCTAAATTCGTATAGCACTAGATGGAACTCAAACATGGAAATATTTCTACTTGAACGCCGAAAGGCATACTCTCTCGACTCAAAATCAACGTAACTAAAATTCGTTATTTTGCGCGAAGAATTCGAATACTAAATTGTGGATCCGATCAACTTTCTCGTCATCACGTACCACACTACATACCTATGTTATTTCACCGTTACCGTCTGATATTACTGGAATTTAAGATAACACACAATCCAACGATACTTCACTCTTCTTTGACTTAACGCCCTTGCGTTGCTGATAATCGTCCAACCATTATTCAACCCCGAACTATACAATTACGTGTACTATCTCGTTTCTCTTTCAGACTTCATTTTTTTTTTTGACAACTAGAGGCACGTTATGGCAACCTCGAGATGTAAGCTCATCCTATTCTAAGTCCTCGTTTCACTCCTATCTTTATCGCTCGCACTTCCGTTTAAGGGAACTCCTTGTAACATTTCTCCATGGATAGAGAAATTCCTCATATTACCTTAGTATTCGCCACGAGGGTGAATAGTCCTAACGAACATTTTTTTTTTCGAACCCTAACTGACTTGTTCAAACATATCTTAAGAGATCCTATTCTAACACGGTGTACCATTGCCAATTACCTAGGATCAAAATACTCGTATCGCTTCTAGTTTTGCAAGAAACCTTGGAAACCCACTTAGACATGTGTACCGCGTATCTTCCACAACCCGACGAACCGAACAAACGAACGATTTACGTCTTGGAAAGACATGTCACAAACTCGTATTGTCACCTTTAGTAGATCACTCTTACAACAGTAGTTACCACTCGTGTGTTCACGCGGACTTTCCGAAACCCTATATGACCGCTAATGTCATACCCCTGTTCATTTAACCAAAGCATCAACCACCGAAATCTGAACTCCATCAAGAAACAACAATTGAAATCATTCAAATCCGAGGAGGGCTCGAGACGATCCGTAGTCGCCAAAAGAGTTATACCAAACTTAGATGAAAACCTCACAAATCCCAGTGTGTAACCGCGTAATATTGAGAAACCGCACCTTGGAAAGGTGTAATCCATTTTGGGAAATCGAGAAAGGCTATAGCCGCAATATTGATCCTTTTGAAACCTTGGGGTGTATTGGAACCGCTTCCTACCGTTTAGAACTTCCGACTCAATTAAGTTTCCGTTTACCTTACATTTCGTGTAACAAACATAGAAACGTGTCCTGCGGAACAGGAACGTGCAATTCTTCTAAATGCACCAACTATTGAAGACAAACTTCTCTTCATAGGAAAACCAGTTGAAACCGGGGATCGTAAAAATCCAAATTCATGAGAACACTCAAGGACGTACCTTCACTTATTCATAGCATTGACATCTCCGGTCTCGAGTGAGAGGTATCGATTATTATTTCCAACTAAATTTCGGGACGAAATTTCTTTTGAGGTGTGGATAATGTAACATCCCGCATTTTTCCGTTAAATTATTTTAACGCCCGTCTTTTTCTTTTTAAATAATACCCTTCATATCTAGATTCGTATCCTTTGTTAAGTAACATTTTAAATATTCTCGTTATCGGATTTTTAATATCTCCCGTACTTCCGTGTAATTTAAAATAATTCGTTTGGTCAATTCACGCACCCGCTACCGAACGCGAGGGACTAGTTTCGCCATTGGAGCAAAGATGTGACTAGCTTGACTAGTCAACACCCACCTCCCCATTTTCCTTTTCATTTTCATTTCCATTTTCTTTCTATACTTTCCAATTTTCTCTCAAACACCACTACAAAGAATCATCATCTAAATTCGGATTTGGAAGCTTCAACCAAAACAAAATACATATTTGGAATCCTCTCTTCATCCTCTTCAATTTGATACCAACTTCATCTCATTTGGGTAACTTTCTAAAATCACTAATTTTATGTGTTCTTGAGATTTTTGAGTTATAAAGTTGTTAATTAGTGTCTATGGCTCATTGTGATGTCGTGTATGTAATTTGTATGCTCGATTCGTTGTTTTTGGTGTAACTAGTTCAATATGAAAATTACTTGCTAAATCCTTGATTTTGGATGATCAAATGTTGTTAGATTGTTAAAGTGCATGTTTTAAAAGTGTTACTAGTATCATTAGCTTCGTTTTGATGTATAGGTTGATTAAGGAAACTCCAAGAACATGATTAATGATTTTGTGAACTTGGATTAGGGTTTGATAAGCTTTAGATGAACTTTTGATGCACCAAATGCTATGAAATATTGTAGATAAGAATTTTGTTGCAATGTGTGTATGATTACCTTCGAAACGGCATATCATACATGTAAATTGGTTGCCCGAATCATAAAATGCGTTTTAGAACTTGAAACTTTGATTATGAACGTTTAATGCGGTTTTTGGTTGTTGTTAGTGATGAATTGCTTGATGAAATGTGCTTAGTTGTTTTCCTTGTCAAATTACCTTTCTAATGATATAGGTTATGCGTTTTAAGTGTTTTCGGTGCATGAAATGTGTTATATTGTATTTTGGTTCGTGACTTGGACCATTTTTCTGCAAACTGCATGATTCCCAGGTATTGCGCGCCGCGCATTTACCCGCGCGCCGCGCAGAATCAGAGATCCCAGATGTTTGCCTTCTTGGTTGAGTTCTGACCAGAAATTGCACTTGGGTGCGCGCCGCGCAACCCAGTGCGCGCCGCGCAAAAGCCCCAGGCCACTCTCTTTTGTTTTTAAATGTCACAAAAATGTTTCCGCTTAACTAAAACTCCGTTTAACATGAAACTTGACTATTAGGCTCTTATATGACTTCTCGTCTTGGGAAAATTGTCGGATACCCGACCCGACCCCGTTGACTTTGACTTTGACCAAGTTTGACTTTTAGTCAAACTTAACCAAACGATTATACAATCGTTCTAACATACTTAACTACTTGTATCGTGCATGAAACTTGACAAATTGATTCACATGCTATATTAATCGAGTCGTAACGAGCCATAGGACTAATTGAACATCTTTGACCGTTTGTGTTTACCGTTATTGATACAACCTATATGTTTAGGTCAAGACTAGCTTGTCTTTGCACGCGTCTACTTGTTGAAGTACTTTATTAACTCTTGCACTCAAGGTGAGATCATAGTTCCACTTTTTACTCTTTTGAACTTACTTTTGGGATGAGAAAACATAAACGATTCTTTTGAACTAAGTGAACACAAGAACGGGAAAACAAACATTCTACATACGAGTTTAGAACAAAAATCCTCAATCCGATTATCATTAGTTACATCAGATGGTGTAAGCGAGAACTTATGTTATATGGCCATATGGGTTTGACAACCCTCATCCACTTTAGCTCTATCCACTTCAATTCCTTCTTTTAAAATTTTATATCCAAGAACGATGTCTTCTTTAACCATGAAATGGCATTTATCCCAATTAAGAACTAGATTTGATTGTTCGCATCTAATAAGCATTCATTCCAGATTAACTAGACATGATTCAAATGTATCACCAAAGACTGAAAAGTCATCCATGAAAACTTCCATGCATTCTTCTATCATGTCGTGAAAAATTGCCATCATACACCTTTGAAAGGTTGCAGAGGCGTTGCAAAGTCCAAATGGCATGCGTTTGTAAGCAAAAGTACCATAAGGGCACGTGAATGTGGTTTTCTCTTGATCTTCGGGTGCTATTGGAATTTGAAAATATCCGAAAAATCCATCTAGAAAACAATAGTAACTATTTCCGGCTAATCTTTCCAACATTTGATCAATGAAAGGTAAGGGAAAGTGATCTTTTCTGGTGGCGTCATTTAATTTTCTATAATCAATACACACACGCCATCCTGTTACAGTTCTAGTAGGAATAAGCTCATTTTTCTCATTTGTAATGACAGTCATGCCACCCTTCTTAGGCACGCATTGAACTGGGCTTACCCATGGACTATCAGAAATTGGATATATTAAACCTGCATATAGCAGTTTAATAATCTCTTTCTTAACTACATCTTGCATATTAGGATTTAGTCTTCGTTGGCGTTGCACATACGTTTTATGACCTTCTTCCATAAGGATTTTATGTGTGCAATACGAAGGACTTATTCCTTTAATATCATGAATCTTCCATGCAATGGCTGGTTTATGAGCTTTCAACACAGAAATGAGTTGTGATTTCTCATTTTCAGTAAGAGAAGACGATATTATTACAGGTAATTCAGATTCACCATGTAAATAAGCGTATTCCAAATGGTTTAGAAGTGGCTTTAACTCTAATTTCGGAGGTTCTTCTATCGATGATTTGTATCGATATCTGTCTTCTTCTTTTAGCATTTGAATTTCTTCTGTTGTTGGTTCATATCCATTAGCTATTAGTGTAGCTAACATTTCAGCTTCATTAATTAGTTCATTACCTTCTCCTAAAGAGCATTCTCCTGTTCCTTCTAATTCTGGAAATTCTTCTAATAATTCTGCATGTGAATCTATAGCTTGAATATAATAACATGTATCATCTGCAGATTGTGGTTGTTTCATTGCTCTATCAACTGAAAAGGTAACACTCTCGTCCTCTATACTTAGGGTCAATTTCTTACCGAACACGTCTATCATTGCTTTAGCCGTGTTTAAGAATGGTCTTCCTAATATGAGAGGAACTTGAGAATCTTCTTCCATGTTCAGAACAACAAAATCTACTGGAAATACTAAAGTACCAACTTTAACTAGCATGTTCTCCATTATCCCTCTAGGATATTTTATTGATCGATCGGCTAGTTGTATACTTATTCTAGTTGGATTCAATTCTCCAAGGTCTAGTTTAGCGTATAGTGAATACGGCATTAAATTTATACTAGCACCTAAGTCTGCCAATACTTCTATTGAACTAAGACTACCCAGAAAACATGGAATTGTGAAACTTCCTGGATCAGATAATTTTTCTGGTATCTTATTCAACAGCACTGCTGAACAATTAGCGTTTATAGTAACAGCCGAGAGTTCTTCCATTTTCTTTCTATTCGAGATTAGATCTTTCAAGAATTTAGCATATCTAGGCATTCCTGAAATTACATCAATGAAAGGAAGATTTACATTTATCTGTTTAAACATATCCAAGAATTTGGATTGCTCGGCTTCAAGTTTCTCTTTCTTCATTTTACTCGGGTAAGGAAGTGGTGGTTGGTATGGTTTAACATAAGGTTTAGCCTTAACTGTGTTATCTTCATTAACCTTCTCAACTACCGATTCTTTTTCCTTATCTTGATCAGGTTGTGGTTCTTGTGGAGTAGGAATAGCTTCATCAGAAATTACAGGTATTTCAGGTGGTTTAAGTGTTGTACCACTTCTTGTGGTAATGGCTTTAGCTGTTTCATTCCGGGGGTTAGCATTTGTATCACTAGGTAGACTTCCCGGTTTTCTTTCACCTATTAACCTTGCTAGGTTACTTACTTCTTGTTCCAGATTTTGAATAGAAGCTTGTTGATTTCTAAATGCTTGAGCATTTTGTTCATTGGTTTGTTTTTGAGATGTGAAAAACTGCGTTTGAGTTTCAACTAGCTTCGTCATCATATCTTCTAAATTCGGATTTTTATCACCGGTTTGTTGTGGTGGTTTGTTTTGAAAATTAGGTCTTTGCTGGTTGTAAGTATTGTTAGATACTTGTTGATTGCTAGGACCTTGTTGGTTGTTGTATGGAACATTTCTGTTATAGTTCTGGTTTTGATTGTAAATCGGTCTTGGCGGTTGATAATTATTCTGATAATTATTTCCAGGCCTTTGGTTTAGATATGAAACATTCTCTCTTTGTTCCATTGTTAATTCAATACTGAGACAATCTTTTGTCAAATGTGGTCCTCCACACTGCTCACAACTAATTCGTATTGAGTGAATATCCTTAGTCATCTTTTCCATTCGTCTCTCCACAGCATCTATCTTTGCGGAAATGGAATCTAAGTCATGGCTAGAATCGGCTCTAGCTGCTTTAGATGATCTAACAATATCTTTTTCTTGGTGCCACTCATGTGAGTGGGAAACAGTGTTATCAATAATTTTGTAAGCATCAGTTTCGGTTTTCTTCATAATGGAACCACCAGCTGCTATATATATGTTTTTTCTTGTAGTGATGTCGCATCCTTGGTAGAATATTTGTACTATTTGACAGGTATCTAAACCATGTTGCGGACATCCTCTCAATAACTTTCCAAATCTTGTCCAAGCCTCATATAGAGTTTCATTTGGCTTCTGTGTGAATGTAACACTTTCTCCTTGAAGTCTTACAGCTTTAGATGCAGGAAAGAATTGTTTAAGAAATTTTTCAACTAAAACGTCCCATGTATCAATCGCCCCTTCAGGTAACGATTCCAACCAATCTTTGGCTTCTCCCTTTAAAGTCCAGGGAAATAACATGAGATATATCTGTTCATCCTCTACTTCTCGGATTTTAAATAGTGTCCAGATCCTATTAAAGTTACGTAGATGTTCATTTGGATCTTCCTTCGGCGCACCACTAAATTGGCATTGATTAGTCACCATGTGTAGAATTTGTCCTTTGATTTCATAATCTGGCGCATTAATGTCTGGATGAGTAATTGCGTGACCTTGGCCAGTGCGTTTAGCTCTCATTCGGTCTTCCATACTTAAAGGTTCCAGATTCTCCATAATTGAATTTGTTGAATCCGAATCACTAGAGGATTCTGATTTAATGGTTTGTTCCTCAACAATCTCTGTTTGAATGATTGGTGGTTCCGGAGGAAAGTTTAGTGGTTCAGGATCTACGAATCGTCCCTGAATATTCTCCGGATTCTCAATTGTGAGGTCGGGTTCAAAAAATGGATTATCAATGGCGACAATATTAGTTAGATGTCTTGATCTAGTTACAGGTGGTGAACGTACAAAAGGTGATGAACGTCTTGCTCGGTGCATTCACTGAATATCCTATTAGTTTTTAAAAGGAAAGAAAAATTATAATAAGTTATCCAATCAATAGACTTTTCTGATTTTGCCCACGTTTCGAATAGCCAAAAGATGCAGCAGAGGGGCAGGATTCGTTTGGTCTCAATATAATTGAGGACTGTTTGGCTCCAATAACCCGGTCCACGTACAAATCCAACTATTACTACGAACCAGAAAATTTTGATGTCTATCAATTTAACTACTTAAAATAAATTTTCGTAATTTTAAGAAATTTAGATAAGAAGTAGAATAAAAATCTATGTCCTAAAAACTAGAATGACGAGAAATAAGAAAGAAAAAGAGCGTGTCGGAAAGAGATCGAAAAATAAAAATAAGAAAGAAAAAGAGTGACTTATAGAACTTAAAAACACTAGACTAACCCAACCTTATTACTATCACTAACTTAAAATTATAATCGCAAATTGAGATTACTAATTGGAATGATAATTGATACATAGGTAAAAGGTGTCTAAAAATATTAAAGCTTACAAGAAAAACTATATCCCAAATGGCAATAACTTAAAAAGAAACTAAAACTTAAAAAGGCGTCGCAAAATTCTAAAGTACCTAAATTTTAGTCTAAAAAAAAAAGTACTTAATGGATTTTACGGCAAAGCCTAAAAATCTAGAACTAAAAAAAAATAACTATGGCAAAAACTAAGTTTAAAACTAAAAACTAGCGAAAAATACAAATATTACGCTAAAACAATTAAAAAGGGACAAAATATAAAAATATACAAAAAGTTGTAAAAATTACAATTTTTATAAAAATATTATTTTTATATTATTTATTTTATAAAACTATTAATTTTTATATATAATAAAACTAATTATAATTAATTAAAACTAAATTATATTAATAATAAACTAATTAGGGTTTAAATAATAATAATAATTACTTACACCGTATTAAATGCAGATTAGGATTTTGGTCTGGCCTGTCAGGACGGCTCCGCGAGTTGCGGTGCCCGAAGCAGCAAACTCCGCGAGTCGCGGGGTTCCAAAATTCAAATGACAGGTTGTTTAAAATTCGACGCGTTTTTTTTTTATATTCTATTTTATATTTTATGTTTAAATCAAAATATTTATATAATAAAAACTTATATTTAAAAACTAAAATAAAAATAGAACTACTTTATAATTTTAAAAATATCTTAAAAATAGATTTATATATATATTAATTTTTTTCGGTTTTTTTTATGTTCTAAATAAACACAAAATATTTAAATAAAACTTATATTTTTATAAAATAAAAATAAAGAAACTTTATAAAACTTAAATATTTAACAAACTCTTAAAAATATTTATATTTTTGTTTTCATTTTATATTTTCGAATAATTAAAAACGTATTTTTTACAAAAATGTATTTTTATAAAAGTAAACTAAAAATAAAAAACTTTTTTTTTATATTAGCATTGCGCTTCCGGCTTTTAAGCGAATCCCCGGCAGCGGCGCCAAAAATACTTGATAGTTAAAGCTAAGGGGTATAAAATATACTATTAAATTTTACAAGAAAATACTATTAAATACGATACAATTTTACACAAGATATTTATTTATTTATTGAATGGATATACTTAAACCTTGCTACAACACTTATAGGCAGTGTACCTAATCGTACAGTAGTGTAGTTTTTAGTAAGCTCGGTTCGTTCAACAGGGAATCTTTTCACAAAGCTTAACGCTATATTAGTTTAAATTTATAAAAATACAAATATATATAAGTAATATTATTATTATAAAGGGGGGTTTTTTACCGTTTAATGACCGGTTTGTCGATTTTAAAACTTTAGTCGCAGTTAAAACCAAATGTAAAATATTAAAAGGACTTTAATTTAAAGCGTAAAGTAAATAACGATAATGAAATTGCGAATAATAAAAGTGCGATAAAATAAACTTGCGATAATTAAAAAAGTACGATAATTAAAAGTGCAATTAAATACAATAACAATAAATAAAAATGCGATAATTAGAAGTGCAATTAAATATAAAATAAAGGAAATTAAATATGAAATAAAAGAATTATGCTTATTTAAACTTCCGTAATCATGATGTTTGACGTGTTGATTTTAGTTTTATGCCCATGGGTTATTTGTCCTTTGTCCTGGATTATTTAATATGTCCATACGGATTTGTCCATAATAGTCCATCAGTCATAAATATAAAGAGCGAAAGCATTCGTCAAATTATTCTTATTCCCGAAGTCAAATATTCCAACTAATTGGGGATTCGAATTGTAACAAGGTTTTAATACTTTGTTTAATGAATACACCAGGTTATCGACTGCGTGTAAACCAAGGTTTTACTACTTTGTTAACAATTACACCAATTACCCTTGAATGTAATTCACCCCTGTTTCAACAAGTCTATTAACTATTAATCCAGTTCCGTGTCCGGTAAAATGAATAATTATTGGTATTTATAGATATCCCGCCCACCGTACCCAGTCAAGCGTAAGTGGTTATATATAAATACGTCGAATTATAAGTTTGTATATTAAATTAACAAGGTATTATTTAGTTAATATAAAACCCATTAATAGCCCATAGTCTAATTTCCACAAGTGTCGTTCTTTTATCCAAACCCCAATTATGGTACAAAGCCCAATGACCCAATTTTAGTAATTAGCCCAACATCATGATTACTTCGGATTAAATAAGCATAATAATAACTTAGCTACGAGACATTAAATTAAAAAGGTTGAACATAACTTACAATGATTAAAAATAGCGTAGCATTACACGGACAGAATTTCGACTTACACCCTTACAACATTCGCTAACATACCCTTATTATTAGGATTAAAATTAAAATTAAAATTAAAATATAAATTATAAATATAAATATTACGTTTAGATAGATGGATGGATATATATGTTATATTTTTATGATCAGAATGCGCGAGCTTTATAGGCAGTTTCTAAATTTGGGGCTCCGCGACTCGCGGCCCTTTTCTTCTTCAAACTCCGCGAGTCGCGGAGTTTGTAATTACAGCTCACTCCATTTTGGCTCTTTGTTTACCGTCGAGCGTTGAGAGTTGACTCTGGTCCCGGTTCCGGATTTTCGAACGTCCTTGCGTACAATTTAATATCTTGTACTTTGCGTTTTGAATTTTGTACTCTTGTAATTTCGAGACGTTTCTTATCAATAATTGGAACCTCTTTGATTGTATTTTGTACTTTTGAGCTTTTTGGTCGTTTGCGTCTTCAATTTGTCGAATCTGTCTTTTGTCTTCACCTTTTATTATTTAAACGAATATCACTTTTAAATAGAACAATTGCAACTAAAAGCTTGTCTTTCTTGAGGAATAATGCTATGAAATATATGTTCGTTTTTAGCATTATCAGGCACCTACGCCCATAAAGCATCTCATAAGGTGGCATCCCAATACTAGTGTGGTAACTATTATTGTACGAGAATTCCACCAATGGTAAGTGCTCATTCCAACTACCACCGAAATCAATAACACACGCCCTTAACATATCCTCCAACGTTTGATTCATACACTCGGTTTGACCGCCCGTTTGAAGATGATACGCCATGCTCATTTTCAATTGAGTACCCATATCTTCATGAAACTTATTCCAAAACCGAGATGTGAAACGAGTATCTCGATCCGAAATAATAGATATAGGAACCCCATGTCTCGATATCACATCCTTGATAAATAACTTGGACAAAGTCTCCGATGATATCATTTCCTGAATGGGAAGAAACAAAGCACTCTTCGTCAACCGATCAACTATTACCCAAATCGTATCAAATTAGATTCTCGCCGTCTTTGGTAACTTTGTAATGAAGTCCATGGTAATGTGCTCCCATTTCCACTTCGGGACTTCCAACGGTTATAACTTACCATACAGCTTTTGGTGTTTGGCTTTAACTTGAAAACATGTGACGCATTGTTCAACATACTTAACAATATCACATTTCATGCCCAGCCACCAATACTCCTACTTTAAATCAAGGTACATTTTCGTCGCGCCCGGATGAATGGAATACTTTGACTTATGTGCTTCATCAAGTAGCACCCGTCGGTAATCAATCATGCGGGCCTAAAGTAATGAACTCCGTTTACCCCACGATTCGTTCCTCACGCTTGTTGTGAACATAGGCTTCTATTTGAATCTCACCAAGCTTTACAAGGAAATCGTTAGTAATGATCATGCGTAACGATCCTACTCGTTGATCCTTTACAAATCAAAATCCTTTACCACATCCATCCACCTACGTTGACGATAATTCAAATCTCGTTGATCAAAGAGATGTTTCAAACTCTTATGATCATAATAAATCGTACATTCGACACCATACAAGTAGTGGCGCCAGATTTTCAACGCATGTACCACCGCCGCTAATTCAAGATCATGAGTCGGGTATCTCTTTTCGTGTTCCTTTAATTGTTGAGAGGCGTAAGCGATGACTTTATCCCTTTGCATTAGAACACACCCGAGCCCATTTAAAGAAGCATCACAATAAACTGTCATGTCTTCTACCCCTTCCGGCAGCACTAACACCGGAGCTTAACACAACTTCTCTTTTAACAATTGAAAAGCAATTTCTTGCTCGTCCTCCCAATTAAATCTCGTATTCTTCCTCGTCAACTTCGTCAATGGAGAAGCAATCTTAGAAAAGTCTTGGATAAACCGACGATAATAACCGGCCAATCCGAGAAAACTTCGGATTTCCGTAGGCGTGGTCGGTCGTCCCCAACTCTTCACCGTCTCTATCTTCCCCGGATCTACTTGAATACCATCTTTGTTCACAATGTGGCCAAGGAATTGAACTTCACTTAGCCAAAATTCACATTTGGAGACTTTAGCATACAACTTCTCCTTCCGCAACGTCTTCAACACTTCACGCAAATGGTGTTCATGTTCCTTCATACTCTTAGAATAAAAAAGTATGTCGTCAATGAACACGATTACCGACTTGTCCAACATAGGTTGGCACCCTCAGTTCATTAAATCCATGAACGCCGCCGGTGCATTCGTAAGACCAAAAGGCATAACCACAAACTCATAATGCCCGTAACACATTTGAAAAGCCATTTTCTCTATGTCTTCCTCACGGACCCGCACTTGATGATAGCCAGACCACAATTAGATCTTAGAAAAATACGTCGCACCTTGGAGTTGGTCAAATAAATCGTCAATCTGAGGCAATGGATTACGATTCTTGATCGTCACTTTGTTCAGCTCCCGGTAATCGATGCACATCCGCATACTACCATCTTTCTTTTTCACAAATAAAACCAGAGCACCCCATGGCGAAGCACTCGGTCGAATGAAACCCTTTTCAAACAACTCTTGTGTTTGATTTAACAATTCTTGCATTTCCATCGGCGCTAAATGATAAGGAGTTTTAGCAATGGGAGTAGCTCCCGGAACCAACTCAATGCGAAATTCAACTTGTCTTTCCGCCGGAATACCCGGTAACTCATCCGAAAAAACGTCTTCAAATTCGTTAACCACCGGAATTTCACGAATGGGTGGTGGCTCATCACGAGTATCAACTACATGGGCAAGAAAAGCCATGCCACCACTAACAAGGAAGCGACGTGCTCGTGCATAAGTGCATATCGGCACAAGTCTTCTTCGCCTATCACCATGAATAATTAACTCTCCCCCATTTGAGGTCTTCACACGAATGAATTTATCATGGCATGCAATATCAGTTCTATAACGATCGAGCCAATCCATACCAACAACAATATCAAAATCACCCAAAGTCATCGAAATGAGATTGATCTTAAATGTTTCGGTACCAAACACAACATTACAATCATTACAAACATCAACCCCTAGCACCGTCTTACCATTCGCTATTTCGACTTCTACCGGATGAATTAACTTAGCTAGCGATTTATTTAACTTAGGCACAAATCTTGGAGACACAAACAACAAATTAGCACAACTATCAAATAGTATCCGTGCCGGATTAGAGTTAACCATGAAAGTACCAGAGACAACTTCGTTAGATTGCTTGGCTTCGTCATTCGTCATCAAATAGTTGCGACCTCTAGCTGTACCCGCCGCTTTCTCTAGTCGCTTAACATTATCATTGCGCAAATCGGGACACTCCGGCCTCTTATGCCCTTCTTTTCCGCAATTAAAACAAGTAAGCTTGGTTGTGGATGATGGTTTCGGGCACGCACGAGCCATGTGTCCCCTTTACACACAATTGTAGCAAGCATAAGTAAAATCTCCGGAAGCCCCCTTTTTCACGCTACCAACACTCTCGGAGCCCCTCTTGTGTTTCTTGTTAGAAAAGTTCGAATGACTAATGGGTTCAAACTTATTTTTGCCTAAGGTAATGCCACTCTTTCTCGAGATGAGCGACTCGAAACCATTGACCATATCAAACAACTCATCAAAACTCTATACCACGTTCACACTAATCTTCTCTTGGTAATTGTCATTCAAGATTCGATAGAAGTCTTCCTTCAACATTTTATCATTCCCGACATACTCCGGGCAAAATTGGGTTTTTGACAAGAAAATGAATTTGAGAGTGTTCAAATCCATCGACCCTTGCCTCAAGGAACGCAACTCATCCTTAAGTCTAGTAAGATCGGTCGAAGTTCGGTACTCTTGGAAAAACTCCATCTTAAACTCGTCCAAAGTAAAATCTATACATTGTTCTTCACCATAAACTTGGATTTCCGCATCCCACCACAACTTCGCGTCACCCCTCAACATGCTACAACCATACCTTGTCTTTTTATCAAGAGGGCACTCACAAGTACGAAAAACCCCTTCCATATCGGAGATCCATCGGGCACTCTTAAGTGGATCCCGTTCGACCTCAAAAGTGGGAGGTTAAGTGTCTTTGAAATTCTTATAGAAAAAGTCTCGTCTTCCAACATTGTCCTCTTGAAGGACAACTTTAATTTGCTCCTTTACTACGTTGACTAATTGCTCGTCAATCGTATCTAGAAACATCTTCTTAACATCTTCTAAGAAAGACACATGATGACTTTTCAAAATGGCCTCAACTTTGGCCGTGAATTCGGGGTCCTCGCTCGTGCCTCCATTTTTAGTGTCGTGTCCGTTTCTCATCTTCATTCTATAAAATGAAAGAGATTAAACAACGAAACAAAAGACTTGACACATATATACACGTATACATCGTACCGCCCCATCTTGCTCAATAATCGTCGTACATCGCTTGTTTGACACAATTTGCACCCGTAATAATGGTAGCTAGTCATTACTAGGCGAGCACATCGCATTAACTCACTAGTACAACACCTATCTCACTTGATGATTGCAATTACCACACAAAACAAATAGCGCAAGGTTAGTTCACATAAACCTATGCACTAACCAAACCCGATCCGACCCGAAGACCTACAAGTCCCGCATAAAGCGCATACCCAATAAAGTCTAACTCTAGGCACCTATCTCAAGTCGCCTAAATCCCTAAGACCATACTCTGATACCACTTGAAACAACCCAACCCGTAACCAACACGACAATTTTTTTTTTTTAATTAATAAACCATTAACGCCCAAATTAAACGGTTACATACAACCCATTTAAACAATATCACAAGGTTAATGTTTACAAATGGCACAAAGGCATAGGTTTAAACCAAACAACACTTGAGCATGGTTTGGGGCTAAACTACCCAAAACACTAGGTCGACTTCCAAAAAGCTTCATCAAGCATCCAACAAGGGGAACTAGTGTCCAACAACCCCTTTCCCTTTCTCTGCACCTACATCTATAAAGATAAACAACGAGAGGGGTAAGCTAATGCTTAGTGAGTGCAACAATTATACGATTATATATACAAGCTACTTACTTGCAATCACTTACACATTTACCGCATATATGCTAGCAATACAAATAATCATAATATCACAAGTATAACGCTAAACCTTCGACCACACAAGCTAGCATAGCAAAAGCATATAACTCGAACGATATAATATGCTACATTACGACACACAACCATGGTTAACCAATAATACAAGGGATGGTACTCATATTTCCCATCGTTGTTCATAACAACCGTTAGAGTACTTAACACGTCGTACACTAACCCCACGGGTGGCATCTTAACACATCGATACTTCACCCCGGGCGGTGTCTTAACACGTCGACACTTCACCCATTACAACTCTTGGAGTGGCATCTTAACCCATCGATACTTCATCCCCGAGTGGCGTCTTAACACGTCGACACTTCACTCGCCACGTGAGATGTGGTGTCTTAACACGTCAACACTTCAAAACTCAGGCTACATAAATAAATACATTATATATGCACGCATATAATTATTCCACTCACCTTATCGCCTTTGGTGAACTAGGAATCAAGCTCGCAACCTTCAATGTAATGCACCTATCACATTATGCATTTAATTAACATACAATCTAGTGGAATTAACCACCAACACTTAACCCTTGAGCATTTAATGACCCAAACGCATTAAATGACTCACTTACACCAAACCGCCCATTAATGGCCATGACTCATCATAAATCACTAAAAGCTAGTGATTAGAGTCTACTAACACCAACTAACACAATTTATGGGTATTTCATACCCATCTCATCCAACTAGGTCAACAATCACCCATTTGACCCATTTTAACACTTAGGCTTACAAGTTTTGGTCAGTCTTAACCCATTAACAACCTTTCATCATTTCACAAGTGTATAAGTGACAAACAACACAATTAACACTTACAAATCTCAATTTACATGACCAAACCCTAGATTAACACCATTTGGGTTCCCTTACACCAAATTAACCTAAGTTCACCCATTTAATCCCCAAATGGGTCTTACAAGTCTTAAATAAACAAAACCCTAGCCATAAACAAATTAAAACTCAAAACACGGAGTTAAGACTTACCAACACTATCACAACGTAGCTAGAGATGTAGAGAACAACTTTAAAACTCGGACTTGGGTGGGATTTGGTCTTCTTCTTCTCCAAATGAGCTCTGTCTCACTAGAACCCTAACTCTCTCTCTCTAAATTGAATGTGATGAAATTGAAAGAGTGTTTAATGTGTTAGGATAAGCTTAAATCAACTTTTAAGTCTCCAAAACTGGCCATAAGTGAAAAGACCAATACACCCCCAAAGATGCCATTTAATTTGGGTCAAAAAAAGTAAAACATCGACATTTGTAGCGTTTCGCGACACCAGGTCGCGTTTCGCGACACCAAAACGCGACAAACAATTTCAAAATGCGATAAAGTGGATAGAAGTGGAGTTCTGGAACTGTCGCATCCCAGCCAGATTTGTCGCGAATCGCGACCAACCAAAACGCGATGGAACAACTCCAAACACGACGGAAGGCTTGATCAAACCATTTTCAACATTTTCTACATTTAAACTATACACCATCGTTCGCGGTTAATATTAAACGTTTACAAGGTAAAACACGTACCTTTAGTCTATGTAAAAGGAAAACGGGGTGTTACACCTACCATCGAGAAAGAGCTTCTCGCGGTAGTGTTTGCCTTTGACAAGTTTCGATCTTATCTTTCAAAGAAGATCGTCTACACGGATCACTCCACGTTAAATTATCTTATTCAACAACAAGATGCGAAACATCGTTTGATTTGTTAGGTGATACTTTTGTAGGAGTTTGATATAGAGATAAAAGATAAAAAAGGGGCCGAGAATGTGGCCGCCGACCACTTGTCAAGACTAGACAACCCTGAACTTCAACCATTGGACGAATCTAAAATCTGGAACACATTCTCGGATGAACACTTAATGGGGTTGATCTAGTCGATGAAGTCCCATGGTTTGCCGATTTCGAAAACTACTTGGCCTCAAATGTTTTACAAAAAGGATTTTTGTACCAACAAAAGAAAAACTTTTTCAATGATCTAAGGTAATATTTTTGAGAAGAGCCGGACTTGTTCCGCATTGGGGTGGATCCAGTAATTTGGAGGTGTGTATATGGGCAAGAGAACCTGAGAGATTTTGAAGAGTTGTCATAGTGGACCTACGGGAGGGCATTTTGGTCCGAATCACACCGCGAAAAAGGTGTTAGATTCTGGTTTTTATTGGCCCACGATATTCAAATAATGCACACGAGTTGGTAAAAAGGTGCGATTCTTGCCAAAGGTTCAGATCCATTTCAAAGAGGGAGAAAATACCCCAAACCAGGATCCAAATATGTGAGATATTTGATGTGTAGGGCCTAAACTTCAAGGGCTCATTTTCGAATTCGAACAAGTGTCTCTATATCTTGGTTGCGGTTGATTATGTCTCAAAATGGGCCAAGGCAAAAGCCTTGCCAACCAATAACGATAGACTATTGGTAAAGTTTTTGAAGAGTTTGTTTACTAGGTTTGGAGTTCCAAAGGCGTTGATCTTGAATCAAGGCACGCACTTTGCTAATAGTCTTATGGAGAAAGTATTAGAAAAATATGGTGTTACACATCGTTTCTCCACCCCTTACCACCCTCAAACTAATGGTCAAGTAGAGAATACAAATCGTACGTTGAAAAGGATTTTGGAAAAGACGGTTAACATTAACCCTAAGGTTTGGTCAACTAAACTTGATGATGCCTTATGGTCATTTAGAACCGCATATACGACACCAATAGGCGCCACACCATTTCGTCTAGTTTATGGGAAAGCATGTCACCTCCCGGTGGGGTTGAGCATAGGGCGTTTTGGGCATTGAACAAAGTGAACCTAGACCTAGACAAGGCAAAGGAAAAACAGGTCATGCAAATACATGAATTGGAGGAACTTAGGTTAGAGGCATACGATAACTCTTTGACATACAAAGAGAAGACTAAACGATGACATGATGCTCGACTTAAGGGACCTAAGGAATTCCACCCAAATGACAAGGTTCTAGTGTTCAATTCACGTTTTAAGTTCTCAACTGGTAAGTTAAATTCTAGATGGTCTTACATAGTCAAAAGAGCTTATCCAATGGGATATGTTGAATTGTATGGAGATAACGATACTTTTAAAGTGAATGGGCACTGATTGCGACCTTACTTTGATGAAATCAATGCTTTCGAGCTTGATGACATCAAGCTATACCCAAAGTGATACCCTTGTGCTTAAATGGGTCATGTGATAGACCCTAGACTAAAAATAATCACACGTGTTTATATTTGTTCATGGTAGTTTGCATTTCATGTAAAATTGTTTGCTTTTGCATTTTTGTTAGCTTGCATTGGCATGTAGTTGCATTTCATACATTTGGGAAATCTGAAAAGACTAAAAACAATTTGTGATTTGGGTAGGAATGTGCTTACTTGAGTTAAAATGCTGAAAACACTGATTTTTGCCCAGGAACGACGTTCGTGAATAGTGGAACGACATTCTGGGGTGTAAATTTGGTCAGTGACACTTTCTAAGCCATTTGAGGAATGATGTTCTGGATTGTGGAAATCCGTTCCTATTTCCTGGTAAACTGGAACGACGTTCCAGCATATGGAACGACGTTTCAGGCCCTGTTTTGAATGTGTTTTGGGGGTTCATTTGAATCACTTTTTCACACTCATTTAATTCTCTTACTTCTGACTTACACACTTAAAAACCTGATTTCTTAACTCAAATTATTAAGTCTTCTTCAAGGATCTTGCTAATTTGTCAACATCAAACTTGTTTCAAGTATGATCTTGCACTTATTTTTGTAATCTTCATGTTTTTTACTTTGTGTGTCATGCTTGTCAATTATGCTAGATCTAAGTTAATTACGATGATATTATTCTTGATTCTTGGTTGCAATGTTGTTGATTTACATGGTTGCCATGCTTAATTCCACAATTTGAACTTTGTGATTTATAGGGTTTATAAAAATTGGGACTTTTTAAGTTTGGTTGTTTAAGATGAAATTAAGTGTTGTCTAAGGTTGTTTGCTAGTTAACCAACATGCTATTACCATGTACCCTAGAACTTAGTGTTTCTTTTGTTATAGAATTGCGATTAGGGTTATTGACTTTAGGGTTTGATCGGCTTTGACTTTTTGACATTGAAATTGTAATTTGAAGCATTAAACACTTTGGCTTGTGATTTTAATATGTGCTTTCGGTATTCTTGCAAGGTTATTTAGGTTTCCTAGAATTGCACTTCTCTAGTTTGACCGAGTTGACCATTGTACCATCGTTGCATATTGATCATTTTAGCCTAAACATTACAATTGTGAAGCTTGTGTTAATGGATTTTATGTAGGGGGCGTATCGCCCCATTGATGTTTGAATGCAAGAAGTTGGATGTTTGCTAATGTTATGAAGTTGTGGAAGCGTTTGTTATTTGTTGCATATGTGTTTTAGGTGATTTGCAAAGGGAAAGGAAAGGAGCAAGCATCCGGTATTGATGAATGGTTACAAGAGGTTCTACACGATGAGACTCTTAAGTCTCGAATGCTTAATAGAATTCAAATGCTGGTGTGCCCGGCCAAGTACATTGATTGGGCTCCATTAGAACTAGCAAGAATGGTTAGTAAGATTTGGAATGTGTTCAAAGTTGAGTACTTTCGTCAAAGCATGTACCCATGGGGACCTTTGCTTGAAATCCGTGAGGATGTCTACCACTTGTAAACTCGAGAATTTCTAACACCTTTAAGGGTAAACTTCAAAGTCCGTACTCCGTAGCTAGAAGATTACCTCGCATTTAGGTTAGGGGAGGAATGGCGATTATGTATGGCACAATTCATGGCGAGTCTAGATCTCTACAAGGATACCTCACCCAATGTCACTTTCATGTACTTGGCCACATGTGAAACATTTAATCCAAATGAGTTTGCCCCAAAAAGAGTTTTGCATAAGATTAGTGATACCGAGTTCACAACATCCAACCGAGTGCCTCACGCACTTTCTAGTCCTAAGCTTAGATGTATTCAAGGGTTCTTTGCGAATACGGTTTTCCACCACATGGAGGATAAGGATAAAATGACATTGTTCGATATTTGGTTAGTTCATAGGGTTCAAAAGCGAAAGCATGTTCACGTTCCTAACCTCATTTCAAGCTACCTCTTTGATGCAATTGGAGATAAATCGAAGCTCCCAAGTATTGGTGGTCACTATGTAACTTGACTTGCCAAGTTCTTAAAGGTTGACTAAGATAGGTTTGAGAAGCTTCTGATGACCTGGTTCGGTGTCAAGGAGTACAAAGAAGGGTAAATCCTAAAGGAAACTTCACGCAACTCAATCACACGTTGTGAAGGTGAAGGAACCTTAGCACGTCAAGGTTAAGTGGTAACGAATATTCACCGTGATTTATGAAACAATTTTATGATTTGGCTTGTATCTCATAATCATTGATTTGGTGCAAGGTAGTACACTTGTATTGCTACTCTCGCACAATATCACATTATGATTGTAATAACTTTGTGATTGCTTGTGGATTGGTTTATGGCATCTTTTGCTTGTTTGTCGATCTTAGTGGAAGGATACACTTTTTGATGATTGATCCAAGTCTGGCATTAAATTCAGGCGTCAAGCTCATCGACTTGCATTCTTTGGTGACTAAATTTATCCGAATGGTGACAACAAAGATCATTTGATCTATTCCGGTTTTTATTTCTCTTCTCTCTTCTATTCTATTTCAAAATGCCCCTCATTTTTACTAATTTCATCGTTCAATGCAATGAGGAAATTGCATCAAACTAAATGTAGGGGGAGAGTTAAAATCTCGGGTCATTTTGAAATTTTTGGGTTAAACTTGTCACATACACTTCAAAGATAACACTTGCAATGTTGACAAAAATTTTGGAACAAGTTTTATCATTACATTAACATAAATCATAAACACCTAAATGGTTGAAGCTTGTAAATTTGTGGAAAAGTAAAGTCTTTTCCTTGCATTTCAAACCTAAGGAAGTAAAGTCTTCCTTTTGTACTTGCAATTCTCAAGTGGGAGTAAAGTCTCACACTTCCAAATGATTTTTGTGTTTAAAATGATCAAATCAAATGAAAAATCAAAGTTTGGCATGAAAGTTAAAATCTTTCATCTGTGTTCCAAAAACCAAGTGTTTAAAGCTCTATGATTTAACACTTCCGAATGACTCAAGTCCATCCATTTTTAGGGAGTCAAGTCTCCCAAGTGCTGTTTTACTTGGTGTGGGATACTTCCTAATCCACACCATTTCATATTAACATTGGATGTCTCATCATTTCATGATGTTTCAAATGATGTATCATATCATGGGAAGAGGAGCCACCGAGCTTCAAAATGTGCTTTCCTTTTAGAAGCAATGGCTTCATGCTAGTGTTGCTAGACAACACATGCCATAGCCAAAAGCTATGGCACCTTTGTTCGATCAAGTATGGAGGGGTAGTTTCTATTTCCTAACCTTTTCTCAATATAAGCATAAAAGCTTGTTATGTGGGAAATAACCGATTGAATAAAAGCATTGAGCTTTGATACTCCCGGGAGAGTCGAGTCCTCCCATATCTTATTTTGGAAGTCAAGTCTTCTAAACTTGGAAGTAAAGTCTTCCAAGTTAGGTTGTGTACCAAAAGACCCAAGCTTGGAAGTAAAGTCTTCCAAGTATCGCGCAATAGACCCACCGTTAAACTCACACCCAAGGTAGTTACTTTCCAATCACTATTGACACCGAGTAGTATGTTTACCGGGGAAGTAGCTACCCGTGCGGCCGTCTCACCACCGGGGTGGCTTGTATTTACATAACCTTATGAGCCCAAGATAGATTTTGTCTCATTTCCTTCAATACAAGAAGGTAGTTCACTTTTGTGATATACCGGGGCATTAGCTATCTGTGCGGTTGTCCCAAAACCGGGATGGCTTTGGAATGCACAAAGCTTGAAACCAAAATTTTTGGAAAACTTGTCTTGTTTCACAACTTGACTCGTTTTCCCTTTCTAAAAATGAAAAATGGTTTTCGTTAGAAGCTTTGTCTTCCTTATGGCTTAAATGTTTTCTTGGTTAACTCATGTAATTTGGCGCTCCATTACACCAAAGTGAAGTTTTTAGGAAGTTCTGGATCGCTAGAGGTGATGAAAGTGGGGTAAGAAGGTGAAGTTTATGCTTGTGATGGTTTGAATAAAGCTCCTGGAAAGGTTTGTACTAAAAAGCTCGAATCTTGATATGATTACTCTTAAATTGCAAAATCTTGTGGATATTTAAGCCTTTCTAGGGAGCTTATTGTTTGATTGTTTGTTTTGAAGATGTATGAAGATGTGTAGATGTTTAGCCTAGGCTTGAATTTTTTTGATTTGGGGATGTTTGATGATTTAGAGCTTGATTTGGAGGAGTGGTGTGTCTTTTGAGGTTCAATTGAATATATGGGTAAGAATTTCCACCCCCACCATTGCCACGTTTGATGAATTGATGAAATGAAGTTGTTTAAAGCATTGAGTTGAGTCTTTGCTAGTTTTTGGAAGAATAAGAAGAAGAGGAGATGAGGTTATGCTCGGTCCTTAGCAAATGTGAAACGACCCGTCCATATTACTATAAACGTAGTACGTTATTCATTGGTCCCATAGCGAGGTATTTGACCTCTATATGATACGTTTTAGAAAAATATTGCATCTGTTTTATAAAAAGCACACCATTATTATACATAATGCATGTTTTAAACAAGTGGACGATTATTTAAGAAATAATCCCCATGATACATCGATTTCCAAATACTACACACGTGACATAACAGTCGAATATAATACATGATAAAGGTTTTATTGAATGCAACACTTCATTTAAACAAAAGCATGAGACTCCATGCACAGCTTGCTTAGATAATGCAACAGTGGAATGCTTTCTTAAGGACCTGAGAATAAACATGCTTAAACAGTCAACACAAAGGTTGGTGAGATATATAGGTGTAAAGCTAGCATTAATATAAATATAGACCACAAGATTTCATAGTTATAAATATATGTACACTTGCAAGTGTATAAAAGTATTCTATAAGTTGTTGAGCGTTTCGGTAACCATACTTAACCATTAATGTAGCATATTCCCTTTATTATGAAATCTCCCTACACTGTACCAAGTGTAGTAAAAACGAAGTACTATGCAACCGTTTATGATACTAGAGCGACTAGCCCGGTTGGGGTTGTCAAACTCGATAGATCTATCAATAGGATTCGCGCTTACATGTTCTTACAACATGTAAATATTAGTTACCAAGCTATTAGGGAAGATATGCAAGGTGGTACAACTCAACGTAGAATATATTTTAAGTACTTGTGTCCATAGTGTAAAATATAAAATGAATGTATTCTCATCCCAAAATATATTTAGAGTTTAAAAATGGGACTATATACTCACTGTAGTGAAAGTATATTAATAATAAGTTTTCAACTTATTAAAAATATAGTCGTCGTCCTTGGATTCACGAACCTGTAGCAAATATATATATATATATATATATATCAAAATGTAATACAACTATTATTCATATCATATCTTAAATCACATGTGATTGTTTAAGTTCATACTTTCAATCACGTGTGATTGTTTAAGTTCATATTTTCAATCACGTGTGATTGTTTAAGTTCATATTTTCAATCACGTGTGATTGTTTAAGTTGTCAAGTTAGCAGTCCAACGTTAGTAGTCCACAATTAGTAGTCCACAGTTAGTAGTCCATAGTTAGTAGTCCACAATTAGTAGTACATAGTATACACGTGTTGTATAAGACTCAATCATGACCCACAATACCGCTATTGTAGTTACACGTATTGTGTATGTGGTGTCTTTTGATTTATCCAACGTATTGTGTAACCATGACACGTTAGAATACATGTATAATACAAGAAAAGTTAGCTAGGATATGGTTAGTATAGATTTTAATGAATTAATCCCGTAATCAAATTATCCATTTCTAACCAATATTGTTTTGCCCATAATTTCTTCGTTATAAATCTGTTTTGAGTGAATTAAATTGCTATGGTTTCCTAACGAACTGTAATTTGTGAAACTAAACTGAAAAAGTAGTGGTTTATAGTCAGAGTTACAAGTTATAATCCATATTTGAAAGAGGTAGTCATTTCCGTCGAAAGAACGACATCTTGATGACCATTTTGAAAAACATACTTCAATTTTGAGTTTAACCATGATTTTTGGTTATAGTATCATGTTCATATGAAATATCATTTTCCTAGAAGAACAACTTTTAAATCAAAGATTATGATAGTTTTTAATTATCCAACCCAAAACAGCCCCCGGTTTTACTACGATGACGTATGTCCGGTTTTACAGTGTTCTTCGTGTTTTCAAGTTTTAACTCATTAAGTTAGTATATCATATAGATATAAAACATGTGTTAAGTTGTTTATAAAAGTCAAGTTAGAAGGATTAACTTTGTTTGCGAACAAGTTTAGAATTAACTAAACTATGTTCTAGTTTATAAACTCTTATATAGATAGCTATAGACATATGAATTGAATAAGAGTTAAAGTAGAGTTTTTACCTCAAGTTTAGAATGTAAAGTTGCTGGAAAGAAGTAGTAGAACAAAACTTAAGAGAGTTCTTAAAAGTGTGTGTGAAAATTGGAAGTAAAATTTGGAAAATGAATGTGTAAAAATGAGTTAGAAATGGTGCTTATTTATTGGCTTGAAAATTTGGTTTTTAGTGAAAATATCTAAGATAAGTTAAAATGTATTAAGTCATGGATGACATATTAAATTGATTAGGTCATGGATGACATATTACACAAATAATTATAGATTTCTATTGTTATATACCAATAGTAAATACTTCTAGAAGCTGTGTATAATATGGTTAAAAAAATATCGTATGAATGCAAGTAGAATTCTTGAGGAAATTGAACGAAAATACGAGTATAGCTATCCTTTATATGTATTGGTATATTATAAAGTGTATTCAATACTTGTAAGGATGTATTTACACTCGTAATACATTATATGTAAATACATTTTAACATAAGTTAATTACGTCGTTTAAATAGTAACATATATATTGTTCAAAAAACTCTTTAAATTAGTAGTATCAAAATATATATATAATACTTTGTTAATATACTTAATGAGATATTTAATTATCATATTTTCAAGTTAGATATAATCCATATATCCATATATACTTATATATATATATATATATATATATATATATATATATATATATATATATATATATATATATATATATATATATATACTTATATATACTTATATATATATATACTTATATATATATATATACTTATATATATATACTTATATATATATATATATATACTTATATATATACTTATATATATATACTTATATATATATATATATATATATATATATATATATATATATATATAAGTATATATATATATATATAAGTATATGTTTAATACAAGTTATGACGTTCGTGAATCGTCGAACAAATGGTTGGTCAATTGTTTGTATGAAACTTATTTCAAAAGTTTTAAAACTTGTCAAAATTTATTACTTATCATGTCGGAATAATGTTATCGCGTAAAGATTAAGTTTAAATTTTGGTCAGAAATTTCAGGGTCGTCACAGTACCTACCCGTTAAAGAAATTTCGTCCAGAAATTTGATTGGGATCGTCATGGCTAACAATAAGTATGTTTTCATGATGCATAAGAGCTGAAAATTTGAGTTTTATCATCATTGGGTAATATAGATAAATCAATTTGATTTTGTGAAGAGTACGAGTGAAGCTGTCGCAAAAGAGTGAAAATGAGTAAATACATGTTCATTTTATCCGGTGACGTAGCCACGGTTGATTTTTAGAATTCAAGGAATTTTAGAAGAAAATCTTCGAAATCTAAATAAGATTCGATTCTTCGAAAATTAAGGAAATTATGATCCTCTTTGGTTAAATGCGATAATCTGTTTTGATTGCCCTGTCAGATATTTCACTATAAATCCACCCTCTTCATTTCCTTATTTCCACAGCTCATAACTTCTATTCTTCCTCCCTCAATTCATACTTTAAAGCATTCGTCAATATGCTCCATCCAGTTCTGATTCTTGATATACTCCTAACTTTCATATCTGTCATTCTAATTTTTCATCTGCCACTAAAAGAATCTATTTACTTCTACTATACTCTTGGTTTTATAGTGTTTTTAGTTCTCAAGTGTCTTTATATTGATATATGCATCGATATACATGGTTTGTAATTTCTGAGTTGTTGTTGGGCTTTATTTCTTCCCTTATATTTTGGAATCCCTGCTTCTGTCTTTCTATAATCACTGACATTCACAGCTAATGCTCTCTTCTATTTGCTGTGATTTATACTCCCATTTCTATTTTGGAGCTTCATCCTTTTGTTTTCTCTTCCCGACTTTAAGTCAAGCGAATAATGGTCCAGAATTCGTACACATGAATTTTTGGAATGAACATTGTTAATGTTCTAAGAAGGAAATTGTAATGGCACGATCTTGATTTGTCAAATTACCAGAATACCTCGGAAAAGACCGAATCATTAAGATGAATATTTTCTTGATATGTTTAGAGGTTAAGTAGAATACCAGAGTCGTGTAACATGGCACATGATGACGTTATGATCTGTGAATGATCACGTTCCATTTAGAAACTCGGCATGACTTACTGTAATATAATCACGTTGATCAAGTGTCATTATATTATACTAACTCATGCTTCAGTTCCTAACACTACTTCAAAACATTCATATTTTAAACTCGAAGGTTTCAGAATTTAGAAACTAAAATAGTTTCTTTTATGATGTAACACAGATAGCGCGAAAAGATGAATTATTTCAGATAAGAATAGTCATGAAAATATCTTCAAAAATATCGAGGATATTTATAATGAAAGATACGATGATATCTTAGAATTTTTAATATCAGAGGATGATGAAGAATATTGTCCGCAAGGGTTCAGAGTCAGGAGCAAGGTATTCGTTAATGACTTCAGTAGATACTGAATCATTTGGATTCTTTGAAGGTAGGTTTCGTCCTTGTGATTTGTCCACAGCCTCCTTCATGGTTTGCTCAATCCGTTTTTTAGTACCAAATCTTCTCTTTTTTTGAGCTTTGCCAACACACTATTCTTTATCATCAAACTTTTTCCTGTTATGGTCGTTTACAATTTTTGCTTCTTCATCAGCATTTTTCAAAATTTCGAGAACTAGTTCGTAGTTTAGGGTGTTTTTTAGAAACTTCACATTCGAAGTCTATAAGTCTTGGAGGTAGACGTTATATATATATATATATATATATATATATATATATATATATATATATATATATATATATATATATATATATATATATATATATATATATATATATATATATATATATATATATATATATAACTGTTGGCGTAGAATTGCTGCAAAATTCGGGAATAATGATTCAAGTTTTTTGGTATGGTAACTACCATTACAAGATGCAGATGAGTATGTGATAGGGTTTCAATGAATAATTATAGTGATTTTTTGAAGAGGCTTAAGGATCAAAGAAGTTGTTGGTAAGTTTACTGCTAATGTGGCGAGATATGAAAAGGTTCCCCGGTAACAATGATGAAGGGGTAATCGTTATAATAAGGCTTATTCGAATGAACAATTGAAGGTGATTTGCTGGAGCCGTGACAAAACTGTCTATTCTGAAAAGAGATTGAAAAGTTATTTTAACTAATAATTGCCAAAGGGTCTGACACGGATACGTGTTAAACTATGACTTTGGTTTCGAGAGTTTTTCAGGTACATAACTGTGGGTAACATGTGGTTGAATCATCATCTTGATTGTTCATTATTTGAAGTTTCTTCAGGAATATCTAAGGGTTTGAACACAGATTGTAATCGTTATTATACATATGATGTTCTAGCACAGTTTTGAAGTCAAAGTATAGCTTTGAAAGATGTAGGAATCTAAGAGAGATATCTTCTATTAAATCTTGACTTGGATTTTGATTTGTCAAAATTAGAATATGTAATCAAATTTGGATGAAAATGGTTGTTTTGATTTCTATAAAAGAATGTATATTGTTGTGAAAGTAGTGAGTATAGTTGATGATTTGCTGAATCAGACTCTAAGGATATAACATATTGATTGTGAATTTTTATATATCTCTCGGGTATTACCTACCTGTTAAAAAAATTCACAAGTAATGTTTTGTACCAGAGAATTTTATTACAATCTTTATGAAAATATATGTTTATTTTCTTCAGATGTAATACAGATTTGATGAGTTAAGTTCATTTGATCTTAGGCTGGAGTTAGAAATGAATAATCTCTAACATTAGAGATTACATAATTGTCACGGAATGTTTCTCCAATGAAGTTATAGATTAATACTTCATCGGTTATTGTTGTTGGTACTCCTTGGTATCTATGGTGCGTGTGATGTTGATGCTCGAGGTACAGATTGTGATGTTGAGGTGTGGGATGCGGATGTTGTTGTTGGTGGTGGTGATGGTACTGTTGTTGCCAGTGCTGGTGCTGGTGTTTGTAAAATTTGTACCATATTCTCCAAAGCCATTACCCGAGCGCGAAGCTCGCCGACTTCTTCTATTACTCCGGGATGATTGGTGGTTTGGCCGAGTGGGTGAATAAGATCTAGAATGTGAGATAATATTTAATCGTGACGAGACACTCTGGAAATGAGAGAGAAAATGGTGTCTCGAACAGGTTCGCCGGTAAGTGCTTCAGGTTCTTCACCAGGAGGGCAATGTGGTGGATGGAAGGGATCACCTTCTTCTTATCTCCAATGATTAAGTAGACTACGAACCCATCCCCAATTCATCCAAAATAGATTATGGCTAATTGGTTGATCCATTCCAGTCACACTGCTTTCGGAGTTCGTGTGAAACTCCATATTGAAATTCGAGGGACTTGAACTAGTGGGGAGTTCCATTTCGTACGATTGAATAAATGATTTTTCGATATGAAATGATTTCCGGCTATCGGATGGTATTCTAATTACATAGAATTATATATATATATATATATATATATATATATATATATATATATATATATATATATATATATATATATATATATATATAGCAAAAGATTTCATAGATTACGGAGGAATTTACGGAATATGTTAGGCAAAGTTTACAGTAACAGATAAGCTAAGATATGAATTAGCAGATACGCTAAGATATGAATTTTGTCTATGCACTATTCATGTAATCAATGCAGTAAGATATGTCTAGACTAAGAATGATAAGCACGTAATTTTCTAAGGGTGATAAGCAGATGATTTCCGACCAGAAATGATAAGCAAAACTTTTGACATGTAGTTAAGGTCGAAGTCCAAACTCACTAATGCATCTTAATAACTATCCGTTAGACACAATAATGCAAGACCTGGTTCGCTAAGACCACCGCTCTGATACCAACTGAAATGACCTGTCCATATTACTATAAACGTAGTACGTTATTCATTAGTCCCATAGCGAGGTATTTGACCTCTATATAATACGTTTTAGAAAAATATTGCATTCGTTTTATAAAAAGCACACCATTATTATACATAATGCATGTTTTAAACAAGTGGGCGATTATTTAAGAAATAATCCCCATGATACATCGGTTTCCAAAAACTACACACGTGACATAACAGTCGAATATAATACATGACAAAGGTTTTATTGAATGCAACACTTCATTTAAACAAAAGCATGAGACTCCATGCACAGCTTGCTCAGATAATGCAACAGCGGAAGGCTTTCTTAAGGACCTGAGAATAAACATGCTTAAACAATCAACACAAAGGTTGGTGAGATATATAGGTTTAAAGCTAGCATCGATATAAATATAGACCACAAGATATCATAGTTATAAATATATGTACACTCGCAAGTGTATAAAAGTATTCTATAAGTTGTTGAGCGCTTCGGTAACCATACTTAACCATTAATGTAGCATATTCCCTTTATTATGAAATCTCCCTAAACTGTACCAAGTGTAGTAAAAATGAAGTACTATGCAACCGTTTACGATACTAGAGCGACTAGCCCGGTTGGGGTTGTCAAACCCAATAGATCTATCAATAGGATTCGCGCTTACATGTTCTTACAACATGTAAATATTAGTTATCAAGCTATTAGGGAAGATATCCAAGGTGGTACAACTCAACGTAGAATATATTTTAAGTACATGTGTCCATAGCGTAAAACATAAAATGCATGTATTCTCATCCCAAAATATTTTTAGAGTTTAAAATGGGACTATATACTCACGGTAGTAAAAGTATATTAATAATAAGTTTTCAACTTATTAAAAATATGGCCGTCGTCCTTGGATTCACGGACCTGTAACAAATATATATATATATCAAAATGTAATACAACTATTATTCATATCATATCTTCAATCACATGTGATTGTTTAAGTTCATACTTTCAATCACGTGTGATTGTTTAAGTTCATATTTTTAATCACGTGTGATTGTTTAAGTTTATATTTTCAATCACGTGTGATTGTTTAAGTTTATATTTTCAATCACGTGTGATTGTTTAAGTTGTCAAGTTAGCAATCCAACGTTAGTAGTCCACAATTAGTAGTCCCCAGTTAGTTGTCCATAATTAGTAGTCCACAATTAGTAGTACATAGTATACACGTGTTGTATAAGACTCAATCATGACCCACAATACCGCTATTGTAGTTACACGTATTGTGTATGTGGTGTCTTTTGATTTATCTGACGTATTGTGTAACCATGACATGTTAGAATACATGTATATGGTTAGTATAGATTTTAATGAATTAATCCCGTAAACAAATTATCCATTTCTAACCAATATTGTTTTGCCCATAATTTCTTTGTTATAAATCCGTTTTGAGTGACTCAAATTGCTATGGTTTCATAACGAACTATAATTTGTGAAACTAAACTGAAAAAGTTGTGGTTTATAGTCATAGTTACAAGTTATAATCCATATTTGAAAGAGGTAGTCATTTTCATCGAAAGAACGACATCTTGATGACCATTTTGAAAAAACATACTTCAATTTTGAGTTTAACCATGATTTTTGGATATAGTATCATGTTCATATGAAATATCATTTCCCATAAGAACAACTTTTAAATCAAAGATTATGGTAGTTTTTAATTATCCAACCCAAAACAGCCCCCGATTTTACTACGACGGCGTATGTTCGGTTTTACGGTGTTCTTCGTGTTTCCAAGTTTTAACTCATTAAGATAGTATATCATATAAATAAAAAAAATGTTTTAATTTGTTTTTAAAAGTTAAGTTAGAATGATTAACTTTGTTTGTAAACAAGTTTATAATTAACTAAACTATGTTCTAGTTTATAAACTCTTACATAGATAGCTATAGACATATGAATTGAACAAGAGTTGAAGTAGAGTTTTTACCTAAAGTTTAGAATGTAAAGTTGCTGGAAAGAAGTAGTAGAACAAAACTTGAGAAATTTCTTGCAAGTGTGTGTGAAAATTGGAAGTAAAATTTGGAAAATGAATGTGTAAAAATGAGTTAGAAATTGTGCTTATTTATAGGCTTGAAAATTTGGTTTTTAGTGAAAATATCTAAGATAGGTTAAAATGTATTAAGTCATGGATAACATATTAAATTGATTAGGTCATGGATGACATATTACACAAATAATTTCAAATTTCTATTGATATATACCAATAGTAAATACTTCTAGAAGCTGTGTATAATACGGGTAAAAAAATATCGTATGAATGCGAGTAGAATTCTTGAGGAAATTGAACAAAAATATGAGTATAGCTATCCTTTATATGTATTGGTATATTATAAAGTGTATTCAATACTTGTAAGGATGTATCTACACTCGTAATACATTATATGTAAATACATTTTAACATAAGTTAATTACGTCGTTTAAATAGTAACATATATATTGTTAAAAAAACTCTTTAAATTAGTAGTATGAAAATATATATATAATAGTTTGTTAATATACTTAATGAGATATTTAATTATCATATTTTCAAGTTTGATATAATCCATATATCCTTATATATATATATATATATATATATATATATATATATATATATATATATATATATATATATATATATATATATATATATATATATATATATATATATATATATATATATATATATATATAAGTATATGTTTAATACAAGTTATGATGTTCGTGAATCGTCGAACAAATGGTTGGTCAATTGTTTGTATGAAACTTATTTCAAAAGTTTTAAAACTTGTCAAAATTTATTACTTATCATGTCGGAATAATGTTATCATGTAAAGATTAAGTTTAAACTTTGGTCGGAAATTTCCGGGTCGTCACAAAATGCAGGCATTTGGAGATCATTCTAGCCATCAAAGTGCACATTCATCAAGGTAACATTTATTGCCCAACTATTGCACTTTGGCTTTGATCATTGATTGTTATTTATCTCCAAGACTTGTTTATTGTTATGCTTGCTTGAGGACAAGCAAGGTTCAAATGTAGTGGGTTTGATATTGCTCATCCACGCTATATTTCTCACGCAATATCTACCTCGTTTTACTCGGTTTTCATTTCTAAAGTGCTCAAAAAGTTATGATCTTGGGTTTAATAGCATTCTGAGTGCTATGGCAGTTCTAAGTATAAATTTGGTGTAAAATTGACCAAAGTGTGCAAAATGTATCAAGAAAACTGTGAAGTGCTGGAACTGGCAACAAGAACTGTGACGACCCGACAAAAACGTCATTGGCGGCGCCGTCAACTTAGGTCACGTAACGTGGTCATAAGTCTTTAAAACCAAGTTTAACCAAAATATGTCGCATTCATTTCAAATGTAAAGATGTTTTAAAGTTTACAAAGTAGTTTAACAACTAGTTACAATACAACGTTTTAAAGTACAAATGAAACCTATGCGACACAATTTAAAGTAAAGCTAAAAGACGCTCCATGTATGCATGTATACTCGACATCCAAGCAAGTATCAAAATAGTATGCGGAAGCATGTATCACTTAGCATTCAAGGACCTGAGAAAAACATAGAAAATATGTCAACGAAAATGTTGGTGAAATCCACAAGATTTAGTATAAGGTGATTATCCAAATCGTTTATATTCCAAAAGTTGTTGCTTGTATCACGAGCACCCAATTATCAAGGCTTACCTGAATGGTACCTCTGAATCATAGTGTTAGAACCTACACTATACCCGAAAATATATTTCATCCATTAACGGTAGCGAACTGTCCGAATGAGGGTTCGTCAAACCTGTATGGCCACACAACATAAGTTCTCGCTTACACCCTACAAGTGTAACTAATGATAATTGGACTTGAGGATTTTTGTTCTAACTCGCACGTAGAATGTTTGTTTTCGTCCTTATGTTCACTTTGTAAAATGAAATGTTTATGTTTTCTCATCCCAAGTATAAGTATAAAAGAGTAAAAGTGGGACTATGATCTCACCTTGAGTGCACGATGTGACAACCCGAAAATTTCCGACCAAATTTAAACTTTAATCTTTATATTATTCTGACATGATAAGCAAAGTTTGTAAGTTGAATCTAAAGAATTTTAAACTGTGTTCATACATTCATTTAACCTCGACCAAATTCCAAAGATTTACGAACCATTATAGGAACGAATATGATTATATATGTATATACGTATATATTATAACTTGAAAACATTAGCAAGTATTAGACGTGTAATACTTTACATAAACGTATTTGTTTCGAAATATATATTCAAATAGTTATCGATGGGATTAGAAGATGTTATCAAATGATTGAATTATCAGATACATTGAATTATGATTTAGGAGTCTCTGTTGAGAGGTCCACATTGATTTGACAAATCGTTCATCTTAACAATATTCGGAAAATGATAAAGTAATTTACGAGTAAGAACAAATGTGTCTGTTATCAAGAATAAGACAAAAGTTAGTGGAAGACTAAAATACATAGCAATCATTTGATTTAGTTTCAAATGTACGAAAACGCTTTACGATATAATATAATTCAAATATTTAAGATGTCTTTGATTGAATAATATGAGATGAAATATTGATTGTTAAATATGTAGATAACCTACAACGTGTATTAAGAACGTATTTAAGAATATTAAAGATACATATATTGTTTCAAATTAAGTAACACTTGATTCAATTGATATTTATATACGTCAACTAGAACGTTTAATAAATGTTAGTGCATAAATGGATTACGCTAAATTAAGTTTTAAAGTATAAACGATACGTGTTATTTTATTTTCTAAACGAAATTTAAAACGAACTTTGAAATATAATTAAGTTTTGAAAAATTAAATATTATATCATTACATAAATATTTTTTCATTACTTATGATATGTACGAGATTATATTTTAAAATGAATATATATATATATATATATATATATATATATATATATATATATATATATATATATATATATATATATATTTTAATTTAGTCATAAAACGTTCCAATTTAAAATAATATATTTTGGTAAACAACGAGTGACTGATTTATAGAAGCAAATGACCACGACGCTAAAATTTTATAAGATACATTTTCATAAAGTAAATTTTTGATAAATAAATCAAATTATTATTAAAGGTACACGTCGCGTAACGAAAAAGGTTAGTTTTCTAAACGTACGAAAGTGCGCTTGAAAAACCGAAAGTGGTACATGAGTCGAGTGACAACGTACGAGTCATTTTTGTAAAAATTATATTTTTACCATGAACATAAATATAATATAATATATAAGTAATTATATAAATTAAATATATTATATTAAATATAACATAAAATAATAACCACGTTCTTTTTTTTTATTCTTATATGAAGTAAACTTCAAATCACGGACGTAACATTCCACCTTTTGTAAGCCGCACTCACGTTCTTTTTTTTCATATATGATGTAACATTGAAGCCGCAAATCACGGAAGCATGAGGTGCAAGACTTGAAATGGTTCTATAAAACGCAAACGTACTCAGATTATTATGCACACACAAACATCCACTTTCATATATCTAGTACTACGTATAGAATTATTATTATTTATATTATTATTATTATTAATATCAAGATTATTATTATTAATATTATTATTATTAGTATTAGTAATAGTAATATTAGGTAGCGATATTATTAGTATTATACATAAAATACTACGACGAGGTCATGAGCGAATTATTTTAAGACGGGCTTTTCGAGTGGGATAGGGCTAAGGAAATTATGGGTTATAGCTATGGAGGTGATGGGTATGGTTCATGGATATGCTCGTGAGATCAATTTAGTGTTTGTCATCTCCGCTGCGTCTACGTACCTTTCCTGCAATATTAAATCTCAATATTGATACGTGAGCACTCATAACTTAACTTTTATATATTAATAGTGTATCCTTGACTAGTGCTCGAGTATTTAGGATTATGCATGCTTGTACTTTTGAGATTCTCATGAGATAGGATATGTTGAATCTTGAATTAGTTACATATGCGGTTGAGATAAGGTATAAGATATGCATGTCGTTGGAAAGCTAGCGAAAAACTAAGAACTTTTCATTTAGATATCGAATGGTTTCGATGAACGGATTAGAAGTTATAGTCAATTGAATCTTTGTATTATTATTAAAAATGATTATTATTATCGTCGTTATTATCTTCGTTATAATTTTTATCTAATAATTATTATTATTATTATTATTATTATTATTATTATTATTATTATTATATTATTATTATTATTATTATTATTATTATTATTATTATTATTATTATTATTATTACTATCATTATCATTATTACTATTAGGAGTATTATCATTAAAAATTGTTATTTTGTTATTATTACTATCGTTAAAGTTATATTATTATAATCATTAAATAGTTATTAGTATTAATATTATTATAATATTTATTATTTTTAGTATTATTATAATTAGAACTAATATTAGTAACACCTAGTTATTATAATTATTATTATCATTAACACTAAAACAATATAAAAGATGATTAAAAACTATTAAACAAATAAATTAGGAAATAATGAGTATGAGTATCATGATGAAATTAAAATATTGTAAGATATTGATTTAGATAAAAATTATCGTTCTTATTATTTTTATCATTTTATTAAAAGTATTATTAATATTTTTACTTAAAATATCATTTATAATAAAAATGTCATTGTTATTATAAAATATCATTATTATTATCATTTTTAAATTATTATTTTAAATTTAATATTAAAATGTATCGTAAATATTAAAGTTATCATAATTAGGATTATCATTTTACCATAATATCATTTTTGGTAAAAATAAAAATAAATATTGATATTTTTATTAATAGAATAATAATAATTATTATTACAAAATAATACAACTTTTACTTGTTATTATTATCAATGTTATTTTATCAAATAAATATGTAATACAATTACCTTAATAAAACATATTGTAATATTTTTATGATATTAAATGAACTTCATAAATTTATTACTTAATATATATAAAAGTATATTTTTATATATAGTTTTATTTATTAATAAATGAATTATATTATTTACTCTAATACATCTTTTAAAAATATTTTAAAATATAAAACGACGATATTTAAACTATGTAATAATCATGTATAAATTTTGGAAATCATTTTGAGTCAAATTGACTTTTGTTAACTTCTGCATACTAGACTCGAGCATTAGGATTGTGGTACACTATGACCTGACCTAAATTGCTATATAAATATTGACCAACATATAAATATATATACTTAATTTAGGTTCGTGAATCTGAGGCCAACCTTGCACGTGTTCAATGATGTTATATGTATTTTTACTACGAAATACAGTATGGTGAGTTTCATTTTTCCTTTTTACCCTTTATATTTTTGGGCTGAGAATACATGCGCAATTTTTATAAATGTTTTTACGAAATAGACACAAGTAATCGAAACTACATTATATGGTTGAATGATCGAAGCCGAATATGCCCCTTTTAGCTTGGTAACCTAAGAATTAGGGAACATCACTAATTTTGAGAATTAGTGCACGCCTAATTGACGCGAATCCTAAAGATAGATCTATTGGGCCTAACGAGCCCCATCCAAGTACCAGATGCTTTAGTACATCGATGTTGTTTATATCATGTCCGAATGATTTCTCGGAATGATAGGGGATATTCTTATATGCATCTTGTTAATGTCGGTTACCAGGTGCTCAATCCATATGAATGATTTTTGTCTCTATGCATGGGACGTATATTTATGAGAAATGAAAATAAAAATCTTGTGATCTATTAAAATGATGGAAATGAATGATCATGATAAACTAATGAACTCACCAACCTTTTGGTTGACACTTTAAAGCATGTTTATTCTCAGGTATTAAAGAAATCTTCCGCTGTACATTTGCTCATTTTAAAGATATTACTTGGAGTCTTTCATGGCATATTTCGAAGAACGTTGCATTCGAGTCATTGAGTTCATCAAAGATTATTATTAAGTCAATTTATAGTTGAATAGTAGATATTATGAAATGGTATGCATGCCTGTCAATTTTCGATGTAAAGAAAGTTTGTCTTTTAAAAACGAATACAATGTTTGTAAAATGTATCATATAGAGGTCAAATACCTAGCGATGAAATCAACTATTGTGAATCGTTTATAATGTATATGAACGGGTCCTTTCAGTTAGTATCAGAGCGGTGGTCTTAGCGAACCAGGTATGCATTAGTATGTCTAACTGATAAGTCGTTAGGATGCATTAGTGAGTCTGGACTTCGACCGTGTCTGCATGTCAAAAGTTTTGCTTATCATTTCTATTAGGAAATCATCTGCTTATCATCCTTAGAAAATTACCTGCTTATCATTATTAGTCTAAACACATCTTGCTACATTAATTACATGAGTAGTGTATAGACAAAATTCATATCTTAGCGTATCTGCTAAATCATATCTTATCGTATCTGTTACTTTAAACTTTGCCTGACATATCCCGCAGATTCCTCCGTAATCTACGAAATCTTTTGATCTCTATATATGGATATTCTATGTAATTAGAATACCGTCCGTTAGCCAAAATCATTTCATATCAAAAAATCCTTTATCCAATTGTACGAAATGGAATTCGTCATCAGTTCAAGTCACTCGGATTCTGAAATGGAATCCCATTCAAGCTCCGAAAGCAGTGTGACCGAAATGGATCAACCAATCAGCCATCATCTATTTTGGATGAATTGGGGATGGGTTCGTAGCCTTCTCAATCATTGGAGACAAGAAGAAGGTGTTCCCTTCCATCCACCACATTGCCCTCTTGGCGAAGAACCTGAAGCACTTACCGGCGAACCAATCCGAAACACCATTTTCTCTCTCATTTCCAGAGTATCTCGTCACGATTATATACTACATCAAATTCTAGATTTAATTTATCCGCTCGTCCGAACCGACAATCACCCCGGTGTAATAGAAGAAGTCAACGAGCTTCGCGCTTGGGTAGTGGCTTTGGAGAATATGGTACAAAGATTACAAACACCATTAGCAGCATCAGCAGCATAACCAAGTACCACCATCATCAATGCCACTAGTACCATTACCACCTCCAACCACAACCGCATTGTAAACCTCAAACTTTACAATCTATCCCACGAGCACCAATGTCATACACTCTAGGAATACCAACAACAACAAACGATGAAGTGTTGATTCATAACTTCATTGGGGAAACATTCTACGGCGATTATGTAGTCTCTAAAGTCTTAGAGATTATCTATTCTAGCCCTAACCATAAATCAATAGAATGAACCAAAATGATAGAAGGAAAAGTAGAAACCCTGACAAGAATGGTGTGTGATTTACAAGTTAGACTTGTTTTACCAACAGCATCAACAGTATCGTAGCACCACCAGCACAGTCAGTGCCATCAGCATCATCAGAACCAGCAGCACCTATAACATCAAAAGCTCCGCCAGTTCAAGAATCACTGTGGACATTCTTAAGAATCAACAACGAGTATATTATATCAACGAGTTATGAAGAATTAACTCCTTTCCACTGAAGGATTTATATGTAAATCTTATATATATATATATATATATATATATATATATATATATATATATATATATATATATATATATATATATATATATATATATATATATATATATATATATATATATATAAATCTTTAAATCAAAACAAATCTTTCCGTACTAAGATATCGTGTGTGAATCTTAACTACTTGGTTAATTCATATTACTAATATGCAATGATGTGAATCCTTCACTACTTAACCATTGTTAACTACAATCTCTGTCCCAATTCGATAAATTCCAATTAATAATAAATCAAGTGTATTATTCAAATATATATTTGATTTTACATTTTCATTATCGATATACTTGAAACTTTTCTGATAACATCATTCGTACCTTGCAAAGTTCACAAGAATTCCACAAACACCAACATCATACATCAACAAATAACAAAATATTGATTCATAATTCCAATTTCATTGAATTAATACTCCGTAATTTTTAAAGTCTTTAGGGATTACTCAATTCTAGTATCAACCATAAATCAAATGAGTTAAAATAATATTAACTTATTAGATCTATGTTACATCTGAAGAAAATATACACATACATATATTTTCATAAAGACTGTAATAAAATTCTTTTGTACAAAATATTAATTGTGAAAATTTTTTTGAACGGGTAGGTAATACCCGAGAGATATATAAATTCACAATTAATATGTTACAATCTGATTCAGCAATCATCAACTATATTCACTATATATTCTTTTGTAAGAAATTGAAACAACCATACTCGTTCAAATCTAATTACATACTCTGATCTTGATATCGCAAAATTCAAATCGAGATATAATCAGTATCATCACCCTTAGGTTCCTACATCTTTCAAAGCTATACTTTGACTTTAAAATTGTGTTAGAACATCAAATGTATATTAACGATCACAATCTATGTTCAAACCCTTCTAAAATTTCTGAAGACACTTCAAATAAAGAGCAATCGAGATGATGATCTAACCACAAATTATCCACAGTTATGTACTTAAAAAGCTCTCGAAACCAAAGTCATAATTCAACACATATCTGTGTCAGATCCTTTGGCATTTATTAGCAAAAATAACCTTGCAATTTCTTTTCAATGTAGCCAGTTTTGTCACAGCTCCAACAAGTTAATCTCGATTTTTCAGTCAAAAAAATTTGCCCTTTCACCATTGTTACCGAGGAACCATTTATGTTTCACCACATTAGCAGTAAACTTACCAACAACTTCATTGATCTTTAAGCCTCTCCGAAAAATCGTTGTACCTATTCATTTGAAATATCCGCATCTTGTAACAAGAATATTCATGCCAATTACTGAGAATCAGCAATCAGTATTTTGAAATATCGTAGCATGTGTACGCCAACTGTTATATGTGTACATATAACGTCTATCTTCTGGACTTACATACTTCGAATGTGAAGTTTCTGAAAAACACCCTAAAATGCGAACTAGTTCTCCGAGAGTGGAAAAATACTGATGAAGCAGCAAAAACTGTAAATGACTTGACAGTAAAAAGTTTGATGATAAAGATTAGTGTATTAGCGAAGTTCAGAGAAAGAGAAGTTTTGGAACTGAAAAACGGATTGAGCAAAGTATGAAGGAGGCTGTGGACAAATCACAAAGACTGAACCTGCCTTCAAAGAATCCAAATGATTCAGTACCTGCTGAAGTCATTAACGAATACCTTGCTCCTGACTCTAAACCCCTGCGGACAATGTTCTTCATCATCCTCTGATATTAGAAATTCTACGATATCATCGTATCTTTCATTATAAATATCCTCCATATTTCTGAAGATATTTTCATAATTATTCTTATCTGAAATCATTTACCTCTTCATGCTATCTGTATTACATCATAAAAGAAACTATTTTAATTTCTAAATTCTGAAACATTCGAGTTTAAAATAGGAATATTTTTGAAGTAGTATTGGGAGCTAAAGCATGAGTTAATATAATATAATGACACTTGATCAACGTGATTATATTATAGTAAGTCATGCTGAGTTTCTAAATGGAACGTAATGATTCACAGATCATAACATCATCATGTGCCATGTTATACGACTCTTGTATTCTATTTAACCTCTAAAATATCAAGAAAATATTTCTTGATGATTCGGCCTTTTCCAAGTTATTCTGGTAATTTGACAAGTCAAGATCGTGCCATTGCAATTCCCTTCCTAGAACATTAACAACGTTCATTCCGAAATTCATATCTGCGAATTCTGGACCATTACAAGCGGTGCTTAATCACAAGAAGAAGAAACGAAAGGACAAAACTCCGAAATAGAAATTGGGGTATAAATTGCAGCAAATAAAAGGAAGCATTAACTGTGGATGACAATGATTATAGAAAACAGAATCAGAGACTTTGAAATATAAGGGAAGATATAAAGCCCAAAGACAAACCAGAAATTATAAACCATATATATCGATACGTATGGCAATATAAAGACACGGGAGAACTAAAAATACTATAAAACCAAGTGTATAGTAGAAGTAAATAGATTCTTTCGACGGTAGATGAAAATGAAGAATGACTGATATAAAGGTTAGGAATATATCAAGAATCAGAACTGGATGGAGCATATTGATGAATACTTTAAAATATGAGTTGAGGGAGAAAGAATAGAAGGTGATGAAACATGACTAGGAACTTAGAAATCAACAGATTTAACTCACACAATGGCGGAATAAGTGAATCAAACCCTCTAGTGAATAGGTTAAGTTTTTTGGGATTAATTTAGTCAAACCACAACTAAATCAAGTATGATTAGATCAACACCTAGAGCTATTATTCACCACCTGGGTGATTTGGGCTGAGAGAGAATCGGAGGAGCTCACCAGATCTGAGTGTGTGTAACAAATGAGAGGCTTAACCTAAAGTGAAAAACATAAGACTTTATATACCCTGCTTTTGACTCACCCGTACGATTCATCCATCACACGTACGAGTTAGCTTCATCAGCCGTACGGGTGATCAATCACTCGTGTCTTCTCATTTAGGTTGTAATTGTGACTTAGCTCAGCATCAACCGTACGTATGAGCCTGTCAGTCGTGCGAGTGAGGCTTTACTCGTACGTCTGACTAAGTCTAACATAGTCAAACATCCAAATCTCATTCCTACAGTTCCTGTAACCACATGCAAACACGGATAGGATTATAACGAGCGATCATGGTGGCCTGTAAACTGGTGTACCTGCAATGGACGTGGGTATATGTCTAGGGACTTGCATAAAATGCATCAACAGAAGGTGTGAGTTGTAAGGAAATGAAGGAGGTGAATTTATAAGAAAATCTCCGACAGAACAATTAAAATGGACGATCGCATTTAAAGCGGATCCTAATTTCCTTGGTTACGGAGAATCAAATCTTATTACGAAGATTTTTTTTCAAATCCCTTGAAATCTGGAAATCAATCATATCTACGTCAAATGATAAGATGAATCTACACTTACTCATTTCACTCTTCTATGTTAGCTTCATTCGTACTCTTCATATAAATGGATTGTTTATCCGAATTTTTCGCTGATGATAAAACTCTAATTTTTAGCCCGTATGCATCATGAAAACATACTTATTATCATTCACGATCTTTCCACTCAAATTTCGGGATGAAATTTCTTTAACGGGTAGGTACTGTGACAACCCGAAAATTTCTGACCAAATTTAAACTTTAATCTTTATATTATTCCGACATGATAAGCAAGGTTTGTAAGTTGAATCTAAAGAATTTTAAACTGTGTTCATAAATTCATTTAACCTCGACCAAATTTCAAAGATTCACGAACCATTATAGGAACGAATATGATTATATATGTATATACGTATATATTATAACTTGAAAACGTTAGCAAGTATTAGACGTGTAATACTTTACATAAACGTATTTTTTTCGAAATATATATTCAAATAGTTATCGATGGGATTAGAAGATGTTATCAAATGATTGAATTATCAGATACATTGAATTATGATTTAGGAGTCTCTGTTGAGAGGTCCACATTGATGTGACAAATCGTTCATCTTAACAATATTCGGAAAATGATAAAGTAATTTACGAGTAAGAACAAATGTGTCTGTTATCAAGAATAAGACAAAAGTTATTGGAAGACTAAATTACATAGCAATCATTTGATTTAGTTTCAAATGTACGAAAACACTTTACGATATAATATAATTCGAATATTTAAGATGTCTTTGATTGAATAATATGAGATGAAATATTGATTGTTAAATATGTAGATAACCTACAACGTGTATTAAGAACGTATTTAAGAATATTAAAGATACATATATAGTTTCAAATTAAGTAACACTTGATTCAATTGATATTTAGATACGTCAACTAGGATGTTTAATAAATGTTAGCGCATAAATGGATTACGCCAAATTAAGTTTTAAAGTATAAACGATACGTGTTATTTTATTTTCTAAACGAAATTTAAAATGAACTTTGGAATATAATTAAGTTTTGAAAAATTAAATATTATATCATTACATAAATATTTTTTCATTACTTATGATATGTACGAGATTATATTTTAAAATGAATATATATATATATATATATATATATATATATATATTAATTTAGTCATAAAACGTCCCAATTTAAAATAATATATTTTGGTAAACAACGAGTCACTGATTTATAGAAGCAAATGACCACGACGCTAAAATTTTATAAGATACATTTTCATAAAGTAAATTTTTGATAAATAAATCAAATTATTATTAAAGGTACACGTCGCGTAACGAAAAAAGCTAGTTTTCTAAACGTACGAAAGTGCGCTCGAAAAACCGAAAGTGGTACATGAGTCGAGTGACAACGTACGAGTCATTTTTGTAAAAATTATATTTTTACCATGAACATAAATATAATATAATATATAAGTAATTATATAAATTAAATATATTATATTAAATATAACATAAAATAATAACCACGTTCTTTTTTTATTCTTATATGAAGTAAACTTCAAACCATGGACGTAACATTCCACCTTTTGTAAACCGCACTCACGTTCTTTTTTTTTATTTCATATATGATGTAACATTGAAGCCGCAAATCACGGAAGCATGAGGTGCAAGACTTGAAATGGTTCTATAAAATGCAAACGTACTCAGATTATTATGCACACACAAACATCCACTTTCATATATCTAGTACTACGTATAGAATTATTATTATTTATATTATTATTATTATTAATATCAAGATTATTATTATTAATATTATTATTATTAGTATTAGTAATAGTAATATTAGGTAGCGATATTATTAGTATTATACATAAAATACTACGACGAGGTCATGAGCGAATTATTTTAAGATGGGCTTTTCGAGTGGGATAGGGCTAAGGAAATTATGGGTTATAGCTATGGAGGTGATGGGTATGGTTTATGGATATGCTCGTGAGATCAATTTAGTGTTTGTCATCTCCGCTGCGTCTACGTACCTTTCCTGCAATATTAAATCTCAATATTGATACGTGAGCACTCATAACTTAACTTTTATATATTAATAGTTTATCCTTGACTAGTGCTCGAGTATTTAGGATTATGCACGCTTGTACTTTTGAGATTCCCATGAGATAGGATATGTTGAATCTTGAATTAGTTACATATGCGGTTGAGATAAGGTATAAGATATGCATGTCGTTGGAAAGCTAGCGAAAAACTAAGAACTTTTCATTTAGATATCGAATGGTTTCGATGAACAGGATTTTAAGTTATAGTCAATTGAATCTTTGTATTATTAATAAAAATGATTATTATTATCGTCGTTATTATCGTCGTTATAATTTTTATCTAATTATTATTATTATTATTATTTTTATTATTATTATTATTATTATTATCATTATTATTATTATTATTACTATCATTATCATTATTACTGTTAGGAGTATTATCATTAAAAATTGTTATTTTGTTATTATTACTATCGTTAAAGTTATATTATTATTATCATTAAATAGTTATTAGTATTAATATTATTATAATATTTATTATTTTTAGTATTATTATAATTAGAACTAATATTAGTAACACCTAGTTATTATAATTATTATTATCATTAACGCTAAAACAATATAAAAGACGATTAAAAACTATTAAACAAATAAATTAGGAAATAATGAGTATGAGTATCATGATGAAATTAAAATATTGTAAGATATTGATTTAGATAAAAATTATCGTTCTTATTATTTTTATCATTTTATTAAAAGTATTATTAATATTTTTACTTAAAATATCATTTATAATAAAAATGTCATTGTTATTATAAAATATCATTATTATTATCATTTTTAAATTATTATTTAAATTTAATATTAAAATGTATCGTAAATATTAAAGTTATCATAATTAGGATTATCATTTTACCATAATATCATTTTTGGTAAAAATAAAAATAAATATTGATATTTTTATTAATAGAATAATAATAATTATTATTACAAAATAATACAACTTTTACTTGTTATTATTATCAATGTTATTTTATCAAATAAATATGTAATACAATTACCTTAATAAAACCTATTGTAATATTTTTATGATATTAAATGAACTTTATAAATTTATTATTAATATATATAAAAGTATATTTTTATATAAAGTTTTATTTATTAATAAATGAATTATATTATTTACTCTAATACATCTTTTAAAAATAATTTAAAATATAAAACGACGATATTTAAACTATATAATAATCATGTATAAATTTTGGAAATCATTTTGAGTCAAATTGACTTTTGTTGACTTCTGCATACTAGACTCGAGCATTAGGATTGTGGTACACTATGACCTGACCTAAATTGCTATACAAATATTGACCAACATATAAATATATATACTTAATTTAGGTTCGTGAATCTGAGGCCAACTTTGCACTTGTTCAATGATGTTATATGTATTTTTACTACGAAATACAGTATGGTGAGTTTCATTTGCCTTTTTACCCTTTATATTTTTGGGCTGAGAATACATGCACAATTTTTATAAATGTTTTTACGAAATAGACAAAAGTAATCGAAACTACATTATATGGTTGAATGATCGAATCCGAATATGCCCCTTTTAGCTTGGTAACCTAAGAATTAGGGAACGTCACTAATTTTGAGAATTAGTGCACGCCTAATTGATGCGAATCCTAGAGATAGATCTATTGGGCCTAACGAGCCACATCCAAAGTACCATATGCTTTAGTACTTCGATGTTGTTTATATCATGTCCGAAGGATTTCCCAGAATGATAGGGGATATTCTTATATGCATCTTGTTAATGTCGGTTACCAGGTGCTCAATCCATATGAATGATTTTTGTCTCTATGCATGGGACGTATATTTATGAGAAATGAAAATAAAAATCTTGTGGTCTATTAAAATGATGGAAATGAATGATCATGATAAACTGATGAACTCACCAACCTTTTGGTTGACACTTTAAAGTATGTTTATTCTCAGGTATTAAAGAAATCTTCCGCTGTGCATTTGCTCATTTTAAAGATATTACTTGAAGTCTTTCATGGCATATTTCGAAGAACATTGCATTCGAGTCATTGAGTTCATCAAAGATTATTATTAAGTCAATTTATAGTTGAATAGTGGATATTATGAAATGGTATGCATGCCTGTCAATTTTTGATGTAAAGAAAGTTTGTCTTTTAAAAACGAATGCAATGTTTGTAAAATGTATCATATATAGGTCAAATACCTCGCGATGAAATCAACTATTAGGAATAGTTTATAATGTATATGAACGGGTCCTTTCACACGAGTATAAGGGTACTTCACAAAGTAAACATGTGAAAGAATGAATGCTAGTCTTGACCTAAACAATAGGTTGTATCAATACCGGTAAAATACGAGGTCGGTCAAAGTTGTTCAATTAGTCATATGGCTCGTTATGACTCAATTATATAGCATGTGAGTCAAGTTGTCAAGTTTTATGCAAGATATAAGTATAAAAGCATGTTAGAATGATTGCATAAGTATTTAGTTAAGTTTGACTAAAAGTAAAACTCGGTCAAAGTCAAAGTCAACGGAGTCGGGTCGGGTATCCGACTATTGCATATAAAAAAGTAGTCATATATAAGCATGTTGGCCAAGTTTCATGTTAATCGGAGTTGCAAGTAAGCGGAAATTGAATTGCAAAAACACAAAGTGATTTTGGTCAGCCGAGATCGGAGTGGCGCTCCAAGTCTTTGAGCGGCGCTCAGGGTGTCTGATCAGCAATTTGGGCAGTTATGAACACTTAATGCACGAATCTAACTTCAAACAAATATAACTAATGAACCGTAAACATTCAAAACACGTATCTTATATCGTTGGAAAGGTAATTTAACGATGAATACAATTAAACACATTTGATCAATCAAATCCCACATTTACGATAACCGAATTCTCATCGAATGGTCATTTAATGCTCACCATTTAATGTTTCAAGCTCATAAATGCAATTAATGATTCGGAAACTTAACCCACACATATAATACGCCATTTTGTAGGTAATTGATGTCGTAGCGTGGGGGTACGTGATAGTACTATATTTTACTACGAAATACGTTATAAATTACACAAGTTTTAATTATTTATTTACAAATGGGATATACCTAAACCTTGCTACAACACTATAGGCAGTGTACCTAATTGTAGAGTAGTATAGTTTTTAGTAAGTCCGGTTCGTTCCACAGGGAGCGGGCTTATTGCACACTATATTTTTAAACAACTATATTTGTACAAAATATATATAATTATATATAATAATATATAAAAGGGGAGTTTACCGTTTAATGACCGGTTTGTCGATTTTATATTTCAAGCGAAGCGTAAAGTAAATGACGATATTTAACTAACAATATAAAATAAATAACAATAATTAAAATGACAATAAATAAAAGTACGAGGAAAAATGAAATAAAATATATTATGCTTATTTAAACTTCCGTAATCATGATGTTTGACGTGTTGATTTTTAGTTTATTCCCATGGGTTAATTGTTCTTTGTCCTGGATTATTTAATATGCCCGTCTGGTTTTTGTCCATAACAGTCCATCAGTCATAAATATAATGTGCGAGTGTCCTCGTCAAATTATCCTTATATCCGAAGTCAAATATTCCAACTAATTGGGGACTTAAACTGTAACAAGGTTTTAATATTTTGTTTAATAATTACACCAGGATATCGACCGCGTGTAACCCAAAGTTTTAATACTTTGTTATCAATTATGCCAAGTGTCCTTGTACATAATTTCACCCCTGTTTTAATAATTCCATAGACTATTAATCCATTCCTGTGTTCGGTTAAATGAACGATTATTCGTACATATAAATATCCCGCCCATCGTGTCCGATCGAGTGTATATGGTAATTTATGGGTACGTCCAATTATAAATCTTTATATTAACATTAACAAACTATAATTTAGTTAAACAAATATAAAGCCCATTAATAGCCCATAGTCTAATTTCCACAAGTGTCGTTCTTTTGTCCAAACCCCAATTATGGTACAAAGCCCAATTACCCAATTTTAGTAATTAGCCCAACATCATGATTACTTCGGATTAAATAAGCATAATAATAACTTAAGTACGAGACATTAATTTTAAAAAGGAGAACATAACTTACATTGAGTATTTATCGCGTAGTGTTACACGGACAGAATTTCGACTTTAAAAACCCGTAAAAATAACTTTTACATAACCCAAACTAGTCTAATATAACACTAATCTATACTATATATATATATATATATTATACTACGGAGTATTATTATTATTATGTTTTTTTACTCGGCCAAATGCTCGAGCCTTTTATAGGCATTTCTGAAATCTTGTGCTCCACGAGTCGCGATAGAAAAAGGCTGGGATCTCCGCGAGTCGCGGAGATCGTGAATACAGCTCATCCAAGTTTGGAACTTTGCTTTGCCGACATATTATTTATATAATTATAATATTTAAATAATTAATATAATTATTTAAATATTATATTATATTCTCGTGCATAGTTGACTCGTAATTTTTAGTCCGTTGCGTCGAGCGTTGAGAGTTGACTCATGTCCTGGTTCCGGATTTTCAAACGTCCTTTCGTACTATTTTATATCGTGCACTTTACGTTTCGCGATTTGTAATTTGCACAAAAATTGTTCTCCTTAAATTTCAAAATCCGTGCGAGTCTTTTACTCACTTTTTAATGGCACTTTTAAGTGTACTATGGCTTTAGTGGCACTTTTCAGGCTTTAGTAGCATTTTTCTTCAATTCTTTAATCTTCGTGCTTCGTCTTCACATTTATTTATTTAAACAATTACAATGAAAATATAATACAATTACATATAAAAATCTATTATTTAGGAGGGATATTGCTATGAAATATATGTTCCTTTTTAGCCTTATCAAATATCCCCACACTTGAGCGTTGCTTGTCCTCAAGCAATACAGAACTTGAAATAAAAACATTCATGAATCACTTTTTTATTCATCACACTTTGTACATTAGTGATTTTGATATGGTGGTATAAACAATGATAGTAACGATAGAACCATGGTTAAAGGTGGGTGTGTCATCCACAGTTGCCTCGGGTTTAGGTCAACGACACTTGCAATCAAATAGCCAATTTACTTTCGGTTTCCAAAGCAAAGTGCACATTTGAAAGGCGGTTTACAGTCTCACATGACTATGAAAATTTAGATCCGTTAGGAAATTGGATCTTTATGAAAACATTTGATCTTTTGAAAATTCAAGCTAGATTTTACCCTAGACAAGTTTTCCGGAATAACCCTTCACCGATGTTTGCAAAATATTTTTGTGGGTTTTGTGGGTTTCAAATTTAAAATTTTAGCTCAAAACTTGCGGTTTTGTGTCACCCACTTGCTAACCTTGTATTTAGGAAAGCACACATCCAGTATATTTGCTCCGTATATTACCTTTCGGTAAACTACCGTCCGGTTGTAAAGGAAAGCGATGAACAAGAAACTGTTAAGGCAATGTCTAATGACATGCATTTGATTATGGTCCACAAACGTGTCGGACGCTAGTACTATCCTTTGTAGGAGCAATAGTAAAGCTCACCCTATAGTTTTTCGGTCTGGCACAAGGTCCTGTCTCCGACCATGCTATGCAACCACCATTCTTACGGTTGACACCCGATTTGATTCAGGTGACCTAATGAATTCCAGGTGAATTCCTAGGATTTTACGTTCAATGGTAATGAACGCATTGAAAATGGTTTTTCAGAAAACAAATCGGTTTATAATTTTGATCAAAATATTTTCTCGTTTAAGCTCGAGTTTAGATATCATCGAATTCCATGAGTTTGTAATTCTCAATCTTTAAGGTCAATCTCAAGGATTGAGTAATATCAGTTTTAAAAGCTGATTTTTAATATTTAAGGAGATTATCCTTTCTGGGGATCTGATTCATTAGTCTTATCAAGCTAATTTGCACGGCGCCCTCCCCATTTTACGAGACAGATCCTCTCATGGTTAGGATAAGTCTGACCACTTGGCGACCCTGTTTTATGCTGAGGTCCGTGGATTTCCTGCTGATTTTAGTGTTGACTTTTCTAGATTTTTCGTCAACCTACAGCTGGTCTGGACGACAACTTCTTGACCTAAATCAAGAAGCGCGTTTCTTTTTCGGAAGACTTTACTTCCTTTAAATGATGGAATTGATTCATCGTGTAGATCCATCTTTCATTACAGTAAATCGGGTAAAACTGTTAATTTAGTCCAAAACAAAAGCACCTGCAATAAACTTTACAGAAACATGTGATAGATAGTTTTTAATTGAATAACTTGGTACATTCTCCCCACACTTAGTTTCTTTCTTTGCCTTTTTATTCTCCTTTATTCCATTTTAAATGAATTCAAGCGTTTTAGGGTGTTTCTCAATTTATGTCCTTTCCGAGGTAACGATAATTTCGGTATTAACACCTAGTTTTCATCGTTCATAAATATGTATAAACATGATTTTGACTTCATTTAGTTGAAAATTTTTCAAATTTTCGCAAAATTTGGCAAATAAATCAAGTGTAAACCCGAGAGAATTTATAACCCTTCCCCACACTTGAGATCATGCAATGCCCTCATTTGCATGAAATCAGACTATAATTATAAATTCATGAGGGTGATTAGTGTAGAAAAGTAATTAAAAATACCCAGTTTGTAATTACAAAGCTCGTCGAATGATAGATGGTGCGTCTCATCGTTTATTCTTTCTTGTTTTATCACACATGCTTTTTTTTTTCTTTCAAAAACGGCTGCTTTTCTGAACTGTTTACTAATATTTGAAAAAGCGTCTTTTACCCTAACTCATCATGCATTTTTATTAACGAGTTATGCACTAACCCGAACCCCTAATTTAACATTAAGTGGGGTTAGACTTCCCCATACTTAGCTGACGACATGTGAAGTCGGTAGAATAAGTTCCACGAATTAAAATAGTGAGCCAGTTATTTACATCTCGGGTGGTGTATAATATATCAATGGGTTTAAAGTTTAGACTCACCCGATCGTCACTACTTAATTCTTTTTTAAGTGTAGCTTTTAGTAAATGGATATTTCTCTTTTCTGGTTCTTGGTCAAATGGATCGATATACACCGACATACATATTATAGGGTGGACAATTTCTAACGTTTCCTTCCGTTCATTCTCGGGATCAAAGGTTTCATCTCTATTACCCAATTGGGTGAAATTCGAGGTGTCATTATCTATTACAGCTCGTAGTTCATTTCCGGTGGATGACTCGTTTATTGAGAATATTGGGTTGGAAGGTTGTGGAATGGTGAATTTCGGGATCAAAGCAAATTCTTCTTCATTAATGGTACTTATTGGTCTCACCATTTTGGTCTCGGGGGTAAAATTTTCAACGTTATCATTTTTCCAAGAGTACCAATTTGTCACCCGTACTTCTTCTCCTTCATCCATTGATGGATCGTTGATTTCGTCGGTAGAGGCTAATGTGTCGATATGTTGTGAAATTGGTAAAGCTGAATAAAAAGTATCATCGAGATAGTTGGTGATTTCGGAGCTCTCGAGTTCATCAAAATTCGATGATATGAGATTTTCTTGCACAATACTCCTCAGATCAACAGGTGTGTAATCTGATAGGGTTTCAGCTTGCCGATTTACAAACTCTCTCATTTGTTCATTTTGAGCATCAAGTTCTTCGAGTTTGATTTTCATATAATCTAAAGAATTTTCAGGCACATAATTTTCCTCGTCTTCTGGTTGTTGAGTTTGGATATATTCTTGTGAATAATCCCAATTAGAATTGTATTCCTCATAATCGTTCCATTCAGGTTCCATGGGTGCATAATTTTCTATAGGAACGTAATAATAACATTCCCATGTTGAGTGATAATCTTCACAGATTTCACAACCAGTTATTGTTTCGTCATTCGTGATCCAAGATTGACCGAATGAATTGTCATCAACACCCGTTTGAGAGTATTGATCTAATTGATTTTGGATATCAAAAAGAGTTTCCATAGCCTTGTTTTCAAAATTTTCCATTTTATTGCGATGGCCAAATTTTAGCTACAATGTGGTGCATTTACTAATTATCCTATTAGTTATAAAAGTAGAAAAACTTATATAAGTTGTCCAATTAATAGACTTTTCTACTTTTGCCCACGTTTCGAATAGCCAAAAGATGCAGCAGGGAGCCAGAACCCTTTAAATCGGAAGCTCACAACTCAGCCACTAACAAATCCAACTATTACTACGAAGCAGAAAATTGTCAACGTCCATTAATTTAACCACTTAAATAATTTTTCTTTCCGTTTGAGATAGTAGATAAGAAATAGAGAAAATTGCTAAGTCCTAAAAACTAAAGCGTCGAGAAATAAGAAAGAAAAAGAAAGCGCGTCGACAAACGTCGAAAAATAAAAAAGGTCGAAAAATAAAAAAGGTCGAAAAATAGGCGTCGAAAAATAATAATAAGAAAGTAGCTCGAAACACGGCGTCGTAAAATTCTAAAGCATATAAATCTTAGTTTAAGGAATAAGCACTTAAGGGATTTTACGGCAAATCTTAAAAAAAATAATAAACTAGAAATAAAAATAAACTATGGCAAAAACTAATCTTAAAACTAATTACGAACGAATAAACGATAAAAATACAAATTATAATTAAATGATAAAAATACAAATTTTATGAAAATATTATTTTTATATTATATTTTATAAAAGTATTAATTTAAATATATATTTAATAATACTAATTAATATTTAAAATACAAATTAAATTAAAAACTTAAAACTAATTATAATAATAATAAGTAAATAGGGTTAATAATAATAATAAATAATAAATACCCCGTAATTAATGATGTTTAGGGTTTCTGTCGGTGGCGGCTCCGCGAGTCGCGGTGACCCAGTTCAAAACCTCCGCGGGTCGCGGAGGGTTCAATTCCAGTTCAAAAACAGGTCAAGTTTCGACAGGTCAGTTTTATTATATTTTTTTTTTTATTTTTCTGTTTTATATTTTCTGTTTTAATAGTTAAATAAAATATATAAATTAAATAAAAACTTTTTTATTAAAAACTAAATTAAAAATAGAAATACTTTATAATTTTATAAAAATCTTAAAATTTTATATATATATGTTTTTTTCGGTTTTTTTTTTTAAATTTTATATTGTTTTTTTAAAAATATATAAAAATATATTTATACAAAAATAAATTAAAAATATAGCGTTTCGCCAACTCCCCGGCAGCGGCGCCAAAAACTTGATGTCGTAGCGTGGGGGTACGTGATAGTACTATATTTTACTACGAAATACGTTACAAATTACACAAGTTTTAATTATTTATTTACAAATGGGATATACCTAAACCTTGCTACAACACTATAGGCAGTGTACCTAATTGTAGAGTAGTATAGTTTTTAGTAAGTCCGGTTCGTTCCACAGGGAGCGGGCTTATTGCACACTATATTTTTAAACAACTATATTTGTACAAAATATATATAATTATATATAATAATATATAAAAGGGGAGTTTACCGTTTAATGACCGGTTTGTCGATTTTATATTTTAAGCGAAGCGTAAAGTAAATGACGATATTTAACTAACAATATAAAATAAATAACAATAATTAAAATGACAATAAATAAAAGTACGAGGAAAAATGAAATAAAATATATTATGCTTATTTAAACTTCCGTAATCATGATGTTTGACGTGTTGATTTTTAGTTTATTCCCATGGGTTAATTGTTCTTTGTCCTGGATTATTTAATATGCCCGTCTGGTTTTTGTCCATAACAGTCCATCAGTCATAAATATAATGTGCGAGTGTCCTCGTCAAATTATCCTTATATCCGAAGTTAAATATTCCAACTAATTGGGGACTTAAACTGTAACAAGGTTTTAATACTTTGTTTAATAATTACACCAGGATATCGACTGCGTGTAACCCAAAGTTTTAATACTTTGTTATCAATTATGCCAAGTGTCCTTGTACATAATTTCACCCCTGTTTTAATAATTCCATAGACTATTAATCCATTCCCGTGTCCGGTTAAATGAACGATTATTCGTACATATAAATATCCCGCCCATCGTGTCCGATCGAGTGTATATGGTAATTTATGGGCACGTCCAATTATAAATCTTTATATTAACATTAACAAACTATCATTTAGTTAAACAAATATAAAGCCCATTAATAGCCCATAGTCTAATTTCCACAAGTGTCGTTCTTTTGTCCAAACCCCAATTATGGTACAAAGCCCAATTACCCAATTTTAGTAATTAGCCCAACATCATGATTACTTCGGATTAAATAAGCATAATAATAACTTAAGTACGAGACATTAATTTTAAAAAGGAGAACATAACTTACATTGAGTATTTATCGCGTAGTGTTACACGGACAGAATTTCGACTTTAAAAACCCGTAAAAATAACTTTTACATAACGCAAACTAATCTAATATAACACTAATCTATACTATATATATATATATATATATATATATATATATATATATATATATATATATATATATATATATATTATACTACGGAGTATTATTATTATTATGTTTTTTTACTCGGCCAAATGCTCGAGCCTTTTATAGGCATTTCTGAAATCTTGTGCTCCACGAGTCGCGATAGAAAAGGGCTGGGATCTCCGCGAGTCGCGGAGATCGTGAATACAGCTCATCCAAGTTTGTAACTTTGCTTTGCCGACATATTATTTATATAATTATAATATTTAAATAATTAATATAATTATTTAAATATTATATTATATTCTCGTGCATAGTTGACTCGTAATTTTTAGTCCGTTGCGTCGAGCGTTGAGAGTTGACTCATGTCCTGGTTCCAGATTTTCAAACGTCCTTTTGTACTATTTTATATCGTGCACTTTACGTTTCGCGATTTGTAATTTGCACAAAAATTGTTCTCCTTAAATTTCAAAATCCGTGCGAGTCTTTTACTCACTTTTTAGTGGCACTTTTAAGTGTACTATGGCTTTAGTGGCACTTTTCAGGCTTTAGTGGCATTTTTTCTTCAATTCTTTAATCTTCGTGCTTCGTCTTCACATTTATTTATTTAAACAATTACAATGAAATATAATACAATTATATATAAAAATCTATTATTTAGGAGGGATATTGCTATGAAATATATGTTTCTTTTTAGCCTTATCAGTAAGTATGCATACAATACTACTAAATACTTACAAACAACATTGCAAAGCATTTAATGCATCAAAATTCACATTTAAGGCTCCCAAACCCTAACCAAAAATCATAAACTCATCAATCATGTTATTGAAGTCTTTCTAAGTCAACCTACATACCAAATTGAAGCTAGTGATGCTAGTAACACATTTAATACATCAACTTTAACATCTAACAACATTTAATCAACCAAAACCCAAGATTAAACAAGTCACTTTTCATGTTCAAGCTAGTTACACCAAAATGACAAGATCAAGCAATTAATTTACATATTCATGTTAGACTTGAGCCATAGACCCTAATGAACACACTTTTAAGTTAAAAATACTAAGAACATGAAATCTAGAGTTTTTAGAAAGTTACCCAAAAGAGATGAAGTTCGTATGGAATTGAAGAGGAAGATGCAAGGATTCCAAATATGTAATTTGTTTTGATGTAAGCTTGTTAGATCTAAAATGGATGATGAATCTTTGATTTGGGAGTTGAGAGTAAAAAGTGGAAGTAGTAAGGAAAGATGGGAGGTGAATGAGTGAGTGGAGGAGAAGAGTTTGACTAGTTGACTCTCTTGATCAAGTTTGGTCATTTGGCACAATTAGTTCCTTGAGTTCAAAAGCGGGTGCGTGAATTAACTAAACGAATCATTTTAAATACGCATAATAATGGGAGATGTTATAATTAAATAACGGACTTAAAATAATTAAACGGAAATTAAACGGAAAAAAACGGGTTATTACAAGAACGACGTTCGTTTGTCTCAGAACGTCGTTCCAACTTCAAGAATGGCGTTCCAAATCCAAGAACGACGTTCTACCTGGGAATTTACAAAGGAAATGTAAAAAGAAAAAATGGGCATTTAGAGCACGATTCAGGAACGACGTTTGCAGCATTCAAGAATGGCGTTCCACATTAAGGTCCCAGGAATGAAGTTCCTCAAAGAGGAACGACGTTCCTCTGTAATTTCTAGACAGTTTTTGGGAAGTATAAATAGAATGAGATGAGGGTTTTCTCACAACTTAGGGTAGAATAGAACTGTAAAATTCGTGGTGGCTGAGGAGATTAGGATTTGATAGTTAGATTATTGAGTTTTTCATCAAGTTTCCATCATTTCTTAAAGGTATTTCGTATGCCCGAGAGACATATTAAATTAACGTGGCTAATATGTTTTGATCCAAGTTGGGTCATACCCAATAACAAGCTTACCAACACCTTATTAGTATTTGATCTTAGCGATTAGATCATTGATTAAATACGCGAAACTTGAACTTTAAGAAAAATGGTTTTCTGAAATATTACTTGATGTGTATATATAAATTATGGAATAATTTATATAATATAGATTTAATTATTTATAGGTTAAATAATTAATTAATTTATGTTACATTTTATATAAATTGGTTTTATATAATGAAATGTACATAAAAATTAATATGGAAGTTTTATAAAACAAATTTTGTAAAATCTAACTTTTATAAAATTAATTTTATAAACTAACATGGAAGTGGCATTAGAAGTGTAGTAGGCATGCTAGAGATTCTTTCTTGAATTGGCCATACTTTTCCATCTATCTATAAGCATGTTCCTTGACTCAGAGAGAGATACACATGCAAATACATCAAGTAACAAAAAAAAAAAAAAAATCTGCACTCTTTCCTCGTGAGCTGCTAGCCGTGAGGTTTAGAGGACCAAAAGGGTGTTCTAGTTTTTTTTAAAGCTTATTTCAAGTGTTGAATAAATCCTAACCAAAGTACAAGGTGTTGGTGGTTAGCTTGGGGTATAACTACTTGAGGTTTCATCCATTTGAGGCTCCATTCTTCATCATCATCTTCATCATACATCAACAAGCTTGGAGTAGGTATAATCTCCTTTCTTGCTTGTAGTTTGTAAGTATATTTCACAACTTGATCCTAATTGGGATTTAACTTTAAATGCTTAAAGATTAACATGTTCTAAAATGATAATACTTACATGCTTCCGCTTTAATTTGATCTTCAAATGTTTTAAGTAATATTATGAACTTGTTAAATCCCAACAATGGTATATAGAGCCGAAGTTGTTGAAATATGCTTCGAGATGGTTATTAAACGCAAAAATTAAATGCAAAAATTAAATGTTTGGGTGGGTTTGATGGAGTAGGCCAAAATCTTTGAGTCCTAAAATGGGTTTTGGGCTCTTCCATTTTGGTCATATTTGTTGTATGTTGTTGTTCACAATCAAGCCTTGACCTTGTGTTTGGATGGTTGAATGTTTGGTTGATTTAATTCATGCATTTGGTATGTAACATTAACTCATTCATTTGGTTTGTAATATTTATTCATTTGGTTATGTAATTTATTTCATATTTGGTATGTAAATTAGATTAGGTTGTATTTCATTTTCTACCAAGGCAAGGGCAAGGGAAAGGGGAAGATGGTTACCCAAACCAACAATAACAAGAAGCAAAAAGTTGCTGGTAAAGCAAACCCCAAGGAAGATCCTTGCTTTGGTTTTTGTGAGATGGGTCACTGGAAACGCAACTGCCCGATCTACCTAAAGGAGTTGAAAGAAAAGAGGGATGCAAGGCAAACCTCAGGTAATGTATATATGGTATACGTTGAGCTTAGTATTACTTCTTTTAATACATAGGTATTAGACACAGGATGTGGAACTCATATTTGCAATTCTTTGCAGGGGTTCAAAAGAAGTAAACAAGGAGCGGGAACAACAAGTCTCTTCATGGGAAATGGTGCAAAGGTGCACGTAGAAGCTCAAGGAGACTTTGTTTTAAAGCTACAAACTGGATTGGAGCTTTTTTTGAAAAATGTTTTGTATGCTCCTGATTTGACTCGAAACATTATTTCTATTTCCCGTTTAAGACAATGTGGTTTTGATTTCAATTTCATTGATGATGATATCCATGTTTCTTTAGATAATGTGTTCTATTTTAAGGATTTGCCTTTGAATGGTATTTATGAATTGGTTCATGATGACACAACATACAATAGCTCGATATACCAAGCAAACACCAAGAAACTCAAAAAGGATTTGAGTGATTCCTACTTATGGCATTGTCGCCTTGGTCACATAAACAAGAACTGAATGCATACATTTCAAAAGAATGGCCTTTTGAAATCAAATGAACTAGAATCGTTTGATGTATGCAAATCTTGTTTACAAGGAAAATGACTAAAGCACCTTTCAAAGGGACCTATGAAAGGTCTAAAGACTTATTGGGATTAATACATTCGGATGTATGTGGACCCTTTAAGCCCATGACTAGGAATGGTGAAAGATACTTCATTACTTTCATTGATGACTTCAGTCGTTTTGGATATGTCTTCTTATTGAGACACAAGGACGAAACTTTTGAAGCATTCAAGGAATATCAAAACGAAGTACAAAATCAACTCAACAAAACAATCAAGGTACTTCGTACTGATAGAGGAGGTGAATACCTAAGCGACGCTTTCCAAGATCATCTTAAAAGTTGTGGGATTATCTCGCAACTTACTCCACCTGGAACACCCCAACTTAATGGAGTTTTCAAAATGAGGAACCGAACCCTAATGGATATGGTTCGATCTATGATGGCAAGAAGCTCGTTACCTCTATCATTTTGGGGTTATTGTCTATGTTCCGCGGCTCGTATTCTAAATATGGCCCCAACCAAGAAAGTAGAACGAACTCCTCATGAGATGTGGTTCGGAAAACCTCCATCTCTGTCATACTTAAAGGTATGGGGATGTGAAGCTTATCCTAAGCGTTACATCCCTAATAAGTTGAAAGCTCAATCCACGAAGTGTATCTTCATAGGATATCCCAAGAATGATATGGGATACTATTCCTATGACCCATCCGAGCAAAATGTATTTGTTGCTCGGAAGGCGGAATTCCTTGAAACTAAGTTCCTAATGGAAGGTAATAGTGAAAGGAAGATAGATCTTGAAGAGGTTCAAGATGAAATAGATGATACACAATTGGTTGACACTAGCACTCAACATGAAAATGTTGAGAATGATCAAATGGATGATCAAAGTATACAAGACGTTCGCAAATCTTGTAGGATTAGTAATCCTCCTGAGAGATATGGGTTTCTCATGGATGGTTGTTATGTGGTTGATTTGGATGAACCAATAAACTAACAAGATGCTTTATCAAGGATTGATAAAGATAAATGGCAGGAAGCCATGAACGCTGAGATGCAATCCATATATGACAACCAAGTTTGGGAACTTGTTGCAGAACCTACTGGCTCAAGGCTAGTTGATTGTAAATGGCTTTTCAAGATGAAAACCGACATACATGGTAACTTGGATACATACAAAGCTAGACTTTAGCAAAAGGTTTCACTCAAACTCAAGGGGTTGACTATGATGAAACTTTTTTGCCTGTGGCAATGCTAAAGTCTATTAGGATATTATTTGCCATTGCTGCTCATTATGATTATGAAATATGGAAAATGGATGTCAAGACCGCTTTCCTAAATGGATATCTTGAGGAAGATGTCTATATGGTTCAGCCTGAAGGTTTTGTTGATCCGAAATATCCTAAAAAGGTATGCAAGTTAAAGAAGTCAATCTACGGAATAAAACAAGCATCCAGAATGTGGAATCATCGTTTTAATGAGGAGGCCAACAAATTTGGCTTCATTAAAAATGGTAATGAAGCTTGTGTATACAAGAAAGCTAGTGGGAGCACTATCATGTTCCTTGTACTATAAGTGGATGATATATTTTTATTTGAAAATGATATTCCGGCAATGCAAGGTGTTAAAACTTGGCTAAGTAAATGTTTCTCCATTAAGGATCTTGGAGAAGCACAATACGTTTTGGGGATTGGGATCTACAGAGATAGATCCAAGAAATTAATAGGTTTGAATCAAAGTGCATACATTGAAAAAGATCTTGAAAAGGTTCAAGATGGAGAACTCTAAGAAAGGTTTGGTACCTATTCAAAGAGGAACCCTCCTTAGTTCATCTCAGTGCCCCACCACGAAAGATGAACAGGAGAAAATGAAGAAAGTTCCATATGCGTCTGCCATTGGGTCAATCATGTATACAATGATATGCACTAGACCGGATGTGTCATGCGCTCTTAGCGTGACAAGAAGATACCAGAATAACCCAGGAAATAGTCATTAGATTGCTGTCAAAAGTATATTAAAATACCTTAGGAGGACTAAGGATATGTTTCTAATATATGGGTCTGGTTAGGAGGAACTCGCTGTAAAAGATTACGTGGACGCGAGTTTCCAAACTGATCGAGATGATTCTCGATCACAATCCGGTTATGTCTTCACATTAAATGGAGGTGCGGTCTCTTGGAAGAGTTCAAAACAGGATGTTGTTGCCTTATCCACTACAGAGTCAGAGTACATTGCCGCCTCATTGGCAGCTCAGGAAGCTGCATGGATGAAGAAATTCATCGACGACTTAGGAGTAGTCCCTTCCATTCAGGACCCTCTTGAGATCTTTTGTGACAACGAGGGTGCGATTGCTCAAATCAAGGAACCTCGTGCTCACCAAAAGACCCGTCACATTGAGCGGAGATTCAACTACATAAGGGATGAAGTTGAAAATGGAAAGATATGTATTCGCAAAGTTCACACAGATCTTAATATAGCGGATCCACTCACGAAGCTCTTACATGGTGCAAAACATCAAGGGCATGTTAGTGCATTAGGGCTTCGATATTCTAGTGATTAGTTGTGATCTATTTTATGTATTGTAACGGGACGAAGTGGTTCAAACTCATTAATATAATTATGGTGTTAATTTATTAATCTTGAGTCATGTTCCTAGTTTACATATTTTATCCATGAATAATAAATTATTCTAAATTCCGTAGTCGATCACATTTGTGGGAACATGTGTGAGGTTTAGACTATTATGAACTTGGATTGGTATACATTCACGTGATGAATGTGGGGCAAGGTTGCAACCAAGGTTCGTAGATATTTGTGGGATACAAATATTGGAATTAAGATTTACTAAATGGAGCCTTTGTGGTTGATCACATGTAATCTTGAGTAAAGGCGAATATCATTGTATCCTCTGACCTGAGATACATATTGGGTTCGGATATTTGCCAAGTATTGTGCCTTGATTCTTTCCTTCGCTATTCTGAAATATGGTAGTTCATAAGGAAGAGCTCAGGTATAATGCAAGGTATGTATTTAGGACGTATGTAGTCAAGATGGAATTTGTCCCTCTTATTCGTTGAGAGTCAGATGTCTAAGGCCTGATAAAGTTAAATCTAGAAGAGAGTGATCACTCTGTGTCTCTTGGATTTAACATGACATCTAGGACGAAAGGATATAATGAAAACATTCCCTATTCATATTCGAGATGGGAACTTGAAAGGGATGATGTTATTGAATGGCACAAAGTCATAACATATTGGGGGTGATGGACGGTCGTTAGGTGGTATCCATCACTTGCATTAATTTCTTATGTTTCTCGTGCAAGTGGAAGATTGAAGGTATTTCGTATGCCCGAGAGACATATTAAATTAACATGGCTAATATGTTTTGATCCAAGTCGGGTCATACCCAATAACAAGCTTACCAACACCTTATTAGTATTTGATCTTAGCGATTAGATCGTTGATTAAATATGCGAAACTTGAACTTTAAGAAAAATGGTTTTCTGAAATATTACTTGATGTGTATATATAAATTAAGGAATAATTTATATAATATGGATTTAATTATTTATAGGTTAAATAATTAATTAATTTATGTTACATTTTATATAAATTGGTTTTATATAATGAAATGTACATAAAAATTAATATGGAAGTTTTATAAAACAAATTTTATAAAATCTAACTTTTATAAAATTAATTTTATAAACTAACATGGAATGGCATTGGAAGTGTAGTAGGCATGCTAGAGATTCTTTCTTGAATTGGCCATACTTTTCCATCTATCTATAAGCATGTTCCTTGACTCAAAGAGAGATACACATGCAAATACATCAAGTAACAAAAAAAAATTCTGCACTTGTGAGCTGCTGGCCGTGAGGTTTAGAGGACCAAAAGGGTGTTCTAGTTTTTTTTAAAAGCTTATTTCAAGTGTTGAATAAATCCAAACCAAAGTACAAGGTATTGATGGTTAGCTTGGGGTATAACTACTTGAGGTTTCATCCATTTGAGGCTCCATTCTTCATCATCATCTTCATCATACATCAACAAGCTTGGAGTAGGTATAATCTCCTTTCTTGCTTGTAGTTTTTAAGTATATTTCACAACTTGATCCTAATTGAGATTTAACTTTAAATGGTTAAAGATTAACATGTTCTAAAATGGTAATACTTACATGCTTCTGCTTTAATTTGATCTTCAAATGTTTTAAGTAATATTATGAACTTGTTAAATTCCAACATTTCTTTCATTCTACATCAAGGATTTGGAGATTGAATCAAGATCTAGGGCTTGTTCTTCATCATCTTCATCTTCTTCATCTAGCTTTATTGTAATTTTCATAATTTTGGTACAATCTACTCTAATTATTGGTTAATGATGTTTAGATTTACTCTTATTACTTGTATTGATCTTGTTCTAGCCAGGATTGGCTAGATTTTATTATGTACACTTGTTTATGAAGCTTGATAGCTAAGGATTGTTCATATATATGTTATTGATTGTGTTTGGATGAATCTATGAGTTGATGATTGTGATTTGTTACTAGAATTAGCTAAAAGATCCTTTGCTATGTTTGTTTTGGACTTTACTTTGATTATATGAGGTGTGTAGCTTCTCATAGGGATTTAATTAGTGAAACATGTTGTACTTCAACACTTAGGTGACCCTAGACAATCAAATTGGGGCTTTCAAGGGATTGGGGTCTTGGTTTGGATTGGTTTTCAATTGGTCCTTAGTCAAAATATTAAAGTTTGGTTTTTTTAAGGGATTTCGATTACCAAAGCATTTTAGAGAACTTCAACCTAAGCTAAGTATTAATGATAATTGCATGATTCAACTAGATCAATTGATATAAGCTTATGGAAATTTCCAAGTATTGATTTGATCACAAGAACATCTTGTAGGGATACTAGTATAAGTTTGAACACAAGTAGCTCTTAAGTGAACAATAGAACAATCTGAATTCTTGAAGTGGATTAAGCAAGTGTGCATGCTTTTAATATTGATAATTACTTAATCATTTCTAGTTCCTAGTTTAAATTTGCAATTGTTTTCTTTAATATCTCAAATTCAAAACCCCTCCTCAATCAAACAAACCTTAGGATGATTATGAATTTTCATCGATTCAACTAGCAATCACCGCTCTCTTGGGACGTACCTTAAACGGAAATTTGTTAATTACAACTACCGAGTCATTGTTTCTCGAATTCTTGTCACATAGTTGAGTCCATGTTTACGTACAAATTTAAAAGTTAAAATGTATGTTTGTGAGAGCATATCGGATGCGCATGAAATTAAACAACATCCGACGGAACCACTAAAGGAGTTTATAAATCGAAACACCTTAGAATGTCAAAAGATTCCAGATCTACCAGAAAGCCAACAAATTTCTCGCTTTATTTTATGTTTGGACCAGCGAAGACATATGTTACTTGTAAGGCAATTAAGATGGACAATTCCAAAGACATATTCGCAAGCTATGGATTTTGCAAGGGCATATCTGCGGTCAGGGGATGATACCAAAAGTCAACAAGGAGAACATTATCGGTCACGAGATGATAATGGGTCACGAGGCTATAACTATAGAAGGAATGATTATAGAAAAAGGAATGACCAACAAAGGAACGATAGTCAATATTATCGAGGAAGACGATATGAAAGGCATTCGCTAATCGGATCTTTAACAAAAACTCTGCGAGAGATATTGTTACTGAACCAATTATGTAAAAGTTCAATCCGCCAGCACCTATGGACAAAAGAGAAGGACCAAAAAACACTTTATGGTGTGAGTTTCAAGAGGATTAAGGGCATGTTACAGATGAGTGCAAGTCGTTTATGAGAGAAATAATTGCACCAATTTAAGCAGGTGCATTAAATTAATTGCTTCAAGGAAGAGGTTTCAAAAATCCAGATCTAAATAAAAGGTACACATGGAAAGACTATGATGAAGAAAGGAGACAAGAAGGAAAGCTAAAAGATTATAATCCAAGAAGAGGGGAAAGAAGAGATCAAAAAGAGCGAACACTAGATTTTAGGATTCACATGATTGAAGAAGAATATGAGGCAAGTGATGAAGAAGAATGGTGATGTGAAGATCAAGGAGCATGGCAGAATGCACCCATAATCTTCTATCCAATCAAATCAGGAATATCAGCAGACGAAGCAGTGGTTGTAAAAGGAACATTCGCCAATTGTTTTGTTGATAAATTTTACACTGATACAGGAAGCGAAGTGGACATCTTATATGAGGCATGTTATAAAAGGATGCCAAGAAATGTAAGAGAGAGAATTAGACTAACTAATGTCATGATTGCAGGATTCACTGGAGAACGTGTTACATCGTTGGGATGAATACGATTAGAGGTAACATTGGAAGAACGTTATATGGTGCGAACAAAAATGATAGATTTTGTGGTTATAAGAGGATCTTCAAGGTATAATGCTATTTTGGGGCGACTAGCGATACGCAAATTTGGAGCAGTTACCTCAACTAGTCATGGTGAAATGAAGTTTCCAACACCAAAAGGGGTAGCCACTATCAGGAAAGAGCATGTTAAGCCAGGAAAGGCACTATTAGCGATACCAAGAGATAATAACATAAAAGAAGTAAGGCAGGGGTTTTCACAAAGAGCACAAGGGAGTAGGGAGTGTAACCATTATCAGGAAAAGTTTGAAAAGAGAACACACACAGCATCAAAAAAGTTGGTATTTTTGAAAGGTTAGAACACGAAGAAGCACAACAAAGAATGGAGGAATATGTCATGGGATATCCCCTAACAAAATAGAATAGCATATCGCTATAGACAGGATGGACAAGTCAAAATACTATAAAACATTGAGGCTCTGAATAGAACTGATCACTCTATTTCAGATTCCTTTTGTTTACAAGTATCGACTATATGTTTGAATAAATAATGTTTACATTTTGAAGAACATATTGTAATAAGAATTATCTATGTGAAAAACTTAAATGCATTAGCCTGCCCACATAAGGGATGTTTTCTAGCTCATGATCCCAATACCTGAATAAAAAACAAATATATGGGGAGCAACCAGAAGCATAGGGCAGCAGTTCACAAATCGCACATCTCCAACCAAATTCATAGTCTAGAAACTATGCAAGTCTGGACAAAATCAACATAGTAAGATTGTTTACAAAACATTAAAGTCATTATTACAAAGACATACGTCACAGAGATAATTATTTAGAAAAGTTATTACACACATTGAACCTTCAAATAGGAACATTTACAATATCCCGCACACTCGATTCTACATCTGCACAAACTGCATACGGCTCCTCAAACTCTATTGTCTTCATTTCTTCTGCCAACACTTGTGCCTACCTGTGAGCATCAGTATAAATCAAGCTTTCTATCGCTCTGGTAGTTTCGAAACATCCTCCTTCAACATTGCTACAGTATTGGATTTTTCCACAACTTGAACAGCTTGGAGATAGCGAAGAAAGGGTTCGGTTGGAGTTTTCGATGCAAGAACCTTTTTAATTAACACCGGCACATTGGATTTCAAAATAGATAAATCATCCTTGGACGCATCAAGCTCAGAGGCCATCTGAACACATGATCGATTAGAATCAGCAATTTTTCCTTCTAAATTCATCATGTGGTTGGACATACGGCAGCATTTGGATTCGGCTTCTGTAGCGATCTCCTCTGCCTTCAACTTTTCGTCCACAACTTCTTTTAACTTCCTTTCCAAATCTTTCACAAGCTTCTCCGACTCAGATAACTTCTCCTTCATACTCACATATTGTATTAAGAAATGATCACCACCCCTGCCCGATTGAAGAGTGTTGAACATGGTGTGCATATTCAGAATCACGATTCGCTCGCAAGCTTGGCGTTCCACCTCGACACAGATCATCAAAGACATTCATCAAATGGGGGTTGGCATAAGTTTTCAAGTATTTGTAGCAATACGGTTGAAGGTCCATCGGGGCATGAAGAAATGCTTCCATGGCTTTGACATTAAAGTCAGGAACAAAGCCAGAAGAACCAGTAGTAGCGATAAGTAATCTGTCATTTTGAAGAGGGAAAGGAGTCACTGGACTACCGGTATCAATGGGATTATGCTGAGTAGGAATCGGAGAGAGAGTGGAATGATTTTCTTGAACATCAGACGAAGTGGATTCATCTATCAACACTACAAGAACAAATGAAGGGACTTATATATATATATATATATATATATATATATATATATATATATATATATATATATATATATATATATATATATATATATATATATATATATATATATATATATATAACTCAAATAAACAAACATTTTCCTCCTGCTGAGAGGATGTTTTCTTTTGTTTCTTCTTGGTGGGTTTCGTGACTTCTTTGCCTTTTCTCTTGCGACGTTTGGAATCCTCTACCAGGTCCACCATTGGTACAGCAATCGGAACAGCTTCTTCAGTAGTAGGAGCTGGAGGAATTTCTTAAAACATAACGGAATGAAGTTGCTTAGAGGTGATAATACTTGAAAGATCCATTGCTGCAAAACGAAGAAAAATATGAATATAAGTTAGTGAAAACAGAAGAAATAAAAACACACGCAAAAGGATTCCTACCAACACCATTCAATTCTACAACAGGAGTAACATCTTTATTTCTCCAGCAGTGTGACAAGCCACCAAGAGCCAAAAAAAATCGCTATACGGACGTTGAGGGAGTTGCAAAGATTTAATTTTCTCAACAGCTTCTTTTTCGGTAGCGGTTAGCTTGGGAGTTTTACCAGAATCATGGTTATAAGTTAGAACCTGTGACGACCCGGAAATTTTTGACCAAATTTAAACTTAATCTTTATATTGTTCCGACACGATAAGCAAAGTCTGTAATGTAAGTCTCGAAAATTTTGAACTGTTTTCATATATGCAATTAACCTTCGACTGTCTCAACGATTCACGAACAACTATTTGTAAATAGATACATATATATTTAAATATATTTTAAATATATATATATATATATATATATATATATATATATATATATATATATATATATATATATATATATATATATATATATATATATATATATATATATATATATATAATAATTTGAAATATTATTTGGAATAATATATGATTTAATTGTTGGAGATAAAAATGTATAGTGATATGCGATATAATAAAAACTATATATATATATATATATATATATATATATATATATATATATATATATATATATATATAATTATGTATATAAATATTACTAGTAAATATATAAAGTTATATTAAATCTATTTGTTTAAAAATATACAATATATTTGTTTTAGTAATTAAACTTGCTATTTTAAAACTGTTTATATATAGAAAGAGAATATATTAAAAATAAATGATTTCGAGTTAAATTTGTTAAAGTTTGTAATACTCGGTTGAGATTTCGTTAGTGTTCATGTAGATTTGATATGAGTTTATGAAGGATTAAAATAAAAGTTAAACTGTAAATTGATTACGAAGATTTTAAGTTTGATAAAAATATTTTTACCTTTTTAAGTTTAAATATTAGTACTCCGTACATAGTAATTGTAACAGAAAATAAATAATTATAGTACCTTTTTGATCAGGTTTTAAAAAATTAATGAGTGAAATAAATTAATATATTTAAGCTAAAAATTTGGGATTTTTAGGATCACTTTTATATACTAACTGCTTAGCAATGGACACGATATACCACTCGGTGTTAAAAGTGTCGGTAGAAACAACCAAGATTTGTGGCTGCTATACTATTTGGTCACTATTGGTCACTGTATGTTTTCAATTCATCTACACTAACTAGATATTGCATATATATACATATATCATATACATACATATAACATGCATATATATATTTATATATGAGATCACCCAACCACAACCTTGCCCACACCGCCACCATCTTCAAACCGTGCACCATCACCACCGAACACCTTCATCAACCAGAGGTCACCACCTATCACCACGATCACCACACGCCACCATTTTTTTCCTTCTACTTCGTGTTTCTGTTTCGTGACATAGGAATCACATCACCATCCCATACCCACCGTATATGAACACCCATTTAACAACCAACTCACAACTCGTTCCCGTCCCTGTTGAAACCACTATAACCACCCGACACCATGAGCTACAGCTGATACGCTAGTTCTTGTGTTGCTATACCATCAAAACCACCTGCAACCATAGTGAACTGACTCATCCGCTTCATCCACCACTTTGAATACCGTAAACTTGCACCACCATCTCTAACCGACTGCTAAGGTTTTCCTATTATGATCAGATGGTATGATATTCCAATTCGTTTACCACAAAAATCGGATCAACATGTTACTGCAACCTTGCTGTTCGAGTCTGCTATCTGTTTCTTTCGGTTTGACAACCACCTCCATCAATAACATCATCCTATCATCATCACCACACGAAACACATTTCTAAACTACTATAGCAGCTGGGTTTTCTGTTTCTATTTTCTTATTCGATCACACAACCCACCTGCAATTGTTTGGATGTAAACCAATACCACTCACCTCCTTGGTCGCTGTTATTCAAACAACAATTTGTTGTTACTTCTTGTTTTTGTACGAATAGAACCAAACTGTCACAGGCCGTTTTCGAATACAGTAAGTTGATAATTGATGAGGAAAATCATGAATACTAGTTTAAGATGATGAACCGAAATTGTTTGATTGTTATGTGCTGATACCGTTTTCTTTGATCGATTACAACAAAAACAAAACGTCACCAACTAACCTACTTTATTCTTACTATACCGTTCTGTGATCTAATTAATTGAGTCACTAAACCAAAATTCTTTTTGGGTTTGATGTTACTTGGGCCGATGATTTTATTTCCCAGTTGGGCAGTAAATTGCTTGTAACATTGGGCCGAGATACCGTTGGGCCGTGAAGATGATAAGTTGATGATGATAATGAATGAAAATGAAAAACAGACCTGTAATGGCTATATACGTTTAAGCTGTAAATTAAAACAGAAATAATAAGTCAGAAGGATGATTTGGTAGTTTGTTAGGGGAACGAGAGGTCGCGAGTTCGAGCTCGGGCGGAGGCGTAAATTTTTTTTAAGCTGTTTCTTCAAAGGTTGTATATTTTTTTATCATTATTATTATATTATTATTATCATCATCATCATTAGCATTATTAATATAAGTATTATAATTAATATTATTATTATGATCATTATATTACTAAAATAAGTATTAGTATTATCATTATTATTATTATATTAGTACTATTATTATCATTATTATTATTACTACTACAAATAAAATGACTAATGTATTATCAAAATTATTATTTTCAACATCATTATTAAATCTAATTAATTGTATTATTATCATTAGTTTAGTATTATCATAAATTTAACAAACGAATGATATTTATATAAAAGTATATTTAATACACATAACTTAACTATATTAATACTTTTAAAATATATAAAATGAATATATTTAATTAAATAATGAAATATATAAGTTATTAATTTAAAATGTTATCACTAATAAATATATATAAATTTGTTCGATTACAATTTTATGTGTTAATATATATATAAATGATTTAGGTTCATGAATCTGAGGCCAACCTTGCATTGTTCAGTTCTGTCGAATGCATATTTTTACTACAATATCGTATCGTGAGTTTCATTTGCTCCCTTTTTAAATGCTTTTGCAATATATTTTTGGGACTGAGAATACATGCGCTGTTTTTTATAAATGTTTTATGAAATAGACACAAGTAATCGAAACTACATTCTATGGTTGGATTATCGAATCGAATATGCCCCTTTTTAGCTTGGTAGCCTAAGAATTAGGGAACTGGCCCCTAATTGACGTGAATCCTAAAGATAGATCTATGGGCACTAACAAGCCCCAGTCAGAGAATTTGAACTGCTTTAGGACTTCAATTTTATCATGTCCGAAGAAAGTCCCGGAATGATGGGGATATTCTATATGTATCTTGTTAATGTCGGTTACCAGATGTTCAATCCATATGAATGATTTTTATGCAGATTGCTATATGATATTTATGAGAAATGGAAATGAAAATCTTGTGGTCTATTAAAATTATGGAAATGATCGATTGTGATAAACTAATGAACTCACCAACCTTTTGTAGTGACCCGAACTTTTCCATGTTTATATATATTAATTGAGATTGATATTTACATGACTAAATGTTTCCAACGTGTTAAGCAATCAAACTTGTTAAGACTTGAGTAAATGAAATAAGTTTCATATAGACAATTGATCACCCAAGTTGACCGGCGATTCACGAACGTTACAAATTTGTAAAAACTACATGTTGTGGTATATATAGACATATATATATGGTTGACATGAGATTATTATGAGTAAGTATCTCACTAAGTATATTAACAATGTGTGATATACATAAGAAATGAGATTACTAAGTTAAGAAACTCGAAATGATATATATAACGATTATCGTTATGATAACGTCTACTAAATACATATGTATCATATTAAGATATTGATACACTATATTTAACATGATAAAATGATATTTAAATATATCATTAAGTGTGTTAACAATGAACTACATATGTAAAAACAAGACTACTAACTCAAGAATTACGAAACGAGACTTATAAGTAACGATTATCGTTGTAACGATATTTTAATGTATATATCATATTAAGAGATATTCATACATCATAATATCATGATAATATAATAATTTAACATCTCATTTAATATAATAAACATTGGGTTAACAACATTAATTGAGATCGTTAACTTAAAGGATTCAAAACAACACTTACATGTAACGACTAACGAAGACTTAACGACTCCATTAGAATGTATATACATGTTGTGTTTTGATATGTATTCTTACACTTTTGAAAGACTTCAAGACACATATCAAAGTACTTCTACTTAACAAAAATGCTTACAATTACATCCTCGTTCAGTTTCATCAACAATTCTACTCGTATGCACCCGTATTCGTACTCGTACAATACACAGCTTTTAGATTTATGTACTATTGGTATATACACTCCAATGATCAGCTATTAGCAGCCCATGTGAGTAATCTAACACATGTGGGAACCATCATTTGGCAACTAGCATGAAATATCTCATAAAATTACAAAAATATTAGTAATCATTCATGACTTATTTACATGAAAACAAAATTACATATCCTTTATATCTAATCCATATACCACCGACCAAAAACACCTACAAACACTTTCATTCTTCAATTTTCTTCATCTAATTGATCTCTCTCAAGTTCCATCTTCAAGTTCTAAGTGTTCTTCATAAATTCCATAAGTATAGTTTCATAAAAATCAAGAATACTTCCAAGTTTGCAAGTCTACTTCCAAGCTTTCTTATCCATTCCAAGTAATCATCTAAGATCAAGGAACCTTTGTTATTTATGGTAGGTTATCTTTCTAATTCAAGGTAATATTCATATTCAAACTTTGATTCAATTTCAACAACTATAACAATCTTATTTCGAGTGAAAATCTTACTTGAACTGTTTTCGTGTCATGATTCTGCTTCAAGAACTTTCAAGCCATCCAAGGATCCTTTGAAGCTAGATCCATTTTTCTCATTTCCAGTAGTTTTATCCAGAAAACTTAAGGTAGTAATGATGTTCATAACATCATTCGATTCATACATATAAAGCTATCTTATTCGAAGGTTTAAACTTGTAATCACTAGAACATAGTTTAGTTAATTCTAAACTTGTTCGCAAACAAAAGTTAATCCTTATAACTTAACTTTTAAAATCAACTAAACACATGTTCTATATCTATATGATATGCTAACTTAATGATTTAAATCCTGGAAACACGATGAACACCATAAAATCGGATATACGCCGTCGTAGTGAAACCGGGGGCTGTTTTGGTTTGGATAATTAAAAACTATGATAAACTTTGATTTAAAAGTTGTTCTTCTGGAAAAATGATTTTTCATATGAACATGAAACTATATCCAAAAATCTTGGTTAAACTCAAAGTGAAAGTATGTTTTTCAAAATGGTCATCAAGATGTCGTTCTTTCGACAGAAATGACTACCTCTTTAGTAATTGACATGTAAATTAAATTTCCGACTACAAACCTATACTTTTTCTGTTTTGATCCTTAAATTAGAGTTCAATATGAAACCATAGCAATTTGATTCACTCAAAACGGATTTAAAATGAAGAAGCTATGGGTAAAACAAGATTGGATATTTTTGATCTTTTTAGCTACGGAAAATGTTTAACAAATCTATGCAAATCATATCCTAGCTAACTTATATTGTATTATACATGTATTCTAATATATTATGTAATATTGGGATACCATAGACACGTATGCAAATGTTTTGACATATCATATCGACCCATGTATATATATTATTTGGAACAACCATAGACACTCTATATGCAGTAATGTTGGAGTTAGCTATACAGGGTTGATGTAGATTCCAAAAATATATATACTTTGAGTTGTGATCTAGCCTGAGACGTGTATACACTGGGTCGTGGATTGATTCAAGATAATATATATCGATTTATTTTATGTACATCTAACTGTGGACAACTAGTTGTAGGTTACTAACGAGGACAGCTGACTTAATACACTCAAATCTTTAAAACATAATAAAAAATGGTTGTAATTATATTTTGATCATACTTTGATATATATGTACATATTTGTATAGGTTCGTGAATCGATCCGTGGCCAAGTCTTATTTCCGAGGAGGAAATATCTGTGAAAGTGAGTTATAGTCCCACTTTTAAAATCTAATATTTTTGAGATGAAAATACATGCAGGTTTTATAAATGATTTACAAAATAGACACAAGTACGTGAAACTACATTCTATGGTTGAATTATCAAAATCGAATATGCCCCTTTTTATTAAGTCTGGTAATCTAAGAATTAGGGAACAGACACCCTAATTGACGCGAATCCTAAAGATAGACCTATTGGGCCTAACAAACCCCATCCAAAGTATTGGATGCTTTAGTACTTCGAAATTTATATCATATCTGAAGGGTGTCCCAGAATGATGGGGATATTCTTATATATGCATCTTGTTAATGTCGGTTACCAGGTGTTCACCATATGAATGATTTTTATCTCTATGTATGGGATGTATATTGAAATATGAAATCTTGTGGTCTATTGTTACGATTTGATATATATAGGTTAAACCTATAACTCACCAACATTTTTGTTGACGTTTAAAGTATGTTTATTCTCAGGTGAATACTAAGAGCTTCCGCTGTTGCATACTAAAATAAGGACAAGATTTGGAGTCCATGATTGTTTGATATTGTGTAAAAACTGCATTCAAGAAACATATGTCGATGTAATATATTTCTATTGTAAACCATTATGTAATGGTCGTGTGTAAACAGTATATTTTAGATTATCATTATTTGATAATCTACGTATTGTTTTTAAAACCTTTATTGATAAAATAAAGGTTATGGTTGTTTTAAAAATGAATGCAGTCTTTGAAAAACGTCTCATATAGAGGTCAAAACCTCGCAACGAAATCAATTAATATGGAACGTTTATAATCAATATGAACGGGACATTTCAGTTGGTATCCGAGCGTTGGTCTTAGAGAACCAAAAAATTTACATTAGTGTGTCTTATCGAGTATGTTAGGATGCATTAGTGAGTCTGGACTTCGACCATGTTTTCTTTAAAAATGATTGCTTAACATTTTTGTTGGAAACTATATATTATTAACATGTAAATATTATGTGATATATTAATCTCTTAACATGTTTGATATTGTGTGATAGATGTCTACCTCTAGCACAAATCCCATTGACTCACCTAATAAAAAGAAGAGTCGGATATATATTGGCAAGATTCACAAGTTCCCCAAAGAACCGGAAGAAGAGGAAACGGAACCGGAAGAAGAGGAACCAGAAGAAGAGGAACCGGAAGAAGAAGAAGAGGTTCCGGAGGGGGGAATAGTAGGAACCACAGAAAATCGGTTAAATAAAAGAAAATCATCAACCAATGGACCAAAGTTAATAATAGTCAATGGTGTTTCCGCTAAGGAAGCAAAATATTGGGAAAATTACCAATTTTCCGATGAATCGGATCCTGATGAAGATTCCGATGATGTTATAGAAATTACCCTGACCCAATTTAATGAGGCAAAAGAAAATAATAAGGGAAAAGGCATCAAAATAGAGAAATCTGATTCCGACCCCGGTGAACTTTATATGTACCGTCAACACCCGTATTTTCAATATCGTGATAATAACCCAGGAACCTCTAAACCACCAGGTTTTTCTAAACCAATGTGGAAAATGAAGACTCGTATTAGAGGAACATCATATATCCCTAGAAGATTAGGAAAAAGAACCAAGTCCGAAGAAGAAGAAGAAACCAGTGATTCAGATTAGAGGGGTGTGAGCATGTTGTGTAATAAATGTATTGTAGTGTGCTTGTACTTTTATGTTCTATGTAAAAATTGCTTGTATTGTTTGTTATTACGAATCTAATCCTTGTCTATTTTATAGTATAAAAACAAAATGGACGTTAAGGGTAGACAACCGAATATTTTAGAAGACCTACCAGAGGATATGATTGAGGAAATCTTGTCTTGAGTCGGTCAGAATTCATCAGCACATTTAGTTATGGCGAAATTAACTTGTCAAACATTTGAAAGACTTTCCAGAAATGCCTTAGTTTATAAAAGCCTTTCCTTTGATAGGTGGGGTATATCACATTGGGGATACTTTAAGTTACGCCGTGTTTTCTTTAAAGCGTTAAATGCGGGGAACCCAAATGCAATTTTACGCTACAGTTTAAGAACCTATTTTGACTCAACATATCCCAACATAGGATTTCATGAATTAGAAAGAGCTTCTAACATGCAACATAAAGAAGCATGTTATGCTTACGGGTTAGTGATGTTTGCTTCTTACCAAAGTGAGAAAAAGAACATCGGATTGCAGCTTTTAAATAAAACTTTCCCACAAGTGATGGATTCAGTAGTTGGGGTGAGAAACAAGGTTTTTAGATTATTACGAGGCTGTTGGACATTACGAAACCCTCGTCCTTTTGACGACATTACAACATGCTGCCTAGCCAATGGTCATAATGGTTATTTTCCACAAGACCAAGGATGGGAAGTCGTCTTAGTAAAACCAGAATGCATGACTTGTTTCTGGACTTATGAATTACATGTCTTTATTTCCTTTGCTGAACAACTTGCGTATTAATTAGATTTATCTTCAAAACTGTCATGTATCATAGTGTACTATATTTCATGTTATATGTAATATAGCGAAGTTGTAAGTTTGAAGAATATTTGTATGTGATATATTATTATAATCAGTTTTTCATATGGAATTGTAGTAGTTGAATTGTATATTAGCTACTAAGTATGAACTTAACGGGTAGGTAGTACCCGAATTTAAACTTATAAAACGCTAATATGAAGAAAAAGCTTTTATAAATGAGTTCATATTATGCTACGAGATACTATAGACTACTCTTAATATTCTGTATGATTAACTTGTTTCATTTGACTATTTTGAAGGAAATGGTGCCGACTACTCGACACACCTTGAATACGAGCGAAGAGAAATTTCATGCCTTTCTTGCTTCAAACATAGCCGCAGTACAGGTCGCGCTACATACCAACAATAACTCTGAATCTAGTAATACAGCTAACGGCGCAAGAAATCGTGTAGGATGCTCCTACAAGGAATTCACTGCCTGCAAACCTTCCGAATTTGATGGGACCGAAGGACCAATCAGATTGAAACGGTGGACCGAGAAAGTTGAATCAGTGTTTGCCATAAGTAAGTGTGCTGAAGGAGACAAAGTGAAATACGCTATGCATACCTTCACAGGTATTGCGTTAAAATGGTGGAATACCTATCTAGAGCAAGTGGGACAAGATGCTGCTTACGTGCTACCGTGGTCAGCATTAAAGCACTTGATGAACAAGAAGTACCGTCCCAGAACCGAGGTCAATAAGCTCAAGTTAGAACTTAGAGGGTTACGAACACATGGATTCAATATTACTTCGTACGAAAGACGATTCACAGAATTGTGCCTATTGTGTCCGAGAGCGTTCGAAGATGAGGAAGAGAAGATCGACGCATTTGTGAAAGGGTAACCGGAGAGAATCTAAAAAGATATAAGTTCACACGAGCCTGCCTCCATACAAAAGGCATGTAGAATGGCTCACAAACTAGTGAACCAGATTGAGGGAAGAATTAAAGAACAGGCGGCCGAAGAGGCCAACGTGAAGCTAGTAAAAAGAAAGTGGGAGGAAAAAGGTGATAAGAGTCACCAATACAACAACAACTATCCCAACAATCGCAACTACAACAAACGGCACAACAACAACAACAACAACAACTACAACAATCATCCCAACAACAATAACAACCGCAACAACAACAACAATCAGAAGCAGCTATGCCAAAGGTGTGAAAAGTATCACTCAGGGTTCTGCACCAAATTTTGCAACAAGTGTAAAAGAAATGGTCATAGCGCGGCGAAGTGTGAGGTCTACGGACCAGGGGTTAACAAAACGAAAAGAACAAAGGTGTCGGAACGAGTAATGGCGGAGCAAGTTATGCCAATGTAGTTTGTTATAAATGTGGAAAACTGGGCCAAATTATTAGAAATTGCCCGAACCAGGAGAACACGAATGGACAAGGCCGCGGAAGAGTTTTCAATATTAATGCTGCAGAGGCACAGGAAGACCCGGAACTTGTTACGGGTACGTTTCTTATTGACAATAAATCTGCTTACGTTTTATTTAATTCGGGCGCGGATAGAATCCATATGAGTAGAGATTTTTGTGCTAAATTAAGTTGTCCATTGACGCCGTTGGATAGTAAATTTTTACTCGAATTAGCAAACGGTAAATTAATTTCAGCTGAATTATATATGCCTGAATCGAGAAATTAAACTGGGTAGCGAAATATTTAAGATTGATTTGATACCAGTAGAGTTAGGGAGTTTTGATGTAATAGTTGGCATGGACTGGCTGAAGGAGATGAAAGCAGAGATCGTATGTTACAAAAATGCAATTCGCATTGTACGAGAAGAAGGAGAACCCTTAATGGTGTACAGAGAAAAGGGCAACACGAAGCTACATCTTATTAGTAATTTGAAGGCACAAAAACTAATAAGAAAAGGTTGCTATGCTGTTCTAGCACACATCGAGAAAGTACAAACTGAAGAAAAGAGCATCAATGATGTTCCCGTCGCAAAAGAATTTCCCGATGTATTTCCGAAAGAATTACCGGGACTACCTCCACATCGATCTGTTGAATTTCAAATAGATCTTGTACCAGGAGCTGCACCAATAGCTCGTGCTCCTTACAGACTTGCACCCAGCGAGATAAAAGAACTGCAAAGCTAACTGCAAGAACTATTAGAACGTGGTTTCATTCGACCAAGCACATCACCATGGGGAGCTCCTGTTTTGTTTGTCAAGAAGAAGGATGGTACATTTAGGTTGTGTATTGACTACAGAGAGTTAAATAAACTTACCATCAAAAACCGTTATCCACTGCCGAGAATTGACGACTTATTTGATCAACTACAAGGCTCGTCGGTTTATTCGAAAATCGATTTACATTCTGGATATCATCAAATGCGATTAAAGGAGGATGATATTCCAAAAACTGCTTTTAGGACGCGTTATGGTCATTACGAGTTTATGGTTATGCCGTTTGGATTGACTAACGCACCAGCTGTGTTCAAGGACCTTATGAACCGTGTGTGTGGGCCATATCTTGATAAGTTTGTCATTGTTTTCATCGATGACATACTTATTTACTCAAAGAATGATCAAGAGCACGAAGAACATTTGAGAAAAGTGCTAGAAGTATTGAGGAAAGAAAAAACTGTACGCTAAGTTTTCAAAGTGTGCATTTTGGTTGGAAGAAGTTCAATTCCTCGGTCAGATAGTGAACAAAAAAGGTATCCAGGTGGACCCGTCAAAGATCAAAACCGTTGAAAAGTGGGAAACCCCAAAACTCCGAAGCATATACGTCAATTTTTAGGATTGGCTGGTTACTACAGAAGATTCATCCAATATTTCTCCAAAATAGCAAAACCCTTGACTGCATTAACGCATAAAGGGAAGAAATTTGAATGGAAGGATGAACAAGAGAAGGCGTTTCAGTTATTGAAGAAAAAGCTAACTACGGCACCTATATTGTCATTGTCTGAAGGGAATGATGATTTTGTGATTTATTGTGACGCATCAAAGCAATGTCTCGGTTGTGTATTAATGCAACGAACGAAGGTGATTGCTTATGCGTCTAGACAATTGAAGATTCACGAGCAAAATTATACGACTCACAATTTGGAATTGGGTGCTGTTGTTTTTGCATTAAAGACTTGGAGGCATTATTTATATGGGGTCAAAAGTATTATATATACCGACCACAAAAGTCTCCAACATATATTTAATCAGAAGCAACTGAATATGAGACAACGCAGGTGGATTGAACTGTTGAATGATTATGATTTTGAGATTCGATACCACCCAGGGAAGGCGAATGTGGTAGCCGATGCTTTGAGTAGAAAGGACAGAGAACTTATTCGGGTAAAAGCTATGAATATAATTATTCGTACTAACCTTACTACTCAAATAAAGGAGGCGCAACAGGGGGTTGTAAAAGAAGGAAAGTTGAAGAATGAGATACCCAAAGGATCAGAGAAACGTCTTAATATTCGGGAAGACAGAACCCGATATAGGGCTGATAGAATTTGGGTACCAAGGTTTGGAGATGTGAGAGAAATGGTACTTAAAGAAGCACATAAAACCAGATATTCAATACATCCCGGAGCGGGGAAGATGTATAAAGATCTCAAGAAACATTTTTGGTGGCCGGGTATGAAAGCCGATATTGCTAAATATGTAGGAGAATGTTTGACGTGTTCTAAGGTCAAAGCTGGACATCAGAAACCATCAGGTCTACTACAACAACCTAAAATCCCGGAATGGAAATGAGAAAACATTACCATGGATTTCATTACTAAATTGCCAAGAACTGCAAGTGGTTATGATACTATTTGGGTAATAGTTAATCGTCTCACCAAGTCAGCACACTTCCTGCCAATGAGAGAAGATGACAAAATGGAGAAGTTGGCGCGATTGTATTTGAAGGAGGTTGTCTCCAGACATGGAATACCCGTCTCAATTATCTCTGATAGGGATGGTAGATTTTTTTCAAGGTTCTGGAAGACGTTGCAACAAGCATTGGGGACTCGTCTAGACATGAGTACTGCCTATCATCCACAAACTGATGGGCAGAGTGAAAGGACAATACAAATGCTTGAAGACATGCTACGAGCATGTGTTATTGATTTCGGAAATAGTTTGGATCGACACCTACCGTTAGCAGAATTTTCCTACAACAACAGTTATCATTCTAGTATTGAGATGGCGCCGTTTGAGGCACTTTATGGTAGAAAGTGCAGGACACCGATTTGTTGGAATGAAGTGGGGGATAGACAGATTACGGATCCGGGGATAATACAAGAAACTACCGAGAAAATCATCCAAATTCAACAACGATTGAAAACCGCCCAAAGTCGACAAAAGAGCTACGCGGACAGTAAAAGAAAAGATATAAAGTTTGAAATTGGAGAAATGGTCATGCTTAAGGTTTCACCTTGGAAAGGCGTTTTTCGATTTGGTAAACGGGGGAAACTAAATCCAAGGTACATTGGACCATTCAAGATTATAGATCGTGTCGGACCAGTAGCTTACCAACTGGAGCTACCTCAACAACTCGTGGCTGTACATAACACTTTCCACGTCTCGAATTTGAAGAAATGTTTTGCTAAAGAAGATCTCACTATTCCGTTGGACGAAATCCATATCAATGAAAAACTTCAATTCATTGAAGAACCCGTCGAAATAATGGATCGTGAGGTTAAGAGACTTAAGCAAAACAAGATACTGATTGTTAAAGTTCGATGGAATGCTCGTAGAGGACCCGAGTTCACCTGGGAGCATGAAGATCAGATGAAGAAGAAATACCCGCATTTATTTCCATAAGATTCCTCAACACCTTCAATAGCTTAAAATTTCGGGACGAAATTTATTTAACGGGTAGGTACTGTAGTGACCCGAACTTTTCCATGTTTATATATATTAATTGAGATTGATATTTACATGACTAAATGTTTCCAACGTGTTAAGCAATCAAACTTGTTAAGACTTGATTAAATGAAATAAGTTTCATATAGACAATTGATCACCCAAGTTGACCGGCGATTCACGAACGTTACAAATTGGTAAAAACTACATGTTGTGGTATATATAGACATATATATATGGTTGACATGAGATTATGATGAGTAAGTATCTCACTAAGTATATTAACAATGTGTGATATACATAAGAAATGAGATTACTAAGTTAAGAAACTCGAAATGATATATATAACGATTATCGTTATGATAACGTCTACTAAATACATATGTATCATATTAAGATATTGATACACTATATTTAACATGATAAAATGATATTTAAATATATCATTAAGTGTGTTAACAATGAACTACATATGTAAAAACAAGACTACTAACTCAAGAAATACGAAACGAGACTTATATGTAACGATTATCGTTGTAACTATATTTTAATGTATATATCATATTAAGAGATATTCATACCTCATAATATCATGATAATATAATAATTTAATATCTCATTTGATATAATAAACATTGGGTTAACAACATTAATTGAGATCGTTAACTTAAAGGTTTCAAAACAACACTTACATGTAACGACTAACGAAGACTTAACGACTCCATTAGAATGTATATACATGTTGTGTTTTGATATGTATTCTTACACTTTTGAAAGACTTCAAGACACATATCAAAGTACTTCTACTTAACAAAAATTCTTACAATTACATCCTCGTTCAGTTTCATCAACAATTCTACTCGTATGCACCCGTATTCGTACTCGTACAATACACAGCTTTTAGATGTATGTACTATTGGTATATATACTCCAATTATCAGATCTTAGCAGCTCATGTGAGTCACCTAACACATGTGGGAACCATCATTTGGCAACGCATGAAATATCTCATAAAATTACAAAAATATTAGTAATCATTCATGACTTATTTACATGAAAACAAAATTACATATCCTTTATATCTAATCCATATACCAACGACCAAAAACACCTAAAAACACTTTCATTCTTCAATTTTCTTCATCTAATTGATCTCTCTCAAGTTCCATCTTCAAGTTTTAAGTGTTCTGAAATGTCCCATTCTTATTGATTAAAAACGTTCCATATTAATTGATTTCGTTGCGAGGTTTTGACCTCTATATGAGACATTTTTCAAAGACTGCATTCATTTTTAAAACAAACCATAACCTTTATTTCATAAATAAAGGTTTAAAAAGCTTTACGTAGATTATCAAATAATGATAATCTAAAATATCTTGTTTACACACGACCATTACATAATGGTTTACAATACAAATATGTTACATCGAAATCAGTTTCTTGAATGCAGTTTTTACACAATATCATGCAAACATGGACTCCAAATCTTGTCCTTATTTTAGTATGCAACAGCGGAAGCTCTTAGTATTCACCTGAGAATAAACATGCTTTAAACGTCAACAAAAATGTTGGTGAGTTATAGGTTTAACCTATATATATCAAATTGTAACAATAGACCACAAGATTTCATATTTCAATACACATCCCATACATAGAGATAAAAATCATTCATATGGTGAACACCTGGTAACCGACATTAACAAGATGCATATATAAGAATATCCCCATCATTCCGGGACACCCTTCGGATATGATATAAATTTCAAAGTACTAAAGCATCCGGTACTTTGGATGGGGTTTGTTAGGCCCAATAGATCTATCTTTAGGATTCGCGTCAATTAGGGTGTCTGTTCCCTAATTCTTAGATTACCAGACTTAATAAAAAGGGGCATATTCGATTTCGATAATTCAACCATAGAATGTAGTTTCACGTACTTGTGTCTATTTTGTAAATCATTTATAAAACATGCATGTATTCTCATCCCAAAAATATTAGATTTTAAAAGTGGGACTATAACTCACTTTCACAGATTTTTTACTTCGTCGGGAAGTAAGACTTGGCCACTGGTCGATTCACGAACCTATAACAATATATACATATATATCAAAGTATGTTCAAAATATATTTACAACACTTTTAATATATTTTGATGTTTTAAGTTTATTAAGTCAGCTGTCCTCGTTAGTAACCTACAACTAGTTGTCCACCGTTAGATGTACAGAAATAAATCGATAAATATTATCTTGAATCAATCCACGACCCAGTGTATACTGAAATGTCCCGTTCTTATTGATTAAAAACGTTCCATATTAATTGATTTCGTTGCGAGGTTTTGACCTCTATATGAGACGTTTTTCAAAGACTGCATTCATTTTTAAAACAAACCATAACCTTTATTTCATAAATAAAGGTTTAAAAAGCTTTACGTAGATTATCAAATAATGATAATCTAAAATATCCTGTTTACACACGACCATTACATAATGGTTTACAATACAAATATGTTACATCGAAATCAGTTTCTTGAATGCAGTTTTTACACAATATCATACAAACATGGACTCCAAATCTTGTCCTTATTTTAGTATGCAACAGCGGAAGCTCTTAATATTCACCTGAGAATAAACATGCTTTAAACGTCAACAAAAATGTTGGTGAGTTATAGGTTTAACCTATATATATCAAATCGTAACAATAGACCACAAGATTTCATATTTCAATACACATCCCATACATAGAGATAAAAATCATTCATATGGTGAACACCTGGTAACCGACAATAACAAGATGCATATATAAGAATATCCCCATCATTCCGGGACACCCTTCGGATATGATATAAATTTCGAAGTACTAAAGCATCCGGTACTTTGGATGGGGTTTGTTAGGCCCAATAGATCTATCTTTAGGATTCGCGTCAATTAGGGTATCTGTTCCCTAATTCTTAGATTACCAGACTTAATAAAAAGGGGCATATTCGATTTCGATAATTCAACCATAGAATGTAGTTTCACGTACTTGTGTCTATTTTGTAAATCATTTATAAAACCTGCATGTATTCTCATCCCAAAAATATTAGATTTTAAAAGTGGGACTATAACTCACTTTCACAGATTTTTACTTCGTTGGGAAGTAAGACTTGGCCACTGGTTGATTCACGAACCTATAACAATATATACATATATATCAAAGTATGTTCAAAATATATTTACAACACTTTTAATATATTTTGATGTTTTAAGTTTATTAAGTCAGCTGTCCTCGTTAGTAACCTACAACTAGTTGTCCACAATTAGATGTACAGAAATAAATCGATAAATATTATCTTGAATCAATCCACGACCCAGTGTATACGTATCTCAGTATTGATCACAACTCAAACTATATATATTTTGGAATCAACCTCAACCCTGTATAGCTAACTCCAACATTCACATATAGAGTGTCTATGGTTGTTCCGAAATATATATAGATGTGTCGACATGATAGGTCGAAACATTGTATACGTGTCTATGGTATCTCAAGATTACATAATATACAATAAAAGTTGATTAAGTTATGGTTGGAATAGATTTGTTACCAATTTTCACGTAGCTAAAATGAGAAAAATTATCCAATCTTGTTTTACCCATAACTTCTTCATTTTAAATCCGTTTTGACTGAATCAAATTGATATGGTTTCATATTGAACTCTATTTTATGAATCTAAACAGAAAAGTATAGGTTTATAGTCGGAAAAATAAGTTACAAGTCGTTTTTGTAAAGGTAGTCATTTCAGTCGAAAGAACGACGTCTAGATGACCATTTTAGAAATCATACTTCCACTTTGAGTTTAACCATAATTTTTGGATATAGTTTCATGTTCATAATAAAAATCATTTTCTCAGAATAACAACTTTTAAATCAAAGTTTATCATAATTTTTAATTAACTAACCCAAAACAGCCCGCGGTGTTACTACGACGGCGTAAATCCGGTTTTACGGTGTTTTTCGTGTTTCCAGGTTTTAAATCATTAAGTTAGCATATCATATAGATATAGAACATGTGTTTAGTTGATTTTAAAAGTCAAGTTAGAAGGATTAACTTTTGTTTGCGAACAAGTTTAGAATTAACTAAACTATGTTCTAGTGATTACAAGTTTAAACCTTCGAATAAGATAGCTTTATATGTATGAATCGAATGATGTTATGAACATCATTACTACCTTAATTTCCTTGGATAAACCTACTGGAAAAGAGAAAAATGGATCTAGCTTCAATGGATCCTTGGATGGCTCGAAGTTCTTGAAGCAGAATCATGACACGAAAACAAGTTCAAGTAAGATCATCACTTGAAATAAGATTGTTATAGTTATAGAAATTGAACCAAAGTTTGAATATGATTATTACCTTGTATTAGAATGATAACCTACTGTAAGAAACAAAGATTTCTTGAGGTTGGATGATCACCTTACAAGATTGGAAGTGAGCTAGCAAACTTGAAAGTATTCTTGATTTTATGAAACTAGAACTTTTGGAATTTATGAAGAACACTTAGAACTTGAAGATAGAACTTGAGAGAGATCAATTAGATGAAGAAAATTGAAGAATGAAAGTGTTTGTAGGTGTTTTTGGTCGTTGGTGTATGGATTAGATATAAAGGATATGTAATTTTGTTTTCATGTAAATAAGTCATGAATGATTACTCATATTTTTGTAATTTTATGAGATATTTCATGCTAGTTGCCAAATGATGGTTCCCACATGTATTAGGTGACTCACATGGGCTGCTAAGAGCTGATCATTGGAGTGTATATACCAATAGTACATACATCTAAAAGCTGTGTATTGTACGAGTACGAATACGGGTGCATACGAGTAGAATTGTTGATGAAACTGAACGAGGATGTAATTGTAAGAATTTTTGTTAAGTAGAAGTATTTTGATAAGTGTATTGAAGTCTTTCAAAAGTTTATAAATACATATTAAAACACTACATGTATATACATTTTAACTGAGTCGTTAAGTCATCGTTAGTCGTTACATGTAAGTGTTGTTTTGAAACCTTTAGGTTAACGATCTTGTTAAATGTTGTTAACCCAATGTTTATAATATCAAATGAGATTTTAAATTATTATATTATCATTATATTATCATGTATGAATATCTCTTAATATGATATATATACATTAAATGTCTTTACAACGATAATCGTTACATATATGTCTCGTTTCGAAATCATTAAGTTAGTAGTCTTATTTTTACATATGTATTTCATTGTTAATACACTTAATAATATATTTACTTATCATTTAACATAATTAACCAAGTGTATCAATATCTTAATATGATTCATATGTACCTAGTAAGACGTTGTTATAACGATAATCGTTATATATATCGTTTTCGAGTTTCTTAAATTAATAGTCTCATTTTTATGTATATAACTCATTGTTAAAATACCTAATGAGATACATACTTACAATAAAAACATGTTAACTATATATATAACCATATATATGTCATCGTATAGTTTTTACAAGTTTTAACGTTCGTGAATCACCGGTCAACTTGGGTGGTCAATTGTCTATATGAAACATATTTCAATTAATCAAGTCTTAACAAGTTTGATTGCTTAACATGTTGGAAACATTTAATCATGTAAATATCAATCTCAATTAATATATATAAACATGGAAAAGTTTGGGTCACTACAGTACCTACCCGTTAAATAAATTTCGTCCCGAAATTTTAAGATGTTGAAGGTGTTGACGAATCTTCTGGAAATAGATGCGGGTATTTCTTCTTCATCTGATCTTCACGCTCCCAGGTGAACTCGGGTCCTCTACGAGCATTCCATCGAACCTTAACAATTGGTATCTTGTTTTGCTTAAGTCTTTTAACCTCACGATCCATTATTTCGACGGGTTCTTCGATGAATTGAAGTTTTTCGTTGATTTGGATTTCATCTAACGGAATAGTGAGATCTTCTTTAGCAAAACATTTCTTTAAATTCGAGACGTGGAAAGTGTTATGTACAGCCGCGAGTTGTTGAGGTAACTCTAGTCGGTAAGCTACTGGTCCGATACGATCAATAATCTTGAATGGTCCAATATACCTTGGATTTAATTTCCCTCGTTTACCAAATCGAACAACGCCTTTCCAAGGTGCAACTTTAAGCATGACCATCTCTCCAATTTCAAATTCTATATCTTTTCTTTTAATGTCAGCGTAGCTCTTTTGTCGACTTTGGGCGGTTTTCAACCGTTGTTGAATTTGGATGATCTTCTCGGTAGTTTCTTGTATAATCTCCGGACCCGTAATCTGTCTATCCCCCACTTCACTCCAACAAATCGGAGACCTGCACTTTCTACCATAAAGTGCTTCAAACGGCGCCATCTCAATGCTTGAATGGTAGCTGTTGTTGTAGGAAAATTCTGCTAACGGTAGATGTCGATCCCAACTATTTCCGAAATCAATAACACATGCTCGTAGCATGTCTTCAAGCGTTTGTATCGTCCTTTCGCTCTGCCCATCAGTTTGTGGATGATAGGCAGTACTCATGTCTAGACGAGTTCCTAATGCTTGCTGTAATGTCTGCCAGAATCTTGAAATAAATCTGCCATCCCTATCAGAGATAATAGAGATTGGTATTCCATGTCTGGAGATGACTTCCTTCAAATACAGTCGTGCTAACTTCTCCATCTTGTCATCTTCTCTTATTGGTAGGAAGTGTGCTGATTTGGTGAGACGATCAACTATTACCCAAATAGTATCAAAACCACTTGCAGTCCTTGGCAATTTAGTGATGAAATCCATGGTAATGTTTTCCCATTTCCATTCTGGGATTTCGGGTTGTTGAAGTAGACCTGATGGTTTCTGATGCTCAGCTTTGACTTTAGAACACGTCAAACATTCTCCTACGTATTTAGCAACATCGGCTTTCATACCCGGCCACCAAAAATGTTTCTTGAGATCCTTGTACATCTTCCCCTTTCCAGGATGTATTGAGTAGCTGGTTTTATGAGCTTCTCTAAGTACCATTTCTCTCATATCTCCAAATTTTGGTACCCAAATCCTTTCAGCCCTATACCGGGTTCCGTCTTCCCGAATATTAAGATGCTTCTCCGATCCTTTGGGTATTTCATCCTTTAAATTTCCCTCTTTTAAAACTCCTTGTTGCGCCTCCTTTATTTGAGTAGTAATGTTATTATGAATCATTATATTCATAGATTTTACTCAAATGGGTTCTCTGTCCTTCCTGCTCAAGGCATCGGCTACCACATTTGCCTTCCCCGGGTGGTAACGAATCTCAAAGTCGTAATCATTCAATAATTCAATCCACCTACGCTGCCTCATATTCAGTTGTTTCTGATTAAATATGTGTTGAAGACTTTTGTGGTCGGTATATATAATACTTTTGACCCCATATAAGTAGTGCCTCCAAGTCTTTAATGCAAAAACAACCGCGCCTAATTCCAAATCATGCGTCGTATAATTTTGTTCGTGAATCTTCAATTGTCTAGACGCATAAGCAATCACCTTCGTTCGTTGCATTAATACACAACCGAGACCTTGCTTTGATGCATCACAATAAATCACAAAATCATCATTCCCTTCAGGCAATGACAATATAGGTGCCGTAGTTAGCTTTTTCTTCAATAACTGAAACGCTTTCTCTTGTTCATCATTCCATTCAAATTTCTTCCCTTTATGCGTTAATGCAGTCAAGGGTTTTGCTATTCTGGAAAAGTCTTGGATGAACCTTCTGTAGTAACCAGCTAGTCCTAAAAACTGGCGTATGTGTTTCGGAGTTTTCGGGGTTTCCCACTTTTCAACAGTTTCTATCTTTGCCGGATCCACCTTAATACCTTCTTTGTTCACTATGTGACCGAGGAATTGAACTTCTTCCAACCAAAATGCACACTTTGAAAACTTAGCGTACAATTCTTCCTTCCTCAATACTTCTAACACCTTTCTCAAATGTTCACCGTGTTCTTGGTCATTCTTTGAGTAAATAAGTATGTCATCAATGAAAACAATGACAAACTTGTCAAGGTATGGTCCACACACTCGGTTCATAAGGTCCATGAACACAGCTGGTGCATTAGTTAAACCAAACGGCATGACCATAAACTCGTAATGACCGTAACGTGTTCTGAAAGCAGTCTTTGGAATATCATCTTCTTTCACCCGCATTTGATGATACCCGGAACGTAAGTCAATCTTTGAATAAACAGACGAGCCTTGTAGTTGATCAAATAAGTCGTCGATTCTCGGTAGTGGGTAGCGGTTCTTGATGGTAAGTTTGTTCAACTCTCGGTAGTCGATACACAACCTGAATGTACCATCTTTCTTCTTGACAAACAAAACAGGAGCTCCCCACGGTGATGTGCTTGGTCGAATGAAACCACGCTCTAAAAGTTCTTGTAATTGGCTTTGCAGTTCTTTCATCTCGCTGGGTGCGAGTCTGTATGGAGCACGAGCTATTGGTGCAGCTCCTGGTACAAGATCTATTTGAAATTCAACGGATCGATGTGGGGGTAATCCCGGTAATTCTTTCGGAAATACATCAGGAAATTCTTTTGCGACGGGAACATCATTGATGCTCTTTTCTTCAGTTTGTACTTTCTCGACGTGTGCTAGAACAGCATAGCAACCTTTTCTTATTAGTTTTTGTGCCTTCAAATTACTAATAAGATGTAGCTTCGTGTTGCCCTTTTCTCCGTACACCATTAAGGGTTTTCATTTTTCTCGTATAATGCGAATTGCATTTTTGTAACAAACGATCTCCGCTTTCACTTCTTTCAACCAGTCCATACCGATTATCACATCAAAACTCCCTAACTCTACTGGTATCAAATCAATCTTAAATGTTTCGCTAACCAGTTTAATTTCTCGATTCCGACATATATTATCTGCTGAAATTAATTTACCATTTGCTAATTCGAGTAAAAATTTACTATCCAAAGGCGTCAATGGACAACTTAATTTAGCACAAAAATCTCTACTCATATAGCTTCTATCCGCACCCGAATCAAATAAAACGTAAGCAGATTTATTGTCAATAAGAAACGTACCCGTAACAAGCTCCGGGTCTTCCTGTGCCTCTACCGCATTAATATTGAAAACTCTTCCACGGCCTTGTCCATTCGTGTTCTCCTGGTTCGGGCAATTTCTAATAATGTGGCCTGGTTTTCCACATTTATAACAAACTACATTGGGATAACTTGCTCCGACACTACTTGCTCCGCCATTACTCGTTCCGACACCATTTGTTCCTTTCGTTCTATTAACCCCTGGTCCGTAGACCTCACACTTCGCCGCGCTATGACCATTTCTTTTACACTTGTTGCAAAATTTGGTGCAGAACCCCGAGTGATTCTTTTCACACCTTTGGCATAGCTGCTTCTGATTGTTGTTGTTGTTGCGGTTATTATTGTTGTTGGGATGATTGTTGTAGTTGCTGTTGTTGTTGTTGTTGTTGTTGTTGTTGTTGTTGGGCCGTTTGTTGTAGTTGCGATTGATGTTGCGATTGTTGGGATAATTGTTGCCATTATTGTTGTAATTGCTGTTGTTGTTGTATTGGTGATTCTTATCACCGTTTTCCTCCCACTTTCTTTTGACTTGCTTCACATTGGCCTCTTCAGCAGTCTGTTCTTTAATTCTTTCTTCAATCTGGTTCACTAGTTTGTGAGCCATTCTACATGCCTGTTGTATGGAGGCGGGCTCGTGTGAACTTATATCTTCTTGGATTCTTTCCGGTAATCCTTTCACAAACGCGTCGATCTTCTCTTCCCCATCTTCGAATGCTCCCGGACACAATAGGCACAATTCTGTGAATCGTCTTTCGTACGTGGTAATATCAAATCCTTGAGTTCGTAACCCTCTAAGTTCTGTCTTGAGCTTATTGACCTCGGTTCTGGGACGGTACTTCTCGTTCATCAAGTGCTTGAATGCTGACCACGGTAGTGCGTACGCATCATCTTGTCCCACTTGCTCTAGATAGGTATTCCACCATGTTAACGCAGAACCTGTGAAGGTATGCGTAGCATACTTCACTTTGTCCTCTTCAGTACACTTACTTATGGCAAACACCAATTCAACCTTCTCGGTCCACCGTTTCAATCCGATCGGTCCTTCGGTTCCATCAAATTCCAAAGGTTTGCAGGCAGTGAATTCTTTGTAGGTGCATCCTACACGATTTCCTGTACTGCTAGATCCAAGGTTATTGTTGGTATGTAGCGCAGCCTGTACTGCGGCTATGTTTGAAGCTAGAAAAGTACGGAATTCCTCTTCATTCATATTCACGGTGTGTCGAGTAGTCGGTGCCATTTCCTTCAAAATAGTTAAATAGAACAAGTTAATCATACAGAATATTAAGAGTAGTTAATAGTATTTCGTAGCATAATATGAACTCATTTATAAAAGCTTTTTCTTCATATTAGCGTTTTATAAGTTTAAATTCGGGTAGTACCTACCCGTTAAGTTCATACTTAGTAGCTAATATACAATTCAACTACTACAATTCTATATGAAAAACTGATTATAATAATATTTCGCGTTCAAACTTTTATACAATATTTTACAAACTTACAATACCGCTTATTTTACATAAAGCATGAAATATAGCACACAATAACTTTGATACAAGATAGTTGTGAAGACAATTCTAGCTAGTACACAAGTCGTTCAGCAAAGGCAATAAAGACACGTAATTCATACGTCCAGAAACAAGTCATGCATTCTGGTTTTACTAGGACTACTTCCCATCCTTGGTCTTGTGCAACATAACCGTTATGGCCGTTGATAAGACAGCGTGTTGTAACGTCGTCAAAGGGACGAGGGTTACGTAATGTCCAACAGTCCCGTAATAATCTAAAAACCTCATTTCTTACCCCAATTACCGACTCCGTCACTTGTGGAAACGTTTTGTTTAATAGTTGTAGCCCGATGTTCTTGTTCTCACTTTGGTGAGAAGCGAACATTACTAATCCGTAAGCATAACATGCTTCTTTATGTTGCATGTTAGCCGCTTTTTCTAAATCACGAAGTCCAATATTCGGATATATTGAGTCAAAATAATTTCTTAACCCGTTGCGTAAAATAGCATTTGGGTTCCCCGCAATATATGCGTCAAAGTAAACACATCGTAACTTATGGGTTTCCCAATGTGATATCCCCCATCTTTCAAACGAAAGTCTCTTATAAACCAAGACATTCTTTGTCACACCCCCAGTTAGGGCCTGGGTGAAATGTGACTTAATATCAAATCAACCAACATATTATAATATACGAGAACAATACTAAATGATAAAACAAACTTTATTGAGCACGCAGCGGAAAATGAAACGTAGTTACAATGATAGGAATAACAATAATGGAAATGTTCACATGCAGAAGTAATAAATGCGATATCTCTTGATCCTATGTCCAAGTAGCATCACATAAGCAGTAAGTATAAGAGCTTGAATCAAACAGCACCTGAGACAAAACATGCTAAAGTGTCAACCAAAAGGTTGAGTGAAGTTCATAGGTTTAACAAATAAGTTTGACCGTTTGTTTTAGACCACAAGATTTAATTTGTAAGGTTGATCTCCCGCAGGATCAAAAAGTTATGCCAGTGCGTGATATTTAGACTAAACGTTCAAGTTTGCCCCATGACAAGTTGTGTCTGTCCTTGTCGGTTTAATTTCATTATCAAGTAATACAAAGACTTAGTCAAATGTATCGGGGACGTTACTCCCGATAGGCCTACCCCCAATAAATAAGCATGCCGCAGCACTTAAAAATATCACTGTAGGGACTTAGTCGGACATAGCCGGGTATAGCATAGTTTTAGCAGTTGGTACTTGTGTCTAAATTGTAAATAGTAAAAGCAGCATGTGTCTCACCCCAAATAAATTAAATAAGTTTGCTAGCAATAAAGAGTGGGGCTATGAATTCACCTTAGTAAGTAGAGAGAGTTATTCCTCAGAATAGAGAGTTGAACGAGTGAGCAAGAAAGTCAACCTATTGACATTTAAGAGTAGTTAAGTGTTTTGCCCATGTTTAAGTTTAAGTATGTGTTTAAGTATAGTTTGTTTTACTAAGTTTCTATTCCTAGTAAGTTACTATTTTTATAAAGTTTCTATTTTTAGAAAGTTTCTTATTTTACTAAGTTTCTATGACTAGAGAGTTTCTACTTTTATGAGTGTTTCCATTTTAGGATACTTGCCGTATTAGATAAGCTTCCAATCACCCCTTTCCCTTCGAATGGCTAATTTAGATCTAGGGGCTTGAGCCATAGGACCCTTTAAATCGGAAGTCCAAACCCTCTGCCTAGAATCTCGTAGAAACCATTCGTCAAGAAAGTTCGAAGATCTATACATCTCTAATACATATCCCAAAATGTTTGTGTGCTACAATATAAGTAGTAGGTTATAGGTGCTAGTAATAGTAATAGTATATACATGTTAAGTACTAGTATAAGTAGTATTAGGGTTTAAGGTTTTAATATGTATATGTATATATAAAAATATATATATATTTTTTTTTACATGTATATATGTATATATAAATCTAGGTGTGTTTATGGATAACAAGTTTATAATATGAATATGAATTAACAAAGATTAAAGTTTATGTAAATAGTTTAGGGTTTATGTTATACCTTTGAAGATTCAAGATAATTAACAAAGAAAAGATGAACACGATGAAGATGGAAGATCAAAGCCTTAAAAATCTTGAAGAACTCCTTGAAGATTCTTGAAGAACACGAAGAACAAGCTTGAAGATCCGAATACCACAAGAGAGGGAGAGGGAGAGATTGTTTTTGAGAGGATTTTGGTGTGATTTGTGAATGAGAAACTAGGAGTTTATATAGTGCAAGTATTAGAGTGTTAGTCAACATAAGGATGTTCTAATTAATGATTTTATTTTGTTTTATAATTTTTAGTCAACAATAGGTGGTACTAGTTTATATATATATTTTATTTTAATTTTTAGTCAACATAAGGATGTAATTGTTTAAGATTCTTTAGTCTCATTATTATTACTATTATTACTATTATTATTTTTACATTTACTACATGATAAGTATTATTTCTTTTTACTAATTCATGACTTGTATATATTTAGTTCCCAATTGTTTTATTATTTATATAAATGTCAATTTTTATTTATTACTTATAGGTTATTAGTTATAATATTACATAAATGCATAAATTTTAATTAGCAGTGAGTGTCGACTAACAGTTTATTATTTTCATCTTTTATTAACTTGTCAATTATTGCACAAAGTTAATTAATATGTTTTCTAACTCTTAACACTTAACAATTGTTGATTAAAGTTTGATCATTAAGTTTTAATTATATTGTTTGGGCATTTAATATTGAAAAAATATAGAATGGAAAAATGAGGGTCGTTATAGTACCTCCCCGTTATTGAAAACTTCGTCCCGAAGTTTTTAGGTAGTTTTCTCGTTTGCATCAGCAGTTGAGAAGAGATGGGGATATTTCCGTTTCATATGGTCTTTGCGTTCCCAGGTATATTCGGGGCCTCTACGCGAATTCCACCGGACTTTAACGATAGGTATATTGCTTTTACGCGTTTGTTTGACCTCTCCTTCCATGATTTCTATAGGTTCTTCAACGAAGTGCATTTGCTCATCAATGCGGACATCATCCAGAGGAATAACGCGTGTGTCATCGGCAAGACACCGTTTAAGATTTGAGACATGAAACACATCATGTACTTGACTAAGTTCGGTTGGCAGTTCTAATCGGTATGCCACGGGACCGACTCTTTCAGTGATTGTGAATTGTCCAACATATCGTGGACTGAGTTTACTTCGCTTACCGAAGCGGACAACACCTTTCCAATGGGATACTTTCAACATGACTTTATCTCCAACTTGGTATTCGATGTCTTTTCGTTTCTTATTGGCATAGCTTTTCTGTCGGCTACGGGCAGTTTCTAAACGTTGCTTGATTTGAACGATCTTTTCGGTAGTTTCGTGAATAATTTCAGGACCAGTTAAATGTCTGTCCTCAAGTTCATCCCAACACAAAGGGGATCTACACTTCCGTCCATATAAAGCTTCAAAAGGTGCAGCCTTAATGCTGGAGTGATAACTGTTATTATAAGAAAATTCAACCAAAGGTAGATGTTTATCCCATCCTTTGCCGAAATCGATTGCACAAGCACGTAGCATATCCTCCATAGTTTGAATGGTTCGTTCACTTTGACCATCGGTTTGCGGATGATAAGCTGTACTCATGTCGAGTTGAGTTCCAAGAGCAGATTGTAAAGTTTTCCAAAATCTAGAAACAAATCGACTATCGCGATCAGAAATGATCGAGATAGGAACACCATGACGTGAGACGATTTCTTTAATATAAAGCTGTGCTAATCTCTCCATCTTGTCGGTTTCCTTGATTGGTATGAAATGTGCAGATTTAGTAAGACGATCAACTACGACCCAAATAGTATCGTTACCGTTCGAAGTCTTAGGTAACTTAGTAACGAAGTCCATAGTGATACCTTCCCACTTCCACTGCGGAATGTCGGGTTGTGTCAATAGACCAGAAGGCTTTTGATGTTCGGCCTTGACTTTCAAACAAGTGAGACACTTACTAACATAAGTAGCAATATCGGCTTTCATGTTAGGCCACCAGTAGAATTCCTTCACATCGTGATACATCTTACTGGAACCGGGATGGATAGAATATCTAGTCTTATGTGCTTCATCCAAGACTAGTTCGCGAAGATTACCAAAACGAGGAACCCAGATTCTATTGCCAAAGTACCGTGTACCATTAGCTTTCACTTGAAGTTGGTTCTCAAAACCAATAGGTCCTTCACCTTCGATAAGTGTCGGTCTAATAGCTTCCAATTGAGCTTCACAGATTCGTGAAAATAGATTCGATTTGATTTTTAGGTTTAAAGCACGAACACGTTTAATATCGTCTTTTCGACTAAGGGCATCGGCAACTACATTCGCCTTGCCAGGATGATATTTCAGCTCACAATAATAATCGTTCAATGTCTCGAGCCATCGACTTTGCCTCATATTCAGCTGTTTTTGATCAAAGATGTGTCGAAGACTTTTATGGTCAGTGTACACCGTAAAGTGATTACCATAGAGATAATGTCTCCATATCTTTAATGCAAATACCACGGCACCTAACTCTAGGTCATGTGTGGTATAGTTTACTTCATGTTTCTTCAACTGTCTAGATGCATAGGCGATAACCTTCTCTCGTTGCATTAAAACACAACCAAAGCCATGCTTTGAGGCATCGCAGTAAACAACAAAGTCGTCGGTACCTTCAGGTAAAGAAAGAATCGGGGCTGTGGTCAACTTCTCCTTCAGAATCTTGAAAGCAGATTCCTGTTCTTCGGACCACTCAAATTTCTTCCCTTTTTGAGTCAGCTTTGTAAGAGGTTTGGCAATGAGAGAAAAATCTTTTATAAACCTTCGATAGTAACCGGCAAGTCCCAAAAATTGACGAATATGCTTTGCAGTCTTTGGTATCTCCCAGTTCTGAATAGCAGTAATCTTAGCTGGATCGACATGTATTCCGTTTCTATCAACAACATGTCCGAGAAATTGTACGGTTTTGAGCCAAAACTCGCACTTAGAAAATTTAGCATAAAGTTGTTCCTTTCGTAAGAGTTCAAGAATCATGCGCAAATGTTGCTCATGCTCTTTCTCATTCTTCGAATAGATCAAGATGTCGTCAATGAATACGATGACAAATTTGTCAAGATACGGTTTACAAACACGATTCATGAGGTCCATGAACACGGCAGGAGCATTAGTTAAACCAAAAGGCATGACACAGAATTCATAGTGCCCATAACGAGTGCGAAAAGCAGTCTTAGGAATATCGGATTCCTTGACCTTGAGTTGGTGATAACCGGATCTTAAATCAATCTTTGAATAAACACTTGACCCTTGAAGTTGGTCAAATAGATCATCAATACGTGGCAACGGATAACGGTTCTTGATAGTAAGCTTGTTAAGTTCGCGGTAATCAATGCACATCCTTAATGTACCATCCTTCTTTTTAACAAACAGAATAGGAGCTCCCCAAGGGGACGAGCTTGGACGAATGAAACCTTTATCCAATAGTTCTTGGAGTTGGTTGGATAATTCCTTCATTTCGGAAGGTGCTAAACGGTATGGTGCTTTAGCAACAGGAGCAGCACCAGGAGTTAAATCAATTTGGAATTCAACTTGTCGAGGAGGTGGAATACCCGGAAGATCTTCGGGAAACACATCGGGAAAGTCTTTAACTACTGGTACATCTTCAATTCGCTTCTCTTTCGATTCAATCAGATTAACGTGGGCTAGAATAGCTGGATAACCTTTCATAAGGTATTTGCGGGTTTTAATACAGGAGATAATATTGAGATTGGAACCACTCTTTTCACCTTGGATAATAAGAGTCTCTCCATTTCCTAATGGAACATGAACGGTTTTATCGTAACACATGATCGCAGCTCTTAATGGACGTAACCAATCCATTCCAACTACGACATCGAAACTTCCTAGCTCGACCGGCAAAAGGTCTATCTTAAATTCTTTGCTGGCTAAGATTAGGTTGCAGTTTTTATAAATTTTATCAACTTTCATGATCTTTCCATTGGCTACTTCTACTAATCGTTTAGTTTCTAAGGGTTGAGGCTTTTCAGTAAATAGGGTACAAAATTCATTAGATACGTAACTTCGGTCGGCACCAGTATCGAATAAAATAGTTGCGTAGCAATTATTGACGAGATACGTACCCGTGATGACCTCATCTTCATCTCGGGCTTCAGCAGCAGTAATAACAAATGCACGACCCTTTGCAGCAGTAGTATTGGCTCCAGTAGCAGGATTATCTCTCTTCTTAGGGCAATTTGGACTAATGTGTCCCTTTTCCCCACAAGTATAACAAGTAGGAGGAGCTTTGGCAGGAACAATAGATTTATTCTTTGGAGGAGTCCTACACGTCTTAGCTACGTGTCCCACTTTCTTACACAACGAACAAGTGGCAGTGCACTGCCCCGGGTGATGCCTTTCACAACGAACACAAAAAGGATAAGTGCCCTTATAATTCGTCCTTGTACTATCCATAAGCTTTTTACTAACATTCTGAGTTGAACCTTGAGACGGCTCAAACTTCCTCTTACCATCATTACCCTTGGTTTCAACTTGCTTATTGGCCGACGCCCTTCTTCTCTTGGCCAACATGAGATTTTGTGCCATGAGAATCACAGCATCCAAAGTAACCTTCTCAGCAGCAATAACATTCCCTTGAACATCCTCGGGAAGACCTTCAATATACCGCTCAATTCTTCTAGCTTCAGTAGGAAACATTTCAGGACATAGAGTAGAAAGCTCCAGATAACGATTGGTATAATTCTCAATGTCAGTACCCTTGACCCTGAGTTCCCAGAACTCAGCTTCAAGCTTCTGAACTTGACTCCTTGGGCAGAATTTGTTGACCATCATACTTTTGAGTTCGTCCCATGGAATTGCATTAGCATTATCAATTCCTACGGACTTGGCATAAGCAGTCCACCAAGTTAAAGCATTACCACCCAACGAGCTAGTGGCATACTTTACTCGATCATCATCACCACAGTTGCAAATACGGAAAATAGATTCCATCTTTTCGAACCAACGAACTAGTTCGACAGCTTCTTCGTTTCCCTTAAAAGCGGGAGGGTGACAGTTTGTAAAGTCCTTGTAGGAACAAGGTTTTGGTTGAGTATTAGCATGATTAGCTTGGGCGTTGCCTTGGGCAGCAGCGAGTAACTGTTGGAATTGCTCAGTAGTTAACACAACGTTGTTAACGGTAGGTGCAGCTGGACGAACCATGATGTCACTACATAAAAGTGAACATATATTTGATAAGTTTAACAAGTTATAAGTTTGAGTAATCACAAGTATGAATAAACTAAAGTATTGATATCGCATGATATTAATAAAACACTTTATATTATTAGAACGAGGCATTAAATAAGCCTTTATTACACGATTCGGAAATAGAAATTGTTTAAGGCACAGCCTTTACATAGATGGAAAATAGGAAAAATAACTAGGAAATATTAAGATTGAAGTAGTCTTCATATTTCGTCTCCAACCTTCTTCATAAACTCCTCAACTTTCTCATTTTTCGACTTTTGTTTCTCATAGAGATACTCGAAGTTGTCATAAAGGTTGGTAACACGACTGTTTACGGCATTAGTGTTGTACTCTCTTATGGCAAGTTGTTCGTCGACTCGACCTTTCTCCATTTTCATTCGGACATCAACATCCTCCTTGAGGTAAGCAAGTGATTGCTTTCCCCAGCGAGTGTTGCGTTCTTCCTCGCACTTTAGCATCAGCAACTCCTTTCTTAGCTCGACGTTTTCTTTCATAAGTTTCTTCATTCGACGATCCGCTCTTTCCATGTGGCGAAGTAGACCTCCAATGTTTCTCTCGGTATCGTTTCGTAATCTCATGATTTCATACTTAGGACCATCATAAAAAGGAGATCGGGCTCTCTTCCTTGATGGACCAACTTCTTCATGCCGTTTTCCCTTATCTTGGGTTCTCGGAGTTGGGTAGTATTGAGGAGACCCATGTGAATCTAAAATAGTATTCGGGCTATAATTCAGCGGTGGTGAAGCAGGATTATAAAGAGGACTTCGAACTGGTCTCGAAGTTGAAGAGTGTCCAACACCTACTTCGGTGGTAGGGTTGTGAGTTGCTTTGTTGGACTTGTTAACGCTTGAGCTTGACATCCTATCATTAGGAAAGAGACCTTGATTAGAATCTTTGAGTCAAGTTTATTAAAGCATAATTGTTAAGATTATACGACAATCCTAAGTGCTTTAAGTCCAAGGCAGGAAAGGTTATAGTTTCCTAGATTGCTAAGGCACCCTAGCTAACAAGTAAGGCACACATAAAAATGCAATCCTGGTTCTCTATAACAGCCTGGTTTGCTCTGATACCAATCTGTCACACCCCCAGTTAGGGCCTGGGTGAAATGTGACTTAATATCAAATCAACCAACATATTATAATATACGAGAACAATACTAAATGATAAAACAAACTTTATTGAGCACGCAGCGGAAAATGAAACGTAGTTACAATGATAGGAATAACAATAATGGAAATGTTCACATGCAGAAGTAATAAATGCGATATCTCTTGATCCTATGTCCAAGTAGCATCACATAAGCAGTAAGTATAAGAGCTTGAATCAAACAGCACCTGAGACAAAACATGCTAAAGTGTCAACCAAAAGGTTGAGTGAAGTTCATAGGTTTAACAAATAAGTTTGACCGTTTGTTTTAGACCACAAGATTTAATTTGTAAGGTTGATCTCCCGCAGGATCAAAAAGTTATGCCAGTGCGTGATATTTAGACTAAACGTTCAAGTTTGCCCCATGACAAGTTGTGTCTGTCCTTGTCGGTTTAATTTCATTATCAAGTAATACAAAGACTTAGTCAAATGTATCGGGGACGTTACTCCCGATAGGCCTACCCCCAATAAATAAGCATGCCGCAGCACTTAAAAATATCACTGTAGGGACTTAGTCGGACATAGCCGGGTATAGCATAGTTTTAGCAGTTGGTACTTGTGTCTAAATTGTAAATAGTAAAAGCAGCATGTGTCTCACCCCAAATAAATTAAATAAGTTTGCTAGCAATAAAGAGTGGGGCTATGAATTCACCTTAGTAAGTAGAGAGAGTTATTCCTCAGAATAGAGAGTTGAACGAGTGAGCAAGAAAGTCAACCTATTGACATTTAAGAGTAGTTAAGTGTTTTGCCCATGTTTAAGTTTAAGTATGTGTTTAAGTATAGTTTGTTTTACTAAGTTTCTATTCCTAGTAAGTTACTATTTTTATAAAGTTTCTATTTTTAGAAAGTTTCTTATTTTACTAAGTTTCTATGACTAGAGAGTTTCTACTTTTATGAGTGTTTCCATTTTAGGATACTTGCCGTATTAGATAAGCTTCCAATCACCCCTTTCCCTTCGAATGGCTAATTTAGATCTAGGGGCTTGAGCCATAGGACCCTTTAAATCGGAAGTCCAAACCCTCTGCCTAGAATCTCGTAGAAACCATTCGTCAAGAAAGTTCGAAGATCTATACATCTCTAATACATATCCCAAAATGTTTGTGTGCTACAATATAAGTAGTAGGTTATAGGTGCTAGTAATAGTAATAGTATATACATGTTAAGTACTAGTATAAGTAGTATTAGGGTTTAAGGTTTTAATATGTATATGTATATATAAAAATATATATATATTTTTTTTTTACATGTATATATGTATATATAAATCTAGGTGTGTTTATGGATAACAAGTTTATAATATGAATATGAATTAACAAAGATTAAAGTTTATGTAAATAGTTTAGGGTTTATGTTATACCTTTGAAGATTCAAGATAATTAACAAAGAAAAGATGAACACGATGAAGATGGAAGATCAAAGCCTTAAAAATCTTGAAGAACTCCTTGAAGATTCTTGAAGAACATGAAGAACAAGCTTGAAGATCCGAATACCACAAGAGAGGGAGAGGGAGAGATTGTTTTTGAGAGGATTTTGGTGTGATTTGTGAATGAGAAACTAGGAGTTTATATAGTGCAAGTATTAGAGTGTTAGTCAACATAAGGATGTTCTAATTAATGATTTTATTTTGTTTTATAATTTTTAGTCAACAATAGGTGGTACTAGTTTATATATATATTTTATTTTAATTTTTAGTCAACATAAGGATGTAATTGTTTAAGATTCTTTAGTCTCATTATTATTACTATTATTACTATTATTATTTTTACATTTACTACATGATAAGTATTATTTCTTTTTACTAATTCATGACTTGTATATATTTAGTTCCCAATTGTTTTATTATTTATATAAATGTCAATTTTTATTTATTACTTATAGGTTATTAGTTATAATATTACATAAATGCATAAATTTTAATTAGCAGTGAGTGTCGACTAACAGTTTATTATTTTCATCTTTTATTAACTTGTCAATTATTGCACAAAGTTAATTAATATGTTTTCTAACTCTTAACACTTAACAATTGTTGATTAAAGTTTGATCATTAAGTTTTAATTATATTGTTTGGGCATTTAATATTGAAAAAATATAGAATGGAAAAATGAGGGTCGTTATATTCTTGGAACGTTCTTCGAATGTCTTACAAACTGATCTCGCCTTAAATAGTTGTGCCGAGGAATTCTGGCCGACTCTAGACAAGATTTCATCAATCATGTCTCCGGGTAGGTCTCTTAAAATATTGGGTTGTCTATCCATTTTTTGTTTTTAAACTGTAAAATAGACAAGAGTTAGATTCATAAAAAAAAATACTTATTAATACAAGCAATTTCTACATATATCATAAAGCATAAGAACACTATATTACATATATTACACCACACGAATACAACTATCTTATTCCGACTCGCTCGTTTCTTTTTCTTCGGTTTTGGTTCGTTTTGCCAAATTTCTAGGGATATATGATGTTCCCCTAATACGAGCCGTCGTTGTCCACATTGGTTTAGAAAAACCTGGTGGTTTAGAGGTTCCCGGGTCATTGTTACAACTTAAGGACTTCGGGCGTTGACGATACATATAAAGTTCATCGGGGTTGGAATTAGATTTCTTTATTTTTATGCCCTTTCCCTTATTATTTTCTTTTGCCTTTTTAAATTCAGTTGGGGTAATTTCTATAATATCATCGGAATTCTCGTCGGAATCCGATTCATCGGAGAATTGGTAATCCTCCCAATATTTTGCTTCCTTGGCGGAAACACCATTGACCATAATTAACCTTGGTCGGTTGGTTGAGGATTTTCTTTTACTTAACCGTTTTATTATTTCTCCCACCGGTTCTATTTCTTCATCCGGTTCCGATTCTTCTTCCGGTTCCGATTCTTCTTCCGGTTCCGACTCTTCTTCCGGTTCCTCTTCGGGAACTTGTGAATCAGTCCACGAATCATTCCAATTTACATTTGACTCTTCATTATTATTAGGTGAGTCAATGGGACTTGTTCTAGAGGTAGACATCTATCACATAATATCAAACGCGTTAAGAGATTAATATATCACATAATATTCACATGTTAAAAATATATAGTTTCCAACAAAATTTGTTAAGCAATCATTTTTCAAGTAAACACGGTCGAAGTCCAGACTCACTAATGCATCCTAACAAACTCGATAAGACACACTAATGCAAAATTCTGGTTCTCTAAGACCAACGCTCTGATACCAACTGAAATGTCCCGTTCTTATTGATTAAAAACGTTCCATATTAATTGATTTCGTTGCGAGGTTTTGACCTCTATATGAGACGTTTTTCAAAGACTGCATTCATTTTTAAAACAAACCATAACCTTTATTTCATAAATAAAGGTTTAAAAAGCTTTACGTAGATTATCAAATAATGATAATCTAAAATATCCTGTTTACACACGACCATTACATAATGGTTTACAATACAAATATGTTACATCGAAATCAGTTTCTTGAATGCAGTTTTTACACAATATCATACAAACATGGACTCCAAATCTTGTCCTTATTTTAGTATGCAACAGCGGAAGCTCTTAATATTCACCTGAGAATAAACATGCTTTAAACGTCAACAAAAATGTTGGTGAGTTATAGGTTTAACCTATATATATCAAATCGTAACAATAGACCACAAGATTTCATATTTCAATACACATCCCATACATAGAGATAAAAATCATTCATATGGTGAACACCTGGTAACCGACAATAACAAGATGCATATATAAGAATATCCCCATCATTCCGGGACACCCTTCGGATATGATATAAATTTCGAAGTACTAAAGCATCCGGTACTTTGGATGGGGTTTGTTAGGCCCAATAGATCTATCTTTAGGATTCTCGTCAATTAGGGTGTCTGTTCCCTAATTCTTAGATTACCAGACTTAATAAAAAGGGGCATATTCGATTTCGATAATTCAACCATAGAATGTAGTTTCACGTACTTGTGTCTATTTTGTAAATCATTTATAAAACCTGCATGTATTCTCATCCCAAAAATATTAGATTTTAAAAGTGGGACTATAACTCACTTTCACAGATTTTTACTTCGTCGGGAAGTAAGACTTGGCCACTGGTTGATTCACGAACCTATAACAATATATACATATATATCAAAGTATGTTCAAAATATATTTACAACACTTTTAATATATTTTGATGTTTTAAGTTTATTAAGTCAGCTGTCCTCGTTAGTAACCTACAACTAGTTGTCCACAATTAGATGTACAGAAATAAATCGATAAATATTATCTTGAATCAATCCACGACCCAGTGTATACGTATCTCAGTATTGATCACAACTCAAACTATATATATTTTGGAATCAACCTCAACCCTGTATAGCTAACTCCAACATTCACATATAGAGTGTCTATGGTTGTTCCGAAATATATATAGATGTGTCGACATGATAGGTCGAAACATTGTATACGTGTCTATGGTATCTCAAGATTACATAATATACAATAAAAGTTGATTAAGTTATGGTTGGAATAGATTTGTTACCAATTTTCACGTAGCTAAAATGAGAAAAATTATTCAATCTTGTTTTACCCATAACTTCTTCATTTTAAATCCGTTTTGAGTGAATCAAATTGATATGGTTTCATATTGAACTCTATTTTATGAATCTAAACAGAAAAGTATAGGTTTATAGTCGGAAAAATAAGTTACAAGTCGTTTTTGTAAAGGTAGTCATTTCAGTCGAAAGAACGACGTCTAGATGACCATTTTAGAAATCATACTTCCACTTTGAGTTTAACCATATTTTTTGGATATAGTTTCATGTTCATAATAAAAATCATTTTCTCAGAATAACAACTTTTAAATCAAAGTTTATCATAATTTTTAATTAACTAACCCAAAACAGCCCGCGGTGTTACTACGACGGCGTAAATCCGGTTTTACGGTGTTTTTCATGTTTCCAGGTTTTAAATCATTAAGTTAGCATATCATATAGATATAGAACATGTGTTTAGTTGATTTTAAAAGTCAAGTTAGAAGGATTAACTTTTGTTTGCGAACAAGTTTAGAATTAACTAAACTATGTTCTAGTGATTACAAGTTTAAACCTTCGAATAAGATAGCTTTATATGTATGAATCGAATGATGTTATGAACATCATTACTACCTTAATTTCCTTGGATAAACCTACTGGAAAATAGAAAAATGGATCTAGCTTCAATGGATCCTTGGATGGCTCGAAGTTCTTGAAGCAGAATCATGACACGAAAACAAGTTCAAGTAAGATCATCACTTGAAATAAGATTGTTATAGTTATAGAAATTGAACCAAAGTTTGAATATGATTATTACCTTGTATTAGAATGATAACCTACTGTAAGAAACAAAGATTTCTTGAGGTTGGATGATCACCTTACAAGATTGGAAGTGAGCTAGCAAACTTGAAAGTATTCTTGATTTTATGAAACTAGAACTTTTGGAATTTATGAAGAACACTTAGAACTTGAAGATAGAACTTGAGAGAGATCAATTAGATGAAGAAAATTGAAGAATGAAAGTGTTTGTAGGTGTTTTTGGTCGTTGGTGTATGGATTAGATATAAAGGATATGTAATTTTGTTTTCATGTAAATAAGTCATGAATGATTACTCATATTTTTGTAATTTTATGAGATATTTCATGCTAGTTGCCAAATGATGGTTCCCACATGTGTTAGGTGACTCACATGGGCTGCTAAGAGCTGATCATTGGAGTGTATATACCAATAGTACATACATCTAAAATCTGTGTATTGTACGAGTACGAATACGGGTGCATACGAGTAGAATTGTTGATGAAACTGAACGAGGATGTAATTGTAAGCATTTTTGTTAAGTAGAAGTATTTTGATAAGTGTATTGAAGTCTTTCAAAAGTGTATAAATACATATTAAAACACTACATGTATATACATTTTAACTGAGTCGTTAAGTCATCGTTAGTCGTTACATGTAAGTGTTGTTTTGAAACCTTTAGGTTAACGATCTTGTTAAATGTTGTTAACCCAATGTTTATAATATCAAATGAGATTTTAAATTATTATATTATCATTATATTATCATGTATGAATATCTCTTAATATGATATATATACATTAAATGTCTTTACAACGATAATCGTTACATATATGTCTCGTTTCGAAATCATTAAGTTAGTAGTCTTATTTTTACATATGTATTTCATTGTTAATACACTTAATAATATATTTACTTATCATTTAACATAATTAACCAAGTGTATCAATATCTTAATATGATTCATATGTACCTAGTAAGACGTTGTTATAACGATAATCGTTATATATATCGTTTTCGAGTTTCTTAAATTAATAGTCTCATTTTTATGTATATAACTCATTGTTAAAATACCTAATGAGATACATACTTACAATAAAAACATGTTAACTATATATATATAACCATATATATGTCATCGTATAGTTTTTACAAGTTTTAACGTTCGTGAATCACCGGTCAACTTGGGTGGTCAATTGTCTATATGAAACATATTTCAATTAATCAAGTCTTAACAAGTTTGATTGCTTAACATGTTGGAAACATTTAATCATGTAAATATCAATCTCAATTAATATATATAAACATGGAAAAGTTTGGGTCACTACATATACGTATCTCAGTATTGATCACTACTCAAACTATATATATTTTGGAATCAACCTCAACCCTGTATAGCTAACTCCAACATTCACATATAGAGTGTCTATGGTTGTTCCGAAATATATATAGATGTGTCGACATGATAGGTCGAAACATTGTATACGTGTCTATGGTATCTCAAAATTACATAATATACAATACAAGTTGATTAAGTTATGGTTGGAATAGATTTGTTACCAATTTTCACGTAGCTAAAATGAGAAAAATTATCCAATCTTGTTTTACCCATAACTTCTTCATTTTAAATCCGTTTTGAGTGAATCAAATTGCTATGGTTTCATATTGAACTATATTTTATGAATATAAACAGAAAAAGTATAGGTTTATAGTCGGAAAAATAAGTTACAAGTCATTTTTGTAAAGGTAGTCATTTCAGTCGAAAGAACGACGTCTAGATGACAATTTTAGAAAACATACGTCCACTTTGAGTTTAACCATAATTTTTGGATATAGTTTCATGTTCATAATAAAAATCATTTTCCCATAATAACAACTTATAAATCAAAGTTTATCATAGTTTTTAATTAACTAACCCAAAACAGCCCGCGGTGTTACTACGACGGCGTAAATTCGATTTTACGGTGTTTGTCGTGTTTCCAGGTTTTAAATCATTAAGTTAGCATATCATATAGATATAGAACATGTGTTTAGTTGATTTTAAAAGTCAAGTTAGAAGGATTAACTTTTATTTGTGAACAAGTTTAGAATTAACTAAACTATGTTCTAGTGATTACAAGTTTAAACCTTCGAATAAGATAGCTTTATATGTATGAATCGAATGATGTTATGAACATCATTACTACCTCAAGTTCCTTGGATAAACCTACTGGAAATGAGAAAAATAGATCTAGCTTTAAAGGATCCTTGGATGGCTTGAAAGTTCTTGAAGCAGAATCATGACACGAAAACAATTTCAAGTAAGATTTCCACTCGAAATAAGATTGTTATAGTTATAGAAATTGAATTAAATTTGAATGTGATTATTACCTTGTATTAGAAAGATAACCTACTATAATTAACAAAGGTTTCTTGATCTTGGATGATTACTTGGAATGGATTTAGAAAACTTGGAAGTAAACTTGCAATCTTGGAAGTATTCTTGATTTTATGAAACTAGAACTTTTGGAATTTATGAAGAACACTTAGAACTTGAAGATAGAACTTGAGAGAGATCAATTAGATGAAGAAAATTGAAGAATGAAAGTGTTTGTAGGTGTTTTTGGTCGTTGGTGTATGGATTAGATATAAAGGATATGTAATTTTGTTTTCATGTAAATAAGTCATGAATGATTACTCATATTTTTGTAATTTTATGAGATATTTCATGCTACTTTCCAAATGATGGTTCCCACATGTGTTAGGTGACTCACATGGGCTGCTAAGAGCTGATCATTGGAGTGTATATACCAATAATACATACATCTAAAAGCTGTGTATTGTACGAGTACGAATACTGGTGCATACGAATAGAATTGTTGATGAAACTGAACGAGGATGTAATTGTAAGCATTTTTATTAAGTAGAAGTATTTTGATAAGTGTCTTGAAGTCTTTCAAAAGTATATGAATACATATTAAAACACTGCATGTATATACATTTTAACTGAGTCGTTAAGTCATCGTTAGTCGTTACATGTAAATGTGGTTTTGAAACCTTTAGGTTAAAGATCTTGTTGAATGTTGTTAACCCATTATTTATTATAACAAATGAGATGTTAAATTGTTATATTATCATGATATTATGATATATAATATATCTTAGTATGATATATATACAGTTAAATGCCGTTACAACGATAATCGTTACATATATGTCTCGTTTCGAAATCATTAAATTAGTAGTCTTATTTTTACATATGTATTTCATTGTTAATACACTTAATAATATATTTACTTATCATTTAACATAATTTACCAAGTGTATCAATATCTTAATATGATTCATATGTACCTAGTAAGACGTTGTTATAACGATAATCGTTATATATATCGTTTTCGAGTTTCTTAAATTAATAGTCTCATTTTTATATATATAACTCATTGTTAAAATACCTAATGAAATACATACTTATAATAAAATCATGTTAACTATATATATAACCATATATATGTCATCGTATAGTTTTTACAAGTTTTAACGTTCGTGATTCACCGGTCAACTTGGGTGGTCAATTGTCTATATGAAACCTATTTCAATTAATCAAGTCTTAATAAGTTTGATTGCTTAACATGTTGGAAACACTTAATCATGTAAATAACAATTTCATTTAATATATATATATAAACATGGAAAAGTTCGGGTCACTGCAGTACCTACCCGTTAAATAAATTTTGTCCCGAAATTTTAAGCAGTTGGAGGTGTTGACGTATCTTCTGGAAATAAATGCGGGTATTTCTTCTTCATCTGATCTTCACGCTCCCAGGTGACCTCGGGTCCTCTACGAGCATTCCATCGAACCTTAACAATCGGTATCTTGTTTTGTTTAAGTCTCTTAACCTCACGATCCATTATTTCGACGGGTTCTTCAATGAATTGAAGTTTTTCATTGATTTGGATTTCGTCCAACGGAATAGTGAGATCTTCTTTAGCAAAATATTTATTCAAATTTGAGACGTGGAAAGTGTTATGTACAGCCGCGAGTTGTTGAGGTAGCTCCAGTTGGTAAGCTACTGGTCCGACACGATCTATAATCTTGAATGGTCCAATGTACCTTGGATTTAGTTTCCCCCGTTTACCAAATCGAACAACGCCTTTCCAAGGTGAAACCTTAAGCATGACCATTTCTCTAATTTCAAACTCTATATCTTTTCTTTTACTGTCCGCGTAGCTCTTTTGTCGACTCTGGGCGGTTTTCAATCTTTGTTGAATTTGGATGATTTTCTTGGTAGTTTCTTGTATTATCTCTGGACCCGTAATCTGTCTATCCCCCACTTCACTCCAACAAATCGGAGACCTGCACTTTCTACCATAAAGTGCTTCAAACGGTGCCATCTCAATGCTTGAATGGTAGCTGTTGTTGTAGGAAAATTCTGCTAACGGTAGATGTCGATCCCAACTGTTTCCGAAATCAATAACACAAGCTCGTAGCATGTCTTCAAGCGTTTGTATCGTCCTTTCGCTCTGCCCATCAGTTTGTGGATGATAGGCAGTACTCATGTCTAGACGAGTTCCCAATGCTTGCTGTAATGTCTGCCAGAATCTTGAAATAAATCTGCCATCCCTATCAGAGATAATAGAGATTGGTATTCCATGTCTGGAGACGACTTCCTTCAAATACAGTCGTGCTAACTTCTCCATCTTGTCATCTTCTCTTATTGGCAGGAAGTGTGCTGACTTGGTGAGACGATCAACTATTACCCAAATAGTATCATAACCACTTGCAGTCCTTGGCAATTTAGTAATGAAATCCATGGTAATGTTTTCCCATTTCCATTCCGGGATTTCAGGTTGTTGTAGTAGACCTGATGGTTTCTGATGTTCAGCTTTGACCTTAGAACACGTCAAACATTCTCCTACATATTTAGCAATATCGGCTTTCATACCTGGCCACCAAAAATGTTTCTTAAGATCCTTGTACATCTTTCCCGTTCCAGTATGTATTTAGTATCTGGTTTTATGAGCTTCTCTAAGTACCATTTCTCTCATATCTCCAAATTTTGGTACCCAAATTCTTTCAGCCCTATACCGGGTTCCGTCTTCCCGAATATTAAGATGCTTCTCCGATCCTTTAGGTATTTCATCCTTTAAATTTTCCTCTTTTAAAACTCCTTGTTGCGCCTCCTTTATTTGAGTAGTAAGGTTAGTGTGAATCATTATATTCATAGATTTTACTCGAATGGGTTCTCTGTCCTTTCTGCTCAAGGCGTCGGCTACCACATTTGCCTTCCCAGGGTGGTAACGAATCTCAAAGTCGTAATCATTCAACAATTCAATCCACCTACGCTACCTCATATTCAGTTGTTTCTGATTAAATATGTGTTGAAGACTTTTGTGGTCGGTATATATAATACTTTTGACCCCATATAAGTAGTGCCTCCAAGTCTTTAATGCAAAAACAACCGCGCCTAATTCCAAATCATGCGTCGTATAATTTTGCTCGTGAATCTTCAATTGTCTAGACGCATAAGCAATCACCTTCGTTCGTTGCATTAATACACAACCGAGACCTTGCTTTGATGCATCACAATAAATCACAAAATCATCATTCCCTTCAGGAAATGACAATATAGGTGCCGTAGTTAGCTTTTTCTTCAATAATTGAAACGCCTCCTCTTGTTCATCCTTCCATTCAAATTTCTTCCCTTTATGCATTAATGCAGTCAAGGGTTTTGCTATTTTGGAGAAATCTTGGATGAATCTTCTGTAGTAACCAGCCAATCCTAAAAATTGACGTATATGCTTCGGAGTTTTTGGGGTTTCCCACTTTTCAACGGTTTCGATCTTTGCTGGGTCCACCTGGATACCTTCTTTGTTCACTATGTGACCGAGGAATTGAACTTCTTCCAACCAAAATGCACACTTTGAAAACTTAGCGTACAGTTTTTCTTTCCTCAATACTTCTAGCACTTTTCTCAAATGTTCTTCGTGCTCTTGATCATTCTTTGAGTAAATAAGTATGTCATCGATGAAAACAATGACAAACTTGACAAGATATGGCCCACACACTCGGTTCATAAGGTCCATGAACACAGCTGGTGCGTTAGTCAATCCAAACGGCATAACCATAAACTCGTAATGACCATAACGCGTCCTAAAAGCAGTTTTTGGAATATCATCCTCCTTTACTCGCATTTGATGATATCCAGAACGTAAATCGATCTTCGAATAAACCGAAGAGCCTTGTAGTTGATCAAATAAGTCGTCAATTCCCGGCAGTGGATAACGGTTTTTGATGGTACGTTTGTTCAACTCTCTGTAGTCAATACACAACCTAAATGTACCATCCTTCTTCTTGACAAACAAAACAGGAGCTCCCCATGGTGATGTGCTTGGTCGAATGAAACCACGTTCTAATAGTTCTTACAGTTGGCTTTGCAGTTCTTTCATCTCGCTGGGTGCGAGTCTATAAGGAGCACGAGCTATTGGTGCAGCTCCTGGTACAAGATCTATTTGAAATTCAACAGATCGATGTGGAGGTAGTCCCGGTAATTCTTTCGGGAATACATCGGGAAATTCTTTTGCGACGGGAACATCATTGATGCTCTTTTCTTCAGTTTGTACTTTCTCGACGTGTGCTAGAACAGCATAGCAACCTTTTCTTATTAGTTTTTGTGCCTTCAAATTACTAATAAGATGTAGCTTCATGTTGCCCTTTTCTCCGTACACCATTAAGGGTTCTCCTTCTTCTCGTACAATGCGAATTGCATTTTTATAACATACGATCTCTGCTTTCACCTTCTTCAGCCAGTCCATGCCAACTATTACATCAAAACTCCCTAACTCTACTGGTATCAAATCAATCTTAAATATTTCGCTACCCAGTTTAATTTCTCGATTCTGGCATATATTATCTGCTGAAATTAATTTACCGTTTGCTAATTCGAGTAAAAATTTACTATCCAACGGCGTCAATGGACAATTTAATTTAGCACAAAAATCTCTACTCATATAGCTTCTATCCGCACCCGAATCAAATAAAACGTAAGCAGATTTATTGTCAATAAGAAACGTACCCGTAACAAGCTCCGGGTCTTCCTGTGCCTCTGCCGCATTAATATTGAAAACTCTTCCGCGGCCTTGTCCATTCGTGTTCTCCTGGTTCGGGAAATTTCTAATAATGTGGCCCGGTTTTCCACATTTATAACAAACTACATTGGCATAACTTGCTCCGACACTACTTGCTCCGTCATTACTCGTTCCGACACCATTTGTTCCTTTCGTTCTGTTAACCCCTGGTCCGTAGACCTCACACTTCACCGCGCTATGACCATTTCTTTTACACTTGTTGCAAAATTTGGTGCAGAACCCCGAGTGATACTTTTCCCACCTTTGGCATAGCTGCTTCTGATTGTTATTGTTGTTGCGGTTGTTATTGTTGTTGGGATGATTGTTGTAGTTGTTGTTGTTGTTGTTGTTGTTGTTGTTGTTGTTGTTGTTGTTGTTGTTGTTGTTGTTGGGCCGTTTGTTGTAGTTGCGATTGATGTTGCGATTGTTGGAATAATTGTTGCGATTATTATTGTAATTGCTGTTGTTGTTGTATTGGTGATTCTTATCACCGTTTTCCTCCCACTTTCTTTTGACTTGCTTCACATTGGCCTCTTCAGCCGTGTGTTCTTTAATTCTTTCCTCAATCTGGTTCACTAGTTTGTGAGCCATTCTACATGCCTGTTGTATGGAGGCGGGCTCGTGTGAACTTATATCTTCTTGGATTCTTTTCGGTAATCCTTTCACAAACGCGTCGATCTTCTCTTCCTCATCTTCGAACGCTCCTGGACACAATAGGCACAATTCTGTGAATCGTCTTTCGTACGTGGTAATATCAAATCCTTGGGTTCGTAACCCTCTAAGTTCTGTCTTGAGCTTATTGACCTCGGTTCTGGGACAGTACTTCTCGTTCATCAAGTGCTTGAATGCTGACCACGGTAGTGCGTACGCATCATCTTGTCCCACTTGCTCTAGATAGGTATTCCACCATGTTAACGTAGAACCTATGAAGGTATGTGTAGCGTACTTCACTTTGTCCTCTTCAGTACACTTACTTATGGCAAACACCGATTCGACCTTCTCGGTCCACCGTTTCAATCCGATCGGTCCTTCGGTTCCATCAAATTCCAAAGGTTTGCAGGCAATGAATTCTTTGTAGGTGCATCCTACACGATTTCCTGTACTGCTAGATCCAAGGTTATTGTTGGTATGTAGCGCAGCCTGTACTGCGGCTATGTTTGAAGCTAGAAAAGTACGGAATTCCTCTTCATTCATATTCACGGTGTGTCGAGTAGTCGGTGCCATTTCCTTCAAAATAGTCAAATGGAACAAGTTAATCATACAGAATATTAAGAGTAGTTAATAGTATTTCGTAGCATAATATGAACTCATTTATAAAAGATTTTTCTTCATATTAGCGTTTTATAAGTTTAAATTCGGGTAGTACCTACCCGTTACTACCCGTTAAGTTCATACTTAGTAGCTAATATACAATTCAACTACTACAATTCTATATGAAAAACTGATTATAATAATATTTTGCGTTCAAACTTTTATACAATATTTTACAAACTTACAATACCGCTTATTTTACATAAAGCATGAAATATAGCACACAATAACTTTGATACAAGATAGTTGTGAAGATAATTCTAGCTAGTACACAAGTCGTTCAGCAAAGGCAATAAAGACACGTAATTCATACGTCCAGAAATAAGTCATGCATTCTGGTTTTACTAGGACTACTTCCCATCCTTGGTCTTGTGGAACATAACCGTTATGGCCGTTGATAAGATAGCGTGTTGTAACGTCGTCAAAGGGACGAGGGTTACGTAATGACCAACAGTCTCGTAATAACCTAAAAACCTCATTTCTTACCCCAATTACCGACTCCGTCACTTGTGGGAACGTTTTGTTTAATAGTTGTAGCCCGATGTTCTTTTTCTCACTTTGGTGAGAAGCGAACATTACTAACCCGTAAGCATAGCATGCTTCTTTATGTTGCATGTTAGCCGCTTTTTCTAAATCATGAAGTCCTATATTCGGATACATTGAGTCAAAATAATTTCTTAACCTGTTGCGTAAAATAGCATTTGGGTTCCCCGCAATATATGCGTCAAAGTAAACACATCGTAACTTATGGATTTCCCAATGTGATATCCCCCATCTTTCGAACGAAAGCCTTTTATAAACCAAGGCATTCTTGGAACGTTCTTCGAATGTCTTACAAACTGATCTCGCCTTAAATAGTTGTGCCGAGGAATTCTGACTGACTCTAGACAAGATTTCATCAATCATGTGTCCGGGTAGGTCTCTTAAAATATTGGGTTGTCTATCCATTTTGTGTTTTTATACTGTAAAATAGACAAGAGTTAGATTCATAAAAAAAAATACTTATTAATACAAGCAATTTTTACATATATCATAAAGCATAAGCACACTATATTACATATATTACACCACACGAATACAACTATCTTATTCCGAGTCGCTCGTTTCTTCTTCTTCGGTTTTGGTTCATTTTGCCAAGTTTCTAGGGATATATGATGTTCCCCTAATACGAGCTGTCGTTTTCCACAACGGTTTAGAAAAACCTGGTGGTTTAGAGGTTCCCGGGTCATTGTTACAACTTAAGGGCTTCGGGGGTTGACGATACATATAAAGTTCATCAGGGTTGGAATTAGATTTCTCTATTTTTATGTCCTTTCCCTTATTATTTTCTTTTGCCTTTTTAAATTCAGTTGGGCTAATTTCTATAACATCATCAGAATTCTCGTCGGAATCCGATTCATCGGAGAATTGGTAATCCTCCCAATATTTTGCTTCCTTGGCGGAAACACCATTGACCATAATTAACCTTGGTCGGTTGGTTGAGGATTTTCTTTTACTTAACCGTTTTATTATTTCCCCCACCGGTTCTATTTCCTCCTCCGGTTCCTCCTCTTCCGGTTCTGATTCTTCTTCCGGTTCTGATTCTTCGGGAACTTGTGAATCAGTCCAATATATATTCGACTCTTCGTTATTATTAGGTGAGTCAATGGGATTTGAGCTAGAGGTAGACATCTATCACACAATATCAAACATGTTAAGATATTAATATATCACATAATATATACATGTTAATAATATATAGTTTCCAACAAAAATGTTAAGCAATCATTTTTAAAGAAAACACGGTAGAAGTCCAGACTCACTAATGCATCCTAACAAACTCGATAAGACACACTAATGTAAATTTTCTGGTTCTCTAAGACCAACGTTCGGATACCAACTGAAATGTCCCGTTCTTATTGATTAAAAATATTCCATATTAATTGATTTCGTTACGAGGTTTTGACCTCTATATAAGACGTTTTTCAAAGACTGCATTCATTTTTAAAACAAACCATAACCTTTATTTCATAAATAAAGGTTTAAAAAGCTTTACGTAGATTATCAAATAATGATAATCTAAAATATCCTGTTTACACACGACCATTACATAATGGTTTACAATACAAATATGTTACATCGAAATCAGTTTCTTGAATGCAGTTTTTACACAATATCATACAAACATGGACTCAAAATCTTGTCCTTATTTTAGTATGCAACAGCGGAAGCTCTTAGTATTCACCTGAGAATAAACATGCTTTAAACGTCAATAAAAATGTTGGTGAGTTATAGGTTTAACCTATATATATCAAATTGTAACAATAGACCACAAGATTTCATATTTCAATACACATCCCATACATAGAGATAAAAATCATTCATATGGTGAACACCTGGTAACCGACATTAACAAGATGCATATATAAGAATATCCCCATCATTCCGGGACACCCTTCGGATATGATATAAATTTCGAAGTACTAAAGCATTCGGTACTTTGGATGGGGTTTGTTAGGCCCAATAGATCTATCTTTAGGATTCGCGTCAATTAGGGTGTCTGTTCCCTAATTCTTAGATTACCAGACTTAATAAAAAGGGGCATATTCGATTTCGATAATTCAACCATAGAATGTAGTTTCACGTACTTGTGTCTATTTTGTAAATCATTTATAAAACCTGCATGTATTCTCATCGCAAAAATATTAGATTTTAAAAGTGGGACTATAACTCACTTTCACAGATTTTTTACTTCGTCGGGAAGTAAGACTTGGCCACTGGTCGATTCACGAACCTATAACAATATATACATATATATCAAAGTATGTTCAAAATATATTTACAACACTTTTAATATATTTTGATGTTTTAAGTTTATTAAGTCAGCTGTCCTCGTTAGTAACCTACAACTAGTTGTCCACCGTTAGATGTACAAAAATAAATCAATAAATATTATCTTGAATCAATCCACGACCCAGTGTATACGTATCTCAGTATTGATCACAACTCAAACTATATATATTTTGGAATCAACCTCAATCCTGTATAGCTAACTCCAACATTCACATATAGAGTGTCTATGGTTGTTCCGAAATATATATAGATGTGTCGACATGATAGGTCGAAACATTGTATACGTGTCTATGGTATCTCAAGATTACATAATATACAATACAAGTTGATTAAGTTATGGTTGGAATAGATTTGTTACCAATTTTCTCGTAGCTAAAATGAGAAAAATTATCCAATCTTGTTTTACCCATAACTTCTTCATTTTAAATCCGTTTTGAGTGAATCAAATTGCTATGGTTTCATATTGAACTCTATTTTATGAATATAAACATAAAAAGTATAGGTTTATAGTCGGAAAAATAAGTTACAAGTCGTTTTTGTAAAGGTAGTCATTTCAGTCGAAAGAACGACGTCTAGATGACCATTTTAGAAAACATACTTCCACTTTGAGTTTAACCATAATTTTTGGATATAGTTTCATGTTCATAATAAAAATCATTTTCCCAGAATAACAACTTCTAAATCAAAGTTTATCATAGTTTTTAATTAACTAACCCAAAACAGCCCGCGGTGTTACTACGACGGCGTAAATCCGATTTTACGGTGTTTTTCGTGTTTTCAGGTTTTAAATCATTAAGTTAGCATATCATATAGATATAGAACATGTGTTTAGTTGATTTTAAAAGTCAAGTTAGAAGGATTAACTTTTATTTGCGAACAAGTTTAGAATTAACTAAACTATGTTCTAGTGATTACAAGTTTAAACCTTCGAATAAGATAGCTTTATATGTATGAATCGAATGATGTTATGAACATCATTACTACCTCAAGTTCCTTGGATAAACCTACTGGAAATGAGAAAAATAGATCTAGCTTCAAAGGATCCTTGGATGGCTTGAAAGTTCTTGAAGCAGAATCATGACACGAAAACAATTTCAAGTAAGATTTCCACTCGAAATAAGATTGTTATAGTTATAGAAATTGAATTAAAGTTTGAATATGATTATTACCTTGTATTAGAAAGATAACCTACTGTAAGTAACAAAGGTTTCTTGATCTTGGATGATTACTTGGAATGGATTTAGAAAACTTGAAAGTAAACTTGCAATCTTGGAAGTATTCTTGATTTTATGAAACTAGAACTTTTGGAATTTATGAAGAACACTTAGAACTTGAAGATAGAACTTGAGAGAGATCAATTAGATGAAGAAAATTGAAAAATGAAAGTGTTTGTAGGTGTTTTTGGTCGTTGGTGTATGGATTAGATATAAAGGATATGTAATTTTGTTTTCATGTAAATAAGTCATGAATGATTACTCATATTTTTGTAATTTTATGAGATATTTCATGCTAGTTGCCAAATGATGGTTCCCACATGTGTTAGGTGACTCACATGGGCTACTAAGAGCTGATCATTGGAGTGTATATATGATAATGCTAAAAACGAACATATATTTCATAGCATTATTCCTCAAGAAAGACAAGCTTTTAGTTGCAATTGTTCTATTTACAAGTGATATTCGTTTAAATAATAAAAGGTGAAGACAAAAGACAGATTCGACGAATTGAAGATGCAAACGACCAAAAAGCTCAAAAGTACAAAAGACAATCAAAAAGGTTCAAATTATTGATAAGAAACGTCTCGAAATCACAAGAATACAAGATTCAAAACGCAAAGTACAAGATATTAAATTGTACGCGAGGACGTTCGAAAATCCGGAACCGGAACCAGAGTCAACTCTTAACGCTCGACGCAACGGACTAAAAATTACAAGTTAACTATGTATATAAATATAATATAATATATAATTAATTATATTAATTATATATATATTATATATATATTATTAAAACATTCGGCAGCAAGAAACTCCAAGGGTGTGAGCTGTAAATACATCCTCCGCGACTCGCGGAGTTTGAGGAGCATTTTGCCGCGAGTCGCGGAGCCCCAATTTTCAACTCTGGCTATAAAGCAAACCGAATTCTGATCAAATTTCATATCTTATTTCTCTATCTCTCTCAATATATACGATATATATATATATATATATATAATTTATATTTTAATTTTAATTTTAATTTTAAATCCTAATAATAAGGGTATATTAGCGAATGTTGTAAGGGTGTAAGTCGAAATTCTGTCCGTGTAACGCTACGCTATTTTTAATCATTGTAAGTTATGTTCAACCTTTTTACATTAATGTCTCGTAGCTAAGTTATTATTATGCTTATTTAAAACGAAGTAATCATGATGTTGGGCTAATTACTAAAATTGGGTAATTGGGCTTTGTACCATAATTGGGGTTTGGACAAAAGAACGACACTTGTGGAAATTAGACTATGGGCTATTAATGGGCTTTATATTTGTTTAACTAAATGAAAGTTTGTTAATGTTAATATAAAGATTTACAATTGGGCGTCCCTATAAATTACCATATACACTCGATCGGACACGATGGGCGGGGTATTTATATGTACGAATAATCGTTCATTTAACCGGACACGGGAATGGATTAATAGCCACTAGAATAATTAAAACAGGGGTGAAATTACATTCAAGGGTAATTGGTGTAATTGTTAACAAAGTAGTAAAACCTTGGTTTACACGCAGTCGATAACCTGGTGTATTCATTAAACAAAGTATTAAAACCTTGTTACAATTCGAATCCCCAATTAGTTGGAATATTTAACTTCGGGTATAATAATAATTTGACGAGGACACTTGCAATTTATATTTATGACTGATGGACTGTTATGGACAAAAACCAGACGGACATATTAAATAATCCAGGACAAAGGACAATTAACCCATGGGCATAAAACTAAAATCAACACGTCAAACATCATGATTACGGAAGTTTAAATAAGCATAATTCTTTTATTTCATATTTAATTTCCTTTATTTTATATTTAATTGCACTTCTAATTATCGCACTTTTATTTTATCGCACTTTTAATTATCGTACTTTTTAATTATCGCAATTTTATTTTATCGCATTTTTATTATTCGCAATTTCATTATCGTTATTTACTTTACGCTTTAATTTAAGTCTTGTATTTATTTTATATTTTACATTAGGTTTTAACTGCGACTAAAGTTTTAAAATCGACAAACCGGTCATTAAACGGTAAAAACCCCCCTTTATAATAATAATATTACTTATATATATATTTGTATTTTTATAAAAGTAAACTAATATAGCGTTGAGCTTTGTTTAAAGATTTCCCTGTGGAACGAACCGGACTTACTAAAAACTACACTACTGTACGATTAGGTACACTGCCTATAAGTGTTGTAGCAAGGTTTAAGTATATCCATTCTATAAATAAATAAATATCTTGTGTAAAATTGTATCGTATTTAATAGTATTTCCTGCTAAAATTTAATAGTATTTTATACCCCTCTGCTTTGACATCAAGTATTTTTGGCGCCGCTGCCGGGGAACTATCTTAAAAGCCGGAAGCGCAACGCTAATATAAAAAAAAAAGATTTTTTGTTTACTTTTATTAAAATTCGTTTTTGTAAAAATACGTTTTAAAAATATAAAAAGAAAAACAAAAATATAAGTATTTTTAAGATTTTGTTAAATATTTAAGTTTTATAAGTTTCTTTATTTCTATTTTAGTTTATAAAAATATAAGTTTTATTTTAAAATCTTTTATTTATTTAAAAAAACAGAAAACATAAAATAAAAAAAAAATAAAGAAAACGCGTAAAAACTCAACCCTGTCAGCTGAATTTCTGATCCCCGCGACTCGCGGGGTTTTCTTCTTTAATTGCCGCGACTAGCGGAGCTACTCTGACACGCGCACAGGAAGCCCTAATCGAGCATTAATTACGGTAATTATTAATTATTATTATTTTAAACCTAATTATTATTATTATTATTATTAGTTTTATTTTTAATTTTACTTTTTATTTAATTTAATGTATTTAGTATTAATTAGTTTTATTAAAATTGTAAAATTAGTAGTTTTATTAAAAAATAAATAATATAAAAATAAAATTTTTATAAAAATTGTACTTTTTACAACTTTTTGTATATTTTTATATTTTGTACCTTTTTAATCGTTGTAGCGTAATATTTGTATTTTTTAGCTCATATTTAATTTTAAACTTAGTTTTTGCTATAGTTATTTTTACTCCTAGATTTTTAGGTTTTGCCGTAGAATTCCTTAAGTGCTTTTTCTTTAGACTAAAGATTTAGGTGCTTTAGAATTTTGCGACGCCTTTTTAAGTTTTAGTTTTTTTTTTAAGTTATTTCCATTTGGGATTTAGTTTTTCCTTGTAAGCTTTAATATTTTTAGACACCTTTTACTATGTACCAATTATCATTCCAATTAATAATTTCAATTTGCGATTATAATTTTAAGTTAGTTGTAGTAATAAGGTTAGGTTAGTTAAGTATTTTTAAAGTTTTTATAAGTTTCTTTTATTTTTCCGTCACCTTTTATTTTTTAAACCATTTTTTCTTTTTCGACCTTTTTCGACGAACTCTTTTTCTCTCTTATTTCTCGCTATTCTAGTTTTAGGACATAGATTTTTTTTTTCTACTTCTTATCTAAATTTCTTAAAATTACGAAAATTTATTTTAAGTGGTTAAATTGATAGACATCAAAATTTTCTGGTTCGTAGTAATAGTTGGATTTGTACGTGGACCGGGTTATTGGAGCCAAACAGTCCTCAATTATATTGAGACCAAACGAATCATGCCCCTCTGCTGCATCTTTTGGCTATTCGAAACGTGGGCAAAATCAGAAAAGTCTATTGATTGGATAACTTATTATAATTTTTCTTTCCTTTTAAAAACTAATAGGATATTCTGTGAATGCACCGAGCAAGACGTTCATCACCTTTTGTACGTTCACCACCTGTAACTCGATCAAGACATCGTTTAACAAATATAACCGCCGTTGATTTTTCTTTAGAATCGTCATCCAGTCGACCAAGTACTTCAGTTCAAATTTCCGATAATCCATTTTTTGAACCCAACCTCACAATTGAGAATCCGGGGAATATTCAGGAACGGTTCGTAGATCCTGAACCACTAAACTTTCCTCCGGAACCACCAATCATTCAAACAGAGATTGTTGAGGAACGAACCATTAAATCAGAATCATCTAGTGATACCGAGTCAACAAATTCAATTATGGATAATCTGGAACCTTTAAGTATGGAAGACCGAATGAGAGCTAAACGCACTGGCCAAGGTCACGCAATTACTCATCCAGACATTAATGCGCCAGATTATGAAATCAAAGGACAAATTCTACACATGGTGACTAATCAATGCCAATTTAGTGGTGCGCCGAAGGAAGATCCAAATGAACATCTACGTACCTTTAATAGGATCTGCACACTATTTAAAATACGAGAAGTGGAGGATGAACAGATATATCTCATGTTATTTCCCTGGACTTTAAAGGGAGAAGCCAAAGATTGGTTGGAATCGTTACCTGAAGGGGCGATCGATACATGGGATGTTTTAATTGACAAATTTCTTAAACAATTCTTTCCTGCATCTAAAGCCGTAAGACTTCAAGCAGAAATTGTTACGTTCACACAGAAACCAAATGAAACTCTATATGAGGCGTGGACAAGATATGGAAAATTATTAAGAGGATGTCCACAACATGGTTTAGACACCTGTCAAATAGTACAAATATTCTACCGAGGATGCGACATCACAACAAGAAAAGACATAGATATAGCAGCTGGTGGTTCGATTATGAAGAAAACCGAAACTGATGCTTACAAAATTATTGATAATACTGCTTCCCACTCACATGAGTGGCACCAAGAAAAAGACATCATTAGATCATCTAAAGCAGCTAGAGCCGATTCTAGCCATGACTTAGATTCCATTTCCGCAAAGATAGATGCTTTCGAGAGACGAATGGAAAAGATGACTAAGGATATTCACTCAATACGAATTAGTTGTGAGCAGTGTGGAGGACCACATTTGACAAAAGATTGTCTCAGTATTGAATTAACAATGGAACAAAGAGAGAATATTTCATACATAAACCAAAGGCCTGGAAATAATTATCAGAATAATTATCAACCGCCAAGACCGATTTACAATCAAAACCAGAATTATAACCGAAATATTCCATACAACAACCAACAAGGTCCTAGCAATCAACAAGTATCCAATAATACTTACAATCAGCAAAGACCTAATTTTCAAAACAAACCACCACAACAAACCGATGATAAAAAGCCGAATTTAGAAGATATGATGACGAAGCTAGTTGAAACTCAAACGCAGTTTTTCACATCTCAAAAACAAACAAATGAACAAAATGATCAAGCATTTAGAAATCAACAAGCTTCTATTCAAAATCTGGAACAAGAAGTAAGTAACCTAGCAAGGTTAATAGGTGAAAGAAAACCGGGAAGTCTACCTAGTGATACAAATGCTAACCCCCGGAATGAAACAGCTAAAGCTATTACCACAAGAAGTGGTACAACACTTAAACCACCTGAAATACCAGTAACTTCTGATGAAACTATTCCTACTCCACAAGAACCACAACCTGATCAAGATAAGGAAAAAGAACCGGTAGTTGAAAAGGTTAATGAAAATAACACAGTTAAGGATAAACCTTATGTTAAACCATACCAACCACCACTTCCTTATCCGAGTAAAATGAAGAAAGAAAAACTTGAAGCCGAGCAATCCAAATTCTTGGATATGTTTAAACAGATAAATGTAAATCTTCCTTTCATTGATGTGATTTCAGGAATGCCAAGATATGCTAAATTCTTGAAAGATCTAATCACAAATAGAAAGAAAATGGAAGAACTCTCGGCTGTTACTATGAATGCTAATTGTTCAGCAGTGCTGTTGAATAAGATACCAGAAAAACTATCTGATCCAGGAAGTTTCACAATTCCATGTTTTCTGGGTAGTCTTAGTTCAATAGAAGCATTGGCAGACTTAGGTGCTAGTATAAATCTAATGCCGTATTCACTATACGCTAAACTAGACCTTGGAGAATTGAAACCAACCAGAATAAGCATACAACTAGTCGATAGATCAATAAAATATCCTAGAGGGATAATGGAGAACATGCTAGTTAAAGTTGGTACTTTAGTATTTCCAGTAGATTTTGTTGTTTTGGACATGGAAGAAGATTCTCAAGTTCCTCTCATATTAGGAAGACCATTCTTAAACACGGCTAAAGCAATGATAGACGTGTTCGGTAAGAAACTGACCCTAAGTATAGAGGATGAGAGTGTTACTTTTTCAGTTGATAGAGCAATGCAACAACCACAATCTGCAGATGATACATGTTATTATATTCAAACTATAGATGCACATGCAGAATTATTAGAAGAATTTCCAGAATTACAAGGAACAGGAGAATGTTCTTTAGGAGAAGGTAATGAACCAATTGATGAAGCTGAAATGTTAGCTACACTTATAGCTAATGGATATGAACCAACAACAGAAGAAATTCAAATGCTAAAAGAAGAAGACAGATATCGATATAAATCATCGATAGAAGAACCTCCGAAATTAGAGTTAAAGCCACTTCCAAACCATTTGGAATACGCTTATTTACATGGTGAATCTGAATTACCTGTAATAATATCGTCTTCTCTTACTGAAAATGAGAAATCACAACTCATTTCTGTGTTGAAAGCTCATAAACCAGCCATTGCATGGAAGATTCATGATATTAAAGGAATAAGTCCTTCGTAATGCACACATAAAATCCTTATGGAAGAAGGTCATAAAACGTATGTGCAACGCCAATGAAGACTAAATCCTAATATGCAAGATGTAGTTAAGAAAGAGATTATTAAACTGCTAGATGCAGGTTTGATATATCCAATCTCTGATAGTCCATGGGTAAGCCCAGTTCAATGCGTACCTAAGAAGGGTGGCATGACTGTCATTACAAATGAGAAAAATGAGCTTATTCCTACTAGGACTGTAACAGGATGGCGTGTATGTATTGATTATAGAAAATTAAATGACGCCACCAGAAAAGATCACTTTCCCTTACCTTTCATAGATCAAATGTTGGAAAGATTAGCCGGAAATAGTTACTATTGTTTTCTAGATGGATTTTCCGGATATTTTCAAATTCCAATAGCACCCGAGGACCAAGAGAAAACCACATTCACGTGCCCTTATGGTACGTTTGCTTACAAACGCATGCCATTTGGACTTTGTAACGCCCCTGCAACCTTTCAAAGGTGTATGATGGCGATTTTTCACGACATGATAGAAGAATGCATGGAAGTATTCATGGATGACTTTTCAGTCTTCGGTGATACATTTAAATCATGTCTAGTTAATCTGGAACGAATGCTAATTAGATGCGAAAAATCAAATCTAGTACTTAATTGGGAGAAATGCCATTTCATGGTTAAAGAAGGCATCGTTCTTGGACATAAAATTTCAAAAGAAGGAATTGAAGTGGATAGAGCTAAAGTAGATGTAATTGCTAAACTTCCACATCCCACCAATGTTAGAGGAGTTAGGAGTTTTCTAGGGCATGCCGGTTTTTACCGACGTTTTATAAAAGATTTTTCTAAAATTGCCACTCCAATGAATAAACTCCTAGAAAAGGATGCTCCATTCATCTTTTCAGATGAGTGTATCAAATCTTTTAATATTCTTAAAGAAAAACTCACTAATGCACCGATCATGATAACACCAAATTGGAATATACCATTTGAACTAATGTGCGATGCAAGTGATTTTGCAATGGGAGCCGTTTTAGGACAAAGGATTGAAAAACGATTTCAACCTATATATTATGCTAGTAAGACATTACAAGGAGCACAAACGAACTATACAACTACTGAAAAAGAACTCCTTGCTATTGTCTTTGCTTTTGACAAATTTCGATCATATCTCGTTCTAGCAAAAACGGTGGTCTATACCGACCATTCTGCTCTTAGATACCTATTTTCGAAACAAGATGCTAAACCAAGATTAATTCGTTGGATCTTACTCTTACAAGAGTTTGATATTGAAATCCGAGATAAAAGAGGAGCAGAAAATCTCGCTGCTGATCATCTTTCTCGTCTTGAAAATCCCGAATTAGAAGTTCTGAATGAATCGGCCATACAAGACAACTTTCCTGATGAATATCTATTGAAGATAGATTATAAAGAAATCCCATGGTTTGCAGACTATGCAAACTACTTAGTTTGTGGATTCCTTGAAAAAGGATTATCGTACCAAAGACGAAAGAAATTCTTCAGTGATATAAAACACTATTTCTGGGAAGATCCACATCTGTTTAAAAGTTGTCCCGATGGAATAATACGCCGATGTGTATTTGGAGATGAAGCTAGTAAAATTTTAAACCATTGTCACACAGGACCAACAGGAGGGCATTATGGGCCTCAACTAACAGCAAGAAAAGTTTATGAAGCTGGATTCTATTGGCCTACAATTTACAAAGACGCACACCTTCTTTGCAAATCCTGTGATGCATGTCAAAGGGCCGGAAAAATAAGTCAACGTGATGAAATGCCACAAAATGTCATCCAAGTATGTGAAGTATTTGACATTTGGGGTATTGACTTTATGGGTCCATTTCCAAAATCTCATAATAATCTATATATACTCGTAGCCATTGATTATGTATCTAAATGGGCGGAAGCACAAGCTCTCCCAACTAACGATGCACGAGTTGTAGTCAATTTTTTAAAACGTCTTTTTGCAAGGTTTGGAACACCGAAAGCTTTAATAAGTGATCGGGGTACTCATTTCTGTAATAATCAACTTGAGAAAGTTCTTAAAAGATATGGAGTAACTCATAAAATCTCCACCGCATATCATCCACAAACAAGTGGACAAGTTGAAAATACCAACCGAGCTTTAAAACGTATTCTAGAGAAAACCGTAGGATCAAATCCGAAGGAATGGTCCATTAAATTGGAGGATGCACTCTGGGCTTTTAGAACAGCCTACAAAACTCCAATTGGAACCACACCTTTTAGACTTGTTTATGGAAAAGCATGTCATCTTCCAGTAGAAATTGAACACAAAGCATTTTGGGCTTTGAAGACATGTAATCTTGATTTACAAGAAGCCGGACGTCTACGATTAAGTCAACTAAACGAATTAGAAGAATTAAGACATGAAGCATACGAAAATTCGTTAATCTATAAAGAAAGAACGAAGAAATGGCATGATAAAAGAATCAGAAGTTCAAAAGAATTTAAAGAAGGAGACAGAGTTCTTCTTTTCAATTCACGATTCAAGCTATTTCCTGGAAAATTGAAATCAAGATGGTCTGGACCATTCATAGTCAAAAGAGTTTTCCCATACGGAACGATAGAATTAATAAATTCAAATGGGATTGAATTTAAAGTTAATGGTCACATAGTTAAACATTACATACATGGTCCGATGGAAGTCGACAACGAAGTTAATCACAATTTCGACACCACAGCTAACTAAGTGTGGGGAGAATCAAGTCTTTAAAGGATAATATGTATTTCTGTTAGAGTTAGATTGTCTGTTTTCGTGAAGTTCTCGAAAATGGAACACGTATGGTCTTTCCCTAGCAGACCCTAAAGAACTAGTCTTCTCCCCCCATTCTGAATTTTTATTTTTTTTAGGTTTTTACAAAATGAAGACTGCCTGTGAACTAAACCATGGTCTAATGCTACACGCTTTGATCACTAAACGTAATAATGACATACTACCGAGTGAATTAGTATCAGTAATCAGAGAAAGAATGGACGGAGTTAGAAAAGGATCCAGATGCGAAGATAATAAGTTACAATTTGGTAAAGGAAAATCAAAATCCGCAGCGAAAAGAAGAGCACGACACCTAGAACGATGTCACAAATGCGGAAAATGGTCACATGGAGGTAAATGTTCAAATAATCAAACCTATTCAAATACCGAATTTGTTACTTTATGCAGAGACGGACCGTTCATATGTTTAGAAGAAAAGACACTGAATGCTCGAGGTTACGCCTATGGAGCCATGGAGAACCAATTAAACCGACTATCTTATGAATGGAATAGATCATATAACTAAGAAATCTATTTCACAGGTATGTCTGTACAGTTTTTAGTTTTTATTTTTATTTTTAACCTTTTGATAATAAACGCTAATTTGTTCGCTAAAAAGTATTAAATTGGTATTAAATAAAATTAGGTTTGGCGACCGAAATTATTGATATCATTCAAAAATTTATTACATCACTGCGAAATTTAACGTTTATTCTTAAGGTATAAATATCTTTAATCAATCAACTCAAAATATTTCAAAAATTCGTCATGAGTTAAATTAGGTCTTGGAACCGAAATTACTTTACCGAAAAGAGGGGCGCATATTTTTGATAATATTTGATTGATTAAAGTGGGATAAAAAGACAAAAAGATTTTTAATTTTATTTTTACCATGTTTTTAAAATTAATATTTAAATTTTAAATTAATATTGTAAACTTTGTAAAAACAATATATTTAAAATTGTAAATATTTGAAAAATTAATATAAGTTTGGTATGAATTTATAATATGAATTTTAAAAAAAAAAAATTAAGTTTGGTGTGAATTTTTAATTTTTAAAATATGAATTTTTAATTTTATGCATTTCAAATTTTAAGTTTGGTGTGAATTTTGAATTTTTAATTTTGAATTTTATATTTAAGTTGTGTGAATTTAAAAACAAAAATTTACTTTATCTCATTAAGTTAAGAATATGATCTTTTAAATTCGTCGTAAGTTGAAGACTAGGTCTTTGAACCGAAATTGCTTTACCCGAGGGAGGGAGAGAACTTTTATTATCATTATTTTTAATCTTATTAATTTAAAGTATGCCAAAAACATTAAAAAAACCCAAAAATCTTAGCTTTCAAAACAATCGCTACAAAAAGACAAATTTTAAAATTTTGTCGAGGGACGGACTAGGACATCGATCCGAAACGACCTCGTCCTAAATAACAAGGGAAACAAAATTTTAAAATTAATTTCTTAATTGTTTTATAAGTTAAAGATTATAAACGAAAAAAAAAAAAAAAAAAAGAGCAAACTCCGCGACTCGCGGAGTTTGCAGTGCAAAACCTCCGCGAGTCGCGGAGGGACCAAAACCCAGAAAAAAAAAATAAAAGAGCTGCACGAACTGACCAACTCCCACACAAAAACACTGCGAATTTCACAGCGAAAAAAGAACCCGAAAATACACCCAAAAACACCCCAAAAATCCCAATTTTTAACCGTTAATCACCAAATTTTTTGCTAAAATCATGTTAAGAAGGATGCTATCTAAGAATTTCTCAAGAAAAACGGTAAATTTCTACACCTAAACACCATTTAATTCGAAATTTGGTGTTCTTGAGCTATTTTTTCCCCAATTTGATTTTGATGCTTTTTAGTGTAATTAGACTTAAATTGTTTATGTATTATGCTTGTATAACCTAGATTGATGCTGTTTAACATGATTAGAAGCCTTAAACTTCAAATTTTGAATAATCTAGGGTTTGTGTTCTTGAGCAATTTGGGGCTTTTTGATATAAACAGGTTATGGCCGATTTTTGTCATGAATTGTTGCTAAATTGAGTAGTGTAACATGTCTAGGTAGTTAAATGATGCAAACTTTGAGCCTAAACATGATTTTGAGAATTAAAGTGGACTTTTTCAAGTCCAAAATTCATGAACTTGATTTTTGAAAGATAATGCCATTTGAGACTTGTTTATTTGCTAGTAATGATTATTTTGACATGTTATTTGAGTTGAATGCTTATGAACTTGGCGAAAATTTTCGTATATGCTTATTTGAAAAAGTGTAGATTTGATAAAAATGTGAAAATAAGCTTAAGTTTGATATAAATTGATAATGTCATTGTAATTATTTTGATTGATGATTTTGCTGACACTAATGCATATTTGGATGCACAAAATTTGTGTTTGATGTGTTTTGCAGAATGAAAGGGGTGAATCTTCATCCCAAGCCCGCCATGCTCCTGCTGAGAATTTGGACCAACAGGAGGTAGATAACTACTACAAGCAGGATGTACCTCATCCAGTCATGACCTTTTCAGATATGCACTTGGAAGAGTTGCACCCGAACCTGAGATTTGACAGACTTTGGATAGATTATCCAAAATATCAACGGGGTTTGCATACTCTTCATTCCAAGGTTGTTGAGGTACCGAGGGTCATAGAATGGGGACCCTTAGAAGCTGTAGAATTGGCCGGGCCAATTAGGGAATTACTTGTACAAAGGTATGGTAATTCTTCTTTTAATGACTGGATATGTTTATTCACCATACGCAGACCTGTATATAAAGTATGGTGTGAAGAGTTGTTATGTAGTATAGAGTTGAATGATCGGGTAGCTAGTTTAACCGATCGTTCTTTTATTAGATTTTTGTTAGGCGGTTCGATGCGACACATGTCTTTACTGGACATGGCTCAGGCTTTACGTATATATACGCCTGAGGAGTTAGCGTCTGCCGATTGTAGAGGATTGATACTAAACGGTAGAAAGATAGATGAAAATTTTGATACACACGGTGTGTGGAGTCAAATGACAAGCCATCACCGTTTCAAAGGGGGAAATTACTCTTATTTGGATATAGATAGAGCCGAATTAAGAGTGATACATAGGTTTTTAGCCAATTCGATTACACAAAGGGGTAAGAACAAAGAAAAAGTAAATGAACAAGATTTGTTTTACCATATGTGTATTCGAGACCCACAGAGCGCTGTAAGTATACCATATTGTGTGGGTTATTATTTATCAGCTATGGTTCGGGGGATGCGACCACATAGCATAATAGGAGGTGGTATTTTTATTACTTTGATTGGTGCATATCTCGGTGTGGATATAAGTCGGGGGGGATTATTACTAGAAGAACCGGAACCCCGCGATACTATAGGTTTAAATGTATACCATGGTGCGAAAGTTTTGAAACGGCGAAATAACGCCGCAGTACGATACCATGGTAGACATCCACAGGTGGAGAGAAACCAGGAGCAAGGTAATGTAGGAGGGGGGAATGAGATGCAAGAAATGCATAGGTTTATAGCTTCTCAGGAATACGAAAATGCTAGACAGAGAGCATTTGAAGATTGGCAAGTTCATCAGAACCAGATCATAGCGCATTGCCAACATATAGGTAGAAACTATATTCCTACACCGAAACCCGTCTTCCCTCCTTGGTCGATAGAGATGCAGCCACCATATCCTACGTATGACCCTGCCGAAGCATTCTATAGCACTTATGGTTATGCCTGGAACCCCTATTGGTACCAATATCATCCTTAGTTTACTTTTTATTTTTTTTTTATTTTGTAATTTGTAATTATTGATACATTTAATATTTTTGTTAATATTGTAATCATTTTTATAATTATCTAACTTTTATTCTTAGATTTTAATAATTTTTGAATGTGGGGTAATATACCAAACTTCAAAAATATGTATATATGTTTGCAGTTTATCTTATGTACACAACAGGGTAAAACAATGCATTTTCAAAGACTGGCATTAAGTTCAGCAAAAGCAACTAATTTTGACGACAAGATGCAAAATATATGTGAAATAACAACAAGACGGAATGAACAAATGATGTGCACCATTTATCATTCAGCAAACAAACGCCAATATATTTGGAAACTTTGGTAAAAATTTAATCATTTTCACACAAATCACCCTCAATAATTTAAATTGTTACTGATTTCTTGCAAATGAGGGCATTGCAAGATCTTAAGTGTGGGAAGAGGTTAAATTCTTTCGGATTTTAAAATTTTTATATTAAACACTTGGTTACCATTAAAAATACTAGTAAAGCAGTAGTTGTATTAGAATCTAGTGCTCTCTGATAAAAAAGAACAGCCCTAGTCTTATATACTGACTACCCAATTCTAGTAAAATTTTTCAAAATTTTCAATTAAATGAATTCAAAATCATGTTTATACCTCGGAAAGGACATAAATTGAGAAACAAACTAAAATGTTAAAATTCATTTAAAATGGAATAGAGGACGATAAAAAGGAAAATAAAAGCCAAGTGTGGGAAAATTTACCAAGTTATTTTAAACATATGTCACATATATCTGTAACAAATAACTGAAAATACTTTTGCTTTGGACTAAACTAAACTGTTTTACCCAATGAAAGAAAAGAAGAGATGGATCTACACGATGAATCAATTCCATCATTAAAAGGAAGTAAAGTCTTCCGAAAAAGAAACGCGCTTCTTGATTTAGGTCATGAAGTTGTCGTTCAGACCAGCTGTAGGTTGACGAAAAATCTAGAAAAGTCATCACTAAAATCAGCAGGAAATCCACGGACCTCAGCATTAAACAGGGTCGCCAAGTGGTCAGATTTATCCTAACCATGAGAAGGATTTATCTCGTACAATGGGGGGGCACCATGCAAATTAGCTTGATAAGACTAATGAATCAAATCCCCAGAAAGGATAATCTCCTTAAAGATTAAAAATCAGCTTTTAAGACTGATATTACTCAATCCTTGAGATTGACCTTAAAGATTGAGAATTCAAACTCATGGAATTCAATGATATCTAAACTCGAGCTTAAACGAGAAAATATTTTGATCAAAATTACAAACCGATTTGTTTTTTGAAAACCCTATTTTCAATACGTTCATTACCATTGAACGTAAAATCCTAGGAATTCTCCTGGAATTCATTAGGTCACCTGAACTAAATCGGGTGTCAACCGTAAGAACGGTGGTTGCATAGCATGGTCAAAGACAGGACCTTGTGCCATACCGAAAAATTATAAGGGTGAGCTTTACTATTGCTCCTACCAAGGATAGTAATTGCGTCCGACACATTATAGACCATAATCAAAAGCATGCCACGGGACATTGCCTTAACAGTTGCTTGTTCAACGCTTTCCTTTACAACCGGACGGTAGTTTGCCGAAAGGTAATATACGGGACAAGTAAACTGGACGTGTTGCTTTCCAAATACAAGGTTAGCAAGTGGGTGACACAAAACCGCAAGTTTTGAGCTAAAATTTTCAAATCTGAAACCCACCAAACCCACAAAAATATTTTGCAAAGGTGAAGACATATCGTTACTACCATTGTTTTCATAGCATTATTCCTCAAGAAAGACAAGCTTTTAGTTGCAATTGTTCTATTTACAAGTGATATTCGTTTAAATAATAAAAGGTGAAGACAAAAGACAGATTCGACGAATTGAAGACGCAAACGACCAAAAAGCTCAAAAGTACAAAAGACAATCAAAAAGGTTCAAATTATTGATAAGAAACGTCTCGAAATCACAAGAATACAAGATTCAAAACGCAAAGTACAAGATATTAAATTGTACGCGAGGACGTTCGAAAATCCGGAACCGGGACCAGAGTCAACTCTTAACGCTCGACGCAACGGACTAAAAATTACAAGTTAACTATGTATATAAATATAATATAATATATAATTAATTATATTAATTATATATATATTATATATATATTATTAAAACCGTCGGCAGCAAGAAACTCCAAGGGTGTGAGCTGTAAATACATCCTCCGCGACTCGCGGAGTTTGAGGAGCATTTTGCCGCGAGTCGCGGAGCCCCAATTTTCAACTCTGGCTATAAAGCAAACCGAATTCTGATCAAATTTCATATCTTATTTCTCTATCTCTCTCAATATATACGATATATATATATATAATTTATATTTTAATTTTAATTTTAATTTTAATTTTAATTTTAATTTTAAATCCTAATAATAAGGGTATGTTAGCGAATGTTGTAAGGGTGTAAGTCGAAATTCTGTCCGTGTAACGCTACGCTATTTTTAATCATTGTAAGTTATGTTCAACCTTTTTACATTAATGTCTCGTAGCTAAGTTATTATTATGCTTATTTAAAACGAAGTAATCATGATGTTGGGCTAATTACTAAAATTGGGTAATTGGGCTTTGTACCATAATTGGGGTTTGGACAAAAGAACGACACTTGTGGAAATTAGACTATGGGCTATTAATGGGCTTTATATTTGTTTAACTAAATGAAAGTTTGTTAATGTTAATATAAAGATTTACAATTGGGCGTCCCTATAAATTACCATATACACTCGATCGGACACGATGGGCGGGGTATTTATATGTACGAATAATCGTTCATTTAACCGGACACGGGAATGGATTAATAGCCACTAGAATAATTAAAACAGGGGTGAAATTACATTCAAGGGTAATTGGTGTAATTGTTAACAAAGTAGTAAAACCTTGGTTTACACGCAGTCGATAACCTGGTGTATTCATTAAACAAAGTATTAAAACCTTGTTACAATTCGAATCCCCAATTAGTTGGAATATTTAACTTCGGGTATAATAATAATTTGACGAGGACACTTGCAATTTATATTTATGACTGATGGACTGTTATGGACAAAAACCAGACGGACATATTAAATAATCCAGGACAAAGGACAATTAACCCATGGGCATAAAACTAAAATCAACACGTCAAACATCATGATTACGGAAGTTTAAATAAGCATAATTCTTTTATTTTATATTTAATTTCCTTTATTTTATATTTAATTGCACTTCTAATTATCGCACTTTTATTTTATCGCACTTTTAATTATCGTACTTTTTAATTATCGCAATTTTATTTTATCGCATTTTTATTATTCGCAATTTCATTATCGTTATTTACTTTACGCTTTAATTTAAGTCTTGTATTTATTTTATATTTTACATTAGGTTTTAACTGCGACTAAAGTTTTAAAATCGACAAACCGGTCATTAAACGGTAAAAACCCCCCTTTATAATAATAATATTACTTATATATATATTTGTATTTTTATAAAAGTAAACTAATATAGCGTTGAGCTTTGTTTAAAGATTTCCCTGTGGAACGAACCGGACTTACTAAAAACTACACTACTGTACGATTAGGTACACTGCCTATAAGTGTTGTAGCAAGGTTTAAGTATATCCATTCTATAAATAAATAAATATCTTGTGTAAAATTGTATCGTATTTAATAGTATTTCCTGCTAAAATTTAATAGTATTTTATACCCCTCTGCTTTGACATCAATATACCAATAGTACATACATCTAAAAGCTGTGTATTGTACGAGTACAAATACGGGTGCATACGAGTAGAATTGTTGATGAAACTGAACGAGGATGTAAGTGTAAGCATTTTTGTTAAGTATAAGTATTTTGATAAGTGTCTTGAAGTCTTTCAAAAGTGTATGAATACATATTAAAACACTACATGTATATACATTTTAACTGAGTCGTTAAGTCATCGTTAGTCGTTACATGTAAATGTAGTTTTGAAACCTTTAGGTTAACGATCTTGTTGAATGTTGTTAACCCATTGTTTATTATAACAAATGAGATGTTTGTTATATTATCATGATATTATGATATATAATATATCTTAGTAGGATATATATACAGTTAAATGTCGTTACAACGATAATCGTTACATATATGTCTCGTTTCGAAATCATTAAGTTAGTAGTCTTATTTTTACATATGTATTTCATTGTTAATACACTTAATAATATATTTACTTATCATTTAACATAATTAACCAAGTGTATCAATATCTTAATATGATTCATATGTACCTAGTAAGACGTTGTTATAACGATAATCGTTATATATATCGTTTTCGAGTTTCTTAAATTAATAGTCTCATTTTTATGTATATAACTCATTGTTAAAATACCTAATGAAATACATACTTATAATAAAATTATGTTAACTATATATATAACCATATATATGTCATCGTATAGTTTTTACAAGTTTTAACGTTCGTGAATCACCGGTCAACTTGGGTGGTCAATTGTCTATATGAAACCTATTTCAATTAATCAAGTCTTAACAAGTTTGATTGCTTAACATGTTGAAAACACTTAATCATGTAAATAACAATTTCATTTAATATATATATAAACATGGAAAAGTTCGGGTCACTACATATTCTTCATAAATTCCATAAGTATAGTTTCATAAAAATCAAGAATACTTCCAAGTTTGCAAGTCTACTTCCAAGCTTTCTAATCCATTCCAAGTAATCATCTAAGATCAAGGAACCTTTGTTATTTATAGTAGGTTATCTTTCTAATTCAAGGTAATATTCATATTCAAACTTTGATTCAATTTCTACAACTATAACAATCTTATTTCGAGTGAAAATCTTACTTGAACTGTTTTCGTGTCATGATTCTGCTTCAAGAACTTTCAAGCCATCCAAGGATCCTTTGAAGCTAGATCCATTTTTCTAATTTCCAGTAGTTTTATCCAGAAAACTTGAGGTAGTAATGATGTTCATAACATCATTCGATTCATACATATAAAGCTATCTTATTCGAAGGTTTAAACTTGTAATCACTAGAACATAGTTTAGTTAATTCTAAACTTGTTCGCAAACAAAAGTTAATCCTTATAACTTGACTTTTAAAATCAACTAAACACATGTTCTATATCTATATGATATTCTAACTTAATGATTTAAAACCTGGAAATACGATGAACACCATAAAATCGGATATACGCCGTTGTAGTGAAACCGGGGGCTGTTTTGGTTTGGATAATTAAAAACTATGATAAACTTTGATTTAAAAGTTGTTCTTCTGGAAAAATGATTTTTCTTATGAACATGAAACTATATCCAAAAATCTTGGTTAAAATCAAAGTGAAAGTATGTTTTTCAAAATGGTCATCAAGATGTCGTTCTTTCGACGGAAATGACTACCTCTTTAGTAATTGACATGTAACTTAAATTTCCGACTATAAACCTATACTTTTTCTGTTTGGATCCTTAAATTAGAGTTCAATATGAAACCATAGCAATTTGATTCACTCAAAACGGATTCAAAATGAAGAAGTTATGGGTAAAACAAGATTGGATATTTTTGATCTTTTTAGCTACGGGAAATGTTTAACAAATCTATACAAATCATATCCTAGCTAACTTATATTGTATTATACATGTATTCTAATATATTATGTAATTTTGGGATACCATAGACACGTATGCAAATGTTTTGACATATCATATCGACCCATGTATATATATTATTTGGAACAACCATAGACACTCTATATGCAGTAATGTTGGAGTTAGCTATACAGGGTTGAGGTTGATTCCAAAAATATATATACTTTGAGTTGTGATCTAGCCTGAGACGTGTATACACTGGGTCGTGGATTGATTCAAGATAATATATATCGATTTATTTTCTGTACATCTAACTGTGGACAACTAGTTGTAGGTTACTAACGAGGACAGCTGACTTAATACACTCAAATCTTTAAAACATAATAAAAAATGGTTGTAATTATATTTTGATCATACTTTGATATATATGTACATATTTGTATAGGTTCGTGAATCGATCCGTGGCCAAATCTTATTTCCGAGGAGGAAATATCTGTGAAAGTGAGCTATAGTCTCACTTTTAAAATCTAATATTTTTAGGATGAGAATACATGCAGGTTTTATAAATGATTTACAAAATAGACACAAGTACGTGAAACTACATTCTATGGTTGAATTATCGAAATTGAATATGCCCCTTTTTATTAAGTCTGGTAATCTAAGAATTAGGGAACAGACACCCTAATTGACGCGAATCCTAAAGATAGATCTATTGGGCCTAACAAACCCCATCCAAAGTACCGGATGCTTTAGTACTTCAAAATTTATATCATATCCGAAGGGTGTCCCGGAATGATGGGGATATTCTTATATATGCATCTTGTTAATGTCGGTTACCAGGTGTTCACCATATGAAAGATTTTTATCTCTATGTATGGGATGTGTATTGAAATATGAAATCTTGTGGTCTATTGTTACGATTTTATATATATAGGTTAAACCTATAACTCACCAACATTTTTGTTGACGTTTAAAGCATGTTTATTCTCAGGTGAATACTAAGAGCTTCCGCTGTTGCATACTAAAATAAGGACAAGATTTGGAGTCCATGATTGTATGATATTGTGTAAAAACTGCATTCAAGAAACATATGTCGATGTAATATATTTCTATTGTAAACCATTATGTAATGGTCGTGTGTAAACAGTATATTTTAGTTTATCATTATTTGATAATCTACGTAATGTTTTTAAAACCTTTATTGATAAAATAAAGGTTATGGTTGTTTTAAAAATGAATGCAGTCTTTGAAAAACGTCTCATATAGAGGTCACAACCTCGCAACAAAATCAATTAATATGGAACGTTTATAATCAATATGAACGGGACATTTCACCTTTTGGTTGACACTTTAAAGCATGTTTATTCTCAGGTATTAAAGAAATCTTTCGCTGTGCATTTGCTAATTTTAGAGATATTACTTGAAGTCATTCATGACATATTTCAAAAGACGTTGCATTCGAGTCAATGAGTTCAACAAGATTATTATTAAGTCATTGATAGTTTGATATATTATGAAATGGTATGCGTGCCTGTCAACATTCGATGTAATGAAAGTTTGTCTTTTAAAAACGAATGCAATGTTTGTAAAATGTATCATTTAGAGGTCAATAACCTCGCAATGTAATCATATGTTATTGTATTCGTCCTTATGGATTAGGACGGGTCGTCTCAGAACCCAAGATCGTACAGAAGCAAAATCAACAGGAATAATAGATGACTTAACAAAAAAGAAATAACTAGTCCAATCTGGAAGTTTATTATTCATTTCAAGGGTAAAGGTAATTCCAACTTTGCGGTCAGAAGTAAACCACCCCGCTTTACAAACTCTAATGCGATAAAGAGCAGAGAAATTTTCACTTCAGAAGCGGCATGAACAGATCTACAATATAGTTTCAAAAATACTAATTTTTTGAGGACCATGTGGATGTATCTGACTTATACTAACTCTATAATATTGAAGAAGAGATAACATAAATGTAGAAAAAGGGATTCGGACATTGCCAATATCGAAAGCATCACTATACAACATCATCATATCCTTTGGAGGATCATTTGCCCTTTGAAAAGGCAGCGGAACTCAGGATAAGATAAACACAGATCATCTTGAAACTCTTGTGTAGTTAGCGGAATAATATATCTGACGTTAGCTTGCGAACCGCTGGTCGATGCCTCGTTAGTAGTCATTTTACAAATATAAGCGAATAAAAGAAATAAACAAACCTTACCGACACGCTTAAGAAGTCTTTGAAGATTTGAAAAGATTGGAGAGATAATAAAAGCAACGGTAAAAAAGAGATGATACAAAGTGGGTATTTATACGGGAGCAAAACGGAGAGAAAACGACTCATGGGACACGTGTAGGGTGCAGATCAAAACGAAAGGAAACTATAGGGAAATAAGCGGTGGAAAGATAACATCGTAGACACTCAAGTGCATTGAGGAAGTCAAATCAGAATGTCAGAACATTGAATGCAATAACGAAGATCGATAAGAACATATTTATTTTTTTAAGTTTGACAATGATAGTTTCAAAAATTATCATTCTCAAACTGGGGGACTTAATGATACGCTACTCGGTTAGCGTATAGAAAATGCATTTTTAAAGAAGAACCGAACACCATAAACGTCAATAAAAGCATAAAAATTAACCAAGTATAAACGTGTCAGCGGATTGCAGATAGAAGACGCGGACAGCGAATAAAGATGAATTTATATGACGAAAAATACGGGTTGACTGGTCAAAATACCGAAGAATAAGGGTTGACCTACCAATCAGAACATGACACGTCAAAGAACCTTTGACCTTTTTTGCCTATAAATAGGCCACCTGGATATCATTGATAGGCAGATTACATCACTTTGTCAGAGCAGAACTTTCTCTCTATATAGAAGAACTTTCTCTCTCTAAGTGTTTGATCAAGTTTGACCTTGACTGGATTCGCAGCTTGTTAATACGAAGAGCTTTCAAGGACTTAAACCGCTCACCTTTAACGTGATTGTGATTTGCACTCGTATGCTATACACAAACCGGATTTGGTACGATCATAACGAGACATACCCTGATCCCCACACAAAATCACAGGATTAGCTTTACCCTCCTCCCATTTAGGAGCCATCCCTAGTTTAGAGAGTATAGCATCCGGATATGTAGAGGGAATAATGGGATGTCTACAAATCCTCTTAAACACAGGATCCTCGTTGAAAATAGAAGAGAAAGGATCTTTGCACTCCTGAGGAATAAACTTGAAGGATCACAAATAGACGGATAATCCTTAGGGAACAGGAAATACTTTTTCACAGAAACAAAAGAACACTTTCAGTTGCGAACATCAGGATAGTTAGAGGAAAAAACAATAAGCAGGGGTGGGGCCTCCTTTCTTCTTCTTCCATTTTTGAATGGTTACCCAGTCATCGACGTCGATGGTTTGGAAAAAATAACAGAATAAACCAACAAAGGGTTCCCCACCATACGCCCTACACATAACCTCAAACAACATGACTTTTTTTGAAGCCAAAGGGTGAAAAATAGAAGCATGCACTTGAAAGTAATTTAAAACACTGAGATAGAAAGTTGAAATTAGAAACCTAACATTGCACTCAGTGAAAAATTGAGTGTACATACCAATATAACCGTTTGGGGGTTGCAGAATGTGCTTACCAGAAGAAGGAATAAGTATATCACCGCCCTTCGGTTTGACATTGCTAAAAGAAGACTTAAGGCCACGCTTATCCATAGTAAAAACAAGAAAAAGAAGAAAAAGTAAGAGAAAAACCCTCGATTACCTTGTTGAAATGGCGACGAAGTTCTCTGGAAACACAAATTTTTGAAGAAAAAATGGATAGAAATGGTAGAAAAGGATGAAAATTTTGAATCTTTAAACTAAGGAAAGGTCAGCCGTCAAATCATTCTCTAAAACCCTTGGTAAACGAGTTTTAAACTGACGATCGTACCCATGACTGCAAAGAATAAAATATTTCATGGTAAGGGGTAAAGTGATACAAACTCCAGACAAGATTAATTACAGCCGCAGTATGAGGTCAAATCAAACGGCATAAATGATTACGGTAAGTTTAACTTCACGAAGCTTATGGTATCAACTATGCTTCGTCAACTTGAACTTGGGGGAGCTTGATAGTGTACCCCACCTCTTGTTCGTATACAATAGCTTTGACATTATCACAGTTGCTTCGTAGAAATATATCACACGAAGGAAACTACTAAGTACTCATAACGAGGTCCATGAAATACAGAGCAAGAACAGTGCTCTCGAAGCTCTACAACCTCAGTCAATTACAAGTCAAGCTAGCCAAATTGTTCCTAGCTCGGCTGCACGCTTTTACAACAAAGGAGGGACAACATCACTTTCCTCTGCAGAATTACATTTAGGGAAATGTCAGCTACTATTCCAAATACATTGGGAAAGAGCGGGCAACATAAAAAGCTGGTCCAACCCATCTACAAATAGAATGGAATGCTAGACATGATCGTCATTCAAGATTCACTATCAACTCAACAACACATGTTGTATCTATTCTCTCGGTGGCGTAAAGCAATCTCTTGATTGCTACCTTCGGGGAATCGTCAGCGAAGAGACCAAAAACCTCAATCACCCCAGTCTTATGCTCTTGTGACTTGGATAACCATATATCATCGTTATAACATTAAAGGATCGCCGGTTATTGTGCAAACACCATCAAAGGTTGGAAACTCCTTGCCTGGAGTGAGAATCGAACCTAAGTTGGTAATATTCAAAGATTATATTAAAAGTGGGTGTGATTCTTTTTTAATTTTTTTTTTCTTTCGAAAATTTGTTTTTGGTTGAGTCCGCTTCAAAAATCTCAATAGAAGTTACCAAATGGTTCTTTTAAAATTTCAAACCTCATTTTAGGCTATCTGTTTTATATAACTGAAAGCAAACTCATATTTATTCACTTAACATTAACCGTGTACTGTCCCAAATATGATTTTTCATTAAGTGGTTCAAGTCCAATAAAATTTTCAATGAAAGACGCCGTTTTGTATCCTATTTCTCTTTTTTTCTTTTCAAGTTTTTTTTTTTTCGTGAAAAGTTTGTTATAAAGTTCTTGTTTCTTCGCGAATGACAAAAAAAAAAAAAAAAAAATTTAAAATCCTTGTGCAACTTATGCCTAATAAATATATTATTAATTGGTTCGGTAAAAAAGGAGACATGTGCAATGCACATGATCCTACTTAAAAGAAGGAAAAATACTAATTTCCAATATTACAAGTTACGAGGGTCAACGAGGTCAAAAAAAAAAAAAGGTTATCTACATTTGATTCGATGCTTAGGGGACAACAACGCAATTTTGTCTATTACATATTTTCCAATATAACAAGTTATATGGTGTTATTGTTTAATCAAAAGTTCGGATGAGTTTTACCTGTTTAACCTATTTGACACAAGCCAAGTTCTGAACTGTGGTCGTTCGAGCGGTTAAAGACTAACATACCAAGACTAACATACCGTATTAGATGACGTGATAAAAAAGCATATAGACGGTAAATAGGAAAAATAAATAAATAAAAAGGGCAAAAAATCCGAATGATTAAGAATGGCAATCAAATTATGAGTTGCAGATGCCCTGAAACATTAAAGGCTTGCAGCATTGGGCTATCAATTGCTAATATGAAAATTGTAGAATGAAGAAGATCAAGGATCTTGAAATGAGTTATTTTTATCAAATTGACCATTCGAGTCTTGAGGGTCTGTGTTTGCAGCATAATCCTCAGCTGAATAAACGGAGAAACTCCAAACAGAAGCACAATTCTCATCATCTGCATCGAATATACAGACGGTGTCAAGAACATTACTGATAATTGCATTGCAATACATACATATACTTTACATAAGTATTGTATTATATTTTATATTATATTATTCATGATAATAGCATTTGCATATCTATTTTAAGGTTGTATCTCACAGAGTGATTGCTTACATTTTATCAATAGCCAAAAACATTACCGCCCATTTTTGAGGTTAGAGACAGGAAAGAAATATGATAAAATTTTTTTGATCTTGAATGTAAATATAATAGACTTCAAAAATTACTTAAAACACTTGACGAGATGTATTTGAAGGTGTAAACATCTGGGAAAACTTATACCTCGTAAATTTAAACTCAAATCTTCATCAGACTCATCAAGAGCTTCGAATCTACGGTGTCCTGATGCAGTGGCAGCCATTGGCAAAAAAGGATGGAACGAGAAACCACTAACAGTATCTGAATTGATGAACACAAAACGGTCGATGAAAAAACAGGTACGTGTTAAAGAAGGTAGCAGCAGAGTAACACTTTTGTTAATAAATTTGTAATGTAAAGGCTAAAGTATTTTAGGCGGTGTTTGGCTCTTATTAGCTTATTACAAATGGGCTTAAGCTTTTTAGCTTTTAGGTTTTAAAAGCTCATATTGAAAAAGCTCCCTTCTATTGTCTTCATGAAAAACCACAAGGGTGTTTGGCAATTCAAAATGGCTTATTGCATTTTAATAAGCTAAAAAGCCTTTTAAGAAAGCTAATCCAAACACCTTCTTAATACATATATAAATAGTTTGAGATGGTGTTACCTGATGCCGCTTGAAAACTCGAGACCCATTGACCCGTTTGAAGATCATATATATGCACCAACCCATCCTAGATTCACGTTTTGCAGAATACTTTACATAGTGGCATGAATCATAGAATAGGTGTTAAATGGGCGGGTTATATCACAGATTGGAGCCCACAAATATTTTGAATCTTTCTATCCAAAACATTCAAGTTTGCATACAACAAGTGATACCAGTACAAACTTTCAATAATAGTTTGATATTTTCAATAAAAGAATTTAGGATGTTTTACGTATTGAAAAGAATAGTCAGGGGGACTTTTGACACTTTTGAATATTTGGAGCGTTTCGTTCTAAGCTTTTCACGTTTTTAATTTAAATTACCCATTTTACTATTATAGGTAAAACATAACCCGAATTGACTAATTCGTAAGAATTAAGCCAGAATTTCCTGTTTGCCACCACTAAGTAATATAATAACATTAGGTTTTAATAATATGCAAAGAAGTTGTAACAATACCTGTCCACCAGTACCAAGATGTCGACCGTATGGCTCAGTGTCAAACTGTATCCGTTGATTGGTGGTCTCTGATGATCTATATAACCTAATAGTTTAATAGAGTATACAAAAACATGAGAATTTGAAGTTCTAATCATTTTAAGTGCTAGTAATAATAACATAATATGACGATAGAACACATAAAAAAAAAAACAAGCTAAAATATATAACTAGAATCTGTTAGAACCCAAACAAAATAAGTACATACTTGTATACAATTTCAACAGTCTTGCGTATATCCCAGCATAATATATATGGATCCTACATAAATCAGATTTTTTGTCAATAGAAGTAACATATATACAAAGTAATATTGTACTATACGCATAAATTTATACCTTTCTTCCCCCTGTATATAAATAGTTCCCATCTTTGGAAAATTGAACCTGTAGATAAAGTTATACACAAACTGTGAGTAATTAATATTTATATTTATTATAATCATGATGATTAAAGATTAGATATACGTGTTTAATAATAGCTACATACTTACATGTGTAACCCCACCTTGTTGACCATGTAGAACATACAAGAGTTCCATATTATCTTCCCTATGTATTGCTGTAGTTTGACTATACGAACCTGTAGCAAGCATCCCTGTATGACTTGACGAAAAGGCAATCGAAGATATGATACCTGCATACATGAATAAAAACACAGGATTATGCATTATTATTATTATACAAGTTCATAAGTGGATAATAAATCAGGACGGATAAAAGTACCGACCTGACTGGCCTTCCTTGTTTCCTTGAATGGTCGAACGCTGTTCAAAATCTCTACCAGGCCGATGAATATCAAATATCCTAACAGATTTATTGTATCCAGCATATATCCTGCATTGAATTGAAGCAAACAATAATCATTTGTATCAGCAACAAACCACATTATTGTGTCTTTAACTGAAGTATATAAAATGCATCTTACTGTAAGTGATATCAACACAACTAAATGTTGAATATAACATGTTAGATTATTAAAGAGAAATTGTAATACTTGAAAAAGATAGTTTGAATAAGTAGAAGTATACTTGGTTCCCGATGGGTTGAAACCAACTGAGAAAGCAGCAGTAATTTCATCCATGTTATCATATGCCCGATATGTGCAACGTAGCTGCAATTCAAGTTAGAACGTCATTTTATTAATCATTTTTATACGAAAACAACTATCCATGATATGAAGATTGAAAAATCGTGATCATTGTTGTAACTAAAATGCAGAAAAATATAAAAATATAGGATGAAATGATGAAGCACCTGGCCTGTAGTAGCATCCCAAAGATGAATAGGATGGTCCCTAGTGGTAGTTGCAAACACACAAGATACAGGATCTAAGATACAATCAAAATACACTATTTATGTCAACTTCTGATTCACATGCTAACAATGATTAAAAATTTAGAAAAGGATTACAACCAAAAAGATGGACCTGAAGCAGACATGTAAGGGTACCAACAGTAATCATATATGGATTCCCCCTCAGTTATAGCAAGGCTTGCAGGAAACGAATCTACAACCAAGTACCATAAAAAACTTGAATTACTTATCAATTCACATATTTGCATGTTACATAATAAAAAAATACATATATATATATATATATATATTTGAAATATACATATACACTAACCTTCATTAGGAGATATAGAAAATGCTTTTTCATCTGTACAGGTTTCATAATCTGGTCTGTCAAATAAAGATGATAAAATTTCATATGTACACGATTCACGATCAATAGTCAGGCAGTCAGCTAACTAAAACATGAAGACTGTCATATCGCAAAAATAAAAATTTATATGCCCACTAGAATCAATAATAAATCAAAACCTTATTGTATATACATATTACATACTTCAATAATAAAACGGACACATCCCCCATAAATCTAACAATATCACAAAAAGTTGAAAAATCAAGCATAGAATTGATTGAAGCATAGGACTCAAAAAAAAAAAAAAACAAATTGAAGCACGGCACTGAAAACATCGCACAGAAATGAAAAATGTGGCAAAAACTGAAAAATGTCCAGTGTTAGAAGAAAAAAAACTCAATAATAGTCCCGTTTTACATTATTTATTAGAAATCGCATAACTTTAGAGGTGGAATTTACTAGGAAGTATTAAATTTGGTGCCATTGATGTATTTTTCCCAAATTAATTGATAAATAACCTCAAGACTTAAGTTGATTGATTATATTATATTATTATATTATCTATTATTAATTATGTAAAAAAAAAAGTGTAAATGATTAGTGCTTACAATGAGAATAGACTGAGTGTATTATCATCGGAGCTGGTTAGAAAGCAGGAACCATCCGGCGACCTACAACAATAATAATTATTATTATATTACTAAACATGAAAACAGGAATAATTGTAATTGGAGGAGATGATTGCATAAATTTACTCACCATTTAACACACTTGAGGAAGTTATTAGGGTTAGTAGACAAGGCACGAAAATGTCTAGAAAAATGGTAGGTTTTATATGGAGGAACCTCGAAACGAATCGCCGGCGGCTGCCAACAGTAAGACTCCTCCGCCGTCGTTTGTTGTATGATTTCTACATCGGCTTCTTCCCCCATTTTAACTTGTTGGAGTCTGCCTTTGCCGCCAAAACCTTACCAAATTAGCCGCTCCGTCCGATGTCAGGGAAGCCTCATATGATTCTTATTATATACTGTAATACCGAGTAATATATGAAGTTGTGATGTGGTAACACTGTTGGTGGGGCTTGTTTTTGGTTTATCTGTTGGTATAGTTAAAACGGGAGATGTAATAAGTGGTATAGTACTTCTCGGATGTTTTCTCATTAGCTGTTAAAAAAATACGGAGTATATATAGGGGCATGATCAATGGGAAAGTAACCAATCGGAGAAAGCAAAAATTTTTGTTTTCATTTTTTTGGAATTTTTTTTTTCCAGCATCAAGATCACACGAAAATATGAACATTTAGAAAAGACACTTCGTGATAAATGTTATTATTTAGGCGGGAAAACTATCGACAAAAATAACATTCAAAATAATATTGTTCGTGAAGAATTTGAACATTTTTTTTCATGTTTTGTGAAGTAAAATTTAGCCCGATTTAGAGTTTAGGGTTTAGGGTTTTGTGTTTTGGGTTTATGGAATAAACTCAAAACACCAAACCCTAAACCCTAAACCCTAAACTCTAAACCGTTCATGTTAAAAACTCAATCTAAATCCTAAATCTAAACCCTAAACCCTAAATTTCTAAACCCTAATATCTAAACTCTATAAACCCTAATATCTAAACCCTAATATCTAAAACCTCAACATACGCTCGAAAATACGATAATTGTTATATATTACTTCTTCAAGCGTTTTCCCGCCAAAATAAAAACATTTATCACAAAGTGTCTTTATTAAATGTTCAAATTTTCATTCAATCTATAATGTTCGTGAACAAAGTTTTTTCAAAAAACGAAGAAAAAAAAAATTTGCTATATATATATATATATATATATATATATATATATATATATATATATATATATATATATATATATATATATATATATATATATATAGGGGTAGGATCAAGGGGTAAGTAACCAATCGGGGGGAAGCAAAAACGTTTTTTTCGTTTTTTGAAAAAACTTTGTTCACGAACATTATAGATAGGATGAAAATATGAACATTTAGTAGAGACACTTTGTGATAAATATTTTTATTTTGGCGGGAAAACGCTCGAAGAAGTAATATATAACAATTATCGTATTTTTCGAGCGTATGTTGAGGTTGTAGCTATTGGGGTTTAGATATTAGAGTTTAGATATGAGGGTTTATAGGGTTTAGATATTAGGGTTTAGAAATTTTGGGTTTAGGGTTTAGATTTATGGTTTAGATTTAGGATTTAGATTGAGTTTTTAACACGAACGGTTTAGAGTTTAGGGTTTAGGGTTTAGTGTTTGGTGTTTTGGGTTTATGGAATAAACTCTAAACCCTAAACCCTAAACCCTAAACTCTAAATCGGGCTAAATTTTACTTCACAAAACATGAAAAAAAAAAACGTTCATATTCTTCACGAACAATATTATCTTGAATGTTATTTTTATCGATCGTTTTCCCACCTAAATAATAACATTCATCAAGAAGTGTCTATGTTATCTTGATGATGTCATTAACATTAATTAAATATTTTATTTATTTATTTATTTAAAATTTTTATCATATATACCATTCTTAACTTTAATAATATATTTACCCACTTAAATATGATTATGTCACATGAGCCCATTTTAAACATATAAACTCATCATATTTATCCATTTATTCAATATTAGTGTGATACGTCTTTATGCCCTGATTTTTTTAGCGGCAATTATTCATGCTTGTTTTTTTTTTCTCCGAGCTATGTACTATGAGATTAACTACCATAATTGATACATGCTAATCATCTAATTTTCCTCAACGGTATAAAGCTATTATAAGGTGAGAATACATAATGTGATCACTATTAGTTACCTTTATATATCTTTAGCTGATTGTAATTTCTTTTATTGTTGTTAATTTCTCTTACGTGATAGGCTACGGATACTATAAATCACGTTTCGTCAAAAAATTGATATGTATATCCAACTAATTACAGTTGTATACTTCTTTTGCTCACATCACCAGTAGCACTTCAGTTTTTGTTTTGACTAACAATATGATGAGATAACAATACTGATTTACATACATATACAACGATATTACTACAATAATGAAAATGATAATGATCAACCTTTCTATTTTGGTCTGTCCCATTTCAAGTATCTACTTGATATTTCAACCACTCAGAAGAGATTATTCTGGAGAGAGAAGATTTCTTATTGGTTGATAATGAAGTTAGTTGAATTTTCTAAAACTTTGTGCAAAAAGTAACTGAATACTTGTAGTGGGACAAAAGGAGTATTATTATTATTATTATTATTATTATTATTATTATTATTATCATTCAAATATAGGTTTTCTTTACGGGATTAATTACGTTACATATGTATGCGAAATACATGTCTCAATAAAATGTTGTAATATAACTTTTATGATAAGAAAAATAATAATTATGATCAAAATTGGAAGAAAATGGTGGGAGAATAATATATATATATATATATATATATATATATATATATATATATATATATATATATATATATATATATATATATATATATATATATATATATATATATATATATATATATGTGTGTGTGTGTGTGTGTGTGTGTGTAATAAATTAATAATATAAGACCTATAATAACATGGCACTTTGGTTTCATTTTTTCTAATAAAGCTTGAGATTTATAAAGTTTTTGCTAAAAAGAAAAGGCATTTTTGTTTACCAGCTTAATAAAAACTTATATATGCAAACAAACTACTCATATTTTTAAAGATTCAGGTTGGGCAAGACTAACGATTTATTTTTCTGTGAGAGTATTATTAAATTAAATTAATTAATAACCTATTAGCTAAGTATCTCTCTACTTTTGAAAGTGTTTCACTATGAATGAAGAAATGACTTCTCTTTATATTTTTCTGTGAGATTATAATTTAATTAAATAAAATAATAATCTATCAGCTAAGTATCTCTCTACTTTTGGGAGTGTTTCACTCGGGATGGAGAAATGACTTCTCATTATTCAAGGATAGAGGAAAGATTGTCCACGTCTCACCTCCCTCATACCCCCCACACATATGGGATTGAGTTTTGTTGTTGTTGTTGTATTATTTGACTAATTATAAATAAATACCCTTGAATAAACAAAAAAGTAGAGGAAAAAACTTAACATTCACTTTTTTTTACATCAGTTTGGGATCACCCAGAGGACTTAACCACTCACGTGTTCATCTCCCGTAGATGCATAACTCGCCCTCAACTACTGCCCTGGAGGAAACCCGAACCAATCCGAGGGCATGGCAGGTAAATCCCCCCCTGCTGCCCCCGCACTAAGCGAAAGGCGACCTGGGTGGATACTTCAGGTTAAGGATAACATTAACTACAATGTTGCAGCCCAGTGGAGTCGAACTCCTGACCTCTCACTAAGAGAGGCATGTCACTACCAGCTGAGCTACAACTCAATGTTAAACATTCACTCTACGTACACAAATTTCACACATTCGACATTGCTACAAAGGCAGATCCCCGTGGAGACTTAGAAGGGTCATGGTCATCTTAGATTTTTGAACTAGTAATGTTTGTTTACTTACATATTTTTTTGGAAACTAATCTTCCCACCAACTTGAATTCCACCTCCTTCTCAATCCTTGTTCCACCTGTGTTAGGGCTTTGGGAGTAGACATGATCCTTCGATGTGTTGTTTTTATCAGGACTTGAAAACAACTGATCATTTAAAATAGGCCCATTAAGATTGTTAGAACACCTATTTGCGTCAGGTTGGTTACATTTCGGCCCACCACCACCTGATTGATCAAATAACTTGGTACTTTTTTCGAAGTTGGCCCATTTTGGTCTGGCCCAATACCTTGCTTATGGCTAGGTTGAGGTTCTAGATTGGGAGAACATGTTTTCCCTGTTAAAATGGGTCAATTATCTTCTGACTTACTCAGTATCACTTTTTTGGCCCAATGGTGTTTCATGAATGGCAAAGTAAGATTTATGATGGGCCATGTTTTCCATTAGACTTGGTATTGAAATGTTGCCTGGGGGCATGTGTGGTTGTGTCTCTAATGTGTCATCGATGACAGCTACTGAAGCGCTTCTACCTACGTCCTGGATATCTGAAATTCATGAGTACGAAGAGTCGACGAAGTTTGACCCTTTAATGTCATCTTCTTCACCTGAATTATTTCCGAAAAACTTTTCCGGCAAATACGACGCTGATTGGAAGTCATCACTAAGTATGCTATCGTCAATTTCCAGATTAAGTACAGAGCTAGAATCAATAGTATCCTCTAAGATTCGGATCTTCCACGATCTATTTCCAATTTTGAACACTGGTTGCTATCCAATATCATTCATCTCATAAGTGTGGATTAAGAATCTTTTTCTTGCTAACTGGTTGTAGTATGTGACTACAATTCTTCCCCATTTACTAATCTACTTTTCAAGTTTAACCATCTTATGCAGAGTTATTGGAAACCAATCGAGATTAAGCCATGTTAATCTACCAAATGTCTCTAGGTTATCATTCTACTAATAGATGGAGGTCAACTAGTTTAATGTGACGACCCGGAAATTTTCGACCAAATTTAAACTTAATCTTTATATGTTTCCAAAACGATAAGAAAAGTCTGTTATGTTGATGATTCAAAAACTTTGAACCGTGTTCATGTAATCAATTACCCTTCGACTATTCCCGACGATTCACGAACCATTATGTGTAAATAAATAAATAAATAAATAAATAAATATATATATATATATATATATATATATATATATATATATATATATATATATATATATATATATATATTATAAATTAAAATATTATATGAGTTAATTAATTATGGAAATAAATAATATATGATATTAAAATAAATCTATATATATATATATATGTAAGGTATATTGAATGTATATTTATATGGTCTCGAATTTATTTAGTAAATGATAATAGCACTCGTTTGTCAGTCGAGCGATATTAAGCAAGTTAAATTCAAACTTATATAATTTTAAAATAAACGGTGATCCGAAAATGAGTTCTATAAATTTTACGCTTACTAAAAAAATGTATTTAGGAACTATTTGTTGAATTTCAAAACTTTTTATATTTTACTTGGGATTGGGAGTGAATAATTAATGTAATTTTTTTTTAATAGTTAATGATCGAATTTTATACCATAATGACCAAAATAAATAAATATAGTTAATTTAAAAATATGGGATTTTTCCGAGGACTTTTAATCTGCCACTAATGATCAACGGACCTCAATATAATATCTCTAATAAAACATCGGTAGATTAAAAACAAATAGAGCCAGCTAATATGCATGCACTTAATATTCTTGAATTGATAATTGTACTAGGGTCACCTTTAAATTCAATATAATATATTTGTGTACGCATCAATCATATGATTCAGTTTCCTTTTTTTTTCTGTTTTTGGTCTACATCATAACCACAGAAAATCAATTGAATTCTCTCTATTTCCTTCTTTATATATGTACATATAGATTTACATATAGGGAGATAACACCCACCATTATTCCCGTGTTCACTCTCTTTTCCTTCTAAGACCATCAAACACCAATGATCCACCATCAAACTACTTCCATTCCTGTTTAGGTTTCGACGCACAATAGCCAATCACCACCACTGTTGTTCGTTGCTACTTTAGCTGAGAACAAACAACAACCATGTTCACTGCTGCAAAATTGTTGCTAGTGTTACTTGTTTCTATTTTGAAGCCAACCCGTCATCTCCTTCATTTCACCAACCGTCACCATCCTTGTTAACCACCATAACCATCTCATTCACCACCATCACTTCTGTCTTCTCTCTAAATCGAGCACCCCAACCACCATCTGAGAACAACCACCACCTGCAGCCACTACTGCATCCATTTTCAGTTTCAATCGACCAAAACAAACACCAAGAACTACTGCTAATTGCTACAGCTTCCTGTCTATTGCTACACCTATTTTTCTTTCTGTTTTTGGTTTATTCAAACATCATTAGAACTCTAAAGAATAACCACTGTGCTACTGCTTCGTTTGGCTGCTATAAACTGCTATTGTAAGAATTCTGTTTCTACTTTGAAAAATAACGGTGATGAACTGTATTGATGCTACTGCAGTTTCATGTTCCTGTTTCCATTTTTTTTTATATACAAGTGATGGCTAGTGATGTTGATGATATTTAATGGTGGGGTTTAGAAGTTAAATAATGGTGATTAAGATAATATAGATAAAGATGGTGATTCGGTTGCAATCAATTAAGTACATGGTTCCTGTTTCTTTTACGTTAACAAACTGAACCCAATTAAGTTTTACAACTTGGGCCTGCTAATTGGACTAGGTATCCTATGATTTGTTGGGCCGTTGAATTAATTGGACTCATAAGGAAACTTGGGCCGAAATGATACAAAAGAGGGTTAAATGCATATGGGTTACAGAATAGAATAGAAAAGAGGCGATGGAGCCATGGTCTTGGGTGTTGTTGGGGGAAACAAGAGGTCTAGGGTTCGAGCCCGGTTCGTGGCATATTTTTTTTAGGAAAAGCATTTAGGGGTATACACTCTTACTTCCATTTCCATTATTATTATTATTAATGTTATAATTCTTATTATTATTAATATTGTTATTATTATTATTGTTATTATTGATTAATGTTATTATTACTAATTATTATTAGTATTATAATTAATATTATTATTATTATTATTACCATGATTATAGGTAATATAACCATATTTATTATTATTAACATTATTAACTTATTTATTATTATAAGTTTTGTCATTTAAGTATTAGTTATCATTATTATCACTATTACTATATTTATTAACGACTAATATAAGTATTATTACGATTAGGATCATTATTATTATTGTTATTATGAAAATAATACAAACCGTTATCTTTACTGTTAATATTAGTATTAGTATCATTATTAGACTTATTATTATTATTATTAACAAAAGTATTATTATTAAGATTATCATTTGTAATAAGATTGTTATAATTATTATTATTAAGTATTAGGAATTATTATTATCAAAATTATTATTTTCATTATCATTATTATTAAACTGTTCATTTTTATTAAAAACTACTGTTATTATCATTATTATAAGATTTATTATTAAAACTATCATTAATATTATTATTAATAAGATCATTAATATTATTATCATTATTATTAACGCTAGTATTAACATTATCATTATTTTAATCACTACTAATATTATTTTACTATTAATATAATTACTATTTTAACAAACAAATAAAATACATACATATAAAATATTTGATACATATAACATAACAAAAGTTATATTTTATATAGTAATAATGAAATATATAAATTAATAATATAAAAAATATATTACTAATAATAATATATATATTTGTTCGATTACAAGTATATGTTTTAATGTAACAACCCAAACCAACCCTCGACCAAACCACGCGAAAATACAAAATAAAAAAAAATTCTATGCAGCATACCCGCTCGGCGCGCCAGGTAGGGGCGCGGCGCGCCAAAGTGGACTGTCCGGAAAGTGTTTAAATGCGAAAAAGATTGACTAGTTCCCGACACTTTTAGACGAAACGCTTTTTACCATACATCAAAATATGTAAAACTAACCTGTTTCAAACATAAAATCAATGTTTTACAAGCGGGGCCCATACGACCCAAATTACAAGTTTAGTACAAGTTAAGAGTTTCGACCACCAAAAAGTTTAAGTTCCAAACTACACAATGAGCATGGCATTTGGGATTAAACTACCCAACTATCGGTCAAACTCCAAGAGCTACTAAAGCCAAAAGCGTCCCCTAGCATCAAGCGGGATCTCTAGTCCAAAACGATGCCCTTACCCTTGTTCAAAACCGAACCTATAAAATGGTAAACAACGAGAGGGTAAGCAAAGCTTAGTGAATGCAATAATTACACGAATACATATATAATTATACCTACTTGCATACACTTACACACCAAACCGCAAACACGCTAGCATACACATTTAGCTTATCGTCACAATAACAAGCTATAAATCTCCAATACCACAAGCTAGCATAATAACCGCATATGAATATAACTCGAATAATATAATATGCTTACAACACAAATAACCATGGTTAACCAATAGTACAAGGGAACGACGCTCGCAAAAACGCCATCGGTGTTCACAACATCCGTTAGGGTACTTAACACCTCGCACCACTAACCCCTAGGGTGGCACCTTAACACCTCGGCACATCACCCCAAGTGGCATCTTAACACCTCGATGCATCACTCATTAATTTACGGAGTGGCGTCTTAACATCTCGACACTACATTCCTAGGTGGCATCTTAACACCTCGATGCTACACCCGAGTGGCATCTTAACACCTCGATGCTACACTCTTCACGTGAAACATGGTGTCTTAGTACCTCGACACTACACATTTCACGCTACAACAAATAGATACATTATATACATACGCATATAATTATTACACGCACCTCAAAGTCTTGTGAAAAGATACCCGAGCTTGCAAGACCTCAAAGTAACGTACCTATCATATTATACACATCATCAATCGCAAACTCAAGTCGGTTAACCAAACCCTTTCACCATTCTAAGCCATTTTGACCCAAGGTGCAATTTCAACCCATTTGCACCCTTAACCCTAAATTGGGTCAACACACACTAAAACCCTAATCATTCGTCAAGATGGGTTTAAAACACACGTAGGTCACAAGGCTAACTCGTTTTCATACTTGCTAGGCCACTTAGGTCATTAAAGACTCATTTGACCCATTTCAAAGTCAACACACCCATTTGGGTCATCCATACCCAATAACACCCATTTATATTGTAGCGACCCGACCAAATCGTCATTGACGGCGCCGTCTACTTAGGTCCCGTTACGTGGTCATAAGTCTTTAAAACAACGTTTGACCAAAAGATATGTCGCATTCATTTCAAATGTAAAGGTTGTTCAAGTTTACAAGAATAGTTCCACCACAAGTTACGATACAAAGTTTTAAGTACAAATGAAACTTATGCGACACAATTTAAAAGTATCCAAAAGACGCTCCATGTATGCATATATACTCGACATCCAATGCAAGTATCAAAATAATGAGCGGAAGTATGTATCATGTATCGTTCAAGGACCTGAGAAAAATATAGAAATCTGTCAACGAAAACGTTGGTGAAATCATAGGTTTAAGTAAGTAAGTACAAGTGAACTACAAGATTTGCATCAATGAAATAATAGTAATACATTCCAAAAGTTTGTTTCACGAGCACCCAATTATCAATGCTTAACATTTCCTTCCATTGAACCCCATCACTTAGTGCTAGAACATACACTGTTTCTCGAAAATATATTTCATTCGTAAACGGTAGCGAACCGTTTGAATGAGGGTTTGTCAAACCCATATGGATCCATACAACATAAGTTCTCGCTTACACCCGGCAAGTGTAACTAATGATAATCGAATTGAGGATTTTGTTCTAAACTCGTATGTAGAATGTTTGTTTTCCTGTACTTGTGTTCACTTAGTAAAAGAAATGTTTATGTTTTCTCATCCCAAATGTAAGTTCAAAAAGAGTAAGAGTGGGACTATGATCTCACCTTGAGTGCACGAGTAGTAAAGTACTTCAACAAGTAAACGTGTGCAAAGAACAATGCTAGTCTTGACCTAAACAATAGGTTGTATCAATAACGGTAAGCACGATAGGTCAAAGATGTTCAATTAGTCCTATGGCTCGTTAAGACTCGATCATAATAGCATGTGAATCAAATTGTCATGTTTCATGCAAGGTACAAGTATAAAAACATGTTAGAACGATTGCACAATTATTTGGTTAAGTTTGATTAAAAGTCAACTTGGTCGGGTCAAAGTCAACGGAAAAGTCAACGGGGCCGGGTTGGGTATCCGACAATTTTTCTAAGTTATATAATCATATATGAGCATGTTGGCCAAGTTTCATGTTAATCGGAGGTCCGTAGCATAGCAAACATTTTTATGTCAAATGACCAAAGCAAACAGCCAGTTTTAGTACAATGGGACGGCGTCCCAAATGGCTAGACGGCGTCCCACAATGAAGGGTGGGACGGAGTCCTGATATCCTAGACGGCGTCTAGGTTCAAAAGGCGGGACGGCGTCCCCAGTATCTGGACGGCGTCCTGATCGGTTTCCAGGCCCTGTTTGCTGTATTCCTCAAATGGACGAACCAAAACACAAACAATCACATTTTATGATCCGCAAACAATTAGAACATGTATTTTATATCATCGGAAAGCTCTTTCGACAAGGAACGCAACTAAGCACTTTTCATCAAGCAAAAACATCATATACTATAACCGAAATCCTGCCGAGTGATCAATAGAGGTTTATTTTCAAGTTTCAAGTTTATCAATTGCAATTTAAGTTTCGAGAATCCAATTTATACATATGATATGCCGTTTTGAAGGTAATGAAACATGTAATACAACTAAACACTTATCAATAACATTAACAAGCATTCAACGCATCAAAAGTTCGTTTTAAGAGTTGTCAACCCTAACCAAAAGTTCACAAAATCAATAATCGCGTTTATGAAGTTTCTTTAATCAATCTATACATCAAAATGAAGCTAATGATACTAGTAACACTTTTAAAACATGCACATTAACAATCTAATAACATTTGATCATCCAAAATCAAGGATTTAGCAAGTAATTTTCATAATGAACTAGTTACACCAAAAACAACAAATCGAGCATACAAATTACATACACGACATCACAATGAGCCATAGACACTAATTAACATACTTTTAAGTCAAGAACACAAATTTAAAGAAAACTAGTGTTTTAGAAATGTTACCCAAACAAGATGAAGTTGGTACCAAAATGAAGAGGATGAAGAGAGGATCACGAATATGTAATTTATTTTGTTGTAAGCCTCCTAGATCGAATTTAGATGATGATTGAATGAATTTGGTAAATGGGTGTGTGTTCTTGCTAGAGAGAAAGAGAGAGAGATGGAGATGATAATGAATGGGTGAAAAGGGTTTGACCCTTTGACCTAGTCAAGGGTTTGATCCCTTGTCAAGTTTAGTCCCTCAACTTTCGTTCGGGTGCGGGAATTACCTAAACGAGATAATTTAAAACGCGTATCAACGGGAGATGTTATAAACATATAACGGACTTTATATTAGTATAACGGAAAAGTAAATGGAAAAAGGCGGGATGTTACATTACCTACTCCTTAAAAGAAATTTCGTCCCGAAATTTAAGTAGGCGTAGTAGTCGTTGTTTCTTCCTCGAGATCTTGCGTTTCCGAATTCACGAATAGATGAGGATACTTCCTTTGCATTTGATCTTGTCTTTCCTAAGTAAACTCGGGTCCTCTTTTGGCATTCCAACGAACCTTGACAATCGGGATTCGGCTTTGTTTCAATGTCTTGACGGAGGTGTCCACAATTTCAACCGGTTCCTCCACAAAATGAAGTTTGTCATCAATAGTAAGTTCTTCGAGAGGGATGACGATATCGGGTTCGGCAAGACACTTTTTCAAGTTAGATACATGGAAGGTAGGATGAACGGAGTTCAATTGAGGCGGAAGATCTAAACGATAAGCAACGGTTCCAATACGCTCCAAGATTTCGAAAGGACCAATATACCGCGGATTTAGCTTCCCGCGTTTCCCAAAACGGATTACACCCTTCCAAGGTGCGACTTTTAACATTACTCGGTCACCGACTTGAAATTCAAGATCGTTGCGTCGTTTGTCGGTATAGCTCTTTTGACGACTTCGGGCCGTCCTAAGCCTATCTCGGATTTGAACGATTTTCTCGGTGGTTTCGTGAATGAGTTCTGGTCCGGTGATTTGCACGTCGCCTACCTCGGCCCAACAAAGAGGTGAACGACATTTGCGGCCATATAGCACTTCAAAAGGTGCAGCTTTAATACTCGCGTGATAACTATTGTTGTAAGAGAACTCGGCGAGAGGTAAGTGCTTGTCCCAAGCTTTTCCGAAATCAACCACGCAAGCTCGTAACATGTCCTCTAAGGTTTGAATTGTACGTTCGCTTTGTCCATCGGTTTGAGGATGATATGCGGTGCTCATGTCTAAACGCGTTCCCAACGCTTCTTGCAATGTACGCCAAAATCTAGAAACGAAACGGCCATCTCGGTCGGAGATAATCGATAATGGTACACCGTGTCGGGCTACGATCTCCTTAATGTAAAGTTGTGCAAGTTTCTCCATTTTGTCCGTTTCTTTCATGGCAAGGAAGTGTGCGGATTTGGTGAGACGGTCAACAATAACCCAAATGGTATCATAACCGCCCGTCGTTTTTGGTAGCTTGGTGATAAAATCCATCGTTATCCCTTCCCACTTCCATTGCGGGATCTCGGGTTGTTGAAGTAGTCCGGACGGTCTTTGGTGTTCGGCTTTGACTTTGGAACATGTCAAACACTTGGAAACATAAGTAGCTACGTCCCTTTTGATGTTCGGCCACCAATATAGTTGTTTAAGGTCGTGGTACATCTTATTGGCACCGGGGTGAATCGAGTATCGTGACTTATGGGCTTCATCTAAAATAAGGCTTCGTAGATCCCCATAACTAGGCACCCAAATTCTTCCGGCGAAATATCGGAGTCCGGTTTCTTTAACTTCGAATCGAGAGGTGAGGACGTTCAAGTGTTCGAGAGAGATGTTTTCATCCTTGAGATCCTCATCTTGGGCTATCCGAATTTGGCTATTAAGGTTGGTGTGAATGGTGATGTTTAAAGCTCGGACACGGAGAGGCACCGCTCTTTCTTTTCGACTTAAGGCATCGGCTACTACATTTGCCTTCCCGAGATGGTAACGAAGCTCGCAATCGTAATCGTTTAAGGTTTCAATCCACCTTCGTTGTCTCATGTTTAGTTGCTTTTGATCGAAAATGTGTTGAAGGCTTTTGTGATCGGTGAAGATAGTACTCTTGGTTCCATAAAGATAGTGTCTCCACATTTTAAGTGAAAAGACAACGGCTCCGAGTTCGAGATCATGTGTCGTATAGTTTCGTTCATGAATTTTGAGTTGTCGAGAAGCATAAGCAATGACTTTCGTTCGTTGCATCAATACACACCCAAAACCATGTTTTGAGGCATCGCAATATACAACAAAGTCATCATTGCCTTCGGGAAGTTACAAGATAGGAGCGGTGGTTAGCTTCGTTTTCAAGATTTGGAATGCGGATTCATGTTCGGTCGCCCAAATGAATTTCTTTCCCTTGTGAGTCAATGCGGTTAGAGGACGTGCAACCAAAGAGAAATTTTCGATGAATCTACGATAGTACCCGGCGAGACCCAAAAATTGACGAATGTGAGTAGGAGTAGTAGGAGTCTCCCATTTGCTAATGGCTTCGATTTTCGTTGGATCGACTTTAATACCTTGGTCACTTACAACATGACCAAGAAATTGAACTTCCTTTAACCAAAATTCACACTTGGAGAATTTGGCATAGAGTTGTTCTTGTCTTAAAAGTTCAAGCACAAGTCGGAGATGTTGTTCGTGCTCTTCTTCATTTTTAGAATAGATCAATATGTCATCGATGAACACAATAACGAATTTATCGAGATACGGTTTGCACACGCGGTTCATAAGATCCATGAACACCGCCGGTGCGTTAGTGAGACCAAATGGCATGACAAGGAATTCATAACTACCATAACGAGTTCGGAAAGCGGTTTTGGAGACATCTTCCCCCTTAACCCTCAATTGATGATAACCCGAGCGGAGATCGATTTTTGAATATACACAAGACCCTTGTAGTTGATCAAAGAGGTCATCGATGCGAGGAAGAGGATATCGGTTCTTAACCGTCAATTTATTTAGTTCACGATAATCAATGCACATTCGTAGGGATCCGTCTTTCTTTTTAACAAACAAAATCGGAGCGCCCCAAGGTGAATGGCTAGGTTGGATAAAACCTCGATCAAGTAGTTCTTGGATTTGACTTTGCAATTCTTGCATTTCAGATGGAGCGAGTCTATATGGTGCACGTGCTACGGGTGCGGCTCCCGGAATAAGATCGATTTGGAATTCAACCGGTCGATGAGGCGGAAGACCCGACAATTCGTCGGGAAATACATCGGAATAGTCACTAACAATTGGCACATCATCGATGTGCTTCTCATCGGACTCGACTTTCTTAACGTGAGCAAGGATCGCAAAACAACCCTTACGGAGTAGTTTTCTAACTTTAACACACGAAACGAGGTTGAGTCCGGTGCAACTCTTATCGCCATAGACGATCAAAGGTTCACCATTCTCGATAGGAATTCGGATTGCGTTAAGATCACAAAGAATGTGAGATTTCATTTTGACTAACCAATTCATACCGATTATTACATCAAAGCTTCCTAGTTCCATGGGTATCAAATCAATTTCAAATTCCTTACCCAAAATGTTTATCGTACACCCCCGGTAATATGTGTCGGCACTTAATAGTTTCCCGTTAGCCACTTCAATGGTATAAGTGGTATCTAATGGAAGAGGTGGAGTGCTAAAAGAATGAGTCAAAGTCTTGGATACAAAGCATTTATCGGCACCCGAATCGAATAAGCAAGAGACATAAGAATTGTTGAGAAGAAACGTACCCGTGACTAGTTCAGTGTCATCCCGGGCTTCCTCGGTGTTGATGTTGAAAGCTCGGCCGCGCGTGTTGGGGTTATCTTTCTTCTTTGGGCATGCATTTCTATAATGACCTGTTTGACCACATTCGTAACAAGTGCCCGTCTTTGGTGCATTGGGCCACTTTCGAGCAACGGGAGTGGCACTTTTACAATCGTTGGCCTTATGACCAACTCCTTGGCACCGGTGGCAAATTAACTTGCCACATTCACCAAAGTGATGTTTGTTGCATTTGTTGCAAAGAGGTAGGTTCCCGGCATAACCCCTCTTGCCGTCGGAGGTGTAAGGCTTCTTAGCAAAGTTGTTGTTGCTTGATTGGGAGGGTTCCCACTTTCTTTTGTTGCCGCCCGACTTATCCTCGGCCTTAGGTGCCGGAACTACGATTTCGTCAACCGTTTCAATTAGTTGGCGAGCCATGTTCATAGCGGCTTGATGAGTAGTGGGTTTGGATGACATCACCCCTTGTTTGATGCTTTTTGGAAGACCGAGCATGTAGAGCTCAATCCTTTGAGATTCGGGGTTAACAAGATTAGGACACATCAAGGATAGTTCGGCGAAGCGTTGATTATAAGCTTTAAGATCGTTTCCGACCGCTTTCAAAGCTCTTAGTTCTTCCTCAAGCTTTCGGGTTTCTTCGCGCGGAAAATATTCAACAATCATCTTTTCCTTTAGATCGGCCCAAGAGAGGGCATGAGCTTCATCGGTACCCACCGATTGAACATAGGTGTTCCACCATGTTAGAGCAATTCCGGAGAAAGTGTGAGTGGAGTATTTGACCTTGTCTTGGTCCCGACAACCGCTTATGCTAAAGACGGCTTCCGTTTGCTCAAACCATCGGGTGAGCACGACCGGTCCCCCGGTTCCATCAAAAGTGTGAAGTTTGCACCCCATGAAAGCTTTATAGGAGCATCCCTCGTTTGAGTTTCCGGCTCCATTGTTGTTGTTGTTGTTGTTGTTGTTGTTGTGGTTGTTATTATTATTGTTGTTGGATGAGTGACCGGCCATGGCCGCATCTACGGCGGTAGCTATCATCCGTTCGAGAGCTTGTTCGGGAGTTTCATTGCGGCGTACACGACGAGGAGCCATTGTTCCTTCAAGACACAAGAATATCATTGATTAGTATTCTCAATAATACTAACCGTGATATAGAATAAAGATAAAGGGAAGTTTTTCCTCGACTCGCCTTAAATTCTTTATGTCATAATGTCGGAACATTCATATGAGTCACCGTAATATAATCCCGGAAATTATATTACCCTGATTCATATGTGCATTCGACATCATTTCATATAGTCAAGGTGGCGTGTCAATCAAATTAAACAACGTGAGATTAAGATGAACTAAGAGTAGATATGAGTAGAAGCGTTCGAGTATAAATGCACAAGTAGTCAAGTAATTCCTACTTTAAGTCTATATGCCGGTTGTAGTCTAGACTCACCAATGTACCCTATGACTCGGGGTTGACACTAATGAACTCTAAATCCCTACAACCAACGCTCTGATACCATCTGTAGCGACCCGACCAAATCGTCATTGACGGCGCCGTCTACTTAGGTCCCGTTACGTGGTCATAAGTCTTTAAAACAACGTTTGACCAAAAGATATGTCGCATTCATTTCAAATGTAAAGGTTGTTCAAGTTTACAAGAATAGTTCCACCACAAGTTACGATACAAAGTTTTAAGTACAAATGAAACTTATGCGACACAATTTAAAAGTATCCAAAAGACGCTCCATGTATGCATATATACTCGACATCCAATGCAAGTATCAAAATAATGAGCGGAAGCATGTATCATGTATCGTTCAAGGACCTGAGAAAAACATAGAAATCTGTCAACGAAAACGTTGGTGAAATCATAGGTTTAAGTAAGTAAGTACAAGTGAACTACAAGATTTGCATCAATGAAATAATAGTAATACATTCCAAAAGTTTGTTTCACGAGCACCCAATTATCAATGCTTAACATTTCCTTCCATTGAACCCCATCACTTAGTGCTAGAACATACACTGTTTCTCGAAAATATATTTCATTCGTAAACGGTAGCGAACCGTTTGAATGAGGGTTTGTCAAACCCATATGGATCCATACAACATAAGTTCTCGCTTACACCCGGCAAGTGTAACTAATGATAATCGAATTGAGGATTTTGTTCTAAACTCGTATGTAGAATGTTTGTTTTCCTGTACTTGTGTTCACTTAGTAAAAGAAATGTTTATGTTTTCTCATCCCAAATGTAAGTTCAAAAAGAGTAAGAGTGGGACTATGATCTCACCTTGAGTGCACGAGTAGTAAAGTACTTCAACAAGTAAACGTGTGCAAAGAACAATGCTAGTCTTGACCTAAACAATAGGTTGTATCAATAACGGTAAGCACGATAGGTCAAAGATGTTCAATTAGTCCTATGGCTCGTTAAGACTCGATCATAATAGCATGTGAATCAAATTGTCATGTTTCATGCAAGGTACAAGTATAAAAACATGTTAGAACGATTGCACAATTATTTGGTTAAGTTTGATTAAAAGTCAACTTGGTCGGGTCAAAGTCAACGGAAAAGTCAACGGGGCCGGGTTGGGTATCCGACAATTTTTCTAAGTTATATAATCATATATGAGCATGTTGGCCAAGTTTCATGTTAATCGGAGGTCCGTAGCATAGCAAACATTTTTATGTCAAATGACCAAAGCAAACAGCCAGTTTTAGTACAATGGGACGGCGTCCCAAATGGCTAGACGGCGTCCCACAATGAAGGGTGGGACGGCGTCCTGATATCCTAGACGGCGTCTAGGTTCAAAAGGCAGGACGGCGTCCCCAGTATCTGGACGGCGTCCTGATCGGTTTCCAGGCCCTGTTTGCTGTATTCCTCAAATGGACGAACCAAAACACAAACAATCACATTTTATGATCCGTAAACAATTAGAACATGTATTTTATATCATCGGAAAGCTCTTTCGACAAGGAACGCAACTAAGCACTTTTCATCAAGCAAAAACATCATATACTATAACCGAAATCCTGCCGAGTGATCAATAGAGGTTTATTTTCAAGTTTCAAGTTTATCAATTGCAATTTAAGTTTCGGGAATCCAATTTATACATATGATATGCCGTTTTGAAGGTAATGAAACATGTAATACAACTAAACACTTATCAATAACATTAACAAGCATTCAACGCATCAAAAGTTCGTTTTAAGAGTTGTCAACCCTAACCAAAAGTTCACAAAATCAATAATCGCGTTTATGAAGTTTCTTTAATCAATCTATACATCAAAATGAAGCTAATGATACTAGTAACACTTTTAAAACATGCACATTAACAATCTAATAACATTTGATCATCCAAAATCAAGGATTTAGCAAGTAATTTTCATAATGAACTAGTTACACCAAAAACAACAAATCGAGCATACAAATTACATACACGACATCACAATGAGCCATAGACACTAATTAACATACTTTTAAGTCAAGAACACAAATTTAAAGAAAACTAGTGTTTTAGAAATGTTACCCAAACAAGATGAAGTTGGTACCAAAATGAAGAGGATGAAGAGAGGATCACGAATATGTAATTTATTTTGTTGTAAGCCTCCTAGATCGAATTTAGATGATGATTGAATGAATTTGGTAAATGGGTGTGTGTTCTTGCTAGAGAGAAAGAGAGAGAGATGGAGATGATAATGAATGGGTGAAAGGGGTTTGACCCTTTGACCTAGTCAAGGGTTTGATCCCTTGTCAAGTTTAGTCCCTCAACTTTCGTTCGGGTGCAGGAATTACCTAAACGAGATAATTTAAAACGCGTATCAACGGGAGATGTTATAAACATATAACGGACTTTATATTAGTATAACGGAAAAGTAAATGGAAAAAGGCGGGATGTTACATATATATTATAAAAGTGTTCTAGCCACCAACTAACCAAATTTAAGACTCAAAAGTCCAATTAACACATTCAAACCCTAGGTTAGTCATCAATGAGTCTTCATAACCCATAATCACCCAAAATCCCCAAAATACTAACAAAATGGGTCTTTGGTTCATCACTAGCCCAAAACCTAACCCTTAAAGCAATTAAAGTAAGAAATTGGGTTTTATAACTTACCAACACAATCACCACGTAGCTATCGACTAGATGAACGACTTTAAAACTTGCACCAAGACCCGATTCAACCTCTTTCACCCTTTAATGGAGCTTTCTCTCTCAAGGGTTGCACTCTCTCTCTAGAGTTTAATTGGAGAAGATAAGGTTGTTGGGAATGGAGTGAATGAAGCTCCAAAACTGATCCAAGGCATTAAATTCGGGCTCCAATGTGTTTTGACCAAAATTCCCTCAAAATATCTATTTTAAAAGAAGAGGAGAATCTGTCGCAGACAGATGGCGCGGCGCGCCACCAGGCGCGCGGCGCGCGACACTTCCAGTTCAGCTTCTTTCTTGCTTTTAAATATATACAACCAAAACCCCACAACTTGAATAACTTATACACACATATGTACAATAAAATATTCGGGTCTTACAACTCTCCTCCACTTAGATTGGATCACGTCCTCGTGATCCGCACCAAATACTAGAAGTTAAGCACTTCTACCTTGAACATTTCCGTCTCCAATGATGAAATTACACATGTAGCAATCACCCATCCGGGTTCTCACTTCCATTCGTTCAAAACTTCCACCACTCACTCGAAAGTACACCGTGAAAACTTCATAATATTTTTCCAAAAGCCATATCATTCCCTCATTTCAACGATATCGGGTAATCAACCCACGAGACAAAACAACCACAACCGTTTGCTCCTATGCTGAGTATCCAAACTCGTACCATACACTCCACAGTCGTCCTAAAAGTAACACAATTCACCGACAATCATCGTCGTTATGCCTTTTAATCGTGGAATATTCGAGAATCATCCCGACGCTTTCCGAAAATCTCTCGTATCCCTCTATCGGGAACCTCGCCATTCCGACTCACGTCGTTAACTACCTTCGCAATTTATTTCCAAAGTCCAACTTGAGGCTTTTTCGAATACCACCAAAGCTTTCCTTTCCTAAATAAGCGACACCCGTTCACTCATCACGCCTACTAGATAGGAACTTTTCCCGCTAAACATCACACTATACTATAGTTGTAAATTCGGGTTTCTCACCGGTACTCAAAATCAAAGTAATCACACCATCGGAGTCAGAAGTTACTCTAGCAGGTATAAAGAGGCACCTGTCATTGTGTTATCCAACCCCAATTACCAACACCGAGTCTCCAAAGACTCGACCCTTATGGGGTCTACTCCCGGTGTCACACGTCACCTGACTACACGCGGTCACCAAATCTATCGAACTCAACGGCTCAACGCCCATGACTTCCTAACGACGCCCGCTAGTCACTATCCACCTAGGCCGCCTAGCTAGCCTATTTATCTTTCAACTCAACAATAAGGAGGCGCTTGAAACACCAAGGCTTACACCTTTCCGACTTCGTCCTAACCACTGACCCGGTTACCTACATACATAAGGATAGTTAACCACCATGACTCTACTCGTACACGAACGTGGTTAACGGAAGTGCCTCTCGAACGGCATACCGCATACACCCCCAAAATCATAAAAGAAAAGAGTGGCCGTCAAGAGCGTACAACACTCGCCACACAATCACAAAACCACCATCGAAATCGAACTGCCATTTAATCATCAATTCAAAGATTATTCCAATAACTAAATACACACTTGCACGCATTCCGAAACGTGCAATGCACACAACGATCACTTAGAATACGCGAAAACGTCACGTATTCTTCCAACTTCTCTAGGCAATCCTTCTCCAAGAGTCAACATTAATAACCAAATTGTCACCCGCAATTTATTAAAGTCCACAATTCCGAGCACAAAATTTGCTCAATCCCTTATATCGGGAAAAAAACTTAACCGATCTCGTACCAAGATATCAATCCCTTAGCGTACCCTTACCAAGTACAAAGCTAAAAACAACCAAGTCTTAACCTAATGTCAAAAACCCAAAAGATGAAGACCAAGTAAAAACGAATCTTTACGGATAACACTTACCACCTAACACTCCTCTTAGTACGCATACACGGCTAATACGCATCTACCACATGTAACACGGCTATTGTATCACTAGTCGCACAACATGGTCCTCATGACCTAACCACCGGCATATACAACCAGCAGTTTTCAATACTAACAATAAGAAGGTTATTCAATACAAAACTCAAGGTGTACAAAAACGACTATCGTGATATATCCGTAGTGTGCAAAAACGGCTATTGCAACACTACCAACATTATGTGAGCGAAACAAGGCTATCGCATTATTAATACCAATGTGTGAGTAAAAACTGGCTATTACTCACAACCATGTGCACAAAACGGCTATGTGCACAATTCCTACGGGCAATTAAAATCATAAATATACAAGTAACGGTTCTTTCCGGGAACCGCTTACCATCAATCACAACCAAATGTGGTTAACGAAGAGCTAATCCTTCCGGATATCACTCATCACCTATCACAAGTCAAACGTTTTCGCCATTTACCATCGTACACGACCATACTCGGCGTCGATCCCTCTTCCCGAATTCTCAAGAGCTCAATTCGATAATAATAAAAACTAACGTCTACCGTTACCCGTTTGTGCCACTAAAGCGATGACACAATGTCAACATAACACGTATCCTTTTAGAACGAAAATACCGCTACCCGCAAGATAGACTTTTCTAACTATCAAATTCTTTCTAACCGTTACCACTACAAAATTATCCGGCCGACGATACACACATGCTCTCAAGGGTTTCACCCACCCTACGAACCTCATGGCTCACCCACTTCACTACAAAAGCGAACACGCGCTCACAACCTAACACCAAAGTCCGTTCTTATGGCTTAGTAGAATCATTTACCCCATCACTAAGAAATGCTTGGTTGCACCAAGTCTTACTCCCTCGCCGTCAATACAACGTCATCATAGGGTGTTTCCATTAGGAATGTCACCCATGTCAATACTACGTATTACCTCCATGCATTCGTCCCCAGGGCGCATTTTCACGAGTCAACGACTTAGCGCTACCCCGGTGCACTATCATCAAAACCATCAACAAACCGAATCTTCACCGAGTTCACTAACCCTGCACCCTTATGGGTACCTTTGAAAAATACGCTCACTTGAGACTAATTAGACCGCGAAACAAAGTTTAAGTCTCTAATTCATACACGAATCCATCGGCACATAATAAACAATAATAAGGCATATTTATACCAAAGACGAAAATACCTGAAACATCATCGTTGGACCCTTGCGCTTCACTAATCATCAGATAGTCACGCTCTAACCTCCTTACCCGATCGACAAATGATTCGGAACACTCCGACTTTCGGTGTCCCTTCTTTTGGCAAATAAAGCACTTGATCGTGCTTAAAGGTACACTCGTACAATCCCGTGCCAAATGACCTCGTCCTCCACACCTAAAGCACGTAGGCCCATAACCTCTCTTACTCTTCTTCTTCACTTTTTCAACACCTTCGGGCGTACTTCTCGCCCTTTTACTAGGAGCACCTCTTGATTCGAACTTTCTCTTACCCAAAGAGTGGTCAACAAATTTTGGAGCATGAGATTCAATCCCCATAGTTGCTCCTTCGTCACCGTCACCTGGAGGTTTAGGAACCCTCTTTTCTAACTCTTCCTTCACGGCCTTAGGCACTTGGTCTCGGACCATCTCGGTCACTATTCCCTCGAACGACTCTTGGAGAACTTGCTTAACCTTGTTGGCGAAAATCAAGATATAGCGTTCGAACTCCGCCTCAATCCTTAATGTTAACTCATCCTTCCCCTCATGAATAGGTGCGTCCGTTCCGGTTCCATCTTCCGTCTTCATTCTAAAGAATGCATATAGATTAAACAACGAAATGAAAAGGAACGACATACATATACCACACCGCCCCATCTTGCTTGATACTCGTCGTACATTGCTTGTTTGACATGTCTTGAACCCGTAACAATGGTAGCTAATCATTGTTATGCAAGCACGTCGCATTAACTTGCTAGTACAACGTCTATCTCGCTTGATGATTGCTAAAACAACACAAAATGATTAGTGCAAGGTTAGTTCACATAGACCTAAGCACTAACCAAATCCCCGGTCCGACCCGTCTCCTACAAGTCCCGCAAAAAGTGCATACACAATAAAGTCTAAGTCTAGGCACCTATCTCAAGTCGCCTAAATCCCTTAGACCGTGCTCTGATACCACTTGTAACAACCCAAACCAACCCTCGACCAAACCACGCGAAAATACAAAATAAAAAAAAAATTCTATGCAGCATACCCGCGCGGCGCGCTAGGTAGGGGCGCGGCGCGCCAAAGTGGACTGTCCGGAAAGTGTTTAAATGCGAAAAAGATTGACTAGTTCCCGACACTTTTAGACGAAACGCTTTTTACCATACATCCAAATATGTAAAACTAACCTGTTTCAAACATAAAATCAATGTTTTACAAGCGAGGCCCACACGGCCTAAATTACAAGTTTAGTACAAGTTAAGAGTTTGACCACCAAAAAGTTTAAGTTCCAAACTACACAATGAGCATGGCGTTTGGGATTAAACTACCCAACTATCGGTCAAACTCCAAGAGCTACTAAAGCCAAAAGCGTCCCCTAGCATCAAGCGGGATCTCTAATCCAAAACGATGCCCTTACCCTTGTCCAAAACCGAACCTATAAAATGGTAAACAACGAGAGGGTAAGCAAAGCTTAGTGAATGCAATAATTACACGAATACATATATAATTATACCTACTTGCATACACTTACACACCAAACCGCAAACACGCTAGCATACACATTTAGCTTATCGTCACAATAACAAGCTATAAATCTCCAATACCACAAGCTAGCATAATAACCGCATATGAATATAACTCGAATAATATAATATGCTTACAACAAAAATAACCATGGTTAACCAATAGTACAAGGGAACGACGCTCGCGAAAACGCCATCGGTGTTCACAACATCCGTTAGGGCACTTAACACCTCGCACCACTAACCCCTAGGGTGGCACCTTAACACCTCGGCACATCACCCCGAGTGGCATCTTAACACCTCGATGCATCACTCATTAATTTACGGAGTGGCGTCTTAACACCTCGACACTACACTCCTAGGTGGCATCTTAACACCTCGATGCTACACCCGAGTGGCATCTTAACACCTCGATGCTACACGCTTCACGTGAAACATGGTGTCTTAGCACCTCGACACTACACATTTCATGCTACAACAAATAGATACATTATATACATACGCATATAATTATTCCACTCACCTCAAAGTCTTGTGAAAAGATACCCGAGCTTGCAAGACCTCAAAGTAACGTACCTATCATATTATACACATCATCAATCACAAACTCAAGTCGGTTAACCAAACCCTTTCACCATTCTAAGCCATTTTGACCCAAGGTGCAATTTCAACCCATTTGCACCCTTAACCCTAAATTGGGTCAACACACACTAAAACCCTAATCATTCGTCAAGATGGGTTTAAAACACACTTAGGTCACAAGGCTAACTTGTTTTCATACTTGCTAGGCCACTTAGGTCATTAAAGACTCATTTGACCCATTTCAAAGTCAACACACCCATTTGGGTCATCCATACCCAATAACACCCATTTACATATTATAAAAGTGTTCTAGCCACCAACTAACCAAATTTAAGACTCAAAAGTCCAATTAACACATTCAAACCCTAGGTTAGTCATCAATGAGTCTTCATAACCCATAATCACCCAAAATCCCCAAAATACTAACAAAATGGGTCTTTGGTTCATCACTAGCCCAAAACCTAACCCTTAAAGCAATTAAAGTAAGAAATTGGGTTTTATAACTTACCAACACAATCACCACGTAGCTATCGACTAGATGAACAGCTTTAAAACTTGCAACAAGACCCGATTCAACCTCTTTCACCCTTTAATAGAGCTTTCTCTCTCAAGAGTTGCACTCTCTCTCTAGAGTTTAATTGGAGAAGATAAGGTTGTTGGGAATGGAGTGAATGAAGCTCCAAAACTGATCCAAGGCATTAAATTCGCGCTCCAATGTGTTTTGACCAAAATGCCCTCAAAATATCTATTTTAAAAGAAGAGGAAAATCTGTCGCAGACAGATGGCGCGGCGCGCCACCAGGCCGCACGGCGCGCGACACCTTCAGTTCAGCTTCTTTCTTGCTTTTAAATATATACAACCAAAACCCCACAACTTGAATAACTTATACACAATGTACAATAAAATATTCGGGTCTTACATTTAATATATATACGAATGATATAGGTTCGTAAATCCGAGGCCAACCTTGCATTGTTCAATATCATCATATGTATTTTTACTACAAAATACAGTAACGTGAGTTTCATTTGCTCCCTTTTTAAATGCTTTTGCAATATATATTTTTGGGACTGAGAATACATGCGCTGCTTTTATAAATGTTTTACGAAATAGACACAAGTACTTGAAACTACATTGTATGGTTAGATTACTATACCGAATATCGCCCCTTCAAGTCTGGTAACCTAAGAATTAGGGAAATGGCCCCTAATTGACGCGAATCCTAAAGATAGATCTATGGGCCTAACAAACCCCATTCTGGAATTTGTAATGCTTTAGTACTTCGATTTAAATGGTGATTGCGATTGCCAATATTTATGGCATACTTGTGAGCATGCGGAGGATATTCTATATGCATTTTGTTAATGTCGGTTACCAGGTGTTCATCATACGAATGATTTTTATACACTTGTGAGTGTAATGTTATTTGTGAAAAATGAGAATCTTGTGGTCTATTAAAATTATGAAAATGATCGATTATGATAAACTAATGAACTCACCAACTTTTTGGTTGACACTTTAAAGCATGTTTATTCTCAGATATTAAAGAAATCTTCCGCTGTGCATTAGATCATTTTAAGGATAATACTTGGAGTCATTCATGGCATATTTCAAAAGACGTTGTATTCGAGTCATTGAGTTCATCAAGATTATTATTAAGTCAATTATTGTTGAATATATTATAAAATGGTATGCATGCCGTCAACTTTCGATGGAAAGAAAGTTTGTCTTTTAAAAACGAATGCAATGTTTGTGAAATGTATCATATAGAGGTCAAGTATCTCGCAATGTATCCATATGTTATTGTATTCGTCCTTATGGATTAGGACGGGTCGCTTCATGTGGTATCAGAGCGGTGGTCTTAGTGAACCAGGTCTTGCATTAGTGTGTCTAACTGATAGTTGTTTAGATGCATTAGTGGGTCTGGACTTCGATCGTGTCTGCATGTCAAAAGTTTTTCTTATCATTTTGTGTCAAAAATTACCTGCTTATCATTCTTAGAGAATCACTTGCTTATCAATCTTAGTCTAGACACATCTTACTGCATTGATTGCATGAATAGTGTACAGACAAAAATTCATATCTTAGCATATCTGTTACTATATGCTTTGTCTACCATATTCCGTAAATTCCTCCGTGATCTACGAAATCTTTTGTTCTATATATATAGATATTCTATGTAATTATAATACCATCCGATATCTAAAAATCATTTCATACCGAAAAACCCTTTACTCAATCGTACGAAATGGAACTCGTCACTAGTTCAAATCTCGCGGATTCCGACAGCTATTCTGACATGGATGTTCACCTAAGCTCCGGAGGCAGCGTCACCAGAATGAATCAACCAATCAACTATCCCCAATTCATCTGATGGGTTCGTAGCCTACTTGATCATTGGAGACAAGAAGAAGGCGATCCCTTTCATCTATCACATTTCCCTCTTGGCAAAGAACCTGCAGCACTTACCGGCGAACCTGTTCGTAATACCATTCTCTCTTTCATTTCCAGAGTATCTCGTCACGATTATATACTATCTCAAATTCTGAATCTTATTCATCCGCTCGTCCGAACCGACAATCATCCCGGAGTAATACAAGAAGTCAACGAACTTCGCGCTCGAGTAATCAATTTAGAAAACATGGTGCAAAACTTACCAGCTTCAGCAACATCACCGGCACCAACAGTACCACCAACAACCCAAGTTTCAACATCACACGCCTCGACATCTCATTTTGTACCTCGAGTATAATTATCGTTCTACGAATCGTTCTACATCAATTATCTTCATTCTACGTGACGATTATATAATTTCTAATGTTTTAGAGATTATGTGTTCTAGTTCTAACGATAAATCAAATGAGATTAATATCATATTAACTCATTAAATCCACGATTATATCTGAAGAAAATATATATGTATATATGTTTTCATAAAGATTGTAATAAAAAAAATCCTTTTGTACAAACTGTTAATGGTGAAAATATTTTAACGGGTAGGTAATACCCGAGGAATATTTAGATTTCACATTAATAAGTTACACTGTACATTCTTTCAAATCTGATTCAACATTCATTTACTATCCTACTTACATCCACAGATATACGAATCCGTTCACCACAGAATAACCATTTTCATTCAATTTCATATTTGGATTTTGACCTATCAAAATCCAACAAGTGGCATAATGAAGAAAACATTGGACAAAATAAAATTTGTTAGAAACAAACAAATTAACTATGAGAAAAATTTTGTTAAGAATCCACGCTAACTGTTCCTAGCTAACTGTTTACATTTTATTTATCGCAATTTATTTATCGCAATTTATATTCTCGCAATTTTATTTATCATCATTTAATTTCTGTTATTTATTTTACGCACTTTAAATATCGGGACACGTATACAAGGTTTTGACATATCATATCGACGCATCTATATATATTATTTGGAATAACCATAGACACTCTATATGCAGTAATGCTTGAGTTAGCTATACAGGGTTGAGGTTGATTCTACAATAATATATATATACTTTGAGTTGTGATCGAGTCTGAGACATGTATGCAATGGGTCACGAATACGTATTAATTAATTTGAATATTATATATTAAACTATATATGAATTATTGAATTACTAATTGTGGACTGTTAACTGTGGACTACCAACATTGGATAATTAAAATGAATTAAAATATTGATTATAACATATGAAACTAAACAATTCTTCAAGTTTGCCATTTGATTTCATCTTAAACCTCATTTGTATCTTGACGATTACAATATGCGTTCAAACCTTTCATGATCCTTGAAAACACCTCAATCGAGAGGATGAACCAACCGCACTTCATCTACGGAAGAAAAGATTGATGCATATAGTTATGCACCTGAAAACACTCGGAACCTGAGCAAACGTTTAACACGTATCTATGCTAGCTCCTTTGACATTATTATTATCGAAAATAACTTTAAAATTTCTTTCTAAATTAGCCAATTTTGTCACAGCTCCAACAAATCAACTTCAGCTTTTATTCGGATTAGCCTTATTATAACCTCGATATATACGTTGTCATTTCGTCATCGTTACCGGAGAACCTTTTATATTCCACCATATTACTATCAGCATTTAATCATCTAAAAATACAATTCTCCTACAACCATCTCGGATTGATAACCGATGATTCAGATACCGTAGCATTAAATGCAGAGGAAACAGAAAAATTGTAGATGGTCTAAAAGGCCAAGCGTTTGATGATAAAGAAGGGAGTGTTAGGAACACTCGATAGAAAATTTGGTGCTGAAAAACAGATTGAGCAAACCATGAAGGAGACCAAGGCCAAATACAAGGACCATACCATATATTCGAAGAATCCAGGTAATTCTGGATCCGAAGAAACCTTCAACGAATATCTTGCTCCGTACTCATGTTAAAATCTTGCGGAAAATCTTTCTTCAACCATCGAACTTAGATGATTCCAAAAAAATATCATCATAAATATCTTCGATATTTCTGAAGATATTTTCATAAATATTCTCGTCCGAAATTATTTATCTCTTTGTACTATCTATATTACATTATAAAGGAAACTACTTTAGTTTCTAAATTTCTTTAAAAATTCGAGTTTGAATTATGAATGATTTTGAAGTAGTGTTGGAAATTGATGCATGAGTTATTATAATATAATGACACTTGATCAACGTGATTATATTATAGTAAGTCGTGCTGAGTTTCTAATGGAATGTGATGATTCACAGATCATAACGTCATCATATGCCATGTTACGCGACTCTTGTATTCTATTTAACCTCAAAACTATCAAGAAAATATTTTCTTGATGATTCGGTCTTTACCGGATATTCCGGTAATTTGATAAATCAAATCGTGCCACTACCTTTCCTTTCTACCTTGTATATTATGATAATTCGAAACTCCATAACTACGAATTCTGGACCATTACTTGATGTACTTAATGGATAGAAGATAAAACAGAGCAATCGAAACAGATTACGCATTTAATCAAAGAGGATCATAATTTCCTTGATTTTCGAAGAATCAAATCTTATATAAATTCTGAAGATTTTCTTAAATTCCTGAAATATCGAAAATCAACCGTGACTACGTCACCGGTTAAGACGAACTTGCATTTACTCATTTCATTCTTTTATGATAGCTTCATTCGTACTCTTCAAATAATCGAATTGTTTTATACATATTACTCAATGATGATAAAACTCTATTTATCAAACTCATATTCGTCATGAAAACATTTTTATTGTCAGCCATGTCGATCCCAATCAAATTTCGGGACAAAATTTCTTTAACGGGTAGGTACTGTGACGACCCGAAAATTTCCGACCAAATTTAAACTTAATCTTTATATGTTTCCAAAACGATAAGCAAAGTCTGTAATGTTAATGTTTCAAAAACTTTGAACTGTGTTCATGTAATCAATTACCCTTCGACTATTCCCGACGATTCACGAACCATTATGTGTAAATATATATATATATATATATATATATATATATATATATATATATATATATATATATATATATATATATATATATATATATATATATATTAATTATTATAAATTAAAATATTATATGAGTTAATTAATTATGGAAATAAATAATATATGATATTAAAATAAATCTATATATATATATGTAAGGTATATTGAATGTATATTTATATGGTCTCGAATTTATTTAGTAAATGATAATAGCACTCGTTTGTCAGTCGAGCGATATTAAGCAAGTTAAATTCAAAATTATATAATTTTAAAATAAACGGTGATCCGAAAATGAGTTCTATAAATTTTAGGCTTACTAAAAAAATGTATTTAGGAACTATTTGGTGAATTTCAAAACTTTTTATATTTTACTTGGGATTGGGAGTGAATAATTAATGTAATTTTTATTTAATAGTTAATGATCGAATTTTATACCATAATGACCAAAATAAATAAATGTAGTTAATTTAAAAATATGAGATTTTTCCGAGGACTTTTAATCCGCCACTAATGATCAACGGATCCCGATATAATATCTCTAATAAAACGTCGGTAGATTAAAAACAAATAGAGCCAGCTAATATGCATGCACTTAATATTCTTGAATTGATAATTGTACTAGGGTCACCTTTAAATTCAATATAATATATTTGTGTACGCTTCAATCATATGATTCAGTTTCCTTTTTTTTCTTCTGTTTTTGGTCTACATCATAACCACAGAAAATCAATTGAATTCTCTCTATTTCCTTCTTTATATATGTACATATAGATTTACATATATGGAGATAACACCCACCATTATTCCCGTGTTCTCTCTCTTTTCCTTCTAAGACCATCAAACACCAATGATCCAGCATCAAACTACTTCCATTCCTGTTTAGGTTTCGACTCACAATAGCCAATCACCACCACTGTTGTTCGTTGCTACTTTAGCCAAGAACAAACTTCACATACTTATGAAAGATCTAAGTTTCTATAGATTATGGTCTACTTATTTTGTCATAAACAAAAGCTTGAAAGCTTACATACACTTTACAAGATGAGAATCTAAGTTTCATAACTTATGGTTTCATTAAAGTAAAGATTCAAGTGTTATAACTTAGGATCTAACTTAATAACTTTAGATCTAGACTTTTGGGTCTAGGATCTTCAAGATCTAACTAAGAACTATGTTCTACAACTTAAGATCTTGATTAGTTAGTTTACTTTCAAGTTTGTAGCTTAATATTACTTTTAGAGTTCATGTATATGTCGGATCTAAGATCTTGATGTAACTTTGGTTCATCAAACTATTTGCAACACTTAATTGAGTTGTGCTACTTATCTTAGACTTGAATTAGTGTTATGATGGTTAAAACTTGGTAAATATGATGTAAACACGTCAACGAGTTGTACACTTGAAGCTATATGCATCAAGGATGAGAACCGTGATGAACATCAAGCACCAAGAACCCACCGGAACCCACTATTTACTGTTTTCTGTAACTGATTAGAACACGTGGGCTACTGTAAAGTTTATTTTCAGTTAGCTCTGTTCGAGTAGATAATTTTTCATTTAAGACTCGTCTTAATCCGAGTTACGGTTTAGGATTTATGGCCCTCCGAGTGTCACTGTGTCTTTTAACGTTGTGCTGAAAATTCTGACCTACTCGCACTTAGACCGTCGCCACGGTCAAACAAAGACGATTTTGCTTCTGGAATTTTTACCACAACTAAAGGACTCATATACGGAGCCATGACCACTGGTCTCACCTTATTTCAGTAGGTATAGAGGCCGTGGTGACTGATCGAATTCAGCCTTTGTTTTAAACTCTTTTCATGAACGAAACTTACTTTACACCTTTTTGTTTTATGATGATTGATGATGACCTTTAAGACCTAATTTACATACTTTTAAACCTATTGGGAGGATTTACTGACTTAGTAACTTTTGACTTAGGTTGAAGACTTTCCGGAACTACATACTTGCTTACTTCCCGACTCAACTTTACTACTACTTTACCACTGTGAGTTATAACATCCCTTTTTACTTTAACTATTTTGGGAACTAAGAATACATGCGCATTTTACGTTTTACATACTAGGCATGAGTACTTAAACTTATTATATGTGTGAGTTATACAACGGCATAAACATTCCCTTTAGCTCGGTAACGTTTAGTCATTGGTTTTTGAACCGGTGAACGCGAATCTTAGATATGGATCCATAGGGTTTAAGATCCCCACACGGGCTAGTAGCACTAGCATTTAACGGGTGTTTAATACTTTTAAACATACGCACTCACCAAGTGTACATTCAGGGGGTTATAAACGTTAAGTTAGTTACCAAGTGCCCACGGTTAAACATATACTTTACATACTGTTTTGAAACGCTCTTTGTAGCACTGAAATCTCGTGGCCTACCTTACATTACTGTTATACTTAATCTATAGCTCACAAACCTTTGTGTTGACGTTTTAAGCATATTTTTCTCAGGTGCTTAAGGTTGCTTGCTTCCGCTGTTGTACTAGTCTTGCTGTAGACACCCGCTGCTTTAGAGATGTCACCGCATGAACGTTTATCTTGCATTCATAAACTTTAATACTTTTGAAACAATGATTTGTAATGACCTAAGGATCACACACTATTATCTTTGCTTCTGTTCATAGAAGCATACTTTTGATGTAAAACATTCGACGTTAGTTATGATGTCACCTTTTACCATGAATGCAAACTTGTTTTGAAAACGCATATAGTGTTTGACCTTGTAATGATCCTATTGTTGATGATTCGTACACGATGTTTTTGTACGGGGCATCGCATTTAGTTTCAGAGCATTGGTTGTAGGGAATTAGGTTGCATTAGTGAGTCTGGACCGACCCGAGTAGGATTCACTAATAGGACTAATCTACAACTTGCTAGTTTACTTGTTTTCGCTGAACTTACTGCATGATGCTGCTTACTTTTACTGCTATATGCCGTATGCTAATTGTTTTCACTACTGCATGCTATTATCTGCTTTTGATTGCATGATACTTGCCATTATTGCCATGCTATTTACTGTTATACATGATTAAGATTGTTGTAGTTACTTGGCCTAATATGTGCTTGCTATATGACTTACTGACATGGAAAATTTATTTTTCCTTGTTCAGATGTCGGATATTCCACCTGTCATCATTTTAGACAGTGACTCAGACTCATCAGCCATTTCACCGACCGTTGTTGCCGATTCCCAGATGCCGTCATCGACACCCACCAGTGACCCTGGCGCTTCATCCTCTGGTGCTAGTAGTCATGCACCTGCCCCAGTGGTTGCCTCTAATGGAGCCGAGGACCTCCAGGAGATTCCAGCTCCACTTCCCCCAGACCCTCGGAGCCACAGCACCATCCCGGTGGTGCTGTGATTCCCGCGGATCTTGGGGAAGGTCCAGTCCGTAATGAGCATAACCATTGGTGCTGATGCGCTCCTGATGGACGTCTCGTATCGATCGGACCCGCCAGATACCGACAAATGATGGCCGCCTGAGGAGAGCCAGTACAGCCACCCGTGCAGCCACCTCCACATGAATCGGACGACCCATCCTCCGCTGACTCTTCATCCGACGACACCTCCTCAGATGACTCCAATGACGATGATTCTGACGAGGACCCTGATGATGCACCTGTACAGCCACCGTCCACCCCGCCAAAGAAGCGGTACCGGTTCGATGGTACCGTCATTCCAAGGATTAATGGAGGTCGAAAATTCACTGACGCATATGGTCTGTGTCGTAGGGTTACCGCCCATAAGCGGCTTGTGCCGTATCCTGCTGATCCCTTCATCCGTAAGCCTTATCGTTTCGCAGCCTCTACTTCTGGAGCCAGACCGTCTGCACCACCAGCACCACCTACACCACCCGTACCGACTGCACTGCCTGCCCCAACCTTTCCCTCTCTCGAGGAACTGATGAAGGAGGTGGAGATCCTGATTGCTCGGGTAACTGAGCTCGAGGACCAGATGTCCCACGTATTGGACATCCTACACCCACCATCACCGTAAGACCTTTGTAGTAGATTTCATTATGTAATATAGTTGTAGTTTTATGTATTACTTATGTATTGTACGAATCTATGCGGATGTATGAAACTTATTATTAATGAATGGAACTTTGTGTTGTTTACTTTTTGCACAAGTGTTCTATTTACGTTATTGTACGATGGTTTTGTGATATATGTATCTAGAGGCTCTACTTAATTAACATGTGTTGTGCTGATTACATGTTGGTTGTTGTATACTATATTATTACTATTTGAATACTGGGTTTTGACTTGAGTCAAAATTTTGGTTTAGAGCATCATGGCCAACGGACGATCAACACCGACCACAGCCCAAATCGAGGAAATGATTGCCGAAAGGGTAGCCGCAACCATTGCGGAAATGCAACCACAAGCCCCACCGCCACCGGTTATTCAGCCTATTCGTAATGGGTACACGTACAAAGAGTTCCAAAGCTGCAAGCCCCATAACTTTAGTGAACGGAGGGGCCAGTTGGTCTCACTAGGTGGTTTGAAAAACTAGATTCTGTATTCCGAGTTAGCAACTGCTCAGAGGCAAACAAGACAAAATATGCCTCTTGTACACTGGCGGATGGCGCCCTCACTTGGTGGAACACAATGGCTCAAGCCAAGGGTATTGATGAGGCGTATGCCATGCCATGAGAAGAATTTAAAGCGGCCATGATTGAAGAGTATTGTCCGAGAACTGAGATACATAAGATGGAGATTGAGTTTATGCAGTTGAAGGTTGTAGGGAATGATCTTGATGGGTACAATCGTAGGTATTTGGAACTAGCCCTGATGTGTCCTACCATGGTTACCCCGGAGTTCAAACGTATGGAAAGGTATTTGTGGGGACTTCCTAAGTCCATTAAAGGAAACGTCACCTCGTCTAAGCCACCCAATGTCCCGGAAGCAATGCGCATGGCGCATACCTTAATGAACCAAATCATCATCGATGAACCAGAGAAGGCTAAGTCCGAAGCAGGTAGTAGTGATAAGCGTAAGTGGGATAACAGCAAGGGTAGAGCCTACGATCAAAACCAGGCGAAGCAACATGAGGTTTTCAAAGGAAACAACAACGGTGGAAATCCCAATCCGAATACCAACTCAAACCCCAACTACAAGGGTACCCTACCGCAATGCAAGAGGTGCTATAAGCACCATACCGAGTATTGCAATGTCGTTTGTGAAAAGTGCCAACGGACTGGACATATCGGTAAGGACTGCAAGGTCACCACCCTGAATGTGAAGGTGAACCCCAATGGACCGAAAAAGTGCTACGAATGCGGACAGACGGGCCATTTCAGAAATGCGTGCCCCAACAAGTGAAAGGACGGCGGACTACCGCGTGGTAGAGCTCTCAATGTTAATGCAAGGGATGCACGCGAGAACCCCGACTTGGTGACAGGTATATTCACTATCAACAATTTATTAGCTTCTGTCCTATTTGATACTGGTGTCGATAGAAGTTATGTATTTAGACATTTTTGCAATAAGATAAATTGGTCATTAGTTCCCTTAAAGGAGAGTATGCTTGTAGAGGTAGCCAATGGAAAACTTAAGAAAGTTGACCATATTAGCCGAGGAGCCATTATCAACATAGCTGGTGTGGATTTCGAGATTGACTTGATACCCATTAAGTTGGGAAGCTTTGATGTTATTATCGGTATGGACTGGTTGACCAAGATAAGGGCCGACATTATCTGTGGTGATAAAGCTATTCGTATACCACACGGAGACGGTGAACCACTGATCATTTACGGAGAGAGATGTACCTCGAAGCTGAACTTCATTAGTTGCGTGAAAGCACAAAAGATCATGAAGAAAGGATGTCTTGCTGTGCTAGCACATGTGAAAACATTAGAAACCGAGGTGAAGAGTGTGAACGATGTTCGAATTGTGAACGAATTCTCCGATGTCTTTCCTGAAGAATTTCCTGGATTACCACCACCAAGAGCAGTAGAATTTCAAATTGATTTAGTGCCAGGAGCTGCACCTGTAGCTCGCGTACCTTATCGACTCGCACCTTCCGAGATGCAAGAGTTACAGAGCCAAATACAAGAACTGCTAGACCGTGGATTTATTCAACCAAGTTTCTCGCCTTGGGGTGCACCTATTTTGTTTGTGAAGAAGAAGGACGGATCCCAACGCATGTGTATTGACTACCGTGAACTCAACAAATTGACGATCAAGAATCGGTATCCTCTTCCCAGAATTGATGATCTTTTTGATCAACTACAAGGATCGAGCGTTTACTGTAAGATTGATTTGCGATCCGGTTATCACCAGTTGAGGGTGAAGGAAAGCGATGTAATGAAGACTGCATTCAGAAATCGTTATGGTCATTACGAGTTTCTCGTGATGCCATTTGGATTAACCAACGCACCTGCCGTATTCATGGATCTCATGAATTGTGTCTGCAAGCCATACCTGGATAAGTTTGTTATTGTCTTCATAGATGATATCCTCATCTACTCCAAAAGAGAAGAAGAACATGAACAACATCTTGGTCTAGTACTTGAACTCTTGAGACAAGAACAACTTTATGCAAAATTCTCCAAGTGTGAATTTTGGTTAAAGGAAGTCCAATTTCTGGGTCATGTTGTGAGCGACCAGGGTATCAAAGTTGATCCCGCCAAGATTGAAGCTATCAGCAAGTGGGAAACCCCCACTACTCCAACTCACATCCGCCAATTTTTAGGCCTCGCCGGTTTTTACCAAAGATTTATTGAAGGTTCCTCTCTGATTGCGTGTCCTTTGACTGCGCTAACTCACAAAGGGAAGAAGTTCATTCGGGAACCTGAACAGGAATATGCATTTCAAACCTTGAAGAAGAAGTTGACCACCGTACCTATCTTATCTCTTCCTAAAGGCAGTGAAGATTTCATCATTTATTTCGATGCTTCGAAAAGTGGTTTTGGTTGTGTACTGATGCAAAGATCAAAGGTTATTGCCTACGCTTCTCGTCAACTGAAGATTCACGAACGGAACTACACTACTCACGATCTTGAACTGGGAGCCGTTGTCTTCGCATTAAAATTATGGAGACACTATTTGTATGGAACGAAAAGTACTATCTTCACCGACCACAAGAGCCTCCAGCACATCTTTGATCAGAAGCAACTGAATATGAGACAGCGTCGATGGATCGAGACGCTGAACGACTATGATTGTGAACTTCGTTATCATCCTGGTAAGGCCAATGTTGTAGCTGACGCTTTGAGCCGAAAGGAGAGGATGGCACCTCTTCGTGTTCGGGCACTGAACATCACCATACATTCAAATCTCAACAGACAGATCTGAGTAGCCCAAGATGAGGCTCTCAAGGAGGAGAATATATCTCATGAACATTTGAACATTCTTGTCTCTCGATTTGAGGTTAAGGAGACTGGACTTCGATATTTTGCCGGAAGGATTTGGGTACCTCTTTATGGAGATCTACGAAATCTTATATTACATGAAGCCCACAAGTCGAGATATTCAATTCATCCCGGAGTAGGCAAAATGTACCACGATCTTAAAGAACAGTATTGGTGGCCAAATCTTAAGAAGGACATTGCAACTTATGTTGGTAAGTGTTTGACTTGTTCGAAAGTTAAGGTCGAACATCAAAGACCTTCTGGGTTACTTCAACAACCAGAAATCCCACAATGGAAGTAGGAAAGGATCACAATGGATTTCATCACCAAGCTACCAAAAACGGTGGGCGGATACGATACCATTTGGGTTATCGTTGACCGTCTTACCAAATCTGCACACTTTTTAGCGATGAAGTAAACGGATACGATGGAGAGACTCACTCAACTATACATCAAAGAGGTTGTATCTCGTCATGGTGTACCTTTATCGATCATCTCAGATCGTGACCCCCGTTTTGCTTCTAGATTTTGGCGTTTTTTGCAAGAAGCCATGGGAACTCGTCTCGACATGAGTACTGCTTATCACCCACAGACTGATGGGCAAAGTGAACGAACGATTCAGACCTTGAAAGACATGTTGTGTGCATGTGTTATTGATTTCGGAAAGGCCTGGGAAAGGCATTTGCCACTCGCCGAATTTTCTTACAACAACAGTTATCACTCAAGTATTAATGCTGCACCTTTTAAAGCGTTGTATGGCCGCAAATGCTGATCTCCTATTTGTTGGGCCGAGGTAGGCGAAAAGAAAATCACCGAACCCGAGGTAGTCCATGAAACAACGGAGAAGATTGCTCAAATTCAGGCTAGACTTAAGACGGCTCGTGATCATCAAAAGAGTTATGCCAGCCTCAAACGTAAGGACTTTGAATTCAACGTCGGTGACCGTTTAATGTTGAAGGTTGCACCTTGGAAAGGTGTGATTCGTTTTGGGAAACGTGGAAAGTTAAACCCACGATACATTGGTCCTTTCGAAATCTTGGAATGTGTTGGACCCGTTGCTTACCGTTTGGATCTTCCAGCACAATTGAGCTCAGTTCATCCTACCTTCCACATGTTAAACTTGAAGAAGTGTCTTGCTGAACCCGAACTTGTCATACCACTTGAAGAACTTACGATTGATGATAAACTCCACTTCGTAGAAGAGCCTATTGAAATTATGGACCGTGAGGTCAAAACTTTGAAATGCAACAAGATTTCGATCGTCCGAGTACGATGGAATGCCAAACGAGGACCTAAGTTTACCTGGGAGCGAGAGGATCAAATGATGCAGAAGTATCCTCACCTTTTCCCAACAACTCCATCTACCTTAGTTTAAAATTTCGGGACGAAATTTTCTTTAACAGGTGGGTAATGTAACGACCCTGGTTTTTCCATCTTTAATTAATAACGTTTATTATTAATACTTGTGATTTAATGAATGTATGTTATTACATTTACTTGTTACCATGATTTACTTTTGAATGTCCGACACGTCTTTGTGACACATGAACTTTTCACGAATAATATTTAAGATATTATTTACATTCATGATTAATTGTTATTAATCATTTTTAATTAACTAAGGTTACTAGTTAATTACTTGGGCTTTGTTGAATTAATTTGTTAATTACTTGAACTTGGGCTTTTATTAATGTTAATGGACTTAGAAGCCCACCCTACATCCTTAATGGATTATTTAGCCCATCTTAATATGCAAGTATCATACTTAGACTAAACTAGATTAATTATGTTGTGAAGAATCTAGTTACTTGTTCCATTACACCTTGTTCCCATGCAAACACACCTTATAACCACCTTTTTGAGCCAAATACATGAAGTAACTTGTAGATTTTTCACCTTCCCCTCTCCTTGTGAAGACCATCGGCCTTAGTAGTGAAATGTCCCATTCTTATTGATTAAAAACGTTCCATATTAATTGATTTCGTTGCAAGGTTTTGACCTCTATATGAGACGTTTTTCAATGACTGCATTCATTTTTAAAACAAACCATAACCTTTATTTCATAAATAAAGGTTTAAAAAGCTTTACGTAGATTATCAAATAATGATAATCTAAAATATCCTGTTTACACACGACCATTACATAATGGTTTACAATACAAATATGTTACATCGAAATCAGTTTCTTGAATGCAGTTTTTACACAATATCATACAAACATGGACTCCAAATCTTGTCCTTATTTTAGTATGCAACAGCGGAAGCACTTAGTATTCACCTGAGAATAAACATGCTTTAAACGTCAACAAAAATGTTGGTGAGTTATAGGTTTAACCTATATATATATATATATATATATATATATATATATATATATATATATATATATATATATATATATATATATATCAAATCGTAACAATAGACCACAAGATTTCATATTTCAATACACATCCCATACATAGAGATAAAAATCATTCATATGGTGAACACCTGGTAACCGACATTAACAAGATGCATATATAAGAATATCCCCATCATTCCGGGACACCCTTCGGATATGATATAAATTTCGAAGTACTAAAGCATCCGGTACTTTGGATGGGGTTTGTTAGGCCCAATAGATCTATCTTTAGGATTCGCGTCAATTAGGGTGTCTGTTCCCGAATTCTTAGATTACCAGACTTAATAAAAAGGGGCATATTCAATTCTGATAATTCAACCACAGAATGTAGTTTCACGTACTTGTGTCTATTTTGTAAATCATTTATAAAACCTGCATGTATTCTCATCCCAAAAATATTAGATTTAAAAAGTGGGACTATAACTCACTTTCACAGATTTTTACTTCATCGGGAAGTAAGACTTGGCCACTGGTTGATTCACGAACCTATAACAATATATACATATATATCAAAGTATGTTCAAAATATATTTACAACACTTTTAATATATTTTGATGTTTTAAGTTTATTAAGTCAGCTGTCCTCGTTAGTAACCTACAACTAGTTGTCCACAGTTAGATGTACAGAAATAAATCGATAAATATTATCTTGAATCAATCCACGACCCAGTGTATACGTATCTCAGTATTGATCACAACTCAAACTATATATATTTTGGAATCAACCTCAACCCTGTATAGCTAACTCCAACATTCACATATAGAGTGTCTATGGTTGTTCCGAAATATATATAGATGTGTCGACATGATAGGTCGAAACATTGTATACGTGTCTATGGTATCTCAAGTTTACATAATATACAATACAAGTTGATTAAGTTATGGTTGGAATAGATTTGTTACCAATTTTCACGTAGCTAAAATGAGAAAAATTATCCAATCTTGTTTTACCCATAACTTCTTCATTTTAAATCCGTTTTGAGTGAATCAAATTGCTATGGTTTCATATTGAAATATATTTTATGAATCTAAACAGAAAAAGTATAGGTTTATAGTCAGAAAAATAAGTTACAAGTCGTTTTTGTAAAGGTAGTCATTTCAGTCGAAAGAACGACGTCTAGATGACCATTTTAGAAAACATACTTCCACTTTGAGTTTAACCATAATTTTTGGATATAGTTTCATGTTCATAATAAAAATAATTTCCCAGAATAACAACTTTTAAATCAAAGTTTATCATAGTTTTTAATTAACTAACCCAAAACAGCCCGCGGTGTTACTTACGACGGCGTAAATCCGGTTTTACGGTGTTTTTCGTGTTTCCAGGTTTTAAATCATTAAGTTAGCATATCATATTGATATAGAACATGTGTTTAGTTGATTTTAAAAGTCAATTTAGAAGGATTAACTTTTATTTGTGAACAAGTTTAGAATTAACTAAACTATGTTCTAGTGATTACAAGTTTAAACCTTCGAATAAGATAGCTTTATATGTATGAATCGAATGATGTTATGAACATCATTACTACCTCAAGTTCCTTGGATAAACCTACTGGAAATGAGAAAAATAGATCTAGCTTCAAAGGATCCTTGGATGGCTTGAAAGTTCTTGAAGCAGAATCATGACACGAAAACAATTTCAAGTAAGATTTCCACTCGAAATAAGATTGTTATAGTTATAGAAATTGAATTAAAGTTTGAATATGATTATTACCTTGTATTAGAAATATAACCTGCTGTAAGTAACAAAGGTTTCTTGATCTTGGATGATTACTTGGAATGTATTTAGAAAACTTGGAAGTAAACTTGCAATCTTGGAAGTATTCTTGATTTTATGAAACTAGAACTTTTGGAATTTATGAAGAACACTTAGAACTTGAAGATAGAACTTGAGAGAGATCAATTATGTGAAGAAAATTGAAGAATGAAAGTGTTTTTAGGTGTTTTTGGTCGTTGGTGTATGGATTAGATATAAAGGATATGTAATTTTGTTTTCATGTAAATAAGTCATGAATGATTACTCATATTTTTGTAATTTTATGAGATATTTCATGCTAGTTGCCAAATGATGGTTCCCACATGTGTTAGGTGACTCACATGGGCTGCTAAGAGCTGATCATTGGAGTGTATATACCAATAGTACATACATCTAAAAGCTGTGTATTGTACGAGTATGAATATGGGTGCATACGAGTAGAATTGTTGATGAAACTGAACGAGGATGTAATTGTAAGCATTTTTGTTAAGTAGAAGTATTTTGATAAGTGTCTTGAAGTCTTTCAAAAGTGTATGAATACATATTGAAACACTACATGTATATACATTTTAACTGAGTCGTTAAGTCATCGTTAGTCGTTACATGTAAATGTTGTTTTGAATTCTTTAGGTTAACGATCTTGTTGAACGTTGTTAACCCATTGTTTATTATAACAAATGACATGTTAAATTGTTATATTATCATGATATTATGATATATAATATATCTTAGTATGATATATATCCAGTTAAATGTCGTTACAACGATAATCGTTACATATATGTCTCGTTTCGAAATCATTAAGTTAGTAGTCTTATTTTTACATATGTATTTCATTGTTAATACACTTAATAATATATTTACTTATCATTTAACATAATTAACCAAGTGTATCAATATCTTAATATGATTCATATGTACCTAGTAAGACGTTGTTATAACGATAATCGTTATATATATATCGTTTTCGAAATAGTCTCATTTTTATGTATATAACTCATTGTTAAAATACCTAATGAGATACATACTTATAATAAAATCATGTTAACTATATATATAACCATATATATGTCATCGTATAGTTTTTACAAGTTTTAACGTTCGTGAATCACCGGTCAACTTGGGTGGTCAATTGTCTATATGAAACCTATTTCAATTAATCAAGTCTTAACAAGTTTGATTGCTTAACATGTTGGAAACACTTAATCATGTAAATAACAATTTTATTTAATATATATATAAACATGGAAAAGTTCGGGTCACTACAGTACCTACCCGTTAAATAAATTTCGTCCCGAAATTTTAAGCTGTTGGAGGTGTTGATGTATCTTCTGGAAATAAATGCGGGTATTTCTTCTTCATCTGATCTTCACGCTCCCAGGTGAACTCGGGTCCTCTACGAGCATTCCATCGAACCTTAACAATCGGTATCTTGTTTTGTTTAAGTCTCTTAACCTCACGATCCATTATTTCGACGGGTTCTTCAATGAATTGAAGTTTTTCATTGATTTGGATTTCATCTAACGGAATAGTAAGATCTTCTTTAGCAACACATTTCTTCAAATTTGAGACGTGGAAAGTGTTATGTACAGCCGTGAGTTGTTGAGGTAGCTCCAGTTGGTAAGCTACTGGTCCGACACGATCTATAATCTTGAATGGTCCAATGTACCTTGGATTTAGTTTCCCCCGTTTACCAAATCGAACAACGCCTTTCCAAGGTGAAACCTTAAGCATGACCATTTCTCCAATTTCAAACTCTATATCTTTTCTTTTACTGTCCGCGTAGCTCTTTTGTCGACTCTGGGCGGTTTTCAATCTTTGTTGAATTTGGATGATTTTCTCGGTAGTTTCTTGTATTATCTCCGGACCCGTAATCTGTCTATCCCCCACTTCACTCCAACAAATCGGAGACCTGCACTTTCTACCATAAAGTACTTCAAACGGCGCCATATCAATGCTTGAATGGTAGCTGTTGTTGTAGGAAAATTCTGCTAACAGTAGATGTCGATCCCAACTGTTTCCGAAATCAATAACACAAGCTCGTAGCATGTCTTCAAGCGTTTGTATCGTCCTTTCGCTCTGCCCATCAGTTTGTGGATGATAGGCAGTACTCATGTCTAGACGAGTTCCCAATGCTTGCTGTAATGTCTGCCAGAATCTTGAAATAAATCTGCCATCCCTATCAGAGATAATAGAGATTGGTATTCCATGTCTGGAGATGACTTCCTTCAAATACAGTCGTGCTAACTTCTCCATCTTGTCATCTTCTCTTATTGGCAGGAAGTGTGCTGACTTGGTGAGACGATCAACTGTTACCCAAATAGTATCATAACCACTTGCAGTCCTTGGCAATTTAGTAATGAAATCCATGGTAATGTTTTCCCATTTCCATTCCGGGATTTCAGGTTGTTGTAGTAGACCTGATGGTTTCTGATGTTCAGCTTTGACCTTAGAACACTTCAAACATTCTCCTACATATTTAGCAATATCAGCTTTCATACCTGGCCACCAAAAATGTTTCTTAAGATCCTTGTACATCTTCCCCGTTCCAGGATGTATTGAGTATCAGGTTTTATGAGCTTCTCTAAGTACCATTTCTCTCATATCTCCAAATTTTGGTACCCAAATTCTTTCAGCCCTATACCGGGTTCCGTCTTCCCGAATATTAAGATGCTTCTCCGATCCTTTGGGTATTTCATCCTTTAAATTTCCCTCTTTTAAAACTCCTTGTTGCGCCTCCTTTATTTGAGTAGTAAGGTTAGTGTGAATCATTATATTCATAGATTTTACTCGAATGGGTTCTCTGTCCTTTCTGCTCAAGGCGTTGGCTACCACATTTGCCTTCCCCGGGTGGTAACGAATCTCAAAGTCGTAATCATTCAACAATTCAATCCACCTATGCTGCCTCATATTCAGTTGTTTCTGATTAAATATGTGTTGAAGACTTTTGTGGTCGGTATATATAATACTTTTGACCCCATATAAGTAGTGCCTCCAAGTCTTTAATGCAAAAACAACCGCGCCTAATTCCAAATCATGCGTCGTATAATTTTGCTCATGAATCTTCAATTGTCTAGACGCATAAGCAATCACCTTCGTCCGTTGCATTAATACACAACCGAGACCTTGCTTTGATGCGTCACAATAAATCACAAAATCATCATTCCCTTCAGGCAATGACAATATAGGAGCCGTAGTTAGCTTTTTCTTCAATAATTGAAACGCCTTCTCTTGTTCATCCTTCCATTCAAATTTCTTCCCTTTATGCGTTAATGCAGTCAAGGGTTTTGCTATTTTGGAGAAATCTTGGATGAATCTTCTGTAGTAACCAGCCAATCCTAAAAATTGACGTATATGCTTCGGAGTTTTTGGGGTTTCCCACTTTTCAACGGTTTCGATCTTTGCTGGGTCCACCTGGATACCTTCTTTGTTCACTATGTGACCGAGGAATTGAACTTCTTCCAACCAAAATGCACACTTTGAAAACTTAGCGTACAGTTTTTCTTTCCTCAATACTTCTAGCACTTTTCTCAAATGTTCTTCGTGCTCTTGATCATTCTTTGAGTAAATAAGTATGTCATTGATGAAAACAATGACAAACTTGTCAAGATATGGCCCACACACTTGGTTCATAAGGTTCATGAACATAGCTGGTGCGTTAGTCAATCCAAACGGCATAACCATAAACTCGTAATGACCATAACGCGTCCTAAAAGTAGTTTTTGGAATATCATCCTCCTTTACTCACATTTGATGATATCCAGAACGTAAATCGATCTTCGAATAAACCGACGAGCCTTGTAGTTGATCAAATAAGTCATCAATTCTCGGCAGTGGATAACGGTTTTTGATGGTAAGTTTGTTCAACTCTCTGTAGTCAATACACAACCTAAATGTACCATCCTTCTTCTTGACAAAAAAAACAGGAGCTCCCCATGGTGATGTGCTTGGTCGAATGAAACCACGTTCTAATAGTTCTTGCAGTTGGCTTTGCAGTTCTTTCATCTCGCTGGGTGCGAATCTATAAGGAGCATGAGCTATTGGTGCAGCTCCTGGTACAAGATCTATTTGAAATTCAACAGATCGATGTGGAGGTAGTCCCGGTAATTCTTTCGGAAATACATCGGGAAATTCTTTTACGACGGGAACATCATTGATGCTCTTTTCTTCAGCTTGTACTTTCTCGACGTGTGCTAGAACAACATAGCAACCTTTTCTTATTAGTTTTTGTGCCTTCAAATTACTAATAAGATGTAGCTTCATGTTGCCCTTTTCTCCGTACACCATTAAGGGTTCTCCTTCTTCTCGTACAATGCGAATTGCATTTTTATAACATACGATCTCTGCTTTCACCTTCTTCAGCCAGTCCATACCAACTATTACATCAAAACTCCCTAACTCTACTGGTATCAAATCAATCTTAAATATTTCGCTACCAAGTTTAATTTCTCGATTCCGGCATATATTATCTGCTGAAATTAATTTACCGTTTGCTAATTCGAGTAAAAATTTACTATCCAACGTCATCAATGGACAACTTAATTTAGCACAAAAATCTCTACTCATATAGCTTCTATCCGCACCCGAATCAAATAAAACGTAAGCAGATTTATTGTCAATAAGAAACGTACCCGTAACAAGCTCCGGGTGTTCCTGTGCCTCTGCCGCATTACTATTGAAAACTCTTCCGTAGCCTTGTCCATTCGTGTTCTCCTGGTTCGGGCAATTTCTAATAATGTGGCTCGGTTTTCCAAATTTATAACAAACTACATTGGCATAACTTGCTACGACACTACTTGCTCCGCCATTACACGTTCCGAATATTGAAAACTCTTCCGTGGCCTTGTCCATTCGTGTTCTCCTGGTTCGGGCAATTTCTAATAATGTGGCCCGATTTTCCAAATTTATAACAAACTACATTGGCATAACTTGCTACGACACTACTTGCTCCGCCATTACTCATTCCGACACCATTTATTCCTTTCGTTCTGTTAACTCCTGGTCCGTAGACCTCACACTTCACCGCGCTATGACCATTTCTTTTACACTTGTTGCAAAATTTGGTGCAGAACCCCGAGTGATACTTTTCACACCTTTGGCATAGCTGCTTCTGATTGTTGTTGTTGTTGCGGTTGTTATTGTTGTTGGGATGATTGTTGTGGTGGTGGTTGTTGTTGTTGTTGTTGTTGTTGTTGTTGTTGTTGTTGTTGTTGTTGTTGTTGTTGTTGTTGTTGTTGTTGTTGTTGTTGTTGTTGGGCCATTTGTTGTAGTTGCGATTGATGTTGCGATTATTGGGATAATTGTTGCGATTATTATTGTAATTGCTGTTGTTGTTGTATTGGTGATTCTTATCACCGTTTTCCTCCCACTTTCTTTTAACTTGCTTCACATTGGCCTCTTCAGCCGTCTGTTCTTTAATTCTTTCCTCAATCTGGTTCACTAGTTTGTGAGCCATTCTACATGCCTGTTGTATGGAGGCGGGCTCGTGTGAACTTATATCTTCTTGGATTCTTTCCGGTAATCCTTTCACAAACGCGTCGATCTTCTCTTCCTCATCTTCGAACGCTCCCGGACACAATAGGCACAATTCTGTGAATCGTCTTTCGTACGTGGTAATATCAAATCCTTGGGTTCGTAAACCTCTAAGTTCTGTCTTGAGCTTATTGACCTCGGTTCTGGGACGGTACTTCTCGTTCATCAAGTGCTTGAATGCTGACCACGGTAGTGCGTACGCATCATCTTGTCCCACTTGCTCTAGATAGGTATTCCACCATGTTAACGCAGAACCTGTGAAGGTATGCATGGCGTACTTCACTTTGTCCTCTTCAGTACACTTACTTATGGCAAACACCGATTCGACCTTCTCGGTCCACCGTTTCAATCCGATCGGTCCTTCGGTTCCATCAAATTCTAAAGGTTTGCAGGCAGTGAATTCTTTGTAGGTGCATCCTACACGATTTCCTGTACTGCTAGATCCAAGGTTATTGTTGGTATGTAGCGTAGCCTGTACTGCGGCTATGTTTGAAGCTAGAAAAGTACGGAATTCCTCTTCATTCATATTCACGGTGTGTCGAGTAGTCGGTGCCATTTCCTTCAAAATAGTCAAATGGAACAAGTTAATCATACAGAATATTAAGAGTAGTTAATAGTATTTCGTAGCATAATATGAACTCATTTATAAAAGCTTTTTCTTCATATTAGCGTTTTATAAGTTTAAATTCGGGTAGTACCTACCCGTTAAGTTCATACTTAGTAGCTAATATACAATTCAACTACTACAATTCTATATGAAAAACTGATTATAATAATATTTCGCGTTCAAACTTTTATACAATATTTTACAAACTTACAATACCGCTTATTTTACATAAAGCATGAAATATAGCACACTATAACTTTGATACAAGATAGTTGTGAAGATAATTCTAGCTAGTACACAAGTCGTTCAGCAAAGGCAATAAAGACACGTAATTCATACGTCCAGAAACAAGTCATGCATTCTGGTTTTACTAGGACTACTTCCCATCCTTGGTCTTGTGGAACATAACCGTTATGGCGTTTGATAATATAGCGTGTTGTAACGTCATCAAAGGGACGAGGGTTACTTAATGACCAACAGTCTCGTAATAACCTAAAAATCTCATTTCTTACCCCAATTACCGACTCCGTCACTTGTGGGAACGTTTTGTTTAATAGTTATAGCCCGATGTTCTTTTTCTCACTTTGGTGAGATGCGAACATTACTAACCCGTAAGCATAGCATGCTTCTTTATGTTGCATGTTATCCGCTTTTTCTAAATCATGAAGTCCTATATTCGGATACATTGAGTCAAAATAATTTCTTAACCCGTTGCGTAAAATAGCATTTGGGTTCCCCGCAATATATGCGTCAAAGTAAACACATCATAACTTATGGGTTTCCCAATGTGATATCCCCCATATTTCAAACGAAAGTCTCTTATAAACCAAGACATTCTTGGAACGTTCTTCGAATGTCTTACAAACTGATTTCGCCGTAAATAGTTGTGCCGAAGAATTCTGACCGACTCTAGACAAGATTTCATCAATCATGTCTCCGGGTAGGTCTCTTAAAATATTGGGTTGACAATCCATTTTGTGTTTTTATACTGTAAAATAGACAAGAGTTAGATTCATAAAAAAATACTTATTAATACAAGCAATTTTTACATATATCATAAAGCATAAGCACACTATATTACATATATTACACCACACGAATACAACTATCTTATTCCGACTCGCTCGTTTCTTCTTCTTCGGTTTTGGTTCGTTTTGCCAAGTTTCTAGGGATATATGATGTTCCCCTAATACGAACTGTCGTTTTCCACAACGTTTTAGAAAAACCTGGTGGTTTAGAGGTTCCCGGGTCATTGTTACAACTTAAGGGCTTCGGGGGTTGACGATACATATAAAGTTCATCGGGGTTGGAATTAGATTTCTCTATTTTTATGCCCTTTCCCTTATTATTTTCTTTTGCCTTTTTAAATTCAGTTGGGGTAATTTCTATAACATCATCGGAATTCTCGTCGGAATCCGATTCATCGGAGAATTGGTAATCCTCCCAATATTTTGCTTCCTTGGCGGAAACACCATTGACCAAAATTAACCTTGGTCGGTTGGTTGAGGATTTTCTTTTACTTAACCATTTTATTATTTCCCCCACCGGTTCTATTTCCTCCTCCGGTTCCTCCTCTTCCGGTTCTGATTCTTCTTTCGGTTCTTCTTCGGGAACTTGTGAATCAGTCCAATATATATTCGACTCTTCGTTATTATTAGGTGAGTCAATGGGATTTGTGCTAGAGGTAGACATCTATCACACAATATCAAACATGTTAAGAGATTAATATATCACATAATATATACATGTTAATAATATATAGTTTCCAACAAAAATGTTAAGCAATCATTTTTAAAGAAAACACGGTCGAAGTCCAGACTCACTAATGCATCCTAACAAACTCGATAAGACACACTAATGCAAATTTCTGGTTCTCTAAGACCAACGCTCTGATACCAACTGAAATGTCCCGTTCTTATTGATTAAAAACGTTCCATATTAATTGATTTCGTTGCGAGGTTTTGACCTCTATATGAGACGTTTTTCAAAGACTGCATTCATTTTTAAAACAAACCATAACCTTTATTTCATAAATAAAGGTTTAAAAAGCTTTACGTAGATTATCAAATAATGATAATCTAAAATATCTTGTTTACACACGACTATTACATAATGGTTTACAATACAAATATGTTACATCGAAATCAGTTTCTTGAATGCAGTTTTTACACAATATCATACAAACATGGACTCCAAATCTTGTCCTTATTTTAGTATGCAACAGCGGAAGCTCTTAGTATTCACCTGAGAATAAACATGCTTTAAACGTCAATAAAAATGTTGGTGAGTTATAGGTTTAACCTATATATATATCAAATCGTAACAATAGACCACAAGATTTCATATTTCAATACACATCCCATACATAGAGATAAAAATCATTCATATGGTGAACACCTGGTAACCGACATTAACAAGATGCATATATAAGAATATCCCCATCATTCCGGGACACCCTTCGGATATGATATAAATTTCGAAGTACTAAAGCATCCGGTACTTTGGATGGGGTTTGTTAGGCCCAATAGATCTATCTTTAGGATTCGCGTCAATTAGGGTGTCTGTTCCCTAATTCTTAGATTACCAGACTTAATAAAAAGGGGCATATTCGATTTCGATAATTCAACCATAGAATGTAGTTTCACGTACTTGTGTCTATTTTGTAAATCATTTATAAAACCTGCATGTATTCTCATCCCAAAAATATTAGATTTTAAAAGTGGGACTATAACTCACTTTCACAGATTTTTACTTCGTCGCGAAGTAAGACTTGGCCACTGGTTGATTCACGAACCTATAACAATATATACATATATATCAAAGTATGTTTAAAATATATTTACAACACTTTTAATATATTTTGATGTTTTTAGTTTATTAAGTCAGCTGTCCTCGTTAGTAACCTACAACTAGTTGTCCACAGTTAGATGTACAGAAATAAATCGATAAATATTATCTTGAATCAATCCACGACCCAGTGTATACGTATCTCAGTATTGATCACAACTCAAACTATATATATTTTGGAATCAACCTCAACCCTGTATAGCTAACTCCAACATTCACATATAGAGTGTCTATGGTTGTTCCGAAATATATATAGATGTGTCGACGTGATAGGTCGAAACATTGTATACGTGTCTATGGTATCTCAAGATTACATAATATACAATACAAGTTGATTAAGTTATGGTTGGAATAGATTTATTACCAATTTTCACGTAGCTAAAATGAGAAAAATTATCCAATCTTGTTTTACCCATAACTTCTTCATTTTAAATCCGTTTTGAGTGAATCAAATTGCTATGGTTTCATATTGAACTCTATTTTATGAATCTAAATAGAAAAAGTATAGGTTTATTGTCGGAAAAATAAGTTACAAGTCGTTTTTGTAAAGGTAGTCATTTCAGTCGAAAGAACGATGTCTAGATGACCATTTTAGAAAACATACTTCCACTTTGAGTTTAACCATAATTTTTGGATATAGTTTCATGTTCATAATAAAAATCATTTTCCCAGAATAACAACTTTTAAATCAAAGTTTATCATAGTTTTTAATTAACTAACCCAAAACAGCCCGCGGTGTTACTTACGACGGCGTAAATCCGGTTTTACGGTGTTTTTCGTGTTTCCAGGTTTTAAATCATTAAGTTAGCATATCATATAGATATAGAACATGTGATTAGTTGATTTTAAAAGTCAAGTTAGAAGGATTAACTTTTATTTGCGAACAAGTTTAGAATTAACTAAACTATGTTCTAGTGATTACAAGTTTAAACCTTCGAATAAGATAGCTTTATATGTATGAATCGAATGATGTTATGAACATCATTACTACCTCAAGTTCCTTGGATAAACCTATTGGAAATGAGAAAAATAGATCTAGCTTCAAAGGATCCTTGGATGGTGATGATGTAGCGTGAGGGTACGAAATAGTATTATTTTTAATACAAAATACTACAAAATATGACACAAGTTTTATTAATTTACGGATGGGATATACCTAAACCTTGCTACAACACTATAGGCAGTGTACCTAATCGTAGAGTAGTGTAGTTTTTAGTAAGTCCGGTTCGTTCCACAGGGAGCTGGTGAAGTTAACGCTATATTATTAAGTTTATTTGTAAAAATATATATATAAATAAGTAGTAGTATTATTATAAAATGGGGGTTTTACCGTTTAATGACCGGTTTGTCGATTTTAAGCGTAAAAATAAATGACAAAAATTAAAGTGCGTAAAATAAATTGCGATAAATAAAATGACAGAAAATAAAATTGCGAGTAATAAAATGACAGTAAATAAAGATACGATGAGAAATATAATAAAAGAATTATGCTTATTTAAACTTCCGTAATCATGATGTTTGACGTGTTGATTTTAATTTATTACCATGGGTTAATTGTCCTTTGTCCTGGTTTATTTGATACGTCTATCTGGTTTTTGTCCATAATAGTTCATCGGTCATAAATATAAAGTGCAAGTATCCTTGTCAAATTACCCTTATACCCGAAGTCAAATATTCCAACTGATTAAGGATTTAAACTGTGACGCAGTTATCACTTCTGTCAACAATTACACCAGTTATCACTGTATGTAATCCACCCCTGTTTTAATTAGTTTATGAATATTAATTCATCCACTTGATCAGAATGAATAATCAATTACCCAACCCAATTGATTAATTAAATGATTATAACAGATTCCATATGAACGTCACTAAATAGGACAACCATAATCATTATTAATTATTAGGTTAATTAATTTGAAGATAGGTTCGACAGACTCCAATGAGTTGTCACTCAATTAGACAATACCCCCCATCTATTAATAGTCAATAGTCCAATTTCCACAAGTGTCGGTCTTTTGCCCAAACCTTAATTATGGTACAAAGCCCAATTACCCAATTTTAGTAATTAGCCCAACATCATGATTACTTCGTTTTAAATAAGCATAATAATAACTTAGCTACGAGACATTAATGTAAAAAGGTTGAACATAACTTACAATGATTAAAAATAGCGTAGCGTTACACGGACAGAATTTCGACTTACACACTCAAATGATCTCTATCATAAATCTTATTATTATCATAATTTAAAATTAAAATTAAGATTATTGTTATATCTGATTACATTAACATTATGATAGAGAATTATAAATATAGATATTGATATTTGATATAGAAAAATAAGAAAAAGATAGAAAGAAAAAAAAGATCGAAAAAAAATCTCTTCCTCTCATTCATCGAACATAGATCCCTTTTATAGCGAAATATGAAAATTGAATTTTCATTTACGACCCCTGAACTATGCTCAATTAACAACTTTTTATTATTTAATATTATTCTTATTATGAATTATTTAAATATTATATTTTATTCTTGTGCATAGTTGACTCGTAATTTTTACACCGTTGCGTCGAGCGTTGAGAGTTGGTTCATGTCCTGGTTTCGGATTTTCGAACGTCCTTGCGTACAATTTTATATTTTGTACTTTGCGTTTTGTAACTTGTACTCTTGTCATTTTTAGACGTTCCTCATCAATAATTTGAACCTTTTTAATTGTATCTTGTACATTTGAGCTTTTTGGACGTTTTGGTCTTTCAAATCTTCGTTTTTGTCTTTAAATCTTCATTTTCGAGCGATTTGCGTCTTTCGTCTTCGCACTTATTTATTTAACTATTACAACTAAAAATAAGGAAATTACATTTAAAAACTTTACATATTGGAACGATATTGCTACTAAATATATGTTCATTTGGAGCACTATCAAATATCCCCACACTTGAGCGTTGCTTGTCCTCAAGCAATACAGAACTTGAAATAAAAACATACATGAATCACTTTTTTATTCATCACACTTTGTACATCAGTGATTTTGATATAGCGGTATAAACAATGACAGTAATGATGGTTAAAGGTGGGTGTGTCATCCACAGTTGCCTCGGGTTTAGGTCAACGACACTTGCAATCAAATAGCCGATTTACTTTCGGTTTCCAAAGCAAAGTGCACATTTGAAAGGTGGTTTACAGTCCCACATGACTATTAAAATGTAGATCCTTAAGGAAATTGGATCTTTATGAAAACATTTGATCTTTTTGAAAATTTAATCTAGCTTTTACCCTAGATAAGTTTTCCGGAATAACCCTTCACCGGTGTTTGCAAAATATTTTTGTGGGTTGTGTGGGTTTCAGATTTGAAAATTTTAGCTCAACACTTGTGGTTTTGTGTTACCCACTTGCTAACCTTGTATTAGGAAAGCAACACGTCCAGTTTACTTGTCCCGTATATTACCTTTCGGCAAACTACCGTCCGGTTGTAAAGGAAAGCGATGAACAAGAAACTGTTAAGGCAATGTCCCGTGACATGCAGATGATTATGGTCTTTTAACGTGTCGGATGCTAGAACTATCCTTGGTAGGAGCGATAGTAAAGATCATCCTATGATTTTTCGGTCTGGCACAAGGTCCTGTCTCCGACCATGCTATGCAACCACCGTTCTTACGGTTGACACCCGATTTAGTTCAGGTGACCTAATGAATTCCAGGTGAATTCCTAGGATTTTACGTTCAATTGTAATGAACGCATTGAAAATGGATTTTCAGAAAACAAATCGGTTTGCATTTTTGATCAAAATATTTTCTCGTTCAAGCTCGAGTTTAGATATCATTGAATTCCATGAGTTTGTAATTCTCAATCTTTAAAGTCAATCTCAAGGATTGAGTAATATCAGGCTTAAAAGCTGATTTTTGATCTTTTAAGGAGATTATCCTTTCTGGGGATCTGATTCATTAGTCTTATCCAGCTAATTTGCACGGTGCCTCCCCATTGTACGAGATAAATCCTTCTCATGGTTAGGATAAATCTGACCACTTGGCGACCCTGTTTGATGCTGAGGTCCGTGGATTTCCTGCTGATTTTAGAGATGACTTTTCTAGATTTTTCGTCAACCTACAGCTGGTCTGGACGACAACTTCATGACCTAAATCAAGAAGCGCGTGTCTTTTTCGGAAGACTTTACTTCCTTCAAATGATGGAATTGATTCATCGTGTAGATCCATCTCTTCTTTTCTTTCATCGGATAAAACAGTTGATTATCGTTCAAAACAAAAGTATTTTCAATTGTTTGTACAAAAATATGTGATAGATAGTTTTTAATTGAATAACTTGGTACATTCTCCCCACACTTAGTTTCTTTCTTTGCCTTTTTATTCTCCTTTATTCCATTTTAAATGAATTCAAGCGTTTTAAGTTGTTTCTCAATTTATGTCCTTTTCGAGGTAACGATAATTTCGGTATTAACACCTAGTTTTCATCGTTCATAAATATGTATAAACATGATTTTGAGTTCATTTAGTTGAAAATTTTTCAAATTTTTACAAAATTTGGCAAATAAACCAAGTGTAAACCCGAGAGAATTTATAACCCTTCCCCACACTTGAGATCATGCAATGCCCTCATTTGCATGAAATCAGACTACAATTATAAATTCATGAGGGTGATTAGCGTAGAAAAGTTATTAAAAATACCGAGTTTGCAAACATATTGTTGTTATCTCACATTTGATATTGTCGTCAAAGTTATTAGCTTTTGCTGAACTTAATGCTAGTCTTTGAAAGTGCGCTGTTTTACCCTGTTTTGTACATAACATAAAATACAAACATATATACATATTTTTGAAGTTTGGTATATAACCCCACGTTCAAAAATTTATAAAACATAGTATTTTTTTTTTTTGGCATACTTTAAATCAATAAAATTAAAAATAATGATAACAAAATTTTTCGTCCCGCCCTCGGGTAAAGCAATTTCGGTTCAACTACCTAATCTTCAACTCACGATGAATTTTAGAAATCATTTTTTTACTTAATGAAATAAAGTAAATTTTGTTTTTAAATTCACACAAAACTTAAATTTAAAAAGCATATTAATTTCATATAAAACCTACAAAATAAAAAAAAAAATCAGAATGGGGGAAGAAAACTAGTTCTTTAGTGTCTGCTAGCGGAAAAGACCAATCGAATTCCATTCTCGGAACTACACGAGAACAGAACAACTAACTCCAAACAGCATTTTCTTTTTAGAATATTTGAATCTCCTCACACTTAGGTAGATGTGGTGTCGAAATTGTGATTAACTTCATCGTCAATTTCTCTTGGACCATAATCAACTTGCATATCTGTGACTTTTTCTTTAAGCCATTGCCTAGCTTCATCTGTGAAATCCCATAATTCAACTAGTTTCGCCTTTTCTTTAGGCGACAGATTGGATACTAACCGGTTACATAACTTAAAGTTCCCCTTACTTCTAGCATCGATAGCCCGTTTAAAAAGTTTCTTCATTGAACTGTTAATAATGGGGTCATTTAATTTCATATCAACAACGGGGTTCTTTGTTATCAGGTCATCATTAGGTGTTACTTCATTTTCCCCACACTTAGGTGTTTTATTATTGTTAAGCATTACCGTTGGAGTTGGTAAAACAACATGGTTCTTACCAATTGTTTTTACTGGTTCAACGGTTTTGGCTGGTGGAGATTTAGACTTTCGAATCATAAAGGTGATCGATTTGTCACCACTTTTAAGTGTCATTCTTCCATTTCCTACATCAAATAACGCCTTGGTGGACGCTAAGAATGGCCGACCTAAAATTAGAGGAATGTTTGGGTCCTCTTCTATGTCAATGACAATAAATTCGACTAGAAAGGTTAAATTGCCTACTTGAACGGGTAGGTTGTCAGCAATTCCAACTGGGTGCTTAATGGTTTGATCAAAGAGTCGAACACTCATATCCGTTGGACTTAACTTACCTACACCTAATCTCTTATATAAGGAAAGAGGCATAACACTTACACTTGCACCTAAATCTGCTAGTGCATCATACATGACACAATCACTAAGTAGACAAGGAACAATAAATTCACCCGGATCACCTACCCTAGGTGGAGGTTTTGGTGGAACTGTCTTCACCGGGTTTATATTTACGGCTTTTGTTTCTTGCACTTTCTTATTCTTTTTCTTCTTCTTCTTTCCAGAGGTATCACAATCTTTATTACCTATCACTTGCTCATACTCAACTCCTTTTCTTGGAAACGGGATGGGTGGTTTGTATGGTGCCACCATTGGCTTTACATACTCGGGTGGTGGTGGTGGTGTAACTTCTTCATTGTTACTTACATCTAAAACTTTCCCATCTTCTGGTATTGGTTTTTCAGAATTCGTTGACACCATATTAACATTCTCATTCCGAGGATTTACTTCAGTATTACTCGGTAGCTTTCCTTGTTCCCTCTCACTCATCATGCTAGCAAGAGTACCTACGTGTTTTTCTAGATTCAAAATGGAAGCTTGTTGAGTTCTTAATGACTGATCAAACCTCTCGTTCGTTTGGGTTTGAGATGTAATGAATTGTGTTTGAGATTCAATCAGCTTTGCCATCATTTCTTCTAGATTTGGCTTTTTCTCTTCGGGTTGTTGTGGTGGTTTATACAAGCTAGGTCTTTGTTGATTTAAAGTGTTGTTTTGAGTTGGTTGGTTATTCGGACCTTGTTGGTTATACCAGTTACTTTCAGGTCCTTTTGGATTGTAAAGAATGTTTTGATTTCGATTTAAGTTTAGCCTTGGCGGTTGATAATTATTTTGATAATTATTTCCCGGCCTTTGGTTCATATAGGAAACATTCTCTCGTTGTTCCATCGTTGGTTCAATGTGACAATCTTTCAATAAGTGTGGTCCACCGCATTGCTCACAACTGATTCGTATTGCGTGAATATCTTTATTCATCTTTTCCATTCGTCTTTCGAAAGCATCTATTTTTGCGGAAACGGAATCAAAGTCAGGGCTAGAATCGGCTCTAGCCGCTTTAGATGATCGAAAGATATCTTTTTCTTGGTGCCACTCATGCGAGTGGGAGGCTGTGTTATCAATAATTTTGTAAGCTTCAGTTGCGGTTTTCTTCATAATGGATCCACCAGCGGTTATGTCGATGTCTTTTCGTGTGGCGATGTCTACGCCTTTATAGAAGATTTGTACTATTTGAAAAGTATCTAATCCGTGTTGAGGACATCCTCTCAACATCCTTCCGAATCTTGTCCACGCCTCATATAATGTTTCATTTGGCTTTTGCGCGAACGTAACAATTTCTCCTTGAAGTCTCACGGCTTTAGATGCCGGAAAGAATTGTTTAAGAAAATTTTCAACTAAAACATCCCATGTGTCAATCGCCCCTTCAGGTAACGATTCTAACCAATCTTTGGCTTCTCCCTTTAAAGTCCAGGGAAACAACATGAGATAGATCTGCTCATCTTCCACTTCTCGGATTTTGAATAGTGTACAAATTCTTTTAAACGTACGAAGGTGTTTGTTAGGATCTTCATTCGGCGTACCACTATATTGGCACTGATTAGTTACCATGTGTAGAATTTGTCCTTTAATTTCATAATTTGGAGCATTAACTTCTGGTTTAATAATGGCGTGACCTTGGCCAGTGCGCTTAGCTCTCATTCGTTCTTCCATACTTAGAGGTTCTAGATTTTCCATGATTGGATTTGTTGTATCCGAATCACTAGAGGATTCTGATTTAATGGTTTCTTTCCTCAACAATCTCTGTTTGAATGATTGGTGGTTCCGGAGGAAAGTTTAATGGTTCGGGATCTACAAACCGTTCCTGAATATTCTCCGGATTCTCAATTGTGAGGTTTGTTTCAAAAACTGGATTATCGGAAATTTGAGTTTGAGGATTTGGTCGACTTGATGACGATTCTAAAGAAAAATCAACGGCGGCGATATTCGTTAAACGATGTCTTGATCGAGTTACAGGTGGTGAACGTATGACCGGCGGCGAACGTCTTGCTCGGTGCATTCACTGAATATCCTATTAGTTTTTTAAAAAGGAAAGAAAAATTATAATAAGTTATCCAATTAATAGACTTTTCTGATTTTGCCCACGTTTCGAATAGCCAAAAGATGCAGCAGAGGGGCAGGATTCGTTTGGTCTCAATATAATTGAGGACTGTTTGGCTCCAATAACCCGGTCCACGTACAAATCCAACTATTACTACGAACCAGAAAATTTTGATGTCTATCAATTTAACCACTTAAAATAAATTTTCGTAATTTTAAGAAATTTAGAGAAGAAGTAGAAAAAAATTCTAAGTCCTAAAAACTAGAATGGCGAGAAATAAGAAAGAAATAGATTGCGCGTCGAAAAATGTCGAAAAATAAAAGGTCGAAAAATAGGCGTCGAAAAATAAAAATAAGAAAGTAGTGCGAAATACGGCGTCGTAAAATTCTAAAGCACCTAAAACTTAGTCTAAGGAATAAGCACTTAAGGGATTTTACGGCAAAGCCTAAAAATTCTAGAAGTAAAAATAACTATGGCAAAACTAAACTTAATACTAAAAGTTGCGACTATAGTCTAAAAATCTAAAGGTAATAAAACTAAAAAAAACATTTTTTTTTTTTATAGACAAAATTTTAAAAATATATATATATTTTTTTTTTTAATAAATTTTTTTTTTTTTTTTTTTTCTTTACGTTTTTTTTTTTTTTTTACGTTTTTTTTTTTTTTTTTAAAAAACGATTTTTTTTTTTTTACAAATTAATAATTTTTTTATAATTATAATTTTTTTTTAAAATTTTTTTTTTTTTTTTTTTTTTTTTAATTCATTTACTATTCATGAATAGTAAATGAAAATAAATTAATTAATTTACTATTCACATGAAAGCGACATGATAGCAATTATTAATTATAAGTTACATAATATACCCCTGAAGTATTTAATAAATACGACTTTTTTTTTTAAATTTTACGTAAACTTTTATTCTTAAATATTTTTATATTATTATATTCTATTTCAATATTATTATATTATTATATTTTATTTCAATATTATTATAATTAAAAATATAGCGTTTTAGCGCTCCCCGGCAGCGGCGCCAAAAACTTGATGATGTAGCGTGAGGGTACGAAATAGTATTATTTTTAATACAAAATACTACAAAATATGACACAAGTTTTATTAATTTACGGATGGGATATACCTAAACCTTGCTACAACACTATAGGCAGTGTACCTAATCGTAGAGTAGTGTAGTTTTTAGTAAGTCCGGTTCGTTCCACAGGGAGCTGGTGAAGTTAACGCTATATTATTAAGTTTATTTGTAAAAATATATATATAAATAAGTAGTAGTATTATTATAAAATGGGGGTTTTACCGTTTAATGACCGGTTTGTCGATTTTAAGCGTAAAAATAAATGACAAAAATTAAAGTGCGTAAAATAAATTGCGATAAATAAAATGACAGAAAATAAAATTGCGAGTAATAAAATGACAGTAAATAAAGATACGATGAGAAATATAATAAAAGAATTATGCTTATTTAAACTTCCGTAATCATGATGTTTGACGTGTTGATTTTAATTTATTACCATGGGTTAATTGTCCTTTGTCCTGGTTTATTTGATACGTCTATCTGGTTTTTGTCCATAATAGTTCATCGGTCATAAATATAAAGTGCAAGTATCCTTGTCAAATTACCCTTATACCCGAAGTCAAATATTCCAACTGATTAAGGATTTAAACTGTGACGCAGTTATCACTTCTGTCAACAATTACACCAGTTATCACTGTATGTAATCCACCCCTGTTTTAATTAGTTTATGAATATTAATTCATCCACTTGATCAGAATGAATAATCAATTACCCAACCCAATTGATTAATTAAATGATTATAACAGATTCCATATGAACGTCACTAAATAGGACAACCATAATCATTATTAATTATTAGGTTAATTAATTTGAAGATAGGTTCGACAGACTCCAATGAGTTGTCACTCAATTAGACAATACCCCCCATCTATTAATAGTCAATAGTCCAATTTCCACAAGTGTCGGTCTTTTGCCCAAACCTTAATTATGGTACAAAGCCCAATTACCCAATTTTAGTAATTAGCCCAACATCATGATTACTTCGTTTTAAATAAGCATAATAATAACTTAGCTACGAGACATTAATGTAAAAAGGTTGAACATAACTTACAATGATTAAAAATAGCGTAGCGTTACACGGACAGAATTTCGACTTACACACTCAAATGATCTCTATCATAAATCTTATTATTATCATAATTTAAAATTAAAATTAAGATTATTGTTATATCTGATTACATTAACATTATGATAGAGAATTATAAATATAGATATTGATATTTGATATAGAAAAATAAGAAAAAGATAGAAAGAAAAAAAAGATCGAAAAAAAATCTCTTCCTCTCATTCATCGAACATAGATCCCTTTTATAGCGAAATATGAAAATTGAATTTTCATTTACGACCCCTGAACTATGCTCAATTAACAACTTTTTATTATTTAATATTATTCTTATTATGAATTATTTAAATATTATATTTTATTCTTGTGCATAGTTGACTCGTAATTTTTACACCGTTGCGTCGAGCGTTGAGAGTTGGTTCATGTCCTGGTTTCGGATTTTCGAACGTCCTTGCGTACAATTTTATATTTTGTACTTTGCGTTTTGTAACTTGTACTCTTGTCATTTTTAGACGTTCCTCATCAATAATTTGAACCTTTTTAATTGTATCTTGTACATTTGAGCTTTTTGGACGTTTTGGTCTTTCAAATCTTCGTTTTTGTCTTTAAATCTTCATTTTCGAGCGATTTGCGTCTTTCGTCTTCGCACTTATTTATTTAACTATTACAACTAAAAATAAGGAAATTACATTTAAAAACTTTACATATTGGAACGATATTGCTACTAAATATATGTTCATTTGGAGCACTATCAGATGGCTTGAAAGTTCTTGAAGCAGAATCATGACACGAAAACAATTTCAAGTAAGATTTCCACTCGAAATAAGATTGTTATAGTTATAGAAATTGAATTAAAGTTTGAATATGATTATTACCTTGTATTAGAAAGATAACCTACTGTAAGTAACAAAGGTTTCTTGATCTTGGATGATTACTTGGAATGGATTTAGAAAACTTGGAAGTAAACTTGCAATCTTGGAAGTATTCTTGATTTTATGAAACTAGAACTTTTGGAATTTATGAAGAACACTTAGAACTTGAAGATAGAACTAGAGAGAGATCAATTAGATGAAGAAAATTGAAGAATGAAAGTGTTTGTAGGTGTTTTTGGTCGTTGGTGTATGGATTAGATATAAAGGATATGTAATTTTGTTTTCATGTAAATAAGTCATGAATGATTACTCATATTTTTGTAATTTTATGAGATATTTCATGCTAGTTGCTAAATGATGGTTCCCACATGTGTTAGGTGACTCACATGGGCTGCTAAGAGCTGATCATTGGAGTGTATATACCAATAGTACATACATCTAAAAGCTGTGTATTGTACGAGTACGAATACGGGTGCATACGAGTAGAATTGTTGATGAAACTGAACGAGGATGTAATTGTAAGCATTTTTGTTAAGTAGAAGTATTTTGATAAGTGTCTTGAAGTCTTTCAAAAGTATATGAATACATATTGAAACACTGCATGTATATACATTTTAACTGAGTCGTTAAGTCATCGTTAGTCGTTACATGTAAATGTTGTTTTGAAACCTTTAGGTTAACGATCTTGTTGAATGTTGTTAACCCATTGTTTATTATAACAAATGAGATGTTAAATTGTTATATTATCATGATATTATGATATATAATATATGTTAGTATGATATATATCCAGTTAAATGTCGTTACAACGATAATCATTACATATATGTCTCGTTTCGAAATCATTAAGTTAGTAGTCTTATTTTTACATATGTATTTCATTGTTAATACACTTAATAATATATTTACTTATCATTTAACATAATTAACCAAGTGTATCAATATCTTAATATGATTCATATGTACCTAGTAAGACCTTATATATATCGTTTTCGAGTTTCATAAATTAATAGTCTCATTTTTATGTATATAACTCATTGTTAAAATACCTAATGAGATACATACTTATAATAAAATCATGTTAACTATATATATAACCATATATATGTCATCGTATAGTGTTTACAAGTTTTAACGTTCGTGAATCACCGGTCAACTTGGGTGGTCAATTGTCTATATGAAACCTATTTCAATTAATCAAGTCTTAACAAGTTTGATTGCTTAACATGTTGGAAACACTTAATCATGTAAATAAAAATTTCATTTAATATATATATAAACATGGAAAAGTTCGGGTCACTACAAGTAGGCCTTGGAGAGTGTTTTTGTTTCAAATTTTGTTAACTTATGCACTAGTAACTCATTCCATTTCTCACACACTTCATTCCATACTTCTCATTTTCTCTCTTTTCTCTCAAGACTTGTAAGTAACAAGTTTATTTCTCTTCTTTTCCTCTTGCAAAAACTGTAGCATACCTACATACATCATCATCATCCTTGCTTGTCTTAATACTTGTTCATTGTTGTTGATTTGTTACTTGTTCTTAGTTATTATTTACTTACTAGTTGAAAGAATCAAACTCTCTAGTTTATTCTTCATAACATCTTGTTATTCAAGAACATAAAGAACCTAGGAGAATCAAGTTTATGTTTTGATTCTTCCATAAAACTTGTTAAAGAAAGTTCATGTTGTAAAATCATACTTGAATTCATGTTTGTAAACTTAAAGTTTACTTTCTTAAAGATCAAGATCTTGGCTTGAATCTTTAAAGTATGAACAACCATGAACTTGATACTTGTTTATTTAGTTTATTTCTTCATTTCCTTGTACTTTAAATTCGTGATTAATGCTTAATGATCAAGTATTACTAGTTAATCTTTGTCTCATACTTTCTTGAACTAAAGTTAACTCTACAAGTTCAAGAATATGGAAGTTTAACTTTCTAGTTACAACTTCACATACTTATGAAAGATCTAAGTTTCTATAGCTTATGGTCTACTTATTTTGTCATAAACAAAAGCTTGAAAGCTTACATACACTTTACAAGATGAGAATCTAAGTTTCATAACTTATGGTTTCATTAAAGTAAAGATTCAAGTGTTATAACTTAGGATCTAACTTAATAACTTTATATCTAGACTTTTGGGTCTAGGATCTTCAAGATCTAACTAAGAACTATGTTCTATAACTTAAGATCTTGATTAGTTAGTTTACTTTCAAGTTTGTAGCTTAATATTACTTTTAGAGTTCATGTATGTGTCGGATCTAAGATCTTGATGTAACTTTGGTTCATCAAACTACTTGCAACACTTAATTGAGTTGTGCTACTTATCTTAGACTTACATTAGTATTATGATGGTCAAAACTTGGTAAAGATAATGTAAACACGTCAACGAGTTGTACACTTGAAGCTATATACATCAAGGATGAGAACCGTGATGAACATCAAGCACCAAGAACCCACTGGAACCCGCTGTTTACTATTTTTTGTAATTGATCAGAATACCTGGGCTACTGTAAAGTTGATTTTCAGTTAGCTCTGTTCAAGTAGGTAATTTTTCGTTTAAGACTCATCTTAATCCGAGTTACGTTTTAGGATTTATGGCCCTCCGAGTGTCACTATGTCTTTTAACGTTGTGCGGAAAATTCTCACCTACTCGCACTTAGACCGTCGCCACGGTCAAACAAAGATGATTTTGCTTCTGGAATTTTTACCACAACTAAAGGACTCATATACGGAGCCATGGCCACTGGTCTCACCTTATTTCAGTAGGTATAGAGGCCGTGGTGACTGATCGAATTCAGCCTTTGTTTTAAACTCTTTTCATGAACGAAACTTACTTTACACCTTTTTGTTTAATGATGATTGATGATGACCTTTAAGACCTAATTTACATACTTTTAAACCTATTGGGAGGATTTACTGACTTAGTAACTTTTGACTTAGGTTGAGGACTTTCTGGACCTACATACTTGCTTACTTCCCGACTCAACTTTACTACTACTTTACCAATGTGAGTTATAGCATCCCTTTTTACTTTAACTATTTTGGGAACTGAGAATACATGCGCATTTGACGTTTTACATACTAGGCACGAGTACTTAAACTTATTATATGTGTGGGTTATACAACGGCATAAACATTCCCTTTAGCTCGGTAACATTTAGTCATTGGTTTTTGAACCGGTGAACGCGAATCTTAGATATGGATCCATATGGTTTGACATCCCCACTTAGGCTAGTAGCGCTTGCATTTAACGGGTGTTTAATACTTCGTAATCATACGCACTCGCCAAGTGTACATTCAGGGGGTTATAAACGTTAAGTTAGTTACTAAGTGCCCACGGTTAAACATATACTTTACATACTGTTTTGAAATGCTCTTTGTAGCACTGAAATCTCGTAGCCTACCTTACATTACTGTTATACTTAATCTATAGCTCACCAACCTTTGTGTTGACGTTTTAAGCATGTTTTTCTCAGGTGCTTAAGGTTGCTTGCTTCCGCTGTTGTACTAGTATTGCTGTAGACACCCGCTGCTTTAGAGATGTCACCGCATGAACGTTTATCTTGCATTCATAAACTTTAATACTTTTGAAACAATGATTTGTAATGCCCTAAGGGTCACGCACTATTATCTTTGCTTCTATTCATAGAAGCATACTTTTGATGTAAAACATTCGACGTTAGTTATGACATCACCTTTTACCATGAATGCAAACTTGTTTTGAAAATGCATATAGTGTTTTACCTTGTAATGATCCTGTTGTTGATGATTCGTACATGATGGTTTTGTACGGGGCATCACAGATAACACCCACCATTATTCTCGTGTTCTCTCTCTTTTCCTTCTAAGACCATCAAACACCAATGATCCACCATCAAACTACTTTCATTCCTGTTTAGGTTTTGACTCACAATAGCCAATCCCCACCACTGTTGTTCGTTGATACTTTTAGCCGAGAACAAACAATAACCATGTTCACTGCTGCAAAATTGTTGCTAGTGTTACTTGTTTCTATTTTGAAGCTAACCCGTCATCTCCTTCATTTCACCAACCGTCACCATCATTGTTAACCACCATAACCATCTCATTCACCACCATCACTTCTGTCTTCTCTCTAAACCGAGCACCCCAACCACCACCTGAGAACAACCACCACCTGCAGCCACTACTGCATATATTTTCAGTTTCAATCGACCAAAACAAACACCAAGAACTACTGTTAATTGCTACAGCTTCCTGTCTGTTGCTACACCTATTTTTCTTTCTGTTTTCAGTTTATTCGAACATCATTAGAACTCTAAAGAATAACCACTGTGCTACTGCTTTGTTTGGCTGCTATAAACTGCTGCTGTAAGAATTCTATTTCTACTTTGAAAAATAACGGTGATGAACTGTATTGATGCTACTGTAGTTTCATGTTCATGTTTCCATTTTTTTATATATACAAGTGATGGCTAGTGATGTTGATGATATTTAATGGTGGGGTTTAGAAGTTAAATAATGGTGATTAAGATAATATAGATAAAGATGGTGATTCGGTTGCAATCAATTAAGTACATGGTTCCTGTTTCTTTTATGTTAACAAACCGAACCCAATTAAGTTTTACAACTTGGGCCTGCTAATTGGACTAGGTATCCTATGATTTGTTGGGCCGTTGAATTAATTAGACTCATAAGGAAACTTGGGCCGAAATGATACAAAAGAGGGTTAAATGCATATGGGTTACAGAATAGAATAGAAAAGAGGCGATGGAACCATGGTCTTGGGTGTTGTTGGGGGAAACAAGAGGTCTAGGGTTCGAACCCGGTTCGAGGCATATTTTTTTTAGGAAAAGCATTTAGGGATATACACTCTTACTTCCATTTCCATTATTATTATTATTAATGTTATAATTCTTATTATTATTAATATTGTTATTATTATTATTGTTATTATTGATTAATGTTATTATTACTAATTATTATTAGTATTATAATTAATATTATTATTATTATTATTACCATGATTATACGTAATATAACCATGTTTATTATTATTAACATTAGTAACATATTTATTATTATAAGTTTTGTCATTTAAGTATTAGTTATCATTATTATCACTATTACTATATTTATTAACGACTAATATAAGTATTATTACGATTAGGATCATTATTATTGTTATTATGAAAATAATACAAACTGTTATCTTTACTGTTAATATTAGTATTAGTATCATTATTAGACTTATTATTATAATTATTATTAACAAAAGTATTATTATTAAGATTATCATTTGTAATAAGATTGTTATAATTATTATTATTAAGTATTAGGAATTATTATTATCAAAATTATTATTTTCATTATCATTATTATTAAACTGTTCATTTTTATTAAAAACTACTGTTATTATCATTATTATAAGATTTATTATTAAAACTATCATTAATATTATTATTAATAAGATCAATAATATTATTATCATTATTATTAACGCTAGTATTAACATTATCATTATTTTAATCACTACTAATATTATTTTACTATTAATATAATTACTATTTTAACAAACAAATAAAATACATACATATAAAATATTTGATGCATATAACATAACAAAAGTTATATTTTATATAGTAATAATGAAATATATAAATTAATAATATAAAAATTATATTACTAATAATATATATATATATATATATATATATATATATATATATATATATATATATATATATATATATATATATATATATATATATATATATATATATATATATATATATATATATATATTTGTTCGATACAAGTATATGTTTTATTATATATACAAATGATATAGGTTCGTGAATCCGAGGCCAACCTTGCATTGTTCAATATCATCATATGTATTTTTACTACAAAATACAGTAACGTGAGTTTCATTTGCTCCCTTTTTAAATGCTTTTGCAATATATATTTTTGGGACTGAGAATACATGCGCTGCTTTTATAAATGTTTTACGAAATAGACACAAGTACTTGAAACTACATTGTATGGTTGGATTACTATACCGAATATCGCCCCTTCAAGTCTGGTAACCTAAGAATTAGGGAAATGGCCCCTAATTGACGCGAATCCTAAAGATAGATCTATGGGCCTAACAAACCCCATTCTGGAATTTGGAATGCTTTAATACTTCGATTTAAATGGTGATTGCGATTGCCAATATTTATGGCATACTTGCGAGTATGCGGGGGATATTCTATATGCATTATGTTAATGTTGGTTACCAGGTGTTCATCATACGAATGATTTTTATACACTTGCGAGTGTAATGTTATTTGTGAAAAATGAGAATCTTGTGGTCTATTAAAATTATGGAAATGATCGATTATGATAAACTAATGAGCTCACCAACCTTTTGGTTGACACTTTAAAGCATGTTTATTCTAAGGTATTAAAGAAATCTTCCGCTGTGCATTAGCTCATTTTAAGGATAATACTTGGAGACATTCATGGCATATTTAGAAAGACGTTGTATTCGAGTCGTTGAGTTCATCAAGATTATTATTAAGTCAATTATAGTTGGATATATTATGAAATGGTATGCATCCGTCAACTTTCGATGTGAAGAAAGTTTGTCTTTTAAAAACGAATGCAATGTTTGTAAAATGTATCATATAGAGGTCAAGTACCTCGCAATGTAACCATATGTTATTGTATTCGTCCTTATGGATTACGACGGGTCGCTTCATTTAATACCCATGGAGAACATGCAGTACTTGCCTTTTCTGTAACGACCCGACTTTTTTGACTCATATTTTTGTGCTCTATACTTTCACGAATCTGCATATATGTGCGTACTGAGCTAGTTTATGCTCTGGGATCTTTATTCATGATTAATTACTTTCGTTAATACCTTACAACGCGTTATTAAGTGTTTAATCACTTAACTTGATCCCCGAATGCTTTTACGACCGGTAGTGTCACTTGTCGTTTGAAACGAGCTACGTACTTGGTACACGTTTAACTTTTGTCGTAATTGGAATATTATGACTACGTAATACTATTTGTTATTTTCTAATGCCAATTACTTATTGGTTGTTTAATTACGCTTAGTAATTTACTAATGCACACTAGTTAGTCTTTTTGGACTTTCTACCTTATTGGACTTAAGCCCACCCTACTCTAGCTAATGGACTTTTAAATTAGCCCAATTTTAATGAAATTATGACCCATTAAGAAGTAGGACAAAAACCCATTAAGATGAGCCAACATACTAGCATTTTTGTTAACCATTACTACACATGTTGCATGGGATCCCAACAACAAGCACCACCTTTAGACCACCACCATGCAAAAAGCAAAAAGTTGTCCCCCCTTGTCCCCCATGATGCTACGGTTTTGGAGACACCCACCACCCCTCCACAACTATAAATACAAGCCTTATTCCTTCCATTCCACACTTGATCTCATTCTCATTTTACACACACTTGCTCTCAAATTTTCTCTCTAGTCTTTCTCACACTAAAAATTGTAAGTTTTAAATTTTCTTCTTCTTCTTCTTCTTCTTCTTCTCTTCACAATCATGACATCATCATCATCTTAAGATCAAGCCTTTTAGCCTTTTGATCTTGTTATATCTTGAAGATTCAAACTTTGATTTGAATCCTTCAAGAACATGAAAGATTCAAGCTTTCTAGCTTTGAATCTTCATTACTTTGTTGGATCTAAGTTTTCTAGCTTATGATCTCTTTATTTTTGTTAAAAGATCAAAACTTGTGTTTATGATCTTCATGAAACTTGAAGATCTAACCTTTTACTTTAAAGATCTTCAAGAACATAAAAGATTCAAGCTTTCTAGCTTTGGATCTTCATTACTTTGATGGATCTAAGCCTTATAGCTTAAGATCACTTTGTTTTTGTTGAAAGATCAAAACTTGTGTTAATGATCTTCATGGAACTTGAAGATCTAGCTTCTTGCTTTAAAGATCTTCAAGAACATAAAAGATTCAAGCTTTCTAACTTTGAAATCTCATAATTATTGTTAAGGGATCCAAGCTTTCTAGCTTAGGGTTTCATTACTTTGTTGATCAAATTTATGATCTTGCTTGTTTGATTGAATCAAAGTTTGTAGCTTTACTTGTGAATAAAATTTGTATTTGTGTTGAGACTAGGAACATGATGTAACCTTATCTAAAACTCTTAAGAGAGTTGTATCACTCCTTAGTCTTGACATGGTGTGTTGATGGTTGAAACTTGGTCAAAGTGATGCTAAGACATCAAAGAGTTGTACACTTGAAGCTTACACGCATCAAGGATGAGAACCGTGATGAGCATTAAGCACCAAGAAACCCACCAGAGCACTTGTTTTCTATTTTTCGGGGTCTGATCAGGCTCCTGGGACTTCTGTAAAGTTGATTTTCAGATAGTTCGGTTCGTATAGATGACTTTTCGTTTAAGACTCGCCTAAATCCGATATACTGTAATGACCCTACTTTTCCGTTATCTTTTACCGTTTATTATTTAACGACCGTTAACTTTTATTCGTGCCACGTCATTTCTATGACCTATATTATTATTTTAGTAATAATATATTAATTATTATATGTTAAATGAATATTTGTATTCATATTTTAAATCGTATGTTTCACGAATCGTGGATTTCTATCCGACGAATCTTTTCGGTTTTCAAACCAACGGTCGAGCTTTTGGGATTTTTAAGTCCTAATTATTTTAAATATGATATTTTAATGTCATATGAATATATATATATATATATATATATATATATATATATATATATATATATATATATATATATATATATATATATATATATATATATATATATATATGTATATATATATATATATATATATAGTGTTTATATATATTTTTCGTTGTGTATTTGTTATCTCTCCGAATATTTAATCGCGTAGTAGCGTTTTCGCGTTTCGGGCTTCGATCGGGAGTTCGGGCTAAAAGCAATTTATCAAAAATCAAGAATGGCCCACTAAGGGATCTACCCCTTGCTAAAATCGGCCGAATACTAAGCCTTGCTCCCATTCATTTTTCATTTGTTATTTTCATTCTCATTTTGTTACTTCCATTTCAAAAGATCAAAAGCCTAGCATTTTATTTCTCTCCTCTCTTTCTTCCCTACCCTAGCCGTCGCCTATCATCATCATTATCATCACCATCTTCAATCAAAATCAAACTTGGAATTTAGGGCTTTTAACATCAACGGATTCCTCTCGTTCTCCTCTACGCGTTCATACCATTTGATTCTTGATTAGGGTATAAACTCTAACCCTAACTTTTTAATTTTTCTTTAATTTTTCTGTTTTTATGTACCAATTCGTTCTTACATTTCAATCTCAACAAAACACCATTTTAAGCATAACTAGAGCTCCGGGAATCGAAATAACATGAATCCGGAGTTTAAAATTAATGTCTTGATGAGAGGAACTCATCTAAACACTCTAATTTCACTTTTATAATAGTTAAGTTTACAGAAATGATCAAAAATGCTGCTGTCCCAAAACAATCAAACCGAAAACATGAATTAACGAGCATTTCTACGCATACAATCAACAATACAATAACATATAAGCATCAACATAAAAGTTCATCCAATCATCAATCCTAACACACTAGTACACCCTAAAGACTCAAAAAGTGGTCACAAAGTCGGATCATCGAAATCCGAGTCACAGATCACCCGTTATGACTAAAACATGTTTTTGAACGGATTAAAGCTCCAAGTTGAATAACGGCTGTAGGTCACGACTTGGTAGCTGTTCTTGGGGTGTTCTTGAGCACACTAATGTTTTGAGTGTGTTGGTTAGGCGAAGATATATATAAGACTCGCCGAAAATTGATTCCCGGGGCTCAAGTTATGACCCGATGAACTTTTAATTAAAACTTATGGTTATTAATTATGACTTATGATATAAATAATGAATTTCATTATTAATAAATTACTTATGATATAAAAAGTAATTATTTCAATTTAAGACTTATGATATATATATATATATATATATATATATATATATATATATATATATATATATATATATATATATATATATATATATATATATATATATATATATATATATATATATTATATCATTTATTAATTAATTATGAATTAATTAAACTTATGATTAATAATACTTTTATTATTAATGAAAAATACTTATGGTAAGTATTAAACTTATATTATGAGATTATTATAATAAGACTTATAATAAGGATTAATTAATTATTTATTTATTATAAGGCTTAGTTATTATTTAATTATAATTTAATTATTAAATACTTATGATTTAATAATTATAATTAAAAACTTATGATATGATTAATAATTCATTATTAATTAATAATACTTATGATATGATTTAGAATCTATTATTAATTAATAATACTTATATTATGACTAATATTTAATTAATTAATTAAATACTTATATTATATTAATTATATCATTTAAACTTATGTTAACTTTAATAATTCAATTTAATTAAACTTATGTTATGACATAATTATACATATATGACTTTAATTAACATTATAACCTATATTATTAATATAACTTATACTTTTAAAATTAAGGTTGACTATGTTTGACCAAGGTTGACTTTTGAGTTGACTTTCGGTTGACTTTGACTTTCAGTTGACTTCTGTTGACTTTCTAATAAGGGAACTTTCCTAACTTAAAAACCTTACTAAAAATAGAAACTTTCCTAAAATAGAAACTTTCCAAAAATAGAAACTTTCCAAAAATGGAAACTTGCTAAAAACAGAAACTTTCTAAAAATAGAAAGTGTGTGTCTGTACGCTGTTCTGATCAAACCGATGCATGTTGAGTATTGTTCTATGTCTACTTGCAACATGTACCATAGCTATCATACTAATACTTGACCTAAGTTAGTTATTTATATCGACCTGCTTTATTTATGGGTCGGCGTTGTGATCATTCCTGATCACTTTACTTCGTTTGCTGTTCACAGTTTTGTGTGGTTACTTCATTTGCTTTAAGGTGAGTTATAGTCCCATTTTTCTATTTTAAATCTTTTGGGATGAGAATACATGCATTTTATTTTTACATATTGGACACAAGTGAAAGTTGGTTTAAATTATTCATTGTGAGTCGAAAAAAATATTCCCTAATCTGGTAATTGTAATCACTGGTTTCTACTGGTGAATGCGAATCCTATGGATAGATCTATCGGGTTTGACAACCCCATTTCGAGCTAGTCGCGCTAGCAATTTATAATCGGAATGTTTAGTACTTTGTATTTAGTTGAAGATACACTTGTTCGGTGTATATTATTTATTGTGTTTGGCAAGGGTAAATAAATGGTTAAGTGGTTACCAGGTGGCTCACGGAAAATGGAATAATGTTTTTATATATTTTCTAGCATATAAATTTTGTGGTCCAAAAAGGAGTTTTTATGTTTTCAAACATAAATTTTTATGGTTTAAATTAAATATTGTTTGCAATATTAAACCTATAATTCACTCAACATTTTTGTTGACAGTTACTCGCATATTTTATTCTCAGGTTCATGATTGATTGCTTCCGCTATGCTTAGAGAGTCTGCATATTTATGATGGCAGCTTTTGTTAAACATTAACTTGCATTCTATTTTGATACATTTAATAGTGGATGTTGTTGACTTATTTTGGTCAAATCTTGGTTAAGTAATAATGTATGGTTTTCTAAACTTAGACATTTTGGTAGATTTCCTTTATAGGAAATCATTTTTAAATAAAGAATGCAAGGTTATTTATCAAATTCATATAGAGTTATGATCAAGCTGTGGGACCAAGATAACGATGGTCGTCAAGTGTACTTTGATGGGTCATTTCATATACGGTTTAGGATTTATAGCCTTCTGAAAAGCACTACGCCTTTGTAACGACGTGCTGAAAATTCTGACCTACTCGCGCTTGAACCGTCGCCACGGTCAAACGACATCGAGCTAGGATCTAAAAATTGGACAGTGGAACGAGACTCACATACGGAGCCTTGGCCACTGACCACGAGTCTTTTCGGTTTGCATAGAGGTCGTAGCAGCTGTCCGAAGTCAGCCTTTTGTTTCGATCTATATTCTTGTTGAAAACTTACTTTATCTTTTACGAATGATGATGATACTTAAGACTTAACTTATTTACTTTTAAACTTTTGGGGAACAATTTACTGACTTAGTAATCGTTGACTTAGGTTGAGGACCTTTTGGATCGACCAACTTACTTGTTTGGACCGACTTACTACTTGCTTACATTTTCGTATCGATTTTACCGCACATTCATTGTGAGTTATAGCTCCCTTTCAACTTTACTATTTTTGGGACTGAGAATACATACGCTTTTTATGTTTTACATACTAGACATGAGTACTTAAATTTTATATATGTGTGGGTGATATAACGGCACAAATTTTCCCCTTAGCTCGGTAACGTTTAACTATTGGTTTTTGAACCGGTAGATGCGAATCTTAGATATTGATCCATAGGGTTTGACATCCCCACTAAGGCTAGTCGCGCTAGCATTTAATGGGTGTTTAATACTTTGAGAACATACGCACTCGCCAAGTGTACTTTTAGGGAGTGATATATTATTTTTACGTTAAGTTAGTTACCGGGTGCCCACGGATAAGCATATACTTTATCATACGGATTTGAGATACTGTTTTGAATACGAAATCTCGTGGTCTACATTACATTGTTGTTTACAATCAAACTATAGCTCACCAACATTCGTGTTGACATTTTAAAGCATATATTTCTCAGGTGCTTAGACGTTGTTGCTTCCACTGTTAGACTTGCTGTTATAGTCTTGGTGCTCTAGACTTGCTCTTATAGACTCGCTGTGTTAGACTTCCGCTGCATTGTTTAGAGATGTCTCAATCATGGAACTTTTATTTTGCATTCACAACTTATGTTACATTTGAACAATGGCTTTTTAATGACCTTTGTGTCACGTACTTATGTTAATGCTTTCTATTCTTAGAAGCACATTATCTTTTGAAAAAACATTTGACGTTGGTAAAGACGTCATCTTTTGTAAAACATTTGACGTTTGTAAAGACGTCATCTTTTGTAAAACATTTGACGTTGGTAAAGACGTTATCTTTTCATGAATGCAAAACTTGTTTTAAAACAGCATATAGTGTTGTAACCGTGTAATGATCCTATTGTTGATGATCCGTACACGTTGATTTTGTACGGGGTGACACATTTGGTATCAGAGCATTGGTTGTAGGGAATTAGGTTGCATTAGTGAGTCTTGACCGAGTCGAGTAGCATAGATAAAGCACCGTTAGATGAAATTGTGTAGAACTTGAAGTGATCACGTTACATTGACCATATGGAGTGATATTGGAATGAACGTACGATTTAGTACAATATAATGATGCCAGACCAGCGTGATTATATTGAAGTAAATCATGCAGAAGTTCCAATGTTACTACATGAGGAATATGAAGTGATTCAAGGAAAATTTTGGTAGGAACCATTTGAGCATACGGATTATGGTCTGTTAGAAGTAGGGAATGGATAACCACGTAGCCCAGATACTGTACAAGGGGGGCCTTGATTGCAGAATTGATAATCCGAAAATTTGTTATAGATATAGACACCCTGGACACTTAAGGAAAAAGTTCTCAAATAGGAAAAACATTGGACTTACTTGCGGTAGAGCAATAGTTATCTCAGCTATGGAAACTCGGATGGATCCTGATTTTAGTTAGGGTACATTTCGTCACAACGTTTTATTGTCTCGGAGTTGTTTAATACTAGAACGATAGAAACCTTATATCTAAGAACCTTAGTGTTATGACTAATAAGCCATTAAAAACCATGAGAGTTAACTATTCTATAGGACAAGCTAATGGTAAGCTGGCAGAGATAGAGGAATAATTTAAGGTAGTACCTTAAAATTAACAGGTGAGTCATTTGGGTATGACCTCATGTCAACAAAACTTGGAAGTTTTAAAGTAGTAGTTGGAAAGGATTAGTTACCTAAGCACAAGCAGATGTTATTTGAGAAGATTGGTAGAATTTTTCACGGTAGTGTAATAAGATTTGGTTGGAATGAACCTTAAGATTAACCTAACACCCATCAATTTGGGAAGCTTGATGTAATAATTGGAATAGAGTTTAGGATTAACCTAATACTCATCAATTTAGGAAGCTTTGATGAAATAGTTGGAACAAACTGGCTTTCAAGGATGAAAGCGAAGGTTATTTATAGTGAGAAGATTATTCGTATACCTCGCGAGAATGATGAGCCATTAATAGTTTACGGGGAGAGGAGTAGCCCGAAGCTGAACATTATTAGTTGCATGAAGGTACAAGAGGTCATGAGAAAAGGACATTGCTACTTATGTTGGGAAGTGTCTGACTTGTTCCAAGGTCAAAGTCGAACACCAAAAGCCATCTGGATTACTTCTGTGACGACCCAGAAATTTCCGACCAAATTTAAACTTAATCTTAATATGATTTCAACACGATAAGAAAAGTCTGTTATGTTGAGTCTCAAAAAATTTTTGAACTATTTTCATATATTTATTTGACTTTCGACCATTCTCGACGATTCAAGAACAACTATTTGTAAATAGATATGTGTGTATATATATACATGGTAATTGGAATTATAATTTGAAATATTATATGTTGTTGTTATTAAAAATTAATTATGTAAAATAAAAATAAAAATATGATATTATGATAATTAATATTTAAAACATATATATATATATATATATATATATATATAAAGTATATTAAATATATATTTTATGAATACGAATCTATTTAATAAACGACAGTAACACTCAATTGTCATTTAATTGATGTTAAGCAAGTTAAAATTCAAACTAATATGATTTTAAAATAAACGGTGATCCGAAAATGAGTTACATAAACTATAGGCTTATTAAAAATATAATTAGGAATTACTTGTTTAATTTTAAAATTTTACTTAGGGGTTGGGAGTAAATAATTAATGTAATTTTTATTTAATAATTAATGATCGAATTTTATACCATAATGACCAAAATAAATAAATGGTCTTAATTTAAAAATGTGGGATTTTTAGGAATACTTTTATATTTTAACTGTTTTAGCAATGAACCACGATATACTACTCCGCGAATTGATAATAATCCAAGCAACCGATGGCTTTACTATTATGAATATACTATTATTGATTGATGATTCATATCAATTAGCTTACTGTTTACAAATCACATGATGAAATATTGCTTATCATTATTGTACTATAATATTATATATTAGATAACTTTATATATATATATATATATATATATATATATATATATATATATATATATATATATATATATATATATATATATATATATATATATATATATATATATATATATATACTCCCGAGATAATAAAACCAACCATCAATCCCATTCATTTTGTTTCCTGTCTCTATTTCCATCAAACACCAAGCACACCACTTGTGCTTTTGATTCATTCACATACATTTCCCATATACAAATATAATATACATATACATGGATATATCCCATACACATGATACATAACTAAAGCAAATGATTCTTTTCTCCTTTTTGTTTCACAAAGCAAACCACCACTTGCACTATTTAATTCTTCTTTCTTCAATTTTTAACTAGTCCTTGATTTACTTTTAGTTCTTCAATTGAGCTTAATACTTTTAGTTTCTAAATAACCTTCATGAAATTTCATCTAGTTTCGGCTTCTAACTCGTTTGAAACTCATGTGATTTACATAGTTAAAGCCAAATGAAAACCTCACCTTAACTCTATGATCAAGGCAGAAAAGATTGGACCACCACTTTCTTGCTTCAAATACTAAACCTTTCACTTCAAATACTAAATCGATATTTTCTTGGACCAAAAGATTGGACCACCAAACATTTGAAGTCGCATGCCAAATGAAAACTTCACTTTCTTGCTTGATGAACATAACTCACCAAACATTTTTTTTTTATGTAAATCTTTCTCTTCTCTCTTAGTATTTGATGTCGCCTGCCATGTGCTACATACCTGATATTCGACTTCTTTGAATTTAACATCACAACAACAAATCTATCGCTACTCCTGCTATTCTTTTTCTGTTTTGGGCGAAACAAACATCAAACAAATACCATCAAACAACACTAACCCAATATTTCTTGTTTATCATTCGATAACAACATCCACCCTTTACTATCATTCACTACTACTTTTCTGCTTAAAGTTATCGTCATTACCAAATGAAAACCCACCATCTTTGGTTTCTTAATCGACCCAACTCAAACAAACACTATAAACCATTTTATCGCCACCATCTCCCCATCACCGGCCACCATCACGTCCATCTCTCTTTATCCATATCTCTCTCTCTTATAACTTGTTTGACAACCACCATGAACACCTAACTACTATTGCGTGTCTTTCTTTTCTGTTTTCCACTTCATAATCATCATCGTCACTGCGTATTGCTACTACTTGTTTTCTGTTTCCATAAGACTGCAGATACATACCTTCTACCTCTGTTTTATTTCGAACATAACACACCTGCAACTATTATAAGTATACGTTTCTATTCGATAATTAGCTATTGTTGCCTTTTTGTTGACCTCACAATAAACCCATAACCAAAACCCATCAAACACCAATGGCAAGTGATGAGGAACCGATCAATAGTTATAATGATAAACAAAAGTGATGGTGAACAATGATGATGATAAGTGATGAAGAAGAACGATGGTGATACATGATGTTAATTAAAATAACTATTGTTGCTTTGTGATTAGAATGATGATGATGATGATGATGATGATGATGATGATGAAGGCGTATTGTTTCCTGGTTCCACTTCTATTGGCGTTCGAGGGTTACCAGAAAAGTCCCCTAAATGGCGTCTGGATCAAATTAATCATTTTGGAGTCAGGCTTAATTTGGGTTAGGTGATTTATGTTGGGCCGAAATAGTAATGGGCCAAGCTTAACTGGAATATAAACGAATTATATATCTTTGGGTCCGGTATATTATAAGAAAAACAAGATGGACTGGATGGTTACGGGTGTTTGTGGGAAAGGAGAGGTCGCGAGTTAAAGTCCCATCGTGGGCAGTTTATTTTTTTTGCCTATTTTGAGGTAGTTACTTATTATTATTATTATCTTTATTATTATTGTTATTATTATTAATTATTGCTGTTATTATGTTAATATTAATTATATGATTAATATTTCTATCATTTGTGATTAATAAGAAATATTAAAAGTATTATTATCATCATTAACATTAGTATTAGTACCATTTTATAATTATTATTATTATTATTATTATTATTATTATTATTATTATTATTATTATTATTATTATTATTAACATAAGTATTATTATTAACAATATCATTTTTATTAGTATTATTATTATCATTATTAAAATTATTATTATTATTATTTGTAAATCATTATTCTTTTTTTCAAAACTATTATTGATATTAAAAGTATCATTTTTATTATTATTATCATTATTAGAAAAATTATCATTTTTATCAAAATTATTATTATTACCATCATTATTATTATTTTGACATTAATATTATTATTTTTATATCATCAATATTATTATCATGATAACTATTATTATTAATGTAAGATAAAACAACTTTTTATTTATTTTTATTATCAATATTATTCTATCAAATAACTATTAGCTAAATAAAACCATATTTACTACATATAACATAATTATATTAATACTTTTATTATTAACTAGGTTATTAATGAAACACTTAATTAAAATCACAATTAAATCACTAATAATATACAAGTTTGTTCGACTACCACTATATGTGTTAATATATATGTAAATGATATAGGTTCGTGAATCCGACGTCAACCCTGCATTGTTCAGTATCATTGTATGAATATTTTTACTACAAAATATTGGATTGTGAGTTTCATTTGCTCCCTTTTTAAATGCTTTTGCAATATATATATTTTTGGGACTGAGAATACATGCGCTTTTATAAATGTTTGACGAAATAGACACAAGTACTTAAAACTACATTCTATGGCTGGATTATTAAACCGAATATGCCCCTTTTTAGTCTGGTAATCTAAGAATTAGGGTACAGACACCCTAATTGACGCGAATCCTAAAGATAGATCTATTGGGCCCAACAAGCCCCATCCAAAGTACTGAATGCTTTAGTACTTCGAATTTATCATGTCCGAAGGGAGTCCCGGAATGATGGGGATATTCTATATGCATCTTGTTAAGGTCAGTTACCAGGTGTTCACCATATGAATGATTTTTATCTCTATGCAGTTTGCGAAATGTCTGATATGAGATGTATATTTATGGAAAAATAAAAATCTTATGGTCTATTAAAATAATGGAAATGATTGTTTATGATAAACCTATGAACTCACCAACCTTTTGATTGACACTTTAAAGCATATTTATTCTCAGGTATGAAAGAAATCTTCCGCTGTGCATTTGCTCATTTTAGAGATATTATTTGGAGTCATTCATGACATATTTCAAAAGACGTTGCATTCAAGTCATTGAGTTCATCAATATTATTATTAAGTCAATTATAGTTGGATATATTATGAAATGGTATGCATGCTGTCAACTTTCGATGTAATAAAAGTTTTTCTTTTAAAAACGAATGCAATGTTTGTAAAATGTATCATATATGGGTCAAGTACCTCGCGATGTAACCAAACGTAATGTATTCGTCCAGATGGATTAGGACGGGTTACGACAACTTCAACAACCCGAAATCCCACGATGAAAATGGGAAGGAATAACAATGGATTTCATCACAAAGCTACCGAAAACGGTAGGCGGTCATGACACTATCTGGGTTATTGTTGACCGTCTCACCAAATCTGCTCACGTTCTAGCCATGAAAGAAACCGATACAGTGGACAAACTTGCACAACGATACATAAAGGAAATTGTATCCCGTCACTTCAGCGATTCAGATTCTATATTAAAGACTACCCAAGAATCTTATTTGATACTCATTCTTACACGACTCTAAATCCTAACTTATTCCGAGAGATTTCTTATTTGATGATAATCACACCATCATCCTTCTTACTTCGATATTAGTCATACCAGTTCAAAATTTTTCAAAATCAATAGGTGGTTAATTCTCATCCTCATACTCTCCCATTCGTATCTCACTTATAAGAAAAAGCTTCACACTTAAGCATTTTTGGTCGAAGGACTTATGCCCTACTAATAGTCATCAACCACATTTAAATTCATTAGTTTTCATTACCTCGTGACATTGTTGCTCAAATATCACCCAAAATTTTCAAAAATCTTTTACTCGATCCTCATCAATCTTTTTCCAACTTGTAATCTCCGAAATATGAAAATTTTGTGTGCCAAAATTTTACACACACTATTTTACTATGCGATCCTCTCAAAGTTTTATAAAAATAAATTTATTTCTTTACCATTCGTACAAATTTTAGAAATCGTATATGTTATATATAATAAAGTAAATAATTACTTATTTTTGACTAGTACATGTGAAATTTTACTTTCACTTTTACAAATCAATTATTTTATTCAAAAGATATTTTACTTAGAATAGTACATGTTTACTAAGAACTTCGTTTCTTTTCTTACATTGTCACCTTAAACGATTTCTATAAAATTTTCATTGCTTGTTATATAAAATTTTTCGTGTTATTCATAGCCAAGTCATCATGAAGACTTTACAACCGTCGAAATCAAGAGATTCATGTGTGTGTGTATGGGATAAAGGCACTTACTGCCACGTCATGCAGAGCCTTTGGGCATCCACTAACACTTAAACCATTCAAAATTTTGCGTTACCCCAGGGATCTTATTTGCCACACCCGCTGGAGCGATGCTCTTTCTTACATAACTCTAAGTCCTGACTTATTCCAAGAGATTCTCATTTAGTGATATTAACACCATCAGTATTTCGACTTTAATATTAGTCATAACCTATTTGGCATTTTGCAAAGTCGAGAAGCGATTAACTTCTCGTCCTCATGCTCTATCATTCATACCTCACTTTTTAGCAACGACTTCGCACGTGAACATTATTGGCCCAAAGACTTATGTCCTGATAATTATCAAAACTAAATTTAATTCATTAGTTTTCATTACCTAGTGACATGTCACCCGATGATTCAAAGATTTTTCACTCGATCTTTTTCAACTCGTAATCTCTGAAATTCAAAAAACTATGTTTATCAAAAAAATTTACACGTTGTTTATTTGTGCGGTCCTCACGAGATTTATGGACAAATGAAAGTAATAAAATTTTTCTGTCACTTATACGATTTATAAAATCATATATGTATGTATATAATTAAGTAATAAATTTACCTTTACTTATTTTGGTTAGTACATACTAAGTTATACCTTCAAATTATTTAAAAATCGCTCCTTTATTGAGTTTTTTAACTTAAGTCAAATAGTTTTGTGCAAAATGGTACACGTTGTACATACTTCTAAATTTACTAAGAAATTCGTTCCGTTTATGTTGTCACATCAAACGTTTAAAGGTTTTTCAAAACTTCCTTGGTTGATTTTATTAAAGGTTTTCTTATTAGACTACACCATGTATGGATCACACTTCTTCTTGCCCCCCATTTAGGAATGAAGCTTACTATTAAGATCTTTGTTAAAAACTCTTGTGCCACTTTGGATGGCAGTTTTATAAAATTTGTTAGGAAGTCTTTGCACTCATAAAATGTTCCTTTTAAGGTTAGACATGGCAAAAACGCGGACCGATAAATCAGTTTTCTGAGGTACACTCAGTGGTCACCCTATTGTAGGAAAGGCACTAGGTGAGTTTCTACTCTCAATATTTCACTGCTAATTATCCGATATGATCCAGTGTGTTGAGGTACAAGAAATCATTTTTGAGATTCTTTTCACTTGGAGTAAACCATTCTTTATGACCAAGGGTTCACGTATCTTCTCATCCACACATCCCCTTAGGTATATGGATAAATTCAGATCAACTCGCTCGTTGTACGAAGAATTCATTCTCATTCAAAGATCACACCTTTCGTGCAATTTTCTTCAGAAAATGTAATGTAAAATACTTTAAAAATCTATGAATCTTGTTATCCTCTTGGAAGGGACTGCTTAAAACATCTATAACACTGATGTGGTTACTCTATATATTTCTTCCTTCGTTGGTTGCAACTATATGTTGTTCTAGTCGATGTTAACCCTAACTTCAGCATGTAACTGACAGCATATAGTTACATTATGGAACTGTGCTTTCATTCCATCCCAGGATAAGTTCACATGAAGTATGTTAAACTGGGTGATATCTTTCATTATTCGTTTAGACCATCCTGAAGACACTATAAATAATTATGGCTTGCATTGCATGTAAGTCTGATTAGTCACTCTCAGCTAAAATTTCAATTCATTTATTCAAATGAAACGTTTCTTAAATATCGGGTTCTTTATGCCTATGATCTCCTTCCGAAATTAAGGGGTTAGTAAAATTCTGTGGCTAACACTATCCAGACATCAAATCGCATGGTTGTGATCACCATGTTTTCCATTCTACCTGTCAGCTTTGTATTTCGACATAAGCGCTCAATATTTTAGATGAGTTGGTAACATACATGATGCATTTCATGCATCCAGCTTACTGAAGATGCCTGCAAGGCTAAAAACATCATCTTTCCTTTTGTGGATATATATTCAGATGACATACTCATGTTAACAAGAAACGAAATGAATTTGTTGATCTCTAAGGTCAAGAGACTTAATTAATGAAATATACCTATTCTTACTTTTATACGCCCAAGTACCTTTCAAGGTAAATCGCTCACTTCTGAGCCCACGAGTCTCTCGGAACTTTAATACGCTCCTTCTTCTTCAATTCGGTACCGCTGTTGGTCCCTCCTCAAAATTTCGGGACGAAATTTTCTTTAACGGGTGGGTAATTTAACGACCCGACTTTTTCGACTCATATTTTTGTGCTCTATACTTTCACGAATCTGCGTATATGTGCGTACTGAGCTAGTTCATCCTCTGGGATCTTTATTCATGATTAATTACTTTCGTTAATACCTTACAATGCGTTATTAAGTGTTTAATCACTTAACTTGATCCCCGAATGCTTTTACGACCGTTAGTGTCATTTGTCATTTGAAACGAGCTACGTACTTGGTACACGTTTAACTTTTTTCTTAATTGGAATATTATGACTACATAATACTAATTGTTATTTTCTAATGACAATTACTTGGCTTATTGGTTGCTTAATTACGCTTAGTAATTTACTAATGCACACTAGTTAGTCTTTTTGGACTTTCTACCTTATTGGACATAAGCCCACCCTACTCTAGCTAATGGACTTTTAAGTTAGCCCAATTTTAATGGAATTATGACCCATTAAGAAGTAGGACAAAAATTCATTAAGATGAGCCAACATACTAGCATTTTTGTTAACCATTACTACACATGTTGCATGGGATCCCAACAACAAGCACCACCTTTAGACCACCACCATGCAAAAAGCAAAAAGTTGTCCCCCCTTGTCCCCCCATGATGCTACGACTTTGGAGACACCCACCACCCCTCCACCACTATAAATACAAGCCTTATTCCTTCCATTCTACACTTGATCTCATTCTCATTTTACACACTTGCTCTCAAATTTTCTCTCTAGTCTTTCTCACACTAAAAATTGTATGTTTTAAATTTTCTTCTTCTTCTTCTCCTTCTCTTCACAATCACGACATCATCATCATCTTAAGATCAAGCTTTTTAGCTTTTTTGATCTTGTTATATCTTGAAGATTCAAACTTTGATTTGAATCCTTCAAGAACATGAAAGATTCAAGCTTTTAGCTTTGAATCTTCATTACTTTGTTGGATCTAAGTTTTCTAGCTTATGATCTCTTTATTTTTGTTAAAAGATCAAACTTGTGTTTATGATCTTCATGAACCTTGAAGATCTAACCTTTTACTTTAAAGATCTTCAAGAACATAAAAGATTCAAGCTTTCTAGCTTCGGATCTTCATTACTTTGATGGATCTAAGCCTTATAGCTTAAGATCACTTTGTTTTTGTTGAAAGATCAAAACTTGTGTTTATGATCTTCATGGAACTTGAAGATCTAGCTTCTTGCTTTAAAGATCTTCAAGAACATAAAAGATTCAAGCTTTCTAGCTTTGAAATCTCATAAATATTGTTAAGGAATCTAAGCTTTCTAGCTTAGGGTTTCATTACTTTGTTTGATCAAATTTATAATCTTGCTTGTTTGATTGAATCAAAGTTTGTAGCTTTACTTGTGAATAGAATTTATATTTGTGTTGAGACTAAGAACGTGATGTAACCTTGGTTCATCATCCATCTAAAACTCTTAAGTGAGTTGTATTACTCCTTAGTCTTGACATGGTGTGTTGATGGTTGAAACTTGGTCAAAGTGATGCTAAGACATCAAAGAGTTGTACACTTGAAGCTTACACGCATCAAAGATGAGAACTGTGATGAGCATCAAGCACCAAGAAAACCACCAGAGCACTTGTTTTCTGTTTTTCGGGGTCTGATCAGGCTCCTAGGACTTCTGGAAAGTTGATTATCAGATAGTTCGGTTTGAGTAGATGACTTTTCATTTAAGACTCGCCTAAATCCGATATATGGTTTAGGATTTATAGCCTTCCGAAAAGCACTACGCCTTTGTAATGACGTGCTAAAAATTCTGACCTACTCACGCTTGAACCGTCGCCACGGTCAAAGGACATCGAGTTAGAATCTGAAAATTGGACTGCGGTATGAGGACTCACATACGAAGCCTTGGCCACTGACCACACATCTTTTCGGTTTGTATAGAGGTCGTAGCAGCTGTTCGAAGTCAGCCTTTTGTTTCGATCTCTATTCTTATTGAAAACGTACTTTATCTTTTACGAATGATGATGATGATGATGATGATGCTTAAGACTTAACTTATTTACTTTTAAACTTTTGGGGAACAATTTACTGACTTAGTAACCATTGACTTAGGTTGAGGACCTTTTGGATCGACCAACTTACTTGTTTGGACCGACTTACTACTTGCTTACATTTTTCGTATTGATTTTATGGCACATTCACTGTGAGTTATAGCTCCCTTTCTACTTTACTATTTTGAGACTGAGAATACATGCGCTTTTATGTTTTACATACTAGACACGAGTACTTAAACTTTATATATGTGTGGATGATATAACGGCAAAAATTTTCTCCTTAGCTCGGTAACGTTTAACTATTGGCTTTTTGAACCGGTAGACGCGAATCTTAGATATGGATCCATAGGATTTGACATCTCCACTCGGGCTAGTCGAGCTAACATTTAACGGGTATTTAATACTTCGAGAACATACACACTCTCCAATTATACTTTTAGGGGGTGATATATTATTTTTATCATACGGATTTGAGATACTGTTTTGAATACGAAATCTCGTGGTCTACATTACATTGTTGTTTACAATCAAACTATAACTCACCAACATTCGTGTTGACATTTTAAAGCATGTATTTCTCAGGTGCTTAGACGTTGTTGCTTCCGCTGTTAGACTTGCTGTTATAGTCTTGGTACTATAGATTTGCTCTTATAGACTCGCTGTATTAGACTTCCGCTGCATTGATTAGAGATGTCTCAATCATGGAACTTTTATTTTGCATTCACAACTTATGTTACATCTGAAAAATGGCTTTGTAATGACCTTTGTGTCACGCACTTATGTTAATGCTTTCTATTCATAGAAGCACGTTATCTTTTGTAAAACATTTGACGTTGGTAAAGACGTCATCTTTTGTAAAACATTTGACGTTGGTAAAGACGTAATCTTTTGTAAAACATTTGATGTTGGTAAAGACGTTATCTTTTCATGAATGAAAAACTTGTTTTAAAACAGCATATAATGTTGTAACTGTGTAATGATCCTGTTGTTGATGATCCATACACGTTTGTTTTGTATGGGGCGTCACATTTTCTGCCTCATTCTTATTACGCCATTCAAGTAGGATTGACATCCAACAAAATGATGAATAATGCTATATGTAATTCTTTCTACATTTTTTATTATTTTGATGTTTTGTAATGTCTCCCAACTTTGTGCATCTCCAACAAAACTTTTATCTAGTAGCTCTTTATTTATCTCCTTTTGTTCAAAAACCAGTGCATGTTTTGATGTAGCTATTTTATCAGCTAACGTTTCAACGAATGATCTTCTTCCATCCTAAAACTTAAAAATACCCAACTTTTTCCCTTCAGCCATACCTCTAGTCTGTTCCTTTTCTAGTTGTCTCAAGTCTGTGTTGTGTCCATTGGACTTCCTGTCCCTCCTTTTGCTCAGTTGGCCTATATTTTTGTTTTCAACCTAAGCTATTTTGCTTGCAATGAACACATTGACTACTCTTCCAAGTTTATTAAAAAAACTGCCTCATCAAATCTTGACCCCACTTCTCTGGGTAGTTAGAGAAGAAAAACGAAATCACCTCTTGATTCTCTAGTGCTTCTCTAATCTAGCATCGCCTGACCTCCTGCCATTCACCGTCATGACCTTTCGTTTCTTCTCTCAGTTGTCTCTCTCTCTATAGTTTTTTGTTTACATTTTAGACACGATGATTTAAACTACGTTATGCATGAGTTCAGACTAAAAATCCATTATCTCGGATGAGACGACCCGTCCTAATCCATCTGGATGAATACATTATATTTGGTAACATCGCGAGGTATTTGACCTCTATATGATCCATTTTACAAACATTGCATTCGTTTTTAAAAGACAATCTTTCTTTACATCGAATGCATACCATTTCATAATATATTCAACTATAATTGACTTAATAATAATCTTGATGAACTCAACGATTCGAATGCAACGTCTTTTGAAATATGTCATGAATGAATCCAAGTAATATCTCTAAAATGAGCAAATGCACAGCGGAAGATTTCTTTCATACCTGAGAATAAACATGCTTTCTAGTGTCAACCAAAAGGTTGGTGAGTTCATAGGTTTATCGTAATCAATCATTTCCATATTTTAATAGATCACAAGATTTTCATTTTTCATAAATAACCTTACACTCGCAAGTGTATAAAAATCATTCATATGATGAACACCTGGTAACCGACATTAACTTTAATGCATATAGAATATCCCCCGCATACTCGCAAGTATGCCATATACTGACAATCGCAATCACCATTAGTAATCCAACCATAGAATGTAGTTTCAAGTACTTGTGTGTATTTCGTCAAACATTTATAAAAGCAGCGCATGTATTTTCAGTCCCAAAAATATATATTGCAAAAGCATTTAAAAAAGGAGCAAATGAAACTCACTATACTATATTTTATAGTAAAAATATGCATACGACGGAACTGAACAATGCAGGGTTAGCCTTGGATTCACGAACCTATATCAGTTATATATATATTAACACCTATAATTGTAGTCGAACGAATTTATATATTATATATTAAGTTATGTAATATATATATATATTTAATTTGTATATATATTTACAATGATTAATATTTATATAGTTATATCAATGTATATATATATATATATATATATATATATATATATATATATATATATATATTAAAAAATACCTAATTTGTTAAAAATGTTAATATGATTAATACATACTTATAATATCACTATAAGTATATTTTTATATCAATATTAGCAACAAAGGTTGTATTTGATTATAATGATAATATTAATAATAATAATACCGATAATAACATTAATTATAGTAATAATAATAATAATAATACTAATAATAATAATAATAATAATAATAATAATAATAATAATAATAATAATAATAATAATAATAATAATAATAATAATAATAATAGTGATAAAAATAATAATAATGTCTCTAAAAATAATACTAATAATAACAATGATAATAATAATAATCCTAATAGTAATAAAAATGATAATTTTACGAAAAATGTTATTTTTAATAATATTGATAGTAATAATTTTTAATAAAAATAATACTTTTACTAAAATGATACTTTTCATAATAATGCTAATAATGATAGTTTTAGAAATAATGATTTTTATAATAATAATGATAATAATAATAAAAATATTGGTTTTAATCATAATGATACTACTAATAATGATAATACTAATACTTATGATAAAAATTATATTTATGTTATTAATAATCATAATATTAATGTTAATAATAAATACTTAATATAACAATAGTAATACTAATAGTTTAATTAATAATTAATAATAATAATAATAATAACAATAATAAGAGTAATAATAATAAAATACAAGCTTTGAAGACAAGCTTTAAAAACATAACACCTCAGCATGGGTTCGAACACGAGACCTCTCTTTCACTCGCAAACACATTTAACCATTTCACCATTTCTATTTTTCTGGTTTTATAGGATTCTAATATTTATTTAACTCGATTCTTTTATTTCCCTTTCTTCTTTTTAAAAAAAAATGTTAGAGACCGGGCTCGAACTCGCGACCTCCCGTATAACACCACACGCCTCAACTAACAGAGGTACTAGCTCTTTTCTGAATTCTAACGCCACCGAATATATTAAAACCCTTTAACTCGATTTTCTTGTTGTATCTACGTGAAAATTGGTAACAAATCTATATTAATCATATCCTAGCTAACTCATATTGTATTATACATGTATTCTAATATATTATGTAATTTTGGGATACCATAGACACGTATGCAAATGTTTTGACATATCATATCGACCCATGTATATATATTATTTGGAACAACCATAGATACTCTATATGCAGTAATGTTGGAGTTAGCTATACAGGGTTGAGGTTGATTCCAAAAATATATATACTTTGAGTTGTGATCTAGCCTGAGACGTGTATACACTGGGTCGTGGACAACTAGTTGTAGGTTACTAACGAGGACAGCTGACTTAATATACTTAAAACATTAAAACGTATTAAAAATGTTGTAATTTTATTTTGAACATACTTTGATATATATGTACAAATTTGTTATAGGTTCGTGAATCGACCAGTGGCCAAGTCTTACTTCCCGACGAAGTAAAAATCTGTGAAAGTGAGTTATAGTCCCACTTTTAAAATCTAATATTTTTGGGATGAGAATACATGCAGCTTTATAAATGTTTTACAAAATAGACACAAGTACATGAAACTACTTTCTATGGTTGAACGAGAGAAGCTGAATATGCCCCTTTTTACTTGGTAACCTAAGAATTAGTAAACCAGTCTACTAATTGACGCTGTCATACCCCGTCCTAATCCATCCGGACGAAGTCCATATCGATTATAAACGATTCACAACAGTTGGTTACATCGCGAGGTACTTGACCTCTATATGATATATCTTACAAACATTGCATTAGATTTTAAAAGCCAATCTTTCTTTACAACGAAAGTTGACGACATGCATACCATTTCATAATATATCCAACTATAATTGACTTAATAATAATCTTGATGAACTCGACGACTCGAATGAAACGTCTTTTGAAATATGCCATGAATGACTCCAAGTAATGTCCTTAAAATGAGCAAATGCACAGCGGAAGATTTATTGCATACCTGAGAATAAACATGCTTTCAAGTGTCAACCAAAAGGTTGGTGAGTTCATTAGTTTAACATAAATAATCATTTCTATCTTTTTAATAGACCACAAGATTTCATATTTCCATTTCTCATAAACATACGTCTCATGCATATAGACAAAAATACCTTTCATATGGATTGAACACCTGGTAACCGACATTCACAATATGCATATAAGAATATCCCCATCATTCCGGGATCCTCATTCGGACATGATATAAATTTCAAAGTACTAAAGCATCCGGTACTTTGGATGGGGCTTGTTGGGCCCGATAGATCTATCTTTAGGATTCGCGTCAATTAGGGTTTCTGTTCCCTAATTCTTAGATTACCAGACTAAAAGGGGCATATTCGATTCGATAATCCAACCATATAATGTAGTTTCAATTACTTGTGTCTATTTCGTAAAACATTTATAAAAGCAGCGCATGTATTCTCAGCCCAAAAATATAAAGGGTAAAAAGGCAAATGAAACTCACCTAATGTATTTCGTAGTAAAAATACATATGACGACAATGAACATGTGTAGGGTTGGCCTCGAATTCATGAACTTATATCATTTATATATATATTAATACACATAATCGTAGTCCAATAAGTTTATATATATTATTATTATTAATCATACTTGTTATATTACGTATTATATAGATACATTTATTATATTTACAATATATATTTATATCATTGATGTTCATTATAACATATTGATAATTCTAATTTATATTAAGGTTTATGTATAAATAACAAAACATATATATTTATACATTAATTGATATATTCTATATATAGCTTAGTTAATATCATTTTAAAAAAAATATATAGTGATATGTAATATTAATATTATTGTAATGTATTTTTGTAAAAATATTTATTCATATTAATACTAACATGATAAGAATGATAATACTAATGATAGTAATGATATTAACAGTAATAGTGTTAATTTTTAATAATGATTAAGATAATAACCTTACTAATTTTTGATAAAAATAACAGTTTTAATTAAAATAATAACTTTGATAATTTTTAAATATAATGATACTTTACTTCAATAATATAAGGATAATAATAATAACAGTGTTAGTAATAATAATAATAATAATGATAAATTAGTAATAATACCCATTTTAATGATAATTAGTTTTATCATGAGGTTCGTATTAACTTTTCTAATTTCATAATTACGGTTCTTATAACTTACTTTCATAACCATTTTCATAATTTTTACCCTATCAACTTTTATTAAAATTTTAATAATATGAACGTTTTTAGTACGTTCCAAATCATGTTAATAATAATAATAATAATAACAATAATAGTAATACTAATAGTAGTAATAATAATAATAATAATAATAATAATAATAATAATAATAATAATAATAATAATAATAATAATAATAATAATAATAATAATAATAATAATAATAATAATAATAATAATGGAATTGAGAATAAAAGTGTATACCCCTTCTTAAAAAAAATGCTCTAGACGGGACTCGAACCCACGACCTCTCGCTCCTGACAAACACCCTATACCATTGCTCCGTTTTAGTTTTTCTGACTTGTAATACTCCCAATTAATTATAACCCGTAATCTTCCTGTCCTTCTCCTTCTTCTTCTTCCCTCAAACCACACGACCCAATTCTTTTTCATTTTAATAACTCGTACGAAACAGATTTTAGGATTTAATATCCGATACAACAACAATTATACAATTAACTGGATTAAAAAAAAATAAAAAAAAAATCATAGAAACAAGGCTGCTGTCGCAGCTTCTAAACAAGAAAAAAATGTTTTCGCTATCGAGCACGTTTTAGACAAATATTTCTACACGAACTAAGTTCTAAATTGTTTATATAAACCTTTCGAATCGTCAATTTTACAAGAAATATCAAAACGAGTTCAAATTTCGCGAAGAACACTACCTTTGACTTTTTTAAAGAAAAACTTTGACTTGCAAATTTGTACTCGATAATTGGAATTGAGATTTGAAACTTTGCAGATAGTTTGAGTATGAGATTCCTAACAACACTACATTATTACATTTTGTAAATGAATTCAAATTCTAGTTTTTGTATTTTTTAACCAAGAACACTATGAACTCAAATCTTGATTGTGGTTTTAAGATTGTTTTAGATAATAATTCTACATGAAATAGTTTGCAAATCCTTCCTAGAACATTTCTGGGTCGTTAATTTCATTTAAAACATCAAAGAAATTACGAATTTTTCTATGAACATAATATTTGACTTTTTTAGAAATTACCTTTGACTTCGAATTTTGAAATGAATAAGAGGAATTGAAAGCCAAGATTTTGCAGATAGTTTTAGTGGAAGGTTCCTAACAATCTTGCAATATTAGATTTTGATATTGATTTGAATTTGGCTTATGAAGGAAAAGAAATCAAGTACAGAGGTTTGAGCTCAGTTTTTTTTCTTTTTTTTATAGAAGAAAAACAGGTATAGTTGATAATATGGTGTACCTGATTGATGGAGGTAGTAATTAATAATTGATTGATATTGTTTTGTAGTATAGAAATGGGTTGACACTGGATCACGAGCGAACAGAAGGGAAAAAGAAGAAACAGAGAAAAATTTAAAATAAATAAAATGATAATGATGATATATTACGCGTATATATATATATATATATATATATATATATATATATATATATATATATCTAAAATTTTATCTGTATCTTCCTGCATTTATATATCTGTTTTTATCTTTTAAACAAAGTAATTAAATTTAACAAATAAAAACATATTAATAATTATAATACCATTTGTATTAAAGAAAAAAGTATTAATATATCATACAATGATAATATTAATAATAGTTTTATTAGTGATAGTTGTAATTAGTTGTATTATGATGACAATAAGAATATTTACAATAATTTTAATAATTTGAGTAATAATAAATACTACATCCATTTATATATGACAACTTTGTATCTAAAGTTTGTATATAATCTTAGTAACACTAATATTAATATTAATATTAATATTGAAGGTAATAACAATATAACTATTTATATGATTTGTTCTAATATGTTCTTAATTATGTACTACTTATATTATATAATATCATAAATGAATATTTAATATTTATATATTTTATACATGTTATAATATATTAGTTACTAATAGAAATCTTTTATAGATATCTATATATTTATTTATATAGATTCATAATAATATTATATATTTATTTACCTATGTTTATTGTAATACTAACTTATTTATTTTGTTTGTTATCTTACATTTTTAATTCTAATTGCATAATGTATACTTATTAATTTAAATTATTATATATACTATTATGTAGATATATTCACATAATTACTTACACATATTCATTTACAATTTAATTGTTCGTGAATCGTCAGAAACGGTCGAAGGGTAATTGCATATATGAAAATAGTTCAAACATTATGAGACTCAGTTTAATAGGCTTTGCTTATCGTGTCGAAATCATAAAAGATTAAATTTAAATTTGGTCGAAAATTCCCGGGTCATCACAGTACCTACCCGTTAAAGAAAATTCGTCCCGAAATTTGAGTAAGGTCATCATGGTTAACCATAAAAATGTTTTCATGACGAATATGAGTTGATAATTAGAGTTTTATCATTAATGAGTAATGTAGAATAAACGATTCGATTACTTGAAGAGTATAGGTGAAGCTACCACAAAAGAATGAAATGAAGAAGTAGAGATTTGTCGTAGCTTTTGACGTAGTCAGAGTTAAATTTAGAAAATAAGATGTATCTTAACTTCTGACATTTTCTTGATTGAATTCCGGAATTCAAGGGATTTAAAAAAAATCTTCGAACTCTAAAAGATTTGATTCTTCGAGATTTAAGGGAATTAGGATTTCTATAATTAAATACGGTGATCTGTTTCGATTTTTCTGTCTGATATTTCCATTATAAATTAAAATCTTCCGTTCCATTATTCTCACTATTCTTATACTTTCCTTCTTAGTTCATACATCCAAAAGATTGTGAAAATGCTTAATCCCGTTCTAATTTTTGATATTTTCTTAATTATCATTTCTGTCATCCTTCATTTCAATCTTCCACCAGAAAAATCTGTTTACTTCTACTATTACCTTGGGGTGATACTATTCTTAATTCTATCGTGTCTTTATATTGCTATTCATATTAACATCCATGATTTGTAATCTCCGTGTTGTCATTGGGCTTTATGTTTTCTCTTATATTTCAATGTCCCTATTTCTGTTTCCTATAATCATTATCATCCACAGTTAATACTCCATCCTTTTTGCTGTGATTTATACTCCAATTTTCTATTTCTTTTGGAGCTTTGTCCCTTCATTTCTTCTTTTTACGATTGGACATCTCTGGTAATGGTCCAGAATTCGTAGATATGGAGTTTCGAATGAATTTAATGTTCTAAACAAGAAAGAACGTTATAGCACGATTTGATTTGTCAAATTACCAGAATCACTGAGAATAGAACTATTAAGAATATACTTTCTTGATATGTTCAGAAGTTAAGCAGAATGAAAGAGTTACGTAACATGGCACATGATGACGTTATGATCTGTGAATTATCATGTCCCACTAGAAGCTCAACATGACTTACTGTAATATAATCACGTTGATCAAGTGTCATTATATTATACTAACTCATGCATCAGTTCCCAACACTACTTCAAAAACATTCATATTTTAAGCTCGAAAGTTTACAGAATATAGAAACTAACAGTTTCTATATGATGTAACACTGATAGCACGAAGAGATTATTGATTTCAAATAAGAATAGTTATAAAAATATCTTCAGAAATATGGAGAATATTTATAATGAAAGATACGATGATATCTTTGAATTTTTGAATCAAGTTGTGATGAAGAAATTCATTCATAATTTAAGCTCGAATTTTAAAGAAATTTAGAAACTAAAGTAGTTTCCTTTATGATGTAATATAGATAGCAGGAAGAAATAAATAATTTTGGACAAGAATCTTTATGAAAATATCCTCAGAAATATCGAAGATATTTATGATGATATTTTGGAATTTCTAAGTTTGAAGGTTGATGAAGAAAATTTGTCCGCAAGAATTTTAGAGTCAGGAGTAAGGTATTCGCTAAAGATTTTATCAGAAACAGAATCATCAGGATTCTTAATGTACAAGTTTAGTCCTTGTGATTTGTTCAGAGACTCCTTCATAGTTTGCTCAATTAGTTTTTTAGTTTCAAACTTTTTCTGAGCTTTGCCAACATACAATTCTTTATCATCAACTTTCGGCTGTTGAGGTCGTTTACAGTTGTCTATGGTTTCTGCTGCTTCATTCAACTTTTTTAACATTCAGAGTATTTGATTTGTAGACTGAGTGCTTTTCAGGATTTCAGATGAAAGATCATAATTCTAAGAGATAAATGTTATATGTTTACATATAACTGTTGATGTGGAAACGTGGCGAGACTCACAATACAGATTTGCTGATTCTCGGTAATTGGTATGGAAATTCTCGTTACCAGATGCAGATGAGAATATGATGAGACTTCAATAGATAAATGTAGTGATTTGTTGGAGGGATTTAAGCCCAAAGAGCAACGAGGTTGCTGGTACGTCTGCTGGTAATAAGATGAAATATAAAAGGTTTCCCCGGTAACAATAAAAGAGTACGCATATATATCAAGATTATAATAAGGTTGTTTTGAACGAAAAGTCGAAGTTGATTTGCTGGAACTGTGACAAGATTTGCTACTTTAAAAGGAATTACCAAGTTATTTTGGGTAATAATAACACTTGAAGGAATTAGCACAACTACGTGTTAAACGTTCACTCAGTTTCCGAGAGTTTTTCAGATGCAATACTATATGCATAAATATTTCCTTCCGTAGATGAAGTGCGGTTGGTTCATCCTCTCGATTGAGGTGTTTTCAAGAATCATGAAAGGTTTGAATGCGGATTGTAATCGTCAAGATACAAATGAGGTTTAATGATGAAATCAAGTGGCAAACTTGAAGAATTATTTAGTTTCATATGTTATAATCAATATTTTTAATTCATTTTAATTGTCCAATGTCATTAGTCCACAGTCGATAGTCCACAGTTGACAATTCAATAATTCATATATAGTTTAATATATAATATTTGAATTAATTAATACGTGTCGTGACCCGTATACGTCTCAGACTCGATCACAACTCAAAGTATATATATTATTATAGAATCAACCTCAACCCTGTATAAAGAACTCGATCATTACTGCATATAGAGTGTCTATGGTGATTCCAAATAATATATATAGATGCGTCGATACGATATGTCGAAACCTTGTATACGTGTCCCGATATTTAAAGTGCGTAAAATAAATAACAGAAATTAAATAACGATAAATAAAGTGCGTAAGGTAAATAACAGAAATTAAATGACGATAAATAAAATTGCGAGAATATAAATTGCGATAATTAAATTGCGATAAATAAAATGTAATCAGTTAGCTAGGAACAGTTAGCTGGAACAGTTAGCGTGGGTTCTTAACAAAATTTCTCATAGTTAATTCGTTTGTTTTTAACAAATTTTATTTTGTTCAATGTTTTCTTCATTATGCCACTTGTTGGATTCTGATAAGTCAAAATCCAATTATGAAATTGAATGAAAATGATTATTTTGTGATGAACAGATTCGTATATCGGTGAATATAAATAAGATAGTAAATGACTGTTGAACCAGATTCGCAGAATGTACCGTGTAACTGATTAATGTACAATCTAAATATTCCTCGGGTATTACCTACCCGTTAAAATATTTTCATCATTAACAGTTTGTACGAAAGAATTTTTAATTACAATCTTTATGAAAATATACTTACATATATATTTTCTTCAGATGTAATCATGGATTTAATGAGTCAATATGTTATTAAACTCATTTGATTTATCATTAGAACAATACTATATAATCTTTAAAACATTAGAGATTACATAATCGCCATGTCGAACGAAGATAAATGATGTAGAACGATTCGCAGATTGATGATTATGCTCGAGGTACATAATGAGATGTTGAGACATGTGATGTTGAAACTTGGGTTGTTGGTGGTACTGGTGTTGCAGGTGATGTTGCTGAAGCTGGTACGTTTTGCACCATACTTTCCAGGGCCACAACTCGAGCGCGAAGCTCGTTAACTTCTTCTATTACACCGGGGTGATTGTCGGTTCGAACGAGCGAATAAATAAAATCTAGAATTTGATGTAGTATATAATCGTGACTACATACTTTGGAAACGAGATAGAAAATGGTGTTTCAGACAGGTTCGCCGGTAAGTGCTTCAGGTTCTTCGTCAAGAGGGCAATGTGGTGGATAGAAAGGATCGCCTTCCTCTTATCTCCAATGATTAAGAAGGCTATGAACCCATCAGATGAATTGGGGATGGATGATTGGTTGATTCATTCTGGTGACACTGCTTTCGGAGCTTAGGTGAAACTCCATATCAAAATAGCTGTCGGAATCCAAGGAATTCAAACTGGTTGAGGGATTCATCTCGTACGATCAGATGAAGGATTTTCGATAAGAAATAGATTATAGGATGTAGATTAGTACCCTGCAATACATAATTTACATATGCATATATAATACTAAAATCTCATAAGTTACGGAGGAATCTACGGAAGTTGTCAGGCAAAGTCTACAGTAACAGATATGCTAAGATATGAATTAGTAGATACGCTAAGATACGAATTTTGTCTATACACTATTCATGCAATCATTGTAGTAAGATGTGTCTAGACTAAGAATGATAAGCAGGTAATTTCCTAAGGATGATAAACAGATGATTCCCGACAAACATGATAAGCAAAACTTTTGACATGCAGACACGGTCAAAGTCCAGACTTACTAATGCATCCTAACGACTATTAGGTAGACACACTAATGCAAGACCTGGTTTACTTAGACCACCGCTCTGATACCAACTGTCATACCCCGTCCTAATCCATCCGGACGAAGTCCATATCGATTATAAATGATTCACAACAGTTGGTTACATCGCGAGGTACTTGACCTCTATATGATACATCTTACAAACATTGCATTCGATTTTAAAAGACAATCTTTCTTTACAACAAAAGTTGACGACATGCATACCATTTCATAATATATCCAACTATAATTGACTTAATAATAATCTTGATGAACTCGACGACTCGAATGCAACGTCTTTTGAAATATGCCATGAATGACTCCAAGTAATGTCCTTAAAATGAGCAAATGCACAGCGGAAGATTTATTGCATACCTGAGAATAAACATGCTTTCAAGTGTCAACCAAAAGGTTGGTGAGTTCATTAGTTTAACATAAATAATCATTTCTATCTTTTTAATAGACCACAAGATTTCATATTTCCATTTCTCATAAACATACATCCCACGCATATAGACAAAAATACCATTCATATGGATTGAACACCTGGTAACCGACATTCACAATATGCATATAAGAATATCCCCATCATTCCGGGATCCTCCTTCGGATATGATATAAATTTCGAAGTACTAAAGCATCCGGTACTTTGGATGGGGCTTGTTGGGCCCGATAGATCTATCTTTATGATTCGCGTCAATTAGAGTTTCTGTTCCCTAATTCTTAGATTACCAGAGTAAAAAGGGGCATATTTGATTCGATAATCCAACCATATAATGTAGTTTCAATTACTTGTGTCTATTTCGTAAAACATTTATAAAAGCAGTGCATGTATTCTCAGCCCAAAAATATAAAGGGTAAAAAGGCAAATGAAACTCACCTAATGTATTTCGTAGTAAAAATACATATGACGACAATGAACATGTGTAGGGTTGGCCTCGGATTCACGAACCTATATCATTTATATATATATTATTACACATAATCGTAGTCCAATAAGTTTATATATATTATTATTAATCATACTTGTTATATTATATTACGTATTATATAGATACATTTATTATATTTACAATATATATTTATATCATTGATGTTCATTATAACATATTGATAATTCTAATTTATATTAAGGTTTATGTATAAATAACAAAACATATATATTTATACATTAATTGATATATTCTATATATAGCTTAGTTAATATCATTTTAAAAAAAATATATAGTGATATGTAATATTAATATTATTGTAATGTATTTTTGTAAAAATATTTATTCATATTAATACTAACATGATAAGAATGATAATACTAATGATAGTAATGATATTAACAATAATAGTGTTAATTTTTAATAATGATTAAGATAATAACATTACTAATTTTCGATAAAAATAACAGTTTTAATTAAAATAATAACTTTGATAATTTTTAAATATAATGATACTTTACTTCAATAATATAAGGATAATAATAATAACAGTGTTAGTAATAATAATAATAATGATAAATTAGTAATAATGATTAAGATAATAACCTTACTAATTTTCGATAAAAATAACAGTTTTAATTAAAATAATAACTTTGATAATTTTTAAATATAATGATACTTTACTTCAATAATATAAGGATAATAATAATAACAGTGTTAGTAATAATAATAATAATGATAAATTAGTAATAATACCCGTTTTTAATGATAATTAGTTTTATCATGAGGTTCGTATTAACTTTTGTAATTTCATAATTACGGTTCTTATAACTTACTTTCATAACCATTTTCATAATTTTTACCCTATCAACTTTTATTAAAATTTTAATAATATGAATGTTATTAGTACGTTCCAAATCATGTTAATAATAATATGAATAACAATAATAGTAATACTAATAGTAGTAGTAGTAGTAATAATAATAATAATAATAATAATAATAATAATAATAATAATAATAATAATAATAATAATGGAATTGAGAATAAAAGTGTATACCCCTTCTTAAAAAAATGCTCTAGACGGGACTCGAACCCACGACCTCTCGCTCCCGACAAACACCCTATACCATTGCTCCGTTTTAGTTTTTCTGACTTGTAATACTCCCAATTAATTATAACCCGTAATCTTCCTGTCCTTCTCCTTCTTCTTCTTCCCTCAAACCACACGACCCAATTCTTTTTCATTTTAATAACTCGTACGAAACAGATTTTAGGATTTAATATCCGATACAACAACAATTATACAATTAACTGGATTAAAAAAATAAAAAAAAATCATAGAAACAAGGCTGCTGTCGCAGCTTCTAAACAAGGAAAAAAAATGTTTTCGCTATCGAGCACGTTTTAGACAAATATTTCTACACGAACTAAGTTCTAAATTGTTTATATAAACCTTCTGAATCGTCAATTTTACAAGAAATATCAAAACGAGTTCAAATTTCGCGAAGAACACTACCTTTGACTTTTTTTAAAGAAAAACTTTGACTTGCAAATTTGTACTCGATAATTGGAATTGAGATTTGAAACTTTGCATATAGTTTGAGTATGAGATTCCTAACAACACTACATTATTACATTTTGCAAATGAATTCAAATTCTAGTTTTTGTATTTTTTAACCAAGAACACTATGAACTCAAATCTTGATTGTGGTTTTAAGATTGTTTTAGATAATAATTCCTACATGAAATAGTTTACAAATCCTTCCTAGAACATTTCTGGGTCGTCAATTTCATTTAAAACATCAAAGAAATTACGAATTTTGCTATGAACATAATATTTGACTTTTTTAGAAATTACCTTTGACTTCGAATTTTGAAATGAATAAGAGGAATTGAAAGCCAAGATTTTGCAGATAGTTTTAGTGGAAGGTTCCTAACAATCTTGCAATATTAGATTTTGATATTGATTTGAATTTGGCTTATGAAGGAAAAGAAATCACGTACAGAGGTTTGAGCTCAGTTTCTTTTTTCTTTTTTTTTTGTATAGAAGAAAAACAGGTATAGTTGATAATATGGTGTACCTGATTGATGGAGGTAGTAATTAATAATTGATTGATATTGTTTTGTAGTATGGAAATGGGTTGACACTGGATCACGAGCGAACAGAAGGCAAAAAGAAGAAACAGAGAAAAATTTAAAATAAATAAACTGATAATGATACTAACTTATTTATTTTGTTTGTTATCTTACATTTTTAATTCTAATTGCATAATGTATACTTATTAATTTAAATTATTATATATACTATTATGTAGATATATTCACATAATTACTTACACATATTCATTTACAATTTAATTGTTCGTGAATCTTCGGAAACGGTCGAAGGGTAATTGCATATATGAAAATAGTTCAAACATTATGAGACTCAGTTTAATAGGCTTTGCTTATCGTGTCGAAATCATATAAGATTAAGTTTAAATTTGGTCGGAAATTCTCGGGTCATCACAGACGCGAATCCTAAAGATAGATCTATTGGGCCCAACAAACCCCATCCGTTGTAGCGGATGCTTTAGTACTTCGATGTTGTTTTATCATGTCCGATGGATGTCCCGGAATGATAGGGGATATTATTATATACATCTTGTTATTGTCGATTACCAGGTGTTCAAACCATATGAATGATTTTTATCTCTATGAATGGGATGTATATTGAAATATGAAATCTTGTGGTCTATTATTACGATTTGATAAATATATAGGTTAAACCTATAACTCACCAACATTTTTGTTGACGTTTAAAGCATGTTTATTCTCAGGTGATTATTAAGAGCTTCCGTTGTTGCATGCTAAAATAAGGACAAGATTTGGTGTCAGCATGCTTGTATAATATTGTTTAAAACTGCATTCGAGATTTACTTTGTTGTAACATATTAATATTGCAAACCAATATCTATTGGTAGTGTGTAAGTGTGATATTTTTTAGATTATCATTTCTGGATAATCTAGGTGATGTCCTTTTAACCTTGTCGATAAAATAAAGGTTATGGTTTGTTTTTAAAAACGAATGCAGTCTTTGAAAAACGTCTCATATAGAGGTCAAAACCTCGCAACGAAATCAATTAATATGGAACGTTTATAATCAATATGAACGGGACATTTCACTGCATACTGCAAACTGTACACTAGGTTAGTGTATACTAAGATAGGGTAAAGGAAGTCGCGAAGTTCTAAACTATTCGCAAGAGTTAAGCTTCATAATTCGAGTGCTCAGGAATGCATACACTTTTGACAACTATTTTTGGATTAAATATCGTGGTCTATGAAACTACTTATACTTTCGATTACAAACATGTGAATTCACCAATTTTATGTTGACTCTTTTTGCATGTTTTATCTCAGGTACTTAGATGATTTGCTTCCGCTGTTTGCTTAAAGGTCACATGCATTATCACTATTGGAGTCCGCTTTCATTCATACATTTGTTTATTCGCATTTAAACTTTTAAACTTAATGTTGCTAAGTATTACCAAATGACCTATGGTTTGTAACTGTTTAACAGGATTTATATTTATGAGTCAAACTTTTTAAATAATAAATGCGAATACTTTTTAAAACATCTCATTTAGAGGGCGTACCGTTACTGTGGGACCCGATGGTTAACACACCATTAATGGATTATGACGGGGTGTTATAGTGTACCTGGCCACTTGTATTGGATATTAAATTGTGTACAAACCTCCATCTTAATCACTAAATTATCTGAATAAGCTCCGTTTCATATTCGACCGCTCTAGGAACGACCCTATGTCATATTTTCCCTTGCTAATCCATAGGAAGGAAGAATATATTTAGGCATAGCACATACAAATTAAATAGCTAACACCCTCTTGAGACTCGTTTTGTCGTCCTCGTTACACAACAAACGTAACTGACTTCTTGAGCGATATCAGACACTAGGAAGCAGCAACACCGAACTCAAATAGGTGAGAATCTCTAATACCCTCAATTAACTTCTCTACTTTCTATGTTATCTTTTATAATGAACAACGATTCTATTTGGTATATCTAATTCTATTAAGTTCTCTACTTTCTATTCTACATCCAGGGTTTAGAATTATACCCAAATCGAGAAATCGAAGGTAGGGATGTGTAGAGGAGAGCGTGTAGATCACGGATTCATGTTTAGTCTAATGATCAGGCAATTAATCGAGAGTGAATGATGATGATGAAGGTCACGATGAGGATGATGATGGTGTTAGTCATGTTATGTCATGATTAAGTGGATTTATAACATGATTAGGTCTTTTAGGTGGGCTTGCAAGCATGGTCCAAGGTGGTGTGGGCGTGTCATGGCCGAAAATTACAAAGGAGAGGGATTTCTTGGGCTTACTAAAGCGGCTAGGTAATTACGTATGGATTAAGCCTTAATATATAGAAATTAAACGTCCAGAAAATGCTAAACCTTTAACGGTCACGTTCGGTTTATAAACAAGTTTAAGCAAGAATCAAACATCACCTAGGGTTTAAAACAAAAACCTACTAAAACATTATTAAATCAAGAAACTACATATCATAAGCTTAGCTGATAGAATCACGAAATCCCAAGGATGATGTACCAAGAATCTCAGCTTGTTTAATCTCAAATTTTTACAAGATCAAAGCTAGGGTTTATGAGGAATAAAGTTGCATTTGTGTATACACGAGTGTGTGTGTAAGTTGATGGAAACATTATAGAAACAACACATAAATGGGTTATAAACTCACACCCTTCATCACACGGGTATTTAATACTTTTCAGATCACTAGCGCACCTCATTAGGCGGCCTTAACGAGGTCCAGTTCCAATAAAAAAATATTTGTCACAAAACGAATCTAACTAATCACACAAATAATTATAAGCATATAATTATTTAGTCACTAATCGTTAACAACTAAGAGCACAAACGTCATTATCACTAGACCCATTTCGAGAGTGTTATAATCGAGAACCATTGATCATGCAAAAAACCAACGTTCGGGCGGTCGTAAAGCTCCGAGAGAACACCCCCCGAAAACCTCAATTTTTCGAAACCAAACAAAGTCGGAAACGTCGGCAACAATGTCAATCCCACCCGGATCGAAAAATGACGATGGGGAAAATGGGGCAAACGAGACCAAAACAGAGGCAGACAACCAAGGCAGCCACCAAACCGGCCGTACAACCCGATCCTACAAATTTCGACCAGTGTTCAAGCAGAAAATTGGGGCGACAACAATACAAAAGCCGAAGACATAAAATGTGAACCAATCAGCAAACAAGCAAGCAACAACTAACGATATTACTTTAGAAAATTAAAAAGAGCTGGCATAAAAATCAGCAAATATACGCTGGAGACGAAAACTCGGACGCTCAAAACCTGCAGGTCAAAAAGATATCAGATCGACCAAATAAAATACCGACCTAAGCGCACACCAAACACAGATCTCCTTACAGAGATCGTCGCCTGTGACCGACAATAACTTGAAGCCGGAAAAGTTGCCGGAAAAGTTGCCGGCAACCAAAAGCCACATATGACCGGAAAACGAAAGAGAAAAAACATCAAGAAAACTTACCTAGAAACAATTACCAAAATGAATTGACTCAAATGTGAAGTTGTAAAACATGAAGGGCTAAACTTAAACAGAAAGATCCTAGATACCCACTAGAATTAAAAACAAAAACCCTGACACACATAAGTCCCTTCAATATATCTATATATAGGTACAGCATATATATATATACAAATATACATATACATAAATAAATAAAAATAAGTCACGCACCACCACACTCTTTTTCTTTCTTAAAAACCCTGTGCAATAAACGAAACCATTGCTTTCTGTTGTTTGCCTGACTAGCAAAATGCGATGTTAGGGTTGTAAATTTTGCATTCCTTTTTCGATGAAATCATTAGTTTCTTCTTATACAGTACTTGTTACCATTATTACTAATACTAATAATCATCATCATCTTGCTAGGTTTTCCGTAACGGTCGGAATTATTGATGGCGTCATCTTCCGGGTCAAGCAAATTTTGCTTTAATTCCACTTGTAAACAGCTTTTGGATGTTCCTAAACAAGGATGGCTTTGCCGGACCGGAAACTACGCTGACCTCTGCGATCGATGCTCGTAAATTTTTTATTTATTTTTAATTACTTATATAAAATATAAATATAATAATATTAAATATAAAACATATAATCTATTTATTTATTTAATAAATGCTTAATAATATTGCACCATTTATTGGTGTATTGTTTTAAAATAGTAGTGTGACTTTGTTTCTGTTAGGATTATTATTACGAGTATGTTGTTGTTGCTGTTGCTTGTATAGTAAGTTATGCTATTTAATTTTGATTTTCCAGTGATTCCTTGTAAAATTTGGGTTTTCTTATTTCTTAATAATGTTAATAATTTTGAGTAGAGGGAAATGTGTTGTTGTTAGGTTAGGTTCTGGGTGATTCTTTCGAAAATAATGAATGTGATTATAGTTCTGTTGTTGAGGGAACTCTTAATTTTTTATAAATTGGAAATTTTGAATGATGTTTCTTGTTTATAAAGTTATGTGTACAGGTCAGTTATTTTTAGACACTTTGGAGCAGTATGATGATTAGCTTAAGTAATGATGATTTGAAGCTATTGTAGGAAGTTGTTAAATGCTTTTTGATTGATATATGAATGATGTTTTCTATTAATGTAGTTTCCTAAAAGGTATGCTAGAAAGAAAAAAAAAAAAAGAAAACATATGGATATTTAGATTAAATAATCGGTTATGATACCACATTATTTACATTATACTATCTGAGATTTGTATATGTATGATGACCTTGTAAACTCTTGCTTTTCGGAGCTTTTGCTTTTTGTTTCTGTTCCCTGTTTATTGTATTCTTCTTATAGATAGATAAAGTGGTAACGAATCTTGTTAAATTTGAGTGTAGTTCTTCATACAAAGATGGAAAATTCTGTGAGACATATCACTCGAATGCTTCTGGCTGGAGATGTTGTGAATCTTGTGGAAAGGTTTGAATTGTGATTAAAGCTTATATATATTGAATCAACATGTTTTTTTTTTTTTTTTTTTTGGTTTTTGGTTTTATCATGGTTAAGTTTGTATATGATAAGCTGGGTCATTATGTGTTGTGTAGAAAATTCATTGTGGATGCATAGTATCATTTCATATGTTCATTTTGTTGGATGCTGGAGGAATCGAGTGTCTCAACTGTGCAAAAACAGAATACATTTTGGTATGTACATTCATTTACAAATTAGCCCTACATTTTGAATCTGATCATTCAATAGTTAAATACACATCATTTGAAAATTACGACTTACTCAAGTTTATTTATTCTTTTTGACTCATTCTATTGGTTCGTTTATTTCTCTTTGTCTTTTTTGATTTGGTGTTTTAGACACCAAATCCTACATGGCCATCCACTTTGAACTTGCACAATGGACCTGCTGATAGAATTAGAGATATATCTTCCAAAAATTGGAGATCAATTGCTGGATCAGGTCCTGTACCATGGCGGCAAGCACCCAGTCTGTTCAATGTTTCTAAAAGTCAACCTGAATTGCAGCCAATTTCATTATCTTTGGGTAATAAAAGTCCAACAGACAATCTTTCTCGGAGATTATTGAATGACAACTGGCGGGTCGGTACATCAAATATGATTGGAGGCTATAGAGCCAGTGTCAGTGGTAAGATGGTATTTTGTTTAACAGAATGTGAAACATATATATATATATATATATATATATATATATATATATATATATATATATATATATATATATATATATATATATATATATATATATATATATATATATATACTTTGTCAACAGAATAAGTTTTGTTAACCCACAGTTTGTTTCAGGAGTCCCATATGATGGGCAACACAATTTGCTCAAAGACGTTTCTTGCCAATCTTTCTTCCATAACAATTACAACACCCCTCTTTCAAGTTTGCCTGCTACATGTGTATCGAACGATCTAAAGTTATCTGGAGTTCATGTTCAACAGCCATGTCCTCCACCATTATCAGTAGGTAGACAGTGCTTAGATAATAATGGGGCTGGCCCATCTCTTGAAATTCAGGCTCACAATGCAAAATCTCGTGTGGAAACACTGGCGCGAACTCAGCCACTTCCGCTTTACTCGCCTAGAATAACTGATCAAGATTTACAACAAATTTATGGATGGTATCCTACTTTCAATCTTTTTGTCACTTTTATTATTATAGATGTACAAAGTACAAATACCTGGCAGATAGTAGCATAAAATGATGTTATTGTACGAAGCGTAGTAACAGCAATCGGGATCTTGCAATTTTCACAACCTAATGCAGTTAGATATATTAGTTAGTAGTTTAGTAGTTTAGCATGTTGTAGCTGATCACAAGACTTAGCTCCTGCCTTAACATTGTGATATAGTTCAAATACCAAGATTACTCCTTTGTTTGAGAAAGTGTTGAGTGCTAGTGATGCTGGGAAGATAGGGAGATTGGTACTACCAAAGAAATGTGCAGAGGTTAGTCATTATCGTTTGTACCCTAACTAACTTCTTTATGTCATTGTGGCTAAGTGAATGTATATACTACTATACAAATAGCATATTTTGTGATATGATATTTTGGTTTTTGGTGACAATGTGAATGAACTTTTCAAAACTGGGTATATAGTCACAAATATATTTGTTTTAGATTTTTAACTTATTTGTCGTTAGTATGATACGGTATACTGTTTTTCTACAGGCTTATCTCCCTCCTTTATCTCAGCCTGAAGGTTATCCCCTTGTAATCCAAGATTTGAAGGGAAAAGATTGGGTTTTACAATATAGATATTGGCCTAACAATAATAGTAAAATGTATGTTTTAGAAGGAGTCAATCCTTGTATACAGTCAATGCAGTTGCAAGCTGGTGATACAGGTAAATGACCCACATGCCACGTGTCTTTTTTTAATTGTATATATGTCAAGCCTATCTGTTTATTGCAATTACACATTTATTCTTTTGGTTCAGTAACATTTAGTAGATTGGAGCCTGAAGGAAAGCTTGTCATAGGATCCAAAAAAACCTCAATTGCATCTGCATCTGACAAGGTAACTCACTATTAACTTATGTATTGAGGTGATATTTTGACCCATTTATGAATGAGTTAGTTTGGATTACTTTTTATATCCAACGGGTCGAATGGGTATGAACAATGCTTCAAACCTCTTAAATAAACCAATTCATTCAAAAGTTAAAATCATTGACACACATATATTAATTCTTAAAAGAATATTTTTTAATTATATTTACCATCAATAAAGGCCAAACTAACAATTTGACAAGTACCAATAAAGGCCTGTTTTGACACGTTAACCAAGCTGTTCAACTAAGCCATTCTACAACCTCCCGTTGAATTATAATGTCCTTACGAAACTAATTAGACAAATTTGATCCTTAGTCCTTAATTAGGCTCCTTAATTGCAGGGCAATGAAACAACAAACACAAATGTTTCTGCTCAAGAAGAACCTTTGAACAATAGCATTGCATCTAAATCTAAATCAGCAGTTGATACAATTTCAAATCCTGCTAAAAGGAAGAAGGGTGGGAACATGTGTTTAAACAATAAACAGCTCAACAATAATAAGGAAGAAATATATCAGTTAAATGTCACATTGGAACAAGTTCAAGAATTGTTACGACCGCGTCTTACTAATGTTCCGTCCATTGTGTTAATTGAGGGTGTTGAATTTGAGGTTTATCAGGTAATAGACACTGCATTTATTCTTCATGTTGATTATAATTAAGTAGGCTGTTATGATTATGTCTTGCCGTTGACTATCAGCGTTATGTCATATGCATGAATTTGCTGCTGGTTATTTTCTTTGCTTCAGATTTTATAAGCATGATTAGGAGGCTAAGTTTTCATAACATTGTTTAATGTAACAGGATGCACCAACTATTGGGAGTCCTACAATTACTACTTCAACGAATGATGTTGGGTAAGTTGGCTACTAAATTTGCAAAGGAGGCAATTTTTACCCATTTACTTGAAACTGTTTAATTTGTATCAGAAATTCCTGACACAGCCTGAAACCCCCGACTTAAGAAAATCAGGCTTGGGTCGACTTTTTTGACCCATGGACTCAGAACCTGACAACCTGTAAATTTTAGTTTTTAATTTTTTAGAATCGCAATTTCTAGCCATTTTCTTGGAACTGCTTAATTTGTATTAGAAATTTCTGACACAGCCGAAACCCACTCAATATAATCATATTTGGGTTGGGATTTTTGACTTGTGCACTCTGAACTGGACAACCTGTTGTTCTTTTGAGTCGGGTTAGGGTCACCCAATGAGTTTTTGGATCGATTTGACAACTCGATAAATTTTAATGGTTCTTAAAGTTTTAAATGTTATATTTTAATTTAATAATAATTCAAATTGTTTAGTGATGTTTTAATATTAAATTTAGATTTGGTTGAGACATATATATGATCTTTTGGGATTTTATAAACATCTTTATTCTTTATACTAGTTAATATGATCTTTGGGATTTTCTAAACATCTTTATTCTTTATATGCTTATAAATATAGAATCACAAATTTTAGGGATTGTCCCATGCAACCCATTTGACCCAAAGTTGACCGGTTAACTAAAATTGACCCGAAAACCTGTTAACCTGATAAAAGAAAGAAACAGGCCATCAGGGTTGGGTACATGTTAGGATGTTTTGGGTTGGGTTGAAATACTCAACTGGATTAGAAAATCAGGTCAGGCTTGGGTTGACTCAGTTCTGACCCGTCTAACCCGAGCGAGCCTACCCAACTCAACACAATTTGCTACCCCGTCTAACCCGAGCGACTTAGGTCAGGCTTGGGTTAAATGGGTTGAAAGTCACATGAAGTGTTAATTCATTTTCTGGCAACCAGTATTTATTCAAATTAAGATTTACATTTAATAGGATTTTAATTTAATTTTAACCGTCTTTGGCTACCAGATCTTGTTGCAGTATGGAGATAGAGCCAACACAAGAACATCTACCGCATAGGCTCCCTATGATTAATCACGGTACAGATTACTTGTGAACAAATTTTTATAGCATTTTGTAGCCATCTTAATGCAGTCCTTGTATGATTGATTGTATTATTATTATTATTATTATTATGAATATTTGTCATTGGGATTCGTCAGTATATTTGCCTTTGTCTAACAGCAGCAGCATCTTCCAAGCAAAATTCATCAGAAAATCCAGAATCAACCAAGACTAATGAAAACATTGCTCCCCTTATGAAGTTGGCGGCATCTCATCATAAACCTGGCTGCTCGTGTATCGTCTGCATTCAGCCACAGAGCAGTACAATGCACCATCCAGCCTGTACATGCAACGTCTGCCTAATGATGAAACACCATGATCAGAAACATTCAACAAATGAAGTCGGAAATTTGTTGCAGAGTCCATCTCCATATCTGTATGCTGACATCATCCGGTATACCCAGATGGAAATTAGTAATCAGAAAAGTGAAAATTTTGGAAATGATCTGAATAAAGAAAAACCCCCACCCGTTTCATCTTTCAAGATAGACTTGAATATACAACCCGAGAGGGAAGAAGAATGTTTTCCTGTTTCAGATTCTATGGGGATCATGAGGTTAGTTGAAGAATCCACACAGAGATACATCAGACAGCAACAGAAACTAATCAATGGCAGCACCATCAAAGATGCCAATCATTGAAATCATAATAATAATTTATAAAAAAAAGGTACCTACCTTTTATATTTAGCTGCTGCTTATATTAGTAACCGTTATATCATTCATGCGGGGAAATAGATCCTCTGCTCTCTCACATATTAATGCATATATTTGTGTTGTTCACAACTAGAATGAACTGGTTGATGGCGATGCTTCCATGGTGGTTGCGTTGGCGGTGGTCCTGGTTGAAGTCGTTTTTGTTATGGTAGAATACGAGGTCACCTTACATATCATCACTAGGGGGAAATGATTATTAGAAGCTGACTCAACGAGATCCTAAAAGTTGACTTAACGAAGAAGCTTGACTTGTGACCATGCTCTAAAGTCATCCAAGTACTCTCGTACATAATTTTTCGTTGTAATTATTTATAATTTTTTCGGTTTTAGTGGGGCTTTAGATTAACCTAGATTCCAGAAGTGCCAGTGCATCATGTAGCGTATACTGCATAATTCAGATGAGATTCTGATAACCCAATGTTTCTGCAACAAAACCCACTAGTTTAAATTTTCATCTTGTTGCAATAGATGGTTGAATTAACCAAGTTCATCTTGTTGCCTGCTCGTGGCTTAAAATCCCTAATTTCACCCAATTCGAATCATGTTCATTTACTGTATTTTAGGAAAGTAAGGTATCATGTTTAATTTTACTACCTAGGTCCAGCTTCATTGGACGATAACAATAACTTCTTTAATTTATCCTGTTTAGGTATCATGTTTAACAATAACTTCTTTATTACAATAACTGGTACGACGGCTATCTGTAAATCATGGTATTTGTTCAAGGAAAATCGATTAAAATTTCCCATTAACTCATCATCCTTGTACATTTATGGGTGGTATTCTCCACACTTGCGGTGGACTGCACTAATAAAAAATAGATTTTTTTTTTTTTTTTTTTTTTTTTTTTTTTTTATATATATCCTCATCAACTTTAAAAATAACATATTTACCCACATAGACAATATAATATCAAATTTAACCAATACAAATATTAAAACTCACATATTTACTCATTTATTTAAAAAATTCAATAAAATCAAATCCACACAATGAATTTCCTATTTTATCCCTAATATTTAAATCACAACAAAATAATTATTTTAATTACTCTATCATCTCTCCCTCGTTCTGACGATCAAGAACGTCATCGGAAATATCGCCGTCACTCACCGAGAAAGAGGTCAATCAATTATTAAACCTTCGATGATTACAAATTAATAATCCTCCGATAATTACGAATCGCGATATTCACGCCAACAAACGAGTATACTAACATAACACACTTTGAATGTTCTTTAACGAGCATATTACAACAAATTCTATGTTCCTTAACGAGAATATTAAAATCTAGATCTATATTCATTAACTAACCGGGCACATTTTCCGGCGAAGGTACTCATTCTCTAACTAGATTTGAATGAAAACCAACCGTTATAGGAAATGTGTTCTTTCTTTGAGAGCTTTTCGGGATCGTCGGAGCACATGGATAGCGGTGGCACATCGAAGATTGTGCTAATTATAAGAACAACCATTAATGATTTCTTAACTTATTTTTTTTAATAACAACAAATGAAATGAAATATAGTGTTTTGTAAGGGTGCTACTCATCATACAGTACTCATTTATGTTTCTTTGATTGTGCGTGGAACTCATGTAACCACTTTATATAATTGAGTAAAATTAATACAATTCAATTTGTTTTAAAATTGGAATGAAATTTTGTAGTTGAGGCATTGAATTGGTATTGAAAATTGTTGGGCATTGAAAATTCTGGACAAAATGGGAACTAAATAATGTAGAATGAATTTTATTCAATTATTTTGACAAAATGAGTAAATATGAGAGTTATAGTATTTATAATATTGGTTATATATGATATTATATTATTTAGTTGGGTAAATATGTGATTTTAAAGATTAGTAAGGTTATATATGATAAAAACTCTAAAAAATATGCGATAAATGTACACAATTTGTTTTATAACTTCTTATTATTAAATTTTCGGCAGGATTTAAAATTCATGGAAATTTGATTTTACCATTTCTATGGTGTCTCAATTTGATTTTTAATTTTTATATTATTTTTAATTTTTTTTACTTATTGGTCGGATGTCCACTCCGAAGCAATCTATCTGTTGAATAGAGAGAGGGATGACTTTCTCTACTTTTGAGAGTGTTTTCAATCTGGGTGGAGAAATGACTTGTCTCTATTCTTGGATACGAGAAGAATTGTCTACATCTCACCCACCCCATACATCACTTATGTGGTATTTGGTTTTGTTGTTGTTGTTCTTATTAAAGTTTGTAGCAAGAAGCTACAAGAACATAACAGCTATAATGGCTCAAGAAGTTAATCGTTTCAACTAGATTAACAATGGATTGGATATGGATCGATTGATGTCATATTATATCCACATCCATATTCATTTAGTTTTGTTCTTCTATATCCATATCCATTTAGTTTTTGTTCATTCTGATGCGGAATTGACCACGGGCTTTAAATTTTTGACCGAAAAACTTTAATTAATTTCAATCATGAATCAGTTCTAGTTTGATTCCCAAGTATGCTCTACCTTAAAGGGTTATCTCATGAGCACTTTAGCTAATAATGCTTTTGAATTCCCTACGAAGATGTTTAGAGGAGCAATATTAGAAATCAGTTTCATACTCAGTAAATTTCCTAAGGTTAGCTTACAACAATCGGGTCAGCATACTGGGCTTCGTATTCAATGTGGGCAGCTTTGGCGTCCACTAGAATGATCAATCAAGTATTTTGGGATCCTTTTAATTTGGGTTTGATTAGAATATAATTTACTTAGATTGGATGAATGTTTTAGAGCTTATTTGCATGAATAAAGTTTTTGATGGCTGACAAGCTCAGAATACAAACCAACACGGGTTGTAATAACTTAATGTCAAGACAGCTTTAAATGAAAATCTGGTTATAATAGGTTGAAGACTAAGTTCAATCAGTTGTGCTTGATGTGGTTAAGTTAACTCAGCATTGAAGTGCAAGAAGATTATGCATCTTAAGAATGAGCTATCAAGATAGAAGAATCATCACAATGAAGAGCCAACACAATGTTTAAATCAGCTCAACGAAAGACCATCACCAAATTGAACCAGCTCAAAGGAAGCTCATGATATACTTTGCAAAAGAACCAACAGAAGATGTTAATTCAACTAGCAGAAGAAGCAGCAAAAGTTGTTAGTTCAACCAGCATAAGAACCATCAGAAATTGTTAGTTCAACCAAAAGATGAACCAGTAGAAGATGTTAGTTCAATCAGCGGCAGAACCAGCAGTAGTTGTTAGTTCAACCAGCACGAGGAAGCTTTATATAACGACCCTCATTTTTCCATTCTATATTTTTACAATATTAAATACCCAAACAATATAATTAAAACTTAATGATTAAACTTTAATCAACAATTATTAAGTGTTAAGAGTTATAAAATATATTAATTAACTTTGTGCAATAATTGACAAGTTAATAAAAGATGAAAATAATAAACTGTTAGTCGACACTCACTGCTAATTAAAATTTATGCATTTATGTAACATTATAACTAATAACCTATAAGTAATAAATAAAAAGTGACATTTATATAAATAATAAAACAATTGGGAACTAAATAAAAAAAATAAAAATATATACAAGTCATGAATTAGTAAAAAGAAAATAATACTTATCATGTAGTAAATGTAAAAATAATAATAATAATAATAATAATAATAATAATAATAATAATAATAATAATAATAATAATAATAATAATAATAATAATAATAATAATAATAATGAGATTAAAGAATCTTAAACAATTACATCCTTATGTTGACTAAAAAATAAATAAATATATATATATATATATATATATATATATATATATATATATATATATATATATATATATATATATATATATATATATATATACATATAAACTAGTACCACCTATTGTTGACTAAAAATTATAAAATAAAATAAAATTATTAATTAGAACATCCTTATGTTGACTAACACTCTAATACTTGCACTATATAAACACCCCTAGACTCCTAGTTTCTCATTCATAAATCACACCAAAATCCTCTCTCAAAAACAATCTCTCACTCTCCCTCTCTTGTGGTATTCGGATCTTCAAGCTTGTTCTTCGTGTTCATCAAGATTTTCAAGCGTGTTCTTCATTATTTGGGTTATTTGATCTTCATCACCAAGTTTTCTTCTTGTTTCTTGTTAATCTTCATCATCATTAACAAGGTATGATCCAAAATCTTAAAACTTTTAAATCTTTCTTTCAATTCATGTTTATATTCATAATCATATTCGTGCATGATCTTAACATTCATATTATTTAGATCCTCAAAACCCTAAACCCTAATCATTAAAATACTACTTTAATTAACTAACCCTAATTAATGAAACCCTAATACTACTTATACTATTAATTAACATGTATACACTATTACTATTACTAACACCTATAACCTACTACTTATATTATAACACATAAAAACATTTTGGGATATGTATTAGAGATGTATAGATCTTCAAACTTTCTTGACGAATGGTTTATACGAAACTCTAGGCGGAAGGGTTTGGATTTCTGATTTAAAGGATCCTATAGCTCAAGCCCCTAGACCTGAAATGGCCATTCGAAGGGAAAGGAGTGATTGGAAGCTTATTTAATACGGCAAGTATCCTAAAATGGAAAACACTCTTAAAGTAGAAACTTTCTAGTTATAGAAACTTACTAAGATAAGAAATCTACTAAAAGTGGAAACTTTCTAAAAATAGAAACTTACTAGGAAAGGAAACTTAGTAAAACGAACTATACTTACAACGCTATCATACTTAAACATCTACTTAAACTTGGGCAAAAACACTTACTACTCTTAAATGTCAATAGGTTGACTTTTCTTCTCACTCATCCAACTTTCTATTCCGAGGAATAACTCTCTCTCTCTACTTACTAAGTTGAATTCATAGCCCCACTCTTTATTGCTAGCAAACTTACTTACTTTTATTGGGGTGAGACACATGCTGTTTTTACATTTTACAACTTAGACACAAGTACCAAAATAATAAACTATGCTATACCCGGCTATGTCCGACTAAGTCCCTACAGTGATATTTTTAATTGCTCATTGAATGCATGCTTAATTATTGGGGGTAGGCCTATCGGGTGTAACGTTCCCGATACATTTGACTAAGTCTTTGTATTACTTAACAATGAAATTAAACCGACAAGTATAAACTACCATTTGTCTTTGGGGCAAACTTGAACGTTTAGTCTAAATATCACGCATTGGCATAACTTTTTGATCCTGCGGGAGATCAACTTTACAAACTAAATCTTGTGGTCTAAAAACAACAATAACTACTTTTGTTAAACCTATGATTTCACTCAACCTTTTTGGTTGACACTTTAGCATGTTTATCTCAGGTGCTGATTGATTCAAGCTTACTTACTTACTGCTTATGTGATGCTACTTGGACTTAGGAACAAGAGATATCGCATTTACTATTCTTGCATTTGAAACATTTACTTTATTGAAATTTCAATTCTTGTAACGACATTTCATTTTCCGCTGCGTACTCTCAATAAATTTTGATTTTATCATGTAGTATTGTTCTCGTATATTATAATATGTTGGTTTATTTGATATTAGTGATGTTTCTTCCAAACCCGATCTGGAGGATGTTACAGAGTGGTATCAGAGCAAACCAGGCTATTATAGAGAACCAGGATTGCATCTTTATGTGTGCCTTACTTGCTAGCTAGGGTGCCTTAGCAATCTAGGAAACTATAACCTTTCCTGCCTTAGACTTTAAAGCACTTAGGATTGCCTTATAATCTTAACAACCTTGCCTTGATAATCTTGGCTTAAAATGCTAATCAAAGTCTCTTTCCTAATGATAGGATGTCAAGCGTTAATAAAAACGACAAGACAATTCTTTTCAAACCATCTGAAGTAATGACTCATTTTAAACCTGCTATCGAAGAAGATATTGGATATCCTTCAACTGCAAGACCAGTCCAAAGTCCACCTTATGGCTTTGGTGGTCCTCCCTCACCAAACTATAGTCCGGATACTTTACCTAATTCTCCCGAATACTACCCGACTCCAAGAACGGAAAGTAAAGGGAAACGCCCTGCTGATTTTAAAGAAGATGGCCCGTCAAAGAAAAGATCCCGATCTCCTTCCTACGAAGAAGTTGATGCCAAGAACGAGATCATGAATCTGCAAAAAACTACCGATGGCCTAATTCGTCATATTGCAAGGATCGATGTTCAAATGAAGGAAAAAGACCTAGCGATTAGGAAGCTCATGGAGGAAAATGCTGAGCTAAAGAAGGAGATAAAGTTGGTGAAGTATGAAGGTGATAGAAATGCCCGATGGGGGAAGCAATCTCTTGCCTACCTAAGAGAAGATGTTAACTTTAGATTGAAGATGAAGGATGAAAGGACCCGTCCTAATCCATCCGGACAAAGTCCACATCGATTACAAACGATTCACAATAGTTGGTTACATCGCGAGGTACTTGACCTCTATATGATACATTTTACAAACATTGCACTCGTTTTGAAAAAGACAAACTTCCTTACATCGAAAATTGACTATATGCATACCATTTCATAATATATCTAATTATAATTATCTTAATAATAATCTTGATGAACTCGACGACTCGAATGCAACGTCTTTTGAAATATGTCATGAATGACTCCAAGTAATATCTTTAAGGTGAGCAAATGCACAGCGGAAGATTTCTTTCATACCTGAGAATAAACATGCTTTAAAGTGTCAACCAAAAGGTTGGTGAGTTCATTAGTTTAACATAAATAAACATTTTCATCATTTTAATAGGCCACAAGATTTTCATTTCTCATAAATATACGTCCCATACATATAGACAAAAATAATCATTCATATGGATTGAACACCTGGTAACCGACATTCACAATATGCATATAAGAATATCCCCATCATTCCGGGATCCTCCTTCGGACATGATATAAATTTCGAAGTACTAAAGCGTCCGGTACTTTGGATGGGCTTGTTGGGCCCGATAGATCTATCTTTAGAGTTCGCGTCAATTAGGGTGTCTGTTCCCTAATTCTTAGATTACCAGACTTAATAAAAAGGGGCATATTCGATTTCGATCATTCAACCATATAATGTAGTTTCGATTACTTGTGTCTATTTCGTAAAACATTTATAAAAATTGCACATGTATTCTCAGCCCAAAAATATAAAAGGGTAAAAAGGCAAATGAGACTCACGCACATAAATATTGTAAAACAGTTAATAAAGCATTTGCATGTATTCTCTGCTCAAAAATATATATATTGCAAAAGCATTTAAAAAGGGAGCAAATGAAACTCACCTAATGTATTTTGTAGTAAAAATACATATGACAATATTGAACAATACAGGGTTGGCCTCGGATTCACGAACCTAAGTCATTTGTATATTTATTAACACATATAATCGTAATCGAAAAAATTCATACATTATATCTTTAAATTATATATTATATATATTTATCTATTTAGTATTATATTAAGAGTACTTATTTTATTATATATGAATATTTATATAACATTAGTTAATAAGATTAATACATACTTATATTTATTACAAATGTATTCTTACATGTATAATATTCATTTGTCATAAAAATAATAATGATAATAACAATAATTTTTAAATAAATAGATAGTTTTAATATCATAATGCTTTTAGTAATACTAATAGTAATCTAAATAATAATACTACTAACAATAATAACAATGATAGTAATAATAATAATTTTGTTAAAGTTGATAATTTTAACAATAATGATGAGATAAAATGCTAAAAATAATATTTTTAACAATGATAGTAATTTTAATAATCATATTAATAATAATACTAATAATGGTATTTAGACGATAATTCTAATACTAATAATAATAATAGTTTTAATACTAATAATATTAATAAATGATATTACATAGTATTACAATAATACTAGTACGTAATAATAATATTTTAACAATAATAATAACAATAACAATAATAATAATAATAATAATAATAATAATAATAATAATAATAATAATAATAATAATAATAATAATAATAATAATAATAATACTAATAATAATAAAAGAATCATAATTAAAGACTACCTTAGAAAGCTCCTTTAAAAAGAAAAACGCCCCAAGCGAGGCTCGAACTCGCGACCTCTCGTTCCTCAACCACACCCTTAAAACACTGAGCGGCTTATTATTTTCTGTAATAATGCGTACACTAATTCCTTTTAATCCTTATAGTCTGTCTTATTCTTTAATAACCCAGTTAACATATTCATTTCAATATCATTCCATCACCATTTAAAGTATCACCATCATTGTTTTAGAACCGAGACAAGATCGTACAACATTTATTATCATTATTATTATAATTTGTTATCATCTTATTATTATCTAACGTTATTATTAAATCATCCCCATTTTATTTTGGCGTCACATCATAATGATCATACATCATGATCATCATCATATATAATTGTATATAATTACGATCATGCCCTCACCTTGAGTAGGTGTACGAGTGCTACACTGACCCACGATAGTTAAGGTAGCCCTCAGAAAAACAAACGAGCAATGGGTCATAACTCAACCCAATAGAAAAAAAAAAACGAGTACATGACCCAAATTGGAGCTAAAGTGTGTCAGCCCAAGTGTGTAACCCAAAAGCCGTCTAACACAATTCGATTATTTGTAATTCTTGACGCCATGAACCAGAAAGAATATATAAAAAAAACGTCCTTTGATTGACCCATATTGGTCGGCCATGAGTGAAACATTGTTCCACTTGTTTATTAAATAATGCTGTATACATTACCATCTATATCCAAGGTGATCCAGCTGTAACCATGTTCTTATCGCATTTCATTTTGTTAAAGTGTTCAAGGGTTGTGATTTGTGGGTTGTCTCTCGAACAAAAACAGAAACATAAATATAAATAGAGAATAACGTGACAGAAGATTGGGTCCAGTTAGTCCGCGAAAGAGAAAACAATAGAGGAAGGGAGATAGATGATGAGAGAGAGATGGTTCTTGGTGACGGTTTAATACAGGAACAAACAGAAGTTGCAACAGGGGTTCTTGCAGCAATCATATCGACTAGTAGAAGAAATGGAAAGGAAAAATGGGTGTGGGTGTTCTTGAAGGTTGGTGATGGTGGAAGTGGGTTTTAGTCGTCAACGATTTGAAGGTGGGTATTCATGATGGTGGAAGTGGTTAATGGGTTACACTATGGTGTGGCGTTTTTGTGATTCAAAGAGAAATAGAAAACGAAAATAATAAGAATGTTTCGGTTGTTATGATGATTACAAGGTGGCGGTGTTTAGATTGAAGAGTAGAAACAAGGAAACATGATAGTGATGATGATTATAATCGAAAGGTGGCGTTCGAGTTGCACAACAAAATCGCAGATGGTGATAGTTTATTGACCAAGGTGGTTTGGTCTCGGTTCATTAGCCGAAATAGAAATAGCAGGTAAACCATAAAATTTTAGTTTGGTTGTAGACGAATAACATAAGTAACAAATCGTAGTTGCAGCAATTGCTCGAGTTCTGATTTTCATAAAGGTGGTTGTTTTGGTGGTCTCACGGCGGCGATTTAAATATAAACAGAAACACAATTAGTTGTAGGTGGTGATGGATGTTGTGGTTCAAGAGTAATGACAAAGTGTGTAAGATTAATGTAAATGTGTATGTAAATATATCTTGTGTATGTACTGTGTATATGAGATTGAGATGGATAACAGAAAGTGAGTGTGGAATGAATTGAAAAGAGAAGGTAGTACACAATCATTTAATTTTAATTTTTTTTTATTCGGATATGATCAATCAATTTAGAACAGGTGCAAGGACAGGAAATAATGAAAATAAATAAAAAGCAGATTCCATTCTCTACTAAAAATTGTTTGTATTATGGAAATAATGGTCTTCAGTGAATCGAATAAAAAAAGTTGATGTGAGATCAAACATAATTGGATTCTTTACTTAATTTCATTAATATTAATAATTAATATTATAAATGTTTTAATGATAACAAATATACTAATACTAATAACAATAATAATAGAAGTAATAATAATAATATTATGATGATACTAATAATATTACTAGTTATATTACTATTAATATTTAATATTATAAATGATAATAATAATATTAATAATAACGATATAATATTTTATACATATCAAATTTCATTTTTATATAATAATATTATTAATACTGATATTAATATTAATATTTATTTTAATGTAAGTAATACTAGTATAACAATTATATTTTAACTTATAAGTAATTTTACTATGTTTAGATTTCATATTATTATTAACTATGTAATATTTAACAACTATATAATAACATTTATTGATTATTTATATCTTATATATATATATATATATATTACATTATACATATAAAAATAGTTATACAGGAAAATCATATATATTTATATATATTTAATTACATATTTATTTACAAATAAATTGTTCATGAATCGTCAAGCATGATCAAAGGGAAATTGATTACATGAATATAGATTTCAAAACTTTCGAGACTCAACACTACCGATTTTTCTTATCATGTCGGAAACATATAAAGATTAAGGTTTAAATTAGATCGGAAATTTCCGGGTCATCACAGTACCTACCCGTTAAAGAAATTTCGTCCCGAAATTTGATCGAGGTTGTCATGGCTAACTATAGAAATGTTTTCATGACGAATATGAGTTGATAAATAGAGTTTTATCATCATTAAGTAATGCGAATAAAATAATTCGATTTCTCGAAGCGTATGAATGAAGCTATCATAAAAGAGCGAAATGAGTAAATGTAGAATCGTTTTAACTGATGACGTATTTATGATTTATTTCCGGAATTCATGGGATTCAAAGAAAATCTTTGTAATAAGATTTGGTTTTTTGGTGATTTAAGAGATCAGGATCTTCTTTGAGTAAATGCAATAATCTGTTTCGATTGATCTGTCGGATATTTTACTATAAATCCACTCCCTTCACTTCCTTATTTCCATATCTCACATCTTCTATTCTTTCTCCCTCAATTCATACCTTAAAGTATCCTTCAAAACTCTCCATCCCGTTCTGATTCTTGATATACTTCTAACTTTCATATCTGTCATTCTTCTCTTTCATCTGCCGCCAGAAGAATCTGTCTAATTCTACTATGCTCTTAGGTTTATAGTGTTTTTAGTTCTCCCGAGTCTTTATATTGCTATTCGTATTAATATCCACGGTTTGTAACTTCCGTGTTGTTGTTTGGGTTTTATAGCTTCCTTTACATTTCGATGTCTCTGCTCCTGTCCTTCTGTATTCATTGACATCCACAGTTAATACTCTCTCTAATTTACTGTGAATTATACTCTCATTTATTTCAGATCTTCATTCCTTTTGTTTTCTCTTCCCGACTTTAAATCAAGCGACTAATGGTCCAGAATTCGTAATTATGGAGTTTCGAAAGAACTTAATGTTCTAAACAAGAAAGAACAAAATCGCATGATTTGATTTGTCAAATTACCCGAATTGCTGAGAATAGAACTATCAAGAATATATTCTCTTGATATGTTCAGAAGTTAAGCAGAATGAAAGAGTTATGTAACATGGCACATGATGACGTTATGATCTGTGAATCATCATGTTCTATTAGAAACTCAGCATGACCTACTGTAATATAATCACGTTGATCAAGTGTCATTATATTATACTAACTCATGCATCAATTACCAACACTACTTCAAAAATATTCATAATTTAAACTCGAATTTTAAAGAATTTTAGAAACTAAAGTAGTTTCCTTTATGATGTAATATAGATAGTACGAAGAGATAAATAATTTCGGACGAGAATATTTATGAAAATATCTTCAGAAATATCGAAGATATTTATGATGATATTTTGGAATTTCTAAGTTCGATGGTTGATGAAGAAGATTTTCCGCAAGATTTTAACATGAGTACGGAGCAAGATATTCGTTGAAGGTTTCATCGGATTCAGAATTACCTGGATTCTTTGAATATATGGTATGGTCCTTGTGTTTGTCCTTGGTCTCCTTCGTGGTTAGTTCAATCCGTTTTTCAGTTCCAACTTTTCTGAGCTTTTCCAACATACTACTCTTTATCATCAAACTTTCGATGATTAAGGTCGTTTACGGTTGTCTATGATTTCTGCTGCTTCATTCAGCTTTTTCAACATTCAGATTATTGATTTGTGACGGAGTGCTCTTCAGAATTTCAGAATGAGAGATCATAATTCTAAGAGATAAATGTCATACATATAACTGTTGATGTATAAATGTTGCGGGATTCGAAATACTAATTGCTAATTCTCGGTAATTGGTATGTCAGTACTCGTTACAAGTTGCGGATGAGTATATGATAGGTTTCAATGAATGTAATGATTTTCGGGAAATCAAAGATCAACGGAATTGCTGGTACATCTTCTGATAATGTCGTGGAATATAAAAGGTTCCTCGGTAACAATAAAAGAGTATACATATATATCAAGGTTATAATAAGGTTGTTTTGAACGAAAAGTCGAAGTTGACTTGTTGGAGCTGTGATAAAATTTTCTACTTTGAAAGGGATTACCAAGTTATTTTGGGTAATAGTAATGCTAAAGGAGCTAACACAGATACGGGTTAAACGTTTTACTCAGGTTCCGAGTGTTTTCAGGTGCATAACTATATGCGTCAATCTATTCTTCCGTAGATGAAGTGCGGTTGGTTCATCCTCTTGATTGAGGTGTTTTCAAGAATCATGAAGGGTTTGAACGCAGATCATAATTGTCAAGATACAAATGAAGTTTAGGATGAAATCAAGTGGAAAACTTGAAGAATTGTTTAGTTTCATATGTTATAATCAATATTTTAATTCATTTTAATTGTCCAATGTTGGTAGTCCTTAGTTGATAGTCCACAGTTAGCAATATATAATATTCGAATTAATTAACATGTATCGTGACCCGTGTACATGTCTCAGACTCGATCACAACTCAAAGTATATATATTATTGTAGAATTAACCTCAACCCTGTATAGAGAACTCGATCATTACTGCATATAGAGTGTCTATGGTTATTCCAAATAATATATATATATATATATATATATATATATATATATATATATATATATATATATATATATATATATATATATATATATATATATATATATATATGCGTCAATATGATATGTCAAAACCTTGTATACGTGTCCCGATATTTAAAGTGCGTAAAATAAATACAGAATTTAAATGACGATAAATTAAATGCGTAAAGTAAATAACAGAAATTAAATGACGATAAATAAAATTGCAAGAATGTAAATTGCGATAATTAAGTTGCGATAAATAAAATGTAATCAGTTAGCTAGGAACAATTAGCTAGGAACAGTTGGCGTGGATTCTTAACAAAATTTCTCATAGTTAATTTGTTTGTTTCTAACAAATTTTATTTTGTCAAATGTTTTCTTCATTATGCCACTTGTTGAATTCTGATAAATCAAAATCCAAATATGAAATTGGATGAAAATGGTTATTCTGTGGTGAACGAATTCGTATATCTGTGGATGTAAGTAAGATAGTGAATGACTGTTGAATCAGATTCGAAGATTGTACAGTGTAACTTATTAATGTGAAATCTAAATATTCCTCGGGTATTACCTACCCGTTAAAATATTTTCACCATTAATAGTTTGTACGAAAGAATTTTTAATTACAATCTTTATGAAAATATATACATATATATTTTCTTTAGATGTAATCATTGATTTAATGAGTCAATATGATATTAAACTCATTTAATTTACCGTTAGAACAAGAATATATAATCTCTAAAACATTAGAGATTAAATAATTGTCATGTTGAACGAAGATAAATGATGTAGAACGATGATTATGCACGAGATATAGGATGAGATGTTGATGCATGGATTGTTGATGGTACTGGTGCTGTTACTGGTGGTACTGTTTGAAATGTCCCGTTCTTATTGATTAAAAACGTTCCATATTAATTGATTTCGTTGCGAGGTTTTGACCTCTATATAAGACGTTTTTCAAAGACTGCATTCATTTTAAAACAAACCATAACCTTTATTTCATCAATAAAGGTTTAAAAAGCTTTACGTAGATTATCAAATAATGATAATCTAAAATATCCTGTTTACACACGACCATTACATAATGGTTTACAATACAAATATGTTACAACAAAATAAGTTTCTTGAATGCAGTTTTTACACAATATCATACAAGCATGGACTCCAAATCTCGTCCTTATTTAAGTATGCGACAGCGGAAGCTCTTAATAATCACCTGAGAATAAACATGCTTAAAACGTCAACAAAAATGTTGGTGAGTTATAGGTTTAACCTATATATATCAAATCATAATAATAGACCACAAGATTTCATATTTCAATACACATCCCATACATAGAGATAAAAATCATTCATATGGTGAACACCTGGTAACCGACATTAACAAGATGCATATATAAGAATATCCCCATCATTCCGGGACACCCTTCGGATATGATATAAATTTCGAAGTACTAAAGCATCCGGTACTTTGGATGGGGCTTGTTGGGCCCGATAGATCTATCTTTAGGATTCGCGTCAATTAGGGTGTCTGTTCCCTAATTCTTAGATTACCAGACTTAATAAAAGGGGCATATTCGATTTCGATAATTCAACCATAGAATGTAGTTTCACGTACTTGTGTCTATTTTGTAAATCATTTATAAAACCTGCATGTATTCTCATCCCAAAAATATTAGATTTTAAAAGTGGGACTATAACTCACTTTCACAGATTTTTACTTCGTCGGGAAGTAAGACTTGGCCACTGGTTGATTCACGAACCTATAACAATATATACATATATATCAAAGTATGTTCAAAATATATTTACAACACTTTTAATATATTTTGATGTTTTAAGTTTATTAAGTCAGCTGTCCTCGTTAGTAACCTACAACTAGTTGTCCACAGTTAGATGTACAGAAATAAATTGATAAATATTATCCTGAATCAATCCACGACCCAGTGTATACGTATCTCAGTATTGATCACAACTCAAACTATATATATTTTGGAATCAACCTCAACCCTGTATAGCTAACTCCAACATTCACATATAGAGTGTCTATGGTTGTTCCGAAATATATATAGATGCGTCGACATGATAGGTCGAAACATTGTATACGTGTCTATGGTATCTCAAGATTACATAATATACAATACAAGTTGATTAAGTTATGGTTGGAATAGATTTGTTACCAATTTTCACGTAGCTAAAATGAGAAAAATTATCCAATCTTGTTTTACCCATAACTTCTTCATTTTAAATCCGTTTTGAGTGAATCAAATTGCTATGGTTTCATATTGAACTCTATTTTATGAATATAAACAGAAAAAGTATAGGTTTATAGTCAGAAAAATAAGTTACAAGTCATTTTTGTAAAGGTAGTCATTTCAGTCGAAAGAACGACGTCTAGATGACCATTTTAGAAAACATACTTCCACTTTGAGTTTAACCATAATTTTTGGATATAGTTTCATGTTCATAATAAAAATCATTTTCTCAGAATAACAACTTTTAAATCAAAGTTTATCATAGTTTTTAATTAACTAACCCAAAACAGCCCGCGGTGTTACTACGACGGCGTAAATCCGGTTTTACGGTGTTTTTCGTGTTTTCAGGATTTAAATCATTAAGTTAGCATATCATATAGATATAGAACATGTGTTTAGTTGATTTTAAAAGTCAAGTTAGAAGGATTAACTTTTGTTTGCGAACAAGTTTAGAATTAACTAAACTATGTTCTAGTGATTACAAGTTTAAACCTTCGAATAAGATAGCTTTATATGTATGAATCGAATGATGTTATGAACATCATTACTACCTTAAGTTCCTTGGATGAACCTACTGGAAAAGAGAAAAATGGATCTAGCTTCAATGGATCCTTGGATGGCTCAAAGTTCTTGAAGCAAAATCATGACACGAAAACAAGTTCAAGTAAGATCATCACTTGAAATAAGATTGTTATAGTTATAGAAATTGAACCAAAGTTTGAATATGATTATTACCTTGTATTAGAATGATAACCTACTGTAAGAAACAAAGATTTCTTGAGGTTGGATGATCACCTTACAAGATTGGAAGTGAGCTAGCAAACTTGAAAGTATTCTTGATTTTATGAAACTAGAACTTTTGGAATTTATGAAGAACACTTAGAACTTGAAGATAGAATTTGAGAGAGATCAATTAGATGAAGAAAATTGAAGAATGAAAGTGTTTGTAGGTGTTTTTGGTCGTTGGTGTATGGATTAGATATAAAGGATATGTAATTTTGTTTTCATGTAAATAAGTCATGAATGATTACTCATATTTTTGTAATTTTATGAGATATTTCACGCTAGTTGCCAAATGATGGTTCCCACATGTGTTATGTGACTCACATGGGCTTCTAAGAGCTGATCATTGGAGTGTATATTCCAATAGTACATACATCTAAAAGCTGTGTATTGTACGAGTACGAATACGGGTGCATACGAGTAGAATTGTTGATGAAACTGAACGAGGATGTAATTGTAAGAATTTTTGTTAAGTAGAAGTATTTTGATAAGTGTCTTGAAGTCTTTCAAAATTGTATGAATACATATTAAAACACTACATGTATATACATTTTAACTGAGTCGTTAAGTCATCGTTAGTCGTTACATGTAAATGTTGTTTTGAAACCTTTAGGTTAACGATCTTGTTAAATGTTGTTAACCCAATGTTTATAATATCAAAAGAGATTTTAAATTATTATATTATCATGATATTATGATGTACGAATATCTCTTAATATGATATATATACATTAAATGTCGTTACAACGATAATCGTTACATATATGTCTCGTTTCAAAATCATTAAGTTAGTAGTCTTGTTTTTACATATGTAGTTCATTGTTAATATACTTAATGATATGTTTACATATCATAATATCATGTTAACTATATATATAACCATATATATGTCATCATATAGTTTTTACAAGTTTTAACGTTCGTGAATCACCGGTCAACTTGGGTGGTCAATTGTCTATATGAAACCTATTTCAATTAATCAAGTCTTAACAAGTTTGATTGCTTAACATGTTGGAAACATTTAATCATGTAAATATCAATCTCAATTAATATATATAAACATGGAAAAGTTCGGGTCACTACAGTACCTACCCGTTAAATAAATTTCGTCCCGAAATTTTAAGCTGTTGAAGGTGTTGACGAATCTTCTGGAAATAGATGTGGGTATTTCTTCTTCATCTGATCTTCACACTCCCAGGTGAACTCGGGTCCTCTACGAGCATTCCATCGAACCTTAACAATTGGTATCTTGTTTTGCTTAAGTCGTTTAACCTCACGATCCATTATTTCGACGGGTTCTTCGATGAATTGAAGTTTTTCGTTGATTTGGATTTCATCTAACGGAATAGTGAGATCTTCTTTAGCAAAACATTTCTTCAAATTCGAGACGTGGAAAGTGTTATGTACAGCCGCGAGTTGTTGAGGTAACTCAAGTCGGTAAGCTACTGGTCCGACACGATCAATAATCTTGAATGGTCCAATATACCTTGGATTTAATTTCCCTCGTTTACCAAATCGAACAATGCCTTTCCAAGGTGCAACTTTAAGCATGACCATCTCTCCAATTTCATATTCTATATCTTTTCTTTTAATGTCAGCGTAGCTCTTTTGTCGACTTTGGGCGGTTTTCAACCGTTGTTGAATTTGGATGATCTTCTCGGTAGTTTCTTGTATAATCTCCGGACCCGTAATCTGTCTATCCCCCACTTCACTCCAACAAATCGGAGACCTGCACTTTCTACCATAAAGTGCTTCAAACGGCGCCATCTCAAAGCTTGAATGGTAGCTGTTGTTGTAGGAAAATTCTGCTAATGGTAGATGTCGATCCCAACTGTTTCCAAAATCAATAACACATGATCGTAGCATGTCTTCAAGCGTTTGTATCGTCCTTTCGCTCTGCCCATCAGTTTGTGGATGATAGGCAGTACTCATGTCTAGACGAGTTCCTAATGCTTGCTGTAATGTCTGCCAGAATCTTGAAATAAATCTGCCATCCCTATCAGAGATAATAGAGATTGGTATTCCATGTCTGGAGATGACTTTCTTCAAATACAGTCATGCTAACTTCTCCATCTTGTCATCTTCTCTTATTGGCAAGAAATGTGCTGATTTGGTGAGACGATCAACTATTACCCAAATAGTATCAAAACCACTTGCAGTCCTTGGCAATTTAGTGATGAAATCCATGGTAATGTTTTCCCATTTCCCTTCCGGGATTTCAGGTTGTTGAAGTAGACCTGATGGTTTCTGATGCTCAGCTTTGACCTTAGAACACGTCAAACATTCTCCTATGTATTTAGCAACATCGGCTTTCATACCCGGCCACCAAAAATGTTTCTTGAGATCTTTGTACATCTTCCCTGTTCCAGGATGTATTGAGTATCTGGTTTTATGAGCTTCTCTAAGTACCATTTCTCTCATATCTCCAAATTTTGGTACCCAAATCCTTTCAGCCCTATACCGGGTTCCGTCTTCCCGAATATTAAGATGCTTCTCCGATCCTTTGGGTATTTCATCCTTTAAATTTCCCTCTTTTAAAACTCCTTGTTGCGCCTCCTTTATTTGAGTAGTAAGGTTATTATGAATCATTATATTCATAGATTTTACTCGAATAGGTTCTCTGTCCTTCCTGCTCAAGGCATCGGCTACCACATTTGCCTTCCCCGGGTGGTAACGAATCTCAAAGTCGTAATCATTCAATAATTCAATCCACCTACGCTGCCTCATATTTAGTTGTTTCTGATTAAATATGTGTTGAAGACTTTTGTGGTCGGTATATATAATACTTTTGACCCCATATAAGTAGTGCCTCCAAGTCTTTAATGCAAAAACAACCGCGCCTAATTCCAAATCATGCGTCGTATAATTTTGTTCGTGAATCTTCAATTGTCTAGACGCATAAGCAATCACCTTCGTTCGTTGCATTAATACACAACCGAGACCTTGCTTTGATGCGGCACAATAAATCACAAAATCATCATTCCCTTCAGGAAACGACAATATAGGTGCCGTAGTTATCTTTTTCTTCAATAACTGAAATGCTTTCTCTTGTTCATCATTCCATTCAAATTTCTTCCCTTTATGCGTTAATGCAGTCAAGGGTTTTGCTATTCTGGAAAAGTCTTGGATGAACCTTCTGTAGTAACCAGCTAGTCCTAAAAACTGGCGTATATGTTTCGGAGTTTTCAGGGTTTCCCACTTTTCAACAGTTTCTATCTTTGCCGGATCCACCTTAATACCTTCTTTGTTCACTATGTGACCGAGGAATTGAACTTCTTCCAACCAAAATGCACACTTTGAAAACTTAGCGTACAATTCTTCCTTCCTCAATACTTCTAACACCTTTCTCAAATGTTCACCGTGTTCTTGGTCATTCTTTGAGTAAATAAGTATGTCATCAATGAAAACAATGACAAACTTGTCAAGGTATGGTCCACACACTCGGTTCATAAGGTCCATGAACACAGCTGGTGCATTAGTTAAACCAAACGGCATGACCATAACCTCGTAATGACCGTAACGTGTTCTGAAAGCAGTCTTTGGAATATCATCTTCTTTCACCCGCATTTGATGATACCCGGAACGTAAGTCAATCTTTGAATAAACAGACGAGCCTTGTAGTTGATCAAATAAGTCGTCGATTCTCGGTAGTGGGTAGCGGTTCTTGATGGTAAGTTTGTTCAACTCTCGGTAGTCGATACACAACCTGAATGTACCATCTTTCTTCTTGACAAACAAAACAGGAGCTCCCCACGGTGATGTGCTTGGTCGAATGAAACCACGCTCTAAAAGTTCTTGTAATTGGCTTTGCAGTTCTTTCATCTCGCTGGGTGCGAGTCTGTAAGGTGCACGAGCTATTGGTGCAGCTCCTGGTACAAGATCTATTTGAAATTCAACGGATCGATGTGGGGGTAATCCCGGTAATTCTTTCGGAAATACATCGGGAAATTCTTTTGCAATGGGAACATCATTGATGCTCTTTTCTTCAGTTTGTACTTTCTCGACGTGTGCTAGAACAGCATAGCAACCTTTTCTTATTAGTTTTTGTGCCTTCAAATTACTAATAAGATGTAGCTTCGTGTTGCCCTTTTCTCCGTACACCATTAAGGGTTTTCCTTTTTCTCGTATAATGCGAATTGCATTTTTGTAACAAACGATCTCTGCTTTCACTTCTTTCAACCAGTCCATACCGATTATCACATCAAAACTCCCTAACTCTACTGGTATCAAATCAATCTTAAATGTTTCGCTAACCAGTTTAATTTCTCGATTCCGACATATATTATCTGCTGAAATTAATTTACCATTTGCTAATTCGAGTAAAAATTTACTATCCAAAGGCGTCAATGGACAACTTAATTTAGCACAAAAATCTCTACTCATATAGCTTCTATCCGCACCCGAATCAAATAAAACGTAAGCAAATTTATTGTCAATAAGAAACGTACCCGTAACAAGCTCCGGGTCTTCCTGTACCTCTGCCGCATTAATATTGAAAACTCTTCCGCGGCCTTGTCCATTCGTGTTCTCCTGGTTCGGGCAATTTCTAATAATGTGGCCCGGTTTTCCACATTTATAACAAACTACATTGGCATAACTTGCTTCGACACTACTTGCTCCGCCATTACTCGTTCCGACACCATTTGTTCCTTTCGTTCTATTAACCCCTGGTCCGTAGACCTCACACTTCGCCGCGCTATGAACATTTCTTTTACACTTGTTGCAAAATTTGGTGCAGAACCCCGAGTGATACTTTTCACACCTTTGGCATAGCTGCTTCTGATTGTTGTTGTTGTTGCGGTTATTATTGTTGGTGGGATGATTGTTGTAGTTGTTGTTGTTGTTGTTGTTGTTGTTGTTGGGCCGTTTGTTGTAGTTGCGATTGATGTTGCGATTGTTGGGATAATTGTTGCGATTATTATTGTAATTGCTGTTGTTGTTGTATTGGTGATTCTTATCACCGTTTTCCTCCCACTTTCTTTTGACTTGCTTCACATTGGCCTCTTCAGCAGTCTGTTCTTTAATTCTTTCTTCAATCTGGTTCACTAGTTTGTGAGCCATTCTACATGCCTGTTGTATGGAAGCGGGCTCATGTGAACTTATATCTTCTTGGATTCTTTCCGGTAATCCTTTCACAAATGCGTCGATCTTCTCTTCCTCATCTTCGAATGCTCCCGGACACAATAGGCACAATTCTGTGAATCATCTTTCGTACGTGGTAATATCAAATCCATGGGTTCGTAACCCTCTAAGTTCTGTCTTGAGCTTATTGACCTCGGTTCTGGGACGGTACTTCTCGTTCATCAAGTGCTTGAATCCTGACCACGGTAGTGCGTACGCATCGTCTTGTCCCACTTGTTCTAGATAGGTATTCCACCATGTTAACGCAAAACCTGTGAAGGTATGCGTAGCGTACTTCACTTTGTCCTCTTCAGTACACTTACTTATGGCAAACACCGATTCGACCTTCTCGGTCCACCGTTTCAATCCGATCGGTCCTTCGGTTCCATCAAATTCCAAAGGTTTGCAGGCAGTGAATTCTTTGTAGGTGCATCCTACACGATTTCCTGTACTGCCAGATCCAAGGTTATTGTTGGTATGTAGCGCAGCCTGTACTGCGGCTATGTTTGAAGCTAGAAAAGTACGGAATTCCTCTTCATTCATATTCACGGTGTGTCGAGTAGTCGGTGCCATTTCCTTCAAAATAGTCAAATGGAACAAGTTAATCATACAGAATATTAAGAGTAGTTAATAGTATTTCGTAGCACAATATGAACTCATTTATAAAAGCTTTTTCTTCATATTAGCGTTTTATAAGTTTAAATTCGGGTAGTACCTACCCGTTAAGTTCATACTTAGTAGCTAATATACAATTCAACTACTACAATTCTATATGAAAAACTGATTATAACAATATTTCGCGTTCAAACTTTTACACAATATTTTACAAACTTACAATACCGCTTATTTTACATATAGCATGAAATATAGCACACAATAAATTTGATACAAGATGGTTGTGAAGATAATTCTAGCTAGTACACAAGTCGTTCAGCAAAGGCAATAAAGACACGTAATTCATACGTCCAGAAACAAGTCATGCATTCTGGTTTTACTAGGATTACTTCCCATCCTTGGTCTTGTGGAACATAACCGTTATGGCCGTTGATAAAACAGCGTGTTGTAACGTCGTCAAAGGGACGAGGGTTACGTAATGTCCAACAGTCCCGTAACAATCTAAAAACCTCATTTCTTACCCCAATTACCGACTCCGTCACTTGTGGGAACGTTTTGTTTAATAGTTGTAGCCCGATGTTCTTGTTCTCACTTTGGTGAGAAGCGAACATTACTAATCCGTAAGCATAACATGCTTCTTTATGTTGCATGTTAGCCGCTTTTTCTAAATCATGAAGTCCTATATTCGGATATACTGAGTCAAAATAATTTCTTAACCCGTTGCGTAAAATAGCATTTGGGTTCCCCGCAATATATGCATCAAAGTAAACACATCGTAACTTATGGATTTCCCAATGTGATATCCCCCATCTTTCGAACGAAACCCTTTTATAAACCAAGGCATTCTTGGAACGTTCTTCGAATGTCTTACAAACTGATCTCGCCTTAAATAGTTGTGCCGAAGAATTCTGACCGACTCTAGACAAGATTTCATCAATCATGTCTCCGGGTAGGTCTCTTAAAATATTGGGTTGTCTATCCATTTTGTGTTTTTATACTGTAAAATAGACAAGAGTTAGATTCATAAAAAATAAAAATAAAAATACTTATTAATACAAGCAATTTTTACATATATCATAAAGCATAAGCACACTATATTACATATATTACACCACACGAATACAACTATCTGATTCCGACTCGCTTGTTTCTTCTTCTTCGGTTTTGGATCATTTTGCCAAGTTTCTAGGGATATATGATGTTCCCCTAATACGAGCCGTCGTTGTCCACATTGGTTTAGAAAAACCTGGTGGTTTAGAGGTTCCCGGGTCATTGTTACAACTTAAGGACTTCGGGGGTTGACGATACATATAAAGTTCATCGGGGTTGGAATTAGATTTCTCTATTTTTATGCCCTTTCCCTTATTATTTTCTTTTGCCTTTTTAAATTCAGTTGGGGTAATTTCTATAACATCATCGGAATTCTCGTCGGAATCCGATTCATCGGAGAATTGGTAATCCTCCCAATATTTTGCTTCCTTGGCGGAAACACCATTGACCATAATTAACCTTGGTCGGTTGGTTGAGGATTTTCTTTTACTTAACCGTTTTATTATTTCCCCCACCGGTTCTATTTCTTCATCCGGTTCCGATTCTTCTTCCGGTTCCGACTCGTCTTCCGGTTCCTCTTCGGGAACTTGTGAATCAGTCCACGAATCATTCCAATTTACATTTGACTCTTCATTATTATTAGGTGAGTCAATGGGACTTGTTCTAGAGGTAGACATCTATCACATAATATCAAACGCGTTAAGAGATTAATATATCACATAATATTCACATGTTAAAAATATATAGTTTCCAACAAAATTTGTTAAGCAATCATTTTTCAAGTAAACACGGTCGAAGTCCAGACTCACTAATGCATCCTAACAAACTCGATAAGACACACTAATGCAAAATTCTGGTTCTCTAAGACCAACGCTCGGATACCAACTAAAATGTCCCGTTCTTATTGATTAAAAACGTTCCATATTAATTGATTTCGTTGCGAGGTTTTGACCTCTATATAAGACGTTTTTCAAAGACTGCATTCATTTTAAAACAAACCATAACCTTTATTTCATCAATAAAGGTTTAAAAAGCTTTACGTAGATTATCAAATAATGATAATCTAAAATATCCTGTTTACACACGGCCATTACATAATGGTTTACAATACAAATATGTTACAACAAAATAAGTTTCTTGAATGCAGTTTTTACACAATATCATACAAGCATGGACTCCAAATCTCGTCCTTATTTAAGTATGCGACAGCGGAAGCTCTTAATAATCACCTGAGAATAAACATGCTTAAAACGTCAACAAAAATGTTGGTGAGTTATAGGTTTAACCTATATATATCAAATCATAATAATAGACCACAAGATTTCATATTTCAATACACATCCCATACATAGAGATAAAAATCATTCATATGGTGAACACCTGGTAACCGACATTAACAAGATGCATATATAAGAATATCCCCATCATTCCGGGACACCCTTAGGATATGATATAAATTTCGAAGTACTAAAGCATCCGGTACTTTGGATGGGGCTTGTTGGGCCCGATAGATCTATCTTTAGGATTCGCGTCAATTAGGGTGTCTGTTCCCTAATTCTTAGATTACCAGACTTAATAAAAGGGGCATATTCGATTTCGATAATTCAACCATAGAATGTAGTTTCACGTACTTGTGTCTATTTTGTAAATCATTTATAAAACCTGCATGTATTCTCATCCCAAAAATATTAGATTTTAAAAGTGGGACTATAACTCACTTTCACAGATTTTTACTTCGTCGGGAAGTAAGACTTGGCCACTGGTTGATTCACGAACCTATAACAATATATACATATATATCAAAGTATGTTCAAAATATATTTACAACACTTTTAATATATTTTGATGTTTTAAGTTTATTAAGTCACCTGTCCTCGTTAGTAACCTACAACTAGTTGTCCACAGTTAGATGTACAGAAATAAATCGATAAATATTATCCTGAATCAATCCACGACCCAGTGTATACGTATCTCAGTATTGATCACAACTCAAACTATATATATATTTTGGAATCAACCTCAACCCTGTATAGCTAACTCCAACATTCACATATAGAGTGTCTATGGTTGTTCCGAAATATATATAGATGCGTCGACATGATAGGTCGAAACATTGTATACGTGTCTATGGTATCTCAAGATTACATAATATACAATACAAGTTGATTAAGTTATGGTTGGAATAGATTTGTTACCAATTTTCACGTAGCTAAAATGAGAAAAATTATCCAATCTTGTTTTACCCATAACTTCTTCATTTTAAATCCGTTTTGAGTGAATCAAATTGCTATGGTTTCATATTGAACTCTATTTTATGAATCTAAACAGAAAAAGTATAGGTTTATAGTCGGAAAAATAAGTTACAAGTCATTTTTGTAAAGGTAGTCATTTCAGTCGAAAGAACGACGTCTAGATGACCATTTTAGAAAACATACTTCCACTTTGAGTTTAACCATAATTTTTGGATATAGTTTCATGTTCATAATAAAAATCATTTTCTCAGAATAACAACTTTTAAATCAAAGTTTATCATAGTTTTTAATTAACTAACCCAAAACAGCCCGCGGTGTTACTACGACGGCGTAAATTCGGTTTTACGGTGTTTTTCGTGTTTTCAGGATTTAAATCATTAAGTTAGCATATCATATAGATATAGAACATGTGTTTAGTTGATTTTAAAAGTCAAGTTAGAAGGATTAACTTTTGTTTGCGAACAAGTTTAGAATTAACTAAACTATGTTCTAGTGATTACAAGTTTAAACCTTCGAATAAGATAGCTTTATATGTATGAATCGAATGATGTTATGAACATCATTACTACCTTAAGTTCCTTGGATGAACCTACTGGAAAAGAGAAAAATGGATCTAGCTTCAATGGATCCTTGGATGGCTCAAAGTTCTTGAAGCAAAATCATGACACGAAAACAAGTTCAAGTAAGATCATCACTTGAAATAAGATTGTTATAGTTATAGAAATTGAACCAAAGTTTGAATATGATTATTACCTTGTATTAGAATGACAACCTACTGTAAGAAACAAAGATTTCTTGAGGTTGGATGATCACCTTACAAGATTGAAAGTGAGCTAGCAAACTTGAAAGTATTCTTGATTTTATGAAACTAGAACTTTTGGAATTTATGAAGAACACTTAGAACTTGAAGATAGAACTTGAGAGAGATCAATTAGATGAAGAAAATTGAAGAATGAAAGTGTTTGTAGGTGTTTTTGGTCGTTGGTGTATGGATTAGATATAAAGGATATGTAATTTTGTTTTCATGTAAATAAGTCATGAATGATTACTCATATTTTTGTAATTTTATGAGATATTTCATGCTAGTTGCCAAATTATGGTTCCCGCATGTGTTAGGTGACTCACATGGGCTGCTAAGAGCTGATCATTGGAGTGTATATTCCAATAGTACATACATCTAAAAGCTGTGTATTGTACGAGTACGAATACGGGTGCATACGAGTAGAATTGTTGATGAAACTGAACGAGGATGTAATTGTAAGCATTTTTGTTAAGTAGAAGTATTTTGATAAGTGTCTTGAAGTCTTTCAAAAGTGTGTGAATACATATTAAAACACTACATGTATATACATTTTAACTGAGTCGTTAAGTCATCGTTAGTCGTTACATGTAAATGTTGTTTTGAAACCTTTAGGTTAACGATCTTGTTAAATGTTGTTAACCCAATGTTTATAATATCAAAAGAGATTTTAAATTATTATATTATCATGATATTATGATGTACGAATATCTCTTAATATGATATATATACATTAAATGTCGTTACAACGATAATCGTTACATATATGTCTCGTTTCAAAATCATTAAGTTAGTAGTCTTGTTTTTACATATGTAGTTCATTGTTAATATACTTAATGATATGTTTACATATCATAATATCATGTTAACTATATATATAACCATATATATGTCATCATATAGTTTTTACAAGTTTTAACGTTCGTGAATCACCGGTCAACTTGGGTGGTCAATTGTCTATATGAAACCTATTTCAATTAATCAAGTCTTAACAAGTTTGATTGCTTAACATGTTGGAAACATTTAATCATGTAAATATCAATCTCAATTAATATATATAAACATGGAAAAGTTCGGGTCACTACACTGTTAGTGCCGACGATGTTGCTGAAGCTGGTACATTTTGCACCATATTCTCCAGAGCCACTACTCGGGCTCGAAGCTCGTTGACTTATTACTCCGGAATGGTTGTCGGTAGGAACGAGCGAATGAATAAAGTTTTAGAATTTTTGATATTATATTATCATTGCGTGGTATCCTGTAAATGAGTGTGAAAATGGTGTTTCGGACAGGTTCACTGGTAAGTGCTTCAGGTTCTTCACCAAGAGGTGAATTTGGTTGATGGGAAAGGATCGCCTTCTTCGCGTCTCCATGGATTAAGTCGACTACGAACCCATCAGATGTATTGAGAATGGCTAATTGGTTGATTCATTTTCGTTATACTGTTTTCGGAGTTCGAGTGGAAATCCATATCGGAATAGCTGTCGGAATAACTATCGGAATAACTATCGAAATCTGAGGGACTCGAACTGGTTTAGGGATTCATCTCGTACGATCAGATGAAGGATTTTTCAAAAAAAATAGATTATAGGATGTAGATTAGTACCCTGCAATACATAATTTACATATGCATATATAATACTAAAATCCCATAAGTTACGGAGGAATCTACGGAAGTTGTCAGGCAAAGTTACAGTAACAGATACGCTAAGATATGAAGTAGCAGATACGCTAAGATATGAATTTTGTCTATACACTATTCATGCAGTCAATGCAGTAAAACGTGTCTAGACTAAGAATGATAAGCAAGTGATTCTCTAAGAATGATAAGCAGGTAATTTTTGACAGAAAATGATAAGCAAAACTTTTGACATGCAGACACGGTCGAAGTCCAGACTCACTAATGCATCCTAACGACTTATCAGTTAGACACACTAATGCAGACATGGTTCGCTAAGACCACCGCTCTGATACCAACTGAAAGGACCCGTCCTAATCTATCCGAACAAAGTCCACATCGATTACAAACGATTCACAATAGTTGGTTACATCGCGAGGTACTTGACCTCTATATGATACATTTTACAAACATTGCATTCGTTTTGAAAAAGACAAACTTCCTTACATCGAAAATTGACGATATGCATACCATTTCATAATATATCTAATTATAATTATCTTAATAATAATCTTGATGAACTCGACGACTCGAATGCAACGTCTTTTAAAATATGTCATGAATGACTCCAAGTAATATCTTTAAGGTGAGCAAATGCACAGCGGAAGATTTCTTTCATACCTGAGAATAAACATGCTTTAAAGTGTCAACCAAAAGGTTGGTGAGTTCATTAGTTTAACATAAATAAACATTTCCATCATTTTAATAGACCACAAGATTTTCATTTCTCATAAATATACGTCCCATACATAGAGACAAAAATAATCATTCATATGGATTGAACACCTGGTAACCGACATTCACAATATGCATATAAGAATATCCCCATCATTCCGGGATCCTCCCTCGGGCATGATATAAATTTCGAAGTACTAAAGCATCCGGTACTTTAGATGGGGCTTGTTGGGCCCGATAGATCTATCTTTAGAGTTCGCGTCAATTAGGGTGTCTGTTCCCTAATTGTTAGATTACCAGACTTAATAAAAAGGGGCATATTCGATTTCGATCATTCAACCATATAATGTAGTTTCGATTACTTGTGTCTATTTCGTAAAACATTTATAAAAATTGCGCATGTATTCTCAGCCCAAAAATATAAAAGGGTAAAAAGGCAAATGAAACTCACGCATATAAATATTGTAAAACAGTTAATAAAGCATTTGCATGTATTCTCAGCCCAAAAATATATATATTGCAAATGCATTTAAAAAGGGAGCAAATGAAACTCACCTAATGTATTTTGTAGTAAAAATACATATGACAATATTGAACAATGCAGGGTTGGCCTCGGATTCACGAACCTAAATCATTTGTATATTTATTAACACATATTATCGAAATCGAACAAATTCATACATTATATCTTTAAATTATATATTATATATATTTATCTGTTTAGTATTATATTAAGAGTACTTATTTTATTATATATGAATATTTATATAACATTAGTTAATAAGATTAATACATACTTATATTTATTACAAATGTATTCTTACATGTATAATATTCATTTGTCATAAAAATAATAATGATAATAACAATAATTTTTAAATAAATAGATAGTTTTAATATCATAATGCTTTTAGTAATACTAATAGTAATCTAAATAATAATATTACTAACAATAATAACAATGATAGTAATAATAATAATTTTGTTAAAGTTGATAATTTTAACAATAATGATGAGATAAAATGCTAAAAATAATATTTTTAACAATGATAGTAATTTTAATAATCATATTAATAATAATACTAATAATGGTATTTAGATGATAATTCTAATACTAATAATAATAATAGTTTTAATACTAATAATATTAATAAATGATATTACATAGTACTACAATAATACTAGTATGTAATAATAATATTTTAACAATAATAATAACAATAATAATAATAATAATAATAATAATAATAATAATAATAATAATAATAATAATAATAATAATAATAATAATAATAATAATAATAATAATAATACTAATAATAATAAAAGAATCAAAATTAAAGACTACCTTAGAAAGCTCCTTTAAAAAGAAAAACGCCCCAAGCGAGGCTCGAACTCGCGACCTCTCGTTCCTCAACCACACCCTTAAAACACTGAGCTGCTTATTATTTTATGTAATAATGCGTACAATAATTCCTTTTAACCCTTATAGTCTGTCTTCTTCTTTAATAACCCAGTTAACATATTCATTTCAATATCATTCCATCACCATTTAAAGTATCACCATCATTGTTTTAGAACCGAGACAAGATCGTACAACATTTATTATCATTATTATTATAATTTTTTATCATCTTATTATTATCTAACGTTATTATTAAATCATCCCCATTTTATTTTGGCGTCACATCATAATGATCATACATCATGATCATCATCATATATAATTGTATATAATTACGATCATGCCCTCACCTTGAGTAGGTGTACGAGTGCTACACTGACCCATGATAGTTAAGGTAGCCCTCAGAAAAACAAATGAGCAATGGGTCATAACTTGAAATGTCCCGTTCTTATTGATTAAAAACGTTCCATATTAATTGATTTCGTTGCGAGGTTTTGACCTCTATATGAGACATTTTTCAAAGACTGCATTCATTTTTAAAACAAACCATAACCTTTATTTCATAGATAAAGGTATTAAAAAGCTTTACGTAGATTATCAAATAATGATAATCTAAAATATCCTGTTTACACACGACCATTACATAATGGTTTACAATACAAATATGTTACAACAAAATAAGTTTCTTGAATGCAGTTTTTACACAATATCATACAAGCATGGACTCCAAATCTCGTCCTTATTTAAGTATGCGACAGCGGAAGCTCTTAATAATCATCTGAGAATAAACATGCTTAAAACGTCAACAAAAATGTTGGTGAGTTATAGGTTTAACCTATATATATCAAATCATAATAATAGACCACAAGATTTCATATTTCAATACACATCCCATACATAGAGATAAAAATTATTCATATGGTGAACACCTGGTAACCGACATTAACAAGATGCATATATAAGAATATCCCCATCATTCCGGGACACCCTTCGGATATGATATAAATTTCGAAGTACTAAAGCATCCGGTACTTTGGATGTGGTTTGTTAGGCCCAATAGATCTATCTTTAGGATTCGCGTCAATTAGGGTGTCTGTTCCCTAATTCTTAGATTACCAGACTTAATAAAAAGGGGCATATTCGATTTCGATAATTCAACCATAGAATGTAGTTTCACGTACTTGTGTCTACTTTGTAAATCATTTATAAAACCTGCATGTATTCTCATCCCAAAAATATTAGATTTTGAAAGTGGGACTATAACTCACTTTCACAGATTTTTACTTCGTCGAGAAGTAAGACTTGGCCACTGGTTGATTCACGAACCTATAACAATATATACATATATATCAAAGTATGTTCAAAATATATTTACAACACTTTTAATATATTTTGATGTTTTAAGTTTATTAAGTCAGCTGTCCTCGTTAGTAACCTACAACTAGTTGTCCACAGTTAGATGTACAGAAATAAATCGATAAATATTATCTTGAATCAATCCACGACCCAGTGTATACGTATCTCAGTATTGATCACAACTCAAACTATATATATTTTGGAATCAACCTCAACCCTGTATAGCTAACTCCAACATTCACATATAGAGTGTCTATGGTTGTTCCGAAATATATATAGATGTGTCGACATGATAGGTCGAAACATTGTATACGTGTCTATGGTATCTCAAGATTACATAATATACAATACAAGTTGATTAAGTTTTGGTTGGAATAGATTTGTTACCAATTTTCACGTAGCTAAAATGAGAAAAATTATCCAATCTTGTTTTACCCATAACTTCTTCATTTTAAATCCGTTTTGAGTGAATCAAATTGCTATGGTTTCATATTGAACTCTATTTTATGAATCTAAACAGAAAAAGTATAGGTTTATAGTCGGAAAAATAAGTTACAAGTCGTTTTTGTAAATGTAGTCATTTCAGTCGAAAGAACGACGTCTAGATGACCATTTTAGAAAACATACCTCCACTTTGAGTTTAACCATAATTTTTGGATATAGTTTCATGTTCATAATAAAAATCATTTTTTCAGAATAACAACTTTTAAATCAAAGTTTATCATAGTTTTTAATTAACTAACCCAAAACAGCCCGCGGTGTTACTACGACGGCGTAAATCCGGTTTTACGGTGTTTTTCGTGTTTCCAGGTTTTAAATCATTAAGTTAGCATATCATATAGATATAGAACATGTGTTTAGTTGATTTTAAAAGTCAAGTTAGAAGGATTAACTTTTGTTTGCGAACAAGTTTAGAATTAACTAAACTATGTTCTAGTGATTACAAGTTTAAACCTTCGAATAAGATAGCTTTATATGTATGAATCGAATGATGTTACGAACATCATTACTACCTTAAGTTCCTTGGATAAACCTACTGGAAAAGAGAAAAATGGATCTAGCTTCAATGGATCCTTGGATGGCTCGAAGTTCTTGAAGCAGAATCATTACACGAAAACAAGTTCAAGTAAGATCATCACTTGAAATAAGATTGTTATAGTTATAGAAATTGAACCAAAGTTTGAATATGATTATTACCTTGTATTAGAATGATAACATACTGTAAGAAACAAAGATTTCTTGAGGTTGGATGATCACCTTACAAGATTGGAAGTGAGCTAGCAAACTTGAAAGTATTCTTGATTTTATGAAACTAGAACTTTTGAAATTTATGAAGAACACTTAGAACTTGAAGATAGAACTTGAGAGAGATCAATTAGATGAAGAAAATTGAAGAATGAAAGTGTTTGTAGGTGTTTTTGGTCGTTGGTGTATGGATTAGATATAAAGGATATGTAATTTTGTTTTCATGTAAATAAGTCATGAATGATTACTCATATTTTTGTAATTTTATGAGATATTTCATGCTAGTTGCCAAATGATGGTTCCCACATGTGTTAGGTGACTCAAATGGGCTGCTAAGAGCTGATCATTGGAGTGTATATATGATAATGCTAAAAACGAACATATATTTCATAGCATTATTCCTCAAGAAAGACAAGCTTTTAGTTGCAATTGTTCTATTTACAAGAGATATTCGTTTAAATAATAAAAGGTGAAGACAAAAGATAGATTCGACGAATTGAAGACGCAAACGACCAAAAAGCTCAAAAGTACAAAAGACAATCAAAAAGGTTCCAATTATTGATAAGAAACGTCTCGAAATCACAAGAGTACAAGATTCAAAACGCAAAGTACAAAATATAAAATTGTACGCAAGGACGTTCGAAAATCCGGAACCGGGACTAGAGTCAACTCTTAACGCTCGACGCAACGGACTAAAAATTACAAGTTAACTATGTATATAAATATAATATAATATATAATTAATTATATTAATTATATATATATTATATATATATATATATTAAAAACCGTCGGCAGAGAAAACTCCAAGGACTGAGCTGTAAATACTATCTCCGCGACTCGCGGAGTTTGAAGAGCATTTTGCCGCGAGTCGCGGAGCCCCAAAAATCAACTCTGGCTATAAAGCCAACCGAATTCTGATCAAAATTATCATCTTTTTTCTCCTCATTCATACGATATATATATATATATAATTTATATTTTAATTTTAATTTTAATTATAATTCTAATAATAAGGGTATGTTAGCGAATGTTGTAAGGGTGTAAGTCAAAATTCTGTCCGTGTAACGCTACGCTATTTTTGATCATTGTAAGTTATGTTCAACCTTTTTACATTAATGTCTCGTAGCTAAGTTATTATTATGCTTATTTAAAACGAAGTAATCATGATGTTGGGCTAATTACTAAAATTGGGTAATTGGGCATTGTACCATAATTGGGGTTTGGACAAAAGAACGACACTTGTGGAAATTAGACTATGGGCTATTAATGGGCTTTATATTTGTTTAACTAAATGAAAGTTTGTTAATGTTAATATAAAGATTTACAATTGGGCGTCCCTATAAATTACCATATACACTCGATCGGACACGATGGGCGGGGTATTTATATGTACGAATAATCGTTCATTTAACCGGACACGGGAATGGATTAATAGCCACTAGAATAATTAAAACAGGGGTGAAATTACATTCAAGGGTAATTGGTGTAATTGTTAACAAAGTAGTAAAACCTTGGTTTACACGCAGTCGATAACTTGGTGTATTCATTAAACAAAGTATTAAAACCTTGTTACAATTCGAATCCCCAATTAGTTGGAATATTTAACTTCGGGTATAATAATAATTTGACAAGGACACTCGCACTTTATATTTATGACTGATGGACTGTTATGGACAAAAACCAGACGGACATATTAAATAATCCAGGACAAAGGACAATTAACCCATGGGCATAAAACTAAAATCAACACGTCAAACATCATGATTACGGAAGTTTAAATAAGCATAATTCTTTTATTTCATATTTAATTTCCTTTATTTTATATTTAATTGCACTTCTAATTATCGCACTTTTATTTATTGTTATTTAATCGCACTTTTAATTATCGTACTTTTTAATTATCGCAAGTTTATTTTATCGCATTTTTATTATTCGCAATTTCATTATCGTTATTTACTTTACGCTTTAAATTAAGTCTTTTATTTATTTAATATTTTACATTAGGTTTTAACTGCGACTAAAGTCTTAAAATCGACAAACCGGTCATTAAACGGTAAAAACCCCCCTTTATAATAATAATATTACTTATATATATATTTGTATTTTTATAAAAGTAAATTAATATAGCGTTGAGCTTTGTTTAAAGATTTCCCTGTGGAACGAACCGGACTTACTAAAAGCTACACTACTGTACGATTAGGTACACTGCCTATAAGTGTTGTAGCAAGGTTTAAGTATATCCATTCTATAAATAAATAAATATCTTGTGTAAAATTGTATCGTATTTAATAGTTTTTCCTAGTAAAATATAAACTATTTTGTATACACCTCGCATGACATCAAGTATTTTTGGCGCCGCTGCCGGGGATTTCATCTTAAAAGCCGGAAGCGCAACGCTAATAAAAAAAAAAAAAAAGATTTTTAGTTACTTTTATTAAAAATTCGTTTTTGTAAAAATACGTTTTAATTATTCGAAAATATAAAAAGAAAAAAACAAAAATATAAGTATTTTTAAGATTTTGTTAAATATTTAAGTTTTATAAGTTTCTTTATTTCTATTTTAGTTTATAAAAATATAAGTTTTATTTTAAAATCTTTTATTTATTTAAAAAACAGAAAACATAAAATAAAAAAAAAAAATAAAGAAAAACGCGTAAAAATTGAAAGCTGTCAACAGAATTTCTGAACCCCGCGACTCGCGGGGTTTTCTTCTTTAATTGCCGCGACTCGCGGAGACCATCTGACACACGACAGAAAACCCTAATCCTGCATTGATTACGGGTTAAAATTAATTATTATTATTATTTAAACCTAATAATTATTATTATTATTATTAGTTTTAGTTTTATTTTTACTTTTTATTTATTTATGTATTTAGTATTAATTAGTTTTTTTTTTAATTGTAAAATTTGTAGTTTAAAAAAAAAAAATAATATAAAAATAATATTTTTATAAAAATTGTACTTTTTACAACTTTTTGTATATTTTTATATTTTGTCCCTTTTTAATCGTTGTAGCGTAATATTTGTATTTTTTAGCTCATACTTAATTTTAAACTTAGTTTTTGCTATAGTCATTTTTACTCCTAGATTTTTAGGCTTTGCCGTAGAATTCCTTAAGTGCTTTTTCTTTAGACTAAGATTTAGGTGCTTTAGAATTTTGCGACGACTTTTTAAGTTTTAGTTTCTTTTTAAGTTATTTCCATTTGGGATTTAGTTTTTCCTGTAAGCTTTAATATTTTTAGACACCTTTTACTATGTACCAATTATCATTCCAATTAGTAATTTCAATTTGCGATTATAATTTTAAGTTAGTTGTAGTAATAAGGTTAGGTTAGTAAAGTATTTTTAAGTTTTTATAAGTTTCTTTTATTTTTCCGTCACCTTTTATTTTTCAACCATTTTTTCTTTTTCAACCTTTTTCGACGAACTCTTTTTCTCTCTTATTTCTCGCCATTCTAGTTTTTAGGACTTAGAATTTTTTTTCTACTTATTATCTAAATTTCTTAAAATTACGAAAATTTATTTTAAGTGGTTAAATTGATAGACATCAAAATTTTCTGGTTCGTAGTAATAGTTGGATTTGTACGTGGACCGGGTTATTGGAGCCAAACAGTCCTCAATTATATTGAGACCAAACGAATCCTGCCCCTCTGCTGCATCTTTTGGCTATTCGAAACGTGGGCAAAATCAGAAAAGTCTATTAATTGGATAACTTATTATAATTTTTCTTTCCTTTTTAAAACTAATAGGATATTCAGTGAATGCACCGAGCAAGACGTTCATCACCTTTTGTACGTTCACCACCTGTAACTAGATCAAGACATCGTTTAACAAATATAACCGCCGTTGATTTTTCTTTAGAATCGTCATCTAATCAACCAAGTACTTCAGTTCAAATTTCCGATAATCCATTTTTTGAACCCAACCTCACAATTGAGAATCCGGAGAATATTCAGGAACGGTTCGTAGATCCTGAACCATTAAACTTTCCTCCGGAACCACCAATCATTCAAACAGAGATTGTTGAGGAACGAACCATTAAATCAGAATCATTTAGTGATACCGATTCAACAAATTCAATTATGGAGAATCTGGAACCTTTAAGTATGGAAGACCGAATGAGAGCTAAACGCACTGGCCAAGGTCACGCAATTACTCATCCAGACATTAATGCGCCAGATTATGAAATCAAAGGACAAATTCTACACATGGTGACTAATCAATGCCAATTTAGTGGTGCGCCGAAGGAAGATCCAAATGAACATCTACGTACCTTTAATAGGATCTGCACACTATTTAAAATCCGAGAAGTGGAGGATGAACAGATATATCTCATGTTATTTCCCTGGACTTTAAAGGGAGAAGCCAAAGATTGGTTGGAATCGTTACCTGAAGGGGCGATCGATACATGGGACGTTTTAGTTGACAAATTTCTTAAACAATTCTTTCCTGCATCTAAAGCCGTAAGACTTCAAGCAGAAATTGTTACGTTCACACAGAAGCCAAATGAAACTCTATATGAGGCGTGGACAAGATATGGAAAGTTGTTAAGGGGATGTCCGCAACATGGTTTAGACACCTGTCAAATAGTACAAATATTCTACCAAGGACGCGACATCACTACAAGGAAAGATATAGATATAGCAGCTGGTGGTTCTATTATGAAGAAAACCGAAACTGATGCTTACAAAATTATTGATAACACTGCTTCCCACTCACATGAGTGGCACCAAGAAAAAGACATCATTAGATCATCTAAAGCAGCTAGAGCCGATTCTAGCCATGACTTAGATTCCATTTCGGCAAAGATAGATGCTTTCGAGAGACGAATGGAAAAGATGACTAAAGATATTCATGCTATACGAATTAGTTGTGAGCAGTGTGGAGGACCACATTTGACAAAAGATTGTCTCAGTATTGAATTAACAATGGAACAAAGAGAGAATATTTCATACATAAACCAAAGGCCTGGAAATAATTATCAGAATAATTATCAACCGCCAAGACCGATTTACAATCAAAACCAGAATTATAACCGAAATATTCCATACAACAACCAACAAGGTCCTAGCAATCAACAAGTATCCAATAATACTTATAATCAGCAAAGACCTAATTTTCAAAACAAACCACCACAACAAACCGATGATAAAAAGCCGAATTTAGAAGATATGATGACGAAGCTAGTTGAAACTCAAACGCAGTTTTTCACATCTCAAAAACAAACAAATGAACAAAATGCTCAAGCATTTAGAAATCAACAAGCTTCTATTCAAAATCTGGAACAAGAAGTAAGTAACCTAGCAAGGTTAATAGGTGAAAGAAAACCGGGAAGTCTACCTAGTGATACAAACGCTAACCCCCGGAATGAAACAGCTAAAGCCATTACCACAAGAAGTGGTACAACACTTAAATCACCTGAAATACCTGTAACTTCTGATGAAACTATTCCTACTCCACAAGAACCACAACCTGATCAAGATAAGGAAAAAGAACCGGTAGTTGAAAAGGTTAATAAAGATAACACAGTTAAGGATAAACCTTATGTTAAACCATACCAACCACCACTTCCTTACCCGAGTAAAATGAAGAAAGAGAAACTTGAAGCCGAGCAATCCAAATTCTTGGATATGTTTAAACAGATAAATGTAAATCTTCCTTTCATTGATGTGATTTCAGGAATGCCTAGATATGCTAAATTCTTGAAAGATCTAATCTCAAATAAAAAGAAAATGGAAGAACTCTCGGCTGTTACTATGAATGCTAATTGTTCAGCAGTGCTGTTGAATAAGATACCAGAAAAACTATCTGATCCAGGAAGTTTCACAATTCCATGTTTTCTGGGTAGTCTTAGTTCAATAGAAGCATTGACAGACTTAGGTGCTAGTATAAATCTAATGCCGTATTCACTATACGCTAAACTAGACCTTGGAGAATTGAAACCAACCAGAATAAGCATACAACTAGCCGATAGATCAATAAAATATCCTAGAGGGATAATGGAGAACATGCTAGTTAAAGTTGGTACTTTAGTATTTCCAGTAGATTTTGTTGTTCTGGACATGGAAGAAGATTCTCAAGTTCCTCTCATATTAGGAAGACCATTCTTAAACACGGCTAAAGCAATGATAGACGTGTTCGGTAAGAAACTGACCCTAAGTATAGAGGATGAGAGTGTTACCTTTTCAGTTGATAGAGCAATGCAACAACCACAATCTGCAGATGATACATGTTATTATATTCAAACTATAGATGCACATGCAGAATTATTAGAAGAATTTCCAGAATTACAAGGAACAGGAGAATGTTCTTTAGGAGAAAGTAATGAACCAATTGATGAAGTTGAAATGTTAGCTACACTTATAGCTAATGGATATGAACCAACAACAAAAGAAATTCAAATGCTAAAAGAAGAAGACAGATATCGATATAAATCATCGATAGAAGAACCTCCGAAATTAGAGTTAAAGCCACTTCCAAACCATTTGGAATACGCTTATTTACATGGTGAATCTGAATTACCTGTAATAATATCGTCTTCTCTTACTGAAAATGAGAAATCACAACTCATTTCTGTGTTGAAAGCTCATAAACCAGCCATTGCATGGAAGATTCATGATATAAAAGGAATAAGTCCTTCGTATTGCACACATAAAATCCTTATGGAAGAAGGTCATAAAACGTATGTGCAACGCCAACGAAGACTAAATCCTAATATGCAAGATGTAGTTAAGAAAGAGATTATTAAACTGCTAGATGCAGGTTTGATATATCCAATCTCTGATAGTCCATGGGTAAGCCCAGTTCAATGCGTACCTAAGAAGGGTGGCATGACTGTCATTACAAATGAGAAAAATGAGCTTATTCCTACTAGGACTGTAACAGGATGGCGTGTATGTATTGATTATAGAAAATTAAATGACGCCACCAGAAAAGATCACTTTCCCTTACCTTTCATAGATCAAATGTTGGAAAGATTAGCCGGAAATAGTTACTATTGTTTTCTAGATGGATTTTCCGGATATTTTCAAATTCCAATAGCACCCGAAGACCAAGAGAAAACCACATTCACGTGCCCTTATGGTACTTTTGCTTACAAAAGAATGCCATTTGGACTTTGCAACGCCCCTGCAACCTTTCAAAGGTGCATGATGGCGATTTTTCACGACATGATAGAAGAATGCATGGAAGTATTCATGGATGACTTTTCAGTCTTCGGTGATACATTTAAATCATGTCTAGTTAATCTGGAACGAATGCTAATTAGATGCGAAAAATCAAATCTAGTACTTAATTGGGAGAAATGCCATTTCATGGTTAAAGAAGGCATCGTTCTTGGACATAAAATTTCAAAAGAAGGAATTGAAGTGGATAGAGCTAAAGTAGATGTAATTGCTAAACTTCCACATCCCACAAATGTTAGAGGAGTTAGGAGTTTTCTAGGGCATGCCGGTTTTTACCGACGTTTCATAAAAGATTATTCTAAAATTGCCACTCCTATGAATAAACTCCTAGAAAAGGATGCGCCATTCATCTTTTCAGATGAGTGTATCAAATCTTTTAATATTCTTAAAGAAAAACTCACTAATGCACCGATCATGATAACACCAAATTGGAATCTACCATTTGAACTAATGTGCGATGCAAGTGATTTTGCAATGGGAGCCGTTTTAGGACAAAGGATTGAAAAACGATTTCAACCTATATATTATGCTAGTAAGACATTACAAGGAGCACAAACGAACTATACAACTACTGAAAAAGAACTCCTTGCTATTGTCTTTGCTTTTGACAAATTTCGATCATATCTCGTTCTAGCAAAAAAGGTGGTCTATACCGACCATTCTGCTCTTAGATACCTATTTTCAAAACAAGATGCTAAACCAAGATTAATCCGTTAGATCTTACTCTTACAAGAGTTTGATATTGAAATCCGAGATAAAAGAGGAGCAGAAAATCTCGCCGCTGATCATCTTTCTCGTCTTGAAAATCCTGAGTTAGAAGTTCTAAATGAATCGGCCATACAAGACAACTTTCCTGATGAATATCTATTGAAGATAGATTATAAAGAAATCCCATGGTTTGCAGACTATGCAAACTACTTAGTTTGTGGATTCCTTGAAAAAGGATTATCGTACCAAAGACGAAAGAAATTCTTCAGTGATATAAAACACTATTTCTGGGAAGATCCACATCTGTTTAAAAGTTGTCCCGATGGAATAATACGCCGATGTGTATTTGGAGATGAAGCTAGTAAAATTTTAAACCATTGTCACACAGGACCAACAGGAGGGCATTATGGGCCTCAACTAACAGCAAGAAAAGTTTATGAAGCTGGATTCTATTGGCCTACAATTTACAAAGACGCACACCTTCTTTGCAAATCCTGTGATGCTTGTCAAAGGGCCGGAAAAATAAGTCAACGTGATGAAATGCCACAAAATGTCATCCAAGTATGTGAAGTATTTGACATTTGGGGTATTGACTTTATGGGTCCATTTCCAAAATCTCATAATAATCTATATATACTCGTAGCCATTGATTATGTATCTAAATGGGCGGAAGCACAAGCTCTCCCAACTAACGATGCACGAGTTGTAGTCAACTTTTTAAAACGTCTTTTTGCAAGGTTTGGAACACCGAAAGCTTTAATAAGTGATCGGGGAACTCATTTTTGTAATAATCAACTTGAGAAAGTTCTTAAAAGATATGGAGTAACTCATAAAATCTCCACCGCATATCATCCACAAACAAGTGGACAAGTTGAAAATACCAACCGAGCTTTAAAACGTATTCTAGAGAAAACCGTAGGATCAAATTCGAAGGAATGGTCCATTAAATTGGAGGATGCACTCTGGGCTTTTAGAACAGCCTACAAAACTCCAATTGGAACCACACCTTTTAGACTTGTTTATGGAAAAGCATGTCATCTTCCAGTAGAAATTGAACACAAAGCATTTTGGGCTTTGAAGACATGTAATCTTGATTTACATGAAGCCAGACGTCTACGATTAAGTCAACTAAATGAATTAGAAGAATTAAGACATGAAGCATACGAAAATTCGTTAATCTATAAAGAAAGAACTAAGAAATGGCATGATAAAAGAATCAGAAGTTCAAAAGAATTCAAAGAAGGAGACAGAGTTCTTCTTTTCAATTCACGATTCAAGCTATTTCCTGGAAAATTGAAATCAAGATGGTCTGGACCATTCATAGTCAAAAGAGTTTTCCCATACGGAACGATAGAATTGATAAATTCAAATGGGATTGAATTTAAAGTTAATGGTCACAGAGTTAAACATTACATACATGGTCCGATGGAAGTCGACAACGAAGTTAATCACAATTTCGACACCACAGCTAACTAAGTGTGGGGAGAATCAAGTCTTTAAAGGATAATATATATTTCTGTTAGAGTTAGATTGTCTGTTTTCGTGTAGTTCTCGAAAATGGAACACGTATGGTCTTTCCCTAGCAGACCCTAAAGAACTAGTCTTCTCCCCCCATTCTGAATTTTTATTTTTTTTTAGGTTTTTACAAAATGAAGACTGCCTGTGAACTAAACCATGGTCTAATGCTACACGCTTTGATCACTAAACGTAATAATGACATACTACCGAGTGAATTAATATCAGTAATCAGAGAAAGAATGGACGGAGTTAGAAAAGAATCCAGATGCGAAGATAATAAGTTACAATTTGGTAAAGGAAAATCAAAATCCGCAGCGAAAAGAAGAGCACGACACCTAGAACGATGTCACAAATGCGGAAAATGGTCACATGGAGGTAAATGTTCAAATAATCAAACCTATTCAAATACCGAATTTGTTACTTTATGCAGAGACGGACCGTTCATATGTTTAGAAGAAAAGATACTGAATGCTCGAGGTTACGCCTATGCAGCCATGGAAAACCAATTAAACCGACTATCTTATGAATGGAATAGATCATATAACTAAGAAATCTATTCCACAGGTATGTCTGTACAGTTTTTATTTTTATTTTTATTTTTAACCTTTTGATAATAAACGCTAATTTGTTCGCTAAAAAGTATTAAATTGGTATTGAATAAAATTAGGTTTGGCGACCGAAATTATTGATATCATTCAAAAATTTATTACATCACTGCGAAATTTAACGTTTATTCTTAAGGTATAAATATCTTTAAACAATCAACCCAAAATATTTCAAAAATTCGTCATGAGTTAAATTAGGTCTTGGAACCGAAATTACTTTACCGAAAAGAGGGGCGCATATTTTTGATAATATTTGATTGATTAAAGTGGGATAAAAAGACAAAAAGATTTTTAATTTTATTTTTACCATGTTTTTAATCTTAATATTTAAATCTTAAATTAATATTGTAAACTTTGTAAAAACAATATTTTTAAAATTGTAAATATTTGAAAACTTAATATAAGTTTGGTATGAATTTATAATATGAATTTTTAAATTAAGTTTGGTGTGAATTTTTAATTTTTAAAATATAAATTTTTAATTTTATGCATTTCAAATTTTAAGTTTGGTGTGAATTTTGAATTTTATATTGTGTGAATTTAAAAACAAAAATTTACTTTATCTCATTTAAGTTAAGAATATGAATTTTAAAATTCGTCGTAAGTTGAAGACTAGGTCTTTGAACCGAAATTGCTTTACCCGAGGGAGGGACGAGAATTTTTATTATCATTATTTTTAATCTTATTGATTTAAAGTATGCCAAAAACATTAAAAAACCCAAAAATCTTAGCTTTTAAAACAATCGCTACAAAAAGACAAATTTTAAAATTTTGTCGAGAGACGGACTAGGACATCGATCCGAAACGACCTCGTCCTAAATAACAAGGGAAACAAAATTTTAAAATTAAATACTTAATTGTTCTATAAGTTAAAGATTATAAAAAAAAAAAAAAAGAAAAAAAAAAAAGAGCAAACTCCGCGACTCGCGGAGTTTGAAAGGAAAAACCTCCGCGACTCGCGGAGGGACCAAAACCCAGAAAAAAAATAAAACGTAAAAACAGATCAGTTTCACTCCCCCAACCAAAAACACTGCGAAACTGAACGCGAAAAACACCGAAAATACACCCAAAAACACCCCAAAAATCCCAATTTTTAACCGTTAATCACCAAATCTTTTGCTAAAATCATGTTGAGAAGGATGCTATCTAAGAATTACTCAAGAAAAACGGTAAATTTCTACACCTAAACACCATTTAATTCGAAATTAGGTGTTCTTGAGCTATTTTTTCCCAATTTGATTTTGATGCTTTTTAGTGTAATTAGACTTAAATTGTTTATGTATTATGCTTGTATAACCTAGATTGATGCTGTTTAACATGATTAGAAGCCTTAAACTTCAAATTTTGAATAATCTAGGGTTTGTGTTCTTGAGCAAATTTGGGGCTTTTTGATATAAACAGGTTATGGCCGATTTTTGTCATGAATTATTGCTAAATTGAGTAGTGTAACATGTCTAGGTAGTTAAATGATCCAAACTTTGAGCCTAAACATGATTTTGAGAATTAAAGTGGACTTTTTCAAGTCTAATATTCATGAACTTGATTTTTGAAAGATAATGCCATTTGAGACTTGTTTAATTGCTAGTAATGATTATTTTGACATGTTATTTGAGTTGAATGCTTATGAACTTGGCGAAAATTTTCGTATATGCTTATTTGAAAAAGTGTAGATTTGATAAAAATGTGAAAATGAGCTTAAGTTTGATATAAATTGATAATGTCATTGTAATTATTTTGATTGATGATTTTGCTGACACTAATGCATATTTGGATGCACAAAATTTGTGTTTGATGTGTTTTGCAGAATGAAAGGGGTGAATCTTCATCCCAAGCCCGCAATGCTCCTGCTGAGAATTTGGAACAACAGGAGGTAGATAACTACTACAAGCAGGATGTACCTCATCCGGTCATGACCTTTTCCGATATGCATTTGGAAGAGTTGCACCCGAACCTGAGATTTGACAGACTTTGGATAGATTATCCAAAATATCAACGGGGTTTGCATACTCTTCACTCTAAGGTTGTTGAGGTACCGAGGGTCATAGAATGGGGACCCTTAGAAGCTGTAGAATTGGCCGGGCCAATTAGGGAATTACTTGTACAGAGGTATGGTAATTCTTCTTTTAATGACTGGATATGTTTATTCACCATACGCAGACCTGTATATAAAGTATGGTGTGAAGAGTTGTTATGTAGTATAGAGTTGAATGATCGGGTAGCTAGTTTAACCGATCGTTCTTTTATTAGATTTTTGTTAGGCGGTTCGATGCGACACATGTCTTTACTGGACATGGCTCAGGCTTTACGTATATATACGCCTGAGGAGTTAGCGTCTGCCGATTGTAGAGGATTGATACTAAACGGTAGAAAGATAGATGAGAATTTTGATACACACGGTGTGTGGAGTCAAATGACAAGCCATCACCGTTTCAAAGGGGGAAACTACTCTTATTTGGATATAGATAGAGCCGAATTAAGAGTAATACATAGGTTTTTAGCTAATTCGATTACACAAAGGGGTAAGAACAAAGAAAAAGTAAATGAACAAGATTTGTTTTACCATATGTGTATTCGAGACCCACAGAGCGCTGTAAGTATACCATATTGTGTGGGTTATTATTTATCAGCTATGGTTCGGGGGATGCGACCACATAGCATAATAGGAGGTGGTATTTTTATTACTTTGATTGGTGAATATCTCGGTGTGGATATAAGTCGGGGGGGATTATTACTAGAAGAGCCGGAACCCCGCGACACTATAGGTTTAAATGTATACCATGGTGCGAAAGTTTTGAAGAGGCGAAATAACGCCGCAGTACGATACCATGGTAGACATCCACAGGTGGAGAGAAACCAGGAGCAAGGTAATGTAGGAGGGGGGAATGAGATGCAAGAAATGCATAGGTTTATAGCTTCTCAGGAATACGAAAATGCTAGACAGAGAGCATTTGAAGATTGGCAAGTTCATCAGAACCAGATCATAGCTCATTGCCAACATATAGGTAGAAACTATATTCCTACACCGAAACCCGTCTTCCCTCCTTGGTCGATAGAGATGCAGCCACCATATCCTACGTATGACCCTGCCGAAGCATTCTATAGCACTTATGGTTATGCCTGGAACCCCTATTGGTACCAATATCATCCTTAGTTTACTTATAATTTTTTATTATTTTGTAATTTGTAATTATTGATATGTTTAATACTTTTGTTAATATTGTAATCATTTTTATAATTATCTAACTTTTATTCTTAGACTTTAATAATTTTTGAATGTGGGGTAATATACCAAACTTCAAAAATATGTATATATGTTTGCAGTTTATCTTATGTACACAACAGGGTAAAACAACGCATTTTCAAAGACTGGCATTAAGTTCAACAAAAGCAACTAATTTTGACGACAAGATGCAAAATATATGTGAAATAACAACAAGACGGAATGAACAAATGATGTGCACCATTTATCATTCAGCAAACAAACGCCAATATATTTGGAAACTTTGGTAAAATTTAATCATTTTCACACAAATCACCCTCAATAATTTAAATTGTTACTGATTTCTTGCAAATGAGGGCATTGCAAGATCTTAAGTGTGGGAAGGGGTTAAATTCTTTCGGTTTTTAAAATTTTTATATTAAACACTTGGTTACCATTAAATATACTAGTAAAGCAGTAGTTGTATTAGAATCTAGTGCTCTCTGATAAAAAAGAACAGCCCTAGTCTTATATACTGACTACCCAATTCTAGTAAAATTTTTCAAAATTTTCAATTAAATGAATTCAAAATCATGTTTATACATATTTATGAACGATAAAACTAGGTTTTAACACCGAAATTATTGTTACCTCGGAAAGGACATAAATTGAGAAACAAACTAAAATGTTAAAATACATTTAAAATGGAATAGAGGACGATAAAAAGGAAAATAAAAGCCAAGTGTGGGAAAATTTACCAAGTTATCTTAAACATATGTCACATATATCTGTAACAAATAACTGAAAATACTTTTGCTTTGGACTAAACTAAACTGTTTTACCCGATGAAAGAAAAGAAGAGATGGATCTACACGATGAATCAATTCCATCATTAAAAGGAAGTAAAGTCTTCCGAAAAAGAAACGCGCTTCTTGATTTAGGTCATGAAGTTGTCGTCCAGACCAGCTGTAGGTTGACGAAAAATCTAGAAAAGTCATCACTAAAATCAGCAGGAAATCCACGGACCTCAGCATTAAACAGGGTCGCCAAGTGGTCAGATTTATCCTAACCATGAGAAGGATTTATCTCGTACAATGGGGGGGCACCATGCAAATTAGCTGGATAAGACTAATGAATCAGATCCCCAGAAAGGATAATCTCCTTAAAGATTAAAAATCAGCTTTTAAGACTGATATTACTCAATCCTAGAGATTGACCTTAAAGATTCAGAATTACAAACTCATGGAATTCAATGATATCTAAATTCGAGCTTAAACGAGAAAATATTTTGATCAAAATTACAAATCGATTTGTTTTCTGAAAACCCTATTTTCAATACGTTCATTACCATTGAACGTAAAATCCTAGGAATTCACCTGGAATTCATTAGGTCACCTGAACTAAATCGGGTGTCAACCGTAAGAACGGTGGTTGCATAGCATGGTCAAAGACAGGACCTTGTGCCAGACCGAAAAATTATAAGGGTGAGCTTTACTATTACTCCTACCAAGGATAGTAATTGCGTCCGACACGTTATAGACCATAATCAAAAGCATGTCACGGGACATTGCCTTAACAGTTGCTTGTTCAACGCTTTCCTTTACAACCGGACGGTAGTTTACCGAAAGGTAATATACGGGACAAGTAAACTGGACGTGTTGCTTTCCAAATACAAGGTTAGCAAGTGGGTGACACAAAACCGCAAGTTTTGAGCTAAAATTTTCAAATCTGAAACCCACCAAACCCACAAAAATATTTTGCAAACACCGGTAAAGGGTTATTCCGGAAAACTTATCTAGGGTAAAAACTAGATTTCAAAAGATCAAATGTTTTCATAAAGATCCAATTTCCTTAATGGATCTAAATTTTTATAGTCATGTGGGACTGTAAACCATATCGTTACTACCATTGTTTATACCGCCGTATAGAAATCACTGATGTACACAGTGTGAAGAATAAAGAAGTGATTCTAGTATTTCAAGACGATATTGCTTGAGGACAAGCAACGCTCAAGTGTGGGAATATTTGATAATGCTAAAAACGAACATATATTTCATAGCATTATTCCTCAAGAAAGACAAGCTTTTAGTTGCAATTGTTCTATTTACAAGAGATATTCGTTTAAATAATAAAAGGTGAAGACAAAAGACAGATTCGACGAATTGAAGACGCAAACGACCAAAAAGCTCAAAAGTACAAAAGACAATCAAAAAGGTTCCAATTATTGATAAGAAACGTCTCGAAATCACAAGAGTACAAGATTCAAAATGCAAAGTACAAAATATAAAATTGTACGCAAGGACGTTCGAAAATCCGGAACCGGGACTAGAGTCAACTCTTAACGCTCGACGCAACGGACTAAAAATTACAAGTTAACTATGTATATAAATATAATATAATATATAATTAATTATATTAATTATATATATATTATATATATATATATTAAAAACCGTCGGCAGAGAAAACTCCAAGGACTGAGCTGTAAATACTATCTCCGCGACTCGCGGAGTTTGAAGAGCATTTTGCCGCGAGTCGCGGAGCCCCAAAAATCAACTCTGGCTATAAAGCCAACCGAATTCTGATCAAAATTATCATCTTTTTTCTCCTCATTCATACGATATATATATATATATATATAATTTATATTTTAATTTTAATTTTAATTATAATTCTAATAATAAGGGTATGTTAGCGAATGTTGTAAGGGTGTAAGTCGAAATTCTGTCCGTGTAACGCTACGCTATTTTTAATCATTGTAAGTTATGTTCAACCTTTTTACATTAATGTCTCGTAGCTAAGTTATTATTATGCTTATTTAAAACGAAGTAATCATGATGTTGGGCTAATTACTAAAATTGGGTAATTGGGCATTGTACCATAATTGGGGTTTGGACAAAAGAACGACACTTGTGGAAATTAGACTATGGGCTATTAATGGGCTTTATATTTGTTTAACTAAATGAAAGTTTGTTAATGTTAATATAAAGATTTACAATTGGGCGTCCCTATAAATTACCATATACACTCGATCGGACACGATGTGCGGGGTATTTATATGTACGAATAATCGTTCATTTAACCGGATACGGGAATGGATTAATAGCCACTAGAATAATTAAAACAGGGGTGAAATTACATTCAAGGGTAATTGGTGTAATTGTTAACAAAGTAGTAAAACCTTGGTTTACACGCAGTCGATAACCTGGTGTATTCATTAAACAAAGTATTAAAACCTTGTTACAATTCGAATCCCCAATTAGTTGGAATATTTAACTTCGGGTATAATAATAATTTGACAAGGACACTCGCACTTTATATTTATGACTGATGGACTGTTATGGACAAAAACCAGACGGACATATTAAATAATCCAGGACAAAGGACAATTAACCCATGGGCATAAAACTAAAATCAACACGTCAAACATCATGATTACGGAAGTTTAAATAAGCATAATTATTTTATTTCATATTTAATTTCCTTTATTTTATATTTAATTGCACTTCTAATTATCGCACTTTTATTTATTGTTATTTAATCGCACTTTTAATTATCGTACTTTTTAATTATCGCAAGTTTATTTTATCGCATTTTTATTATTCGCAATTTCATTATCGTTATTTACTTTACGCTTTAAATTAAGTCTTTTATTTATTTAATATTTTACATTAGGTTTTAACTGCGACTAAAGTCTTAAAATCGACAAACCGGTCATTAAACGGTAAAAACCCCCCTTTATAATAATAATATTACTTATATATATATTTGTATTTTTATAAAAGTAAATTAATATAGCTTTGAGCTTTGTTTAAAGATTTCCCTGTGGAACGAACCGGACTTACTAAAAACTACACTACTGTACGATTAGGTACACTGCCTATAAGTGTTGTAGCAAGGTTTAAGTATATCCATTCTATAAATAAATAAATATCTTGTGTAAAATTGTATCGTATTTAATAGTTTTTCCTAGTAAAATATAAACTATTTTGTATACACCTCGCATGACATCAATATACCAATAGTACATACATCTAAAAGCTGTGTATTGTACGAGTACGAATACGGGTGCATACGAGTAGAATTGTTGATGAAACTGAACGAGGATGTAATTGTAAGCATTTTTGTTAAGTAGAAGTATTTTGATAAGTGTCTTGAAGTCTTTCAAAAGTGTATGAATACATATTAAAACACTACATGTATATACATTTTAACTGAGTCGTTAAGTCATCGTTAGTCGTTACATGTAAATGTTGTTTTGAAACCTTTAGGTTAACGATCTTGTTGAATGTTGTTAACCCATTGTTTATTATAACAAATGAGATGTTAAATTATTATATTATCATGATATTATGATATATAATATATCTTAGTATGATGTATATACAGTTAAATGTCGTTACAACGATAATCGTTACATATATGTCTCGTTTCGAAATCATTAAGTTATTAGCCTTATTTTTACATATGTATTTCATTGTTAATACACTTAATAATATATTTACTTATCATTTAACATAATTAACCAAGTGTATCAATATCTTAATATGATTCATATGTACCTAGTAAGACGTTGTTATAACGATAATCGTTATATATATCGTTTTCGAGTTTCTTAAATTAATAGTCTCATTTTTATGTATATAACTCATTGTTAAAATACCTAATGAGATACATACTTATAATAAAAACATGTTAACTATATATATAACCATATATATGTCATCGTATAGTTTTTATAAGTTTTAACGTTCATGAATCACCGGTCAACTTGGGTGGTCAATTGTCTATATGAAACATATTTCAATTAATCAAGTCTTAACAAGTTTGATTGCTTAACATGTTGGAAACATTTAATCATGTAAATATCAATCTTAATTAATTTATATAAACATGGAAAAGTTCAGGTCACTACAGTACCTACCCGTTAAATAAATTTCGTCCCGAAATTTTAAGCTGTTGAAGGTGTTGACGAATCTTCTGGAAATAGATGCGGGTATTTCTTCTTCATCTGATCTTCACGCTCCCAGGTGAACTCGGGTCCTCTACGAGCATTCCATCAAACCTTAACAATTGGTATCTTGTTTTGCTTAAGTCTTTTAACCTCACGATCCATTATTTCGACGGGTTCTTCGATGAATTGAAGTTTTTCGTTGATTTGGATTTCATCTAACGGAATAGTGAGATCTTCTTTAGCAAAATATTTCTTCAAATTCGAGACGTGGAAAGTGTTATGTACAGCCGCGAGTTGTTGAGGTAACTCAAGTCGGTAAGCTACTGGTCCGACACGATCAATAATCTTGAATGGTCCAATATACCTTGGATTTAATTTCCCTCGTTTACCAAATCGAACAACGCCTTTCCAAGGTGCAACTTTAAGCATGACCATCTCTCCAATTTCAAATTCTATATCTTTTCTTTTAATGTCAGCGTAGCTCTTTTGTCGACTTTGGGCGGTTTTCAACCGTTGTTGAATTTGGATGATCTTCTCGGTAGTTTCTTGTATAATCTCCGGACCCGTAATCTGTCTATCCCTCACTTCACTCCAACAAATCGGAGACCTGCACTTTCTACCATAAAGTGCTTCAAACGGCGCCATCTCAATGCTTGAATGGTAGCTGTTGTTGTAGGAAAATTCTGCTAACGGTAGATGTCGATCCCAACTGTTTCCGAAATCAATAACACATGCTCGTAGCATGTCTTCAAGCGTTTGTATCGTCCTTTCGCTCTGCCCATCAGTTTGTGGATGATAGGCAGTACTCATGTCTAGACGAGTTCCTAATGCTTGCTGTAATGTCTGCCAGAATCTTGAAATAAATCTGCCATCCCTATCAGAGATAATAGAGATTGGTATTCCATGTCTGGAGACGACTTCCTTCAAATACAGTCGTGCTAACTTCTCCATCTTGTCATCTTCTCTTATTGGTAGGAAGTGTGCTGATTTGGTGAGACGATCAACTATTACCCAAATAGTATCAAAACCACTTGCAGTCCTTGGCAATTTAGTGATGAAATCCATTGTAATGTTTTCCCATTTCCATTCTGGGATTTCGGGTTGTTGAAGTAGACCTGATGGTTTCTGATGCTCAGCTTTGACCTTAGAACACGTCAAACATTCTCCTACGTATTTAGAAACATCGGCTTTCATACCCGGCCACCAAAAATATTTCTTGAGATCCTTGTACATATTCCCCGTTCCAGGATGTATTGAGTATCTGGTTTTATGAGCTTCTCTAAGTACCATTTCTCTCATATCTCCAAATTTTGGTACCCAAATCCTTTCAGCCCTATACCGGGTTCCGTCTTCCCGAATATTAAGATGCTTCTCCGATCCTTTGGGTATTTCATCCTTTAAATTTCCCTCTTTTAAAACTCCTTGTTGCGCCTCCTTTATTTGAGTAGTAAGGTTATTATGAATCATTATATTCATAGATTTTACTCGAATGGGTTCTCTGTCCTTCCTGCTCAAGGCATCGGCTACCACATTTGCCTTCCCCGGGTGGTAACGAATCTCAAAGTCGTAATCATTCAACAATTCAATCCACCTACGCTTCCTCATATTCAGTTGTTTCTGATTAAATATGTGTTGAAGACTTTTGTGGTCAGTATATATAATACTTTTGACCCCATATAAGTAGTGCCTCCAAGTCTTTAATGCAAAAACAACCGCGCCTAATTCCAAATCATGCGTCGTATAATTTTGTTCGTGAATCTTCAATTGTCTAGATGCATAAGCAATCACCTTCGTTCGTTGCATTAATACACAACCGAGACCTTGCTTTGATGCGTCACAATAAATCACAAAATCATCATTCCCTTCAGGCAATGACAATATAGGTGCCGTAGTTAGCTTTTTCTTCAATAACTGAAACGCTTTCTCGTGTTCATCCTTCCATTCAAATTTCTTCCCTTTATGCGTTAATGCAGTCAAGGGTTTTGCTATTCTGGAAAAGTCTTGGATGAACCTTCTGTAGTAACCAGCTAGTCCTAAAAACTGACGTATGTGTTTCGGAGTTTCCCACTTTTCAACAGTTTCTATCTTTGCCGGATCCACCTTAATACCTTCTTTGTTCACTATGTGACCGAGGAATTGAACTTCTTCCAACCAAAATGCACACTTTGAAAACTTAGCGTACAATTCTTCCTTCCTCAATACTTCTAACACCTTTCTCAAATGTTCACCGTGTTCTTGATCATTCTTTGAGTAAATAAGTATGTCATCAATGAAAACAATGACAAACTTGTCAAGGTATAGTCCGCACACTCGGTTCATAAGGTCCATGAACACAGCTGGTGCATTAGTTAAACCAAACGGCATGACAATAAACTCGTAATGACCGTAACGTGTTCTGAAAGCAGTCTTTGGAATATCATCTTCTTTCACCCGCATTTGATGATACCCGGAACGTAAGTCAATCTTTGAATAAACAGACGAGCCTTGTAGTTGATCAAATAAGTCATCGATTCTCGGTAGTGGGTAGCGGTTCTTGATGGTAAGTTTGTTCAACTCTCGGTAGTCGATACATAACCTGAATGTACCATCTTTCTTCTTGACAAACAAAACAGGAGCTCCCCACGGTGATGTGCTTGGTCGAATGAAACCACGCTCTAAAAGTTCTTGTAATTGGCTTTGTAGTTCTTTCATCTCGCTGGGTGCGAGTCTGTAAGGCGCACGAGCTATTGGTGCAGCTCCTGGTACAAGATCTATTTGAAATTCAACGGATCGATGTGGGGGTAATCCCGGTAATTCTTTCGGAAATACATCGGGAAATTCTTTTGCAATGAGAACATCATTGATGCTCTTTTCTTCAGTTTGTACTTTCTCGACGTGTGCTAGAACATCATAGCAACCTTTTCTTATTAGTTTTTGTGCCTTCAAATTACTAATAAGATGTAGCTTCGTGTTGCCCTTTTCTCCGTACACCATTAAGGGTTTTCCTTTTTCTCGTATAATGCGAATTGCATTTTTGTAACAAACGATCTCTGCTTTCACTTCTTTCAACCAGTCCATACCGATTATCACATCAAAACTCCCTAACTCTACTGGTATCAAATCAATCTTAAATGTTTCGCTAACCAGTTTAATTTCTCGATTCCGACATATATTATCTGCTGAAATTAATTTACCATTTGCTAATTCGAGTAAAAATTTACTATCCAAAGGCGTCAATGGACAACTTAATTTAGCACAAAAATCTCTACTCATATAGCTTCTATCCGCACCCGAATCAAATAAAACGTAAGCAGATTTATTGTCAATAAGAAACGTACCCGTAACAAGCTCCGGGTCTTCCTGTGCCTCTGCCGCATTAATATTGAAAACTCTTCCGCGGCCTTGTCCATTCGTGTTCTCCTGGTTCGGGCAATTTCTAATAATGTGGCCCGGTTTTTCACATTTATAACAAACTACATTGGCATAACTTGCTCCGACACTACTTGCTCCGCCATTACTCGTTCCGACACCATTTGTTCCTTTCGTTCTGTTAACCCCTGGTCCGTAGACATCACACTTCGCCGTGCTATGACCATTTATTTTACACTTGTTGCAAAATTTGGTGCAGAACCCCGAGTGATACTTTTCACACCTTTGGCATAGCTGCTTCTGATTGTTGTTGTTGTTGCGGTTATTATTGTTGTTGGGATGATTGTTGTAGCTGCTGCTGTTGTTGTTGTTGTTGTTGTTATTGTTATTGTTGGGCCGTTTGTTGTAGTTGCGATTGATGTTGCGATTGTTGGGATAATTGTTGCGATTATTGTTGTAATTACTGTTGTTGTTGTATTGGTGATTCTTATCACCGTTTTCCTCCCACTTTCTTTTGACTTGCTTCACATTGGCCTCTTCAGCAGTCTGTTCTTTAATTCTTTCTTCAATCTGGTTCACTAGTTTGTGAGCCATTCTACATGCCTGTTGTATGGAGGCGGGCTCGTGTGAACTTATATCTTCTTGGATTCTTTCCGGTAATCCTTTCACAAACGCGTCAATCTTCTCTTCCTCATCTTCGAATGCTCCCGGACACAATAGGCACAATTCTGTGAATCGTCTTTTGTACGTGGTAATATCAAATTCTTGGGTTCGTAACCCTCTAAGTTCTGTCTTGAGCTTATTGACCTCGGTTCTGGGACGGTACTTCTCGTTCATCAAGTGCTTGAATGCTGACCACGGTAGTGCGTACGCATCATCTTGTCCCACTTGCTCTAGATAGGTATTCCACCATGTTAACGCAGAACCTGTGAAGGTATGCGTAGCGTACTTCACTTTGTCCTCTTCAGTACACTTACTTATGGCAAACACCGATTCAACTTTCTCGGTCCACCGTTTCAATCCGATCGGTCCTTCGGTTCCATCAAATTCCAAAGGTTTGCAGGCAGTGAATTCTTTGTAGGTGCATCCTACACGATTTCCTGTACTGCTAGATCCAAGGTTATTGTTGGTATGTAGCGCAGCCTGTACTGCGGCTATGTTTGAAGCTAGAAAAGTACGGAATTCCTCTTCATTCATATTCACGGTGTGTCGAGTAGTCGGTGCCATTTCCTTCAAAATAGTTAAATGGAACAAGTTAATCATACAGAATATTAAGAGTAGTTAATAGTATTTCGTAGCATAATATGAACTCATTTATAAAAGCTTTTTCTTCATATTAGCGTTTTATAAGTTTAAATTCGGGTAGTACCTACCCGTTAACTTCATACTTAGTAGCTAATATACAATTCAATTACTACAATTCTATATGAAAAACTGATTATAATAATATTTCGCGTTCAAACTTTTATACAATATTTTACAAACTTACAATACCGCTTATTTTACATAAAGCATGAAATATAGCACACAATAACTTTGATACAAGATAGTTGTGAAGATAATTCTAGCTAGTACACAAGTCGTTCAGCAAAGGCAATAAAGACACGTAATTCATACGTCCAGAAACAAGTCATGCATTCTGGTTTTACTAGGACTACTTCCCATCCTTGGTCTTGTGGAACATAACCGTTATGGCTGTTGATAAGACAGCGTGTTGTAACGTCGTCAAAGGGACGAGGGTTACGTAATGTCCAACAGTCCCGTAACAATCTAAAAACCTCATTTCTTACCCCAATTACCGACTCCGTCACTTGTGGAAACGTTTTGTTTAATAGTTGTAGCCCGATGTTCTTGTTCTCACTTTGGTGAGAAGCGAACATTACTAATCCGTAAGCATAACATGCTTCTTTATGTTGCATGTTAGCCACTTTTTCTAAATCATGAAGTCCAATATTCGGATATATTGAGTCAAAATAATTTCTTAACCCGTTGCGTAAAATAGCATTTGGGTTCCCCGCAATATATGCGTCAAAGTAAACACATTGTAACTTATGGGTTTCCCAATGTGATATCCCCCATCTTTCAAATGAAAGTCTCTTATAAACCAAGACATTCTTGGAACGTTCTTCGAATGTCTTACAAACTGATCTCGCCTTAAATAGTTGTGCCGAAGAATTCTGACCGACTTTAGACAAGATTTCATCAATCATGTCTCCGGGTAGGTCTCTTAAAATATTGGGTTGTCTATCCATTTTGTGTTTTTATACTGTAAAATAGACAAGAGTTAGATTCATAAAAAAAAATACTTATTAATACAAGCAATTTTTACATATATCATAAAGCATAAGCACACTATATTACATATATTACACCACACGAATACAACTATCTTATTCCGACTTGCTTGTTTCTTCTTCTTCGGTTTTGGTTCGTTTTGCCAAGTTTCTAGGGATATATGATGTTCCCCTAATACGAGCCGTCGTTATCCACATTGGTTTAGAAAAACCTGGTGGTTTAGAGGTTCCCGGGTCATTGTTACAACTTAAGGACTTCGGGGGTTGACGATACATATAAAGTTCATCGGGGTTGGAATTAGATTTCTCTATTTTTATGCCCTTTCCCTTATTATTTTCTTTTGCCTTTTTAAATTCAGTTGGGGTAATTTCTATAACATCATTGGAATTCTCGTCGGAATCCGATTCATCGGAGAATTGGTAATCCTCCCAATATTTTGCTTCCTTGGCGGAAACACCGTTGACCATAATTAACCTTGGTCGGTTGGTTGAGGATTTTCTTTTACTTAACCGTTTTATTATTTCCCCCACCGGTTCTATTTCTTCATCCGGTTCCGATTCTTCTTCCGGTTCCGATTCTTCTTCCGGTTCCGACTCTTCTTCCGGTTCCGACTCTTCTTCCGGTTCCTCTTCGGGAACTTGTGAATCAGTCCACGAATCATTCCAATTTACATTTGACTCTTCATTATTATTAGGTGAGTCAATGGGACTTGTTCTAGAGGTAGGCATCTATCACATAATATCAAACGCGTTAAGAGATTAATATATCACATAATATTCACATGTTAAAAATATATAGTTTCCAACAAAATTTGTTAAGCAATCATTTTTCAAGTAAACACGGTCGAAGTCCAGACTCACTAATGCATCCTAACAAACTCGATAAGACACACTAATGCAAAATTCTGGTTCTCTAAGACCAACGCTCTGATACCAACTGAAATGTCCCGTTCTTATTGATTAAAAACGTTCCATATTAATTGATTTCGTTGCGAGGTTTTGACCTCTATATGAGACATTTTTCAAAGACTGCATTCATTTTTAAAACAAACCATAACCTTTATTTCATAGATAAAGGTATTAAAAAGCTTTACGTAGATTATCAAATAATGATAATCTAAAATATCCTGTTTACACACGACCATTACATAATGGTTTACAATACAAATATGTTACAACAAAATAAGTTTCTTGAATGCAGTTTTTACACAATATCATACAAGCATGGACTCCAAATCTCGTCCTTATTTAAGTATGCGACAGCGGAAGCTCTTAATAATCACCTGAGAATAAACATGCTTAAAACGTCAACAAAAATGTTGGTGAGTTATAGGTTTAACCTATATATATCAAATCATAATAATAGACCACAAGATTTCATATTTCAATACACATCCCATACATAGAGATAAAAATCATTCATATGGTGAACACCTGGTAACCGACATTAACAAGATGCATATATAAGAATATCCCCATCATTCCGGGACACCCTTCGGATATGATATAAATTTCGAAGTACTAAAGCATCCGGTACTTTGGATGGGGTTTGTTAGGCCCAATAGATCTATCTTTAGGATTCGCGTCAATTAGGGTGTCTATTCCCTAATTCTTAGATTACCAGACTTAATAAAAAGGGGCATATTCGATTTCGATAATTCAACCATAGAATGTAGTTTCACGTACTTGTGTCTACTTTGTAAATCATTTATAAAACCTGCATGTATTCTCATCCCAAAAATATTAGATTTTAAAAGTGGGACTATAACTCACTTTCACAGATTTTTACTTCGTCGAGAAGTAAGACTTGGCCACTGGTTGATTCACGAACCTATAACAATATATACATATATATCAAAGTATGTTCAAAATATATTTACAACACTTTTAATATATTTTGATGTTTTAAGTTTATTAAGTCAGCTGTCCTCGTTAGTAACCTACAACTAGTTGTCCACAGTTAGATGTACAGAAATAAATCGATAAATATTATCTTGAATCAATCCACGACCCAATGTATACGTATCTCAGTATTGATCACAACTCAAACTATATATATTTTGGAATCAACCTCAACCCTGTATAGCTAACTCCAACATTCACATATAGAGTGTCTATGGTTGTTCCGAAATATATATAGATGTGTCGACATGATAGGTCAAAACATTGTATACGTGTCTATGGTATCTCAAGATTACATAATATACAATACAAGTTGATTAAGTTTTGGTTGGAATAGATTTGTTACCAATTTTCACGTAGCTAAAATGAGAAAAATTATCCAATCTTGTTTTACCCATAACTTCTTCATTTTAAATCCGTTTTGAGTGAATCAAATTGCTATGGTTTCATATTGAACTCTATTTTATGAATCTAAACAGAAAATGTATAGGTTTATAGTCGGAAAAATAAGTTACAAGTCGTTTTTGTAAAGGTAGTCATTTCAGTCGAAAGAACGACGTCTAGATGACCATTTTAGAAAACATACCTCCACTTTGAGTTTAACCATAATTTTTGGATATAGTTTCATGTTCATAATAAAAATCATTTTTTCAGAATAACAACTTTTAAATCAAAGTTTATCATAGTTTTTAATTAACTAACCCAAAACAGCCCGCGGTGTTACTACGACGGCGTAAATCCGGTTTTACGGTGTTTTTCGTGTTTCCAGGTTTTAAATCATTAAGTTAGCATATAATATAGATATATAACATGTGTTTAGTTGATTTTAAAATTCAAGTTAGAAGGATTTACTTTTGTTTGCGAACAAGTTTAGAATTAACTAAACTATGTTCTAGTGATTACAAGTTTAAACCTTCGAATAAGATAGCTTTATATGTATGAATCGAATGATGTTACGAACATCATTACTACCTTAAGTTCCTTGGATAAACCTACTGGAAAAGAGAAAAATGGATCTAGCTTCAACGGATCCTTGGATGGCTCGAAGTTCTTGAAGCAGAATCATGACACGAAAACAAGTTCAAGTAAGATCATCACTTGAAATAAGATTGTTATAGTTATAGAAATTGAACCAAAGTTTGAATATGATTATTACCTTGTATTAGAATGATAACATACTGTAAGAAACAAAGATTTCTTGAGGTTGGATGATCACCTTACAAGATTGGAAGTGAGCTAGCAAACTTGAAAGTATTCTTGATTTTATGAAACTAGAACTTTTGAAATTTATGAAGAACACTTAGAACTTGAAGATAGAACTTGAGAGAGATCAATTAGATGAAGAAAATTGAAGAATGAAAGTGTTTGTAGGTGTTTTTGGTCGTTGGTGTATGGATTAGATATAAAGGATATGTAATTTTGTTTTCATGTAAATAAGTCATGAATGATTACTCATATTTTTGTAATTTTATGAGATATTTCATGCTAGTTGCCAAATGATGGTTCCCACATGTGTTAGGTGACTCACATGGGCTGCTAAGAGCTGATCATTAGAGTGTATATACCAATAGTACATACATCTAAAAGCTGTGTATTGTACGAGTACGAATACGGGTGCATACGAGTAGAATTGTTGATGAAACTGAACGAGGATGTAATTGTAAGCATTTTTGTTAAGTAGAAGTATTTTGATAAGTGTCTTGAAGTCTTTAAAAAGTGTATGAATACATATTAAAACACTACATGTATATACATTTTAACTGAGTCGTTAAGTCATCGTTAGTCGTTACATGTAAATGTTGTTTTGAAACCTTTAGGTTAACGATCTTGTTGAATGTTGTTAACCCATTGTTTATTATAACAAATGAGATGTTAAATTATTATATTATCATGATATTATGATATATAATATATCTTAGTATGATGTATATACAGTTAAATGTCGTTACAACGATAATCGTTACATATATGTCTCGTTTCGAAATCATTAAGTTAGTAGCCTTATTTTTACATATGTATTTCATTGTTAATACACTTAATAATATATTTACTTATCATTTAACATAATTAACCAAGTGTATCAATATCTTAATATGATTCATATGTACCTAGTAAGACGTTGTTATAACGATAATCGTTATATATATCGTTTTCGAGTTTCTTAAATTAATAGTCTCATTTTTATGTATATAACTCATTGTTAAAATACCTAATGAGATACATACTTATAATAAAAACATGTTAACTATATATATAACCATATATATGTTATCGTATAGTTTTTATAAGTTTTAACGTTCGTGAATCACCGGTCAACTTGGGTGGTCAATTGTCTATATGAAACATATTTCAATTAATCAAGTCTTAACAAGTTTGATTGCTTAACATGTTGGAAACATTTAATCATGTAAATATCAATCTTAATTAATTTATATAAACATGGAAAAGTTCGGGTCACTACATAACTCAACCCAATAGAAAGAAAAAAAAAACGAGTACATGACCCAAATTAGAGCTAAAGCGTGTCAGCCCAAGTGTGTAACCCAAAAGCCGTCTAACACAATTCGATTATTTGTAATTCTTGACGCCATGAACCAGAAAGAATATATAAAAAAAAATGTCCTTTGATTGACCCATATTGGTCGGCCTTGAGTGAAACATTGTTCCACTTGTTTATTAAATAATGCTGTATACATTACCATCTATATCCAAGGTGATCCAGCTGTAACCATGTTCTTATCGCATTTCATTTTGTTAAAGTGTTCAAGGGTTGTGATTTGTGGGTTGTTTCTCGAACAAAAACAGAAACATAAATATAAATAGAGAATAACGTGACATAAGATTGGTTTCAGTTAGTCCGCGAAAGAGAAAACAATAGAGGAAGGGAGATAGATGATGAGAGAGAGATGGTTCTTGGTGACGGTTTAATACAGGAACAAACAGAAGTTGCAACAGGAGTTCTTACAGCAATCATATCGACTAGTAGAAGAAATGGAAAGGAAAAATGGGTGTGGGTGTTCTTGAAGGTTGGTGATGGTGGAAGTGGGTTTTAGTCGTCAACGGTTTGAAGGTGGGTATTCATGATGGTGGAAGTGGTGAATGGGTTACACTATGGTGTGGCGTTTTTGTGATTCAAAGAGAAATAGAAAACGAAAATAATAAGAATGTTTCGGTTGTTATGATGATTACAAGGTGGTGGTGTTTAGATTGAAGAGTAGAAACAAGGAGACATGATAGTGGTGATGATTATAATCGAAAGGTGGCGTTCGAGTTGCGCAACAAAATCGCAGATGTTGATAGTTTATTGACCAAGGTGGTTTGGTCTCGGTTCATTAGCCGAAATAGAAATAGCAGGTAAACCATAAAATTTTAGTTTGGTTGTAGTCGAATAACATAAGTAACAAATCGTAGTTGCAGCAATTGCTCGAGTTCTGATTTTCATAAAGGTGGTTGTTTTGGTGGTCTCACGGCAGCGATTTGAATATAAACAGAAACACAATTAGTTGTAGGTGGTGATGGATGTTGTGGTTCAAGAGTAATGACAAAGTGTGTAAGATTAATGTAAATGTGTATGTAAATATATCTTGTGTATGTACTGTGTATATGAGATTGAGATGGATAAAAGAAAGTGAGTGTGGAATGAATTGAAAAGAGAAGGTAGTACACAATCATTCAATTTTAATTTTTTTTATTCGGATATGATCAATCAATTTAGAACATGTGCAAGGACAGGAAATAATGAAAATAAATAAAAAGCAGATTCCATTCTCTACCAAAAATTGTTTGTATTATGGAAATAATGGTCTTCAGTGAATCGAATAAGAAAATTTGATGTGAGATCAAACATAATTGGATTCTTTACTTAATTTCATTAATATTAATAATTAATATTATAAATGTTTTAATGATAACAAATATACTAATACTAATAACAATAATAATAGAAGTAATAATAATAATATTATGATGATACTAATAATATTACTAGTTATATTACTATTAATATTTAATATTATAAATGATAATAATAATATTAATAATAACGATATAATATTTTATACATATCAAATTTCATTTTTATATAATAATATTATTAATACTGATATTAATATTAATATTTATTTTAATGTAAGTAATACTAGTATAGCAATTATATTTTAACTTATATGTAATTTTACTATGTTTAGATTTCATATTATTATTAACTATGTAATATTTAACAACTATATAATAACACTTATTGATTATTTATATATATATATATATATATATATATATATATATATATATATATATATATATATATAAATAGTTATACAGGAAAATCATATATATTTATATATATTTAATTACATATTTATTTACAAATAAATTGTTCATGAATCGTCAAGCATGGTCAAAGGGAAATTGATTACATGAATATAGATTTCAAAACTTTCGAGACTCAACACTACCGATTTTTCTTATCGTGTCGAAAACATATAAAGATTAAGGTTTAAATTTGATCGGAAATTTTCGGGTCATCACAAAGAAAAACCGCCTCGAGTTCCTGCATGAGAAACAAAAGACGAAGAATGAGAAAGTTGAGAAGTTTATGAAGAAGGTTGAGGACGAGAAGAAGAAATATGAAGACTACTTCAATCCTAATATTTCCTAGTATATCCTATTCCAATTTCTCATCTATGTAAAGGCTATGCCTTAAACCATTTCTATATCCGAATCGTGTATTAAAAAGGCTTATTTAATGCCTCGTTCTTAATAATATAAAGTGTTTCATTTATATCATATTCATCTTTATCCTATCGGATTTATCAAACTTCTATACACCCTTATGTAGTGAAGAATCATGGTTCGTCCAACTACACCAACTCTTACCACGATGTTTCATAATTTCCTCTTCTGACTACGTCTTCTACAACTTCCATAACTATCAAAGATATGAAGGTTAACCAAGTCTATAAATACTGCAACTTAAAACTAGCCAACCATAAGTTAGTAACTGTTTTCAAGGATGACATTTCGAGCTGCTCCAGTGAGAAAGGACGTGAGCAACATTTTCAAACTCATTCTTGAGAAAAAGAACAACTCTACGGAAACTTTTCCAAAGTGCAAGTTTTGGCTTAAAACCGACATGTTGTCGATCCAGCTAAGATTACTGCTGTCCTTAACACACTATATTAGAAGTCATCATTGATCACATATCCTGACCTTATGGAGTGACCTTGGAAAGGAATTATGAATTAGTGAAATATAATGACGGTGGCCATCGTGATTATATTACGGTAATTCATAGAGATATTCCAATATCATGACGTATGGAATAGAAAGTGAATCAAAGAAAAACTCTCAAGCTATCTATTCAAAAACCCAAATGCAAGGGCATGAAAAGAGAAAAATGATCATCTTCATATTTAGTATATACGAAGAACTCATTATAATCAAACTAAATATCTATCTCATACTCATTTAACAAACTTTCATGTACCATAAAAAGTTGTAGACAATCGAATCTTGAAATTCATTCATCCTAAATGGATATCTCCTGATCATTGATACATAATCATCACTTGTTATTACACTCTCGGTGTAAATTCTCATATGACTTTCAAAAACCTATGTCATTTGAACCCTCCAACGTCGATATTACAAACACCATTACATTATCTATGCCGAGATGATAAATATCTCATATGCATAATCTTCTGAAGAATGGAACCTCCAGACATGTATCGTTTTAACTATCATAGTCAAAAAACTTCTGTACTCATACATCTACTTATAATAGACTACTTGGCACCATGCAAGTAATGGTTCCATACTCAAACAATAATCGATCATTCTCAACTCGAAAACCAGAGGTGAAATACACTATCTCAAGTTGTGGCTTGAGCTAAACTCATCTGAAAAACTGCTGTAACAATTGAAATGATTCCATCATACTTTAACGTATCCTCCTCTCAAACCAATTAAGGCTAAATTCAAACAATCATTACATAGTTGAAAGTCATTGCTTTAGCATTTATTTATACTTGTCTATGCGACTGCCAGATTATTCATGACGAGTTCTCGAACTCTCACTATCATTCGAACGATTCAAAGTTGCAAATCTTATTTGAAGTTCTTTCATACATAACTCTAAATCCGAGGGATTTACTCATTTGATGATAATCACATTATCATCCTTCTAACTTTAATGTTAACATTTTGAGTCCAAGGACTCATGCCCTGATAAAAGTCGATCCATTAGTTTTCACTACCTTGAAACAATTATTACACAATTATCCTCCAGAATTTTAAAATCTTCAATCAATTTTTCTCAAACAAATAAACTCTTAAATACAAGTATCCTATTTTCCAAAGATTTCTTACACGAGTCTTTATTTTCAAACTATCTCGGAATTTATAAAAAAAAATGATTTTTCACTTATGTGATTTATAAAACCTTATACATAAACTTAACTTTACGTACTTTGACTAGTACATATCAAATTATACTTTCACTTCTACAAATTTCCACTTTGATTAAATCGAAATTACTTTACAAAATTTTACGTAACCCTAGTTGTACTATGAACATCATTTCGTTACCTCCTCTAAAATTACTTTCACTAATTATATAAACACTTTCTCATTTTTAGCAATTTACCTTTATTTCATTAAATTAAACATTCTTTTAAACAACTCTTTTTTCATATTGTTCAAATTATTTCACATAAAATAGTACGTGTTGTACGTAACTCAAGTTTTACCAATAGCTCTGCTTCATTTATATTGTTATAACAAATATCGCAACTTTTCAAAAATTACTTTGGTTTATTATTAAAACTTTCGTATTGCTCTCCAATGTGTTTGGATCACCTTTATTCTCATTCTCCGTGCAAGAACGAGACTTACCTCTTTACGTACATCATCTCTTCCTTGCTATGTTATTCGTTAAGAAGTTTCTACTTTCGGTATTTCACGGCCAAACCACGACGCTCTCGTAAACATCCAAACTACGATCTTTTGAACAAGGAAGCAAAGGTTCCTTAAAGGTAGAAACAATACCTTATAATCAATGATTCACATTTATTCTCATCCACATTTAAACTCATAAGTAAATAATAGACCGACTCGCCATTTGTGCGAAAACACTTTTCTTACTCTGAAGGAGTTACCTTAGACATTTATGAAGATACTCTAAACATTTCTTCCTTTTTAGTTTGCAACTAGATGTTATTCTAGTCAAGTGTTAATCTATGATTCGACATGAAAATGAAATCATAAATCTTAAAGCTACATTCTGAAACTATTTCTAAAGACAAGTTCTCATATATACTGAACGATGTCTTAAATTTAATCGCTCGTATTATCCTGAGATCAACGAACTCTCAACTAACATCTCATTTGTCTATTAGACATCTCTTGAAAACTAAAGGTATTATGGTTACCTTTCGAAACTTGAAGCTGGTACTATCTCTAACAAACACCAGCCATACATCAAACTACGTAACTGAAATCTTTACGTACTCTACTCTATTTTATCTGCCCTACTATTGCGGCATAAACACTCAAGATCTTAACGAGCTCAATGTAGTGACCCGAACTTTTCCATGATTATATATTAAATGAAAACTATATTTTTATGATTAAATGTTTCCAACATGTTAAGCAATCAAACTTGTTAAGACTTGATTAATTGAAATGAGTTTCATGTAGACAATTGACCACCCAAGTTGACCGGCGATTCACGAACGTTAAAAACTTGTAAAAACTACATGATGATATATATATGGATATATATGGTTAACATGAGATTATGATAAGTAAGTATCTTACTAAGTGTATTAACAATGAGTGATATACATAACAATGAGATTATTGGATTAAGAAACTCGAAACGATATATATAACGATTATCGTTATAACAACGTCTTACTAAATACATATGAATCATATTAAGATATAGATACACTATGTTTAACATGATAAAATGATAATTAAGTATATCATTAAGTGTGTTAACAATGAACTACATATATAAAAACAAGACTACTAACTTAAGGATTTCGAAAAGAGACATATATGTAACGATTATCGTTGTAACGACATTTTAATGTATATATATCATATTAAGATATATTCATACATCATAATATCATCATAATGTAATAATTTAATATCTCATTAGATATAATAAACAATGGGTTAACAACATTAAATGAGATCGTGAACTTAAAGGTTTCAAAACAACACTTACATGTAACGACTAACGATGACTTAACGACTCAGTTAAAATGTATATACATGTAGTGTATTAAGATGTATTTGTACACTTTTGAAAGACTTCAAGATATATATCAAAGTACTTCTACTTAACAAAAATGCTTACAATTACATCCTCATTCATTTTCATCAACAATTCTACTCGTATGCACCCGTATTCATACTCGTACAATACACAGCTTCTAGATGTATATACTATTGGTATATACACTTCAATGATCAGCTCCTTAGCAGCCCACGGGAGTCATTAAACATGTAGAAACCATCATTTGGCAACTAGCATGAAATATCTCACAAAATTACAAAAAATATTATAAATCATTCATGAATTATTTACATGAAAACAAACTTACACATCCTTTATATCTAATCCATATACCAACGACCAAAAACACCTACAAAAACTTTCATTTTTCAAATTTCTTCATCTAATTGATCTCTCTCAAGTTCTATCTTCAAGTTCTAAGTGTTCTTCATAAATTCTATAAGTTCTAGTTTCATAAAATCAAGAATACTCTCAAGTTTACAAGTCTACTTCCAAGCTTTCTAATTCATTTCAAGTGATCATACAATCTCAAGAAATCTTTCTTATTTACAGTAAGATATCTTTCTAATTCAAGGTAATACTCATATTCAAACTTTGGTTCAATTTCTATAACTATAACTATCTTATTTCGAGTGATAATCTTACTTGAACTTGTTTTCGTGTCATGATTCTACTTCAAGAACTTTCAAGCCATTCAAGAATCCTTTGAAGCTAGATCAATTTTTGTCACTTCCATTAGGTTTACCTACTAAACTTGAGGTAGTAATGATGTTCATAACATCATTCGATTTATATATATAAAACTATCTTATTCGAAGATTTGAACATGTAATCACTAGAACATAGTTTAGTTAATTCTAAACTTGTTCGCAAATAAAGTTAATCCTTCTAACTTGACTTTTAAAATCAACTAAACACATGTTCTATATCTATATGATATACTAACTTAATGATTTAAAACCTGGAAATACAAAAAATACCGTAAAACCGGACATACGCCGTTGTAGTAACACCGCGGGCTGTTTTAGGTTTGATAATTAAAGACTATGATAAACTTTGATTTAGAAGTTGTTCTTCTGAAAAAATAATTTTTCTTATGAACATGAAACTATATCCAAAAATCATGGTTAAACTCAAAGTGGAAGTATGTTTTTCAAAATGGTCATCAAGATGTCGTTCTTTCGACGGAAATGACTACCTCTTTAAATAATGACTTGTAACCTGTATTTCTGACTATATACTTATACTTTTTCTGCTTAGTTTCATAAATTTTAGTTCATTATGAAACCATAGCAACTTGAATGACTCAAAATGGATTTGAAACGAAGAAATGACGGGTAAAACAAAATTGGATAAATTTGCTAGTTTTAGCTACGAAAATTTTGTAACAAATCTAGACTAAACATATCCTAACTAATTTATATTGTATTATACATATTATGTAATCTTGGGATACCATAGACACGTATATAATGTTTTGACATATCATATCGACCCATCTATATATATATATATATATATCTCAGAACAACCATACACACTCTATATGCAGTAATGTTTGAGTTAGCTATACAGGGTTGAGGTTGATTCCAAAATAATATATATACTTTGAGTTGTGATCTAGCCTGAGACTTGTATACACTGGGTCGTGGATTGATTCGAGATAATATATATTGATTTATTTCCGTACATCTAACTGTGGACAACTAGTTGTAGGTTACTAACGAGGACTACTAACTTAACAAACTTAAATCATAAAAATGTAATAAAAAATGTTGTGAATATATTTAAATCATACTTTGATATATATGTACATATTTGTTATAGGTTCGTGAATCGACCAGTGGCCAAGTCTTATTTCCAACGAAGGAAAAATCTGTGAAAGTGAGTTATAGTCCCACTTTTAAAATCTAATACTTTTGGGATGACAATACATGCAGCTTTATAAATGTTTTACAAAATAGACACAAGTATGTGAAACTAAATTCTATGGTTGAATTATTAAACCGAATATTTCCCCTTAAAGTCTGGTAGCCTAAGAATTAGGGAAATGACCCCTAATTGACGTGAATCCTAAAGATAGATATATGGGCCTAACAAACCCCATTCTGGAATTTGGAATGCTTTAATACTTCAATTTATATGGTGATTGCGATTGCCAATTTATGACATACTTGCGAGTATGCGGGGAATATTCTATATGCATTATGTTAATGTCGGTTACCAGGTGTTCATCATAGAATGATTTTTATACACTTGGTGTAAGATTATTGAATAAATGAAATCTTGTAGTCTAATATATTAATTTGTTAATATATAGGTTAAACCTATAACTCACCAACATTTTTTGTTGATGTTTTAAGCATGTTTATTCTCAGGTGATTATTAAGAGCTTCCGCTGTTGCATACTAAAATAAGGACAAGATTTGGAGTCCATGATTGTATGATATTGTGTAAAAACTGCATTCAAGAAACTTATTTTGATGTAATATATTTTTATTGTAAACCATTATGTAATGGTCGTGTATAAACGGTATATTTTATATTATCATTATTTGATAATCTACGTAATGTTTTTTAAAAACCTTTATCGATAAAATAAAGGTTATGGTTGTTTTAAAAATGAATGCAGTCTTTGAAAAACGTCTCATATAGAGGTCAAAACCTCGCGACGAAATCAATTAATATGGAACGTTTATAATCAATAAGAACGGGACATTTCAGTTGGTATCCGAGCGTTGGTCTTAGATAACCAGAAAATTTCATTAGTGTGTCTTATCGAGTTTTTTAGGATGTATTAGTGAATCTGGACTTCGACCGTGTTTTCTTTAAAAATGATTGCTTAATATTTTTTTGTTGGAAACTACAAATTGTAACATGTAAATATTATGTGATATATTAATCTCTTAACATGTTTGATATTGTGTGATAGATGTCTATCTCTAGTACAAATCCCATCGACTCACCTAATAATAATGAAGAGTCGAATATATATTGGGAAGATTCACAAATTCTCGAAGAGGAACCGGAAGAAGAGGAACCGGAAGAAGAGGGACCGGAAGAAGAAGAGGTTCCGGAGGAAGAAATATTAGGAACCACAGAAAAACATATAAGTAAAAGAAAACCCTCAACGAATGGACCAAAATTAATAATGGTCAATGGTGTTTCCACCGAGGAAGCAAAATATTGGGAAGATTACCAATTTTCCGATGAATCGGATCCCGCTGAGGATTTCGATGATGTTATAGAAATTACCTCGACCCAATTTGAAAAAGCAAAAGAAAATAATAAGGGAAAGGGCATCAAAATAGAGAAACCTGATTCCAACCCCGATGAACTTTATATGTATCGTCAACACCCGTATTTCTTAAGTTGTAACAATAACCCAGGAACCTTTAATCTAACGACCCGTCCTAATCCACAAGGACGAATACATTACATTTGGTTATATTGCGAGGTACTAGACCTCTATATGATACATTTTACAAACATTGCATTCGTTTTTGAAAAGACAATCTTTCATTACATCGAAAGTTGACGGCATGCATACCATTTTATAATATATCTAACTATAATTGACTTAATAATAATCTTGATGAACTCAACGACTCGAATGCAACGTCTTTTGAAATATGTCCTGAATGACTCCAAGTAATGTCTCTAAAATGAGCAAGTGCACAGCGGAAGATTTCTTTCATACCTGAGAATAAACATGCTTTAAAGTGTCAACCAAAAGGTTGGTGAGTTCATTAGTTTAACATAAATAATCCTTTCCTAATTTTAATAGACCACAAGATTTCATACTTCCATTTCTCATAATCATACGTCCCATGCATAGAGACAAAAATATCATTCATATGGATTGAACACCTGGTAACCGACATTCACAATATGTATATAAGAATATCCCCATCATTCCGGGATCCTCCTTCGGACATGATATAAATTTCGAAGTACTAAAGCATCCGGTACTTTGGATTGGGCTTGTTGGGCCCGATGGATCTATCTTTAGGATTCGCGTCAATTAGGGTGTCTGTTCCCTAATTCTTAGATTACCAGACTTAATAAAAAGGGGCATATTAGATTTCGATCATTCAACCATATAATGTAGTTTCAATTACTTGTGTCTATTTCGTAAAACAGTTATAAAAACAGCGCATGTATTCTCAGTCCCAAAAATATATATTGTGAAAGCATTTAAAAAGGGAATAATGAAACTCACGCATATAAATATTGTAAAACAGTTAATAAAGCATTTGCATGTATTCTCAGCCCAAAAATGTAATGAGTAAAAGGGAGCAAATGAAACTCACAATAATGTATTTTGTAGTAAAAATACATATGACGACATTGAACAATGCAGGGTTGGCCTCGGATTCACGAACCTATATCATTTGTATATTCATTAACACATATAATTGAAATCGAACGATTTTATATCTAATTAGTGATATAATTATTATCTTAATAAGTTATGTGTTTCATTAATAACTTAATATTTATTTTATATACTTTATGTAAAGGAAATTTTTAATATAGTTTTATTAAGTATATTTTTATATGATTATCTCTTATTGTAATTATATTAATAATATTAATAGTAATATTGATAGTAGTAATATTGTAGTTGTAATAATAATATTAATGATACTAGTAGTATTGTTAGTAAAGAAAAGGTTAATAATATATAAAAATCTTGATAATAATACCTAATACTAATAATGATTAATAATAATGCTAATTATGATAATAATAATAAAAATGATAAAATGGTAGTTTTACTAATAATCATAAAGTAAAGATAATAGTTTTAACAAAAATAATATTTTTAATAGTAGTAGTAAGTTTAATAATAATTATAGTTTTATTAGCGATTTAAGTGATCATATTAATAATAGTACTAACAGTATAATACTAGTAATATTAATGATAGTAATATCATTACTAGAAATTATAAATTGATACTAATAATACTCAATACTAGTATCAACTAATAATAATAATAATAATAATAATAATACTTAGATTAATGATAATAATAGTGATAATATTCATAATACTTAATATTAATAATAAAAATAACACTCATACTTAATAATAATCATAATAATAATAACATTTATAATACTCGTAATAATAATTGTAATACTAGTTATAATATTAGTAATATTACTAACAATAATAATAATAATAATAATGACAATAATAATAGTAATGAGAATAAGAATAAAGAGTATACCCTTTTATAAAGTTTTTTGTAAAAAGATTGTCCCAAACGGGACTCGAACCCAAGACCTCTCGCTTACTCGCTAACCCCCTTAACCCTTCCTCCAATTCTGTCTTTCTGGAATTATAACCAAACTGTATTTATTTAACTCCAATTCGTGTTCTATCTCCTTCTTCACCATCATCAAAATTTAAATCGAACCAGGAATCAAGCTTGACTAAAAATGAGTTGACTGATTAATGTTAGGATTAAAAATAAATTCAAAAATAATTAATTAGTGTTTAAATGAATTGAAAAAAAATAATAATAAAAAGGAAAAGAAAAAGGCTGCTGTGCAGCGATGTAAAAAAAATGATTTGGTTTTTTTTTTTTTTTAATTCAATGACCAACAAAAAAAAATATAATATGTAATTAATCTGATTAACAACAACAAAAAAAAATTAAAAAAAATATAAAAGAAAATGCACGAGACTGCTGTGCAGTCGTTGATATTTTTAAAAAAAGAATTTCGCTTTTCAATTTTTTTTAACATTATAGCTAAAGATTATAACACAAAAAAAATTTTATAATCATATACAGAAACTATTGGATTTGTTAATTTAACTTGATTCACAACAACAAACTTGAATTTGAATGAAGAACAAAAGTTGACTTTATATTTTAAAAACTTTGACCCGTAAATTCTCACTTAATTTAAGGAATTGGAACCTCTAATTCTGCAGAAAGATCTTTTATAGTAATCATAACTCAACTACATTTATAGATTTTTAAATAAAATTCGAATTCGAGTTTTTGCTTTTTCATAATACAAGAACATGAACTCAAAATCAAATATCGAATTCGGGACTGTTTTGGACAAACATTATAACATGAATTAGGTAGTAAAACATACCTAGAAGCTTTATGGTTACTTAATTGATCCTAAAACATCATAATGAATTCGAATTTTTGGATGAACAAAACAGTTGACTTTTTGTAAAATAACTTTGACTTATAAATTCGTACCCGATTTGATGAATTAAAGAACGAGAATTTACAGAGAGATTAAATAGATGATTCCTAAGACATCTGCATTCTTAGTTTTTGATGTTTGATTCGTTTTCGAAGCTTTTAAAAATGAACCCAAGAACAGAGAACGAGTTTCTCTTTTTAATTATTTTCAGTTTGATTCGATTACCAGATGAAGTGTATCAATTATATAATATGGAAAATTGCTGTTTTTAATTGTGATTGAATACGACTGGTAACAAGATTAATAAAAACAAAAATTTAACACAGTTAGGATAGGTACATATAACAAATTGGGGTACTTTTTATTTTTATTTTATAATTTTCATTTTCATATTTATTAATAATAAATAAGTAAATATATATTTGTAATATTATTATTACTTAATAATTATAATAATTGAAATTCTAATAATAATAATAATAGTAGAAATTATAATACCAACATTAATGATAATTACTAAAATTTGTAATAATGATTATTTCAATGATCAATACTAAACTTTATAATAATAATAATAATAATAATAATTAATACTGATAATAATAATAGATTGTATGAATTTTCTAATAATAAATATTATAATTATAATATTGATAAATAATTATTAATAATAACTATAATTGTAATCTTACTACTAATTATGATGTAAATGGTAATAATGATAATACTAATAGTAATAGCCATTATATAATAAATTAATTGTATCAAGTTCATATTTACATAATAATAACACCTATTGATTATTTAATTTTTTTTATATATTTTATATATATTACAATATACATATAATATTAATCATGTATAAAAATCATATATATTTATATATGGATTTACTTAATAACAACATTATTATCTTGCATATTATTTTACATTCTTAATTCTAATGTTTCAGTTATATTTTATTATTTCCAATTATTATATATAATTTCGTTATATTATATTATATGTACATATTTATTTACATACAATTGTTCGTGAATCGTCGGGTACAGTCTAAAGGTAAAATGTATACATGAACATAGTTCAAAGTTTTTGAGACTTCAATATTACAGACTTAGCTTATCGTGTCGAAATCATATAAAGATTAATTTTAAATTTGGTCGAAAATTCCCGGGTCGTCATAGTACCTACCCGTTAAAGAAATTTCGTCCCGAAATTTGAGTGAGGTCGTCATGGCTAACAATAAAAATATTTTCATGATGAATATGAGTTGATAAATAGAGTTTTATCGTCATTGAGTAATATGGATAAAACAATTCGTTTAGGTGAAGTGTACGAGTGAAGCTATCACAAAATAGTGAAATGAGAAAGACAAGTTTCATCATAACTTTTGACTAGTCATGGTTAAATTTCAGAATTCAAGGGATTTAAAAGAAAATCTTAGAAATCTATAAGATCTGATTCTTCGAGGTTTAAGGAAATTAGGATCTCTTTAATTAAATGCGATGATCTATTTCGATTGCCCTGTTGGATATTTTTACTATATATCCACCCTCTTTGTTTTCTTATTTCCACAGCTCCCAACTTCCGTTCTTCCTCCCTCAATTCATACTTTAAAACATTCGTCAATATGCTTCATCCGGTTCTGATTCTTTATATACTCTTAACTTTCATATTTGTTATTCTTCTTTTTCATCTACCACCGGAGGATTTTATTTACTTTTACTATTACGTTGGGGTTATAGTATTTTTAATTCTCCCGTGCCTTTACGTTGCAATACGTATTGATATGCACGGTTTGTAATTTACGTGTTGTTGTCGAGTTTCACATTTTCTTACATATTTAAAGATTCCATACTTTCGTCTCCTCTTCCCGACTTCAAGTCAAGCGAATAATGGTCTAGAATTTGCAGGTATGGATTTCGAAATGAGCATAGTTAATGCTCTAAGAAGGAATTTGTAATGGCACGATCTTAATTTGTCAAATTACCAGAATACCTCGGAAAAGACCGAATCATCAAGAAAAATATTTTCTTGATATGTTTAGAGGTTAAGTAGAATACAAGAGTCGTGTAACATGGCACATGATGATGTTATGATCTGTGAATCATCACGTTCCATTTAGAAACTCAGCATGACTTACTGTAATATAATCACATTGATCAAATGTCATTATATTATACTAACTCATGCTTCAGTTCCCAACACTACTTCAAAATCATTTATATTTTCTACTCGAAGGTTTTAGAATTTAGAAAATAAAATAGTTTCTTTTATGATGTAACATAGATAACATGAAGAGATAACCAATTTCGTATAAGAAGAGTTTTGAAAATATCCTCAGAAATATCAAAGATATTTATGATGATATTTTCAGAATTTCTAAGATCGAAGGTTGATGAAGAAAGATTTTCCACAAGATTTAATATGAATATAGAGCAAGGTTTTCTCTAAAGATTTCATTGGATATAGAATTATCTGGATTCTTTGAATATAGGGTTTGGTCCTTGTATTTGTCCTTGGCCTCCTTCATGGTTAGCTCAATCCGTTTTCCAGTTCCAACTTTTCTGAGCTTTTTCAACATGCTATTCTTTATTATCAAACTTCTGGCTGTTAAGATCATTTACAGTTTTTACTGCTTCATTCAGCTTTTTCAACATTTCGAGTATTGATTCGTAGACTGGGTGCTTTTCATAATTTCAGAATGGAAGGTCATAATTCTTAGAGATAAAGGTTATATGTATACCTATAACTGTTGTTGTAGAATTGTTGCGGGATTCAAAATACTGATTGCTGATTCCCGGTAATTGGTATCACAATACTCGTTACAAGATGCAGACGAATATATGATAAGGTTTTAATGAACAGATATAATGGTTCTTCGAAGGGACTTAAGACAACGTGTAATGAAGTTGCTGGTAAGTTTACTGCTAATGTGGCGGAATATAAAAGGTTCCCCAACAACGATGGCGAAAGGCATATTTATATATCAAGGCTATAATAAGGCTAATCCTAATGAAAGTCGAAGTTAACTTGCTGGAGCTGTGACAAAATTTGCTAATTGGGAAAGAGATTGCAAAGTTATTTTCGGCAATAACAACGTTAAAGGAATTAGCACAGCTACGTTTTAAATGTTTACTCATTTTTTCGAGAGTTTTCAGGTGCATAACTATACGCATCAATCTTTTCTTCCGTAGACGAAGTGCGGTTGGTTCATCCTCTCGATTGAGGTGTTTTCAAGAAATATGAAATGTTTGAACGCAGATTGGAATCGTCAAGATACAAATGAGGTTTAAGATGAAATCAAGTGGCAACTTGAAGAATTGTTTAGTTTCATAGGTTATAATCAATACTTTAATTCATTTTAATTGTCCAATATTTTTAGTCCACAGTCGATAGTCCACAGTTAACAATCCACTGATTCATATATAGTTTAATATATAATATTCGAATTAATTAATACGTATCGTGACCCGTATACGTCTCAGACTCGATCACAACTCAAACTATATATATTATTATAGAATCAACCTCAACCCTGTATAGCTAACTCCCGCATTACTGCATATAGAGTGTCTATGGTTACTCCAATTAATATATATAGATGCGTCGATATGATATGTCAAAACCTTGTATACGTGTCCCGATATTTAAAGTGCGTAAAATAAATAACAGAAATTAAATGACGATAAATAAAGTGCGTAAAGTAAATAACAGAAATTAAATGACGATAAATAAAGTGCGTAAAGTAAATAACAGAAATTAAATGACGATAAATAAAGTGCGTAAAGTAAATAACAGAAATTAAATGATGATAAATAAAATTGCGAGAATGTAAATTGCGATAATTAAATTGCGATAAATAAAGTGTAATCAGTTAGCTGAGAACAATTAGTTAGGAACAGTTAGCGTGGATTCTTAACAAAATTTCTCATAGTTAATTTATTTGTTTCTAACAAATTTTAGTTTGTCCAATGTTTTCTTCATTATGCCACTTGTTGGATTATGATAAATCAAAATCCAAATATGAAATTGGATGAATGTGGTTATTCTGTGGTGAACGGATTTGTATATCGGTGGACGTAAGTAGGATAGTAAACGACTGTTGAATTAGATTCGAAGAATGTACAGTGTAACTTATTAATGTGAAATCTAAATATTCCTCGGGTATTACCTACCCGCTAAAATATTTTCACCATTAACAGTTTGTACACAAGAATTTTTTTTTTAATTACAATCTTTATGAAAATATATATACATATATATCTTCTTCAGATGTAATCATAGATTTAATGAGTCAATATGATATTAAACTCATTTGATTTACCGTTGGAATAAGAATATATAATATCTAAAACATTAGAGATTACATAATCGCCATGTCGAACGAAGATAAATGATGTAGAACGATACGTAGAACGATAATTATACTCAAGGTATAGAATGAGACGTCAAGGCATGGGTTGTTGATGGCACTGGTGTTGTTATTGATGGTATTGTTGGTGCCGGTGATGTTGTTGAAGCTGGTAATTTTTGCACCATATTCTCCAGATTGATTACTCGAGCGCGAAGTTCGTTGACTTCTTCTATTATTCCGGGATGATTGTCGGTCGGTACGAGCGGATGAATAAGGTTTAGAATTTTAGATAGAATACAATCGTGGTGAGATATTCGGGAAATGGGGGTGAAAATGGTGTTTCAGACTGGTTCGCCGGTAAGTGCTTCAGGTTCATTGCCAAGAGGTAAATTCGGTTGGTGGGTGGAAAGGATCGCCTTCCTCTCGTCTCCATCAGTTAAGTCGACTACGAACCCATCAGATGAATTGAGGATGATTGATTGGTTGATTCATTCTGGTGACGTTGCCTCCGGAGCTTAGGTGAACATCCGTGTCGGAATAGCTGTCGGAATAACTATCGGATTAGCTATCAAAGTCTGAGGGACTCGAACTGGTTGAGGGATTCATCTCGTACGATCAGATGAAGTATTTTCGATAAGAAACAGATTATAGGATGTAGATTAGTACCCCGCAATACATAATTCACATATGCGTATACAATACTAAAATCCCATATGTTACGGAGGAATCTACGGAAGTTGTCAGACAAAGTTTACAGTACAAGATATGCTAAGATATGAATTAGCAGATACGCTAAGATACGAATTTTATCTATACACTATTCATGCAATCATTGCAGTAAGATGTGTCTAGACTAAGAATGATAAGCGGGTAATTTCCTAAGGATGATAAATAGATGATTTTCGACAAAAAATGATAAGCAAAACTTTTGACATGCAGACACGGTCGAAGTCCAGACTCACTAATGCATCCTAACGACTATCAGTTAGACTCACTAATGCAAGACCTGGTTCGCTAAGATAACCTGGCTCTGATACCAACTCTAATGACCCGTCCTAATCTACAAGGACGAATACATTACATTTGGTTACATTGCGAGGTACTAGACCTCTATATGATACATTTTACAAACATTGTATTCGTTTTTGAAAAGACAATCTTTCATTACATCGAAAGTTGACGGCATGCATACCATTTTATAATATATCTAACTATAATTGAATTAATAATAATCTTGATGAACTCAACGAATCGAATGCAACGTCTTTTGAAATATGTCCTGAATGACTCCAAGTAATGTCTCTAAAATGAGCAAGTGCACAGCGGAAGATTTCTTTCATACCTGAGAATAAACATGCTTTAAAGTGTCAACCAAAAGGTTGGTGAGTTCATTAGTTTAACATAAATAATCCTTTCCTAATTTTAATAGACCACAAGATTTCATACTTCCATTTCTCATAATCATACGTCCCATGCATAGAGACAAAAATATCATTCATATGGATTGAACACCTGGTAACCGACATTCACAATATGTATATAAGAATATCCCCATCATTCCGGGATCCTCCTTCGGACATGATATAAATTTCGAAGTACTAAAGCATCCGGTACTTTGGATGGGGCTTGTTGGGCCCGATAGATCTATCTTTAGGATTCGCGTCAATTAGGGTGTCTGTTCCCTAATTCTTAGATTACCAGACTTAATAAAAAGGGGCATATTAGATTTCGATCATTCAACCATATAATGTAGTTTCAATTACTTGTGTCTATTTCGTAAAACAGTTATAAAAACAGCGCATGTATTCTCAGTCCCAAAAATATATATTGTGAAAGCATTTAAAAAAGGAATAATGAAACTCACGCATATAAATATTGTAAAACAGTTAATAAAGCATTTGCATGTATTCTCAGCCCAAAAATGTAATGAGTAAAAGGGAGCAAATGAAACTCACAATAATGTATTTTGTAGTAAAAATACATATGACGACATTGAACAATGCAGGGTTGGCCTCGGATTCACGAACCTATATCATTTGTATATTCATTAACACATATAATTGAAATCGAACGATTTTATATCTAATTAGTGATATAATTATTATCTTAATAAGTTATGTGTTTCATTAATAACTTAATATTTATTTTATATACTTTATGTAAAGGAAATTTTTAATATAGTTTTATTAAGTATATTTTTATATGATTATCTCTTATTGTAATTATATTAATAATATTAATAGTAATATTGATAGTAGTAATATTGTAGTTGTAATAATAATATTAATGATACTAGTAGTATTGTTAGTAAAGAAAAGGTTAATAATATATAAAAATCTTGATAATAATACCTAATACTAATAATGATTAAAAATAATGCTAATTATGATAATAATAATAAAAATGATAAAATGGTAGTTTTACTAATAATCATTAAGTAAAGATAATAGTTTTAACAAAAATAATATTTTTAATAGTAGTAGTAAGTTTAATAATAATAATTATAGTTTTATTAGAGATTTAAGTGATCATATTAATAATAGTACTAACAGTATAATACTAGTAATATTAATGATAGTAATATCATTACTAGAAATTATAAATTGATACTAATAATACTCAATACTAGTATCAACTAATAATAATAATAATAATAATAATACTTAGATTAATGATAATAATAGTGATAATATTCATAATACTTAATATTAATAATAAAAATAACACTCATACTTAATAATAATCATAATAATAATAACATTTATAATACTCGTAATAATAATTGTAATACTAGTTATAATATTAGTAATATTACTAACAATAATAATAATAATAATGACAATAATAATAGTAATGAGAATAAGAATAAGAATAAAGAGTATACCCTTTTATAAAGCTTTTTGTAAAAAGATTGCCCCAAACGGGACTTGAACCCAAGACCTCTCACTTACTCGCTAACCCCCTTAACCCTTCCTCAAATTCTGTCTTTCTGGAATTATAACCAAACTGTATTTATTTAACTCCAATTCGTGTTCTATCTCCTTCTTCACCATCATCAAAATTTAAATCGAACCAGGAATCAAGCTTGACTAAAAATGAGTTGATTGATTAATGTTAGGATTAAAAATAAATTCAAAAACAATTAATTAGTTTTTAAATGAATTGAAAAAAAATAATAATAAAAAGGAAAAGAAAAAGGCTGCTGTGCAGCGATGTAAAAAAAAAAATTGATTTGGTTTCTTTTTTTTTTTAATTCAATGACCAACACAAAAAAATATAATATGTAATTAATCTGATTAACAACAACAAAAAAAAATAAAAAAAAATAAAAAAAAATAAAAAAGAAAATGCACGAGACTGCTGTGCAGTCGTTGATATTTTTAAAAAAAGAATTTCGCTTTTCAATTTTTTTTAACATTATAGCTAAAGATTATAACACAAAAAAAATTTTATAATCATATATAGAAACTATTGGATTCGTTAATTTAACTTGATTCACAACAACAAACTTGAATTTGAATGAAGAACAAAAGTTGACTTTATATTTTAAAAACTTTGACCCGTAAATTCTCACTTAATTTAAGGAATTGGAACCTCTAATTCTGCAGAAAGATCTTTTATAGTAATCATAACTCAACTACATTTATAGTTTTTTAAATAAAATTCGAATTCGAGTTTTTGCTTTTTCATAATACAAGAACATGAACTCAAAATCAAATATCGAATTCGGGACTGTTTTGGACAAGCATTATAACATGAATTAGGTAGTAAAACATACCTAGAAGCTTTATGGTTACTTAATTGATCCTAAAACATCACAATGAATTCGAATTTTTGGATGAACAAAACAGTTGACTTTTTGTAAAATAACTTTGACTTATAAATTCGTACCAGATTTGATGAATTAAAGAACGAGAATTTACAGAGAGATTAAATAGATGATTCCTAAGACATCTGCATTCTTAGTTTTTGATGTTTGATTCGTTTTCGAAGCTTTTAAAAATGAACCCAAGAACAGAGAACGAGTTTTTCTTTTTAATTATTTTCAGTTTGATTCGATTACCAGATGAAGTGTATCAATTATATAATATGGAAAATTGCTGTTTTTAATTGTGATTGAATACGACTGGTAACAAGATTAATAAAAACAAAAATTTAACACAGTTAGGATAGGTACATATAACAAATTGGGGTACTTTTTATTTTTATTTTATAATTTTCATTTTCATATTTATTAATAATAAATAAGAAAATAAATATTTGTAATATTATTATTACTTAATAATTATAATAATTGAAATTCTAATAATAATAATAATAATAATAGTAGAAATTATAATACCAACATTAATGATAATTACTAAAATTTATAATAATGATTATTTCAATGATCAATACTAAACTTTATAATAATAATAATAATAATAATTAATACTGATAATAATAATAGATTGTATGAATTTTCTAATAATAAATATTATAATTATAATATTGATAAATAATTATTAATAATAACTATAATTGTAATCTTACTACTAATTATGATGTAAATGGTAATAATGATAATACTAATAGTAATAGCCATTATATAATAAATTAATTGTATCAAGTTCATATTTACATAATAATAACACCTATTGATTATTTAATTTTTTTTATATATTTTATATATATTACAATATACATATAATATTAATCATGTATAAAAATCATATATATTTATATATGGATTTACTTAATAACAACATTATTATCTTGCATATTATTTTACATTCTTAATTCTAATGTTTCAGTTATATTTTATTATTTTCAATTATTATATATACTTTTGTTATATTATATTATATATACATATTTATTTACATACAATTGTTCATGAATCGTCGGGTACAGTCTAAAGGTAAAATATATACATGAACATAGTTCAAAGTTTTTGAGACTTCAATATTACAGACTTAGCTTATCGTGTCAAAATCATATAAAGATTAAGTTTAAATTTGGTCGAAAATTCCCGGGTCGTCACATTTAAGCCACCAGGTTTTTCTAAAGCATTTGTGAAAACAATGGCTCGTATTAGAGGAACATCATATATCCCTAGAAAATTAGCAAAACGAAACAGGTCCGAAGAGGAAGAAACTAGTGAGTCGGAATAAAGAGTTGTAATCATGAGGTGTAAAATATGTAAAATAAGTGTGCTTGTACTTTTCTTGTTGTATGTGAAAATTGCTTGTATTATTTGATAATTATCTTTTACGAATCTAATTCTCATCTGTTTTACAGTATAAAAACACACTGGATGTTAAGGATAGACAACCAAAAATTTTAGAAGACCTACCCGGGCACATGATTGATGAAATCTTGTCTAAAGTCGGTCAGAATTCGTCGGTACAATTATTTATGGAAAAATTAGTTTGTAGAACATTTGAAGAATGTTCCAGGCATGCCTTAGTTTATAAAAGGCTTTCATTTGAAAGATGGGGTATATCACATTGGGGACACCGTAAGTTATGCCGTGTTTTCTTTAAAGCGTTAAATGCGGGGAACCCAAATGCAATTTTACGCTACGGGTTAAAAACCTATTTTGACTCAACATATCCCAACATAGGACTTCATGAGTTAGAAAGAGCTTCTAACATGCAACATAAAGAAGCATGTTATGCTTACGGGTTAGTGATGTTCGCTTCTCACCAAAGTGAGAAAAAGAACATCGGATTACAACTTTTAAATAAAACCTTCCCACAAGTGACGGATTCAGTAGTTGGGGTGAGAAACAAGGTTTTTAGATTATTACGGGGCTGTTGGGCATTACGAAACCCTCGTCCCTTTGATGATGTTACAACATGCTGTCTTGTCAACGACCACAACGGTTATGTTCCACAAGACCAAGGATGGGAAGTAGTATTAGTAAAACCAGAATGCATGACTTGTTTCTGGACTTATGAATTACGTGTTTTTATTGCCTTTGCTGAACGACTTGCGTATTAACTAGGATTGTTGTCACAACTGTTTTGTATCAAAGTTATTGTGTGCTATATTTCATGCTATATGTATTATAGCGGTATTGTAAGTTTGTAAAATATTGTATAAAAGTTTGAACGCGAAATATTATTATAATCAGTTTTTCATATAGAATTGTAGTAGTTGAATGGTATATTAGCTACTAAGTATGAACTTAACGGGTAGGTACTACCCGAATTGAAACTATAAAACGCTAATATGAAGAAAAAGCTTTTATAAATGAGTTCATATTATGCTACGAAATACTATTAACTACTCTTAATATTCTATATGATTAACTTAATTCTTTTGGGCTATTTTTGAAGGAAATGGCACCGACGACTCGTCAGAATTTGAACATGAGCGAGGAAGACTTCCGTGCTTTCCTTGCAGCAAACATAGCCGCAGTACAAGCTGCGATGCAATATAATAATAACTCTGAATCCAGAAATGGAACTAACACCACGAGAACTCGTGTAGGATGCTCCTACAAAGAATTCACTGCCTGTAAACCTTTGGAATTCGATGGAATCGAGGGTCCAATCGGATTAAAACGGTGGAATGAGAAGGTTGAATAGGTGTTTGCCATAAGTAAGTGCACTGAAGAAGATAAAGTAAAGTACGCTACACATACCTTCACGGGTACTGCGTTAACATGGTGGAACACTTATCTAGAACAGGTGGGACAAGATGCTGCGTACGCACTACCGTGGTCAGCATTCAAACACTTAATGAACGAGCAGTACCGTCCTAGAAACGAGGTCAATAATCTCAAGGTAGAGCTTAGAGGGTTACGAACACAAGGGTTTGATATTACCACGTACGAACGACGATTCACAGAGTTGTGCCTATTGTGTCCGGGAGCGTTCGAAGATGAAGAAGAGAAAATCGACGCATTTGTAAAAGGGTTACCAGAAAGGATTCAAGAAGATGTGAGTTCACACGAGCCCGCCTCCATACAAAAGGCAAGTCGAATGGCTCACAAACTCATAAATCAGATTGAGGGAAGAATTAAAGCGCAAGCGACTGAAACAGCCAACACGAAACAAGTCAAGAGGAAGTGGGAAGAAAACAGTGACAAGAGTCACCAATACAACAACAACAACAACAATAATCGCAATTACAAACGCAATAACTACCACCATAACCGCAACTTTAACCGCAACAACAATAACAATCCCAACAACAACTATGACAACTACAATAACCGTTCCAACAATAACAACACCAGCAACAACAACAATCCCAACAATAACAACCAGAGGCAGAAACCATGCCAGAGGTGTGAAAGATACTATCCAACTGGGCTTTGTACGACATCGTGTACTAAGTGTAATAGAAAGGGTCATGGTACGACGAAGTGTGAAGTTTACGAACCAATGGCTAACAAGAATAAAGGAATAAATGTTGTCGGAACAAATAATACCGCCATTATTTGTTATGGATGTGGGAAGCCGAGTCATATCAGAAACGAATGCCCAAATCAGAAGAATACTAATGGACAGGGCCGCGGAAGAGTTTTCAATATTAATACGCAGAAGAGCAAGAAGACCCGGAGCTTGTTACGGGTACGTTTCTTATTGATGAAAAACCTGCTTATGTTTTATTTAATTTGGGTGCGGATATAAGCTATATGAGTAGAGATTTTTGTGCTAAATTAGGTGGTCCATTGACGCCTATGAATAATAAATTTTTACTCGAATTAGAAAACGTAAATTAATTTTGGCAGATAAAATATGTCGGAATCGAGAAATTAAACTGGTTAGCGAAATGTTTAAGATTGATTTGATACCAGTAGAGTCAGGGAGTTTTGATGTGATAATTGGCATGGACTGGTTGAAAAAGGAGAGAGCAGAGATCGTATGTCACAAAAATGCAATTCGCATTGTACGAGAAGAAGGAAAACCCTTAATGGTGTACGGAGAAAAGAGCAACGCGAAGCTAAATCTTATTAGTAATTTGAAGGCGCAAAAGCTAATAAGAAAAGGTTGCTATGCTATTTTAGCATATGTTGAGAAAGTACAAACCGAAGAAAAGAAAATCATTGATGTTCCCGTCGCAAAAGAATTTCCCGATGTATTTTCGAAAGAATTACCGGGACTACCTCCACACCGATCCGTTGAATTTCAAATAGATCTTGTACCAGGAGCTGCACCAATAGCTCGTGCTCCATACAGACTCGCACCCATCGAAATGAAGGAACTCCAAAGCCAACTACAAGAACTTTTAGAGCGTGGTTTTATACGACCAAGTACATCACCATGGGGAGCTCCTGTTTTGTTTTTCAAAAAGAAGGATGGTATATTCAGGTTGTGTATCGACTACCAAGAGTTGAACAAACTTACCATTAAGAACCATTATCCACTACCGAGAATCGATGAATTATTTGATCAACTACAAGACTCGTCAGTTTATTCGAAGATTGATTTACGTTCTGGGTATCATCAAATGCAGGTGAAGGAGGATGATATTCCGAAGACTACTTTCAGAACATGTTACGGTCATTACGAGTTTATGGTTATGCCGTTTGGGTTGACTAACGCACCAGCTGTGTTCATGGACCTCATGAACCGAGTGTGTGGACCATACCTTGATAAGTTTGTCATTGTTTTCATCGATGACATACTTATTTACCCAAAGAATGATCAAGAGCACGAAGAACATTTGAGAAAAGTCCTAGAGTTATTGAGGAAAGAAAAACTGTACGCTAAATTTTTAAAGTGTGCATTTTGGTTAGAAGAAGTTCAATTCCTTGGTCACATAGTGAACAAAGAAGGTATTCAGGTGGATCTGGCAAAGATTGAAACCGTTGAAAAGTGGGAAATCCCGAAAACTCCGAAGCATATACGTCAATTTTTAGGATTGGCTGGTTACTACAGAAGATTCATCCAAGATTTTTTCAAAATAGCAAAACCCTTGACTGCATTAACGTATAAAGGGAAGAAATTTGAAAAGAAGGATGAGCAGGAGAAAGCGTTTCAATTGTTGAAGAAAAAGTTAACTACGGCACCTATATTGTCATTGCCTAAAGGGAATGATGATTTTGTGACATATTGTGATGCCTCAAAGCAAGGCCTCGGTTGTGTATTAATGCAACGAACAAAGGTAATTGCTTATGCGTCTAGACAATTGAAGATTCACGAGCAGAATTATATGACGCATGATTTGGAATTAGGCGCGGTTGTTTTTTGCATTAAAGACTTTGCGGCACTACTTATATGGGGTCAAAAGTATTATATATACCGATCACAAAAGTCTCCAACACATATTTAATCAGAAACAACTGAACATGAGGCAGCGTAGGTGGATTGAGTTATTGAATATTTACGATTTCGAGATTCGTTACCATCCAGGGAAGGCGAATGTGGTAGCCGACGCTTTGAGTAGAAAGGACAGAGAACCTATGCGGGTAAAAGCTATGAATATAATTATTCGTACTAAACTTACTACTCAAATAAACGAGGCGCAGTAGGGAGTTGTAAGAGAAGGGAATTTGAAGAATGAAATACCCAAAGGATCGGAGAAACACCTTAATATTCGGGAAGACGGAACCCGATATAGAGCTGAAAGAATTTGGGTGCCAAAGTTTGGAGATGTGAGAGAAATGGTACTTAAGGAAGCACATAAAACCAGATATTCAATACATCCCGGAGCGAGGAAGATCTACAAAGATCTCAAGAAACAGTTTTGGTGGCCGGGTATGAAAGCCGATATTGCTAAATACGTAGGAGAATGTTTGACGTGTTCTAAGGTCAAAGCTGAACAAAAGAAACCATCAGGTCTACTTCAGCAACCTGAAATCCCAGAATGGAAATGGGAAAACATTACCATGGATTTCATTACTAAATTGCCAAGGACTGCAAGTGGTTATGATACTATTTGGGTAATAGTCGATCTTCTCACCAAATCAGCACATTTTTTGCCAATGAGAGAAGATGACAAAATGGAGAAGTTGGCGCGATTATACTTGAAAGAAGTTGTCTCCAGACATGGAATACCAATCTCTATTATCTCTGATAGGGATGGCAGATTTGTTTCAAGGTTTTGGCAGACATTACAGCAAGCATTAGGAACTTGTCTAGACATGAGTACTGCCTATCATCCACAGACTGATGGGCAGATCGAAAGGACGATACAAACGCTTGAAGACATGCTACGAGCATATGTTATTGATTTTGAAAACAGTTGGGATCGACACCTACCGTTAGCAGAGTTTTCCTACAACAACAGTTACCACTCGAGTATTGAGATGACACCGTTTGAGGCACTTTATGGTAGAAAGTGCAGGTCTCCAATTTTTTGGAGTGAAGTTGGGGATAGACAAATTACGGGTCCGGATATAATTCAAGAAACTACCGAGAAGATCATTCAAATTCAACAACGGTTAAAAACCGCCTAAAGTCAACAAAAGAGCTACGGGGACATTAAAAGAAAAGATATAGAATTTGAAATTGGAGAGATGGTCATGCTTAAGGTTTCACCTTGGAAAGGTGTTGTTCGATTTGGTAAACGGGGGAGACTAAATACAAGATACATCGGGCCATTCAAGATTATAGATCGTGTCAGACCAGTAGCTTACCGACTTGAGTTACCTCAACAACTCGCGACTGTACATAACACTTTCCACGTCTCGAATTTGAAGAAATGTTTTGCTAAAGAAGATCTCACTATTCCTCTAGATGAAATCCAAATCAATGAAAAACTTCAATTCATCGAAGAACCCCGTCGAAATAATGGATCGTGAGGTTAAAAGGCTTAAGCAAAACCAGATACCAATTGTTAAGGTTCGATGGAATGCTCGTAGAAGACCCGAGTTCACCTGGGAACGTGAAGACCAGATAAAGAAGAAATACCCGCACTTATTTCCAGAAGATGCGTCAACACCTTCAACCGCTTAAAATTTTGGGACGAAATTTATTTAACGGGTAAATACTGTAGTGACCCGAACTTTTCCATGATTATATATTAAATGAAAACTATATTTTCATGATCAAATGTTTTCAACATGTTAATCAATCAAACTTGTGAAGACTTGATTAATTGAAATGAGTTTCATGTAGACAATTGACCACCCAAGTTGACTGGCGATTCACAAACGTTAAAAACGTGTAAAAACTACATGATGATATATATATATATATATATATATATATATATATATATATATATATATATATATATATATATATATATATATATATATATATATATATATATATATATATATATATATATATATATATATATATATATATATATTTGGATATATATGGTTAACATGAGATTATGATAAGTAAGTATCTTACTAAGTGTATTAACAATGAGTGATATACATAAAAATGAGATTATTGGATTAAGAAACTCGAAATGATATATATAACGATTATCGTTATAACAACGTCTTATTAATACATATGAATCATATTAAGATATAGATACACTATGTTTAACATGATAAAATGGTAACTAAGTATATCATTAAGTGTGTTAACAATGAACTACATATGTAAAAACAAGACTACTAACTTAAGGATTTCGAAACGAGACATATATGTAACGATTATCATTGTAATGACATTTTAATGTATATATATCATATTAAGATATATTCATACATCATAATATCATTATAATGTAATAATTTAACATCTCATTAGATATAAGAAACAATGGGTTAACAACATTAAATGAGATCGTTAACTTAAAGGTTTCAAAACAACACTTACATGTAACGACTAATGATGACTTAACGACTCAGTTAAAATGTATATACATGTAGTGTATTAATATGTATTTGTACACTTTTGAAAGACTTCAAGATAAATATCAAAGTACTTCTACTTAACAAAAATGCTTAAAATTACATCCTCATTCATTTTCATCAACAATTCTACTCGTATGCACCCGTATTCGTACTCGTACAATACACAGCTTCTAGATGTATATACTATTGGTATATACACTTCAATGATCAGCTCCTTAGCAGCCCATGTGAGTCATTAAACATGTGGAAACCATCATTTGGCAACTAATATGAAATATCTCACAAAATTACAAAAAATATTATAAATCATTCATGAATTATTTACATGAAAAGAAACTTACACATCCTTTATATCTAATCCATATACCAACGATCAAAAATACCTATAAACACTTTTATTCTTCAAATTTCTTCATCTAATTGATCTTTATCAAGTTCTATCTTCAAGTTCTAAGTATTCTTCATAAATTCTATAAGTTCTAGTTTCATAAAATCAAGAATACTCTCAAGTTTACAAGTCTACTTTCAAGCTTTCTAATCCATTTCAAGTGATCATCCAATCTCAAGAAATCTTTCTTATTTACAGTAAGATATCTTTCTAATTCAAGATAATACTCATATTCAAACTTTGGTTCAATTTCTATAACTATAACAATCTTATTTCGAGTGATAATCTTACTTGAACTTGTTTTCGTGTCATGATTCAACTTCAAGAACTTTCAAGCCATCCAAGAATCCTTTGAAGCTAAATTATTTTTTGTCACTTCCAGTAGATTTACCTACTAAACTTGAGGTAGTAATGATGTTCATAACATCATCCGATTCATATATATAAAACTATCTTATTCGAAGATTTGAACATGTAATCACTAGAACATAGTTTAGTTAATTCTAAACTTGTGCGCAAATAAAGTTAATCCTTCTAACTTGACATTTAAAATCAACTAAACACATGTTCTATATCTATATGATATGATAACTTAATGATTTAAAACCTGAAAAGACGAAAAACACCGTAAAACCGGACATACGCAGTTGTAGTAACACCGCGGGCTATTTTGGATTTGATAATTAAAGACTATGATAAACTTTGATTTAGAAGTTGTTCTTCTGGGAAAATAATTTTTCTTATGAACATGAAACTATATCCAAAAATCATGGTTAAACTCAAAGTGGAAGTATGTTTTTCAAAATGGTCATCAAGATGTCGTTCTTTCGACGGAAATGACTACCTCTTTAAAAAATGACTTGTAACATGTATTTCCGACTATATACTTATACTTTTTCTACTTAGTTTCATAAATTTCAGTTCATTATGAAACCATAGAAACTTTAATGACTCAAAATGGATATGAAACGAAGAAATGACGGGTAAAACAAAATTGGATAAATTTGCTAGTTTTAGCTACGAAAATTTTGTAACAAATCTAGACTAAACATATCCTAACTAATTTATATTGTATTATACATATTATGTAATCTTGGGATACCATAGACACGTATACAATGTTTTGACATATCATATCGACCCATCTATATATATATTTCGGAACAACCATAAACACTCTATATGCAGTAATGTTTGAGTTAGCTATACAGGGTTGAGGTTGATTCCAAAATAATATATATACTTTGAGTTGTGATCTAGCCTGAGACTTGTATACATTGGGTCGTGGATTGATTCGAGATAATATATATTGATTTATTTCTGTACATCTAACTGTGGACAACTAGTTGTAGGTTACTAACGAGGACTGCTAACTTAACAAACTTATATCATAAAAACGTAATAAAAAATGTTGTGAATATATTTAAATCATACTTTGATATATATGTACATATTTGTTATAGGTTCGTGAATCGACAGTGGCCAAGTCTTATTTCCAACGAAGGAAAAATCTGTGAAAGTGAGTTATAGTCCCACTTTTAAAATCTAATATTTTTGGGATGAGAATACATGCAGCTTTATAAATGTTATACAAAATAGGCACAAGTATGCGAAACTACATTATATGGTTGGATTATTAAACCGAATATTTCCCCTTCAAGTCTGGTAGCCTAAGAATTAGGAAAATGACCCCTAATTGACGCGAATCCTAAAGATAGATCTATGGGCCTAACAAACCCCATTCTGGAATTTGGAATGCTTTAATACTTTGACATATATGGTGATTGCGATTTCCAATTTATGACATACTTGCGAGTATGCGGGGAATATTCTGTATGCATTATGTTAATGTCGGTTACCAGGTGTTCATCATAGAATGATTTTTATACACTTGCGAGTGTAAGATTATTGAATAAATGAAATCTCGTGGTCTATTATATTAATTTGATAATATATAGGTTAAACTTATAACTCACCAACATTTTTTGTTGACGTTTTAAGCATGTTTATTCTCAGGTGATTATTAAGAGCTTTCGCTGTTGCATACTAAAATAAGGACAAGATTTGGAGTCCATGATTGTATGATATTGTGTAAAAACTGCATTCAAGAAACTTATTTTGATGTAATATATTTTTATTGTAAACCATTATGTAATGGTCGTGTGTAAACGGTATATTTTAGATTATCATTATTTGATAATTTACGTAATGTTTTTTTAAAAACCTTTATCGATAAAATAAAGGTTATGGTTGTTTTAAAAATGAATGCAGTCTTTGAAAAACGTCTCATATAGAGGTCAAAACCTCGCGACAAAATCAATTAATATGGAACGTTTATAATCAATATGAACGGGACATTTCACTCAATAATAGATTTCATACTATTATAGCATCATCTTTCCTTTAAAAAAAAAAAACTAGTCAAACGACACTCTTGTTATTCCTTGGAAAATTCTCCACATTTAATGGACTTGTAAACGACCTATTAAGGTTAAGGATCATGAGATCAAACATGTAAACAAAACAATATACTTATTGTTAACACTCATTGGCCCTGACCGTACCCGGGAACTTGAAAATCAAACTGTATTGTTAAAGTCCGTTGGGATTCGCGTAGAAGCCCCTAACATACATGGGAACGCGAAGACTAAACAATACAGAAATACCCCCCATCTCTTCTCAACTGCTGATGCAAATGAGAGCTCTACTTAAAACTTCGGGACGAAGTTTCTAATAACGGGGAGGTACTATAACGACCCTCATTTTTCCATTCTATATTTTTCCAATATTAAATACCCAAACAATATAATTAAAACTTAATGATTAAACTTCAATCAACAATTGTTAAGTGTTAAGAGTTATAAAACATATTAATTAACTTTGTGCAATAATTGACAAGTTAATTAAAGATGAAAATAATAAAATGTTAGTCGACACTCACTGCTAATTAAAATTTATGCATTTATGTAATATTATAACTAATAACCTATAAGTAATAAATAAAAAGTGACATTTATATAAATAATAAAACAATTGGGAACTAAATAAAAAAAATATATATACAAGTCAAGAATTAGTAAAAAGAAAATAATACTTATCATGTAGTAAATGTAAAAATAATAATAATAATAATAATAATAATAATAATAATAATAATAATAATAATAATAATAATAATAATAATAATAATAATAATAATAATGAGACTAAAGAATCTTAAACAATTACATCCTTATTATGACTAAAAAATAAAATAAAATAATATATATATATATATTTATAAACTAGTATCACCTATTGTTGACTAAAAATTATAAAATAAAATAAAATCATTAATTAGAACATCCTTATGTTGACTAACACTCTAATACTTGCACTATATAAACACCCCTAGACTCCTAGTTTCTCATTCACAAATCACACCAAAATCCTCTCTCAAAAACAATCTCTCCTTCTCCCTCTCTTATGGTATTCGGATCTTCAAGCTTGTTCTTCGTGTTCATCAATATTTTCAAGCGTGTTCTTCATTATTTGGGTTATTTGATCTTCGTCACCAAGTTTTCTTCTTGTTTCTTGTTAATCTTCATCATCATTAACAAGGTATGATCCAAAATCTTAAAACTTTTAAATCTTTCTTTCAATTCATGTTTATATTCATAATCATATTCGTCCATAATCATGATCTTAACATTCATATTATTTAGATCCTCAAAACCCTAAACCCTAATCATTAAAATACTACTTTAATTAGCTAACCCTAATTAATGAAACCCTAATACTACTTATACTATTAATTAACATGTATACACTATTACTATTACTAACACCTATAACCTAATACTTATATTATAACACATAAAAACATTTTGGGTTATGTATTAGAGATGTATAGATCTTCGAACGTTCTTGACGAATGGTTTCTACAAAACTCTAGGCGGAAGGGTTTGGATTTCCGATTTAAAGGATCCTATAGCTCAAGCCCCTAGACCTGAAATGGACATTCAAAGGGAAATGGGTGATTGGAAGCTTATCTAATACGGCAAGTATCCTAAAATGAAAAACACTCTTAAAGTAGAAACTTTCTAGTTATAGAAACTTACTAAGATAAGAAATCTACTAAAAGTGGAAACTTTCTAAAAATAGAAACTTACTAGGAAAGGAAACTTAGTAAAATGAACTATACTTACAACACTATCATACTTAAACATCTACTTAAACTTGGGCAAAAACACTTACTACTCTTAAATGTCAATAGGTTGACTTTTCTGCTCACTCATCCAACTTTCTATTCCGAGGAATAACTCTCTCTCTACTTACTAAGGTGAATTCATAGCCCCACTCTTTATTGCTAGCAAACTTACTTACTTTTATTGGTGTGAGACACATGCTGTTTTTACATTTTACAACTTAGACACAAGTACCAAACTACTAAACTATGCTATACCCGGCTATGTCTGACTAAGTCCCTACAGTGATATTTTTAATTGCTCGTTGAATGCATGCTTAATTATTGGGGGTAGGCCTATCGGGAGTAACGTCCCTGATACATTTGACTAAGTCTTTGTATTACTTAATAATGAAATTAAACCGACAAGTATAAACTACAACTTGTCTTTGGGGCAAACTTGAACGTTTAGTCTAAATATCACGCATTGGCATAACTTTTTGATCCTGCGGGAGATCAACTTTACAAACTAAATCTTGTGGTCTAAAAACAACGATAACTACTTTTGTTAAACCTATGATTTCACTCAACCTTTTTGGTTGACACTTTAGCATGTTTGTCTCAGGTGCTGATTGATTCAAGCTTACTTACTTACTGCTTATGTGATGCTACTTGGACTTAGGAACAAGAGATATCGCATTTACTATTCTTGCATTTGAAACATTTACTTTATTGAAATTTCAATTCTTGTAATGACATTTCATTTTCCGCTGCGTACTCTCAATAAAGTTTGATTTTATCATGTAGTATTGTTCTCGTATATTATAATATGTTGATTTATTTGATATTAGTGACGTTTCTTCCAGACCCTATCTGGAGGACGTTACACTTTAACATGAGTTTTTCTTAGTCTGCAAACTAATCACTCAGCATGATGAAAGCTAGTTCACTCAGCTTCTGTATTAATGTGAGACCAGTACTAATCTTTGATGCTCAATCAGCTTTGGACGTTAATGATCACCTATCTCTGAATGCTCAGACCAACCAGCTCGAAACGTTGAAGCTCAACCAGCTTGAAACATTAAATTTCAACCAACCAGCTTTAAAAGGTGAAAACCAGCCAGCTTGACGATCTTCCATGAGTACTTATACTTTGAAAACATTTGAAACTATTTAAATTCAGTAACCAGCTCAACACATATGCTAAACACGTGTGTGACTGATTCTAGAATGCTGGGTTGTCCAAGAAAAATTCTCATCTATCAGTTGCTTCTTTTTATCATAGGAGGAGCACTACAAAATGGGAGGCTTTTTTAGATTGTGTCATTTATTCTTGTTGGTTGATTTGTAAATGTTTGTCCTTTTTGTCTTTTTTTTTTTTATGTTTTTATCTTATTTACAATTAGCTATTATGTTTCCTCTATAAATAAAGGCTAAATATCATTGTAAAACTAGGTTGACAATGAATGAAAAAGTTTAATAACACTTATCTATTTACTAAAATCTCTGTATCTTTATGAATCTTTGATTCCGATGACTATGACTGGTTTCTTTATCAGTGTTTGTTGTGTTTCTTTATAAAATATTGTCGTTAAATCCCAAATCTTAATTTGTGAGTTTATAGTTGTGGTGTAATCTTTATCAGCTATAGTCGAGGGTGTGTATTATTTCTAGATTGCTGATTATGGTGGTATCTTTATCAATTTGGAGTTTAGATTCTTAAATCTTCATTTCATTCTCTATAATTGTGGTGCTTTGCTTTATCATTTGTGGAGGTGATTTGGATTGTTTCCTTGATTCTAGTTGTGGTGGCTTTTCCTTTATCAGTTAAGGTGGGGATTCTCTATCTTGGTTACTTGTTCTTGAGTGCTCACACTCAGTTTTATTGGGTTTGCTGATCGGTTCGAGGAGATCTGTTGTAGTAGTAAGCTTGGTTTAAAAATGCGTTTTTAAAAGTTAGAATTATGGATCAAAGTGGTCTTAGTGCTTATGTTGCAATTCCAAAGCTTTCTTATTATTATAATCTCTATTTTCAGTTTATACTCTGTTTTAGAGTTGTTAAAATTTATTTTAGAACTAGATTTCAAAGTTTCAGATCTGGTGTGACGACTCGGAAATTTCCCATCTTATTCATAAACGAAATCATTTACAGAATAAAATATTTCCGACACGATAAGCAAACTTATTATTTATGAGTCTCAAACTTTTGAAATATTTTACATAGTCGGTTACCCATTCGACCTTTTCGACGATTCACAAAGAACAATTTACTAATATATGTATATATAGAGTAACTTGAATATGATTAGTTTTGAAAACATATATTACGCATACAAATTTTATATTACGAACTTATTAGTTTTCATATATATTTAATATATTTAACAATGTACCAAAAATCTATTGTACAACTTATTTTTATATAAAGTATTGATATATACTTAAAAAAATTTAATACATTTATTAAAAAGTAACACTTGTCGTCTTTCTTTTTGATTTTATTAAACGAATTTAATATCAAACTTACATTTCCTAAAGAGATATAGGACCGGGGTTAGTAAAAAATCTTGAAAAGTTTTCTCAAAAATCAGCTGGAAATCTACGGACCTCAGCATCAAACAGGGTCGCCAAGTGGTCAGACTTATCCTAACCATGAGAGGATCTGTCTCGTACAATGGGGGAGGGGGCACCGTGCAAATTAGCTTATAAGACTAATGAATCAGATTCCCAGAAAGGATAATCTCCTTAAAAGATCAAAAATCAGCTTTTAAGCCTGATATTACTCAATCCTTGAGATTGACCTTAAAGATTGAGAATTCAAACTCATGGAATTCAATGATATCAAAACTCGAGCTTGAACGAGAAAATATTTTGATCAAAAAAATTAAAACCGATTTGTTTTCTGAAAACCTATTTTTAATGCGTTCATTACCATTGAACGTAAAATCCTGAGAATTCATTAGAATTCATTAGGTCACCTGAATCAAATCGGGTGTCAACCGTAAGAACGGTGGTTGCATAGCATGGTCGAAGACAGGACCTTGTGCCAGACCGAAAAACTATAGGGTGATCTTTACTATTGCTCCTACAAAGGATAGTAATTGCATCTGACACGATATAGACCATAATCAAAAGCATGTCACGGGACATTGCCTTAACAGTTGCTTGTTCAACGCTTTCCTTTACAACCGGACGGTAGTTTACCGAAAGGTAATATACAGAGCAAGTAAACTAGACGTGTTGCTTTCCTAATACAAGGTTAGCAAGTGGGTGACATATAACCATAAGTTTTGAGCTAAAATTTTAAAATCTGAAACCCACAAAACCCACAAACATTTTGCAAACACCGGTGAAGGGTTATTCCGGAAAACTTATCTAGGGTAAAAGCTAGATTGATTTTTCAAAAGATTAAATGTTTTCATAAAGATCCAATTTCCTAAAGGATCTAAATTTTCATAGTCATGTGAAACTGTAAACCACAACGTTATTATCATTGTCCATACCGCTGTATTGAAATCACTAATGTACAAAGTGTGAAGAATAAAAAAGTGATTCAAGTATGTTTTTATTTCAAGTTCTATATTGCTTGAGGACAAGCAATGCTCAAGTGTGGGAATATTTGATAATGCTAAAAACGAACATATATTTCATAGCATTATCCTTCAAGAAAGACAAGCTTTTGGTTGCAATTGTTTTATTTATAAGTGATATTCGTTTAAATAATAAAAGGTGAAGATAAAAGACAGATTTGACGATTTGAAGATGCAAATGACCAAAATGCTAAAAAGTACAAAGTACAATCCAAGTAGTTCAATTTATTGATGAGAAACATCTCAAAATTACAAGAGTACGAGCCGCGAAACGCAAAGTACAAGATATTAAATCGTACGAAAGGATGTTCGAAAATCTGGAATCGAGACATGAACCAACTATCAATGTGCGACGCAACGGAGCTAAAATTACAACTCAATGATGCACATGAATATAATATAATATATATATAATTATATATATTATATTATAAATATTAAATAATACGCAGCAGCCCCACGTTTTGGAAGCATTTGGACCAGTGGAAGCCAGCCATGCGATCGCATGGGTTACTGTACATGGCCAGGTCTATAAATTAGACGAGTTTTCTGCCGAATTATGTACACCAATATATATCCATCTACTCTTTATCTCTCAAATATATATTTATATTTATATTTTAATTATAATTTTAATTTAAGTTTAATAATAATAAGGTTATGTTAGCGAATGTTTTAAGTTTGTAAGTCGAAACTCTGTCCGTGTAACACTACACGATTAATACTCATTGTAAGTTATGTTCAACCTTTTTAAATTAATGTCTCGTAGCTAAGTTATTATTATGCTTATTTAAACCGAAGTAATCGTGATGTTGGACTAAATATTAAAGACGGGGTAATTGGGCTTTGTACCATAATTGGGGTTTGGACAAAAGAACGACACTTGTGGAAATTAGACTATGGGCTATTAATGGGCTTTATATTAACTAAATGATACCTCGTTAATTTAATATAAAGGTTACAATTTGATGTATCTATAAATAACCACATACGCTTAATCGGGTACGGTGGGCGGGATATTTATAAATACAAATTATTGTTCATTTGATCGGACACGGGGATGGATTAATAGTTAATGGACTCATTAAAACAGGGGTGGATTACATTCAAGGGTAATTGGTGTAATTGTTAACAAAGTAGTAAAACCTTGGATTACACGCAGTCGATAACCTGGTGTATTCATTAAACAAAGCATTAAGACCTTGTTACAGTTCGAATCCCCAATTAGTTGGAATATTTGACTTCAGATATAAGGTTAATTTGACGAAGATCATCGCACTTTATAATTATGACCGATGGACTATTATGGACAAAACCGTATGGACATATTGAATAATCCAGGACAAAGGACAATTAACCCATGGTAATAAATTAAAATCAACACGTCGAACATCATGATTACGGAAGTTTAAATAAGCATAATTCCTTTATTTTATATCTTATCGGACTTTTAATTATCGTACTTTTAAATTATCGCAATTTTATTTACCGTTATTTTATTTATCGCACTTTAATTTATCGCACTTTAATTATCGTCATTTACTTTACGCTTTAAATTAAGTTATATTTTGCATTAGGTTTTAATTTTGACTAAAGTTTTAAAATCGACAAACCGGTCATTAAACGGTAAAATCCTCTTTTATAATAATAATAATATTACTTATATATATATATATATATATATATATATATATATATATATATATATATATATATATATATATATATATATATATATATATATATATATATATATATATATATAGTTTTAAAAATATAAGCGTTAAACTTGGCTAGCTCCCTGCGGAACGAACCGGACTTACTAAAAACTACACTACTCTACGATTAGGTACACTGCCTATAAGTGTTGTAGCAATGTTTAGGTATATCCCATTCAATAAATAAGTAAATAACTTGTGTAAAATTGTAGCGTATTTAATAGTATTTCGCAATAAAAATATAACTATTTCGTATACTACCCTGCACACATCAAGTATTTTTGGCGCCGCTGCCGGGGAACATCTTAACGCCGAAGCGAAACGCTAAAAAAAAGAGTAAAAAGAAAATATATATTTTATAAAGTATAAAAGTATATTTTTTTTCTTAGTTCTTAAAAATATAAGTTTATTTTAATTACTTATTTTAAATTTTGGAAGATTATAAAGTAAAAAGTAAAAAAAAAAAATTAGTTTTTAAGTTATTTTTGTAAAAATATATGTTTATAAGTTTTAAATATTAAAAATACAAAAATATAAAAAGAAAAGAAAAATATATATCTTTAAGTTTTTAAATTAAAAAGTATTTTTTTGTTATAAAAAAAAACTAAGAGGTAATTTTTATTTAAAATTTAAGTTTTAGTTAAGTTATAAAACATTTTCTATAAATTAAAAATAGAAAATAAAAAAAATAAAAAATAAAAACAATCTGAGCCTGCAATATTTCGGCCTGCATAAAATTTGAATCTGCATGCCATGCGATCGCATGGCAGCAGTGAGGTAATTTCATACGACCGCATGAAATCAGCTGGCAGGCCAAAACCTAGTACTCATTAATTATGCTATTAGGGTTTTTATTATTATTAATTCATTTGCTTTATTATTAAATATAATTAATTATAGTTAGGGTTTGTAATTTAATAATATTTAGTTTTAGTTTTAATTAAAGTTATAATAATTAGTTATTTAGTTTTATTAATTATATAAAATTATTAATTTTATAAAATAATAATATAAAAATAATATTTTTATAAATATTGTATTTTTATAACTTTAAGTTTTATTTTTATATTTCATATCTTTTTAATCGTTTAATTCATAATTTGTATATTTATCGTTCGTACTTAGTTTTAAATTTAGTATTTTTCGTAGTTTATTTTTATTTCTAGATTTTTATGCTTTTCCGTAAAATCCCTTAAGTGTTTTTTCTTTAGACTAAGATTTAGGTGCTTTAGAATTTTACGACGTCACTCATCGCTTTAATATTTAATAGAATTTAGTGCCTAATTAAGTTAGTGCCGTTTTGGATATAGAATTCCTTTAAGTCCTTTAGACGCAACTTTTAATATTTAGTTTTTAGACTTTTAAGTTTCGACGCTGCATTTTATTATTATTATTTTTTTAGTTTTATTTTTTAACGCTTATTTTTCGACCTTTTATTTTTTGACATTTTTCGACGTGCTCTTTTTCTTTCTTATTTCTCGACGCTCTAGTTCTTTAGGACATAGAATTTTCTTTATTTTCTTTAAAACTTCGACGAAAAATTATTTTAAGCGGTTAAATTGATAGACATCCAAAATTTTCTGGTTCGTAGTAATAGTTGGATTTGTTAGTGGCGAGTTGTGGGCTTCCGATTTAAAGGGTCCTGGCTACCTGCTGCATCTATTGGCTATTCGAAACGTGGGCAAAATCAGAAAAGTCTATTAATTTGATAACTTATATAATTTTTATCTTTATAACTAATAGGATTTTCAGTGAATGCACCGAGCAAAACGTTCACCACCTTTCATACGTTCACCACCTGTAACTCGATCAAGACATCTAGCCAACATTTTCGCCATTGATTTTTCTTTAGAATCGTCATCTAGGCGACCAAGTACTCCAATTCAAATTTATGATAATCCATTTTTTGAACCCGACCTCACAATTGAAAACCCGAAGGATATTCAAGGACAATTCAGAGATCCTGAACCACTAATCATTCCTCCTGAACCACAAATTACTCATCCAGAGACTGTCGAGGAAGAAACCATTAAGTCAGAATCCTCTAGTGATTCAGATTCAACAATTTCAATCATGGAAAATCTGGAACCTCTAAGTATGGAAGACCGAATGTGAGCTAAACGCACTGGCCAAGGTCATGCCATTACTCAACCAGACATTAATGCGCCAGATTATGAAATCAAAGGACAAATCCTACACTTGGTAACTAATCAATGCCAATTTAGTGGTGCGCCGAAGGAAGATCCAAACGAACATCTTTGTACCTTTAATAGGATCTGTACTCTATTTAAAATAGAGAAGTTGAGGATGAACAGATCTATCTCATGTTATTTCCCTGGACTTTAAAGGGAGAAGCCAAAGATTGGTTAGAATCGTTACCTGAAGGGGCGATTGACACATGGGATGTTTTAGTTGAAAAATTTCTTAAACAATTCTTTCCGGCATCTAAAGCTGTAAGACTTCAAGGAGAAATAGTTACGTTCACACAAAAGCCAAATGAAACTCTCTATGAGGCGTGGACAAGATTTGGAAAGTTGTTGAGAGGATGTCCTCAACATGGTTTAGACACTTATCAAATAGTACAAATATTATACCAAGGATACGACATTACTACACGAAAAGACATAGACATAGCAGCTGGTGGTTCCATTATGAAGAAAACAGCAACTGAAGCTTACAAAATTATTGATAATACAGCCTCCCACTCACATGAGTGGCATCAAGAAAAAGACATCGTTAGATCATCTAAAGCGGCTAGAGCCGATTCTAGCCATGACTTTGATTCCATTTCCGCAAAGTTAGATGCTTTTGAGAGACGAATGGAAAAGATGACTAAGGATATTCACGCAATACGGATTAGTTGTGAGCAGTGTGGAGGACCACATTTGACAAAAGATTGTCTCAGTATTGAACAAATAATGGAACAAAGAGAATGTTTCATACATGAACCAAAGGCATGGAAATAATTATCAAAGTAATTATCAACCGCCAAGACCAAACTACAATCAAAATCAGAATTATAACCGAAATGTTCCATACAACAACCAACAAGGTCCTAGCAATCAACAAGTATCCAATAATACTTACAATCAGCAAAGACCTATTTTTCCAATTAAACCACCACAAACCGATGATAAAAAGCTAAATTTAGAAGACATGATGTCGAAGCTAGTTGAATCTCAAACTCAATTTTTCACATCTCAGAAACAAACCAATGAACAAAATGCTCAAGCATTTAGAAACCAATAAGCTTCTATTCAAAATCTGGAACAAGAAGTAAGCAACCTAGCAAGGTTAATAGGTGAAAGAAAGCCGGGAAGTCTACCTAGCGATACAAATGCTAACCTCCGGAATGAAACAGCTAAAGCCATTACCACGAGAAGTGGTATTACACTTAAACCACTTGAAATGCCTGTAATTTCTGATGACTCTATTCCTACTACACAGGCACCACAGCCTGAACAAGAGAAGGAATCAGAACCGGTAGTTGAAAAGGTTAATGAAGATAACACAGTTAAGGCTAAACCTTATGTTAAACCATACCAACCACCACTTCCTTACCCAAGTAAAATGAGAAAAGAAAGACTTGAAGCCGAGCAATCCAAATTCTTGGATATGTTTAAACAAATAAATATCAATCTTCCTTTCATTGATGTAATTTCAAGAATGCCTAGATATGCTAAATTTCTGAAAGATCTAATCACAAATAGAAAGAAAATGGAAGAACTCTCGGCTGTCACAATGAATGCTAATTGCTCTGCAGTGCTGTTGAATAAACTACCAGAAAAATTATCAGATCCAGGAAGTTTCACAATTCCATGTTTTCTGGGTAGTCTTAGTTCAATAGAAGCATTGGCAGACTTAGGTGCTAGTATAAATTTAATGTCGTATTCATTATACGCTAAACTAGACCTCGGAGAATTGAAACCAATACGAATAAGCATACAACTAGCCGATCGATCAGTAAAATATCCTAGAGGGATAATGGAGAACATGCTAGTTAAAGTTGGTACTTTAGTATTTCCAGTAGACTTTGTTATTCTAGACATGAAAGAAGATTCTCGAGTTCCTCTTATATTAGGAAGACCATTCTTAAACATGGCTAAAGCAATAATAGACGTGTTCGGTAAGAAACTGACCCTAAGTATAGAGGACGAGAGTGTTCCCTTTTCAGTTGATAGAGCCACGCAACAACCACAATCTGCAGATGATACATGTTATTACATTCAAACTATAGATTCACATGCAGAATTGTTAGAAGAATTTCCAGAATTACAAGGAACAGGAGAATGTTCTTTAGGAGAAGAAACTGAACCAATTGATGAAGCTGAAATGTTAGCTACACTTATGGCTAATGAATACGAACCAACAACAGAAGAACTTCCAATGCTAAAAGAGGAAGAGAGGTATCGATACAAATCATCGATAGAAGAGCCACCGATATTAGAGTTAAAGCCACTTCCAAACCATTTGGAATACGCTTATTTACATGGTGAATCTAAATTACCTGTAATAATGTCGCCTTCTTTTACGGAAAATGAAAAATCTCAACTCATTTATGTGCTAAAAGCTCATAAACCAGCTATTGCATGGAAGATTCATGACATTAAAGGCATAAGTCCTTCGTATTGCACACATAAAATCCTTATGGAAGAAGGTCATAAAACATATGTGCAACGCCAACGAAGACTAAATCCTAATATGCAAGATGTTGTTAAGAAAGAAATTATTAATGTCACACCCCCAAATAGGGCCTGTGGTATTTGTGACTAATTACATCAAATCACAGTTGTATAAACGAGAACGACTCTATATGAGACGTTATATTGAGTTTTGCAGCGGATGATAAATAGATTACATTGTATTTAATAAACAACGCATTAAATGTCTTTAACTGATATGATATGTAATGAAGACTCCAAACATAGCAAGCAATCATCATCAAATTAGAAAATGCAAGTCCTTCAAATTATCCATGAATGACTCGTTGAAATGTTGCTTTCAATTAGCAAATACACAGCGGAAGCATTATGTAGGACCTGAGAATAAACATGCTAAATAGTGTCAACCAAAAGGTTGGTGAGTTCATAGGTTTATCATAAATATGATTTCAATAATAGTGTTAGACCACAAGATTTAATAAAGTTGATATAGAAATATCCATATAAAGTGTTGATTGATATAGAAATACCAATCTAAAAGTAATGCTGAGTTTGTAATATCGTGACTAAAAATAGTTACCCCGTGACACTTGTTATTCGTGTCGTTGAATCATTATTATGTAGTCAAAGACCAACGGTCAACTGAATAGAGACGTCACTCTCATTAGCGCTACTTACAATAACTAAGTTTGCATCTTATATCTCAGCAATTAACGATATTACGACAGGGATTTAGTATGACAAAGCATGTATATAGCATAAAAGTTTGAGTACTTGTGTCTAAACGTAAAACAGTTATAAAAGTTGCGCATGTATTCTTAGCCCAAATATATATATAAAAAGGGAGCTATGAAAACTCACGATACTGTATTTCGTATTTCGTAGAAAATATGTGTATGATGGCGCTTGAACAAGTGCAGAGTTGTCCTCGGATTCACGAACCTATATCAAGTATATATATTAACACATATACTCGTAATTGAATAAGTTTATATATATTATTTCAATTGTTATATATTTCTGTATATATATACTTATATATATATATATATATATATATATATATATATATATATATATATATATATATATATATATATATATATATATATATATATATATATATATATATATATATATATATATATATATATATATATATATATGTATGTATGTATATATTATATTCTATATATCAGTATTTATTTGATAAAATAATATTAATAATGATAAAGAATAATGAGTTGTATTATTTTGTAATTACAATAATAATACTAGTAGTAAAATGATAATAATCATAATAAGGTTTTAATAATAATAATAATAATATTCATAATGATAATGATACTAGTAATAAAAATATCAATAATAATAATGATAGTAAAAATGATAATTTTATTAAAAATTATAATAATACTAGTAATACAATAATAATAAGACTAATAATGATAATATTAGTAATAATAATCTTTTTAGTAATAAAAATAATAATCATAATTATAATTATAAAAATGGTAACTAATACTTACTAGTAATAATAATAATAATAATGACTTTAATACTTAGTGATAATAATAATAATAATAATAATAATAATAATAATAATAATAATAATAATAATAATAATCTTTTTAGTAATAAAAATAATAATCATAATTGTAATTATAAAAATGGTAACTAATACTTACTAGTAATAATAATAATAATAATAATGACTTTAATACTTAGTGATAATAATAATAATAATAATAATAATAATAATAATAATAATAATAATAATAATAATAATAATAATAATAATAATAATAATAATAATAATAATAATAATAATAATAATAATAAATATTAAGGAACTACCTTAGGAGCTTTCCTAAAAAAAAATGCCAACGCCCGGGCTCGAACCCGTGACCTCTCGCTAACCCGTAACACACTTAACCATTCCTCCGTTACTTTCATTTCTGATTAAAACGCAACCCAATAATATATATCCAGTATCTCTCTGTCTGATTCATCTTCTTCATTTAAAACCAAATCGTCCAGGAGCAATTCAAAGACCATAATTGCTAGTTTAATTGTTTGATTTAAGGCTTGTAAAACGAACTCTGGTGGGTGATTGGGTTAATTATAACAGAAAAAGAAAAATTTTAAGAAACCACGTCGCGAAGAACGTGTAGAGACCCGTCCTAATCCATCCGGATGAAGTCCATATCGATTATAAATGATTCACAATAGTTGATTACATCGCGAGGTACTTGACCTCTATATGATACATTTTACAAACATTGCATTCGTTTTTGAAAAGACAATCTTTCATTACATCAAAAGTTGACGGCAGGCATACTATCTCATAATATATGTAACTATAATTGACTTTAAATAATCTTGATGAACTCAACGACTCGAATGCAACGTCTTTTGAAATATGTCATGAATAACTTCAAGTAATGTCTCTAATAGGAGTAAATGCACAGCAGAAGATTTATTTCTTACCTGAGAATAAACATGCTTTAAAGTGTCAACCAAAAGGTTGGTGAGTTCATTAGTTTAACATAAATAATCATTTCATAATTTTAATAGACCACAAGATTTCATATTTCCATTTCTCATAAACATACGTCCCATGCATAGAGACAAAAATACCATTCATATGGATTGAACACCTGGTAACCGACATTTACAATATGCATATAAGAATATCCCCATCATTCCGGGATCCTCCTTCGGACATGATATAAATTTCAAAGTACTAAAGCATCCGGTACTTTGGATGGGGCTTGTTGGGCCCGATAGATCTATCTTTAGAGTTCAATTAGCGTGTCTGTTCCCTAATTCTTAGATTACCAGACTAAAAAGGGGCATATTCGGTTTAATAATCCAACCATAGAATGTAGTTTCGATTACTTGTGTCTATTTCGTAAAACAGTTATAAAAGGTGCGCATGTATTCTCAGCCCAAAAATATAAAGGGTAAAAAGGCAAATGAAACTCACCTAATGTATTTTGTTGTAAAAATACATATAACGACATTGAACAATTGTAGGGTTGGCCTCGGATTCACGAACCTATATCATTGGTGTATATTAAAACATATAATCGTAATCGAACAAATTTATATATTATTTCTTAAATTATATATTATACTTATTTAGTTTGTATATATATTTAAAATGTTTAATATTTATCTACTTAGTTATATTAATATATCTATATATATGTGTGTGTGTGTATATATATATATATATATATATATATATATATATATATATATATATATATATATATATGGTTAGTATTATATAAAAATATTATTAGTTTGGTATATATAAGTATTTATTTAAATATTGTTATTATGTTTGATATATAGGTATATAAACTATTAACATAATTATGATATGTATATTTTTAGATACAAAATATTTATCTGTAACAAAAATGATAGTTTTGATAATAATGATTTACTAATAATAATAAATTTCTTAATGTCGATAATATTAATAATAATAATGATATTCGTTAAAATCGATACTTATGTTAATAATAGTAATAGTAAAACTAATAATTACAAAAATGATATTAATACTAATATTAGTGAGAAATAATAATAATTTGTATGATTTTTATAATATCAATAATAATAAACCTAATCCTAATCATATTAATAATAGTAAGACTTATATTAGTAGTAGTCTTATGAAATCAATAATAACGATAGTAATAATAATAATATTTAGTGATATTACAAGTAATGATAATAATTGTAATATTAGTAATAATAACAATGATTAATAATAATAATGTTTATCATAAGTACTAACACTAATAATAATAATAATACTAACAATAAATACAAATAATAATAATAGTAATCAGTAATATTAATAACATAAAAATAATAATAATAATAATAATAATAATAATAATAATAATAATAATAATAATAATAATAATAATAATAATAATAATAATAATAATAATAATAATAATAATAATAATAATAATAATAATAAGGAAGCTACCTTCAAGAGAAATCGGCCTAAAAAAAATAAACAGCCCCTTCAGGGACTCGAACCCACGACCATCTGCTAGTCCACAAGCACCACAAACCACTCCAAAAATTCTATTTTTATGATATAATACAACTTTATATTTATTTAACTCCTACAGCCTTTCTGTTCTTCATCTTCTTCAATAGATTAACACAACCACGACCAAACAAAAATATTTACAAGTTTTACATTTTGAATTAGCTCAGAAATTGAAACAGAAGCATCCTTTAAATGACTGACTCAATTAACTCAAATAGAAAATAAATATAAAAAAAATTGAGAACTAACTGTTAAAAAAAAAAACGATGAACCCAAAACTCGATTCTGGATTTAGAAGCTATTTCAGAGAAAGATTCCAACATGAATTACACCTTAAATTCCCTATAGAAACTTTAGAAACTATTAATTGAACCTAAACTAATTAAACAGATTCGAATTTTAAGAAAATTGGTTCGTTTGACTTTTGAAATATAAGTTTGACTTCTAAAATTCACAATCAATACGGTGATTTGGAACTTCAAATTTTGTATACAGATTGTTTAGAGTATTCATAACGATAATACATTAATACATTTTGAAATTTGTTTCGAATCGTTTTAATTGAAAAAGGAAAGCAAGAACAGGGTGCTTCCTGTGTTCTTCAAATCTTTTTGATTTAATTCGAATGAAAAATAGTTGAAATAGTTTTTATTTAGTAATGACAGTGTATAATTGATAGACTTGTTCAATATGAGTGAGTAATTCAATCGATTATATGGCCAAACGAATTTTTAGTCAATTCGATCAGAGAAAAAAATAAAGTCGATTATGGTTTTTCAATTGATTTGTACGATGGATGGTGATATTTATCAATCTAGGAGACAAAAATAAAATTCTAATATAGTGTGATTGCAACAAGAAACTGATTTGATTCTGTATCTGACTTTTGATATCAAATGGATAAAAAAAATCGATAAGAACAGAAGTAAATAAAATAAAATAAAAAGAAACTGGTTCGTGATTTATAACAGATTTTATATATATCCAGACTTTTAATCTGTACCAGTTAATTTTAATTATTAATATTAATACTTTTAATAAAATACTAATAATACCAATAATTCTATTAATAATAATAATAATAAATAATAATAATAATATTAGTAATTATTAGTAATAATAAGGTTAATAATGATATAAATAATAATAATAATAATTATAAATCACAATAATACTAATTTTAGTGAAATTGATGATAATAATAATAATGTTATTAATGATAATTATAATAATAATACCAATTATATTAATATTGATAATAATATTAGTAATAATAATATTTATATATATATAACAACTTTTATATCTATATATCATATTTTTAAGTAAGGATGTTAATAATAATACTGATTTTAATGCTAATATTAATATACATATTAAATATTAATAACAATAATGAATATAACAACTTAAATGTATCAAATTTTATATCTATGTATAATAATATTCATAATACTGATATTAGTATTAATATTAATATTTATTTTGATATTGTATATAATGATAACAAGATTAATATAATAATTATATTTTAACTTGTAATTACATATATATTATTAGTTTTGTAATATCATATATTATTTTATATAACTTTTATTGAATATCTAATAATCATAAATTATATATATATAACAATATGCATATAATTATACATGGAAATTCATATTCATTTTATATATGAATTCATTTTAAATTATACTTAATTATTTATATTATTTTACAAATGTTTAAACTATGTTTTATAATTTCAAGTTATTATATACACATACATTTATATACATATGTTAATATCATAACATACATATAATATAAAATGTATACAGGATTCATATATATATTTATATATATTTATTTTGATAATATCTTATTTATTTTGTATATTACTCTACATGTAAACAGTTCAACAATTTTTGTGACTCAACATCACAGACTATTCTTATCGTGTCGAAATTAAATAAGGATCAAGTTTAAATTTGGTCGGAAATTCCCGGGTTGTCACAGAACGCTCATCATCATAACATCACGATTTCATCATCTCACCATCTAGTACAGTCTCATCATCATACTCGTTACCAAGCTATAGCAGTAGCAACGATATAGAAGTAGTAGGAGGCGAGTGGCAGTTTTAATGGTGGCGTGTGGTGGTTCGAAAGGAAACAGAAAACATAAAAAAAATTGCAGTCGAGTAAGTGCAGCAGCGAACACTGGTGGTTTTTAGTTGTTTGCGTCGACTGGAACAGGACAGCATCAGTTGGTGGTGGTTAGTTTCGAAGCTGAACAGGAAACAGAAAACATGGCAGCAATGGTAACATTGATTGAGCATTAAGGTGGTGATAGGGTGTCGGGTTTAAGTGGTGGTGGCCGATTTGAAGGTGGGCCGATGGTGATGGCTCGAGTGATGGTTGTCGTGGTGATGGAAGATGAGGGTTTTAGGAGGATGGTGGTGATTGTATGCATATATATCTATATGCCGTATGTATGTATGTATGTATATATATATATATATATATATATATATATATATATATATATATATATATATATATATATATATATATATATATATATATATATATATATATATATATATATATATATAGAAAGATGGTGATGGTTTAATATAAATAATATAATAATATAAGTATAGTAATATAGAGATAGACGGATAGGTGGAGATGTGCTTGTCATATTCTACTGAAAGTGAATTTGTGTTCTAGCAAAAAGGTCGACATGTATATCTATATATTATTTATTAATGAATATAATAATAATTTATAAACAATCTTTTAATAAAACGGGCATAAACCTTAGCCGCCTATTTCACAGACTGAATTTTGTGCTCCGTTGTTAATCAGTGGCGGATAAAAGTCTTCATATTTTTAAATTAAATACATTTTATTTATTTCATTCATTAACTGTGTGAAATGTGATCAAAAAGGTTCGTCCATTATTTTTTTTCAATTCCAAGTAATATGTACGGTGTGTTAAAATTCAAATCAACAATGTAAAAATATATATATTTTTTAATATCATTAATAATAATAATAATAATAATAATAATAATGATAATAATCAATAATAATAATAATAATAATAATAATAATAATAATAATAATAATAATAATAATACTTGTAAATGATAATGAAAAAATGATATTAATAATAATACTAATATAACGAATAATTACTAATGCACAATTATTTACGAATAATTGTTCGTGAATCGTCGGAATTAGTTCGAAGTTAAATGAGATTGTGTTTAAATTTTTGTCAGAAATTTTCGGGTTGTTATAATTAAACTGCTTGATGCAGGTTTAATTTAACCAATTTCTGATAGTCCATGGGTAAGCCTAGTTCAATGTGTACCTAAGAAGGGTGGCATGACGGTCATCAAAAATGAAAAAGATGAGCTTATTCCCACTAGTACTGTAACAGTATGGCGTGTTTGTATTGATTATAGAAAATTAAATGACGCCATCAGAAAAGATCACTTTCCCTTACCTTTCATTGAGAAAATGTTGGAAAGATTAGCAGGGAATAGTTACTATTGTTTTCTTGACGGTTTTTTTGGATATTTTCAAATTCCAATTGCACCCGAGGACCAAGAGAAAACCACATTCACGTGCCCTTATGGTACTTTTGCTTACAAACGCATGCCATTTGGACTTTGCAACGCCCCTGCAACCTTTCAAAGGTACATGATGGCAATTTTTCACGACATGATAGAAGAATGCATGGAAGTTTTCATGGATGACTTTTTAGTCTTCGGTGATACCTTTGAAACATGTCTAGTTAATCTTGAACGAATGCTTATTAGATGCGAGCAATCAAATCTAGTTCTTAATTGGGAGAAATGCCATTTCATGGTTAAAGAAGGCATTGTTCTTGGTCATAAAATTTCAAAAGAAGGAATTGAATTGGATAGAGCTAAAGTAGATGTAATTGCTAAACTTCCACATCCCACCAATGTTAGAGGAGTTAGGAGTTTTCTATGGCATGCCGGTTTTTACTGTTCATAAAAGATTTTTCTAAAATTGCCACTCCTATGAATAAACTCCTAGAAAATGATGCTCCATTCATCTTTTGGGATGAATGCATCAAATCTTTTAATATTCTTAAATAAAAAATCACTAATGTGCCAATCATGATAACTCCAATTTGAAATCTACCATTTGAACTCATTTGCGATGCAAGTGATTTTGCAATGGGAGCCGTTTTAGGACAAAGGATTGAAAAATGATTTTAACCTATTTATTATGCTAGTAAGACGTTACAAGGAGCACAAACGAATTACACAACTACTGAAAAAGAACTCCTTGCTATTGTCTTTGCTTTTGACAAATTTCGTTCATATCTCGTTCTAGCTAAAACAGTGGTCTATACCGACCATTATGCTCTTAGATACTTATTTTCAAAACAAGATGCTAAACCACGATTAATCCGTTGGATCTTACTCTTACAAGAGTTCGATATTGAAATCCGAGACAAAAAGGGAGCAGAAAACCTTGCAGCTGATCATCTTTCTCGTCTTGAAAATCCTGAATTAGAAGTTCTAAATAAATCGGCCATACAAGATAACTTTCCTGATGAATATCTATTGAAAATCGATTATAGTGAAATTCCATGGTTTGTAGACTATGCAAACTACTTAGTATGTGGATTCCTTGAAAAAGGGTTGTCGTACCAAAAACGAAAGAAATTCTTTAGTGATATAAAACACTATTTTTGGGAAGATCCACATTTGTTTTAAAGTTGTCCCGATGGAATAATTTGCCGATGTATATTCGGGGATGAAGCTAGTCAAATCTTAAACCATTGTCACACAGGACCAACAATAGGGCATTATGGGCTATAACTCACAACATGAAAAGTCTATGACGCTGGATTCTATTGGCCTACAATTTTCAAAGACGCACACCTTCTTTGTAAATCCTGTGATGCATGTCAAAAGGCCGGAAAAATAAGTCAACGTGATGAAATGCCACAAAATGTCATTCAAGTATGTGAAGTATTTGACGTTTGGGGTATTGACTTTATGGGTCCATTCTCAAAATCTCATAATAATCTCTACATTCTCGTTGCCATTGATTACGTATCTAAATGGGCGGAAGCACAAGCTCTCTCAACTAACGATGCACGAGTTGTAGTCAACTTCTTAAAACATCTTTTTGCAAGGTTCGGAACACCGAAAGCTTTAATAAGTGATCGGGGTACTCATTTTTGTAATAATCAACTTGAGAAAGTTCTCAAAAGATATGGAGTAACTCATAAAATCTCAACCGCTTATCATCCACAAACAAGTGGACAAGTTAAAAATATCAACTGAGCTTTAAAACTTATTCTAGAGAAAATCTATGATCAAATCCGAAGGAATGGTCCATGAAATTGGAGGATGCACTCTGGGCTTTTAGAACAGCCTACAAAACTCTAATTGGTACCATACCTTTTAGACTCGTTTACGGAAAAGCATGTCACCTTCCAGTAGAAATTGAGCACAAAGCATTTTGGGCTTTGAAGATATGTAATCTTGATTTGCATGAAGCCGAACGTCTACGGTTAAGTCAACTAAACGAATTAGAAGAATTGAGACACGAAGCATACGAAAATTCGTTAATCTATAAGGAAAGAACGAAGAAATGGCATGATAAAAAAATTCGAAGTTCAAAAGAATTCAAGGAAGGAGATCGAGTTCTTCATTTCAATTCACGATTCAAGCTATTTCCTAGAAAATTGAAATCAAGGTGGTCTGGACCATTCATAGTCAAAAGAGTTTTTCTATATGGAACAATAGAGTTGATAAATTCAAATGGGATTGAATTTAAAGTTAATGGTCACAGAGTTAAACATTACATACATGGTCGAATGGAAGTTGACAATGAAGTCAATCATAATTTCACCACCTAAGAAAACCCTCAGAATGAAAACATAAATATGTTATTAACAACATATGAAAAACCAAAATTGGAAGACAGGGAAGCTTCAAATTGGAGTGATGAAGAAGAATTCCTATACAAACCTCCCATTCCAAGAAACGAAGAAAAATGTGAACAAGAAGTTCAAGTAGAAGTGAAAGAACCAAGAAAAGATCACCCAGAAAAGGTTAACAAACCAACTCTACTTACTAAAGTAGGAGACCCAGGTGAATTTATCATTTCTTGCTTGCTTAATGATGATGCTATGTATAATGGACTCGTAGATTTAGGAGCAAGTACAAACGTTATGCCTCTTTCCTTATACAAAAGATTAGGTGTGGGTAAATTAAGACCAACAGAATAGGTGTTCAATTATTTGATCAAACCATTAAACACCCGGTTGGAATAGCCAATAATTTACTTGTTAAAGTGGGAAGTTTGACCTTTGTTGCAAACTTTATAGTTATTAATATGGAGGAAGACCTTGATATTCCTCTAATTTTAGGTCGCCCATTTTTAGCAACCACCGAAGCATTCATTGATGTAAGAGAAGGTAGAATGACACTTAGGGATGGTGACAAATCGGTTACCTTTGTGAACCGAAAGTTTAGATCTCCAACAACCAAAACTGTTGAACCCATAAAAACGCCTATGTGTGGGGAAGATGAAGAAATACCTAATGATAACCCGATAACAAAGAACCCCGTTATTGATACGAAATTAGATGAACCCGTTTTCAACAGTTCAACGAAGAAACTTTATAAACGGATTCAATATGCTAGGATTAAGGGGAACTTTAAGTTATGCAATCGATTAGTATCCAATTTGTCGCCTAGAGAAAAGGTGATGTTAATTGAATTTGTGAATGTTACAAAAGAAATCAATCAATGGCTTGAAGCCAAAGTCAGAGATATGCAAGTTGTTGATGATCCAATTAAAGATAATAATGAAGTTAATCATAATTTCAACACCACAGCTAACTAAGTTTGGGGAGAATCAAGTCTTTTTAAGGATAATATGAATTTCTGTTAGAGTTAGATATTCTGTTTTCGTGTAGTTTTTGAAAATGAAATTCGAATGGTCTTTCCCTAGCAGACCCTAAAGAACTAGTCTTCTCCCTCCATTCTGAATTTTTATTTCTTTTAGGTTTTACAAGATGAAGAATTCCTTTGATCTGAACCATGGTCTACTACTACACGCTATGATTACTAAACGTAATAATAACATCTTCCCGAGTGAACTGGTATCATTCATAAGAGGAAAAATGGATGAAGTGAGGAAAGAAATCAGGAAGAATCATCATAAGATATATTTTGGTAAAGGAAAATCAAAATCCACAACAAAAAGAAGAGCACGACACCTTGAAAGATGTCATAAATGCGGAAAATGGTCACACGAAGGTAAATGTTCGAACAATCAAACATATTCAAATACCGAAATTGTTACTCTATGCAGAGAAGGACCGTTCATATGTTTAGAAGAAAAGTTATTGAAAAATCGAGGTTACGCTTATGTAGCTATGGAAAACCAAATCACACGACTCTCCTATGAGTCAACTAAAGCAGGTCTCTGAGAATTCTATCTCACAGGTAAGTATGTACAGTTTTTATTTTTATTTTTACTTTTAACCTTTTGATAATAAACGCTGAATCGTTCGCTATAAAGTATTAAATTGATATTCAATAAAATTAGGTATGCGAAACCGAAATTATTGATATCATACAAAAATTTAATGCATCACTGCGAAATTTACCGTTTATTCATAAGGTATAAATATCTTTAATCAATCAATCCAAAATATTTCAGAAATTCGTCAGGAGTAAAACTAGGTAAAATAGCCAAAATTACTTTAGCCAAAAGAGGGGCGTATATTTTTAATAATATTTGATTAATTAAAGTGGGATAAAAGACCAAAAAGATTTTTAATTTTAATTTTTAATTTGTTAATATATTAATATTAAATTATTATTGTAAATTTTTAAAACCAATATATTTAAGTTTTTTAAATATTTTAAAAATTAATATTTTTAATATAAGTTTGTAAAATTAATGTATAAAAATATTAATGATATTAATATAAATTTTTAATTTTATGCATTTTAAATTTAAGTTTGGTGTGAATTTAAAAACAAAATTTACTTTATTTTATTAAGTTAAAAATTTGATACCTAAAATTCGTCGTAAGTTGAAGACTAGGTTATGGAACCGAAATTGCTTTACCCAAGGGCGGGACGAGAAATTTTTTTATCATTATTTTTAATCTTATTGAATTAAAGTATGCCAAAAACATTATAAAACCCAAAAATCTTTGCTTTTAAAACAACGCTTTAAAGTGAAAAATTTTAAAATTTTGTCGAGAGACGAACTAGGACAAGGATCCGAAACGCCCTAATTCTAAAAGATTTTTTTTTTTAAATTAATTAATTGTTTTATAAGTAAAAGGTTTTATATATATAAAAAAACCCCTGGACCCCATGCGATCGCATGGGAATTGCACGGGGTAGCCATGCGATCGCATGGCCCCTAAAAACTGGTCAGGATCAAAAGCTCATCGAGCTGTATTCTCTCCACATAAAACACACACACAAACATACGTAAATACTCTCAAAACATCACCTAAAATCATCATTTTTAACCAAAATTCACCAAATTTGTCACTACAATCCGCTCTAATCATGCCTATATTCAGATGGGGAGGCAGGAAGGTAAAGATTTCACCCCTAAAACTCTTTAAATTCGAATTTTAGTGTTCTTGAGCTAATTTTTACCTAATTTGATTTTGTTAATTTCTAGTGTAATTAGAGTTAAATTGTTAGTATATTATGCATGTATAACCTAGATTGATGCTATTTAACATGACTTGAAGCCAAAAACTTCAAAATTTTTAGAAATCTAGGGTTTGTGTTCTTGAGCAATTTGAGGCTTTTTGATATAAACAGGTTATGACCGATTTTTATCATGAATTATTGCTAAATTAAGTAGTGTAACATGTTTAGGTTGCTAAATGATCCAAACATTAATCCTAAACATGATTTTTGAGAATTAAAGTAGACTTTTTAAGTCTAAAATTCATGAACTTGATTATTTTGATATAATTGCTAATTGAGACTTGTTTAATTGCTAGTAATGATTATTTTGACATGTTATTTGAGTTGAATGCTTATGAACTTTGTAAACATTTTCATATATGCTTATTTGAAAAAGTGTAGAATTGATAAAAATATGAAAATGAGTATAAGTTTAATATGGATTAAACATGTTATTGTAATTGTTTTAGCTTGTTATTTTTCTAACACTAATGCATATTTGGATGCACAAATTTTGTGTTTAATGTGTTTTGCAGAGAAATAAAGATACGGATGGTGCATCATCGTCTAGACAACATGATCAAGAACCACAACCGGAACCACAACCTGAACAACAACATCATTATGATCAACACGTGCCATACTATGAACCAGAACCACAATTTTTTATTACCTACGTAGTATTTCCCGTTCACCATATAATAGAACACCCAACAATTCATGAAGAACAGTTGCATCCCAATTTATGATTTGATAGAAGTTGGAGAGATTACTCGACGTACCAAAGTAACAAATTTAAGCTTTGGACAAAAAATGTAGAAGTACCAAGGGTAATAGATTGGGAGCCTTTGGAAAGGGTCCACCTAGCTAACCCAGTTAGGCAGCATCTATTCCAACGGTATGACAACTCTTCTTTTTCCGATTGGGAACGTTTATTTACCACTCGTAGGCCTGTATATAAGGAGTGTTGTGTTGAGCTAATGAGTACTATAGCCTTAAATAAGGATGTAGATAGGTTAGATGATAAGAGTTTTCTTAGATTTTTACTTGGCCGTAGGATGTACAGGATGTCCATGCTGGACATGGCCAGGGCTTTACAGATTTACACTCCCGCTGAATTACTATCACCTGATTGTACAAATTTGATTTAATGTGGTGAGAGGGTAGATAGAAATTTTGACGCTAACGCCATCTGGAGGCGTATGTCAAATTATAATGTTTTTACGCGGGGAGGAAGACACTCCTATTTAGATATTAATAAAGCCGAACTTCGTATAATACATAGATTTTTAGCAAACTCGATTACACAAAGAGGTAACAACAAGGAGAAAATGACCCTACACGATTTATTTTACCTTAAGTGCATTCGAGACACTAGAGGCTTTGTTAATATCCCCTACTGTGTTGGTTTTTATCTGTCCAAAATGGTGGAAGGTATACAGGACGGGGGAATAATAGGAGGAGGTATTTTTGTTACTCTCATTGGAGAGTATTTAGGTGTACATAGGGAACAAGGGGGTCCAATGATGGTGGTTAGGGAACAGGACGAGACTTTAGGTTTGCAAGTCTATCAAGGTGAAAAGGTATTGACTAGGAGACGCAATCAGGCAATACAATATCAAGGCAACCATCTACAGGTGGAAAGGGGTTCTAATGAGGAGATGGAGGAAGCGGATGACATTAGGGATGTCATTAGGGATAGTGCTACTGATGTTTTCTAGTGTATAGATGAGGTAGAAATGACTAATGAGGCTAGGCATCGTCAGTATGAGCAGTGGCACGCCGAGAATGTGTACGAGCAATCCAGGCAATGCCAGCATGATAGATGGCACTATCATCAGCATCAGATCATGAGCGAGCTATCATATTAGGTACCGTATAACTACGTCCCGACTCGGCCTGCTTACTATCCGCCACATCAGCCCGATATGCGACCACCCTTTACCTTGTATGACCCTAACCAAGCCTATCAGGACACCTATCACCAACCATGGAACCCGAGCGATGACATGAACTGGAACCCCTTTCCAGATTGATATAGTTCAGTTGATGATTTCTATATTTTTATTGTTTTTATCTACTTATGTTTAAACATATAATATTGTGATACTTTTATGAAATTTTTCACATTTTTATTATTTTGTACTAATATGTCATCTTTGATTTGAAAGTGGGATATTAAGTCCCATTTCAAATTAGCATGCATGTTTATATTTGTATGTTTGTATATTGTCAATTGTATAAAACAGGGTAAAACAGCGCGTTTTCAAAGACTGACATTAAGTTCAGCAAAAGCTATTAATTTTGACGACAAAATGCAAAATATATGTGAAATAACAACAGACGGAATGAACAAATGAAGTGCACCATTTATCATTCAAAGCATACAACAATATGTTTGGAAACTTTGGTAAAATTTTAATCATCTTTTTACGCTAATCACCCTCAATAATTTAAATTGTTACCGATTTCTTGCAAATGAGGGTATTGCAAGATCTTAAGTGTGAGAAGGGGTTAAATTCTTCCGGGTATTAAAATTTTAATTTAAACACTTGGTTACCATTAAAAATACTAGTAACGCAGTAGTTGTATTAGAATATAGTGCTCTCTGATAATAAAGAACAGCCCTAGTCTTATATACTGACTACCCAATTCTAGTAAAATTTGTAAATTTTTTTCAAATAAATGAATTCAAAATCATGTTTATACATATTTATGAACGATAAAACTAGGTGTTAACACCGAAATTATTGTTACCTCGGAAAGGACATAAATTGGGAAACAACCCAAAATGCTTGAATTCATTTAAAATGGAATAGAGGAGAATAAAAAGGCAAAGAAAGGAAAATAAAAGCCAAGTGTGGGAAAAATTTACCAAGTTATTTAGAACATATATCACACATTTTTGTACAAATAATTGAAGATATTTTTGTTTTGGCCGATATTAATCAGTTTTACCCAGTTTATTGTAATATAAATAGAATTTATAAGGTAGTAAAGTCTTCCGAGAAAAAAGACACGCGCTTCTTGACTTAGGTCAGGAAGTTGTCGTCCAGACCAGTTGTAGAGTCTACAAAAAACTTGAAAAGTTTTCTCGAAAATCAGCTGGAAATCCACTGACCTCAGCATCAAACAGAGTCGCCAAGTGGTCCGACTTATCCTAACCATGAGAGGATCTGTCTCGTACAATGGGGGGCACCATGCAAATTAGCTTATAAGACTAATGAATCAGATCCCCAGAAAGGATAATCTCCTTAAAAGATCAAAAATCAGCTTTTAAGCTTGATATTACTCAATCCTTGAGATTGACCTTAAAGATTGAGAATTCAAACTCATGGAATTCAATGATATCTAAACTCGAGCTTGAACGAGAAAATATTTTGATCAAAAAAATTAAAATCGATTTGTTTTCTGAAAACCTATTTTTAATGCTTTCATTACCATTGAACGTAAAATTCTGAGAATTCATTAGAATTCATTAGGTCACCTGAATCAAATCGGGTGTCAACCGTAAGAACGGTGGTTGCATAGCATAGTCGAAGACAGGACCTTGTGCCAGACCGAAAAACTATAGGGTGATCTTTACTATTGCTCCTACAAAGGATAGTAATTGCATCCGACACGATATATACCATAATCAAAAGCATGTCACGGGACATTGCCTTAACAGTTGCTTATTCAACGCTTTCCTTTACAACCGGACAGTAGTTTACCGAAAGGTAATATACGAAGCAAGTAAACTGGACATGTTGCTTTCCTAATACAAGGTTAGCAAGTGGGTGACACAAAACCATAAGTTTTGAGATAAAATTTTAAAATTTGAAACCCACAAAATCCACAAACATTTTGCAAACACCGGTGAAGGGTTATTCCAGAAAACTTATCTAGGGTAAAAGCTAGATTGAATTTTCAAAAGATCAAATGTTTTCATAAAGATCCAATTTCCTAAAGGATCTAAATTTTCATAGTCATGTGAGACTGTAAACCACAACATTATTATCATTGTCCACACCGCTATATTGAAATCACTGATGTACAAAGTGTGAAGAATAAAGAAGTGATTCAAGTATGTTTTTATTTCAAGTTGTATATTGCTTGAGGACAAGCAACGCTCAAGTGTGAGAATATTTGATAATGCTAAAAATGAACATATATTTCATAGCATTATCCTTCAAGAAAGACAAGCTTTTGGTTGCAATTGTTCTATTTACAAGTGATATTCGTTTAAATAATAAAAGGTGAAGACAAAAGACAGATTCGATGATTTGAAGATGCAAATGACCAAAATGCTAAAAAGTACAAAGTACAATAAACGTCTCAAAATTACAAGAGTACGAGCCGCGAAACGCAAAGTACAAGATATTAAATCGTACGAAAGGATGTTCAAAAATCCAAAACTGAGACATGAACCAACTATCAATGCGCGACGCAACGGAGCTAAAATTACAAGTCAAGCACATGAATATAATATAATATATATATAATTATATATAATTATATATATTATATTATAAATATTAAATAATACGCAGCAGCCCACGTTTTGGAAGCATTTGGACTAGTAGAAGGCAGCCATGCGATCGCATGGCTATGAAGGCCTTAACCCATGCGACCGCATGGGTTACTGTACATGGCCAGGTCTATAAATTGGACGAGTTTTTTGCCAAATTATGTACACCAATATATATCCATCTACTCTCTATCTCTCAAATATATATATATATATATATATATATATATATATATATATATATATATATATATATATATATATATATATATATATATATTTATATTTTAATTATAATTTTAATTTAAGTTTAATAATAATAAGGTTATGTTAGCGAATGTTTTAAGTTTGTAAGTCAAAACTCTGTCCGTGTAACACTACGCGATTAATACTCAGTGTAAGTTATGTTCAACCTTTTTAAATTAATGTCTCGTAGCTAAGTTATTATTATGCTTATTTAAACAGAAGTAATCGTGATGTTGGACTAAATATTAAAGACGGGGTAATTGGGCTTTGTACCATAATTGGAGTTTGGACAAAAGAACGACACTTGTGGAAATTAGACTATGGGCTATTAATGGGCTTTATATTAACTAAATGATACCTCGTTAATTTAATATAAAGGTTACAATTTGACGTATCTATAAATAACCACATACGCTTAATCGGGTACGGTGGGCGGGATATTTATAAATACAAATTATTGTTCATTTGACCAGACACGGGGATGGATTAATAGTTAATGGACTCATTAAAACAGGGGTAGATTACATTCAAGGGTAATTGGTGTAATTGTTAACAAAGTAGTAAAACCTTGGATTACACGCAGTCGATAACCTGGTGTATTCATTAAACAAAGTATTAAGACCTTGTTACAGTTCGAATCCCCAATTAGTTGGAATATTTGACTTCGGATATAAGGTTAATTTGACGAAGATCCTCGCACTTTATAATTATGACCGATGGACTATTATGGACAAAACTGTATGGACATATCGAATAATCCAGGACAAAGGACAATTAACCCATGGTAATAAATTAAAATCAACACGTCGAACATCATGATTACGGAAGTTTAAATAAGCATAATTCCTTTATTTTATATCTTATCACACTTTTAATTATCGTACTTTTAAATTATCGCAATTTTATTTACCGTCATTTTATTTATTGCACTTTAATTTATCGCACTTTAATTATCGTCATTTACTTTACGCTTTAAATTAAGTTATATTTTGCATTAGGTTTTAATTGTGACTAAAGTTTTAAAATCGACAAACCGGTCATTAAATAGTAACATCCCCTTTTATAAAAATATAAGCGTTAAACTTGGCTAGCTCCCTGCGGAACGAACCGTACTTACTAAAAACTACACTACTCTACATTAGGTACTGATGTGTTGCTAGTAGGGTACGAAATACAATTATATTTTACTACAAAATATGACGAAATATTACACAAGTTTTATTAATTTAACGGATGAGTATACCTAAACCTTGCTTCAACACTATAGGCAGTGTACCTAATCGTAGAGTAGTGTAGTTTTTAGTAAGTCCGGTTCGTTCCACAGGGAGCTGGTGATTACGTACTATATTTTTAAGCGACTATATTTATATAAAATATATAATTATATATAGTAATACTATTATTATAAAAAGGGGGTTTTACCGTTTAATGACTGGTTTGTCAATTTTATATTTTAAACGTAAAGATAAATGATGATAATTAAAGTGCGTAAAATAAATAACAATATTTATATGACGTTAAATAAAATTGCGAGTAAATAAAATGACAGTAAATAAAATAACAGTAAATAAAAATACGATGAGATATAAAATAGAACAATTATGCTTATTTAAACTTCCGTAACCATGATGTTTGACATTTTGATTTTAATTTATTACTTTGGGTTAATTGTCCTTTGTCCTTGATTTATTTGAAACCTATCTGGTTTTCGTCCATAATAGTTCATCGGTCATAATTATAAAATGCTTGTCAAATTAACCTTATTCCCGAAGTCAAATATTCCAACTAATTAGGGATTCGAACTGTAACAAGGTTTTAATACTTTGTTTAATGATTACACCATGTTATCGACTGTGTGCAATCCAAAGTTTTAATACTTTATTAACAATTACAACAATTACCCTTGAATGTAATCCACCCCTGTTTTAATTATTCTATGATTATTAATTTTCCCACTTGATCAGAATGAATAATCAATTACCCAACCCAATTGATTAATTAAATGATTGTTAAAGATGTCGTATAAACGTCACTAAATAGGACATGCATAATCATTTAATAATTATTAGATTAATTAATTTGAAGATAGGTTTGACAGGCTCCAAAGAATTTTCATTCAATTAGACAATATCCCCCATCTATTAATGGTCCATGGTCCAATTAAAATAAGTGTCGGTCTTTTATCCATACCCTAATTATGGTACAAAATTTAATAACCCAATCTTAATATTTAGTCTAACATCACGATTACTTCGGCTCAAATAAGCATAATAATAACTTAGTTACGAGACATTAATTTAAAAAGGAAAAACATAGCTTACAGTGATTATTTATCGCGTAGCGTTACCCGGACAGAGTTCCGACTTAAAACCCGTAAAACATTTCTTACAATAACCCAATTATTATTAAACTTAAATTAAAATTAAAATTATAAATATATATATATATATATATATATATATATATATATATATATATATATATATATATATATATATATATATATATATATATATATATATATATTTATATATATATATATTTATGTTATAGAGTAAGAAAGAAAATATGGTGCCTAAAACTCTCGAGCAAACTGTCTTTTTATAGAATGTTGGCCTGCTACAGTAACCCATGCGATCGCATGGGTTTTATGCCTATTTCCCATGCGATCGCATGGCCGCCAGATCCAGCTCACATATTTTTGTCTTTTAATTTGCCGACGGTTTTAATAAATATATATAATATATATATAATTTTAAGAATTATTTATATATTATATTATATTTATATGCATAGTTGACTTGTAATTTTGGGTCTGTTGCGTCGCGCGTTGATAGTTGGCTCGGGTCCCGGTTCCGGATTTTCGAACGTCCTTTCGTATAATTTAATATCTTGTACTTTGCGTTCCGCAACTTGTACTTTTGTAATTTTGAGACGTTTCTTATCAATAAATTGAACCACTTGGATTGTATCTTGTACATTTAAGCTTTTTGGACGTTTGCGTCTTCAAATCTTCATTTTCTCCTTTTGTCTTCGCACTTATTTATTTAAACGAATATTACTTGAAAATAGAACAATTGAAACTGAAAACTTTACATATTGGAAGGATATTGCACCTAAATATATGTTCATTTGGAGCACAATCAAATATCTCCACACTTGAACGTTGCTTGTCCTCAAGCAATACAGAACTTGAAATTAAATCACACCAATCATTTCTTTATTCTTCACACTTTATACATCAGTGATTTTGATATGGTGGTATAAACAATGATAGTAACAATAGAACCATGGTTAAAGGTGGGTGTGCCATCCACAGTTTCCTCGGGTTTAGGTCAACAACACTTGCAATCAAATAGCTGATTTACTTTCGGTTTCCAAAGCAAAGTGCACATTTGAAAGGCGGTTTACAGTCCTACATGACTATGAAAATGTAGATCCTTAAGGAAATTGGATCTTTATGAAAACATTTGATATTTTGAAAATTCAATCTAGCTTTTACCCTAGATAAGTTTTCCAGAATAACCCTTCACCGGTGTTTGCAAATTATTTTTGTGGGTTTGGTGGGTTTCAGATTTGAAAATTTTAGCTCAAAACTTATGGTTTTGTGTCACCCACTTGCTAACCTTGTATTAGGAAAGCAATACGTCCAGTATACTTGTTCCGTATATTACTTTTCGGTAAACTACCGTCCGGTTATAAAGGAAAGCATTGAACAAGCAACTGTTAAGGCAATGTCTAATGACATGCAGATGTTCATGGTCTAAAACGTGTCGGATGCAATTACTATCCTTTGTAGGAGCAATAATAAAGATCACCGTATAATTTTTCTGTCTGGCACAAGGTCCTGTCTTCGACCATGCTATGCAACCACCGTTCTTACGGTTGACACCCGATTTGGTTCAGGTGACCTAATGAATTCCAGGTGAATTCTTAGATTTTACGTTCAGTGGTAATGATGAACGCATTGAAAATGGGTTTTTAGAAAACAAATCGGTTTGTATTTTGATCAAAATATTTTCTCATTCAAGCTCGAGTTTAGATATCATTGAATTCCATGAGTTTGTAATTCTCAATCTTTAAGGTCAATCTCAAGGATTGAGTAATATCAGGCTTAAAAGCTGATTTTTAATCTTTAAGGAGATTATCCTTTCTGGGGGTCTGATTCATTAGTCTTATCAAGCTAATTTGCACGATGCCCTCCCCATTTTACAAGACAGATCCTCTCATGGTTAGGATAAGTCTGACCACTTGGCGACCCTGTTTGATGCTGAGGTCCGTGGATTTCTTGCTGATTTTAGAGATGACTTTTCTAGATTTTTCGACAACTTACAGCTGGTCTGGACGACAACTTCTTGACCTAAATCAAGAAGCGCGTGTCTTTTTCGAAAGACTTTACTTCCTTTTAATGATGGAATTGATTCATCGTGTAGATCCATCTTTCTTTCAATAAACCGGGTAAAACAGTTAATTTAGTCCAAAACAAAAGTACCTGCAATAATCTTGTACAAAAATATGTGATATATGTTTTAAAGAACTTTGGTGAATTTTTCCCACACTTAGCTTTTATTTATTTTTTTCTTTGCCTTTTTATTCTCCTTTTTTACATTTTAAATGAATTCTAGCATTTCGGGTTGTTTCTCCATTTATGTTCTCTCCGAGGTAACAATAACTTCGGCATTAACACCTAGTTTTATCGTTCATAAATATGTATAAACATGATTTTGAATTCATTTTAGTTGAAATTTTTTCAAATTTTTACAAAATTTGGCAAATAAACCAAGTGTAAATCCGAGAGAATTTATAACCCTTTCCCACACTTGAGATCATGCAATGCCCTCATTTGCATGAAATCAGACTATAATTATAACTTCATGAGGGTAATTAGTGTAGAAAAGTGATTAAAAATACTGAGTTTGCAAACATATTATTTTATATCACATTTGATATTTTGCGTCTTGTCGTCAAAATTAGTAGCTTTTGCTGAACTTTAATGCCAGTCTTTGAAAGTGCGCTATTTTACCCTCTTTTGTACATAAGATAAACTACAAACATATATATAATATATATATTTTTTTATAAAACCTTTATTTATTAAAACAATTTAAATGAATAATTTTTTTAAAGTTTTGTTTCCTTTTACTTTAGGTAGTTTTGGTATGTTTACCTAGTCCATCCCTCGACAACATTTAAAATTTGTCATTTTTAAAGCGATTGTTTTAAAAGCAAAGATTTTTTGGGTTTTTAAATTTTTTTGGTATACTTTAGATCAATAAAATTAAAAATAATGATAACAAAATTTTTCGCCCCGCCCTCGAGTAAAGCAATTTCGGTTCCATGACCTAGTCTTCAACTCACGGCGAATTTTAAATATCAAATTTTAAACTTAATGAAATAAAGTAATTTTTTTTAAATCACACAAAAATTAAATTTAAAAATGCGTATTAATTTAATATAAAACCTACAAAACAAAAATTCAGAATGTGGGGGAGAAAACTAGTTCTTTAGTGTCTGCTAGTGGAAAAGACCAATCGGATTCCATTCTCGGAACTACACGAGAACAGAACAACTAACTCTAAATAATGTTTTCTTTTTAGAACATTTGAATCTCCTCACACTTAAGTATCTGTGGTTTTGAAATTGTGATTAACTTCATCGTTAATTTCGTTTGGACCATAAACAACTTGCATATCTGTGACTTTTGCTTTAAGCCATTGACCAGCTTCTTCCGTAATATCCACAAATTCAACTAGTTTCGCCTTTTCTTTAGGCGACAGATTGGATACTAACCGGTTACATAACTTAAAGTTCCCCTTACTTCTAACATCATAAACCCGTTTAAAAAGTTTCTTCATTGAACTGTTAATAATAGGGTCATTTAATTTCGTATGAACTATGGGGTTCTTTGTTATCAGGTCATCATTAGGTGTTGCTTCATCTTCCCCACACTTAGGCATTTTATTATTGTTAAGCACTACCGTTGGAGTTGGTAAATCAATATGGTTTTTACCAATCGTTTTTGTTGGTTCAACGATTTTGGTTGGTAGAGATTTAGACTTTCAAATCATAAAGGTGAACGATTTCTCATCATTACTAAGTGTCATTCTACCCTTTCTTACATCAAATAACACCCCGGTGGACGCTAAGAATGGTCGACCTAAAATTAGAGGAATGTTTGGGTCCTCTTCTATGTCAATGACAATGAATTCGACTAGAAAGGTTAAATTACCTACTTGAACGGGTAGGTTGTCAGCAATTGCAACTGGATGCTTAATGGTTTGATCAAGGAGTCGAACACTCATATTCGTTGGAGTTAACTTACCTACTCCTAATCTCTTATATAATAAAATAGGCATAACACTCACACTCGCACCTAAATCTGCTAGTGCATCATACATGACATAATCGCTAAGTAGACAAGGAAAAATAAATTCACCCGTATCACCTACCCTAGGTGGAAGTTTTGGTGGAACTGTCTTTACTGGGTTTATGTTTACGGTTTTTGTTTCTTGTACTTTCTTATTCTTCTTCTTCTTTCCAAAGGTATCACAAACTTTATTACCTATCACTTGCTCATACTCAACTCCTTTTCTTGGAAATGGGATGGGTGGTCTGTATGGTGCCACCACTGGCTTTACATACTCGGGTGGTGGTGGTGTTGTAACTTCTTCATTGTTACTCACATCTAAAACCTTCCCATCTTTTAGAGCTGGTTTTTCAGAATTTGTTGATACCATATTAACATTCTCATTCTGAGGATTTTCTTCAGTATTACTCGGTAGCTTTCCTTGTTCCCTCTCACTCATCAATCTAGCAAGAGTACCTACTTGTTTTTTCTAGATTCAAAATGGAAGCTTGTTGAGTTCTAAATGACTGATCAAACCTCTCATTCGTTTGGTTTGAGTTTCAATAAATTGTGTTTGAGATTCCATTAAATTTAATACCACTTCTTCTAGATTTGACTTTTTCTCTTCGGTTTGTTGTGGTGGTTTATACAAGCTGGGTCTTTGTTGATTGAAAGTGTTGTTTTGAGTTGGTTAGTTATTCGGACCTTGTTGGTTATACGAGTTATTGTTGGGTCCATTTGGATTGTAAAAAATGTTTTGATTTCGATTGAAGTTTAGCCTTGGCGGTTGATAATTATTTTGATAATTATTTTCCGGCCTTTGGTTCATGTAGGAAACATTCTCACGTTGTTCCATCGTTTGCTCATTGTGACAATCTTTCGTTAAGTGTGGTCCACCGCATTGCTCACAACTGATTCGTATTGCGTGAATATCTTTATTCATCTTTTCCATTCGTCTCTCGAAAGCATCTATTTTTGCAGAAACAGAATCAAAGTTATGGCTAGAATCGGCTCTAGCCACTTTAGATGAATGAAAAATGTCTTTTTTCTGATGCCACTCATGAGAGTGGGATGCTGTGTTATCAATGATCTTGTGATCTTCGGTTGTAGTTTTCTTTATAATGGAACCACCAGCTGCTGTGTCAATGTCTTTTCGTGTGGCAATGTCTACGCCTTTATAAAAGATTTGTACTATTTGAAAAGTATCTAAACCGTGTTGAGGACATCCTCTCAACATCCTTCCGAATCTTGGCCATGCCTCATATAACGTTTCATTTGGCTTTTGCACGAACGTGGCAATTTCTCCTTGAAGTCTCACGGATTTAGATGCCGGAAAGAATCTTTGAAGAAATTTCTCAACTAAAACATCCCATGTGTCAATCGTTCCTTCAGGTAACAATTCTAACCAATCTTTGGCTTCTATCTTTAAAGTCCAGGGGAACAACATAAGATAAATAGTTTCATCCTCAACTTCTCGGATTTTAAATAGATTACAAATCCTATTAAAAGTTCGAAGATGTTCGTTTGGATCTTATTTTGTTGTACCACCAAATTGGCACTGATTGGTGATCACGTGTAGGATTTGTCCTTTGATTTCAAAATCTGATGCTCTAACATCTGGCTGATTAATGGCGTGACCTTGGCCCGTGCGTATGGCTCTCATTCTGTCTTCCATACTTTGAGGTTTCGTTATTTCCATATTTGAATTTGTTGAATCCGAATCACTAGAAGATTCTGATTTAACGGTTTGTGATTCGGGAGGAATTATTAGTGGTTCGGGATCTTGGAATTGTCCTTGAATATCCTCCGGGTTCTCAATTGTGAATTCAGGTTAAAAAAAAATGGATTATCGGAATTTTGATTTGGAGTACTTGTTCGACTAGGTGATGATTCTAAAGAAAAATCAATGGCGACAATATTGGCTAGATGTCTTGATCGAGTTACAGGTGGTGAACGTATGAAAGGTGGTGAACGTTTTGCTCGGTGCATTCACTAAATATCCTATTAGTTATAAAGATAAAAATTATATAAGTTATCAAATTAATAGACTTTTCTGATTTTTCCCACGTTTCGAATAGCCAATAGATGCAACAGGTAGCCAGGACCCTTTAAATCGGAAGCTCACAACTCGCCACTAACAAATCCAACTATTACTACAAACCAGAAAATTTTGGATGTCTATCAATTTAACCGCTTAAAATAATTTTTTCATTGAAATTTAAAGAAGATAAAAATCTATGTCCTAAAAACTAGAGCGTAGAAAGGAGAAAGAAAGAAAGAAGCGCGCCGAAAAACGTCGAAAAATAAAAATAAGAAAAAAGTCGAAACTTAAAAGTCTAAAAACTAAATCTAAAAAGCTGCACATAAAGGTATTAAAGCTTAAAAGGAATTCTATATCTAAAACGGCAATAACTTAAAAGTCACTAAAATATATAAATGGCGTTGCAAAATTCTAAAGCGCCTAAATCTTAATCTAAAGAAAAAGCACTTAAGGGATTTTACGGCAAAGCCTAAGAATCTAGAAATAAAAATAAACTACGGCAAAATACTAGATTAAAACTAATTACGAACGAAAAATTATAAAATTACGCTTTAACTAATAAAAAGATACAAAATATAAAATAAGCTTAAAGTTATAAAAATACAATTTTATAAAAATATTATTTTTGTATTATTTATTTTATAAAAGTATCAATTTATAATTAATAAAACTAAATTAAACTAAATATTACAAATTAAATACAACTAAAACTAAATATTATTAAATTAAAAACCCTAATTATAATTAATTAATAATTATTATTATTTAAACGTAACCCTAATTCGTACAACTAAGGTTTCATACCTGTCAGACAGGCTTATGCGATCGCATAGGGATATAGTTATGATATCATGCGATCGCATGAATAAGGAGTCCAGCAATATTTTGGGCTTTTAATCGGCTCGGCCCAAATTTCTATTTGTTAATTATTTGATTTCAGTTTTCTCTCTTTTTTTATTTTTTATTTTATGAAATAAGAAATAATATATTTTTACAAAAATAATATATTTTTACAAAAATATAGTTTTACTAAAATATAGCATAAAAATATAGTGTTTCGCCGAGTCCCCGGCAGCGGCGCCAAAAACTTGATGTGTTGCGAGTAGGGTACGAAATACTATTATATTTTACTACAAAATACGACGAAATATTACACAAGTTTTATTAATTTAACGGATGGGTATACCTAAACCTTGCTACAACACTATAGGCAGTGTACCTAATCGTAGAGTAGTGTAGCTTTTAGTAAGTCCGGTTCGTTCCACAGGGAGCTGGTGATTACGTACTATATTTTTAAGCGACTATATTTATATAAAATATATAATTATATTTAGTAATATTATTATTATAAAAAGGGGGGTTTTACCGTTTAATGACTGGTTTGTCGATTTTATATTTTAAACGTAAAGATAAATGACAATAATTAAAGTGCGTAAAATAAATAACAATATTTAAATGACGTTAAATAAAATTGCGAGTAAATAAAATGACAGTAAATAAAATAACAGTAAATAAAAATACGATGAGATATAAAATAGAACAATTATGCTTATTTAAACTTCCGTAACCATGATGTTTGACGTTTTGATTTTAATTTATTACTTTGGGTTAATTGTCCTTTGTCCTGGATTTATTTGAAACCTATCTGGTTTTCGTCCATAATAGTTCATCGGTCATAATTATAAAATGCTCGTCAAATAACCTTATTCCCGAAGTCAAATATTCCAACTAATTAGGGATTCGAACTGTAACAAGGTTTTAATACTTTGTTTAATGATTACACTAGGTTATCGACTGTGTGTAATCCAAGGTTTTAATACTTTGTTAACAATTACACCAATTACCCTTGAATGTAATCCACCCCTGTTTTAATTATTCCATGATTATTAATTTTCCCACTTGATCAGAATGAATAATCAATTACCCAACCCAATTGATTAATTAAATGATTGTTAAAGATGTCGTATAAACGTCACTAAATAGGACATGGATAATCATTTAATAATTATTAGATTAATTAATTTGAAGATAGGTTCGACAGGCTCCAAAGAATTGTCATTAAATTAGACAATATCCCCCATCTATTAATGGTCCATGGTCCAATTAAAACAAGTGTCGGTCTTTTGTCCATACCCTAATTATGGTACAAAATTTAATAACCCAATCTTAATATTTAGTCTAACATCACGATTACTTCGGCTCAAATAAGCATAATAATAACTTAGTTACGAGACATTAATTTAAAAAGGAAAAACATAGCTTACAGTGATTATTTATCGCATAGCGTTACCCGGACAGAGTTCCGACTTAAAACCCGTAAAACATTTCTTACAATAACCCAATCATTATTAAACTTAAAATAAATTAAAATTATAAATATATATATTTATGTTACAGAGTAAGAAAGAAAATATGGTGCCTAAAACTCTCGAGCAAACTGTCTTTTTATAGAATGTTGGCCAGCTACAGTAACCCATGCGATCGCATGGGTTTTATGCCTATTTTCCATGCAATCGCATGGCCGCCAGATCCAGCTCACATATTTTTGTCTTTTAATTTGCCGACGGTTTTAATAAATATATATAATATACATAATTTTAAATATTATTTATATATTATATTATATTTATGTGCATAGTTGACTTGTAATTTTGGGTCTGTTGCGTCGCGCGTTGATAGTTGGCTCAGGTCCCGGTTCCGGATTTTCGAACGTCCTTTCGTATAATTTAATATCTTGTACTTTGCGTTCCGCAATTTGTAATTTTGTAATTTTGAGATGTTTCTTATCAATAAATTGAACCACTTGGATTGTATCTTGTACATTTAAGCTTTTTGGACGTTTGCGTCTTCAAATCTTCATTTTCTCCTTTTGTCTTCACACTTATTTATTTAAACGAATATTACTTGAAAATAGAACAATTGCAACTGAAAAATTTACATATTGGAAGGATATTGCACCTAAATATATGTTCATTTGGAGCACTATCAGGTACACTACCTATAAGTGTTGTAGCAAGGTTTAGGTATATCCCATTCAATAAATAAGTAAATAACTTGTGTAAAATTGTAGCGTATTTAATAGTATTTCGCAATAAAAATATAACTATTTCGTATACTACCCTGCACACATCAGCTTTAAACTCAATCGCTTTTCCAACTAATAGAACGTAGTTATTGGCTCTGTTATTGGGAAGTCGCGAACCCCGATTCAGAGTATACTATCTGTGTCACCCCTTAGTAAGAGAAGTCTATCGGATACAATGCAAGATCGACTGAGGCACACCGGTTGTAGTAAGTCTATCAAGCTCTGGATTCTGACTGAGGACTCTTTCGTAGTGAAACATCTAACTAGACCGTTAGTACATTGTCGGTCCCATACCATGCTAGTGTAGTCACCAAGCATATAAACTTCGTACGTGCATGCTGAAGCACAATGGTTGTTGCATGCTAAGTAAGGCCATGGAACCCGGTCAATGCTGATTAGTATACTGTACCATAACGCGGTCTCAAGCGTTGCACCGCGCTTGAGGGATTTTTGGTTAATTAAGGAACTGTTTGTTTAAACACATAAAGGATTGGACTGTTAGGATAACTGAACGTGTTCATGGAAGTCACTTGACTTAGCCACGGTGTTCTTTAATGTTGAACTCTTTTAAGGGCCTAACTACCTTTTAAACTCAATCGTTAACGAAAGCATTGAAAAACTTCACGTCTCTCGGATACGGTAATCCCTGTATTCTGTTATGCTTAAGAAAGTTTAGACCTTTGTGGAATGTTAATACGTCACCCAACCGAGTCGCTCAATTGGATGAGCCGTCTGAACGTGTATGCCTGTAGTCAGACTGCACAGGCGTCGGAGGTAAGAGAAGTTGCTGTCTATTCAGAATCTTCAAGCCTATCGCATTACCCAGTGACATGTCTTATGACAGGGGTGTTTAGGACCAGTGTAATGAATACAAGGTCCCTACCTATTCATGAGCCAGTATTCCATAATCTCGACAGAATAACTGATGAAATCATATTATGCACTTGCTTTAACCTTATCTTAATTATGAATTTTATTGCATTTACTTTATCTGTCTTATAAATTATATAAATACCAAAAATTAGGTAACCACTACTCTTCTTTATAATTATCTTAGGCTTTAAATATAGGTTCGATTCTACTGATATCTTAAAAATACGACCCTAGGTCATACTTCCCTTACTCATGATAAAAAAAAGTAGTATGATTTAGGCTCCGCTAAATATAAATTTAGACAGTACCTCCTTTTTGGTGACTGATTCTGACGTGTTGCGACCTAACGACATCGCACGAATAAAATCATTATTTTCGGTCATATCAAGAGGGAAGCTAGTTTTTGGCGTCGCTGCCGGGGAACTGGTATCATGTAACATCCCGCATTTTTCCCTTAATTCATTTTAACGCCCGTCTTTTTTTTTCTTCTAAAAATAATCTTTCGTCATCTGTATTCGTACCTTCCATTAACTAACATTCTTAACATTTCCGTTATTGGATTGTAACATCTCTTGTTTACTCTAGCGTTTTTAAAATAATTCATTTGGTTAATTCACGCACCCTCTTTTAAACTCGAGGGACTATTGTTTCCAAGGGACCAAACTTGACCAACTAGGTCAAGTAGTCAACCCTCTTTCTTCCACCATTCATTTTCACCTCCTCCATCTTCATACTTCCCTTTTTCTCTCAAATCCACTCAACAAAGAATCATCATCCAAATTCGATCTAGGAAGCTTATAACAAAACGAATCGTACTTTTGGAATCCTCTCTTCATCCTCTACAACTTGATACTAATTTCATCTCATTTGGGTAACTTTCTAAAAACTCTAGATTTCACGTTCTTAGTGTTTTTGACTTGAAATTGTGTTAATTAGTGTCTATGGCTCATTGTGAGGCCGTGTATGTAATTTGTATGCTCGATCTTGTTATTTGGTGTAACTAGCATGAACACTTGAAATGGGTAAGTTTAATCTTTGATTTTGTTTGATTTAATGTTGTTAGATGTTAAACCTATTGTGTTAAATGTGTTACTAGCATCATTAGCTTCAATTTGATATGTTGGTTGGCTTTATAAGACCTCATTAACATGATTATTGATTTCATGATTCTTGGTTAGGGTTTGATAGATTTTAAAACGAACTTTTGATGCACCAAATGCTTTGCAATGTTGTTGGTAAGTGTTTAGTTGTATTGTTTACGTAATCTCCTTCGAAACACATATCATCTTATGCGTTTTACGAACTTGAAACTTCGATTATGAACTTTTAACGATCATTCGACGAGGTTTTTGTTGTTGTAAATGATTAACTTGATTGATGATATGTGTTTAGTTGTATTCCTTGTCAAAATACCTTTCCAACGATATAAGATACGTGTTTTGAATGTTTTCAGTTCATAATTTGTGTTTGAAAGTGTTTTGGTTCGAGACTTGTCAATTTGCAGCAGCAGAAATCTCTAATACATTTGGACGCCATCCCAACCCCTTGGACACCATCCAAGCCTTCACTGTTGGATGCCGTCCAGCCATTCTGGACGCCGTCCAGATGATCTCTCAGGGGCTGTCCAAATTGTCATTTTTCTTTTAATTCTAACTATGCTACGCACCTCCGATTAACATGAAACTTGGCCAATATGCTCATATATGATTGTATAACTTAGAAAAATTTTCATATACCCGACCCGACCCCGTTGACTTTGACTTTGACCAAGTTTGACTTTTAGTCAAACTTAACCAAAAACTTATGCAATCGTTCTAATCCTCTTTTATACTTGATTCTTGCATAAAACTTGACAACTTGATTCACATGCTATATAATCGAGTCGTAACGAGCCATATGACTAATTGAACACATTTCGACCGACCTTGTGTCGTAACCGGTAATTGATACAACTTAATTGTTTAGGTCGAGGCTAAGCAACTTTCATTTGCACAACATTTAATTACAAGTACTTTGGCATACAACTACGGTGAGATCATAGTCTTACCTTTTCAACAACTTTTACTCATTAAACATGGGATGAGAAACATATACGTATCATACTTTTATGCTTTGAACACAAGTACGAAAACAAACATTCCACAGCGAGTTAGAACAAAAAGCCTCAATTCAATTATCATTAGTTACACTTGCAGGGTGTAAACGTGAACTTATGTTATGTGATCACATGGGCTTGACGAGCCCTCATTCGGACGGTTCGCTACCATTATCGGATGAAATATATTTTCTAGTATAGTGTATGTTCTAACACTACGTAACAGGGTACAAAACAGTTAAGTTTGATAATTGGGTGCTCGCGAACATACTTTTGGAATGCAAACGATTCAGATAATCAACGTTATGGAAATACAAAATCTTGTGGTTCAAAACAAAGTTTACAAATACACCTATGATTTCACCAACGTTTTTCGTTGACAGTTTTCTATATGTTTCTCATGTTCATACTTGGCTACTTGATACATGCTTTCGCACACTTTGATTACTTGCTTGGGGTCAAGCATACATGCATACGCTCGTGATAGTACCTTTGGATTTAAACTTAAATCATACATACTTATACTATTTATAGCAACCGTGATTTTCAACTTATTATGTCGCAAGTTATCTCAATTATACTTTTTACTTTTGTAAACTTAAACTCTTCGTCGAACCGTTTGGTAACTGAACTTTGTAAGTCATACACGTTTCAAATGAATGCGACATAATTTTGGTCAAACGCGTCTCATTTAGGGACTATGACCACGTAACAGGACCTAAGTTAATGGTATCGTCAATGACGATTTTGTTGGGTCGTTACATATCAGGCAATACTACTTTGATCAAACTCATTAGCAAGCATTTAGTGGTGTCTTAGAAAGACAATTATACACGGACTTGGTTGTTGGATTTTTCGAACAGTCTCCAATTATATTGGAACCAAAAGGATCCTACCTCTCTGTAGTCGGCCTGGCCACTTGGTTTGTTGAATAGTTCATACAAAGCTCTGTTATCGAAATACCAGAGAATCAGTAGCAAGTACCCAAAACATATCTAAACTTAGGAAAATTAGATTACCTTATAATTAGATTAGATTACCTTAGACTATCTTAGATTAAGACTACCTTAGACTACTCTAGATTACTTTAGATTACCTTAGATTAAAAGTAGGAACTTAGCTTATCTTTTTAAAATCTAAAACAAAAAGGCATACCCAGTGTATGACCTAAACCCGGTCTAGACCAGGGCCATTGTTTTTCGTACCTAATCCAGACGCAATAATCTCTAAAGCATGCAAGGAAGAATGAATCAGAAATCAAATGGCATTACGCGTTACTTTAGCAGAAAACACCAAACCCTCGATTGAAGGTCGAGGAGGACCGATCAGATTCCCAGAGATTCAAGGACACTCGTTCGAGTTAAAATATCACATCATACAGCTCATCCAAAATGGCTGTCAATTTCTGAAACAACCCAACCCGTATTCCATACAATAAATTTTTTTTTTTTTTTTTAAAATAACAACCTTTAGCGCCCAATTAAACGGTTACATGTAACCCATTTAAATGATATCACAATTTAATGTTTACAAACAGCACGAAGGCCCTTAACAAATGTAATACAAGTTTGACCCATTCACAAATGATAGTTTTAATCCAAACAATACCTCGAGCATGGTTTGGGGCTAAACTACCCAAAACACTAGGCCATCTTCAAAAGCTTCAACAAGCATCACCAAGGGACACCTAGTGCCCAGCAACCCCTTTTCCCCTATCCGCACCTGCATCTAAAAAGATAAACAACGAGAGGGGTAAGCTAATGCTTAGTGAGTGCAACAATTATACGAATACATATACAACCTACTTACTTGCAATCACTTATGCATTTACTGCATACATGCTAGCAATATAAATAATCATACCATCACAAGTATAATAACTAAACTTCAAACCACACAAGCTAGCATAACGTAAGCATATAACTCGAGCAATGTAATATGCTACAATATAACGCACAACCATGGTTAACCAATCAAACGAGGGAACGATAGTTAAAAGACCATCGGAGTTCATAACAACCATTAGTGCACTTAACACGTCATACACTAACCCCACGGGTGGCATCTTAACATGTCGATACTTCACCCCCGTGTGGTGCCTTAACACGTCGACACTTCACCCCGAGTGGTGTCTTAACACATCGACACTTCACTCGTTACATCTCTCGGGGTGGCATCTTAACATGTCGATGCTTCACTCCCGAGTGGTGTCTTAACACGTCGACACTTCACTCACCACGTGAGAAGTGGTGTCTTAACACGTCGACACTTCACGACTCATACCACACAAATAAATACATCATATATGCACGCATATAATTATTCCACTCACCTTATCACGTCGATGGTGATTTATTACTCCCGAATGCTTCAAGCAAGGTACCTAATACATAAGTACACATTCAATACACAAAAAGTGGAATTAACCGCCTTACTCACTCTGGAGCATTTAATGTCCTAACCGCATTAAATGACTCATACCCACCAAACCGCCCATTAATGGCCATGACTCGTCATAAATCACTAAAAGCTAGTGATTAGAACCTACTATCACCAATTAACACAAACTTAGGGTATTTCATACCCATTTCACCCAATTGGTCAACCATGACTCATTTGACCCATTTTAACACTTATACCCACAAACTTGGTCAAACTTAGCCCCCTTAACATGCTTTCATCATTTACAAGTGTGTTAGTGACTAGCAACTCAATTTAACACTTACAAAACCCCAATTACATGAAAAAACCCTAGGTTAACACCATTTAGGTTTTCTTACATCAAATTTACCAAAATCCACCCATTAAATCCCCAAATGGGTCTTACAAGTCCCAAATGGCCAAACCCTAGCCATAAATTAACTAAAACTCAAAATACGGAGTTAAGACTTACCAACACTATCCACTAGTAGCTAAGAACGAGGAGAACAACTTTAATTCTTGCTCCAAAGATCAACTTTAAGTTCTTCACTCTCAAATCTCATGTAACACACCGTTTTCCCGTGCACGTTTAAAGGTACAACCTTAATTATTAGCACGCTTATAACTTGTTCGTTTGTGAGATTAAGTGAGCCAAGTGTTAGTTTTTGTGTAAGTACATGTATGTATATGTGTATATATATATATATATATATATATATATATATATATATATATATATATATATATATATATATATATATATATATATATATGCGAATGCATGCGTGTACGTGTTTATGTATGTGTCGCGATGGTGTTGAGTCATGTGAGACTTAAGGGCGAAGCTTAGACGTGCATAGGAATAGTGAACGAGGTGTGCTAGTTGTATGAACCTTCGTTTTATGATTTGTTGTCAAAGTGACCAGGAACAGGCCAATGCCGCGCCGCGAGGAATGGGGCCGCGACGCGACATGTAAAGCAAATCCAGATCAGAACTTGAGTTAAGAAGGGTCTTTTTTCCTTCTTTATGTCGTGCCACAATAAAGGAGCCGCGCCGCGGCACCTCTGCAGTTCTGACTCCAATTTCAGCCCAATTTAAATAGGGCTTTAGGGGTAATTTGGTCTTTTTGTGTATAGATCAGATTGGAGCCTTTAATCTCAGCCACTTATCCTCCATTTCTCATTTCTTTTCCATTTTCTTTCACATTTTCGTCCCAAAACAAAAAACCCACTAAGTTTAATCTTGAGATTTGAAGGTGAAGAGTTGTGAATCAAACCTAGGAGCAAGAATTAAAGTTGTTCATTGTATCTCTAGCTACACGTTCATAGTCTTGGTAAGTTCTAACTCTAAGTCTTGAGTTTTAATTAGTTTAAGCTAGGGTTTGGTTCATATGGAACTAGTGTGGCCCATTTGAGGGTTAAATGGGTGGGTTTTGGGTTGGATTGTTGAAAGGAAACCCTAAATAGCTATTATCTAGGGTTGGTCTTGTGATTTGAGGTTGTAAGTGCTAAATGATGTTGTTAGTCATTAATGCACTTTTAAAAGGATGAAAGAGTTGTTATTGTGTAAGTTTGACTTGATTTATGAGTCAAATAGTCAAAAGAGCACTAGTTGACCTAATCGGGTGAAATTGGTATGAAGTACACCAAGTTTATGTTAGTTGATGTTATTAAACCCTAATCACTAGCTTTTAGTGATTTATGACGAGGCATGGCCATTAACGGGCGGTTTTGGTGTAGTTGAGTCATTTAATGCAAACGAGTCATTAAATGCTCAAGGGTTAGTGGATGGAATTTAATTTAACTAGATTGTATGTTAATAAATGCATAATGTAATAGGTACATTACATTGAAGGGTTGCAAGCTCGGTTAGATTTCACAAGAGACTTGAGGTGAGTGGAATGATTATGTATATGTGTATATAATGTATTTACTTGTACGAGATTCGATATGGGTTTAAGTTCGGGCGGTTGATACCACATCGGGTCAATATATGATATGGGTTTAAGTTCGGGCGTTCGATGCCATGTCATATATGTGTGTGGGCATGTAGTGTGGGTTTAAAGTTCGGGCGTTCGATACCACATTACACGTGACGGGTGGGTTTAAAGTTCAGGCGATTGATACCACTCCGGGGTTAGTGTCATAATTTGTTGTGCACTAACAGTTGTTGGGAACACCAATGGGAAATTCGAAGTACCATTCCTTGTACTATTGGTTAACCATGGCTATGTGTTTGTTGTGTGGTGTTTTCACATTATTCGAGTTATATATGTTATCGTTGTGCTAGCTTGTGGTCTTGGAGATTTAGCGTTATGCCTTGCATTGGTATGTCTTTTAAATTGCTAGCGTGTATGAGGTAATTGTGTATGTGATTGCATGTAAGTAGGTTATATATGTATGTGTATAATTATTGCATTCACTAAGCGTTAGCTTACCCTCTCGTTGTTTATCTTTTTAGATGCAGGCGCAGTTAAGGGCAAGGGGGTTATCGGGCATTAGGTGTCCCGTTATGATGCTTTGTTGGAGTTTTGATGTTGGCCTAACGTTATGGGTAGTTTAGTCCCAAGCCATGCTCGAAGTGTCGTTTGGATTATAAACTATCATTTGTAATGGGTCATACTTGTACTAAACTTTATTCGTGGCCCTCGTGCCTTTTGTAAACGATTAATTGTTGTGTGCTTTAAATGGAACTCGTGAAATGGGTTACATATTTATTCGGCGTGTAATTGTGTTGTATAAAAAAAAAAAATTTTTATCGTATGGATTACGGGTTGGGTTGTTACAAGTGGTATCAGAGCATGGTCTAAGGGATTTAGGTGACTTGAGATAGGCGCCTAGACTTAGACTTTTGTGTTGTGGAATTATATGCGGGACTTGTAGGACTACGGATCAGTGCGGGGTTTGATTAGTTCTTTGATGCATAAGTGGACAACTATTCTATGTTATGATGTTACTAATCATTTGTTGTTGTTTTGAACATCGAGCAAGATGGTTGTGACACGTTTGAGCATGGCACGGCATGTGAGCGTAATAGTGAGTCGCGACCACTATTACGGTTGCAAGTCAAGTCGAGCAAGGATGTACGACAAGTATCGAGCTAGATGTGGTGTGTGTGCGGTCATATGCATAGGTATATATGTGTATTAAATTGTTGGTGATGTCTAATCCATTTTTAATCTTTAGAATGAAGACGAGAAATGGAACAAATATGAATGGCAATGGTGGTCCCTCTCATGTGGAGGAAGATGAGATGACTACCAAGATTGAGACCGCTTTAGAAAACTATGTTTCGGTTTTCACACGAAGGGTTAAACAAATATTCGAAGAGTCGGTTTCGGAACAAATTGTCGATATGATTCAAGAATGGATGACTAATGTCGTTAAAGAAGAAGTTGAAAGGAGGTTTCCTAGACCTCAAAATGTGGGCGAGTTGGAGTTTAGCTATAAGAACTTCTTGGCGACTAAGCCTCCTACCTTTCACGGGGATCCCGACCCCATGAAAAGTGCGGCTTGGATTTCCGATGTTGAAGGTTATTTTCACACGACCGAGTGCCCTCCCGAAAAGAAAACAAGGCTTGCTACTAGTTTGTTAAGGGGCCATGCTAAAGATTGACTCGATGGCAAGATTGATATGGTGGGTGATGCGGCTTTTGTGGGGTTATCTTGGGCGGATTTCAAGAAGGAGTTTTTCCTTGAATATCGTATGCAAGCGGATCTTTCCAAATTGTGCAACGAGTTAAGGAACATGCGTCAAGGGTCTTTGAACCTAAACACTCTTAAAACCAACTTTCTCGCTAAGGCGCATTTTTGCCCCAAGTATGTGGGGAATGATCAATTGTTAATGGAAGACTTTCATGCGACCCTTAGAGATGATTTGAAGGGTAAAATTAGTATTAATAATGTTGAGACCTTTGCTAAGCTGTTGGCGGTGGCGAAGGGGTTTGAAGTGCAAGCTCCGATTCCGGTTAGTTATGCGCCAAGTAAACGAAAGTTTGAAGTTTCTAATTTTTCGAACAAGAAGAGTAAGGGAGCATCCGAAAGTGTCGGTAGCGTGAAGAAGGGTGCTTCTAGTGGTCACATGGTCACTTGTTTCAATTGTGGGCAAAACGGTCACTACTCTCGTGATTGCCCAAAACCGCGTACTAATGTGATCACATGTTTCAATTGTCAACAAGAAGGGCACCGAAAGTCGGAGTGCCCCGAACTCCGAAATGATCAAGTTAAGAGAATGGAGAAGGAGGCGGGGTCGGCTAGGGGATGTAATTATTTGATGACCAATGACGAAGCCAAGCAATCCAATGAAGTCGTTTCAGGTACTTTCATGGTTAACTCTAATCTGGCAAGGATCCTATTTGATAGCGGTGCAAATTTATCGTTTGTGTCTCCAAAATTTGTGCCTAAACTTAATAAACCGTTAGCTAAGTTAAGTCGTCCGGTAGAAGTCGAAATAGCGGATGGCAAGACGGTGCTAGTGGTTGATGTGTGTAAAATTTGTAACGTTGTGTTTGGTTCCGAGAACTTTAATATTGATCTCATTCCGATGACGTTGGGTGATTTTGATATCGTGGTTGGTATGGATTGGCTCGATCATAATAGAGTCGATATTGCGTGCCATGAAAAATCTATTCGTATGAAGACCCCAAGTGGGGGACAATTAATTATTCATGGTGATAAACGTAGAAGACTTGTACCGGGATGCACTTTTGCACGGGCACGTTGTTTCCTTGTTAGTTGTGGCATGACTTTTCTTGCCCATGTTGTTAATACTCGTGATGAGCCACCACCCATTCGTGAAATTCCGGTGGTAAGTGAGTTTGATGATGTTTTTCCGGATGAGTTACCGGGTGTTCTGGCGGAAAAACAAGTCGAATTTCGCATTGAGTTGGTTCCGGGAGCTACTCCCATTGCTAAAACTCCTTATCGTTTAGCACCGACGGAAATGCAAGAATTGTTGAATCAAATTTAAGAGTTACTTGAGAAGGGTTTTATTCGACCAAGTGCTTCGCCATGGGTTGCTCCGGTTTTATTCGTGAAAAAGAAGGATGGAAGTATGTGGATGTGTATCGACTATTGGGAGTTGAACAAGGTGACGATCAAGAATCGTTATCCATCGCCTAGGATTGACGATTTGTTTGACCAACTCCAAGGTGCGACGTATTTCTCAAAAATTGACCTACGGTCCGGCCATCACCAAATGCGGGTCCGTGAGGAAGATATTGAGAAAACGGCCTTTCGAACGCGTTATGGGCATTTTGAATTTGTGGTTATGCCTTTTGGTCTTACGAATGCACCGGCGGAATTCATGGATCTTATGAACCGAGTGTGCTAACCTATGTTGGACAAGTCGGTAATTGTGTTCATTGACGATATTCTTGTCTATTCTAAGAGCATGACGGAACATGAACACCACTTGCGCGAAGTATTGAAGACGTTGAGAAAAGAGAAGTTGTATGCTAAATTCTCAAAATGTGAATTTTGGCTAAGGGAGGTTCAATTCCTTGGCCATATTGTGAATAAGGATGGTATTCAAGTAGATCCGGGGAAGATAGAGACGGTGAAGGATTGGGGACGACCGGCTACGCCTACAGAAATCTGAAGTTTTCTCGGATTGGCCGGTTACTATCGTCGGTTTATCCAAGACTTTTCCAAGATTGCTTCACCATTAACTAAGTTGACAAGGAAGAATACGAGATTCAATTGGGAGAACGAGCAAGAAATCGCTTTTCAATTGTTGAAAGAGAAATTGTGTAAAGCTCCGGTCTTAGTATTGCCGGAAGGTGTAGATAATATGACGGTCTATTGTGATGCTTCTTTGAATGGGCTCGGGTGTGTTCTAATGCAACGAGGTAAAGTCATCGCTTACGCCTCTCGCCAATTAAAGGAACATGAAAAGAGATACCCGACTCATGATCCCGAATTAGTGGCGGTGGTCCATGCTTTGAAAATTTGGCGCCATTACTTGTATGGTGTCAAGTGTACGATTTATTCGGATCACAAGAGTTTGAAATATCTTTTTGATCTACGGGATTTGAATTATCGTCAACGTAGATGGATGGATGTGGTGAAGGATTATGATTGTGAGATACTTTATCATCCAGGCAAGGCGAATGTGGTCGCGGATGCGTTAAGCCGAAAGAGTCACCACCCAGCGTTACGATTGGGATTGTTACGTATGATTATTACTAACGATTTTTTTGAAAAACTTGGTGTGATTCAAATAAAGGCTTACGTTCACAACAAGCATGCGGAACGAATTGTGGGGCAATCGAAATTCATTACGATGGGTTCGCGTGGTTTATTATCTTTTCAAGAAAGAGTGTGGGTGCCTAAGATGGGTGATTTCCGAAAGGTGCTTCTTGATGAGGCGCATAAGTCTAAGTATTCCATACATCCGGGTGCGACGAAGATGTACCATGATTTGAAGAAAGATTATTGGTGGCCGGGCATGAAACGCGACGTTGTTAAGTATGTTGAGCAATGCGTCACGTGTTTGCAAGTTAAAGCCGAACACCAAAAGCCGTATGGTAAGTTACAACCGCTAGAAATTCCGATGTGGAAGTGGGAGCATATTACCATGGATTTTATTACCAAGTTGCTGAAAATGGCAAGAACCCAATTTGACATTATTTGGGTGATTGTCGATAGATTGACGAAGAGCTAACTTTCCCCGTTTTCGAAACTGAATGACACCCTTCCATGGCGAAACCTTAAGCATCACCATATCGCATTCTTCAAATTCGATCGGTCTCCTACGTTTATCGACGTAAGACTTCTGTCTATCTTGCGCCGCCTTTAAACGAGCCCGAATCATATCGATTTTTCTATTTGTCTCCAATACCAAGTCGGTGCTCCCGACTTCTCTTTGACCCACATCACCGCAACAAATCGGGGTTCGACACCTCCTACCGTATAACATCTCATATGGTGGCATTCCAATACTAGAGTGAAAACTATTATTGTACGAGAATTCCACCAATGGCAAATGTTCGTCCCAACTACCGCTAAAATTGATAATACACGCACGTAACATATCCTCCAATGTTTGATTCGTACATTCGGTTTGACCATCCGTTTGAGGATGATATGCCGTACTCATATTCACCCTCGTACCCATGTCTTCATGAAACTTCTTCCAAAATCGAGAAGTAAAACGCGTGTCCCGATCCGAAACAATAGACACGGGAACGCCATGTCTCGATATCACCTCTTTAATGAAATCTATCGACTATTACCCAAATCGTATCATATTGGGTTCTCGCCGTCTTTGGTAACTTTGTAATGAAGTCCAAGTTAATGTGCTCCTATTTCCACTTCGGGACTTCCAATGGTTGTAACTTACCGTACGGCTTTTGGTGTTCGGCTTTAACTTGCAAACATGTGACGCATTGTTCAACATACTTAACAACATCACATTTCATACCCGGCCACCAATACTCCTTCTTTAAATCAAGGTACATTTTTGTTGCGCCCGGATGAATGGAATATTTTGACTTATGTGCTTCATCAAGTAGCACCCGTCAGTAATCACCCATCTTAGGCACCCACACTCTTCCTTGAAAAGACAACAAACCATTATGGCCTAAAGTAATAAACTCCGTTTTCCCCACGATTCATTCCTCACGCTTATTGTGAACATACGCTTCTATTTGAATCTCACCAAGATTTACAAGAAAATCGTTAGTAATGATCATGCGTAACGACCCTACTCGTATTGCCGGATGTTGACTCTTTCGACTTAGCACATCCGCGACCACGTTCGCCTTCCCCGAATGATAAGTATTTTACAATCATAATCCTTTACCACATCCATCCACCTACGTTGACGATAATTCAAATCTCGTTGATCAAAGAGATGTTTCAAACTCTTATGATCCGAATAAATCGTACACTTGACACCATACAAGTAGTGGCGCTAGATTTTCAGCGCATGTACCACCGCCACCAATTCAAGATCATGAGTCGGGTATCTCTTTTCGTGTTCCTTTAATTGTCGAGAGGCGTAAGCGATGACTTTACCCCTTTACATTAGAACACACCTGAGCCCATTTAAATAAGCATCACAACAAATCGTCATGTCTTCTACCCCTTCCGGCAACACTAACACCGGAGCTTGATACAACTTCTCTTTTAACAATTTAAAAGCAATGTCTTGCTCGTTCTCCCAATTAAATCTCGTGTTCTTCCTCATCAACTTCATCAATGGAGAAGCAATCTTAGAAAAGTCTTGGATAAACCGACGATAATAACCGGCCAATCCGAGAAAACTTCGGATTTCCGTAGGCGTAGTCGGTCGTCCCCAACTCTTCACCGTCTCTATCTTCCCCGGATCTACTTGAATACCATCTTTGTTCACAATGTGGCCAAGGAATTGAAATTCCCTTAGCCAAAATTCACATTTGGAGAATTTAGCATACAAGTTCTCCTTCCGCAATGTCTTCAACACTTCACACAAATGGTGTTCATGTTCCTTCATACTCTTAGAATAAACAAGTATGTCGTCAATGAACACGATTACTGACTTGTCCAACATAGGTTGTCACACTCGGTTCATAAGATCCATGAATGCTGTCGGTGCATTCGTGAGACCAAAAGGCATAACTACAAACTCAAAATGTCCGTAACGAGTTCGGAAAGCCGTTTTCTCTATATCTTCCTCACGAACCCGCACTTGATGATAGCCGGACCGTAAGTCAATCTTAGAAAAATACGTTGCACCTTGGAGTTGGTCAAACAAATCGTCAATTTGAGGCAATGGATAACGATTTTTGATCGTCACTTTGTTCAACTCCCGATAGTCGATGCACATCCGCATACTACCATCCTTCTTCTTCACAAATAAAACCGGAGCACCCCATGGAGAGAAACTCGGTCAAATAAAACCCTTTTCAAGCAACTCTTGGGTTTGATTTAACAACTCTTGCATTTCCGTCAGTGCTAAACGATAAGGAGTTTTAGCAATGGGTGTAGCCCCCGGAACCAACTCAATGCGAAATTCAACTTGTCTTTCCGCCGGAACGATCGGTAACTCATCCGGAAAAACATCTTCAAATTCGTTAACCACCGGAATCTCACGAATGGGTGGTGGCTCATCACGAGTATCAACTACATGGGCAAGAAAAGCCATGCCACCACTAACAAGGAAATGACGTGCCCGTGCATAAGTGCATATCGGCACAAGTCTTCTTCGCTTATCACCATGAATAATTAACTCTCCCCCACTTGGGGTCTTCACACGAATGAATTTATCATGGCATGCAATATCGGCTCTATAATGATCGAGCTAATCCATACCAACAACAATATCAAAATCACCCAAAGTCATCGGAATGAGATTGATCTTAAACGTTTTGGTACCAAACACAACATTACAATCATTACAAACATCAACCCCTAGCACTGTCTTACCATCCTCTATTTCGACTTCTACTGGATGACTTAACTTAGCTAGCGGTTTATTTAACTTAGGCACAAATCTTGGAGATACAAATGATAAATTTGCACCACTATCAAATAGAATCCTTGCCGGATTAGAGTTAACCATGAACCTGAGACAACTTCGTTAGATTGCTTGGCTTCATCATTCGTCATCAAATAGTTGCGACCCCTAGCCGTACCTGCCGCTTTCTCTAGTCGCTTAACATTATCATTACGCAAATCGGGACACTCCGGCCTCTTATGCCCTTCTTTACCGCAATTTAAACCAGTGAGCTTGGTTATGGATGATGGTTTCGGGGACACGAGCCATGCCCCCGTTGCCCACAATTGTAGAAAGCATAAGTAAAATCTCTGGAAGCACCCTTTTTCACGCTACCAACACTCTCAGAGCCCCTCTTGTGTTTCTTGTTAGAAAAGTTCGAATGACTAGTGGGTTTAAACTTCTTTTTGCATAAGGTAAAGCCACTCTTTCTCAAGATGAGCGACTCGAAACCTTTGGCCATATCAAACAACTCATCAAAACTCTTCACCACATTCACATTAATCTTCTCTTGGTAATTGTCATTCAAGATTCGATAGAAGTCTTCCTTCAACATTTTATCATTCCCGACATACTCCGGGCAAAACTGGGTTTTTGATAAGAAAATGGATTTGAGAGTGTTCAAATCCATCGACCCTTGCCTCATGGAATGCAACTCATCCTTAAGTCTAGTAAGATCGGTCGAAGTTCGGTACTCTTGGAAAAACTCCACCTTAAACTCGTCCCAAGTAAAATCCATACATTGTTCTTCACTATAAACTTGGATTTTCGCATCCCACCATAACTTGGCATCACCCCTCAACATGCTACAACCGTACCTCGTCTTTTTATCAAGAGGGCATTCACAAGTACGAAAAGCCCCCTCCATGTCGGAGATCCAACGGGCACTCTTAAGTGGGTTCCGTTCGCCCTCAAAAGTAGCAGGTTGAGCATCTTTAAAATTCTTATAGAAAAAGTCTCGTCTCCCAACATTGTCCTCTTGAAGGATAACTTTAATTTGCTCCTTTACTATGTTAACTAATTGCTCGTCAATCGTATCTAGAAACATTTTCTTAACATCTTCAAGGAAAGACGCATGATGACTTTTCAAAATGGCCTCAACTTTGGCCGTGAACTCGGGGTCCTCGCTCGTGCCCCCATTATCAGTATCGTGTCCATTTATCATCTTCATTCTATAAAACGAAAGAGGTTAAACAACAAATGAAAAGACATGACATGCATATATACACATATACACCTTACCGCCCCATCTTGCTTAACAATCGTCGTACATCGCTTGTTTGACACGATTTGCACCCGTAATAATGGTAGCTAGTCATTACTACGCGAGCACATCGCATTAACTCACTAGTACAACGCCCATCTCGCTTGATGATTGCAATTACCACACAAAACAAATAGCGCAAGGTTAGTTCACACAAACCTATGCACTAACCAAACCCGATCCGACCCGAAGTCCTACAAGTCCTGCATAAAGCGCACACACAATAAAGTCTAAGTCTAGGCACCTATCTCAAGTCACCTAAATCCCTTAGACCATGCTCTAATACCACTTGAAACAACCCAACCCGTATTCCATACGATAAATTTTTTTTTTAAAAAATAACAACCTTTAGCGCCCAATTAAATGGTTACATGTAACCCATTTAAACGATATCACAATTTAATGTTTACAAATAGCACGAAGGCCCTTAATAAATGTAATACAAGTTTGACCCATTCAAAAATGATAGTTTTAATCCAAACAACACCTCGAGCATGGTTTGGGGCTAAACTACCCAAAACACTAGGCCAACTTCAAAAGCTTCAACAAGCATCACCAAGGGACACCTAGTGCCCAGCAACCCCTTTTCCCCTATCCGCACCTGCATCTAAAAAGATAAACAACGAGAGGGGTAAGCTAATGCTTAGTGAGTGCAACAATTATACGAATACATATACAACCTACTTACTTGCAATCACTTATGCATTTACCGCATACATGCTAGCAATATAAATAATCATACCATCACAAGTATAATAACTAAACTTCCAACCACACAAGCTAGCATAACGTTAGCATATAACTCGAGCAATGTAATATGCTACAATATAACGCACAACCATGATTAACCAATTGAACGAGGGAACCGTAGTTAAAAGACCGTTGGAGTTCATAACAACCATTAGTGCACTTAACACGTCGTACACTAACCCCACGGGTGGCATCTTAACACGTCGATACTTCACCCCCGGGTGGTGCCTTAACAAGTCGACACTTCACCCCGAGTGGTGTCTTAACACATCGACACTTCACTCGTTACATCTCTCGGAGTGGTATCTTAACACGTCAATGCTTCACTCCCGAGTGGTGTCTTAACACGTCGACACTTCACTCGCCACGTGAGAAGTGGTGTCTTAACACGTTGACACTTCATGACTCATACCACACAAATAAATACATAATTATTCCATTCACCTTATCACGTCGGTGGTGATTTATTACTCCCAAATGCTTTAAGTAAGGTACCTAATACATAAGTACACATTCAATACACAACAAGTGGAATTAACCACCTTACTCACTCTTGAGCATTTAATGTCCTAACCACATTAAATGACTCATACCCACCAAACCGCCCATTAATGGCCATGACTCGTCAAAAATCACTAAAAGCTAGTGATTAGAACCTACTATCACCAATTAACACAAACGTAGGGTATTTCATACCCATTTCACCCAATTGGTCAATCATGACTCATTTGACCCATTTTAACACTTATACCCACAAACTTTGTCAAACTTAACCCCCTTAACATGCTTTCATCATTTACAAGTGTGTTAGTGACTAGCAACTCAATTTAACACTTACAAAACCCCAATTACATGAACAAACCCTAGGTTAACACCATTTGGGTTTTCTTACGTCAAATTTACCCAAATCCACCCATTAAATCCCCAAATGGGTCTTACAAGTCCCAAATGGCCAAACCCTAGCCATAAATTAACTAAAACTCAAAATACGGAGTTAAGACTTACCAACACTATCCACTCGTAGCGAAGAACGAGGAGAACAACTTTAATTCTTGCTCCAAAGATCAAATTTAAGTTCTTCACTCTCAAATCTCACTTTGAATCTAAGTGGGTTTCATGTTTTGAGAGTAAATGGAGAAGAAAAATGGAAAAGAAAAGAATAATATGGATAAGTGGTAGAGATTAAATGCTCCAATCAGATCTATACGCGAAAAGACCAAATTACCCTCGAACTACACCTTTTAAAAACTAAATTCGGAACCAGACTGCACAGATGGTCGCGGCGCGACCTTGTGTTTCCGCGACGCGGCGTTTCACGTAATTCTCGAGCTGTTTTGATATCCTCCGGACATTGGTTTGCGCCTAGTGTCGCGGCGCGACTCCCTTTACCGCAATGCAACATTGCAAGTGATTTTTGATCTGAATATCGAGCCTCCTGACTTTGTTTTGTGTCCAACGTCGCTGCGCGACATGGACTTCCGCGGTGCGGCAAAGGCCTGCGCCTGGTCATTTCGACAACTTAAACTCCACCGATTTATTCAACTTGTACATTCCATTCCCGCTTCCTATATTCCCTAGCCTTAAGACATGTAGGGAGAAAACGGGATGTTACAATTTCATGGACTACCGAATGACGATCCTAATTCTCACCTTGATAAATTCATATCTCTTTCGAACTCCTACAAACAGCCAGGAATAGGACAAGATATAGTCCGGCTATACTTGTTCCCCTATTCTCTCACTCATCATGCACAAACATGGTTTGAAGGATTGAAAAAAGATTCCATCACGTCATGGACGGAGATCGTTACTAAATTCCTAACCAAATATATTCCTCCTTCTAAACAAACCAAACTCAAGAATGACATCATTAACTTTAAACAAAGTTATGATGAATCTCTTTACACTGCATGGGAGCGATTCAAAACCCTGCTGAAGAAATGCCCTAATCACCAGTTAGAACGATCAGCTTAAATCTGCACCTTCTACAATGGTCTTACGGTAAATCATAGAATGACGATCTATGCCGCAGCTCAAGGAAATCTGATGAACCAAACCGCAGATGAAGCATGGGAATTGCTCGAGAACATGACAATGCATCATCATAACTAGAACAGTGGTGAAACAACTTCATCGTCTGCCCCACTCTCTGCACTTAACAATCAAACGGAGGCTATCAAATCCCTCACAGATAAAATTGAATCTCTCGTTAAACAACTCGGAAAATTGAAGACGCAACCGCAGCAGATTAACCAAGCTCAGGCCTGTGTTAATTGTACCAACCCGCAACCCATTGAAGAATATCAAGTTGAGTACGAAAACCCTGATGGTTTAGTCTGTTACGTTCAATACTCAGCTCGTCAATCAAATCCCGGATTTAATCAACCACCTAGGGTTTGAAATGTCCCGTTCATATCGATTATAGACGTTTCATATTAATTGATTTCCTTGAGAGATATTGACCTCTATATGAGACATTTTTCAAAGACTGCATTCAATTTTTAAAACAAACCATAACCTTTATTTTATCAATAAAGGTTTAAAATATTATGACGTTTATCAAAAAATGATAATATAAAATATAGTGTTTTCACATGACCATTACATAATGGTTTACAATAATATTACACAACAATATAAGTCTTCGAATGCAGTTTTTAAACAATATTATACAAGCATGTAGACTCCAATCTTGTCTTTATTTAGTATGCAACAGCGGAAGCTCTTAATAATCACCTGAGAATAAACATGCTTTAATATCCCCATCATTCCGGGATTCTCATCGGACATGATAAATCGAAGTACTAAAGCATCCGTAACTCGGATGAGTCTTGTTGGGCCAAATAGATCTATCTTTAGGATTCACGTCAATTGGTGGCAATTATAATAAACACCAATTCTTAGGCTACCAAGCTAAAAAGGGCATATTCGGTTCGATAATTCAACATAGAATGTAATTTTTTTGATCACTTATGTCTATTTCGTAAAACATTTATAAAACTGCATGTATTCTCATCCCAAAAATAATAGATTTTAAAAGTGGGACTATAACTCACTTTCACAGATTTTTACTTCGTCGAGAAGTAAGACTTGGCCACAGGTTGATTCACGAACCTATAATAAATGTATACATATATAGCAAGGTATGATCGAAATATATTCGCAACATTTTTTATTACATTTTAACGATTTAAGATTGTTAAGTTAGCAGTCCAACGTTAGTAATCTACAACTAGTTGTCCACAGTTAGATGTACAGAAATAAATCAATATATATTATCTCGAATCAATCCACGACCCAGTGTATACAAGTCTCAGGCTAGATCACAACTCAAAGTATATATATTATTTTGGAATCAACCTCAACCCTGCAGAGCTAACTCGAGCATTACAGCATATAGAGTGTCTATGGTTGTTCCCAAATAATATATATAGATGAGTCGATATGATATGTCAAAACATTGTATACGTGTCTATGGTATTCCAAGATTACATAATATATGTTAGAATACATGTATAATACAATATAAGTGAGTTAAGTTATGATTTGTATAGATTTGTTACAAATTTCACGTAGCTACAACAAGCAAAATTATCCAATCTTGTTTTACCCATAACTTTTTTGTTTTAAATCCGTTTTGAGTGATTCAAGTTGCTATGGTTTCATAATGAACTAAAATTTATGAAACTAAACAAAAAAAGTATAAGTTTATAGTCAGAAATACATGTTACAAGTCAATATTATAAGAGGTGGTCATTTCAGTCGAAAGAACGAGTCTTCATGACCATTTTTGAAAAACATACATCCACTTTGAGTTTAACCATGATTTTTGGATATAGTTTCATGTTAATAAGAAAAATCATTTTCCCAGAAGAACAACTTTTAAATCAAAGTTTATCATAATTTTTAATTAACAAACCCAAAACAGCCCGCGGTTTTACTACGACGGCGTATATATATATATATATATATATATATATATATATATATACCAGTTTTACGGTATTCATCGTGTTTCCAGGTTTTAAATCATTAAGTTAGCATATCATATAGATATAGAACATGTGTTTAGTTGATTTTAAAAGTCAAGTTAGAAGGATTAACTTTGGTTGCGAACAAGTTTAGAATTAACTAAACTATGTTCTAGTGATTACAAGTTTAAATCTTCGAATAAGATAGTTATATATATATGAATCGAATGATGTTATGAAAATCATTACTACCTCAAGTTTAGTAGGTAAACCTACTTGAAGTGACAAAAATTGATCTAGCTTCAAAGGATCTTGGATGGCTTGAAAGTTCTTGAAGTAGAATCATGACACAAAAACAAGTTCAAGTAAGATTATCACTCGAATTAAGATTGTTATAGTTATAGAAATTGAATCAAAGTTTGAATATGAGTATTACCATGATTTAGAAAGATAACCTATTGTAAATAACAAAGATTTCTTGAGATTGGATGATCACTTGAAATGGATTTGCAAGATTGGAAGTAAGCTAGTAAACTTGAAAGTATTTGTGAAGTGTTCTTGATGTGTTCTTGAATGATAATGTTTCTTGATTGTAATTGAAGCTAGATTGACCTAGATGATCAATATTACTGAAGTATAGACATTCTTAAGCTTAGAGAGAGTTAAGATTGAGAGAATTTGGATTAGAAAATCAAAGAAATGTGATGTGTGTGTTGTTTGAAAAAAATGCCTAATGCTTAGTCAATATAAGGTTACTAGTTTTTGTTTTCATGCTCATAAGTCATGCTAGTTGTCAAATGATGGTTTCCACAAGTCTTGGTGACTCACAAGGGCTGCTAAAAGCTGATCATTGAAGGGTATATACTAATAGTAAATACATCTAGAAGCTGTGTATTGTACGAGTACGAATACAGATGAAAACGAGTAGAATTGTTGATGAAAACGAATGAGAATGTAATTGTAAGTGTTGATGTATTTTATGCAAGTCCCTAGACATCTACCCACATCCATTGCAGGTACAATAGTTTACAGGCCACCATGATAGCTCGTTATTATCCTATCCGTGTTTGTATGTGGTTACAGGAACTGCAGGAACGAGATTTGGATGTTTGACTATGTTAGACTTAGTTAAACGTACAAGTGAATCCTCACTCGTATGGCTGACAGGTTCATACGCACGGTTGATCCTGAGCTAAGTCATAATTATAACCTAAATGAGAAGACACGAGTGAGTGATCACCCGTACGGCTGATGAAGCCAACTCGTACGTGTGATGGATGACTCGTACAGGTGAGTCAACAACAGGGGTATATAAAGTCTTATGTTCTTCATTTTAGGTTAAGCCTCTCATTTGTTACACATACTCAGATCTGGTAAGCTCCTCCGATTCTCTCTCAGCCCAAATCACCCAGGTGGTGAATAATAGCTCTAGGTGTTGATCTAATCACACTTGATTTAGTTGTGGTTTGACTAAATTAATCCCAAAAAGCTTAACCTATTCACTAGAGGGTTTGATCCACTTATTCCGCCATTATGTGAGTTAAATCTGTTGATTTCTAAGTTCCTAGTCATGTTTCATCATTGGTATCAGAGCGTTGGTTGTGATTTCAACATCATCCTAGTGATTTTTGGTGATTAAAGAGTTTATTTGTTTGCGTTTTTGAGTTTAGAGTAATTTTTAGCAAAAAGGAATCATTTTTACGTGTGTAATTATGATTTGAGAGTGTGTTTATGTTAGTTTAGTGCTAATCCAGCTTGTGAACGAAGATATTGAGGTTTAGCTTTAATTTCTAGGGTTTTTGAGTGATTTGTGTGTGAACAGCAGCTCACACGAGTGGGTCAAGAATTTTGATCACACGCATGGTTGACCAGACGGTTGACATCACTCGTGAACTCACACGCACGGGTAAGTATAACCTTTTAGGTTAAGAAACTACAAGTCTGATCACACGAGTGATCAAGCGGTTGACTGTGACACGTACGAGTAATCACACGAGTGATCCTAGCTCGCACGTTTGATACTTTGGGTTTGGTACTTTGGTTTGATTAGTGACACGAATGTTTGAGTTGTGACACGTACGAGTGAGATTGTCACACGTACGCTTGACATCCTGAACTGCACGGTTGATAACTTGAACTGCACGGTTGACCAGTTTTGGTAATTTCTCAAGATGTTTAATTCAAATGATTATGCGTTAGCTGCACCGTTAGTTCAAAGCATTACGACTATGACTCAACGATTACTTCTTGTTGAAAGCGAATCCGGAAGTGGTACGAAATGTCCGAGATTAATGACCATAGATAACTATTCCACTTGGAAGTCGAGGTTTAAGATTTGGTCTGATGGTCAAGACACGAAGCTTTGGAAGTAAATTGAAACAGAATTTCAATGGCCACGTTTACCAGTTACGAATGAGTTGTATACGTTACTCAACATGCCTTCTGAAGAACGTGAATAGTATAACTTAGAGAAGAAGATGTACTGTAATTTGACAAGTGCTCTTGATGGTCCGATTTTCCATCAATTTCTGTGTCATGATAATTCATTCAAGATATGGGAAGCACTTCGCACTTTTAATGAAGGAAATACATCTTACCGAACTAGAAAGGGTTTATAGTTGAAAGCTGAATTTGATCATTTTCACTGGCAAGTCGGAGAATCTATTACGGAATTAGTTGAAAGATATCGTTATTTGCTAGCTGAACTACATAACTATTGAGGAGAAATATAAAGTTACTTGTCTAGCTGGAGCATTACCTTTGGAATGGAATGGTTTCGTTTTAACTATGAAAACCAATGGAGAACTTGCTACTGCTACAGTGAACTCGTTTATTGCAAGACTTCAAGAAGAAGAGTTAGAATTGTTAAACAAAGTCAAGAGGTCTAAACAAGTTCAAGACACCAAAATGTATTGTCCTAATGGCTATACACCTCCTAAATCAGCTCATGCACCGTTTCAAACTGCTTTTACTACAAACAATCAGAGTATGTATGGTTTGAATGTTAGCAATACACCTATCCAACAGCCTTCGTATCCACCACAAATTTCACCATGTTCACTTAACACTCAACCACAGCCTACTTCAAATACAACCAAATCGTCTACACCATCTGCTACAGAAGTTTTATCTGCACTCAAGATTGAGAACATAAGAAAAGCAGGAAAGGAGAAGATTAATGAAGATATAGCATTGTTGTCTAATCTTGTGAACTCTTATGATAGTTATCTTGATGGTCGTGTGGGTAATATTCATCTAACAACGGAAGATTATCAACAACTTGATAAAGAAGAAGCAGAAAGAATGGATATCATGTGGGGTATGGCAAATTTGGTGAGAAGAGCAAAAGATTATGAGGAAAGAACTAGGAAACCGATCAGTCTGACCAAGGATACAAAACTGGGTTTTGATATGAATACAGTTACTTGTTACAATTGTGGAGAATTAGGTCATTTCTCTAGGCAGTGCACTAAACAGAAGAAGCAAGGTAATCAGAATCCATTCAGAAATCAGAACTATAATCGTGTTAGTTCTCAAAGTCAGTCGACAAAGCGTGAAATCTACATTTTAGACAAAGGAAATGATGTAGAAACTGCGGAAAATCCTAACAAAGCTTTAGTTGTCATTCATGGAGACGATGATGATTGGTCTATCAAATTGAATGTTGATGATCAACAACCTAAAGCTAACATGGCCAAGATTTCTAAAGAAAAAGAAGACTGTGTCATCGATCAAAGTATAATTGAGAAGCTGACTGCTCGTGCTGAAAGAGCTGAAAAGTTATCACGAATCATTCGGAAAGAGAAGATTCAAAAGATGGTTAAAGATAAATTCAAGAAGGCACGTGATTCTGTTCCTCGTACACCTGAATCTGGAAGTATTTCACCAACATCGTCAGAGGACTTCCACTTCAACAGTTGGAAGGATAACTATGGTGATACCTCTGTGTTTGAAGAAAGTCTAGAGGCTAATTAGAGTGAAGAGACATTAGTTGATTCTAATACGGAACTAGACAAATGGGGTAAAATGTTAGCTGCTGAATTGGAAATGTTAGTTCTTATGGGTGAAGGTTCAGATCTTGAGAGTGTAAGTTCAGATGTTGATGATTCGGACAAGACGTCAGAATTAGAGGCTGAAGATAAAGCTGATCATACTGGAGTAGATCAATCTGAGTTTGAAGCATTGAACAAGCAGTAGATTTACTGAAGATGTGCTTATCAGAAAGTGATCTTGAAAAGGTTTCCGGTTTGACAAGAGCTAAGGATATATGGGACAGACTTGAGCAGATTCATTTGGGTAAAGATGCTGATACATCAGAGTTTCTTACAGACTCGTCAGAATCAGAAGATGAGCTCGATGATGGAAAGAAGACAGATTTCTTTGCATTTATGGCTGAGACTTCCTCATCAAATAATGCTCAACAGGTATCTTCTGATCCATATACTGTTATTGATGAAGGTATTTCGTATGCCCAAGAGACATATTAAATTAATGTGGCTAATATGTTATGATCCAAGTCGGGTCATACCCAATAACAAGCTTACCAACACTTTATATGTATTTGATCTTAACGATTGGATTGTTAAATAAATACGCGACACTTGAACTTTAGAAAATCGGTTTTCTAAAATATTATCACTTGAGATAAATTATTTGGATAATTTATATATATGTTAAGGATTTAATTATTTATAGGTTTAAATAATTATGTTGTGTTATGATTTATAAATTGGTTTATAAATGTGCAAGTAGCTTAATTAAAAGCATGGGTTTTATCTTGTTTTATAAAAGAATTCCTTTGATTAAAAAACCCCTTAAGGGTGACGGTTTTGAGGGACACAAGGAATCACCCATGCTCAAATTTTGTGACTTTTAAGGCTACACAACTCTTAAGGTACATGCCTATTAGTTTACCAAGGGCCTTGACTCAAGTGGGACTTGCAATACACATAAAATTAATAAGAAAAAAACTGGATACTCCTTCTTGGTCTGCTGTTTCTGGCCATGACATAGAAGGAGAGAAAGAGAGTTTATTTTGTTGGTTGCAAGCTAAATTTCAAGTGGTAATAAAATCCTAACTAAAGGCTAAGTGTTGGTGAATAGTTTGGGGTATTTCTCCTTGAGATTTCATCATTTTGAAGCTCCATTTATCATCATCATCTTCACCATCTTCTTGCAACTTGAAAACGACCCTCAACTAGCTTGAGGAGGTATAATCTTCTTCTTTTACTTGTTTTATATGTAAGCATAATTCATGACTTGATATTAATATGGGATTTAACAAAATGCCTTAACAATATACTTATTCTATTAATGCTTCCGCTTGCTTTTACTATCTTAAAATTGGTTTTATGATTGTGTAAACTACATGAACATGTCGTTTATGATACTTATTAAATTCCATCAATGGTATCAAGAGCCGAGGTCTATGGTTTATGCTTCTTATATTGTCTTTATATCCACTAATTTTGCATTCCAAGTACATGCATGAAAATGGAATACAAAAATTGTTGGGTTTGGGAGGGTTGTTTGATTTGGCCGAAATTTTAGGGGTTCCAAAATGGGTTTTGGTTCTTCAATTTTGGTCATATTTGGTTGCATGTTCATGTTCACAATCATAGCCTTGACCTTGTGTTTGGTTGGATGTTTGAATGATTTATATTTATTCATTTGGTATGTAATATTAATTCATTCATTTGATTTGTAATAATATTATTTTGGTTATGTAATTTATTTTATATTTGGCATGTAAAATAGATTAGGTTGTATTTTCATTTTTTAGAGAAAAATGTATTAGGATATATTTTGTAAAAATGAAGATACAAGAAGATGGCTTGAAGAACACAAGAAGAAGCATTTGGATGCAAGATTAAGTGGGAGATTTAAAATCTCCTACTTTGCGTTATAACCCCTTAACCGGTGGCATTTGTTTTTGGCTAAACAAATGTCTACCAAATTGGCTTGATTGTGAACATATTGTTTTGCATGATTGGTTGTTTATTGTATGATTGTGGATTGTATGTTTGTATGCTACAAGTTTATCACACAAGTTAACAACAAGAAAAATGACAATTTAATTGGTTAAATTAGACGTTATTAACGACATGCAAAACGACAATTTAGTTGGTTAAATTAAAAATGGCTAAAAGAACATTAATAAACGGTTATTAATAACATGATAAGGATCATATATGTAAAATGGTTTATATAAATGTAATGAAATTGGCTTTATTACATAACATGAAAAATGGATTTTCACATGAACCACACACTAAATGTATGTTAGTGTATGGTATTATTGTTTTCTTAAACTAGAAATAATGAAAACTTAAAATCCCTTATTAACAAGGAAAACAAGTTAAACGCCATCCTTTTGTGTGACACTTAAAAATATTAGGGAACTCATAATGGGATAAAGGTCACCTAACCGTTATGAGCAAACTAATATGATTAAGGTGAATTTCGCACACTTGTGGGTTAAAGGTCACCTAACCACTTGTATGTTAAATTTACACGTTTACACAAGTAGGACGACATGATTTGGGAATCATGAACTTAGGGTCACCGAAGCATGAGGAATAAATAGGCGTTGATGGGATAAATATGCCATGCAAAAGGATTGCATGATCCCATAACTTAGAAGTTGCAAAAGGATTGCAATTGTCATATAATGACTACCTAGCTAAATCAAATGATGGGATAAAGGTCACCTAACCGAAACTTGGTTTACCGTTGGATTCTAAAATTTAATAAATATCAATTGGATTTAAAAGGTATTGATCATTAAATTAAAATTAATACTTAAATAACTTTGTTAAATTTTATAGATGGCCGCCAATAACAACAACATTCCCAACGCACCAATAAACTTTAACAACCTATCGTTGAGGTCAATCCTCGAAAAGGAAAAACTCAACCTTACGAACTTCATGGATTGGTTTCGCAATCTAAGAATTGTCCTCAAACTAGAGGATAGGGCGTATGTGTTGGAAGACCTCATTCCCGATCAACCGGATGAGGATGATACGAAAGGCATGGCTTATTGGGAGAAATATTGCACCAATTCGGTGCAAGTTTCTTGCCTCATGCTTGGGACTATGATACCAGAACTCCAAAAGGATTTAGAGCATCATAGTGCATATGACATGATCACACAGTTAAAGGAGATGTCCCTTCCACAAGCTCGTGTAGAGCACTTTGAAACGGTACGAGCGCTTCATTCATGTCGGATGGACGACTCCCAATCCGTTTCATCTTATGTCCTTAAGATGAAAAGCCTAATTGATCGAGCGAACCGTCTAAACTGCAACGTGTCTAATGAATTAGCCACGGACCTTGTCCTGAATTTCTTGTCAAAGAGGTTTGACACTTTTGTAATGAATTACAACATGAATGGTTGGGATAAAAGCATTGGCGAATTACATGCCATGCTTAAGATGGCAGAAGCAAGCATGGGTAAAAGGGCTTCACCCGTGTTTACGATCAATGAAGGCGGGTCCAAAAACAATAACACTTCTAAGCCGAAGGCGGCTAAGAGGAAAGGACCCACCTACCAAGGCAAGGGCAAGGGAAAGGGGAATATGGTTACCCCAACCAACAACAACAACAAGCAAAAGGTTGCGGGAAAAGCTAACCCCAAGGAAGATCCGTGCTTTGGTTGAGGTGAAATGGGTCACTGGAAACGCAACTGCCCGGTCTACCTTAAGGAGTTGAAGGAAAATAGGGATGCAGGGCAAACATCAGGTAATGTATATATGGTATACCTTGAGCTTAGTATTACTTCTTCTAATACATGGGTATTAGACACAGGATGTGGAACTCATATTTGCAATTCTTTGCAGGGGTTCAAAAGAAGTAATCAAGATACGGGAACAACAAGTCTCTTCAAGGGAAATGGAGCAAGGGTGCAAGTGAAAGCTCATGGAGACTTTGTTTTAAAGCTTCCAAGTGGTTTGGAGCTTATTTTGAAAAATGTTTTGTATGCACCCAATTTATCTCGAAACATTATTTCTGTATCCCGTTTGAAACAATGTGGTTTTAATCTTAATTTCATTAATTATGATATCCATGTTTCTTTAGATAATGTGTTCTATTTTTAAGGCTTCGCCTTTGAATGGTATTTATGAATTGGTTCATGATGACACATCATACAATAGCTCAATATACCATGCAAACACCAAGAAACTCAAAAGGGATTTGAGTTATTCCTACTTATGGCATTGTCGCCTTGGTCACATAAACAAGAACCAAATGCATACACTTCAAAAGAATGACCTTTTGAAATCAAGTGAGCTAAACTCATTTGATGTATGCGAATCTTGTTTACAAGGCAAAATGACAAAGGCACCTTTCAAAGGGACCTATGAAAGGGCTAAAGACTTATTGGGATTAATACATTTGGATGTATGTGGACCCTTTAAGCCCATGACTAGGAATGGTGAAAGATACTTCATTACTTTCATTGATGACTTTAGTCGTTTCGGATATGTCTACTTATTAAGATACAAGGACAAAACTTTTGAAGTGATGTCGTAGGGGGTGTATACAAAATAGTATTAAATTTTTGCAGGAAATACTATTAAATACGATACAATTTTACACAAGATATTTATTTATTTAGAGAATGGATATACTTAAACCTTGCTACAACACTTATAGGCAGTGTACCTAATCGTACAGTAGTGTAGTTTTTAGTAAGTCCGGTTCGTTCCACAGGGAAATCTTTAAACAAAGCTTAACGCTATATTAGTTTACTTTTATAAAAATAAAAATACATATATATAAGTAATATTATTATTATAAAGAGGGGTTTTTACCGTTTAATGACCGGTTTGTCGATTTTAAAACTTTAGTCGCAGTTAAAACCAAATGTAAAATAATAAATAAATACAAGACTTAATTTTAAGCGTAAAGTAAATAACGATAATGAAATTGCGAATAATAAAAGTGCGATAAAATAAACTTGCGATAATTAAAAAGTACGATAATTAAAAGTGCAATTAAATACGATAACAATAAAAATGCGATAATTAGAAGTGCAATTAAATATAAAATAAAGGAAATTAAATATGAAATAAAAGAATTATGCTTATTTAAACTTCCGTAATCATGATGCTTGACGTGTTGATTTTAGTTTTATGCCCATGGGTTAATTGTCCTTTGTCCTGGATTATTTAATATGTCCGTCTGGTTTTTGTCCATAACAGTCCATCAGTCATAAATATAAAGTGCGAGTGTCCTCATCAAATTATTCTTATACCCGAAGTTAAATATTCCAACTAATTGGGGATTCGAATTGTAACAAGGTTTTAATACTTTGTTTAATGAATACACCAGGTTATCAACTGCGTGTAAACCAAGGTTTTACTACTTTGTTAGCAATTACACCAATTACCCTTGAATGTAATTTCACCCCTGTTTTAATTATTCTAGTGGCTATTAATCCATTCTCGTGTCCGGTTAAATGAACGATTATTCGTACATATAAATACCCCGCCTATCGTGTCCAATTGAGTGTATATGGTAATTTATAGGGACGCCCAATTGTAAATCTTTATATTAACATTAACAAACTATCATTTAGTTAAACAAATATAAAGCCCATTAATAGCCCATAGTCTAATTTCCACAAGTGTCGTTCTTTTGTCCAAACCCCAATTATGGTACAAAGCCCAATTACCCAATTTTAGTAATTAGCCCAACATCATGATTACTTCATTTTAAATAAGCATAATAATAACTTAGCTATGAGACATTAATGTAAAAAGGTTGAACATAACTTACAATGATTAAAAATAGCGTAGCGTTACACGGACAGAATTTCGACTTACACCCTTACAATATTCGCTAACATACCCTTATTATTAGAATTATAATTAAAATTAAAATATAAATTATAAATATATATATATATATTTTACGTATGAGAAGAAGAAGAAAAAGATTATGTTTTGCGATCAGAATTTGGTTGCTTTTATAGGAAAAGTCGACTTTTGGGGCTCCGCGACTCGCGGCATTTTTGCCTTCAAACTCCGCGAGTCGCGAAGAATGAAATTACAGCTCAGTCCCTTGGAGTCTTTCTCTGCCGACGGTTTTTATTTATAAATATAATATATATATATAATTAATATAATTAATTATATATTATATTATATTTATATACATAGTTAACTTGTAATTTTTAGTCCGTTGCGTCGAGCGTTAAGAGTTGACTCTGGTCCCGGTTCCGGATTTTCGAACGTCCTTGCGTACAATTTAATATGTTGTACTTTGCGTTTTGAATCTTGTACTCTTGTAATTTCGAGACGTTTCTTATCAATAATTGGAACCTCTTTGATTGTCTTTTGTTCTTTTGAGCTTTTTGGTCATTTGCGTCTTCAATTCGTCGAATCTGTCTTTTGTCTTCACCTTTTATTATTTAAACGAATATCACTTGTAAATAGAACAATTGCAACTAAAAGCTTGTCTTTCTTGAGGAATAATGCTATGAAATATATGTTCGTTTTTAGCATTATCAAATATCCCCACACTTGAGCGTTGCTTGTCCTCAAGCAATATCATCTTGAAATACTAGAATCACTTCTTTATTCTTCACACTTTGTACATCAGTGATTTCTATACGGTGGTATGAACAATGGTAGTAACGATATGGTTTACAGTCCCATATGACTATAAAAATTTAGATCCATTAAGGAAATTGGATCTTTATGAAAACATTTGATCTTTTGAAAATTAAATCTAGTTTTTACCCTAGATAAGTTTTCCGGGATAACCCTTTACCGGTGTTTGCAAAATATTTTTGTGGGTTTGGTGGGTTTCAGAATTGAAAATTTTAGCTCAAAACTTGCTGTTTTGTGTCACCCACTTGCTAACCTTGTATTTGGAAAGCAACACGTCCAGTTTACTTGTCCCGTATATTACCTTTCGATAAACTACCGTCCGGTTGTAAAGGAAAGCGTTGAACAAGCAACTGTTAAGGCAATGTCCCCTGACATGCTTTTAATTATGGTCTATAACGTGTCGGACGCAATTACTATCCTTGGTAGGAGCAATAGTAAAGCTCACCCTTATAATTTTTCGGTATGGCACAAGGTCCTGTCTTTGACCACTATGCAACCACCGTTCTTACGGTTGACACCGATTTAGTTCAGGTGACCTAATGAATTCCAGGTGAATTCCTAGGTTTTTACGTTCAATGGTAATGAACGTATTGAAAATAGGGTTTTCAGAAAACAAATCGGTTTGTAATTTTGATCAAAATATTTTCTCGTTCAAGCTCGAGTTTAGATATCATTGAATTCCATGAGTTTGTAATTCTCAATCTTTAAAGTCAATCTCAAGGATTGAGTAATATCAGTCTTAAAAGCTGATTTTTAATCTTTAAAAGGAGATTATCCTTTCTGGGGGTCTGATTCATTAGTCTTATCCAGCTAATTTGCATGGTGCCCCCCCATTGTACGAGATAAATCCTTCTCATGGTTAGGATAAATCTGACCACTTGGCGACCCTGTTTAATGCTGAGGTCCGTAGATTTCCTGCTGATTTTAGTGATGACTTTTCTAGATTTTTCGTCAACCTACAGCTGGTCTGGACGACAACTTCATGACCTAAATCAAGAAGCGCGTTTCTTTTTCGGAAGACTTTACTTCCTTTTAATGATGGAATTGATTCATCGTGTAGATCCATCTCTTCTTTTCTTTCATTGGGTAAAACAGTTTAGTTTAGTCCAAAGCAGAAGTATTTTCAGTTATTTGTTACAGATATATGTGACATATGTTTAAGATAACTTGGTAAATTTTCCCACACTTGGCTTTTATTTTCCTTTTCACCGTCCTATATTCCATTTTAAATGAATTTTAACATTTTGGTTTGTTTCTCAATTTATGTCCTTTTTGAGGTAACAATAATTTCGGTGTTAAAACCTAGTTTTATCGTTCATAAATATGTATAAACATGATTTTTAGTTCATTTAATTGAAAATTTTGGAAAATTTTACTAGAATTGGGTAGTTAGTATATAAGACTAGGGCTGTTCTTTTTTATCAGAGAGCACTAGATTCTAATACAACTACTGCTTTACTAGTATTTTTAATGGTAACCAAGTGTTTAAGATAAAAATTTTAAAATCCGAAAGAATTTAACCCCTTCCCACACTTAAGATCTTGCAATGCCCTCATTTGCAAGAAATCAGTAACAATTTAAATTATTGAGGGTGATTTGTGTGAAAATGATTAAATTATTACCAAAGTTTCCAAATATATTGGCGTTTGTTTGCTGAATGATAAATGGTGCACATCATTTGTTCATTCCGTCTTGTTGTTATTTCACATATATTTTGCATCTTGTCGTCAAAATTAGTTGCTTTTGCTGAACTTAATGCCAGTCTTTGAAAATGCGTTGTTTTACCCTGTTGTGTACATAAGATAAACTGCAAACATATATACATATTTTTGAAGTTTGGTATATTACCCCACATTCAAAAATTATTAAAATCTAAGAATAAAAGTTAGATAATTATAAAAATGATTACAATATTAACAAAAGTATTAAACGTATCAATAATTACAAATTACAAAAAAAATAAAACTAAGTATACTAGGGATGATACTGGTACCAATAGGGGTTCCAGGCATAACCATAGGTGCTATAGAATGCTTCGGCAGGGTTATACGTAGGATACGGTGGCTGCTTCTCTATAGACCAGGGAGGGAAGATGGGTTTCGGTGTAGGAATATAGTTTCTACCTATATGTTGGCAATGAGCTATGATTTGGTTCTGATGAACTTGCCAATCTTCAAATGCTCTCTGTCTAGCATTTTCGTATTCCTGAGAAGCTATAAACCTTTGCATTTCTTGCATTTCATTCCCCCCTCCTACATTACCTTGCTGTTGGTTTCTCTCCACCTGTGGATGTCTACCATGGTATCGTACTTCCGGCGTTATTTCGCCTCTTCAAAACTTTCGCACCATGGTATACATTTAAACCTATAGTATCGCGGGGTTCTGGTTCTTCTACTAATAATCCCCCCCGACTTATATCCACACCGAGATATTCACCAATCAAAGTAATAAAAATACCACCTCCTATTATGCTATGCGGTCGCATCCCCCGAACCATAGTTGATAAATAATAACCCACACAATATGGTATACTTACAGCGCTTTGTGGGTCTCGAATACACATATGGTAAAACAAATCCTGTTCATTTACTTTTTCCTTGTTTTTACCCCTTTGTGTAATCGAATTAGCTAAAAACCTATGTATCACTCTTAATTCGGCTCTATCTATATCCAAATAAGAGTAATTTCCCCCTTTGAAACGGTGATGGCTTGTCATTTGACTCCACACACCGTGTGTATCAAAATTTTCATCTATCTTTCTACCGTTTAGTATCAACCCTCTACAATCAGCGGATGCTAACTCCTCAGGCGTATATATACGCAAAGCCTGAGCCATGTCCAGTAAAGACATGTGGCGCATCGAACCGCCTAACAAAAATCTAATAAAAGAACGATCGGTTAAACTAGCTACCCGATCATTCAACTCTATACTACATAACAATTCTTCACACCATACTTTATATACAGGTCTACGCATGGTGAATAAACGTACCCAGTCATTAAAAGAAGAATTACCATACCTCTATACAAGTAATTCCCTAATTGGCTCGGCCAATTCTACAGCTTCTAAGGGTCCCCATTCTATGACCCTTGGTACCTCAACAACCTTAGAATGAAGAGTATGCAAACCCCTTTGATATTTTGGATAATCTATCCAAAGTCTGTCAAATCTCAGGTTCGGGTGCAACTCTTCCAAGTGCATATCAGAAAAGGTCATGACTGGATGAGGTATATCCTGCTTGTAGTAGTTATCCACCTTCTGTTGTTCCAAATTCTCAGCAGGAGCATTGCGGGCTTGGGATGAAGATTCACCCCTTTCATTCTGCAAAACACATCAAACACAATTTTTGTGCATCCAAATATGCATTAGTGTCAGCAAAATCATCAATCAAAATAATTACAATGACATTATCAATTTATATCAAACTTAAGCTCATTTTCACATTTTTATCAAATCTACACTTTTTCAAATAAGCATATACGAAAATGTTCGCCAAGTTCATAAGCATTCAACTCAAATAACATGTCAAAATAATCATTACTAGCAATTAAACAAGTCTCAAATGGCATTATCTTTCAAAAATCAAGTTCATGAATTTTTAGACTTGAAAAAGTCCACTTTAATTCTCAAAATCATATTTAGGCTCAAAGTTTGGATCATTTAATTACCTAAACATGTTACACAACTTATTTTAGCAACAATTCATGACAAAAATCGGCCATAACCTGTTTATATCAAAAAGCCCCAAATTTGCTCAAGAACACAAACCCTAGATTACTCAAAATTTGAAGTTTAAGGCTTCTAATCATATTAAACAGCATCAATCTAGGTTATACAAGCATAATACATAAACAATTTAAGCCTAATTACACTAAAAAGCATCAAAATCAAATTGGGAAAAAAATGACTCAAGAACACCAAATTTCGGATTAAATGGTGTTTAGGTGTAAAAATTTACCGTTTTTCTTGAGTAATTCTTAGATAGCATCCTTCTCAACATGATTTTAGCAAAAGATTTGATGATTAACGGTTAAAAATTGTGATTTTGGGGTGTATTTTTCGTGTTTTTGCGGAGTGTTTTTCGCAGTTATTTTGCTGTTGGGGGTATGGACTGATCAGTTTGCAGCTCTCTATTTTTTTTTCTGATTTCCGACCCCTCCGCGAGTCGCGGAGATTTAAGCTCCAAACTCCGCGAGTCGCGGAGTTTGGTATTTTTTTTTTTTTTTTTTTTTTTTTATAATCATTAACTTATTAAAACAATTAAGTTATTAATTTTAAAATTTTGTTTCCCTTGTTATTTAGGACGAGGTCGTTTCGGATCGATGTCCTAGTCCGTCCCTCGACAAAATTTTAAAATTTGTCTTTTTGTAGCGATTGTTTTAAAAGCTAAGATTTTTGAGTTTTTTCAATGTTTTTGGCATACTTTAATTCAATAAGATTAAAAATAATGATAATAAAAGTTCTCGTCCCTCCCTCGGGTAAAGCAATTTCGGTTCAAAGACCTAGTCTTCAACTTACGACGAATTTTAAAAATCATATTTTTAACTTAATGAGATAAAGTAAATTTTTGTTTTTAAATTCACACAACTTAAATATAAAATTCAAAATTAATATTAAAAATTCACACTAAACTTAAAATTTAAAATGCATAAAATTAAAAATTTATATTTTAAAAATTCACACCAAACTTAATTTAAAAATTCATATTATAAATTCACACCAAACTTATATTAATTTTTCAAATATTTACAATTTTAAATATATTGTTTTTACAAAGTTTACAATATTAATTTAACATTTAAATATTAATTTTAAAAATATGGTAAAAATAAAATTAAAAATCTTTTTGGCTTTTTATCCCACTTTAATCAATCAAATATTATCAAAAATATGCGCCCCTCTTTTCGGTAAAGTAATTTCGGTTCCAAGACCTAATTTAACTCATGACGAATTTTTGAAATATTTTGGGTTGATTGTTTAAAGATATTTATACCTTAAGAATAAACGTTAAATTTCGCAGTGATGTAATAAATTTTTGAATGATATCAATAATTTCGGTCGCCAAACCTAATTTTATTCAATACCAATTTAATACTTTTTAGCGAACAAATTAGCGTTTATTATCAAAAGGTTAAAAATAAAAATAAAAATAAAAACTGTACAGACATACCTGTGAAATAGATTTCTTAGTTATATGATCTATCCCATTCATAAGATAGTCGGTTTAATTGGTTTTCCATGGCTACATAGGCGTAACCTCGAGCATTCAGTGTCTTTTCTTCTAAACATATGAACGGTCCGTCTCTGCATAAAGTAACAAATTCGGTATTTGAATAGGTTTGATTATTTGAACATTTACCTCCATGTGACCATTTTCCGCATTTGTGACATCGTTCTAGGTGTCGTGCTCTTCTTTTCGCTGCGGATTTTGATTTTCCTTTACCAAATTGTAACTTATTATCTTCGCATCTGGATTCTTTTCTAACTCCGTCCATTCTTTCTCTGATTACTGATACTAGTTCACTCGGTAGTATGTCATTATTTCTTTTAGTGATCAAAGCGTGTAGCATTAGACCATGGTTTAGTTCACAAGCAGTCTTCATTTTGTAAAAATCTAAAAAAAATAAAAATTCAGAATGGGGGGAAAAGACTAGTTCTTTAGGGTCTGCTAGGGAAAGACCATTCGGGTTCCATTTTCGAGAACTACACGAAAACAGACAATCTAACTCTAACAGAAATACATATTATCCTTTAAAAACTTGATTCTCCCCACACTTAGTTAGCTGTGGTGTCGAAATTGTGATTAACTTCGTTGTCAACTTCCATCGGACCATGTATGTAATGTTTAACTCTGTGACCATTAACTTTAAATTCAATCCCATTTGAATTTATTAATTCTATCGTTCCGTATGGGAAAACTCTTTTGACTATGAATGGTCCAGACCATCTTGATTTCAATTTTCCAGGAAATAGCTTGAATCGTGAATTGAAAAGAAGAACTCTGTCTCCTTCTTTAAATTCTTTTGAACTTCTGATTCTTTTATCATGCCATTTCTTCGTTCTTTCTTTATAGATTAACGAATTTTCGTATGCTTCATGTCTTAATTCTTCTAATTCATTTAGTTGACTTAATCGTAGACGTCCGGCTTCATGTAAATCAAGATTACATGTCTTCAAAGCCCAAAATGCTTTGTGTTCAATTTCTACTGGAAGATGACATGCTTTTCCATAAACAAGTCTAAAAGGTGTGGTTCCAATTGGAGTTTTGTAGGCTGTTCTAAAAGCCCAGAGTGCATCCTCCAATTTAATGGACCATTCCTTCGGATTTGATCCTACGGTTTTCTCTAGAATACGTTTTAAAGCTCGGTTGGTATTTTCAACTTGTCCACTTGTTTGTGGATGATATGCGGTGGAGATTTTATGAGTTACTCCATATCTTTTAAGAACTTTCTCAAGTTGATTATTACAGAAATGAGTACCCCGATCACTTATTAAAGCTTTCGGTGTTCCAAACCTTGCAAAAAGACGTTTTAAAAAGTTGACTACAACTCGTGCATCGTTAGTTGGGAGAGCTTGTGCTTCCGCCCATTTAGATACATAATCAATGGCTACGAGTATATATAGATTATTATTAGATTTTGGAAATGGACCTATAAAGTCAATACCCCAAATGTCAAATACTTCACATACTTGGATGACATTTTGTGGCATTTCATCACGTTGATTTATTTTTCCGGCCCTTTGACATGCATCACAGGATTTGCAAAGAAGGTGTGCGTCTTTGTAAATTGTAGGCCAATAGAATCCAGCTTCATAAACTTTTCTTGCTGTTAGTTGAGGCCCATAATGCCCTCCTGTTGGTCCTGTGTGACAATGGTTTAAAATTTTACTAGCTTCATCTCCAAATACACATCGGCGTATTATTCCATCGGGACAACTTTTAAACAGATGTGGATCTTCCCAGAAATAGTGTTTTATATCACTGAAGAATTTCTTTCGTCTTTGGTACGATAATCCTTTTTCAAGGAATCCACAAACTAAGTAGTTTGCATAGTCTGCAAACCATGGGATTTCTTTATAATCTATCTTCAATAGATATTCATCAGGAAAGTTGTCTTGTATGGCCGATTCATTTAGAACTTCTAATTCGGGATTTTCAAGACGAGAAAGATGATCAGCGGCGAGATTTTCTGCTCCTCTTTTATCTCGGATTTCAATATCAAACTCTTGTAAGAGTAAGATCCAACGGATTAATCTTGGTTTAGCATCTTGTTTTGAAAATAGGTATCTAAGAGCAGAATGGTCGGTATAGACCACCGTTTTTGCTAGAACGAGATATGATCGAAATTTGTCAAAAGCAAAGACAATAGCAAGGAGTTCTTTTTCAGTAGTTGTATAGTTCGTTTGTGCTCCTTGTAATGTCTTACTAGCATAATATATAGGTTGAAATCGTTTTTCAATCCTTTGTCCTAAAACGGCTCCCATTGCAAAATCACTTGCATCGCACATTAGTTCAAATGGTAGATTCCAATTTGGTGTTATCATGATCGGTGCATTAGTGAGTTTCTCTTTAAGAATATTAAAATATTTGATACACTCATCTGAAAAGATGAATGGCGCATCCTTTTCTAGGAGTTTATTCATAGGAGTGGAAATTTTAGAAAAATCTTTTATGAAACGTCGGTAAAAACCGGCATGCCCTAGAAAACTCCTAACTCCTCTAACATTGGTGGGATGTGGAAGTTTAGCAATTACATCTACTTTAGCTCTATCCACTTCAATTCCTTCTTTTGAAATTTTATGTCCAAGAACGATGCCTTCTTTAACCATGAAATGACATTTCTCCCAATTAAGTACTAGATTTGATTTTTCGCATCTAATTAGCATTCGTTCCAGATTAACTAGACATGATTTAAATGTATCACCGAAGACTGAAAAGTCATCCATGAATACTTCCATGCATTCTTCTATCATGTCGTGAAAAATCGCCATCATACACCTTTGAAAGGTTGCAGGGGCGTTGCAAAGTCCAAATGGCATGCGTTTGTAAGCAAAAGTACCATAAGGGCACGTGAATGTGGTTTTCTCTTGATCTTCGGGTGCTATTGGAATTTGAAAATATCCGGAAAATCCATCTAGAAAACAATAGTAACTATTTCCGGCTAATCTTTCCAACATTTGATCTATGAAAGGTAAGGGAAAGTGATCTTTTCTGGTGGCGTCATTTAATTTTCTATAATCAATACACACACGCCATCCTGTTACAGTCCTAGTAGGAATAAGCTCATTTTTCTCATTTGTAATGACAGTCATGCCACCCTTCTTAGGTACACATTGAACTGGGCTTACCCATGGACTATCGGAAATTGGATAAATTAAACCTGCATCTAGCAGTTTAATAATCTCTTTCTTAACTACATCTTGCATATTAGGATTTAGTCTTCGTTGGCGTTGCACATACGTTTTATGACCTTCTTCCATAAGGATTTTATGTGTGCAATACGAAGGACTTATTCCTTTAATATCATGAATCTTCCATGCAATGGCTGGTTTATGAGCTTTCAACACAGAAATGAGTTGTGATTTCTCATTTTCAGTAAGAGAAGACGATATTATTACAGGTAATTCAGATTCACCATGTAAATAATCGTATTCCAAATGGTTTGGAAGTGGCTTTAACTCTAATTTCGGAGGTTCTTCTATCGATGATTTGTATCGATATCTGTCTTCTTCTTTTAGCATTTGAATTTCTTCTGTTGTTGGTTCATATCCATTAGCTATAAGTGTAGCTAACATTTCAGCTTCATCAATTGGTTCATTACCTTCTCCTAAAGATCATTCTCCTGTTCCTTGTAATTCTGGAAATTCTTCTAATAATTCTGCATGTGCATCTATAGTTTGAATATAATAACATGTATCATCTGCAGATTGTGGTTGTTGCATTGCTCTATCAACTGAAAAGGTAACACTCTCATCCTCTATACTTAGGGTCAGTTTCTTACCGAACACGTCTATCATTGCTTTAGCCGTGTTTAAGAATGGTCTTCCTAATATGAGAGGAACTTGAGAATCTTCTTCCATGTCCAAAACAACAAAATCTACTGGAAATACTAAAGTACCAACTTTAACTAGCATGTTCTCCATTATCCCTCTAGGATATTTTATTGATCTATCGGCTAGTTGTATGCTTATTCTGGTTGGTTTCAATTCTCCAAGGTCTAGTTTAGTGTATAGTGAATACGGCATTAGATTTATACTAGCACCCAAGTCTGCCAATGCTTCTATTGAACTAAGACTACCCAGAAAACATGGAATTGTGAAACTTCCTGGATCAGATAGTTTTTCTGGTATCTTATTCAACAGCACTGCTGAACAATTAGCATTCATAGTAACAGCCGAGAGTTCTTCCATTTTCTTTCTATTTGAGATTAGATCTTTCAAGAATTTAGCATATCTAGGCATTCCTGAAATCACATCAATGAAAGGAAGATTTACATTTATCGGTTTAAACATATCCAAAAATTTGGATTGCTCGGCTTCAAGTTTCTCTTTCTTCATTTTACTCGGGTAAGGAAGTGGTGGTTGGTATGGTTTAACATAAGGTTTATCCTTAACTGTGTTATCTTCATTAACCTTTTCAACTACTGGTTCTTTTTCCTTATCTTGATCAGGTTGTGGTTCTTGTGGAGTAGGAATGGCTTCATCAGAAGTTACAGGTATTTCAGGTGGTTTAAGTGTTGGGCCACTTCTTGTGGTAATGGCTTTAGCTGTTTCACTCCGGGGGTTAGCATTTGTATCACTAGGTAGACTTCCCGGTTTTCTTTCACCTATTAACCTTGCTAGGTTACTCACTTCTTGTTCCAGATTTTGAATAGAAGCTTGTTGATTTCTAAATGCTTGAGCATTTTGTTCATTGGTTTGTTTCTGAGATGTGAAAAACTGCGTTTGAGTTTCAACTAGCTTCGTCATCATATCTTCTAAATTTGGCTTTTTATCATCGGTTTGTTGTGGTGGTTTGTTTTGAAAATTCGGTCTTTGCTGATTGTAATTATTATTGGATACTTGTTGATTGCTAGGACCTTGTTGGTTGTTGTATGGAATATTTCGGTTATAATTCTGGTTTTGATTGTAAATCGGTCTTGGCGGTTGATAATTATTCTGATAATTATTTCCAGGCCTTTGGTTTATGTATGAAATATTCTCTCTTTGTTCCATTGTTAATTCAATACTGAGACAATCTTTTGTCAAATGTGGTCCTCCACACTGCTCACAACTAATTCGTATTGAGTGAATATCTTTAGTCATCTTTTCCATTCGTCTCTCCACAGCATCTATCTTTGCGGAAATGGAATCTAAGTCATGGCTAGAATCGGCTCTAGCTGCTTTAGATGATCTAATGATGTCTTTTTCTTGGTGCCACTAATGTGAGTGGGAAGCAGTATTATCAATAATTTTGTAAGCATCAGTTTCGGTTTTCTTCATAATAGAACCACCAGCTGCTATATCTATGTCTTTCCTTGTAGTGATGTCGCATCCTTGGTAGAATATTTGTACTATTTGACAGGTGTCTAAACTGTAACGACCCGCACTTTTTCGATCGCTCTATACTTATAAGATTAATATTGACATAAATTAAACCTTACCAACATGATAAGCAATCCAAATTGTTGAGACTTATGTTTTCGAAAAGAGTTTTACACAACGTTTGACCGTCTAGTTTGACCGATGATATCACGAACTGTACAATATATGATAATTATACGTTTGTGTATATATATGTATATATACATATTTAACATGATCTAAGAATGTTTTAATACCTCATTTTGTATTAATAACAATAATTTATAAGTATATTTTGAAACTACTAACTTAAGTTTTCAAAACGATAACCATACGTAACGTTATTTGACATAAATACTTATAATCTATAATGTTTATACATATATCGTACAAGTAATGTATTTAATCACTTTTAAGAACTTAAATACATAAAACCATATAAGTGTATTCACAAAAGATAGCTATATTTGAATCCTCATTCCATTTTTCACAAAATTTCTATACGTATATCTAGAGTATAAGTACTCGTATCATACCTAGCTCTTATACGTATTTACTATTGGTATATACACATCAAATCACCACCTAACTAGCCCTTGTTACTGCCCTAAGGTAGAGGTAATTGCTTTTGTATGATTGTTTGACAAATACACAAGATTACAAGCTAAACATTTTGTCCTTTCCCCCCCCCCCTAAATCACGTTTTTAAGGAGGATCATGTATCCTCATTTTGATTCAACTTTCACTTCCATTTTCTAGCTAAAACACACACTCTTTCTTAACCCTTAAACTCCATAACCATTCAGCAAGAAACCATGAAGATCTAGCCATAGAAACAAGCCTTAATCACCATAAGAAAACCCTTACAAAAACACTTCAAGAATCCTTTCCAAGAACACAAACTTACTTCCAATCTTTCATCCACTTCCATCACTCTTTTGATTCTAGCTTCTTACTCCTCTTTTACAGCAATCTTGTCCAAGGAACTTGAGGTAGTAACTATGTTCATAACCTTATTCGATTCATATATATATAGCTATCTTATTTTGTGGTATAAAATTTTAACAACAAGAACATAGTTTGAATGTTTTCAAACTTGTTTGCAAACTAAATAGATCCTTCTAACTTAACTTTTAAAATACTTCAAGACCTGTAATATATCTTAAATATATGCTAATTTAACAAGGTTTAACTTGGTTTTTCAAAGAACACCTTAAAACTGTTTTTACGACGTCGGAGTGTAACCGGGGGCTGTTTTGGGTTGGATAATTAAAAACCATCTTAAACTTTGAATTAGAGGTTTATTTTCTGGAAAAATGATTTTTACTATGAATATGTTAACGCATAAAAATTTTATGATTTAACTCAAAGTATAAGTATTTTTAGAAAAATAATCATTTAAGGTTGTTTACATGATGGAAAATGATTAACTTCATAAGTTTCACCAAAGTTTGACCTATGACCTGTGATTTTGAATACAAACTAAGGTATTTACAGTTCATATTCTTAAAGAGGGACTCGATCCAAGGAAGTGGCAAGTTGAACCAACGAAAACGGAGTTGTAACGAAGAAACTATGACCAAAACGAAATCGGATATCCAAGACTAATTTAGCTACGTGATTAATTGGAAAAAAATTAAATAAATCACATCTTTCTAAAATAACATGATATTTTATATATATGTACTCATAATTTAATTTTATATGGTTCAGGATCACCCGTAAACAATACGAGAAGATTAATCATAAGATCCCATGATTGTACGCAACACGTCATTTGACAACACCGGTACTTTATGTACGCAACACGTCATTTGACAACACCGGTACCGTGGGTCAAGATTAATCTCGACCAATACATATACGATGGGGTTTTATTTATTTCGTTGGGGGTTTTATTTATTTCATTGCGGGTATATTAAACATCTAAAAATGAACCATTAAAATTGAATTACTAACAACGAACTGCTAACTACGGACTAAGGAATTATTCAAAGTATTAAAAGTATAACAAGTATATATATGTGACGTTTGTTTAAAAAGAAAAGGTATTGATATATATTATATATGGATAGGTTCGTGATATCAACCGGAGACCAAGTCAAAATATATATATCTTCAAGGCAAAAGTGAGTATATAGTCCCACTTTTAAACTCTAAATATTTCGGGATGAGAATACATGTATTTCATGTTTTACGTTATGGACACAAGTAACTGAAAAATATATTCTACGTTGAGTTGTACCACTGGCATACTTCCCTGTAGCTTGGTAACTATTATTTACAGCGGTATTGTAAACGCGAATCCTGTTGATAGATCTATCGGGCCTGACAACCCCAACCGGACTGGACGACCAGTATTCAACGGTTGCACAGTACTTCGTTTCGTGACTACACTTGGTACGGTGTAGTAAGATTTCATAATAAAGGGAATATGCGACGTGATTAAATGTTAAGTATGGTTACCAAGTGCTCAACCACTTAGAATATTTTTATTAAACTGTTTATATATGAAATCTTGTGGTCTATATATATATTACTGCCGGCACTAAACCTATATCTCACCAACTTTATGTTGACCTTTTAAAACATGTCTATTCTCAGGTGATTTTTAAAAGCTTCCGCTGCATTATGTTGAATTTGAGCAGGATCTTGCGTACGCATATTTGTGTCAAAAATAAGACTGCATATCCAAGAACTTGTGTTGTAAAATATGCTAGAAATCGTGTTGTTATCATCATTTGTAAAGTTTGTAAGTCGAAGATTATCGCTAAACGATAATCATCTTTATTTCGTCCAAAGCTTGTATCAAAAATAAGAATCATGGTTTGTAATGTATAATATATGCAGTTTTTCTTTTAAAAATGTCGCATATAGAGGTCAATACCTCGCAATGAAATCATACGTTATCTAACACATTCTTACGGTTAAGGACGGGTTATGACATGTGGTATCAGAGCGGTGGTCTTAGCGAACCAGGTTTGCATTAGTGTGTCTAACTGATAAGTCGTTAGGATACATTAGTAAGTCTGGACTTTGACCGGGTCTGATTTAAAAACCATTGCTTATCATTGTTGGTTAAAATTTATATGTAAATATTATGTAGTACTAATGGGTTAGTTGTTGTGTGATAGATGTCGGGCTCAAAACTTGTTATCACATTCAGCGACTCCGAACCAGAATCTTCAGATGGTGTTCCAGTCATTAACCTATCCGATGACGAAAATAATATCTTTGGGGAAGACTCACAAATTTCGGATGAACCAACTATAGAGAACCCGGAAAGTGAACCCGAGGAGGAAAGTGAACCCGAGGAGGAAAGTGAACCCGAGGAGGAAAGTGAACCCGAGGAAGAAATACAGGAAATTACAAAAGAAGAGTTCGAACTAGGAAAGAAACGAAAGGCTAATGAATTAGAAAATTCAAATCCCGAGTTTAGTAAGCATGATGTGGCACCAACTCCACTAGACACTACCACCCCTATTCCCGCTATTCCTATTCGTTCTATCCCGGCATCTAGTTCTTCAGTCCCACAGCCAAAATATAGGCAGACAGCCAGGATAAGCGTTAAGCGATTCTTTGAACCTAAACGTCCTAGAAAATAGACCAAACGATGCGCTGCCGTATTAAACCATGGGATCATATAATGTTTTGTATAATATTATTAGTGTGGTTTGTTTAATGTTCGATGTAAGATAAGCATATGTAAAATAGTGAAGTGTGAAATGCAATAATTTTCCATGGTTAAGTATTATTTAGATGGTAGTAATTGATTCTGTACTAAGCTATTAAGTATGGACATTAACGGGTAGGTACTACCCTAGATATAATTATAAAACGCTAATAAGAAGAAAAGGCTTTTATAATAATACCTGGTTCATATTATTAATAAGCTATAATGTACTGTAAATATACACTACATCTATAATATTCCATGTGAATAATTATTTTCTTTTCATTCTTATAGAAGAATATGGCGCGATTGAACCGAATGACGGAACAAGAAATCCAGGAACTCATCAATCAGCGAGTGAACGACAGAATGTTATGGGTCGAGGCTGCAAGAGGTGCTGCAGTTAACCCAAATCCTCGTGTGGGGTGCACTTACAAAACTTTTCAAGCTTGCAAGTCCTCATCATTCAGTGGAACAGAAGGACCGATCGGTTTAACCCGGTGGATAGAAAAGATGGAGACTGTGTTTAAAATCAGTGGTTGTGTTGAAAAGGACATGACCAAGTATGCATCGTGCACTTTACAAGATAGTGCACTCACGTGGTGGAAAAATTATGTGAAGGCTGTAGGAGGAGATGTAGCTTATGATACTCCGTGGGAAGAATTCAAAACAATGTTAATCAACGAATATTGTCCAAGGAACGAGGTTAGGAAGTTGGAAGATGAGTTACGAAGTCTGAAGGTTATTGGTACTGAAATCACCAACTACAATCAGCGATTCATGGAATTAGTTTTGCTATATCCTGAATTGGTTCCAACCGAAGAACGGAAGATTGAAATGTACAAAGATGGTTTGCCCAAAAAGGTCAAGGTAAATGTTACAGCATCGAAACCCAAGACAATTCATGAAGCTATAACCATGGCAAACGAGCTAATGGATCAGGTCATCATGGATAAGAAAGTATCCAATACTGATGTGAAGGTATCAGGTAACAAAAGAAAGTGGAATGGAAATTATGATCGAGGTAACCAACAACAATCTTTTAAGAAACAAGAAAACACGCAAGGTGCGGGTAGTGGTTTAAGCTTTGGTTATAAAGGACAAAATCCTTTATGCAACCGATGCCACAAACATCACTCTGGTTACTGTAATGTGGTATGCAACAAATGTAATCGAAAGGGTCATCTTGCTGAAGATTGTAGGGCTCTCGTTACAAATACAAATGGTACCAAGACTCCTGCCACCAATACAAATAGAACTGCTTTGGCTACCATTACTTGTTTTGGGTGTGGAAAACAAGGTCACTATAAGAGCCAGTGCCCGAATCCAGAGAAGAATATCGGACCTGCACGTGGGAGAGCATTTGTTATTAATGCTAGAGAGGCATGTGAAGACCCGGAGCTTGTTACGGGTACGTTTACCATTAATAACTTATCCGCATCTATTATATTTGATACTGGTGCTGATAGAAGTTACGTATGTAGAGACTTTCACGCTAAATTGAATTGTTCATCATTATCTCTAGATGCTAAGTACATGATTGAGTTAGCTAATGGTAAACTAATTAAAGTCGATAAAATTTGCCGTGATTGTAAAATAAATTTAGCCGGAGAAACATTTAAGATTGATTTGATACCCGTAGAATTAGGAAGTTTTGATGTAATAATCGGCATGGACTGGATGTTCAAAATAGGAGCTGAAGTTGTGTGCGCCAAGAAGGAAATTCGCATTCCTCGTAAGGATAAAACGCCAGTAATGATTTATGGAGAGAAGGGTAACTCAAAGCTAAAACTCATTAGTTATTTGAAAGCTCATAAGTGCTTGAAGAAAGGGTGCTATGCTATCTTAGCACATGTTAATAAAGTCGAAAAGAAAGAAAAAGAGAAGTGCATCAATGACGAGCCTGTGGCAAGAGATTTTCCTGAAGTATTTCCGGAAGAGTTGCCAGGATTACCTCCATTTAGATCTGTAGAATTTCAAATAGATCTTGTACCAGGAGCTGCACCGGTTGCCCGTGCTCCATATAGACTTGCACCGTCCGAGTTAAAAGAACTTCAGAGTCAGTTAAAAGAATTACTGGATCGTGGATTCATACGACCAAGTACTTCACCGTGGGGAGCTCCAATTTTATTCGTCAAGAAGAAAGACGGATCTTTCCGAATGTGTATAGATTATCGTGAATTAAATAAGTTAACTATCAAGAATCGGTATCCACTACCGAGAATTGACGACTTATTTGATCAACTCCAAGGATCATGTGTGTACTCAAAAATTGACCTAAGATCGGGCTATCATCAATTACGTGTCAAAGAAGAAGATATACCGAAAACTGCTTTTCGGACACGCTACGGTCATTATGAATTTTTGGTCATGCCGTTTGGATTGATGAATGCGCCAGCTGTATTCATGGACCTCATGAATCGAGTTTGTAGTCCATATTTAGATAAGTTTGTTATCGTTTTCATTGATGATATTCTTATCTATTCCAAGAGTGAGCAAGAGCATGAGCAGCATTTAAGGTTGATATTAGAGTTGTTAAGAAAAGAACAGCTATATGCTAAATTTTCTAAATGTGCTTTCTGGTTGAAAGAAGTGCAATTTCTTGGCCACGTTGTTAGTAGCAAAGGAATTCAGGTTGATCCAGCAAAAATTGAAGCCATTGAAAAATGGGAGACTCCTAAGACACCAATGCAGATACGCCAATTTTTGGGTTTAGCCGGTTATTATAGAAGGTTTATTCAAGATTTTTCCCAAATAGCTAAGCCGTTGACAGCGTTAACGCAAAAAGGGAAGAAATATGAATGGACTTCTGAGCAGGAGAGTGCATTTCAATTACTGAAAAAGAAGTTGACTACGGCGCCTATTTTATCGTTACCAGAAGGGAACGATGATTTTGAAATATATTGTGACGCTTCGCGACAAGGTTTTGGTTGCGTTCTTATGCAACGGAAGAAAGTTATTGCATACGCATCCCGACAATTAAAGATTCACGAGCGGAATTATACGACGCATGATCTAGAACTGGGAGCAGTCGTGTTTGCATTGAAGATATGGAGACACTACTTGTATGGGGTTAAATGCACTGTGTTTACTGATCATAAAAGCCTTCAACATATTTTCGATCAAAAACAGCTGAACATGAGGCAACGTAGGTGGGTTGAGTTAATAAATGACTATGATTGCGAAATTCGTTATCATCCCGGGAAAGCAAACGTGGTGGCCGACGCTCTAAGCAGAAAGGAACGAGAACCAATTCGAGTACGAGCGATGAACATAAAAATTCGCATGAATCTCAACTCACAAATCAAAGAAGTTCAACGAGAAGCACTTACTAAAGAAAATATAGGAAATGAAATAATGAAGAAGTATGAGAAGCAACTCGTTATACGGGAAGATGGAATTCGATATTTTGCAAACCGTATTTGGGTACCAAAGTTGGGTGGATTAAGGAAGTTAATATTGAATGAGGCACATAAGACAAGATACTCGATACATCCTGAAGTTGGAAAGATGTATCAAGATCTTAAGACGCATTATTGGTGGCCTAATTTAAAGACAGACGTTGCAACATATGTTGGGGAATGTTTAACTTGTTCCAAAGTCAAAGCAGAACACCAGAAGCCGTCAGGGTTACTTCAACAACCAGAAATTCCAGAATGGAAATGGGATGGTATTACCATGGATTTCATCACGAAGTTACCAAAGACTGCCTGGGGTTACGACACCATTTGGGTGATTGTTGATCGTCTCACCAAGTCTGCACATTTCTTGCCTATAAAGGAAACGGATAGAATGGAGAAACTATTACGATTGTATATAAAGGAAGTTGTTTCAAGGCATGGAATACCTATTTCCATTATATCTGATCGTGATAGTAGATTTACCTGAAAGTTCTGGCAATCACTACAGGAGGCACTAGGAACTCGTTTAGATATGAGTACCGCATATCATCCGCAAACGGACGGGCAGAGTGAAAGAACAATTCAGACTCTTGAAGATATGCTCAGGGCATGTGTGATCGATTTTGGAAACGGATGGGATAAGTATTTACCGTTAGCAGAATTCTCGTATAATAATAGTTATCATGCGAGCATTGGAGCTGCGCCATTCAAAGCATTGTATGGAAGGAAGTGTAGATCTCCTATCTGTTGGAATGAAGTAGGAGATCGACAATTAACTGGTCCCGAGATCATACACGAAACGACTGAGAAGATAGTACAAATTAAGGAGAGATTGAAAACAGCCCGTAGTCGCCAAAAGAGCTACGCCGATGTCCGAAGGAAACCATTAGAGTTTCAGGTCGGGGACATGGTTATGTTAAAGGTGTCACCTTGGAAAGGTGTAATACGTTTCGGCAAAAGGGGTAAGCTGAACCCAAGATATGTAGGCCCGTTCAAGATTATTGAACGCATTGGACCGGTAGCTTATCGACTTGAGTTACCGCAACAACTTGCCGGGGTACATAATACCTTTCACGTCTCAAACCTTAAGAAGTGTCTTGCAAAGGAAGACCTCACTATTCCTCTTGAAGAAATTCATATCGACGAGAAACTACAATTCGTCGAAGAACCAATCGAAATCATGGACCGTGAAGTTAAACAGCTCAAACAGAGCAACATACCGATTGTTAAGGTTCATTGGAATGCTCGAAGAGGTCCCAAGTTTACTTGGGAACGAGAGGATCAGATGAAACAAAAGTATCCACACTTGTTTCTCGATGACGCAAAATAGGTACAATTTTAAAATTTCGGGACGAAATTTATTTAACGGGGAGGTAATGTAACGACCCGCACTTTTTCGATCGCTCTATACTTATAAGATTAATATTGACATAAATTAAACCTTACCAACATGATAAGCAATCCAAATTGTTGAGACTTATGTTTTCGAAAAGAGTTTTACACAACGTTTGACCGTCTAGTTTGACCGATGATATCACGAACTGTACAATATATGATAATTATACGTTTGTGTATATATATGTATATATACATATTTAACATGATCTAAGAATGTTTTAATACCTCATTTTGTATTAATAACAATAAGTTATAAGTATGTTTTGAAACTACTAACTTAAGTTTTCAAAACGATAACCATACGTAACGTTATTTGACATAAATACTTATAATCTATAATGTTTATACATATATCGTACAAGTAATGTATTTAATCACTTTTAAGAACTTAAATACATAAAACCATATAAGTGTATTCACAAAAGATAGCTATATTTGAATCCTCATTCCATTTTTCACAAAATTTCTATACGTATATCTAGAGTATAAGTACTCGTATCATACCTAGCTCCTATACGTATTTACTATTGGTATATACACATCAAATCACCACCTAACTAGCCCTTGTTACTACCCTAAGGTAGAGGTAATTGCTTTTGTATGATTGTTTGACAAATACACAAGATTACAAGCTAAAAATTTTGTCCTTTCCCCCCCCTAAATCACGTTTTTAAGGAGGATCATGTATCCTCATTTTGATTCAACTTTCACTTCCATTTTCTAGCTAAAACACACACTCTTTCTTAACCCTTAAACTCCATAACCATTCAGCAAGAAACCATGAAGATCTAGCCATAGAAACAAGCCTTAATCACCATAAGAAAACCCTTACAAAAACACTTCAAGAATCCTTTCCAAGAACACAAACTTACTTCTAATCTTTCATCCACTTCCATCACCCTTTTGATTCTAGCTTCTTACTCCTATTTTACAGCAATCTTGTCCAAGGAACTTGAGGTAGTAACTATGTTCATAACCTTATTCGATTCATATATATATATAGCTATCTTATTTTGTGGTATAAAATTTTAACAACAAGAACATAGTTTGAATGTTTTCAAACTTGTTTGCAAACTAAATAGATCCTTCTAACTTAACTTTTAAAATACTTCAAGACCTGTAATATATCTTAAATATATGCTAATTTAACAAGGTTTAACTTGGTTTTTCAAAGAACACCTTAAAAACTGTTTTTACGACGTCGGAGTGTAACCGGGGGCTGTTTTGGGTTGGATAATTAAAAACCATCTTAAACTTTGAATTGGAGGTTTATTTTCTGGAAAAATGATTTTTACTATGAATATGTTAACGCATAAAAATTTTATGATTTAACTCAAAGTATAAGTATTTTTAGAAAAATAATCATTTAAGGTTGTTTACATGATGGAAAATGATTAACTTCATAAGTTTCACCAAAGTTTGACCTATGACTTGTGATTTCGAATACAAACTAAGGTATTTACAGTTCATATTCTTAAAGAGGGACTCGATCCAAGGAAGTGGCAAGTTGAACCAATGAAAACGGAGTTGTAACGAAGAAACTATGACCAAAACGAAATCGGATATCCAAGACTAATTTAGCTACGTGATTAATTGGAAAAAAATTAAATAAATCACATCTTTCTAAAATAACATGATATTTTATATATATGTACTCATAATTTAATTTTATATGGTTCAGGATCACCCGTAAACAATACGAGAAGATTAATCATAAGATCCCATGATTGTACGCAACACGTCATTTGACAACACCGGTACTTTATGTACGCAACACGTCATTTGACAACACCGGTACCGTGGGTCAAGATTAATCTCGACCAATACATATACGATGGGGTTTTATTTATTTCGTTGGGGGTTTTATTTATTTCATTGCGGGTATATTAAACATCTAAAAATGAACCATTAAAATTGAATTACTAACAACGAACTGCTAACTACGGACTAAGGAATTATTCAAAGTATTAAAAGTATAACAAGTATATATATGTGACGTTTGTTTAAAAAGAAAAGGTATTGATATATATTATATATGGATAGGTTCGTGATATCAACCGGAGACCAAGTCAAAATATATATATCTTCAAGGCAAAAGTGAGTATATAGTCCCACTTTTAAACTCTAAATATTTCGGGATGAGAATACATGTATTTCATGTTTTACGTTATGGACACAAGTAACTGAAAAATATATTCTACGTTGAGTTGTACCACTGGCATACTTCCCTGTAGCTTGGTAACTATTATTTACAGCGGTATTGTAAACGCGAATCCTGTTGATAGATCTATCGGGCCTGACAACCCCAACCGGACTGGACGACCAGTATTCAACGGTTGCACAGTACTTCGTTTCGTGACTACACTTGGTACGGTGTAGTAAGATTTCATAATAAAGGGAATATGCGACGTGATTAAATGTTAAGTATGGTTACCAAGTGCTCAACCACTTAGAATATTTTTATTAAACTGTTTATATACGAAATCTTGTGGTCTATATATATATTGCTGCCGGCACTAAACCTATATCTCACCAACTTTATGTTGACCTTTTAAAACATGTCTATTCTCAGGTGATTTTTAAAAGCTTCCGCTGCATTATGTTGAATTTGAGCAGGATCTTGCGTACGCATATTTGTGTCAAAAATAAGACTGCATATCCAAGAACTTGTGTTGTAAAATATGCTAGAAATCGTGTTGTTATCATCATTTGTAAAGTTTGTAAGTCGAAGATTATCGCTAAACGATAATCATCTTTATTTCGTCCAAAGCTTGTATCAAAAATAAGAATCATGGTTTGTAATGTATAATATATGCAGTTTTTCTTTTAAAAATGTCGCATATAGAGGTCAATACCTCGCAATGAAATCATACGTTATCTAACACGTTCTTACGGTTAAGGACGGGTTATGACATAAACCATGTTGCGGACATCCTCTTAATAACTTTCCATATCTTGTCCACGCCTCATATAGAGTTTCATTTGGTTTCTGTGTAAACGTAACAATTTCTGATTGAAGTCTTACGGCTTTAGATGCAGGAAAGAATTGTTTAAGAAATTTTTCAACTAAAACGTCACATGTATCGATCGCCCCTTCAGGTAACGATTCCAACCAATCTTTGGCTTCTCCCTTTAAAGTCAAGGGAAATAACATGAGATATATCTGTTCATCCTCCACTTCTCGGATTTTAAATAGTGTGCAGATCCTATTAAAGGTACGTAGATGTTCATTTGGATCTTCCTTCGGCGCACCACTAAATTGGCATTGATTAGTCACCATGTGTAGAATTTGTCCTTTGATTTCATAATCTGGCGCATTAATGTCTGGATGAGTAATTGCGTGACCTTGGCCAGTGCGTTTAGCTCTCATTCGGTCTTCCATACTTAAAGGTTCCAGATTTTCCATAATTGAATTTGTTGAATCGGTATCACTAGATGATTCTGATTTAATGGTTCGTTCCTCAACAATCTCTGTTTGAATGATTGGTGGCTCCGGAGGAAAGTTTAATGGTTCAGGATCTACGAACCGTTCCTGAATATTTTCCGGATTCTCAATTGTGAGGTTGGTTTCAAAAAATGGATTATCGGTAATTTGAACTGAAGTACTTGGTCTACTGGATGACGATTCTAAAGAAAAATCAATGGCGGTAATATTTGCTAAATGTCTTGATCTAGTTACAGGTGGTGAACGTACAAAAGGTGATGAACGTCTTGCTCGGTGCATTCACTGAATATCCTATTAGTTTTTAAAAGGAAAGAAAAATTATAATAAGTTATCCAATCAATAGACTTTTCTGATTTTGCCCACGTTTCGAATAGCCAAAAGATGCAGCAGAGGGGCAGGATTCGTTTGGTCTCAATATAATTGAGGACTGTTTGGCTCCAATAACCCGGTCCACGTACAAATCCAACTATTACTACGAACCAGAAAATTTTGATGTCTATTAATTTAACCACTTAAAATAAATTTTCGTAATTTTAAGAAATTTAGATAAGAAGTAGAATAAAAATCTATGTCCTAAAACTAGAATAGCGAGAAATAAGAAAGAAAAAGAGTTCGTCGCAAAAGGTTGAAAAAGAAAAATGGTTGAAAAATAAAAGGTGACGAAAAAAAATAAAAGAAACTTATAAAACTTAAAAATACTTGACTAACCTAACCTTATTACTACAACTAACTTAAAATTATAATCGCAAATTGAAATTACTAATTGGAATGATAATTGATACATAGTAAAAAGTCGTCTAAAAATATTAAAGCTTACAGGAAAAACTAAATCCCAAATGGAAATAACTTAAAAAGAAACTAAAACTTAAAAAGGCGTCGCAAAATTCTAAAGTACCTAAATCTTAGTCTAAAGAAAAAGCACTTAAGGAATTCTACGGCAAAGCCTAAAAATCTAGGAGTAAAAATGACTATGGCAAAAACTAAGTTTAAAATTAAATATGAGCGAAAAATACAAATATTACGCTACAACGATTAAAAAGAGACAAAATATAAAAATATACAAAAAGTTGTAAAAAGTACAATTTTTATAAAAATATTATTTTTATATTATTTATTTATTAAAACTATTAATTTTACATTTTAATAAAACTAATTAATACTAAATACATAAATTAAATAAAAAGTAAAAGTTAAAATAAAACTAATTATAATAATAATAATAATTAGGGTTTATAATAATAATAATAATAAATACTCCGTAATTAATGCAGAGTTAGGGTTCTTTCTGTGGCGTCAGAGAAAGCTCCGCGAGTCGCGGTATTTAATAAATCCAACCCCGCGAGTCGCGGGGTTCCAAAATTCAACTCTGGCACAGTTTGAATCGACGCGTTTTTTTTTTTAATTTTTTTTTTTATTTTCTGTTTTCTGTTTTTATATAAATAAAAGATATTTAAATAAAACTTATATTTTTATAAACTAAAATAAAAATAAAGAAACTTATAAAACTTAAATATTTAACAAAATCTTAAAAATACTTATATTTTTGTTTTTGTTTTTATATTTTTGAATAATTAAAACGTATTTTTACAAAAACGAATTTTAATAAAAGTTAACTAAAAATCTTTTTTTTTTTTTTTTATATTAGCGTTGCGCTTCCGGCGTTTAAGAGTGTTCCCCGGCAGCGGCGCCAAAAATACTTGATATCGTAGGGGGTGTATACAAAATAGTATTAAATTTTTGCAGGAAATACTATTAAATACGATACAATTTTATACAAGATATTTATTTATTTAGAGAATGGATATACTTAAACCTTGCTACAACACTTATAGGCAGTGTACCTAATCGTACAGTAGTGTAGTTTTTAGTAAGTCCAGTTCGTTCCACAGGGAAATCTTTAAACAAAGCTTAACGCTATATTAGTTTACTTTTATAAAAATACAAATACATATATATAAGTAATATTATTATTATAAAGAGGGGTTTTTACCGTTTAATGACCGGTTTGTCGATTTTAAAACTTTAGTCGCAGTTAAAACCAAATGTAAAATAATAAATAAATACAAGACTTAATTTTAAGCGTAAAGTAAATAACGATAATGAAATTGCGAATAATAAAAGTGCGATAAAATAAACTTGCGATAATTAAAAAGTACGATAATTAAAAGTGCAATTAAATACGATAACAATAAAAATGCGATAATTAGAAGTGCAATTAAATATAAAATAAAGGAAATTAAATATGAAATAAAAGAATTATGCTTATTTAAACTTCCATAATCATGATGCTTGACGTGTTGATTTTAGTTTTATGCCCATGGGTTAATTGTCCTTTGTCCTGGATTATTTAATATGTCCGTCTGGTTTTTGTCCATAACAGTCCATCAGTCATAAATATAAAGTGCGAGTGTCCTCATCAAATTATTCTTATACCCGAAGTTAAATATTCCAACTAATTGGGGATTCGAATTGTAACAAGGTTTTAATACTTTGTTTAATGAATACACCAGGTTATCAACTGCGTGTAAACCAAGGTTTTACTACTTTGTTAGCAATTACACCAATTACCCTTGAATGTAATTTCACCCCTGTTTTAATTATTCTAGTGGCTATTAATCCATTCCCGTGTCCGGTTAAATGAACGATTATTCGTACATATAAATACCCCGCCCATCGTGTCCGATTGAGTGTATATGGTAATTTATAGGGACGCCCAATTGTAAATCTTTATATTAACATTAACAAACTATCATTTAGTTAAACAAATATAAAGCCCATTAATAGCCCATAGTCTAATTTCCACAAGTGTCGTTCTTTTGTCCAAACCCCAATTATGGTACAAAGCCCAATTACCCAATTTTAGTAATTAGCCCAACATCATGATTACTTCATTTTAAATAAGCATAATAATAACTTAGCTATGAGACATTAATGTAAAAAGGTTGAACATAACTTACAATGATTAAAAATAGCGTAGCGTTACACGGACAGAATTTCGACTTACACCCTTACAATATTCGCTAACATACCCTTATTATTAGAATTATAATTAAAATTAAAATATAAATTATAAATATATATATATATTTTACGTATGAGAAGAAGAAGAAAAAGATTATGTTTTGCGATCAGAATTCGGTTGCTTTTATAGGAAAAGTCGACTTTTGGGGCTCCGCGACTCGCGGCATTTTTGCCTTCAAACTCCGCGAGTCGCGGAGAATGAAATTACAGCTCAGTCCCTTGGAGTCTTTCTCTGCCGACGGTTTTTCTTTATAAATATAATATATATATAATTAATATAATTAATTATATATTATATTATATTTATATACATAGTTAACTTGTAATTTTTAGTCCGTTGCGTCGAGCGTTAAGAGTTGACTCTGGTCCCGGTTCCGGATTTTCGAACGTCCTTGCGTACAATTTAATATCTTGTACTTTGCGTTTTGAATCTTGTACTCTTGTAATTTCGAGACATTTCTTATCAATAATTGGAACCTCTTTGATTGTCTTTTGTTCTTTTGAGCTTTTTGGTCGTTTGCGTCTTCAATTCGTAGAATCTGTCTTTTGTCTTCACCTTTTATTATTTAAACGAATATCACTTGTAAATAGAACAATTGCAACTAAAAGCTTGTCTTTCTTGAGGAATAATGCTATGAAATATATGTTCGTTTTTAGCATTATCATGAAGCATTCAACGAATATCAAAATGAAGTACAAAATTAACTCAATAAGACAATTAAGGTACTTCGTACCGATAGAGGAGATGAATACCTAAGCGATGCTTTCCAAGATCATCTTAGAAGTTGTGGGATTATCTCACAACTTACTCCTCCTGGAACACCCCAACTTAATGGAGTTTCCGAAAGGAGGAACCGAACCCTAATGGATATGGTTCGATCTATGATGGCTAGAAGCTCGTTACCTCTATCATTTTGGGGTTATTGTCTATGCTCCGTGGCTCGTATTTTAAATATGGCCCCAACCAAGAAAGTGGAACGAACTCCTCATGAGATGTGGTTTGGAAAACCTCCATCTCTATCATACTTAAAGGTATGGGGATGTGAAGCTTATCCTAAGCGTTACGTCCCTAATAAGTTGAATGCTCGATCCACGAAGTGTATCTTCATAGGATATCCCAAGGATGATATGGGATACTATTTCTATGATCCAACCGAGCAAAATGTATTTGTTGCTCGAAAGACTGAATTCCTTGAAACTAAGTTCCTAATGGAAGGAAATAGTGAGAGGAAGATAGATCTTGAAGAGGTTCAAAATCAAGTAGATGATACACAATTGGTTGACACTAGCACTCAACATGAAAATGTTGAGAGTGATCAAATGGATGATCAAAATACACAAGACGTTCGCAGATCTCGTAGGATTAGTAATCCTCCTGAGAGATATGGGTTTCTCATGGATGGTTGCTATGTGGTTGATTTGGATGAACCAACAAACTACCAAGATGCTTTATCAAGGATTGATAAGGATAAATGGCAGGAAGCCATGAACGCTGAGATGCAATCCATGTATGACAACCAAGTTTGGGAACTTGTTGAACAACCTACTGGCTCAAGGCTAGTTGATTGTAAATGGCTTTTCAAAATGAAAACCGACATACATGGAAACTTGGATACATATAAAGCTAGACTTGTAGCAAAAGGTTTCACTCAAACTCAAGGGGTTGACTATGATGAAACTTTTTCGCCTGTGGCAATGCTAAAGTCTATTAGGATATTACTTGCCATTGCTGCTCATTATGATTATGAAAAATGGCAAATGGATGTCAAGACCGCTTTCCTAAATGGATATCTTGAGGAAGATGTCTATATGGTTCAGCCTGAAGGTTTTGTTAATCCTAAATATCCTAAAAAGGTATGCAAGTTAAAGAAGTCAATCTACGGATTGAAACAAGCATCTAGAATGTGGAATCATCGTTTTAATGAGGAGGCCAAGAAATTTGGCTTCATTAAAAATGGTGATGAAGCTTGTGTATACAAGAAAGCTAGTGGGAGCACTATCATGTTCCTTGTATTATATGTGGATGATATATTATTATTTAGAAATGATATTCTGGAAATGCAAAGTGTTAAAACTTGGCTAAGTAAATGCTTCTCCATTAAGGATCTTGGAGAAGCACAATACGTTTTGGGGATTGGGATCTACAGGGATAGATCCAAGAAACTGATAGGTTTGAATCAAAGTGCATACATTGAAAAGATCTTGAAAAGGTTCAAGATGGAGAACTCTAAGAAAGGTTTGGTACCTATTCAAAAGGGAACACTTCTCAGTTCATCTCAGTGCCCCACTACGAAAGATGAACATGAGAGAATGAAGAAAGTCCCATATGCGTCTGCGATTGGGTCAATCATGTATGCAATGATATGCACTAGACCGGATGTGTCATGTGCTCTTAGCTTGACAAGTAGATAGCAGAATAACCCAGGAAATAGTCATTGGATTGCTGTCAAAAGTATATTGAAATACCTTAGGAGGACTAAGGATATGTTTCTAATATATGGGTCTGGTGAGGAGGAACTCCCTGTAAAAGGTTACATGGATGCGAGTTTCCAAACTGATCGAGATGATTCTCGATCACAATCCGGTTATGTCTTCACATTAAATGGTGGTGCGGTCTCTTGGAAGAGTTCAAAACAGGATGTTGTTGCATTATCCACTACAGAGTCGGAGTACATTGCCACCTCATTGGCAGCTCAGGAAGCTGCATGGATGAAGAAATTCATCGACAACTTAGGAGTTGTCCCTTCCATTCAGGACCCTCTTGAGATCTTTTGAAAAAGAGAAGATATTCTAGTGATTGGTTATGATCTGTTTTAAGTATTGTATCGGAACGAAATTGTTCAAACTCATTAATATAATTATGGTATTAATTTATTTTGAGTCATGTTCCTATTTTGCATATTTTATCCATGAATAAGCAATTATTCTAAATTCCGTAGTCGATCACATTTGTGGGAACAAGTGTGAGGTTCAGACTATTATGAACTTGGATTGGTATACATTCACAAATTGAATGTGGGGCAAGGTTGCAGCCAAGGTTCATAGATATTTGTGGGATACAAATATTGGAAGACCCGCCCTCAAGATTTACTAAATGGAGCCTTTATGGTTGATCACATGTAATCTTGAGTAAAGGCGAATATCATTGTATCCTCTGACCTGAGATACATATTAGGTTCGGATATTTGCCAAGTATTGTGCCTTGATTCTTTCCTTCGCTATTCTGAAATATGGTAGTTCATAAGGAAGAGCTCAGGTATAATGCAAGGTATATATTTAGGACGTATGTAGTCAAGATGGAATTTGTCCCTCTTATTCGTTGAGAGTCAGATGTCTAAGGCCTGATAAAGTTAAATCTAGAAGAGAGTGATCACTCTGTGTCTCTTGGATTTAACATGACATCTAGGACGAAAGGATATTATGAAAGATTCACCTATTCATATTCGAGATGGGAACTCGAAAAGGATGATGTTATTGAATGGCACAAAGTCATAACATATTAGGGGTGATGGACGGTCGTTAGGTGGTATCCGTCACTTGCATTAATTACTTATGTTTCTCGTGCAAGTGGGAGATTGAAGGTATTTCGTATGCCCAAGAGACATATTAAATTAATGTGGCTAATATGTTATGATCCAAGTCGGGTCATACCCAATAACAAGCTTACCAACACTTTATATGTATTTGATCTTAACAATTGGATTGTTAAATAAATAAGCGACACTTGAACTTTAGAAAATCGGTTTTCTAAAATATTATCACTTGAGATAAATTATTTGGATAATTTATATATATGTTAAGGATTTAATTATTTATAGGTTTAAATAATTATGTTGTGTTATGATTTATAAATTGGTTTATAAATGTGCAAGTAGCTTAATTAAAAGCATGGGTTTTATCTTGTTTTATAAAAGAATTCCTTTGATTAAAAAACCCCTTAAGGGTGACGGTTTTGAGGGACACAAGGAATCACCCATGCTCAAATTTTGTAACTTTTAAGGCTAAACAACTCTTAAGGTACATCCCTATTAGTTTACCAAGGGCCTTGACTCAAGTGGGACTTGCAATACACATAAAATTAATAAGAAAAAAACTGGATACTCCTTCTTGGTCTGTTGTTTCTGGCCGTGACATAGAATGAGAGAAAGAGAGTTTATTTTGTTGGTTGCAAGCTAAATTTCAAGTGGTAATAAAATCCTAACTAAAGGCTAAGTGTTGGTGAATATTTTGGGGTATTTCTCCTTGAGGTTTCATCATTTTGAAGCTCCATTTATCATCATCATCTTCACCATCTTCTTACAACTTGAAAACGACCCTCAACTAGCTTGAGGCGGTATAATCTTCTTCTTTTACTTGTTTTATATGTAAGCATAATTCACGACTTGATATTAATATGGGATTTAACAAAATGCCTTAACAATATACTTATTCCATTAATGCTTCCGCTTGCTTTTACTATCTTAAAATTGTTTTTATGATTGTGTAAACTACATGAACATGTCGTTTATGATACTTGTTAAATTCCATCAATTGAATGTGTTAAATGCGCTGAATCTAAGGTAACAATAGATAATTTAACTAAGGCATATGCGAAGATGAAAGAAAAATGGCATGCTGACCAAATGACCACTAAGGTTGAAAATGAATTGAAAGAGCAAATCAAAGTTTATAAAAAACAACTTCACGATCTTAAATGTTATAACTTTGACATAAATCAAGCTTTAATTAAGCGTGTTGACACAATTAATGAACTAAAGAAAGAAAATGAATGCGTTAAAGCTGATTTAGAGGCAATTTCAATCAAAATGAAATGTTGGGCAAGTACGTCACAATGGAATGCATTAATGGTGGAACTTAATGACACCAAGGGAAAGGGTATTGGATATAGTTCTGCATCTCCTCCTTTTTAGAACACATTTATTAATGCTAACGTAGTTGACGGTCGACCAGAAGATTGTATCCCTCCTAGTTATGAAGATTATGTTGAAAAGAATAAAAAATGTAGTTTAACTAAGAATACAACTTCTGATGATACAGCTGAAGGTGCTATAGATCATGAGGAAGATAGGAAAACTGGGTTAGGAGATAACTCTAAGACAAGTAGGGTTAGAACACCGAAAGGTCCTGTTAAAATTTTGAGAAATCCTAGATTTGATAATAGACCGGTTCCTCCTGTTACACCGACACCTGTTCCCGAAATAAAACAAATGATTCTCCTGTGTTAGTAAGAACACAAGATCCATCATCTTCAAATTCTAATAACTTGTATGAATTTAGAGGACATATGGTGTTTCGTCAATGTTTTAGTTGTGCTATTTTTGGACACATTGCTGCAAATTGTCCTAGAAGATATAGATCACCAAGACAGAAGATTGACCTCACATATGATGATCGCAGATCATCTTATGCTCATAAAATAGGTTCACCTGTTAATGATGAAGTTCATGTTAAAAATCATACGACAAAGGTTGTCTATGGAGAGTATAAGAGAAAGAACGTCAATAGGTCAATTTCTCCTGTGAAGATTAAGGTTCCTAAACAGGATACTGAGGCAAGAGTTGCCAAATCAAGTGATCACAGTAGAGTTTTTGAGTCAAAAGCACGATCGCCTTCGCAAAAAGCTAGTCGTCGAAAATATTTTTCTCGTACCAGACCACGAGCTAATCGCTCCGAAGATGAGCAAAATGTGGAAAACCAGAAGAGCAATATTGCTACTTCTAAACTGTCTAAGTTTACGATTTCTAATGATGAGATTCCACCGGACTCAAACTGGAAATGGATGGAAGTTCAAGCTATGGGTGTTAATGGACAACCTATTGCCGTCCGGGTGTGGGTTCCCATTATCAATTAATTATCTTAATGTGATATGACTGGATATCTATCTCTTCTTAATATTACTTGTTAATTGACAACCTGGATTGTGAATAGTGACCTTCGAGACATATGACTGGACATCTATCTCTTCTTTCGGATGTACATCCAATTAAGGGAGTTTATGTTGCATTTGCTGGAGATAAGGGTGGTCATATTTCAGCTCAGGGTTTATTGAAAAATGATAAAGTCAGTTTTGATAAAGTGAACTATTGTCAAGAGCTTGCAAATAATTTATTATCAGTTTCATAAATCTGTGAAAAATCCTTCAAAGTAGCATTTGATGACGAATTCAGCTACATCTTGAAACCAGAGTTTGTGATTTCTCCTGAAATGATTTTGATGAAGGCTCCTCGACAAGCTGATTTATACATGCTAGATATGAATGTTGCTACTTCAACTGCTGAACATCATCAAGCTTTTGTTTCTAAAGCCACTGAACAAGATTCTATTACATGGCACAAATGCATGGGTCATTTAAGTTTTCGGAAGATGAACCATCTGGTTCACAACAATCTCGTAGAAGGTGTTGATCTTCGTTCATTTTCGATTCCAGGCACATGTGTTCCTTGTAAGAAGGGTAAGCAGAGCAAGAAAGCACACAAGTTGGTGAAGTATAATCTAATTTCTACTCCGCTAGAGTTGTTGCACATTGATCTATTTGGTCCAATTCTTTTTGAAAGTATTGATGGTAGTAAGTATTGTCTGGTGGTAACTGATGATTATTCAAGATTCTCATGGGTTATGTTTTTGAAAGAGAAGTCTGATACGTTTGAGAATTTGAAAGTGCTAATCAATCGATTAGAGACAGGGTTTAATTTAAAAGTTAGAAAGATTCGATGCGATAATGGTACATAATTTAAGAATCAGTATCTTGTAGGTTTCTGTATTGAAAAAGGTATCAATATGCAGTTCAGTTCTGCATACGCTCCACAGATGAATGGTGTTGCTGAAAGAAAGAATAGGGTTTTGATTGAGTCTGATAGAATTATACTAGCTGATTCATCTCTACCTGTTCATTTTTGGGGTGAAGCTGTTACAAATGCTTGTTACACTATGAATCGAGTTTTAACTGTTAAACGACTAGGTAAAACATGCTATGAGTTATTGCATGGGAGAAAACCTTCTTTGAAGCATCTAGAACCATTTGGTGCCCCGTGTACCATTTTGAAGAGAAAACCAGGAAGTAAGTTTGATTCGAAAGTGGTTACTGGAGTGTTTCTAGGGTATAGTTCTCCTAACAAGCGAGTTTTCAACAATGAGACGAGATGTGTTGAAGAATGGTCTGAAGTTGACGTCCAAAGGAATTACACAAAGACTGCTACCAAAAGTCATCCTTGGATCTACAACTATGATGAGCTGATTGATTCATTTATTCTTGCCCCAGATCAGACGGAGAATGAAGTAGAGTAATAAATGCTGTTTGATTTACAGAACGAGCCAGAAGTGTCTACACCTACTCCAACTCCATTACCTACAGTCGTTGAACCAGCACAATATTCAAATCAAGATGTTGATCCAGTGTACGATACCTGCAGATCTGATATTTCAAGTGAGAATTCTGATAATCCTGAAGATGGAGATACCACGAATCTACACCACGAGATACCTGTTCCCGCACACCCAGTTCCCAGAACTACAGCTGCTCATCCTAGAGAAATATAATTGGAGATTCAAATGCATGCGTTAGGACAAGAAGACAAGTTCAGTTTGATGGTCAAGTTGATGCTCATATGACAGCTGCTGCTGCATATTACGAGTACTCATGTCATATCTCAAAAATTGAGCCAAAGACTACAAAAGAAGCTTTGAAGCATGTTGATTGGGTCATGGCTATGCAAGAAGAAATTCAGCAATTCAATCGTCTAGATATTTGGAAGCTAGTTACTAAGCCGTAAGGTGCGAAAGTAATCAACCTCAAATGGGTTTGGAAGTGCAAATTCGATGAAGATGGCAATGTTACCCGTAACAAAGCAAGATTAGTTGCTAAAGGTTATCAGCAAGATCCTGATTTTGATTACGATGAAGTTTTTGCTCCTGTTGCCAGATTGGAAGCGATTCGCATTTTCTTGACTTTCACTTCTTTCATGAAGTTCAAAGTTTATCAAATGGATGTTAAGAGTGCATTTCTTTACGGCAAGGTAAACGAACGAGTATATGTCAGTCAACCTCCGAGTTTTGAAGATCATCTTCATCCTGACAAAGTTTACCGATTACGACGAGCCCTTTATGGTTTACATCAATCTCCTAGAGCTTGGTACGGACGATTATCGAGTTATCTTATCGAAAAAGGATATCAAATGGGCACGGTAGACTGTACTCTATTCACAAAAGTTCAAGATGACGACATTATTTTAGTCCAGATTTATGTTGACGATATTATCTTCGGTGCTACTAAGCAGGAACTTGTTAATGAGTTTGAACAGGTGATGAAGGACGAGTTTGAAATGAGTAAATTGGGTCTTCTACACTACTTTCTTGGTTTACAAGTCGAACAGATAGAAAATTGAATTTTTCTTCATCATGCAAAGTATGTGAATGATATACTAGAACGTTTCGGTATGACTCAAGAACGTCCTGTGTCAACTCCGTTAGCTGTGAATCATGGTATTTCGCTAGAGTGTGAAGGAGAACCTGTTGATCCTACGTATTATCGAGCAATCATCGGGTCGCTTATGTATCTCACTGCGTCTAGGCCGGATATTATGTTCGCAACATGTCTGTGTGCTCGTTATCAAGTTAATCCGAATACAGTTCATCTTACAGCTGCAAAGAGAATCCTACGTTATTTGTTGCATTCGCCAAATCTTGGCATCTGGTATTCGAATGATGAGAAATTTGATATTGTAGCTTACAGTGATTCAGATTATGCAGGTTGCAAAATCAACCACAAATCTACATCAGGAGGATGTCAATTTTTAAGTGAAAGGCTGGTGACCTGGCAGTGCAAGAAACAAACTGCAGTTGCTCTTTCCACGTGTGAAGCTGAATATATAGCTGCTGCTAGTTGTTGTTCGCAAGTTGTTTAGATCCAACAACAACTTCGCGATTACGGGCTAAGAATCTCTTTCTCTCCTCTTTATATTGATAATACTGCTGCTATAGCGATCACTAAGAATCCTGTTCAACATTCTAAAACAAAACACATAGGTGTTAAATATAATTTTCTTAGGGATTGCCATGAGAAAAAGGTTATTGAGGTTAAGAGAATAGGTACTAAGGACCAGAGGGCTGACTTATTTACTAAGGCTTTTGATAGACCTAGGTTCTTATTCCTACTAGAGATGAATGGCATTGTTGATCTAGACAAAGTGATTTCGGATGTTGTGTGAGAGGTTTAGTCAAGACTTTTAGACTTTGCATGTAGGATGCATGGCATATAGATTTTTAGTTTTTGATTATCTGTATTGCATATTTTTGCTTCCTGTCTGCATTTCTTTACATGATTTCATTCATGATTGCATGCTAGTCTGTAGATATTTTCTGTTTAGTTAAAATGCTAAAACACAAAAAGATTTTATATTTTTGTATTTTAGGGGGAGTATATGTTATCAGCATAAAATACCTAAAAAGTGAAAAATGCCTCACCATAAAATCATAAAAAGTTGAAAAATCCGAAAATGAGCTTGTTTTGATTAATCTGTTGGAGATGAAGAAATTACTATACTGAGAATTAATATATTTGATTAGTTAGGACTGATATGAACATTTATGTCTATCTGTTATGTGATGTACTGATAGATGTGACTTATGAATTCTTGGCATTAGACAATCATAATAAGAATAACGATCATCTGAGATTCAGAAGTCATGAACGATCTGTTGCGTTTGAAGGTAGTCACCTAATTATCTCCGAAACTGTATCTAATGAAAATTGTTGAGGAACTCAACAGTCGGTTGAGGGTATCCCCTATCATAATTGATAATCGTTAGGGAAAGTTGGGGGTGAATTTTAAGTTGAGGGTTATCTGTTTGGCTGGTGCATACCACGTTGTCATGGGCCTGAGACTTAATAATCGAAACTAAACCCCGAAAATATCAGAGAAAATTAGTTTATGTTAAAAGTAAGGGTCCCTTCTCGCTTAAAGTTGAAAAGTATAATTCCTTATTGTGGACCGTTCTAGCATTTAAGGGAGAACACCTTCGAGTGATCTGAACACACAACAAAGAAACATGAGTTCATGCATAACAATGGAAAATCCATTCATGATGGCGTTCAAAATCAATATATCAAAAGACAGTGATATGATGAAAAGGAAATATCAAAAGAAAATCAAAGTCAAAAATAATTGGCGTATCAAGATGGCAAAATCCTGAAAGTATGAAGAATGCTGATTCATGATGTGCTCATAAAGAACTCATATCATTCTTAGTGAGACGCCCCAACGCAGCTTGAATTGTTTAATCACGACGTTCACACCGAACTATCAAGATTCTTGTCGTCTGCAATATAGAGTTATACCTATTAAGACTGTAAGTTGGAAAGATACTTATCTAGATATATATATATATACATATATATATATATATATATATATATATATATATATATATATATATATATATATATATATATATATATATATATATATATATATATATATATATATGAAAGTTTAACTTTAGATTCCATTTTCCATGTCAACTTGAACATAATGAAGTTAAGGGCCTTGAGATTTATTTCGTGTGACAACTGGTCATCAGGCAAGTCTGTTTTAACTGTAGACCAATCCCCGCGGTAAATAATGCACCTATTCGGATAATCCAATATATTCTAAAATCTGCCGTTTCAACTAGATTGAAGATTATCAATACACTGATAGAAGCCAAAGGCTGACAGGGTTATTCAAAATGCTGTGAAAACCATTCTGTTCAATTTGAATGAAATACATGGAAAGAGATAACGGAAAGTTACATGTAATGAATTGACAACCCAATAACAACGCTCAATCATAAGTGATGAAAGAATCAAGGATTAATGAACTTAGCGTGATCTCAAAAATCACTGCTCTATAATGTTCAAAGTACTTAATGCCAACATGATTGTCGAAGTGTCCGGAATGAATATGTTCATGTTTAATGAGGATTGATATCAGTAATTGCATGATAATAGACATAGACTGGATAATTGGGAATGAACAACAGAAGTTGATTCAATATGTCAGTTCTGATCCATTTTTATTTTAATTAATCATATTGCTCACAAAAAGAATGTGGATTTGTATATTTCATTTATATGCTTGTTAAATAGCTTGTTCTGATTCGTGAAAAACAACAAAAATATTTTGGTTTACATGTTATTGCATTTCATGATATAATGTCTTTCATTTGCATAATTTTAGTTGCATGACATTTTACATCAGAAAATCTATAAAGTTTTTTTTTTCATTTCTCTGTTTTCTGATTATCCTCGGAATGCATAACGACATCTGAAAGAACCTTGTTGAGATCAAGATATTTCTGGCCACCAAATCCATAAGTTTGAAGTTTGTAGAGCTTGTGAATGTTTGAAAGAGTTTGTGTGGAAGTGAATTTAAGATGACATTACACTGTAGGACTTACTCAGGATAAACAAAATGTTTGGAGTAATAACCTCAATTAGGTTAAGTTGTTTGGATTACCTAAGTGTTAATGGTCATTTCTTGAAGGCTTTAGTGATTTATGACTCAAAATGAAAGTGTTAGTTAGCTCTAAGATTGCTAAACGAGTCAAAATCCTAAGTTTGTGAACTTTTGAAATTGCCTAAGTGGCTCACACGCACGCTTGATGTGTGAACCGTACGAGTAACCACATATTTGAGGTTAACCGTACGGATGACCCTGATCAAAATTGGTCTAAGACTATTGGGTCACATGCACGTGTGATTAAGATGAGACGCACGGTTGATTGTGGATCTTGTGATTAACCGTACGGTTGATCACGAGAGTATAAATAGAGGTGACGAGAACTGATGCTCACACTTGTGCACACATTTCATTTTCTCTCTCAATTTTCGATCTTAACCAATCAAGATTTCCACCGCAGCGTTCGTTCATTACTTGATTCTGACCTCAGCGCCTTCTAATAGGTACAATTTCATCGAGTTTTAGTCCACTAATTTGTTGTTTGAATGATTCGAAACCCTAAGGGTATATAACTCGAATTTTGTGTAATTAGAGCTTGTTTTGATCTGTGTTTGCTATTGTTTTTAGTTAAACAGAACCTATACATGCTATTGTGATGTAAATCGGCCCCTAAAACAATCAAACATGTCATTTGTTGAATTTAAAAAGGCATTTAATACGGGTTTCATCAGACATGCACGAGTGACGTCACTCGCACGCGTGAGACATGACTCGCACGAGTCAGTGCACGGTTGATGATCAACCGTGTGGACCTTTGAGCTCACTCATTTGTCTTGATTTTATTGATCACTCGTCTGCAAGAGCTGACACGTGTGATTAACCGCACGAGTCACCACACGGTTGACTCACTCGCTTAGAATTTTGCCTCAACCATGTACATTGTCTGAAACCATATTACTGCTCAAACGTGCCAACAGTGACACGAGTGACTATATCACTCGCACGGTTGATCACTCAGCCGCACGTGTGACATGATCACTCACACGGTTCATCATGTTTAACAAGTTTATGACACTTTGATGCAAATGCTATGATGTTTTATGGTGATTGATTTATATATCTAACTGTTCTATAAATGTTTCAATTTTTGTTTACATATCATCAAATGGCTGAACAACAAGTCAATATTCCGGTTGTTAATGTTGAAGGACAGGGGGAGCAACAAGCTAATCCTCAAGTGAATTGTAGAGACCCGTCCTAATCCATCCGGACGAAGTCCATATCGATTATAAACGATTCACAACAGTTGATTACATCGCGAGGTACTTGACCTCTATATGATATATTTTAAAAACATTGCATTCGTTTTGAAAAGACAATCTTTCATTTATCAAAAATTGACGGGAGGCATACCATTTCATAATATATCTAACTATAATTGACTTAATAATAATCTTGATGAACTCCATGACTCGAATGCAACGTCTTTTGAAATATGTCATGAATGACTCCAATTAATATCTCTAAGATGAGCAAATGCACAGCGAAAGATTTCTTTCATACCTGAGAATAAACATGCTTTCAAGTGTCAACCAAAAGGTTGGTGAGTTCATTAGTTTACATAAATAATCATTTCCATCATATTAATAGACCACAAGATTTCATATTTCCATTTCTCATAAACATACGTCCCATGCATAGAGACAAAAATATCATTCATATGGATTCAACACCTGGTAACCGACATTCACAATCTGCATATAAGAATATCCCCATCATTCCGGGATCATCCTTCGGACATGATATAAATTTTGAAGTACTAAAGCATCCGATACTTTGGATGGGGCTTGTTGGGCCCGATAGATCTATCTTTAGGATTCGCGTCAATTAGGGTGTCTGTTCCCTAATTCTTAGATTACCAGACTTAATAAAAAGGGCATATTCGATTTCGATAATTCAACCATAGAATGTAGTTTCACGTACTTGTGTCTATTTTGTAAATCAGTTATAAAAAATTGCGCATGTATTCTCAGCCCAAAAATATAAAGGGTAAAAAGGCAAATGAAACTCACCTAACGTATTTTGTAGTAAAAATACATATATCGACATTTAACAAGTGTAGGGTTGGCCTCGGATTCATGAACCTAGATCATTCACATATATATTAAAACATATAATAGTAATTGACCAGATTTGTATATTATTATTAATGATGTAATTTATATATTTAATATTTTATAAGTATTATTATTCATTCACGTATTTTCATTTCAAATATAAATATAGTTAAGTTATGCGTATTAAATATACTTATACACCAATATTATTTATTTGTTAAATTAATGATAATACCAAAATAATGATAATATATAACTAGGTTTAATAATGATATGGAAAATAATAATTTTGGATACTAACATTCGTCACTTTATTTGTAGTAATAACGATTGTGATAATAATAATATTAATAAAGTAATAATAATAAAAATAAAATGTAACTTTTAATAAAAGATAATCTTAATAATCGTGAAAATAATAATACTTATTTTCATGATAATTCTAATAGTTTTAATAATGATACTTTTAAAAATAATGATGATAAAATAATATTTATATAAGATCGTGTTGATGATATTAATACGAATAGTACTGATAATAATACTAGCTATAAAAATAACCATTTTAGTACAAGTAATAATAATGGTAATAGTAAGTTTAATAAGAACAATACTAATAATCATATTAATAATAATGGTGATAATATTAATAATAGTACTTATGTTCTTAATAACAATAACGATACATATATTAGTAATATTAAAATGATAATAATACTGATAATAATAATAATATCGGTAATGATAATACTAATAAGTTTTATTTAATATTTAATAATAATGATAATAACATTCATAATATTAACATTAGTGTTAACAATAATTAACTTAAAAATAATAATATAATTGATAATGATAATAATAATAATAAATATAATTCTAACAATAACAACATTAATAATAATAATTAGATTAATACTAATACTAATAATAATAAAAATAAGAGAACTACCTTCAAGGAAATCGGCCTAAAAAAAGGACACCGACACTCCAGGGACTCGAACCTTTGACCACTCGCTTAACCCGAAACACCCTAAACCATTGCTCTGATTTCTGTTTTTCTGTTTTAATTCCCCTTTCAAAATATTTAACCCATCTATCTATTTCACCTTCTTCCTCAAAATTTAATCGACAGGAACCCACAATCCACACTAACATCGAGTTAATCATTTGCTTTTAAAACTTGTCATTTAAATAAATCGATCTGTTGTGTTTGATTCTTATTAACAGAGAACAACAAAAGAAATAACAGAAAGAATTTGGCTCAGATTACACGAAAAAAAATAAAAATAAAAATAAAAACTCAAACATAAAGATCGAATTTTAGGACGTTTAAAATAAAGTTTTCAACATGAATTAGGTTTCAAATTACACCTAGAACCTATTGGAATCATTAATTTAACTTGAATCGTCAAGACAATTTCAAATTTCCCGAAGAACCAAAAAGTTTAACTTTTTAGAACTAAACTTTGACTTCAAAATTCGTACTCAATTTTAAGAATTGGAATCCAAGCTTTTGCAGATAGTTTCAATAGAGGACTATAACAAATCTACAATTCTAGATTTTTAAATTAATATAAAAATCGAGCTGTTGTAAAAAATGAACCAAGAACAAAGCTACGAGCTGTGTTCCTGGCTTTTCTTTTTAATTCAATAGCTAACAGCTGTTAAATGTAATTGTATTTGATATAGAGAACATAAAGTTGAATGAGTTTGTCAAAAACACAGATTGATCGCTTGTTTTATTGCCCATTGATATCGACGGGTTCAATTAAATAAAAAACAGAAATAAAAAAAAATATATCAGGCTATAAAGTTAATAGATTGATACGTTTGATGTTGATATGTAACAAGCTGAAGATAGGAACAAAAATCAATTACAGTTGGATTGAGATGCAAAACCAATTTTGATTCCAAATTCGTACGTATGAGTATATATATTAATTATTAATAATTAATAATTATAATTAAATTAATAATAATAATCTAAATAAAATTATTATTGATTTCCTATAATTATATCTGTATAGCTGCGTACATATATGATATATATATATATATATATATATATATATATATATATATATATATATATATATATATATAAATATATATATATATATATATTTGTATATATTTATCTCTATGTATGTATATCTATTATATTTATATATTTATTTATTATTATTATTAATTATTTTCCTTTTATAGATTATAATTACTATTATTAATAAATATATCTATAATAATAATACTCTTAATAATGATAATAATAATACAAATTTATAATGATATAATAGGAATTATAATATTACTAATGATATCAACTATAAATGTATATCAATAATGCAATAATAATAATATAACAATTTATATACTAATTTCATATCTATATGATATATATTTATTACTAATACTAATATTGATATTATTATTTAGTGTAATAATAATATTACTAGTACAACTATACTTTAAACTTGAAATAACATATTTTGAGTATTTATTATTTATACATTTTAATATATTATTATGTTCATACAATTGCCAATTATGAACAAAATTCATTTATATGTATACTACTATATATACAATTAGGTTTTAAGTATTAAGTACATAATTATATTAATATATTGCAACAAATAATATCTGAGTATAACATTTAATTACTTTGTTGATATTGATAAATTATGTATATTCAATCTACTCTCTTTATTCAAAATAATAAGTTTTAGTCATTTTAAATTATTGTTCATAATAACTAAATCACATACTAGTACATTAATATGTTTAGTTTTATTATATATAATTGTTTACATATATGATTATTTATACATATATTTCTGTTTACAATTAGAGGTTCGTGAATCGTTGAGCATAGTCAAAGGGTAATTGATTACATGAATACAGATTTCAAAACTTTCGAGACTCAACATTACAGATTTTTGCTTATCGTGTCAGAAACATATAAAGTTTAAAGTTTAAATTTGGTCGGAAATTCTCGGGTCATCACAGTACCTACCCGTTAAAGAAATTTCGTCCTGAAATTTGAGTGGGGTGGTCATGGATAACAATAAGAATGTTTTCCTGACGAATATGAGTCGATAAATAGAGTTTTATCATCATTGAGTAATATAGATAAAACAATTCGATAACTTGAAGTGTACGAATGAAGCTATCACAAAAGAGTGAAATGAGAAAGACAAGTTTCATCATAACTTTTGACTAGTCATGGTTGAATTTAGAAAATAAGGTTCGTCTTAACTTTTGACGTCGTCTTGATTAAATTCCGGAATTCAAGAGATTCAAAGAAAATCTTCGAAATCTAAAAGATTTGATTCTTTGGCGAATAAGGAAATTAAGATCTTTATAATTAAATACGGTGATCTGCCTCGATTACTCTGTTCGATATTTCCATTATAAATTTAAACTTTTTCCGTTCCATTATTTTCACCATTCCTATGCTTTCTTTCTTAGCCCATACATCCAAAAGATTGTGAAAATGCTTAATCCAGTTCTAATCCTTGATATTTTCCTAATTATCATTTATGTCATCCTCCTTTTCAATATTCCTCTAGAAAAATCTGTTTGCTTCTACTATTACCTTGGGGTGTTACTATTCTTAATTCTACCGTGTCTTTATATTGCTATTCGTATTAATATCTACGGTTTGTAATCTCCGTGTTGTTATTGGGCTTTATATTTTTTGTTATATTTTGGAGCTATTTGCCTTTTTATTCTCCTCTCGACCTCTAGTAAAGCAAGTAATGGTTCAGAATTCGTAAGTATGGAGTTTAAAATGAACTTAATGTTCTAACCAAGAAAGTACGAAATCGTATGATTTGATTTGTCAATTTATTAGAATAATTGAGAATTGAACTATCAAGAACATACTTTCTTGATATGTTTAGAAGTTAAGCAGAATGAAAGAGTCATGTAACATGGCACATGATGACGTTATGATCTGTGAATCATCATGTCCCATTAGAAACTCAGCATGACTTACTGTAATATAATCACGTTGATCAAGTGTCATTATATTATACTAACTCATGCATCAGTTCCCAACATTACTTCAATAACATTCATATTTTAAGCTCGAAAGTTTACAGAATATAGAAACTAACAGTTTCTATATGATGTAACACTGATAGCACTAATAGATTAATGATTCAGATAAGAATAGTTATGAAAATATCTTTAGAAATATGAAGGATATTTATAATGAAAGATACGATGATATCTTGGAATTTTTGAATCAAGTTGTGATGAAGAAATTCATTCATAATTCAAACTCGAATTCTAAAGAAATTTTGAAACTAAAGTAGTTTCCTTTATGATGTAATATAGATAGCAGGAAGAAATAAAAAATTTCGGACGAGAATATTTATGAAAATATCTTCAGAAATATCGAAGATATTTATGATGATATTTTGGAATTTCTAAGTTCGTTGGTTGATGAAAAAGATTTTCCGCAAGATTTTAATGTGAGTACGGAGCAAGATATTCTCTAAAGATTTCAACGGATCCAGAATTACCTGGATTCTTTGAATATAGGGTATGGGTCTTGTATTTGTCTTTGGTCTCCTTCGTGATTAGCTCAATCCGTTTTCCAGTTCCAACTTTTCTGAGCTTTTCCAACATACTATACTTTATCATTAAACTTCTGATGATTAAGGTCGTTTACGGTTGTCTATGGTTTCTGCTGCTTCATTCAGCTTTTTCAACATTCAGAGTATCGATTCACAGACTGAATGCTTTCCAGAATTCCAGAATGAAAAATCATTATTCTAAGAGGTAAATGTTATATGTATACATATAACTGTTGACATAGTAACACTGCGAGATTCGAAATACTGATTGCTAATTCCCGATAGTTGGTATAGCAATTCTTGTTACAAGATACGGATGAGTCTATGATAGGGTTTTAATGAACAAATATATTGGTTCTTCGGAGAGACTTAAACCATTGAGCAATGAAGTTGCTGGTAAGTTTAATGCTAAAGTGGTGAGATATAAATGGTTTCCCAGTAACGAAAGCGAAAAGACAACTTATATATCGAGGTTATAATATGGCTAATTCGATTGAAAAATCGAAGTTGAATTGCTGAAGCTGTGACAAAATTAGCTAATTTGAAAAGGAATTGCAAAGTTATTTTCGGTGATAACAATGCCAAAGGAGCTAGCACAGATACGTGTTAAACGTTTACTCAGATTCCGAGAATTTTTCAGGTGCATAACTATATGCATCAATATTTTCTTCCGTAGATGAAGTGCGGTTGGTTCATCCCCTCGGTTGAGGTATTTTTAAGAATCATGAAAGGTTTGAACGCAGATTGTAATCGTCAAGATATAAATGAGTTTTAAGATGAAATTAAGTGGCAAACTTGAAGAATTGTTTAGTTTCATATCTTCTAATCAGTATTTTAATTCATTTTAATTGTCCAATGTTGGCAGTCCACAGTCGATAGTCTACAGTTAACAGTCCAATAATTCATACACAGTTTAATATATAATATTCGAATTAATTAATTCATATCGTGACCCGTGTACATGTCTCAGACTCGATCACAACTCAAACTATATATATTATTGTAGAATCAACCTCAACCCTGTATAGAGAACTCTATCATTACTGCATATAGAGTATCTATGGTTATTATAAATAATATATATATATATATATATATATATATATATATATATATATATATATATATATATATATATATATATATATATATATATATATATGCGTCGATATGATATGTCAAAACCTTGTATACGTGTCCCGATATTTAAAGTGCGTAAAAATAAATAACAGAAATTAAATGACGATAAATAAAGTGCGTATAGTAAATAACAGAAATTAAATGTCGATAAATAAAATTGCGAGAATGTAAATTGCGATAATTAAATTGCGATAAATAAAATGTAATCAGTTAGCTAGGAACAATTAGCTAGGAACAGTTAGCATGGATTCTTAACAAAATTCCTCATAGTTAATTTGTTTGTTGCTAACAAATTTTATTTTGTCAAATGTTTTCTTCATTATGCCACTTGTTGGATTCTGATAGGTCAAAATCCAATTATGAGTTTGAATGAAAATAGTTACTCTGTGGTGAATGGATTCGTATAGCTGTGGGTGTAAGTAGGATAGTAAATGACTGATGAATCAGATTTGAAGAATGTACAATATACCTTACTAATGTGAAAACTAAATATTCCTCGGGTATTACCTACCCGTTAAAATATTTTCATCATTAACAGTTTGTACAAAAGAATTTTCAATTACAATCTTTGTGAGAATATATATACATATATATTTTCTTCAGATGTAATCATGGATTTAATGTGTTAATATGGTATTAAACTCATTTGATTTATTGTTAGAAAAAGAATATATAATCTCTAAAACATTAGAGATTACATAATCGCCATACTGAACGAAGATAATTGATGTAGAACGATACGTAGAATGATGATTATGCTTGAGGTATAGATTTTGAGGTTGAGACATGTGATGATATTGTTATTGGTACTGGTTATGCTGCTGGTGCTGCGGATGGTGGTACTGTTGATGTCGGTGCTACAAGTGTTGTTGGTGCTGAGGTTGGTGATGATGTTGGTGTAGTAAGTATAGCTTGTAGATCACGCACCATCTTTGTCAGGTTTTCTATTCTACCCCTATCATTTCTATCCATCCACTCATCTGATTCGATAGATCTTGTTTATCAATTCGAAGTTCCCTAACTTCTTCTAATATTCCCCTTCTATTGATATTTGAAAGTAGAGGTTGAATATTTTCTGAGATTGCAGTAATGCGACCTTCGAGGTGGAAAACTTTAGCAAGAAGGGTGAATACAGTGTTGCACATAGGTTCACCGATGAGTACATCGTTTTCTCCGATGTTAGGAGGTAAGTTTGGTTTTGCAGTAGGGCTCGCCTTCTTCATTTCTCCATCGAGTGAGTAAGTCTCGGACCCACCCCCATCTCCTCCAGAAATAAAAATAACTAAATGGTTGAGGCACTTCTGGTTCATTGACTTCGGAGTCTGCTTCAATATACATCTCGAAATCGCTTCCGGAACTAATGGAATCCAAGCTAGGTGTAGGATCCATCTCTCACGATCAGTTAAAGGGTTTTGATATGAAATGATTTTCGAATATCGAATGATATCCGAATTATATATAGAATATCTATACATACTTCCAAAGATCCCGTGAATTATGGAGAAAATTAAGGAAACGTGTCAGATAAAGTCTACAGTGACAGATACGCTAAGATATGAATTTTGTCTATACACTATTCATGCAGTCAATGCAGCAAAATGCGTCTAGACTAAGAATGATAAGCAAATAATTTTTTACACGTAATGATAAGCAAAACTTTTGACATGCAGACACGGTCGAAGTCCAGACTCACTAATGCATCTAAACGACTACCAGCTAGACACACTAATACAAGACCTGGTTCGCTAAGACCACCGCTCTGATACCAACTGTAGAGATCCGTCCTAATCCATCTGGATGAAGTCCATATCAATTATAAACGATTCACAACAGTTGATTACATCGCGAGGTACTTGACCTCTATATGATACATTTTACAAACATTACATTCGTTTTGAAAAGACGATCTTTCATTTCATCGAAAATTGATGGGAGGCATACCATTTCATAATATATCTAACTATAATTGACTTAATAATAATCTTGATGAACTCAACGACTCGAATGCAACGTCTTTTAAAATATGTCTTGAATGACTCCAATTAATATCTCTAAGATGAGCAAATGCACAGCGGAAGATTTCTTTCATACCTGAGAATAAACATGCTTTCAAGTGTCAACCAAAAGGTTGGTGAGTTCATTAGTTTACATAAATAATCATTTCCATCATTTTAATAGACCACAAGATTTCATATTTCCATTTCTCATAAACATACGTCCCATGCATAGAGACAAAAATATCATTCATATGGATTGAACACCTGGTAACCGACATTCACAATCTGCATATAAGAATATCCCCATCATTCCGGGATCCTCCTTCGGACATGATATAAATTTCGAAGTACTAAAGCATCCGGTACTTTGGATGGGGCTTGTTGGGCCCGATAGATCTATCTTTAGGATTCGCGTCAATTAGGGTGTCTGTTCCCTAATTCTTAGATTACCAGACTTAATAAAAAGGGCATATTCGATTTCGATAATTCAACCGTAGAATGTAGTTTCACGTACTTGTGTCTATTTTGTAAATCAGTTATAAAAAATTGCGCATGTATTCTCAGCTCAAAAATATAAAGGATAAAAAGGCAAATGAAACTCACCTAATGTATTTTGTAGTAAAAATACATATATCGATCTTTAACAAGTGTAGGGTTGGACTCGAATTCACGAACCTAGATCATTCATATATATATTAAAATATATAATAGTAATTGAACAGATTTGTATATTATTATTAATGATGTAATTTATATATTTAATATTTTATAAGTATTATTATTCATTCACGTATTTTCATTTCAAATATAAATATAGTTAAGTTATGCGTATTAAATATACTTACATACCAATATTATTTATTTGTTAAATTAATGATAATACCAAAATAATGATAATATATAACTAGGTTTAATAATGATATGGAAAATAATAATTTTGGATACTAACATTCGTCACTTTATTTGTAGTAATAACGATTGTGATAATAATAATATTAATAAAGTAATAATAATAAAAATAAAATGTAACTTTTAATAAAAGATAATCTTAATAATCATGATAATAATAATACTTATTTTCATGATAATTCTAATAGTTTTAATAATGATAGTTTTAATAATAATGATGATAAAATAATATTTATATAAGATCGTGTTGATGATATTAATACGAATAGTACTGATAATAATACTAGCTATAAAAATAACCATTTTAGTACAAGTAATAATAATGGTAATAGTAAGTTTAATAAGAACAATACTAATAATCATATTAATAATAATGGTGATAATATTAATAATAGTACTTATGTTCTTAATAACAATAACGATACATATATTAGTAATATTAAAATGATAATAATACTGATAATAATAATAATATCGGTAATGATAATACTAATAAGTTTTATTTGATATTTAATAATAATGATAATAACATTCATAATATTAACATTAGTGTTAACAATAATTAACTTAAAAATAATAATATAATTGATAATGATAATAATAATAATAAATATAATTATAACAATAACAACATTAATAATAATAATTAGATTAATACTAATACTAATAATAATAAAAATAAGAGAACTACCTTCAAGGAAATCGGCTTAAAAAAAGAATACCGCCACTCCAGGGACTCGAACCCTTGACCACTCGCTTAACCCGAAACACCCTAAACCATTGCTCTGATTTCTGTTTTAATTCCCCTTTCAAAATATTTAACCCATCTATCAATTTCACCTTCTTCCTCAAAATTTAATCGACAGGAACCCACAATCCATACTAACATCGAGTTAATCATTTGCTTTTAAAACTCGTAATTTAAATAAATCGATCCGTTGTGTTTGATTCTTATTAACAGAGAAAAACAAAAGAAATAACAGAAAGAATTTGGCTCAGATTACACGAAAAAAATAAAAATAAAAATAAAAATAAAAACTCAAACATAAAGATCGAATTTTAGGACGTTTAAGATAAAGTTTTCAACACGAATTATGTTTCAAATTACACCTAGAACCTATTGGAATCATTAATTTAACTTGAATCGTCAAGACAATTTCAAATTTCCCGAAGAACCAAAAAGTTTGACTTTTTAGAACTAAACTTTGACTTCAAAATTCATACTCAATTTTAAGAATTGGAATCCAAGCTTTTGCAGATAGTTTCAATAGAGGACTACTAACAAATCTATAATTCTAGATTTTTAAATTAATGTAAAAATCGAGCTGTTGTAAAAATGAACCAAGAACAGAGCTACGAGCTGTGTTCCTGGCTTTTCTATTTAATTCAATAGCTAACAGCTGTTAAATGTAATTGTATTTGATATAGAGAACGTAAAGTTGAATGAGTTTGTCAAAAACACAGATTAATCGCCTGTTTTATTGCCCATTGATATCGACGGGTTCAATTAAATCAAAAACAGAAATAAATAAAAAAAATATATCAAGCTGCAAAGTTAATAGATTGATACGTTTGATGTTGATATGTAACAAGCTAAAGATAGGAACAAAAATCAATTACAGTTGGATTGAGACGCAAAACCAATTTTGATTCCAAATTCGTACGTATGAGTATATATATTAATTATTATTAATTAATAATTATAATTAAATTAATAATAATAATCTAAATAAAATATTACTGATTTCCTATAATTATATATGTATAGCTGCGTACATATATGATATATATATATATATATATATATATATATATATATATATATATTTGTATATATTTATCTCTGTGTATGTATATCTATTATATTTATATATTTATTTATTATTATTATTAATTATTTTTCTTTTATAGATTATAACTACTATTATTTATAAATATATCTATAATAATAATACTCTTAATAATGATAATAATAATACAAATTTATAATGATATAATAGGAATTATAATATTACTAATGATATCAACCATAAATGTATATCAATAATGCAATAATAATAATATAACAATTTATATACTAATTTCATATCTATATGATATATATTTATTACTAATACTAATATTGATATTATTATTTAATGTAATAATAATATTACTAGTACAACTATACTTTAAACTTGAAATAACATATTTTGAGTATTTATTATTTATACATTTTAATATATTATTATGTTCATACAATTGCCAATTATGAACAAAATTCATTTATATGTATACTACTATATATACAATTAGGTTTTAAGTATTAAGTAGATAATTATATTAATTATATATATTGAAACAAATAATATCTGAGTATAACATTCAATTACTTTGTTGATATTGATAAATTATGTATATTCAATCTACTCTCTTTATTTAAAATAATAAGTTTTAGTCATTTTAATTTAACGTTCATAATAACTAAATCACATACTAGTACATTAATATGTTTAGTTTTATTATATATAATTGTTTACATATATGATTATTTATACATATATTTCTGTTTACAATTAGAGGTTCGTGAATCGTTGAGCATAGTCAAAGGGTAATTGATTACATGAATATAGATTTCAAAACTTTCGAGACTCAACATTACAGATTTTTGCTTATCGTGTCGGAAACATATAAAGATTAAAGTTTAAATTTGGTCAAAAATTCCCGGGTCATCACATGAATCCGGTCATCCCACCTGCTTAGTAAGAGATTCCTTTAGAGAAGGGAGAACTGAACAATCAAGTTGCTCTTTATGATCTTAATCTTGAAAGAGGTTCTCATTTTAAGGAGATTGTTGAATTTCTTAAGAGATCGAGGATACACACTTCTATTTCTACTTAGTGCACAGCGTACTATAGCCATCAGAGAGAGTTCTGGAGAAATGCTGTACTGGATGTAGATGAAGATAAGCTTGTTAGTAAGGTTTAAGGACATGATATTACTGTTTCTAAGGATGTGATTAGAAGGATTTTGGGTTTTAATGATGAGAACTGCTCCCACATGACTATCAGTAGAGAATGAATTCATGGTTGCATTAGAAGATGTTCTTATTCTGGTTACATTGGTGGCAAATTCGAACTAATGAAGACACTACTACCTCCACGGTTTAGATATCTTGCTCACGTGATTATGCACAGTTTGAGTGGTCGCAAATCTGGATTTGATAAGCTGAATGAGAAAGTGCAAAACATGTTTGTGGCACTTGTTCTCAAGGCACCATACGATTTCTCGTGATTTGTCTTATACTAGTTCAAAGCAAACCACTTTAGTTCTACTCAGAGATACATGATCTACGCTCGTTTTCTTCAATTAATCATTAATGACGCTGCACCTGATCTACCCAAGCTTGAAGTGGATAGTATCCACCTTAAGTCGATGAATCCGATTACTTTTCGCAGAATGGAAGAGACAAGGAATGAGGATTTAAAGCCTGACTTTAATAGAAAGCTCATTTGTCATCTTATCAAGGAGAACTATTGATGCCCAGCAGGTAATGCTTGGAGGAATGAGGATTCAAATTCTGATATGAAGTTACAGATGAGGAAGGACAAGGTGATAATTAGAAAGCTACTGGTAATGTTCAAGGAGGAGATAAGGTTAATGACAAGGTTATCGAGGGTGATGATGAAGCGACAAAGGAGGATGCCAGCTTAATTCAGAGAAAGAGGAAAGGAAAGGATCCTATGCCCTCAGTACAACTCAAGAAGAAGGAGAAAAAAATGAAGTATTCCTATGATTCACCTTAGAGATCATCACAAGGAGGCTCGAAACAACAAGCTCAGAGAAAGCCATCCGGTTTCATGAAGGATGCAAGGGCTGCTGTTACCTCATCAAAACCTGCCACCAGAACACCTCAGGTCACGTCAGATGAATATAAGACTCAGCAAAATCTGTTGATGTCTTTGATCATGAAAATAACCAATCTTGAGAACCAAGCCATTGAGAAGAAGAAGATCGGTAATGCTAAGATTGAGTCATTGGTGGAAGAGAACAAGAGGTTATCTGATAGTTTGGACCGACAGAAGAGTAGGGCGGATAAGTTGAGAAAGAAAGTTTTGGCGATTAAGAGTGATAATAAGGAGAAGTTGAAATTGATGAGCGATAAGATCGAAAAGATTACCTCAGGTAAAGTCAAGTTGATTAAGGAGAGAGGAGAAGAGTATTCTTCTAATTTGGGAGGAGGTGATGAAAAGGATGAAGAAGAAGATGCTGGAACTGGAGGACCCTCTTTTGAAATACCGTTAGTGATACCTATTTGAAGTTATAATGAATATGATGAGGTCTTTACTGCTGAATATTATATGAATTATTCAAATGTTTTTAATGATGCAGAAAAGGGGGACGTTCCACCAAGTGAGTTTCCTTTGGAACAGCTTGCTGCTCTGGCATATGACAACGAAAACGATACGGAGAATGCAGAGTCAGTTGAAGCTGAAGACAAGGCTCCACAAGAAGAGCCAGCTGATGAAATCCCTCCCGAATCAATCCAAAATATCAACTTAAGTGATTTTGATCTGTTCAAAGACGAGAAGAGTGAAATTTCCGTTGGTAAAGAAAGTATGAAAGAGAATGTGATTGTCGAATCCGAAGACGAATTTGTGACAGAATCTGATGATGAAGAAGAAGAAGAAGTTAAGATTGTTATGCCTTCTCTTGAGCCATACTCGCATCCATCACTCAACACCTTAAGTAACTTCTTCAATCTGAGTTGTGAGGAGAAAAGAGAGAACTTAATTGTGAAGGGACCCGTTCATATCGATTATAAACGATTCACAATAGTTGGTTACATCGCGAGGTACTTGACCTCTATATGATACATTTTACAAACATTGCATTCGTTTTTTAAAAGACAAACTTTCATTACATCAAAAGTTGACGGCATGCATACCATTTCAAAATATATCCAACTATAATTAACTTATTAATAATCTTGATGAACTCGCCGACTCGAACGCAACGTCTTTTGAAATATGTCATGAATGACTTCAAGTAATATCTCTAAAATGAGCAAATGCACAGCGGAAGATTTCTTTCATACCTGAGAATAAACATGCTTAAAAGTGTCAACCAAAAGGTTGGTGAGTTCATTAGTTTATTGTAATCAAATCATTTCCATAATTTTAATAGACCACAAGATTTCAATTTTCCCATAAACATACATCTCATATCAGGTATTTCGCAAACTGCATAGAGATAAAAATCATTGATATGGTGAACACCTGGTAACCGACCTTAACAAGATGCATATAGAATATCCCCATCATTCCAGGACACCCATCGGATATGATAAAATCGAAGTACTAAAGCATTCCAAATTCCAGAATGGGGCTTGTTGGGCCCAATAGATCTATCTTTTGGATTCGCGTCAATTAGGGGTGCACTAATTCTCAAAATTAGTGATGTTCCCTAATTCTTAGGCTACCAAGCTAAAAATGGACATATTCAGTTTAATAATCCAGCCATAGAATGTAGTTTTAAGTAATTGTGTCTATTTCGTAAAACAGTTATAAAAGATTATTTATTCTCAGTCCCAAAAATATATATTGCAAAAGCATTTAAAAAGGGAGCAAATGAAACTCACAATACTGTATTTTGTAGTAAAAATACATATGACATCATTGAACAAATGTAGGGTTATCCTTGGATTCACGAAGCTATATCATTTGTATATTTATTAATACATATCCTTGTAATCGAACAATATATATATATATATATATATATATATATATATATATATATATATATATATATATATATATATTATTTCAATTGGTTATATTTTTATATCTATATGTATACTTTTATATATATTTTATATAAGTATTTTAATAACAATTTTTATTGTAATAATAAGAATAATATTAATAGTAATATTGTAAATATAGTTCTTATAATAATAGTAATAATGTTACTAGTAATAATAAAAATGATAGTAATGTTAATAATGTTAATAATAATATTAATGTTAAAATTATAGTGATAATAATGATGGTATTAATAATTATGTTATTCATAAAACTAATAATAATAATTATATTCATATATTCATAAAAATAATAATAAAGATAATAATGATAAAAATAATGATAATTCTAATAATAATACTAATGGTAGTTTTAAAAATGATAATTTTAATGATCATGTTAATAATAACACATATACTCATAATGATAATAATGTTAATGGTAATACTAATACTTATCTTAACATTAATAATAATGATATTTAGTTTTGTAATTATAATCATAACAATAATAATATTTAATACTTATATTAGTAATAATGATAACAATAATACTAATCATAATAACAATAACTAATCATAACAATAATAATAATAATAATAATAATAATAATAATAATAATAATAATAATAATAATAATAATAATAATAATAATAATAATAATTTTAAGAAAACTACCTCATTAAAATCGGCCCAAAAAAATATATATTAACCCTGCCAAGGTTCGAACTCGCGATCACTCGCTCACCCGACATCCCTTTTAAACACTCCTCTGATGCCTATTTTTTTTCTGATTTATCACTAACTTAAAATCCTTTAACCTGTATGCTTTCCTGACTCCTCCTTCATCATCTTTATAAACCCAAGATCGAACCAGAGGTATTTTTAATTATAACATCAAATATTAATTTGGTTTTGGGTCTAAACAATTAGAGATGATTTAATAGGGTATTTGAAACTAATAGGAACGAAAAAAAAATAAATATATTTAACAGCCTCCTACTGTTCGTCGTGATATTAAAAAAATAAATAAATGATGATTTTGAGTTGTGGAACGTTATACACAAATGTTATAACATGAAACAGGTTAGAAATCGTTAATGGAAACTTTATGAATCATCTATTTAAATTGAATCGTAACAGAAAACTCAAATTTGATCATGAACAACAGTTTGACTTTTTACATGGATAAGTTTGACCTCAAAATTTGATTTCAATATGACAAGTTGGGTTTTAAAACTTTCCAGAAATCTTACATGAAAGATTTATAACGAAACTGCATTAAAGAATTTTGGATTTAAAATCAAATTTAATATTTAAAAAAATGGAGGAAGAACAGGGGTGCCGTCTGTTACCTTCAGACTTGTGGTTTTTAATTTGTGAAATTTCAGTTGTAATTATGTAATGTGTTTGTATAACTAATGTAGGAACACAAATTGATCATAATTATTTGAATTGGATACTTGAAATCGACATCAAACAGAATTCAGACATAAAGGACAGGAACCTTTTTTAAAAAAAATAGATCTGGGATAGGGATGGCTAACAAATTATACTTGATTGGATTCAATTATACAAGATTAGAGATATAGAGACAGAATCGATTACAGTAGAGTTGATATGTGAATCTGATTTTGTGCTAGGTTCTTAGCTTTATAATTTATAAAATATATTAATATTAATACTAATAATTAATAAATGTATTATTAATACTAACAATTATATTAATAATAATAATAAAAATACTAATAATCCTAAAACTTATAATAATTATATTATTATTGATAGTAATAGATTATATTAATTTCTATTAATAAATACTATAATAATAATGATATTAGTAATAATAATCTTAGTAAAGATAATAATAATAATAATACATAATCATTTATAGTAACTAAAGTTGTAATCTTATTACTAATTACGATATGAATAATGATGACAACAATACTAATAATAATAATAGTAGTTATATAACAAATCAATTATATCAAATTTCATATTTATATATTATACAAAATAATAATAACATTGTTATTAATATTAGATATATATTCTAATGATAGTAGTGAAAGTTAGTAAAGGTAACAAATGCATTAAATTTCATATCTATATATTATCTATAATATTATAACTAATACTGATATTAATTATTAATATTAACCGTAGTATTAATAATAATAATGAAAGTAATAAAAATCTTATTGTAACAACTATATTTTAATTTGTTAATAATATATTAATTATTTAATATTTAATGATCATATAATATATTATATAATAGCTTTTATTGATTCTTTAATATTTAATTTTATATATATTATATATAATAGTTATACATAGATCTCATATATGTCTTTATATATAGATTCATTTTAAATTGTACTTAATTATTTTGTATCTTATTTTACATATCTAATTCCAATGTTTGGATTTTATAATTTCAAATCACTACATATATTTATATATATATGTATATATATATATATGTATGTATATATATATGTATGTATGTATATATATATATATATATATATATATACATATCTATTTACACACAATTGTTCGTGAATCGTCAGAAATGGTCAAGGTCAAATGCATTTATGAAAAAAAGTTCCAACATTTTGAGACTCGGTTTAATAGACTTTGCTTATTGTGTCGGAATCATTATATGATTAAGTTTAAATTTGGTCAGAAATTTCCGGGTCATCACAGTACCTACCCGTTAAAGAAATTTCGTCCCGTAATTTGAGTGATGTGGTCATGGCTAACAATAAAAAATATTTTCATGACGAATATGAATTGATAAATAGAGTTTTATCATCAATGAGTAATGTGGATAAAACAATTCGATTATTCGAAGAGTTCGAATGAAGCTATCACAAAAGTGTGAAATGAATAAATACAGATTCGTCTTGTCCAGTGACGTAGTCACAGTTGATTTCTGGAAATCAAGGAATTTAGAGGAAATCTTCGTAATAAGATTTGGTTCTTCAGTAATTAAGGAAATTAGGATCCTCTTTGGTTAAATACGATAATCTGTCTCGATTGCTTTGTCGAATATTTCACTATAAATCCACTCCCTTCGTTCCCTTTATATTTTTTGGAGTTCCATCCTTTTGTTTTTCTCTTCCTGACTTTAAATCAAGCGAATAATGGTCCCGAATTCGTAGGTATGAAGTTTCGAATGAACATGACTAATGTTCTAAGAGAGAGATTGTAATAGTACGATTTTGATTGGTTGAATTACCAGAATTTGAGAGAAAAAGATAGGACTATCAGGAAGATATGTTCTCTATATGTTTGGAGATTACGTAGAATGTAAGAGTCGTGTAACATGGCACATGATGATGTTATGGTTTGTGAATAATTATATTCCATTAAAAACTCATCATGACTTACTGTAATATAATCACGTTAATCAAGTGTCATTATATTATACTAACTCATGCTTCAGTTCCCAACACTACTTCAATAACATTCATATTTTAAATTCGAATTCTTCAAAATTTAGGAACTAAAATAGTTTCCTTTCTGATGTAACACTGATATCGCGAAGAGGTAATTGATTTCAGATAAGAATAGTTATGAAAATATTTTCAGAAATATCGAGGATATTTATAATGAAAGATACGATAATATTTTAGAATTTTAGAATCAAATTGTGACGAAGAAATTCATTCACGATGATTTAGAGCGATTAAGAAGCAAGGTATTCGCTAAAGATTTCATCAGAAACAGAATCATTTAGATTCTTTATGTACAAGTTTAGTCCTTGTGATTTGTTCAGAGTCTCCTTCATTGTTTGCTCAATTCATTTTTCAATATCAAAATCTTTGAGCTTTTTCAACACTCCATTCTTTATCATCAAACTTTTGTCTGTTAACGCAGTCCTCAGTTTTCACTGCTTCATCAGCTTTTTCAAAACTCAGCTAACTGATTCATAGGCTAAACGCTTTTCAGAAATTTCGAATGGAAGATCATAATTCTAAGAGATAAATGTTATATATGTAACTGGTGATGTAGACATGCGGTGAGTTTTCAAAGTAATGATTGCTGATTCCCGGTAATTGGTATGAAAGTTCTCATTACAAGATGCTGATGAGTATATGATAAGGTTTCAATGAATATAATGCTTTTTTGGAAGGTCAAAGATCAATGAAGTTGTTGGTAAGTTTACTGCTAATGTGGTGGGATATAAATGGTTCTCCGTTAACGATGACAAAAAGTAAACTTATATATCAAAGTTATAATAAGACTAATTCGAATGAAAGCCGAAGTTGACTTGTTGGAGCTGTGATAAAATTGGCTAATTTGGAAAGAGATTGCAAAGTTATTTTCGGTAATAATAACGTTAAAGGAATTAGCACGGCTACGCGTTAAACGTTTACTCAGTTTCTGAGATTTTTTTTCAGGTGCATAACTATATGCATCAATCTTTTCTTCCGTAGATGAAGTGCGGTTGGTTCATCCTTTCGATTGAGGTGTTTTTGAAGAATCATGAAAGGTTTAAATGCAGATTTGTAATCGTCAAGATACAAATGAGGGTTAAGATGAAATCAAGTGGCAAACTTGAAGAAATGTTTAGTTTCATATGTTATAATCAATATTTTAATTCATTTTAAATTGTCCAATGTTCGTAGTCCACAGTTGATAGTCCACAGTTAGCAGTTCAATAATTCATATGTAGTTTAATATATAATATTCGAATTAAATAATTACATATTCGTGACCCATTTTATACATGTCTCAGACTCGATCATAACTCAAAGTATATATATTATTATAGAATCAACCTCAACCCTGTATAGCTAACTCAAACATTACTGCATATAGTGTCTATGGTTATTCCAAATAATATAAATAGATGCGTTGATATGATATGTCAAAACCTTGTATACGTGTCCCGATTAAAGTGCGTAAAATAAATAACAGAAATTAAATGACGATAAATAAAATTGCGAGAATTAAAATTGCGATAAATAAAATGTAATAAGTAATTAATAGTTAGCTAGGAACAGTTAGCTAGGAATAGTTAGCGTGGATTCTTAACAAAATTTTTCTCATAGTTAATTTGTTTGTTTCTAACAAATTTTATTTTGTCCAATGTTTTCTTTATTATGCCACTTGTTGGATTCTGATAAGTCAAAATCTAATATGAAATTGAGTGAAAATGGTTATTCTGTGGTGAACAGATTCGTATATATGTGGATGTAAGTAGGATAGTAAATTACTTTTGAATCAGATTCGAAGAATGTATAGTGTAACTTATTAATGTGAAATCTAAATATTCCTCGGGTATTACCTACCCGTTAAAATATTTTCACCATTAACAGTTTGTACAAAAGAATTTTTAATTACAACCTTTATGAAAACATATATACATATATATTTTCTTCAGATGTAATCATGGATTTAATGAGTCAATATGATATTAGACTCATTTGATTTAAGGTTAAAACTAGAATTGAATAATCTCAAAAACTTTAGAGATTACATGATCGCCATGAAGAACGAAGGTAATTGATATAAAACGATTCGTAGATCAATGATTATGCTCGTGGTACAAAATGAGATGTTGAGGCGTGTGGTGTTGAAACTTGGGTTGTTGGTGGTACTCGTGTTGCCGGTGCTGTTGCTGGAACTGGTAGGTTTTGCACCATGTTTTCCAAATTGATTACTCGAGTGCGAAGCTCGTTGACTTCTTTCATTATTCCGGGATGATCGTCGGTCAGAACGAGTGGATGAATAAGGTCTATGATTGTGGATAAAATATAATCGTGACGAGCTACCCTGGAAATGAGACTGAAAATGGTATTTCAGATAGGTTCACCGGTAAGTGATTCAGGTTCTTCTCCAAGAGGGAAATATGTTGTATGGAAGGGATCACCTTCTTCTTGTCTCTAATGATTGAGAAGGCTACAAACCCATCAAATGAATTGGTTGATTCATTATGGTGATGCTGCTTTTGGAGCTTAGGTGAAACTCCATATCGGAATAGCTGTCGGAATCCGAGGAATTCGAACTTGTTGAGGGATTCATATCGTACGATCAGATGAAGGATTTTCGATAAGAAATAGATTATAGGATGTAGATTAGTACCCTGCAATACATAATTTACATATGCATATATAATACTAAAATCTCATAAGTTACGGAGGAATCTACGGAAGCTGTCAGGCAAAGGTAACAATAACAGATACGCTAAGATATGAATTTATCTATACACTGTCTATGCAATAGAGGAAGTAAGATGTGTCTAGACCTTAAGGATGATAAACAAATAATTTTAGACACTAAATGATAAGCAAAACTTTTGACATGCAGACACAGTCGAAGTCCAGACCCACTAATGCATCTAAACAACTATCAGTTAGACACAGTAATGCAAGACCTGGTTCGCTAAGACCATCGCTCTGATACCAACTGAAGGGACCCGTTCATATCGATTATAAACGATTCACAATAGTTGGTTACATCGCGAGGTACTTGACCTCTATATGATACATTTTACAAACATTGCATTCATTTTTAAAAGACAAACTTTCATTACATCGAAAGTTGATGGCATGCATACCATTTCATAATATATCCAACTATAATTGACTTATTAATAATCTTGATGAACTCGACGACTCGAATGCAATGTCTTTTGAAATATGTCATGAATGACTCCAAGTAATATCTCTAAAATGAGCAAATGCACAGCGGAAGATTTCTTTCATACCTGAGAATAAACATGCTTAAAAGTGTCAACCAAAAGATTGGTGAGTTCATTAGTTTATCATAATCAAATAATTTCCATAATTTTAATAGACCACAAGATTTCAATTTTTCCATAAACATACATCTCATATCAGGCATTTCGTAAACTGCATAGAGATAAAAATTATTCATATGGTGAACACCTGGTAACCGACCTTAACAAGATGCATATAGAATATCCCCATCATTCCGGGACACCCATCGGACATGATAAAATCGAAGTACTAAAGCATTCTAAATTCCATAATGGGGCTTGTTGGGCCCAATAGATCTATCTTTAGGATTCGCGTCAATTAGGGGTGCACTAATTCTCAAAATTAGTGATGTTCCCTAATTCTTAGGCTACCAAGCTAAAAAGGGGCATATTCGGTTTAATAATCCAGCCATAGAATGTAGTTTTAAGTACTTGTGTCTATTTCGTGAAACAGTTATAAAAGCGAATGTATTCTTAGTCCCAAAAATATATATTGCAAAAGTATTTGAAAAGGGAGCAAATGAAACTCACAATACTGTATTTTGTAGTAAAAATACATATGACTTCATTGAACAAATGTAGGGTTGTCATTGGATTCACGAACCTATATCATTTGTATATTTATTAATACATATCCTTGTAATCGAACAATATATATATATTATTTCAATTGGTTATATTTTTATATCTATATGTATACTTTTATATATTTTTTATATAAGTATTTTAATAACAATTTTTATTGTAATAATAATAATAATATTAATAGTAATATTGTAAATATAGTTCTTATAATAATAGTAATAATGTTACTAGTAATAATAAAAATGATAGTAATGTTAATAATGTTAATAATAATATTAATGTTAAAATTATAATGATAATAATGATGGTATTAATAATTACGTTATTCATAAAACTAATAATAATAATTATATTCATAAAAATAATAATAATAATAATGATAATAATGATAAAAATAATGATAATTCTAATAATAATACTAATGGTAGTTTTAAAAATGATAATTTTAATGATCATGTTAATAATAACACTTATACTCATAATGATAATAATGTTAATGGTAATACTAATACTTATCTTAACATTAATAATAATGATATTTAGTTTTGTAATTATAATCATAACAATAATAATATTTAATACTTGTATTAGTAATAATGATATCAATAATACTAATCATAATCACAATAACTAATCATAACAACAATAATAATAATAATAATAATAATAATAATAATAATAATAATAATAATAATAATAATAATAATAATAATAATAATAATAATAATAATAATAATAATTTTAAGAAAACTACCTCATCAAAATCGGCCCAAAAAAATATATATTGACCCTGCCAAGGTTCGAACTCGCGATCACTCGCTCACCCTTTTAACCACTCTTCTGATGCCTATTTTTTTCTGATTTATCACTAACTTAAAATCCTTTACCCCGTATGCTTTCCTGACTCCTCCTTCATCATCTTTATAAACCCAAGATCGAACCAGAGGTATTTTTAATTATAACATCAAATATTAATTTGGTTTTGGGTCTAAACAATCATAGATGATTTAATAGGGTATTTGAAACTAATAGGAACGAAAAAATAAAATAAAAAATATTTTTAACAGCCTCCTGCTGTTCGTCGTGATATTAAAAAAAATGATGATTTTGAGTTGTGGAACGTTATACACAAATGTTATAACATGAAACAGGTTAGAAATAGTTAATGGAAACTTTATCAATCATCTATTTAAATTGAATCGTAATAGAAAACTCAAATTTGATCATGAACAAAAGTTTGAATTTTTACATGGATAAGTTTGACCTCAAAATTTGATTTCAATATGACAAGTTGGATTTTAAAACTTTCCAGAAATCTTACAAGAAAGATTTATAACGAAACTGCATTAAAGAATTTTGGATTTAAACTCGAATTCAATATTTAAAAAAATATATACTTATATATTTTATATAAGTATTTTAATAACAATTTTTATTGTAATAATAATAATAATATTAATAGTAATATTGTAAATATAGTTCTTATAATAATAGTAATAATGTTACTAGTAATAATAAAAATGATAGTAATGTTAATAATGTTAATAATAATATTAATGTTAAAATTATAATGATAATAATGATGGTATTAATAATTACGTTATTCATAAAACTAATAATAATAATTATATTCATAAAAATAATAATAATAATAATGATAATAATGATAAAAATAATGATAATTCTAATAATAATACTAATGGTAGTTTTAAAAATGATAATTTTAATGATCATGTTAATAATAACACTTATACTCATAATGGTAATAATGTTAATGGTAATACTAATACTTGTCTTAACATTAATAATAATGATATTTAGTTTTGTAATTATAATCATAACAATAATAATATTTAATACTTGTATTAGTAATAATGATATCAATAATACTAATCATAATAACAATAACTAATCATAACAATAATAATAATAATAATAATAATAATAATAATAATAATAATAATAATAATAATAATAATAATAATAATAATAATAATAATTTTAAGAAAACTACCTCATCAAAATCGGCCCAAAAAAATATATATTGACCCTGCCAAGGTTCGAACTCACGATCACTCGCTCACCCTTTTAACCACTCCTCTGATGCCTATTTTTCTTCTGATTTATCACTAACTTAAAATCCTTTAACCCGTATGCTTTCCTGACTCCTTCTTCATCATCTTTATAAACCCAAGATCGAACCAGATGTATTTTTAATTATAACATTAAATATTAATTTGGTTTTGGGTCTAAACAATCATAGATGATTTAATAGGGTATTTGAAACTAATAGGAACGAAAAAATAAAATAAAAAAATATATTTAACAGCCTCCTGCTGTTCGTCGTGATATTAAAAAAAAATAATGATTTTGAGTTGTGGAACGTTATACACAAATGTTATAACATGAAACAGGTTAGAAATCATTAATGGAAACTTTATCAATCATCTATTTAAATTGAATCATAATAGAAAACTCAAATTTGATCATGAACAAAAGTTTGACTTTTTACATGGATAAGTTTGACCTCAAAATTTGATTTCAATATGACAAGTTGGATTTTACAACTTTCCAGAAATCTTACAAGAAAGATTTATAACGAAACTGCATTAAAGAATTTTGGATTTAAACTCGAATTCAATATTTAAAAAAAATGGAGGAAGAACAGGGGTGCCGTCTGTTACCTTCAGACTTTTGGTTTTTAATTTGTGAAATTGCAGTTGTAATTATGTAATGTGTTTGTATAACTAATGTCGGAACACAAATTGATCATAATTATTTGAATTGGACCCTTGAAATTGACATCAAACAGAATTCATACATAAAGGACAGGAACCTTGTTGAGTCCCCAAAATAATTAAGGATTTAATTATGACAAAACTGTAATTTATTTACACTAAAATGTTATGTTCAGCTAGCACAAGTTTGTTTATGTTGTTTATGTACAGTCAGCTAATATAGCTGTGTCGAGTGTGTAGTATACTGGCTGATCTACCAGCACAAGGTAGAATGTATTCTTCGAATCAGCACAGGATGAGTACTCAGCTAATTAAGAATATCAAGTGACTCAGCATATGAAGAACCAGTAGATCTGGATAGCAGCATACAACACAAGACAGTCATGCTCCATTACAAGCATGGTAGTTTCCGAGAGTGGTCTACATCAACGCACTATTCAACAGAAGTCGAAGACAAATTTGAACAGAAAAGGACAGGAGTCGGTGGCTGACAAGTGACCTTACAAGACCACTTGGGAATGCAGAAGTGGAACGCATGTGCAGACATGTGTTATACTTTATTCATACCTAGGGAACACAACATTCCATTTGTTTAAATCAAATGGTAGTGCCAAACTGAATTGGTGTGTTCCTGCAAATAGCTACCTAAGAGGAAAGAAGGAGAGCACGCCTTCTGACACAATTGTCCCCACAAGTACAAGGCATCCAATGTACTAGTGGACAATAGATTAATTACACGAACAATAGGACTACTATATATTGCTGTATTCACTGTTGTATCAACTAGTGGTGTGGGTTTCATTATTTAGAGTCCTAAACGTGTAATAGCTTTTAGTTTACCTCTTAGCTATAATCTAGGTAATCTATATCAACCAACTATCATTCCGCCAAGGATAGTTGTAATTCTTTGTGATTCAATCAATAAAGAATAACCGTTGAAAATTACCTGTGACTCTATCTAATTTGCATGCTTGAATACATAATCGAGTTTAACTGTTTAGTTAATTGAAAAGTAATTGTATTCACCCCCCCTCTACAATACTCCTGTCGTTATTAAGGGACCAAAAACTGGTATCAGAGCTTCAGTCTTGATAATTAATATCTTGGATCTGAATTCTCCCATGGCTGCTTATTCCAATTCAGCTTACCTTTAAAATGGCTCATCCAATAGACCACCCAAATTTGATGAAGAAGAGTATGAAACTTGAAAAGCAACATTCATGCTTCACCTTGAGTCTATTGACCCACTCATGCCTGATATTGTCACAAATGGTCCATTCATTCCTACTGAGACTATTGGCAGTGTACCAGCGACTGCTGACACTCCTGCTGTTCCTGGCAGAGAGGTTATTCTCACTCCTTCTAGATGGGATGCTGAGGATAAACGTCGTGTTGGACTTGACCCTAAGATCAGAACCTTGTTAGCTATAACTTTACCTAACACATTGTTCAAACTGATTAAGGGAAAAGAAAATGCTAAGCTTATGTTGGACTATTTAGATGTTACCTATGAGGGTATGGGTGAGGTAAGACAGAACAGAATGATAGCTTTGAAAAGAGAATATGAAATGTTCTTTGGCTACAAGAATGAAACCCTTAAGCAAACCTTCATTAGGTTTGACTCCCTAATTGCTGACCTGAATACCCTGAATGTCACGTATACATAATTTGAACAAGTAAACAAATTCATTGACCCACTGCCTGCTAAATGAAAACGTGTAACTAACCCATTAAGAACCACTCAGACCTTAAAAAACTTTAACTTGTCTTCTCTCTATAGCTCCTTATGGAACCATGAGAAGGCAGAAGCTAAATTTGAACTTAACTTGAAAGAAAACTTTAGGTCTGCCCCCACCACTTCAAAATCGTCTAAAACTGATGATACTGCTCTTATTGCTAATGCTAAAAAGAAAGCTCAAAAGGCACTACTAGTTCAAAACCTGCTGGCAGAAGAAGAGACAGGTGAGAGTGATGTGGATAGTGGTACTGGGTCTGAAGAAAGCAGTGATGATGAAAGTGATGTAGAAGGGTTTGCTGAAGGTATGGCCTTGCTGGATAGGCAGTTCAAATGGTTCAATCATAATAGAACCAGCAAGTCATACAAAGAGAGTAAGAAACCAAGTGCTAGGTTTAGCAGCAAATCAGTCAAAGGTCCTAAATCTAAGTGTTATAATTGTGGGAAGGTTGGACACTTTGCAGCTGAGTGCATGTCCAGGAAACCTCCAACTTCACATGCTAACTCTTTCTCTAAAGCTGATAAGTACAAGAACAAGTACAAAGCTATGAAAGCTCAGATGAAGGAAAGTGCTAAGACTGATAAGAAGGGTAAAAAGCCAGAAAAGGTTCTAGTTGCTGAGCATCATGATTGGGATGAAACCAGCTCATCGTCTTCCTCTGATAGTGATACTGATGATGATGGTGCTGGTTATGCTCAAGAAAAGAAGCTGTGTTTAATGGCCAAGGAGGTTAAGGAGTCTGATGAGGATGATAATGGTAGCAAGTTTTTGGCTGATATGAGGGAAGCTGATCAGAAAAGAGATTCTCCTCAATGGAAAACTGAATTGATGTATAAGGTTGATAATTTTCGAACTTATACTGATGATGAAAAGGCCGAAATGTTTGACTACCTAAGAGTTGACTTATGTAGAGGCAGCAAACGTGAAGAAGTTTTGATGTCAGACAACAAATCTTTAAATGAGAAACTTAAATGCAAAAATGATGAAATTAAAATCTTGAAAGATGATATTTCAAAACTCAAAAAACAAAATTTTGCTTTAAAGTCTCTTCACGTTGAGGCAGCAGAAGTCAAGAACCAGCTGGATAATCTTAAAAAGGTTGTCGCTTCATGGTGTACATCAGCTCAACGCACAGCAAAGTGTGTTAACGAGCAGGTGCCTGCCCAAGTTGAAGCTTTCTTTGCTGGTGACTATGCTGCTGCTGCTATTGCAGAGGTTACTTTCATGGACCCAATTCTTGAAACAGATCCTGAAGCTGTCTTGCCAAATACTTTTGCCAAGATAGTTAAAGGTAAAAAGGTCTTGACGAATAAATTTGTTAGACCTGCTACTGTGTCCCCACCACCTGCCATGAAAGAGATTTTGGAGGATGAGGTTAGAGCAAGAGAAGCCAGTACCTCAATTGATGAGACTACTGACCCCTCAAGCATCTACTACATGACTCCAAAAGAAAGACGTATAAAAAGGGAAATCACTGAAAATAATCTTAGAAAAGTTAAATCTACTGATTCCCCTTCGTGTTCGAGTTCCAATTGTGCTAAGCCAGCTGATGACAAACTTACTGGTCAACCAGTAGCTGCAGACAAGCCAGTCAAACGTAATACTGGCAAGTCCAACGCAGCAGGAAAAACATCTTCTAGTTCATCAGCTTCAGTTGACAAGCCAGTAACTTCCCACACTGGCACGCCAAATGATAAAGGCAAAGCAATACGTCATGACTATGGTACTGGTTCCAAGAAGAAAGCTGCCCTTAAAGGAAAAGCAAAAGTGGACTCGAATGAAGAGCTGTCTATCACTGAGATTATGACAGTCAAGCTTGACCAGCTTATTGAAGCAGTTACCAAACATCGCCCCGATCCCCTTTACAATGTGTATGACCCGTCACCTAAACCAAATGTGAGAAAATGCTACAAATGTGGCAGCAAGTTTCACTTAGCCAACAGGTGTCCTTTTACCCCAACCCCGTCTGCTGATGCTTCTTCAAGCAAACCAGCAGACAGGAAGAGATCATCAAAGATGACCCTTCCAGAACCCATCCTTGGATGGGTTCCCAAAAAGAACTAATCTCTTAGCTACTGTGCAGGGCATTCAAAACAAGCAAATCTGGTATCTCGATAGTGGATGTTCGAGACATATGACCGGATGTAAGTCCCTACTAATGGACTATCAAGAAAAAGATGGTCCAGTTGTTTTGTATGGAGATAATTCGTTGGGTTACACAAAGGGTTTTGGTACTTTAACTAATGGGAATGTCACATTCTCAAATGTTGCATATGTAGTTGGGCTTAAACATAATTTACTCAGCATAAGCTAACTGACAAGCAAGAACAAGATAGTCCAATTCAGAAAGAAAATTGGCACTATTTTTGATAAGACAGGGAAGCCACTGCTGACTGCAAAACGTCATGAAAACATGTATCAGATTGACATGAACACAGCTGTCACAACAACTGATACTTGTTTCTATTTGAAGGCTGCAGACAACCTGAAATGGTTATGGCACAAGAGACTCTTACATCTCAACTTCAAAGATATTCACAAATTATCCAGTAGAAGTTTGGTGTCTGGGCTACCCACCATGTCTTATGTAAAGGACAGACTGTGTCCTGGTTGTGAAAAATGGAAACATCACCATGCCTCATTCAAATCAAAGCAAATCTCATCTATTGAGAAACCATTTCATTTACTTCATATGGATCTTTTTGGTCCTGTTAATGTGGCCAGCTGTAGTGGGAAGAAGTATACACTGGTTATTATTGATGAATATTCCAGATACACCTGGGTATTCTTTTTGAAGTAAAAAAGTGAAGCTGCTGATGAAATTATCGATTTTATCAAACGAATGGAGCTTTTGAATGGGCAGCTGGTGAAACAGCTAAGAAGTGATCATGGTACTGAATTCAGAAATGCAACTTTAGAAGAATTTTGTGCTGACAAAGGTATTTCACAAAACTTTTCTTCTGTGAGAACACCTCAGCAAAATGGTGTTGCAGAAAGAAGAAACAGAACTCTCATTGAAGCAGCAAGATCTATGTTAGCTGAGTCTGGGTTGAAAAATTCATATTGGGCAGAAGCTGTGAATACTGCTTGCTTTACCCAGAATAGATCTCTTATAGTGAAAAGACATCAGAAAACTGCTTATGAAGTTCTCAAAGGTAGAAGACCCTCAATTTCATTTCTTCATGTATTTGGCAGTCCCTGTTACATTCTCAATAATAGGGATCAGCTGGGCAAATTTGATGCCAAGGCTGATGAAGGTATATTCTTAGGATATTCCAACATGTCAAAGGCATATAGGGTTTTCAATAAGAGAAGGGGTTGTTTTGAAGAATCCATTAATGTTACATTTGATGAAACTGCTCCTTCTTCATCTTCTAATCGTGAAGATGAAGAGCTATTGTTTGAAGAGCCTACTCAGCCCGCTCTAGATGATGAAGAACCAGCAGCACAACCCTCGCCTATTCATGCTGCTAGGTTCTCTGATGATGAGATGGAACACTCTGCTCCATCTGTGTCTAAACCAGGTGGACCTACTGGCTCTACTGAAGTCTTACAACTTGAGCATAGGTCTACTGGTTCTGAAGGATCACAAGCTGATACTGGTTATACCAATAATGAACAGCTGTCTCCAACTGTTGTTCATACTTCCGAACCAGCTAATGATCAAGATGCTGTCTGTTCCATGACATGCTCACCTGTTCATAACACTAGATGGACAAAAGAGCATCCCATCGAGCAAGTTATCGGTAATCTGGCTAGTGGTGTTAAAACTAGAAGACATGCAACCAGTAATTTTTGTATGCATGTTAACTTTGTGTCTACCATTGAACCTACATGTCCTGATGAAGCAATTAAAGATCCAAGCTGGGTAGGAGCTATGCAAGAAGAGATCTCCCAGTTTGATAGGAATAAGGTTTGGACATTGTTACCTAAACCCGATGATGAAACTAAGAAAATCATTGGTACCAAGTGGGTTTTCAAGAATAAGATGGATGAAGATGGGATTGTGATCAGAAACAAAGCTAGATTGGTAGCTCAAGGTTTCAAACAGGAAGAAGGATTGGATTATGGAGAGACTTATGCTCCAGTGGCTAGGATGGAAGCTATCAGACTGTTCTTGGCGTATGCTACTAAGATGAATTTTAGGGTATTCCAGATGGATGTTAAACCTGCATTTCTAAATGGGAAGCTGCAAGAAGAAGTTTATGTCAAACAGCCTCCTGGTTTTGTAAACAGTAAGTATCCAGACCATGTCTACAAGTTAGACAAAGCTCTTTATGGCCTCAAACAGGCTCCAAGAGCTTGGTATGAGACACTTCATGTGTATCTCACTGGTATAGGCTTTAAATTTGGAACAATTGACACCACTCTGTTCTCAAAAGAGACAGATGGTGATCTCTTGCTGGTACAGATATATGTGGATGATATTATTTATGGATCTAAAAATGAGAAACATTGTCAAGATTTTTCAAAACTTATGTCAAAGACATATGAAATGAGCTTACAAAGAGACTTGCAATACTTTTTAGGATTGCAAATTAAACAACTTGATGATGGAATTTTTATAAGTCAGGATAAATATATCAAAGATATGCTAAAGAAATTTGGTCTGACCTATTTAAAAGATATAGGGACTCTAATGGCAGCATCTATTAAAATAGATGCTGATCCCAATGGTGAACCAGTCAATATCACTGAGTATAGAGGTATGATTGGATCTCTACTTTATCTCACAGCCAGCAGACCAGATATTATGTTTTCCACATGTCTGTGTGCCAGATATCAAGCTGATCCTAAAGAGTCACACTTGCTAGTAGTCAAAAGGATATTTAGGTATCTGAAGGCTACTGCTAAACGTGGTCTTTGGTATCCCAAAGACCAGGATTTTGAGCTAATTGGTTATTCAGATGCTGATTTTGCAGGGTGTAAAATAGACAGGAAAAGTACTACTGGTGGTTGCCAGTTACTGGGCGGTAGGCTATTCAGCTGGATGAGCAAAAAGCAAAATACTGTGTCCACATCTACTGCTGAGGCAGAATACGTTTCTGCTGGTAGTTGTACTGCTCAAGTACTGTGGATGCAAAGTCAGCTGAAAGACTATGGTGTTCATGTCACAAAGACTCCAATCTACTGTGACAACACAAGTGCAATAGCTATCACCAACAATCCTGTGATGCATTCAAGAACAAAGCACATTGACGTTCGATATCACTTCGTAAGGGATCATGTTCAAAAAGGAGACGTGGAGCTACCTTTTATTTCAACAGACCAGCAGTTAGCAGATCTTTTCACAAAGCCCTTAGATGAGTAACGTTTTAACTATCTCATCTCTGATCTGGGTATGCTTGAACTTTAAATAAAAGAAAATCTTTGTTGGTGTGCTGGCTCTACAACATGTAGGGCAAATCAGTAAGCAATTTTTGTTATCTTACTGCCTACATGTAAAACACTCAGCACAACAAGGTCTTTTATATTTTGATTACTCAAAATATTTTTAATTGAAATATTAAATAGCTCACAAAATTAAATGATTCCTTAAACTGAAACTCATTTACTTCCAATGATTTAAATTAAATTCATGACATATTAAATGTAACAAAGTATCTTGTATTTAATACAACACTTATTTTGTGGTTTTCATTTTTTTTTTAAAATTAAAACCTGCTGCATTTAATGTTGAATGGGAGGTATGAGTATTCAAGCCGTATATACGTCAAATCATCAGTCTGTGTCCCCTCGAGTGTGCCAGTCTATCACATCTACCCACACACCTGCTAATAGCAGTTGTCACTTTCTCTCTCCTGCCTTTTTCACCCAATCACAACGGTTAAAAGTGTGTTTTATCTTCCATAATAATAACCTTTGGTTATTCTGTTTTCAAATTCACACTTCTCTACCTAAAAAACCCCAAATCTTCATATCTTCACTTTCTACAATCATCAATGGCAGAACAACAACAACATCAATCATCACCTGCTGAGACCCAGCAACCGGAACAACAATCGGAGCAACCACAAGCATCGGTGGAACCACAACCAGAACAGCAACCACCGTCGGCTATCGAGGAACAAATTGAACAAGGGCCATTATTCAACCTGCACCCCAATCTTATTAGGGCTGCAAACGCACCTGAACACTCTACGATTCACATTCAAGAGACAATGTTGCTCATGCCCTTTCTGTTCCCAAATCAAAAGCCAATTCCGGCTATGAAGAGCTGATTACTTATATCCGTCAATCCCCTCTGGCAAGAGCCATTATCGGTGTACCTTCACGATTATATCCAGCCTGTTTGGCCAGATTCTGGTATACTGCCACCATGCCTACCACCGAACAGAACGTTCCATGTATTCATGGCATGGTGACTAACACCTTACCCTGTTCCATTACTGTTGACGCCATCCGACGAGCTCTTCAATTACCCAATGGTCCATTTGTAGATTCACCTACAATTGATGAGTTTCGTAGGGAGGTACTGGAAATCATTGGCTATTCTCAACCAGTATCTCATACACCACTCAGGAAACACATGCCACCCCTATGGTATTATTTCCTTCAGTTGCTGGCTCAGTGTATTAGTCACAAATCTGGCAGTTTTGATCAATGCTCAGATTATGAGTTAAAGATGGGTCATGGGCTGCTGTTCAACCGCAACATACATCTAATCCCCTTTCCAAGGTTTTTGAGCCTTGTTTTTGAAAATGAGCTGGGTGAAGCTTACCAGCAGATTGCTGACAAATCATATAACCTGCCTCTTAAACAAGGGGGGATGCCAAAGGATAAGCCTACTGCTCCATATGTTGCGTTGACACCAGCAATGCTTGAGTATCTAGCTGCTCAGGGTGGAGCTGCCCCATTGACTACCTCTGGTGTTACACCAGCTGAGGGGGAGGGTCTTCAGCGAAAGCCAGCTGTCAATAGGAAGAAGCCAGCTACCTCAACTAGTACAGCCACCGTCTCACATACTGGTAACGCAGTAGTTGTATTAGAATCTAGTGCTCTCTGATCACAAAGAACAGCCCTAGTCTTATATACTGACTACCCACTTCTAGTATTGGAATTCGTTGCTTAACTATTTCTTGGTAACAGGCAAATCCAAACGTGCAAGAGCTGGCTCCAAGCAAACCACAGGGGGAATTGCACCAGTCTCAACTGCTGCTCCTGTAAAGGATGTGGCTATGGAACCTGGTGCGTTTCTAAACCATACAGCAGAAAATTCTAACATAATTAAAAATCTTTTATCTGCTGACTTGAAAAATGAATGTGGAGTTCAAGGTATAACCCTGGCTCCCAAGCTGACTGGTTTTAAAACTAGTGTTAAGAAGAGTAGCAACCCATACTCCTCTAGCTAGACTCTTCCACATTTTTCAAATTTGAACTTAATGTTATATTCTCTGCTGCCAGTACAATCAGCAGAGCACATACCTGACCCCCAAAGCAAACTTGAGCTGGCTCCTCATCGTGTTAAACTAGCTCAAGATACTGCACAGCCATTATGTTACTCGGATCATGCTAAGAGTCTCACTCCTACATCATTACCAGCCAGAACTCTTACACTATCTGGGTCAACATGTGTCGCCAATGAGTCAGCAGAGTCACAGCTGTACTTACAGAAACCTTATTTTGTCTCATTCGAAGGGCTGACCAAATCACCAGTCTTTCCCCAGAGACCAACACCAGATGCAATTGTTGAGTCAAATTTATTTGGTTCTACAGTTGTTAACATAAAATGTTCTATTATTTCAGTTCTTAGCAGGGTAGATGAACAGGCAGAGGGGGAGCAAGTTAAAGATGATATTATTCCTACTAAGCAGATTGCTGCCTCTGTTACTGGTATTGGTGCTACTGTTTCTCCTACTGGTGGTGCTGATGCTAGTACCGTTGCCTCTACAGCTACTGGTAATACTGCTCCCAGTATTGTTGCTTCCACCACTACACCTGAAGTGGAAGATGAAATCATAGTGGATCCTCCTGTTCTTAAAAAGGTAATTGACAATATTATCAAGGATGTTCTACTTGATGAACCTGTCACTGAACCAAAGGGTGACATTACGTCTGCTGCTGCTACTGATGCACAAGATGTTATCATGGAAGCTGGTACAAGTGCTACTTTTCCATCTGATGTTATCATGGAAGCTGGTACAAGTGCTACTTTTCCATCTGATGTTATCCTGGATGCTGGTAAAAGTGCTACTTTTCCATCAGATTCTGGTTCACAGGATGATACTGTTCTGGAGGGTCTTGATTTTGTTAATGCTGGCTATGTTGGCTATGTTCCCACAGAGCCAACGGTGGATACTGATGCTACTACTGGAGATGCTGCTCAGTTACTTACTGCTGCTACTGGTTCTACGGAACCCGTTATGGATGCGGGTACCTCTGCTTTTGCCACCACTGACTCTTCTCAGGCTACTATTTCTGCTGAGAAGAAACCCTATGTGTGCCAGGTGCCAGATCCTGATGAAGTTGTCCCTAACTTCATCTATCGGGGAGCATCTATCACTCCCAGAGTTGCTCTGCTGGAGGATCAGCTAACTTTTGATCCTCAAACTGCCATAGTATCAGCCAGCAAATTGCCTCGCGAAGAGCTGACTGAACTATTATCTCAACTTGATCGACCAGCTAGAGAAGAAGTTTATGAGAGGCTGGCTACTTTAGAACAGATAAACGAGCAGCCATTTTATCACTATTTTGGCATGGCTCCAGCTGCTTCTCCATGGCCGGGTACATGGAGGCCTCTCAAGTTCATCAGGGATCCCTCTACTGGTAAATATGTTATGCAGAATATTCCTGATTCACCAGTACCTTCTGATTCATCAGCTTCTTCCTCATCATCTTCTTCTTCTGATGGTGATGCTGATAAAGGTACTGGTAAGGATGAACCAGTCATTCATGATAATGTGACTGGTTCCAAGGAAAAACCAGTGGATCTCATAGATGATACTGATCTTCATGCTGAAAAGGATATTAGTGGTTCTAAACCTTCAGGTGAAGGTAAAAATGATGGTGATCATGGTGACGAGTCAGATCCTGACCTTCCACCTCCACAACCTCGTAGACGTACTCCTGTGTTAGCTGCTTCTGACCAGCCCTCAACCAGCTATCTTAAATTTAATGCTGATGAGGTGGCTGATATTTCCACCTTCGCCGTGCTTAGGACACTCAGTGAAGTTACACCAGATCTTCAAAACACCATTCACACTGCTATTGATGATAGTGTAACTCAAGCCATCAGGAACGCTGGGCAAGTCACCTCTTCAAATATTGAGGCCCAGCTAGGAAAAATACGTGCTTTTGCTGATCTGGCAGTATCAGCCATTGTCAAGCAAATGGAGGGGGAGGAGGAATTAAAGAAGCGAATCCTTTCTCACAATGAGTACATGGAGGACATTGCTAGCCTTAAAGCTGATTTGGAGGCTGCCAATCGCAGAGTCCTATTTCTTAATGAAGAAAATGTTGTTCTACATGAGAGATTGGAATCGCAGGAACAACAAATGGCTAACATGATTCCTGTCTCTGCCTATGTTCAAATGGTGGAGAATATGCAATGCCTGGCTACCCTACAGGGTGATGTTAGGGCTATGGTTGAACAGATGGCCATGGATGTTGCAAGGAATGAAGTTAGATCCTCTAACCTTCTCCTTAGACAATTTGGTGTGGATCCTGGTGCCCATCTCACTCCTGAAGTTGCTGATTGGAACAATTTTGCTTTCTCTGTTCCCAACTCAGATAGTGACCTTGATGCACAAGTCTCCCCTGTTCTTTCTCCTGCCCCTGCTGATGACAAAAAGGGGGAGAAGAAGAAATATAAAAGATAATCTAAAAAGAGAAAACAATCAGAGGGGGAGCATGAGCATGAGAAGGCTCCTAAACAACCAAGGAGGGATGGTGATGGTGATGGTGATGGTCAAGACTTTGGCACTAAGCCCAGCAACGCTCATACTGAAACTGGTGTACAGGCAGCTGGTGGATCTCAACCCAGTGAGTCTGTCACATCAGTGGATGATATTGGTTCTGGCAGTAAGCCCAGTGATGTTTCTGATATGGCTGTTGCTAAAGCTCTTCTTGTCTCTCAGTCTATTGAAAGGAAAATGAAAAGAAAACTTGAGAGATATCAGAAGAGATAGCAAGACTTAAATGATGCCTTCAATGTCAAATGGGATGCCTATGTTGCTCTTAAATGCCACAGAATTGATCATAGGAGATGGCTGACCCAACAAAAGAAGGACATTGATGATGACCTGACTGGCATTGATCTCTACAAAAAGGAAGCACGAAAAAGAAATGCCAAGTTCATGATCAAATACGACAAAAAGAGGGCAAAGTTGTATGCTGAGCGTGCAGACAGAATTAAATGAATGACTCCAGAAGAAATGAAAGATTATCTTGCATCTACTGGATCAGGGGAAGGAGTTAGAGCTGATATTTTTATGAAATGGTTAGATGTTGTGTTAGAAACCAGCTTATCTCCTCGACCAACATCCACTGCTCAGCCAGCTACACATTTACAACCAGCAAAAACACTCAATCTTGACGTGGATGATACTCAGGGGGAGCATCTTGCTATTGTTCCCTATCTATCTCTACAAGAACCAGTATCAAAACAAGAACCATCAGCTGAACCCAAGCCTATTGACAAACAAAGGGTGAAATCCACTCCAAGGGAAAACTAGCCCCTCAGGAAAGGACCCCTATTTGAGGCAGCTGATGAAGATACTGTGACAGTTGTGCCAGCTGATACTAATCAATCAGCTGGTACTGAAGACTCAGCAAGGAGTGCTGAGAAAGAAGACCCAGCCGGAAGTGTGCTGCTGGGTGACATAACCATTGAAGACCCAGCCAAGGTGGTTGAGCTGGGTGCAAAACCAGATGATGATACGGTTGATCCTGCTGACTTTACTATCTGGGGTAGAGAAGATCACTTATTTGTTCAATCTCCTATCTCTCCTCAAACTCTCACTTATTTTAATAGAACAAAGGATAACCGTGTCAATCAATTCTCAGTAAGTTCATCTGGCATAGATGAATCAAACATGTATCCTCCATCTTCCCCTAAACGTCATGGTAAACACAGAACCTGGGAAGATGATTCAGTTGACCATAGTGAGCCGAATCTTTTTAGAATGAATCCAGATGAAAGAGAAGCTTACAGGCTGGAGATCACTGTTCCAGAATTGCTTGAGTAAAGATAAGCAGAGCTTAATGAAAGAATACGCCAAGTCAGATTGCTGCATCATCCTCTTGATCAGCCACTCTACATCGCTGCCTTGACCTTTGGCGTTGATATTGGTGTATATTTGAATAACAGTGGTCGAAGGCTCTCCACTGATAAGGAGAAAGCTCAATTTCATGAAGCTCATCAGCTGGGTATGGATCTGAAAGAGTATCAGGTTGCTCTAAGAACTGAAGATGGAAGAAAAATGATTGAAGCAGTCAGATCTCTAAAAATTAGCCACACTGATTATCTGCTAGGCTTAGTGGCAGAATAGCAAAGAAGAGAGGCTGCTAATGCTGAAATTACTGAGAGATTAAGGCTTCAGGAAATAGAAGACAAGTTGGCTGCCGATGAAAAGGAAGTGGCTGAGTCCCTCAAACTAATTCAATCCATTGTCAAAGAATAGGATAAGACACTTGATGAGAAGGAAGCTGCTGAGAAAGCACCTGCTACTGCTCCTATAAAACCTGTCAGTACTATTGAAGTCCCTGATCATTATTACAGGAGCAGATATGGTGATGTAATGAATAGAAGATCAAATCCCAGCCGGATCATCAAAGTGAACAGAGGGTCAAAAAGAGCCTTCAACGTTATGAGGGAGAATAACGTTCAAGAAAGGATTAACTATGATGAGTTAAGATCCCTTGGATTTAGTGAATAGATGGAGATACTGGAGTATTTTATTGGCAAAGGTGATAGTGCCATCAAAAAGACAATTAAATCTGAACTCCAACAGCTCTTCAACAAAGCCACGAAGTTTGGGAATGCACCAGCAGTAGATGTAGAACAGGTTCTTTCTCAAAAATTTAAAAGACATCAATCTACTGGTGAAGGACCAACCGGAAGAGGCCCCATCATTCTACCGCCTTTTATCCCTGTTTTTGACCCAGCTGAGATACCTATTCTGTTCTATGAATCCTGGAGAATCAAACAAGAGGAGCTATCTGAAGAAGAACGGGACAAAGATAAAGATAGATAGTCTCCTATATGCTTAAATTGAATCTTTTGTCTAACTCACTTTTCATTCTATTATCACTGTATTTAATGTATATATCCTGTTGTAATGAAAGTGAAATGAGTTTATCTTCAAAATCATATCGAATTATAAGATATAGATAACTCAGCAAACGATCCCAAAACAAACTTAAATAGGGACAATCTCACTGCATATTCTTATTTGTTCCCTTATTGCTAGCTTTAGTGTTTTCTCTATATGTCATAGGTTTTGTCATCATCAAATAGGGGAGATTGTTGAGTCCCTAAAATAATTAAGGATTTAATTATGACAAAACTGTAATTTATTTACACTAAAATGTTATGTGCAGCCAGCACAAGTTTGTTTATGTTGTTTATGTACAGTCAGCTAATATAGCTGTGTCGAGTGTGTAGTATGCTGGCTGATCTACCAGCACAAGGTAGAATGTATTCTTTGAATCAGCACATGATGAGTACTCAGCTAATTAAGAATATCAAGTGACTCAACATATGAAGAACCAGTAGATCTGGATAGCAGCATACAACACAAGACAGCCATGCTCCATTACAAGCATGGTAGTTTCCCAGAGTGGTCTACATAAACGCACTATTCAACAGAAGTCGAAGACAAAGTTGAATAGAAAAGGACAGGAGTCGGCGGCTGACAAGTGACCTTACAAGACCACGTGGGAATGCAGAAGTGGAACGCATGTGCAGACATGTGTTATACTTTATTCATACCTAGGGAACACAACATTCCATTTGTTTAAATCAAATGGTAGTGCCAAACCGAATTGGTGTGTTCCTGCAAATAGCTACCTAAGAGGAAAGAAGGATAGCAAGCCTTCTGACACAATTGTCCCCACAAGTACAAGGCATCCAATGTACTAGTGGACAATAGATTAATTACACGGACAATAGGACTACTATATATTGCTGTATTCACTGTTGTATCAACTAGTGGTGTGGGTTTCATTATTTAGAGTCCTAAACGTGTAATAGCTTTTAGTTTACCTCTTAGCTATAATCTAGGTAATCTGTATCAACCAACTATCATTCCGCCAAAGATAGTTGTAATTCTTTGTGATTCAATGAATAAAGAATAACCGTTGAAAATTACCTGTGACTCTATCTAATTTGCATGCTTGAATACATAATCGAGTTTAACTGTTTAGTTAATTGAAAAGTAATTGTATTCACCCCCCCCCCCCTACAATACTCCTGTCGTTATTGAGGGACCAACAAACCTTTTTAAAAAATATATATATCTGGGATAGGGATGGCTAACAAATTGTACCTGATTGGATTCAATTATACAAGATTAGAGATATAGAGAGAGAATCGATTACAGTAGAGTTGATATGTGAATCTGATTTCGTGCTAGGTTCTTGGCTTTATAATTTATAAAATATATTAATATTAATACTAATAATTAATAAATGTATTATTAATACTAACAATTATATTAATAATAATAATAAAAATACTAATAATCCTAAAACTTATAATAATTATATTATTATTGATAGTAATAGATTATATTAATTTCTATTAATAAATACTATAATAATAATGATACTAGTAATAATAATCTTAGTAAAGATAATAATAATAATAATAATAATAATAATAATAATAATAATAATAATAATAATAATAATAATAATAATAATAATAATAATAATAATAATAATAATAATAATAATAATAATAATAATACATAATCATTTATAGTAACCAAAGTTGTAATCTTATTACTAATTACGATATGAATAATGATAACAACAATACTAATAATAATAATAATAATAATAATAATAATAATAGTAGTTATATAACTAATCAATTATATCAAATTTCATATTTATGTATTATACAAAATAATAATAACATTGTTATTAATATTATATATATTCTAATGATAGTAGTGAAAGTTAGTAAAGGTAACAAATGCATTAAATTTCATATCTATATATTATCTATAATATTATAACTAATACTGATATTAATTATTAATATTAACCTTAGTATTAATAATAATAATGAAAGTAATAAAAATCTTATTGTAACAACTATATTTTAATTTGTTAATAATATATTAATTATGTAATATTTAATGATCATATAATATATTATATAATAGCTTTTATTGATTCTTTAATATTGAATTTTATGTATATTATATATAATAGTTATACATAGATCTCATATGTCTTTATATATAGATTCATTTTAAATTGTACTTAATTATTTTGTATCTTATTTTACATATCTAATTCCAATGTTTGGATTTTATAATTTCAAATCACTACATATATATATATATATATATATATATATATATATATATATATATATATATATATATACATATCTATTTACACACAATTGTTCATGAATCGTCGGAAATGGTCAAGGTCAAATGCATTTATGAAAAACAGTTCCAACATTTTGAGACTCGGTTTAATAGACTTTGCTTATCGTGTCAGAATCATTATAAGATTAAGTTTAAATTTGGTCGGAAATTTCCGGGTCATCAAAAATTGAGTTAGAAAAGGTATACAAAGAACAAGTGAAAGAAGTAGATGTTATGATAGAAAGGAACAAGAAGATCCGACATGAGAAACTGCTCATTGAGAAAGAAAGAAAAGAAACTGAATTGAAAGATAAGAAACTCTGAGTCGAACAAGCAAAGGCCGAGGGATGGAATGAGATTAAGAATTAGTTTGTACGTGATAGGGTTAAAGTGAATAGAAACGTTAAGGAAGACAAAGATCGTCAAAGTTGGTGGAGACAGAACGTTGTTAACCCTGATCAAGTAGATAAGCCAGAACTCGAGCCGAAGTTTGTCAGTTTCTATGAGAAAGGTAAAAGAACCAAGAAGTACTCCAAGGGTAAAATTTTGAGTTGGGGCTATTTCAAGGAGATCAATTGTTTTGCGATCAAGAGGGAAGGAGGAGTAGATTATATGGCACATCCAAGTCACTTCAAAACTCTACCGTACTTCGAGATCATGCAACTTGCGAAGCTGAAGATGTTGAACGCTGAAGTTAGTGACCTTTCCCAATGGTTTCAGAGAAAGTTAAGAATTGAGTATAGAACAGGAAAGTGGGATATCTTCAAGTCAACGGCCGCTAGGTTTTCCATACACCCGAAAAAGAAAAGATCTAAGGGAGGACCTATCCGTGTTGTTAAGTTCCGTCCAGCTAAGTATATGAAACAATCTCCCTTGATGCCATTACCCAAGGATATCTGTAAGAACTTCAGATGGTGGCTCTATGATGAGTTTTCGGAAGAAGCAGTGATTCTGACTGCAATTGAGAAATAAGATGGTAGCATACAGTTCGACAATGTGAGGATCTTGGATCCTATGTGGCTAAGAAACTTATCGAGATTTGATGTGGAGACTCTTCACCACCATCACATTACATTTAGAGATGACAGAAAGGAGGAAGCTATGAGATATCAACGTGTTATTGATGTTTATTATGCATACCTCAACAAAGAAAGTGATGCTCAAAGCTCAAACCAAGTTCAAGCCAGTTGATCCGTGTCTGATACTGTTTTGCTAGTTTGTTTTTAGTTTTTGATGTTTGTTTATGCGAGAGAGAGAATCTGGATCTGTAATAAATTTACTAAACTGTTTGTGTTTATGAACTTGCATGGTTTATGGACATTTACTTAATTGTAATAGATGTTCTAGGTCCTAGGGGGAGTTGTTGATGCATTTTATGCAAGTCCCTAGACATCTACCCACGTCCATTGCAGGTACAATAGTTTACAGGCCACCATGATCGCTCGTTATAATCCTATCCGTGTTTGTATGTGGTTACAGGAACTGCAGGAGTGAGATTTGGATGTTTGACTATGTTAGACTTAGTCAGACGTACAAGTGAATCCTCACTCGTACGGATGACAGGCTCATACGCACGGTTGATGCTGAGCTAAGTCACAATTATAACCTAAATGAGAAGACACGAGTGAGTGATCACCCGTACGGCTGATGAAGCCAACTCGTACGTGTGATGGATGACTCATACGGGTGAGTCAACAGTAGGGGTATATAAAGTCTTATGTTCTTCATTATAGGTTAAGCCTCTCATTTGTTACACACACTCAGATCTGGTGAGCTCCTCCGATTTTCTCTCAGCCCAAATCACCTAGGTAGTGAATAATAGCTCTAGGTGTTGATCTAATCACACTTGATTTAGTTGTGGTTTGACTAAATTAATCCCAAAAAGCTTAACCTATTCACTAGAGGGTTTGATTCACTTATTCCGCCATTGTGTGAGTTAAATCTGTTGATTTCTAAGTTCCTAGTCATGTTTCATCTGTAAGCATTTTTGTTAAGTAGGAATACTTTGATATGTGTCTTGAAGTCTTTCAAAAGTGTACTAATACAACTTAATACACTACATGTATATACATTTTAACCGAGTCGTTAAGTCATCGTTAGTCGTTACATGTAAATGATGTTTTGAAACTTTTAAGTTAACGATCTCATTTAATGTAGTTAACCCATTGTTTATTAAATCTAATGAGATGTTAAATTATCATATTATCATGATAACATGATGTATGAATATATCTTAATATGATATATATACATTAAAATGTCGTTACAACGATAATCGTTACATATATGTCTCGTTTCGAAATTTTCAAGTTAGTAGTCTTGTTTTACATATGTAGTTCATTGTTAACATACTTAATGATATATATAATTATCATTTTATTATATTAAATATAGTGTAACAATATCTTAATATGATACATATGTATTTAATAAGACGTTGTTATAACGATAATCGTTATATATATCGTTTCGAGCTTCTTAACTTAGTAGTCTCATTTTTATGTATATAACTTATTGTTAATATACCTTGTGAGATACTTACCTATCATAATATCATGTTAACTATATATATATGTCCATATATATATCATCATATAGTTTTTACATGTTTTAATGTTCGTGAATCGCCGGTCAACTTGGGTGGTCAATTGTCTACATGAAACTCATTTCAAATAATCAAGTCTTAACAAGTTTGATTGCTTAACATGTTGGAAACATTTAATCATGAAAATATAGTTTTCATTTAATATATAATCATGGAAAAGTTCGGGTCACTACAGTACCTACCCGTTAAATAAATTTCGTCCCGAAATTATAAGCAGTTGAAGGTGTTGACGCATCTTCTGGAAATAGGTGTGAGTATTTCAGCTTCATCTGATCTTCACGCTCCCAGGTGAACTCCGGTCCTCTACGAGCATTCCATCAAACAGTAACGATTGGTATTTTATTTTGCTTAAGTCTTTTAACCTCACGATCCATTATTTTAACAGGTTCTTCGATGAATTAAAGTTTTTTGTTGATTTGGATTTCGTCTAACGGAATAGTGAGATCTTCTTTAGCAAAACATTTCTTCAGATTCGAGACATGAAAAGTATTATGTACCCCGGCGAGTTGTTGAGGTAAGTCAAGTCGGTAAGCTACTGGTCCGACACGATATATTATCTTGAATGGTCCAATGTACCTTGGATTTAGTTTTCCCTGTTTACCAAATCGAACCACACCTTTCCAAGGTGAAACCTTAAGCATGACCATCTCTCCAATTTCAAATTCTATATCTTTTCTTTTAATGTTCGCGTAGCTCTTTTGTCGACTTTGGGCGGTTTTCAACCGTTGTTGAATTTGGATGATTTTCTATGTGGTTTCTTGAATGATTTCTGGACCCGTAATTTGTCTATCCCCCACTTCACTCCAATAAATCAGAGACCTGCACTTTCTACCATAAAGTGCCTCAGATGGTGCCATCTCAATACTCGAGTGGTAATTGTTTTTGTAGGAAAACTTTGCTAATGGTAGATGTCAATCTCAACTATTTCCAAAATCAATAACACATGCTCGTAGCATGTCTTCAAGCATCTGTATCGTCCTTTCACTCTGCCCATCAGTTTGAGGATGATAGGCAGTACTCATGTCTAGACGAGGTCCCAATGCTTGTTGTAATGTCTGCCAAAACCTTGAAACAAATCTGCCATCCCTATCAGAGATAATAGAGACTGGTATTCCATGTCTGGAGACAACTTCTTTCAAGTATAATAGCGTAAACTTCTAAATTTTATTATCTTCTCTCATTGGCAGAAAGTGTGCTGACTTGGTGAGATGATCAACTACTACCCAAATAGTATCATAACCACTTACAGTCCTTGGCAATTTAGTAATGAAATCCATGATAATGTTTTCCCATTTCCCTTCTGGAATTTCGGGTTGTTGAAGTAGACCTGATGGTTTCTGATGTTTAGCTTTGACCTTAGAACACGTCAAACATTCTCCTACATATCTAGCAATATCGACTTTCATACCCGGCCACCAAAAGTGTTTCTTGAGATCTTTGTACATCTTTCCCGCTCCGGGATGTATTGAGTATCTAGTTTTATGTGCTTCCTTAATTACCATTTCTCTCACATCTCCAAACTTTGGTACCCAAATTCTTTCAGCCCTATACCGGGTTCCGTCTTCCCTAATATTAAGATGTTTCTTCGAACCTTTGGGTATTTCTTTCTTCAAATTTCCCTCTTTTAAAACTCCTTGTTGCGCCTCCTTTATTTGAGTATTAAGGTTAGTATGAATAATTATATTCATAGCTTTTACTCGCATAGGTTCTCTGTCCTTTCTACTCAAAACGTCGGCTACCATATTTGCCTTTCCCGGGTGGTAACGAATCGCAAAATCGTAATCATTTAACAATTCAATCCACCTACGCTGCCTCATGTTCAGTTGTTTCTAATTAAATATATGTTGGAGACTTTTGTGGTCGGTATATATTATACTTTTGACCCCATATAAGTAGTGCCTCCAAGTCTTTAATGCAAAAACAACAGCACCTAATTTCAAATCGTGAGTCATATAATTTTGCTCGTGAATTTTCAATTGTCTGGACGCATAGGCAATTACTTTCATTCATTGCATTAATACACAACCGAGGCCTTGTTTTGAGGCGTCACAATATATCACAAAATTATCATTCCCTTCAGGCAATGACAATATAGGTGCCGTAGTTAACTTTTTCTTCAACAATTGAAACGCTTCTCCTGCTCATCCTTCCATTCAAATTTATTCCCTTTATGCATTAATGCAGTCAAGGCTTTTGCTATTTTGGAAAAATCTTGGATGAACCTTCTGTAGTAACCAGCCAGTCCTAAAAATTGGCGAATATGCTTCGGGGTTTTCAGGGTTTCCCACTTTTCAACGGTTTCAATCTTTGTCGGATTTACTTGAATAGCTTCTTTTTCACTATATGACTGAGGAATTGAACTTCTTCCAACCAAAATGCACACTTTGAAAATTTTGCGTACAGTTGTTCCTTCCTCAATAATTCTAGCACTTTTCTCAAATGTTCTTCGTGCTCTTGATCATTCTTTGAGTAAATGAGTATGTCATCAATGAAAACAATGATAAACTTGTCAAGATATGGCCCACACACTCGGTTCATGAGGTCCATAAACATAGCTGGTGCATTAGTCAATCCAAACGGCATAACCATAAACTCGTAATGACCATAACGCGTTCTGAAAGCAGTCTTTGGAATATCATCCTCCTTCACCCGCATTGGATGATACCCGGAATGTAAATCGATCTTCGAATAAACCGACGAGCCTTGGAGTTGATTAAATAAGTCGTCGATTCTCGGTAGTGGATAACGGTTCTTGATGGTAAGTTTGTTCAACTCTCGGTAGTCGATACACAATCTGAATGTACCATCCTTCTTTTTGACAAACAAAACAGGAGCTCCCCCATGGTGATGTACTTTGTCATATGAAACCACGTTCTAAAAGTTCTTGTAGTTGGCTTTGAAGTTCCTTCATTTCACTGGGTATGAGTCTGTATGGAGCACGACCTATTGGTGCAGCTCCTGGTACAAGGCTATTTGAAATTCAACGGATCAGTGTAGAGGTAGTCCCGGTAATTCTTTCGGAAATACATCGGGAAATTCTTTTGCGACGGGAACATCATTGATGTTCTTTTCTTCGGAATTGATTTTCTCGACATGTGCTAGAACAGCATAGCAACCTTTTCTTATTAGCTTTTGTGCCTTCAAATTACTAATAAGATTTAGCTTCGCGTTGCGCTTTTCTCCGTACACCATTAAGGGTTTTCCTTCTTCTCGTACAATACGAATTGCATTTTTGTAACATACAATCTATGCTCTCTCCTTTTTCAGCCAGTCCATGCCAATTATCACATCAAAACTCCCTAATTCTACTGGTATCAAATCAATCTTAAACGTTTTGCTAACCAGTTTAATTTCTCGATTCTGACATATTTAATCTGCCGAAATTAATTTACCGTTTGCTAATTCGAGTAAAAATTTATTATTCATAGGCGTCAATGGACCACTTAATTTAGCAGAAAAATCTCTACTCATATAGCTTCTATCCGCACCCGAATCAAATAAAACATAAGCAGGTTTTTCATCGATAAGAAACGTACACGTAACAAGCTCCATGTATTCCCGCGCCTCTTCCATATTAATGTTAAAAACTCTCCCACGGCTTTGCCCATTATTATTTCCCTAATTTGGGCACGTAGTTTTGTAGTGGCCCTTCTTCTAGCATCCAAAACAAATAATGTGGGCAGTATTTGTTGTTTTAGTCACTGGTCCGAAAGCTTTACACATCGTTGCAGCATGACCTTTCCAATTACATTTGGTACATACTACTTCACAAAATTTACCTGGATGATATCCTTCACACCTATAGCATGGAATTTTCTGATTGTTGTTGTCATTGTTGTTATTGAGATTGTTATTGGGATTGATGTGGTTGTTATTGTTGTTGGGACGGTTGTTGTAGTTGTTGTTGTTGGGACGTTTGTTGTAATTATTGTTGGGATTTCGATTGTTGTTGTTGCGATTGATGTTGCAGTTGTTGGGATAGTTGTTGCGTTTGTGGTTGTGATTGTTGTTGTTGTTGTTGTTGTTGTTGTTGTTGTTGTTGTTGTTGTTGTTGTTGTTGTTGTTGTTGTTGTTGTTGTTGTTGTTGTTGTTGTTGTTGTTGTTGTTGTTGTTGTTGTATTGGTGACCCTTGTCACTGGTTTCTTCCCACTTTCTCTTGACTTGTTTCATGTTGGCTTCTTCGGCCACTTGCTCGTTAATTCTTCCCTCAATTTGGTTTATGAGTTTATGAGCCATTCAACTTGCCTTTTGTATGGAGGCAGGCTCGTGTGAACTCACATCTTCTTGAATTATTTCTGGTAACCTTTTCACAAACGCGTCGATCTTCTCTTCTTCATCTTCGAATGCTCTTGGACACAATAGGCACAACTCTGTGAATCTTCGTTCGTACGTAGTAATGTCGAAACCTTGGGTTTGTAATCCCCTAATCTCTACCTTGAGCTTATTGACCTAGTTTCTAGGACGGTACTGCTCGTTCATCAAGTGCTTGAATGCTGACCACGGTAGTGCGTAAGCAGCATCTTGTCCCACTTGTTCTAGATAGGTATTCCACCCTGTTAACGTAGTACCTGTGAAGGTATGCGTGGCGTACTTCACCCTATCTTGTGTAGTGACCCGAACTTTTCCATGTTTATATATATTAATTGAGATTGATGTTTACATGATTAAATGTTTCCAACATGTTAAGCAATCAAACTTGTTAAGACTTGATTAATTGAAATATGTTTCATATAGACAATTGACCACCCAAGTTGACCGGTGATTCACGAACGTTAAAACTTGTAAAAACTATATGATGACATATATATGGATATATATATATAGTTAACATGATACTATGATAAGTAAACATATCATTAAGTATATTAACAATGAACTACATATGTAAAAACAAGACTACTAACTTAATGATTTTTAAACGAGACATATATGTAACGATTATCGTTGTAAAGACATTTAATGTATATATATCATATTAATAGATATTCATACATGATAATATCATGATAATATAATAAATTAAAATCCCATTTGATATTATAAACATTGGGTTAACAACATTTAACAAGATCGTTAACCTAAAGGTTTCAAAATAACACTTACATGTAACGACTAACGATGACTTAACGACTCAGTTAAAATGTATATACATGTAGTGTTTTAATATGTATTTATACACTTTTGAAAGACTTCAATACACTTATAAAAATACTTCTACTTAACAAAAATGCTTACAATTACATCCTCGTTCAGTTTCATCAACAATTCTACTCGTATGCACCCGTATTCGTACTCGTACAATACACAGCTTTTAGATGTATGTACTATTGGTATATACACTCCAATGATCAGCTCTTAGCAGCCCATGTGAGTCACCTAACACATGTGGGAACCATCATTTGGCAACTAGCATGAAATATCTCATAAAATTACAAAAATATGAGTAATCATTCATGACTTATTTACATGAAAACAAAATTACATATCCTTTATATCTAATCCATACACCAACGACCAAAAACACCTACAAACACTTTCATTCTTCAATTTTCTTCATCTAATTGATCTCTCTCAAGTTCTATCTTCAAGTTCTAAGTGTTCTTCATAAATTCCAAAAGTTCTAGTTTCATAAAATCAAGAATACTTTCAAGTTTGCTAGCTCACTTCCAATCTTGTAAGGTGATCATCCAACCTCAAGAAATCTTTGTTTCTTACAGTAGGTTATCATTCTAATACAAGGTAATAATCATATTCAAACTTTGGTTCAATTTCTATAACTATAACAATCTTATTTCAAGTGATGATCTTACTTGAACTTATTTTCGTGTCATGATTCTGCTTCAAGAACTTCGAGCCATCCAAGGATCCATTGAAGCTAGATCCATTTTTCTCTTTTCCAGTAGGTTTATCCAAGGAAATTAAGGTAGTAATGATGTTCATAACATCATTCGATTCATACATATAAAGCTATCTTATTCGAAGGTTTAAACTTGTAATCACTAGAACATAGTTTAGTTAATTCTAAACTTGTTCGCAAACAAAAGTTAATCCTTCTAACTTGACTTTTAAAATCAACTAAACACATGTTGTATATCTATATGATATGCTAACTTAATGATTTAAAACCTGGAAACACGAAAAACACCGTAAAACCGGATTTACGCCGTCGTAGTAACACCGCGGGCTGTTTTGGGTTAGTTAATTAAAAACTATGATAAACTTTGATTTAAAAGTTGTTATTCTGAGAAAATGATTTTTATTATGAACATGAAACTATATCCAAAAATTATGATTAAACTCAAAGTGGAAGTATGTTTTCTAAAATGGTCATCTAGACGTCGTTCTTTCGACTGAAATGACTACCTTAACAAAAACGACTTGTAACTTATTTTTCCGACTATAAACCTATACTTTTCTGTTTAGATTCATAAAATAGAGTTCAATATGAAACCATAGCAATTTGATTCACTCAAAACGGATTTAAAATGAAGAAGTTATGGGTAAAACAAGATTGGATAATTTTTCTCATTTTAGCTACGTGAAAATTGGTAACAAATCTATTCCAACCATAACTTAATCAACTTGTATTGTATATTATGTAATCTTGAGATACCATAGACACGTATACAATGTTTCGACCTATCATGTCGACACATCTATATATATTTCAGAACAACCATAGACACTCTATATGTGAATGTTGGAGTTAGCTATACAGGGTTGAGGTTGATTCCAAAATATATATAGTTTGAGTTGTGATCAATACTGAGATACGTATACACTGGGTCGTGGATTGATTCAAGATAATATTTATCGATTTATTTCTGTACATCTAACTGTGGACAACTAGTTGTAGGTTACTAACGAGGACAGCTGACTTAATAAACTTAAAACATCAAAATATATTAAAAGTGTTGTAAATATATTTTGAACATACTTTGATATATATGTATATATTGTTATAGGTTCGTGAATCAACCAGTGGCCAAGTCTTACTTCCCGACGAAGTAAAAATCTGTGAAAGTGAGTTATAGTCCCACTTTTAAAATCTAATATTTTTGGGATGAGAATACATGCAGGTTTTATAAATGATTTACAAAATAGACACAAGTACGTGAAACTACATTCTATGGTTGAATTATCGAAATCGAATATGCCCTTTTTATTAAGTCTGGTAATCTAAGAATTAGGGAACAGACACCCTAATTGACGCGAATCCTAAAGATAGATCTATTGGGCCTAACAAACCCCATCCAAAGTACCGGATGCTTTAGTACTTCGAAATTTATATCATATCCGAAGGGTGTCCCGGAATGATGGGGATATTCTTATATATGCATCTTGTTATTGTCGGTTACCAGGTGTTCACCATATGAATGATTTTTATCTCTATGTATGGGATGTGTATTGAAATATGAAATCTTGTGGTCTATTGTTACGATTTGATATATATAGGTTAAACCTATAACTCACCAATATTTTTGTTGACGTTTTAAGCATGTTTATTCTCAGGTGATTATTAAGAGCTTCCGCTGTCGCATACTTAAATAAGGACAAGATTTGGAGTCCATGCTTGTATGATATTGTGTAAAAACTGCATTCAAGAAACTTATTTTGTTGTAACATATTTGTATTGTAAACCATTATGTAATGGTCGTGTGTAAACAGGATATTTTAGATTATCATTATTTGATAATCTACGTAAAGCTTTTTAAACCTTTATTGATGAAATAAAGGTTATGGTTTGTTTAAAAATGAATGCAGTCTTTGAAAAACGTCTCATATAGAGGTCAAAACCTCGCAACGAAATCAATTAATATGGAACGTTTTTAATCAATAAGAACGGGACATTTCAGTTGGTATCCGAGCGTTGGTCTTAGAGAACCAGAAAATTTGCATTAGTGTGTCTTATCGAGTTTGTTAGGATGCATTAGTGAGTCTGGACTTCGACCGTGTTTTCTTTAAAAATGATTGCTTAACATTTTTGTTGGAAACTATATATTTTTAACATATGAATATTATGTGATATATTAATCTCTTAACGTGTTTGATATTATGTGATAGATGTCTACCTCTAGAACAAGTCCCATTGACTCATCTAATAATAATGAAGAGTCAAATGTAAATTGGAATGATTTGTGGACTGATTCACAAGTTCCCGAAGAGGAACCGGAAGAAGAGTCGGAACCGGAAGAAGAATCGGAACCGGAAGAAGAATCGGAACCGGATGAAGAAATAGAACCGGTGGGGGAAATAATAAAACGGTTAAGTAAAAGAAAATCCTCAACCAACCGACCAAAGTTAATTATGGTCAATGGTGTTTCCGCCAAGGAAGCAAAATATTGGGAGGATTACCAATTCTCCGATGAATCGGATTCCGACGAGAATTCCGATGATGTTATAGAAATTACCCCAACTGAATTTAAAAAGGCAAAAGAAAATAATAAGGGAAAGGGCATAAAAATAGAGAAATCTAATTCCAACCCCGATGAACTTTATATGTATCGTCAACCCCCGAAGTCCTTAAGTTGTAACAATGACCCGGGAACCTCTAAACCACCAGGTTTTTCTAAACCAATGTGGATCATGACGGCTCGTATTAGGGGAACATCATATATCCCTAGAAACTTGGTAAAACGAACTAAAACCGAAGAAGAAGAAACAAGCGAGTCGGAATAAGATAGTTGTATTCGTGTGGTGTAATATATGTAATATAGTGTGCTTATGCTTTATGATATATGTAAAAATTGCTTGTATTAATAAGTATTTTTTTTATGAATCTAACTCTTGTCTATTTTACAGTATAAAAACACAAAATGGATAGACAACCCAATATTTTAAGAGACCTACCCGGAGACATGATTGATGAAATCTTGTCTAGAGTCGGTCAGAATTCTTCGGCACAACTATTTAAGGCGAGATCAGTTTGTAAGACATTCGAAGAACGTTCCAAGAATGTCTTGGTTTATAAGAGACTTTCGTTTGAAAGATGGGGGATATCACATTGGGAAACCAATAAGTTACGATGTGTTTACTTTGACGCATATATTGCGGGGAACCCAAATGCTATTTTTCGCAATGGGTTAAGAAATTATTTTGACTCAATATATCCGAATATTGGGCTTCGTGATTTAGAAAAAGCGGCTAACATGCAACATAAAGAAGCATGTTATGCTTACGGATTAGTAATGTTCGCTTCTCACCAAAGTGAGAACAAGAACATCGGGCTACAACTATTAAACAAAACGTTCCCACAAGTGACGGAGTCGGTAATTGGGGTAAGAAATGAGGTTTTTAGATTGTTACGGGACTGTTGGACATTACGTAAGCCTCGCCCCTTTGACGACGTTACAACACGCTGTCTTATCAACGGCCATAACGGTTATGTTCCACAAGACCAAGGATGGGAAGTAATCCTAGTAAAACCAGAATGCATGACTTGTTTCTGGACGTATGAATTATGTGTCTTTATTGCCTTTGCCGAACGACTTGTGTACTAGCTAGAATTGTCTTCACAACTATCTTGTATCAAAGTTATTGTGTGCTATATTTCATGCTTTATGTAAAATAAGCGGTATTGTAAGTTTGTAAAATATTGTATAAAAGTTTGAACGCGAAATATTATTACAATCAGTTTTTCATATAGAATTGTAGTAGTTGAATTGTATATTAGCTACTAAGTATGAACTTAACGGGTAGGTACTACCCGAATTTAAACTTATAAAACGCTAATATGAAGAAAAAGCTTTTATAAATGAGTTCATATTATGCTACGAAATACTATTAACTACTCTTAATATTCTGTATGATTAACTTGTTCCATTTAACTATTTTGAAGGAAATGGCACCGACTACTCGACACACCGTGAATATGAATGAAGAGGAATTCCGTACTTTTCTAGCTTCAAACATAGCCGCAGTACAGGCTGCGCTACATACCAACAATAACCTTGGATCTAGCAGTACAGGAAATCGTGTAGGATGCACCTACAAAGAATTCACTGCCTGCAAACCTTTGGAATTTGATGGAACCGAAGGACCGATCGGATTGAAAGGGTGGACCGAGAAGGTTGAATCGGTGTTTGCCATAAGTAAGTGTACTGAAGAGGACAAAGTGAAGTACGCTAAGCATACCTTCACAGGTTCTGCGTTAACATGGTGGAATACCTATCTAGAGCAAGTGGGACAAGATGATGCGTACGCACTACCGTGGTCAGCATTCAAGCACTTGATGAACGAGAAGTACCGTCCCAGAACCGAGGTCAATAAGCTCAAGACAGAACTTAGAGGGTTACGAACCCAAGGATTTGATATTACCACGTACGAAAGACGATTCACAGAATTGTGCCTATTGTGTCCGGGAGCATTCGAAGATGAGGAAGAGAAGATCGACGCGTTTGTGAAAGGATTACCGGAAAGAATCCAAGAAGATATAAGTTCACACCAGCCCGCCTCCATACAACAGGCATGTAGAATGGCTCACAAACTAGTGAACCAAATTGAAGAAAGAATTAAAGAACAGACTGCTGAAGAGGCCAATGTGAAGCAAGTCAAAAGAAAGTGGGAGGAAAACGGTGATAAGAATCACCAATACAACAACAACAGCAATTACAACAATAATCGCAACAATTATCCCAACAATCGCAACATCAATCGCAACTACAACAAACGGCCCAACAACAACAACAACAACAACAACAACAACAACTACAACAATCATCCCAACAACAATAATAACCGCAACAACAACAACAATCAGAAGCAGCTATGCCAAAGGTGTGAAAAGAATCACTCGGGGTTCTGCACCAAATTTTGCAACAAGTGTAAAAGAAATGGTCATAGCGCGGCGAAGTGTGAGGTCTACGGACCAGGGGTTAATAGAACGAAAGGAACAAATGGTGTCGGACCAGTAGCTTACCGACTTGAGTTACCTCAACAACTCGCGGCTGTACATAACACTTTCCACGTCTCGAATTTGAAGAAATGTTTTGCTAAAGAAGATCTCACTATTCAGTTAGATGAAATCCAAATCAACGAAAAACTCCAATTCATCGAAGAACCCGTCGAAATAATGGATCGTGAGGTTAAAAGACTTAAGCAAAACAAGATACCAATTGTTAAGGTTCGATGGAATGCTCGTAGAGGACCCGAGTTCACCTGGGAGCGTGAAGATCAGATGAAGAAGAAATACCCGCATCTATTTCCAGAAGATTCGTCAACACCTTCAACAGCTTAAAATTTCGGGACGAAATTTATTTAACGGGTAGGTACTGTAGTGACCCGAACTTTTCCATGTTTATATATATTAATTGAGATTATGTTTACATGATTAAATGTTTCCAACATGTTAAGCAATCAAACTTGTTAAGACTTGATTAATTGAAATATGTTTCATATAGACAATTGACCACCCAAGTTGACCGGTGATTCACGAACGTTAAAACTTGTAAAAACTATATGATGACATATATATGGATATATATATAGTTAACATGATACTATGATAAGTAAACATATCATTAAGTATATTAACAATGAACTACATATGTAAAAACAAGACTACTAACTTAATGATTTTTAAACGAGACATATATGTAACGATTATCGTTGTAAAGACATTTAATGTATATATATCATATTAATAGATATTCATACATGATAATATCATGATAATATAATAAATTAAAATCCCATTTGATATTATAAACATTGGGTTAACAACATTTAACAAGATCGTTAACCTAAAGGTTTCAAAATAACACTTACATGTAACGACTAACGATGACTTAACGACTCAGTTAAAATGTATATACATGTAGTGTTTTAATATGTATTTATACACTTTTGAAAGACTTCAATACAATTATAAAAATACTTCTACTTAACAAAAATGCTTACAATTACATCCTCGTTCAGTTTCATCAACAATTCTACTCGTATGCACCCGTATTCGTACTCGTACAATACACAGCTTTTAGATGTATGTACTATTGGTATATACACTCCAATGATCAGCTCTTAGCAGCCCATGTGAGTCACCTAACACATGTGGGAACCATCATTTGGCAACTAGCATGAAATATCTCATAAAATTACAAAAATATGAGTAATCATTCATGACTTATTTACATGAAAACAAAATTACATATCCTTTATATCTAATCCATACACCAACGACCAAAAACACCTACAAACACTTTCATTCTTCAATTTTCTTCATCTAATTGATCTCTCTCAAGTTCTATCTTCAAGTTCTAAGTGTTCTTCATAAATTCCAAAAGTTCTAGTTTCATAAAATCAAGAATACTTTCAAGTTTGCTAGCTCACTTCCAATCTTGTAAGGTGATCATCCAACCTCAAGAAATCTTTGTTTCTTACAGTAGGTTATCATTCTAATACAAGGTAATAATCATATTCAAACTTTGGTTCAATTTCTATAACTATAACAATCTTATTTCAAGTGATGATCTTACTTGAACTTATTTTCGTGTCATGATTCTGCTTCAAGAACTTCGAGCCATCCAAGGATCCATTGAAGCTAGATCCATTTTTCTCTTTTCCAGTAGGTTTATCCAAGGAAATTAAGGTAGTAATGATGTTCATAACATCATTCGATTCATACATATAAAGCTATCTTATTCGAAGGTTTAAACTTGTAATCACTAGAACATAGTTTAGTTAATTCTAAACTTGTTCGCAAACAAAAGTTAATCCTTCTAACTTGACTTTTAAAATCAACTAAACACATGTTCTATATCTATATGATATGCTAACTTAATGATTTAAAACCTGGAAACACGAAAAACACCGTAAAACCGGATTTACGCCGTCGTAGTAACACCGCGGGCTGTTTTGGGTTAGTTAATTAAAAACTATGATAAACTTTGATTTAAAAGTTGTTATTCTGAGAAAATGATTTTTATTATGAACATGAAACTATATCCAAAAATTATGATTAAACTCAAAGTGGAAGTATGTTTTCTAAAATGGTCATCTAGACGTCGTTCTTTCGACTGAAATGACTACCTTAACAAAAACGACTTGTAACTTATTTTTCCGACTATAAACCTATACTTTTCTGTTTAGATTCATAAAATAGAGTTCAATATGAAACCATAGCAATTTGATTCACTCAAAACGGATTTAAAATGAAGAAGTTATGGGTAAAACAAGATTGGATAATTTTTCTCATTTTAGCTACGTGAAAATTGGTAACAAATCTATTCCAACCATAACTTAATCAACTTGTATTGTATATTATGTAATCTTGAGATACCATAGACACGTATACAATGTTTTGACCTATCATGTCGACACATCTATATATATTTCGGAACAACCATAGACACTCTATATGTGAATGTTGGAGTTAGCTATACAGGGTTGAGGTTGATTCCAAAATATATATAGTTTGAGTTGTGATCAATACTGAGATACGTATACACTGGGTCGTGGATTGATTCAAGATAATATTTATCGATTTATTTCTGTACATCTAACTGTGGACAACTAGTTGTAGGTTACTAACGAGGACAGCTGACTTAATAAACTTAAAACATCAAAATATATTAAAAGTGTTGTAAATATATTTTGAACATACTTTGATATATATGTATATATTGTTATAGGTTCGTGAATCAACCAGTGGCCAAGTCTTACTTCCCGACGAAGTAAAAATCTGTGAAAGTGAGTTATAGTCCCACTTTTAAAATCTAATATTTTTGGGATGAGAATACATGCAGGTTTTATAAATGATTTACAAAATAGACACAAGTACGTGAAACTACATTCTATGGTTGAATTATCGAAATCGAATATGCCCCTTTTTATTAAGTCTGGTAATCTAAGAATTAGGGAACAGACACCCTAATTGACGCGAATCCTAAAGATAGATCTATTGGGCCTAACAAACCCCATCCAAAGTACCGGATGCTTTAGTACTTCGAAATTTATATCATATCCGAAGGGTGTCCCGGAATGATGGGGATATTCTTATATATGCATCTTGTTATTGTCGGTTACCAGGTGTTCACCATATGAATGATTTTTATCTCTATGTATGGGATGTGTATTGAAATATGAAATCTTGTGGTCTATTGTTACGATTTGATATATATAGGTTAAACCTATAACTCACCAATATTTTTGTTGACGTTTTAAGCATGTTTATTCTCAGGTGATTATTAAGAGCTTCCGCTGTCGCATACTTAAATAAGGACAAGATTTGGAGTCCATGCTTGTATGATATTGTGTAAAAACTGCATTCAAGAAACTTATTTTGTTGTAACATATTTGTATTGTAAACCATTATGTAATGGTCGTGTGTAAACAGGATATTTTAGATTATCATTATTTGATAATCTACGTAAAGCTTTTTAAACCTTTATTAATGAAATAAAGGTTATGGTTTGTTTAAAAATGAATGCAGTCTTTGAAAAACGTCTCATATAGAGGTCAAAACCTCGCAACGAAATCAATTAATATGGAACGTTTTTAATCAATAAGAACGGGACATTTCATCTTGTTCAGTACATTTACTTATGGCAAACACCGATTCAACCTTCTCGGTCCACCGTTTCAATCCGATTGGTCCTTCGGTTCCATCAAATTCCAAAGGTTTGCAGGCAGTAAATTCTTTGTAGAAGCATCCTACACGATTTCTTGTGGCGTTAGTTGCATTGCTAGATTCAGAGTTATTATTGTTGTTTTGCATTGCAGCCTGTACTGCGGCTATGTTGGCAGCAAGAAAAACACAGAAGTCTTCCTCGCTCATGTTCAAGTTCTGACGAGTAGTCGGTACCATTTCCTTCAAAAATAGCCAAAATAATTTAGTTAATCATATAGAATATTAAGAGTAGTCAATAGTATTTTGTAGCATAATATGAACTTATTTATAAAAGCTTTTTCTTCATATTAGCGTTTTATAAGTTTTAATTCGGGTAGTACCTACCCGTTAAGTTCATACTTAGTAGCTAACATACAATTCAACTACTACAATTCTATATGAAAAACTGATTACAATAATATTTCGCGTTTAAACTATTATACAATATTTTTCAAACTTACAATACCGCTATATTACATATAGCATAAGATATAGCACACAATAACTTTGATACAAAGCAGTTGCGAAGACAATTCTAGTTAATACGCAATTCGTTCAGCAAAGGCAATAAAGACACGTATTTCATAAGTCCAGAAGCAAGTCATGCATTTTGGGTTTTACTAGTATTATTTACCATCCTTGGTCTTGTGGAAAATAACCGTTGTGACCGTTGACTAGGCAGCATGTTGTAACATTTTCAAAAGGACGGGGGTTACGTATTGCCCAACAGACCCGTAATAATCTAAAAATCGTATTTCTCACCCTAACTACTGAATCCGTCACTTGTGGGAATGTTTTATTTAGTAGTTGCAATCCTATGTTCTTTTTCTCAATTGGGTGAGAAGCGAACATTACTAACCCATAGACATAACATGCTTCTTTATGTTGCATGTTTGAAGCTCTTTCTAAAAAACGAAGTCCTATGGTGGGATAGGTAGAGTCAAAATAGGCTCTCAACCCGTAGCGTAAAAATGCATCTGGGTTCCCTGCATTCAATGCTTTAAAGAAAACACGGCGTAACTTATGGTCTCCCCAATGTGATATACCCTATCTATTAAATGAAAGCCTTTTATAAACTAAGGCATGCCTGGAACGTCTTTCAAATGTTTGACAAACTAATTTTGCTATAAATAATTGTGCCGATGAACTCTGACCAACTCTAGACAAGATTTCATCAATCATGTCCCCGGGTAGGTCTTCAAAAATATTCGGGTATCTATCCTTAATGTCCATTGTGTATTTTTATACTGTAAAATAGACGAGGATTAGATTCGTAAAAGATAATTAACAAACAAACAAGCAATTTTTACATATAATATGAAAATACAAGCACACAACATTACATATATTACACAACATGATTACAACTCTTTATTCCGACTCACTCGTTTCTTCCTCTTCGGAGTTGGTTTGTTTCGCTAATTTTCTAGGGATATATGGTGCTCCCCTGATATGAGCCATTCTTTTCTCAAATGGTCTAGAAAAACCTGGTGGCTTAGATGTTCCTGGGTTATAGTGAAAGTTTAAGAAATACGGGTGTTTACGGTACACCCCATCAGGGTACTTCATGTTAACATAAAGTTCATCGGTTTTGAGCTCGGGTTTTTCTATTTTGATGCCTTTTTCCTTACTGTTTTCGTTTGATTTTTCAAATTGGGTCGAGGTAATTTCTATAACATCATCGGAATCCTCATCGGGATCCAATTCATCAGAAAACTGGTAATTTTCCCAATATTTGCTTCCTTGGCGGAAACACCATTGACCATTGTTAACTTTGGTCCATTGGTTGAGGATTTTCTTTTATTTAACCGTTTTTCTATAGTTATTAATATTTCTTCCTCCGGAACCTCTTCTTCTTCCGGTTCCTCTTCTTCCGGTTCCTCCTCTTCCGGTTCCTCCTCTTCCGGTTCTTCCTCTTCCGGTTCCTCCTCTTCCAGTTCTTCCTCGGGAGTTTGTGAATCTTCCCAAATTATATTCGACTCTTCATTATTATTAGGTGAGTCGATGGGATTTGTACTAGAGGTAGACATCTATCACACAATATCAAACATGTTAAGAGATTAATATATCACATAATATTTACATGTTAATAATATATAGTTTCCAACAAAAAGTGTTAAGCAATCGTTTTTAAAGAAAACACGGTCGAAGTACAGACTCACTAAGGTATCCTAACAAACTCAGTAAGACACACTAATGCAAATTTCTGGTTCTCTAAGACAAACCCTCAGATACTAACTGGAATGTCCCGTTCATATCGATTATAAACGTTTCATATTAATTGATTTCCTTGCGAGGTATTGACCTCTATATGAGACGTTTTTCAAAGACTGCATTCAATTTTTAAAACAAACCATAACCTTTATTTTGTCGATAAAGGTTTAAAATATTATGACATTTATCAAATAATGATAATCTAAAATATAGTGTTTTCACATGACCATTACATAATAGTTTACAATAATATTACACAACAATATAAGTCTTCGAATGTAGTTTTTAAACAATATTATACAAGCATGTAGACTCCAATCTTGTCTTTATTTAGTATGCAACAGCGGAAGCTCTTAATAATCGCCTGAGAATAAACATGCTTTAAACATCAACAAAAATGTTGGTGAGTTATAGGTTTAACATATATATTTATCAATTCGTAACAATAGACCACAAGATTTTCAATTTCCATTTCTCAATAACATGCAAACTCCATAAAAAATCATTCATATGATGAACACCTGGTAACCGACCTTAACATGATGCATATAGAATATCCCCATCATTCCGGGACTCTCATCGGACATGGTAAATCGAAGTACTAAAGCATCCGTAACTCGAATGAGGCTTGTTGGGCCAAATAGATCTATCTTTAGGATTCGTGTCAATTGGTGGCAATTATAATAAACACCAATTCTTAGGCTACCAAGCTAAAAAGGGGAATATTCGGTTCGATAATTCAACATAGAATGTAATTTTTTTTGATCACTTGTGTCTATTTCGTAAAACATTTATATGTGTGAGCGGGAGGTCTCGGGTTCGAGCCCGACTTGGGGCATTTTTTTAAGAAAGCTTTTGGAGGTAGTTTCCTAAACCAAAAATGATTATTATTATTATTATTATTATTGTCATTATTATTAGTATTGTTATTATGATTATTATTATTGTTATTATTACAATTATCATTATTGTTATTTATTAGGATTATTATTATTAGGTATTATGAATATTAGTTATTAATATTATTATTACTAATATAAGTATTATGATAAAATTTTCATATATTATGATTATAACTAGAAGTATGAACCTTATATTTATTATCACTAATAGTTGTATTATTATTATTATCATGATTATTATTGTTATTATTATTATTATTATTATTATTATTATTATTATTATTATTATTATTATTATTATTATTATTATTATTATTATTATTATTATTATTATTATTATTATTATTATGAAAGTAATACAAGTTATCAATATTTTCATCAATATTAGTATTAGTATCACTTTTGTAACCATTAGTAATATTATTATTATTATTATTATTATTATTTTTATTATTATTATTATTATTATTATTATTATTATTATTATTATTATTATTATTATTATTATTATTATTATTATTATTATTATTATTATTATCATTATTATTATTATTATTAAACAAAAGTATTATTTTTAACAATATCATTATTATTATTAATATTATCATTTTTAATAAAGTTATTATGATTATTATTATTAGTAAATCATTAATATCAAAACTATCATTTTTTAAACAAATAAATATTTTGTATATAAAACATACTTATTCATATACTACAATTATATTAATATTCCATATAACTATATACAAATCATATTTACATTACTTATATAAAAACTTACATACGAAAAATTAGGTATTTTTAATATAGTACTAAATATATAGATATTAATATAGCAATATTAATCACTTTAAATAAATATACAAAATAAATATATGTAATATATAAATTAAGATATAAAATAAAGTATATGTTTTTAAATGGAAGATAGTATAAATCTTATATAACTACAAAATATATATATAAAAGATATATATTAATAAATGAAATTAAGATATTCCTATTATATGTTTTAATAGAAATACAATTGATATAGGTTCGTGAATCCGAGGCCAACCCTGCATTGTTCAATATCGTCATATGTATTTTTACTATAAAATATAGTATCGTGAGTTTCATTTGCTCCCTTTTTAAATGCTTTTACAATATATATTTTTGGGACTGAGAATACATGTGCTTCTTTTATACATGCTTTACGAAATAGACACAAGTGATCGAAACTACATTCTATGGTTGGATTATTGAACCGAATATGCCCCTTTTTAGCTTGGTAGCCTAAGAATTGGTGTTTATGATAATTGCCACCAATTGACGCGAAACCTAAAGATAGATCTATCGGGTCCAACGAGCCCCATCCGAGTTACAGATGCTTTAGTACTTCGAATTTATCATGTCCGATGTGAGTCCCGGAATGATGGGGATATTCTATATACATCTTGTTAAGGTCGGTTACCAGGTGTTCACCATATGAATGAATTTTAATTCGTGAGTTACGCGTGACAATATATGAAATCTTGTGGTCTATTAAAATTATGGAAATGATTGATTATGATAAACTAATGAACTCACCAACCTTTTGGTTGACACTTGAAAACATGTTTATTCTCAGGTATGAAAGAAATATTCCGCTGTGCATTTGCTCATATTAGAGATATTACTTGGAGTCATTCATGACATATTTCAAAAGACGTTGCATTTGAGTCGTTGAGTTCATCAAGATTATTATTATGTCATTTATAGTTTGAATAATATGAAATTGTATGCATGCCTGTCAACTTTTGATGAAATGAAAGTTTGTCTTTTAAAAACGAATGCAATGTTTGTAAAATGTATCATATAGAGTTCAAGTACCTCGCGATGTAACCAAATGTAATGTATTCATCCAGATGGATTAGGACGGGTCCTTTCAGTTGGTATCAGAGCGGTGATCAGTCTTGCATTAGTGTGTCTAACTGATAGTTGTTTAGATGTATTAGTGAGTCTAGACTTCGACCGTGTCTGCATGTCAAAAGTTTTGCTTATCATTTCGTGTCAAAAATTACCTGCATATCATCCTTAGGAAATTACCTGCTTATCATCCTTAAAGTCTAGACACGTCTTACTACCTCTATTGCATAGACAGTGTATAGATAAATTTATATCTTAGCGTATATGTTATTGTTACCTTTGCCTGACAGCTTCCGTAGATTCCTCCGTAACTTATGGGATTTTAGTATTATATATGCATATGTAAATTATGTATTGCAGGGTACTAATATACATCCTATAATCTTTTTCTTATCGAAAATTCTTCATCTGATCGTACGAGATGAATCCCTCAGCCAGTTCGAGTCCCTCAGATTCCGATAGCTATTCTGATATGGATATTCACCTAAGCTCCGAAGGCAGTGTAAATGAAATGGATCAACCAAACTAGTCGTCTTCAATTCTGGATGAATTGGGGATGGGTTCGTAGATGACTTAATCAATGGAGACGCCAAGAAGGCGATCCATTTCACCCACCAACCTGCACTCTTGGCGAAGAACTTGAAGCACTCACCGGTGAACCAATCCCAAACACTATTTTTGCCCTCATTACCCGAATATCTCGCCATGATTATATACTATCTCAAATTCAAAACCTTATTCACTAGCCTGTTCTTACCGACAATCATCCCGGAGTAATCAAAGAAGTCAACGAGCTTCGCGCCTGATTAATGATTTTAGGAGAATATGGTGCAAAATTTACCAACTTTAACAACATCATCGGCACCAATAGTACAATCAGTAACAACACCAGTACCATCAACAATCCATGCCTCAACATCTCATTCTGTACCTCGAGTATAATCATCATTCTACGTATCGTTCTACATCAATTATCTTCATACTTCATGGCGATTATGTAATCTCTAATGTTATAGAGATTATGTATTCTAGTTTTGACGGTAAACCAAATGAGTTTAATACTATATTAACTCATTAAATCCATGATTACATCTGAAGAAATTATATATGTAAGTATATTTTCACAAAGATTGTATTTAAAAATTCTTTTGTACAAACTGTTAATGGTGAAAATATTTTAACGGGTAGGTAATACCTGAGGAATATTTAGATTTCACATTAATAAGTTACACTGTACATTCTTCAAATCTGAATCAATAGTCATTTACTATCCTACTTACATCCACATATATACGTATCTGTTCACCGCAGAATAACCATTTTCTTTCAATTTCATATTTGGATTTTGACTTATCAGAATCCAACAAGTGGCACAATGAAGAAAACAGTGGACAAAATAAAATTTGTTAGAAACAAATAAATTAACTATGAGAAATTTTGTTAAGAATCCACGCTAACAAAATCCTAGCTAACTGTTCCTAGCTAACTGTTCATTCCTTATTACATTTATTTATCGCAAGTTAATTATCGTAATTTATTTTATCGCAATTTAATTCTCACAATTTTATTTATCGTCATTTAATTTCTGTTATTTATTTTACGCACTTTATTTATCGTCATTTAATTTCTGTTATTTACGCATTTAAATATCGGGACACGTATACAAAGTTTTGACATATCATATCGACGTATCTATATATATTATTTGGAATAACCATAGACACTCTATATGCAGTAATGCTTGAGTTAGCTATACAGGGTTGAGGTTAATTCTACAATAATATATATACTTTGAGTTGTGATCGAGTCTGAGACATGTATATAACGGGTCACGACATGTATTAATTAATTTGAATATTATATATTAAACTATATATGAATTATTGAATTACTAATTGTGGACTGCTAACTGTGGACTGCCAACATTGGACAATTAAAATGAATTAAAATATTGATTATAACATATGAAACTAAACAATTCTCACTTGATTTCATCTTAAACCTCATTTATATCTTGACGATTACAATCTGCGTTCAAACATTTCATAATTCTTGAAAACACCTCAATCGAGAGGATGAACCAACCGCACTTCATCTACGGAAGAAAAGATTGATACATATAGTTATGCAACTGAAAACACTCGGAACCTGAGTAAACGTTTAACACGTATCTGTGCTAGCTCCTTTGGTGTTGTTATTACCGAACAATCAATTTGCAATCCCTTTCCAAAGTATCCAATTTTGTCACAGCTTCAGCAAATCAATTTCGACTTTTCATTCGAATAAACTTGACTATAACTTTGATATATAAGTTTACCTTTCGTCATCGTTACCGAGGAACCATTTATATCTCACCACATTAGCAGTAAACTTATCAGCAACTTTATTGATCTTTGAATTTTCAAAAAATCATTATATTTATCGAAACCCCATCATATACTCATCCGCATCTTGTAACAAGAATTGTCAGACCAATTATCGAGAATCAGCAATCAGTATTTTGAAACCTCGCAGCATTTCTACATCAACAGATATACATATAACATTCATCTCTTAGAATTATGATTCTCCATTCTGAAATTCTGAAAAGCACCCAGTCTACGAATCAATACTCCAAATTTTGAACAAGCTGAATGAAGTAGCAAAAACTATAGACAACTGTAAACGACGTTAACAGTTGAAGGTATGATGATAAAGAATAGTATGTTTTGAAAGCTCAGAAATGTTGGAACTTGAAAATGGATTGAGCAAACCATGAAGGAGGCTGTGGACAAATCATAAAGACTAAATCTGCCTTCAAAGAATCCAAATGATTCAGTATCTACTGAAGTCATTAACGAATACCTTACTCCTGACTCTACACTCTTGCGGACAAATTTTCTTCATCAACCTTCGATCTTAGAAATTCCAAATTATTGTCATAAATATCTTCGATATTTCTGAAGATATTTTCATAACTATCCTTATCTGAATTCAGTTATCTTTTCACGTTATCTGTAAAGGAAACTGTTAGTTTCTATATTTTGTAAACCTTCAAGTTTAAATTATGAATGATTTTAAAGTAGTGTTGGGAACTGAAGCATGAGTTAGTATAATATAATGACACTTGATTAACGTGATTATATTACAGTAAGTCATGCTGAGTTTCTAATGGGACGTGATGATTCACATATCATAACGTCATCAGGTGCCATGTTACACGAATCTTGTAATCTATTTAACCTCTAAAATATCAAGAAAATATTTCTTGATGATTCGGTCTTTTCCAGGATATTCTGGTAATTTGACAAATCAAATCGAGCTATTACGTTCTTTCTTGTTTAGAACATTAAGTTCATTCGAAACTCCATACTTACGAATTCTGGACCATTACTCGCTTTACTAGAGGTCGAGAAGAGAATAAAAAGGCAAAGAGCTCTAAAATATAAGAGAAAATATTAAGCCCAATAACAACATAGAGGTTACAAACCGTGGATATTAATACGAATAGCAATATAAAGACACGGTATAATTAAGAATAGTATCACCCCAAGGTAATAATAGAAGTGAATAGATTCCTCCGGTGGTAAATGAAAAAGAAGAATGACAGAAATGATAATTAGGAAAAATATCAAGGATTAGAACTGGATTAAGCATTTTTACAATATTTTAGATGTACGAACTAAGAAAGAAAGTATAGGAATGGTGAGAATAATGGAACGGAAGAGTTTAATTTATAAATGAAAAATCAGACGTAACAATCGAGACGGATGGCCGCATTTAATTAAAGAGATCCTAATTCCCTTAAATCTAAAAGAATCAGATCTTTTAGATTTCGAAGATTTTCTTTAAATCCCTTGAATTCCGAAAATCAACCGTGACTACGTCAGCGGTTAAGATGAATCTGCATTTACTCATTTCACTCTTTTGTGATAACTTCACTCGTACTCTTCACATAAACGATTTATTTTACCCATATTACTCACTGATGATAAAAACTATAATTTCTAGCTCGTATGCGTCATGAGAACATATTTATTGTCAACCATGACCATCCCAATCAAATTTCGGGACACAATTTCTTTAACGGGTAGGTACTGTGACGACCCGAAAATTTCAGACTAAATTTAAACTTAATCTTTATATGATCTCGACAAGATAAGTAAAGTCTGTTAAACCGAGTCTTAAAATTTTTGTACTGATTACATGAATTCGGTTAACCTTTGACTACTCTCGATGATTCACGAACATTGATGTGTATATTGATATGGTATAACAAATGGTAATATATTTTATGTAATTACAAGTTAACATTATAATAGCTATATTAATATTATTATCATTAATCTCAATATTATTATTATTAATATTAAGATTTGTAACATTAATATTATTATCTATATACATATGAAATTTGATAAGTAGAAGTTGTTATATTATTATGGTTAATATTATTATTAACAATAAAAATAAAAAAAATTTATAACTAATAATATTATTCGTATCATTAATTATATTAATAATTTATTATCATTATTAGAATCAGTGTTAGATATGTTATTATTATCAATAGATAATATAAAAATATGGAAATTGATATATATATATATATATATATATATATATATATATATATATATATATATATATATATATATATATAAATTGATTAGCATTATTGTTATTAATAACATTACTGTTATACATTTTATAGTAATTAACATTATTATCATTAGTAATAATATTATTATTACTATTATTTGTATTACTATAAGTTATAATATTAAGAGTATTATTACTATATTTATATTTATTAATAAGATTAATTAAAATCTAAGAAATGGTGTTTATGATAATTGCCACCAATTGACGTGAATCCTAAAGATAGACCTATCAGGCCCACGAGCCCCATCTGAGTTACGGATGCTTTAGTACTTCGAATTTATCATGTCTGATGTGAGTCCCGGAATGATGAGGATATTCTATATGCATCTTGTTAAAGTCAATTACCAGGTGTTCACCATATGAATGAATTTTAATTCGCGAGTTATGTGTGACAATATTTGAAATCTTGTGGTCTATTAAAATTATGGAAATGATTGATTATGATAAACTAATGAACTCACCAACCTTTTGGTTGACATTTGAAAGCATTTTTATTCTCAGGTATGAAAGAAATCTTCCGCTGTGCATTTGCTCATATAAGAGATATCACTTGGAGTCATTCATGACATATTTCAAAAGACGTTGCATTCGAGTCATCGAGTTCATCAAGATTATTATTCAGTCATTTATAGTTTGAATAATATGAAATAGTATGCATGCCTGTCAACTTTTGATGAAATGAAAGTTTGTTTTTTAAAAACGAATGCAATCTTTGTAAAATATATCATATAGAGGTCAAGTACCTCGCGATGTAACCAAATGTAATGTATTCGTCCAGATGGATTAGGACGGGTCCTTTCAATATATATATCATCATATAGTTTTTACAAGTTTTAACGTTCGTGAATCGCCGGTCAACTTGGGTGGTCAATTGTCTACATGAAGCTCATTTCAAATAATCAAGTCTTAACAAGTTTGATTGCTTAACATGTTGGAAACATTTAATCATGCAAATATAGTTTTCATTTAATATATAATCATGGAAAAGTTCGGGTCACTCCAGGGTTAACTAATTCCAAAGAAACAACCTGCCTTTTTGCTATCACTACCCACCTTATCCACCCAAACAATCTTAATTGACCTACGATCAACCACTTCCACTCACTGGTCCACCAGCTGAGGAAAATTCCCCAACCACCCAAATTACAAAAGTAACCAACCCAACTCTCAGAGCTGATGATCAGTTGACCTAGTTCATTCAAGGACAACAACAGTTAAATCAGAGAACTGCATCCATACAAGACAAGATGGAGATACTAATGAGAAATCAATTGGCTCTGCTCAAAAGTCTAGAGACGTAGCTCGACCAATTATCACAAAGCCTTGAAACCCGACCACAAGGAAGGTTACCTAGTAATACTATCTAAAATCCCCAAATAGAGGAAGATAAACAAATGGATTCCGTAATTCCAAAGGAAGAACCACGGAGAAGGTCAGCTAGGCTCAAGAACAAATTGACATATACTCAGAAGTTGTCCACTGCAACTCCATTTTGTGTACCCTAACCTGGAAGGCTACAGGAAGAACTATCCAAGCTTGATTCCTTCAAACTAGATGGAAGATTTCTGGACACCATGTCCAAAGTCCCCAATCAGAAAAGATACATCCAAAGACTTCTTTCTACAAAGGAGAGGATACCAGATTCTAACAAAATTCCACTTAGTGAAGAATTCTCGACATTATTCAGAAACTCTCTACCACCAAAGCTAGGAGATACGAGCCGATTCATTTTCCCATGTTTGATCTACCAATCTGGAACCATTCATGCACTTGCAGATTTAGGAGCAAGTAGATGAAGGGTTTCTGGAGAATGAGTGGGATTATGGAGAAGAAGAGGAGCAAGCATTTATGTATGAGGAGATGGCAGGGAACCTGTTGGATGGGATCTTGACAAAGACGATGCCATTGAAATACAAACATAACATAGCACAACCCGCCATCCGTGCAATGGCAGTGGATAATTTATTCGCTTTAATCACAAGAGATGAAGCTATTAAGCCCCCAGTAGTATTATTTCATCACTCGAATTGCAGTTTATTCATTACCAAGAAACCTAGGAATACCATCTATAGGTGTTTATGATGGAACTACTGATCCAGAGGATTTCCTTACTATGTTTGAAGGAGTTATGAGGCTGCAACACTGGGAGGATGAGGTTGCATGTCATATGTTTCCAATGGTATTGCAGAAAATGGCAAGAGAATGGTTTCCAAGTCTTTCGCGTAGAAGCATTACCAGTTTTCTTGACTTGAGGGTCAAGTTTGTTATATAATACCAAAGTCTGAGGAGTTGTACTTTGTCACACTTGGATGCACATGAAATCACTATGCACCAGAATGAGTCTTTAAGTGACTTTATGAAGCATTATATACTATTGAGTGTCTAAAAATACCTGATATACCAGAGTCACAGCTTGTATCTGGTTTTATTTTTTGTCTTGACCAGCGTCGATTCTCAAGTTTAGTTCATGCGTTACGGTATGATGTTCTAGAAAATTTGCATCAAGCGTTGGTGGTAGCACAGAAGCATTTGAGAGCTGTAGAAATGAGACATCCACGAGTCAAAAGGAATTATAGGCAGCAGAACAGAGGACGGTAGCCAAATGACAACTACCAAAGGCAGCGTGGGTATGACAATAGTTATCAAAGGCAACAACATGGTTGGAGGGGCAATAATCACCCGAATGATAACTATCATCACCGCAGACCATTAGAAAGGCACCACTAAATGAGGCTTTAAGAAAAATGTAACGACCCGACAAAATCGCCATTGATGGCGCCGTTAACTTAGGTCCCGTTGCAGGGTCATAGTCCCTATATGAGACGCGTGTGACCAAAATTATGTCGCATTCATTTGAAACGTACAAGACCTACAAAGTTTAGTTTACCAAACGGTTCGACAACAAGTTTAAGTTTACAAAAGTTATAGAGTATAAATGAAATAACTTGCGACATAATTAGTTGAAAATCACGGTTGCTATAAATAGCATAAGTATGTAAACATTTATTTGAATCCAAAGGTGCTATCACTAGCGTATGGATGTATGCTTGACTCCAAGCAAGTAATCAAAGTGTATGCATGTATGTTTGACCCCAAGAAAGTATGAGTGTACGCGGAAACATGTATCAAACACTAATTCATGAACCTGAGAAACATATAGAAAACTGTCAATGAAAAACATTGGTGAAATCAAAGGTGTTTGTAAACGTATGTTTTTGAACCACAAGATTTTGTATTTCTATAACGTTGATTATCTGAATCGTTTGCATTCCAAAAGTACGATCGCGAGCACCCAATTATCAAGACTTAACTGTTTTGTACCCTGTTACGTAGTGTTAGAACATACACTAAACCCGAAAATATATTTCATCCGCTAACGGTAGTGAACCGTCCGAATGAGGCTCGTCAAGCCCATGTGATCACATAATATAAGTTCACATTTACACCCTGCAAGTGTAACTAATGATAATTGAATTGAGGCTTTTTGTTCTAACTCGCTGTGGAATGTTTATTTTCGTACTTGTGTTCAAAGTATAAAGTATGTAGTATAAAACTGTATATGTTTCTCATCCCATGATTTAAAAGTATAAAAGTTGTTGAAAGATTGGACTATGATCTCACCTCGAGTGCACGAGTATAAATGTACTTCACAAAGTAAACGTGTACATGAAGTCTTGACCTAAACAAATAAGTTGTATCAATTAACCAGTTACGACACAAGGTCGGGTGAAATGTGTTCAATTAGTCCTATGGCTCGCTACGACTCAATTATGTAGCATGTGAATCACGTTGTCAATTTTCATGCAAGATATAAGTATAAAAGCACGTTAGAACGATTGCATAAGTGTTTGGTTAAGTTTGAATAAAAGTCAAACTTGGTCCGGTTAAAGTCAACGAAAGAGCCAACGTGTTCGGGTCTGGTCTCGGACAATTTTTCTAAGCTTAGAAGTCATATATAAGCATGTTGGCCAAGTTTCATGTCAATCGGAGTTGCGTAGCATAGTTAGATTTAAACGAAAAAAATGCAAAGTTGAACAGTCCCCAAACACGGCCATTACCGCGCCGCGATAGAGGAGGGCCGCGCCGCGACATTAGTCGTGGCCTGTGAAAGGACCCGTCCATATACATTATAAACGATTATCAATAGTTGATTTCATCACGAGGTATTTGACCTCTATATGATACATTTTTTAGACATTGCATTCGTTTTTAAAAGATAAACTTTCTTTACATCAAAAATTGACAGGCATGCATACCATTTCATAATATCCAACTATAAATGACCTAATCTATCATTTACTTAATAATAATCTCTATTGAACTCAACGACATGAATGCAACGTCTTTTGAAATATGCCATGAATGACTCCAAGTAATATCTTTAAAATGAGCAAATGCACAGCGGAAGAATTCTTTAACACCTGAGAATAAACATGCTTTAAAGTGTCAACCAATAGTTTGGTGAGTTCATTAGTTTATCATAATCATTCATTTTCATCATTTTAATAGACCACAAGAATTTCATTTCCAGTTCTCAAACATACGTCCCATGCATACAGACAAAAATCATTCATATGGATTGAACACCTGGTAACCGACATTAACAAGATGCATATAAGAATATCCCCTATCATTCCGGGAAATCCTTCAGACATGATAAAACAACATCGAAGAACTAAAGCATCCGGTCCTTTAGATGGGGTTCGTTAGACCCAATAGATCTATCTTTAGGATTCGCGTCAATTAGGCGTGCACTAATTCTCAAAATTAGTGAGGTTCCCTAATTCTTAGGCTACCAAGCAAAAAGGGGTATATTCGGCTTCGATCATTCAACCATATAATGTAGTTTTGATTACTTGTGTCTATTTCGTAAAACATTTATAAAAATTGCGCATGTATTCTCAGCCCAAAAATATAAAGGGTAAAAAGGCAAATGAAACTCACCTAATGTATTTTGTAGTAAAAATACATATGACTATATTGAACAATGCAGGGTTGGCCTTGAATTCACGAACATATATCAATTGTATATCTATTAAAACATATAATGGAAATCACATAATTTCCTTTATTACTTATATATTATTTATGTGTTTGTAGTTTACATAAATTTTATACTCAATTTTATTAAAAATATACTTCATTTATATTTATTATATCTTAACTTATATATTATATATATTAATTTAAAATAATTTTTATCTATTCATTTAGTAATTTTAAAATATCTATATATATACATATATGTTTAGTGTTATATCTAAAATCAATAGTTTGTTATATGTAAGTATAATGTTAATGAGTTTGATATATATACTTATGTGAAATATTAATATAATTATAGTATATGTAATAAGTATATTTTATGTACCAAATATTTATTTGTTTACAATGATAGTACTGATAATAATGATTTACTAATAATGATATTGTTAACAATGATACTTATGTTTAATAACAATAATAATAATACTAATAGTTACAAAAGTGATACTAATACTAATATTAATAAAAATAATAATAACTTGTATTATTTTTATGATAATAATAATAGTAATAATAATCCTAGTCATATTTATAATAATAATAATAATAAATGATAAGATAGACTTTATAATAATACTTGTATTAGTAATAATAAGTGCCCTAAAAATAACCATAATAATAATAATAACAATACTAATAATAATATTAATTTTAAAAATGAAAACTACCTTCAAAAAGGGTTTCTAAAACGAAAAGCCTCAGACGAGGCTCGAACCCAAGACCTCCTGGTTATACACCAACACCACTAACCAGTCCTCCATCCCTTGTTTTTCTGATTTATATTACTTCTAAAATATATTTAACCCTTTATTCATGTTCATCATCTTCTTCATCTTCTTCCTTACATTAATTCATCCATGGGACTTTCTAACTCCAAATAACGAATTTGGGATTTCATTTAGGACTTTTAAACACACATGAAAAACAAATAAAAAATGTTCTTGTAAATTAAAAAAAATTAAAAAAATTAAAAAAAACTTACTGCTTTAGCTAGTAACTCTAAAAAAAAAAAAATGTTTTTAGTTTTGAGTTCATTTTGGACAATCTTTACAACATGAAATATGTTTCAAATCATTCCTAAAAACTTTGTGAATCATCAATTTTAACAGAAACATCAATTAGAACTCGAATTTGATTGTAGAACAATAGTTGACTTTTTAAAATTGAAATTTTGACTCGCAAATTCGAATTCGTTATTAAGAATTGGAACTTGAGATTTTACAGAAAGTTTAAGTAAATGATTCTTAACAACTCTGCATTTTTAGTTTTTGAAATTTGTTTCGAATTCAAGTTAGTGTATATCACTGTGAAGAACTCATGAACTCAAAAATTGATTTTGATATTAAGAATGTTATAGGTTATGATTACAACATGAAATGTGTTGCAAATCATTCCTATAATCTTTATGGATCATCAAATTAACTGGAGACATCAAAACAAACTCGAATTTGATTCAAGAACACTTAGTTGACTTTGAAAACCAAAACTTTGACTGTTAAATTAGAAATTAATAGAAAGAATTAAGGATTGAAAACTTACAGATAGTTTAGATAGACGATTCCTAACAAGATTGCATTTATAGATTTTGAAATTGATTTCGAATTCGAATTATGAGCAAAAAATGAAAGAACAGAGTGTCGAGCTTCTTATTTATTTATTTTCTGTTTTTCCTTTCAATCAATCAGCATAGATTTTATTTATAATATGCAACGAATAATTGATGCAGAGACAGGATTTGATCGTAAGTTGTTCTGTAGTGACAATTTGCATTCGATGGTTTGTCATACGCAGAAGAAAACGAGAGGAGAAAAAAAATAGAAGACAGTGATATAATTTTACCCGTAATATTATGTTTTATACATATATATATATATATATATATATATATATACATATATATATATATATATATATATATATATATATATATATATATATATATATATATATATATATATATATAATATTAATAAGATTATAACCCGAACATTCTTAAATTGGAAGCTTGCTATAAGTGGAAGCTTTCCATAAATAGTAGGTTTCCAAATATAGAAACTTTTGGGAAATAGGAACTTTTCTCGAAAACCGTCACTGTTAATATAGTTTGCTATATTAGACATTAACTAATCAAAGGTTATATCTCTAGGTTGAGATCTCCGATTTCATACTCCGTTCATACTTCTTGCGTGGAATATCTTACTTGCTACTAAGGTGAACTTCATAGCCCATCTTTTTACTATTTCTTAACTATTTTACAACTTTTGGGGTGAGACACATGCTTGCTTTTAAAATGATTTACAATGTAGACTCAAGTGCCTAAACTATTTGATATGCAATTTCGTGAGACTTTTGTTAAACATGTATTTATTATTACATGCGAATCCCCGCCATAATATCGTTAATTGCTGGAATTGAAATTTGCAAGCTTAATTATTGTGAGTAGGCCTATTGTGAGTGACGTCTTTACCATTGGCGTAATCGTCAAGGGGTTACATAATAATGATTGCCGACACACGTACAGTGTCAGGGGTTAATGTTTAGTTCGATATTATAACTCATGGCATATCAAAATTTTGATATTTTGAATTAAATCTTGTGGTCTAAAACTTATTAAATTTGCTAAACCTATGATGTTCACTCAACCTTTGTGTTGACACTGTTAAGCATGTTTGTCTCAGGTGAAGATTAGCTTGTGTGCTGCTCTATGATGCTTAGTTAGCTGTTGCATTGGAGTCCACATATTAGACTTATCATTTGAATTTCATTATGTAAAACATTATTATGTTTCTGCTCAAATCAAATTTTTTTTTTATTAAAACGTCTCATATAGAGTCGTTCTCATTTATACATACTTGTGTTGTGATATTGTGAAGTCATATTTTCTCGACCCTATTTGGGGGTATGACATAAATAGAATACAAGAGTCGTATAACATAGCACATGATGATGTTATGATCTGTGAATCATCACGTTCCCTTTAGAAACTCAGCATGACTTACTGTAATATAATCACGTTGATCAAGTGTCATTATATTATACTAATTCATGCTTCAGTTCCCAACACTACTTCAAAATATTCCTATTTTAAACTTGAATGTTTCAGAATTTAGAAACTAAAATAGTTTCTTTTATGATGTAATACAGATAGCGCGAAGAGGTAAACGATTTCAAATAAGAAAAATTAAGAAAATATCTTCAGAAATATGGAGGATATTTATAATGAAAGATATGATGATATCCTAGGATTTCTAATATCAGAGGATGATGAAGAATATTGTCCGCAAGGGTTTAGAGTCAGGAGCAAGGTATTCGATAATGACTTCAGCAGATACTGAATCATTTGGATCCTTTGAAGGCAGGTTTAGCCTTTGTGATTTGTCCACAGCCTCCTTCATACTTTGCTCAATCCGTTTTCCAGTTCCAACTCTTTTCTTTTTCTGAGCTCTGCCAACACACTACTCTTTATTATCAAACTTTTTACTGTTAAGGTCGTTTTATAGTTTTTGCTGTTCATCAATAATTTCGAGAACTAGTCCGCAGTTTAGGGTGTTTTTCAGAAACTTCACATTCAAGTATGTAATCCAGGAGATAGACGTTATATATACACATATAACTGTTGGCGTGGACATGCTGCGAGATTTCAAAATACTGATTGCTAATTCCCGATGATTCGTATGGCAATTCTCGTTACAAGATGCGAATGAGTAAATGATGGGGTTTCAGTAATTATAATGATTCTTCGGACGGTCAAAGATCAGTGAAGTTGTGAATAAGTTTATTGCTAATGTGGTGAAACATGAAAGGTTCTCCGGTAACAATGGCGAAAGGGCAACATATTTATCAAGATTATGATAAGGCTACTCCGAATGAAAAATCGAAGTTGTCTTGCAGGAGCTGTGATAGAATTTGCTACTTTGAAAAAGAAATTGTAAAGTTATTTTTGCTAATAAATGCCAAAGGATCTGACACAGATATGTGTTGAATTATGACGTTGGTTTCGAGAGCTTTTTAAGTATATAACTGTGGGTAATATGTGGTTGGATCATCATCTAGATTGCTCATTAATTGAAGTGTCTTCAGAAATTTTTGAAGGGTTTGAACACAGATTGTAATCGTTAATATACATTTGATGTTCTAACACAGTTTTGAAGTCAAAGTATAGCTTTGAAAGATGTAGGAATCTAAAAGTGATGGTACCGGTTATATCTTCAAATTGAATTATGAGATTTCAAAATTAGAATATGTAATTGGGTTTGAATGAGTATGGTTGTTTTGATTTCTATAAAGGAATGTATATTATTGTGAAAGTAGGAAGTATAGTTGATAATTTGCTTAATCAGATTTGAAGAATGTAACATATTAATTGTGAATATATATATATATATATCTCTCGGGTATTACCTACCCGTTAAAAAAATTTCACAATTAATATTTGGGACAAAAGAATTTTATTACAGTCTTTATGAAAATATATATGTATATATTCTCCTCAGATGTAACATAGATTTTAATGAGTTAATACTAAATTAAACTCATTCGATTTATGGTTGGAACTAGAATTGAATAATTTCTTGAAGGCTTTAGAGATTGCATAAGTATTTCTTCAATAATTTTGAAATTATGAATCAATACTTCGTTATTTGTTGAGGCGTGATGTTGGTTTTCGTTAAATTCTTGTGAACTTCGCAAAGTACGAATGATGTTATCTGAAAAGTTTCGGTTACATCGTTGATGAAAGTGTAAAATCAAATATGTACTTGATTTATTAGGAATTGGAATTTGTTGAATTGAGACAGAGATTGTAGTTAACGATGGGTAAGTTTCGGGTGAAGGACGTACATTATTGCATATTTGTAATATGAATTAACTGAGTAGTTAAGATTCACACACAATAGCTTAGCACGGAAATATTTATTTTTATTTTTTTATTTATTTTTAAAAAAAAAATATATGTAAAATATACATATAATTTCTTCAGAGGGAATGAGTTAATTCTTCATAACTCGCTAATACAATATACGCGTTATTGATTCGTAATGATGTCCACAGTGATTCTTGAATTGACGGAGTTTGTGATGTTATAGATGTTGTTGATTCTGATGCTGACTGCACTGACGATGCTGGTGACGCTGACGGTACTGATGATGTTGTTGGTAAAACAAGTTTAGCTGGTTAATCACACACCATTTTTGTCAGGGTTTCTACTCTTCCTTCTATCATTTTGATTTGCTTAACTGCTTTATGGTTAGGGCTAGATTAGATAATCTCTAAGACTTTAGAGATTACATAATCTCCATGGAATGTTTCTCCAATGAAGTTATGAATTAATACTTCATCAGTTATTGTTATTGGTATTCCTTGGTATCTATGGTGCGTATGACGTTGATGCTCGTGGGACAGATTGTGAAGTTGAGGGTTACGACGCGGTTGTGGTTGGAGGTGGTAATGGTACTGTTGGCGTTGATGATGGTGGTACTGGTTATGCTGCTGATGCTGCTGATGGTGTTTGTAATCTTTGTACCATATTCTCCAAAGCCACTATCCGAGCGCGAAGTTCGTTGAATTCTTCTATTACACAGGGGTGATTGTCTGTTCGGACGAGCAGATAAATAAAATATAGAATTTGATGTAGTATATAATCGTGACGAGATACTCTGGAAATTAGAGAGAAAATGGTGTCTCGAACAGGTTCGCCGGTAAGTGCTTTAGGTTCATCGCCAAGAGGGCAATGTGGTGGATGGAAGGGATCACCTTCTTCTTGTCTCCAATGATTAAGGAGGCTACGAACCCATCCCCAATTCATCCAGAATAGATGATGACTGATTGGTTGATCCATTCCGGTCACACTGCTTTCGGAGCTTGAGTGGAATTCCATATCGGAATCCGAGGGACTTGAACTAGTGGTAAGTTCCATTTCGTACGATTGAATAAAGGATTTTTCGATATGAAATGATTTCCAGCTATCGGATGGTATTCTAATTATATAGAATATCCATATATATAGAGCAAAAGATTTCGTAGATTACGGAGGAATTTATGAAATATGTCAGGCAAAGTCTAAAGTAACAGATACGATAAGATATGATTTAGCAGATACGCTAAGATATGAATTTTTGTCCATACACTACTCATGCAATTAATGTAGCAAGACATGTCTAGACTAATAATGATAAGCAGGTAATTTTCTAAGGATGATAAGCAGATGATTTCTGACTAGAAATGATAAGCAAAACTTTTGACATGCAGACACGGTCGAAGTCCAGACTCACTAATGCATTCTAACGACTTATCAGTTAGACACACTAATGCATATCTAGTTCGCTAAGACCACCACTCTGATACCAACTGAAAGGACCCGTCCATATACATTATAAATGATTCTCAATAGTTGATTTCATCGCGAGGTATTTGACCTCTATATGATACATTTTTCAGACATTGCATTCCTTTTTTAAAGATAAACTTTCTTTACATAAAAAATTGACAGGCATGCATACCATTTCATAATATCCAACTATAAATGACCTAATCTGTCATTTACTTAATAATAATCTCTATTGAACTCAACGACTTGAATGCAACGTCTTTTGAAATATGCCATGAATGACTTCAAGTAATATCTTTAAAATGAGCAAATGCACAGCGAAAGAATTCTTTAACACCTGAGAATAAACATGCTTTAAAGTTTCAACCAAAAGGTTGGTGAGTTCATTAGTTTATCATAATTATTCATTTTCATCATTTTAATAGACCAGAAGAATTTCATTTCCAGTTCTCATAAACATACGTCCCATGCATAGAGACAAAACTCATTCATATGGATTGAACACCTGGTAACCGACATTAACCAGATACATATAAGAATATCCCATATCATTCCAGGAAATCCTTCGGACATGATAAAACAACATCGAAGTACTAAAGCATCCGGTACTTTGGATGGGGTTCGTTAGGCCTAATAGATCTATCTTTAGGATTCGCGTCAATTAGGCGTGCACTAATTCTCAAAATTAGTGATGTTCCCTAATTCTTAGGCTACCAAACAAAAAGGGGCATATTCGGCTTCGATCATTCCACCATCTAATGTAGTTTTGATTACTTGTGTCTATTTCGTAAAACATTTATAAAAATTGCGCATGTATTCTCAGCCCAAAAATATAAAGGGTAAAAAGGCAAATGAAACTCACCTAATGTATTTTGTAGTAAAAATACATATGACAATATTGAACAATGCAGGGTTGGCCTTGAATTCATGAACATATATCAATTGTATATCTATTAAAACATATAATGGGAATCACATAATTTCCTTTATTACTTATATATTATTTATGTGTTTGTAGTTTACATAAATTTTATACTAAATTTTATTAAAAATATACTTCATTTATATTTATTATATCTTAACTTATATTATATATATTACTTTAAAATAATTTTTATCTATTCATTTAGTAATTTAAAAATATCTATATATATACATATATGTTTAGTGTTATGTCTAAAATCAATAGTTTGTTATATGTAAGTATAATGTTAATGAGTTTGATATATATACTTATGTGAAATATTAATATAATTATAGTATATGTAATAAGTATATTTTATGTACCAAATATTTATTTGTTTACAATGATAGTACTGATAATAATGATTTACTAATAATGATATTGTTAACAATGATACTTATGTTTAATAACAATAATAATAATAATAATAGTTACAAAAGTGATACTAATACTAATAATAATAAAAATAATAATAACTTGTATTATTTTCATGATAATAATAGTAATAATAATCCTAGTCATAGTTATAATCATAATAATAATAACTGATAGACTTTATAATAATACTTGGATTAGTAATAATAAGTGCCCTAAAAATAACCATAATAATAATAATAACAATACTAATAATAATATTAATTTTAAAAATGAAAACTACCTTCAAAAAGGGTTTCTAAAAAGAAAAGCCTCAGATGGGCTTGAACCCAAGACCTCCTGGTTATACACCAACACCACTAACCAGTCCTCCATCCCTTGTTTTTCTGATTTATATTACTTCTAAAATATATTTAACCCATTATTCATGTTCATCATCTTCTTCATCTTCTTCCTTACATCAATTCATCCATGGGACTTCCTAACTCCAAATAACGAATTTGGGATTTCATTTAGGACTTTTAAACACACATGAAAAACAAATAAAAAATGTTCTTGTAAATTAAAAAAAAAAATTTAAAAAATTGAAAAACACTTAGCTTGTAACTCTAAAAAAAAATAATGTTTTCAGTTTTGAGTTCATTTTGGACAATCTTTACAACATGAAATATGTTTCAAATCATTCCTAAAAACTTTGTGAATCATCAATTTCAACAGAAACGTCAATTAGAACTCGAATTTGATTGTAGAACAATAGTTGACTTTTTAAAATTGAAATTTTGACTAGCAAATTCGAATTCGTTATTAAGAATTGGAACTTGAGATTTTACAGGAAGTTTAAGTGAATGATTCCTAACAACTCTGCATTTTTAGTTTTTGAAATTTGTTTCGAATTCAAGTTAGTGTATATCACTGTCAAGAACTCATGAACTCAAAAATTGATTTTGATATTAAGAATGTTATAGGTTATGATTACAACATGAATTGTGTTGCAAATCATTCCTATAATCTTTATGGATCATCAAATTAACTGGAGACATCAAAATAAACTCGAATTTGATTCAAGAACACTTAGTTGACTTTGAAAACCAAAACTTTGACTCTCAAATTAGAAATTAATAGAAAGAATTAAGGATTGAAAACTTACAGATAGTTTAGATAGACGATTCCTAACAAGACTGCATTTATAGATTTTGAAATTGATTTCGAATTCGAATTATGAGCAAAAAATGAAAGAGCAGAGTGTCGAGCTTCTTATTTATTTATTTTCTATTTTTCCCTTCGATTAATCAGCATAGATTTTATTTATAATATGCAACGAATAATTGATGCAGAGACAGGATTTGATCGTAAGTTGTTCTGTAGTGACAATTTGTAGTCGATGGTTTGTCATACGTAGAAGAAAATGAGAGGAGAAAAAAATAGAAGACAGTGATATAATTTTACCCGGAATATTATGTTTTATATATATATATATATATATATATATATATATATATATATATATATATATATATATATATATATATATATAATATTAATAATAAATATCTTTATAATATTAATAATAATACTATAAAAATAATTATAATAATAATAATAATAATAATAATAATAATATGAATATAACAAATTAATATTAACACAAAATTATGAAATATTATAACTTTCTATAAGTATAATAATTATAGATTACATATATTACAATATTCATTTAAATATTTATGTATAGAAATTATGTAAATATATTATATAATAACTTACAATTATATATTGTGTATTTATCAGTATGCATTTTTTTAACTTTGTTCAATATCAATCGACTGCCAATTGAGTGTTACTAACTTCAAAACCATATCTATATATTTATATTTATAGATTTATTTTAAATAACGACTTTATTATATCATTTAATATTTTATATTCTTAATTCCAACAATTAATAATTTATTAATGTATTATTATATATTTACAAATAATATTCATTTGTATATGTATATATATATATATATATATATATATATATATATATATATATATATATATATATATATATATATATATATATATATATATATATATATATATCTTTACATATAGTTGTTCGTAAATCGTCGGGTAAAGTCCAATGGATAGTTTAGTGCATGAAATTATTTTAATATAGAACATCGGTTTACTTAACTTGTCGATATTATCTTTATTTCATAATTTCACCTTTTCATTTAATAATAAGAAAGTTAAATAGTTACTTTATCAAAAGTCACGAGTAAATTATTGTAAAGCATGTATTGAAAATTAAACAAGAATCTCCATTAACTTTTGTCTAGTGATCGTTAATTGACACTTTGTTCTCATATGTAGATCACTTTACCATTTAGTCCGAATATTGTTAAAATGGAAAGATTTCTCAAATCAACGTGAACCTCATAATAGAGACTCATAATCATAATTCAATGTATCTGATAATTCAATGATATTATCTTTTAATCTCGTCTATAAATATTTTAAATATATTTTAAAACAACAACGTTCATGTAAAGTATTATATGTCTAATACTTGTTAAGGTTTTCAAGTTATAATATATACACATATACATATATAATCAGATTTGTTCATATAATGGTTCGTGAATCATAGAAACTTGGTCGAGGTTTAAATGAATGTATGAACACAGTTTTAAAAAAAATCTTTGAGATTCAACTTACAAATTTTCTTATCGTGTTGGGAATATATAAAGATTAAAGTTTAAATTTGGTCGGAAATTTCCGGGTTGTCACAGCCTGGTACCTGGGCTGTTTCAATTGTTTAAGTCTCAACCAAACTTCATTTAAACACCATTAACGAACCGTAAACACTTAAAACACGTATCTTATATTGTTGGAAAGGTATTTTGACGAGAAATACAACTAACCATATATCATCAAACAAATACATCATTTAAAATGACCAAATCCTCATCGAATGATTGTTAAAAGTTCATCATTGAAGTTTCAAGTTCGTAAAACGCATTTTATGATTCGGGAAAACCAATTTACACATACGATATGCCGTTTCGAAGGTAATTAAACATACATTGGAACTAAACACTTACTAACAACATTAACAAGCATTTAATGCATCAAAAATTCATTTTAAAAGCTATCAAACCCTAACCAATAATCACAAAATCAATAATCATGTTAGTGAAGTTTTCCAAGTCAACCTACCCATCAAATTGAAGTTAATGATTCTAGTAAAACATTTAATACATGAACTTTAACATTTAAACAACATTTAATCAACCAAAACTCAAGATTAAACAAACCCATTTCAATTTCATGCTAGTTTATGAAAAAAAACAAGATCGAGCAAATAAATCATATATTAATGCTAGACACGAGCCATAGACACTAACTAACACCATTTCAAGTCAAAAACACGAATTAGAGAAATCTAGAGTTTTAGAAATGTTACCCAAACGAGATGAAATTGGTATCAAATTGTAGAGGATGAAGAGAGGATTTCAAATATGTAATTTGTTTTGTAGCAAGCTTCCTAGATCAAATTTAGATGATGAATGAATGATTTGGGTGTTTGAGTTCAAAAATGGAAGTAGAGAAAAGAGAGAAAGAGATGAGAGGTGGAGGTGAAATGAATGGGTGGTGGAAAGTGGGTTGACTAGTTGACCTAGTCAACTAGTTTGCCCACTTGACAACTTCGGTCCCTCAAGTTTCAAAGCGGGTGCGTGAATTAACCGAATGAATATTTTAAAAACGCTAGAGTAACCGGGAGATGTTATAACTAAATAACAGAAATATTTAGAACGTTAGTTAACGAAAGGTACGAATTTAGATAACAGAAGATATTATCTAAAAAAAAGACGGTGTTAAAATAAATTTAACGGAAAAATGCGGGATGTTACATTACCTACACCTTAAAAGAAATTTTGTCCCGAAATTTAGTTGGAAGTAGTAGTTGTCGTTTCTCCCTCGAGATCTTGCGTTGCCAATTCTACAGATAAGTGAAGGTACTTCCTTGGGTATTTCAACAAACTTCGAAAATCGGGATTTTACTTTGTTTCGAAATTTGGTTTCACGATTCATAGTTTCAACCGGTCCTCCTAGGAAGTGAAGTTTATCATCGATAGTAAGTTCGTCGAAGAGGATAACAAGTTCTTGTTTCGCAAGACACGTCTTTAAGTTTGATACACAGAATGTAGGGTGAACGGAATTTGTTTGAATTGGGAATTCGAAATGGTAAGTAACGGGTCCAATACGCCCCAATATTTCAAAAGGATTAATGTATCGCGGATTTATCTTTCTACGTTCCTGAAATGGATTACACCTTTTCAAGGTGCGACTTTTAACATTAAGCGGTTACCCACTTGGAATTCGAAAGGTTCACGTCTAACATCGGCGTAGCTCTTTTGGTGACTACGGGCCGTCTTGAGCTTTTCTTAGATTTGAACGATCTTAACGGTTACTTCATGAATGAGTTTGATTCCGGTGGTTTGCTTGTCGCCTACTTCGGCCCAACAATTAAGAGAACGACAATTGCGGATATATAGAGTTTCGAAAGGTGCGGCGTTGATACACGAATGAAAATTATTGTAGTAAGAGAATTCGGCTAAAGGCGAGTACTTTTCTCAAGTAAATTTGAAGTTGATAACACAAACTCGTATTATGGTTTCCAAGGTTTGAATCGTACATTTGCTTTGTTCGTCGGTTTGTGGTTGATACGCCGTGCTCATGTCTAAACGTGGTCCCGAGGCTTTTTGTAAGGCACTCCGAAATCTAGAAGTGAAGCGAGGATCTCGATCCGAAATGAGGTATATTTCTTTAAGGTATATTGAACAGGTTTGCTAGGACTTGAAAACGTTAGTTATAACGAGTTTCTCAAGAAATTCGCGTCGCGAAAGATTTATCGGTTTCCGAAAACGTTCGTTAGGACTATTCACCTTCGTGGCGAATGTTAGTATAATGTGAAGATTCTCTCTCTCCATTGAGAATTTAAATAAAATTTTTCCTTAAACAGAAGTACGAGTGTAATGCGAGAGAAGTTTCCGCCTCGATGTGAGCATAACGAGCATATTGTAGTTCGTCGATAAAACTGCGTGAAAATGAGATAGTATACACGTGCAACATATGTTTGATGTTGAAAGAATTTGCCATTCGTTCAGAAGCATAAGTATGGTTCGACAATAATCGAAGGTGTGTCCCTGGTATAGTTGTTATCAGTATTCTCAGAGTTTTCGGATGTTCAAACAAGAAAAATAAGTCATGTACATGGCACATGGTGGTGATTAGGTTGATCGAGTCTAATCACCATCACGTGTCATTAGAACTTTGGTATGACTTAGCGTAATATAACCACGTTGATCGAGTGTCGTTATATTACGCTAACTCATACCTCCATTCCCACATTACTCCATAGAATCAAGTTCGTGTAATCGTGAAGATTTAAAATGAATAAAGTGTAACGACGTCTCTAACGTGACTCGTATTGAATCGAAAGAATTAGTGTAACTCTAAAGAAGCGTTCCCCGAGGGAAGTGTATAAATAATTGTTCACGTCAATGCGGTTCAAGTCAAACAATAATGTCTTTAGTCACGAAAAGAGTAACGAAGTACGATAACGAGTAGTATGCAACCGTAGTGATAAGTAGTGATGACGATACTCATCTAAAGTAGTGGTGGTAACTTTACAAAACTTGTGGATAGTAAGTCGGGACGGTGACGAATAACAACAGAGGAGACACAGTTCCCGAACTAGTATGACTAATGAAGTCGTCGTTATCCTTACGCATATGGATCTTGAATTTACGTGTGTTACAAGAAAGTGGCAGAATACCGATTCGTATGATGAAAGTTTGGTACCATCAAAAAGTTTGCCTAAGAATGATGAAAGTATAATGCACAAGTAGTCAAGTAAGTGTTATCTATAGCAAATGTATGTCAGAATGCAATGGCTAACTATCCGGTTGTAGTCTAGATTCACTAATGCATCATAACGACTCTGTCAGACACACTAATGCACATCCTAGATCCCTACAACCAACGCTCTGATACCATCTGTAACGACCCGACAAAATCGCCATTGACGGCGCCGTTAACTTAGGTCCTGTTGCGTGGTCATAGTCCCTATATGAGACGCGTTTGACCAAAATTAGGTCGCATTCATTTGAAACGTACAAGACCTACAAAGTTTAGTTTACCAAACGGTTCGACAATAAGTTTAAGTTTACAAAAGTTATAGAGTATAAATGAAATAACTTGCGACATAATTAGTTGAAAATCACGGTTGCTATAAATAGCATAAGTATGTAAACATTTGTTTGAATCCAAAGGTGCTATCACTAGTGTATGCATGTATGCTTGACTACAAGCAAGTAATCAAAGTGTATGCATGTATGCTTGACCCCAAGCAAGTATGAGTGTACGCAAAAACATGTATCAAATAGCCATTCATGAATCTGAGAAACATATAGAAAACTGTCAACGGAAAACGTTGTTGAAATCATAGGTGTTTGTAAACGTATGTTTTTGAACCACAAGATTTTGTATTTCCATAACGTTGATTATCTGAATCGTTTGCATTCCAAAAGTATGATCGCGAGCACCCAATTATCATGACTTAACTATTTTGTACCCTGTTACGTAGTGTTAGAACATACACTAAACCCGAAAATATATTTCATCCGCTAATGGTAGCGAACCGTCCGAATATGGCTCGTCAAGCCCATGTGATCACATAATATAAGTTCACGTTTACACCCTGCAAGTGTAACTAATGATAATTGAATTGAGGCTTTTTGTTCTAACTCGCTGTGGAATGTTTGTTTTCGTACTTGTGTTCAAAGTATAAAGTATGTAGTATAAAACTGTATATGTTTCTCATCCCATGATTTAAAAGTATAAAAGTTGTTGAAAGATGGGACTATGATCTCACCTCGAGTGCACGAGTATAAATGTACTCCAAAGTAAACGTGTGCATGAAAGTTGTTTAGTCTTGACCTAAACAAATAAGTTGTATCAATTAACCGGTTACGACACAAGGTCAAGCGAAATGTGTTCAATTAGTCCTATGGCTCGCTACGACTCGATTATGTAGCATGTGAATCACGTTGTCAAGTTTTATGCAAGATATAAGTATAAAAGCACGTTAGAACGATTGCATAAGTGTTTGGTTAAGTTTGAATAAAAGTCAAAATTGGTCCGGTCAAAGTCAACGAAAAAGTCAACGTGTTCGGGTCGGGTCTCGGACAATTTTTCTAAGCTTAGAAGTCATATATAAGCATGTTGGCCAAGTTTCATGTCAATCGGAGTTGCGTAGCATAGTTAGATTTAAACGAAAAAAATGCAAAGTTGAACAGTCCCCAAACACGGCCATTGCCGCGTCGCGACATAGGAGGGCCGCACCGCGACATTAGGCGTGGCCTGGTACCTGGGCTGTTTCAATTGTTCAAGTCTCAACCAAACTTCATTTAAACACAATTAACGAACCGTAAACACTTAAAACACGTATCTTATATCGTTGGAAAGGTATTTTGACGAGGAATACAACTAACCACATATCATCAAACAAATACATCATTTAAAATGACCAAATCCTTGTCGAATGATTGTTAAAAGTTCATCATTGAAGTTTCAAGTTCGTAAAACGCATTTTATAATTTGGGAAAACCAATTTACACTTACGATATGCCGTTTCGAAGGTAATTAAACATACATTGCAACTAAACACTTACTAACAACATTAACAAGCATTTAATGCATCAAAAATTCATTTTAAAAGCTATCAAACCCTAATCAACAATCACAAAATCAATAATCATGTTAGTGAAGTTTTCCAAGTCAACCTACACATCAAATTGAAGCTAATGATGCTAGTAACACATTTAATACATGAACTTTAACATTTAAATAACATTTAATCAACCAAAACTCAAGATTAAACAAACCCATTTCAAGTTCTTGCTAGTTTATGCAAAACAATAAGATCGAGCAAATAAATCATATATTCATGCTAGACACGAGCCATAGACACTAACTAACACCATTTCAAGTCAAAAACACGAATTAGAGAAATCTAGAGTTTTTGAAATGTTACCCAAATGAGATGAAATTGGTATCAAATCCTAGAGGATGAAGAGAGGATTCCAAATATGTAATTTGTTTTGTAGCAAGCTTCCTAGATCGAATTTAGATGATGAATGAATAATTTGGGTGTTTGAGTTCAAAAATGGAAGTAGAGAAAAGAGAGAAAGAGATGAGAGGTGGAGGTGAAATGAATGGGTGGTGGAAAGTGGGTTGACTGGTTGACCTAGTCAACTAGTTTGCCCACTTGACAACTTCGGTCCCTCAAGTTTCAAAGCAGGTGCGTGAATTAACCGAATGAATATTTTAAAAACGCTAGAGTAACCGGGAGATGTTATAACCAAATAATGGAAATATTTAGAACGTTAGTCAATGAAAAGTACGAATTTAGATAACGGAAGATATTATCTAAAAAAAGATGGTGTTAAAATAAATTTAACGGAAAAACGCGGGATGTTACAAAAACCACCAAAGGAAATCTTGTTCACTAAACCTATCAAAGAAACTTTCAATCCTCCAACACCAATAGAAGAGAGAGAGGGCCCAAAAAGTGGCAGATGGTGTGATTTTCATGAATCATATGGGCATGACACAGACAACTGCAAGTCTTTGATGAGAGAGATCATTTCTAAGATTAAGGCTGGTGTATTAAACCATTTGCTACCTGGAAAGCTGTATCAGAGGAATGACCCAAACAAACGTTTTGTTTGGCAAGAAAAGTTATAACATGGTAGACAGAGGGATTGGAATCGTAGAGAGGAAAGGAGGGATCACAGAGACCCAACCCCTGAATAGCACATAAAAGTCATCTGGAATGAAGGGGAGGAGCAAGAGGTAAGCGGAGAGCGCAATACGGAGGCGTGGATGTATGCTCCTATCATTTTTTACATAATCCCAAAATGGCAATTATCGGAGGACCCCGTTGTAATCTCTGCTGTAATAGCAAACAAGTTCATATCTAAAATCTACACTGATAGTAGCAGTAAAGCGGATCTCTTGTACTTGGACTGTTTAAGAGATTTTCTGTTCAGCATATGGATTTGAAAATTGCCGACATAACTGGAGCATCAGTGAGGCACTACAACAAAAATGACCTTTCGGGACCCTTTTTCTGGGACCCCAAAAAAACGGGTACTAAACACCACCTGATAGTACCCTTCGTCAGATAGCCTAAAAAATAACAAATCATCATATCTTCATCGCCATTATTCACGCTAGTTTAATTGTAAATTTTAACCAAGGTCCTAAGAATTGGAATTGATAGGACGGTTTAAAAAAAGGGTCCAATAACTCATATAAATGTATTATCATGGCCATGAATTCGTTATATAATAGGACCGTTAGTTGTATGGGTCCTATTACTTATATCATTACGTTGTCTTGGCCATTAATTAACTGTAATATCAGGACTCTTAAATTTGGTCGCACAATTATAACTTGAGTTATTAACAAACTGTACTTACAAATCGAATTAATATGAAATTTTAATATAAGGGTCCTATAACTCATATAGGACAGTTTGATAATGGGGTCCTGTTAATGATATAATTAGGTTATCATGGTCATTAGTTAACTTTATTAATAGGACCATTTACCTTAGTCGTAAAACTTATAGCTTTAACTTTTAGCATAGTGTACAAAAAATAGGATGGTTTAATAAAGGGTCCTTTTAATGATATAATTAGGTTATCATGGCCATTAATTACCTTTATTAATTAGACCTTTCACCGTAGTCGTCAAATTTATAGCTTTCATTTTTAGCCAAGTGTACAAAAATAGAATGGTTTAATAAAGGGTCCTTTTAATGATTTAATTAGGTTATCATGGCCGTTAATAAATTTTATTATCAGGACCCTTTATTTTAGTCGTAAAAATTATAGTTTTCATTTTTAGCCAAGTGTACAGAAAATAGGACGGTTTAATAAAGGGTCCTTCTAACCAATACATCGGGTTATAAGTCAGTTGATTCAAGCATGTGTTGCTTGATTACAACTAGTGTAAAAATACAGTGTTACAGCGCTGCATACATACGATAGGTGTACTGTTACATAAACAAGTGTCAAACTTTTGTTAAAATAACCAATGCAGCTTAAACTGCTTATTTACTTTATCGTAGTTACACTGATGAGAGGATTCAACATAATATCAAACTTGTGTATTCATTTAATTGGTTAGTTGTTTTTAGAATCATATACCATTAGTCACTTTAGTGGTCAATTGTATAGACGAGATATTTGTAACGTCCTCCCAATAGGGTCTGGGAGAAAACGTCACTAATATCAAATAATCCAACATATTGTAATACGAGAACAATTCTATATGATAAAAATAAATTTTATTGAGTACATAGCAGAAAATGAAATGACGTTACAATGATGAAATTTACAATAAAGTAAATGTTTCAAATGCATGAATAGTAAATGCGATATCTCTTGATCCTAAGTCCAAGTAGCATCACATAAGCAGTAAGTAAATAAGCTTGATCAAACAGTACCTGAGACAAAACATGCTAAAGTGTCAACCAAAAAGGTTGAGTGAAGTTCATAGGTTTAACAAAAGTATTTATCGTTGTTTTTAGACCACAAGATTTAGTTGTAAAGTTGATCTCCCATAGGATCAAAAAGTTATGCCAATGCGTGATATTTAGACTAAACGTTCAAGTTTTTCCCAAGACAAGTTATTGTTTATACTTGTCGGTTTAATTTCATTATTAAGTAATACAAAGACTTAGTCAAATGTATCGGGGACGTTACTCCCGATAGGCCTAACCCCAATAATTAAGCATGCAAGCAGCAATTAAAAATATCGCTGTAGGAACTTAGTCGGACATAGCCGGGTATAGCATAGTTTTAACAGTTACTAATTGTGTCTAAGTTGTAAAATGTAAAAACAGCATGTGTCTCACCCCAAGAATAAAAGTAAATAAGTTGCTAGCAATAAAGAGTGGGGCTATGAAGTTCACCTTAGTAAGTAGAGAGAGAGAGAGCTAGTTATTCCTCGGAATATAAAGTTGGATGAGTAAGCAGAAAAGTCAACCTATGACATTTAAGAGTAGTAAGTGTTTTGTCCAAGTTTAAGTAGATGTTTAAGTATGATAGTGTTGTAAGTATAGTTCATTTTACTAAGTTTCCTTTCCTAGTAAGTTTATATTTTTAGTAAGTTTCCACTTTTAGTAGGTTCCTTATTTTAGTAAATTTCTATAATTAGAAAGTTTCTACTTTTAAGAGTATTTTTCATTTTAGGATACTTGCCGTATTAGATAAGCTTCCAATCACCCCTTTCCCTTCGAATGGCCATTTCAAGTTTAGGGGCTTGATCTATAGGATCCTTTAAATCGGAAAATCCAAACCCTTTCGCCTAGAGTTTCATAGAAACCATTCGTCAAGAAAGTTCGAAGATCTATACATCTCTAATACATATCCCAAAATGTTTTTTGTGCTATAATATAAATAGTAGGTTATAGGTGTTAGTAATAGTAATAGTGTATACATGTCAATTAATAGTATAAGTAGTATTAGGGTTTCATTAATTAGGGTTAGTTAATTAAAGTGGTATTTTAATGATTAGGGTTAGTAATAAATGACTAGGGTTTAATTAATGTCCTAGGGTTTAGGTTTAATTAATTAGGTTTAGGTTAAAGTTAATTTAGAGTTTTAATAATATATGAACAATATATGTGTCGTGTATATATATTGTAAATTTATTTAAACAAGATAACTTTAAAATATAAATTTATTAATTTAATATGTCTAATAGTTATTTTATTAAGTAAGTTAATGATTTTATAGAAATTTATGAAAAAGTTCGGATTTATATTATATGGAAACTTCAAAAATTGTTTTAACCATATCTAACTCAATTTTAATCCAAATCACATGATATTTATATGCATTTTTATTGGTTTTGAAAGGGGAATCCAAATATGAACTCAAAATAAGAGAATAAGACTTTTTTAGTTTCTGAAAAATTAGTGTTCTAATAAATACGAATTTTGTCATACTTAAAACAAGGTTAGCAAGCTTAATAACTAAAGATACTTGGTATACTCTAATTAATTTTAATAAGTGACTATATATTCAATTAATGAGATTTGATTAGGTTTAAATAAATTAGGGTTAGATATTTAGGGTTTGTAGATCATACATTATATATATATATATATATATATATATTTTGTAGTCGACATATATGTATATATGTATATGTCAACTTGCATGTATATATATATATAATGTTTTAGGTTAATTACACATGATTAATATGGATCAAGAACAAACATGAATCAAAACAGGAATTGAATGGACAAGTTTAGGTTTATAGTCTTATACCTTGAAGATGGATGAAGATTAACAAGAAAACAAGAAGAACACTTTGAAGATGAAGATCAAACCCTTGAAGATTGAAGAACACCTTTGAAGATCTTCGAAGAACACAAAGAAAACGGTGAACAATCTTGAAGATCACTTGAAGATCTTGAAGAGGGTGGTGATGTGTTTGTGATTTCTTGGCCGTGAACCAAAGAGGAGAGGAGAGGGAGAGATTGATTTTTGAGAGAGGATTAATAGAATTTTTTGGTACATAGAATGAATTAGCTTAGGCTTCTATTTATAGTTGAGGTTAGAAAATTCTAGAATTAGGGTTTAGGTTAAAGGAACTTAGAGAACAAGTTAGGGTTTAATGAGGAGCTGATGGTGGCTATTAGGGCCGAAATTTGGAGGGCATATGGGTAATTTTACCCCTTTAAAAGTCGGATAGGGTTACATGGGGTAGTTTGGAACTATTTCATTTTAAACCTTGTACTTTAGTTTAGCTTAAATGGTTCCCTAATTATCCAGGTTTAATTATTTAAATGTACAAAGTTTAAGGTTATTTATTTTGTTCACAAAGGTTTATTAACCCATTATTTTTATCTTTTTATTAACTTGTCGTTTATCACATAAAGTTAATTATACATTTTAAAATTTTTTAGCGCTTAACAATTATTGATTAAAGTTTAACCGTTAAGTTTAATTATATTGTTTGGGCATTTAATATTGGAAAAATATAGAATGGAAAAATGAGGGTCGTTATAGTACCTCCCCGTTATTAGAAACTTCGTCCCGAAGTTTTAGGTAAAGCTCTCGTTTGCATCAGCAGTTGAGAAGAGATGGAAGTATTTCCGTATCATTTGGTCTTTGCGTTCCCATGTATTTTAGGGGCTACTACGCGAATCCCAACGGATTTTAACAATAAAGTTTGATTTTCACGTTCCCTGGTACAATCGGGGCCCTTTTGTGAATTCCAATGAGTGTTTACAATAAGTATATTGTTTTGTTTACACGTTTGATCCCATGATCCTTAACCTTAATAGGTCGTTTACAAAGTGCATTAAATGCGGAGATTTTCCAATGAATAACAAGAGTGTTGTTAATCTATCTATAAAAAGGAAGATCACTCTCTCTCTAAAAGAACAGTACTCTTTTCTCTCTATTCTGGTTACATCTTTGTGCCGCCGCTGCTACCATTAATGGCCTCTGGCAGCTCGTCGGAGGTCAGGCTCTTTTTCCTTTTCGCTTTTTACAGCTTTCCTCTTCTTATCCTCACAGATCCAAGCTTTGTTCTCGATTTCAGAACGTGATTTTTTCCGGCAGCTCTTCTCTGTTGGATTCCGGCAGCAGGCGGCGAATGCCGTGGGTTTTCCACACGCGTTCTTCTCGTTGGGATGTTTATGGGGGTTCTTTTCGGTTACATCTCTCTGTGTATCATGGATGGCCTTGTTTTGTATCATCGGAGACTGTTTTGGGACTCTCTTTCATCTTCTCCGCAGGCGGCGACCTCCATTCGGAGGTCTGTGGTAGGTGATGGTTTGGTACTCCATTTATTTTGTTCTGTCTCCTTTATCTTTCGTTTGTATGCTTGTACTTATGAGATCCGGTGTCTTCGCCGGAGACTTTTTTCTGCTGGTTGTATCTTGTAAGCCCGGATCTGATCTGTTTCTTCTTTGTTTCTTTAATTTTTTATAAAAAGGCATTTTTTAGTAGATGGATCTGGTAGGACCTTTTCCGTTTGATGGTGGTCTGGCTTGAACCTACTACCGGTTCCGGTGAGATCTTGTGTCTCCGGCGAACGATGGTGGGTCTCGCTGTGATAGACCAGCGGGAAGGTGTGTGGATCTTTTTACTTCTCTTTTTTTCTTTGATTCTACTGCTCTCCTTTGTCTGCTGTTGCGTTTTGGTGGTGGTCGACTTTCTTGGCCGGATTCCGGCCAGATTAGGCTGCTGAAGTGGGTTGTGGCAGGTTGTTCCTTCCGTTTGCTTTGTTTTCGTTTCGTGGTTCTGCTCCTTCCATCTTCCTCTTCGTTGGGTTCGCTACGGTTCTATCCTTGCGTTGTTGCCGCCTTAGAACTTTGGTCGTTAAGCGCCAAAAATTTGGGGTATTGGGGGTTCCTCTCGGTTGTTTTTCCATTGTCCGTAGGTTGGTTTGCAACTAGCTTGGGTTTCTAGGCGGTTCTTTTTGGGTTCGCTTGGTTTTCTGGCTAACGAGAGTTTTTTCGGTATTCTTGTTGCGGCCTCGAGGCGGGTGTTCTTGGGTTGCCTGGCGGGCAGTTTTGTGGATGGTTTGCGAAGCTGAGGTGGGTACGATTCACAGAGGGGTGTGTAGATTAGAGGTTTTTTTAGATTTGATGTTTGGATGAGAGTTTGTATGGTGTTGGGTGTCAATTGTAGTCAAGTTTTAGTTGGATCGGTTTGTGTTTGCCGACTTGTTAGGCGAAGGTTTCAATAGTGACATGTGTATGTTGACTACGGTTTGTGTTATTTGTCAGTTGTAGCGGTCAGTAGATCGTTGTGTTGGTTCAATCAGTCCAAAGGGACTGCAAACTTTGTAACTCATCTGATCATTAGATCATTATATATATATATATATATATATATATATATATATATATATATATTTATATATATATATATATATATATATATATATATATATATATATATATATATATATATATATATTGCAAAAAAAAAACAAGAGTGTCGTTTGACTAGTTTTTCTTTAAGAGGAAAGATGATGATATACCAGTATTAAATGTGTCGTTGAGCTTATTAAAGTCCTGAGTGTCTATGCCATAGTAGTAGGGCAGATAAAATAGAGTAGAGTACGTAGTTTGATGTATGGCTGGTGTTTGTTTGAGATAGTACCAGCTTGAAGTTGCAAAAGTTAACCATAATACCTTTAGTTTTCAAGAGATGTCTAATAGACAAATGAGATGTTAGTTGAGGATTCATTGTCCTCACGATAATATGAGCGATTAAATGAAAGACATCGTTCAGTATACATGAGAACTTTTCTTTAGGAATAGTTTCAGAATGTAACTTTAAGATTTATGATTTCAGTTTCATGTCGAATCATAGATTAAAACTTGACTAGAATAACATCTAGTTGCAATCCTCGAAAGAAGAAATGTTTAGAGTATCTTCATAAATGTTTAAGGTAACTCCTTCAGAGTAAGAAAAGTGTTTTCTCACTAATGGCGAGTCGTTTTATTTACTTACGAGTTTAAACGCGGATTCAAATAATGTGAATCATTGTTTATAAGATATTGTTTCTATCATGAAGGAACCTCTACTTCCTTGTTCAAAAGATCATAGATTTAACGTTTACGAGAGCGTCATGGTTTATCCGTGAAATACCGGAAGTAGAAACTTCTTAATGTTTAGCATAACAAGGAAGAGATGATGTACGTAAGGAGGTAAGTCTCGTCCTTGCACGGAGATTGAGAATAAAGGTGATCCAAACACATTGGAGAGCATTACCAAAGTTTTAATAATAAGCCAAAGTAATTTTCGAAAAGTTGTGACGTTTGATGTGTCAATATAAACGAAGCGAAACTATTATTAAAACTTGAGTTACGTACAACACGTACTATTTTACGTGAAATAATTTGAACAATACGAAAAAGAGTTGATTAAAAGAAGGTAAGTCGATAAATATACGAAAGTGTTTATATAATTAGTGAAAGTAATCTTAGAGGAGGTGATGAAATGATGTTCATAGTAAAACTAGGGTTACGTAAAATTTGTAAAGTAATTTGGATTTAATCAAAGTGGAAATTTGTAGAAACGAAAGTATAATTTGATATGTACTAGTCAAAATACGTATAGGTAAATTTATGTATAAGATTTTATAGATTGCATAAGTGAAAAATCATTTTCTTTATAAATTCTAGGATAAACAAAGACACGTGTAAGAAATATTTGGAAAACATGATATTTATATTTAAGAGTTTATTTGTCTGAGAAAAATTGATTGAAGATTTTAAAATTCCGGAGGATAGTTGTGTAATAATTGTTTTGAGGTAGTGAAATTAATGAATTAACTTTTATCAAGACGTGAGTCTTTGGACTTAGAATGTTAACATTGAAGTAAGAAGGATGATAATGTGATTATCATCAAATAAGTAAATCCCTCGGATTTAGAGTTATGTATGAAAGAACTTCAAATATGATTTGCAAATTTTGAATCGTTCGAGTGAGTGTGAGAGTTCGAGAACTCGGCATGAATAATCTGGCAGTCGCATAGGCAAGTATAAATAAACGCAAAAATAGTGACTTTTAACTATGTAATGATCGTTTGAATTCAGCCTTAGTTAGTCTGAGAGGAGGATAAGTTAAAGTATGATGGAATCATTTCAGTTGTTACAGCAGTATGTGATGAGGTTAGATCAAGCCACAACTTGAGATAATGTATTTCACCTTTGTTTTCGAGTTGACAATAATTGATTATTGTTTGAGTATGACACCATTACTTGCATGGTGCCAAGTTATCTACTATAAGTTAATGCACGAGTGCAGAAGTTTCTTGACTATGATAGTCAAAACGATACATGTATGGAGGTTTCATTCTTCAAATTTACCATCTCGACATAGAAAATGTAACAGCAAACATGGAGTTTGTAATATCGATGTTTGTGGGTTCAAATGACATTGGTCTATGTAAGTCATATGAATATTTTCACCAAAAGTGTAATAACAGAGAGGATTTGGATATAACAAGTGATGATTAAGTATCCATGATCAGGAGATATTCATGAACGTAAAATCTCAAGGTTCGATTGTTCACATCCTTTGTGGTATATGAAAGATCGTTAAATGAGTATGAGATAGATAGATAGTTTGATTAGAACGAGTTTTTCGTATATCTAAAAACATTGAGATGATCATTTTTCACCCTTTATGCCCTTGCATTTGGGTTTTTGAACAGATAGCTTGAAAATTTTATTTGATTCACTTTCTATTCCATATGTCATGATATTGGAATATCTCTATGAATTACTAGAATATAATCACGTTGGCCACCGTCATTATATTTCACTAATTCATATCTCTATTTCAATCTCACTCCATAAGGTCAGGATATGTGATCAATGATGATTTCTAATATAGTGTGTTAAGGATAGCAGTAATCTTAGCTGGATCGACAACATGTCGGTTTTAAGCCAAAACTTGCACTTAGAAAGTTTGCGTAGAGTTGTTCTTTTTCTTAAGAGTTCAAGAATGAATTTGCAAATGTTGCTCATGTTCTTTCTCACTCTTGGAGCAGATCGAATGGTCATCTATGAAAACAGTTACGAACTTGTCGAGTCATGGTTGACTAGTTTTAAGTTACAGTCTTTATAGACCTGGTCAACTTTCATATCTTTGAAAGTTATGAAACATCGTGGTAATAGTTGGTGCAGTTGGACGAACCGTGCTTCTTCACTAAGTTATAGAAGTCTGATAAGTTTGGTAGGTCATAAGTTTGAAAAACTTTCAAGCGAGATAAGGATGAATATGAATCACTTTATATTATTAAGAATGAGGCATCAAGCAAGCCTTTTTATTTAAGGCATAGCCTTTACATAGATAAGAATTTGGGAAAATAAACTAGGAAATTTTAAGATTGAAGTAGTCTTCATATTTCTTCTTCTCGTCATCATCCTTCTTCATAAACTTCTCCACTTCCTCCTTCTTCTCCTTTTATTTCTCATGCAGGAGCTCGAGATTATCATAAAGATTAGAAACACCATTGTTGATTACATGGTACTTGTGGTCCCTCATAGAAAGTTGATTATTCACGAGGTTTTCCTCCATCTTCAATCTAAAGTCAACATCTTCTCTTAGGTAGGAGAGAGATTGCTTCCCCATCGAGCATTTCTATCACTTTCATACTTCACCGACTTTATTTCTTTCTTTAGTTCAGCATTTTCCTCCATGAGCTTCTTGATCGCTAAGTTCTTTTCCTTCATTTGAACATCGATCCTTGCAATATGGCGAATTAGGTCATCGGTAGTTTTTCGCAGATTCATGATCTCGTACTTGGCATCAACTTCATCGTAGGAAGGGGATCGAGATCTTTTATTTTACGGGCCATCTTCTTTGAAATTAGCAGGGCGTTTCCCTTTACTTTCCGATCTTGGAGTCGGGTGGTAACTGGGAGAAGTAGGTAGCATATTCGGGCTATAATTTGGTGAATGAGGACCACCAAAGCCATAAGGTGGACTTTGGACTGGTCTTTCAGTGGAAGAACCTTTAGTACTTTCTTCGGTTGGCTTGAATAGAGTTGTTTTATTAATGCTTGAGCTTGACATCCTATCATTAGAAAGGGACTTTGATTAGAATCTTTTAGTCAAGTTTAGGAAAGCATAAATGTTAAGATTATGGGGCAATTCTAAGTGCTTTAAAGTCTAAGGCAGGAAAGGTTATAGTTTTCTAGATTGCTAAGGCACCCTAGCTAGCAAATAAGGCACACATAAAAATGCAATCCTGGTTCTCTATAACAATCTGGTTATGCTCTGATACCAATCTGTAACGTCCTCCCAATTGGATCTGGGAGAAAATGTCACTAATATCAAATAAACCAACATATTGTAATACGAGAACAATTCTATATGATAAAAATAAATTTTATTGAGTACGCAGTGGAAAATGAAATGTCGTTACAATGATGAAATTTACAATAAAGTAAATATTTCAAATGCAGGAATAGTAAATGCGATATCTCTTGATCCTAAGTCCAAGTAGCATCACATAAGCAGTAAGTAAATAAGCTTGATCAAACAGCACCTGAGACAAAACATGCTAAAGTGTTAACCAAAAAGGTTGAGTGAAGTTCATAGGTTTAACAAAAGTAGTTATCGTTGTTTTTAGACCACAATATTTTGTTGTAAAGTTGATCTCCCGCAGGATCAAAAAGTTATGCCAATGCGTGATATTTAGATTAAACGTTCAAGTTTGCCCCAAGACAAGTTATCGTTTATACTTGTCAGTTTAATTTCATTATTAAGTAATACAAAGACTTACTCAAATGTATCGGGGACGTTACTCCTGATAGGCCTACCCCTAATAATTAAGGATGCAAGCAGCAATTAAAAATATCACTGTAGGGACTTAGTCGGACATAGCCGGTATATCATAGTTTTAACAGTTAGTACTTGTGTCTTAGTTGTAAAATGTAAAAACAGCATGTGTCTCACCCCAAGAATAAAAGTAAATAAGTTGCTAGTAATAAAGAGTGGGGCTATGAAGTTCACCTTAGTAAGTAGAGAGAGAGAGCTAGTTATTCCTCGGAATATAAAGTTGGATGAGTAAGCAGAAAAGTTAACCTATGACATTTAAGAGTAGTAAGTGTTTTGCCCATGTTTAAGTAGATGTTTAAGCATCATAGTGTTGTAAGTATAGTTCGTTTTACTAAGTTTCCTTTCCAAGTAAGTTTCTATTTTTAGTAAGTTGCCACTTTTAGTAGGTTCCTTATTTTAGTAAGTTTCTATAATTAGAAAGTTTCTACTTTTAAGAGTATTTTTCATTTTAGGATACTTGCCATATTAGATAAGCTTCCAATCACCCCTTTCCATTCGAATGGCCATTTCAAGTTTAGGGGCTTGAGCTATAGGATCCTTTAAATCGGAAAAATTCAAACCCTTCAGCCTAGAGTTTCGTAGAAACCATTCGTCAAGAAATTTCGAAGATCTATACATCTCTAATACATATCCCAAAATGTTTTTATGTGCTATAATATAAGTAGTAGGTTATAGTTGTTAGTAATAGTAATAGTGTATACATGTCAATTAATAGTATAAGTAGTATTAGGGTTTCATTAATTAGGGTTAGTTAATTAAAGTGGTATTTTAATGATTAGGGTTTGTAATAAATGACTAGGGTCTAATTAATGTCCTAGGGTTTAGCTTTAATTAATTAGGTTTAGGTTAAAGTTAATTTAGAGTTTTAATAATATATGAACAATATATGTGTCGTGTATATATATTGTAAATTTAGAGTTTTCCCACCACCTGTTGTTTACTCACCTTTTGAGAAGCGTTGGTGTCTATAAAAGTTGCTTCTTTATCGACATTGGTACTTGTTAACACTTGTTTTTTGGGTTTGTTTTTGGTTTGTTGATTCGCTTTCTTCTTGGTCATTTTTTGGTGTTCACTAACAAGTGGATGGACTTCTGATTGAACTGGTTCGAGATCAGGAGTAGATACATCGAGTATTGACATATCACGTGTTTTCTTCTATTTCTTAGTTTTGGGTTTTTGTGGTTCGAAAACAGATTGAGGGATCTCTGATTCGAGTCGTTCGGGGACAGATGGTGTAGGATTTCTTCAATGACTGGTTCGGGAATAGCAGACGGATCGTTTATATTGGTAGCTGACTGTTGGTTGTTTTGTGTGGTGTTTTTGCTTGCTTGATTTGGTTCGTTAATGGCTGGGGGCTGTTGAGATTGTTGTGGTTTAGTAACGATGGGCAAAACAATCGCTAGTGTCACCTCTTCAGTGGATAATTTGTTAGTTTCTATGTTGGGTTTTGGTGTTGTGGTTGGTTCAATAATAGTTGGCTGTTTTTAAGGTAGTTGGGTTTGGGTATCGATAGCAGGTGGGATAACTTATTTTGGTTTCATAATCATAAGAGGGTTGTTTGTGAATGCCTGTTTATGTGGCGTGCCAGAAGACTCATTGTTTGCATTTGAAACAACGTGTTGTGTTTTCTTTTTTTAAGAGTGTTTTGCTTTGTAGTTGTTTGTGGTATACTAACAGTTGTTTGTTCATCACCTGAATTGTTTGTCGTAGTCAAATCAATTAGTGTTGAATCCCCTTGCACACCTTGCACAGTCTTGATCTTGCTACGAGTAATGGGTTTGTGATCAACAGTTGGTTTTGGAGAGTTTTTAACTTTCTTTGTTTTGGGTGATTGCTTGTTTGGTGTTGGCATTCTCTTTTGCCTAGGCATCTTGTACAAGACTGGTACACAATAATTAAGCAAGTGTAAGTAAAACAGCTAATCTACATGTATAGATTGCATGATGTATAAAAATGAACCTACCTTTTGTTAAAATTTAATAGTCTAAGAATTCTAGGGAATTATAATCTGTCTAAATGGCAAAAAGTATTAATGTATAATCCCAATTTCACACATGTAGGCCATTATACTAATGCATGCAATTTTATATAGAAATCACAGCATTAAAAAAAATTGACCAAATTTTAGACATAAATAAAGATGGTAGAATAAAAAAAAGCCCTAATCATGTCAGCCCTGATCAATAAGTACGTCTTTAATGTCTATTAGCCCTAATCGACCAAAATATTTTCCCTAATTGAACCAAAAAAAATTGACCTAATCGAACCAGATATTTGCCCTAAATATTTTAGCCCTTACGATTTTAACACACAGGAATCAAGTAACAAGTAATGTGAATAATCACGATAGAGATTACCATGAACAAACGAGGTTGAGTGATGTATCACTTACCAGTGAACAACCGAGGATGAAGGATTGATTTGCTTGATGATCGTAGTCTTCAGTTTGCACAGAGATTGACTTTGTTTGAATGAAAAAATAGAGCTTTTTTTGTGCTTTTTTAGTAGATAAACCGTAAATATATAAATAAATATACAATATACACTTAATATAATAAATTGAAATACAGTTTATTTTTTTATTTTATATAAAATAATAATATGAACATATTATATTGTAATTAAAAATAAATCTGTAAATCAAAAAATAATTAAAAAATATATAATGTATAATTATAAATAATCTTAATGTCGATTTACATTCCAAAATCAAGTTTAATATTTTAAATCATTTTAATTTATTAATATGTAATAAATACGGAGAAGAAGATTAAATAAATAAACTCTATCAGTTCCTAATTCTTAGCATTATACTCCGACGCTTTTGACGTAACTAACACCTTCATCCGACCCAAAAGCAAAGGTAAGTATCTTTCAAATATTTCGTGACTTTCTTTGAATTCTTTGACCTATTATTCATATATATCTGCTCCAACTGATTATTGGTTGTATAAATAATATTGTAATATCATTTAGGGTTTAGAGTAATGTATAACATCATTCAGCATAAGTTAAGTTTGTTAGTTGTTAAATCGATAGCATAGTTTTATTCAGTAACAAACATTATCTTCATGTATCTGATGACAAAAAAACAGAACAATCACTTTTAAAGTTAAAAAATAAGTCTTGCACTTGAATGGATTCTATTTGGGTAAAAGAAAGACCTTTTTTTTGTCAGATTCTAAGATCCAGGTGATATATGGGATTCTTTTATTAATTTAACAAATTGAATGTTCATTGAAAAGTTCAATTATTGTTGTACATTCAGTTATTTAATATACATTTATGTATTACAGCACACATTCAGTTAAATGAGGTTATATATTGTTACATATATGTTAAATCTTCTATTTTGGTATTTCATAGTACATCTTCAAAGTCATGGCTTCATCATCCCAATTACCTTCATTCATTATTGATGTAACAGCTGTTACAACTCGATTCCTGGTACGGTTAATGTACATTTTTGTAACAACCATTTATTGTCCATTCATACATTTTATAGGTACTTTAATAAATAAATATGTACGTATATGTATCTTGTTTATATTCACAGAAATTCCCATCAAAGTGGGTCGAATGTCACTATGACGGTAATCCAAATGATTTGATTTACGTCATCACTGCCGATGGTTACCAGGCACAAGTTCAAATCATGTGGGATGGCCATGATCTAGCAATGAAAACAGGTTGGAAACAGGTTGTTAAGGATCTACAAATTAAAGTTTGGGATGTTCTTCAAATAACTATGGTTGATGACAAAACTTTTGAACTCATGGTGTTCAATTCTCATCTGTGTGAAAAGCATGTTCCCAGAAACAGAAATCCAAAATTCATTAAATGGTTCGTTGATGTATTCAAACCAACGATGGCAAGACAACACGATACTTAAACTTCCAAATTGACAGTGTTGTTAATATGTATACAGTTAGTTGTACAATATCAAATATTATACATATCAAATAAAACTTACCCCAAATACTTGGTTTATGCAGATCCTCCCAATCAAGTGGGTCAATTCAATATATGTTGTTGGTCAATTGAGTAATGACGTCTTCATCAACACATCCACGGGTTATACTGCTAATATCAGGTTGAAAGACGATGGTAAGGACGTTTGTTTTTCTGATGGATGGAGTAAGTTTGTTAAAGATGTTGATATACGTCGGTTTGACATACTCGTCTTCACTTTTTCTGATCAAAATCAATTTGAAATGGTTGTATATGATTCTGACTACATTCAAATGCATGTCGTAACGTCTGAATCTTCAGACAATGAAGAATCATTGAGCAAGAGGAGAAGATGTTGAGCTGGTTCCTCTCAACATCTCTTCTGGTAGTCAGAATCAACTTCTCTTTTTTGGTTGTCAGAAGCTTCTTGTCTTTTGTAAGTTGACCATCATCTCTAATCAAACTCCAACTTGTATGTAATATTTGGTACAGTTTATCTACTGATTTAGCTATGTAATTATGAAACAGCATGTTACTTGTTAATCAATGATAGCATCATCTTCAAGATGATCCTCATTTATGTCCGTATATGTTGTAGTAATATTGTCAACGACAATCCCATCTATGTCCTCTCTAACCAACTCAATGTTCACATTTTCATCAATTTGAGGACCCATACCTGTTTCACTCTGCAGGTGTGTTTCCACATCATTAAGAGATGTTAGTGCATCCATTTCATAAGAATCTCTAGGCTTTGCCTTGATAACAACTTTCCATCCTTTGTGAACACAATCTTTAACATAAAACACTTGTTGTGCTTGACTTGCTAGTATAAACGGCTCTTTATCTTCCTTTAATCGACGAAAATTGAGCATTGTAAACCCGTTTTCATCTTCCTTTTGACTTGAACCGTTTGAGATCCAGTCACATCGGAACAAGACTACTTTTTTGTCATCAGCATACTGTAGGTCAATGATTTCTTTTAAAACCCCGTAATACGTTACGGCCCCAACGATAGGATTTTTATCTCTTACACTTGAGAAGCTATTTGTTGTTGCCTCGAGCATTACTCCACTATTCTGCATTTTCCTTTTCTTCTCTGTCTGTTTGGTTTGAAAACGATAACCATTAACGATATATCCCTTATATGTTGTCACATACTCAGATGGGTCATTTGCCAAATGCATTAGATCTTCTGATATTCCGTCTACACCTTGTTTATGCAGCTTACGAACCTGTTCAAAATAATTTAATATTAGATGTGTAATTGGTTACAAATAAGTTTTTGATAAATAATAACACTAAATAAATCTCTAGCTACTGAGTACTTTTAGAACGAGCGTTTTTAATAAATTCATGGCTTTAAATTAATGAAATTCCAAGTGATTCTTACATGTTTCCCAAACCATTTCTCGAATTTGTTACTGTGCATACGCTGTATCAAATGCTGACGTTCTTTCTTATTTTCACGCCGAAGAATACTCAGATGTTCTCTGCAATGTGTATAGAGGTGATGCAATCAAAGTGCAAAATGTAATATAAATTCTGAAACTCAAAATCTGTACTAAATAAACTTACGTTCTAAAGGATTTCAGTTCACTACAATTGAACAACACATATGAATGTGCTTTAGCCAAACGATCTAGAGATAGTAAAGCCATTTTTCTAGCACCAATGGGTCGACCAGGCATAGAAAATAGTGGTAGACTATCATCCTTACCACCGTCATCAAAGTTTCTACTTTTCTTGTTATGTATAGTCTCGACATTGTCAGTGAAGTATAATGAACAAAACGACAAACACTCATCAGCTAGATATCCTTCTGATATTGAACCCTCAGGTTTACTCCTGTTTTGTACATAAGATTTTAATGTGGCTAAATACCTGAAGAAAAACCAATTATGAAGATCAAATTCCATGAGCCTACTTAATTAAACAATTTACTATAATATTTTTGTTATACAGCCGATATCAAAACATGTTATATTGTGTGTGAGTTTCCCTTAAAAAACACAAAATAAATTAAAACAACATGTCATATTTTGTACAATTTACTTAAATTAAATGTGGCCAGATGTAATTTACTACCTCTCAATTGGATACATCCAACGATAATGCACTGGTCCTCCAATTCTAGCCTCATACGCAAGGTGAACAGAAAGATGAACCATTCCGTCAAAGAATGATGGTGGAAAAATCCTCTCCATATCGTAAAGTATTTTTCCAATATCATTTTCCATTTGAACCAATTCAGTTGGATCGAGAACTTTACAGCATAAGCGTCTATAGTAACGACACAACTTGATCACAACAGAGCGGACATGCTTAGGTAGACTATTTCGTATGCAAATTGGAAGCAACTGTTGCATCAAAATATGATTGTCATGACTTTTAAGGCCACCAATTTTTGGAGGGTTGAGTTGAACGCATCTTGAAATATTAGCGGAATAACCATCAGGAACTTTCACTGCTTTAAGCATCCGACAAAATCTATCTTTTTCTTTTTTATTCATTGAGAAACACGCAGGTGGCAAATACACTTTGTTGTTTTCTAGAACTTCGGGATGTAGTTCCTTTCGAATTCCCATTTCTTCTAAATCAAAACGTCCATTTAAATGATCTTTTGTCTTTCCATCTAAATTCATTAATGTTCTAATGACACTATCATATAAATTTTTCTCAATATGCATTACATCTAGATTATGTCGTATCAAGTTGTGTTTCCAGTACGGTAATTTGAAGAATATACTTCTCTTCTTCCAATTATACGGTAATACTGGGTTATCCTTGACTAGTTTCCCAAATTTAAATTTAATACCATTTAGCTCATTGAGAACGTCTGACCCTGTCAAGCAAGTTGGTTTACTCTCCAACTCTTCTGTGCCATCAAACGAATTTTTATCCTTCCGATACGCATGTCTCTTTGACAACAATCAAAGATGTCCCATAAAAACAAATTTCCTGCTACGTTTCAACCGAATCGATTTTGTACGCTTATGCAGGATGGACATGCAAGTTTACCTTTAGTGCTCCATCCAGATAAGTTGGCATACGCCGGAAAGTCACTTATTGTCCATACCATACCAGCACGCATTTGAAAATTACTATTTGTTGATGAATCATATGTCTCTACTCCATGATCCCACAACAACTTTAGCTCATCCACTAGAGGTTCCAAATATACGTCTATATTATTCCCTGGCGCAGATGGTCCTGGTATTAGCATACACATGCATACATACACACATACACACATACAACAATAACCCCATAACGAATGCCCTCATCTTCGTTTGGCTCTCGTTAGAGCTAATTAGCATACCTAACTAGTTCTTAGGCTTCCCAATGTTGAATGAAGTTATCAACCCTCCTCTATGAGAAAATTCATAACTTAAAGAACGCTACCTCAACTATCGGATGAACACGTAATCAGCAGAACAAGCGAACATAACGACTAAAAATCCGGTTGCCTACATGTCAACAATATTTCATATCCATCACCCCTACAAAATTTTCATATTACTGCTTTCTCGTTCGCTGGTAGATTGACCCATATTGATCCTCATACATACATACATACATACATACGTACATACATACATCACTGTGTATCTGTATATGTATGTGTGTATATATGTATGTATGTGTGTATGTATGTTTGTGTGTCTATAGTTAATGTATGTATGTATGTGTATGCATACATGCATACATACATACATACATACACACATTCACCCATACATACATACATACATACATACATACATACATACGTACATACATACATACATAGATGCATACATACAGACATACATACATATATATCATACACACATACCTACATACATACATACATACATAAATACATATACATACATAGTATTGAAGGATCAAACACAAGTACTGGCTAGCTAGTTTCCCTAATCTCACTAGCCCAAAACTTTAGTCGTTTACCAAACGCCAACTGAATTTCGAACACTATCAAACAATCATAGAAACCTCGATCAACTTCAATGAATGTACAAGATCATTACGCTCGATCCGGCCATACTATCTAAGTTAACATTGCAAATAGGTCACCACTAAACATCTCGTATATATTGTTAGACAACCATCTACCATAACTCGACCCCTAATTTGACCGCATTCTGGCTATTCTAGACCCTTCAAACCAATTCCTTTAGTGATAGAGCTCTACCCCTAACCTCTTATCCGGCATACACCTTTATATACCAAAAATTTTTCGTTAGTCATTCCATTTTGATATGATTCATTTAATATCTATGGAACAAATGCGTATGCATAATATTAGTTATAATTCTATTAAATCGTCTATGTATCAAATTTTTTCATATCATAAGATACATATTATTATTATTATTATTATTATTATTATTATTATTATTATTATTATTATTATTAATATTATTTTATTATTCTAGACAAATATAAATGTTAAATAATAAATATAAATTATACAATTAGTAACCTATATTAAAACAAAAAATCATATCAATACTTATTACAATTATATTAGTCATTATAGTATGCATAGTATAAGTTTTTAATTAAATTAAATAACAAGGTCAAAATAAATTTAATACTCAATAATATTGGTTATATAAGGTAAATATATATATGTTATTTATATAATGATAATGATCTCTATAATTATGGGATATACCTATCATCCGATATACACGCCTCTAACATGTACATCTATAGTGCCAATAGTTACAACCCAAAATTTTTGAAGCAGGAATTTTTGATCCGAAATTTTTAGATCGCCATTTTGCTTCCCACCAATCCTTTTTTACCAAAAATTTTGAACGTCATTATGCTTCCCACCAATAAACCGATCAATATGTTACCTCTTTTTTGTACTTCTATTGGAGAAGACCTAGTATCACACATAATATTTTTTCACCGCAAGGTCATTGAGTTTTTAAAATCTATCGGAGAAAAGGTAGTTACTTTGGATCTTGACTTTGTAAATCTGTGATGTTGTTGTAGCATGCATTTCATATACTGCAATCATAGTTAATATTCTGTTTCATACTATGGTGATAACATATTGTTTACTTATTCTATTATCTCGATTATGAAAGTGAAACTGATCAAAAATGATATGCTCATTTAGATGTAATAGTTTATTAGATTTATTCTAATATACTTATAGATTTAGGTACATCATCATGTTTACATTGATGTATGGTATATTTTAATCTTTATAAGACAAATAAATGTTTACTATCATCGCCATGATTACTAGAAATAGATTTAGGTTTCCAACATGATTGTCTTGTTTTTGTTGTCTTTTACTTGTAACGTCAACACCATGATTACATTGATCATCCTTATGTTCTTCTAAACTTATCTTTCTTCTGTCAGGTAGAAGTAATCAAGGTCAAAGATCAATGGAACCTGTCAATGCTTATGAAAATGAGAGAAATATGATGATGTAGAAGAATGCACAAGTATTTGAATCCTATGGTCTGCCAAATCTTATTAATTCTTTGCATACAAAAAAATCTGGAAAAAAACAAACGAAAGCTAAATCAACTCTAAGGTTGATAGATGAGGATGATGATTATATGCCTGATGAGTTGCTTGACATTGATGGTGAGGATGATTTTGTTGAAGTAAATGTAACAACTTCCAAGGTGTCTGAAAAGGTAAAAAGATATTATTCTACCACATTTTATTTTATTATATTTATTTAACAAACTGTTACTTCTTGCATAAAAAGCATAAAAATTACATAAAACCAATGTCGCTAAATAGCGTGGCTAATTTAAGGAAGAAACGTGTGAGTTCTACGACTATGAACCATAATGAGATGGTTGCAAAATCCAAAAAGAAAAAGTTACAGATGGCTAGTACAAGGGGTGCGATAACTCGTATGTCACAACAGTCTAGGAAATGCAAGAAGAGAGTTAGTATAGCACTGCAAATAGATTCACCAGAACAGCTGAAAGCGACAGATAGAGTCACCAATGGTGGGTTGATCGTTATTCTTTGTTGTGGCAGTCTTATTTTTCAACAAATTTATTTTTGACATCGACTGATTATTAATCCTAGTTTTAATTTACTATTATGTATAACCTTCTTCAATAACAGACGAGATAACTATAGAAGAACAAACTGGCAACATCAATGCTGACATCGATAGTCGTGATTCCGAGATGGTGTACCCAGATGACCATGAAGCTAATTCTCAAAAAGAATTAGATCATGAAACAGAGATTGATTGGGAGCTGAACACAGACCATGAATTTACTCAACTAGAGCATGACCAACGTAAACTTTCTATATTCGCAACACCATTCATTTATTTTGTCAATCCTATATTCAAACTTTGATAATGACTTTTGTGATAAAAAGCAGAAGAAGATCAAGAAGATCAAGATGAGAAACTTATCCCAACAGAACAAGAAACTCAAAATGATGTGGATAGTGGATCAGGTATTCCAGTGAATTTGGTTTTATCTGGGTTTAATTAATGAATTTGATTACACCAAATAAAAATTTATTCACGTTCTGTCTTTCAGCAACAACTAAACGCTACGTGCCAAGAGAACCAACACAAATGAAAAAACATGGGAACGAACAGAATTGGAGTGAACAATTATCGTAGTAAATGAATTTGGACAACCTGTTAATAAAAAAGTTGTGAGCTTACTCATTTACTGGGTGTGTTAGCTAGGAGTGGGAAGGAATGTCCTCTTTACAAACGTTGTCATAAAGTTCGTAAATCAACAAAGAAGGATTTTGTTGCTACCATAAAGGTCTATACATAAAAAGTGGATGTTATTGATTATCTTTTATGTTTTACTAAACTGATAGTTTATATTTAATTTGTAGTCAAAATTTGACATTCGTGGAGATGCTGATAAGTAGATCCTTCAATCTATTGGAAAAAAGGTCAAGAGCTGGAGGAATAGACTTAAGAAGCTTCACTATGATCCAAGTAAATCACGCCGCGAACAATTAAGAGCCAGGTCTAAGGTTGTCCAAAAAAAAACACTCAAAAAGACTTGTTGACTTTTGGAATGGTGATGCATCAAAGGTATGATCCTGTCTTCATATTAAAACAACATTATATTATAATATTGTTTATCTCATTATAATATTTCATTTTCCTAAATCAGAAAATGAGTGATAAAAATAAACGTAATCGGCAAAAAAGGTCATTGCACCCATTGATCGACAAAAAGAGTTAAGCACAAATTCGTGAGGAACTAAATGTAAGTTTATTACAAATGCAAATGTTATTGTAGTACTATTTTTTTTTTGTTACTCATTTTCTTTTTGTTACAACAGATACAATTGGGAAGAGAGCCGAGTAGAGTGGACATTTTGAGCGGTCTTTCTCGAAAGCAGACATCACAAACAATTCTGAAGCTGTAAAACAGCTTGTAAGTTACATAATTACAAAACTGAATATGCTTGCAGAATGATAACTATTTTTGCTTAAATGTAATCATTATTTTATGGCCTCTCTACGCGTGGTTTACCAAGGGGATTTTAATGTTTATTTTTCTATTTATAGGAACAAATGAAAGAACTTTCCAAGGAATTACCAGAAGGTTCACTCGATGAGCCTGGACCAGATGATATCTATGCACAAGTCAGGGGTACAGCTAAACATGGACAAGCAGAAATGTATGGGCTCGATGTTCGTGTATCAGATGTTTGGGGTGAAGTCATGAGTCGTGCCGCTTTATGCCAAGAGAACGTCAAGTTGAGAGCATAACTCCAGGAGTATAAAGAATGTGAAAAACAAAAGAACATTATGACAGATAACTCCGTTGTTAATCCTCATGCATCAACAAATAATGGCATAATTACCAATTCGCCACTACATGTATATTTCTATTCAATTACTATTGTTATTATCCTCGTTAAAATATTTATTGTTGAATAATTAATAGTTGGAAAATTAACAATAGGTTGGCAAAGAAGTCCACCTAAAGAGCATTAATAATCCAACCATGATTGTCGCAAAAGGCATGTTTCGTAGTTTAGACCCACTAACAGTGGTTGGAGGAATAAAGATTGGTCCAGGCTGGGCTGAAGTACATATTCAAGTTGCAATAAAAAGTGATGAAACAGTGATAAGACCATTTGAACTTGTTACTACAATGATAGAGGCTACCGGTGTGGCAATTGCGTGGCTAACTTCTTTACTCTCGGTATGCCATTGTTAAATTGTTGATGTAATTCGGTTTAATAACTTTGAATGCTTATGCTTATACATTAATTATTTGTTTGTAGGTTGTGCCACTGGATTAAGCTCGCATGATTGGCAGGGACTAACGCTTGATGACGCTGCTGTTTTTTTTTAAATGTTCAGTTACTTTTCTGTTGGATGTTTTTGTTAGTGTGTTACTTATTTATCTTTTGTTAAGTTTGCAACAATATTATGTTATCTGGTTTGAATTTTATTAATGGAAATTATTAATTGCATTTCCATGTTGGTTAAAGAAAGCATAAATATAAATATAATAAATGCATATATAAATATATAATAAATATATTAAACATAATAAATATAAATATAAATATAAATATAAATATAAATATAAATATAAATATAAATATAAATATAAATATAAATATAAATATAAATATAAATATAAATATAAATATAAATATAAATATAAATATAAATATAAATATAAATATAAATATAAATATAAATATAAATATAAATATCCCATTGGGATCATTGTGATGATTAGCAAATGATAGAATATAATTTTAGGACCCTTTTTGGATCTATTAAAAAAATTTATTCGTGAACTACCAACATCATTGCCATTACACGGCCATTACATATTACTTTTTGGGTGTACTAATTAGTAAATTGTTCCTTCTAAATATATTGGTTATGACATGATAATTACAAAAAAATATTTTAGGACCCTTTCTAGAGGTACTATATTTGTCACATTAGTTCATGGTCCCTATTGATATCATGACCATTACATGATATCTATATTAGGACCCATTTCGGCCTAAATAAAGTGTCACAAAAATGTTTTTTAGGAACATTTTCCTTCGCAATAAAGGGTGCCAATATGTTTTTATGGACCATTGTCCATCGTAATAAAGGGTCCCAATTAGTCACATTAGTTTAGGGTTTCATATTGATATCATGGCCATTACATGATACCTATATTAGGACCCTTATCGGTCATAATATAGGGTCCCAAAAATGTTTTTACGACCAATTTCCTTCTTAATAAAGGGTCCTAATATGTTTTTAAGGACCAGTGTCCATCGTAAAAAAGGGTCCCATTTAGTTTTTAGGACCTTCAATAAAGGGTCCAAAAATGTTTTTTGGACCTTTAATAAAGGTTCCCAAAACCCCATTTCTAACGTACATCGTCTCATGATTGGACCTTTTTGGGGGTCGTTAGAGGTCATTTTTTTCGGGTACCCTATTTACCCTTTAGGTACGGCTTATCTAGTAACCAACATTCAAAGGGTGCCAAAAGCAAAAAGGTACCAAACAGGCACATAATGGGACACTTTTGGGGGTGCCGTAAGGTCATTTTTGTTGTAGTGAGGGCAGTTGGAAAAATCAAATTAGATGTCATGCTAGGAACATATCCATTAGTCCGCAAAGAAATCGTGGATTTCACAATGCTGGATGGCAAGTCAAGGTTCAATGCTTTGTTGGGACGAAGGACTCTACGTAAATTTGGTGCAATCTCTTCAACACCACATGCAGAGTTTCATTTCCCTACCCCTAATGGCATAGTAGTGGTGCATTCAGAGTATGTGGGACCAGAAAGGGAGTGGTCAGTTGTTTATGAAACAGAAAGGGATACAGTGAGAGTTGGAGCTTCAAGACAATTGTTTACCAGAAATGAGGTGCATGGGTACTTTAAAGCATCCAAAATGATGGAGCATTAGAAGCACAACGGAGAACGCTGTACGGAAGGCAATGATTACATACATAGTGCAGCACATTAGTTGAACATGTTTCCTTACTATCATTTCAAATAAGCACAATACAAATTTTTGTAGTATTATGGATAGACTTGATCACCCTATCCATATGAAAATTTTACACAAATTTTTGTAAGTGCGGCATTTTATTATTAATGAAATTTTATATTTTGTTTATGCAAAGAGCTACACGTTACGAATGAAATACAGTGCATTCATAATCCTACCCACAAAAGGAAAAGCATTTTTATGCTCCCGATGGTAGAAGCTTTTGTGTCAATATTCCAGACACAAGGGATCGGCTAGTGTAAGTGTTAACTTCACTAGAGAACATCGAGACAAACATATAATATCTTTTAAAAATGTCATGACATATACAATGGTTTATCTCAATTGCATAAATCCATTCATACAAAAAACTGAAAATTTTACATAAATATCAAAATTCAAGTGTCTTTTTGAAAAGCAGCACAACGCCTAAGCGCAACACGCTATACACAGAACGTAATGCGGGTTCCTGAACACTTTCTTAATGCCAAGGGCTGACCAATGTAAAAACATATTCTGCAACTTAATTACTTTTTAAACTCTTTTAAAAGCAAGAGTACACATTGTTGGAAAAATTCATCATTTACTCCAAAAAAATTTCTTCAAAAAAGATAGCAAAATGTTACATCATGTGAAATATCTCGAGCACCACAGAAGACGGATAACATTTAAAATATATCCGTCATGCAACAAATAGATAAGGCAAATATACTTTGCTGACAAGATTAGTATAAACAAGCATAATGAACATATAATATAGACAACCATATATGCTAAATAACATGGCATGTAAAATTACTACATTCAAGCACACACACACACACACACACACACACACACACACACACATATATATATATATATATATATATATATATATATATATATATATATATATATATATATATATATATATATATATATATTATTGACCAAAAGAAATTATCAATGTGATTATTACATATTCATTCAAATTGTTTGAAGTTATACTGGCACGTCCAGTATTTTCTTAACGTACGCCACATCCCTGCTACAAACATCCTCCAAAGATCCAACCTTCAGAGCAGCAACAACATCTCTAGCAGGTTCAAACTCTTCTACTGCATCGGGTTTAATGTATATTGATATTTCAGTCGGCAGAGGATCAGGTTTGTTGGGGACAGCGTTCATCACTTTCTCAATTGCTTTAGAAATTTCTTTTGCAACTGTTGCCTCAAGATAATAATGGAAGGCTTCACCAACAGTGTCTGAATCAATACCATTTGAACAAGGGTAGGAATACCAGTTTTTAACTCAACCAAATCTTTTTGAACAGCAGTAGCAGCAATAGCATTCTCTTCAGCTGCACGCTCCTTTTCCACCATAACCTTCTTCAACTCTTCATTTTCTTTCAACAAATTCTCTCTTTCAAATCTTAACTCAACACAAGTACCCTCTACCGCCTTCAGCGCCTCCTCTTTCTTTTTTGCAAGATCAGTACCAGTGGCCCATTTCTTATGAAAATCCTGCACTTCCACCTCCAGCTTTTTCAGCTTCACTGCATTCTATGCAGCGTTGGCAAGAATAGCCTCTTGAGCTTCTTGCATCTTGAGGTTGTACAGCACATGTTGAGTGTGCAACAGAAGGGAGGACAAAAGATCAGCAATAGTGTTTATCTGCACAAGAAGCATATAATTTGCAACATGAGTATAATTATCTATTAAGTAATGGTAACAGACTCAAATTTTCAAACAAGGGATTTACCTTTAAAAAAATCAACAAAACTATCAGATTTGTTGATGGGATCCTCAAGAAATGTCTTTAAGCTATCTAGCGGTACGGCGGATGGAGGAAGTGAAGAAGAAGAAGATTTGGTGGTGCCTAGCCCCTTTGCAGAAAAAGGAGGAGTATAAGGAGTTCTCTCCACGAAAATTACATCATCATCATCATCTTCCTTGTCATCAACAGTACCTTTATCATCATCCTCATCTTGAAGAACAAGTCCTGGTTAATAAAGGCAGTCTTGCACATGATGGTAAGATAGACAACTTATAGTAATAAGTAAACATACATACTTCTTTGCTTCTTAGGTGGAGAAGAAGCAACCATTGGACGTTTTCCTACACGCTTAAAGAATTTAGCCACTTTTTTCGAACCAAAAGGAGAGGGGGTGGGGTGACTTCTGCAATTTCAAGTTCAGGCGATGGTTGTTCAGCGTCACCACCCTCACCCTCCAATGTTCGTTTAGGACTCTTGAGTTGCTGCTCAAACTCAGCTGCTTTCTTCTTCTCAGCCTCAAGCTCCTCAGCTATTTTTGGCCGTTCCTCAACAATCACATCATCCAACGTGTGTTGGCTGAATGTCTTATATACCTTCATCTCTCCGTCTGCATACACAGTGCATAGACAAACAAAAAGAGAGCATACATAAGAACATATATACACACACACATATATATATATATATATATATATATATATACATATATATATATATATATATATATATATATATACATATATATACATATACATATATATATATATATATATATATATATATATATATATATATATATATATATATATATATATATATATATATATTTATACATATATATATATACATATATATATATATACATATATATATACATATATATATATATATACATATATATATATATATATATATATATATATATGTATATATATATATCATGGCAAAGCATATAGCATATTAACATGGGAGCCTACCATGGCCTGCCAACAGCAATTTTGGCATAAACACAGTATGCCAATTGTTACTCATGCCGCAGGGCACTAAAATTTATTCGTAGTCAACATATGACCTTTGCGGGAGTTTCAGTGCTTTCCTTGATTCAACCGTTGATTTTTCTCTATCTGTCAGTGTAATGGCTTTGCTAATGCCAATCTTGGTTTTGTCCCACTTGCGTATAACAGCCCATGATTCTTGAATGATTTTTTCGTCAACATAGAAAAAGGGTTCTTTCACATTTTTTAAGAGTGATTCTTTCTCACCCACAAAAGTTTTCCCTGGTTCGCAGTCAAACGTGTACCAGCACTGACAAACTAATCGATTCCTAAATAACTCGTGAAAAATATTTACCCTAGGTTTCTTATTTAAACAATTACAATACATTTCAAATAAAATAATTTTTTGCAGGCCAAATGGGTGAATTTGGCTAAGACCAATCTCATAGTGGGCAAGAACTCTTTGTAAAAATACAGAAGGGGGATTTCCTACTGTAATTTGTAATTTGTACATGGTGATCATTTTAGCAGGCGGTTTGTTGGCTCTATCATCAGGGGATGGAATGGTTGGGTGCAATCTACTAAGGTTATTGTATGCTATACAAAGTTCATCTAATTGTGCTTCCATCATGCTCGATTGAATAGTGTTAACGTCGCGATTGTCCTTTTGGGATGACGTGCTGGTTGATTCGACCATGGTAGCAAGATTAAAAGAACAAAAACAGAGGAGAAGAAAGTTGAATACTAACCTTGCAGGATTTACTGATACAAACCCTAGAATTGCTTTCACAAGAAGACGCTTAGCAGAGTTGGAGAGTTTCAGAAAAAAGAATTTGAAATGTCGACGGAGTATTTATAATGAAATTGATGGGTGAAAAGAAGTGTTAGATGAAGACACGTGTAGGGGCCAGATGAATTGGGGTTAATTTTTAAAATTCAAAAATAATTACAATAAGTTTATTTAACAAAAATAGAAGTTTTGGTGGCAAAATCAACATTTGAGGTTACGTCAGGTCAGAACAGCAGACGGCTACGGCAGTTCATGTTTTCGAGGAAAAAGGCATCTTTTATTTTTTATATATAGTTTAATGACCTTATTTTTTACAAAAAATAAAGACATTAAACTAGGGGGACTTAATGGTGTATCCTAGGGGATATACACATAAGAGCATCATTTTTATACAAAAGAAAGGGTCGAAAAGCATAAAAGATAGCAAATTGTAGCAGTTTCTATAATTATTCGTCCAGCGCTCAGCAGGCTGCCCAGCATCATGTTTAAGCCCTGAAGGCAGCTATTATGCTTAAGCCCTTGATTAGGTGTGTGAGCGACATGCATCCACGTCATCCCATGCCAAAGGTAGTTCCTGATATGTCGTATAACTGAATTAATCAACGTTTGACACCTGTTTCTGAGAATTTCGGACATTGTACGCCTATAAATAGACCCCTGGGTCACCACATTTAACAATTGAAGTTCAGTCAGAGAGAGTACATTTTCTCTCTCACACAGTACTTTCTCACTCTAAAACTTTAACCGCTTAGCAACAGAACGCTACACGGACCAACTTCAGCTTGGTCCAAAGACTGATAAGGCCACCCCACAGATATCTCATCCGTGTTCTAGGTCTGCAGGGATTCTTTATCGAGGGCAAACATTAGTCGACAACCAATCGCTCAACGCTAGGCTATTATAGTATTGTACTGGTACCTTTAACCCGCTAGACGGATAATAGTACCAACACCAATATTTGTTATTGGCATTGTAATACACAACCTCGTATAATTGTTTATGAAATACTATCCAATGATGTGCGAAAATTGTTGAACATAATTAAGGCTGATCAAATTTCTAATCGTCGATATTCTGAGCATATGTTATCACTTACATCAATGAGCGCTGACTGGGATAATATTCATGGTCTTTCGATTATTCTTCTGAATAATATAACATTCTTCTTTATTTTTCTAATTTTTTTTGTGTGAATGCTGATGTTTTATCTTTCTCCCTCTTTTGCAAATATATATATATATATATATATATATATATATATATATATATATATATATATATATATATATATATATATATATATATACGTATATTATATATATATACCTATATTATATATATACGTATATTATATATAGACATATATTATATATATATATATATATATATATATATATATATATATATATATATATATATATATATATATATATATATATACGTATATAGAAATTTCTCCTCTTGCCTTATGCGCTATGATGGTTATTAATGGTGTATGCAAGGGGATACATGCATAAAAGCATCATTTTTATACAAAAGAAAGGATCGAAAAGCATAAAAGATAGCAATTGTAGCAGTTTTTTTATTATTATCCATCCAGCGCTCAGCCAGGCCGTCCAGCGTCATGCGTAAGCCCTGCAGGCAGCTTGTATGCTTAAGCCCTTGATTAGGCGCCTGAGCGACACGTCGCCACGTCAGTACACGCCAAACGCGGTTCTAGACATTTCGCATAACTGAATTAATCAGCATTTGACATGTTTTTCTGAGAATTTAGGACATTCTACACCTATATAATGACCTCCTGGGTCTCCACATTTCACAGTTCAGTCACTTATTAGAGAGTACACTTTCTCTCTGATATCAGGCAAAAAGTCACGTTTTTACCCCCTAAATTAAGCCCTAGAACAATAAAGACTAAAATTTTTTTGGAAAAATTATTGCTTTTTCGGTTGATTTTGTAGATTAAGAAATTACGAAGGCGATGTAAAAAGAATCAAGTAAAACGGAGCTAAAACGAAGATTCTAGAGCGAAAACGGTGAAAGACAAGAAATCAAGTTACGATCCAGTGAATCAAGGCTGACTAGCACCAAAAACGGCCTGACATACGGCCTGCCAGTATGGGGTACGGCCTGCCAAATGGTCCAGCAAACGGACCCTTAATACAACTTTCCATGCAAACTGCCTGCCAAATACGGCCTGCCATACAGCCTGCCAGCCGTTTGCAAGCAAAAATGAGGTCTATTTAAAGGGCTCTCTCCATCCATTCCAACACACACTCAAACTTGCAATTCATTTTATATTTTCAATCTTTTAGTTAGTTTTAGTAGTAGCTAGCTTAGCTTTTATTTTCCGGAGGATATCCCGGCGAGTCCCTGCGATCTCGGACAGATTTGTTCGGCCTTTTCAGGTTTTTATCCGAAACGCTTGTCTTTTGTATTAAACATGTATTATACCTTTTTATGTTTAATAATGCATTCCAATATTTCCATGGTAGCTTTATTTATCTGTATGTTACCATGATAAAAGTTTGGGTTAGCGTAATTATGTTAATTTAGTACGATTACTGTTATAATACTGAACTAGGAAGTCTGATAGATTTTTATATGCTAGCATCTTAAGGATTGACCAACCTAGGTTGTGATCAGGACTTGTCCACCTATATGAAATTAGTTACTTCATAGGAGTAAGACCCCTCGTTATACTGTATCTGAACTCGGTATGGACGGAGTTCCCGAGAGGCATCTAATGCACTTTTAGGACACGGAACTTAGGAATTGAAACATGAAAGACCTAATATGCCTATTGACTGTTCCGAAGATACCTCTTAAGAGCTGTTAAGATCTAGTTAGTGCCTTTACTGTATGACCCAAGCCTATTGCATGTTCTTGTTTGATTGTTGCCCTAGCTCTTAGTTATACCAACTGTTTAGGTAATCATTAGGTTTCTATCTGCTTCATTATCAGTATATTAACTGTGATGCTATTTGAATTGTTGAGATCTCATTAGTATGATGGAATGGTTGTTAGTTTTCATTTAAGGTTTTGCCAACTTAAACTGACGGACTCCTTCCGTTTGTGATCAGTGTTCAATCAACACGGCACATTGTTATTCAGTTACCTAAACTGATAATGAGGTTTAGGATTAGAGCTTAACTCACTAATAAACCTAGTACTCTACTGAGGATAACCTCCAAGGTATTGTTACACTTCAATTATATGACCAGGTGACATACTTCTCACTGCTCAAAGAGAACTCCGAGAGTTTAGAGGTCAGTAGGTCTGTGTAATTGGCTCATCCAACCAGATCTACATCATTCCTAGCATAGTCTTAACATAATCATAATTACCTTTCCCTAACCCAATACTGATATCTTGGTCAACATTTCCCTGATCTACATACTCCGGATATCCTTCCACTTTATTTACTTTTCTGCATTTAGGACCATTAGCTAAAATCAACTACTATCTTTTATCCAGGTAATTTAACTAAAAGACAATTATCCACTTGATCTTCAATTCGTTAATCAGCATAAAAATATGATACTAGGTTAACTTACACCTTCTACACCTTAGAAAGTAAAAGTAAATTTAGGCCCCGCAAAATATAAATTAACGAAGACACTGTGTGCTACCGAATCGGACATCCTGCGACTTAACGACACAAAACAAATAAAACCATCCGTTAGTGGCATATCAGTACCACTCTTTCTTCTTGGCGCTGTTGCCGAGGAATCGAATATTTTGATTGAGAAAGATTTTAAACAGACGAAGTATTGTTTGGTGATTTCTAAGAAAGACAATTATACACGGACTTGGTTGTTGGATTTTCCGAACAGTCTCCAATTATATTGGAACCAAAAGGATCCTGCCTCTCCGTAGTCAGCCTGGCCACCTCCATACGAGTAATCTGTGAGAAGTCCTATCAGTTAAGATATCCGATCTGGTTAGCGACCGAATTTTAAGAATAATTGTTTTTATTAAATTATCGATCCTTTTAGTAAATTAATATTTTCTAAAAGTTACTTTTAAGTGTTTTTAAAACAGAAAATCTAAAAAAAATGGAACAACAAGATACCCTTGCTTCTATGCATAAGTCATGCTTAGAGGAAAGAGGAGGACCAATCACCTTAGGAACCGAAGGAATTCCTGAAATCAGTTCACACATGATTAAACTAGTCAGTATGATCTGTAAATTTCAAAGATTATCGACTGACGATCCGAACTTTCATATAAATAAATTTATCAGTCTGGTTGACTCTTTTAAGAAGGAATCAAACGAGAAAAACATTTTAAAACTTCATCTTTTTCAATATTCACTTTCATCACACGCTTCGGCATGATTTGACGAACTTAACCCGAATTCAATCCATACATGGGAGGATATAGCCACTAAATTTTTAAACAAATTTTATCCACCCTCCCTGCAAACCTGTCTAAGAAATTACATCACAAACTTTTCTCAAAAAGAAAATGATTCAGTGTGTCTAGCATGGAATAGAGTAAAGATGATGCTTAAAAGATGTTCGAATCATTCGTTAAGTCGGGAAGACATAATCTGTGCGCTTTACAATGGTTTGACCAAGGATGATAATTCTCTCCTAGACATGGCCTCGCAAGGAAATTTCATGTCCCGAACAGCAGATGAAGCATGGAATCTCTTGGACACAATAGCTGCACAACTGGAAGATTGGAACAATGAAGCTGCTGAGAAGGATGACGCCTTCGCTCATACGGTAAAAATGCTGGAAACCAGGTTACAAGATCTCACCCTCACTCTTCAAAGTTTACCAATTCCTAGAAACTTCGATGCTACTAGAACCAATCTAAGGTATCCTTACCCTAGATGGGCACACGAACAGCAAAATAGCTCAGGGCATAATATAATGTTCCCATTGCACAAACCTACTCTCCACTCTTAGGAAATTTTAGTTGAATTTATGAAAAAGCAATATATGATAAACCTTCAAGTCATAGAATACCAGAACAAGTTCGACACTTTAATAAAGAGTTTTGAAGAATTAATCACTAATTTTCAGCTTACGCTTAAACGATTAACCACTAAAATTGATATAGAGTGTAGTGAGTTTGATGCCCTAGTAATTACTAGAGGAGGGAAGGAGACAACTGTTAATATACTCATACAAGATTTTTCCGATAAGGAACATGTGCCAATTGACGCAGTCGTCAATCCACCAGAACCTATCTCTCTTAAGGCCCCGGAAATTATTCCACGTGCCCGCATACCTTTCCCAGGTGGCTTCGGAAGGAAAAACAAGAAGCGCAATTCGCTAAGTATTGGGATATTATAAAGAATTTGCATTTGAATGTACGTTTAGTAGATGCTTTAGTAGAAATGCCAAACTGCGCTAAATTTTTCAAAGAACTGCTTTAAAATAAAGAGAGATTAAGAGAGATAGTTAGCTTGCCCTTAAGTGAAGAATGCTCGTTAGTGTTACAACATGGAATTCCCCCTAATTTAGGAGATACAGGAAGATTTATGGTACCTTGCTACCTGCAAGATGTCCAAATTAGCAATGCGTTAGCAGACTTAGTGAAGTGACCCGTCCTAATCCATCTGGACGAATACATTACATTTGGTTACATCGCGAGTTATTCGACCTCTATATGATACATTTTACAAACATTGCATTCATTTTTTTCAAAGACAATCTTTCTTTACATCGAAAGTTGATGGCATGCATACCATTTCATAATATATCCAACTATAATTGACTTAATAATAATCTTGATGAACTCTACGACTCGAATGCAACGTCTTTTGAAATATGCCATGAATGACTCCAAGTAATATCTCTAAAATGAGCAAATGCACAGTGGAAGATTTCTTTCATACCTGAGAATAAACATGCTTTAAAGTGTCAACTAAAAGGTTGGTGAGTTCATTAGTTTATCATAAATAATTATTTCCATTATTTTAATAGTCCACAAGATTTCATTTTTCCATAAATATACATCTCATATCAGGCATTTCGCAAACTGCATAGAGATAAAAATCATTCATATGGTGAACACCTGGTAACCGACCTTAACAAGATGCATATAGAATATCCCCATCATTCCGGTACACCCATCGGATATGATAAACTCGAAGTACTAAAGCATTTCAAATTCCAGAATGGGGGTTGTTAGTTCCCGTAGATCTACCTTTAGGATTCGCGTCAATTAGGGTCGAGTTCCCTAATTCTTAGGCAACCAAGCTAAAAGGGGCATATTCGGTTTAATAATTCAACCATAGAATGTAGTTTCGATTACTTGTGTCTATTTCGTAAAACAGTAATAAAATTAGCGCATGTATTCTCAGTTCCAAAAATATATATTGCAAAAGCATTTAAAAAGGGAGCAAATGAAACTCACCATACTGTATTTTGTAGTAAAAATACATATGACGACATTAAACATGTGTAGGGTTGGCCTCGGATTCACGAACCTATATCATTTGTATATATATTAAAATGTATCCTTGTAATCGAACAATTATATATATATATATATATATATATATATATATATATATATATATATATATATATATATATATATATATATATATATATAGATATATATATATATATATTATTTTTATATTAGTAACTTATGTATTTCATCATTAATATATATATTCATTTTTATATATAAAAATACGAATTTTTCTATGAACATAACGTTTGACCTTTTTGAACTATAACTTTGACCTCAAAATTGAAACTCAATATTGAAAATTGTACCTTGAATCTTTCCAGATAGTTTTAGTGGAAGCTTTCTAACAAGACAGCATTATCAGATTTTAAAATAAGACTCGAATTCGATGAATTGATAAAAATAATGAAGAACATAGATAGTCGACATTTTTTTCATTTTTTCTGCTAAATTCAATTTAATTAATTGCTGTTTAATGTATAGTATAATTGACAGAGGTAGTGGAAAGTCTAATGTTAGTATTTAACAACTGGAATCGAATCGATTATAAAAAAAGTAACGGTCGTCACGAGTTTTGGCAGAGAGCAAAATAATTGAAGGAGAATTATAAAGCTTGATCGATTTTCAACCCTTTGTACGATCGATTGTGATGTATATCAGTTTAGGAGACAAAAATAAAAATCACTTACAGTTTAATTGCAACAAGGAAACTGGATTCATTCTGTTGTTCATTTATACGTATTTATTAATAAATATAAATATATACTATTAATAATCAAAATAATAATAATAATATAATTTATAACAATAAATAATACTGATATTATCAAAATAAAATAATAATACTCATGAAAATAATAATAATAATATTATTAATGATAATAATAATAAATTGTATAATTTTTTTAATAATAATAACCTTAATATAACAATTTACATGTATTAATTTTTATTTCCATATATATAATATTCTTTAATAGATTTTAATATCACTATTAATATTTATTTTGATGAAAGTAATAATAACATTTTTAATATTTATGTTTCAACTTGTAATTAGATTTAGTATTACAATTTATTGGTTAGGTAATATTTAATGGTTATATCTATAATAACATATATTTAGTATTTAATATTATACATTACAATATAAATACTAATATTAACAATAATAATAATAATAATAATAATAGCAACCTATTTAGTAATATTATTGATAATGTTACTTATTAATAATACAAGTAATAATAATAGTATTAATATAATAATTAATCAAAGTTGTAATTTAATATAATACCATTTTTTTATTTATGTAATATTAGATTACATGATGATATTTACTGAATAGTTAATATTTATATATCTTATACATATCTAACAGAAATTTTTGATTTATAATAACATATACATATTTATATATATTAACAGTAACTTAATTATTCTAATCGTTATTTTACATTTTAAATTCCAATTATTTAAAGTATACATTATTAAACCAAAATATTATATATTCTTATATTTATATTTATATAATATATACATATTTATTTATAAATAATTGTTCATGAATCGTCGGGCATAGTCAATGGTCAAATGATTTCATGAAAATAGTTCACACATTTTGAGATTTAGTATTACAGACTTTGCTTATCGTGTCGAATTCATATGAAGATTCAATTTAATTTGGTTGGAAATTTTTGGGTCGTCACACTTAGGAGCCAGTGTAAACCTAATGCCCTATTCGTTATTCAAAAATCTAGGATTAAATGACTTAAGACCAACCAGAATAACTATCCAACTCGCGGACAGATCAGTTAAAATTCCTCGGGGAATAGCTGAGGATATCCTAGTTAGAGTGGATAAGTTCGCGTTTCCCGTTGATTTTGTCATTATAGATATTGCGGAAGACACGAAGGTCCCACTCATTCTTAGCAGACCATTCCTGAATACTGCCAAGGCCGTAATTGATGTTCACGAGAAATCATTAAAGTTAAGGGTTGGAGGAGAAGAAATCACATTCAATGTTGATCGCCTCATGTGTGACGCCCGGACCAAATCCATATTGACGAGAACATTACATATGATTACATCGCGAGGTATTTGACCTCTATATGATACATTTTACAAACATTGCATTCGTTTTTAAAAGACAAACTTTCATTTCATCAAAAGTTGACAAGTATGCATACCGTTTCATAATATCCAACTATAAATGACCTAATCCGTCATTTACTTAATAATCTCTAACAAACTTCAATGACTCGAATGCAACGTATTTTGAAATATGTCATGAATGACTCCAAGTAATATCCTTAAAATGAGCTAATGCACAGCGGAAGATTTCTTTCAAACCTGAGAATAAACATGCTTTCAAGTGTCAACCAAAAGGTTGGTGAGTTCATCAGTTTATAGTAATCATTTCATTTTCATCATTTTAATATACGACAAGATTTTAAATATTATAAAATGTGCAGAAGTCCCATTCCAACTACACAGAAAATATCTTTCATATGAAGAACACCTGGTGAGGATTCAAAATATAATAGTAACCATCTGTGCCGGTCTTTCACCCCATGGCTGAATACATGCGCCTTCAAAATATAGAACCTCTGTGCCGGTCTTTACACCCCACGGCTGAACACATGTTTATAAAATATAGGACAACCGGTGCCAAAATGTCGTAAATAATAAACCATTCACCCGGCTCGGGAGCTCATACGCTCTAACAGAAACCGGGGGCTAATGCGTGTCATAATAATCAACCCCAATCCCAGATAATTCTATCATAGAATGCAGTTAAGGTACGTGTGTCTATTGCATCAAACACTTATAAAAGCGCATGTACTCAGTCCAAAAAATGTAAAAGGTAAAAAGGAAATCAAATAAACTTACCTAATGTATTTTGTAGTAAAAAATACATAGAACGACATTGAACAAGTATAGGGTTGACCTCGGATTCACGAACCTATACCATTTGTATATCTATTAATACATATAATCGTAATTGAACAATTTGATATATTATAACTTTTGTTATATAATATATATATATATATATATATATATATATATATATATATATATATATATATATATATATATATATATATATATATATATATATATATATATTTAATTCGTATATATAATAAAAATAGTTAATATTTATATAGTTATATATATACATATGATTAATATTATATTAAAAATCAATAATTTGTTATATGTAAATATTTGTATAAATAATCTTAATGTATATAATTATATGCAATGTTATGGTAGTGTAATAAGTATACTATTATATTGGAAATAATTATTTGTTATAGTAATATTGTTACTAATAACAATCTATATGATAATTTTATTAATTTTATAAATTTTGATAAAAATGATAATAATAATAATAATAATAATAATAATAATAATAATAATAATAATAATAATAATAATAATAATAATAATAATAATAATAATAATAATAATAATGATTATAAAAGGATACTAATACTAATATTAATGATAATAAAACTAGTTTGCGTCATTTTTATAGTATTGATAATAATGATTATCCTAATTATGATAATACTTATACTAGTAGTTAAAATAATAAAGTTACATTTTTAAATGATAGCATTCATATTAGAAACAGTATTAGAAATCATATTTGTAAATGTAATCCTAATAATAATAAGTGAACTTTCTATCATAATACCTATTTTAGTAATAATAATCTTAACAATTATAATACTAATACTAATCCTATATGATAATAATAATACTAACACTAGTAATACTTATAATGATAATAATATTTGTTATAATACTTATAACAATGATGATAATAATAATAATAATAATAATAATAATAATAATAATAATAATAATAATAATAATAATAATAATAATAATAATAATAATAATAATAATAACCATATTACTAATAATATTAATTGAAATAATAATATTAATAATACTAAGAATGATAATCATAATCATAATAATAATAATATTAGGCATAATAATAATAAAAATGATAATAATAATAATAATAATTATAGTAAAGAGTCTACCTTAAATGTTTTTCCAAAAAAATATGGCCATAACCGGACTTGAACTTAAGACCTCTCGAAACCCGACACCACCTCTTAACCATTCAGCTGTACTTGTTTATCTGTTTTGTATATGATTTAAATTTATATAGCCCATCGATTCTATTTCCCATTTCTTCTTCCCTTCTCCCTAAACTAATCGACCCAATTTAACATCATGACGTTCTTCACTAACATCTTCTTCTATCTATCAGAATCTCGTCATTATCATCATAAATCCTAATCGTCCTCATCATTTTCGTGTTCATGCTCGTCATACTCGCATCACATAATACATCACATATCATAATCATCTATTAATTATCATCATCATTAACTTTGTAATTCAATCGCCGAAATTATCCTTTATGTAACAGTCTCGTAAGTGAATTGAAGAGAGCAACAACATAAACTAATCTTTCACAGACGTTTTGGTTCGTACAACAACAACATCAGCTTACATACCTAGCCCAACCGAATGAGAATGGATTACGGCCCACTAATAAAACAATTAACAACTCGACCCACTACCTAACATAAAGATTCACGGCCCATGTATTTGATTTGCTTGGTTTTGCTGCTTAGTCGCGACGGGAAAGAAAACAGGAAATAAAAAAAATGCAAGTTGCATCCTAATCTAAACTTAGACCAGCTGTAATTCAACAAGGAACTTTGGGTTCCCTTTTCAATTTAATAACTAGCTAGTGGAATGAAATGTGGGGTAATTGTCGACCCAAATGATTCAAAAAAAAAAAAATATTTACGTCTACATGCAAAACAACTTTCTATCCCATATGTCGTGGGGCCTAACCAACTTGCAATCGTGGGTGATCAATGGGTTTTATTTGATTTGCATTTGTCTGCCACACTCCTTAAACTTTAAACATATAACTCATTATTCTTTCGGTAGTTTACTAAATCAGAGGAAAACGAAGCAGCAAGAGTTCAACGATTTGCAACCGTAGTTGCTTTTGTGCAGTCGCGAAGAAACAAAAGAATATGAAAGAGAGAGAGTGGTGTTTTAATGTGGAGGTTGGTTGGTGATTAAAAGGTGACGGGATAGTTCAAGAAATAAAGAAAGGAGGGTGGCGGTTTTTGTGGGGTTAATCGACTAGAAACAGAAACAAACTGCACCAGCGGGCCGTAGATGCGGGTGGTGATTTCTTGATGAGTGGCAATGATATTTGGCGTGTTCAATGTAAGAAATTAATCGGTGGTTATGGTTTATAGTGATGATCATAGGTGATGGTGAATGTAACTCTATAACTTCTCTGCAATGTTTTAGTGTACGTATCCAATCATAGTCATGTATCTGTAATTAGATAGATAGAGAGAAAGAGAAGAAGAATCACCATTAAGTGATATATGGCGTCGACAGAGATATTCGTACCAGGAAGAAGAAAATAAGAAAATATAAAGTTGATATTGACATTCAACAGATTTTTATTTATATTACACCAGTGATCGACAAACCATTCAATCAGAAGAAGAATTTAAATAAAGTGAAAGGGATTGGAAATAGAATTTGGTTATATCTGCAATCAAATTCGTTCTAGTACAGATCTTAGAGAGAGAATCAAAGATCACCTACAGTTTGACAATGTCCTGAAACAGAATACGTATACCATTGTATTTAATCGTATTTTTTTTTTTATATTTATATGTATATGTAATTATATATAAATATATAACTGCATTTTATACATGTGTATCTATACATCTGATTTCCTATATCTGTTAATATATCTGTATATATTTATATCTGTTTTTTTAAGGTACATAATCAATATTTATATTAATTAACAAAAATTGTAATTATAATACTTGTTATTAATTATAGAAGTAGAATTACTAATAATACTATTAAATATAGAAATACTTATAATAACAATAAAAGTAAAAATATAATGATATTAGTAATAACATATTTCATATCTTTATATTATATAAAAAAATAATAATAATATTAATAATAACGTAACAAATCAAATGTATCAAATTTCATATAATCTTAATAATGATAGTGATATTAATATTAATATTATTATTAATATTTATAATGATAATGAAGGTATTACTTTTAATACAACAACTATATTTTAAATTGTATTATATATTATTAATTACTTAATTTAATCATATATGCTATGATAACCTTTATTGAATATTTATTATTGAAAAATTATATATATATATATATATATATATATATATATATATATATATATATATATATATATATTATAATATACATATAAAAATAATTAATCATAAAAATCATGTATAATTATATAAAGATTCATTTTTAAATTTACACTTAATTATTTTATATTCTATTTTACATATTTAATTCTAATGCTTGAATTATATTTTATAATTTCAAATTAATATACCTATACTTATATTTACATATACATATTTATTTACAATTAATTGTTCGTGAATCGTCGGGTATGGTCAAAAGGGCAAATGCATTCATGTAACTGTTACAAAGTTTTCGAGACTCAACATTACAGATTTTGCTTATTATATCGGAAACATATAAAGATTAAAGTTTAAATTTGATCGGAAATTCTCGGGTCATCACAGTACCTACCCGTTAAAGAAATTTCATCCCGAAATTTGATCGAGGTCGTCATGGATAACTATAAAAATGTTTTCAAGACGAATATGAGTTGATAATTAGAGTTTTATCATTATTGGTTAATATAAATAAAATGATTCGATCATGTGAAGCGTACGAGTGAAGCTATCACAAAAGAGTGAAATGATTAATTATAGATTCGTCATAGCTTTTGACGTAGATAGGATTGATTTTCAAGTTCAAGAGATTTGGAGAAAATCTTCGTAATAAGATTTGGTTCTCCGGCGATTAATGAAATCAGGATCTTCTTTGATTAAATGCAATAATCTGTTTCGATTGCTCTGCCAGATATTTCACTATAAATCCACCCCCTCCGTTTCCTTACAACTCACACCTTCTATTCTTTCCTCCTCTATTCATACTTTAAAACATTCATCAATATGCTCCATCCCGTTTTGATCCTTGATACAATTCTAACCTTCATATCTGTTATTCTTCTCTTTCATCTACCACTGGAGGATTTTATTTACTTCTACTATTATCTTAGGGTTATAGTGTTGTTAATTCTCCCGTGCCTTTACGTGGCAATACATATTGATATGGACAGTTTGTAATTTATGTGTTGTTGTCGAGCTTTATATTTTCTTTTATATTCAAGGGTTCCATACTTTTGTCTCCTCTTCCCGACTTCCAGTCAAGCGAATAATGGTCCAGAATTCGTATGGATTTTGAAATGAACATAGTTAATGTTCTAAGAAGAAAATTGTAATGGCACGATCTTGATTTGGTAAATTTCCAGAATATCCGAAAAGATAGAACTATCAATAAGATATGTTCTTAATATGTTTAGAGATTGGGTAGAACGTAAGAGTCGTGTAAATGGCACATGATGATGGTACTGTGAATCATCACGTTCCATTAGAAACTCAGCATGAACTACTGTAATATAATCACATTGATCAAGTGTCATTATATTATACTAACTCATGCATCAGTTCCCAACACTACTTCAAAAACATTCATATTTTAAACTCGAAGGTTTCAAAATTTAGAAACTAAAATAGTTTCTTTTATGATGTAATACAGATAGAGCGGAGAGATAATTAATATCGAACAAAAATATTTATGAAGATATCTTCAGAAATATTGAGGATATTTATAATGAAAGATACGATGACATCTTAGAATTTTAGAATTAAATTGTGATGAAGAAATTCATTCACGATGATTTAGAGCGATTAAGGAGTAAGGTATTCGCTAAAGATTTCATCAGAAACAGAATCATCTGTATTCTTTATGTACAAGTTTAGTCCTTGTAATTTGTTCAGAGTCTCCTTCATGTTTTCTTGATTCATTTTTCAGAACTCAGAGATCTGTTTCGTAAACTAGAGTGCTTTTCAGAATTTCAGAATGGAAGTTCATAATTCTATGAGATAAATGTTATATGTGTACATATAACTGTTGATGTAGAAACGCCGCTAGATTCAAAATACTGATTGCTAATTCTCTGTAATTGATATGAAAACTCTCGTTATAAGATGTGGATAAGTATATGATAGGGTTTTAATGAACAAATATAATGATTCTTCGAAGAGACTTAAGTCAATGAGTAGTGAAGTTGCTGGTAAGTTTAATGCTAATGTGGTGGAATATAAACGGTTCCCCGGTAACGTTGACGAGAGGCAAACTTATATATCGAAGTTATAATAAGGCTAATCCAAATGAAAGTCGAAGTTGTCTTGCTGGAGCTGTGACAAAATTGGCTAATTTTGGAAAGGCATTGTAAAGTTATTTTCGGTAATAACAACGCCAAAGGAGCTAGCACAGATATGTGTTAAACGTTTACTCATTTTTCGAGAGTTTTTCAGGTGCATAGCTATATGCATTGATCTTTTCTTCCGTAGATGAGATGCAGTTGGTTCGTTCTTTCGATTGAGGCGTTTTCAAGAATCATGAGAGATTTGAACACAGATTGTAATCGTCAAGATACAATTGAGGTTTAGGATGAAATCAAGTGGCAAACTTGAAGAATTGTTTAGTTTCATATGTTATAATCAATATTTTAATTCATTTTAATTGTCCTCTGTTGGTAGTTCTCAGTTGATTAGTCCACATTTAGCTAGGAACAGTTAGCTAGGATTTTGTTAGCGTGGATTCTTAACAAAATTTCCCATAGTTAATTTGTTTGTTTCTAACAAATTTTATTTCGTCAAATGTTTTCTTCATTATGCCACTTGTTGGATTCTGATCGGTCAAAATCTGAATATGAAATTGAACTTGGATGAAAATAGTCGTTCTTTGGTGAACGGATACGTATATGCGTGAATTTGAGCAGTGTTGTTAATGACTGCGGAATCTGAATTGGAGAATGTACAGTGTAACTTATTAATGTGAAATCTTAAATGTTCCTCGGGTATTACCTACCCGTTAAAATATTTTCATCATTAACAGTTTGTACCAAAGAATTTTTAATCACAATCTTTATGAAAATATATATACATATATATTTTCTTCAGATGTAATCATGGATTTAATGAGTCACTGTGATATTAGACTCATTTGATTTTCGGTTTGAGCTAGAATAAGTAATCTCTAAAACTATTAGGATCCATATATTCTTCGCAGAATATTAATGAAGTTATGGATCAATACTTCATTATTCATTACTGTTGGTACTCCTTGGTATTTATGGTGCGTATGATGTTGATGTTCGTGGGACAGATTGTGAAATTGAGGCTTGGGATGCGGATGTTGTTTTTAGTGGTACTGTTGGTGTCGGTGATGTTGTTGAAGCTGGTACGTTTTGCACCATATTTTTCAAATTGATTACTCGAGCGCGAAGCTCGTTGACTTCTTCTATTTCACCGGGATGATTATCGGTTCGGACGAGCGGATGAGTAAAGTTTAGAATCTGAGATATGATATGTTCGTGGTGAGATATTCAGGTAATGAGTATGAAAATCGTGTTTCGGATTGGTTCGCCGGTAAGTGCTTCTGGTTCATCGCCAAGAGGTGAATGTGGTGGGTGGAAGGGATCACATTCTTCTTGTCTCTAATGATTGAGTAGACTACGAACCCATCAGATGAATTGGGGATGACTGATTGATTTATTCACTCTAGTTACGCTGCTTTCGGAACTGGAGTGGGACTCCATATCGGAATCCGAGGGACTTGAACAAGTGGTGAGTTCCATTGCATACGATTGAATAAAGGATTTTTCGATATGAAATGATTTTTGACTATCGAATGGTATTCGAATTACATAGAATATCTATATAGATTACGGGGGAATTTATGAAATATATCAGGCAAAGTTTATGGTAACAGATACGCTAAGATATGGATTAGCAGATACTCTAAGATATGATTTTTTTATACATTATCCATGCAGTCAATGCAGTAAGATGTGTCTAGACTAAGAATGATAAGCAGGTAATTTTCGACAAGAAATGACAAGCAAAACTTTTGACATGCAGACCAGGTTCAAGTCCAGACTTATTAATATAACCTAACAACTACTAGGTCGAAGTCCAGACTTCACTAATGCATCCTAACAACTACCTGTTAGACACACTAATGCAGACCTGGTTCGCTAAGACCACCGCTCTGATACCACCTATGACGCCCCGACCAAATCCATATGTACGAGAACATTACATATGATTACATCGCGGGGTATTTGACCTCTATATGATACATTTTACAAACATTGCATTCGTTTTTAAAAGACAAATTTTCATTTCATCGAAAGTTGACAGGTATGCATACCGTTTCATAATATCCAACTATAAATGACCTAATCTGTCATTTACTTAATAATCTCTAATGAACTTCAATGACTCGAATGCAACATCTTTTGAAATATGTCATGAATGACTCCAAGTAATATCCTTAAAATGAACTAATGCACAGCGGAAGATTTCTTTCAAACCTGAGAATAAACATGCTTTCAAGTGTCAACCAAAAGGTTGGTGAGTTCATCAGTTTATAGTAATCATTTCATTTTCATTATTTTAATAGACCACAAGATTTTAAATATTATAAAACGTGCAGAAGTCCCATTCCAACTGTACAGAAAATATCTTTCATATGAAGAACACCTGGTGAGGATTCAAAATATAATAGTAACCATCTGTGCCGGTCTTTCACCCCACGGCTGAATACATGTGCCTTTAAAATATAGAACCTCTGTGCCGGTCTTTACACCCCACGGCTAAACACATGTTTATAAAATATAGGACAACCGGTGCCAAAATGTCGTAAATAATAAACCATCCACCCGGCTCGGGAGCTCATAAGCTCTAACGGAAACCGGGGGCTAATGCGTGTCATAATAATCAACTCCAATCCCAGATAATTCTATCATAGAATGCAGTTAAGGTACTTGTGTCTATTGAACAAGTATAGGGTTGGCCTCGGATTCACGAACCTATACCATTTGTATATCTATTAATACATATAATCGTAATTGAACAATTTCATATATTATAACTTTTGTTGTAATATATATATATATATATATATATATATATATATATATATATATATATATATATATATATATATATATATATATATATATATATATATATATATATATATATATATATATATATATATTTAATTCGTATATATAATAAAAATAGTTAATATTTATATAGTTATATATATACATATGATTAATATTATATTAAAAATCAATAATTTGTTATATGTAAATATTTGTATAAATAATCTTAATGTATATAATTATATGCAATGTTATGGTAGTGTAATAAGTATACTATTATATAGGAAATACTTATTTGTTATAGTAATATTGTTACTAATAACAATCTATATGATAATTTTATTAATTTTATAAATTTTGATAAAAATGATAATAATAATAATAATAATAATAATAATAATAATAATAATAATAATAATAATAATAATAATAATAATAATAATAATAATAATACTAATGATTATAAAAGGATACTAATACTAATATTAATGATAATAAAACTAGTTTGCGTCATTTTTATAGTATTGATAATAATGATAATCCTAATTATGATAATACTTATACTAGTAGTTAAAATAATAAAGTTACATTTTTAAATGATATCATTCATATTAGAAACAGTATTAGAAATCATATTCGTAATTGTAATCCTAATAATAATAAGTGAACTTTCTATCATAATACCTATTTTAGTAATAATAATCTTAACAATTATAATACTAATACTAATCCTATATGTTAATAATAATACTAACACTAGTAATACTTATAATGATAATAATATTTGTTATAATACTTATAACAATGATAATAATAATAATAATAATAATAATAATAATAATAATAATAATAATAATAATAATAATAATAATAACCATATTACTAATAATATTAATTGAAATGATATTATTAATAATACTAAGAATGATAATCATAATCATAATAATAATAATATTAGGCATAATAATAATAAAAATGATAATAATAATAATAATAATTATAGTAAAAAAGTCTACCTTAAATGTTTTTCCAAAAAAAATATGGCCATAACCGGACTTGAACTTAAGACCTCTCGAAACCCGACACCACCTCTTAACCATTCAGCTGTACTTGTTTATCTGTTTTGTATAGGATTTAAATTTATATAACCCATCGATTCTATTTCCCATTTCTTCTTCCCTTCTCCCTAAACTAATCAACCCAATTTAACATCATGACGTTCTTCACTAACATCTTCTTCTATCTATCAGAATCTCGTCATTATCATCATAAATCCTAATCGTCCTCATCATTTTCATGTTCATGCTCGTCATACTCGCATCACATAATACATCACATATCATAATCATCTATTAATTATCATCATCATTAACTTTGTAATTCAATCGCCATAACTATCCTTTATGTAACAGTCTCGTAAATGAATTGAAGAGAGCAACAACATAAACTAATCTTTCACAGACGTTTTGGTTCGTACAGCAACAACAGCAGCTTACATACCTAGCCCAACCGAATGAGGATGGATTACGGCCCACTAATAAAACAATTAACAACTCAGCCCAATACCTAACATAAAGATTCACGGCCCATGTATTTGATTTGCTTGGTTTTGCTGCTTAGTCGCGACAGGAAAGAAAACAGGAAATAAAATAAAAAAATGCAAGTTGCATCCTAATCTAAACTTAGACCAGCTGTAATTCAACAAGGAACTTTGGGTTCCCTTTTCAATTTAATAACTAGCTAGTGGAATGAAATGTGGGGTAATTGTCGACCTAAATGATTAAAAAAAAAAGATATTTACGTCCACATGCAAAACAACTTTCTATCCCATATGTCGTGGGGCCTAACGAACTTGTAATTGTGGGTGATCAATGGGTTTTATCTGATTTGCATTTTTCTGCCACACTCCTTAAACTTTAAACATATAACTCATTATTCTTTCGGTAGTTTACTAAATCAGAGGAAAACGAAGCAGCAAGAGTTCAACGGTTTGCAACCGTAGTTGCTTTTGTGCAGTCGCGAAGAAACAGAAGAATATGAAAGAGAGAGAGAGAGTGGACGGTGGCAAAGGTTTGTTCTCGATGGTGGTGGCATTTTATTGTGGAGGTTGGTTGGTGATTAAAAGATGACGGGATTGTTCAAGAAATAAAGAAAGGAGGGTGGCGGTTTTTGTGGGGTTAATCGACTAGAAACAGAAACAAACTGCACCAGTGGGCCGTAGATGCAGGTGGTGATTTCTTGATGAGTGGCAATGATATTTGGCGTGTTCAATGTAAGAAATTAATCAGTGGTTATGGTTTATAGTGATGATCAAAGGTGATGGTGAATGTAACTCTATAACTTCTCTGCAATGTTTTAGTGTACGTATCCAATTGTAGTCATGTATCTGTAATTAGATAGATAGAGAGAAAGAGAAGAAGAATCAGAATTAAGTGATATATGGCATCGACAGAGATATTCGTACCAGGAAGAAGAAAACAAGAAAATATAAAGTTGATATTGACATTCAACAGATTTTTGTTTATATTACACCAGTGATCGACAAACCATTCAATCAGAAGAAGAATTTAAATAAAGTGAAAGGGATTGGAAACAGAATTTGGTTATATCTGCAATCAAATTCGTTCTAGTACAGATCTTAGAGAGAGAATCAAGGATCACCTACAGTTTGACAATGTCCTGAAACAGAATACGTATTCCATTGTATTTAATCGTATTATTTTTTTTTATATTTATCTGTATATGTAATTATATATAAATATATAACTGCATTTTATACATGTGTATCTATACATCTGATTTCCTATATCTGTTAATATATCTATATATATTTATATCTGTTTTTTAAGGTACATAATCAATATTTATATTAATTAACAAAAATTGTAATTATAATACTTGTTATTAATTATAGAAGTAGAATTACTAATAATAATATTAAATATAGAAATACTTATAATAACAATAAAAGTAAAAATATAATGATATTAGTAATAACAAATTTCATATCTTTATATTATATAAAAAAAAGTAATAATAATATTAATAATAACGTAACAAATCAAATGTATCAAATTTCATATAATCTTAATAATGATAGTGATATTAATATTAATATTATTATTAATATTTATAATGATAATGAAGGTATTACGTTTAATACAACAACTATATTTTAAATTGTATTATATATTATTAATTACTTAATTTAATCATATATGCTATGATAACCTTTATTGGATATTTATTATTGAAAAATTATATATATATATATATATATATATATATATATATATATATATATATATATATATATATATATATATTATAATATACATATAAAAATAATTAATCATAAAAATCATGTATAATTATATAAAGATTCATTTTTAAATTTACACTTAATTATTTTATATTCTATTTTACATATTTAATTCTAATGCTTGAATTATATTTTATAATTTCAAATTAATATACCTATACTTATATTTACATATACATATTTATTTACAATTAATTGTTCGTGAATCGTCGGGTATGGTCAAAAGGGAAAATGCATTCATGTAACTGTTACAAAGTTTTCGAGACTCAACATTACAGATTTTGCTTATCGTATCGGAAACATATAAAGATTAAAGTTTAAATTTGATCAGAAATTCCCGGGTCATCACATCATGAACCATCCTAAGGAAGAAGATGTGAATCTCTCTGATTCTTTTGAAGAACTCGTCAACAAATACCTGGAAGAGACTATGGCTATATGTAGTCAAGATAAAATTTCTAAGGATTTGTTCTTTACACCTCCTGAAGGAAATCTCGACAACCATTCAGCCATGAACCTTAGTCAACACATATCTCCCCTCTCTGAAAGTAACTTTCTTGGTAATACTATTCAAATAGCACCACTAGGACAAGGCATTCCTTTGCCTCTATTAAGGAGAAGACCGAATGAAGAAACATATTTCATTCCGGTATATCAGGAACCCCAGTCAAGGGAAGACTGTGAGGAATTTCCCGAACCTACCTTCGAAACTAAAGAAGACGTTTCTAAAGAGGAAGCATTAAGAAGGACAATTTCCAGAAATGAAGAACAGATAGCATCTGTGACCGCTACTGAAGAATCAGAATTCCAGGAGAAGTATGACTCGTTAGACCGAAAAGAGATAGCTAGGATGAAGCCATCTATCGAGGAGCCTCCGGAATTAGAGTTAAAGAAGTTACCTGACAATCTGGAGTATGCATTCTTAGAAGGAGAATCGGTACTCCCTGTGATCATATCGAAAGACCTCACACCACAAGAGAAGGCGAAATTCATTCAAGTTTTGAAATCACATAAGAAGGCAATTGCTTGGAAGATCTCCGACATCAAAGGGATCTATTGCACCCACAAGATCTTCATGGAAGATGATTTCAAACCTTCAGTTCAGAGGTAAAGAAGGGTCAATCCTATGATTCAAGAAGTCGTCAAGAAAGAAGTAATCAAACTTCTGGACGCCGGTCTGATCTATCCCATCTCTGATTCACTATGGGTTAGTCATGTTCAAGTGGTACCCAAAAAGGGAGGGACGACCGTAATTCAAAATGAGAATAATGAGCTTATTCCAACTCGGGAAGTCACCGGTTGGAAGGTTTGCATAGATTATCATAAACTAAACGATGCAACCCGGAAGGATCATTTTCCATTAACTTTCATCGATCAAATGTTGGAATGTCTATCAGGAAATGAATACTACTGTTTCCTTGACGGTTTTTCCGGCTACTTTCAAATTCCCCTCAATCCAAAGAACCAAGAGAAAACAACCTTTACATGTCATTATAGAACATTTGCATATCGACGTATGCCCTTTGGGTTATGTAATGCACCAGCTACATTCCAGCGATGCAGGGTAGCAATATTCCACGACATGATTGAGCGTTGTATGGAAGTCTTCATGGACGACTTCTCGGTATTTGCTAGTACCTTTGATTCATCCCTTTCAAACCTTGACAAGATGCTCACCCGGTGCGAAGAGTCGAATTTAGTTCTGAATTGGGAAAAATGTCACTTCATGGTAAAAGAAGGGATAGTTTTAAGACATAAGATCTCAAAAGCATGAATAGAAGTTGATAAGGCTAAGATTGAGACCATTACTAAACTTCCAGAACCTACCACAGTAAGAGCGGTAAGGAGTTTCCTAGGACACGATGGTTTTTACCGATGCTTCATTAAGGATTTTTCAAAGGTCACACGACCTCTCACTCATCTCCTAGGGAAGGAAGTCTCGTTTGTCTTCAATGAAGAATGTCAAAAAGCATTCAACTATCTGAAAGAACAGCTAACACATGCACCCATCAAGATAGCTCCTGATTGGAGTCTACCCTTTGAGATCATGTGTGATGCGAGTGATTTCGCAGTTGGATCTGTGCTTGGATAATGGGTAAATAAACACTTTCATCCAATCTATTACGCAAGCAAAACTTTAACTGGAGCTCAAGAGAATTACACTACCACGGAGAAGGAGCTGCTAGCCGTAGTATTCACCTTCGACAAATTCCGTTCCTATCTCATTCTGTCCAAGACTACTGTCTATACAGATCATTCAGCCCTCAAATATCTATTCACTAAGCAAGACACGAAACCAAGACTCCTGCGATGGATCTTACTCCTTCAGGAATTCGATATTGAAATTAAAGATAAGAAAGGAGCAGAGAACGTCGCAGCAGACCATCTTAGTCGTTTAGAGAACCCAACGATGGAAAAACTTGCCGAACAAGATATCAGAGATAAATTTTCGAAAGAACAGCTTATGAGTTTAGGACAAACTCACATAGGATCACAATTTACTAACACTCCTTGGTATGCCTAGATGGCCAACTACCTAGTTGCTGGAGTAGTAAAATATGGAATGAGTACCTCCCGAAGAAGGAAGTTCTTCAAGGATGCCAAGTACTACTACTGGGAAGATCCTTACCTGTTTAGAATTTGCCCTGATCAGATAATCAGGAGGTGCGTAGATGAAAAGAAAGCAGCAGGATTTCTTCACCAATGTCACCATGGACCAACTGGAGGTCATCATGGAGCAAACTTAACTGCGAGAAAAGTCTACGAATCAGGATTCTACTGGTCGTCTATATTTCGAGATGCGCAAGAGCTTGTAAAGCATTACGACGTATGATAAAGGCAAGTAGATTACATCTCCAGATGGGTCGAAGCTCAAGCATTTCCGAATAATGATGCCAAAGTTGTCACAAATTTCCTGAAGAGACTCTTCTGCAGATTTGGAGCTCCCCGTGTTAAAATAAGTGATAGAGGCACACACTTCTGTAATACTCAGTTTATGAAGGTGATGTAACAATACGGAGTTACCCACAAAATGTCCACTGCCTATCATCCGCAGACCAACGGACAAGCAGAGGTCACGAACAAAGCACTCAAAAGAATCTTAGAACGAACTATCGGCCATCATGGAAATAAATGGGCCGAGAAGCTAGATGATGCTCTGTGGGCATTCTGGACTACCTACAAGAATCCTCTAGGAACTACACCCTACCGCATAATCTATGGAAAAGCTTGTCACCTTCCGCTGGAACATGAATATAAAGCTCTCTGGGCACTGAAGACCTGCAACCTCGATCCCTCAGTTACCAGAAGACATAGGGAAATGCAAATGAATGAACTCGCTGAATTGAGAGACCAAGCATATGAAACGTCATACATCTACAAGGAATGAACAAAGCTTACGCATGATGCAAAATTGATCCCTACAAAGTTCGCCCATGGAGATAAAGTTCTTCTCTTCAATTCTCGGTTCAAGAAGTTCGCGGGAAAATTTAGATCAAGATGGAGTGGACCATACAAGTTGTACACGCTTTTCCACACAGAGCTGTGGAATTGGAAGGACCTACTGGTAAATTCAAAGTTATTGGCCACCAGTTGAAAGCTTATCTAGAAGACCACGATAAGGAGGAGCACCTCTTCTCCTTTGATCCATTCTGAAGATCTGACAAGGAAAAGTCGAGCTGTAACGACTTGATAAAGAAAGCGCTCTTGGGAGGCACCCCTTGCTTATCCTTTTTATTACTTATTTTTTTTTATTTCAATTATTTTCAGTCTTAAGATATTATCTGTATACTAACAACTAAGCGCCATACTTGCGCTTAGTACTTACAAGTTTGTTAAATGTGTTCAGGCGAAATGCCATGTTCAGGAGCTTCAGCTTACATTCCAGTTCGCAGGAGGAGGACTCCTAGAGTTTACTCTTCCGGAAGCAGTGCTGATCAGAACATGGAATCAACAGGGCAACTAAGCCCAAGGCGATTGATATTGGAGAGCATTGAGGAGGATATCAGCACAACACCGCCAGCTCCTCCCGTTCGACGATCAAGACGTTTAGCCAGGAGACCAGCCGAGCACACATAATTTCCAGATACGCATAAGCCAAAGATAGTGATACATTACGGAGCCACTTTGAGTGATCCTGATTTTGCATGGGCGTTACTCAGAGATCAGCAGAGACTCTACAGAGCTCTGAGATCATACCTCCAGCGCGAGGAGATGCCACACAGTACTCTGGGCCCATTTTCATTTAGGCTAGCGCGCCGTGTTCAGCCAAAACGACAAGCTACGCCTAGGCGTTCCACACCGGCCTCAGTTCACTCAGTTGCCTCAGCTACTATGCATGCACATGCTACTCCTATTCCCATCACGCTGCCTGCTCCAGTCACCGAGCCAGTTCCAGTCACTGAGTTACCAGAGGTTTATCACCTAGTCACTATTCCCATTTCAGTGGAGCCACCAACGGCCCAGGCATTTGAGATCACTGGGAGCATACCTGACGAGGAGCCTTTCCCAGACTTATCCCACCTGAAGATGCCGTCATACTTACGTCTGGATTCATTACTAGGCCCTGAGTTGGATATAGGGCAACCTCTTTAGTACTTGCCGAACCTAGAGGATGATGAGATCTTTAGATACTTCGCAGAGCTGACTCAGCGCATTATCTAGGATAGTATCCCATAGACTACTTTATCTTTATTTTGTCTTTTAAGTTTTTATATCTTTAAAGCATTGTACTAAAAGTTATATATAGTGGAAATGCTGCCTTTCTCTTTTTGTTCTTCATGCAGAAATATTATCAAAAGAGACTGGTCCGTAGGAGATTAACCGTAGGAAGGCCCAGCACTAGGAAAGTAACACGACCATAGGGAAGTAATCCTTCCTCAAACCTGTTTCGATTACAACGCGCTAAAATCTCTAAGTGTGGGGTAACCCCCGCAACTAACTTAAAATTTTAGAAGTCAATGTCCTTAATTTATATAGTATCAAAATATTCTTTCCAGAGAACATTAGGGACAATGTTCTTCTAAGTGTGGGGTAATGGATAAAGGTTTTTAAAGGTCGAAGTTTTAATAGTCAAGTAACCATAAAATGCCAAGTTTTAAAAAATTCTTTTGTCCAAAAGTAATTAAGCAATGGATATTGGGTAATTTTGAAAAATTCTTACTTTGTTTTCGCCCAAAAGATCTAATAAAATTGCTAGAAATCGGTTTTCGGAACATTTATTAGAATGGAACGAATAAGCTGAAACTTATGTTTTGTGTCAAAAGATTTATTTTAAGAAATATGTAAAAGGCTATGCATGATCAAGCACGACCTCTACTCCTAAAAAGTGAGTAATCTTGGACCCAAAGTATCTGTATGACCCATCAAATCTACCGTACTTTGTTATTTCAATTGATGAGCGTGCCGGTGTACGGTTCAAGTTAGAACTTGGTTCAGACATACGTTTCAAGACCAATGGTTAGTAAGCGCCATACGTGGTGCAGATGCGATACTCCTTCTGAAATCATTCTGAATAGAGAAGACAAAAAACCTCTGTTTCTATTTCCACTCCACGCAATTTAAACCGACCAACTCACATAAAGAGTTGATGAATCAGAAATATTCACCTCAAATTCATTCCCAAAATACACTGTAAGTAACTAGAGAGGGGGGGGGGGGAGGGTGAATAGTTACTTAATACATTTTTAACATTTTTTCGATTGATCACCAAATTCGATTTTACTTTGATCAACCAACTCAACTCAAACTTGATGTGTGTAGTGTATACGTTCAAAATAATAAATGAAGTAATGTAAAGAACATAGACACAAGGATTTATAGTGGTTCGGGTGGATGTTAACTAATCCACCTTAATCCACTCCCCTATTGCACTAATCGGGATTTGTTGCTTCACTAATCACTTTTCTCCAAACCCGGTGGAGATCCAATTTACACGTCTTCAATCTTCTTTAGTAGACAACAAACCTAATCTTTCTATCCCTTCGAAAGATCAACTCTAACATAGATCAACTTGTCTTCACCTTGGACAAGTACTAATCTCCAAATGAGATTAATCAACTTCTTAAGTCCCTTTAAGGAAGTAGATCACTAAGCTAGCATATGCTTCCACTAATTAAAGTTACAAGACTCATACACTCTGCAATGATGATCCTAACACAATACTAAGACATACATTACATTAAGTAAACTCACAAGATAAATGATTTTAATTAGTAAGTTTACAACAACCCAATTCTATATCTATAAGATCATAGAATCTTCTCTTGCTTGATCACATTTGAGTAGTAATTGATGCACTTGTGATCACTGGAGATAAGCCTTTTAAATGTGCAAGAGGGTCGGCTTCAAATGCTCATAAATGTTTGCCTTTTATAGTGGGATTCAAAAAATAGCCGTTGACACACGGTTGTCTGCACGGTCGACCGTGGTACGACCGTGTGTGCTTCAGTCCAAAATTGGCATCCGTTATATAGCTGCTTGACTCAGATTTGAACACCATATTTTGGCACCTTTACTCCTTCTAGCACCTGCAAAAGAAACCAAACATCCTATACAAGTACTATATGCATTAAGTGTGTGAGATTTGGTCTTATTGTATGAAAGTGACTAATCATTCCAAAAGTGGCAAACCCAACATTCTTGGAGAAGTGTCTTGATTGATATTTAGGGAAATTTCAGATTGGTCAAGACTTAGTTTGTCACTTTAATACTCTTGGTTCAATTCTAAAGGCTAGTCACTATATCATTAACTTCCTAGTTCCAATTAATCACAAGTCATGTTTCATTTGAGTTTAGTTAAGGATTAATTGAATAATGTCTCTATAAGATAATCATGAAGTATGTAGAGACATTAAGGTTAAGTTATTCTTGATCAAGCTATCAAACTTAGTTACTTAGACTAGACCAAATAGACAATTGACTATAGTTTCATTGTGAACCATTTTACACTTAATCTATTGGAGTAGGTTAGTTACTTGAATCCTAACTAATGAGCACATGGCAAACATATTAATTAAGTTGACAAGTTTATGAGTATTAAGCATATTAGCAAGTAGCAAGTAATACTCACATAGCAAGACATAGTTATTCTAAGATCAATCATATAGATACTTGTACAACTTATAATTCAAGCACTTAACTAGTATAGTGTGAAATATAGCACATTACATGATTAATGTGTAAGCACACATTAATATCCAACACATGCATAAGGGAAGAGCAAACTCTAGTTGGGACTTGGTGACCATCCTAAATGTATCTAAGTATATTTTAGGATTACAAGTCATTACTAGTTAACCTTGAGAGCATTGTTCTTCATTTAGCCTTAATTAATCACTAAGTCATTTCTAATAGCAATCATTGTTCTAGTGACATTTGCTTAAGTGTGTTGGTACTTGATGATCATACTAAGAATATCTAGATAAGAATTAAAATCACAAGTTGTTGATTGACACTTATGTGTCATGCCTAATCTTGGTTAATTTGTCATTAAGATGTCATTAGGCGTAATTAATCACAATTAGTGTTTTTATGACCAAAACTCAATTGAGTATGGAGAGGGCATCTATTCTAAGCATGTTTAGAAAGGTTTCATGAATTATAGATGTCAGGAACTAGTCAAACTTTATTTGGTTAATAACGGTGACAGAAGAAACTGCAGTCGCACTGCGGTTGACCGTGGTGGCGATCGTGCAACTTGTTTTTACAAAACTACGTTGCAATTCAGTTTGGGGTTTCACGGTTGACTATGCGGTCGACCGTACCTCGACCGTGTGTTTGCCTAAACTTTTAATTTCATTCTTTAACCTATGTTTGACTTGGTCGTTTGCAAGATAAAGTATGGATTAGTGACCTTGTGTGTTTTATGTTAAGATGTCAGTCATCACTTATGCGTATGTGTGTGTCATCATCAAAACATATTCTTTGGTTAATCATACTTAAGTTTATCGTTTAGTGTATTAACCCACATTCAACCAACATTATCCCCCTTTTTGATGATGACAAACATACAAGTGATGATGGACATTTTGCTATAAATACGCAAGTGTTAACAATCACTTGTATCCATCTTTCTCCCCCTTTTGTCGAAGCAAAAAGGTTAGCTCCCCCTAGAACTAAGCTCGCCCTTAGAACAAAACTCCCCCTTAAATTGTGCACGTTGGAAAAACATATATATTAAAACACAACAAGTACACATTTTATTCAAAGCAAGCATGAAACATAGTGATGCATATATGAAAATATGCATAGAAGATATAGTAGAAAAATCCTAAGTTTGTTCTACATAGGATGAGATGTGCTTGGGTGAGATGAGCATTTTCCACAAACAAGATTGTTCAGAAAACGTCACAAGATCTTGTGAGTTCGACGATTCTGACGATGAAGAATGGACATTTGAGTGGAGGATAATAGTGCAATGAACTGGTCATCTTTCACACTATCATCAGATCCCGTAACACTCCAGGCAGGTGTGTTCTCTCCTTCTATTTCTTCGTTAAAAGGTCGAACTGAATCATAGTTGATTGGGAGGGAAGTTAGACCAACCGGATGTATGTCACGAACGCACAGTTATGTGAAGAGCTTCGTTAAGTGTGCTCCATAGGGAAGACAGAGAGATTCATTGTACACCAGTCCATTCATCCTTTTTGCCATGAATAGTGCCATGTTGACTTGAATTTAATGTTGGAGACACCAGAGTAGTGAGGCTTCACAGGCATGAACGTTTGTGGAAAGTGTTCCCCCTTTGCAGTAGATATTTTGACTTATGACTTTGAGCCAAAGGTCAAACTTAGGTGCAAGATGATTTGCCTTAAGACCATCACTTTGGATTTCAATGTGATTGATGGGCCTTTGACAAAAGGTGTTGATGATGTCACCTTTTGTGACAAATTCAGGAAGGCAGAGGAGATATGGACTATAGGAGAAGCATTCCACGCCTTCATCAGGAACATGCAAAAATTTTCCAAATTCTTTGAGGGACATGGAAAACTCTTTATCAAACAACCGGAATTTAATGGTATTTGGGGGATTGAATTCATAGTTAGCATAGAATTCACGAACAAGAGTGGAGTGAATGGGACCTCTCAAAGTTAGGAACGAATCCCATTTTATGTAAGCAAAGTTTTCAAGAAGCTCTTTTGAAAAGTGCTCAACGGTAACTATACAACCTTCGACAATTGGTCTAGTGCTAACCATTTGTCGGTTGCGGTTGCCCACATCTCGTTCTTTTTGAGGGTTAGGAAAGATTGTCAAAGGAGTCGGAAATTGAAGAAGATAAGTCAATCACAAAAGGATTGTTTGGAGAGTGGTTTGCTTGACTCATTTTGAGTTAGATGGTGTAGTGAGTTTTGCATCATAATCTTCTCAATTTAAAGGGAAAAAGATGAACCTTCATTTAATCTTTCATTCCTTTTTGGAGTAATTGAATCTTTTGAGAATTTTGATCATATTCAAGAATGCTAGTTTATGAATGATGCTTTAAGAACAGGTTCAACTAGATTTGAGAGGTTCAATGTGCATTTATTTTTCAAAGAGAGAGAAAGAAGAAGTAGGAGACACATACACGGTCGATGTTACGGTCGACCGTGTAGTAGACCGTGTGAGGACTGTTAGAAGCATAAGTGAATTAACTTTAGTTAAACAGATTCTAATCAATAAATATTCAAATAGTCACACATTCAATTATTACAAACAAGTCATTCAACATTTTAACCTCTCTCACTTTATTCACCTCACATCACTACTACTTCGACATGAAAATGCCTTTTTCGCTTTCTTTAGTAGCTGGCTGATCTTGGATTGATACTTCTTTATCTTAGCTTGATTTAAGTAGATTCGTTCAGCTTTTGAATCACGATCCAAGCCATAAAAAGGATCATTAGCTTCATCTGGAAACTGTTCTTCATCACTATCGGATATATCTTTCAAGTTGATTTGAGAGTTGGTCATGGCTTCATAAACCCTATCAATCTCATCAGAGTCATCTTCATCATCCCACCCCATCAATGTTAATGTATGACGATTAAATATTTGATAGGTTGGATTTATGCGAATGTCATCTGTTGCCTTTAATTTGACAAATAACCTTGTAAGATGCATTCCATAAGGAAGAGCTCTTGTTGAGTCCTTTGGCACATTGCTCATTCGTATGGCCATAAAGTATGCCATGTTCACTGGAACTTGCATTTCTAGGCACCAAAGAAGAGCCATCTGAATAGCATGAATATGTGAGCAATTTCCCATTCTACAGTACACATTGTAGTTGATCACTGTGTTCCATATTCGGAACTTCTATCGCAGGTGTTTGCTCAACATTCCTCGATTGAGAATTTCTCCTCTTGGAGCATTGTCTTCACACAGTCTTCGAATAGCATCATCTTTATTGACGAAATCAGGAAGATAAGTCAGACTGTGTCTTGTGTCGAAGAACATTTCTCTGTTTGCTGGAACATCTAGAAGTTTTCCAAAGTTTTGCAGTGTTACTGTAGTTCTTGAAGCTTTTAGCCTAAAGGTAACTGAAGCGTTGGTATAGATGAAGCTAGAGTAAAATTCTCGAACGAGTGATGAATAAATTGGTCCATCTAGATCAAGAAATACATTCTAGTTTAAATCTGAGAAAGCTGCCACTATTTCAGTGAAATCTTTTGCTTCAATTCTCCTTCCTTCTACTATCGCTCGATCTTTCACTCTTTCTTTGTTAAGTGTTGATTGGTGTGGGCGAAAGTTAGATGAGCTTTCCCTTCGATTTACCATTTTCTGCGCATTAACACTTTTAATTAAATCAAAGTGCATAACTCAATTGTAGGCAACATGTTTTGCAAACTTTAATCATCATCAATACTTAGATGTGTCGATGTTAATGTTCTTCACATTTTCACTCTTCATTAGTGTCAATGAGTTTGCAACTAGATTAAGATTTTCACAAGTTCATATTTGTTCTTGACTTTTGAAATCATCATCAACACATATTTTGACATTCAACATTATTACACTCAACTAGCAACAATGTCATTCATATCATATGAACAATGCTTCTATGAAAATTTAACCTAGATGTATAATGAACCCTAGAATCTTTCAATGTTAAATCAATGCATAGATATACAACAATCATTACTACAATCGTTTCTAAATTGTTCTTCAAGAACAATTTCAATTGTTTGCATCAATTTAGGTTTTGATTCATTCTAGTTAGGGTTTCTTCATAACCCTAAATCATCATACAAACACAATTGAATGTTACGAAATCAAGGATTAATCATAGCGAAAGTAGGAATTGAAATTGAAGGAATGCGCGTTTTTCTTCGTGCGGCCGATCTCCTCAGCCGTGTGTAGGGGTGTGTATTTTGAAGTGGGTTGAAAAGAAATAAGAGTGAGGGTTTAGTTTAAATCAAAACTGAATTAGACCACGCACGGTCGAAGCACGGTCGACCGTGGGGTTAGCCGTGCCGAAATTTTTCCACGAACATGACAGGAGTCTGCGATCGAGTACACGGTCAGCCGTGGTGCTACCGTGGATCCTTCTGATCACTCATTTCTTCACTTCTTATTTCTTTAAACGCATTTTGACGATTCTTAGGTTCTATAGAATACTTGAGGACAAGTTTTCTTTTCCTAACATTGAATGATTACATCGTCCCGATGTTTTAATCATCAATGACACGTAATATACTCTATATATATATTTATGTTCAATCACACATAGTATACACAAAATGCATCAAGGAGGATCCACGGCAATCACACATGCAATACATGTTTTTACATAAACACAAAATCCTAAGGCAAGTAAGCTTCCTGCACTTAATCTTTTAAAATCATTTTTCAAAAACAATTTGCATTTGTAAGAAAAACCTTTCTTTTATACAAAGTCTTTTGAGAAGGTTATTCTCATTAGCATTTTGATCATTGATTTTGATTGATTTTAATATTACCCAATCCTTGACTTATCCATACCATGGAATTGCTAGCTTGGTCCATTTTTCCCATGTTTTCAATTTTCCTAATAATAGATAATGGACTTTGATTACAAGATTTTTGTTTACTAGAGTCGTGACATACATTCATTTCATGTTTACCTCTTGAAGAATCACAAATAGTTATCTTTTCAAGTTTTCTTTTCAAAGTGTTATTTTCATCAATTAGAACTTTGTTAAGTTGTGTAACTTTGTGTAATTCTTTCTCCAAAAGTTTTACTTTGTCACGACTACTATCATACACAAATTTAATAGTCTTGTAATCATCTAATAATTCTTCATAATTAGAAGGATATAGTACATGTACCTCATTGCAATCCATGCTTGAGACATCATCTTCTTTGAATGGAGATTCAACCTCTTCTTCACTTTGACCATCTTGATCCATGTAATTCCAAGATCTCATGAGGCAAAAGTCTTCATTTTCATTCAACCCTTTTGCTTGAAAATCACCAACCTTTTCAAAACCCTTCTCTATTCCTTTACCCTTTAAACTCTTAGAGTTTAAATCTTCTTGAGAACATAGTGAGTCTCAACAATCTTTTGCACTTTCACATGAGATTATCTTTAATCTTTCTTCACTAGGAAGAATTCCATGAAGTAGTGAAATTGCATCAAATTGTTTCAAAACATCATTGTTTTGAAATGTTGACTTCACTAGTCTTGAACTAGCTTGTGGTACAAAGTCTCCTACTTTGATTATTCTCCACAAGTAGTAATCCTTAGATTTGAGATAAGACTCAAATCTTGATTTCCACACATCAATATTTATCTTATCAAAGATTGGTGCTTCTTTCACCAATTCTTCCAAATATCTCATACTTTGAGTTGATCCGAGAATCGTTGACTCAAGTTTTTGCACAAAACGAATTTTGATGCTTTCGCGATTGTTTATAGCGCAATGATTTGAGTAACCCCTCTGATACCAATTGTAAGTAACTAGAGGTGGTGAATAGTTACTTAATATGTTTTTAACATTTTTTCGATTGATCACCAAATTCGATTTTACTTTGATCAACCAACTCAACTCAAACTTGACGTGTGTAGTGTATATGTTCAAAATGATAAATGAAGTAATGTAAAGAATATAGACACAAGGATTTATAGTGGTTCGGGTGGATGTTAACTAATCCACCTTAATCCACTCCCCGATTGCACTAATCGGGATTTGTTGCTTCACTAAGCACTTTTCACCAAACCCGGTGGAGATCCGATTTACAAGTCTTCAATCTTCTTTAGTAGACAACGAACCTAATCTTTCTATCCCTTTAAAAGATCAACTCTAACCTAGATCAACTTGTCTTCACCTTGGACAAGTACTAATCTCAAAATGAGATTAATCAACTTCCTAAGTCCCTGTAAATAAGTAGATCAATAAGCTAGCCTATGCTTCCAATAATTAAAGTTACAAGACTCATACACTCTGCAATGATGATCCTAACACAATACTAGAACATACATTACATTAAGTAAACTCACAAGATAAATGATTTCAATTAGTAAGTTTACAACAACCCAATTCTATATCTATAAGATCATAGAATCTTCTTTTGCTTGATCACATTTGAGTAGTAATTGATGCGCTTGTGATCACTGGAGATAAGCCTTTTAAATGTGCAAGAGGGTCAGCTTTAAATGCTCTTAAATGTTTACCTTTTATAGTGGGATTCAAAAAATAGCCGTTAACACACGGTTGTCTGCACGGTCGACCGTGGTGTGATCGTGCGTGCTCCAGTCCAAAATTGGTATCCGTTGTATAGCTGCTTGACTCAGATTTGAACACCATATTTTGGCACCTTTACTCCTTCTAGCACCTGCAAAAGAAACCAAACATCCTATACAAGTATTATATGCATTAAGTGTGTGAAATTTGGTCTTATTGCATGAAAGAGACTAATCATTCCAAAAGTAGCAAACCCAACATTCTTGGAGAAGTGTCTTGATTGATATTTAGGGAAATTTCAGATTGGTCTAGACTTAGTTAGTCACTTTAATGCTCTTGGTTCAATTCTAAAGGCTAGTCACTATATCATTAACTTCCTAGTTCTAATTAATCACAAGTCATGTTTCATTTGAGTTTAGTTAGGGATTAATTGAATAATGTCTCTATAAGATAATCATGAAGTATGTAGAGACATTAAGGTTAAGTTATTCTTGATCAAGCTATCACACTTAGTTACTTAGACTAGACCAAATAGACAATTGACTATAGTTTCATTGTGAACCATTTTACACTTAATCTATTGGAGTAGGTTAGTTACTTGAATCCTAACTAATGAGCACATGGCAAACATATTAATTAAGTTGACAAGTTTATGAGTATTAAGCATATTAGCAAGTAGCAAGTAATACTCACATAGCAAGAGATAGTTACTCTAAGATCAATCATATAGATACTTGTACAATTTATAATTTAAGCACTTAACAAGTATAGTGTGCAATATAGCACATTACATGATTAATGTGTAAGCACACATTAATATCCAACACATGCACAAGGGAAGAGCAATCTCTAGTTGGGACTTGGTGACCATCCTAAATGTATCTAAGTATATTTTAGGATTACAAGTCATTACTAGTTAACCTTGAGAGCATTTTTATTCATTTAGCCTTAATTAATCACTAAGTCATTTCTAATAGCAATCATTGTTCTAGTGACATTGGCTTAAGTGTATTGGTACTTGATGATCATACTAAGAATATCTAGATAAGAATTAAGATCACAAGTTGTTGATTAACACTTATGTGTTATGCCTAATCTTGGTTAATTTGTCATTAAGATGTCATTAGGCGTAATTAATCACAATTAGTGTTTTTATGACCAAAACTCAATTGAGTATAGAGAGGGCATCTATTCTAAGCATGTTTAGAAAGGTTTCATGAATTATAGATGTTGAGAACTAGTCAAACTTTATTTGGTCAATAACAGTGACAGAAGAAACTGCAGTCGCACTGCGGTTGACTGTGGTGGAGACCGTGCAACTTGCTTTCACAAAACTACGTTGCAATTCAGTTTGGGGTTTCACGGTTGACTATGCGGTCGACCGTACCTCGACCGTGTGTTTGCCTGAACTTTTAATTTCATTCTTTAACCTATGTTTGACTTGATCGTTTACAAGATAAAGTATGGATTAGTGACCTTGCGTGTTTTATGTTAAGATGTCAGTCATCACTTATGCGTATGTGTGTGTCATCATCAAAACATATTCTTTGGTTAATCATACTTAAGTTTATCATTTAGTGTAGTAACCCACATTTAACCTGAAATGTCCCGTTAATATTGATTATAAACGTTCCTTATTAATTGATTTCGTCGCGAGGTTTTGACCTCTATATGAGACGTTTATCAAAGACTGCATTCATTTTTAAAACAACCATAACCTTTATTTTATCGATAAAGGTTTTAAAAAAAAACTTTACGTAGATTATCAAATAATGATAATCTAAAATATACCGTTTACACACGACCATTACATAATGGTTTACAATAAAAATATATTACATCAAAATAAGTTTCTTGAATGCAGTTTTTACACAATATTATACAATCATGGATTCCAAATCTTGTTCTTATTTTAGTATGCAACAGCGGAAGCTCTTAATAATCACCTGAGAATAAACATGCTTAAAACGTCAACAAAAAATGTTGGTGAGTTATAGGTTTAACCTATATATTATCAAATTAATATAATAGACCACAAGATTTCATTTATTCAATAATCTTACACTCGCAAGTGTATAAAAATCATTCTATGATAAACACCTGGTAACCGACTTTAACATAATGCATATAGAATATTCCCCGCATACTCGCAAGTATGTCATAAATTGGCAATCGCAATCACCATATAAATCAAAGTATTAAAGCATTCCAAATTCCAGAATGGGGTTTGTTAGGCCCATAGATCTATCTTTAGGATTCGCGTCAATTAGGGGTCATTTCCCTAATTCTTAGGCTACCAGACTTGAAGGGGCAATATTCGGTTTAATCCAACCATAGAATGTAGTTTCGCATACTTGTGTCTATTTTGTAAAATATTTATAAAGCTGCATGTATTCTGATAATGCTAAAAATGAACATATATTTCATAGCATTATCCCTCAAGAAAGACAAGCTTTTAGTTGCAATTGTTCTATTTACAAGTGATATTCGTTTAAATAATAAAAGGTTAAGACAAAAGACAGATTCGACGAATTGAAGAAGCAAACGACCAAAAAGCTAAAAAGTACAAAGTACAATCAAAGTGGTTCAAATTATTGATGAGAAACGTCCCAAAATTACAAGAGTATAAGACGCGAAACACAAAATACAAGATATTAAATTATACGCAAGGACGTTCGAAAATCTGGAACCGGGACCAGAGTCAACTCTCAAAGCTCGACGCAACGGACTAAAAATTACAAGTCAACTATGCACATAAATATAATATAATATATAATTAATTCTTAAAATTATATATATATTATATTATATTTATAAAATCGTCGGCAAGAAGCAAACAAGCTCATGTGAGCTGGAAAAAGAGGCCATACGATCGCATGGCCTGGAGGCCCAAATCCCATGCGATCGCATGGTGAACAGTATCTGGCCACATCCCTATAAAAAGCAGTTTGGTGATCGAACAATATCACACCATCTATCTCTCTATCTCATGTAATATATATATATATATATATATATATATATATATATATATATATATATATATATATATATATTATAATTTTAATTTTAATTTTAATAATAAGGGTATGTTAGCCAATGTTGTAAGGGTGTAAGTCGAAATTCTATCCGTGTAACGCTACGCTATTTTTAATCATTGTAAGTTATGTTCAACCTTTTTAAATTAATGTCTCGTAGCTAAGTTATTATTATGCTTATTTAAGCCGAAGTAATCGTGATGTTGGGCTTAATATTAAAATTGGTTAATTGGGCTTTGTACCATAATTGGGGTTTGGATAAAAGAACGACACTTGTGGAAATTAGACTATGTGCTATTAATGGGCTTTATATTAACTAAATGATAGCTCGTTAATTTAATATATAGACTTATAATTTGACGTATTTATATATAACCACATACGCTTGACTGGGTACGGTGGGCGGGATATCTATAAATAGCAATAATTGTTCATTTTACCGGACACGGAACTGGATTAATAGTTAATTGACTAGTTGAAACATGGGTGGATTACATTCAAGGGTAATTGGTGTAATTATTAATAAAGTAATAAAACCTTGGATTACACGCAGTCGATAACCTGGTGTATTCATTAAACAAAGTATTAAGACTTTGTTACAATTCAAATCCCCAATTAGTTGGAATATTTGACTTCGGGTATAAGGATAATTTGACGAAGACTCTCGCACTTTATATTTATGACTGATGGACTAGTATGGATAAAACCGTATGGACATATCAAATAATCCAGGACAAAGGACAATTAACCCATGGTACTAAACTAAAAACAACACGTCAAACATCATGATTATGGAAGTTTAAATAAGCATAATTACTTTATTTCATATTTAATTGCACTTTTAATTATCGCATTTTATTTACTGTCATTTTATTGCACTTTTAATTATCGTACTTTTATTTATCGCAATTTCATTATCGTTATTTACTTTACGCTTTAATTTAAGTTATATTTATATTTAATATTTTACATTAGGTTTTAACTGCGACTAAAGTTTTGGAATCGACAAACCGGTCATTAAACGGTAAAAACCCCCTTTTTATAATAATAATACTACTTATATATATATATATATATATATATATATATATATATATATTTATATTTTTACAAATATAGTTTTTAAAAAATATAGCGTTAAACTTGGCAAGTTCCCTGTAGACGAACCGGACTTACTAAAAACTACACTACTGTACGATTAGGTACACTGCCTATAAGTGTTGTAGCAAGGTTTAGGTATATCCACCCTATAAATAAATAAATTACTTGTGTAAAATTGTATCGTATTTAATAGTATTTTGTAATAAAAATATAACTATTTTGTATACACCTCGCATAACATCAAGTATTTTTGGCACCGCTGCCGGGGAAACTAAAATGCCAAAAGCACAACGCTATATATATAAAAAAAAGATTCTTAGTTTACTTTTGTAAAAATACGCTTTTGTAAAAATACATTTTAATTATTAAAAAAATTTACAAAAAATTTAAAAAAAAATCTATATATTTGTTTTTAAGAGTTGTTAAATATATATAAAGTTAAAAAGTATTTTTATTTTAGTTTTTAAAATTAAATTTTTATTTAAGTTATATATATATTTTATAATCTAAAAAACAGAAAAAATAAATAAAAAAAGTAAAAACATTCGGGCCTGGTACTGTAGCAGCCCAATATCTGAGCTGAATCAAAGACTCATGCGATCGCATGATATTTTAACCTACACTCCATGCGATCGCATGGAGTGATTTGACAGGCCTGGTACATCAGTTCCATCGAATTAGGGTTTAAAATTAATAATAATTATTAATATTAACCTAATTAGGGTTTAATTAATTTATAGTTTATTTTAGTTTTAGTATTTAATTTGTTTTATTTAGTTTAAATTAGTTTTATTAGATTATAAACCTAGCACTTTTATAAAATATATAATATAAAATAAATATTTTTATAAAAATTAGTAATTTTATCAATTTTTGTCTCTTTTTATAAATTGTATATTTTTATTATTTAGTATGTAATCGCTCGTAACTAATTTTATTATAGTTTTTGCCATAGTTATTTTTATTTTTAGATTTTTAGGCTTTGCCGTAAAATCCCTTAAGTACTTTTTCTATAGACTAAGATTTAAGTGCTTTAGAATTTTGCGACGCCGTTTTATAAATTTTAGTACTTTTAAGTTATTGCCGTTTTGGATTTATAATTCCTTTTAAGCTTTAATATTTTTAGATGCAACTTTTAATTCTTAAGTTTTTAGACTTTTAAGTTTTGACGGGCTACGTTCTTTTTATTATTTTTCGACCTTTTATTTTTCGACATTTTTTGACGCGTTCTTTTTTTTCTTATTTCACGACGCCCTAGTTTTTAGGACATAGAATTTTCTATTTCTTCTCTAAAATTTCTTTAAATTTCAACGAAAAATTATTTTAAGTGGTTAAATTGATAGACATCCAAAATTTTCTGGTTCGTAGTAATAGTTGGATTTGTTAGTGGCGAGTTGTGGGCTTCCGATTTAAAGGGTCCTGGCTACCTGCTGCATCTATTGGCTATTCGAAACGTGGGCAAAATCAGAAAAGTCTATTAATTTGATAACTTATATAATTTTTATTTTTATAACTAATAGGATATTCAGTGAATGCACCGAGCAAAACGTTCACCACCTTTCGTACGTTCACCACCTGTAACTCGATCAAGACATCTATCCAATATTGTTGCCGTTGATTTTTCTTCAGAATCGTCATCAAGTCGACCAAGTACTCCAATTCAAATTTCCGATAATCCATTTTTTGAACCCGACCTCACAATTGAGAATCCGGAGGATATTCAGGGACAATTCAGAGATCCTGAACCATTAATCTTTCCTCCGGAACCACCAATCATTCAAGCAGAGATTGTAGAGGAATAACCCATTAAATCATAATCCTCTAGTGATTCAGATTCAACAAATTCAATCATGAAAAATCTGGAACCTCTAAGTATGGAAGACCGAATGAGAGCTAAACGCACTGGCCAAGGTCACGCAATTACTCAACCTGACATAAATGCACCAGATTATGAAATCAAAGGACAAATCCTACACATGGTGACTAATCAATGCCAATTTAGTGGTGCACCGAAGGAAGATCCAAACGAACATCTAGGTACATTTAATAGGATCTGTACTCTATTTAAAATAAGAGAAGTGGAGGATGAACAGATATATCTCATGTTATTTCCCTGGACTTTAAAGGGAGAAGCCAAAGATTGGTTAGAATCGGTACCTGAAGGGGCGATTGATACATGGGACGTTTTAGTTGAAAAATTTCTTAAACAATTATTTCCGGCATCTAAAGCCGTGAGACTTCAAGGAGAAATTGTTACATTTACACAAAATCCAAACGAAACTCTATATGAAGCTTGGACAAGATTTGGAAAATTGTTAAGAGGATGTCCGCAACATGGTTTAGACACTTGTCAAATAGTACAAATATTCTACCAAGGATGTGACATCACTACAAGAAAAGACATAGATATAGCAGCTGGTGGTTCCATTATGAAGAAAACCACAACTGACGCTTACAAAATTATTGATAACACTGCTTCCCACTCACATGAGTGGAATCAAGAAAAAGATATTGTTAGATCATCTAAAGCAGCTAGAGCCGATTCTAGCCATGACTTTGATTCCATTTCCGCAAAGATAGATGCTGTCGAGAGACGAATGAAAAAGATGACTAAAGATATTCACTCAATACGAATTAGTTGTGAGCAGTGTGGAGGACCACATTTGATAAAAGATTGTCTCAGTATTGAACCAACAATGGAACAAAGAGAGAATGTTTCATATCTAAACCAAAGGCCTGGAAATAATTATCAGAATAATTATCAACCGCCCAGACCAATTTACAATCAAAACCAAAACTATAACCGAAATGTTCCATACAACAACCAACAAGGTCCTAGTAATCAACAAGTATCCAACAATACTTACAATTAGCAAAGACCTATTTTCAAAACAAACCACCACAAACCGATGATAAAAAGCCAAATTTAGAAGATATGATGTCGAAGCTAGTTGAATCTCAAACGCAGTTTTTCACATCTCTGAAACAAACCAATGAACAAAATGCTCAAGCATTTAGAAATCAACAAGCTTCTACTCAAAATTTGGAACAAGAAGTAAGCAACCTAGTAAGGTTGATAGGTGAAAGAAAACCGGGAAGTCGACCTAGTGATACAAATGCTAATCTCCGAAATGAAACAGCTAAAGCTATTACCACAAGAAGTGGTATTACACTTAAACCACCTGAAATGCCTGTAATTTCTGATGACGCTATTCCTACTTCACAAGAGCCAGAACCTGAGCAAGATAAGGAAACAGAACCGGTAGTTGAAAAGGTTAATGAAGATAACACAGTTAAGGCTAAACCTTATGTTAAACCATACCAACCACCACTTCCTTACCCGAGTAAAATGAGAAAAGAGAGACTTGAAGCCGTGCAATCCAAATTCTTGGATATGTTTAAACAAATAAATGTCAATCTTCCTTTCATTGATGTGATTTCAGGAATGTCTAGATATGCTAAATTCTTAAAATGGAAGAATTCTCGGCTGTTACAATGAATGTTAATTGTTCTGCAGTGCTATTGAATAAGATACCAGAAAAATTATCAGATCCAGGAAGTTTCACAATTCCATGTTTTCTGGGTAGTCTTAGTTCAATAGAAGCATTGGCAGACTTAGGTGCTAGTATAAATTTAATGCCGTATTCATTATATGCTAAACTAGACCTTGGAGAATTGAAGCCAACACGAATAAGCATACAACTAGCCGATCGATCAGTAAAATATCCTATAGGGATAATAGAAAACATGCTAGTTAAAGTTGGTACTTTAGTATTTCCAGTAGATTTTGTTATTCTGGACATGGAAGAAGATTCTCGAGTTCCTCTCATATTAGGAAGACCATTCTTAAACACGGCTAAAGCAATAATAGACGTGTTCGGTAAGAAACTGACCCTAAGTATAGAGGATGAGAGTGTTACCTTTTCTATTGATAGAGCCATGCAACAACTGCAATCTGCAGATGATACATGTTATTATATTCAAACTATAGATTCACATGCAGAATTGTTAGAAGAATTTCCAGAATTACAAGGAACAGGAGAATGTTCTTTAGGAGAAGGAACTGAACCAATTGAAGAAGTTGAAATGTTAGCTACACTTATGGCTAATGGATATGAACCTACAACAGAAGAAATTCAAATGCTAAAAGAGGAAGACATATATCGATATAAATCATAGATAGAAGAACCTCCGACATTAGAGTTAAAGCCACTTCCAAACCATTTGGAATACGCTTATTTACACGGTGAATCTAAATTACCTGTAATAATATCGTCTTCTCTTACTGAAAATGAAAAATCTCAACTCATTTCTGTGTTAAAAGCTCATAAACCAGCTATTGCATGGAAGATTCATGACATTAAAGGTATAAGTCCTTCGTATTGCACACATAAAATCCTTATGGAAGAAGGTCATAAAACGTATATGCAACGCCAACGAAGACTAAATCCGAATATGCAAGATGTTGTTAAGAAAGTAATTATTAAACTGCTTGATGCAGGTTTAATTTATCCAATCTCTGATAGTCCATGGGTAAGCCTAGTTCAATGCGTACCTAAGAAGGGTGGCATGACTGTCATCACAAATGAGAAAAATGAGCTTTTTCCTACTAGAATTGTAACAGGATGGCGTGTTTGTATTGATTATAGAAAATTAAATGACGCCACCAGAAAAGATCACTTTCCCTTACCTTTTATTGATCAAATGTTAGAAAGATTAGCCGGAAATAGTTACTATTGTTTTCTTGACGGTTTTTCTGGGTATTTTCAAATTCCAATAGCACCCGAGGACCAAGAGAAAACCACATTCACGTGCCCTTATGGTACTTTTGCTTATAAACGCATGCCATTTGGACTTTGCAACGCCCCTGCAACCTTTCAATGGTGCATGTTGGCGATTTTTCACGACATGATAGAAGAATGCATGAAAGTTTTCATGGATGACTTTTCAGTTTTCGGTGATACATTTGAATCATGTCTAGTTAATCTTGAACGAATGCTTATTAGATGCGAACAATCAAATCTAGTACTTAATTGGGAGAAATGCCATTTCATGGTTAAAGAAGGCATCGTTCTTGGTCATAAAATTTCAAAGGAAGGAATTGAAGTGGATAGAGCTAAAGTAGATGTAATTGCTAAACTTCCACATCCTACCAATGTTAGAGGAGTTAGGAGTTTTCTAGGGCATGCCGGTTTTTACCGACGTTTCATAAAAGATTTTTCTAAAATTGCCACTCCTATGAATACTCCTAGAAAAAGATGCTCCATTCATTTTTTCGGATGAATGCATCAAATCTTTTAATATTCTTAAAGAAAAACTCACTAATGTGCCGATCATGATAACTCCAAATTGGAATCTACCATTTGAACTCATGTGCTATGCAAGTGATTTTGCAATGGGAGCCGTTTTAGGACAAAGGATTGAAAAACGATTTCAACCTATTTATTATGCTAGTAAGACGTTACAAGGAGCACAAACGAATTATACAACTACTAAAAAATAACTCCTTGCTATTGTCTTTGCTTTTGACAAATTTCGTTCATATCTCGTTCTAGCAAAAACGGTGGTCTATGCCGACCATTCTGCTCTTAGATACCTACTTTTAAAACAAGATGCCAACCCACAATTAATCCGTTGGATCTTACTCTTACAAGAATTCGATATTGAAATCCGAGATAAAAAGGGAGCAGAAAATCTCGCCGCTGATCATCTTTCTTGTCTTGAAAATCCTGAACTAGAAGTTCTAAATGAATCAGCCATACAAGATAACTTTCCAGATGAATATCTATTGAAGATAGATTATAGTGAAATTCCATTGTTTGTAGACTATGCAAACTACTTAGTATGTGAATTCCTTGAAAAAGGATTGTCGTACCAAAAACGAAAGAAATTCTTTAGTGATATAAAACACTATTTTTGGGAAGATCCACATTTGTTTAAAAGTTGTCCCGATGGAATAATACGCTGATATGTATTCGGTGATTAAGCCAGTCAAATCTTAAACCATTGTCATACAGGACCAACAGGAGGGCATTATGGGCCTCAACTTACAGCAAGAAAAGTTTACGATGCTGGATTCTATTGGCCTATAATTTTCAAAGATGCACACCTTCTTTGCAAATCCTGTGATGCTTGTCAAAGGGCTGGAAAAATAAGTCAACGTGATGAAATGCCACAAAATGTCATTCAAGTATGTGAAGTATTTGACATTTGGGGTATTGACTTTATGGGTACATTTCCAAAATCTCATAATAATCTCTACATTCGCGTTGCCATTGATTATGTATCTAAATGGACAGAAGCACAAGCTTTCCCAACTAACGATGCACGAGTTGTAGTCAGTTTTTTAAAAGTCTTTTTGCTAGGTTTGTCGAAAGCTTTAATAAGTGATCGGGGTAATCATTTTTGTAATAATCAACTTGAGAAAGTTCTCAAAAGATACGGAGTAACTCATAAAATCTCAACCGCTTATCATCCACAAACAAGTGGACAAGTTGAAAATACCAACCGAGCATTAAAACGTATTCTAGAGAAAATCATAGGATCAAATCCGAAGGAATGGTCCATGAAATTGGAGGATGCACTCTGGGCTTTTAGAACAGCATACAAAACTCCAATTGGAACCACACCTTTTAAACTCGTTTACGGAAAAGCATGTCACCTTCCAGTAGAAATTTAACACAAAGCATTTTAGGCTTTGAAGACATGTAATCTTGATTTACATGAAGCTGGACGTCTACGGTTAAGTCAATTAAATGAATTAGATGAATTAAGACATGAAGCATATGAAAATTCGTTAATCTATAAGGAAAGAACGAAGAAATGGCATGATAAAAGAATCAGAAGTTTAAAAGAATTTAAAGAAGGAGACAGAGTTCTTCTTTTCAATTCACGATTAAAGCTATTTCCTGGAAAATTGAAATCAAGATGGTCTGGACCATTCATAGTCAAAAGAGTTTTCCCATACGGAATAATAGAGTTAATAAATTCAAATGGGATTGAATTTAAGGTTAATGGTCACAGAGTTAAACATTACATACATGGTCTAATGGAAGTTGACAATGAAGTCAATCATAATTTCACCACCCAAGAAAACCCTCAGAATGAAAACATAAATATGCTATCAACAACATATGAAAAACCAAAATTAGAAGACGGGGAAGCTTCAAATTGGAGTGAGGAAGAAGAATTCTTATACAAACCTCCCATTCCAAGAAACGAAGAAAAATGTGAACAAGAAGTTCAAGTAGAAGTGAAAGAACCAAGAAAAGATCACTTGGAAAAGGGTAACAAACCAACTCTACTTACTAAAGTAGGAGACCCAGGTGAATTTATCATTTCTTGCTTGCTTAATGATGGTGCTATATATAATAGACTCGTAGATTTAGGAGCAAGTGCAAATATTATGCCTCTTTCCTTATACAAAAGATTAGGTATGGGTAAATTAAAACCAACCAAAATAGGTGTTCAATCATTTGACCTAACCATTAAACACCCGGTTGGAATAGCAAATAATTTACTTGTTAAATTGGGAAGTTTGACCTTTGCTACAAACTTCATAGTTATTAATATGGAGGAAAACCTTGATATTCCTCTAATTTTAGGTCGCCCATTTTTAGCAACCACCGAAGCATTCATTGATGTAAGAGAAGGTAGAATGACCCTTAGGGATGGTGATAAATCGGTCACCTTTGTGAACCGAAAGTTTAGATCTCCACCAACCAAAACTGTTAAACCAATAAAAATGCATAAGTGTGGGGAAGATGAAGAAACAATTAATGATGATTCGATAACAAAGAACCCCGTTGATGATACGAAATTAGATGAACCCGTTTTTAACAGTTCAACGAAAAAACTTTATAAACGGATTCACGATGCTAGGATTAAGGGAAACTTTAAGTTATGTAACCGATTAGTATCCAATTTGTCGCCTAAAGAAAAGGCAATGTTAGTTGAATTTGTGAAAGTTATAGAGGAAATCAACAATTGGCTTGAAGCAAAAGTCAGAGATATACAAGTTGTTGATAGTCCAATTGAAAATGAAGTTAATCACAATTTCGACACCACAGCTAACTAAGTGTGGGAAGGTTCGAATCTTTTTAGGGTAATATATATTTCTGTTGGAGTTAGATATTCTGTTTTCGTGCAGTTTCTGAGAATGGAATCCGAATGGTCTTTCCCTAGCAGACCCTAAAGAACTAGTCTTTTCCCCCTATTCTGAATTTTTATTTTTTTTAGGTTTTACGAGATGAAGAATTCCTTTGATCTAAACCATGGTCTAATGCTACACGCTATGATTACTAAACGTAATAATGACACACTTCCGAGTGAACTGGTATCCTTCATAAGAGGCAAAATGGACGGAGTAAGAAAAGAACTCAGAAAAAATCATCATAAGATACATTTTGGTAAAGGAAAATCAAAATCCGCAACAAAAAGAAGAGCACGACACCTTGAAAGATGTTACAAATGCGGAAAATGGTCACACGAAGGTAAATGTTCAAATAATCAAACATATTCAAATACCGAATTTGTTACTCTATGCAGAGAAGGACCGTTTATATGTTTAGAAGAAAAGATATTGAAGATTCGAGGCTATGCTTACGTAGCTATGGAGAATAAAATCACACGACTCTCCTATGAGTCGGCTAAGGCAGGTCTCTGAGAATTCTTTCTCATAGGTAAGTATGTACAGTTTTTATTTTTATTTTTATTGCTTTTAACCTTTTGATAATAAACGCTGAATCGTTCGCTATAAAGTATTAAATTGGTATTCAATAAAATTAGGTATGCGTAACCAAAATTATTGATATCATACAAAAATTTATTACATCACTGCGAAATTTACCGTTTCTCCTTAAGCTATAAATATCTTTAATCAATCAACCCAAAATATTTCAAAAATTCGTCAGGAGTAAAACTAGGTTATGGAACCAAAATTACTTTACCGAAAAGAGGAGCGTATATTTTTGATAATATTTGATTGATTAAAGTGGGATAAAAGACCAAAAATATTTTTAAATTTTATTTTTACTTTGTTTTTAAAATTAATATTAAATTATTATTGTAAACTTTTTAAAATCAATATAATTAAGTTTGTAAATATTTGAAAAATTAATATTTTTAAAATAAGTTTGTATGTATAAAAACAAAAATATAATATAAGTTTGGTGTGAATTTTTAATTTTAATAATATGAATTTTTAATTTTATGCATTTTAAATTTAAGTTTGGTGTGAATTTAAAAACAAAAATTTACTTTATTTCACTAAGTTAAAAATATGATTTTTAAAATTCGTCGTGAGTTGAAAACTAGGTCGTTGAACCGAAATTGCTTTACCCGAGGGAGGGACGAGAACTTTTATTATCATTATTTTTAATCTTATTGAATTAAAGTATGCCAAAAACATTAAAAAATCCAAAAATATTTACTTTTAAAACAACGTTTAAAAAGTGACAAATTTTAAAAATTTTTCGAGGGACGGACTAGGACAACGATCCGAAACGCCCTCATCCTAAAAAGAAACAAAATTTTTAAAATTTAACTAATTATTTGTTTTAATAAGTATAAGGTTTTATATAAAAAAATATTATACCAGGACCCCATGCGATCGCATGGAGGCCAATATCTGGCCAGGATTAAAACTCTCAGCGAGTTCTGTCTTCTCCACACAACACACACACATATATGAAAACACACACACACATACACTCCTCAAATCACCATTTTTTCACCAAATTCAACCAAATTTCATCCTACAATCCGCTCTAATCATGCCTAGGTTCGGATTTTTTAGCAAGAAGGTAAAAATTACACCCCTAAACTCATAAATTTTCTAGTTTTTGTGATATTTATCAATATTTTACCTAATTTGATTTTGTTAATTTCTAGTGTAATTAGAGTTAAATTGTTAGTATATTATGCATGTATAACCTAGATTGATGTTATTTAACATGATTTAAAGCCAAAAACTTGAAATTTTTTAGGAATATAGGGTTTGTGTTCTTGAGCAATTTAGGGCTTTTTGATATAAACAGGTTATGGCCGATTTTTTTCATGGATTATTGCTAAATTAAGTAGTGTAACATGTTTAGGTAGCTAAATGATCCAAACTTTGATCCTAAACATGATTTTTGAGAATTAAAGTGGACTTTTTAGGTATAAAATTCATGAACTTGATTAAATTAATATAAATGTCATTTGAAACTTGTTTAATTGCTAGTAATGGTTGTTTTAACATGTTATTTGAGTTAAATGCTTATGAACTTTGTAAACATTTTCATATATGCTTATTTGAAAAAGTGTAGAATTGTAAAAATTGTGAAAATGTGTATAAGTTTAATTTTGATTGAACATGTTATTGTAATTGTTTCAAGTTGTTATTTTGGTAACACTAATGCATATTTGGATGCACAAATTTTGTGTTTAATGTGTTTTGTAGAAAAATACCGATACTGATGGTGCATCATCATCATCTAGACAACCTGCTCCAGAACCTGAACCAGAAATGCAATATGAACCGGAGTAACAACAGGAACAACAACAACAACTTGATCAACACGTACCTTATTATGATCCTCATCAAGAATATGTTGATGCCTATGTAGTATTTCCGATTCATCTGATAATAGCTCACCCAACGATTCATGAAGAACCGTTGCATCCCAATCTAAGATTTGATCGAAGCTGGAAAGATTAACCAACATATCAGAGTAACAAATTCAAACTGGTACCGAAAAATGTAGAAGTACCGACGGTAATCGATTGGAAACCCTTGGAAAGGGTCCAACTAGTTAACTCAGTTAGACAGCATTTGATCCAAAGGTATGGCAGCTCTTCTTTTCCCGATTGGGAACATTTATTTACCATTCGTAAACCTGTATATAAGGAATGGTGTGTTGAGATTATGAGTACTATAGCGTTAAATGCAGATGTAGATAGGTTAGATGATAGAAGTTTTCTTAGATTTATACTTGGCCGTAGGATGTACAGGATGTCCATGATGGACATGGCCATGGCTTTACAAATATATATGCCCGCTGAATTGCTATTACCCGATTGTACAAACTTGATTTATCATGGTGAAAGGGTAGATAGGAATTTTGATGCTAATGCCGTCTGGAGGTGTATGTTAGATTTTAATGTTTTTAGGCGGGAAGGAACACATACCTACTTACATATTCACGGAGCCGAACTTCGTATAATTCATAGATTTCTGGCTAACTTGATTACACAGAGAGGTCACAACAAGGAGAAAATGACCTTACATGATTTATTTTACCTAAATTGTATTCGATACCCAAGAGGCTTTGTTAAATCCCTTACTGTGTTGGTTTTTATTTGTCTAAGATGGTGGAAGGAATACAGGAAGGGGGAATAATAGGAGGAGTTATTTTTGTTACTCTCATTGGAGAGTATTTGGGTGTAGATAGGGATCAAGGGGGTCCACTTTTGGTATGTAGGGAACAGGTTGAGCCTTTAGGATTGAGGGTCTATCAGGGTGCTAAGGTATTAAAGAGCAGGCCATATGTTGGTAATCATCCTCAGGTAGAGAGAGGTTCAGATGAGGAAATGGAGGAAGCATATGACATTAGGGATGTCATTAGGGAGGTTATGACTGACGTCTACCAGCGTGTAGATGAGGTAGAAATGACAAACGAGGAGAGACATAGACGGTACGAGCAGTGGCAAGCCCGGAATGAGTACGAGCATTCTAGGCAACGACAGCATAATAGATGGGACTATCATCAGTGTCAGATCATGAGTCGGCTATCAATTCAGGATCACTACGTACCGACCTGACCCGCTTACTATCCTCCACACCAGCCCTAGATGAGACCACCATATACTCTCTACGACCCTAACCAGGCCTATCAGTACACCTATCACCAACCATGGAACCCGACCGACGACATAAACTGGAACCCTATCCAGATTGATATAGTTCCCGTTGGTAATTTCTATGATTTTTATCTTTTTATTATTTCTATTTATTTATGTTTAAACACATTATATTTTGATACTTTTATGTAAGTTTTAACATTTTTATTATTTTTTACTAATATTTCATATTTGATTTGAAAGTGGAATGTTAAGTCCCATTTCAAATTACCATGCATGTTTATATTTGTATGTATGTATATTGTCAAATATACACAACAGGGTAAAACAATGCATTTTCAAATACTGGAATTAAGTTCAGCAAAAGCTACTAATTTTGACGACAAAACGAAAAACAAATGTGATGTATCAACAAGACGGAATGAACAAATGATGTACACCATTTATCATTCAACAAACAAACGCCAATATGTTTGGAAACTTTGGTTAAATTTAATCATTTTTCTACACTAATCACCCTCAATAATTTAAATTGTTACTGATTTTTTTCAAATGAGGGCATTGCAAGATCTTAAGTGTGGGAAGGGGTTAAATTCGTTCGGATTTTTAAAAATTATTGACTTATACACTTGGTTACCATTAAAAATACTAGTAACGCAGTAGTTGTATTAGAATCTAGTGCTCTCTGATAACAAAGAACAGCCATAGTCTTATATACTGAATACCCAATTCTAGTAAAATTTTTCAAAATTTTCAATTAAATGAATTCAAAATCATGTTTATACATATTTATGAATGATAAAACTAGGTGTTAACACCGAAATTATTGTTACCTCGGAAAGAACATAAATTGAGAAACAACCCAAAATGTTAGAATTCATTTAAAATGGAATAGAGGACAATAAAAAGGTAAAGAAAGGAAAATAAAAGCCAAGTGTGGGAAAAATTTACCAAGTTATTTAAAACATATATCACATATTTTTGTACAAATAACTGAAGATACTTTTGTTTTGGACAATTTTATCAGTTTTACCCAATTTCTTATAATATATTTGAAAGAAAGATGGATCTACACGATGAATCAATTCCATCATTAAAAGGAAGTAAAGTCTTCCGAAAAAGATACGCGCTTCTTGATTTAGGTCAGGAAGTTGTCGTCCAGACCAGTTGTAGAGTCTACGAAAAACCTTGAAAAGTTTTCTCAAAAATCAGCTGGAAATCCACGGACCTCAGCATCAAACAGGGTCGCCAAGTGGTCAGACTTATCCTAACCATGAGAGGATCTGTCTCGTAAAATGGGGAGGGCGCCGTGCAAATTAGCTTGATAAGACTAATGAATCAGACCCCCAGAGAAAGGATAATCTCCTTAAAAATCAAAAATCAGCTTTTAAGCCTGATATTACTCAATCCTTGAGATTGACGTTAAAGATTGAGAATTACAAACTCATGGAATTCGATGATATCTAAACTCGAGCTTGAACGAGAAAATATTTTGATCAAATTACAAACCGATTTGTTTTCTGAAAAACCCATTTTTAATGCATTCATTACCATTGAACGTAAAATCCTAGGAATTCACCTGGAATTCATCATGTCACCTAAACCAAATCGGGTGTCAATCATAAGAACGGTGGTTCAATAGCATGGTCAAAGACAGGACCTTGTGCCAGACCGAAAAACTATAGGGTGATCTTTACTATTGCATCTACCAAGGATAGTAATTGCATCCGAAACATTATAGACCATAATTAAAAGCATGTCACGGGACATTGCCTTAACAGTTGCTTGTTCAACGCTTTCCTTTACAACCGGATGGTAGTTTACCAAAAGGTAATATACGGAGCAAGTATACTAGACGTGTTGCTTTCCCAATACAAGGTTAGCAAGTGGGTGACACAAAACCATAAGTTTTGAGCCAAAATTTTCAAATCTGAAACCCACAAAACCCACAAAAATAATTTTCCAAACACCGGTGAAGGGTTATTCCTGAAAACTTATCTAGGGTAAAAGCTAGATTGAATTTTCAAAAGATCAAATGTTTTCATAAAGATCTAATTTCCTTAAAGGATCTAAATTTTCATAGTCATGTGGGACTGTAAACCACAACGTTACTACCATTGTTCATACCGCCGTATAGAAATCACTGATGTACAAAGTGTGAAAAATAAAGAAGTGATTCTAGTATTTTTATTTCAAGACTATATTGCTTGAGGACAAGCAACGCTCAAGTGTGGGAATATTTGATAATGCTAAAAACGAACATATATTTCATAGCATTATCCCTCAAGAAAGACAAGCTTTTAGTTGCCATTGTTCTATTTACAAGTGATATTCGTTTAAGTAATAAAAGGTGAATACAAAAGACAGATTCGACGAATTGAAGACGCAAACGACCAAAAAGCTAAAAAGTACAAAGTACAATCAAAGTGGTTCAAATTATTGATGAGAAACGTCTCAAAATTACAAGAGTACAAGACGCAATACGCAAAATACAAGATATTAAATTATACGCAAGGACGTTCGAAAATCCGGAACCGGGACCAGAGTCAACTCTCAACGCTCGACGCAACGGACTAAAAATTATAAGTCAACTATGCACATGAATATAATATAATATATAATTAATTCTTAAAATTATATATATATTATATTATATTTATAAAAAGTCGGCAAGAAGCAAACAAACTCATGTGAGCTGGAAAAAGAGGCCATGCGATCGCATGGCCTGGAGGCCTAAATCCCATGCGATCGCATGGTGAGCAGTATCTGGCCACATCCCTATAAAAAGCAGTTTGGTGATCGAACAATATCACACCATCTATCTCTCTATCTCACGTAATATATATATATATATATATATATATATATATATATATATATATATATATATATATATATATATATATATATATTATAATTTTAATTTTAATTTTAATTTTAATTTTAATTTTAATAATAAGGGTATGTTAGCCAATGTTGTAAGGGTGTAAGTCAAAATTCTGTCCGTGTAACGCTACTCTATTTTTAATAATTGTAAGTTATGTTCAACCTTTTTAAATTAATGTCTCGTAGCTAAGTTATTATTATGCTTATTTAAGCCGAAGTAATCGTGATGTTGGGCTAAATATTAAAATTAGGTAATTGGGCTTTGTACCATAATTGGGGTTTGGATAAAAGAACGACACTTGTGGAAATTAGACTATGGGCTATTAATGGGCTTTATATTAACTAAATGATACCTCGTTAATTTAATATATAGACTTATAATTTGACGTATTTATATATAACCACATACGCTTGACTGGGTACGGTGGGCGGGATATCTATAAATACCAATAATTGTTCATTTTACCGGACACGGAACTAGATTAATAGTTAATGGACTAGTTGAAACAGGGGTGGATTACATTCAAGGGTAATTGGTGTAATTGTTAACAAAGTAATAAAACCTTGGATTACACGCAGTCGATAACCTGGTGTATTCATTAAACAAAGTATTAAGACCTTGTTACAATTCGAATCCCCAATTAGTTGGAATATTTGACTTCGGGTATAAGGATAATTTGACGAAGACTCTCGTACTTTATATTTATGACTGATGGACTATTATGGATAAAACCGTATGGACATATCAAATAATCCAGGACAAAGGACAATTAACCCATGGTACTAAACTAAAAACAACACGTCGAATATCATGATTACGGAAGTTTAAATAAGCATAATTCCTTTATTTCATATTTAATTGCACTTTTAATTATCAAATTTTAATTACTGTCATTTTATTGCACTTTTAATTATCGTACTTTTATTTATCTCAATTTCATTATCGTTATTTACTTTACGCTTTAATTTAAGTTATATTTATTTTTAATATTTTACATTAGGTTTTAACTGCGACTAAAGTTTTAGAATCGACAAACCGGTCATTAAACGGTAAAAACCCCCTTTTTTAATAATAATACTACTTATATATATATTTATATTTTTACAAATATAGTTTTTAAAAAATATAGCGTTAAACTTGGCGAGTTTCATGTGGATGAACCGGACTTACTAAAAACTACACTACTATACGATTAGGTACACTGCCTATAAGTGTTGTAGCAAGGTTTAGGTATATCCACTCTATAAATAAATAAATAACTTGTGTAAAATTGTATCGTATTTAATAGTATTTTGTAATAAAAATATAACTATTTTGTATACACCTCGCATAACATCATATTCTCATCTCAAAAATATTAGATTTTGAAAGATGAACTATAACTCACTTTCACAGATTTTTCCTTCGTTGAAAATAAGACTTGGCTACTGGTTGAATCACGAACCTATAACAAATATGTAAATATATATCAAAGTATGATTTAAATATATTCACAATATTTTTTATTATGTTTTTTTTGATTTAAGTTTGTTAAGTTAGCAGTCCTCGTTAGTAACCTACAACTAGTTGTCCACAGTTAGATGTACTGAAATAAATCAATATATATTATCTCGAATCAATCCACGACCCAGTGTATACAAGTCTCAGACTAGATCACAACTCAAAGTATATATACTATTTCGGAATCAACCTCAATCCTGTATAGCTAACTCAAACATTACTGCATATAGAGTGTCTATGGTTGTTCCGAAATATATATATAGATGGGTCGATATGATATGTCAAAACATTGTATACGTGTCTATGGTATCCCAAGATTACATAATATGTATAATACAATATAAATTAGTTAAGATATGTTTAGTCTAGATTTGTTACAAAATTTTCGTAGCTAAAACTAGCAAATTTATCCAATTTTGTTTTACCCGTCATTTCTTTGTTTCAAATCCGTTTTGAGTGATTCAAGTTGCTATGGTTTCATAATGAACTGAAATTTATGAAACTAAATAGAAAAAGTATAAGTTTATAGTCAGAAATATAGGTTACAAGTCATTTTTTAAGAGGTAGTCATTTTCGTCTAAAGAACGACATCTTAATGACCATTTTGAAAAACATACTTCCACTTTGAGTTTAACCATGATTTTTGGATATAGTTTTATGTTCATAAGAAAAACCATTTTTCCAGAAGAACAACTTTTAAATCAAAGTTTATCATAGTCTTTAATTATCAAACCCAAAACAGCCCGCGGTGTTACTACAACGGCGTATGTCCGGTTTTACGGTGTTTTTCGTGTTTCCAGGTTTTAAATCATTAAGTTAGCATATCATATAGATATAGAACATGTGTTTAGTTGATTTTAAAAATCAAGTTAGAAGGATTAACTTTATTTGCGAACAAGTTTAGAATTAACTAAACTATGTTCTAGTGATTACATGTTCCAATCTTCGAATAAGATAGTTTTATATATATGAATCGAATGATGTTATGAACATCATTACTACCTCAAGTTTAGTAAGTAAACCTACTGGAAGTGACAAAAATTGATCTAGCTTTAAAGGATTCTTGGATGGCTTGAAAGTTCTTGACGTAGAATCATGGCACGAAAACAAGTTCAAGTAAGATTATCACTCGAAATAAGATTGTTATAGTTATAGAAATTAAACCAAAGTTTGAATATGAGTGTTACCTTGAATTAGAAAGATATCTTAATGTAAATAAGAAAGATTTCTTGAGATTGGATGATCACTTGAAATGGATTAGAAAGCTTGGAAGTAGACTTGTAAACTTGAGAGTATTCTTGATTTTATGAAACTAGAACTTATAGAATTTATGAAGAACACTTAGAACTTGAAGATAGAACTTGAGAGAGATCAATTAGATGAAGAAAATTGAAGAATGAAAGTGTTTGTAGATGTTTTTGGTCGTTGGTATATGGATTAGATATAAAGGATGTGTAAGTTTGTTTTCATGTAAATAATTCATGAATGATTTATAATATTTTTTGTAATTTTGTGAGATATTTCATGCTAGTTGCCAAATGATGGTTCCTACATGTTTAATGACTCACATGGGCTGCTAAGGAGCTAATAATTGAAGTGTATATACCAATAGTATATACATCTAGAAGCTGTGTATTGTACGAGTACGAGTACGGGTGCATACGAGCAAATTGTTGATGAAAATGAATGAGGATGTAATTGTAAGCATTTTTGTTAAGTAGAAGTACTTTGATATGTGTCTTGAAGTCTTTCAAAAGTGTACAAATACATCTTAATACAGTACATGTATATACATTTTAACTGAGTCGTTAAGTCATCGTTAGTCGTTACATGTAAGTGTTGTTTTGAAACCTTTAAGTTAACGATCTCATTTAATGTTGTTAACCCACTTTTTATTATATCTAATGAGATATTAAATTATTACATTATAATGATATTATGATGTATGAATATATCTTAATATGATATATATACATTAAAATGTCATTACAACGATAATCGTTACATATATGTCACGTTTCGAAATCCTTAAGTTAGTAGTCTTGTTTTTACATATGTAGTTCATTGTTAACACACTTAATGATATACTTAATTATCATTTTATTATGTTAAACATAGTGTATCTATATCTTAATATAATTCATATGTATTTAGTAAGACGTTGTTATAACGATAATCGTTATATATATAGTTTCGAGTTTCTTAATTCAATAATCTCATTTTTATGTATATCAGTCATTGTTAATACACTTAGTAAGATACTTACTTATCATAATCTCATTTTAACCATATATATCCATATATATATATATATATATCATCATGTAGTTTTTACAAGCTTTTAACGTTTGTGAATCGCCGGTCAACTTGGGTGGTCAATTGTCTACATGAAACTCAATTCAATTAATCAAGTTTTAACAAGTTTGATTGCTTAACATGTTGGGAACACTTAATCATATAAATATCAATTTCATTTAATATATATAAACATGGAAAAGTTCGGGTCACTACACAACCAACATACACCATTTACCATTCACTCCCCTTTCCATTTACCAAAAGATCCAGAGATTAATAAAGAGATAGATCGATCAAATTCGCTTCAAAAGCACTAGTTGAAAGATTCCGAACCCCTGATTGTTTTTGATAGGTCAAAGACCTATTTTCAGTGGATTATCACTTCCTCTCTAGGCACCAGGAACGAAAGACAAAAGTTATGAAGAAAGGGTATGCCGAAAAAAAAAATGATTATGAAAGAGCAAAGTCTCTAAATAAGGCAAAAAGAAACCCGAGGAGATGCTCTGAAGAAGAATGCTGGATGAGCAAAAGAAAATTCTAGACAAAGTCTTAGCAAAATCTGCCTCTTCCGAAGAAAACCTTTACGGAATTATAACCCATTCTCTATCCAAAATGGATACTCTGAAGAATTAAAGTCTATCAATTCTCTCAAAAATAAAAGATCTGGATACCTTTCACCGAATCATAAATTTCCAACCAAACTCTATAACCCGTCTTCCTCTTGAAAGAATGCTTAGGAAGAAGATCAGTGCCGTCCTTACTTAACCGGTGGAGATATGGATGCTTTACCAAGCCTATGATGAGAACTGTTACACGACTGGCTTCTGAGCGACAATACAATTAGAATAAGACACCCTAAACACTTGAGTGATATGAGTGATCCGTCAGTGAGGATCCTGATCATGTATACTTTACATCTGAGAGTTGAAAAATATGCCTTTTCCACTATGGACGCAATTGAAATCTAGCTGCCAAATCATCGAAGCTCGAAACTTTTTCTAATACTTTCGAAAGATGTGCTGACTTCTGATGAAGGCATAATAAAAAGATCTACGGGTAGGGCAAGGGAGAATCTATTAGAAAGATCCTTATATTCCCGCTTTTTGCTTGAGGACAAGCAAAGCCAAGTGTGGGGTATTTGGCAAAAAGTCACATTTTTACCCCCTAAATTAAGCCGTAGAACAATAAAGACTAAAACTTTGTCGGCAAAATTATCGCTTTTTTGGTTGATTTTGTAGATTAAGTAATTACAAAGGCGATGCAAAAAGAATCAAGTAAAACGGAGCTAAAACGAAGATTCTAAAGCGAAAACGGTGAAAGACAAGAAATCAAGTTACGATCCAGTAAATCAAGGCTGACCAGCACCAAAAACGGCTTGCCATATGGCCTGCCAAACAGTCCAGCAAATGGCTCCTTAATACGGCTTGCCATGCAAATGGCCTGCCAAACAGCCTGCCATACGTCCTGCCAGCCATTTACAGGCAAAAATGAGGTCTTTAAAGGGCTCTCTCCATCCATTCCAACACACACTCAAACTTGCAATTCATTTTATATTTTCAATTTTTTAGTTAGTTTTAGTAGTAGCTAGCTTAGCTTTTATTTTCCGGAGGATATCCCGGTGAGTCCCTGCGATCTCGGGCAGATTTGTTCAGCCTTTTCAGGTTTTTATCCGAAACGCTTGTCTTTTGTATTAAACATGTATTCTTACTTTTTATGTTTAATAATACATTCCCATATTGCCATTGTAGTGACCCGAACTTTTCCATATTTATATATATTAATTGAGATTGATATTTACATGATTAAATGTTTCCAACATGTTAAGCAATCAAACTTGTTAAGACTTGATTAATTGAAATATGTTTCATATAGACAATTGACCACCCAAGCTGACCGGCGATTCACGAACGTTAAAACTTATAAAAACGACATGACGATATATATATGGATATACATATGGTTAACATGAGATTATGATAAGTAAGTATCTCCATAAGTATATTAACAATGAGTTATATACATATAAACAAGACTACTAACTTAAGGATTTCGAAACGAGACATATATGTAACGATTATCGTTGTAACGACATTTAAATGTATATATATCATATTAAGATATATTAATATATCATAATATCATGATAATATAATAATTTAACATCTCATTAGATATAATAAACAATGGGTTAACAACATTAATTGAGATCGTTAACTTAAAGGTTTCAAAACAACACTTACATGTAACGACTAACGATGACTTAACGACTCAGTTAAAATGTATATACATGTAGTGTATTTATATGTATTAAAATACTTTTTGAAGACTTCAAGACATATATCAAAACACTCATACTTAACGAAAATGGTTACAGTTACTTTCCCATTCTTTTCTTTCATCAAGAATTCTAGTCGTATTCTTACCCGTATTATACACAGCTTCAAAACGTACTTACTGTAGTGACCCGAACTTTTCCATGTTTATATATATTAATTGAGATTGATATTTACATGATTAAATGTTTCCAACATGTTAAGCAATCAAACTTGTTAAGACTTGATTAATTGAAATATGTTTCATATAGACAATTGACCACCCAAGTTGACCGGTGATTCACGAACGTTAAAACTTGTAAAAACTATATGATGACATATATATGGTTATATATATAGTTAACATGTTTTTATTATAAGTATGTATCTCATTAGGTATTTTAACAATGAGTTATATACATAAAAATGAGACTATTAATTTAAGAAACTCGAAAACGATATATATAACGATTATCGTTATAACAACGTCTTACTAGGTACATATGAATCATATTAAGATATTGATACACTTGGTTAATTATGTTAAATGATAAGTAAATATATTATTAAGTGTATTAACAATGAAATACATATGTAAAAATAAGACTACTAACTTAATGATTTCGAAACGAGACATATATGTAACGATTATCGTTGTAACGACATTTAACTGTATATACATCATACTAAGATATATTATATATCATAATATCATGATAATATAATAATTTAACATCTCATTTGTTATAATAAACAATGGGTTAACAATATTCAACAAGATCGTTAACCTAAAGGTTTCAAAACAACATTTACATGTAACGACTAACGATGACAATTACATGCTTACAATTACATCCTCGTTCAGTTTCATCAACAATTCTACTCGTATGCACCCGTATTCGTACTCGTACAATACACAGCTTTTAGATGTATGTACTATTGGTATATACACTCCAATGATCAGATCTTAGCAGCCCATGTGAGTCACCTAACACATGTGGGAACCATCATTTGGCAACTAGCATGAAATATCTCATAAAATTACAAAAATATGAGTAATCATTCATGACTTATTTACATGAAAACAAAATTACATATCCTTTATATCTAATCCATACACCAACGACCAAAAACACCTACAAACACTTTCATTCTTCAATTTTCTTCATCTAATTGATCTCTCTCAAGTTCTATCTTCAAGTTCTAAGTGTTCTTCATATATTTTACAAGTTCTAGTTACATAAAATCAAGAATACTTTCAAGTTTGCTAGCTCACTTCCAATCTTGTAAGGTGATCATCCAACCTCAAGAAATCTTTATTTCTTACAGTAGATTATCATTCTTATACAAGGTAATAATCATATTCAAACTTTGGTTCAATTTCTATAACTATAACAATCTTATTTCAAGTGATGATCTTACTTGAACTTGTTTTCGTGTCATGATTCTGCTTCAAGAACTTCGAGCCATCCAAGGATCCGTTGAAGCTAGATCTATTTTTCTATTTTCCAGTAGGTTTATCCAAGGAACTTAAGGTAGTAATGATGTTCATAACATCATTCGATTCATACATATAAAGCTATCTTATTCGAAGGTTTAAACTTGTAATCACTAGAACATAGTTTAGTTAATTCTAAACTTGTTCGCAAACAAAAGTTAATCCTTCTAACTTGACTTTTAAAATCAACTAAACACATGTTCTATATCTATATGATATGCTAACTTAATGATTTAAAACCTGGAAACACGAAAAACACCGTAAAACCGGATATACGCCGTCGTAGTAACACCGCGGGCTGTTTTGGGTTAGTTAATTAAAAACAATGATAAACTTTGATTTAAAAGTTGTTATTTTGAGAAAATAATTTTTACTATGAACATGAAACTATATCCAAAAATTATGGTTAAACTCAAAGTGGAAGTATGTTTTCTAAAATGGTCATCTAGACGTCGTTCTTTCGACTAAAATGACTACCTTTACAAAAACGACTTGTAACTTATTTTTCCGACTATAAACCTATACTTTTTCTGTTTAGATTCATAAAATAGAGTTCAATATGAAACCATAGCAATTTGATTCACTCAAAACGGATTTAAAATGAAGAAGTTATGGGTAAAACAAGATTGGATAATTTTTCTCATTTTAGCTACGTGAAAATTGGTAACAAATCTATTCCAACCATAACTTAATCAACTTGTATTGTATATTATGTAATCTTGAGATACCATAGACACGTATACAATATTTTAACCTATCATGTCGACACATCTATATATATTTCGGAACAACCATAGACACTCTATATGTGAATGTTGGAGTTAGCTATACAGGGTTGAGGTTGATCCCAAAATATATATAGTTTGAGTTGTGATCAATACTGAGATACGTATACACTGGGTCGTGGATTGATTCAAGATAATATTTATCGATTTATTTCTGTACATCTAACTGTGGACAACTAGTTGTAGGTTACTAACGAGGACAGCTGACTTAATAAACTTAAAACATCAAAATATATTAAAAGTGTTGTAAATATATTTTGAACATACTTTGATATATATGTATATATTGTTATAGGTTCGTGAATCAACCAGTGGCCAAGTCTTACTTCCCGACGAAGTAAAAATCTGTGAAAATGAGTTATAGTCCCACTTTTAAAATCTAATATTTTTGGGATGAGAATACATGCAGGTTTTATAAATGATTTACAAAATAGACACAAGTACGTGAAACTACATTCTATGGTTGAATTATCGAAATCGAATATGCTCCTTTTTATTAGGTCTGGTAATCTAAGAATTAGGGAACAGACACCCTAATTGACGCGAATCCTAAAGATAGATCTATTGGGCTTAACAAACCCCATCCAAAGTACCGGATGCTTTAGTACTTCGAAATTTATATCATATCCGAAGGGTGTCCCGGAATGATGGGGATATTCTTATATATGCATCTTGTTAATGTCGGTTACCAGGTGTTCACCATATGAATGATTTTTATCTCTATGTATGGGATGTGTATTGAAATATGAAATCTTGTGGTCTATTGTTACGATTTGATATATATAGGTTAAACCTATAACTCACCAACATTTTTGTTGACGTTTTAAGCATGTTTATTCTCAGGTGATTATTAAGAGCTTCTGTTGTTGCATACTTAAATAAGGACGAGATTTGGAGTCCATGCTTGTATGATATTGTGTAAAAAACTGCATTCAAGAAACTTATTTTGTTGTAACATATTTGTATTGTAAACCATTATGTAATGGTCGTGTGTAAACAGGATATTTTAGATTATCATTATTTGATAATCTACGTAAAAGCTTTTTAAACCTTTATTGATGAAATAAAGGTTATGGTTTGTTTTAAAATGAATGCAGTCTTTGAAAAACGTCTCATATAGAGGTCAAAACCTCGCAACGAAATCAATTAATATGGAACGTTTTTAATCAATAAGAACGGGACATTTCAGTTGGTATCCGAGCATGGTCTTAGAGAACCAGAATTTTGCATTAGTGTGTCTTATCGAGTTTGTTAGGATACATTAGTGAGTCTGGACTTCGACCGTGTTTACTTGAAAAATGATTGCTTAACAAATTTTGTTGGAAACTATATATTTTTAACATGTGAATATTATGTGATATATTAATCTCTTAACGCGTTTGATATTATGTGATAGATGTCTACCTTTAGAACAAGTCCCATTGACTTACCTAATAATAATGAAGAGTCAAATGTAAATTGGAATGATTCGTGGACTGATTCACAAATTCCCGAAGAGGAACCGGAAGAAGAGTCGGAACCGGAAGAAGAATCAGAACCGGAAGAGGAGGAACCGGATGAAGAAATAGAACCGGTGGGGGAAATAATAAAACGGTTAAGTAAAAGAAAATCCTCAACCAACCGACCAAGGTTAATTATGATCAATGGTGTTTCCGCCAAGGAAGCAAAATATTGGGAGGATTACCAATTCACCGATGAATCGGATTCCGACGAGAATTCCGATGATGTTATAGAAATTACCCCAACTGAATTTAAAAAGGCAAAAGAAAATAATAAGGGAAAGTGCATAAAAATAGAGAAATCTAATTCCAACCCCGATGAACTTTATATGTATCGTCAACCCCCGAAGTCCTTAAGTTGTAACAATGACCCGGGAACCTCTAAACCACCCGGTTTTTCTAAACCAATGTGGATAACGACGGCTCGTATTAGGGGAACATCATATATCCCTAGAAACCTGGCAAAACGAACCAAAACCGAAGAAGAAGAAACGAGCGAGTCGGAATAAGATAGTTGTATTCGTGTGGTGTAATATATGTAATATAGTGTGCTTATGCTTTATGATATATGTAAAAATTGCTTGTATTAATAAGTATTTTTTTTATGAATCTAACTCTTGTCTATTTTACAGTTTAAAAACACAAAATGGATAGACAACCCAATATTTTAAGAGACCTACCCGGAGACATGATTGATGAAATCTTGTCTAGAGTCGGTCAGAATTCCTCGGCACAACTATTTAAGGCGAAATCAGTTTGTAAGACATTCGAAGAACGTTCCAAGAATGTCTTGGTTTATAAAAGACTTTCGTTTGAAAGATGGGGAATATCACATTGGGAAACCCATAAGTTACGATGTGTTTACTTTGACGCATATATTGCGGGGAACCCAAATGCTATTTTACGCAACGGGTTAAGAAAATATTTTGACTCAATATATCCGAATATTGGACTTCGTGATTTAGAAAAAGCAGCTAACATGCAACATAAAGAAGCATGTTATGCTTACGGATTAGTAATGTTCGCTTCTCACCAAAGTGAGAACAAGAACATCGGGCTACAACTATTAAACAAAACGTTTCCACAAGTGACGGAGTCGGTAATTGGGGTAATAAATGAGGTTTTTAGATTGTTACGGGACTGTTGGACATTACGTAACCCTCGTCCCTTTGACGACGTTACAACACGCTGTCTTATCAACGGCCATAACGGTTATGTTCCACAAGACCAAGGATGGGAAGTAGTCCTAGTAAAACCAGAATGCATGACTTGTTTCTGGACGTATGAATTACGTGTCTTTATTGCCTTTGCTGAACGACTTGTGTACTAGCTAGAATTATCTTCACAACTATCTTGTATCAAAGTTATTGTGTGCTATATTTCATGCTTTATGTAAAATAAGCGGTATTGTAAGTTTGTAAAATATTGTATAAAAGTTTGAACGCGAAATATTATTATAATCAGTTTTTCATATAGAATTGTAGTAGTTGAATTGTATATTAGCTACTAAGTATGAACTTAACGGGTAGGTACTACCCGAATTTAAACTTATAAAACGCTAATATGAAGAAAAAGCTTTTATAAATGAGTTCATATTATGCTACGAAATACTATTAACTACTCTTAATATTCTGTATGATTAACTTGTTCCATTTGACTATTTTGAAGGAAATGGCACCGACTACTCGACACACCGTGAATATGAATGAAGAGGAATTCCGTACTTTTCTAGCTTCAAACATAGCCACAGTACAGGATGCGCTACATACCAACAATAACCTTGGATCTAGCAGTACAGGAAATCGTGTAGGATGCACCTACAAAGAATTCACTGCCTGCAAACCTTTGGAATTTGATGGAACCGAAGGACCGATCGGATTGAAACGGTGGACCGAGAAGGTCGAATCGGTGTTTGCCATAAGTAAGTGTACTGAAGAGGATAAAGTGAAGTACGCTACGCATACCTTCACAGGTTCTGCGTTAACATGGTGGAATACCTATCTAGAGCAAGTGGGACAAGACGATGCGTACGCACTACCGTGGTCAGCATTCAAGCACTTGATGAACGAGAAGTACCGTCCCAGAACCGAGGTCAATAAGCTCAAGACAGAACTTAGAGGGTTACGAACCCAAGGATTTGATATTACCACGTACGAAAGACGATTCACAGAATTGTGCCTATTGTGTCCGGGAGCATTCGAAGATGAGGAAGAGAAGATCAACGCGTTTGCGAAAGGATTACCGGAAAGAATCCAAGAAGATATAAGTTCACACGAGCCCGCCTCCATACAACAGGCATGTAGAATGGCTCATAAACTAGTGAACCAGATTGAAGAAAGAATTAAAGAACAGACTGCTGAAGAGGCCAATGTGAAGCAAGTCAAAAGAAAGTGGGAGGAAAACGGTGATAAGAATCACCAATACAACAACAACAGCAATTACAACAATAATCGCAACAATTATCCCAACAATCGCAACATCAATCGCAACTACAACAAACGGCCCAACAACAACAACAACTACAACAATCATACCAACAACAATAATAACCGCAACAACAACAACAATCAGAAGCAGCTATGCCAAAGGTGTGAAAAGTATCACTCGGGGTTCTGCACCAAATTTTGCAACAAGTGTAAAAGAAACGGTCATAGCGCGGCGAAGTGTGAGGTCTACGGACCAGGGGTTAATAGAACGAAAGGAACAAATGGTGTCGGAACGAGTAATGGCGGAGCAAGTAGTGTCGGAGCAAGTTATGCCAATGTAGTTTGTTATAAATATAGAAAACCAGGCCACATTATTAGAAATTGCCCAAACCAGGAGAACACGAATGGACAAGGCCGCGAAAGAGTTTTCAATATTAATGCGGCAGAGGCACAGGAAGACCCGGAGCTTGTTACGGGTACGTTTCTTATTGACAATAAATCTGCTTACGTTTTATTTGATTCGGGTGTGGATAGAAGCTATATGAGTAGAGATTTTTATGCTAAATTAAGTTGTCCATTGACGCCTTTGGATAGTAAATTTTTACTCGAATTAGTAAATGGTAAATTAATTTCAGCAGATAATATATGTCGGAATCGAGAAATTAAACTGGTTAGCGAAACATTTAAGATTGACTTGATACCAGTAGAGTTAGGGAGTTTTGATGTGATAATCGGTATGGACTGGTTGAAAGAAGTGAAAGCAGAGATCGTTTGTTACAAAAATGCAATTCGCATTATACGAGAAAAAGGAAAACCCTTAATGGTGTACGGAGAAAAGGGCAACACGAAGCTACATCTTATTATTAATTTGAAGGCACAAAAACTAATAAGAAAAGGTTGCTATGCTGTTCTAGCACACGTCGAGAAAGTACAAACTGAAGAAAAGAGCATCAATGATGTTCCCATTGCAAAAGAATTTCCCGATGTATTTCCGAAAGAATTACCGGGATTACCCCCACATCGATCCGTTGAATTTCAAATAGATCTTGTACCAGGAGCTGCACCAATAGCTCGTGCTCCTTACAGACTCGCACCCAGCGAGATGAAAGAACTGCAAAGCCAATTACAAGAACTTTTAGAGTGTAGTTTCATTCGACCAAGCACATCACCGTGGGGAGCTCCTGTTTTGTTTGTCAAGAAGAAAGATGGTACATTCAGGTTGTGTATCGACTACCGAGAGTTGAACAAACTTACCATCAAGAACCGCTACCCACTATCGAGAATCGACGACTTATTTGATCAACTAAAAGGCTCGTCTGTTTATTCAAAGATTGACTTACGTTTCGGGTATCATCAAATGCGGGTGAAAGAAGATGATATTCCAAAGACTGCTTTCAGAACACGTTACGGTCATTACGAGTTTATGGTCATGCCGTTTGGTTTAACTAATGCACCAGCTGTGTTCATGGACCTTATGAACCGAGTGTGTGGACCATACCTTGACAAGTTTATCATTGTTTTCATTGATGACATACTTATTTACTCAAAGAATGACCAAGAACACGGTGAACATTTGAGAAAGGTGTTAGAAGTATTGAGGAAGGAAGAATTGTACGCTAAGTTTTCAAAGTGTGCATTTTTGTTGGAAGAAGTTCAATTCCTCGGTCACATAGTGAACAAAGAAGGTATTAAGGTGGATCCGGCAAAGATAGAAACTGTTGAAAAGTGGGAAACCCCGAAAACTCCGAAATACATACGCCAGTTTTTAGGACTAGCTGGTTACTACAGAAGGTTCATCCAAGACTTTTCCAGAATAGCAAAACCCTTGACTGCATTAACGCATAAAGGGAAGAAATTTGAATGGAAGGATGAACAAGAGAAAGCGTTTCAGTTATTGAAGAAAAAGCTAACTACGGCACCTATATTGTCATTGCCTGAAGGGAATGATGATTTTGTGATTTATTGTGACGCATCAAAGCAAGGTCTCGGTTGTGTATTAATGCAACGAACGAAGGTGATTGCTTATGCCTCTAGACAATTGAAGAATCACGAGCAAAATTATACGACGCATGATTTGGAATTAGGCGCGGTTGTTTTTGCATTAAAGACTTGGAGGCACTACTTATATGGGGTCAAAAGTATTATATATACCGACCACAAAAGTCTTCAACACATATTTAATCAGAAACAACTGAATATAAGGCAGCGTAGGTGGATTGAATTATTGAATGATTACGACTTTGAGATTCGTTACCACCCGGGGAAGGCAAATGTGGTAGCCGATGCCTTGAGCAGGAAGGACAGAGAACCCATTCGAGTAAAATCTATGAATATAATGATTCATAATAACCTTACTACTCAAATAAAGGAGGCGCAACAAGGAGTTTTAAAAGAGGGAAATTTAAAGGATGAAATACCCAAAGGATCAGAGAAGCATCTTAATATTCGGGAAGACGGAACCCGGTATAGGGCTGAAAGGATTTGGGTACCAAAATTTGGAGATACGAGAGAAATGGTACTTAGAGAAGCTCATAAAACCAGATACTCAATACATCCTGGAACGGGGAAGATGTACAAGGATCTCAAGAAACATTTTTGGTGGCCGGGTATGAAAGCCGATGTTGCTAAATACGTAGGAGAATGTTTGACGTGTTCTAAGGTCAAAGCTGAGCATCAGAAACCATCAGGTCTACTTCAACAACCCGAAATCCCGGAATGGAAATGGGAAAACATTACCATGGATTTCATCACTAAATTGCCAAGGACTGCAAGTGGTTTTGATACTATTTGGGTAATAGTTGATCGTCTCACCAAATCAGCACACTTCCTGCCAATAAGAGAAGATGACAAGATGGAGAAGTTAGCACGACTGTATTTGAAGGAAGTCGTCTCCAGACATGGAATACCAATCTCTATTATCTCTGATAGGGATGGCAGATTTATTTCAAGATTCTGGCAGACATTACAGCAAGCATTAGGAACTCGTCTAGACATGAGTACTGCCTATCATCCACAAACTGATGGGCAGAGCGAAAGGATGATACAAACGCTTGAAGACATGCTACGAGCATGTGTTATTGATTTCGGAAACAGTTGGGATCGACATCTACCATTAGCAGAATTTTCCTACAACAACAGCTACCATTCAAGCATTGAGATGGCACCGTTTGAAGCACTTTATGGTAGAAAGTGCAGGTCTCCAATTTGTTGGAGTGAAGTGGGGGATAGACAGATTACGGGTCCGGAGATTATACAAGAAACTACCGAGAAGATCATCCAAATTCAACAACGGTTGAAAACCGCCCAAAGTCAACAAAAGAGCTACGCTGACATTAAAAGAAAAGATATAGAATTTGAAATTGGAGAGATGGTCATGCTTAAAGTTGCACCTTGGAAAGGCGTTGTTCGATTTGGTAAACGAGGGAAATTAAATCCAAGGTATATTGGACCATTCAAGATTATTGATCGTGTCGGACCAGTAGCTTACCGACTTGAGTTACCTCAACAACTCGTGGCTGTACATAACACTTTCCACATCTCAAATTTGAAGAAATGTTTTGCTAAAGAAGATCTCACTATTCCGTTAGATGAAATCCAAATCAACGAAAAACTCCAATTCATCGAAGAACCCGTTGAAATAATGGATCGTGAGGTTAAAAGACTTAAGCAAAACAAGATACCAATTGTTAAGGTTCGATGGAATGCTCGTAGAGGACCTGAGTTCACATTGGAGCGTGAAGATCAGATGAAGAAGAAATACCCGCATCTATTTCCAGAACATTCGTCAACACCTTCAACAGCTTAAAATTTCGGGACGAAATTTATTTAACGGGAAGGTACTGTAGTGACCCGAACTTTTCCATGTTTATATATATTAATTGAGATTGATATTTACATGATTAAATGTTTCCAACATGTTAAGCAATCAAACTTGTTAAGACTTGATTAATTGAAATATGTTTCATATAGACAATTGACCACCCAAGTTGACCGGTGATTCACGAACGTTAAAACTTGTAAAAACTATACGATGACATATATATGGTTATATATATAGTTAACATGTTTTTATTATAAGTATGTATCTCATTAGGTATTTTAACAATGAGTTATATACATAAAAATGAGACTATTAATTTAAGAAACTCGAAACCGATATATATAACCATTATCGTTATAACAACGTCTTACTAGGTACATATGAATCATATTAAGATATTGATACACTTGGTTAATTATGTTAAATGATAAGTAAATATATTATTAAGTGTATTAACAATGAAATACATATGTAAAAATAAGACTACTAACTTAATGATTTCGAAACGAGACATATATGTAACGATTATCGTTGTAACGACATTTAACTGTATATACATCATACTAAGATATATTATATATCATAATATCATGATAATATAATAATTTAACATCTCATTTGTTATTATAAACAATGGGTTAACAATATTCAACAAGATCGTTAACCTAAAGGTTTCAAAACAACATTTACATGTAACGACTAACGATGACTTAACGACTCAGTTAAAATGTATATACATGTAGTGTTTTAATATGTATTCATACACTTTTGAAAGACTTCAAGACACTTATCAAAATACTTCTACTTAACAAAAATTCTTACAATTACATCCTCGTTCAGTTTCATCAACAATTCTACTCGTATGCACCCGTATTCGTACTCGTACAATACACAGCTTTTTGATGTATGTACTATTGGTATATACACTCCAATGATCAGCTCTTAGCAGCCCATGTGAGTTACCTAACACATGTGGGAACCATCATTTGGCAACTAGCATGAAATATCTCATAAAATTACAAAAATATGAGTAATCATTCATGACTTATTTACATGAAAACAAAATTACATATCCTTTATATCTAATCCATACACCAACGACCAAAAACACCTACAAACACTTTCATTCTTCAATTTTCTTCATCTAATTGATCTCTCTCAAGTTCTATCTTCAAGTTCTAAGTGTTCTTCATATATTTTACAAGTTCTAGTTACATAAAATCAAGAATACTTTCAAGTTTGCTAGCTCACTTCCAATCTTGTAAGATGATCATCCAACCTCAAGAAATCTTTGTTTCTTACAGTAGGTTATCATTCTTATACAAGGTAATAATCATATTCAAACTTTGGTTCAATTTCTATAACTATAACAATCTTATTTCAAGTGATGATCTTACTTGAACTTGTTTTCGTGTCATGATTCTGCTTCAAGAACTTCGAGCCATCCAAGGATCCGTTGAAGCTAGATCTATTTTTCTCTTTTCCAGTAGGTTTATCCAAGGAACTTAAGGTAGTAATGATGTTCATAACATCATTCGATTCATACATATAAAGCTATCTTATTCGAAGGTTTAAACTTGTAATCACTAGAACATAGTTTAGTTAATTCTAAACTTGTTCGCAAACAAAAGTTAATCCTTCTAACTTGACTTTTAAAATCAACTAAACACATGTTCTATATCTATATGATATGCTAACTTAATGATTTAAAACCTGGAAACACAAAAAACACCGTAAAACCGGATTTACGCCGTCGTAGTAACACCGCGGGCTGTTTTGGGTTAGTTAATTAAAAACTATGATAAACTTTGATTTAAAAGTTGTTATTCTGAGAAAATGATTTTTACTATGAACATGAAACTATATCCAAAAATTATGGTTAAACTCAAAGTGGAAGTATGTTTTCTAAAATGGTCATCTAGACGTCGTTCTTTCGACTGAAATGACTACCTTTACAAAAACGACTTGTAACTTATTTTTCCGACTATAAACCTATACTTTTTCTGTTTAGATTCATAAAATAGAGTTCAATATGAAACCATAGCAATTTTATTCACTCAAAACGGATTTAAAATGAAGAAGTTATGGGTAAAACAAGATTGAATAATTTTTCTCATTTTAGCTACGTGAAAATTGGTAACAAATCTATTCCAACCATAACTTAATCAACTTGTATTGTATATTATGTAATCTTGAGATACCATAGACACGTATACAATGTTTCGAACTATCATGTCGACACATCTATATATATTTCGGAACAACCATATACACTCTATATGTGAATGTTGGAGTTAGCTATACAGGGTTTAGGTTGATCCCAAAATATATATAGTTTGAGTTGTGATCAATACTGAGATACGTATACACTGGGTCGTGGATTGATTCAAGATAATATTTATCGATTTATTTCTGTGCATCTAACTGTGGACAACTAGTTGTAGGTTACTAACGAGGACAGCTGACTTAATAAACTTAAAACATCAAAATATATTAAAAGTGTTGTAAATATATTTTGAACATACTTTGATATATATGTATATATTGTTATAGGTTCGTGAATCAACCAGTGGCCAAGTCTTACTTCCCGACGAAGTAAAAATCTGTGAAAGTGAGTTATAGTCCCACTTTTAAAATCTAATATTTTTGGGATGAGAATACATGCAGGTTTTATAAATGATTTACAAAATAGACACAAGTACGTGAAACTACATTCTATGGTTGAATTATCGAAATCGAATATGCCCCTTTTTATTAAGTCTGGTAATCTAAGAATTAGGGAACAGACACCCTAATTGACGCGAATCCTAAAGATAGATCTATTGGGCTTAACAAACCCCATCCAAAGTACCGGATGCTTTAGTACTTCGAAATTTATATCATATCCGAAGGGTGTCCCGGAATGATGGGGATATTCTTATATATGCATCTTGTTAATGTCGGTTACCAGGTGTTCACCATATGAATGATTTTTATCTCTATGTATGGGAGGTGTATTGAAATATGAAATCTTGTGGTCTATTGTTACGATTTGATATATATAGGTTAAACCAATAACTCACCAACATTTTTGTTGACGTTTTAAGCATGTTTATTCTCAGGTGATTATTAAGAGCTTCCGCTGTCGCATACTTAAATAAGGACGAGATTTGGAGTCCATGCTTGTATGATATTGTGTAAAAAACTGCATTCAAGAAACTTATTTTTTTGTAACATATTTGTATTGTAAACCATTATGTAATGGTCGAGTGTAAACAGAATATTTTAGATTATCATTATTTGATAATCTACGTAAAAGCTTTTTAAACCTTTATTGATGAAATAAAGGTTATGGTTTGTTTTAAAATGAATGCAGTCTTTGAAAAACGTCTCATATAGAGGTCAAAACCTCGCAACGAAATCAATTAATATGGAACGTTTTTAATCAATAAGAACGGGACATTTCACTTACTATGGGTATATACCAATAGGAACTAGCATGGGATTCCACTCTTCATTATGTCATGTATGACTAATCAATTTTAACTTCTACCATGAGCTAGTCAACTAACTAGAACTCCTTTTAACCCCACTCACCACTCACCAATTACCACTCATCATTCACTCCATTTCACTTCCAATTCTCTTTCTAATTCTCTCTCAACACACACACACTATTATGAACGTATTTTTTTAGTAGTTAATCATCATCTTCATCAAAAATCACTTCAAGAATCAAGCTATAATCATCATAGGAAGAACACTTCAAGAACACTTCAAAAATCCCTTCAAGTTTACTAATTTACTTCCAAGCTTTCTAATCCATTCCAAGTAATCATCTAAGATCAAGAAACCTTTGTTATATATAGTAGGTTATCTTTCTTATTCAAGGTAATATTCATATTCAAACTTTGATTCAATTTCTATAACTATAAACTATCTTAATTCGAGTAAAAATCTTACTTGAACTTGTTTTTGTGTCATGATCCTACTTCAAGAACTTTCAAGCCATCCAAGATCCTTTGAAGCTAGATCATTTCTTGTCACTTCTAGTAGGTTTACCTACTAAACTTGAGGTAGTAATGATGTTCATAACATCATTCGATTCATATATATAAAACTATCTTATTCGAAGGTTTAAACTCGTAATCACTAGAACATAGTTTAGTTAATTCTAAACTTGTTGGCAAACAAAAGTTAATCCTTCTAACTTGACTTTTAAAATTAACGAAACACATGTTCTATATCTATATGATATGCTAAATTAATGATTTAAAACCTGGAAACACAAAAAAACACCGTAAAACCGGATTTACGCCGTCGTAGTAACACCGCGGGCTGTTTTGGGTTAGTTAATTAAAAACTATGATAAACTTTGATTTAAAAGTTGTTATTCTGAGAAAATGATTTTTATTATGAACATGAAACTATATCCAAAAATTATGGTTAAACTCAAAGTGGAGGTATGTTTTCTAAAATAGTCATCTAGACGTCGTTCTTTCGACTGAAATGACTACCTTTACAAAAACGACTTGTAACTTATTTTTCCAACTATAAACATATACTTTTTATATTTAGATTCATAAAATAGAGTTCAATATAAAACCATAGCAATTTGATTCACTCAAAACGGATTTAAAATGAAGAAGTTATGGGTAAAACAAGATTGGATAATTTTTCTCATTTTAGCTACGTGAAAATTGATAACAAATCTATTCCAACCATAACTTAATCAACTTGTATTGTATATTATGTAATCTTGAGATACCATAGACACGTATACAATATTTTGACCTATCATGTCGACACATCTATATATATTTCGGAACAACCATAGACACTCTATATGTGAATGTTGGAGTTAGCTATACAGGGTTGAGGTTGATTCCAAAATATATATAGTTTGAGTTGTGATCAATACTGAGATACGTATACACTGGGTCGTGGATTGATTCAAGATAATATTTATCGATTTATTTCTGTACATCTAACTGTGGACAACTAGTTGTAGTTTACTAACGAGGACATCTGACTTAATAAACTTAAAACATCAAAATATATTAAAAGTGTTGTAAATATATTTTGAACATACTTTGATATATATATATATATATATATTGTTATAGGCTCGTGAATCAACCAGTGGCCAAGTCTTACTTCCCGACGAAGTAAAAATCTGTGAAAGTGAGTTATAGTCCCACTTTTAAAATCTAATATTTTTGGGATGAGAATACATGCAGGTTTTATAAATGATTTACAAAATAGACACAAGTACGTGAAACTACATTCTATGGTTGAATTATCGAAATCGAATATGCCCTTTTTTTATTAAGTCTGGTAATGTAAGAATTAGGGAACAGACACCCTAATTGACGCGAATCCAAAAGATAGATCTATTGGGCCTAACAAACCCCATCCAAAGTACCAGATGCTTTAGTACTTCGAAATTTATATCATATCCGAAGGGTGTCCCGGAATGATGGGGATATTCTTATTTATGCATCTTGTTAATGTCGGTTACCAGGTGTTCACCATATGAATGATTTTTATCTCTATGTATGGGACGTGTATTGAAATATGAAATGTTGTGGTCTATTGTTACGATTTGATATATATAGGTTAAACCTATAACTCACCAACATTTTTGTTGACGTTTAAAGCATGTTTATTCTCAGGTGAATACTAAGAGCTTCCGCTGTTGCATATTAAAATAAGGACAAGATTTGGAGTCCATGTTTGTATGATACTGTGTAAAAACTGCATTCATGAAACTGATTTCGATGTAACATATTTGTATTGTAAACCATTATGTAATGGTCGTGTGTAAACAGGATATTTTAGATTATCATTATTTGATAATCTACGTAAAGCTTTTTAAACCATTATTTATGAAATAAAGGTTATGGTTTGTTTTTAAAAATGAATGCAGTCTTTGAAAAACGTCTCATATAGAGGTCAAAACCTCGCAACGAAATCAATTGATATGGAACGTTTTTAATCAATAAGAACGGGACATTTCAGTTGGTATCCGAGCGTTGGTCTTAGAGAACCAGAATTTTGCATTAGTGTGTCTTATCGAGTTTGTTAGGATGCATTAGTGAGTCTGGACTTCGACCGTGTTTACTTGAAAAATGATTGCTTAACAAATTTTGTTGGAAACTATATATTTTTAACATGTGAATATTATGTGATATATTAATCTCTTAACGCGTTTGATATTATGTGATAGATGTCTACCTCTAGAACAAGTCCCATTGACTCACCTAATAATAATGAAGAGTCAAATGTAAATTGGAATGATTCGTGGACTGATTCACAAGTTCCCGAAGAGGAACCGGAAGAAGAGTCGGAACCGGAAGAAGAATCGAAACCGGAAGAAGAATCGGAACCGGAAGAAGAAATAGAACCGGTGGGGGAAATAATAAAACGGTTAAGTAAAAAAGAATCCTCAACCAACCGACCAAGGTTAATTATGGTCAATGGTGTTTCCGCCAAGGAAGCAAAATATTGGGAGGATTACCAATTCTCCGATGAATCAGATTCTGACGAGAATTCCGATGATGTTATAGAAATTACCCCAACTGAATTTAAAAAGGCAAAAGAAAATAATAAGGGAAAGGGCATAAAAATAGAGAAATCTAATTCCAACCCCGATGAACTTTATATGTATCGTCAACCCCCGAAGTCCTTAAGTTGTAACAATGACCCGGGAACCTCTAAACCACCAGGTTTTTCTAAACCAATGTGGACAACGACGGCTCGTATTAGGGGAACATCATATATCCCTAGAAACTTGGCAAAACAAACCAAAACCGAAGAAGAAGAAACAAGCGAGTCGGAATAAGATAGTTGTATTCGTGTGGTGTAATATATGTAATATAGTGTGCTTATGCTTTAGGATATATGTAAAAATTGCTTGTATTAATAAGTATTTTTTTTTTTTGAATCTAACTCTTGTCTATTTTACAGTATAAAAACACAAAATGGATAGACAACCCAATATTTTAAGAGACCTACCCGGAGACATGATTGATGAAATCTTGTCTAGAGTCGGTCAGAATTCTTCGGCACAACTATTTAAGGCGAGATCAGTTTGTAAGACATTCGAAGAACGTTCCAAGAATGCCTTGGTTTATAAAAGGCTTTCGTTCAAAAGATGGGGGATATCACATTGGGAAATTCATAAGTTACGATGTGTTTACTTTGACGCATATATTGCAGGGAACCCAAATGCTATTTTACGCAATGGGTTAAGAAATTATTTTGACTCAATATATCCGAATATTGGACTTCGTGGTTTAGAAAAAGCGGCTAACATGCAACATAAAGAAGCATGTTATGCTTACGGATTAGTAATGTTCGCTTCTCACCAAAGTGAGAACAAGAACATCGGCCTACAACTATTAAACAAAACGTTCCCACAAGTGACGGAGTCGGTAATTGGGGTAAGAAATGAGGTTTTTAGATTGTTACGGGACTGTTGGACATTACGTAACCCTCGTCCCTTTGACGACGTTACAACACGCTGTCTTATCAACGGCCATAACGGTTATGTTCCACAAGACCAAGGATGGGAAGTAGTCCTAGTAAAACTAGAATGCATGACTTATTTCTGGACGTATGAATTACGTGTCTTTATTGCCTTTGCTGAACGACTTGTGTACTAGCTAGAATTATCTTCACAACTATCTTGTATCAAAGTTATTGTGTGCTATATTTCATGCTTTATGTAAATTAAGCGGTATTGTAAGTTTGTAAAATATTGTATAAAAGTTTGAACGCGAAATATTATTATAATCAGTTTTTCATATAGAATTGTAGTAGTTGAATTGTATATTAGCTACTAAGTATGAACTTAACAGGTAGGTACTACCCGAATTTAAACTTATAAAACGCTAATATGAAGAAAAAGCTTTTATAAATGAGTTCATATTATGCTACGAAATACTATTAACTACTCTTAATATTCTGTATGATTAACTTGTTCCATTTTGACTATTTTGAAGGAAATGGCACCGACTACTCGACACACCGTGAATATGAATGAAGAGGAATTCCGTACTTTTCTAGCTTCAAACATAGCCACAGTACAGGATGCGCTACATACCAACAATAACCTTGGATCTAGCAGTACAGGAAATCGTGTAGGATGCACCTACAAAGAATTCACTGCCTGCAAACCTTTGGAATTTGATGGAACCGAAGGACCGATCGGATTGAAACGGTGGACCGAGAAGGTCGAATCGGTGTTTGCCATAAGTAAGTGTACTGAAGAGGACAAAGTGAAGTACGCTACGCATACCTTCACAGGTTCTGCGTTAACATGGTGGAATACCTATCTAGAGCAAGTGGGACAAGACAATGCGTACGCACTACCGTGGTCAGCATTCAAGCACTTGATGAACGAGAAGTACCGTCCCAGAACCGAGGTCAATAAGCTCAAGACAGAACTTAGAGGGTTACGAACCCAAGGATTTGATATTACCACGTACGAAAGACGATTCACAGAATTGTGCCTATTGTGTCCGGGAGCATTCGAAGATGAGGAAGAGAAGATCGACGCATTTGTGAAAGGATTACCGGAAAGAATCCAAGAAGATATAAGTTCACACGAGCCCGCCTCCATACAACAGGCATGTAGAATGGCTCACAAACTAGTGAACCAGATTGAAGAAAGAATTAAAGAACAGACTGCTGAAGAGGCCAATGTGAAGCAAGTCAAAAGAAAGTGGGAGGAAAACGGTGATAAGAATCACCAATACAACAACAACAGCAATTACAACAATAATCGCAACAATTATCCCAACAATCGCAACATCAATCGCAACTACAACAAATGGCCCAACAACAACAACAACAACAACAATAACAACAACAGCAACTACAACAATCATCCCAACAACAATAATAACCGCAACAACAACAACAATCAGAAGCAGTTATGCCAAAGGTGTGAAAAGTATCACTCGGGGTTCTGCACCAAATTTTGCAACAAGTGTAAAAGAAATGGTCATAGCGCGGCGAAGTGTGAGGTCTACGGACCAGGAGTTAATAGAACGAAAGGAACAAATGGTGTCGGAACGAGTAATGGCGGAGCAAGTAGTGTCGGAGCAAGTTATGCCAATGTAGTTTGTTATAAATGTGGAAAACCGGGCCACATTATTAGAAATTGCCCGAACCAGGAGAACACGAACGGACAAGGTCGCGAAAGAGTTTTCAATATTAATGCGGCAGAGGCACAGGAAGACTCGGAGCTTGTTACGGGTACGTTTCTTATTGACAATAAATCTGCTTACGTTTTATTTGATTCGGGTGCGGATAGAAGCTATATGAGTAGAGATTTTTGTGCTAAATTAAGTTGTCCATTGACACCTTTGGATAGTAAATTTTTACTCGAATTAGCAAATGGTAAATTAATTTCAGCAGATAATATATGTCGGAATCGAGAAATTAAACTGGTTAGCGAAACATTTAAGATTGATTTGATACCAGTAGAGTTAGGGAGTTTTGATGTGATAATCGGTATGGACTGGTTGAAAGAAGTGAAAGCAGAGATCGTTTGTTAAAAAAATGCAATTCGCATTATACGAGAAAAAGAAAAACCCTTAATGGTGTACGGAGAAAAGGGCAACACGAAGCTACATCTTATTAGTAATTTGAAGGCACAAAAACTAATAAGAAAAGGTTGCTATGCTGTTCTAGCACACGTCGAGAAAGTACAAACTGAAGAAAAGAGCATCAATGATGTTCCCATTGCAAAAGAATTTCCCGATGTATTTCCGAAAGAATTACCGGGATTACCCCCACATCGATCCGTTGAATTTCAAATAGATCTTGTACCAGGAGCTGCACCAATAGCTCGTGCTCCTTACAGACTCGCACCCAGCGAGATGAAAGAACTGCAAAGCCAATTACAAGAACTTTTAGAGCGTGGTTTCATTCGACCAAGCACATCACCGTGGGGAGCTCCTGTTTTGTTTGTCAAGAAGAAAGATGGTACATTCAGGTTGTGTATCGACTACCGAGAGTTGAACAAACTTACCATCAAGAACCGCTACCCACTATCGAGAATCAATGACTTATTTGATCAACTACAAGGCTCATCTGTTTATTCAAAGATTGAATTACGTTCCGGGTATCATCAAATGCGGGTGAAAGAAGATGATATTCCAAAGACTGCTTTCAGAACACGTTACGGTCATTACGAGTTTATGGTCATGCCATTTGGTTTAACTAATGCACCAGCTGTGTTCATGGACCTTATGAACCGAGTGTGTGGACCATACCTTGACAAGTTTGTCATTGTTTTCATTGATGGCATACTTATTTACTCAAAGAATGACCAAGAACACGGTGAACATTTGAGAAAGGTGTTAGAAGTATTGAGGAAGGAAGAATTGTACGCTAAGTTTTCAAAGTGTGCATTTTGGTTGGAAGAAGTTCAATTCCTCGGTCACATAGTGAACAAAGAAGGTATTAAGGTGGATCCGGCAAAGATAGAAACTGTTGAAAAGTGGGAAACCCCGAAAACTCCGAAACACATACGCCAGTTTTTAGGACTAGCTGTTTACTACAGAAGGTTCATCCAAGACTTTTCCAGAATAGCAAAACCCTTGACTGCATTAACGCATAAAGGGAAGAAATTTGAATGGAAGGATGAACAAGAGAAAGCGTTTCAGTTATTGAAGAAAAAGCTAACTACGACACCTATATTGTCATTGCCTGAAGGGAATGATGATTTTGTGATTTATTAGGACGCATGAAAGCAAGGTCTCGGTTGTGTATTAATGCAACGAACGAAGGTGATTGCTTATGCGTCTAGACAATTGAAGATTCACGAGCAAAATTATACGACGCATGATTTGGAATTAGGCGCGGTTGTTTTTGCATTAAAGACTTGGAGGCACTACTTATATGGGGTCAAAAGTATTATATATACCGACCACAAAAGTCTTCAACACATATTTAATCAAAAACAACTGAATATGAGGCAGCGTAGGTGGATTGAATTGTTGAATGATTACGACTTTGAGATTCGTTACCACCCGGGGAAAGAAAATGTGGTAGCCGACGCCTTGAGCAGGAGGACAGAGAACCCATTCGAGTAAAATCTATGAATATAATGATTCACAATAACCTTACTACTCAAATAAAGGAGGCGCAACAAGGAGTTTTAAAAGAGGGAAATTTAAAGGGTGAAATGCCCAAAGGATCAGAGAAGCATCTTAATATTCGGGAAGACGGAACCCGGTATAGGGCTGAAAGGATTTGGGTACCAAAATTTGGAGATATGAGAGAAATGGTACTTAGAGAAGCTCATAAAACCAGATACTCAATACATCCTGGAACGGGGAAGATGTACAAGGACCTCAAGAAATATTTTTGGTGGCCGGGTATGAAAGCTGATGTTGCTAAATACGTAGGAGAATGTTTGACATGTTCTAAGGTCAAAGCTGAGCATCATAAACCATCAGGTCTACTTCAACAACCCGAAATCCCGGAATGGAAATGGGAAAACATTACCATGGATTTCATCACTAAATTGCCAAGGACTGCAAGTGGTTTTGATACTATTTGGGTAATAGTTGATCGTCTCACCAAATCAGCACACTTCCTGCCAACAAGAGAAGATGACAAGATGGAGAAGTTAGCACGACTGTATTTGAAGGAAGTCGTCTCCAGACATGGAATACCAATCTCTATTATCTCTGATAGGGATGGTAGATTTATTTCAAGATTCTGGCAGACATTACAGCAAGCATTAGGAACTCGTCTAGACATGAGTACTGCCTATCATCCACAAACTGAAGGGTAGAGCGAAAGGACGATACAAACGCTTGAAGACATGCTACGAGCATGTGTTATTGATTTCGGAAACAGTTGGGATCGACATCTACCGTTAGCAGAATTTTCCTACAACAACAGCTACCATTCAAGCATTGAGATGGCGCCGTTTGAAGCACTTTATGGTAGAAAGTGCAGGTCTCCGATTTGTTGGAGTGAAGTGGGGGATAGACAAATTACGGGTCCGGAGATTATACAAAAAACTACCGAGAAGATCATCCAAATTCAACAACGGTTGAAAACCGCCCAAAGTCGACAAAAGAGCTACGCTGACATTAAAAGAAAAGATATAGAATTTGAAATTGGAGAGATGGTCATGCTTAAAGTTGCACCTTGAAAAGGCGTTGTTCGATTTGGTAAACGAGGGAAATTAAATCCAAGGTATATTTGACCATTCAAGATTATTGATCGTGTCGGACCAGTAGCTTACCGACTTGAGTTACCTCAACAACTCGCGGCTGTACATAACACTTTCCACGTCTCGAATTTGAAGAAATGTTTTGCTAAAGAAGATCTCACTATTCCGTTAGATGAAATCCAAATCAACGAAAAACTTCAATTCATCGAAGAACCCGTCGAAATAATGGATCGTGAGGTTAAAAGACTTAAGCAAAACAAGATACCAATTGTTAAGGTTCGATGGAATGCTCGTAGAGGACCCGAGTTCACCTGGGAGCGTGAAGATCAGATGAAGAAGAAATACCCGCATCTATTTCCAGAAGATTCGTCAACACCTTCAACAGCTTAAAATTTCGGGACGAAATTTATTTAACGGGTAGGTACTGTAGTGACCCGAACTTTTCCATGTTTATATATATTAATTGAGATTGATATTTACATGATTAAATGTTTCCAACATGTTAAGCAATCAAACTTGTTAAGACTTGATTAATTGAAATATGTTTCATATAGACAATTGACCACCCAAGTTGACCGGCGATTCACGAACGTTAAAACTTGTAAAAATGACATGACGATATATATATGGATATACATATGGTTAACATGAGATTATGATAAGTAAGTATCTCCATAAGTATATTAACAATGAGTTATATACATATAAACAAGACTACTAACTTAAGGATTTCGAAACGAGACATATATGTAACGATTATCGTTGTAACGACATTTAAATGTATATATATCATATTAAGATATATTAATATATCATAATATCATGATAATATAATAATTTAACATCTCATTATATATAATAAACAATGGGTTAACAACATTAATTGAGATCGTTAACTTAAAGGTTTCAAAACAACACTTACATGTAACGACTAACGATGACTTAACGACTCAGTTAAAATGTATATACATGTAGTGTATTTAGATGTATTAAAATACTTTTGGAAGACTTCAAGACATATATCAAAGCACTCATACTTAATGAAAATGGTTACAGTTCCTTTCCCATTCTTTTCTTTCAACAAGAATTCTAGTCGTATTCTTACCCGTATTATACACAGCTTCAAAACGTACTTACTATGGGTATATACCAATAGGAACTAGTATGAGATTCCACTCTTGATTATGTCATGTATGACTAATCAATTTTAACTTCTACCATGAGCTAGTCAACTAACTAGAACTCCTTTTAACCCCACTCACCACTCACCAATTACCACTCATCATTCACTCCATTTCACTTCCAATTCTCTTTCTAATTCTCTCTCAACACACACACACTATTATGAATGTATTTTTATAGTAGTTAATCATCATCTTCATCAAAAATCACTTCAAGAATCAAGCTATAATCATCATAGGAAGAACACTTCAAGAACACTTCAAAAATCCCTTCAAGTATACTAATTTACTTCCAAGCTTTCTAATCCATTCCAAGTAATCATATAAGATCAAGAAACCTTTGTTATATATAGTAGGTTATCTTTCTTATTCAAGGTAATATTCATATTCAAACTTTGATTCAGTTTCTATAACTATAAACTATCTTAATTCGAGTAAAAATCTTACTTGAACTTGTTTTTGTGTCATGATCCTACTTCAAGAACTTTCAAGCCATCCAAGATCCTTTGAAGCTAGATCATTTCTTGTCACTTCCAGTAGGTTTACCTACTAAACTTGAGGTAGTAATGACGTTCATAACATCATTCGATTCATATATATAAAACTATCTTATTCGAAGGTTTAAACTCGTAATCACTAGAACATAGTTTAGTTAATTCTAAACTTGTTCGCAAACAAAAGTTAATCCTTCTAACTTGACTTTTAAAATTAACTAAACACATGTTCTATATCTATATGATATGCTAACTTAATGATTTAAAACCTGGAAACACGAAAAAACACCGTAAAACCGGATTTACGCCGTCGTAGTAACACCGCGGGCTGTTTTGGGTTAGTTAATTAAAAACTATGATAAACTTTGATTTAAAAGTTGTTATTCTGAGAAAATGATTTTTATTATGAACATGAAACTATATCCAAAAATTATGGTTAAACTCAAAGTGGAGGTATGTTTTCTAAAATAGTCATCTAGACGTCGTTCTTTCGACTGAAATGACTACCTTTACAAAAATGACTTGTAACTTATTTTTCCAACTATAAACATATACTTTTTATGTTTAGATTCATAAAAAAGAGTTCAATATAAAACCATAGCAATTTTATTCACTCAAAACGGATTTAAAATGAAGAAGTTATGGGTAAAACAAGATTGGATAATTTTTCTCATTTTAGCTACGTGATAATTGATAACAAATCTATTCCAACCATAACTTAATCAACTTGTATTGTATATTATGTAATCTTGAGATACCTTAGACACGTATACAATGTTTTGACCTATCATGTCGACACATCTATATATATTTCGGAACAACCATAGACACTCTATATGTGAATGTTGGAGTTAGCTATACAGGGTTGAGGTTGATTCCAAAATATATATAGTTTGAGTTGTGATCAATACTGAGATACGTATACACCGGGTCGTGGATTGATTCAAGATAATATTTATCGATTTATTTCTGTACATCTAACTGTGGACAACTAGTTGTAGGTTACTAACGAGGACATCTGACTTAATAAACTTAAAACATCAAAATATATTAAAAGTGTTGTAAATATATTTTGAACATACTTTGATATATATGTATATATTGTTATAGCTTCGTGAATCAACCAGTGGCCAAGTCTTACTTCCCGAAGAAGTAAAAATCTGTGGAAGTGAGTTATTGTCCCACTTTTAAAATCTAATATTTTTGGGATGAGAATACATGCAGGTTTTATAAATGATTTACAAAATAGACACAAGTATGTGAAACTACATTCTATGGTTGAATTATCGAAATCGATTATGCCCCTTTTTTATTAAGTCTGGTAATCTAAGAATTAGGGAACAGACACCCTAATTGACGCGAATCCTAAAGATAGATCTATTGGGCCTAACAAACCCCATCCAAAGTACCGGATGCTTTAGTACTTCGAAATTTATATCATATCCGAAGGGTGTCCCGGAATGATGGGGATATTCTTATATATGCATCTTGTTAATGTCGGTTACCAGGTGTTCACCATATGAATGATTTTTATCTCTATGTATGGGATGTGTATTGAAATATGAAATGTTGTGGTCTATTGTTACGATTTGATAAATATAGGTTAAACCTATAACTCACCAACATTTTTGTTGACGTTTAAAGCATGTTTATTCTCAGGTGAATACTAAGAGCTTCCGCTGTTGCATACTAAAATAAGGACAAGATTTGGAGTCCATGTTTGTATGATACTGTGTAAAAACTGCATTCAAGAAACTGATTTCGATGTAACATATTTGTATTGTAAACCATTATGTAATGATCGTGTGTAAACAGGATATTTTAGATTATCATTATTTGATAATCTACGTAAAGCTTTTTAAACCTTTATTTATGAAATAAAGGTTATGGTTTGTTTTTAAAAATGAATGCAGTCTTTGAAAAACGTCTCATATAGAGGTCAAAACCTCGCAACGAAATCAATTAATATGGAACGTTTTTAATCAATAAGAACGGGACATTTCAGCCATGATAGCTTAATTTATCTGTATGTTGCCATGATAAAAGTTTGGGTTAGCGTAATTATGTTAATTTAGTACGATTACTGTTATAATACTGAACTAGGAAGTCTGATAGATTTGTATGCTAGCATCTTAAGGATTAACCAACCTAGGTTGTGATCAGGACTTGTCCACCTATATGAAATTAGCTACTTCATAGGATTAAGACCCCTGGTTATACTGTATCTGAAGATTCTATGAACTCGGTATGGCCGGAGTTCCCAAGAGGCATCTAATGCACTTTTAGGACACGAAACTTAGGAATTGAGACATGAATGACCTAGTATGCCTATTGTATGTTCCAAAGAGACCTCTTAGGAGCTGTTAAAATCTAGTTAGTGACTTTACTGTATGACCCAAGCCTATTGCATGTTCTTGTTTGATTGTTGCCCTAGGTCTTAGTCATACCAACTTTTTAGGTATTCATTAGGTTTCTATCTGCTTCACTATCAGTATATTAACTGTGATGCTGTATAATGTTTGAATTGTTGAGATCTCATTAGTATGATGGAATGGTTGTTAGTTTCATTTAAGGTTTTGCCAACTTAAACCGACGGACTCCTTCCGTTTGTGATCAGTGTTCAATCAACACGGCATGTTGTTATTCAGTTACCTAAACTGATAACGAGGTTTAGGATTAGAGCTTAACTCACTAATAAACATAGTACTCTACTGAGGATAACCTTCGAGGTATTGTTACACTTCAATTATACGACCAAGTTGTAGTGACCCGAACTTTTCCATGTTTATATATATATTAAATGAAATTGTTATTTACATGATTAAGTGTTTCCAACATGTTAAGCAATCAAACTTGTTAAGACTTGATTAATTGAAATAGGTTTCATATAGACAATTGACCACCCAAGTTGACTGGTGATTCACGAACGTTTAAACTTGTAAAAACTATACGATGACATATATATGGTTATATATATAGTTAACATGATTTTATTATAAGTATGTATCTCATTAGGTATTTTAACAATGAGTTATATACATAAAAATGAGACTATTAATTTAAGAAACTCGAAAACGATATATATAACGATTATCGTTATAACAACGTCTTACTAGGTACATATGAATCATATTAAGATATTGATACACTTGGTTAATTATGTTAAATGATAAGTAAATATATTATTAAGTGCATTAACAATGAAATACATATGTAAAAATAAGACTACTAACTTAATGATTTCGAAACGAGACATATATGTAACGATTATCATTGTAACGACATTTAACTGTATATACATCATACTAAGATATATTATATATCATAATATCATGATAATATAACAATTTAACATCTCATTTGTTATAATAAACAATGGGTTAACAACATTCAACAAGATCGTTAACCTAAAGGTTTCAAAACAACATTTACATGTAACGATTACCGATGACTTAACGACTCAGTTAAAATGTATATGAAGGTATTTCGTATGCCCGAGAGACATATTAAATTAATGTGGCTAACATGTTATGATCCAAGTCGGGTCATACCCAATAACAAGCTTGCCAACACCTTATACGTATTTAATCTTAACGATTGGTTCGTTAAATAAATACGCGACACTTAAATTTTATAAAATTGGGTTTCTAAAATATTAACACTTGAGTCAAGTTATTTGGTTAATTTATATCCTAATGAATTAGTTATTTATGGGTTTAAATAATCACTTGTGTTATATCTTGTATATATAACTTATAACATGTACAAGTGTCTTATAAAAACAAGGATTATATAACATATTTTGTAAAAATTAACAAATTGTTATATAATGCCACTAGGGTGGCGGTTTTGAATGGACCAAGGAAGTCCACCACATGCAAGTTTTGTTTCTTTTAAGATGCACACTTCCTTAGTTGAATGTGGAACTCAAAAACCAAAGATTTGACTCAAGTATTACATGAATTTTCCAAGCAAACTCTTTTTTTTTTGCTAATGGGTCTGCTGGCCGAATTTTTTGTAAGAAAAAGAATGGGTTTTGCTTGCTAATTAATTTCATTAAGTGTCAAAAATCCTAACCAACTAAAGGCAAAAGGTGTTGGGGTTATTGCTTGGGGTATGCAACACTTGAGGCTTCAAGTTAGAAGCTATTATTCATCTCATTCATCTTCATTTTGAGCTGTAAAAACTGCTGCTGTCTGATTTCTTACAAGGCAGAAAAGTGAGTTTTCAAGCTAGATTAACAAGGGTGTTAAGGTTATAAAGTCTAGCTAACTCAAGGGTGGTGTTGGAGGATCAAAGGCTTGAAGTTCTACACTCTTGTTCATCATTTTACTACCATTTTGGACAGCCCTTAAACTTAGTTTAAGGAGGTACATAACTCTACCTTTTCTTGTTAATTGTAAGCATATATATTTTCACAACTTGATCCTTGATGGGATTTGGCTTTAATTGGTTTAAAGATGACAAGTAAAATTGATAATTACACGCTTCCGTTTATAATGATTCTTAAAAGGTTTTAAGATATATGAACTTGTTAAATCCCTACAATGGTATCTAGAGCCGAAGTTGTTGAAATATGCTTCGAATTATTGTTTTAAACCCACTATATTTGCATTCCAAGTACATGCATGAAAATGGAATACAAAAATTTTCGGGTTTGGGTGGGTTTGAGGAGATGGCCAAAATTTTGGAGGTTCCAAAAGGGGTTTGGAACTTGCCATTTTGGTCAATTTTGGTTGCATGTTAATGTTCACAATCCTAGCCTTGACCTTGTGTTGCATGCATGTGTGTTTGGTTGATTTATGATTCATTTGGTATGTATTATTATTCATTCAAATGGCATGTAATAATTATTCAATTTGTTTGTAATAATTCATTCATTTGTTATGTAATTCATTTTATATTTGGTATGTAAAATCGAATAGGATGTAATTTCATTTTCTAGATAAAATGTATTAGGATACATATTTTGTAAAAATGAAGATACAAGATCATGAAGACTTGAAGAACACAAGGAGCATTTGGATGCAAGGTTAAGTGGGAGATTGGAAATCTCTTGCTTTGTGTTAAAACCCCTTAACCGGTGGCATTTGTTTTCGGCTAAACAAATGCTCACCAAAATGGCTAGATTGTGAACACACTTATTTTGCATGTGTAGTTGTTTGTATGATTATTTGTTTTGTATGTTTGGTTGACACAATTAATCACAAGATAACAACTAACAAAACGACAATTTAATTGGTTAAATTAGACGTGCTAAGTACATGCAAAACGGCAATTTAAATGGTTAAATTAAAAGGCAACCAAAAACCTTAATAAATGGTTATTAAGAACAAGAAAAGGATAACGTGTATAAAATAGTTTATATCAAGTAATTGGCTCAATTACAAGACATGAAATTGGTTTTTCATAAGTACCATACACTAAATGCATGTTAGTGTATGGCATAATAGTTTTCTCAAACTAGAATTAAACGAAAACTTAAAATCCCTTTCACAAACAAGGCAACAAGTTTAACGCCATCCTTTTGTGTGACACTTGAACATATTAGGGAACTCGTGATGGGATAAAGGTCACCTAACCGTCATGAACAAACTAATGTGGTTAAGGTGAATTTGACATACTTGTGGGATAAAGGTCACCTAACCATTTGTATGTTAAGTTTACACGTTTACACAAGTAGGACGACTTGATTTGGGAATCATGAACTTAGGGTCACCGAAGCATGAGGAACAAATAGGCGTTGATGGGATAAATATGCCATGCAAAAGGATTGCATGATCCCATACATTAGAAGTTGCAAAAGGATTGCAATTATCATATAATGACTACCTAGCTAAATCAAATAACGGGATAAAGGTCACCTAACCGAAATTTGGTTTACCGTTGGATTCTAAAATTTAATATATCAATTGGATTAAAAGGGTATTGAATGTTAAATTAAAATCGATACTTAAATGAACTTTGTTAAATTTTGTAGATGGCCGCCAATAACAACAACATTCCTAACGCACCAATCAATTTTAATAACCTATCATTGAGGTCCATCCTCAGAAAGAAAATAACTCCCAATCCGTTTCATCTAATGTACTAAAGATGAAGAGCCTCATTGATCGATTGCACCATCTCAACAGTCCCGTGTCTAATGAATTAACCACGGACCTTATCCTCAACTCTTTGTCAAAAAGGTTTGACACATGCGTGTTGAATTAAAGCATGAATGATTGGGATAAGAGCATTGACGAATTACATGTCATGCTAAGGACGGATGAATCAAACATGGGTAAGGAGGCTTCACCCATGCTCATGATCAAAGAAGGTGGATCCAAGGATGAATCCTCTTCTAAGCCAAAGGTGGCTAAGAAGAAAGGACCCACCTATAAGGGCAAAGGAAAAGGGAAGATGGTTGCCCCAACCAACAACACTAAATGGCAAAAGGGTGCCAGACAAGCAAACCCCAAGGAAGATCTGTGCTTTGGTTGCGGTGTGATAGGTCACTGGAAACGCAACTGCCCGGTCTACCTAAAGGAGTTGAATGCAAGAGGGATGCAGGGCAAACCTCAGGTAATGTATACATGATATACGTTGAGCTTAGTATTACTTCTTCTAATACATGGGTATTAGACACAGGATGTGGAACTCATATTTGCAATTCATTGCAAGGGTTCATAAGAAGTAAACTAAATGCGGGAACAACAAGTCTCTACATGGGAAATGGTGCAAAGGTGCACGTAAAAGCTCAAGGAGACTTTGTTTTAAAAGCTACCAAGTGGTTTGGAGCTTATATTGAAAAATGTTTTATATGCACCTGATTTAACACGAAACATTATTTCTGTTTCCCGTTTAAGACAATGTGGTTTTAATCTTAATTTTATTAATGAAGATATCCATGTTTTCTTGAATGATATGTTCTATTTTAAGGCTTCGCCTTTGAATGGTATTTATGAATTGGTTCATGATAACACATCATTCGATAGCTCAATATACCAAGCAAGCACCAAGAAGCTCAAAATGGATTTGAGTGATTCCTACTTATGGCATTGTCGCCTTGGTCACATAAACAAGAATCGAATACATACACTTCAAAAGAATGGACTTTTGAAATCAAATGAACTTGGCTCATTTGATGTATGTGAATCTTGTTTGCAAGGCAAAATGACTAAAGCACCTTTCAAAGGGACCTATGAAAGGGCTAAGGACTTATTGGAATTAATACATTCGGATGTATGTGGACCCTTTAAGCCCATAGCTAGGAATGGTGAAAGATACTTCGTTACTTTCATTGATGACTTCAGTCGTTTCGGATATGTCTACTTATTAAGACACAAGGACGAAACTTTTGAAGCATTCAAGGAATATCAAAACGAAGTACAAAAATCAACTCAATAAGACAATTAAGGTACTTCGTACCGATAGAGGAGGTGAATACCTAAGCGATGCCTTCCAAGATCATCTTAGGAGTTGTGGGATTATCTCACAACTTACTCCACCAGGATCACCCCAACTTAATGGAGTGTCCGAAAGGAGGAACCGAACCCTAATGGATATGGTTCGATCTATGATGGCAAGAAGCTCGTTACCTCTATCATTTTGGGGTTATTGTCTATGCTCCGCGGCTCGTATTTTAAATATGGCCCCAACCAAGAAAGTGGAATGAACACCTCATGAGATATGGTTTGGTAAACCTCCATCTCTATCATACTTAAAGGTATGGGGATGTGAAGCTTATCCTAAGCGTTACGTCCCTAATAAGTTGAATGCTCGATCCACGAAGCGTATCTTCATAGGATATCCCAAGGATGATATGGAATATTATTTCTATGATCCATCCGAGCAGAATGTATTTGTTGCTCGGAAGGATGAATTCCTTAAAACTAAGTTCCTTATGGAAGGTAATAGTGAAAGGAAGATAGATCTTGAATAGGTTCAAGATTAAGGAGATGATACACAATTGGTTGACACTAGCACTCAACATGAAAATATTGAGAATGATCAAATGGATGATCAAAGTATACAAAACGTTCGTAGATCTGGTAGGATTAGTAATTCTCCTGAGAGATTTGGATTCTCATGGATGGTTGCTATGTGGTTCATTTGGATGAACCAACCAACTACCAAGATGCTTTATCAAGGTCTGATAAAGATAAATGGCAGGAAGCCATGAACGTTGAGATGCAATCCATGTATGACAACCAAGTTTGGGAATTGGTTGCACAACCTACTAACTCCAAGTTAGTTGATTGTAAATGGCTTTTCAAGGAGAAAACCAAGATACATGGAAACTTGGATACATATATAAAGTATGCAAGTTAAAGAAATCAATCTACGGATTGAAACAAGCATCAAGAATGTGAAATCATCGTTTTAATGAGGAAGTCAAAAATTTTGACTTCATTAATAACGGTGATGAAAGTTATGTATACAAGAAAGCTAGTGGGAGCACTATCATGTTCCTTGTACTATATGTGGATGATATATTATTATTTGGAAATAATATTCCGCAAATCCAAGGAGTTAAAAACTTGGCTAAGTAGTTGCTTCTCCATTTAGAATCTTGGAGAAGCACAATACATTTTGGGGATTGGGATCTACAGGGATAGATCCAAGAAATTGATAGGTTTGAATCAAAGTGCATACAATAAAAGGCTTGAAAAGGTTCAAGAAGGAAAACTCTAAGAAAAGTTTGGTACATTTTCAAAGAGGAGCGATTCTCAGTTTATCTCAGTGCCCCACCAAGAAAGATGAACAAGAAAGCAAAAGAATGTCCCATATGCGTCTGCTATTGGGTCAATCATGTATGCGATGATATGCACTACACCGGATGTGTCATGCGCTCTTAGCATGACAAGTAGATACCATAATAACCCAGAAAATAGTCATGGGACTGTGGTTAAAGGTATATTGAAATACCTTGGAAGGAATAAGGGTATGTTTCAAATATACGGGTCTGGTGAGGAGGAACTCGCTGTAAAAGGTTACGTGGACGCGAGCTTCCAAACTGAAGGTGCGGTCTCTTGGAAGAGTTAAAAATAGAATGTTGTTGCTTTATCCACTACAGAATCAGAATACATCGCCGTCTCATTGGCAGCTAAGGAAGCTGCATGGATGAAGAAATTCATCGACGACTTAGGAGTGGTCCCTTCCATTCAGGACCCTCTTGAGATCTTTTGTGATAACGAGGGTGTGATTGCTCAAATCAAGGAACCTCGTGCTCACCGAAAGACCCGTCACATTGAGCGGAGTTTCAACTTCATATGGGATGAAGTTGAAAAGGGAAAGATATGTATTCGCAAAGTTCACACAGATCTTAATGTAGCGGATCCACTCACGAAACTCTTACATGGATCAAAACATGATGGACATGTTTGTGCATTAGAGCTTCGACATTCTAGTGATTGGTTATGATCTGTTTTAAGTATTGTAACGGAACGAAGTGGTTCAAACTCATTAATATAATTATGGTTTAATTTATTTTGAGTTAAGTTCCTATTTTGCATATTTTATCCATGAATAAGTTATTATTCTAAATTCCGTAGTCGATCACATTTGTGGGAGCAAATGTGAGGTTTAGACTATTATGAACTTGGATTGGTATACATTCACGAACTGAATGTGCGGCAGGGTTGCTACCAAGGTTCATAGATATTTGTGGGATACAAATATTGGAAGACCCGCTCTCAAGATTTACTGTATGGAGCCTTTGTGGTTGATCACATGTAATCTTGAGTAAAGGAGAATATCATTGTATCCTCTGACCTGAGATACATATAGGGTTCAGATATCCACCAAATATTGTGCCTTGATTCTTTCCTTCGCTATTCTGAAAATGGTAGCTCATAAGGGAGACTTCAGGTATGGTATGAAGTGTAGTGTCTAGGACGTATATAATCAAGAAGGAATTTGTCCCTCTTATTCGTTGAGAGTCAGATGTCTAAGGCCTGATAAAGTTAAATCTATAAGAGAGTGATCACTCTATATCTCTTGGATTTAACATGACATCTAGGACGAAAGGATAAAATGAAAGATTCACCTATTCATATTCGAGATGGGACTCGAAAGGGATGATGTTATTGAATGGCACAAAGTCATAACATATTAGGGGTGATGGACAGTGTGTTAGGCTGTATCCATCACTTGCATTAATTTCTTATGTTTCTCGTGCAAGTGGGAGATTGAAGGTATTTCGTATGCCCGAGAGACATATTAAATTAATGTGGCTAACATGTTATGATCCAAGTCGGGTCATACCCAATAACAAGCTTGCCAACACCTTATACGTATTTAATCTTAACGATTGTTTCGTTAAATAAATACGCGACACTTAAATTTTATAAAATTGGGTTTCTAAAATATTAACACTTGAGTCAAGTTATTTGGTTAATTTATATCCTAATGAATTAGTTATTTATGGGTTTAAATAATCACTTGTGTTATATCTTGTATATATAACTTATAACATGTACAAGTGTCTTATAAAAACAAGGATTATATAACATATTTTGTAAAAATTAACAAATTGTTATATAATGCCACTAGGGTGGCGGTTTTGAATGGACCAAGGAAGTCCACCACATGCAAGTTTTGTTTCTTTTAAGATGCACACTTCCTTAGTTGAACGTGGAACTCAAAAACCAAAGATTGGACTCAAGTATTACATGAATTTTCCAAGCAAACTCTCTTTTTTTTGCTAATGGGTCTGCTGGCCGAATTTTTTGTAAGAAAAAGAATGGGTTTTGCTTGCTAATTAATTTCATTAAGTGTCAAAAATCCTAAACAACTAAAGGCAAAAGGTGTTGGGGTTATTGCTTGGGGTATGCAACACTTGAGGCTTCAAGTTAGAAGCTATTATTCATCTCATTCATCTTCATTTTGAGCTGTAAAAACTGCTGCTGTCCGATTTCTTACAAGGCAGAAAAGTGAGTTTTCAAGCTAGATTAACAAAGGTGTTAAGGTTATAAAGTCTAGCTAACTCAAGGGTGGTGTTGGAGGATCAAAGGCTTGAAGTTCTACACTCTTGTTCATCATTTTACTACCATTTTGGACAGCCCTTAAACTTAGTTTAAGGAGGTACATAACTCTACCTTTTCTTGTTAATTGTAAGCATATATATTTTCACAACTTGATCCTTGATGGGATTTGGCTTTAATTGGTTTAAAGATGACAAGTAAAATTGATAATTACACGCTTCCGTTTATAATGATTCTTAAAAGGTTTTAAGATATATGAACTTGTTAAATCCCTACAGTATATACATGTAGTGTTTTAATTTGTATTCATACACTTTTGAAAGACTTCAAGACACTTATCAAAATACTTCTACTTAACAAAAATGCTTACAATTACATCCTCGTTCAGTTTCATCAACAATTCTACTCGTATGCACCCGTATTCGTACTCGTACAATACACAGCTTTTAGATGTATGTACTATTGTTATATACACTCCAATGATCAGCTCTTAGTAGCCCATGTGAGTCACCTAACATATGTGGGAACCATCATTTGGAAACTAGCATGAAATATCTCATAAAATTACAAAAATATGAGTAATCATTCATGACTTATTTACATGAAAACAAAATTACATATCCTTTATATCTAATCCATACACCAACGACCCAAAATACCTACAAACACATTCATTCTTCAATTTTCTTCATCTAATTGATCTCTCTCAAGTTCTATCTTCAAGTTCTAAGTGTTCTTCATAAATTCCAAAAGTTCTAGTTTCATAAAATCAAGAATACTTCCAAGATTGCAAGTTTACTTCCAAGTTTTCTAAATCCATTCCAAGTAATCATCCAAGATCAAGAAACCTTTGTTACTTACAGTAGGTTATCTTTCTAATACAAGGTAATAATCATATTCAAACTTTAATTCAATTTCTATAACTATAACAATCTTATTTCGAGTGGAAATCTTACTTGAAATTGTTTTCGTGTCATGATTCTGCTTCAAGAACTTTCAAGCCGTCCAAGGATCCTTTGAAGCTATATCTATTTTTCTTATTTCCAGTAGGTTTATCCAAGGAACTTGAGGTATTAATGATGTTCATAACATCATTCGATTCATACATATAAAGCTATCTTATTCGAAGGTTTAAACTTGTAATCACTAGAACATAGTTTAGTTAATTCTAAACTTGTTCACAAATAAAAGTTAATCCGTCTAACTTGACTTTTAAAATCAACTAAACACATGTTCTATATTTATATGATATGCTAACTTAATGATTTAAAACCTGGAAACACGAAAAACACCGTAAAATCGGATTTATGCCGTCGTAGTAACACCGCGGGCTGTTTTGGGTTAGTTAATTAAAAACTATGATAAACTTTGATTTAAAAGTTGTTATTCTGAGAAAATAATTTTTACTATGAACATGAAACTATATCCAAAAATTATGGTTAAACTCAAAGTGGAAGTATGTTTTCTAAAATGGTCATCTAGACGTCGTTCTTTCGACTGAAATGACTACCTTTACAAAAACGACTTGTAACTTATTTTTCCGACTATAAAACTATACTTTTTCTGTTTAGATTCATAAAATAGAGTTCAATATGAAACCATAGCAATTTGATTCACTCAAAACGGAAAATTGGTAACAAATCTATTCCAACCATAACTTAATCAACTTGTATTGTATATTATCTAATCTTGAGATACCATAGACACGTATACAATGTTTCGACCTATCATGTCGACACATCTATATATATTTCGGAACAACCATAGACACTCTATATGTGAATGTTGGAGTTAGCTATACAGGGTTGAGGTTGATTCCAAAATATATATAGTTTGAGTTGTAATCAATACTGAGATACGTATACACTGGGTCGTGGATTGATTCAAGATAATTTTTATCGATTTATTTCTGTACATCTAACTGTGGACAACTAGTTGTAGGTTACTAACGAGGACAGCTGACTTAATAAACTTAAAACATCAAAATATATTAAAAGTATTGTAAATATATTTTGAACATACTTTGATATATATGTATATATTGTTATAGGTTCGTGAATCAACCAGTGGCCAAGTTTTACTTTCAGACGAAGTAAAAATCTGTAAAAGTGAGTTATAGTCCCACTTTTAAAATCTAATATTTTTGGGATGAGAATACATGCAGGTTTTATAAATGATTTATAAAATAGACACAAGTACGTGAAACTACATTCTATGGTTGAATTATCAAAATCGGATATGCCCCTTTTTATTAAGTCTGGTAATCTAAGAATTAGGGAACAGACACCCTAATTGACGCGAATCCTAAAGATAGATCTATTGGGCCTAACAAACCCCATCCAAGTACCGGATGCTTTAGTACTTCGAAATTTATATCATATCCGAAGGGTGTCCCGGAATGATGGGGATATTCTTATATATGCATCTTGTTAATGTCAGTTACCAGGTGTTCACCATATGAATGATTTTTATCTCTATGTATGGGATGTGTATTGAAATATTAAATCTTGTGGTCTATTGTTACGATTTGATATATATAGGTTAAACCTATAACTCACCAACATTTTTGTTGACGTTTAAAGCATGTTTATTCTCAGGTGAATACTAAGAGCTTCCGCTATTGCATACTAAAATAAGGACAAGATTTAGAGTACATGTTTATATGATATTGTGTAAAAACTGCATTCAAGAAACTGATTTCGATGTAACATATTTGTATTGTAAACCATTATGTAATGGTCGTGTGTAAACAAGATATTTTAGATTATCATTATTTGATAATCTACGTAAAGCTTTTTAAACCTTTATTTATGAAATAAAGGTTATGGTTTGTTTTAAAAATGAATGCAGTCTTTGAAAAACGTCTCATATAAAGGTCAAAAACTCGCAACGAAATCAATTAATATGGAACGTTTTTAATCAATAAGAACGGGACATTTCACAAGTGACATACTTCTCACTTCTCAAAGAGAACTCCGAGAGTTCAGAGATAAGTAGGTCTATGTAATTGGCTCATCCAACCTGATCTACATCATTCCAAGCATAGTCTTAACATAAGCGTAATTACCTTTCCATAACCCAATACTGATATCATAGTCAACATTTCCCTGATCTGCATACTCCGGATATCCTTCCACTTTATTTACTTTTCTGCATTTAGGACCTTTAGCTAAAATCAAGTACTATCTTTTATTCAGGTAATTTAACTAAATGACAATTATCCACTTGATCTTCAATTCATTAATCAGCATAAAAATACGACACTAGGTTAACTTACACCTTCTACACCTTATAAAGTAAAAGTAAATTTAGGCCCCGCAAAATATAAATTAACGAAGACACTGTGTGCTACCGAATTGGACAAACCCTCCGTTAGTGGCATATCACACTCTCACACAGTACTTTCTCACTCTATAACTTTAACCGCTTTGCAACAGAACGCTACATGGATCAACTTCAGCTTGGTCCAAAGACTGATAAGGCCACCCCACAGATTTCTCATCCGTGTTCCGGGTCTGCAGGGATTCTTTCCCGAGAGCAAACATCAATCGAGAACCAATCGCTCAACAATCGCTCAATGTTGTACTGGTACCTTTCGACAGAAAATAGTACCAACATACTTCAGCATGAACATCACTTGATCCAGTCCATGAAAACCTCATCGACAACATACCAACTACTCAATTAACTATGGAGGAAGTTTCAATGGAAGAAGAAGAAATGTGAATGCTGATGCATCAGAAGAACGTGTGAATGAAACAGCAGCACGTTTGAAGAAAACAGTGTTGGACAATTCCAAAGGGCGAATGTGGCAAGTACGACGGGGAACGCACAACATTTCTTTTAAAAGAACATCTGATGTGAAAACCAAGCATACAAGCAAAGGGATGTCAATTTCTAAACAACAATTATTCAATCTATTCAATCAATTGAATACTTTGGTAGATGATTCTGAGCATGAGCATAATGATGAAGGTTTTCTGGAGAATGAGTGGGAATATGGAAAATAGGAGGAACAAACATTTATGTCTGAGGAGATGGCAGGAAAGTTGTTGGATGAAATCTTGAAAAAGATGGCACCAATAAAAAACAAACAGAAGTTAGCGCAGCCCTCCATCCGTGCAACGGCAGTAGATAACTTATTTGCACTAATCACAGAAGATGAAGTTATTAAGCGTCCGGCAATGATCTAGTCAACTCAGTGTTTTATCACTCGCATTGCATATTATCCAGTACCAAGAAACATGGGAATACCATCTAAAGGTGTTTATGATGGAACAACTGATCCAGAAGATTTCCTTACTATTTGAAAGGGTTATAAGGTGGCAACACTGGGAAGATGAGGTTGCATATCTTATGTTTCCAATGGTGTTGCAAAATATGGCAATGGAATGGTTTGCAAGTCTTCCGCCCAGTAGCATTACCTTTTTTCTTGACTTGAGAGCGAAGTTTGTTATGCAATACCAAAATCTGAGGAGTTACATATTGTCACACCTAGCTGCACATGAAATCACTATGCATCAGAATGAGTCTTTGAGTAACTTCATGAAACATTATATTGTTGAGTGTCAGAAAATACCTGATATACCAGAGTCTCAACTTGTATCTGGTTTTATTTTTTGTCTTGACCAGCGTCAGTTTTCAAGTTTAGTTCATGCGTTATGGTATGATGTTCCAAAAACTTTGCATCAAGCATTACTAGTAGCCCTGAAACATTTGAGAGCGGTAGCAATGGGACATCCGCGAGTTGAAAGGAATTATAGGAAGCAGAACAGAGTACGGTACCCGAATGATAACTTTCAAAGGTAGTATGGGTATGACAATGGATATTAAAGGCAACAACATGGTTGGAGGGGCAATAATCACCCGAATGATAACTATCACCACCGCAGACCATTAGAAAGACATACACTAATGATGGATTTAACAAAAACCTCAACGGAAATCTTGTTCACTGAACCTATCAAGAAAACTTTCAATCATCCCGCACCAATGGAAGAAAGAGAGGGCGCAAAAAGTGACAGGCGGTGTGATTTTCATGAAGCATATGGGCATGACACAGATAATTGCAAGTCTTTGATGAGAGAGATCATTGCTAAGATTAAGGCTAGTGAATTAAACCATTTGTTACCTAGAAAGCAGTACAAGAGGAATGACCCAAATAAACATTTTGCTTGGTAGAAAAAGTTGCGACACGGTGGACGGAGGGATTGGAATCGTAGAGAGTAAAGGAGGGATCATAGAGATCTGTCACACCCCCGCCTAACCCTTTATGACGTGGTGTGACTTCATGGTCCCAGTCCAGTCTCCAATCAGTGTGCACGAAAGATAGCTACAAACCTGAGAATACATGCATAAAAAGACGGTCAACATAACGTTGGTGAGTTCATAGGTTTTAGTTACACAAGTAAAACCATTTGACCATAAAGGTTCACAGTTTAAAATAGTTAGTAATCTGTCATGAAAATAGTTAAAAGGTTTCACAGGTCACACATAAGTTGACAGTAAAACAAATCACAAGTTCGCAAGTTCGTGAAAGGTTTCATGATTTACTAGTTTTAATATTTCTAATAGTTTGAATGTAAGTAGGATCATAAGATCACAAGTTTTGAAATAGCTTAGTAGTAACTCGGAATGCGAGAATTCAAGTTCATAAATAGTTTGACTGTAATACAGTTAACAAAGTCTCAAGTTTATAAATTATTTCACGTTTCACAAAATTCAAGTTTATAAACAGGTCTACGGACAATAAGTTTTCACAGTTATTAAACAGTTTTGTGGACCACAAGATTTTCATAATATAACAACAGTTCATGTTTAAAGCTCGTTTCCAAACGGGTATCAAGTTTGTTTGAAAACAGATAAATACATAATCCATATACTAGAGCTCCCAATATTGAACTTAACCAAATAGATGCATAAGTATCCGTACCCGAAAAGTTTAGTCACTCATAATCCAAAAGTGACCAGTGACGAAGTCTGAGCATCCAATTCATTTAACTACTAAGTTCGGATGTGGTTGCCAAATCCAGATAGATCTATCCCCATTATTCGCGTTTACAATAACCCAGTAATTAACAATATTGGAATCGGTATTTGAGTGGATTATAAATGTTACTTTATAGAATATATTTTGGTTACTCATGTCCACAGCGTAAGTCATAAGAGAACATAATTCTTAATTTAAGATAGAAAGTGTTTAAAAAGAACCACAAAGTTCACTTATATCAACTATGGAATAATAATACATAAAAAGTATTAAAAACAATAAACCACTTTTAGAAAAGTATAAAGCATGTAGTAAAACAGTAAACACGTTTTGATAACGAAAAGTATGAAATAAACATCAAGCATGTATTAAAACAGTAACATGATTCTCAGCCCAAAAATATTGAAAAAGGGAAACTATGAAACTCACTATCGATGCAACACGGTGCAAAGCTCAAAAAGTGCGGTTTTAAATGTTTCGCGGTGATCCGGGATCGAGACCTAAATATATGAATTAAGGTCAGAGGTCATACTATATTTAATATAGTATTTGGTTAATTTTATTATTTGAGTTGGTAAGTTTTACTCGTTCGTTTCGGTTTTTGGTTTCGTTTAGTTCTTAGTTTCCTAACTTAGTGTTTTCAGATTTTACTGTTTTGAACCATCATTTTGAACCTAGTGTTTCTCCCAAACTACACATCCATTTAGGATGAGATTAAACCACTGGAAAGGTCTTTGAGTCCTCTTTTCAAAACTGCAGGGCTCTGTTTAAGACTCAAAACAAAAGTTGGTCAAAATTACATATCTTTACAGGTGTGCAAAACAGTCCAATTTTACACTATTAACTTCCATGCAAGCTTAAAATTAGTAAAACACATTTATTTGACTTAATCTTTTTATAGAGGGTTTATAAGACATAAAATTACATATGTTTAAAAGGATTTGACTCCAGGTCTCCGTTTACTTAGTTTTTACAAGTGATGTTCTAGACCTTTATTTGACAACAACAAATTCATAGGTCAACTAGAAAAGGTTATTTCTCCATGAATATTACATGTTTTGAATGGTTCAAATTGGGATTTACTCCTCTATATGTTCCATTAAATATCAAAAGATTATATTGCCAAAGCCTTTTTAGTTTTTGATTTATACCCCATTCTTTAGACCTTGGTCAGATATGTCCAAAGTCTAACATATAGTGAGGAAATAAAAATCAAAAATACCTTTTTCTTTGAGAAAAATCATGAAAAATTTACAGAGATCTTAGAATATATATATGAACATGGAGTAAATTTATGAAGCTCAGATCTAAAGTCTAAGTTGGATTTTTGGTGATGAACTTTCAAAGGCAGTTTTGGACAGATTCAAGGTTATGAAGTTTCTAAGTGTTTTAGTTAGTTTTTCTTGTGTTTAAGTGTTCAAATCTTCAAAATAACTTTTATTAGTGATATATAACATATATGTAAGTACATAAATATAGCCACAACTTGACAAGATCATGGCTTGGCACATGAACATCCTTGTGTTTAAAACACTAGTTCAAGTCTATCCACCAAGTTTGTCTTGTTATAGGGCTTGTAAAAGAAATTGATGAAGAAATTAGTTAAAGTTTTATACCTAGATGAAGATGAATTATGTATGAGGATGAGAATGCTTGAAGGTTTGCTTGAACATGGATGAAGGTGGATGAAGATGTTACTTGAAGTTTGAGAGAGAAGTGTAAGTAGTAAGCTAAGTGAATGATAGAAATGATAGTGATGGTGGTGTGGGGTATGGAAGAAAAAAGAGAGAAAGTTTGTCAAGATCTCATGCAAGTATTCAATGCTTTGATTTGATGTTGGTTGCATGCAATTATCTTAAGTTAATACCATGCATTTATTCTTAATACTTATGTAATGGTGTTTAGGGAAATGATCAAGTGATTAGTGTTAATTGTTGCTAGTTTTGTTCAAATTATGCAAGTATCATTTTAATCTACATGTTCAAGTATCATTTTGATCTTAAAAGATGTATTTTACATGTTTCTTGACAATAAGGTCTTTTATTTACTAAAGTAAAGTACATAGTAAATTTATTTATATACACTTATGTAATGGGCATGAATAAAAATGTTATAGTCTTTTATTTGTTGTTACCTTGTGAATTAAAGTTAGGGTGAATGTAGTAGTTCCCTAAATGTTTACAAAATAACTATAAATCTCACAAACGACTAAAAAGACTTAAGAATTCAAATTGCTCATCGTGTCAAAACTTAAATCATTCAAGTTAAGTTAGGAAAAACCTAGTCGGAAAAATCCGAGTTATCACAGTACCTACCCGTTAAAGAAAATTTCGTCCCGAAATTTTAGGTGGTACTTGACTCGAGTGTTGAAATGATGAAAGAGTTTTGATTTCTTATACATCCCTTTTGAAAAAGTGTGACCCTATAATCTTAATGAGCTATCAATAACCTTTGAGTTGGAGATTTCTATGGATTCTCTAGTGAATTAGGGTTGTCGTTCAGATGGATCTCTTTCAATGAATGAATAGATTGGTTGAAGAGATACTCCTTCAAGTTCAGTATTCGAAAGATATCGTGAATGCTGTTAGTTTCAGATGGCAGTTATCAATGATGAATTATTTTCCTAGTGTTTGTCATTGATGAGAATATAATTACGGTTGAGAGGGAAATAATGAATCCTAATAAGGTTTCGATACTTAAAATCAACGTTCTAGAAACTTTCTCAATTTCTATCGATTTCTTAGTACTCGATTTTATATCTTATCACAGATCAGATATACGCGGATCCTATCAAGATTTTCGTGTGAATTATTGTAATATAATCACGTTGACTAGGCGTCATTATACTGTAACAATTCATACTTTCATCTTTTCCTGAACTGATGGTGTAGTTTCCGTATAACTTACTACAATATAATTCTGTTAGTCAGACATCATTATATTATAATAATTCATATATTCATTTCACCATCACTTCTTAACAGATGATATCCATGTCCTTTATTCAATTCACTTATGGCCTGAAGTCAGGAATGTTTTTTCTTATCTTATTTGTATTCTAAGAGTCAGAATGAGTTTAGTTATCGGGCTTTCCACCAAATTGATACTTGAGTATATCACTAGATCTTCGCGGCTGTTAAAGTGTTTCGTAATTTGTCACAAGATTCTCTGATTAGTACCTTCTCAACTCGCTTCTCTCATGAGTTGATTGTTCATACAGATGTTATTGCGGGATACCCCTTCCTTGGGTACTATTTAATCTTTAGATATGGAATTATGTTCAGCCTCGTGTCACGATCTTTATTGGGTTGCTAACGTTCTATCCTCTGTAAGGGAGATTCATACGTCCTTCTTGACACATGTGATTCCCACATTGCTATAGGGCTAGCTAATGGTAACTTGCTGAAGACAGATAAGGTCATACGCGATGGTACCTTGAACTTATCTGATAGTTTGTTTACAGTTGGTATTATGTCAGTCGAGTTATGAGGTTTTAATGGATTGGTTGTTGAGAAATTGGGCGAACATCGCGTGCGCAGAGAAATTAATTTGTATATCTCTCGAATTTGGTGAGATGTTAGTGGTTAACGGTCATAAGGCATTGACTTTGAGGAATGAGTCACTTTTATTCTAGTGTCTAAACCACTTGTAGTCTTCGGTTATTTAGGGATGAAATCCATAGTAATCCTCTCATATTCCCATTTTGGGACCTCGAGTTGCTGCAATAATCCAGACGGTATATGATTCTCAGCCTTGATTTTTGAACAAGTCAAGCACTTTCTTCTATAAGTGGAGGCCTCAGTTCTCCTGCTTGGTAACAAATTCGTTTAGGTCATGGTACATCTTACCTATCCTTGTATGGATTGAATATCTCGTCATGTGTGCTTCGTCCAACACAAGCTTTCTTACTCCACCACACTTAGGAAATTTAGCTCACAATTGTTCCTTCGCCGGTAGTTGCAAAATTATTCTCAATTATTGGTTGTGCTCGTCATTAACTTTGGAGTAGATCAGGACATCGTTAATGAACACAATGACGAATTTGTCCAAATATCATTCGCACTCATGGCACATTAAGAACACTAAAGTGCATTGGTCAAACTAAATGGCATTCCTAGAGATTTGTAATGACCGTATATCGTCCTGAATGCAAATCTTGGGTACATCATCCTACTTTATCCTTAATTGGTAATATTCCAATCTCGGAAAATTTTGGAGTGTACCCCTGACCTTGAGATCTCAGTATGTGTCTTGTAGAAAATTATGTGGGTTATTAGGGAAAGAAAATAGAATGAGGTGATAGTTTCCTGATCCTTTAGCGATAGTGGTGTAGTGTTTATTGATCTTAGATTAGGGTTTTCCCTCATGCCATCTTCTATGGTTGAGAGTGCTAGAGTTTCAGTTTTTAAATCCTCGGCGTTCATGTGTCGATGAACAATGTTAGGTGGAGGTAGAGGGTAAGTGTCGCGAGATATGATACGAAGTGAATCTTAGTCATCCAGACCATTTTTCGGGATGAGTATACCTAATAAAGTTTATTATGGTGACTAGGGTAGATTCTATATGATAGTTTAGTCGAGTGTTTGATGAGAGAGAGAGGATGTGACTTCTTAAATAAGTATTTATCGGATTCCTCCTGTGAGGAACAATACTTGTTATTTTATGATTTGAGATCCTTACTTCATTAAGTATCTCGTGTTTGATTAGGTGGAATCGTATACTATTGGTGGAATCCGGTTGAATGGTAGTAATGGTTAGATCGGGTTGCTTGTCCATGGCGCTATTCACAACTATGAATAAATCAAACTATTGTTCAATAGTGGGTGATTATCATAGCCTTCACGGTATCACGCGATACTAAACTTGAGTGATATGATATACGGATATCTCCTGGCAGCGTCCAAATTGTTCGGATATCTTCCCAGACAAATGGTGCGACCTACAACCATGTGAGTAGTATGGTGATGTTGTGAGTGAGTGTAGTGACCCGAACTTTTCCATGATTATATATTATATGAGATTAATATTTACATGAATAAATGTTTCCAATATGTTAAGCAATCAAACTTGGTAAGACTTGATTAATTGAAACGGTTTTTGTTTTAACGTTTGACCACCCAGTTTGTCTGATGATTCACGAACGTTATAACTTGTATATGACATGATATTATGTATATGAACATATATATATGTTTAACATGATGAAATGATAATTAAGGTATCTCATTATGTATATTAACAATGAACCTTATACATAAAACAAGACTACTAACTTAAGAAATTCAAAACGATATCTATACGTAACGATTATCATTATAATAACGTCTTAATATTTATATATCATATTAAGATATATTAGTACATCATGTTATCATGATAATGTAACAATTTAACATTTCATTAAATATAATAACAATGGGATTAATTACATTTAACGAAATCGTTAATTTAAAGGTTTCGAAACAACACTTACATGTAACAACTAACGATGACTTAACGACTCAGTTAAAATGCATATACATATAGTGTATTAAGATGTATTAATACACTTTTGAAAGACTTCATGACACATATCCAAGTACTTCTACTTAACAAAAATTCTTATAGTTACATTCTCATTCATTTTCATCAACAATTCTACTCGTATGCAACCGTATTCGTACTCGTACAATACCCAACTCCTAGATGTACATACTATTGGTATATACACTTCAATAATCACCTCTTAGCAGTCCTTAATGAGTCATCAAACATGTGAGAACCATCATTTGGAAACTAGCATGAAATATCTCACAAAATTTCAAACTCATGGAGTCTATATGATAAGGCCTAAATCACGTTTTCTATCACCTACCACAAATACATTTTCATTCCAACTTTTATGCATCAAACTCATCTCTCTCAAGTTCTCTCTTGGTGTTCTAAGTGTTCTTCATCATCTTCATCAAAATCTACGTCAATCTAGCTCATAAATCCAAACATAAAACAACTTACAAAATAACTACTCAAGAACACTTCAAGAACATTTTCAAGTTTACAAGTCTACTTCCAAGCTTTCTAATCCATTCCAAGTAATCATCTAAGATCAAGAAACCTCTGTTATTTACAGTAGGTTATCATTCTAATCTAATGTATAATTCATATTCAAACTTTGATTCAATTTCTATAACTATAAACTATCTTAATTCGAGTAAAAATCTTACTTGAACTTGTTTTCGTGTCATGATTCTACTTCAAGAACTTTCTAGCCATCCAAGATCCTTTGAAGCTAGATCATTTCTTGTCACTTTCAGTAGGTTTACCTACTAGTAATGATGTTCATAAAATCATTCGATTCATATATATATATATATATATATATATATATATATATATATATATATATATATATATATATATATATATATATATATATATATATATATATATATATATATATATATATATAACTATCTTATTCGAAGATTTAAACTTGTAATCACTAGAACATAGTTTAGTTAATTCTAAACTTGTTCGCAAACAAAGTGTATCCTTCTAACATAACTTTTAAAATCAACTAAGCACATGTTCTATATCTATATGATATGCTAATTTAATGATTTAAAACCTAGAAACACGAAGAACGCCGTAAAACCAGACATACGCCGTCGTAGTAAAACCGCGGGCTGTTTTGGGTTAGATAATTAAAAACAATGATAAACTTTGATTTAAAAGTTGTTCTTCTAAGAAAATGATTTTTCTTATGAACATGAAACTATATCCAAAAATCATGGTTAAACTCAAAGTGGAAGTATGTTTTTCAAAATGGCCATCTAGACGTCGTTCATTCGACTGAAATGACTACCTCTTACAAAAATGACTTGTAACTTATATTTCCGACTATAAACTAATAATTTTTCTTTTTAGATTTATAAATTTTAGTTCAATATGAAACCATAGCATTTTTATTCACGCAAAACGGATTTAAAACGAAGAAATGATGGGTAAAACAAAATTGGTTAAAAATGGTTAATTTAACTACGGGATGAATTTACAAAAACCTATACTAGCCATAACTTAACTAATGTATATTGTATTATACATGTAGCCTAACATACATTATGTAAACTTGATAGACCATAGACACGTATACAATGTTTTGACATATCATATCAACGTCATATATATATATATTATTTGGAACAACCATAGACACTCTATATGCGGTAATATTCGAGTTAGCTATACAGGTATAACGGTCCGTTCCTAATCCATTCGGACAACGTCCATATTGATTACAAACGAATTATAATAGTTGATAACATCGCGAGGTATTTGACCTCTATATGATACATTTTACAAACGTTGCATTTATTCTTAAAAAGACAATCTATCATTACATCAAAATTGATATGTTCGTCTAACATTTCACAATATCCAAATGACTTAATATTAGCCCTTAATGATCTTCAATGACTCGAATGCAACGTTCTTGTATCATGGCTTAAATGGTCCCAACTAGTATCCTTAATATGAGCTAATGCACAGCGGAAGTCTTAATTCGTACCTGAGAATAAACATGCTTTAAAGTGTCAACCAAAAGGTTGGTGAGTTCATAGGTTTAACATAACAACAGTTATCAGAAATTTCAATAGACCACAAGATTTCATAGTTATAAATATCTGTACACTCGCGAGTGTATAAAAGCATTCTAAGTGGTTGAGCACTTGGTAACCATACTTAACATTTAATCACGTCGCATATTCCCTTTAATATGAAATCTCACTACACTGTACCGAGTGTAGTCACAAAACGAAGTACTGTGCAACCGTTGAATACTGGTCGTCCAGCCCGGTTGGGGTTGTCAGGCCCGATAGATCTATCAACAGGATTCGCGTTTACAATACCGCTGTAAATATTAGTTACCAAGCTACAGGGAAGTATGCCAGTGGTACAACTCAACGTAGAATGTATTTTAAGTACTTGTGTCTATTTCGTAAACATTTATAAAAGCATCGCATGTATTCTCAGTCCCAAAAATATATATATTGCAAAAGCAATTAAAAAGGGAGCAAATGAAACTCACCAATTGTATTTTGTAGTAAAAATACATATAACATCATTGATAACTTATAAGGTTGGCCTTCGATTCACGAACCTAATTAATTATATATTTATATATCGATTAATATCTAATTAACAAATAAAATCAAATTATAGTGTACCAATCCTAATGCTCGAGACTAATCTACAAAAGTTAAAAAGGTTGTATTTGACTCAAAATAATTTCCCAAAAATTTGTACATGCTTAAATATTATTGTTTTTACATTTTAAAATATTTTTACAAAATTTATCAATATATTTCTTTTAATAGAATTTTATATAAATATATTAAATAATAAAAAAAATGGCATTTTTTTTATAATAACTACATTATTTTATTTAAAACACTACTTTTAATGAATATGTTAATTTTAATAATAATAATTTAATAGTTTTAATAATAATAATAATCAAAATACTAATTTGTTAAAAATATGATTTGTTTTCATTTATCAAAAATAATCATAGCAATTATAGTAATAACATCTCTAAAAATTACTTTTAAATAAAAATGATATTTTTAACGTTGTTGATAATAATCTAATAATTTTAATAACAAATGCGATCAACATAATAGTTTGAAAATTTTAATAAGAATATTAATAAAATCGTAACTATAATAATTCAATAATAATATTGTTGATGATAACGTAAAAATAAAATATTCATTTTTATTAATTTGTACGAAAGTTCAATTGGCTATAACTTCAAATCTGTCCGTCGAATTTATTCGACATCTAAATGAAAAGTTTATAGTTTTTCGCCACCTTTCCAAAAACATATTATTCATATACCTTATCTTAACCGCAAAAGTAACTAATTCAGATTCTATCCTAAATATATTTTAACAAAAATAGATATAAAAATGTACACGATCCTAACCTCTCGAGCACTAGTCAGGGATACACTAAAAGTAAATTAAAAGTTAAGTTTAAAGTGCTCACGTATCAATATTGAGATTCAATATTGCAGGATATTATTCAGACGCAACGGAGATGACAAACACTAGTTTGTCTCACGAGCAAAACCCCCGATCCATACCCATTACTTCCATAATTTGACCCATAATCTTCTTAGTTTTATCCCACTCATAATCTTGTTTTGAAAATATTTGGGCAGAACCCCGTCATAGAATTATTAACACTCATAACACTTACTACTAATAAGATCATCATAATATTGATTTTGATAATATAAATCATAATATAATTAGTAGTATAGTTAATAATAAAAGTAGATATTATGATAAATTTTAGATAGATAAGTAGAAAGAAAATAGAAAAAGAAAGAGAAATAAAAGAAATAAATATGGAGTACTCATGTGTTTGTGTAAGTGTGCGTGTGTGATATATATATACATATATATTTAATATAATAATATAAATATAATATAATAATTAAAATAAAGTAATAATAAAATAATATAATAATATAAAATTTTTAAAACGTGTAAAATAAATAATATATAATAATTCAATTTTAAATCTTACGAATCTTTAGAATTTAAAAAGTTGTATTTCTCAAATACTTTAGGGGTATATTATGTAACTTATAATTAATAATTTCTATCATGTCATTTTCATGTGAATAGTAAATTAATTAATTTCATTTCATTTACTATTTATATAAATAGTAAATGAATTAATTTCGGTTCAACTATTTAAGCTATACATTGTTGTACGTTGTGCTTTACAAATTGTACATTTTTAATTTAACTTCGTTTCTTAAAAAAAATTACAAAAGTTATATCATAAAAATAAAATGACTTAATACGTAAAATTTTAATTTGAAATAGCATCGTTTAAGAAAGTAAATCGTATATATAAATCATGACGGTTTCGAGTTTTAAATTATAGGTTGTTCGTGAATCGTCAGGCAGGGTAAAAGGGTAACTAATCTTTCAGATATAGATTTCAGATTTTCTAGACTCAACATTGAGGTTTTTGCTTATCGTGTCGGATACATAAAGAGTTTAAGGTTTAAATTTGGTCGAAATTTCCGGGTCGTTACAGTACCCACCTGTTAAAGAAATTTCGTCCCCGAAATTTGGTAGAGGTTGTTATAGATAACAATGGAAATGTTTTCATGACGATTATGAGATGAAAATGAAGTTTTATCATTTTTGATAGATATGGATAAAACATTTCGATCATGTGAAGCGTACGAGCGAAGCTATTACAAAAGAGAGTGAAATGATTAAATATAGAATTGTTGTAACCGATGACGTGATTATGATCGATTTCCGGAATTTAAGGGTTTTGAGGAAAATCTTAGGTAATAAGATTTAGTTTTTGCGGCGATCAGGATCTTCTTTGATTTAACGCAGCAATCTGTTTTGATTTCTTTGTCGAATATTTCACTATAAATTTACCTCCTTCCCTTTCTTACTTCCCACATCTTCTATTCTTTCTCTTTAGTTCCTACTTTAAGACATTCGCTAAAATGCTCCATCCCATTCTAATCCTTGTTATATTTCTAACTTTCATATCTTTCATTCTTCTTTTTCATCTATCACCAGAAGAATCTATTCTCTTTTATCCTTTCCTTGGAATTATAATGTTTTTAATTCTCCCGTGCCTTTACGTTGCCATACGTATTGATATGCACGGTTTGTAGTTTCAGGGTTGTTGTTAGGTTTTATATCTTCCCTTATATTTCGATGTTCCTACTCCTATCCCTTAAAATCATTGTCATCCACAGTTAATGCTCTCTCTTATTTGTTGTGGTTTATGTTCCCATTTCTATTCTGGTGTTTTGTCCCTACGTTTCTTCTTCCCGTCCTCGAACCAAGCGATTTGGAATGAATATAACTAATGCTATCAGAAAGAAATGGTAATGGCACGATTTTGATTGGTCAAATTACCAGGATATTTTGGAAAATTAGAACTATCAGGGTGATACATTCTAATATGTTTGGAGATTGGATAGAATGTAAGAGCCGTGTAACATGGCACATGATGATGGTACTGTGAATCATCATGCTTCATTAGAAACTTAACATGACTTACTGTAATATAATGAAGTTGATCAAGTTTCATTATTTTATATTAATTCATGCATCAGTTCCCAACACTACTTCAAAACATTCATATTTTAAACTCGGAGGTTTCAGAAGTTAGAAACTAACACAGTTTCTTTTATGTTGTAATGCAGATGTTACGGGGAGATAAATGATCGCAGATAGGAATAGTTGTGGAAATATCTCCAGAGATATGGAGAATATGTATAACGAAAGATATGAAGATATCTTATAATATCTAAGATAAGATGATGATGAAGAATATCATCTTGAAAAGTTTAAAAATAAGGAGTAGAGTTCTTACTAACGGTTTCAGCAGACGCTGGATCATTTGGATCCTTTAAAGACAGGTTCCATTTTCACCATTTGTTTACGGCCTCCTTCATACTTTGCTCAATCCGTTTTCCAGTTCCAAACCTTCTCTTTTTCTCAGCTTTACCACCTTACTATTCTTTGTCATCAAACTTTTGACTGTTAAAGTCGTTTATGATCTTTGCTGCTTTATCAGCATTTTAAGAACTACTTCATAGTCCAGGGTGTTTTCCAGAAACTTCACATTCGAAATATGTAACTCTTAGGGATAGACGTTGTAGGTATGACGGAAGAATTTCTACGAGATTTTCGAAATTACTGATTGCGGATTTCGCCAAGAAGATAACGAGTTGCTGCTGGTGATGTTGTGATATATAAAAGATTCTCCGGTAATGACAGCGAAAGGACATGGTATAAATATTGAGGTTATAGTAGGAGTAGTCTTACTGAGAAGTCGAAGTGGTGCTGTGACAAAATTGGCTACTTTGGAAAGGAATTGTAGGGTTGTTTTCGCTAATAAATAGCATAGGATTCAACACGGTATGTGTTAAACTATGAATTTGGATTCGAGAGTTTGCAGGTGCATAAATATTTTCTTCTGTAGACGAGGTACAACGGGTTTGACTTCTCGATCGAAGTGTTTTCAAGTATCATGAAAAGTTGTGAATGCGATTTGTAATTGTCAAGATACGAATGAGGTTTATGATAGAATCAAGTGGCAAACTTGAAGAATTGTTTAGTTTCATATGTTATAGTCAGTATTTTAATTAATTTTTACTTGTCCATAGTTAGCAGTCTGTTAGTTCGATTGTCCAATAGTACAATAGTTAAATAATATATATATATATATATGTATATAATATTCGAATTAAATAATACATATCGTGACCCGTGTACCGGTCTCGGTGTCGATCACAACTCAAAGTATATATATATTTTGGAATCAACTCCGACCCTGTATAGCCATCTCCCACCTTCACATATAGAGTGTCTACGATTGTTTCGAAATATATATATAGATGGGTCAATATGATAAGTCGAACCTTGTATACGTGTCCCGTTTATTTAAAGTGCGTAAAATAAATAAATATATATCATGACCCATGTACCGTGTTGTCTCAGAATTAATCCGTCGTATTGCGTACATGTGTCCCGACTTAAAAATGCATAAAAGTAAATAACAGAAATTAAATGACGATAAATAAAATTGCGAGAATGTAAATTGCGGAAATGTAAATTGCGATAAATTAAATGTTAATCAGTTAGCTGGGAACAGTTAGCCGGAACAGTTAGCGTGAAATTCTTAATAGATTTTCAATTAGTTAAATCGTGTGTTTCTAACAATTTTAATATATCCAATGTTTTCTTCATTATGCCACTTGTTGGATTCTGATAAGTCAAAATCCGAATATGAAATTGAAATGAGAATGGTTATTCTGGGATAAGCGGATACTAATATCGGTGGTTGTGAGTAGGATAATAGATAATCGTTGAATCAGATTCGAAGAATGTACAGTGTAACTTATTAATGTGAATTCTAAATATTCCTCGGGTGTTACCCACCCGTTAAAATATTCTCATCATTAACAGTTTGTACGAAAGAATTTTTAATTACAATCTTTATGAAAATATACTTGCATATATATTTTCTTTAGATGTAATTAGAAATTTAATGAGTCAATAGAATATTATACTCATTTGATTTATTGTTGGCACTTGATTACATGATCTCTAAAATATTAGAGATTACATAATTGCCCTGTCGAACGAAGATGTATGAGGTAAAACGTAAAGCGAAGGTAATCGATATAGAACGATATGTCGAACGAAAATTTAGTAGATAGAACAATACATAGAACGGTGAATATACTCAAGGTATAGTTTATGACATTGAGGTTTACGACGCGGTTGTGGCTGCTGCTGGTGTTTGTAACCGTCGCACATATTTTCCATAGCCGTCACACGAACGCGAAATTTGTTAACTTATACTTGTACACCGGAATGATTGGCGATTGAAGCGCGCAGATGTATAAAATTCGGAATATGAGATGGTATATAATTATGATGAGATATCCGTAAAAAGGGGAAAAGAAATGGTTTCTCGAACAAGTTCGTCGGTAAGTGTTTCAGGTTTATCGCCAAAAGAGTAATTTAGTGGATAGAAAGGTTCCTCGATGTGAAATGATTTTCGGATGTCGTATGATATTCTAACTATATAGAATATCTATATATATTTCCAAAGATTTCATAGTCTTCAAAAGAATTTACGGCATATGTCAGGCAAATCTAGGATGCGCTAAGATATGAATTTCGTCTATACACTATCGATGCACTAAATGCAGTAAGACGTGTCTAGACTTAAGAATGCTAAGCAGGCAATTCCCTAAAGATGATAAGCAGATGATTTCCGACTAAAGTGATAAGCAAAACTTTTTGACAGGCAGACACGGTCGAAGTCCAGACTCACTAATGTATCCTAACAGCTACCAGTTAGACACACTAATGGGTGACCTGGTTCGCTAAGACCAACGCTCTGATACCACCTATAACGGTCCGTTCCTAATCCATTCGGACAACGTCCATATTGATTACAAACGAATTATAATAGTTGATAACATCGCGAGGTATTTGACCTCTATATGATACATTTTACAAACGTTGCATTTATTCTTAAAAAGACAATCTATCATTACATCAAAATTGATATGTTCGTCTAACATTTCACAATATCCAAATGACTTAATATTAGCCCTTAATGATCTTCAATGACTCGAATGCAACGTTCTTGTATCATGGCTTAAATGGTCCCAACTAGTATCCTTAATATGAGCTAATGCACAGCGGAAGTCTTAATTCGTACCTGAGAATAAACATGCTTTAAAGTGTCAACCAAAAGGTTGGTGAGTTCATAGGTTTAACATAACAACAGTTATCAGAAATTTCAATAGACCACAAGATTTCATAGTTATAAATATCTGTACACTCGCGAGTGTATAAAAGCATTCTAAGTGGTTGAGCACTTGGTAACCATACTTAACATTTAATCACGTCGCATATTCCCTTTAATATGAAATCTCACTACACTGTACCGAGTGTAGTCACAAAACGAAGTACTGTGCAACCGTTGAATACTGGTCGTCCAGCCCGGTTGGGGTTGTCAGGCCCGATAGATCTATCAACAGGATTCGCGTTTACAATACCGCTGTAAATATTAGTTACCAAGCTACAGGGAAGTATGCCAGTGGTACAACTCAACGTAGAATGTATTTTAAGTACTTGTGTCTATTTCGTAAACATTTATAAAAGCATCGCATGTATTCTCAGTCCCAAAAATATATATATTGCAAAAGCAATTAAAAAGGGAGCAAATGAAACTCACCAATTGTATTTTGTAGTAAAAATACATATAACATCATTGATAACTTATAAGGTTGGCCTTCGATTCACGAACCTAATTAATTATATATTTATATATCGATTAATATCTAATTAACAAATAAAATCAAATTATAGTGTACCAATCCTAATGCTCGAGACTAATCTACAAAAGTTAAAAAGGTTGTATTTGACTCAAAATAATTTCCCAAAAATTTGTACATGCTTAAATATTATTGTTTTTACATTTTAAAATATTTTTACAAAATTTATCAATATATTTCTTTTAATAGAATTTTATATAAATATATTAAATAATAAAAAAAATGGCATTTTTTTTATAATAACTACATTATTTTATTTAAAACACTACTTTTAATGAATATGTTAATTTTAATAATAATAATTTAATAGTTTTAATAATAATAATAATCAAAATACTAATTTGTTAAAAATATGATTTGTTTTCATTTATCAAAAATAATCATAGCAATTATAGTAATAACATCTCTAAAAATTACTTTTAAATAAAAATGATATTTTTAACGTTGTTGATAATAATCTAATAATTTTAATAACAAATGCGATCAACATAATAGTTTGAAAATTTTAATAAGAATATTAATAAAATCGTAACTATAATAATTCAATAATAATATTGTTGATGATAACGTAAAAATAAAATATTCATTTTTATTAATTTGTACGAAAGTTCAATTGGCTATAACTTCAAATCTGTCCGTCGAATTTATTCGACATCTAAATGAAAAGTTTATAGTTTTTCGCCACCTTTCCAAAAACATATTATTCATATACCTTATCTTAACCGCAAAAGTAACTAATTCAGATTCTATCCTAAATATATTTTAACAAAAATAGATATAAAAATGTACACGATCCTAACCTCTCGAGCACTAGTCAGGGATACACTAAAAGTAAATTAAAAGTTAAGTTTAAAGTGCTCACGTATCAATATTGAGATTCAATATTGCAGGATATTATTCAGACGCAACGGAGATGACAAACACTAGTTTGTCTCACGAGCAAAACCCCCGATCCATACCCATTACTTCCATAATTTGACCCATAATCTTCTTAGTTTTATCCCACTCATAATCTTGTTTTGAAAATATTTGGGCAGAACCCCGTCATAGAATTATTAACACTCATAACACTTACTACTAATAAGATCATCATAATATTGATTTTGATAATATAAATCATAATATAATTAGTAGTATAGTTAATAATAAAAGTAGATATTATGATAAATTTTAGATAGATAAGTAGAAAGAAAATAGAAAAAGAAAGAGAAATAAAAGAAATAAATATGGAGTACTCATGTGTTTGTGTAAGTGTGCGTGTGTGATATATATATACATATATATTTAATATAATAATATAAATATAATATAATAATTAAAATAAAGTAATAATAAAATAATATAATAATATAAAATTTTTAAAACGTGTAAAATAAATAATATATAATAATTCAATTTTAAATCTTACGAATCTTTAGAATTTAAAAAGTTGTATTTCTCAAATACTTTAGGGGTATATTATGTAGCTTATAATTAATAATTTCTATCATGTCATTTTCATGTGAATAGTAAATTAATTAATTTCATTTCATTTACTATTTATATAAATAGTAAATGAATTAATTTCGGTTCAACTATTTAAGCTATACATTGTTGTACGTTGTGCTTTACAAATTGTACATTTTTAATTTAACTTCGTTTCTTAAAAAAAATTACAAAAGTTATATCATAAAAATAAAATGACTTAATACGTAAAATTTTAATTTGAAATAGCATCGTTTAAGAAAGTAAATCGTATATATAAATCATGACGGTTTCGAGTTTTAAATTATAGGTTGTTCGTGAATCGTCAGGCAGGGTAAAAGGGTAACTAATCTTTCAGATATAGATTTCAGATTTTCTAGACTCAACATTGAGGTTTTTGCTTATCGTGTCGGATACATAAAGAGTTTAAGGTTTAAATTTGGTCGAAATTTCCGGGTCGTTACAACAGGCTTGAGGTTGATTCCTAAATAAAATATATACTTTGAGTTGTGATTGAGTATGAGACTTGTATACACTGGGTCGTGGATTGATTCGAGATAATATATTGATTTATTTCTGTACTATTAACTGTGGACAACTAATTGAGGACTACTAATGTGGACTGTTAACTTAACAAACTTAAATAGTTAAAACATAATAAAATATGTTGTGAATATATTTCGATCATACTTTGATATATGTGTATATATTGTTATAGGTTCGTGAATCGACTCGTGGCCAAGTCTTATTTTCCGACAAAGTGAAAATCTGTGAAAGTGAGTTATAGTCCCACTTTTAAAATCTAATATTTTTGGGATGAGAATACATGCAGTTTTATAAATGTTTTACAAAATAGACACAAGTACGTGAAACTACATTTTATGGTTGGATTATCGAAATCGAATATCGCCCTTCAAGTCTGGTAACCTAAGAATTAGGGAAATGGCCCCTAATTGATGCGAATCCTAAAGATAGATCTATTAGGCCTAACAACCCCCATTCATATCTATGGATGGCTTTAGTGCTTCGAGATTATTATTATACAGACGATGATGTCTGTGGAGATATTCTATGCATTATGGTTAATGTCGGTTACTAGGTGTTCAATCCATATGAATGATTTTTATGCAGATGGCTATATGCATGCATGATGTTTATGAGAAATGGAAATATAAAATCTTGTGGTCTATTATTACAATTCGATAAATATATAGGCTAAACCTATACCTCACCAATATTTTTGTTGATGTTTAAAGCATGTTTATTCTCAGGTGATTATTAAGAGCTTCCGCCGTTGCATTCTAATTTAAAGACAAGAATTGGAGTCAGCATGCTTGTAATATATTGTTTAAAAACTGCATTCTTAGATTTAAATCGATATGTAATATTATTGTAAACCATTATGTAATGGTCGTGTGTAAAAAGTTATCTTTTAGATTATCATTACTTAATAATCTATGTTATGGTTTTTAAACCTTTATCGATAAAATAAAGGTTATGGTTTGTTTTAAAAACCAATGCAGTCTTTGATAAATGTCTCATATAGAGGTCAAAACCTCGCAACGAAATCAATTATTATGAAATGTTTATAATTGATATGAGCGGGACATTTCAGTTGGTATCCGAGCATTAGTCTTAGGGAACCAAAAAATTACATTAGTGTGTCTAAGCGAGTTTGTTAGGATGCATTAGTGAGTCTGGACTTCGACCGTGTTTACTTTAAAGACGATTGCTTAACACTTTTGTTGGAAACTATATATTTTTACATGTAAATATTATGTGCTATATTGATATCTTAACGTATTTGATATTGTGTGATAGATGTCTACCTATAGTACAAATCCCATCAACTCACCTAATAATAATGAAGAGTCAAATGTTTTTTGGGAAGATTCACAAATTCCCGAAGAGGAACCGGAAGAAGAGGAACCGGAAGAAGAAAAGATTCCAGAGGAAGAAATATTAATAACTACAGAAAAATGGTTAAATAAAAGAAAATCATCAACCAATGGACCAAAGTTAAAAATGGTCAATGGTGTTTCCGCCGAGGAAGAAAAATATTGGGAGAATTACCAATTTTCTGATGAATCGGATCCCGACGAGGATTCCGATGATGTTATAGAAATTACCCCTACCCAATTTAAGAAAGCAAAAGAAAATAATAAGGGAAAAGGCATCAAAATAGAGAAACCTGATTCCAACCCCGATGAACTTTATGTTAACATGAAGTACCCTGATGGGGTGTATCGTAAACACTCGTATTTCTTAAATTTTAACTATAACCCGGGAACATCCAAGCCACCAGGTTTTTCTAAACCATTTGTAAAAACAACATCTCGTATTAGAGGAGCACCATGTATCCCTAGGAAATTTGCAAAACGAAACGAGTCCGAAGAGGAAGAAATAAGTGAGTCGGAATAAAGAGTTGTAATCATGATGTGTAATATATATATATTGAAGTGTGCTTGTACTTTTATGTTATATGTTAAAATTTCTTGTATTGTTTGTTAATTATCTTTTACGAATCTAATCCTCGTCTATTTTACAGTATAAAAACACACAATGGACGTTAAGGATAGACAACCGAATATTTTAGAAGACCTACCTGGGGACATGATTGATGAAATCTTGTCTAGAGTCGGTCAGAAATCGTCGGCACAATTATTTATGACGGAATTAGTTTGTCAAACATTTGAAAGACATTCCAGGCATGCCTTAGTTTATAAAAGGCTTTCCTTTAAAGATGGGGTATATCACATTGGGGAGACTTTAAGTTACGTCGTGTTTACTTTAAAGCATTAAATGCGGGGAACCCAAATGCAATTTTACGCTACGGGTTGAGAGCCTATTTTGACTCCACATATCCCAACATAGGACTTCGTTCTTTAGAAAGAGCTTCCGACATGCAACTTAGAGAAGCATGTTATGTTTACGGGTTAGTGATGTTCGTTTTTCACCAAATTAAGAAAAAGAACATCGGATTACAACTGCTAAATAAAACGTTCCCACAAGTGACGGATTCGATAGTTGGGGTGAGAAACAAGGTTTTTAGATTGTTACGGGGCTGTTGGGCATTACGTAACCCTCGTCCTTTTGACGATGTTACAACATGCTGCCTAGCCAACGGTCACAACGGTTATTTTCCACAAGACCAAGGATGGGAAATAATACTAGTAAAACCCGAATGCATGACTTGTTCCTGGACTTATGAATTACGTGTCTTTATTACCTTTGCTGAACAACTTACGCTTAACTATAATTGACTTCACAACTGCCTTGTATCAAAGTTATTGTGTGCTATATTTCATGCTATATGTAAAATAACGGTATTGTAAGTTTGTAAAATATTGTATAAAAGTTTGAACGCGAAATATTATTGTAATCAGTTTTTCATATAGAATTGTAGTTGTTGAATTGTATATTAGCTACTAAGTATGAACTTAACGGGTAGGTACAACCCGAATGAAAAATTATAAAACGCTAATATGAAGAAAAAGCTTTTATAAATAACTTCATATTATGCTACAAAATACTATTGACTACTCTTAATATTCTATATGATTAACTTAATTCTTTTGCGTATTTTTGAAGAAAATGGCACCGAATACTCGTCAGAACTTGAACATGAGCCAGGAAGACTTTCGTGTTTTCCTTGCGGCAAACATAGCCGCAGTACAAGCTGCAATGCAAAACAACAACAACTCTGAATCCAGCAATGGAACTAATGCCACAAGAATTCGTGTAGGATGCTCCTATAAAGAATTCACTACGTGTAAACCTCTGGAATTCGATGGAATCGAGGGTCCAATCGGATTAAAACGATGGACCGAGAAGGATGAATCAGTGTTTACCATAAGCAAAAGTACTGAAGAAGACAAGGTAAAGTATGCTACGCATACCTTCACGGGTACTGCGTTAACATGGTGGATCACTTATCTCGAGCAAATGGGACAAGATGCTGCTTACGCATTATCGTGGTCAGCATTCAAACACCTGATGACTGAACAGTACCGTCCCAGAAACGAGGTCAATAAGCTCAAGGTAGAGCTTAGAGGATCACGAGCGCAAGGATTCGACATTACCATGTACGAATGAAGATTCATAGAGTTGTTCCTATTGTGTCCAAGAGTGTTCGAAGATGAAGAGGAGAAAATTGACGCATTTGTAAAAGGGTTACCAGAAAGGATTCAAGAAGATGTGAGTTCACACGAGCCCGCCTCCATACAAAGGCAAGTCGAATGGCTCACAAACTCATAAATCAAATTGAGGGAAGAATTAAGGAGCAGGCGACCGAAGAAACCAACATGAAACAAATCAAGAGAAAGTGGGAAGAAAACTGTGACAAGGGTCACCAATACAACAATAAAAACAACAACAATAATCACAATCACAAACGTAACAACTACCACAACAACCGCAACCTTAACTGCAACAACAATAGCAATCCCAATCACAACTACAACAACTACAACAACTGTTCCAACAATAATAACAACCGCAATAACAACAATCCCAACAATAACAACCAGAGGCAGAAACCATACTAGAGGTGTGATGGATACCATCTGACTGGGCTCTGTACAATATCGTGTACTAAGTATAATAGAAAGGGCCATGGTGCGATGAAGTGTGAAGTTTATGGATCAGCGACTAGAGGAACAAATAATGCCCACATTACTTGTTTCAGATACGGGAAGAAGGGCCACTACAGAACTACATGCCCAAATCAGGAAACTAATAATGGGCAAAACCGAGGAAGAGTCTTCAACATTAATGCGGTTGAAGCGCAGGAAGACCCGGAGCTTGTTATGGGTACGTTTCTTATTGACGATAAAGCTGCTTATATTTTATTTGATTCGGGGGCGGATAGAAGCTATATGAGTAGAGATTTTTGTGCTAAATTAAGCTGCTCATTAACGCCATTGGATAATAAGTTTTTACTCGAATTAGCAAACGGTAAATTAATTACACCTGATAAAATATGTCGGAATCGAGAAATTAAACTGGTTAGCGAAACGTTTAAGATTGATTTGATACCAGTAGAGTTTGGGAGTTTTGATGTGATAATTGGCATGGACTGGTTGAAAGAGGTGAAAGCAGAGATCGTTTGTTACAAAAATGCGATTCACATTATGCGCGAAAAGAGAAAACCCTTAATGGTGTACGGAGAGAATAGCAACGCGAAGTTAAATCTTATTAGTAATCTGAAGGCGCAAAAGCTAATAAGAAAAGGTTGCTATGCCTTTCTAGCACACATCGAAGAAGTCAAACCCGAAGAAAAGAACATCAATGATGTTCCCGTTGCAAAAGAATTTCCCGATGTATTTTCGAAAGAATTACCAGGACTACCTCCACACCGATCTGTCGAATTTCAAATAGATCTTGTACCAGGAGCTGCACCAATAGCTCGTGCTCCTTACAGACTCGCACCTAGCAAAATGAAGGAATTACAAAGTCAATTACAAGAACTTTTAGAGCGTGGTTTCATTCGACCAAGTACATCACCATGGGGAGCTCCGGTGTTGTTTGTCAAAAAGAAGGATGGTACATTCAGGTTATGTATCGACTACCGAGAGTTGAACAAACTTACCATCAAGAACCGTTATCCACTACCTAGAATCGAAGACTTATTTGATCAACTATAAGGTTCGTCAGTTTATTCGAAGATTGATTTACGTTCCGGGTATCATCAAATGCGGGTAAAGGAGGATGATATTCCGAAGACTGCTTTCATGAACCGAGTGTGTGGACCATATCTTGACAAGTTTATCATTGTTTTCATTGATGACATACTTATTTACTCAAAGAATGATCAAGAGCACGAAGAACATTTGAGAAAAGTGCTAGAATTGTCGAGGAAGAAAAAATTGTACGCTAAATTTTCAAAGTGTGCATTTTGGTTGAAAGAAGTTTAATTCCTCGGTCATATATTGAGAAAAGAAGGTATTTAAGTTGATCCGGTAAGGATTGAAACCGTTGAGAAGTGGGAAACACCGAAAACTCCTACGCATAGGATTGGCTGGTTACTACAGAAGATTCATCCAAGATTTTTCCAAAATAGCAAAATCCTTGACTGCATTAACGCATAAAGGGAAGAAATTTGAACGGAAGGACGAGCAGGAGAAAGCATTTCAATTGTTAAAGAAAAAGTTAACTACGACACCTATATTGTTATTGACTGAAGGGAATGATGATTTTGTGATATATTGTGACGCCTCAAAGCAAGGACTCGGTTGTATATTAATGCAACGAACGAAGGTAATTCCCTATGCGTCCAGACAATTGAAGATTCACGAGCAAAATTATACGACTCACGATTTGGAATTGGGCGCTGTTATTTTTGCATTAAAGACTTGGAGGCACTACTTATATGGGGTCAAAAGTATTATATATACCGACCAAAAGAGTCTCCAACATATATTTGATCAGAAAAAACTGAACATGAGGCAGCGTAGGTGGATTGAGTTATTGAATAATTACGACTTTGAGATTCATTACCACCCGGGGGAAGGCGAATTGTAACAACCCGACTTGTTCCGTTTACTATCGTTAATTGTCCGTTAAGTATTTAACGGTGGTTACTTAGACTTGTGTGTTTAATAGAATTAAATACATACTTATTAGAGAAATATTTGAATTAATATGCTATATTAATTTACGAACTTATTTCGGTTAGCGAAATAACTAGAAAACGTTACGATTAAGTTTTTCGTCTAGAAAGATTTTCAGTTTACGAAACTCAAAAAAACTACACAATAATTATTTTCGATAATTATTGACTTTAAGAAAATTATTTTAATTTATTATTTATTTAATGAATTAAACTCGGTGATTGCGTTTCAACGACTAGTTAACGTTCCGGAGACCCGGTACGGTTAACGGCACTCGAAACGGACCACGCGCGCATGAGTAATTAACAAAAACTGAGGCCGAGACACCATAATAGGTCCATTCGGCCGAACCCACCATCACCACCCTTTATGTTTTTAATTTGGGCTCTTGCTTGCTAGTATTGGACTTTAATGATTTAGTTTGAGGCCCTAACCCGATATATAAAAGGCTAAGTCAATTGAGGAGCCCTCATTCTTATTTTTCTTTGCCGAATTTCTTCTCCCCTCTCCCCCTTGGAACCGTCAGCCATCAACATCACTAGAACACCATCAACAAGTTGCAATTAGCTTAAGTGTTATGCATAAAGGTTGTTTCCTAGATCGTTTTACACACTAGTAACCCTAATTTCATTAATTCATTTTTTTGATCAATTACATAGTGTAATCAAGTCTAGTGCTTAATTAATGGTGATTGATGTTGTTAATTGTTGATTGATTACGTAATTAACGTTGTATGTTCGAAAAATGAATTTGTATTTTAATAATCTGATTTAATTGACATGAGATCTGATTTTGTAATATGTTTAATTAGAAAGATATCGAAAACAAAAAGCATGTATTCTCATCCCAAAAAGATTTAAAAATAGTAGAAAATGTGGGACTATAACTCACCTTAGATAGCACAGTAGATAACTCAAACAAAATATCTGTATGAATGTCCCGAAGCGTTTAACCTAGATTAATAAAGTTGGTCAGTGGTCATCATTACCATAGTTATATTTATATTCTTTATATTTTATATTTTAAATCTTTATTTAAATCCCAAATGAAACTTTTTATTAGTGATCTTTTATTTAATTAAAATATAATAATAATAAAGTTGTATCACTTATATTTTTCTATATTATATTTTAGACTTACAATAATGTACATTACTTCATGCTATATTTAGTTATAACAGATAACAATGTCTATAACTATTGTAAAATATATGACACGTTTAATGGCTTATCTATACATTTTGATATTTACAATGAGTCGTAATATAAATGATATCTACATGGCACAATTTATTTGAAACTGTCGTTATAAGTTTTGTAACTAATATATAGTTCAGGGACTAAATACGTAACTGTTAAAATCTCAATTCTTTAAATTAAATTTTGTAAACAAGTTCGTATTGTAGGGGATGAATATGTGAATTCGTAAAATAACATACCTTTTATTTTCTTTTCTCAATGCATATAGTATCTGCATATGTATATGTATTTAATATTATAGTTATTGTAATGTAATTGTAATGTTTGTAAAATTTGGTGATAGTTCAAGGGTGAAAATCGAAAATTCCAAACATCACCATCTTTATTTTAGATTCTGCATGTACCCATTTTTTCGTATTTTTTTTAAAATATATTAATATTAATACTCTAGGAACTAAAATTGAAATTCGTATAAATTACCACATAGTCTTCCATGTTCGTTTGATTCTTCCATATTATTTATTTTCTTTCATGAATTCAAATAAGTATTTAAAAATCATTCTAAATACAGTAAAATTCTAAGATTTAAATTCACTACTAGTTTAAGCCACAAAACTATATGGTATCATTAAAAAAAAAATAGAGCTTTCATATATTTTCATTCTTTTAATTGTAAATATATAATCGAACTAATTCTACAAAGTATTACCAGTACTATAACTTTTGGATTTTTATTCGTCAATAAGAATAGTAAATTTTTAGTCACAAAACATTTCAATATTGTTATCGAAATGATGAGTTTAACGGTTGGTTCTGGTTTATTCCGACCGGAGTATGAGCGATAAGTGACAAACAAACGTTGATAACTGATTATTAATATAGTTAGGATAAAAAATACCTCTAAAACGAAAAGCTTTTGTATCGAGATTTGACCGAAATTTACAATACCTCGTGCTAACAGTAGCTTCTATAAGGTGATGTTTAGAAATTGGTTTTGATTGTCTATATGAGTACGTAAAAGTATGTTGAAGTAAACTGATTTTGGTAAATAGGGCTGGAGTATATGATTATGAGTTTAGGGAATTAATGTGATATAGAAATTGTGTATGAGCAAGTTAGTTTTGTGTATACCTGAGAAGTTAACGTGGGGTAACAATTTGGAATGACAATTATGGGATAATGATTAAGTTTAGGTTTGACTAGGTGTATCTCAACTGATTATCAAATTCATTACTCGTTTCCATATTTTAAAATTGCAATTTCATAGGTACACCATATTCTTAATTATTACGATAATACGGAGTAATATTTAAGATATTTGAATTCAAGTAATTAAAATTGAAATTAATCATTTAACATAGATTTGATCAGTTTGGCTAAGTCATTTTTATTTCAAGTTTGATCTTTAAAAGTGATAGGATTTTAATCCCGTATTATTTTACATTCTTACTAATTGTGTTATTATTATTTATACCTTATAGATGTTACTAATTTAATCATTTAGCATAAGCACTCAACTTAATTTTGCTCTTTGGTTAACTTATATATTTAATTAATCTAATATGGATAATTAATTATAACATGTTCCACTAAAATTAATTTTGTAAGTTAAGGTGATGACGTGACCAAATTATTAGTGCGGTAGCTCAAAACTATGAGTAACTTAGACCTATAATATGAAAAAAGTTTCCCGAAAGATTATACGGAAAGCGAACTGAGAAAACTAATGTTACGCGATTAAATTAAGTGAGAAGGATAGGAATCCACAAAATAAAATATAGGAAGATTTTATTAACTCATACGACATTGGAATATCGTATTAAAATAATTTGGATTTAGAAATCACGAAAATCTAATCGTTGGTTTGGAAACCGAGACGATTCATCGAATAAAAACGTTATACGTAGGAACGTACTAACACGTAATCACACCTTTTCATTTAATAAATAATCTAGGAATATTATTTAAATTATAAAGAATATAATCTAGTCAGATAAAATGGCATAGCAAGGATACCAGTTAATGAAAGTTAAATACTTAATGGAAAAAGAAAACGGAAAAAGTAGGGTCGTGACAGTACCTACCCGTTAAAGAAATTTCATCCCAAAATTTAAGCAGTAGTATATGTTGATGCATCATTCGGAAATAAATGCGGATATTTATGCTTCATCTGATCTTGACGCTCCCAAGTGAACTCGGACCCGCGCCTAGCATTCCATCGTACACGAACGATCGGTATTTTACTTTGCTTGAGTTTCTTGACCTCGAGGTCCATAACTTCAACCGGTTCTTCAATGAAATGAAGTTGATCATCAATTCTGAATCTCGTCCAAAGGGATTGTTTCATCGGCCTCGGCCAAACACTTCTTTAAATTAGACACGTTAAATGTGTCATGAATACTACTCAGCTCTTGTAGTTACTTCAACCTGTACGCCACTGGTCCAATCCTCTCGGTGATTTCAAACGGACCAACATATCGAGGGTTTAACTTTCCTCGCTTACCAAAATGGACAACACCTTTCCAGGGGGAAACCTTCAACATAACACGGTCTGCAACCTGAAACTCTAATGATTTTCTTCAAACATTCGCGTAACTCTTCTACCTACCCCTGGCAGTTTTAAGTCGTTCTTTAATCTGAACAATCTTTTCGGTAGTCTCATGAATAATTTCTGGACCTGTAAGTTGACTATCTCCAACTTCATTCCAACAAATAGGAGACCTACACTTTCTACCATACAATGCCACGAACGGTGAGCACCAATGCTTGCATGGTACCGGTTGTTGTACGAAAACTTGGCTAATAGCAAATATGTATCCCAGCCATTTCCAAAATCAATAACACACTCGCGAAGCATGTCTTCCAAAGTTTGAATGGTCCTCTCACCCTGACCATCTGTTTGTGGATGATAAGTAGTACTCATATCCAACTTAGATCCTAAAGCTTTTTGCAAAGATTGCCAAAACCTTGATGTAAATTGACTGTCTCGGTCTGAAATGATAGATATAGGAACACCAAATCTAGAGACAATTTCCTTCAAATATAAACGAGTCAGCTTCTAAATTTTATCGGTTTCTGTAACAACCTGAATTTTTCTGTTTACTAACGTTACTTGTCCGTTAAATATTTAACGATGATTACTTAGAACTTTATGTATTTAATTGATTTAAATGCATACTTGATCCTAGTGGATTACTTGAATTAATATGTTATATAAATTTATGAACTTATTTCGGGTAGTGGAATACCTAGAAGACGTTACGATTAAGTTAATCGCCTAGAAAGGTTTTTCAGTTTACGGAACTCAGTAAAACAACAAAATAATTATTTTTAATAATTATTGACTTTACGAAGAACTTATTTAATTTATTATTTATTTAGTAAATTAAACTATGTGAATTCATTTCAACGACTAGTTAACGTTCCGGAGACCCGGTACGGTTAACGGCACTCGAAACGGACCACACGCACATGAGTAGTTATGCAAAAACAAGCCCGAGACCCCATTAAGAGGCCATTCGGCCGAACCCCCTTAGTGGACACCCTTATGTACTAAGTTTGTGGCTTATTGGATCTTTAATGACTATATTTGGCCCAAACCCGACATTTAAATGGCTAGCAACCCTCCCCTAAACCCTCATTCTTTCTTGGCCAATTGTTTTTGCTCCCTCTCCCTCCTTTCTTGTCGTTGACATCAGCCCACACCACAATCATCACCAAAACTCAAAATTTGAAGAAAGCTTAACCATAAACGTTGTTCCAATCGTCGTTCCCTACGCGTACGTACTAGCAATTTGTGATTTTAAGGTGTACGTGTAACCCTAATTTCTATAATTCAGATTTTTATGCAATTACATAGTGTAATCAAGTCTAGTGCTCAATTAATGGTGTTTAGTGTTGTAATTTATTGTTTGATTGCTCGATTGACGTTGATTGCATGAAAAATGAATTTGTATTTTGATGATATGATTAAAATTGACTTGTGTATTGATCTTATAATGTGTATATATGGGAAGGTATCGAAAAACTATTGAATTTGGACTTTGATTTTGCTTGATTTCGTTATCGTATGCTCAAGTTATGATTAATCGAAGTTTCGTTAGGGTTTCACATGTAATCCGAATTTTCTGAGTTGTGTGCTTTATGATTTGGCTAATGAAAAGTGTACTACTGTAATCCTTATGAAAATTTATGCAATTTGGACTTCAGATTTGCGTTAAATGGTTTTGTAATGCTTCCGTTATGTCAAAACGAAGATTTGGTTTTTTAAGTGAGCTGAATCAGTTTTCAAAGTTATATAAAAATTGCTAGAGTGAACTAGTAGTTGATTGAGACTTTGATCTTCTGGAATATGTTAGTTTATATGTTACTTGACATATTTCATTTGTATGAAAACATGCAAAAACGTGAATTTCCATGAGATATATGCTCGTCTAAGTGATATTTCTGTTTGATAAACAAAACTGGAAGGTCTGTAAAGATTGATTAAACTGTATGAATTGGCTAAAGGGATGTCTTTAATTATTTAATAACTAAAAGTTTTGAATGTTTTGAGATGACTCCAATTGGCTGTTCGTCAAAATCTATTTTCTATATTTTCTGAGAATTATTCAAAATTGATGCGCGTGCTGAAACTGATTTAGTAGACCGTAACTAGACCACTTCTGACTTTTAATTATCGTATGAGGCTTTGTCCGGACTTTTTGGAATCGATTTTAAGTATAGATGTGATCTGGAGTTGTTCATAATTTACAATTTATGTGATATGAGCTATAGTTGAATCTTTCTACGACGTACGTATTTCGAAGGTATGCTTTAAACTGCGAATGTGCAATTTGCTTAACAACTATAAGTTATAAAGTGATACTTGACCTTGGTTTGACATGTTGACCATGTTTGAATGACCTACTGAGATGGTTGACTTTATTTGACCACTTTGACCGAGTTGACTTTTGGTTTGACTTTGGTTGACTTTTGTTGACTTGCTTGGATTAGTTGACTTTTACTTGCTTGTTGAGTCAGTCTGAGCACTAGGACTTTGCATACACTATAGGTTGACATAGTATGACCTATATGTGTATACTTAAGATGACATATTTGACTAGGTTGTATTTTTGGTCGAGATTGTTCGACTATAGTACGTTTTGCTAAGATATTTCAAGTGCTTTTGCTAAGGTGAGTCTACAGTCCTGATAATGCTAAAAATGAACATATATTTCATCGCATTATCCCTCAAGAAAGACAAGCTTTTAGTTGCAGTTGTCCTATTTACAAGGAATATTTGTTTAAAAATTAAAAGGTGAAGATAAAAGACAGATTCGACGAATTGAAGACGCAAACGACCAAAAAGCTAAAAAGTACAAAGTACAAGCAAAGAGGTTCAAATTATTGATGAGAAACGTCTCAAAATTACAAGAGTACAAGACGCAAAACGCAAAGTACAAGATATTAAATTATACGAAAGGACGTTCAAAAATCCGGAACCGAGACATGAACCAACTTTCAACGTACGACGCAACGGACCGAATGTTACAAATTAATTATGTATATAAATATAATATAATATATAATTAATTATATAAATTATATATTTATATTATATTTATATAATAAAATCCGTCGGCAAGCTAGGAGCCAAACTTGTGTGAGCTGGATTCCACAGCTCCGCACTCACGGAGCTTATAAAGCCCAAAAAGTCGCACTCGCGGAGCCCACAAAATCAGAAATCCACCTATAAAAGGCCATGCAATTCGACGGATTATTTACTTTATTTTCTTTTCATCATATGTAAAAATATATATATATATATTATAATTTTAATTTTAATTTTAATTTTAATCCTAATAATAAGGGTATGTTAGCGAATGTTGTAAGGGTGTAAGTCGAAATTCTGTCCGTGCAACGCTACGCTATTTTTAATCATTGTAAGTTATGTTCAACCTTTTTAATTTAATGTCTCGTAGCTAAGTTATTATTATTCTTATTTAAGCCGAAGTAATCATGATGTTGGGCTAAAAATATTAAAATTGGGTAATTGGGCTTTGTACCATAATTGGGGTTTAGACAAAAGAACGACACTTGTGAAAATTAGACTATGGGCTATGAATGGGCTTTATTTTTGTTTAACTAAATGATAGTTTGTTAATTTTAACATAAAGATTTACAATTGGACGTATCTATAAATAACCATATACACTCGATCGGACACGATGGGCGGGGTATTTATATGTACGAATAATTGTTCATTTAACCGGACGCGGGAATGGATTAATAGTCACTAGAATTATTAAAACAGGGGTGAAATTATATACAAGGACACTTGGTGTAATTGTTAACAAAGTATCAAAACCTTGGGTACACGCAGTTGATATCCTGGTGTAATTATTAAACAAAGTATTAAAACCTTATTACAGTTTAAATCCCCAATTAGTTGGAATATTTGACTTCGGGTATAAGGATAATTTGACGAGGATACTCGCACTTTATATTTATGACTGATGGACTGTTATGGACAAAAACCAGATGGACAAATTGAATAATCCAGGACAAAGAACAATTAACCCATGGGAATAAACTAAAATCAACACGTCAAACATCATGATTACGGAAGTTTAAATAAGCATAATTCCTTTATTTTCGTATTTAATTGCACTTCTAATTATCACATTTTTATTTATTGTCATTGTATTTAATTGCACTTTTAATTATCGCACTTTTTAATTATCGTAATTTTATTTTATCGCACTTTTATTATTCGCAATTTCATTATCGTTATTTACTTTACGCTTTAAATTAAGTCTTTTATTTATTTAATATTTTACATTAGGTTTTAACTGCGACTAAAGTTTTAAAAATCGACAAACCGGTCATTAAACGGTAAAAATCCCCCTTTATAATAATAATATTACTTATATATATATTTGTATTTTTATAAATTAAAACTAATATAGCGTTAAGTTTTGTTTAAAGATTTTCCTGTGGAACGAACCGGACTTACTAAAAACTACACTACTGTAGGATTAGGTACACTGCCTATAAGTGTTGTAGCAAGGTTTAGGTATATCCATTCTATAAATAAATAAATATCTTGTATAAAATTGTATCGTATTTAATGGTTTTTCCTAGTAAAATATACACTATTTCATATACTACTCGCATAACATCAAGTATTTTTGGCGCCGCTGCCGTGGAACATAAACGCCGAAAGCGCAACGCTAAAAATAAAAAAAAATTTATATAAGTTTTTGTTAAGTTATTTTTATAAATATAAGTTTTAAAAATAATAAAAATATAAAAATTCAAAAAGAAAGAAAAATACATTTATATTTTTAAGAGTTTATAATATTTATAAGTATTTTTATTTTAGTTTTAAAATTAAATTTTTATTTAAGTTATATTTATATTTTATGTATAATATAAAAAGTAAAAAAATAATAATAATAAAAATATATAAAAAAACTGAACCTGTAAAAATCGACCCCTTTTGAGCTGAAATTGAACCCTCCGCGACTCGCGGAGCATTTGAACTGGACCATACCGCACTCGCGGAGGTCTTCTGACAGGTCAAACCTAGGACTGCAATTAATACGAAATTAGGGTTTAAAATTTTATTATTATTAATAATTAGGGTTTTAATTAAATAAAATTAGTTTTAGTTTTATTTTAATTTGTATTTTTTAAGTTATATTAAGTTTTAATAAATTATAAAATTAATAGTTTTCTAAAATAAATAATATAAAAATTATATTTTTATAAAAATTATATTTTCATAAACTTTAGTTTTATTTTATATATTTCGTACCTTTTTAATCGTTTCTTGTAATATTTTTAAATTTTTTTCGCTCGTATTTAATTTAAGACATAGTTTTTTGCCGTAGTTATTTTATTTCTAGATTTTTAAGATTTGCCCTAAAATCCCTTAAGTGCTTTTTCTTAGACTAAGATTTAGGTGCTTTAGAATTTTACGACGCTACAAATTTTAGTTTCTTTTTAAGTTTCGACGCGCTACTTTCTTATCTTTTATTCACCGACATTTTTCGACGCGCTCTTTTTCTCTCTTATTTCTCGCCATTCTAGTTTTTAGGACTTAGAATTTTCTCTATTTTTTATCTAATATTTCTTTAAATTTCAAACGAAAAATTGTTTTAAGTGGTTAAATTGATAGACATCAAAAATTTTTGGTTTGTAGTAATAGTTGGATTTGTACGTGGACCGGGTTATTGGAGCCAAACAGTACTCAATTATATTGAGACCAAACGAATCCTGCCCCTCTACTACATATTTTGGCTATTCGAAACGTGGGCAAAATCAGAAAAGTCTATTAATTGGATAACTTATGTAATTTTTCTTTCTTTTTAAAAACTAATAGGATATTCAGTGGATAGACAACCCAAAATGGATATATGATGTTCCCCTAATATGGATAGACAAATACAACTATCTTATTCCGACTCGCTCGTTTCTTCTTGTTCGGTTTTGGTTCGTTTTGCCAAGTTTCTAGGGATATATGATGTTCCCCTAATACGAGCCGTCGTTGTCCACATTGGTTTAGAAAAACCTGGTGGTTTAGAGGTTCCCGGGTCATTGTTACAACTTAAGGACTTCGGGGGTTGACGATACATATAAAGTTCATCGGGGTTGGAATTAGATTTCTCTATTTTTATGCCCTTTCCCTTATTATTTTCTTTTGCCTTTTTAAATTCAGTTGGGGTAATTTCTATAACATCATCGGAATTCTCGTCGGAATCCGATTCATCGGAGAATTGGTAATCCTCCCAATATTGTGCTTCCTTGGCGGAAACACCATTGACCATAATTAACCTTGGTCGATTGGTTGAGGATTCTCTTTTACTTAACCGTTTTATTATTTCCCCCACCGGTTCTATTTCTTCTTCCGGTTCCGATTCTTCTTCCGGTTCCGATTCTTCTTCCGGTTCCGACTCTTCTTCCGGTTCCTCTTCGGGAACTTGTGAATCAGTCCACGAATCGTTCCAATTTACATTTGACTCTTCATTATTATTAAGTGAGTCAATGGGACTTGTTCTAGAGGTAGACATCTATCACATAATATCAAACACGTTAAGAGATTAATATATCACATAATATTCATATGTTAAAAAATATATAGTTTCCAACAAAAATGTTAAGCAATCATTTTTAAAGAAAACACGGTCGAAGTCCAGACTCACTAATGCATCCTAACAAACTCGATAAGACACACTAATGCAAATTTTCTGGTTCTCTAAGACCAATGCTCGGATACCAACTGAAATGTCCCGTTCTTATTGATTAAAAACGTTCCATATTAATTGATTTCGTTGCGAGGTTTTGACCTCTATATGAGACGTTTTTCAAAGACTGCATTCATTTTTAAAACAAACCATAACCTTTATTTCATAAATAAAGGTTTAAAATGCTTTACGTAGATTATCAAATAATGATAATCTAAAATATCTTGTTTACACACGACCATTACATAATGGTTTAAAATACAAATATGTTACATCGAAATCAGTTTCTTGAATGCAGTTTTTACACAATATCATACAAACATGGACTCCAAATCTTGTCCTTATTTTAGTATGCAACAGCGGAAGCTCTTAGTATTCACTTTCACAGATTTTTACTTCGTCGGGAAGTAAGACTTGGCCACTGGTTGATTCACGAACCTTAAGTTCCTTGGATAAACCTACTAGAAAAGAGAAAAGTGGATCTAGCTTCAATGGATCCTTGGATGGCTCGAAGTTCTTGTATTAGAATGATAACCTACTGTAAGAAACAAAGATTTCTTGAGGTTGGATGATCACCTTACAAGATTGGAAGTGAGCTAGCAAACTTGAAAGTATTCTTGATTTTATGAAACTAGAACTTTTGAAATTTATGAAGAACACTTAGAACTTGAAGATAGAACTTGAGAGAGATCAATTAGATGAAGAAAATTGATGAATGAAAGTGTTTGTAGGTGTTTTTGGTCGTTGGTGTATGGATTAGATATAAATGATATGTAATTTTGTTTTCATGTAAATAAGTCATGAATGATTACTCATATTTTTGTAATTTTATGAGATATTTCATGCTAGTTGCCAAATGATGGTTCCCACATGTGTTAGGTGACTCACATGAGCTGCTAAGAGCTGATCATTGGAGTGTATATACCAATAGTACATACATCTAAAAGCTGTGTATTGTACGAGTACAAATACGGGTGCATACGAGTAGAATTGTTGATGAAACTGAACGAGGATGTAATTGTAAGCATTTTTGTTAAGTAGAAGTATTTTGATAAGTGTCTTGAAGTCTTTCAAAAGTGTATGAATACATATTAAAACACTACATGTGTATAAATTTTAACTGAGTCGTTAAGTCATCGTTAGTTTATTATAACACTACGATCTTGTTGAATGTTGTTAACCCATTGTTTATTATAACAAATGAGATGTTAAATTGTTATATTATCATGATATTATGATATATAGTATATCTTAGTATGATGTATATACAGTTAAATGTCGTTACAACGATAATCGTTACATATATGTCTCGTTTCGAAATCATTAAGTTAGTAGTCTTATTTTTACATATGTATTTCATTGTTAATACACTTAATAATATATTTACTTATCATTTAACATAATTAACCAAGTGTATCAATATCTTAATATGATTCATATGTACCTAGTAAGACGTTGTTATAACGATAATCGTTATATATATCGTTTTCGAGTTTCTTAAATTAATAGTCTCATTTTTATGTATATAACTCATTGTTAAAATACCTAATGAGATACATACTTATAATAAAAACATGTTAACTATATATATAACCATATATATGTCATCGTATAGTTTTTACAAGTTTTAACGTTCGTGAAACACCGGTCAACTTGGGTGGTCAATTGTCTATATGAAACATATTTCAATTAATCAAGTCTTAAAAAGTTTGATTGCTTAACATGTTGGAAACATTTAATCATGTAAATATCAATCTCAATTAATATATATAAACATGGAAAAGTTCGGGTCACTACAGGAACCTCTAAACCACCAGGTTTTTCTAAACCAATGTGGAAAACGACGGCTCGTATTAGGGGAACATCATATATCCCTAGAAACTTGGCAAAACGAACCAAAACCGAAGAAGAAGAAACAAGCTAGTCGGAATAAGATAGTTGTATTAATGTGGTGTAATATATGTAATATAGTGTGCTTATGCTTTATGATATATGTAAAAATTGCTTGTATTAATAAGTATTTTTTTTTATGAATCTAACTCTTGTCTATTTTACAGTATAAAAACACAAAATGGATAGACAACCCAATATTTTAAGAGACCTACCCGGAGACATGATTGATGAAATCCTGTCTAGAGTCGGTCAGAATTCTTCGGCACAACTATTTAAGACGAGATCAGTTTGTAAGACATTCGAAGAACGTTCCAAGAATGTCTTGGTTTATAAAAGGCTTTCGTTTGAAAGATGGGGGATATCACATTGGGAAATCCATAAGTTACGATGTGTTTACTTTGACGCATATATTGCGGGGAACCCAAATGCTATTTTACGCAATGGGTTAAGAAATTATTTTGACTCAATATATCCGAATATAGGACTTCATGATTTAGAAAAAGCGGCTAACATGCAACATAAAGAAGCATGTTATGTTTACGGATTAGTAATGTTCGCTTCTCACCAAAGTGAGAACAAGAACATCGGCTTACAACTATTAAACAAAACGTTCCCACAAGTGACGGAGTCGGTAATTGGGGTAAGAAATGAGGTTTTTAGATTGTTACGGGACTGTTGGACATTACGTAACCCTCGTCCCTTTGACGACGTTACAACAGGCTGTCTTATCAACGGCCATAACGGTTATGTTCCACAAGACCAAGGATGGGAAGTAGTCCTAGTAAAACCAGAATGCATGACTTGTTTTTGGACGTATGAATTACGTGTCTTTATTGCCTTTGCTGAACGACTTGTGTACTAGCTAGAATTATCTTCACAACTATCTTGTATCAAAGTTATTGTGTGCTATATTTCATGCTTTATGTAAAATAAGCGGTCTTGTAAGTTTGTAAAATATTGTATAAAAGTTTGAACGCGAAATATTATTATAATCAGTTTTTCATATAGAATTGTAGTAGTTGAATTGTATATTAGCTACTAAGTATGAACTTAACGGGTAGGTACTACCCGAATTTAAACTTATAAAACGCTAATATGAAGAAAAAGCTTTTATAAATGAGTTCATATTATGCTACGAAATACTATTAACTACTCTTAATATTCTGTATGATTAACTTGTTCCATTTGACTATTTTGAAGGAAATGGCACCGACTACTCGACACACCGTGAATATGAATGAAGAGGAATTCCGTACTTTTCTAGCTTCAAACATAGCCGCAGTACAGGCTGCGCTACATACCAACAATAACCTTGGATCTAGCAGTACAGAAAATCGTGTAGGATGCACCTACAAAGAATTCACTGCCTGCAAACCTTTGGAATTTGATGGAGCCGAAGGACCGATCGGATTGAAACGGTGGACCGAGAAGGTCAAATCGGTGTTTGCCATAAGTAAGTGTACTGAAGAGGACAAAGTGAAGTACGCTACGCATACCTTCACAGGTTCTGCGTTAACATGGTGGAATACCTATCTAGAGCAAGTGGGACAAGATGATGCTTACGCACTACCGTGGTCAGCATTCAAGCACTTGATGAACGAGAAGTACCATCCCAGAACTGAGGTCAATAAGCTCAAGACAGAACTTAGAGGGTTACGAACCCAAGGATTTGATATTACCACGTACGAAAGACGATTCACAGAATTGTGCCTATTGTGTCCGGGAGCGTTCGAAGATGAGGAAGAGAAGATCATGTTGGGATTTAACAAGTTCATATATCTTAAAACCTTTTAAGAATCATTATAAACGGAAGCGTGTAATTATCAAATTTTACTTGTTATCTTTAAACCAATTTAAAGTTAAATCCAACAAGGATCAAGTTGTTAAATATATGCTTACAATTAACAAGAAAAGAAGTGATTCAATACCTCCTCAAAACCAAGTTTGAAGGCTGTTTTGAAGGCTTAAGATGATGATGAAGATGATAGAACAATACACCAAACCACCCTTGAGTTGGTTAAACCTTTATCACCTTGAAACCTAGCTTGAAACCCACTTTTCTGTCCTTGAGAAAACCGAACAGCAGCAGCTGTATTTGAGCAGAAAGTTTGATTAGTTTTGATGGCTTTTATGCTTCTAACTTGAAGCCTAAAGTGTTGCATACCCCAAGCAATAACCCCAACACCTTTTGACTTTAGTTGGTTTGGATTTTGGCACTTGTTCAAGCTTCCAAATGACCTTATGTTCTCTCTTTTCTGCTGGAAAAAACTGACCAGAATGTGAGAGAGAGAGAGGTAATGTTTTTCACTTGAAATGTTGTGTTATGCATGTGTCTTTTGATTCCCACAAGTCATGGTCCTTATGCACATGCACATGAGAAGTTGTGCTCTTGAAAAACACAAGAATCAAGCATGCTTGTCCCTCCATTTTGACCCTTAGAACCGGCCATCCCATGGGAGGGTTTTATTTTTATAAAACTTTGTCAATTTATATAAATTTGTAACATAAACTCAAGCATTTATTTGATATTTACATATTTTATAAACCTTTTATAAAATATAACACAACATAATTATTTAAACCTATAAATAATATATATATAAATTATCCAAATAATTTATTTCAAGTGATAATATTTTAGAAACCGATTTTCTAAAATCCAAGTGTCGCGTATTCATTTAATGATCCGTTCATTAAGATTAAATACGTATAAGGTGTCGGTAAGCTTGTTATTGGGTATGACCCGACTTGGATCATAACATATTAGCCACATTGATTTAATACGTCTCTCGGGCATACGAAATACTTTCAGATCAACGCGTTTGTGAAAGGATTACCGGAAAGAATCCAAGAAGATATAAGTTCACACGAGGCCGCCTCCATACAACAGGCATGTAGAATGGCTCACAAACTAGTGAACCAGATTGAAGAAAGAATTAAAGAACAGACTGCTGAAGAGGCCAATGTGAAGCAAGTCAAAAGAAAGTGGGAGGAAAACAGTGATAAGAATCACCAATACAACAACAACAGCAATTACAACAATAATCGCAACAATTATCCCAACAATCGCAACATCAATCGCAACTACAACAAACGGCCCAACAACAACAAAAACAACAACAACAACAACAACAGCAACAATAACAATCATCTCAAAAACAATAATAACCGCAACAACAACAACAATCAGAAGCAGCTATGCCAATGGTGTGAAAAGTATCACTCGGGGTTCTGCACCAAATTTTGCAACAAATGTAAAAGAAATGGTCATAGTGCGGCGAAGTGTGAGGTCTACAGACCAGGGGTTAATAGAACGAAAGGAACAAATGGTGTCGGAACGAGTAATGGCGGAGCAAGTAGTGTCGGAGCAATTTATGCCAATGTAGTTTGTTATAAATGTGGAAAACCGGGCCACATAATTAGAAATTGCCCGAACCAGGAGAACACGAATGGACAAGGCCGCGGAAGAGTTTTTAATATTAATGCGGCAGAGGCACAGGAAGACACGGAGCTTGTTACGGGTATGTTTCTTATTGACAATAAATCTGCTTACGTTTTATTTGATTCGGGTGCGGATAGAAGCTATATGAGTAGAGATTTTTGTACTAAATTAAGTTGTCCATTGACGCCTTTGGATAGTAAATTTTTACTCGAATTAGCAAATGGTAAATTAATTTCAGCAGATAATATATGTCAGAATCGAGAAATTAAACTGGTTAGCGAAACATTTAAGATTGACTTGATACCAGTAGAGTTAGGGAGTTTTGATGTGATAATCGGTATGGACTGGTTGAAAGAAGTGAAAGCAGAGATCATTTGTTACAAAAATGCAATTCGCATTATACGAGAAAAAGGAAAACCCTTAATGGTGTACGGAGAAAAGGGCAACACGAAGCTACATCTTATTAGTAATTTGATGGCACAAAAACTAATAAGAAAAGGTTGCTATGTTGTTCTAGCACACGTCGAGAAAGTACAAACTGAAGAAAAGAGCATCAATGATGTTCCCGTCGCAAAAGAATTTCCCGATGTATTTCCGAAATAATTACCGGGATTACCCTCACATCGATCCGTTGAATTTCAAATAGATCTTGTACCAGGAGCTGCACCAATAGCTCGTGCTCCTTACAGACTCGCACCCAGCGAGATGAAAGAACTGCAAAGCCAACTACAAGAACTTTTAGAGCATGGTTTCATTCGACCAAGCACATCACCATGGGGAGCTCCTGTTTTGTTTGTCAAGAAGAAAGATGGTACATTCAGGTTGTGTATCGACTACCGAGAGTTGAACAAACTTACCATCAAGAACCGCTACCCACTACCGAGAATCGACGACTTATTTGATCAACTACAAGGCTCGTCTGTTTATTCAAAGATTGACTTACGTTCCGGGTATCATCAAATGCGGGTGAAAGAAGATGATATTTCAAAGACTGCTTTCAGAACACGTTACGGTCATTACGAGTTTATGGTCATGCCGTTTGGTTTAACTAATGCACCAGCTGTGTTCATGGACCTTATGAACCGAGTGTGTGGACCATACCTTGACAAGTTTGTCATTGTTTTCATAGATGACATACTAATTTACTCAAAGAATGACCAAGAACACAGTGAACATTTGAGAAAGGTGTTAGAAGTATTGAGGAAGGAAGAATTGTACGCTAAGTTTTCAAAGTGTGCATTTTGGTTGGAAGAAGTTCAATTTCTCGGTCACATAGTGAACAAAGAAGGTATTAAGGTGGATCCGGCAAAGATAGAAACTGTTGAAAAGTGGGAAACCCCGAAAACTCCGAAACACATACGCCAGTTTTTAGGACTAGCTAGTTACTACAGAAGGTTCATCCAAGACTTTTCCAGAATAGCAAAACCCTTGACTGCATTAACGCATAAAGGGAAGAAATTTGAATGGAATGATGAACAAGAGAAAGCGTTTCAGTTATTGAAGAAAAAGCTAACTACGGCACCTATATTGTCATTGCCTGAAGGGAATGATGATTTTGTGATTTATTGTGACGCATCAAAGCAAGGTCTCGGTTGTGTATTAATGCAACGAACGAAGGTGATTGCTTATGCGTCTAGACAATTGAAGATTCACGAACAAAATTATACGACGCATGATTTGGAATTAGGAGAGGTTGTTTTTGCATTAAAGACTTGGAGGCACTACTTATATGGGGTAAAAAGTATTATATATACCGACCACAAAAGTCTTCAACACATATTTAATCAGAAACAACTGAATATGAGGCAGCGTTGGTGGACTGAATTGTTGAATGATTACGACTTTGAGATTCGTTACCACCCGGGGAAGGCAAATGTGGTAGCCGATGCCTTGAGCAGGAAGGACAGAGAACCCATTCGAGTAAAATCTATGAATATAATGATTCATAATAACATTACTACTCAAATAAAGGAGGCGCAACAAGGAGTTTTAAAAGAGGGAAATTTAAAGGATGAAATACCCAAAGGATCGGAGAAGCATCTTAATATTCGGGAAGACGGAACCCGGTATAGGGCTGAAAGGATTTGGGTACCAAAATTTGGAGATATGAGAGAAATGGTACTTAGAGAAGCTCATAAAACCAGATACTCAATACATCCTGGAATGGGGAAGATGTACAAGGATCTCAAGAAACATTTTTGGTGGCCGGGTATGAAAGCCGATGTTGCTAAATACGTAGGAGAATGTTTGACGTGTTCTAAGGTCAAAGCTGAGCATCAGAAACCATCAGGTCTACTTCAACAACCCGAAATCCCGGAATGGAAATGGGAAAACATTACCATGGATTTCATCACTAAATTGCCAAGGACTGCAAGTGGTTTTGATACTATTTGGGTAATAGTTGATCGTCTCACCAAATCAGCACACTTCCTGCCAATAAGAGAAGATGACAAGATGGAGAAGTTAGCACGACTGTATTTGAAGGAAGTCGTCTCCAGACATGGAATACCAATCTCTATTATCTCTGATAGGGATGGCAGATTTATTTCAAGATTCTGGCAGACATTACAGCAAGCATTAGGAACTCGTCTAGACATGAGTACTGCCTATCATCCACAAACTGATGGGCAGAGCGAAAGGACGATACAAACGCTTGAAGACATGCTACGAGCATGTGTTATTGATTTCGGAAACAGTTGGGATCGACATCTACCGTTAGCAGAATTTTCCTACAACAACAGCTACCATTCAAGCATTGAGATGGCGCCGTTTGAAGCACTTTATGGTAGAAAGTGCAGGTCTCCGATTTGTTGGAGTGAAGTGGGGGATAGACAGATTACGGGTCCGGAGATTATACAAGAAACTACCGAGAAGATCATCCAAATTCAACAACGGTTGAAAACCGCCCAAAGTCGACAAAAGAGCTACGCTGACATTAAAAGAAAAGATATAGAATTTGAAATTGGAGAGATGGTCATGCTTAAAGTTGCACCTTGGAAAGGCATTGTTCGATTTGGTAAACGAGGGAAATTAAATCCAAGGTATATTGGACCATTCAAGATTATTGATCGTGTCGGACCAGTAGCTTACCGACTTGAGTTACCTCAACAACTCGCGGCTGTACATAACACTTTCCACGTCTCGAATTTGAAGAAATGTTTTGCTAAAGAAGATCTCACTATTCCGTTAGATGAAATCCAAATTAACGAAAAACTTCAACTCATCGAAGAACCCGTCGAAATAATGGATCGTGAGGTTAAAAGACTTAAGCAAAACAAGATACCAATTGTTAAGGTTCGATGGAATGCTCGTAGAGGACCGGAGTTCACCTGGGAGCGTGAAGATCAGATGAAGAAGAAATACCCGCTTCTATTTTCAGAAGATTCGTCAACACCTTCAACAGCTTAAAATTTCGGGACGAAATTTATTTAACGGGTAGGTACTGTAGTGACCCGAACTTTTCCATGTTTATATATACTAATTGAGATTGATATTTACATGATTAAATGTTTCCAACATGTTAAGCAATCAAACTTTTTAAGACTTGATTAATTGAAATATGTTTCATATAGACAATTGACCACCCAAGTTGACCGGCGATTCACGAACGTTAAAACTTGTAAAAACGACATGACGATATATATATATAGATATACATATGGTTAACATGAGATTATGATAAGTAAGTATCTCCATAAGTATATTAACAATGAACTACATATGTAAAAACAAGACTACTAACTTAATGATTTTTAAACGAGACATATATGTAACGATTATCGTTGTAAAGACATTTAATGTATATATATCATATTAAGAGATATTCATACATGATAATATCATGATAATATAATAATTTAAAATCTCATTTGATATTATAAACATTGGGTTAACAACATTTAACAAGATCGTTAACCTAAAGGTTTCAAAACAACACTTACATGTAACGACTAACGATGACTTAACGACTCAGTTAAAATATATATACATGTAGTGTTTTAATATGTATTTATACACTTTTGAAAGACTTCAATACACTTATCAAAATACTTCTACTTAACAAAAATGCTTACAATTACATCCTCGTTCAGTTTCATCAACAATTCTACTCGTATGCACCCGTATTCGTACTCGTACAATACACAGCTTTTAGATGTATGTACTATTGGTATATACACTCCAATGATCAGCTCTTAGCAGCCCATGTGAGTCACCTAATACATGTGGGAACCATCATTTGGCAACTAGCATGAAATATCTCATAAAATTACAAAAATATGAGTAATCATTCATGACTTATTTACATGAAAACAAAATTACATATCCTTTATATCTAATCCATACACCAACGACCAAAAACACCTACAAACACTTTCATTCTTCAATTTTATTCATCTAATTTGTAACATCTCGCATTTTTCCGTTAAATTATTTTAACGCCCGTCTTTTTCTTTTTAAATAATACCCTTCATATCTAGATTCGTATCCTTTGTTAAGTAACATTTTAAATATTCTCGTTATCGGATTTTTAATATCTCCCGTACTTCCGTGTAATTTAAAATAATTCGTTTGGTCAATTCACGCACCCGCAACCGAACGCGAGGGACTAGTTTCGCCATTGGAGCAAAGATGTGACTAGCTTGACTAGTCAACACCCACCTCCCCATTTTCCTTTTCATTTTCATTTCCATTTTCTTTCTATACTTTCCAATTTTCTCCCAAACACCACTACAAAGAATCATCATCTAAATTCGGATTTGGAAGCTTCAACCAAAACAAAATACATATTTGGAATCCTCTCTTCATCCTCTTCAATTTGATACCGACTTCATCTCATTTGGGTAACTTTCTAAAATCACTAATTTTATGTGTTCTTGAGATTTTTGAGTTATAAAGTTGTTAATTAGTGTCTATGGCTCATTGTGATGTCGTGTATGTAATTTGTATGCTCGATTCGTTGTTTTTGGTGTAACTAGTTCAATATGAAAATTACTTGCTAAATCCTTGATTTTGGATGATCAAATGTTGTTAGATTGTTAAAGAGCATGTTTTAAAAGTGTTACTAGTATCATTAGCTTCGTTTTGATGTATAAGTTGATTAAGGAAACTCCAAGAACATGATTAATGATTTTGTGAACTTGGATTAGGGTTTGATGAGCTTTACATGAACTTTTGATGCGTCAAATGCTATGAGATATTGTTGTTAAGTGTTTTGTTGCAATGTGTGTTTGATTACCTTCGAAACGGCATAACATACATGTAAATTGGTTGCCCGAATCATAAAATGCGTTTTTGGAACTTGAACTTTGATTATGAATGTTTAATTGCGGTTTTTGGTTGTTGTAAGTGGAAGTTTGATTGATGAAATGCATTTAGATGTTTTCCTTGTCAAAATACCTTTCCGATGGTATAAGATACATGTTTTAAGTGTTTTCGGTGCATGAGATGTGTTAAATTGTATTTTGGTTCGTGACTTGGACCATTTTTCTGCAAACTGCATGTTTCCCAGGTATTGCGCGCCGCGCATATACCCGCGCGCCGCGCAGAATTAGAAATTCCAGATGTTTGCCTTCGTGGTTAAGTTCTGACCAGGATTTACACTTGGGTGTGCGCCGCGCAACCCATAGCGCGCCGCGCATACTGCCCAGCTCATTTTGTCTTTGTTTTTCATGTCACAAAAATGTTTCCCGCTTTACTATAACCCCGTTTACCATGAAACTTGACTATTATGCTCGTATATGACTTCTCATCATGAGAAAATTGTCGGGCACCCGACCCGACCCCGTTGACTTTGACTTTGACCAAGTTTGACTTTTAGTCAAACTTAACCAAACGATTATACAATCGTTCTAACATGCTTAACTACTTGTGTCGTGCATGAAACTTGACAAATTGATCCACGTGCTATATTAATCGAATCGTAACGAGCCATAGGACTAATTGAACATCTTTGACCCTTCGTGACTATCGTTATTGATATAACCTATATGTTTAGGTCAAGACTAGCTTTGTCTTTGCACGCGTGTACTTGTCGAAGTACTTTATTAACTCTTGCACTCAAGGTGAGATCATAGTCCCACTTTTTACTCTTTTGAACTTACTTTTGGGATGAGAAAACATAAACGATTCTTTTGAACTAAGTGAACACAAGAACGGGAAAACAAACATTCTACATACGAGTTTAGAACAAAAATCCTCAATCCGATTATCATTAGTTACATCAGATGGTGTAAGCGAGAACTTATGTTATATGGCCATATGGGTTTGACAACCCTCATCTTTGACGGTTCGCTACCGTCTACGGATGAAATATATTTTCGGGAAACAGTGTTGTTCTAGCACTAATTGATGGGGTATTCAACGGACGGAATGTTAAGTTTTGATAATTGGGTGCTCGTGAATATTAACTTTTAGAATGTTTTACTATTATTTCAACTTTTCAAACCTTGTGGTTCGACTTACTTACTTTTACTCACTTACTTACTTAAACCTATGATTTCACCAACGTTTTCGTTGACAGATTTCTATGTTTTTCTCAGGTCTTGCACGATATGTGATACATGCTTCCGCTCACTATTTGATACTTGCATTGGATGTCGAGTATACATGCATTACTTGGAGCGTCTTTTGACTTTACTTTAAACCGTGTCGCCTAGATTTCAAATGTACTTATAACCTTGTAACTTAACTTTTGGTTGAACAATTCTTGTAAACTTTGAAAACAATCTTTATTTTGAAATGAGGGTGACATATTTTGGTCAAACATTGTCATAAAGACTTATGACCAGGTAATGGGACCCACGTAGTCGACGCAGTCACTTGACGATTTGTCGGGGTCGCTACAAGTGGTATCAGAGCCTTGGTTGTAGGGATTTAGAGTTCATTTGTGTCCACCCCGATTCATAGGGTACATAGGTGAATCTAGACTACAACCGGTATATAGACTGAAGTAGGAATTACTTGACTATTTGTGCATTTATACTCGAACTCTTCTATCATATCTGACTCGTATTCGATCTTGATCTTACGTTGATAAATTTTGTTGATGCGCCACCTTGACTTTGTGAAGTAATGTTAAATGCACATGAGAATCAGGGTAATATAATTTCTGGGATTATATTACGGTGATTCACATGGACGTTCCGACATTATGACATAAAGAATTTAAGGAGAGTCAAGGAAAATTTTCTCTCTATCCTTATTCCATATCACGGTTAGTATTTTTGAGAATACTAATCAACGATATTCTTGTGTCATGAAGGAACAATGGTTCACCAAGGTCAACACAACACTCCTCTCGAAACTCTAGAACAAGCTCTTCAACGAATGATAACCACCGCCGTGGGTACGGTCGTGGCCAATCACTTTTCTAACAACAACAATCATGGAGCCGGTAATTCAATCGAAGGTTGCTCCTACAAGAACTTCATGAAGTACAATCCTCCCACTTTCGATGGAACCGGGGGACCGGTTACTCTCACCCGATGGTTTGAACAAACAGAATCCGTTTTTAGCATAAGCGGTTGTCAGGACCAAGATAAGGTCAAGTTTTCCACCCTCACTCTTACCGGTATCGCTCTCTCATGGTGGAACACGTATGTACAATCAGTGGGTATCGATGAAGCCCTTACACTCTCTTGGACCGAATTAAGAGAAAGAATGATCACCGAATACTTCCCGCGCGATGAGACTCGAAGGCTCGAGCAAGGGCTAAGGAATTTAAGAACGGTCGGGAATGACCTCGGAGCTTATAATCAACGGTTTACCGAACTAGTCTCAATGTGTCCAAATCTCATGACTCCCGAATCCCTAAGAGTCGAACTTTACATGGATGGCCTCCCTAAGAGCATTCAACACGGGGTAATGGCATCCCAACCCACTAACCTACAAGAGGCTTTAACAAAGGCCCACCAAACTTTAGAAACGGTGAATGAAATGGAAGCACCGGTACGAATGGTCGAGAACCACCCGGGTAACAACAAAAGAAAATGGGAAGCCTCGCAACCAAGCAACCACAACAATAACAACATCTCCAAGAAGCCTTTCACCCCCGGCGGCAAGAAGGGGTATGCCGGAACCCTACCTCACTGTAACAAGTGTCGCAAACATCATTTTGGTGAATGTGGCAAACCATTTTGCGTCAAGTGTCAAAGAAGTGGCCATGTGGCCCATGTCTGTAAGGGTACCGTTACCGTCGCTCGAAGGGTGCCCAACGCACATAGGACGGGTGCATGCTTTGAGTGTGGCCAACTGGGTCATTTTAGGAATGTGTGCCCATAGAAGAAATCAACCCCAACGCACGCCATTGAACTTTCAACATCGACACCTAGGATGCCCGAGACGATGATGGACTAGTCACGGGTACGTTTCTTCACAACAAACCGTACACTTCATACTTGTTCAATTCGATTACCGCTAGACGTTTTACAACCAAGACTTTGACTTGTACTCATTACCTTCCATCTTTTCCCCTAGATACTATTTAGGCGATTTAAGCGACCAACGGAAAAATATTGTGTGCCTATAAATATTATCGGAGGATATACGTTAAGAAATTGAACTCGACACCAATAGAACTAAGGAACTCAAAACCTATTCATTAAGGAGAAATTGTTGCCCTACATTTATGTATAGATTATTGTGAACTAAGAAATTTTCGGTTGGAAACCGATACCCTCTCCCTCGCATCCATGACCTCATGATTATTTGCACGAATCCCGTATGTTCCAAATCGACCTCCGTTCCGGTTATCATCAATTGGGGGTTAAGTGAGACGATGTCTCCTAAGCCACTTTCCGAACTCGCAATGTTAGTTGTAAATCTCTCTTAGTACCGTTTGATTTATTTAGGGCTCGCCCGTATCCATAAACCTCTTGAACCGCGTATGCAAATTCATATAGACTAATCTGTTATCGTATTTATAGATGACATCTTAACTTATTCAAGTAAAGAAGGAAAACGAACAACATCACCATCTTAAGCTCGAACTTTTGAGAAAAGAGCAACTCTATACCAAATTCTCCGAGTGAGAGTTTCTGTTGAACGAAGTCCAATTTTCTAGACCATGATGTTAATGGTCAAGGCATTACAATCAATCTCGAAATCAAGCCACATGTAATCAGGAAACTCTCCCAACTCAGACTTATATTCGTAAAAATATTAGATCTCACCGGTTGTTACCGAAGATTCATTTCTGACTTTTCTCGTGTCACACGACTTTTAAACTCGTTAACTCACTAAGGAAAACTCTAAACCTCTCCGTGTTCGAACCTTGAGCGTGATTCTTCACACCAACATTTCTAGTTAAAATCGTATAGCAACAGATGGAACTCAAACATGGAAATATTTCTACTTGAACGCCGAAAGGCATACTCTCTCGACTCAAAAATCAACGTAACTGAAATTCGTTATTTTGCACGAAGAATTCGAATACTAAATTGTGGATCCGATCAATTTTCTCGTCATCCCGTACCACACTACCTACCTCTGTTATTTCACCGTCACCGTCTGATATTACTGGGATTTAAGATAACACACAATCCAACGATACTTCACTCTTCTTTGACTTAACGCCCTTGTGTTTCTGATAATCGGTCAACTATTATTCAACCCCGAACTATACAACTACGTGTACTACCTCGTTTCTCTTTCAGACTTCAACTTTTGACAACTAGAGGCACGTTATGGCAACCTCGATATGTAAACTCATCCTATTCTAAGTCCTCATTTCACTACTATCTTTACCGTTCGCATTTCCGTTTAAAGAAACTCCTTGTAACATTTCTCCATGGATAGAGAAACTCCTCATATTACATAAGTATTCGCCACGAGGGTGAATAGTCCTAACGAACATTTTTCGAACCCTAACTAACTTGTTCAAACGTATCTTAAGAGATTCTATTCCAACACGGTGTATCTTTGTCAATTATTCCGTATCGAAATACTCGTTTCACTTCTAGTTTTACAAGAAACCTTGGGAACCCGCTTAGACATGAGTACCGCGTACCACCCACAAACAGACGAACCGAGCAAACGAACGATTTACGTCTTGGAAAGACATGTCACAAACTCGTATTGTCACCTTTAGTAGATCACTCTTACAACAGTAGTTAACACTCGTGTGTTCACGCGCACTTTCCGAAACCCTATATGACCGCTAATGTCATACCCCTGTTCATTTAACCAAAGCATCAACCACCGAAATCTGAACTCCATCAAGAAATAACAATTGAAATCATTCAAATCCGAGGAGGGCTCGAGACGATCCGTAGTCGCCAAAAGAGTTATACCAAACTTAGATGAAAACCTCACAAATCCCAGTGTGTAACCGCGTAATATTGAGAAACCGCACCTTGGAAAGGTGTAATCCATTTTGGGAAATCGAGAAAGGCTATAGCCGCAATATTGAACCTTTTGAAACCTTGGGGCGTATTGGAACCGCTTCCTACCGTTTAGAACTTCCAACTCAATTAAGTTTCCGTTTACCTTACATTTCGTGTAACAAACATAGAAACGTGTCCTGCGGAACAGGAACGTGCAATTCTTCTAAATGCACCAACTATTGAAGACAAACTTCTCTTCATAGGAAAACCAGTTGAAACCGGGGATCGTAAAAATCCAAATTCATGAGAACACTCAAGGACGTACCTTCACTTATTCATAGCATTGACATCTCCGGTCTCGAGTGAGAGGCATCGATTATTATTTCCAACTAAATTTTGGGACGAAATTTCTTTTGAGGTGTGGATAATGTAACATCCCGCATTTTTCCGTTAAATTATTTTAACGCCCGTCTTTTTCTTTTTAAATAATACCCTTCATATCTAGATTCGTATCCTTTGTTAAGTAACATTTTAAATATTCTCGTTATCGGATTTTTAATATCTCCCGTACTTCCGTGTAATTTAAAATAATTCGTTTGGTCAATTCACGCACCCGCAACTGAACGCGAGGGACTAGTTTCGCCATTGGAGAAAAGATGTGACTAGCTTGACTAGTCAACACCCACCTCCCCATTTTCCTTTTCATTTTCATTTCCATTTTCTTTCTATACTTTCCAATTTTCTCTCAAACACCACTACAAAGAATCATCATCTAAATTCGGATTTGGAAGCTTCAACCAAAACAAAATACATATTTGGAATCCTCTCTTCATCCTCTTCAATTTGATACCAACTTCATCTCATTTGGGTAACTTTCTAAAATCACTAATTTTATGAGTTCTTGAGATTTTTGAGTTATAAAGTTGTTAATTAGTGTCTATGGCTCATTGTGATGTCGTGTATGTAATTTGTATGCTCGATTCGTTGTTTTTGGTGTAACTAGTTCAATATGAAAATTACTTGCTAAATCCTTGATTTTGGATGATCAAATGTTGTTAGATTGTTAAAGTGCATGTTTTAAAAGTATTACTAGTATCATTAGCTTCGTTTTGATGTATAGGTTGATTAAGGAAACTCCAAGAACATGATTAATGATTTTGTGAACTTGGATTAGGGTTTGATGAGCTTTACATGAACTTTTGATGCGTCAAATGCTATGAGATATTGTTGTTAAGTGTTTTGTTGCAATGTGTGTTTGATTACCTTCGAAACGGCATAACATACATGTAAATTGGTTGCCCGAATCATAAAATGCGTTTTTGGAACTTGAACTTTGATTATGAATGTTTAATTGCGGTTTTTGGTTGCTGTAAGTGGAAGTTTGATTGATGAAATGCGTTTAGATGTTTTCCTTGTCAAAATACCTTTCCGATGGTATAAGATACATGTTTTAAGTATTTTCGGTGCATGAGATGTGTTAAATTGTATTTTGGTTCGTGACTTGGACCATTTTTCTGCAAACTGCATGTTTCTCAGGTATTGCGCGCCGCGCATATACCCGCGCGCCGCGCAGAATTAGAAATCCCAGATGTTTGCCTTCGTGGTTAAGTTCTGACCAGGATTTACACTTGGGTGCGCGCCGCGCAACCCATAGCGCGCCGCGCATACTGCCCAGCTCATTTTGTCTTTGTTTTTCATGTCACAAAAATGTTTCCCGCTTTACTATAACCCCGTTTACCATGAAACTTGACTATTATGCTCGTATATGACTTCTCATCATGAGAAAATTGTCGGGCACCCGACCCGACCCCGTTGACTTTGACTTTGACCAAGTTTGACTTTTAGTCAAACTTAACCAAACGATTATACAATCGTTCTAACATGCTTAACTACTTGTGTCGTGCATGAAACTTGAAAAATTGATCCACGTGCTATATTAATCGAGTCGTAACGAGCCATAGGACTAATTGAACATCTTTGACCCTTCGTGACTATCGTTATTGATATAACCTATATGTTTAGGTCAAGACTAGCTTTGTCTTTGCACGCGTGTACTTGTCGAAGTACTTTATTAACTCTTGCACTCAAGGTGAGATCATAGTCCCACTTTTTACTCTTTTGAACTTACTTTTGGGATGAGAAAACATAAACGATTCTTTTGAACTAAGTGAACACAAGAACGGGAAAACAAACATTCTACATACGAGTTTAGAACAAAAATCCTCAATCCGATTATCATTAGTTACATCAGATGGTGTAAGCGAGAACTTATGTTATATGGCCATATGGGTTTGACAACCCTCATCTTTGACGGTTCGCTACCGTCTACGGATGAAATATATTTTCGGGAAACAGTGTTGTTCTAGCACTAATTGATGGGGTATTCAACGGACGGAATGTTAAGTTTTGATAACTGGGTGCTCGTGAATATTAACTTTTAGAATGTGTTACTATTATTTCAACTTTGCAAACCTTGTGGTTCGACTTACTTACTTTTACTCACTTACTTACTTAAACCTATGATTTCACCAACGTTTTCGTTGACAGATTTCTATGTTTTTCTCAGGTCTTGCACGATATGTGATACATGCTTCCGCTCACTATTTGATACTTGCATTGGATGTCGAGTATACATGCATTACTTGGAGCGTCTTTTGACTTTACTTTAAACCGTGTCGCCTAGATTTCAAATGTACTTATAACCTTGTAACTTAACTTTTGGTTGAACAATTCTTGTAAACTTTGAAAACAATCTTTATTTTGAAATGAGGGTGACATATTTTGGTCAAACATTGTCATAAAGACTTATGACCAGGTAATGGGACCCACGTAGTCGACGCCGTCACTTGACGATTTGTCGGGGTCGCTACATAATTGATCTCTCTCAAGTTCTATCTTCAAGTTCTAAGTGTTCTTCATATATTTTACAAGTTCTAGTTACATAAAATCAAGAATACTTTCAAATTTGCTAGCTCACTTCCAATCTTGTAAGGTGATCATCCAACCTCAAGAAATCTTTGTTTCTTACAGTAGGTTATCATTCTAATACAATGTAATAATCATATTCAAACTTTGGTTCAATTTCTATAACTATAACAATCTTATTTCAAGTGATGATCTTACTTGAACTTGTTTTCGTGTCATGATTCTGCTTCAAGAACTTCGAGCCATCCAAGGATCCGTTGAAGCTAGATCCATTTTTCTATTTTCCAGTAGGTTTATCCAAGGAACTTAAGGTAGTAATGATGTTCATAACATCATTCGATTCATACATATAAAGCTATCTTATTCGAAGGTTTAAACTTGTAATCACTAGAACATAGTTTAGTTAATTCTAAACTTGTTCGCAAACAAAAGTTAATCCTTCTAACTTGACTTTTAAAATCAACTAAACACATGTTCTATATCTATATGATATGCTAACTTAATGATTTAAAACCTGAAAATACAAAAAACACCGTAAAACCGGATTTACGCCGTCGTAGTAACACCGCGGGCTGTTTTGGGTTAGTTAATTAAAAACTATGATAAACTTTGATTTAAAAGTTGTTATTCTGAGAAAATGATTTTTATTATGAACATGAAACTATATCCAAAAATTATGGTTAAACTCAAAGTGGAAGTATGTTTTCTAAAATGGTCATCTAGACGTCGTTCTTTCGACTGAAATGACTACTTTTACAAAAACGACTTGTAACTTATTTTTCCGACTATAAATATATACTTTTTATGTTTAGATTCATAAAATAGAGTTCAATATGAAACCATAGCAATTTGATTCACTCAAAACGGATTTAAAATGAAGAAGTTATGGGTAAAACAAGATTGGATAATTTTTCTCATTTTAGCTACGTGAAAATTGGTAACAAATCTATTCCAACCATAACTTAATCAACTTGTATTGTATATTATGTAATCTTGAGATACCATAGACACGTATACAATGTTTCGACCTATCATGTCGACACATCTATATATATTTCGAAACAACCATAGACACTCTATATGTGAATGTTGGAGTTAGCTATACAGGGTTGAGGTTGATTCCAAAATATATATAGTTTGAGTTGTGATCAATACTGAGATACGTATACACTGGGTCGTGGATTGATTCAAGATAATATTTATCGATTTATTTCTGTACATCTAACTGTGGACAACTAGTTGTAGGTTACTAACGAGGACAGCTGACTTAATAAACTTAAAACATCAAAATATATTAAAAGTGTTGTAAATATATTTTGAACATACTTTGATATATATGTATATATTGTTATAGGTTCGTGAATCAACCAGTGGCCAAGTCTTACTTCCCGACGAAGTAAAAATCTGTGAAAGTGAGTTATAGTCCCACTTTTAAAATCTAATATTTTTGGGATGAGAATACATGCAGGTTTTATAAATGATTTACAAAATAGACACAAGTACGTGAAACTACATTCTATGGTTGAATTATCGAAATCGAATATGCCCCTTTTTATTAAGTATGGTAATCTAAGAATTAGGGAACAGACACCCTAATTGACGCGAATCCTAAAGATAGATCTATCGGGCCCAACAAGCCCCATCCAAAGTACCGGATGCTTTAGTATTTCGAAATTTATATCATATCCGAAGGGTGTCGCGGAATGATGGGGATATTCTTATATATGCATCTTGTTAATGTCGGTTACCAGGTGTTCACCATATGAATGACTTTTATCTCTATGTATGGGATGTGTATTGAAATATGAAATCTTGTGGTCTATTATTATGATTTGATATATATAGGTTAAACCTATAACTCACCAATATTTTTGTTGACGTTTAAGCATGTTTATTCTCAGGTGATTATTAAGAGCTTCCGCTATCGCATACTTAAATAAGGACGAGATTTGGAGTCCATGTTTGTATGATATTGTGTAAAAACTGCATTCAAGAAACTTATTTTGTTGTAACATATTTATATTGTAAACCATTATGTAATGGTCGTGTGTAAACAGGATATTTTAGATTATCATTATTTGATAATCTACGTAAAGCTTTTTAAACCTTTATTGATGAAATAAAGGTTATGGTTTGTTTTAAAATGAATGCAGTCTTTGAAAAACGTCTCATATAGAGGTCAAAACCTCGCAACGAAATCAATTAATATGGAACGTTTTTAATCAATAAGAACGGGACATTTCAAATTGCGTCCGACACGTTATAGACCATAATTAAAAGCATGTCAGGGGACATTGCCTTAACAGTTGCTTGTTCAACGCTTTCCTTTACAACCGGATGGTAGTTTATCAAAAGGTAATATACGGAGCAAGTAAACTGGACGTGTTGCTTTCCCAATACAAGGTTAGCAAGTGGGTGACACAAAACCATAAGTTTTGAGCTAAAATTTTCAAATCTGAAACCCACCAAACCCACAAAAATATTTTGCAAACACCGGTGAAGGGTTATTCCGGAAAACTTATCTAGGGTAAAAGCTAGATTGAATTTTCAAAAAGATCAAATGTTTTAATAAAGATCCAATTTCTTAAAGGATCTAAATTTTTATAGTCATGTGGGACTGTAAACCACAACGTTACTACCATTGTTTATACCGCCGTATTGAAATCACTGATGTACAAAGTGTGAACAATAAAGAAGTGATTCTAGTATTTCAAGACAATATTGCTTGAGGACAAGCAACGCTCAAGTGTGAGAATATTTGATAATGCTAAAAATGAACATATATTTCATAGCATTATTCCTCAAGAAAGATAAGCTTTTAGTTGCAATTGTTCTATTTACAAGTGATATTCATTTAAATAATAAAAGGTGAAGACAAAAGACAGATTCGACGAATTGAAGACGCAAACGACCAAAAAGCTCAAAAGTACAAAATACAATCAATAAGGTTCCAATTATTGATAAGAAACGTCTCAAAATTACAAGAGTACAGGATTCAAAACGCAAAGTACAAGATATTAAATTGTACGCAAGGACGTTCAAAAATCCGGAACCGGGACCAGAGTCAACTCTCAACGCTCGACGTAACGGACTAAAAATTTCAAGTCAACTATGCACATGAATATAATATAATATATAATTAATTCTTAAAATTAATATATATGTTATATTATATTTAAAAACCGTCGGCATAAAAAAACAAAGACTTTTGAGTCTCCCCAGCTGGCCATGCGATCGCATGGCCTGGAAGGCATAAATCCATGCGATCGCATGGTGCACAGTTCCAGCCCACATGCCTATAAAAATCGAGCTTTGGTGCACCACAAAAATACATCTTTTTCTTCTTCACTCAAACGTAGTATATGTATATATAATTTATATTTTAATTTTAATTTTAATTTTAAATCCTAATAATAAGGGTGTGTTAGCGAATGTTGTAAGGGTGTAAGTTGAAATTCTATCCGGGTAACGCTACACTATTTTTAATCATTGTAAGTTATGTTCAACCTTTTTAATTTAATGTCTCGTAGATAAATTATTATTATGCTTATTTAATCCGAAGTAATCATGATGTTGGGCTAAAAATATTAAAATTGGGTAATTGGGCTTTGTACCATAATTGGGGTTTGGACAAAAGAACGACACTTGTGGAAATTAGACTATGGGCTATTAATGGGCTTTATATTTGTTTAACTAAATGATAGTTTGTTAATTTTAATATAAAGATTTACAATTGGACGTCCCTATAAATAACCATATACACTCAATTGGACACGATGGGCGGGATATTTATATGTACGAATAATCGTTCATTTAACCGGACACGGGAATGGATTAATAGCCACTAGAATTATTAAAACAGGGGTGAAATTATGTACAAGGACACTTGGCATAATTGATAACAAAGTATTAAAACCTTGGGTTACACTCAGTCGACATCCTGGTGTAATTATTAAACAAAGTATTAAAATCTTGTTACAGTTTAAGTCCCCAATTAGTTGGAATATTTAACTTCGGGTATAAGGATAATTTGACGAGGACACACGCACTTTATATTTATGACTGATGGACTGTTATGAACAAAAACCAGACGGACATATTAAATAATCCAGGACAAAGGACAATTAACCCATGGGCATAAAACTAAAATCAACACGTCAAACATCATGATTACGGAAGTTTAAATAAGCATAATTCTTTTATTTCATATTTAATTTCCTTTATTTTATATTTAATTGCACTTCTAATTATCGCACTTTTATTTTTTGTTATTGTATTTAATTGCACTTTTAATTATCGTACTTTTTAATTATGGCAAGTTTATTTTATCGCACTTTTATTTATCGCAATTTCATTATCATTATTTACTTTACGCTTTAAATTAAGTCTTTTATTTATTCAATATTTTACATTTTGTTTTAACTGCGACTAAAGTTTTTAAAATCGACAAACCGGTCATTAAACGGTAAAAACCCCCCTTTATAATAATAATATTACTTATATATATATATTTGTATTTTTATAAAATAAAACTAATATAGCGTTAAGCATTGATTAAAAGATTTTCCCTGTGGAACGAACCGGACTTACTAAAAACTACACTACTGTACGATTAGGTACACTGCCTATAAGTGTTGTAGCAAGGTTTAAGTATATCCATTCAATAAATAAATAAATATCTTGAGTAAAATTGTATCGTATATAATAGTATTTCCTTGTAAAATTTAATAGTATTTTATACCCCTTAGCTTTAACATCACCTTTCCAAGGCGAAACCTTAAGCATGACCATCTCTCCAATTTCAAATTCTATATCTTTTCTTTTACTGTCCGCGTAGCTCTTTTGTCGACTTTGGGCGGTTTTCAACCGTTGTTGAATTTGAATGATTTTCTCGGTAGTTTCTTGGATAATTTCTGGACTCGTAATTTGTCTATCCCCCACTTCACTCCAACAAATCAGAGACCTGCACTTTTTGCCATAAAGTTCTTCGAACAGTGCAATTTCGATACTCGAGTGGTAACTATTGTTGTAGGAAAATTCTGCTAACGGTAGATGTTGATCCCAACTGTTTCCAAAATCAATAACACATGCTTGTAGCATGTCTTCAAGCATCTGTATCGTCCTTTCACGCTGCCCATCAGTTTGTGGATGATAGGCAGTACTCATGTTTATACGAGTTCCCAATGCTTGTTGTAATGTCTGCCAAAACCTTGAAACAAATCTGTCATCCCTATCAGAGATAATAGAGACAGGTATTCCATGTCTGGAGAAAACTTCCTTCAAGTATAATCGCGCCAACTTCTCCATTTTATCATCTTCTCTCATTGGTAGAAAGTGTGCTGACTTGGTGAGACGATCAACTACTACCCAAATAGTATTATAACCACTTGCATTCTGGGATTTCGGGTTGTTGAAGTAGACCTGATGGTTTCTGATGTTCAGCTTTGACCTTAGAACACGTCAAACATTCTCCTACATATCTATCAATATCGGCTTTCATACCCGGCCACCAAATGTGCTTCTTGAGATCTTTGTACATCTTTCCCGCTCCGGGATGTATTGAGTATCTGGTTTTATGTGCTTCCTTAAGTACCATTTCTGTCACATCTCCAAACCTTGGTACACAAATTCTTTTAGCCCTATACCGGGTTCTGTCTTCCCTAATATTAAGATGTTTCTCCGATCCTTTGGGTATTTCATTCTTCAAATTTCCCTCTTTTAAAACTCCTTGTTGCCCCTCCTTTATTTGAGTAGTAATGTTAGTATGAATAATTATATTCATAGCTTTTACTCGTATAGGTTCTCTATCCTTTCTGCTCAAGGCGTCGGCTACCACATTTGCCTTCCCTGGGTGGTAACAAATCTCAAAGTCGTTATCATTCAACAGTTCAATCTACGTACGCTGTCTCATGTTCAGTTGTTTCTGATTAAATATATGTTGGAGACTTTTATGGTCGGTATATATAATACTTTTGACCCCATATAAGTAGTGCCTCCAAGTCTTTAATGCAAAAACAACAGCGCCCAATTCCAAATCGTGAGTCGTATAATTTTGCTCGTGAATCTTTAATTGTCTGGACGTATAAGCAATTACCTTCGTTTGTTGCATTAATACACAGTCGAGGCCTTGCTTTGAGGCGTTACAATATATCACAAAATCATCATTCCCTTCAGGCAATGACAATATAGGTGTCGTAGTTAACTTTTTCTTCAACAATTGAAACGCTTTCTCCAGCTCATCCTTCCATTCAAATTTCTTCCCTTTATGCGTTAATGCAGTCAAGGGTTTTGCTATTTTGGAAAAATCTTAGATGAACCTTCTGTAGTAACCAGCTAGTCCTAAAAATTGGCGTATATGCTTCGGAGTTTTAGGGGTTTCCCACTTTTCAACGGTTTCAATCTTTGCTGGATCCACCTGAATACCTTTTTTGTTCACTATGTGTCCGAGGAATTGAACTTCTTCCAACCAAAATGCACACTTTGAAAACTTAGCGTACAGTTTTTATTTCCTTAACAAATCTAGCACTTTTCTCAAATGTTCTTCATGCTCTTGATCATTCTTTGAGTAAATAAGTATGCTATCGATGAAAACAATGACAAACTTGTCAAGGTATGGTCCACACACTCTGTTCATAAGGTCCATGAACACAGCTGGTGCGTTAGTCAATCCAAACAGCATAACCATAAACTTGTAATGACCGTAACGCGTTCTGAAAGCAGTCTTTGGAATATCATCCTCCTTCACCCGCATCTGATGATACCCGGAACGTAAATCGATCTTTGAATAAACCGAAGAGCCTTGTAGTTGATCAAATAAGTCGTCGATTCTCGGTAATGGATAACGGTTCTTGATGGTAAGTTTGTTCAACTCTCGTGTAACATCCCAACCCGTAATACAAACGATCACACGGAAATAGCAATTAATTTTTTTTTTGCTGGAACAGCATATGGCGCGGCGCGCTATATGGCCGCGCGGCGCGCCAAAGTGGCCTGTCCAAAAAGTCATGAAATGCGAAAATGTTTGACCACTTCCCGACGTATTTAGACAAAACGATTTTAACCATACATTAATATATGTAGAACTAACACGTTCCATTAATAAAATTAGTTTTACGATGACCGGGCCCACATCGGCCGTTTTACGACTTTCGTACGAAAGTACAAGTTTTCAACCACATGATTTGTAATACAAAATAATGGCCGAGCATGGCGATTGGGGATACGCTACCCAATCCTAATCAATCCAAAAGCAAGCCTTCTAAAGCAACTACGCGAGTCCACTAGTCCCACACTTACCCGAGCCACCGCATCCATGCAAATCTATAAAAAGGTAAACAACGAGAGGGTAAGCTAACGCTTAGTGAGTGAGAATATACTACATACATATATATGCATAAAATGGACACGCCACACAAAACCAAATACCGCATACCGGAGCATCCAAGCATAAAGGCAAGCTAGTCTAAGCATACCGTAAGATCACTAAGCAACGAGCTAAAGATACATCAACAAAATATAAGTTCACCAACAACGATGTGAACAATGCCAATAAGCTACACCCGGAGGGTTAGCTACATGGTCCTCACTAATCCCACAACATGGTCCTCACTATCCCACCATCGGTGTATAAAACAGCCGATAGATCACACCACATGGTCCTTACAACCCCACCATCGGTGTATAAAACAACCGATAGATCCCTCAACACCGGATGAAGTCAGCGGACCCCGTCAACGGTCATGCTTCACCGATATAACACTACACCCATGATGAAGTCAGCGGACCCCGAAGGTCATGCTTCACCAATCAACGATCTCATGATGAAGTCAGCGGACCCCAAAGGTCATGCTCCACCAATCAACAATCCCATGATGAAGTCAGCGGACCCTGAAGGTCATGCTTCATCAATCATCAATACCATGATGAAGTCAGCGGACCCCGAAGGTCATGCTTCATCAATCAACGCCCTTTTGGCCTCGAACGACGAGTAGCGTAACATCACGCTCTGCTACGCCATAGTGAATCCTAACGGATACCACTAACCATTCACACAATCGAGCAAGAACCACCTATATCAAACATAGACACAAAACATTAATTCTATAAAAGAGAATCCGACACACACATCCCTTAACCGAGGGATTTCACATTGCTTGCCAAACACGTCCATTATCTCTCAACGAGATTTACCACATTACCACCTTGGTGATAATTCAAATCCAAAATCATAAGTACAATTTAACCGAAATTGTACTCTACCATTACCGACCAACTCTAGGTCCCGACACAAATTTCGGATCTACTAAAAGCATTGTCCGAAATCTCACACTAAAACCTCTGCGTGCGGGAGTGTAACTCCCCCACTTGGAATTACATTCCATAACCGCATCTCGTACACCCGTACAATGCTACCAAAGGTAGACTTTACTAATAATTGGGTTCACACGGCCCATCACCATGTCTTGCTCCAACTTTGAGCATACCTAGGATCCTAACCTATCCTTAAATACTTCGAACGAAAAGTGTACCACAAATTACACGAACTATACACTCACAATCATCCAATTTGTTTTAGTTTGTCGAATTTCACCCGATCACTCATGAACCTAAGGGTTTCACTTCGGTACCCTAAGTACAATGTAACCGCAACACAATCGGAGTCGAACACCATGCTAGTAGGTTTAAAAAGGCACCTAATGTCACGTCACGTAGGCTCCTTTACCAACATGCATCGAGATCAACACTCGATTTCAAGAATTTCAATCCACCCAACGAACCTCATGGTTCATCAACTTCTACGCGAAAGCGAACACGCGCTTAATGACCGAACACCAAAACCCATTTCCATGGTTTGGTAGAAACATTTCCCAAATACTAAGGGATGCTTGGTTGCACTAAGTCTTACGCCCTTCGCCCGACAATCAAACGTTACCATAGGGTACTTCCATTAGGAACGTCACCCGTATCAATAACATGCACAACACAATTAAAACCTTAAGGGTCTCACTCGAACGAGCTTAACGACCCGATACCAACCAAAATGCCTAAGCATCCAAGGATTTGGACCATAGAGTCAAGGCACAACACACCACTTATACGCTCTACTGAGAGCAAACCGGAGCCATAAACGTAAACCTTCCGCTCGCTACGAATTATCTCCAACGGAGAATAAAGTTTAGCTAAGACTTACGCACTCACCGCATGTTATTTCAAGCGAACAACATATAATTTCGTACTAAAAGTACCTGATGTAGCGCTGTTGGGCTTCCGCGCTCCACTACCCATCATGTATTCGCGCTCTAACCTCCTGACCGATCGTCATGCGATTCGGAACCTCTAACTTTCGGTGTCCCTCTATTCGGCAAATGAAACACCTGATCGAGCCTAAAGGCACCACCATTAAATCTTGTGCCAAATGACCTCGTTCCCCACACTTAAAGCACGTGAGCTTGTAACCCTTTTTACTCTTCTTCTTCATATTCCCGACGCCTTCAGGCGTACTTCGTGCCCTCTTACCATGAGCACCATGTAATCCTAACCTTGCAAGTACATCTTCATCATCGCTACTTCGAGTTTTAGGAAGCCTATTTTCAAACTCTTCCTTTACAACTTTAGTCACTAGGTCTCGGACCATTTCCGTCATTTGTCCTTCGACCACAACTTGGTTACTTCTCTAACTTTGCCGGTGAAAACCGAAACATATTGTTCAAACACGGACTCAATATTTAACGTTAACTCATCCTTCCCTTCGTGAATAGGCTCACTCGTTCCGCATCCATCTTCCGTTTTCATTCTAAGGGATGCAAACGATTAGATCACGAACGTATAAACCACACGCACAACACCGCCCCATCTTGCTAAACACTCATACACGATTTGCACCCGTAATAAGGTTTGCAAGTCCTTATTACGCACATGCCGTATCAACTCGTTAGTACAACGACCGCCTCGCTCGATGATATAAACAAACACAAACAAAATTCTACGCGATATGCACATACGCAAGAATTATTATCATAACACAATTAATATATCAATAATATCCGCATTACTAATATAAACGTTAGTCCACCTATAAACAAGGTGCTAACTATAACCCATTCCGACCCGTAATCCTACAAGTCCCGCAACAATTTAAGCACATACAGAAGTCTAAGTCTAGGCACCTATCTCAAGTCACCTAAATCCCTTAGACCATGCTCTGATACCGCTTGTAACATCCCAACCCATAATACAAACGATCACACGGAAATATCAATTAATTTTTTTTTTTGCTGGAACAGCATATGGCGCGGCGCGCTATATGGCCGCGCGACGCGCCAAAGTGGCCTGTCCAAAAGTCACGAAATGCGAAAATGTTTGACCACTTCCCGACGTATTTAGACAAAATGATTTTAACCATACATTAATATATGTAGAACTAACACGTTCCATTAATTAAATTAGTTTTACGAAGACCGGGCCCACATCGGGCGTTTTACGACTTTCGTACGAAAATACAAGTTTTTAACCACATGATTTGTAATACAAAATAATGGCCGAGCATGGAGATTGGGGATACGCTACCCAATCCTAATCAATCCAAAAGAAAGCCTTCTAAAGCAACTACGCGAGTCCACTAGTCCCACGCTTACCCGAGCCACCGCATCCATGCAAATCTATAAAAAGGTAAACAACGAGAGGGTAAGCTAATGCTTAGTGAGTGAGAATATACTACATACATATATATGCATAAAATGGACACACCACACAAAACCAAATACCGCATACCGGAGCATCCAAGCATAAAGGCAAGCTCGTCTAAGCATACTGTAAGATCACTAAGCAACGAGCTAAAGATACATCAACAAAATATAAGTTCACCAAAAACGATTTGAACAATGCCAATAAGCTACACCCGGAGGGTTAGCTACATCACGACAATACAACATTATATTTATACAATATATATATATATATATATATATATATATATATATATATATATATATATATATATATATATATATATATATATATATATATATATATATATATATATATATATATATATATCTCGAATAACATAATTTGCTTACGCTTACAACACAATAACCATGGTTAACCAAATCTTCGCAAGGGAATGACTTCGCGAAACAAGTCATCGATGTTCATAACATCCGTTAGGGTACTTAACACCTCGTATCACTAACCCCTAGGGTGGCACCTTAACACCTCGACACTTCACCCCGAGTGGCATCTTAACACCTCGATGCTTCACTCATTATTTTACAGAGTGGTGTCTTAACACCTCGACACTACACCCCTAGGTGGCATCTTAACACCTCGATGCTTCACCCCGAGTGGCATCTTAACACCTCGATGCTTCACCCATCAATTACTTAGAGTGGCATCTTAACACCTCGATGCTTCACTCCGAGTGGCGTCTTAACACCTCGACACTTCACTCGTCACGTGAAACGTGGTGTCTTAACACCTCGACACTACACATTTCACGCCACCACAAATAGATATATTATATACCTACACATATAATTATTCAACTCACTATATTAACCCTTCGTCATCGGGGTTATATAAGTCCACATCACACGCCCATGTGATAACGTACACACAAAGTGTGCACCTCGCCAAAGTGGTCAACCAAAACGCACAACCGTGCCAATTGGACCTATACACAAATCCAAAAATTCCACCTATACGAGAAGCGAGCTCTATAAGCGAGAACCCCTTCACCTGACCCGCACCCATCCTACACATACATATGCATATAGGATATTAACACTCACCTTGTCGTCTTGAAGAATGCCACCGAATAATCCGCAATCGCCGATGGAATGTACCTATTCCATTTATCACATAACAAGTAACACAATTAGGGTGGATATACAAATCAACCCAAATTGACTATTAGTGCAATTTCAACCCAAATGCACTTCCAAGCACAAATCGCGCCCAAACTAACCAATAATCACTTACACAAGTGAGAATGGTCCTAATATGCCAATCAAACCCAATCATAGGTGTTAAACACCTATCTTGCCCAAAATGACACTTAAACCCTAATTTGACCCATAAGAAGTCAATATCACGCCATTAGCAAGTTTTGACACCAAAACATATTTAACTCGGTTTTATACTTCAACTTAATCCATTTTAAGTTTATAAACCTTATTAAATCGGCAATGTAGTCATAATCATCAACAAACCCTAATTTTGACTCTAGTCAAAGTAGTCAACCATAAGAACCCTAATGGTTTCCAAAACACCAATAATCACTAACACTAGTGATTATACACCATTTACAAGTCTTAAACATGGTTAAATCATTAACCAACCCAAAACCCACCAACATCAACAATAACTAGTTACAATTACCCATTTCACCTCCTAAATGGGTTTTATAACTAACTAGTTCAAAACCCTAAACTTGAATATCAAATTACAAAGATGAAGTTCGGAGTTTGAACTTACCAATACCGCCAAAATGATGCCGTTGACGAGTAGAACAACTTTAATACCCGAGGTTTGACCCGAAACACCCTTCTTCTTCTCCAATTGGAGCTCTCTCTCTCTAAAACTCTCCTCTCACTCTAGGGTTTGAAGATGAGAGTGTTTGATGAGTGAAAATGAGCTCCAATGGAGTTCTAGATCAGTTTTGGTGACCCTAAACCGACCCTAAATGAAAAGACCAAAGTACCTCTCATTTAAGCCTTTTAAAAAGGCTGAAAATTGCATCAGACGGGTTCGGCACGCCGCGCCAAAAGGTGGAGCACCGCTCCAACCTACAGGTCAGTTTTCAAAAACTTGTTTTGGCCATAACTTTTTGACCGTAGCACCGTTTTTGATGAATTAAATATCGTTGGAAACGTAATAAGATTTCATTTCCAATGGTAATGCTTTAAAACATCAACACAAACTTTATTTGGGGTTGAAAAGATACGTACACACCTTGTCACTTCAGACAACGTCCAGTTTCCTTCGACGTTCGAGCAAGCAACACGTACGTGCTTCGTACACTTCATACACGCATCGTACACCATAAATACATTATGTGCAATAAATATTTGGGTCTTACATCTCGGTAGTCGATACACAATCTGAATGTACCATCCTTCTTTTTGACAAACAGAACAGGAGCTCCCCACGGTGATGTGCTTGGTCGAATGAAACCTTGTTCTAAAAGTTCTTGTAGTTGGCTTTGAAGTTCCTTCATTTCACTGGGTGCGAGTCTGTATGGAGCACGTGCTATTGGTCCAGCTCCTGGTATAAGGTCTATTTGAAATTCAACGGATCGGTGTGGAGGTAGTCCCGGTAATTCTTTCAGAAATACATCGGGAAATTCTTTTGCGACGGGAACATCATTGATGTTATTTTCTTCAGAATTGACTTTCTCGACGTGTGCTAGAACAGCATAGCAACCTTTTCTAATTAGCTTTTGCACCTTCAAATTACTAATAAGATTTAGCTTCGCGTTGCTCTTTTCTCCGTACACCATTAAGGGTTTTCCTTTTTCTCGTATAATGCGAATTGCATTTTTGTAACAAACGATCCCTAAATCCCTTGAATTCTGAAAATCAACCGTAACAACGTCACCGGTTTAGTCGAACCTTCATTTATTCTTTTCACTCTTTTGTGATAGCTTCACTCGAACTCTTCACGTAAATGAATTGTTATATCCATATTACTCAATGCTGATAAAAAAAACTCTAATTTCTAGTGCGTATGTGTCATGAAAGCATACTTATTGTCATCCATGACGATCCCAATCAAATTTCGGGACGAAATTTCTTTAATGGGTAGGTACTGTGAGGACCCAGAAATTTTTGATCAAATTTAAACTTAATCTTTATATGGTTTCGACATGATAAGCAAAGTCTATTAAATTGAATTTCAAAATCTCTGAACTATTTTATGAAGTCATTTGACTTTGACCACTCCCGACGATTCACGAACAATTGTGTGTAAATAAATATAAATATAAGTATATATAATAATTTGATATAATAGAAAACAATTTAATCATTTAAACTGAATATGTAAAATAATATATAAAATAATAAATTTGTGATTAAAATAAATCTACATGTAAATATATAAGATTTCTATACATAGTTAATGTTATATGTATATTGTAATATATATAAATATTAAATGTTATATAAATGTTATTATATATGTGTCATAATATGTAATATTAAGTTTGGTTACGGGTTAAAAATATAATTAAATATAATTGTTATAGTTACTTTCAATATTTTTATTAATATTAAAATCAATGTTATTATTATTTTCAATATACATATAACGTAGATATAAAGTTTGATATATAAATTGTTATTATATTATTATTACTAATATTATTATAATCATTAATAATATTAGTATTATGATAATTAATACTATTATTACTAATATCAAAATCAGTATTATTAATATTACTATATAAAAATGGAAACATATAACTTGTTATTACTGCATTATTATTAAATGTTAACATTAAGAAACATTATTAATATATATATATATATATATATATATATATATATATATATAATAAATAATTAATATAATCTATTAATATTATTGTTACAAATAACATTATAAACATTATTATATCTATTAGTATTATTATTATTATTATTAATATTTTATATTTATTTTGTTTTTATATTAATTAAATGAATTAAGAATCTGATGTGAACCAATAAACGTACGATTTTTGTTATACATCGCAATCAAAATCTATATTTTCTGTCTCTAATCTAGATTGCACGACAAATTTGATCAATTGCAAACAAAATTGGTTAGCCAACCTTTTATGTTTTATTCCTAATTGATTCTCCATGTCAACCCATCCTTGGTTATAAACTCATTTAATTAATTCACGTATTAGGGAGAAACAAAACGAGTTATCCTCCATCAATACCAATTATCAATTACAGTTTATTTTTATCGAAGTAATTAAACAGAAAAATAAAGCTACAGCTCGTTCCTCTGTTATTGCTCTCGATTATTCAAAAGCTCGATTTTGAATGATTTTTCAAAATCTATAAATGCAAAAGTGTTAGAAACCCTTCAAACAAACTTCCTGTAAAATCCCAAATTCCAATTTTTCCTATCGAAATTCAATTTTGAGGTCAAAGTTAGTTATCAAAAAGTCAAAGCATTTGTTCTTGATAAAATTCGAGTTTGTTTTTACATTTTAAGATAAATTGATGAGTTGAAGAGTTTCTAGGAGTATTTTAGAGAATATTTCATGAAGTAATCGAAGTCTAAAACCATTTCAATTTCAAAATCAAGTATCTTGTTCTTCATTTTTTTACGGGTAACAGACTACTGTCTGTCTTAATTAAATTTTCTGTTTGTTAATTACAATCACAAATATAAGTCGTTGGTGTACCATTTATGCATTTTTTTTATCAAACAAATAATTAATGGTTAGTAATGATCTGGTGTTTGATCGATGAAATTTTGAAGAAGAAGTAAATTAGAACAGAAAATATAGGCGGGATAAATAAATACAGTGGGGATTTAATTCACAAAAACATAGCGGGAGCAATGGTTTAAGAGAGTGTCGGGTTAGCGTATAGTCACGAGTTCGAGTCCAGGGGATGGCTGTTTCTTTTTTTTTTTGGAACTTTTTTCATGTGAGGTAGTTTTTCTAATTTTATTATTATTACTATTATTATTAATAATTATTATTAGTATTAATTATTATTATGATTATAATTATGATTGTTATTATTATTGTTATTATTAGTATTATAATTAGTACCATATTAATATGTATTATAGTCATCATCATTATTATTATTATAAGTATTAATAATATTATTGTTAGTAGTAAATTTATCATTTTAGTATTTTTATCATCACTATGATTATGATTATGATTATCATTATTATTATTATTATGAAAGAAATAAAAAAATATATTATTATTATCATTAATATTAGAATTTGTATCATTTTATAAATATTAGTATCATCAATACATTTATAATTATTAATATCATATTTATCATTATTATTGTTATAAGTATTATCATTAATATTATCATTATTATTATTATGATTATTATTAGTATTATCGTTATTATTACTATTATCATTATTGTTATTATTACTTTTATCATTAAGTATTAGAATTATTATTATTAATAGTATTATTATTATTAAGTTGTATTATTATTAATATTATAATTAGTAATAAGATTGTTATTGTTATTAGGTATTAGGAATTATTATTAAAAGTATTATTTTCATTATCACAATTCTTAAACTTTTCTTTTTATTAAAAATTTCTGTTATTAACATTACTATTACTGTTATCATTAAAATTATTAAAATCAATATCATAACTATCATTGACTGTAAAATTAATATTTTTACAAGTATTATTATTATTATTATCATTGTTATTATCACTAATAAAATTATTATTAACATAAGTATATTATTAATGTTATTATCATTATTTTTACTAATATTAACTTAGTATAATTAGAACTACTGTTTTGATAAACAAATAAAATACATAAATATATATATTTAACCCATATAACATAACAAGATTTAATATTTTTTTTTTGAATATAAGTTATTTATATAATTAATTATATCATAAATAATAATATATAGATTTATTCGATTACAAATATATGTGTTAATACATATATGAATGATATAGGTTCGTGAATCCGAGGCCAACCCTACACTTGTTTAATGTCGTCATATGTATTTTTACTACAAAATACAGTATGGTGAGTTCATTTGATTCCCTTTTACTCTTTATATTTTTGGGACTGAGAATACATGCGATGTTATTATAACTGCTTTATTAAATGCTTTTGAAATATTTTTTGAACTAAGAATACATGAAATGCTTTTATAAATATTTGACGAGATAGACACAAGCAAAACATTCCTCGAATGAATTATTATGCAGACAGAAGTTCTGTGGATTATTATTGAATTAGTTGGATGTTATAATTGCCACTAATTGAAATGTCCCGTTCATATTGATTATAAACGTTCCATATTAATTGATTTCGTCGCGAGGTTTTGACCTCTATATGAGACATTTTTCAAAGACTGCATTCATTTTTAAAACAACCATAACCTTTATTTTATCTATAAAGGTTTAAAAAACATTACGTAGATTATCAAATAATGATAATCTAAAATATACCGTTTACACACGACCATTACATAATGGTTTACAATAAGAATATATTACATCAAAAATAAGTTTCTTGAATGCAGTTTTTACATAATATCATACAAGCATTGACTCCAAATCTTGTCCTTATTTTAGTATGCAACAGTGGAAGCTCTTAATAATCACCTGAGAATAAACATGCTTAAAACGTCAACAAAAAATATTGGTGAGTTATAGGTTTAACCTATATATTATCAAATCATAATAATAGACCACAAGATTTCATATTTCAATATACATCCCATACATAGAGATAAAATTCATTCATATGGTGAACAACTGGTAACCGACATTAATAAGATGCATATAAGAATATCCCCTATCATTCCGAAAAATCCTTCGGACATGATAAAAACGAATTCGAAGTACTAAAGCATCCGGTACTTTGGATGGGGTTCATTAGGCCCAATAGATCTATCTTTAGGATTCACGTCAATTAGTAGATCGGTTTACTAATTCTTAGGTTACCAAGCAAAATGGGCATATTCGGCTTCGATCATTCACCCATATAAAATAGTTTCAATTACTTGTGTCTATTTCGTAAAATATTTATAAAATTGCTTCTATTCTCATCCCAAAATATTAGATTTTAAAAGTGGGACAATAACTCACTTTCACAGATTTTTACTTCGTCGGGAAGTAAGACTTGGCCACTGGTCGATTCACGAACCTATAACAAATATGTACATATATATCAAAGTATGTTCAAAATATATTTACAACACTTTTAATACATTTTGATATTTTAAGTTTATTAAATCAGCTGTCCTCATTACTAACCTACAACTAGTTGTCCAAAGTTAGATGTACAGAAAAAAATTGATATATATTATCTTGAATCAATCCACGACCCAGTGTATACACGTCTCAGGCTAGATCACAACTCAAAGTATATATATTTTTGGAATCAACCTCAACCCTGTATAGCTAACTCCAACGTTACTGCATATAGAGTGTCTATGGTTGTTTCAAATAATATATATACATGGATCGATATGATATGTCAAAACATTTTCATACGTATCTATGGTATCCCAAGATTACATAATATATTAGAATACATGTATAATACAATATAAGTTACCTAGGATATGATTAATATAGATTTGTTACCAATTTTCACGTAGCTACAACAAGAAAAATTATCCAATCTTGTTTTACCCATAACTTCTTCGTTTTAAATCCGTTTTGAGTGAATCAAATTGCTATGGTTTCATATTGAACACTATTTTATGAATCTAAACAGAAAAAGTATAGGTTTATAGTCGTAAATATAAGTTACAAGTCGTTTTTGTAAGAGGTAGTCATTTCAGTCGAAAGACGTCTTGATGACCATTTTGAAAAACATACTTTCACTTTGAGTTTAACCATGATTTTTGTATATAGTTTCATGTTCATAAGAAAAATCATTTTCCCAGAAGAACAACTTTTAAATCAAAGTTTATCATAGTTTTTAATTAACTAACCCAAAACAGCCCGCGGTGTTACTACGACGGCGTAAATCCGGTTTTACGGTGTTTTTCGTGTTTCCAGGTTTTAAATCATTAAGTTAGCATATCATATAGATATAGAACATGTGTTTAGTTGATTTTAAAAGTCAAGTTAGAAGGATTAACTTTTGTTTGCGAACAAGTTTAGAATTAACTAAACTATGTTCTAGTGATTACAAGTTTAAACCTTCGAATAAGGTAGCTTTATATATATGAATCGAATGATGTTATGAACATCATTACTACCTCAGGTTTTGTGGATAAACCTAATGTAAATGAAAAAAATAGATCTAGCTTCAAAGGATCCTTGGATGGTATGAAAGTTCTTGAAGCATAATCATGACACGAAAACAAGTTCAAGTAAGATTTCCACTCGAAATAAGATTGTTATAGTTATAGAAATTGAATCAAAGTTTGAATATGAGTATTACCTTGTATTAGAAATATATCTTACTGTAAATAAGAAAGATTTCTTGAGGTTGGATGATCACTTTACAAGATTGGAAGTAAGCTAGCAAACTTGGAAGTATTCTTGATTTTATGAAACTAGAACTTATAGAATTTATGCAGAACACTTAGAACTTGAAGATAGAACTTGAGAGAGATCAATTAGATGAATAAAATTGAAGAATAAAAGTGTTTGTAGGTGTTTTTGGTCATTGGTATATGGATTAGATATAAAGGATGTGTAATTTTGTTTACATGTAAATAAGTCATGAATGATTACTAATATTTTTGTAATTTTATGAGATATTTCATGCTAGTTGCCAAATGATGGTTTGCACATGTGTTAGGTGACTCAAATGGGCTTCTAAGAGCTAATAATTGGAGTGTATATACCAATAGTACATATATCTAAAAGCTGTGTATTGTACGAGTACGAATACGGGTGCATACGAGTAGAATTGTTGATGAAACTGAACGAGGATGTAATTGTAAGCATTTTTGTTAAGTAGAAGTATTTTGATAAGTGTCTTGAAGTCTTTCAAAAGTGTATGAATACATATTAAAACACTCTATGTATATACATTTTAACTGAGTCGTTAAGTCATCGTTATTCGTTACATGTAAGTGTTGTTTTGAAACCTTTAGGTTAACGATCTTGTTAAATATTGTTAACCTATTGTTTATTATATCAAATGAGATGTTAAATTATTACATTATCATGATATCATGATATACTAATATATCTTAGTATGATATATATACATTAAATGTCGTTACCGCGATAATCGTTACATATATGTCTCGTTTCGAAATCATTAAGTTAGTAGTCTTGTTTTTACATATGTAGTTCATTGTTAATATAGTTAATGATATGTTTACTTATCATAATATCATGTTAACTATATATATATATATATATATATATATATATATATATATATATATATATATATATATATATATATATATATATCCATATATATGTCATCATATAGTTCTTACAAGTTTTAGCGTTCGTGAATCACCGGTCAACTTGGGTGGTCAATTGTCTATATAAAACCTATTTCAATTAATCAAGTCTTAACAATTTTGATTGCTTAACATGTTGAAAACACTTAATCATGTAAATATCAATTTCATTTAATATATATAAACATGGAAAAGTTCGGGTCACTACAGTACCTAGCCGTTAAATAAATTTCGTCCCGAAATTTTAAGCAGTTGGAGGTGTTGACGTATCTTCTAGAAATAAGTGCGGGTATTTCTTCTTCATCTGATCTTCTCATTCCCAGGTGAACTCGGGTCCTCTACGAGCATTCCATCGAACCTTAACAATTGGTATCATGTTTTGTTTAAGTCTTTTAACCTCACGATCCATTATTTCGACGGGTTCTTCGATGAATTGAAGTTTTTTGTTGATTTGGATTTCGTCTAACGGAATAGTGAGATCTTCTTTAGCAAAACATTTCTTCAAATTCAAGACGTGGAAAGTGTTATGTACAGCCACGAGTTGTTGAGGTAACTCAAGTCGGTAAGCTACTGGTCCGACACGATCAATAATCTTGATGGTCCAATATACCTTGGATTTAATTTCCCTCGTTTACCAAATCGAACAACGCCTTTCCAAGGTGCAACCTTAAGCATGACCATCTCTCCAATTTCAAATTCTATATCTTTTCTTTTAATGTCGGCGTAGCTCTTTTGTCGACTTTGGGCAGTTTTCAACCGTTGTTGAATTTGGATTATCTTATCGGTAGTTTCTTGTATTATCTCTGGACCCGTAATCTGTCTATCCCCCACTTCACTCCAACAATTTGGAGACCTGCACTTTCGACCATAAAGTGCTTCAAACGGCGCCATCTCAATGCTTGAATGGTAGCTGTTGTTGTAGGAAAATTCTGCTAACGGTAGATATCGATCCCAACTATTTCCGAAATCAATAACACATGCTCATAGCATGTCTTCAAGCGTTTGTATCATCCTTTCGCTCTACCCATTAGTTTGTGGATGATAGGCAGTACTCATGTCTAGACGAGTTCCTAATGCTTGCTGTAATGTCTGCCAGAATCTTGAAATAAATCTGCCATCCCTATCAGAGATAATAAAGATTGGTATTCCATGTCTGGAGACGACTTCCTTCAAATACAGTCGTGCTAACTTCTCCATCTTGTCATCTTCTCTTATTGGCAGGAAGTGTGCTGATTTGGTAAGACGATCAACTATTACCCAAATAGTATCAAAACCACTTGCAGTCCTTGGCAATTTAGTGATGAAATACATGGTAATGTTTTCCCATTTCCATTCTGGGATTTCGGGTTGTTGAAGTAAACCTGATGGTTTCTGATGCTCCGCTTTGACCTTAGAGCACGTCAAACATTCCCCTACGTATTTAGCAACATGGGCTTTCATACCTGGCCACCAAAAATATTTCTTGAGATCCTTGTACATCTTCCCCGTTCCAGAATGTATTGAGTATCTGGTTTTATGAGCTTCTCTAAGTACCATTTCTCTCATATCTCCAAATTTTGGTACCCAAATTCTTTCAGCCCTATACCGGGTTCCATCTTTCTGAATATTAAGATGCTTCTCCGATCCTTTGGGTATTTCATCCTTTAAATTTTCTTCTTTTAAAACTCCTTGTTGCGCCTCCTTTATTTGAGTAGTAAGGTTAGTGTGAATCATTATATTCATAGCTTTTACTCGAATGGGTTCTCTGTCCTTTCTGCTCAAGGCATCGGCTACCACATTTGCCTTCCCCGGGTGGTAACGAATCTCAAAGTCATAATCATTCAACAATTCAATCCACCTACGCTGCCTCATATTCAGTTGTTTCTGATTAAATATGTGTTGAAGACTTTTGTGGTCGGTATATATAATACTTTTGACCCCATATAAGTAGTGCCTGCAAGTCTTTAATGCAAAAACAACCGCGCCTAATTCTAAATCATGCGTCATATAATTCTGTTCGTGAATCTTCAATTGTCTAGACGCATAAGCAATTACTTTCGTTCGTTGCATTAATACACAACCGAGACCTTGCTTTAAGGCGTCGCAATATATCACAAAATCATCATTCCCTTTAGGTAATGACAATATAGGTGCCGTAGTTAACTTTTTCTTTAACAATTGAAACGCTTTCTCTTGTTCATCTTTCCATTCAAATTTCTTCCCTTTATGCGTTAATGCAGTCAAGGGTTTTGCTATTCTGGAAAAGTCTTGGATGAACCTTCTGTAGTAACCAGCTAGTCCTAAAAACTGGCGTATGTGTTTCGGAGTTTTCGGGATTTCCCACTTTTCAACGGTTTCAATCTTTGCTGGATCCACCTGAATACCTTCTTTGTTCACTATGTGACCGAGGAATTGAACTTCTTCCAACCAAAATGCACACTTTGAAAACTTAGCGTATTGTTTTTCTTTTCTCAGCAACTCTAGCACTTTTCTCAAATGTTCTTCGTGCTCTTGATCATTCTTCGAGTAAATAAGTATGTCATCGATGAAAACAATGACAAACTTGTCAAGATATGGCCCACACACTCGGTTCATGAGGTCCATGAACACAGCTGGTGCGTTAGTCAATCCAAACGGCATAACCATAAACTTGTAATGACCGGAACGTGTCCTAAAAGGAGTCTTTGGAATATCATCCTCCTTCACCCGCATTTGATGATATCCAGAACGTAAATCGATCTTCGAATAAATAGACGAGCCTTGTAGTTGATCAAATAAGTCATCGATTCTCGGTAGTGGGTAGCGGTTCTTGATGGTAAGTTTGTTCAACTCTCGGTAGTCGATACACAACCTGAATGTACCATCTTTCTTCTTGACAAACAAAACAGGAGCTCCCATGGTGATGTGCTTGGTCGAATGAAACCACGCTCTAAAAGTTCCTGTAACTGACTTTGTAATTCTTTCATTTCGCTGGGTGCGAGTCTGTATGGAGCACGAGCTATTGGTGCAGCTCCTGGAACAAGGTCTATTTGAAATTCAACGGATCGATGTGGGGGTAATCCCGGTAATTCTTTCGGAAATACATCGGTAAATTCTTTTGCGACGGGAACATCACTGATGTTCTTTTCTTGAGGTTTAACTTCCTCGATGTGTGCTAGAATGATGTTACAACTTTTTCTTATTAGTTTTTGCTCCTTCAAACTATTAATAAGATTTAATTTTGCGTTGTTCTTTTCTCCGTACACCATTAAAGGTTTTCCTTTTTCACGCATAATGCGAATCACATTTTTGTAACAAACGACCTCTGTTCTCACCTTTTTCAACCAGTCCATGCCAATTATTACATCCAAACTCCCTAACTCGACTGGTATTAAATCAATTTTAAACGTTTCATCCCCCAGTTTAATTTGTCTCCCCCGACATATATTATCTGCTGAAATTAATTTACCGTTTGCTAATTCGAGTAAAAATTTACTATCCAAAGGCGTCAATGGGCAACTTAATTTAGTACAAAATTCTCTACTCATATAGCTTCTATCCACACCCGAATCAAATAAAACATAAGCATATTTATTGTCAATAAGAAACGTACCCGTAACAAGCTCCGGGTCTTCCTGTGCTTCTGCCGCATTAATATTGAAAACTCTTCCACGGCCCTACCCATTAGTATTCCCCTGATTTGGGCAATTTCTAATAATGTGGCCCGGTTTTCCACATTTATAACAAACAGCGTTGGTATTACTTGCTCCGACACTATTCGTTTCGGCATTACTTGTTCCGACATTATTTGTTCCTTTAGTTCTGTTAAACTTTGGTCTGTAGACCTCACACTTTGTCGCGCTATGACCATTTCTTTTACACCTATTGCAAAATGCCATGCAAAACCCCTGATGATTTTCTTCACACATATGACATGGCTGTTTTTGGTTTTTGTTGCCGTTGTTGTTATTGAGGTTGTTGTTGGGATTGTTATTGTTGTTGAAATGGTTGTTGTAGTTATTGTTGTTGTTGTTGGGATGTTTGTTGTAGTTATTGTTAAGATTGCGGTTATTGTTGCGATTGTTGTTGCGGTTGTTGGGATAGTTGTTGCGATTGTGGTTGTAATTGTTGTTGTTGTTGTTGTACTTGTGACTCTTGTCACCGTTTTCCTCCCACTTCCTCTTGAGTTGTTTCATGTTGGATTCTTCGGTCGCCTGCTCTTTAATTCTTCCCTCAATCTGATTTATGAGTTTATGAGCCATTCGACTTACCTTCTGTATAGAAGCAGGCTCGTGTGAACTCACATCTTCTTGAATCCTTAATAGTAACTCTTTTACAAACGCGTCAATCTTCTCTTCTTCATCTTCGAATGCTCCCGGACACAATAGGCACAACTCTGTGAATCATCGTTCATATGTGGTAACGTCGAACCCTTATGTTCGTAACTCTCTAAGTTCTGCCTTGAGTTTATTGACTTCGTTTCTAGGACGGTACTGCTCGTTCATCAATTGCTTGAATGCCGACCACGGTAGTGCGTAAGCAGCATTTTGTCCTACCTGTTCAAGATAGGTGTTCCACCACGTTAACGCAGTGCCTGTGAAGGTATGCATAGTGTACTTAACTTTGTCCTCTTCAGTACACTTACTTATGGCAAACACCGATTCGACTTTCTCGGTCCACCGTTTCAATTCAATTGGTCCTTCGGTTCCATCAAATTCCAAAGGTTTGCAGGCAGTGAATTCTTTGTAGGAGCATCTTACACGATTTCTTGCATCATTAGCTGCATTGCTAGATTCAGAGTTATTGTTGGTATGTAGCGCAGCCTGTACTACGGCTATGTTTGCAGCAAGAAAGGTACGAAATTCCTCTTCGCTCATATTCATGGTGTGACTAGTAGTCGGTGCCATTTCCTTCAAAATAGCCAACTGAATCGAGTTAATCATATAGAATATTAAGAGTAATCAATAGTATTTCGTAGCATAATATGAACTCATTTATAAAAGCTTTTTCTTCATATTAGCGTTTTATAAATTTAAATTCGGGTACTACCTACCCGTTAAGTTCATACTTAGTAGCTAATATACAATTCAACTACTATAATTCCATATGAAAAACTGATTATAATAATATATCACATATAAATATTCTTCAAACTTACAACATTGCTATATTACATGTAACATGAAATATAGTACACTTTGATACAGGACACTTTTGAAGATAAATCTAGTTAATACGCAAGTTGTTCTGCAAAGGAAATAAAGACACGTAATTCATAAGTCCAGAAACAAGTCATGCATTCTGGTTTTACTAAGACGACTTCCCATCCTTGGTCTTGTGGAAAATAACCGTTATGACCATTGGCTAGGCAGCATGTTGTAATGTCGTCAAAAGGACGAGGGTTTCATAATGTCCAACAGCCCCCGTAATAATCTAAAAATCTTGTTTCTCACCCCAACTACTGAATCCGTCACTTGTGGGAAGGTTTTATTTAAAAGTTGCAATCCGATGTTCTTTTTCTCACTTTGGTAAAAAGCGAACATCACTACCCCGTGAGCATAACATGCTTCTTTATGTTGCATGTTAGAAGCTCTTTCTAATTCACGAAATCCTATGTTGGGATATGGTGAGTCAAAATAGGTTCTTAACCTGTAGCGTAAAATTGCATTTGGGTTCCCGCATTTAATGCTTTAAAGAAAACACGGCGTAACTTACGGTCTCCCCAATGTGATATACCCCACCTATCAAAGGAAAACCTTTTATAAACTAAGGCATTTCTGGAAAGTCTTTCAAATGTTTGACAAGTTAATTTCGCCATAACTAAATGTGCTGATGAATTCTGACCGACTCTAGACAAGATTTCCTCAATCATATCCTCTGGTAGGTCTTCTAAAATATTCGATTGTCTACCCTTAAAGTCCATTTTGTTTTTATACTGTAAAATCGACAAAGATTAGATTCGTAAAAGATAATTAACAAAAAATACAAGCAATTTTTACATAGATTATAAAAGTACAAGCACACTACAATACATATAATACACAACATGATTACAACCCTCTAATCTGAATCACTGGTTTCTTCTTCTTCGAACTTGGTTCGTTTTCCTAATTTTCTAGGAATATATGGTGTTCCTCTAATACGAGCCGTCATTTTCCATAATGGTTTAGAAAAACCTGGTGGTTTAGAGGTTCCCGGGTCATCGTTACATTTTAGGAAATACGGATGTTGTCGATACATATAAAGTTCATCGGGGTTGGAATCGGGTTTCTCTATTTTTATACCTTTTCCCTTATTATTTTCTTTTGATTTATTAAATTGGGTCAAGGTAATTTCTATAACATCATCGGAATCCTCATCGGGATCCGATTCATCGAAAAATTGGTAATCTTCCCAATATTTTGCTTCCTCGGCGGAAACACCATTGACCATTATTAACTTTGGTCCGTTGGTTGAGGATTTTCTTTTATTTAATTGATTTACTATAGGTATCAATATTTCTTCCTCCGGAACCTCTTCTTCTTCTGGTTCCTCCTCTTTCGATTCCTCCTTTTTCGGTTCCTCTTCTTCCGGTTCCTCCTCTTCCGGTTCCTCCTCTTCGGGTTCGTTTTCGGGAATTTGTGAATCTTCCCAAAATATATTCGACTCTTCATTATTATTAGGTGAATCAATGGGATTTGTACTAGAGGTAGACATCTATCACACAATATCAAACCCGTTAAGAGATTAATATATCACATAATATTTACATGTTAATAATATATAGTTTCCAACAAAAAAATGTTAAGCAATCATTTTTGAAGAAAAACACGGTCGAAGTCCAGACTCACTAATGCATCCTAACAAACTCGGTAAGACACACTAATGCAATTTTCTGGTTCTCTAAGACCAACGCTCGGATACCAACTGAAATGTCCCGTTCATATTGATTATAAACGTTCCATATTAATTGATTTCGTCGCGAGGTTTTTCACCTCTATATGAGACGTTTTTCAAAGACTGCATTCATTTTTAAAACAACCATAACCTTTATTTTATCTATAAAGGTTTAAAAAGCATTACATAGATTATCAAATAATGATAATCTAAAATATACCATTTACACACGACCATTACATAATGGTTTACAATAAGAATATAGTACATCAAAAATAAGTTTCTTGAATGCAGTTTTTATATAATATCATACAAGCATGGACTCCAAATCTTGTCCTTATTTTAGTATGCAACAGCGGAAGCTCTTAATAATCACCTGAGAATAAACATGCTTAAAACGTCAACAAAAAATGTTGGTGAGTTATAGGTTTAACCTATATATTATCAAATCATAATAATAGACCACAAGATTTCATATTTCAATATACATCCCATACATAGAGATAAAATTCATTCATATGGTGAACACCTGGTAACCGACATTAACAAGATGCATATAAGAATATCCCCTATCATTCCGGGAAATCCTTCGGACATGATAAAAACGAATTCGAAGTACTAAAGCATTCGGTACTTTGGATGGGGTTCGTTAGGCCAAATAGATCTATCTTTAGGATTCGCGTCAATTAGTAGATCAGTTTACTAATTCTTAGGTTACCAAGCAAAAGGGACATATCCAGCTTCGATCGTTCACCCATATAATGTAGTTTCAATTACTTGTGTCTATTTCGTAAAATATTTATAAATGTATTCTCATCCCAAAATATTATATTTTAAAAGTGGGAATATAACTCACTTTCACTGATTTTTACTTCGTCGGGAAGTAAGACTTGGCCACTCGTCGATTCACGAACCTATAACAAATATGTACATATATATCAAAGTATGTTCAAAATATATTTACAACACTTTTAATACATTTTGATGTTTTAAGTTTATTAAGTCAGCTGTCCTCGTTAGTAACCTACAACTATTTGTCCAAAGTTAGATGTACAGAAAAAATTGATATATATTATCTTGAATAAATCCAAGATCCAGTGTATACACGTCTCAGGCTAGATCACAACTCAAAGTATATATATTTTTGGAATAAACCTCAACCCTGTATAGCTAACTCCAACATTACTGCATATAGAGTGTCTATGGTTGTTCCAAATAATATATATACATGGGTCGATATGATATGTCAAAACATTTGCATACGTGTTTATGGTATCCCAAGATTACATAAGATATTAGAATACATGTATAATACAATATAAGTTACCTAGGATATGATTAATATAGATTTGTTACCAAATCTATATTAATCATATCCTAGCTAACTTATATTGTATTACATGTATTCTAATATATTATGTAATGTTGGGATACCATAGACAAGTACGCAAATGTTTTGACATATCATATTGACCCATGTATATATATTATTTGGAACAACCATAGACACTCTATATCCAGCAATGTTGGAGTTAGATATACAGGGTTGAGGTTGATTCCAAAAATATATATACTTTGAGTTGTGATCTAGCCTGAGACGTGTATACACTGGGTCGTGGATTGATCCAAGATAATATATATTGATTTATTTCTATAAATCTAACTATGGACAACTAGTTGTAGGTTACTAACGAGGACAGCTGACTTAATAAACATAAAACATTAAAACGTATTAAAAATGTTGTAAATATATTTTGAACATACTTTGATATATATATATATATATATATATATATATATATATATATATATATATATATATATATATATATATATATATATATATATATATATATATACATATTTGTTATAGGTTCGTGAATCGACCAATAGCCAAGTCTTACTTCCCGACGAAATAAAAATATGTGAAAGTGAGTTGTAGTCCCACTTTTAAAATCTATTATTTTTTTCGGGATGAGAATACATGCGATTTTATAAATGTTTTACAAAATAGACACAAGTAATCAAAAATACTTTCTATGTTGGATTATTGAACCGAATATGCCCCTTTTTAGCTTGATAGCCTAAGAATTAGGGAAATGGCCCCTAATTGACGCGAATCCTAAAGATAGATCTATTTGGCCCAACAAGCCTCATCCGAGTTACGGATGCTTTAGTACTTCGATTTATCATATCCGATGAGAGTCCCGGAATGATGGGGATATTCTATATGCATCTTTTAAGGTCGGTTACCAGGTGTTCAACATATGAATGATTTTTATCTCTATGCAGTTTGCGAAATGCTTGATATGAGATGTGTTATAAAAATGAAATCTTGTGGTCTATTATTATGATTTGATAATATGTAGGTTAAACCTATAACTCACCAACAATTTTGTTGACGTTTTAAACATGTTTATTCTCAGGTGATTATTAAGAGCTTCCGCTATTGCATACTAAATTAAGGACAAGATTTGGAGTCCATGCTTGTATAATATTGTTTAAAAACTGCATTCGAAGACTTATGTTGATATGTAATATTATTGTAAATCATTATGTAATGGTCGTGTGCAAAACGCTATATTTTAGATTATCATTATTTGATAATTGTCGTAATATTTTAAAGGTTATGGTTTGTTCTAAAATCGAATGCAGTCTTTGAAAAACATCTCATATAGAGGTCAAAACCTCGCAACGAAATCAATTAATATGGAACGTTTATAATCAATATGAACGGGACATTTCAGTTGGTATCCGAGCGTTGGTCTTAGAGAACAAGAAATTTGCATTAGTGTGTCTTATCGAGTTTGTTACGATACATTAGTGAGTCTGGACTTCGACCGTTTTTTCTTTAAAAATGATTGCTTAACACTTTTGTTGGAAACTATATATTATTAACATGTAAATATTATGTGATATATTAACCTCATAATGTATTTGATATTATGTGATAGAATTCTACCACTAGTACAAATCACATCGATTAACCTAATATTAATGAAGAGTCGAATATATTTTGGGAAGATTCACAAATTCCCAAAGAGGAACCGAAAGAAGAGGAACCAGAAGAGGAGGAACCGGAAGAAGAAGAGGTTCCAGAGGAAGAAATATTGATACCTATAGTGAATCGATTAAATAAAAGAAAATCCTCAACCAACGGACCAAAGTTAATAATGGTCAATGGTGTTTCCGCCGAGGAAGTAAAATATTGGGAAGATTACCAATTTTCAAAAAAATCGGATCCCGATGAGGATTCCGATGATGTTATAGAAATTACCTCGACCCAATTTAATAAAGCGAAAGAAAATAATAAGGGAAAAGGTATAAAAATAGAGAAATCCGATTCCAACCCCGATGAACTTTATATGTATAGGCACCATCCGTATTTCCTAAAATGTAACAATGACCCGAGAACCTCTAAACCACCAGGTTTTTCTAAACCATTGTGGAAAATGACGGCTCATATTAGAGGAACACCATATATTCCTAGAAAATTAGGAAAACTAACCAAGTCCGAAGAAGAAGAAACCAGTAATTCAAATTAGAGGGTTGTAATCATGTTGTGTATTATATGTATTGTAGTGTACTTGTACTTTTATGTTCTATGTAAAAATTGCTTGTATTGTTTGTTAATTATCTTTTATGAATCTAACCCTCGTCTATTTTTACAGTATAAAAACACAAAATGGATGTTAAGGGTAGACAACCGAATATTTTAGAAGACCTACCAGAGGATATGATTGATGAAATCTTGTCTAGAGTCAGTCATAATTCATCAGCACAATTAGTTATGGTGAAATTAACTTGTCAAACATTTGAAAGACTTTTCAGAAATGCCTTAGTTTATAAAAGGCTTTCCTTTGATAGGTGGGGTATATCACATTGGGGAGACCGTAAGTTACGCCGTATTTTCTTTAAAGCGTTAAATGCAGGGAACCCAAATGCAATTTTACGCTACGGGTTAAGAATCTATTTTGACTCAACATATCCCAACATAGGATTTCGTGAATTAGAAAGAGCTTCTAACATGCAACATAAAGAAGCATGTTATGCTTACGGGTTAGTGATATTCGCTTCTTACCAAAGTGAGAAAAAGAACATCGGATTGTAACTTTTAAATAAAACCTTCCCACAAGTGACGGATTCAGTAGTTGGGGTGAGAAACAAGGTTTTTAGATTATTACGGGGCTGTTGGACATTACGAAACCCTCGTCCTTTTGACGACATTACAACATGTTGTCTTGTCAACGGTCACAACAGTTATGTTCCACAAGACCAAGGATGGGAAGTAGTCTTAGTAAAACCAGAATGCATGACTTGTTTCTGGACGTATGAATTACATGTCTTTATTGCCTTTGTTGAACGACTTGCGTATTAACTAGAATTGTCTTCGCAACTGTTTTGTATCATAGTTTTTATGTGCTATATTTCATGCTATATGTAAAATAGCGGTATTGTAAGTTTGCAAAATATTGTATAAAAGTTTGAATGTGAAATATTATTATAATCAGTTTTACATATAGAATTGTAGTAGTTGAATTGTATGTTAGCTACTAAGTATGAACTTAACGGGTAGGTATTACCCGAATTAAAACTTATAAAACGCTAATATGAAGAAAAAGCTTTTATAAATGAGTTCATATTATGCTACGGAATACTATTGACTACTCTTAATATTCTATATGATTAACTTAATTCTTTTGGCTATTTTTGAAGGAAATGGCACCGACTACTCGTCAGAACTTGAACATGAGTGAGGAAGACTTTCGTGCTTTCCTTGCAGCAAATATAGCCGCAGTACAGGCTGCAATGCAAAACAACAATAACTCAGGGTCTAGCAGTGGAGTTAACTCCACAGGAAACCGTGTAGGATGCTCCTACAAGGCTTTCACTGCCTGTAAACCTCTGGAATTTGATGGAACTGAAGGACCAGTCAGATTGAAACGATGGACCGAAAAGGTCGAATCTGTGTTTGCTATAAGCAAATGTGCTGAGGAAGATAAGGTAAAGTATGCCACGCATACCTTCACAGGTACTGCGTTAACATGGTAGAATACCTATGTCGAACAAGTAGGACAAGATACTGCTTACGCACTACCGTGATCAGCATTTAAACACTTGATGAACGAGCAGTACCGTCCCAGAAACGAAGTCAATAAGCTCAAGAAAGAGCTTAGAGAATTACGAATGAAGGGATTCGATATCACCACATACGAATGACGATTCACCGAGTTGTGTTTATTGTCCCCAAGAGTGTTCGAAGATGAAGAAGAGCAGATCGATGCATTTGTAAAGGGGTTACCAGAGAGAATTCAGAAGGATGTGAATTCAAGCGCTCCCACTTTGAAGGGACCCGTCCTAATCCATCTGGACGAAGTCCATATCGATTATAAACAATTCACAATAGTTGATTACATCGCGATGTACTTGACCTCTATATGATATATTTTACAAACATTACATTCGTTTTTGAAAAGACAATCTTTCATTACATCGAAAGTTGACGGCATGCATACCATTTCATAATATATCTAACTATAATTGACTTAATAATAATTTTGATGAACTCAACGACTCGAATGCAACGTCTTTTGAAATATGTCATGAATGACTCCAAGTAATATCTTTAAAATGAGCAATTTCACAGCGGAAGACTTCTTTCGTACCTAAGAATAAACATGCTTTAAAGTGTCAACCAAAAGGTTGGTGAGTTCATTAGTTTATCATAATCATTTATTTCCATCATTTTAATAGACCACAAGATTTTCATTTCTCATAAATATACGTCTCATGCATAGAGACAAAATAATCATTCATATGGATTGAACATCTGGTAACAGACGTTAACTTAATGCATAGAATATCCCCAAAACAGAACCTCTCGTCTGTATAATAATCTCGAAGTACTAAATTATTCGTACCCCGAATGCGACTTATCAAGGTCTATAGACCTATCTTTAGGATTCATGTCAATCAGGGGCCATTTCCCTAAATTCTTAGGTTACCAGACTTGAAGGGCGATATTCGGTTTAATAATCCAACCATAGAATGTAATTTTAAGTACTTGTGTCTATTTCGTAAAACATTTATAAAAGCAAGGCATGTATTCTCAGTCCCAAAAATATATATAGCAAAAGCATTTAAAAAGGGAGCAAATGAAACTCACCTAATGTATTTTGTAGTAAAAATACATACGACTATATCGAACAATGCAGGGTTGATCTCGGATTCACGAACCTATATCATTTGTGTATATTAATACATATAATAGTAATCAAATAATTTCATTTATTAATCTTATATTATTTATATGTTGAGTGTTGTAATTATATGAAATTTATCATAAATCCTAATTAATATATATATGTATATATATATATATATATATATATATATATATATATATATATATATATATATATATATATATATATATATATATATATATATATATTATGTATATTTTTATATACATAATATTTATTTGCTATGAAAATATTAATGATAATAATAAAAATGATAGTTTTCAATCATAATAATAATAATACTAATAATAATCTTAATGATAATACTAATATTAATAATAGTGTTAATAATGATAAAAATGATAACTAATACATATTTTGGCATTGATAATAATAAAAATTATGATACATGTGATAATAATAATAATAACTAATGATAAAATATTAATAACAATAATAATAATAATAATAATAATAATAATAATAATAATAATAATAATAATAATAATAATAATAATAATAATAATAATAATAATAATGAAAATATAATAAACTACCTCATAAAGCTTTATCAAAAAAATTTGGCAGCCACCAGAATCGAATCTGAGACCTCTAGCTTAAACACACAACTTCCTAACCATCTAACCTGTTTCGATTTTTCTGTTATAACCCCAACGTAAATGAATATAACCTATTTCTTGGCCCAACGAAGATAAGACACAGCCCAACAATCCATTATAGAATTTGGCCCAACTGAAAATCTCGGCCCAACATCAATTAATTGGCCCAGCATCAATTTAATTACTAATTCCATTTAGCAAATCGAATACAGCTGTAAACTAATCCTTTATGTGGGGTTTTGATCTGAAAAAAAATCAAACGCCTACAACTTAATTATTATAATTATTATCATTTAATCTTATTGTAACAGTAACTATCATCTCTTCATCCTCGTGCATCCCTTTATCTTCTCCAAATCAAGATCGTGTTTTAATATTCATCGTCTTCCCTACTTAACATCACCACTTTTATGCAATTGTTCATCGCCTCTTCACTGTATTATCGACAAAACAGGAACATGAACGGCAATAGCAGCGTATCATGGAACAAAAACATATAGCAGGTGTTTTAGTAGTTTGTAGGTTTCGTTTTGAACGGAAATCAGAAACATTCACGTAGTAGTTCGATTTGTTAAACGATGGTTGTTTTTCGATGGTGACTAGGGTTTGTCAAACATAAATAATTTAACTTAGCAGCAGTGGTTTTAAATAATAAACAGAAGCAACGATAGGAATTTAGTGGTTGTGGTGATCCTAACGGGTGGTGATGGTTTCGGTTTGGGTCTAACAACGAATCCAGAACAGTATCGGTTTCATGGTGGTTATGGTGAAGATATGATGATGATGATGTATTAAGGTCTTGCTCGATGGTGGTTTGAAAGGTGATTTTGTAAGTGTAATTGTGATGACCCGGAAAATTTTGACTTGTTCTGAACCAAATTCTAGACATGGTTTAATATTTCTGACACGATAAGCAAAGTCTGTTAAACTGAATCTCAAAAATTTTGAACTATTCAATTACCCTTCGATTGTTTACAACGATTCGCGAACAATTATATGTAAATAGATACATATACTATAACTTGAAAACGTAACAAAGTGTTAAGTAAATGATATTGTGCATTAAACTTATAGGTTGGATTATCTGATTGATATATTCAACTACGGAGTTAAAAGATTATGACAAACGATTCAAGTAAAAGATATTTACTGAGTCTCTTAAGGATTATGATATTATTACGGGTCTCTGTTCCGAGGTCCACGTTGATTTGAGAAATCATTCATTTTTAACGGTATTTGGAAAATGGTAAAGTGTTAGATAATGAAAGTTAGATAAAAGTTAATGGAGTACTAAACTGCATAATATTAAATTGGTTTTGTTTTAAACGTGCGAGAACGTGTTTCGATATAACAAGATTGGTTAATTAAGTGTATTTGTTTAAATAACACATACGATAAATAAGTAATATTAACTGTTAGAATTAGTTATATGAATAATGTGCGATGTGCGTTTTATAACATGTTTATTAATATTGAAATTATAAATTTAATAATACGATAAAATATAATATTAACTTGGTCATAAAACGAATTGTTATTATATATATATTAACAAATAGCGAGACGATGATTTATAGAAGTGAATGACCAAAACACTCAAATGTATAAGTTGTACTTTGAGTGGTATAGTTATGGATAATTTAAGTTTATATTTTGACAAAGGTATGAGTCACGAAACGAAAAGTACTAGTTTTCCCAGCGTACGAAAAGGCGTTCGAAAAACCGGAACCGGGACATAAGTCGAGTGACAACGTACGACTTATCGGAACAAAAATTACAAGTCAACTATGCACATGAATTTAATATAATATATAATTAATTATATAATTTAAATATATTATATTTATATTATTAAAATATGTCGACAAACAAGAAAACAAAAATTTGTGAGCTGGAATATGAGGCCATGCGATCTCATGGCCACAAGCCTAGAAATCTATACGATCGCATGGAGACAAAAATCTGGCCTGATGCTATAAAATGGCATTTTGCTCGACACTTATCACACATATATTCTTATTATTACTCCGTATGATATATATATATATATATATATATATATATATATATATATATATATATATATATATATATATATATATATATATATATATATATATATATTATATTATTATTATTATTATTATTATTATTATTATTATTATTATTTTTATCATTATTATTATTATTATTATTATTATTATTATTATTATTATTATTATTAAGATTAATATTATTATTAATCTTATTATTATTAGTAGTATTAGTACATAAAATACTACGACGAGGTCATGAGCGTGTCACTTTCAAAATGGGTTTCGAGCGGAATAGAGCTAAGGAAATTATGGGTTATAACTATGGAATTTATGAGTAATGTTCATGGGTATTATTTCGCAAGTCAAACCTAGTGTTTATCATCTTCGTTACGTCTGCGTACTTTTCTGAAATATTGAATCACAATATTGATACGTAAGCATTTATATTTTATCTTTTATAAATTAATAGTGTATACATGTCTAGTGCTCGAGTATATATATTTATACATGTTTGTATGCTAAATTTCATCGTTGAACAGTTTATAATGAATCACGAATTAAATACATATATTACTGGTAAAAGGTATATGATATACATGTTTTTGGAAAGCTGGCGAAAAATCGGTAACTTTTCATTTAGACACCGAATAGTTTCGATGAACGGATTAAAAGATATGATCAGCTGAATTATGACTGACGTTAATTGAAATTGCTTTTGAATCTGCATTTAAGATTTAAACAACTTGTTTACGAGATTGATAAAATGGATTTTTGAATATTACCAACCGAGTAAATGAATCCTTATACAAGGTACGTCTCGTTTTGTTGAACTATTGTCAAAAATGAATTTTTGAAATGACTTTTGATAAACTTTTGTATGTCGATCTCGAGCCTTAGGATTATGATACAATATGACCAGACCTAGCTTGACAGATATTTATTGACCAACATATGCTCTCTAGGTTGAGATCTACGGTTATTTGGTATTCCGAGTTTCGATCACATTTCGGTGAACAACTTTATGTGCTGCTAAAGTGAGTTTCATATGCTCCCTTTTTAATTGCTTTTGCAATCTATATTTTTGGGCTGAGAATACATGCACTTTATTTTAAACAATGGACACAAGTACATACTTAATTCTACACTGAGTTTGAACCGAAAACCCCTTAGCTTTCGTAACTAGTAACTGCCGGTTATAAGAACTGGTGGGCGCGAGTAGTTATATATGGATCCATAGGGCTTGATATCCCCGTCCGAGCTAGAGCACTAGCCTTTTAACGGATGTATGCTATTTGAGAAGCGTACACGTTGGTTTGCGTGTATTATTAAGATGATTATACAAAGGGTACAAATTATATATACGTTAAGTTTAGTTACCAGGGTGCTCAATTTTGTAGAATATTTTGATAAACGTTTCTGGATGAAACAACTGAAATCTTGTGATCCACCTTTATGTAAAGATTATGCACAACATTAAAACTATGAACTCGCCAACCTTTGTGTTGACACTTGTTAGCATGTTTATTCTCAGGTTCCCTAGAAGTCTTCCGCTATTTTCTTATATGTTAGACAAGCTATGTGCATGGAGTCTTACATGGCATATTTTTCAAGGAAACGTTGCATTCAACAAATCATCACCATGTATCTTATTTTGACTGCATTGTCAACGAAAGTACTGTTGTAAACTATTATTTATGGTGATTGTCTATATGTAGAAATCATCAGATGTCGAAAACCTTTGATTTAAATATTCATTTATGGTGTGCCTTTTTAAAAGAATGCAATGTTTACAAACTTATCATATAGAGGTCAAATACCTCGCAATGAAATCGATGAATGACGTGTTCGTCTATATGGATTTGGAGCGATCATCACAGTTGGTATCAGAGCGTTGGTACTAGTGAACCAAGTCTTGCATGAGTGTGTCTAACTGATAGTTGTTAGGATGCATTAGTAAGTCTGGACTTCGACCATGTCTGCATGTCAAAAGTTTTGCTTATCATTTCTTGTCGGAAATTATCTGCTTATCATTCCTAGTCTAGACACATTTTACTGCATTGATTGCATGAATAGTGTTTAGGCAAAATTCATATCTTAGCGTATCTATTGCTGTAAACTTTTCCTGACATCTTCTGAAAATTTTTCCGTGATTTATGGAATTTGGTATTATATATACATATGTAAATTATGTATTGAAGAATACCAAACTAAATTCTATAATTTAATTCATATCAAAAATAATCTCCCTAATTATACAAGATGGATCCCGTATCTAGTTCAAATTCCTTAAACTCTGACAGCTATTTCGATATGGATATTCACCTGAATTCCGAAGACAGTGTAACCGGAATGGATCAACCAATTAGCCATCATCTATTCTGGATGAATTTAGGATGGGTTCGTAGCCTACTTAATTATTGGAGACAAGAAGAAGGCGATCCCTTCCATCCACCACATTGCCCTCTTGGCGAAGAACCTGAAGCACTTACCGACGAACCTGTTTGTAATACCATTTTCTCTCTCATCTCCAGAATATCTCGTCATGATCATATACTCTCTCAAATTCTGGATCTTATTCATCCGCTCGTCCGAACAGCCAATCATCCCGATGTAGTGGAAGAAGTCAACGAGCTTCGTGCTCGGGTAGTGGCTTTGGAGAATATGGTGCAAAGGTTACAAGAACCAGCAGAATCACCGGCATCAACAGTACCACCGACAACAACACCAACAGTACCATTACCACCACCAACAACATCCGCACCGCAAGCCTCAACATCACAATATGTACCTTGAACATCAATGTCATACGCATCGTAGTTACCAAGAAATACCAGCAACAATAACTGATGAAGTATTAACTCTTTTCCCATGAAGAAATTTTATGTATATTTAATATATATGAATTTTGAAATCAAAATAAATCTTTTCGTACTAAGCTATTACGTGTGAATCTTAACTGGTAGGTACTACTCGGTTAGTTCATATTACTAATATGCAATGATGTACATCCTTCCTTAACAACTTAACCATTGCTAACTACAATCTCTATTTCAACTTAATGAATTCCATTTCATAATAAACCAAGTGTATTATTCAATTACATAATTGATTTTACATTTTGATTTTTGATGTACTCGAAACTTTCCAGAAAACATCATCTGTGCCTTGTAAGGTTAACAAAAATTCCACGAGCATCAACATCCTTCACCGAGGAATAAGAAAAAATAATGATGTATCGATTACATTAGCGAAATACTCCGCAAAGATTATGTAATCTTTAATGTTTTAGAGATTAATCATTTCTAAGTCAAGCTGAAAATTAAATGAGCTTAATATGATATTAACTCATTAAATCTGTGTTATATCTGAAGAAAATATACATACATATATTTTCATAAAGACGGTAATAAAAATTCTTTTGTACAAAGTATTAATTGTGAAATCTTTAATGGGTAGGTAATACCCGGGAAATATATAAGTTCGCAATTAATATGTTACACTGTACATTCTTCAACTTTGATTCAAAAATTATTAACAATGCTCACAACGATATACAATCGTTTTCATTCAAATTCAATTACATATTCTGATATTGACGGATCAGAATCCAAGTCATAACTCTGAATCAGTGACATCATTCTTAGATCTCTACATCTTTCAAAGCTATACATTGACTTTAAATCTGTGCAAGATCCATTAGCATCATTTTTACCGAAAATAACCTTGCAATTCCTTTTCAAAAGTATCCAGTATTATCAACCGTTCAACCAGTCAACGACAACCTTTCAGACTTGTAACTTTGGCATATACGTTTTTGTTACTGGGGAACCTTTCATGTTCCACCACATTAACAGTAAATGTACCAGCAAATTCATTAATCTGTGACTTAAAGTGTCTCCGAAAAAAAACCCATTATAATTGTTCATTGAAGTCCTATCATGTACTCATCCACATCTTGTAACGGTAATTGTCATACCAACTACCGGAAATTAGCAATCAGTATTTTGAATTTCGCAGAAATTCTACGCCAACAGTTATATATATACATATAATGTCTATCTCCTACACTTATTTACTTCGAAGGTGAAGTTTCTGAAAAACACCCAAACTGCGAAACTTGTTCTCCGAATTTTGGAAAAACGCTGATGAAGCAGCAAAAACTATAAACGACCTTAACAGTCAAAAGTTTGATGATAAAGAATAGTATGGTGGTAAAGCTGAGAAAAAGAGAAGGTTTGAAACTGAAAATGGATTGAGCAGACTATGAAGGAGGCGGTGGACAAATCACAAAGACTAAACCTGCCTCAAAGAATACAAATGATTCAGTATCTGCTGAAGTCATTAACGAATACCTTGCTCCTGACTCAAAATCCGTTACGAACAAATCTTCTTCATCATCCTTCGATATTAGAAATTCTAAGATATTATCATATCTTTCATTATAAATATCTTCGATATTTCTGAAGATATCTTCATAACTATTATCATCCAAAATTATTTATCTCTTCACGCTATCTGTGTTACATCATAAAAGAAACTATTTTAGTTTCTAATTTCTGAAAATTTTGAAAAATGGATGTTTTTGAAGTAGTGTTGGGAATTGAAGCATGAGTTAGTATAATATAATGACACTTGATCAACGTGATTATATTACAGTAAGTCATGCTGAGTTTCTAATGGAATGTGATAAAGGTTCACAGATCATACCCTCATCATGAACCATGTTACATAACTCTTTCATTCTATTTAACCTCTAAACATATCAAGAAAATATTTTTCTTGATGATTTGGTCTTTTTCGAGGTATTCTGGTAATTTGATTAGTCAGATTGTGCCATTACCGTTTCTTTCTTAGAACATTAATTATGTTCATTCTGAAATTCATACCTACGAATTCTGGACCATTATTCGCTTGACTTAAAGTCGGGAAGAGAAAACGAAAGCATGAAGCTCCGAAATATAATGGAAAATATAAAGCCCAAAAACAACTCCGAAATTACAAACCGTGTATATCAATGCGTATAGCAATATAAAAACGGGAGAATGAAAACAATATAACCCCAAGGTAATAGTAGAAGAAAATAACCTCCTCTGGTGGCAGATAAAAAAGAAGAATGAATGATATGATAGCCAAGAAAATATCAAGAATCAGAACTGGATGAAGCATTTTCACAAATCTTTTGTAAGTATGAAATAAGAAAGAAGATTATAGGAGTGGGGAGTGGTGAAAATAAATGATACTGAAGAGGTCAATTTATAGCAAAATATCAGACATAACAATCGAGGCAGATTACACATTTAATCAAAGGAAATCCTAATTTCCTTAAATTCCGAAGAATCAAATCTTATTTAAATTATGAAGATTTTCTATTCCTTAAATTCTGGAAATTAATCGTTACTACATCAAGAGATAAGACGAATCTCTATTCTCCATTTCACTTTATTACGATAACTTCTCTCATACACTTCGAGTAATCGGATTGTTTTATCTGTATTATTCAATGGTGATAAAATTCTATTTACCAACTCATATTCGTCATGAAAACATTTTTATTGTTAGCCATGATGACCTCACTCAAATTTCGGGACGAAATTTCTTTAACGGGTAGGTACTGTGATGACCCGAAAAATTTTGACTTTTTCTGAACCAAATTCTCGACATGGTTTATTATTTCTAACACGATAAGCAAAGTCTGTTAAACTGAATCTCAAAAATTTTGAACTATTCAATTACCCTTCGATTGTTCTCAACGATTCGCGAACAATTATATGTAAATAGATACATATACTATAACTTGAAAACGTAACAAAGTGTTAAGTAAATGATACTGTGCATTAAACTTATAGGTTGGATTATCTGATTGATATATTCAACTACTGAGTTAAAAGATTATGACAAGCGATTCAAGTAAATGATATTTACTGAGTCTCTTAAGGATTATGATATTATTACGGGTCTCTATTGAGAGGTCCACGTTGATTTAAGAAATCATTTATTTTTAACGGTATTTGGAAAATGGTAAAGTGTTAGATAATGAAAGTTAGATAAAAGTTAATGGAGAACTAAACTGCATAATATTAAATTGGTTTTGTTTCAAACGTGCGAGAACGTGTTTCGATATAATAAGATTAGTTAATTAAGTGTATTTGTTTAAATAACACATACGATAAATAAGTAATATTAACTGTTAGAATTAGTTATATGAATAATGTGCGATGTGCATTTTATAACATGTTTATTAATATTGAAATTATATATTTAATAATACGATAAAATATAATATTAACTTGGTCATAAAACGAATTGTTATTATATATATATTAACAAATAGCGAGACGATGATTTATAGAAGTAAATGACCAAAACACTCAAATGTATAAGTTGTACTTTGAGTAGTATAGTTATGGATAATTTAAGTTTATATTTTGACAAAGGTATGAGTCACGAAATGAAAAGTACTAGTTTTCTCATCGTACGAAAAGGCGTTCGAAAAACCGGAACCGGGACATAAGTCGAGTGACAACGTACGACTTATCGGAACAAAAATTACAAGTCAACTATGCACGTGAATTTAATATAATATATAATTAATTATATTATTTAAATATATTATATTTATATTATTAAAACATGTCGACAAACAAGAAAACAAAAATTTGTGACCTGGAATCTGAGGCCATGCGATCGCATGGCCACAAGCCTAGAAATCCATGCGATCGCATGGAGGCAAAAATCTGGCCTGATGCTATAAAATGGCATTTTTCTCGACACTTATCACACATATATTCTTATTATTACTCCGTATGAAATATATATATATATATATATATATATATATATATATATATATATATATATATATATATATATATATATATATATATATATATATATATATTATTATTAAGATTAATATTATTATTAATCTTATTATTATTAGTAGTATTCGTACATAAAATACTACGACGAGGTCTTGAGCGTGTCACTTTCAAAATGGGTTTCGAGCGGGATAGAGATAAGGAAATTATGGGTTATAACTATGGAAGTTATGGGTATTGTTCATGGGTATTATTTTGCAAGTCAAACCTAGTGTTTATCATCTCCGTTACGTCTGCGTACTTTTCTGAAATATTGAATCACAATATTGATACGTAAGCATTTATATTTTATCTTTTATTAATTAATAATGTATACATGTCTAGTGCTCGAGTATATATATTTATACATGTTTGTATGCTAAATTTCATCGTTAAACAGTTTAAAATGGATCACGAATTAAATACATATATTACTGGTAAAAGGTATATGATATACATGTTTTTGGAAAGCTGGCGAAAAATCAGTAACTTTTCATTTAGACACCGAATAGTTTCGACGAACGGATTAAAAGATATGATCAACTGAATTATGACTGACGTTAATTGAAATTGCTTTTGAATCTGCAATTAAGATTTAAACAACTTGTTTACGAGATTGATAAAATGGATTTTTGAATATTACCAACCGAGTAAATGAATCCTTATACAAGGTTCGTCTCTTTTTGCTGAACTATTGTCAAAAATGACTTTTTGAAATGATTTTTGATAAACTTTTGTATGTCGATCTCGAGCATTAGGATTATGATACACTATGACCAGACCTAGCTTGATAGACATTTATTGACCAACATATGCTCTCTAGGTTGAGATCTACGGTTATTTGTTATTCCGAGTTTCGATCACATTTCAGTGAACAACTTTATGTGCTGCTAAGGTGAGTTTCATATGCTCCATTTTTAATTGCTTTTGCAATCTATATTTTTGGGCTGAGAATGCATGCACTTTATTTTAAACAATGGACACAAGTACATACTTAATTCTACACTGAGTTTGAACCGAAAACCCCTTAGCTTTGGTAACTAGTAACTGTCGGTTATAAGAACTGGTGGGCGCGAGTAGTTATATATGGATCCATAGGGCTTGATATCCCCGTCCGAGCTAGAGCACTAGCCTTTTAACGAACGTATGCTATTTGAGAAGCGTACACGTTGGTTTGCGTGTATTATTAAGATGATTATACAAAGGGTACAAATTATATATACGTTAAGTTTAGTTACCAGGGTGCTCAATTTTGTAGAATATTTTGATAAAACATTTCTGGATGAAACAACTGAAATCTTGTGATCCACCTTTATGTACAGATTATGCACAATATTAAAACTATGAACTCACCAACCTTTGTGTTGACACTTGTTAGCATGTTTATTCTCAGGTTCCCTAGAAGTCTTCCACTGTTTGCTTATATGTTCGACAAGCTATGTGCATGGAGTCTTACATGGCATATTTTTCAAGGAAACATTGCATTTAACAAATCATCACCATGTATCTTATTTTGACTGCATTGTCAACGGAAGTACTGTTGTAAACTATTACTTATGGTGATTGTCTATTTGTAGAAATCATCAGATGTTGAAAACCTTTGATTTAAATGTTCATTTATGGTGTGCCTTTTTAAAAGAATGCAATGTTTACAAAACGTATCATATAGAGGTCAAATACCTCGCAATGAAATCGATGAATGATGTGTTCGTCCATATAGATTTGGAGCGATCGTCACAGTGATCGATGGTGGGTTCATGAAAGAAACAAATGAAGGAAGATGGTGTTGTAGGCGGTTTAACAGAGGTGGTTGAAAGTTCAAAGGTGGTGGTGGGTGTTGGAGGTTCACGATGATGGTGTTGTGGTGGTGAGCCGTAGGTGGTGGTGGCTCTTGGTGATGGCCTTCGATGAATATGGGAAGTTAAATATGGTGATGGTGTTCTTAGACTAGTCACAGTAGTAGTAATATAACAATAATAGAAACAACGTAATAAGTGTTGGTCTTGGAAAAACAATAATATCGGTTAGTGTGAGTCGTTTGGGTATGTTTTGTAGCCGCAACAACAATGATACGGCAGCTACCGTAGTCGTGGATCACAAATGAAAAAAGAAGATATTTGTAGGTTTTAATATGAATTGATGATAATGAATGATGGTGGCTTCATGGTTGTGATGGGTTGGTTTTTGTAGTCATGGCATAATGTAAAATGGAGGAGCTGAGATGATGGTGTCGACAAAGAGATAGGGAAAAATGTATGTGGGTTTTGTGGTTTTGTAAATGTATGCATATGTTATTTATATCTATCTAATATCTAATCTATCTAATATACATATATATCATATAGAATTAGTGAGATAATAATCAAGCACAGGAAAGTTCCACTACCTTTCAATTAGATACAGTATTAAATAGGAGTATCAAATAGTACGCAGCCGGAATTTTTGTTTTAAGCATCATGTAAGTTTATGTACCTAAATAAGATGTATGATAGTAATAATATAATATAATAATAAATATAAATTAAAAACATGAAAAGCAGTCTAGATTCTGAAATTTAGTGCCAACAGTTTCAACTGATTGTGTTTCGTGCGAAAATCTGCGGCGGATAAAGGTGTTCAGAAAAATCCCATATTTTTAAATTAATTTTATTTAGGTTTTTTTTTGGTCATTATGGTATAAAATTCAGTCACTAATTTAATAAATAAAAATTACATCAACTGTCCCTATCATTTATGGGTAAAATATAAAAAGTGTTGAAATTTATTATTTAGCTTCTAAATATATTTTTAATAAACCTAAAATTTATAGAACTCATTTTCAGATCACCGTTTATTTTAAAATCACATATATTCATTTTTAACTCATTTAATATCGGTCGAATTACAATTGAGCGTTACTGTTGAAATGTCCCGTTCTTATTGATTAAAAACGTTCCATATTAATTGATTTCGTTGCGAGGTTTTGACCTCTATATGAGACGTTTTTCAAAGACTGCATTCATTTTTAAAACAAACCATAACCTTTATTTCATAAATAAAGGTTTAAAAAGCTTTACGTATATTATCAAATAATGATAATCTAAAATATCATGTTTACACACGACCATTACATAATGGTTTACAATACAAATATGTTACATCGAAATCAGTTTCTTGAATGCAGTTTTTACACAATATCATACAAACATGGACTCCAAATCTTGTCCTTATTTTAGTATGCAATAGCGGAAGCTCTTAGTATTCACCTGAGAATAAACATGCTTTAAACGTCAACAAAAATGTTGGTGAGTTATAGGTTTAACCTATATATATCAAATCGTAACAACAGACCACAAGATTTCATATTTCAATACACATCCCATACATAGAGATAAAAATCATTCATATGATGAACACCTGGTAACCGACATTAACAAGATGCATATATATAAGAATATCCCCATCATTCCGGGACACCCTTCGGATATGATATAAATTTCGAAGTACTAAAGCATCCGGTACTTTAGATGGGGTTTGTTAGGCCCAATAGATCTATCTTTAGGATTCGCGTCAATTAGGGTGTCTGTTCCCTAATTCTTAGATTACCAGACTTAATAAAAAGGGGCATATTCGATTTCGATAATTCAACCATAGAATGTAGTTTCACGTACTTGTGTCTATTTTGTAAATCATTTATAAAACCTGCATGTATTCTCATCCTAAAAATATTAGATTTTAAAAGTGGGACTATAACTCACTTTCACAGATTTTTACTTCGTCGGGAAGTAAGACTTGGCCACTGGTTGATTCACGAACCTATAACAATATATACATATATATCAAAGTATGTTTAAAATATATTAACAACACTTTTAATATATTTTGATGTTTTAAGTTTATTAAGTCAGCTGTCCTCGTTAGTAACCTACAACTAGTTGTCCACAGTTAGATGTACAGAAATAAATCGATAAATATTATCTCGAATCAATCCACAACCCAGTGTATACGTATCTCAGTATTGATCACAACTCAAACTATATATATTTTGGAATCAACCTCAACCCTGTATAGCTAACTCCAACATTCACATATAGAGTGTCTATGGTTGTTCCGAAATATATATAGATGTGTCGACATGATAGGTCGAAACATTGTATACGTGCCTATGGTATCTCAAGATTACATAATATACAATACAAGTTGATTAAGTTATGGTTGGAATAGATTTATTACCAATTTTCACGTAGCTAAAATGAGAAAAATTATCCAATCTTGTTTTACCCATAACTTCTTCATTTTAAATCCGTTTTGAGTGAATCAAATTGCTATGGTTTCATATTGAACTCTATTTTATGAATCTAAACAGAATAGTATAGGTTTATAGTCGGAAAAATAAGTTACAAGTCATTTTTGTAAAGGTAGTCATTTCAGTCGAAAGAACGACGTCTAGATGACCATTTTAGAAAACATACTTCCACTTTGAGTTTAACCATAATTTTTGGATATAATTTCATGTTCATAATAAAAATCATTTTCTCAGAATAACAACTTTTAAATCAAAGTTTATCATAGTTTTTAATTAACTAACCCAAAACAGCCCGCGGTGTTACTACGACGGCGTAAATCCGGTTTTACGGTGTTTTTCGTGTTTCCAGGTTTTAAATCATTAAGTTAGCATATCATATAGATATAGAACATGTGTGTAGTTAATTTTAAAAGTCAAGTTAGAATTATTAACTTTTGTTTGCGAACAAGTTTAGAATTAACTAAACTATGTTCTAGTGATTACGAGTTTAAACCTTCGAATAAGATAGTTTTATATATATGAATTGAATGATGTTATGAACATCATTACTACCTAAAATTTAGTAGGTAAACCTACTGGAAGGGCCAGAAATGATCTAGCTTCAAAGGATCTAGGATGGCTTGAAAGTTCTTGAAGTAGGATCATGACACAAAAACAAGTTCAAGTAAGATTTTTACTCGAATTAAGATAGTTTATAGTTATAGAAATTGAATCAAAGTTTGAATATGAATATTACCTTGAATAAGAAAGATAACCTACTATATATAACAAAGGTTTCTTGATCTTAGATGATTACTTGGAATGGATTAGAAAGCTTGGAAGTAAATTAGTAAACTTGAAAGCATTTTTGAAGTGTTCTTGAAGTGTTCTTCCTATGATGATTATAGCTTGATTCTTGAAGTGATTTTTGATGAAGATGATGATTAACTACTGGAAAAATATGTTCATAATAGTGTGTGTGTGTTGAGAGAGAATTAGAAAGAGAATTGGAAGTGAAATGGAGTGAATGATAAGTGGTAATTGGTGAGTGGTGAGTGGGGTTAAAAGGAGTTCTAGTTAGTTGACTAGCTCATGGTAGAAGTTAAAATTGATTAGTCATACATGACATAATCAAGAGTGGAATCCCATGCTAGTTCCTATTGGTATATACTCATAGTAAGTACGTTTTGAAGCTGTGTATAATACGGGTAAGAATACGACTAGAATTCTTGATGAAAGAAAAGAATGAAAAAGTAACTGTAACCATTTTCGTTAAGTATGAGTGTTTTGATATATGTCTTGAAGTCTTCCAAAAGTATTTTAATACATCTAAATACACTACATGTATATACATTTTAACTGAGTCGTTAAGTCATCGTTAGTCGTTACATGTAAGTGTTGTTTTCAAACCTTTAAGTTAACGATCTCAATTAATGTTGTTAACCCATTGTTTATTATATCTAATGAGATGTTAAATTATTATATTATCATGATATTATGATATATTAATATATCTTAATATGATATATATACATTTAAATGTCGTTACAATGATAATCGTTACATATATGTCTCGTTTCGAAATCCTTAAGTTAGTAGTCTTGTTTATATGTATATAACTCATTGTTAATATACTTATGGAGATACTTACTTATCATAATCTCATGTTAACCATATGTATATCCATATATATATCGTCATGTCGTTTTTACAAGTTTTAACGTTCGTGAATTGCCGGTCAACTTGGGTGGTCAATTGTCTATATGAAACATATTTCAATTAATCAAGTCTTAACAAGTTTGATTGCTTAACATGTTGGAAACATTTAATCATGTAAATATCAATCTCAATTAATATATATAAACATGGAAAAGTTCGGGTCACTACAGTACCTACCCGTTAAATAAATTTCGTCCCGAAATTTTAAGCTGTTGAAGGTGTTGACGAATCTTCTGGAAATAGATGCGGGTATTTCTTCTTCATCTGATCTTCACGCTCTCAGGTGAACTCGGGTCCTCTACGAGCATTCCATCAAACCTTAACAATTGGTATCTTGTTTTGCTTAAGTCTTTTAACCTCACGATCCATTATTTCGACGGGTTCTTCGATGAATTGGAGTTTTTCGTTGATTTGGATTTCATCTAACGGAATAGTGAGATCTTCTTTAGCAAAACATTTCTTCAAATTCGAGACGTGGAAAGTGTTATGTACAGCCGCGAGTTGTTGAGGTAACTCAAGTCGGTAAGCTACTGGTCCGACACGATCAATAATCTTGAATGGTCCAATATACCTTGGATTTAATTTCCCTCGTTTACCAAATCGAACAACGCCTTTCCAAGGTGCAACTTTAAGCATGACCATCTCTCCAATTTCAAATTCTATATCTTTTCTTTTAATGTCAGCGTAGCTCTTTTGTCGACTTTGGGCGGTTTTCAACCGTTGTTGAATTTGGATGATCTTCTCGGTAGTTTCTTGTATAATCTCCGGACCCGTAATCTGTCTATCCCCCACTTCACTCCAACAAATCAGAGACCTGCACTTTCTACCATAAAGTGCTTTAAACGGCGCCATCTCAATGCTTGAATGGTAGCTGTTGTTGTAGGAAAATTCTGCTAATGGTAGATGTCGATCCCAACTGTTTCCGAAATCAATAACACATGCTCGTAGCATGTCTTCAAGCGTTTGTATCGTCCTTTTGCTCTGCCCATCAGTTTGTGGATGATAGGCAGTACTCATGTCTAGACGAGTTCCTAATGCTTGCTGTAATGTCTGCCAGAATCTTGAAATAAATCTGCCATCCCTATCAGAGATAATAGAGATTGGTATTCCATGTCTGGAGACGACTTCCTTCAAATACAGTCGTGCTAACTTCTCCATCTTGTCATCTTCTCTTATTGGCAGGAAATGTGCTGATTTGGTGAGACGATCAACTATTACCCAAATAGTATCAAAACCACTTGCAGTCCTTGGCAATTTAGTGATGAAATCTATGGTAATATTTTCCCATTTCCATTTCGGGATTTCGGGTTGTTGAAGTAGACCTGATGGTTTCTGATGCTCAGCTTTGACCTTAGAATACGTCAAACATTCTCCTACGTATTTAGCAACATCGCCTTTCATACCCGGCCACCAAAAATATTTTCTGAGATCCTTGTACATCTTCCCTGTTCCAGGATGTATTGAGTATCTGGTTTTATGAGCTTCTCTAAGTACCATTTCTCTCATATCTCTAAATTTTGGTACCCAAATCCTTTCAGCCCTATACCGGGTTTCGTCTTCCCGAATATTAAGATGTTTCTCTGATCCTTTGGGTATTTCATCCTTTAAATTTCCCTCTTTTAAAACTCCTTGTTGCGCCTCCTTTATTTGAGTAGTAAGGTTATTATGAATCATTATATTCATAGATTTTACTCGAATGGGTTCTCTGTCCTTCCTGCTCAAGGCATCGGCTACCACATTTGCCTTCCCGGGTGGTAACGAATCTCAAAGTCGTAATCATTCAATAATTCAATCCACCTACGCTGCCTCATATTCAGTTGTTTCTGATTAAATATGTGTTGAAGACTTTTGTGGTTGGTATATATAATACTTTTGACCCCATATATGTAGTGCCTCCAAGTCTTTAATGCAAAAACAACCGCGCCTAATTCCAAATCATGCGTCGTATAATTTTGTTCGTGAATCTTCAATTGTCTAGACGCATAAGCAATCACCTTCGTTCATTGCATTAATACACAACCGAGACCTTGCTTTGATGCGTCACAATAAATCACAAAATCATCATTCCCTTCAGGCAATGACAATATAGGTGCCGTAGTTAGCTTTTTCTTCAATAACTGAAACGCTTTCTCTTGTTCATCATTCCATTCAAATTTCTTCCCTTTATGCGTTAATGCAGTCAAGGGTTTTGCTATTCTGGAAAAGTCTTGGATAAACCTTCTGTAGTAACCAGCTAGTCCTAAAAACTGGCGTAGGTGTTTCAGAGTTTTCGGGGTTTCCCACTTTTCAACAGTTTCTATCTTTGCCGGATCCACCTTAATACCTTCTTTATTCACTATGTGACCTAGGAATTGAACTTCTTCCAACCAAAATGCACACTTTGAAAACTTAGCGTACAATTCTTCCTTCCTCAATACTTCTAACACCTTTCTCAAATGTTCACCGTGTTCTTGGTCATTCTTTGAGTAAATAAGTATGTCATCAATGAAAACAATGACAAACTTGTCAAGGTATGGTCCACACACTCGGTTCATAAGGTCCATGAACACAGCTGGTGCATTAGTTAAACCAAACGGCATGACCATAAACTCGTAATGACCGTAACGTGTTCTGAAAGCAGTCTTTGGAATATCATCTTCTTTCACCCGCATTTGATGATACCCGGAACGTAAGTCAATCTTTGAATAAACAGACGAGCCTTGTAGTTGATCAAATAAGTCATCGATTCTCGGTAGTGGGTAGCGGTTCTTGATGGTAAGTTTGTTCAACTCTCGGTAGTCGATACACAACCTGAATGTACCAACTTTCTTCTTGACAAACAAAACAGGAGCTCCCCACGGTGATGTGCTTGGTCAAATGAAACAACGCTCTAAAAGTTCTTGTAATTGGCTTTGCAGTTCTTTCATCTCGCTGGGTGCGAGTCTGTAAGGAGCACGAGCTATTGGTGCAGCTCCTGGTACAAGATCTATTTGAAATTCAACGGATCGCTGTGGGGGTAATCCCGGTAATTCTTTCAGAAATACATCGGGAAATTCTTTTGCAATGGGAACATCATTGATGCTCTTTTCTTCAGTTTGTACTTTCTCGACGTGTGCTAGAACAGCATAGCAACCTTTTCTTATTAGTTTTTGTGCCTTCAAATTACTAATAATATGTAGCTTCGTGTTGCCCTTTTCTCCGTACACCATTAAGGGTTTTCCTTTTTCTCGTATAATGCGAATTGCATTTTTGTAACAAACGATCTCTGCTTTCACTTCTTTCAACCAGTCCATACCGATTATCACATCAAAACTCCCTAACTCTACTGGTATCAAATCAATCTTAAATGTTTCGCTAACCAGTTTAATTTCTCGATTCCGACATATATTATCTGCTGAAATTAATTTACCATTTGCTAATTCGAGTAAAAATTTACTATCCAAAGGCGTCAATGGACAACTTAATTTAGCACAAAAATCTCTACTCATATAGCTTCTATCCGCACCCGAATCAAATAAAACGTAAGCAGATTTATTGTCAATAAGAAACGTACCCTTAACAAGCTCCGGGTCTTCCTGTGCCTCTGCCGCATTAATATTGAAAACTCTTCCGCGGCCTTGTCCATTCGTGTTCTCCTGGTTCGGGCAATTTCTAATAATGTGGCCCGGTTTTCTACATTTATAACAAACTACATTGGCATAACTTGCTCCGACACTACTTGCTCTGCCATTACTCGTTCCGACACCATTTGTTCCTTTCGTTCTATTAACCCCTGGTCCGTAGACCTCACACTTCGCCGCGCTATGACCATTTCTTTTACACTTGTTGCAAAATTTGGTGCAGAACCCCGAGTGATGCTTTTCACACCTTTGGCATAGCTGCTTCTGATTGTTGTTGTTGTTGCGGTTATTATTGTTGTTGGGATGATTGTTGTAGTTGCTGTTATTGTTGTTGTTGTTGTTGTTGGGCCGTTTGTTGTAGTTGCGATTGATGTTGCGATTGTTGGGATAATTGTTGCGATTATTGTTGTAATTGATGTTGTTGTTGTATTGGTGATTCTTATCACCGTTTTCCTCCCACTTTCTTTTGACTTGCTTCACATTGGCCTCTTCAGCAGTCTGTTCTTTAATTCTTTCTTCAATCTGGTTCACTAGTTTGTGAGTCATTCTACATGCATGTTGTATGGAGGCGGGCTCGTGTGAACTTATATCTTCTTGGATTCTTTCCGGTAATCCTTTCACAAACGCGTCGATCTTCTCTTCCTCATCTTCGAATGCTCCCGGACACAATAGGCACAATTCTGTGAATCGTCTTTCATACGTGGTAATATCAAATCCTTGGGTTCGTAACCCTCTAAGTTCTGTCTTGAGCTTATTGACCTCGGTTCTGGGACGGTACTTCTCGTTCATCAAGTGCTTGAATGCTGACCACGGTAGTGCGTACGCATCATCTTGATCCACTTGCTCCAGATAGGTATTCCACCATGTTAACGCAGAACCTGTGAAGGTATGCGTAGCGTACTTCACTTTGTCCTCTTCAGTACACTTACTTATGGCAAACACCGATTCGACCTTCTCGGTCCACCGTTTCAATCCGATCGGTCCTTCGGTTCCATCAAATTCCAAAGGTTTGCAGGCAGTGAATTCTTTGTAGGTGCATCCTACACGATTTCCTGTACTGCCAGATCTAAGGTTATTGTTGGTATGTAGCGCAGCCTCTACTGCAGCTATGTTTGAAGCTAGAAAAGTACGGAATTCCTCTTCATTCATATTCACGGTGTGTCGAGTAGTCGGTGCCATTTCCTTCAAAATAGTCAAATGAAACAAGTTAATCATACAGAATATTAAGAGTAGTTAATAGTATTTCGTAGCATAATATGAACTCATTTATAAAAGCTTTTTCTTCATATTAGCGTTTTATAAGTTTAAATTCGGGTAGTACCTACCCGTTAAGTTCATACTTAGTAGCTAATATACAATTCAACTACTACAATTCTATATGAAAAACTGATTGTAATAATATTTCGCGTTCAAACTTTTATACAATATTTTACAAACTTACAATACCGCTTATTTTACATAAAGCATGAAATATAGCACACAATAACTTTGATACAAGATAGTTGTGAAGATAATTGTAGCTAGTACACAAGTCGTTTAGCAAAGACAATAAAGACACGTAATTCATACGTCCAGAAACAAGTCATGCATTCTGGTTTTACTAGGACTACTTCCCATCCTTGGTCTTGTGGAACATAACCGTTATGGCCGTTGATAAGACAGCGTGTTGTAACGTCGTCAAAGGGACGAGGATTACGTAATGACCAACTGTCTTGTAATAACCTAAAAACCTCATTTCTTACCCCAATTACCGACTCCGTCACTTGTGGGAACGTTTTGTTTAATAGTTGTAGCCCGATGTTCTTGTTCTCACTTTGGTGAGAAGCGAACATTACTAACCCATAAGCATAACATGCTTCTTTATGTTGCATGTTAGCCGCTTTTTCTAAATCACCGAAGTCCTATATTCGGATATGTAATGACCCGTACTTTTTCAATCGTTCTATACTTATAAGATTAATATTTACATAAATTAAACCTTACCAACATGATAAACAATCCAAATTATTGAAACTTATGTTTTCGAAAAGAGTTTTACACAACGTTTGACCGTCTAGTTTGACCGATGATATCACGAACTATATAATATATGATAATTATACGTTTGTGTATATATATGTATATATACATATTTAACATGATTTATGGATGTTTTAATATCTCATTTTGTATTAATAACAATAAGTTATAAGTATATTTTGAAACTACTAACTTAAGTTTTCAAAACGATAACCATACGTAACGTTATTTGACATAAATACTTATGACCTATAATGTTTATACATATATCGTATATATAATGTATTTAATCACTTTTAAAGACTTAAATACATAAAACAATATAAGTATATTCACAAAAGATAGCTATATTTGAATTCTCATTCCATTTTTCACAATATTTTCTATACGTATATCTAGAGTATATGTACTCGTATCATACCTAGCTTCTATACGTATTTATTATTGGTATATACACATCAAATCACCACCAACCAGCCCTTGTTCATGCCTTATGTATAAGGCAACTCTCTTGTTCATGCCTTATGTATAAGGTAACTACTTTTGATGTTTAGTATGACTAATTACATAAAAATACAACATGAAATTTTGTCCATGTTTTTCCATTAATCATGTTTTTATGGCCTTAAATACATCTTCCATTTTCAAATTTTATTACCTCATTTCTTTAACCAAAAACACACTCTTAAGATACTCCATAACCATTCAGCTAGTATCCATGAAGATCTAGCCATAAAAACATCACTTAAACACCATAAGAAAAACCTTACAAAAACACTTCAAGAATCCTTCCAAGAACACAAACTTACTTCCAATCTTTCATCCAATTCCATCACCCTTTTAGTTCTAGGTTTTCACTCATAATTTACAGCAATCTTGTCCAAGTAACTTGAGGTAGTAACTTTGTTCATAACCTTATTCGATTCATATATATATAGCTATCTTATTTTGTGGTATAAAATTTTAACAACAAGAACATAGTTTGAATGTTTTCAAACTTGTTTGCAAACTAAATAGATCCTTCTAACTTAACTTTTAAAATACTTCAAGACCTGTAATATATCATAAATATATGCTAATTTAACAAGGTATAACTTGGTTTTTCAAAGAACACCTTAAAAACTGAATTTACGACGTCGGAGTGCAACCGGGGGCTGTTTTGGGTTGGATAATTAAAAACCATCTTAAACTTTGAATTAGAGGTTTATTTTCTGGAAAAATGATTTTTACTATGAATATGATAACACATAAAAATTTCATGATTTAACTCAAAGTATAAGTATTTTTAGAAAAATAATCATTTAAGGTTGTTTACATGATGGAAAATGATTAACTTCATAAGTTTCACTAAAGTTTGACCTATGACCTGTGATTTCGAATACAAACTAAGGTATTTACAGTTCATATTCTTAAAGAGGGACTCGATCCAAGGAAGTGGCAAGTTGAACCAACGAAAACGGAGTTGTAACGAAGAAACTATGACCAAAACAAGATCGGATATCCAAAACTAGTTTAGCCACGAAAATAATTGGAGAAAAATTAAATGAATCACATCTTTCTAAAATAACATGATATTTTATATATATGTACTCATAATTTAATTTTATTTATTTCAGGACCACCCGTAAAAGAGAAGATTAATCATAAGATCCCATGATTGTACGCAACACGTCATTTGACAACACCGGTACTTTATGTACGCAACACGTCATTTGACAACACCGGTACCGTGGGTCAAGATTAATCCCGACCAATACAAATACGATGGGGTTTTATTTATTTCGATGGGGGTTTTATTTATTAAACACCTAAATATGAACCATTAAAATTGAATTACTAACATCGGACTGCTAACTACGGACTAAGAAATTATTAAAACTATTAAAAGTATAATAAGTATATATATGTGACGATTGTTTAAAAATGGAAATATATTGATAAACTATATATGGATAGGTTCGTGATATCAACCGGAGACCAAGTCAAAATATATATATATCTTCAAGGCAAAAGTGAGTATATAGTCCCACTTTTAAACTCTAAGTATTTCGGGATGAGAATACATGTATTTTATGTTTTACGTTATGGACACAAGTAACTGAAAAATATATTCTACGTTGAGTTGTACCACTGGCATACTTCCCTGTAGCTTGGTAACTGTTATTTACAGCGGTATTGTAAACGCGAATCCTGTTGATAGATCTATCGGGCCTGACAACCCCAACCGGACTGGACGACCAGTATTCAACGGTTGCACAGTACTTCGTTTTGTGACTACACTTGGTACGGTGTAGTAAGATTTCATAATAAAGGGAATATGCGACGTGATTAAATGTTAAGTATGGTTACCAAGTGCTCAACCACTTAGAATATTTTTATTAAAACGTTTATATTTGAAATCTTGTGGTCTATATATATATATATTGCTGCCGGCATTAAACCTATATCTCACCAACTTTATGTTGACGTTTTAAACATGTCTATTCTCAGGTGATAATTAGAAGCTTCCGCTGCAACATGTTGAATTTAAGCAAGATCTTGAGTATGCATATTTGTGTCAAAAATAAAACTGCATATCCGAGGAATTGTAATGTAAAATATGCTAGAAATCGTATTGTTATCATCACATGTAAAGTTTGTAAGTCTAAGATTATCGCTAAACGATAATCATCTTTTTATTGTCTAAAGCTTGTATTAAAATAAGAGTTATGGTTTGTAATGTAAAATAAATGCAGTTGTTCTTTTAAAAATGTCGCATATAGAGGTCAATACCTCGCAATGAAATCATACGTTATCTAACTCGTTCTTATGGTTAAGGACGGGTTATGACATGTGGTATCAGAGCGGTGGTCTTAGCGAACCAGGTTTGCATTAGTGTGTCTAACTGATAAGTCGTTAGGATACATTAGTAAGTCTGGACTTTGACCGGATCTAATTTAACAACCATTGCTTATCATTGTTGGTTAAATTTATATGTAAATATTATGTAGTACTAATGGGTTAGTTGTTGTGTGATAGATGTCGGGCTCAAAACTTATTATCACATTCAGCGACTCCGAATCAGAATCTTCAGATGGTGTTTCAGTCATTAACTTATCCGATGACGAAAATAATATCTTTGGGGAAGACTCACAAATTCCGGATGAACCAACAATAAAGAACCCGGAAAGTGAACCCGAGGAGGAAAGTGAACCCGAGGAGGAAAGTGAACCCGAGGAAGAAATACAAGAAATTACGAAAGACAAGTTCGAACTAGGAAAGAAACGAAAGGCTAATGAATTAGAAAATTCAAATCCTGAGTTTAGTAAGGATGATGTGGCACCAACTCCACTAGACACTACCACCCCTATTCCCGCTATTCCTATTCGTTCTATCCCGGCATCTAGCTCTTCAGCCCCACAGCCAAAATATAGGCAGACAGCTAGGATAAGCGTTAGGCCATTCCTTGAACCTAAACGTCCTAGAAAATAGACCAAACGATGCGCTGCCGTATTAAACCATGGGATCATATAATGTTTTGTATAATATTATTAGTGTGGTTTGCTTAATGTTCGATGTAAGATAAGCATATGTAAAATAGTGAAGTATGAAATGCAATAATTTTCCATGGTTAAGTATTATTTGGGTGGTAGTAATTGATTTTCGTACTAAGCTATTAAGTATGAACTTTAACGGGTAGGTAATACCCTAGATATAATTATAAAATGCTAATAAGAAGAAAAGGCTTTTATAATAATAACTGGTTCATATTATTAATAAGCTACGATGTACTGTAAATACATACTACATCTATAATATTCCATGTGAATAATTATTTTCTTTTCATTCTTATAGAAGAATATGGCGCGATTGAACCGAATGACGGAACAAGAAATCCAGGAACTCATCAATCAGCGAGTGAACGACAGAATGTTATGGGTCGAGGCTGCAAGAGCTGCTGCAGTTAACCCAAATCCTCGTGTAGGATGCACCTACAAGACGTTTCAAGCTTGCAAGCCCTCATCATTCAGTGGAACGGAAGGACCGATCGGTTTAACCTGGTGGATAGAAAAGATGGAGACTGTGTTTAAAATAAGTGGTTGTGTTGAAAAGGACATGACCAAGTATGCATCGTGCACTTTACAAGATAGTTCACTCACGTGGTGGAAAAATTTTGTGAAGGCTGTAGGAGGAGATGTAGCTTATGATACTCCATAGGAAGAATTCAAAACAATGTTAATCAACGAATATTGTCCAAGGAACGAGGTTAGGAAGTTGGAAGATGAATTACGAAGTCTGAAGGTTATTGGTACTGAAATCACCAACTACAATCAGCGATTCATGGAATTAGTTTTGCTATGTCCTGAATTGGTTCCAACCGAAGAACGGAAGATTGAAATGTACAAAGATGGTTTGCCCAAAAAGGTCAAGGCAAATGTTACAGCATCGAAACCTAAGACAATTCATGAAGCTATAACCATGGCAAACGAGCTAATGGATCAGGTCATCATGGATAAGAAAGTATCCAATACTGATGTGAAGGTATCAGGTAACAAAAGAAAGTGGAATGGAAATTATGATCGAGGTAACCAACAACAATCTTTTAAGAAACAAGAAATCACGCAAGGTGCGGGTAGTGGTTTAAGCTTTGGTTATAAAGGACAAAATCCTTTATGCAACCGATGCCACAAACATCACTCTGGTTACTGTAATGTGGTATGCAACAAATGTAATCGAAAGGGTCATCTTGCTGAAGATTGTAGGGCTCTCGTTACAAATACAAATGGTGTCAAGACTCCTGCCACCAATGCAAATAGAACTGCTTTGGCTACCATTACTTGTTATGGGTGTGGAAAACAAGGTCACTATAAGAGCCAGTGCCCGAATCCAGAGAAGAATGTCGGACCTGCACGAGGGAGAGCATTTGTTATTAATGCTAGAGAGGCGTGTGAAGACCCGGAGCTTGTTACGGGTACGTTTACCATTAATAACTTATCCGCATCTATTATATTTGATACTGGTGCTGATAGAAGTTACGTGTGTAGAGACTTTTACACTAAATTGAATTGTTCATCATTACCTCTAGATGCTAAGTACATGATTGAGTTAGCTAATGGTAAACTAATTAAAGCCGATAAAATTTGCCGTGATTGTAAAATAAATTTAGCCGGAGAAACATTTAAGATTGATTTGATACCCGTAGAATTAGGAAGTTTTGATGTAATAATCGGCATGGACTGGATGTCCAAAATAGGAGCTGAAGTTGTGTGCGCCAAGAAGGCAATTCGCATTCCTCGTAAAGATAAAACGCCAGTAATGATTTATGGAGAGAAGGGTAACTCAAAGCTAAAACTCATTAGTTATTTGAAAGCTCAAAAGTGCTTGAAGAAAGGGTGCTATGCTATCTTAGCACATGTTAATAAAGTCGAAAAGAAAGAAAAAGAGAAGTGCATCAATGACGTGCCTGTGGCAAGAGATTTTCCTGAAGTATTTCCGGAAGAGTTGCCGGGATTACCTCCATTTAGATCTGTAGAATTTCAAATAGATCTTGTACCAGGAGCTGCACCGGTTGCCCGTGCTCCATATAGACTTGCACCGTCCGAATTAAAAGAACTTCAAAGTCATTTAAAAGAATTACTAGACTGTGGATTCATACGACCAAGCACTTCACCGTGGGGAGCTCCAATTTTGTTTGTTAAAAAGAAAGATGGATCTTTTAGGATGTGTATAGATTATCGTGAATTAAATAAGTTAACTATCAAGAATCGGTATCCACTACCGAGAATTGATGACTTATTTGATCAACTGCAAGGATCATGTGTTTATTCGAAAATCGACCTAAGATCGGGTTATCATCAATTACGTGTCAAAGAAGAGGACATTCCGAAAACTGCTTTTCGGACACGTTATGGTCATTACGAATTTTTGGTCATGCCGTTTGGGTTAACAAATGCGCCAGCTGTATTCATGGACCTCATGAATCGAGTTTGTAGTCCATATTTAGATAAGTTTGTTATCGTTTTCATTGATGATATTCTTATCTATTCCAAGAGTGAGCAAGAGCATGAACAGCATTTAAGGTTGATATTAGAGTTGTTGAGAAAAGAACAGCTATATGCTAAATTTTCTAAATGTGCTTTCTGGTTGAAAGAAGTGCAATTTCTTGGCCACGTTGTTAGTAGCAAAGGAATTCAGGTTGATCCAGCAAAAATTGAAGCCATTGAAAAATGGGAGACTCCTAAGACACCAACGCAGATACGCCAATTTTTGGGTTTAGCCGGTTATTATAGAAGGTTTATTCAAGATTTTTCCCGAATAGCTAAGCCGTTGACAGCGTTAACGCAAAAAGGGAAGAAATATGAATGGACATCTGAGCAGGAGAGTGCATTCCAATTACTAAAGAAGAAGTTAACTACGGCGCCTATTTTATCGTTACCAGAAGGGAACGATGATTTTGAAATATATTGTGACGCTTCGCGACAAGGTTTTGGTTGCGTTCTTATGCAACGAAAGAAAGTTATTGCATACGCATCCCGACAATTGAAGATTCATGAGCGGAATTATACGACGCATGATCTAGAACTGGGAGCAGTCGTGTTTGCATTGAAGATATGGAGACACTACTTGTATGGGGTTAAATGCACTGTGTTTACTGATCATAAAAGTCTTCAACATATTTTTGATCAGAAACAGTTGAACATGAGGCAACGTAGGTGGGTCGAGCTGATAAACGACTATGATTGTGAAATTCGTTATCATCCCGGGAAAGCGAATGTGGTGGCTGACGCACTAAGCAGAAAGGAACGAGAACCAATTCGAGTTCGAGCGATGAACATAAAAATTCGCATGAATCTCAACTCACAAATCAAAGAAGTTCAATGAGAAGCACTTACTAAAGAAAATATAGGAAATGAAACAATGAAGAAGTATGAGAAGCAACTCGTTATACGGGAAGACGGAATTCGATATTTTGCAAACCGTATTTGGGTACCAAAGTTGGGTGGATTAAGGAAGTTGATATTGAATGAGGCACATAAGACAAGATACTCGATACATCCTGGAGTTGGAAAGATGTACCAAGATCTTAAGACACATTATTGGTGGCCTAATTTAAAGACAGACGTTGCAACATATGTTGGGGAGTGTTTAACTTGTTCCAAAGTCAAAGCAGAACACCAGAAGCCGTCAGGGTTACTTCAACAACCAGAAATCCCAGAATGGAAATGGGATGGTATTACCATGGATTTCATCACAAAGTTACCAAAGACTGCCTGGGGATACGACACCATTTGGGTGATTGTTGATCGTCTCACCAAGTCTGCACATTTCTTGCCTATAAAGGAAACGGATAGAATGGAGAAATTATTACGATTATATATAAAGGAAATAGTTTCAAGGCATGGAATACCTATTTCCATTATATCTGATCGTGATAGTAGATTTACCTCAAAGTTCTGGCAATCACTACAGGAGGCACTAGGAACTCGTTTGGATATGAGTACCGCATATCATCCGCAAACCGACGGGCAGAGTGAAAGAACAATTCAGACTCTTGAAGACATGCTCAGGGCATGTGTGATCGATTTTGGAAACGGATGGGATAAATATCTACCATTAGCAGAATTCTCGTATAATAATAGTTATCATGCGAGCATTAAAGCTGCGCCATTCGAAGCATTGTATGGAAGGAAGTGTAGATCTCCTATTTGTTGGAATGAAGTAGGAGATCGACAATTAACTGGTCCCGAGATCATACACGAAACGACTGAGAAGATAGTACAAATCAAGGAGAGATTGAAAACAGCCCGTAGTCGCCAAAAGAGCTACGCCGATGTTCGAAGGAAACCATTAGAGTTTCAGATCGGTGACATGGTTATGCTAAAGGTTTCACCTTGGAAAGGTGTAATACGTTTTGGAAAAAGGGGTAAACTGAACCCAAGATATGTAGGCCCGTTCAAGATCATCGAACGCATTGGACCGGTAGCTTATCGACTCGAGTTACCGCAACAACTCGCCGGAGTACATAATACCTTTCACATCTCAAACCTTAAGAAGTGTCTTGCAAAGGAAGATTTCACCATTCCTCTTGAAGAAATCCATGTCGACGAGAAACTACAATTCGTCGAAGAACCAATCGAAATCATGGACCGTGAAGTTAAACAGCTCAAGCAGAGCAACATACCGATCGTTAAGGTTCGTTGGAATGCTCGAAGGGGTCCCGAGTTTACTTGGGAACGAGAGGATCAAATGAAACAAAAATATCCACACTTGTTTTCCGATGACGCAAAATAGGTACAATTTTAAAATTTCGGGACGAAATTTATTTAACGGGTAGGTACTGTAATGACCCGCACTTTTTCAATCGTTCTATACTTATAAGATTAATATTTACATAAATTAAACCTTACCAACATGATAAACAATCCAAATTATTGAAACTTATGTTTTCGAAAAGAGTTTTACACAACGTTTGACCGTCTAGTTTGACCGATGATATCACGAACTATATAATATATGATAATTATACGTTTGTGTATATATATGTATATATACATATTTAACATGATTTATGGATGTTTTAATATCTCATTTTGTATTAATAACAATAAGTTATAAGTATATTTTGAAACTACTAACTTAAGTTTTCAAAACGATAACCATACGTAACGTTATTTGACATAAATACTTATGACCTATAATGTTTATACATATATCGTATATATAATGTACTTAATCACTTTTAAAGACTTAAATACATAAAACAATATAAGTATATTCACAAAAGATAGCTATATTTGAATTCTCATTCCATTTTTCACAATATTTTCTATACGTATATCTAGAGTATATGTACTCGTATCATACCTAGCTTTTATACGTATTTACTATTGGTATATACACATCAAATCACCACCAACCAGCCCTTGTTCATTCCTTATGTATAAGGTAACTCTCTTGTTCATGCCTTATGTATAAGGTAACTACTTTTGATGTTTAGTATGACCAATTACATAAAAATACAACATGAAATTTTGTCCATGTTTTTCCATTAATCATGTTTTTATGGCCTTAAATACATCTTCCATTTTCAAATTTTATTACCTCATTTCTTTAACCAAAAACACACTCTTAAGAAACTCCATAACCATTCAGCTAGTATCCATGAAGATCTAGCCATAAAAACATCACTTAAACACCATAAGAAAAACCTTACAAAAACACTTCAAGAATCCTTCCAAGAACACAAACTTACTTCCAATCTTTCATCCAATTCCATCACCCTTTTAGTTCTAGGTTTTCACTCATAATTTAGAGCAATCTTGTCCAAGTAACTTGAGGTAGTAACTTTGTTCATAACCTTATTCGATTCATAAATATATAGCTATCTTATTTTGTGGTATAAAATTTTAACAACAAGAACATAGTTTGAATGTTTTCAAACTTGTTTGAAAACTAAATAGATCCTTCTAACTTAACTTTTAAAATACTTCAAGACCTGTAATATATCATAAATATATGCTAATTTAACAAGGTATAACTTGGTTTTTCAAAGAACACCTTAAAAACTGAATTTACGACGTCGGAGTGCAACCGGGGGCTGTTTTGGGTTGGATAATTAAAAACCATCTTAAACTTTGAATTGGAGGTTTATTTTCTGGAAAAAAGATTTTTACTATGAATATGATAACACATAAAAATTTCATGATTTAACTCAAAGTATAAGTATTTTTAGAAAAATAATCATTTAAGGTTGTTTACATGATGGAAAATGATTAACTTCATAAGTTTCACTAAAGTTTGACGTATGACCTGTGATTTCGAATACAAACTAAGGTATTTAAAGTTCATATTCTTAAAGAGGGACTCGATCCAAGGAAGTGGCAAGTTGAACCAATGAAAACGGAGTTGTAACGAAGAAACTATGACCAAAACAAGATCGGATATCCAAAACTAGTTTAGCCACGAAAATAATTGGAGAAAAATTAAATGAATCACATCTTTCTAAAATAACATGATATTTTATATATATGTACTCATAATTTAATTTTATTTATTTCAGGACCACCCGTAAACAATACGAGAAGATTAATCATAAGATCCCATGATTGTACGCAACACGTCATTTGACAACACCGGTACTTTATGTACGCAACACGTCATTTGACAACACCGGTACCGTGGGTCAAGATTAATCACGACCAATACAAATACGATGGGGTTTTATTTATTTCGATGGGGGTTTTATTTATTAAACACCTAAATATGAACCATTAAAATTGAATTACTAACATCGGACTGCTAACTACGGACTAAGAAATTATTAAAACTATTAAAAGTATAATAAGTATATATATGTGACGATTGTTTAAAAATGGAAATATATTGATAAACTATATATGGATAGGTTCGTGATATCAACCGGAGACCAAGTCAAAATATATATATATCTTCAAGGCAAAAGTGAGTATATAGTCCCACTTTTAAACTCTAAGTATTTCGGGATGAGAATACATGTATTTTATGTTTTACGTTATGGACACAAGTAACTGAAAAATATATTCTACGTTGAGTTGTACCACTGGCATACTTCCCTGTAGCTTGGTAACTGTTATTTACAGCGGTATTGTAAACGCGAATCCTGTTGATAGATCTATCGGGCCTGACAACCCCAACCGGACTGGACGACCAGTATTCAATGGTTGCACAGTACTTCGTTTTGTGACTACACTTGGTACGGTGTAGTAAGATTTCATAATAAAGGGAATATGCGACGTGATTAAATGTTAAGTATGGTTACCAAGTGCTCAACCACTTAGAATATTTTTATTAAAACGTTTATATATGAAATCTTGTGGTCTATATATATATATTGCTGCCGGCATTAAACCTATATCTCACCAACTTTATGTTGACGTTTTAAACATGTCTATTCTCAGGTGATAATTAGAAGCTTCCGCTGCAACATGTTGAATTTAAGCAAGATCTTGAGTATGCATATTTGTGTCAAAAATAAAACTGCATATCCGAGGAATTGTAATGTAAAATATGCTAGAAATCGTATTGTTATTATCACATGTAAAGTTTGTAAGTCTAAGATTATCGCTAAACGATAATCATCTTTTTATTGTCTAAAGCTTGTATTAAAATAAGAGTTATGGTTTGTAATGTAAAATAAATGCAGTTGTTCTTTTAAAAATGTCGCATATAGAGGTCAATACCTCGCAATGAAATCATACGTTATCTAACTCGTTCTTATGGTTAAGGACGGGTTATGACAGGATATACTGAGTCAAAATAATTTCTTAACCCGTTGCGTAAAATAGCATTTGGATTCCCCGCAATATATGCGTCAAAGTAAACACATCGTAACTTATGGATTTCCCAATGTGATAGCCCCCATCTTTCGAACGAAAGCCTTTTATAAACCAAGGCATTCTTGGAACGTTCTTCGAATGTCTTACAAACTGATCTCGCCTTAAATAGTTGTGCCGAGGAATTCTGACTGACTCTAGACAAGATTTCATCAATCATGTCTCCGGGTAGGTCTCTTAAAATATTGGGTTGTCTATCCATTTTGAGTTTTTATACTGTAAAATAGACAAGAGTTAGATTCATAAAAAAAATACTTATTAATACAAGCAATTTTTACATATATCATAAAGCATAAGCACACTATATTACATATATTACACCACACGAATACAACTATCTTATTCCGACTCGCTCGTTTCTTCTTGTTCGGTTTTGGTTCGTTTTGCCAAGTTTCTAGGGATATATGATGTTCCCCTAATACGAGCCGTCGTTGTCCACATTGGTTTAGAAAAACCTGGTGGTTTAGAGGTTCCCGGGTCATTGTTACAACTTAAGGACTTCGGGGGTTGACGATACATATAAAGTTGATCGGGGTTGGAATTAGATTTCTCTATTTTTATGCCCTTTCCCTTATTATTTTCTTTTGCCTTTTTAAATTCAGTTGGGGTAATTTCTATAACATCATTCGGAATTCTCGTCGGAATCCGATTCATCGGAGAATTGGTAATCCTCCCAATATTTTGCTTCCTTGGCGGAAACACCATTGACCATAATTAACCTTGGTCGGTTGGTTGAGGATTCTCTTTTACTTAACCGTTTTATTATTTCCCCCACCGGTTCTATTTCTTCTTCCGGATCTGATTCTTCTTCCGGTTCCGATTCTTCTTCCGGTTCCGACTCTTCTTCCGGTTCCTCTTCGGGAACTTGTGAATCAGTCCACGAATCATTCCAATTTACATTTGACTCTTCATTATTATTAGGTGAGTCAATGAGACTTGTTCTAGAGGTAGACATCTATCACATAATATCAAACACGTTAAGAGATTAATATATCACATAATATTCATATGTTAAAATATATAGTTTCCAACAAAAATGTTAAGCAATCATTTTTAAAGAAAACACGGTCGAAGTCCAGACTCACTAATGCATCCTAACAAACTCGATAAGACACACTAATGCAAATTTTCTGGTTCTCTAAGACCAACGCTCTGATACCAACTGAAATGTCCCGTTCTTATTGATTAAAAACGTTCCATATTAATTGATTTCGTTGCGAGGTTTTGACCTCTATATGAGACGTTTTTCAAAGACTGCATTCATTTTTAAAACAAACCATAACCTTTATTTCATAAATAAAGGTTTAAAAAGCTTTACGTAGATTATCAAATAATGATAATCTAAAATATCCTGTTTACACACGACCATTACATAATGGTTTACAATACAAATATGTTACATTAAAATCAGTTTCTTGAATGCAGTTTTTACACAATATCATACAAACATGGACTCCAAATCTTGTCCTTATTTTAGTATGCAATAGCGGAAGCTCTTAGTATTCACCTGAGAATAAACATGCTTTAAACGTCAACAAAAATGTTGGTGAGTTATAGGTTTAACCTATATATATCAAATCGTAACAATAGACCACAAGATTTCATATTTCAATACACATCCCATACATAGAGATAAAAATCATTCATATGGTGAACACCTGGTAACCGACATTAACAAGATGCATATATATAAGAATATCCCCATCATTCCGGGACACCCTTCGGATATGATATAAATTTCGAAGTACTAAAGCATCCGGTACTTTGGATGGGGTTTGTTAGGCCCAATAGATCTATCTTTAGGATTCGCGTCAATTAGGGTGTCTGTTCCCTAATTCTTAGATTACCAGACTTAATAAAAAGGGGCATATTCGATTTCGATAATTCAACCATAGAATGTAGTTTCACGTACTTGTGTCTATTTTGTAAATCATTTATAAAACCTGCATGTATTCTCATCCCAAAAATATTAGATTTTAAAAGTGGGACTATAACTCACTTTCACAGATTTTTACTTCGTCGGGAAGTAAGACTTGGCCACTGGTTGATTCACGAACCTATAACAATATATACATATATATCAAAGTATGTTTAAAATATATTTACAACACTTTTAATATATTTTGATGTTTTAAGTTTATTAAGTCAGCTGTCCTCGTTAGTAACCTACAACTAGTTGTCCACAGTTAGATGTACAGAAATAAATCGATAAATATTATCTTGAATCAATCTACGACCCAGTGTATACGTATCTCAGTATTGATCACAACTCAAACTATATATATTTTGGAATCAACCTCAACCCTGTATAGCTAACTCCAACATTCACATATAGAGTGTCTATGGTTGTTCCGAAATATATATAGATGTGTCGACATGATAGGTCGAAACATTGTATACGTGTCTATGGTATCTCAAGATTACATAATCTACAATACAAGTTGATTAAGTTATGGTTGGAATAGATTTGTTACCAATTTTCACGTAGCTAAAATGAGAAAAATTATCCAATCTTGTTTTACCCATAACTTCTTCATTTTAAATCCGTTTTGAGTGAATCAAATTGCTATGGTTTCATATTGAACTCTATTTTATGAATCTAAACAGAAAAGTATAGGTTTATAGACGGAAAAATAAGTTACAAGTCATTTTTGTAAAGGTAGTCATTTCAGTCGAAAGAACGATGTCTAGATGACCATTTTAGAAAACATACTTCCACTTTGAGTTTAACCATAATTTTTGGATATAGTTTCATGTTCATAATAAAAATCATTTTCTCAGAATAACAACTTTTAAATCAAAGTTTATCATAGTTTTTAATTAACTAACCCAAAACAGCCCGCGGTGTTACTACGACGGCGTAAATCTGGTTTTACGGTATTTTTCGTGTTTCCAGGTTTTAAATCGTTAAGTTAGCATATCATATAGATATAGAAAATGTGTGTAGTTAATTTTAAAAGTCAAGTTAGAAGGATTAACTTTTGTTTGCGAACAAGTTTAGAATTAACTAAACTATGTTCTAGTGATTACGAGTTTAAACCTTCGAATAAGATAGTTTTATATATATGAATCGAATGATGTTATGAACATATTTACTACCTCAAGTTTAGTAGGTAAACCTACTGGAAGTGACAAGAAATGATCTAGCTTCAAAAGATCTTGGATGGCTTGAAAGTTCTTGAAGTAGGATCATGACACAAAAACAAGTTCAAGTAAGATTTTTACTCGAATTAAGATAGTTTATAGTTATAGAAATTGAATCAAAGTTTGAATATGAATATTACCTTGAATAAGAAAGATAACCTACTGTATATAACAAAGGTTTCTTGATCTTAGATGATTACTTGGAATGGATTAGAAAGCTTGGAAGTAAATTAGTAAACTTGAAGGGATTTTTGAAGTGTTCTTGAAGTGTTCTTCCTATGATGATTATAGCTTGATTCTTGAAGTGATTTTTTATGAAGATGATGATTAACTACTGGAAAAATACGTTCATAATAGTGTGTGTGTGTTGAGAGAGAATTAGAAAGAGAATTGGAAGTGAAATGGAGTGAATGATGAGTGGTAATTGGTGAGTGGTGAGTGGGGTTAAAAGGAGTTCTAGTTAGTTGACTAGCTCATGGTAGAAGTTAAAATTGATTAGTCATACATGACATAATCAAGAGTGGAATCCCATGCTAGTTCCTATTGGTATATACTCATAGTAAGTACGTTTTGAAATTGTGTATAATACGGGTAAGAATACGACTAGAATTCTTGATGAAAGAAAAGAATGGAAAAGTAACTCTAACCATTTTCGTTAAGTATGAGTGTTTTGATATATGTCTTGAAGTCTTCCAAAAGTATTTTAATACATCTAAATACACTACATGTATACACATTTTAACTGAGTCGTTAAGTCATCGTTAGTCGTTACATGTAAGTGTTGTTTTCAAACCTTTAAGTTAACGATCTCAATTAATGTTGTTAACCCATTGTTTATTATATCTAATGAGATGTTAAATTATTATATTATCATGATATTATGATATATTAATATATCTTAATATGATATATATACATTTAAATGTCGTTACAACGATAATCGTTACATATATGTCTCGTTTCGAAATCCTTAAGTTAGTAGTCTTGTTTATATGTATATAACTCATTGTTAATATACTTATGGAGATACTTACTTATCATAATCTCATGTTAACCATATGTATATCCATATATATATCTTCATGTCGTTTTTACAAGTTTTAACGTTCGTGAATCGCCGGTCAACTTGGGTGGTCAATTGTCTATATGAAACATATTTCAATTAATCAAGTCTTAACAAGTTTGATTGCTTAACATGTTGGAAATATTTAATCATGTAAATATCAATCTCAATTAATATATATAAACATGGAAAAGTTCGGGTCACTACAACTGTCATTTACAAAATAAATTCGAAAATATATATATATTCAATATACTTCAATTACATATAAAGATACTTTTTTAAATAATAGTAATTATATATTATTTTATTTTACATTATTAATTCTAACAATTACGTCGTACAATATTTCAATTTCATATATTTAAATATATATGTATCTATTTATAAATAGTGATTCGTGAATCATCGAGAGCAGTCGAAGGTCAATAAATTCATGAAAAATAGTTCAGACATTTTGAGATTCAATTAAATAAACTTTGCTTAGCGTGTCGAAATCACATAAAGATTAAGTTTAAATTTAGTCGAAAATTCCCTGGTCGTCACAGTACCTACCCGTTAAAGAAATCTCGTCCCGAAATTTGAGTGAGGTGGTCATGGCTAACAATAAGATTGTTTTCATGACGAATATGAGTTGATAAATAGAGTTTTATCATTATTGAGTAATGTAGATAAGATAATTCGATTACTCGAAGCGTACAAGTGAAACTATCACAAAAGAGTGAAATGAAGAAATAGAGATTCGTCTTAACTTTTGACGTAGTCACATTTGAATTTAGAAAATAAGTTGCGTCTTGAGTTTTGACGTTGTCTTGGTTGAATTCCGAAATTCAAGGAATTTAAAGAAAATCTTCAAAATTTAAAAGATTTTGATTCTTCGGCAAAAAAGGAAATGAAGATCTCTATAAATAATTACGGTGATCTGCCTCGATTACTCTGTATGATATTTCCATTATAAATTAAATTCTTCCGTTCAATTATTCTCATCATTCCTATACCTTCTTTCTTAGTTCATACATCCAAACTATTGTAAAAATGCTTAATCCCGTTCTAATCCTTGATATTTTCCCAATTATCATTTCTGTCATCCTTCTTTTCAATCTTCCACCAGAAAAATATATTTATTTCTACCATTACCTTGGGGTGATACTATTCTTAATTCTACCGTGTCTTTATATTGCTATTCGTATTAATATCCACGGTTTGTAACCTCTGTGTTGTTATTGGGCTTTATATTTTCTCTTATATTTTAGATTTCTTTGCCTTTTTATTATCCTCTCGACCTCTATTAAAGCGAGCAATGGTCCAGAATTCGTAAGTACAGAGTTTTCGAATGAACTTAATGTTCTAACCAAGAAAGAACGTAATCGTACGATTTGATTTGTCAAATTATCAGAATCATTGAGAATAGAACTATCAAGAATATATTTTCTTGATATGTTCTGAAGTTAAGCAGAATGAAAGAGTTATGTAACATGGCACATGATGACGTTAGGATCTATGAATCATCACGTTCCATTAGAAACTCGGCATGACTTACTGTAATATAATCATGTTGATCAAGTGTCATTATATTATACTAATTCATGCATCAATTTCTTTACATTTCTCCAGAATTCATTCATAAATTAAACTTAGATTTTACAGAAGTTTTCAATATAATGAAACATAGGAAACACGAAGAGGTATATAATTTCGGACAAGAAGATTTATGAAAATATCCTCAGAAATATCGAAGATATTTATGATGATATTTTGGGATTTCTAAGTTCGATGGTTGATGAAGAAATATTTTTCGCAAGATTTTAACATGTGTACGGAGCTAAATATTCATTGAGGGTCTCATCAAATCCAGAATTTACCTGGTTTCTTTGAATATAGGATATGGTCCTTGTATTTGTCCTTGGTCTCCTTCGTGGTTAGCTCAATCCGTTTTCCAGTTCTAACTTTTCTGAGCTTTTCCAACATACTATTCTTTATCATCAAACTTCTGATGATTAAGGTCGTTTACTGTTGTCTACGATTTCTGCTGCTTCATTCAGCTTTTTCAACATTCAGAGTATTGATTTGTAGACTGAGTGCTTTTCAGAATTTCAGGATCAAAGATCATAATTCTAAGAGATAAATATTATACATATAACTGTTGATGTAGATATGATGTGAGTTTTCAAAGTACTGATTGCTGATTCTCAGTATTTGTTATGGCAGTTCTCGTTACAAGATGCGGATGAGTATATGATAGGCTTTCAATGAATAAATATAACTTTTCAGAAAATCCAGTATCAAGGAAGTCGCTGGTAAGTTCACTGATAATGTGATGGGTGTAAACGGTTCCCCGGTAACGATGACGAAAGGGCAACTTATATATCAAGGTTATAATAAGGCTGTTTCGAACGGAAAGTCAAAGTTGACTTGTTGGAGCTGTGACAAAATTGGCTAATTTGAAAAAGAATTGCAATGTTAGTTTGGGTAATAATAACACCAAGGGAGCTAGCATAGATACGTGTTAAATGGTTACTCAGGTATATAACTATATTCATCAATCTTTTCTTTTCGTAGATGAAGTGCGGTTAGTTCATCCTCTCGCTTGAGGTGTTTTTACGAATCATGGAAGGTTTGATCGCAGATTGTAATCATAGAGATACAAATGGGGTTTAAGATGAAATCAAGTGGCAAACTTGAAGAATTATTTAGTTTTATATATTATAATCAATATTTTAATTCATTTTAATTGTCCAATGTCATTAGTCCACAGTCGATAATCCACAGTTAACAGTCCAATAATTCATATATAATTTAATATATAATATTCGAATTAATTAATACGTATCGTGACCCGTATTTGCCTACTCAAACTATATATATTATTGTAGAATCAACCTCAACCCTGTATAGCTAACTCCAGCATTACTGCATATAGAGTGTCTATGGTTATTCCAAATAATATATATAGATGCGTCGATATGATATGTCAAAACCTTGTATACGTGTCCCGATATTTAAAGTGCGTAAAATAAATAACAAAAATTAAGTGACGATAAATAAAGTGCGTAAAGTAAATAACAGAAATTAAATGACAATAAATAAAATTGCGAGAATTAAATTGCGATAAAATAAATTGCGATAATTAAATTGCGATAAAATAAATTGCGATAATTAAATTGGGATAAATAAAATGTAATACGGAATTAACAGTTAGCTAGGAATAGTTAGCTAGGATTTTTGTTAGCGTGGATTCTTAACAAAATTTCTCATAGTTAATTTGTTTGTGTCTAACAAATTTTATTTTGTACAATGTTTTCTTCATTATGCCGCTTGTTGAATTCTGATAGGTCAAAATCCAAGTATGAAATTGAATGAAAATGATTATTCTGTGGTGAACGGATTCATATAGCTGTGGTTGTAAGTAGGATAGTAAATGACTGTTGAATCAGATTCGAAGAATGTACAGTGTAACTTATTAATGCGAAATCTAAATATTCCTCGGGTATTACCTACCCGTTAAAATATTTTCACCATTAACAGTTTGTACAATGAAAATTTTAATTACAATCTTTATGAAAACATATATACATATATATTTTCTTCAGACGTAATTATGGATTTAATGAGTCAATGTGATATTAAACTCATCAAATTTACGGCTAGAACTAGAGTACATAATCTCTAAAACATTAGAGATTACATAATCACCATGAAGGACGAAGATAGTTTATGTAGAACGATTCGTAGAACGATGATTATGCTTGAGGTATAGATTACGAGGTTGAGCCGTGTGATGATGTTGTTGTTGTTGGTACTGGTTATGCTGCTGGTGCTGCTGATGGTGGTACTGTTGCTGTCGGTGCTACAAGTGTTATTGGTGCTAAGGTTGGTGATGATGTTGGTGTAGTAAGTATAGCTTGTAAATCACGCACCATTCTTGTCAGGGTTTCTATTCTACCCTCTATCATTTCTATCCATCCACTCATCTGATTCGATAGATCTTGATTATCAATTTGAAGTTCCCTAACTTCTTCTAATATTCCCCTTCGATTGGTATTCGGAAGTAGAGGTTGAATATTTTCTGAGATTGCAGTAATGCGACCTTCGAGGTGGAAAACTTTAGCAAGAAGGGTGAATACAGTGTTGCGCAAAGGTTCACCGGTGAGTACATCGTTTTCTCCGATGTTAGGAGGTAAGTTTGGTTTGCGGTAGGGCTCGCCTTCTTCACTTCTCCATCGAGTGAGTAAATCTCGGACCCACCCCCATATTCTCCAGAAAGGAAAAATAGCTAAATGGTGGAGACACTTCGGGTTCATTGACTTCGGAGTCTACTTCAATACGCCTCTCGAAATTGCTTCTGGAACTATTGGAATCCAAGCTACGTGTAGGATCCATCTGTTATGATCAGTTAGAGGATTTTCGATATGAAATGATTTTCGGTTATCGGATAATATTCTAATTATATAGAATATCTAATATAGTACAGAAGATCCAGTAGATCCCGGAGGAAATTAAGGAAACGTGTCAAATAAAGTCTACAGTAACAGATACGCTAAGATATGGATTTGTCTATACACTACTCATGCAATCAATGCAGTAAAACGTGTCTAGACTAAGAATAATGAGCAGGTAATTTCCTAAGGATGATAAGTAGATGATTTCTAACAAAAATGATAAGCAAAACTTTTGACATGCAGACACGGTCAAAATCCAGACTCACTAATGGATCCTAACGACTATCAATTAGACACACTAATGCAAGACCTGGTTCGCTAAGACCACCGCTCTGATACCAACTGAAGGGACCCATCCTAATCCATCCGGACAAAGTCCATATCGATTATAAACGATTCACAACAGGTGATTACATCGCGAGGTACTTGACCTCTATATGATACATTTTACAAACATTGTATACGTTTTTGAAAAGACAATCTTTCATTACATCGAAAGTTGACGACATGCATACCATTTCATAATATATCTAACTATAATTGACTTAATAATAATTTTGATGAACTCAATGACTCGAATGCAACGTCTTTTGAAATATGTCATGAATGACTCCAAGTAATATCTTTAAAATGAGCAATTTCACAGCGGAAGACTTCTTGCGTACCTGAGAATAAACATTCTTTAAAGTGTCAACCAAAAGGTTGGTGAGTTCATTAGTTTATCATAATCATTCATTTCCATCATTTTAATAGACCACAAGATTTTCATTTCTCATAAATATACGTCCCATCCATAGAGACAAAATAATCATTCATATGGATTGAACACCTGGTAACCGACGTTAACTTAATGCATAGAATATCCCCAAAACAGAACCTCTCGTCTGTATAATAATCTCGAAGTACTAAAGCATTCGTACCCCGAATGGGACTTGTCAAGGTCCATAGATCTATCTTTAGGATTCGCGTCAATCAGGGGTCATTTCCATAAATTCTTAGGTTACCAGACTTGAAGGGCGATATTCGGTTTAATAATCCAACCATAGAATGTAATTTTAAGTACTTGTGTCTATTTCGTAAAACATTTATAAAAGCTGCGCATGTATTCTCAGTCCCAAAAATATATATAGCAAAAGCATTTAAAAAGGGAGCAAATGAAACTCACCTAATGTATTTTGTAGTAAAAATACATACGACTATATTGAACAATGCAGGGTTGACCTCGGATTAACGAACCTATATCATTTGTGTATATTAATACATATAATAGTAATCAAATAATTTCATTTATTAATCTTATATTATTTATATGTTGAGTATTGTAATTATATGAAATTTATGATAAATCCTAATTAATATATATATGTGTATATATATATATATATATATATATATTTTATGTATATTTTTATATACATAATATTTATTTGCTATGAAAATATTAATGATAATAATAAAAATGATAGTTTGCAATCATAATAATAATACTAATAATAATCTTAATGATAATACTAATATTAATAATAGTGTTAATAATGATAAAAATGATAACTAATACATATTTTGGCATTGATAATAATAATAATTATGATACATGTGATAATAATAAAAATAACTAATGATAAAATACTAATAACAATAACAAGAATAATAATTAATAATAATAATAATAATAATAATAATAATAATAATAATAATAATAATAATAATAATAATAATAATAATAATAATAATAATAAACTACCTCATAAAGCTTTATCAAAAAAATTTGGCAGCCACCAGAATCGAATCTAAGACCTCTAGCTTAAACACACAACTTCCTAACCATCTATTCTGTTTCGCTTTTTCTGTTTTAACCCCAACGTAAATCAATATAACCTATTTCTTGGCCTAAAGAAGATAAGACACGGCCCAACAATCCATTATAGAATTCGGCCCAACTGAAAATCTCGCCCCAACATCAATTAATCGGCCCATCATCAATTTAATTACTAATTCCATTTAGCAAATCGAATACAGCTGTAAAGTAATCCTTTATGTGGGGTTTTGATCTGAAAGAAAAATCAAACGCCTACAACTTAATTATTATAATTATTATCATTTAATCTTATTGTAACAGTAACTATCATCTCTTCATCCTCGTGCATCCCTTTATCTTCTCCAAATCACGATTGTGTTTTAATATTCATCGTCTTCCCTACTTAACATCACCACTTTTATGCAATTGTTCATCTCCTCTTCACTGTATTATCGACAAAACAGGAACATAAACGGCAATAGCAGCATATCATGGAACAGAAACATATAGCAGTTGTTTTAGTGGTTTGTAGGTTTCATTTTGAACGGAAATCAGAAACATTCATGTAGAAGTTCGATTTGTTAAACGATGGTTGTTTTTCGATGGTGACTAGGGTTTGTCAAACATAAATAATTTAACTTAGCAGCAGTGGTTTTAAATAATAAACAGAAGCAATGATAGGCGTTTAGTGGTTGTGGTGATCCTAACGGGTGGTGATGGTTTCAGTTTCGGTCTAACAATGAATCCAGAACAGTATCGGTTTCATGGTGGTTATGGTGAAGATATGATGATGATGATGTATTAGGGTCTTGCTCGATGGTGGTTTGAAAGGTGATTTTGTAAGTGTGATCGATGGTGGGTTCATGAAAGAAACAAATGAAGGAAGATGGTGTTGTAGGCGGTTTCACAGAGGTGGTTGAAAGTTCAAAGGTGGTGGTGGGTGTTGGAGGTTCACGATAATGGTGTTGTGGTGTTGAGCCGTAGGTGGTGGTGGCTCTTGGTGATGGCCTTCGATGAATATGGGAAGTTAAATATGGTGATGGTGTTCTTCGACTAGTCACAGTAGTAGTAATATAACAATAATAGAAACAACGTAATAAGTGTTGGTGTTTGTGTTGGTCTTGGAAAAACAATAATATCGGTTAGTGTGAGTCGTTTGGGTCTGTTTTGTAGCCGCAACAACAATGATACAGCAGCTACCGTAGTCGTGGATCACAAATGAAAAAAGAAGATATTTGTAGGTTTTAATATGAATTGATGATAATGAATGATGGTGGCTTCATGGTTGTGATGGGTTGGTTTTTGTAGTCATGGCATAATGTAAAATGGAGGAGCTGAGATGATGGTGTCAACAAAGAGATAGGGAAAAATGTATGTGGGTTTTGTGGTTTTGTAAATGTATGCATATGTTATTTATATCTATCTAATATCTAATCTATCTAATATGCATATCTATCATATAGAATTAGTGAGATAATAATCAAGCACAGGAAAGTTCCACTACCTTTCAATTAGATACAGTATTAAATAGGAGTATCAAATAGTACGCAGCCAGAATTTTTGTTTTAAGCATCATGTAAGTTTATGTACCTAAATAAGATGTATGACAGTAATAATATAATATAATTATAAATATAAATTAAAAATGTGAAAAGCAGTCTAGATTCTGAAATTTAGTGCCGACAGTTTCAACGGACTGTGTATCGTGCGAAAATCTGTGGCGGATAAGGGTGTTCAGAAAAATCCCATATTTTTAAATTAATTTTATTTAGTTTTTTTTTTGTCATTATGGTATAAAATTCAGTCACTAATTTAATAAACAAAAATTACATCAACTGTCCCTCTCATTTATGGGTAAAATATAAAAAGTGTTGACATTTATTATTTAGCTTCTAAATATATTTTTAATAAACCTAAAATTTATAGAACTCATTTTCGGATCACCGTTTATTTTAAAATCACATATATTCATTTTTAACTCGTTTAATATCGGTCGAATTACAATTGAGCGTTACTGTCGTTTACAAAATAAATTCGAAAATATATATATATTCAATATACTTCAATTACATATAAAGATACTTTTTTTAAATAATAGTTATTATATATTATTTTATTTTACGTTATTAATTCTAACAATTACATCGTACAATATTTCAATTTATATTTCAATTTCATATATTTAATTATATATGTATCTATTTATAAATAGTGATTCGTGAATCGTCGAGAGCAGTCGAAGGTCAATAAATTCATGAAAAATAGTTCAGACATATTGAGATTCAATTAAATAGACTTTGCTTAGCGTGTCGAAATCACATAAAGATTAAGTTTAAATTTAGTCGAAAATTCCCGGCTCGTCACACACTTCAAAGCAAAAGGCAAGCCGAATGGCTCACAAACTTATAAACCAGATCGAGGGAAGGATTAAAGAGCAGGCGGCCGAGGAGGCCAAAATGAAACAAGTCAAGAGAAAGTGGGAAGAACCCAGTGATAAGAGTCACAATTTAAACAATCAACACCACAATCGCACCATTTTTCGCAACAACAAACGCAACGAAAACCATTCCAACAACAACAACTAAAACAATCATCCCAACAATAAAACCAACGCAACAACAAAAATCCCAACAACAATCTCAATAACAACACTGGTAATCAAAATCAGAAAATTCCGTGTCTGATGTGTGAAAGGTACCATCCAACTACTTTTTGTCCAGCAACATGTACTAAATGTAATAGAAAGGGTCATGATACAACGAAGTGTGAAATTTATGGACCATCGGGTAAAGAAACAAGTAATGCCCACATTATTTGTTTTGGATGCGGGGAGAAGGGCCACTACAAAACTGAGTGTCCAAACCAGGGAAATAATAATGGTCAATGTCGTGTGTCATAACCCGACCTTAACCATAAGGACGAATACAATAACATATGATTTCATCGTGAGGTATTGACCTCTATATGCGACATTTTTCAAAAACTGCATTCGTTTTTACAATACAAACCATAGCTTTTATTACAAATACAAGGTTTAAACAACTTAATGATGATTATCGTTTAGCGATAATCTTAGACTTACAAACTTTACATGTGATAATAACAATACGACCTCCAACATATTTTACATTACAAATCCTCCGATATGCAGTTTTATTTTTGACACAAATATGCATACTCAAGATCTTGCTTAAATTCAACATGTTGCAGCGGAAGCTTTTAGTTATCACCTGAGAATAAACATGCTTAAAACGTCAACATAAAGTTGGTGAGATATAGGTTTAATGCCGGCAGCGTCATAAATATAGACCACAAGATTTCATATATAAACGTTTTAATAAAAATATTCTAAGTTGTTGAGCACTTGATAACCATACTTAACATTTAATCAACGTCGCATATTCCCTTTATTATGAAATCTTACTACACCGTACCAAGTGTAGTCACCGAAATGAAGTACTGTGCAACCGTTGAATACTGGTCGTCCAGTCCGGTTGGGGTTGTCAGGCCCGATAGATCTATCAACAGGATTCGCGTTTACAATACCTCGTGTAAATAATAGTTACCAAGTTACAGGGAAGTATGCCAGTGGTACAACTCAACGTAGAATATATATTTTTAATCACTTGTGTCCATAACGTAAATCATAAAATGCATGTATTCTCATCCCGAAATATTTAGAGTTTAAAAATGGGACTATATACTCACCTTTGTCTTGAAGGTATTTAACTCGACTTGGTCTCCGATAGATAACACGAACCTAACCATATATATAATATATCAACACATTTTCTTTTTAAGTAATCGTTACATATATATATATATATATATATATATATATATATATATATATATATATATATATATATATATATATATATATATATATATATATATATATATATATATACTTTTAATACTTTTAATATTTTCTTAGTCAGGGGCTCTGCCCCTTGGACCCCGCCAGGGGTTACCACCCCTTGGACCCCGCTTATCGGGGGCGCTACCCCCGAACCCCCGTCATAATCAAGATAAGTTCAAACAAGTGTGCACTCCACACTTCCCCAAACTTGTTCGATATTTATCAAGATTATTTTGGTTACAAATTAATCCCATTACACTTAAATCATATTGGTGACATAGATCACCAACACAATATAGATTGTAAATATATATGTCAAAGAACGTTACATATAGTTATCATTTTGAAAACTTAAGTTAGTGGTCTCAAAGTATACTTATAACTCATTGTTGTTAGTTCACAATGAAATGTTAAACCATCCTTAAATCATGTTAAATATGTATAGATATGTACATATACATAATATTATAATTATCGTGTCTTATATAGTTCGTGATATCATCGGTCAAATTGGACGGTCAAACGTTGTGTGAAACTCTTTTCAAAAACATAAGTCTCAACAGTTTGGATTGCTTATCATGTTGGTAAGGTTTATTTTATGTAAATATTAATCTCATAAGTATAAAACGATCGGAAAAATCCGGGTCGTTACAGTACCTACCCGTTAAATAAATTTCGTCCCGAAATTTTAAAGTTGTACCTATTTTGCGTTGTCGGGAAACAAATGTGGATACTTTTGTTTCATCTGATCCTCTCGTTCCCAAGTAAACTCGGGACCCCTTCGAGCATTCCAACGAACCTTGACGATTGGTATGTTGCTCTGCTTGAGTTGTTTAACTTCACGGTCCATGATTTCGACTCGTTCTTCTATGAATTGTAGTTTCTCGTCGACTTGGATTTCTTCAAGAGGAATGGTGAGATCTTCCTTTGCAAGACATTTCTTGAGGTTTGAGACGTGTAATGAATTATGTACCCCGGCGAGTTGTTGTGGTAACTCGAGTCGATAAGCTACCGGTCCGATGCGTTCGATGATCTTGAACGGGCCTACATACCTTGGGTTCAGTTTACCCCTTTTTCCAAAACGTATTACACCTTTCCAAGGTGACACCTTTAGCATAACCATGTCAACGATCTGAAATTCTAATGGTTTCCTTCGGACAACCGCGTAGCTCTTTTGGCGACTACGGGCTGTTTTCAATCTCTCCTTGATTTGCACTATCTTCTCAGTAGTTTCATGGATGATCTCGGGACCAGTTAATTGTTGATCTCCTACTTCATTCCAACAGATAGGGATCTACACTTCCTTCCATATAGTGCTTCGAATGGTGCAGCTTTAATGCTCGCATGATAACTATTATTATACGAGAATTCTGCTAATGGTAGATATTTATCCCATCCGTTTCCAAAATCGATCACACATGCCCTGAGCATGTCTTCAAGAGTCTGAATTGTTCTTTCACTCTGCCCGTCAGTTTGCGGATGATATGCGGTGCTCATATCCAAACGGGTTCCCAGGGCCTCCTGTAGTGATTGCCAAAACTTTGATGTAAATCTACTATCACGATCGGATATAATGGAAATAGGTATTCCATGCCTTGAAACAATTTCCTTTATGTACAGTCGTAATAGTTTCTCCATTCTATCTGTTTCCTTTATAGGCAAGAAATGTGCAGATTTGGTGAGACGATCAACTATTACCCAAATGGTGTCATAACCCCATACAGTCTTAGGTAACTTTGTGATGAAATCCATGGTAATACCATCCCATTTCCATTCTGGGATTTCTGGTTGTTGAAGTAACCCTGATAGCTTCTGGTGTTCTGCTTTAACTTTAGAACAAGTTAAACATTCCCCAACATACGTTGCAACGTCTGTCTTTAAATTAGGCCACCAATAATGCGTCTTAAGATCTTGGTACATCTTTCCAACTCCAGGATGTATCGAGTATCTTGTCTTGTGCGCCTCATTCAATATCAACTTCCTTAATCCACCCAACTTCGGTACCCAAATGTGGTTTGAAAAATATTGAATTCCGTCTTCTCGTATAATGAGTTGCTTCTCATACTTTTTCATTATTTCATTTCCTATGTTTTCTTTAGTAAGAGCTTCTCGTTGAACCTCTTTGATTTATGAGTTGAGATTCATGCGAATTTTTATGTTCATCGCTCGTACTCGAATTGGTTCTCGTTCCTTTCTGCTTAAAGCGTCGGCCACTACATTCGCTTTCCCGGGATGATAGCGAATCTCACAATCGTAGTCGTTTATCAGCTCGACCCACCTACGTTGCCTCATGTTCAGCTGTTTCTGATCGAAAATATGTTGAAGGCTTTTATGATCAGTAAACACAGTGCATTTAACTCCATATAAATAGTGTCTCCATATCTTCAATGCAAACACTACTGCCCCCAATTCTAGATCATGCGTCGTATAATTCTGCTCATGAATCTTCAATTGTCGGAATGCGTATGCAATAACTCTCTTTCGTTGCATAAGAACGCAACCAAAACCTTGTCGCGAAGCGTCACAATATATCTCAAAATCATCGTTCCCTTCAGGTAATGATAAAATAGGTGCCGTGGTCAACTTCTTCTTGAGTAATTGAAATGCACTCTCCTGCTCAGAGGTCCATTCGTACTTCTTCCCTTTTTGTGTTAACGCTGTCAATGGTTTAGCTATTCGGGAAAAATCTTGAATAAACCTTCTATAATAATCGGCTAAACCCAAAAATTGGCGTATCTGCGTTGGTGTCTTAGGAGTCTCCCATTTTTCAATGGCCTCAATTTTAGCTGGGTCAACCTGAATTCCTTTGCTACTAACAACATGACCAAGAATGGCACACTTAGAAAATTTGGCGTATAATTGTTCTTTTCTTAACAATTCTAATACCAATCTTAAATGCTGCTCATGCTCTTGCTCACTCTTGGAATAGATAAGAATATCGTCAATGAAAACGATAACAAACTTATCTAAATACGGACTACAAACTCGATTCATGAGGTCCATGAATACAGCTGGCGCATTAGTCAACCCAAACGGCCTGACCAAAAATTCATAATGACCGTAGCGTGTCCGAAAAGCAGTTTTCGGAATATCTTCTTCTTTGACGCGTAGTTGATGATAGCCCGACCTTAGGTCAATTTTCGAGTAAACACATGATCCTTGCAATTGATCAAATAAGTCATCAATTCTCGGTAGTGGATACCGATTCTTGATTGTTAACTTATTTAATTCACGATAATCTATACACATTCGGAAAGATCCATCTTTCTTCTTGACGAATAAAATAGGAGCTCCCCACGGTGAAGTGCTCGGTCGAATGAAACCACGGTCCAGTAATTTTTGTAACTGGCTTTGTAACTCTTTCATCTCAGATAATGCAAGTCTATATGGAGCACGAGCCACTGGTGCAGCTCCTGGTACTAGATCTATTTGAAATTCTACAGATCTAAATGGATGTATTCCCGACAACTCTTCCGGAAATACTTCAGGAAAATCTCTTGCCACAGGCACGTCGTTGATGCTCTTCACTTTTTCCTTCGTTTCGACTTTATTAACATGTGCTAGGATAGCATAGCACCCTTTCTTCAAGCACTTTTGAGCTTTCAAACAACTAATGAGTTTTAGCTTTGAGTTACCCTTCTCTCCATAAATCATTAATGGCGTTCTATCCTTACGAGGAATGCGAATTGCCTTCTTGGCGCACACAACTTCAGCTCCTATTTTGGACATCCAGTCCATGCTGACTATTACATCAAAACTTCCTAATTCTACGGGTATCAAATCAATCTTAAATGTTTCTCCGGCTAAATTTATTTTACAATCACGGCAAATTTTATCGGCTTTAATTAGTTTACCATTAGCTAACTCAATCATGTACTTAGCATCTAGAGGTAATGATGAACAATTCAATTTAGCGTGAAAGTCTCTACACCGTATCAAGTGTAGTCACCGAAACGAAGTACTGTGCAACCGTTGAATACTGGTCATCCAGTCCGGTTGGGGTTGTCAGGCCCGATAGATCTATCAACAGGATTCGCGTTTACAATACCTCGTGTAAATAATAGTTACCAAGTTACAGGGAAGTATGCCAGTGGCACAACTCAACGTAGAATATATATTTTTAATCACTTGTGTCCATAACGTAAATCATAAAATGCATGTATTCTCATCCCGAAATATTTAGAGTTTAAAAATGGGACTATATACTCACCTTTGTCTTGAAGGTATTTAACTCGACTTGGTCTCCGATAGATATCACGAACCTAACCATATATATAATATATCAACATATTTTTTTTGAAGTAATCGTTACATATATATATATATATATATATATATATATATATATATATATATATATATATATATATATATATATATATATATATATATATATATATATATATATATACTTTTAATACTTTTAATATTTTCTTAGTCCGTAGTTAGCAGTCCGATGTTAGTGGTCCACAATTAGTTGCTTAAATAAAATAAATAAAGACCCCATCGTATTCGTATTGATCAGAATTAATCTCGACCCATGGTACCATGTTGTCAAGTGACGTGTTGCGTACATAAAGTACCGTGTTGTCAAATGACGTGTTGCGTACAATCATGAGGTCTTATGATTAATCTTCTCGTGTTGTTTACGGGTGGTCCTGAAATATATAAAATCAAATCCTAAGTAAATATATATTAAATATTATGTTAATTAGCCAAGATATGATTAATCCGATTTTGTCATAATATGATATATTACAGGTCTTGAAGTGTTTTTTTAAAAATCATATTAGAAGGATCTATTTAGTTTGCGAACAAGTTTGAAATCACTCAAACTATGTTCTTGTTGTTAAAATTTTGCAACACAAAATAAGATAGCTATATAAATATGAATCGAATAAGGTTATGAATAAGATTACTACCTCAAGTTACTTGGACAAAGCTACTGGAAAAGGTAAGAAAAATCTTGGAATCAAAAGAGTGGTGGAGTGGGATTGAAAGATTGGAAGTAATCTCCCTGAAATCGGATGACTATATTGATTCGTTCTTGAGTAGGTAAATGAAGAGAGATTAGGGAGTGAATTAACTTAAAAGAAAATTGGAAATAAAATTGTATGTGTGTGTGCACAAAATAGCATGATTATGGGATGGATATATAGGAGATTTAGTTTGTTTTCTTGCACTAAAGTCACACATGAGGTTAAATGGCTGGTTCCCACATGTAACATCATGTCTAGTGGCTGATCATTGAAGTTTATTATTGGTATATACCAATAGTAAATACGTATAGAAGCTGGGTATGATACGGTTACATATACCCTAGATATACTTGTAGAAATTTTTTAGGAATCGAAACGAGAATTCAAATATGGACGGGTTTATAACTGTAAAAGAGGCTCAAAACTGGGCTTTTATTTTTGGGTCAAACCGGGCCAAAATAAAATTTTAAGACATTTTTAATAAAGCAATGTTAGCTCAAAAAAAGCTCGACCCCAGCCAGGGGCTCTGCCCCTTGGACCCCGCCAGGGGTTGCCACCCCTTGGACCCCGCTTATCGGGGGCGCTGCCCCCGAACCCACGTCATAATCAAGATAAGTTCAAACAAGTGTGCTGAAATGTTCCGTTCTTATTGATTAAAAACGTTCCATATTAATTGATTTCGTTGCGAGATTTTGACCTCTATATGAGACGTTTTTCAAAGACTGCATTCATTTTAAAACAAACCATAACCTTTATTTCATCAATAAAGGTTTAAAAAGCTTTACGTAGATTATTAAATAATGATAATCTAAATTATCCTGTTTACACACGACCATTACATAATGGTTTACAATACAAATATGTTACAACAAAATAAGTTTCTTGAATGCAGTTTTTACACAATATCATACAAGCATGGACTCCAAATCTCGTCCTTATTTAAGTATGCGACAGCGGAAGCTCTTAATAATCACCTGAGAATAAACATGCTTAAAACGTCAACAAAAATGTTGGTGAGTTATAGGTTTAACCTATATATATCAAATCATAATAATAGACCACAAGATTTCATATTTCAATACACATCACATACATAGAGATAAAAATCATTCATATGGTGAACACCTGGTAACCGACATTAACAAGATGCAAATATAAGAATATCCCCATCATTCCGGGACACCCTTCGGATATGATATAAATTTCGAAGTACTAAAGCATCCGGTACTTTGGATGGGGTTTGTTAGGCCCAATAGATCTATCTTTAGAGTTTGCGTCAATTAGGGTGTTTGTTCCCTAATTCTTAGATTACCAGACCTAATAAAAAGAGGCATATTCGATTTCGATAATTCAACCATATAATGTAGTTTCGATTACTTGTGTCTGTTTCGTAAAACATTTATAAAAATTGAGCATGTATTCTCAGCCCAAAAATATAAAGGGTAAAAAGGCAAATGAAACTCACTTTCACAGATTTTTACTTCGTCGGGAAGTAAGACTTGGCCACTGGTTGATTCACGAACCTATAACAATATATACATATATATCAAAGTATGTTCAAAATATATTTACAACACTTTTAATATATTTTGGTGTTTTAAGTTTATTAAGTCAGCTGTCCTCGTTAGTAACCTACAACTAGTTGTCCACAGTTAGATGTACAGAAATAAATCGATAAATATTATCTTGAATCAATTCACGACCCAGTGTATACGTATCTCAGTATTGATCACAACTTAAACTATATATATTTTGGAATCAACCTCAACCCTGTATAGCTAACTCCAACATTCACATATAGAGTGTCTATGGTTGTTCCGAAATATATATAGATGTGTCGACATGATAGGTCGAAACATTGTATATGTGTCTATGGTATCTCAAGATTACATAATATACAATACAAGTTGATTAAGTTATGGTTGGAATAGATTTGTTACCAATTTTCACGTAGCTAAAATGAGAAAAATTATCCAATCTTGTTTTACCCATAACTTCTTCATTTTAAATCCGTTTTGAGTGAATCAAATTGCTATGGTTTCATATTGAACTCTATTTTATGAATCTAAACAGAAAAAGTATAGGTTTATAGTCGGAAAAATAAGTTACAAGTCGTTTTTGTAAAGGTAGTCATTTCAGTCGAAAGAACGACGTCTAGATGACCATTTTAGAAAACATACTTCCACTTTGAGTTTAACCATAATTTTTGGATATAGTTTCATGTTCATAATAAAAATCATTTTCCCAGAATAACAACTTTTAAATCAAAGTTAATCATAGTTTTTAATTAACTAACCCAAAACAGCCCGCGGTGTTACTACGACGGCGTAAATCAGGTTTTACGGTGTTTTTCGTGTTTCCAGGTTTTAAATCATTAAGTTAGCATATCATATAGATATAGAACATGTGTTTAGTTGATTTTAAAAGTCAAGTTAGAAGGATTAACTTTTATTTGCGAACAAGTTTAGAATTAACTAAACTATGTTCTAGTGATTACAAGTTTAAACCTTCGAATAAGATAGCTTTATATGTATGAATCGAATGATGTTATGAACATCATTACTACCTTAAGTTCTTTGGATAAACCTACTAGAAAAGAGAAAAGTGGATCTAGCTTCAATGGATCCTTGGATGGCTCGAAGTTCTTGAAGCAGAATCATGACACGAAAACAAGTTCAAGTAAGATCATCACTTGAAATAAGATTGTTATAGTTATAGAAATTGAACCAAAGTTTGAATATGATTATTACCTTGTATTAGAATGATAACCTACTGTAAGAAACAAAGATTTCTTGAGGTTGGATGATCACCTTGCAAGATTGGAAGTGAGCTAGCAAACTTGAAAGTATTCTTGATTTTATGAAACTAGAACTTTTGGAATTTATGAAGAACACTTAGAACTTGAAGATAGAACTTGAAAGAGATTAATTAGATGAAGAAAATTGAAGAATGAAAGTGTTTGTAGGTGTTTTTGGTCGTTGGTGTATGGATTAGATATAAAGGATATGTAATTTTGTTTTCATGTAAATAAGTCATGAATGATTACTCATATTTTTGTAATTTTATGAGATATTTCATGCTAGTTGCCAAATGATGGTTCCCACATGTGTTAGGTGACTCACATGGGCTGCTAAGAGCTGATCATTGGAGTGTATATACCAATAGTACATACATCTAAAAGCTGTGTATTGTACGAGTACGAATACGGGTGCATACGAGTAGCATTGTTGATGAAACTGAACGAGGATGTAATTGTAAGCATTTTTGTTAACTAGAAGTATTTTGATAAGTGTATTGAAGTCTTTCAAAAGTGTATAAATACATATTAAAACACTACATGTATATACATTTTAACTGAGTCGTTAAGTCATCGTTAGTCGTTACATGTAAGTGTTGTTTTGAAACCTTTAGGTTAACGATCTTGTTAAATGTTGTTAACCCAATGTTTATAATATCAAATGAGATTTTAAATTATTATATTATCATGATATTATCATGTATGAATATCTCTTAATATGATATATATACATTAAATGTCTTTACAACGATAATCGTTACATATATGTCTCGTTTAAAAATCATTAAGTTAGTAGTCTTGTTTTTACATATGTAGTTTATTGTTAATATACTTAATGATATGTTTACTTATCATAGTATCATGTTAACTATATATATATCCATATATATGTCATCATATAGTTTTTACAAGTTTTAACGTTCGTGAATCACCGGTCAACTTGGGTGGTCAATTGCCTATATGAAACATATTTCAATTAATCAAGTCTTAACAAGTTTGATTGCTTAACATGTTGGAAACATTTAATCATGTAAATATTAATCTCAATTAATATATATAAACATGGAAAAGTTCGGGTCACTACAGTACCTACCCGTTAAATAAATTTCGTCCCGAAATTTTAAGCTGTTGAAGGTGTTGACGAATCTTCTGGAAATAGATCCGGGTATTTCTTCTTCATCTTATCTTCACGCTCCCAGGTGAACTCGGGTCCTCTACGAGCATTCCATCGAACCTTAACAATTGGTATCTTGTTTTGCTTAAGTCTTTTAACCTCACGATCCATTATTTCGACGGGTTCTTCGATGAATTGAAGTTTTTCGTTGATTTGGATTTCATCTAACGGAATAGTGAGATCTTCTTTAGCAAAAAATTTCTTCAAATTCGAGACGTGGAAAGTGTTATGTACAGCCGCGAGTTGTTGTGGTAACTCAAGTCGGTAAGCTACTGGTCCGACACGATCAATAATCTTGAATGGTCCAATATACCTTGGATTTAATTTCCCTCGTTTACCAAATCGAACAACGCCTTTCCAAGGTGCAACTTTAAGCATGACCATCTCTCCAATTTCAAATTCTATATCTTTTCTTTTAATGTCAGCGTAGCTCTTTTGTCGACTTTGGGCGGTTTTCAACCGTTGTTGAATTTGGATGATCTCCTCGGTAGTTTCTTGTATAATCTCCGGACCCGTAATCTGTCTATCCCCCACTTCACTCCAACAAATCGGAGACCTGCACTTTCTACCATAAAGTACTTCAAACGGCGCCATCTCAATGCTTGAATGGTAGCTGTTGTTGTAGGAAAATTCTGCTAACGGTAGATGTCGATCCCAACTGTTTCCGAAATCAATAACACATGCTCGTAGCATGTCTTCAAGCGTTTGTATCGTCCTTTCACTCTGCCCATCAGTTTGTGGATGATAGGCAGTACTCATATCTAGACGAGTTCCTAATGCTTGCTGTAATGTCTGCCAGAATCTTGAAATAAATCTGCCATCCCTATCAGAGATAATAGAGATTGGTATTCCATGTCTGGAGACGACTTCCTTCAAATACAGTCGTGCTAACTTCTCCATCTTGTCATCTTCTCTTATTGGCAGGAAGTGTGATGATTTGGTGAGACGATCAACTATTACCCAAATAGTATCAAAACCACTTACAGTCCTTGGCAATTTAGTGATGAAATCCATGGTAATGTTTTCCCATTTCCATTCCGGAATTTCGGGTTGTTGAAGTAGACCTGATGGTTTCTGATGCTCAGCTTTGACCTTAGAACACGTCAAACATTCTCCTACGTATTTAGCAACATCGGCTTTCATACCCGGCCACCAAAAATATTTCTTGAGATCCTTGTACATCTTTCCCGTTCCAAGATGTATTGAGTATCTGGTTTTATGAGCTTCTCTAAGTACCATTTCTCTCATATCTCCAAATTTTGGTACCCAAATCCTTTCAGCCCTATACCGGGTTCCGTCTTCCTGAATATTAAGATGCTTCTCCAATCCTTTGGGTATTTCATCCTTTAAATTTCCCTCTTTTAAAACTCCTTGTTGCGCCTCCTTTATTTGAGTAGTAAGGTTATTATGAATCATTATATTCATAGATTTTACTCGAATAGGTTCTCTGTCCTTCCTGCTCAAGGCATCGGCTACCACATTTGCCTTCCCCGGGTGGTAACGAATCTCAAAGTCGTAATCATTCAATAATTCAATCCACCTACGCTACCTCATATTCAGTTGTTTCTGATTAAATATGTGTTGAAGACTTTTGTGGTCGGTATATATAATACTTTTGACCCCATATAAGTAGTGCCTCCAAGTCTTTAATGCAAAAACAACCGCGCTTAATTCCAAATCATGCGTCGTATAATTTTGTTCGTGAATCTTCAATTGTCTAGACGCATAAGCAATCACCTTCATTCTTTGCATTAATACACAACCGAGACCTTGCTTTGATGCGTCACAATAAATCACAAAATCATCATTCCCTTCAGGCAATGACAATATAGGTGCCGTAGTTAGCTTTTTCTTCAATAACTGAAACGCTTTCTCTTGTTCATCATTCCATTCAAATTTCTTCCCTTTATGCGTTAATGCAGTCAAGGGTTTTGCTATTCTGGAAAAGTCTTGGATGAACCTTCTGTAGTAACCAGCTAGTCCTAAAAACTGGCGTATGTGTTTCGGAGTTTTCGGGGTTTCCCACTTTTCAACAGTTTCTATCTTTGCCGGATCCACCTTAATACCTTCTTTGTTCACTATGTGACCGAGGAATTGAACTTCTTCCAACCAAAATGCACACTTTGAAAACTTAGCGTACAATTCTTCCTTCCTCAATACTTCTAACACCTTTCTCAAATGTTCACCGTGTTCTTGGTCATTCTTTGAGTAAATAAGTATGTCATCAATGAAAACAATGACAAACTTGTCAAGGTATGGTCCACACACTCGGTTCATAAGGTCCATGAACACAGCTGGTGCATTAGTTAAACCAAACGGCATGACCATAAACTCGTAATGACCGTAACGTGTTCTGAAAGCAGTCTTTGGAATATCATCTTCTTTCACCCGCATTTGATGATACCCGGAACGTAAGTCAATCTTTGAATAAACAGACGAGCCTTGTAGTTGATCAAATAAGTCGTCGATTCTCGGTAGTGGGTAGCGGTTCTTGATGGTAAGTTTGTTCAACTCTCGGTAGTCGATACACAACCTGAATGTACCATCTTTCTTCTTGACAAACAAAACAGGAGCTCCCCACGGTGATGTGCTTGGTCGAATGAAACCACGCTCTAAAAGTTCTTGTAATTGGCTTTGCAGTTCTTTCATCTCGCTGGGTGCGAGTCTGTAAGGAGCACGAGCTATTGGTGCAGCTCCTGGTACAAGATCTATTTGAAATTCAACGGATCGATGTGGGGGTAATCCCGGTAATTCTTTCGGAAATACATCGGGAAATTCTTTTGCAATGGGAACATCATTGATGCTCTTTTCTTCAGTTTGTACTTTCTCGACGTGTGCTAGAACAACATAGAAACCTTTTCTTATTAGTTTTTTTGCCTTCAAATTACTAATAAGATGTAGCTTCGTGTTGCCCTTTTCTCCGTACACCATTAAGGGTTTTCCTTTTTCTCGTATAATGCGAATTGCATTTTTGTAACAAACGATCTCTGCTTTCACTTCTTTCAACCAGTCCATACCGATTATCACATCAAAACTCCCTAACTCTACTGGTATCAAGTCAATCTTAAATGTTTCGCTAACCAGTTTAATTTCTCGATTCCGACATATATTATCTGCTGAAATTAATTTACCATTTGCTAATTCGAGTAAAAATTTACTATCCAAAGGCGTCAATGGATAACTTAATTTAGCACAAAAATCTCTACTCATATAGCTTCTATCCGCACCCGAATCAAATAAAACGTAAGCAGATTTATTGTCAATAAGAAACGTACCCGTAACAAGCTCCGGGTCTTCCTGTGCCTCTGCCACATTAATATTGAAAACTCTTCCGCGGCCTTGTCCATTCGTGTTCTCCTGGTTCGGGCAATTTCTAATAATGTGGCCCGGTTTTCCACATTTATAACAAACTACATTGGCATAACTTGCTCCGACACTACTTGCTCCGCCATTACTCGTTCCGACACCATTTGTTCCTTTCGTTCTATTAACCCCTAGTCCGTAGACCTCACACTTCGCTGCGCTATGACCATTTCTTTTACACTTGTTGCAAAATTTGGTGCAGAACCCCGAGTGATACTTTTCACACCTTTGGCATAGCTGCTTCTGATTGTTGTTGTTGTTGCGGTTATTATTGTTGTTGGGATGATTGTTGTAGTTGCTGTTGTTGTTGTTGTTGGGCCGTTTGTTGTAGTTGCGATTGATGTTGCGATTGTTGGGATAATTGTTGCGATTATTGTTGTAATTGCTGTTGTTGTTGTATTGGTGATTCTTATCACCGTTTTCCTCCCACTTTCTTTTGACTTGCTTCACATTGGCCTCTTCAGCAGTCTGTTCTTTAATTCTTTCTTCAATCTGGTTCACTAGTTTGTGAGCCATTCTACATGCCTGTTGTATGGAGGCGGGCTCGTGTGAACTTATATCTTCTTGGATTCTTTCCGGTAATCCTTTCACAAACCCGTCGATCTTATCTTCCTCATCTTCGAATGCTCCCGGACACAATAGGCACAATTCTGTGAATTGTCTTTCGTACGTGGTAATATCAAATCCTTGGGTTCGTAACCCTCTAAGTTCTGTCTTGAGCTTATTGAACTCGGTTCTGGGACGGTACTTCTCGTTCATCAAGTGCTTGAATGCTGACCACGGTAGTGCGTACGCATCGTCTTGTCCCACTTGCTCTAGATAGGTATTCCACCATGTTAACGCAGAACCTGTGAAGGTATGCGTAGCGTACTTCACTTTGTCCTCTTCAGTACACTTACTTATGGCAAACACCGATTCGACCTTCTCGGTCCACCGTTTCAATCCGATCGGTCCTTCGGTTCCATCAAATTCCAAAGGTTTGCAGGCAGTGAATTCTTTGTAGGTGCATCCTACACGATTTCCTGTACTGCTAGATCCAAGGTTATTGTTGGTATGTAGCGCAGCCTGTACTGCGGCTATGTTTGAAGCTAGAAAAGTACGGAATTCCTCTTCATTCATATTCACGGTGTGTCGAGTAGTCGGTGCCATTTCCTTCAAAATAGTCAAATGGAACAAGTTAATCATACAGAATATTAAGAGTAGTTAATAGTATTTCGTAGCATAATATGAACTCATTTATAAAAGCTTTTTCTTCATATTAGCGTTTTATAAGTTTAAATTCGGGTAGTACCTACCCGTTAAGTTCATACTTAGTAGCTAATATACAATTCAACTACTACAATTCTATATGAAAAACTGATTATAATAATATTTCGCGTTCAAACTTTTACACAATATTTTACAAACTTACAATACTGCTTGTTTTACATATAGCATGAAATATAGCACACAATAAATTTGATACAAGATGGTTGTGAAGATAATTCTAGCTAGTACACAAGTCGTACAGCAAAGGCAATAAAGACACGTTATTCATACGTCCAGAAACAAGTCATGCATTCTGGTTTTACTAGGATTACTTCCCATCCTTGGTCTTGTGGAACATAATCATTATGGCCGTTGATAAGACAGCGTGTTGTAACGTCGTCAAAGGGACGATGGTTACGTAATGTCCAACAGTCCCGTAACAATCTAAAAACCTCATTTCTTACCCTAATTACCGACTCCGTCACTTGTGGAAACGTTTTGTTTAATAGTTGTAGCCCGATGTTCTTGTTCTCACTTTGGTGAGAAGCGAACATTACTAATCCGTAAGCATAACATGCTTCTTTATGTTGCATGTTAGCCGCTTTTTTTAAATCACGAAGTCCAATATTCGGATATATTGAGTCAAAATAATTTCTTAACCCATTGCGTAAAATAGCATTTGGGTTCCCCGCAATATATGCGTCAAAGTAAACACATCGTAACTTATGGATTTCCCAAGGTGATATCCCCCATCTTTCGAACGAAAGCCTTTTATAAACCAAGGCATTCTTGGAACGTTCTTCGAATGTCTTACAAACTGATCTCGCCTTAAATAGTTGTGCCGAAGAATTCTGACCGACTCTATACAAGATTTCATCAATCATGTCTCCGGGTAGGTCTCTTAAAATATTGGGTTGTCTATCCATTTTGTGTTTTTATACTGTAAAATAGACAAGAGTTAGATTCATAAAAAAAATACTTATTAATACAAGCAATTTTTACATATATCATAAAGCATAAGCACACTATATTACATATATTGCACCACACGAATACAACTATCTTATTCCGACTCACTTGTTTCTTCTTCTTCGGTTTTGGTTCGTTTTGCCAAGTTTCTAGGGATATATGATGTTCCCCTAATACGAACCGTCGTTTTTCACATTGGTTTAGAAAAACCTGGTGGTTTAGAGGTTCCCGGGTCATTGTTACAACTTAAGGACTTCGGGGGTTGACGATACATATAAAGTTCATCGGGGTTGGAATTAGATTTCTCTATTTTTATGCCCTTTCCCTTATTATTTTCTTTTGCCTTTTTAAATTCAGTTGGGGTAATTTCTATAACATCATCGGAATTCTCGTCGGAATTCGATTCATCGGAGAATTGGTAATCCTCCCAATATTTTGCTTCCTTGGCGGAAACACCATTGACCATAATTAACCTTGGTCGGTTGGTTGAGGATTTTCTTTTACTTAACCGTTTTATTATTTCCCCCACCGGTTCTATTTCTTCATCCGGTTCCGATTCTTCTTCCGGTTCCGATTCTTCTTCCGGTTCCGACTCTTCTTCCGGTTCCTCTTCGGGAACTTTTGAATCAGTCCACGAATCATTCCAATTTACATTTGACTCTTCATTATTATTAGGTGAGTCAATGGGACTTGTTCTAGAGGTAGACATCTATCACATAATATCAAACGCGTTAAGAGATTAATATATCACATAATATTCACATGTTAAAAATATATAGTTTCCAACAAAATTTGTTAAGCAATCATTTTTCAAGTAAACACGGTCGAAGTTCAGACTCACTAATGCATCCTAACAAACTCGATAAGACACACTAATGCAAAATTCTGGTTCTCTAAGACCAACGCTCGGATACAACTGAAATGTCTCGTTCTTATTGATTAAAAACGTTCCATATTAATTGATTTCGTTGCGAGGTTTTGACCTCTATATGAGACGTTTTTCAAAGACTGCATTCATTTTAAAATAAACCATAACCTTTATTTCATCAATAAAGGTTTAAAAAGCTTTACGTAGATTATCAAATAATGATAATCTAAATTATCCTGTTTACACACGACCATTACATAATGGTTTACAATACAAATATGTTACAACAAAATAAGTTTTTTGAATGCAGTTTTTACACAATATCATACAAGCATGGACTCCAAATCTCGTCTTTATTTAAGTATGCGACAGCGGAAGCTCTTAATAATCACCTGAGAATAAACATGCTTAAAACGTCAACAAAAATGTTGGTGAGTTATAGGTTTAACCTATATATATCAAATCATAATAATAGACCACAAGATTTCATATTTCAATACACATCCTATACATAGAGATAAAAATCATTCATATGGTGAACACCTGGTAACCGACATTAACAAGATGCATATATAAGAATATCCCCATCATTCCGGGACACCCTTCGGATATGATATAAATTTCGAAGTACTAAAGCATCCGGTACTTTGGATGGGGTTTGTTAGGCCCAATAGATCTATCTTTCGAGTTCGCGTCAATTAGGGTGTCTGTTCCCTAATTCTTAGATTACCAGACTTAATAAAAAGAGGCATATTCGATTTCGATAATTCAACCATATAATGTAGTTTCGATTACTTGTGTCTATTTCGTAAAACATTTATAAAAATTGCGCATGTATTCTCAGCCCAAAAATATAAAGGGTAAAAAGGCAAATGAAACTCACTTTCACAGATTTTTACTTCGTCGGGAAGTAAGACTTGGCCACTGGTTGATTCACGAACCTATAACAATATATACATATATATCAAAGTATGTTCAAAATATATTTACAACACTTTTAATATATTTTGGTGTTTTAAGTTTATTAAGTCAGCTGTCCTCGTTAGTAACCTACAACTAGTTGTCCACAGTTAGATGTACAGAAATAAATCGATAAATAATATCTTGAATCAATCAACGACCCAGTGTATACGTATCTCAGTATTGATCACAACTCAAACTATATATATTTTGGAATCAACCTCAACCCTGTATAGCTAACTCCAACATTCACATATAGAGTGTCTATGGTTGTTCCGAAATATATATAGATGTGTCGACATGATAGGTCGAAACATTGTATACGTGTCTATGGTATCTCAAGATTACATAATATACAATACAAGTTGATTAAGTTATGGTTGGAATAGATTTGTTACCAATTTTCACGTAGCTAAAATGAGAAAAATTATCCAATCTTGTTTTACCCATAACTTCTTCATTTTAAATCCGTTTTGAGTGAATCAAATTGCTATGGTTTCATATTGAACTCTATTTTATGAATCTAAACAGAAAAAGTATAGGTTTATAGTCGGAAAAATAAGTTACAAGTCGTTTTTGTAAAGGTAGTCATTTCAGTCGAAAGAACGACGTCTAGATGACCATTTTAGAAAACATACTTTCACTTTGAGTTTAACCATAATTTTTGGATATAGTTTCATGTTCATAATAAAAATCATTTTCCCAGAATAACAACTTTTAAATCAAAGTTTATCATAGTTTTTAATTAACTAACCCAAAACAGCCCGCGGTGTTACTACGACGGCGTAAATCAGGTTTTACGGTGTTTTTCGTGTTTCCAGGTTTTAAATCATTAAGTTAGCATATCATATAGATATAGAACATGTTCTAGTGATTACAAGTTTAAACCTTCGAATAAGATAGCTTTATATGTATGAATCGAATGATGTTATGAACATCATTACTACCTTAAGTTCCTTGGATAAACCTACTGGAAAAGAGAAAAGTGGATCTAGCTTCAATGGATCCTTGGATGGCTCGAAGTTCTTGAAGCAGAATCATGACACGAAAACAAGTTCAAGTAAGATCATCACTTGAAATAAGATTGTTATAGTTATAGAAATTGATCCAAAGTTTGAATATGATTATTACCTTGTATTAGAATGATAACCTACTGTAAGAAACAAAGATTTCTTGAGGTTGGATGATCACCTTACAAGATTGGAAGTGAGCTAGCAAACTTGAAAGTATTCTTGATTTTATGAAACTAGAACTTTTGGAATTTATGAAGAACACTTAGAACTTGAAGATAGAACTTGAGAGAGATTAATTAGATGAAGAAAATTGAAGAATGAAAGTGTTTGTTGGTGTTTTTGGTCGTTGGTGTATGGATTAGATATAAAGGATATGTAATTTTGTTTTCATGTAAATAAGTCATGAATGATTACTCATATTTTTGTAATTTTATGAGATATTTCATGATAGTTGCCAAATGATGGTTCCCACATGTGTTAGGTGACTCACATGGGCTGCTAAGAGCTGATCATTAGAGTGTATATACCAATAGTACATACATCTAAAAGTTGTGTATTGTACGAGTACGAATACGGGTGCATACGAGTAGCATTGTCGATGAAACTGAACGAGGATGTAATTGTAAGCATTTTTGTTAAGTAGAAGTATTTTGATAAGTGTATTGAAGTCTTTCAAAAGTGTATAAATACATATTAAAACACTACATGTATATACATTTTAACTGAGTCGTTAAGTCATCGTTAGTCGTTACATGTAAGTGTTGTTTTGAAACCTTTAGGTTAACGATCTTGTTAAATGTTGTTAACCCAATGTTTATAATATCAAATGAGATTTTAAATTATTATATTATCATGATATTATCATGTATGAATATCTCTTAATATGATATATATACATTAAATTTCTTTACAACGATAATCGTTACATATATGTCTCGTTTAAAAATCATTAAGTTAGTAGTCTTGTTTTTACATATGTAGTTTATTGTTAATATACTTAATGATATGTTTACTTATCATAGTATCATGTTAACTATATATATATATCCATATATATGTCATCATATAGTTTTTACAAGTTTTAACGTTCGTGAATCACCGGTCAACTTGGGTGGTCAATTGCCTATATGAAACATATTTCAATTAATCAAGTCTTAACAAGTTTAATTGCTTAACATGTTGGAAACATTTAATCATGTAAATATTAATCTTAATTAATATATATAAACATGGAAAAGTTCGGGTCACTACATGTGCACTCCACACTTCCCTAAACTTGTTCGATATTTATCAAGATTATTTTGGTTACAAATTAATCCCATTACACTTAAATCATATTGGTGACATAGATCACCAACACAATATAGATTCTAAATATATATGTCAAAGAACGTTACATATAGTTATCGTTTTGAAAACTTAAGTTAGTGGTCTCAAAGTATACTTATAACTCATTGTTGTTAGTTCACAATGAAATGTTAAACCATCCTTAAATCATGTTAAATATGTATAGATATGTACATACACATAATATTATAATTATCGTGTGTTATATAGTTCGTGATATCATCGGTCAAATTGGACGGTCAAATTGGACGGTCAAACGTTGTGTGAAACTCTTTTCAAAAACATAAGTCTCAACAGTTTGGATTGCTTATCATGTTGGTAAGGTTTATTTTATGTAAATATTAATCTCATAAGTATAAAACGATCGGAAAAATCCAAGTCGTTACATCATGGGAGAGTTTTTAACATTAATGTGGAAGAAGCGCAGAAAGACCCGGAGCTTGTTATGGGTACGTTTCTTATCGATGAAAAACCTGCTTATGTTTTATTTGATTCGGGTGCGGATAGAAGTTATATGAGTAGAGATTTTTGTGCTAAATTAAGTGGTCCATTGACGCCTATGAATAATAAATTTTTACTCGAATTAGCAAACGGTAAATTAATTTTGGCAGATAAAATATGTCGGAATCGAGAAATTAAACTGTTTAGTGAAACGTTTAAGATCGATTTGATACCAGTAGAGTTAGGGAGTTTTATGTGATAATCGGCATAGACTGGTTGAAAAAGTAGAGAGCAGAAATCGTATGTTACAAAAATGTAATTCGCATTGTACGAGAAAAAGGAAAACCTATAATGGTGTACGGAGAAAAAAGCAACGCGAAGCTAAATCTTATTAGTAATTTGAAGGCGCAAAAACTAATAAGAAAAGGTTGCTATGCCATTCTAGCACACATCGAAGAAGTCAAACCCGAAGAAAAGAACATCAATGATGTTCCCGTCGCAAAAGAATTTCCCGATGTATTTCTGAAATAATTATCGGGACTACCTCCACATCGATCTGTTGAATTTCAAATAGATCTCGTACCAGGAGCTGCACCAATAGCTCGTGCTCCATACAGACTCGCACCCAGTGAAATGAAAGAACTCCAAAGCCAACTATAAGAACTTTTAGAGCGTGGTTTTATACGACCAAGTACATCACCATGGGGAGCTCCTATTTTGTTTGTCAAAAAGAAGGATGGTACATTCAGGTTGTGTATCGACTACCGAGAGTTGAACAAACTTACCATCAAGAATCGTTATCTACTACCAAGAATTGATGACTTATTTGATCAACTACAAGGCTCGTCAGTTTATTCGAAGATTGATTTACGTTCTGGGTATCATCAAATGCGGGTGAAGGAGGATGATATTCCAAAGACTGCTTTCAGGACGCGTTACGGTCATTACGAGTTTATGGTTATGCCGTTTGGGTTGACTAACGCACCAGCTGTGTTCATGGACGTCATGAACCGAGTGTGTGGACCATACCTTGACAAGTTTGTCATTGTTTTTATCGATGACATACTTATTTACTCAAAGAATGATCAAGAGCACGAAGAACATTTGAGAAAAGTGCTAAAGTTGTTGAGGAAAAAAAAACTGTACGCTAAGTTTTCAAAGTGTGCATTTTGGTTGGAAGAAGTTCAATTCCTCGGTCACATAGTGAACAAAGAAGGTATTCAAGTGGATCCGGCAAAGATTGAAACCATTGAAAAGTGGGAAACCCCGAAAACTCCGAAGCATATACGCCAATTTTTAGGATTGGCTGGTTACTACAGAAGGTTCATCCAAGATTTTTCCAAAATAGCAAAACCCTTGACTGCATTAACGCATAAAGCGAAGAAATTTGAATGGAACGATGAGCAGGAGAAACCGTTTCAATTGTTGAAGAAAAAGTTAACTACGGCACCTATATTGTCATTTCCTGAAGGGAATGATGATTTTGTGATATATTGTGATGCCTCGAAGCAAGGCCTCGGTTGTGTATTAATGCAACGAATGAAGGTAATTGCTTATGCTTCCAGACAATTGAAGATTCACGAGCAAAATTATACGACTCACGATTTGGAATTGGGCGCTGTTATTTTTGCATTAAAGACTTGGAGGCACTACTTATATGGGGTCAAAAGTATCATATATACCGACCACAAAAGTTTCCAACATATATTTAATCAGAAACAACTAAACATGAGGCAGCATAGGTGGATTGAGTTATTGAATGATTACGATTTCGAGATTCGTTACCACCCGGGGAAGGCAAATGTGGTAGCCGATGCTTTGAGTAGAAAGGGCAGAGAACCAATGCGGGTAAAAGCTATAAATATAATTATTCGTACTAACCTTACTACTCAAATAAAGGAGGCGCAGCAGGGAGTTGTAAAAGAAGGAAAGTTGAAGAATGAAATACCCAAAGGATCGGAGAAACATCTTAATATTCGGGAAGACGGAACCCGGTATAGGGCTGAAAGAATTTTGGTACCAAAGTTTGGAGATGTGAGAGAAAAGGTACTTAAGGAAGCACATAAAACCAGATATTCAATACATCCCAGAGCAGGGAAGATGTACAAAGATCTCAAGAAACACTTTTGGTGGCCGGGTATGAAAGTCGATATTGCTAGATACGTAGGAGAATGTTTGACGTGTTCTAAGGTCAAAGCTGCACATCAGAAACCATCAGGTCTACTTCAATAACCCGAAATCCCAGAATGGAAATGGGAAAACATTACCATTGATTTCATTACTAAATTGCCAAGGACTGCAAGTGGTTATGATACTATTTGGGTGATAGTCGATTGTCTTACCAAGTCAGGACATTTTCTGCCAATGAGAGAAGATGATAAAATGGAGAAGTTGGTGAGATTATACTTGAAGGAAGTTGTCTCTAGACATGGAATACCAATCTCAATTATCTTTGATAGAGATGGCAGATTTGTTTCAAGGTTTTGGCAGACATTACAACAAGCATTGGGAACTCGTCCAGACATGAGTACTGCCTATCATCTACAAACAGATGGGCAAAGCGAAAGGACGATACAGACTCTTGAAGACATGCTACGAGTATGTGTTATTGATTTTGGAAACGGTTGGGATCGACATCTACCATTAGCAGAATTTCCCTACAACAACAGTTACCACTCGAGTATCGAAATGGCACCGCGAAGCACTTTATGGTAGAAAGTACAGATCTCCAATTTGTTGGAATGAATTGGGGGATAGACAGAATACGGGTCCGGAGATAATCCAAGAAACTACAGAGAAAATCATCCAAATTCAACAACGGTTGAAAACTGCTCAGAGTCGACAAAAGAGCTACGCAGACCTTAAAAGGAAAGATATAGAATTTGAAATTGGAGAGATGGTCATGCTTAAGGTTGCACCTTGGAAAGGCGTTGTTCAATTTGGTAAACGAGGGAAATTAAATCCAAAGTATATAGGACCATTCAAGATTATTGATCGTGTCGGACCAGTAGCTTACCGACTTGAGTTATCCCAACAACTCGCAGCTGTACATAACACTTTTCACGTCTCGAATTTGAAGAAATATTTTGCTAAAGAAGATCTCACTATTCTGTTAGACAAAATTCAAATCAACGAAAAACTTCAATTCATTGCAGAACCCGTCGAAATAATGGATTGTGAGGTTAAAAGACTTAAGAAAAACAAGATACCAATTGTTAAGGTTTGATGGAATACTTGTAGAGGACCCGAGTTCACCTGGGAGCGTGAAGATCAGATGAAGAAGAAATACCCGCACCTATTTCCAGAAGATTCGTCAACACCTTCTACAACTTAAAATTTCGGGATGAAATTTATTTAACGGGTAGGTACTGTAGTGACCCGAACTTTTCCATGATTATATATTAAATGAAAACTATATTTGTATGATTGAATGTTTCCAACATGTTAAGCAATCAAACTTGTTAAGACTTGATTAATTGAAATAGGTTTTATGTAGACAATTGACCACCCAAGTTGCCGGTGATTCACGTACGTTAAAATTTGTAAAAACTACATGATGATATATATATGAATATATATATATATATATATATATATATATATATATATATATATATATATATATATATATATATATATATATATATGGTTAATATGAGATTATAATAAGTAAGTATCTCACTAAGTATATTAACAATGAGTGATATACATAAAAATGAGTTTATTTAATTAAGAAACTCGAAACGATATATATAACGATTATCGTTATAACAACGTCTTACTAAATACATATGAATCATATTAAGATATTGATACACTATGTCTAACATTATAAAATGATAATTAAGTATATCATTATGTGTGTTAACAATGAACTACATATGTAAAACAAGACTACTAACTTAAGAATTTCGAAACGAGGCATATATGTAACGATTATCGTTGTAACAACATTTAACTGTATATATATCATACTAAGATATATTAATACATTATAATATCATGATAATGTAATAATTTAACATCTCTTTAGATATAATAAACAATGGGTTAACAACATTTAATAAGATCGTTAACCTAAAGGTTTCAAAACAACATTTACATGTAATGACTAACGATGATTTAACGACTCAGTTAAAATGTATATAAATGTAGTGTTTTAATATGTATTCATACACTTTTGGAAGACTTCAAGACACTTATCAAAATACTTCTACTTAACAAAAATACTTACAATTACATCCTCGTTCAATTTCGTCAACAATTCTACTCGTATGCACCCGTATTCGTACTCGTACAATATACAGCTTTTAGATGTATGTACTATTGGTATATACACTCCAATGATCAGCTCTTAGCAGCCCATGTGAGTCATCTAACACATGTGGGAACCATCATTTGGCAACTAGCATGAAATATCTCATAAAATTACAAAAATATTAGTAATCATTGATGACTTATTTACATGTAAACAAAATTACACATCTTTTATATCTAATCCACATACCAACGACCAAAAACACCTAAAAACACTTTCATTCTTCAATTTTCTTCATCTAAGTGATCTCTCTAAAGTTCTATCTTCAAGTTCTAAGTGTTCTTCATAAATTCTACAAGTTCTAGTTTCATAAAATCAAGTATACTTCCAAGTTTACTAGCTCACTTCCAATCTTGTAAAGTGATCATCCAACCTCAAGAAATCCTTGTTGTTTATAGTAAGATATAATTCTAAATCAAGGTAATACTCATATACAAACTTTGATTCAATTCCTATAACTATAACTATCTTAATTCGAGTGATACTCTTACTTGAACTTGTTTTCGTGTCATGATTCTGCTTCAAGAACTTTCAAGCCATCCAAGATCCTTTAAAGCTAGATCATTTCTTGTCACTTCCAGTAGGTTTACCTACTAAGCTTGTGGTAATAATTATATTCATAACATCATTCGATTCATATATATAAAACTACCTTATTCGAAGGTTTAAACTTGAAATCACTAGAACATAGTTTAGTTAATTCTAAACTTGTTCGCAAACAAAAGTTAATTCTTCTAACTTGACTTTTAAAATCAACTAAAACATGTTCTATATCTATATGATATGCTAACTTAATGATTTAAAACCGGGAAACACGAAAAACACCGTAAAACCGGATATATGCCGTCGTAGTAACACCGCGGGCTGTTTTGGGTTAGTTAATTAAAAACTATGATAAACTTTGATTTTCAAAAGTTGTTCTTCTGGGAAAATTATTTTTCTTATGAACATGAAACTATATCCAAAAATCAAGGTTAAACTCAAAGTAGAAGTATGTTTTCCAAAATGGTCATCTAGACGTCGTTCTTTCGACTGAAATGACTACCTTTACAAAAATGACTTGTAACCTGTATTTCCGACTATAAAATTATACTTTTTCTGTTTAGATTCATAAACTTAAGTTCAATATGAAACCATAGCAACTTGAAACACTCAAAACGAATTTAAAACGAAGAAGTTATGGGTAAAATAAGATTGGATAATTTTTCTTGTTGTAGCTACGTGAAAATTGGTAACAAATCTATATTAATCATATCCTAGCTAACTTATATTGTATTACATGTATTTTAATATATTATGTAAACTTGGGATACCATAGACACGTATGCAATTGTTTTGATATATCATATCGACCCATGTATATATATTATTTGGAACAACCATAGACACTCTATATGCAGTAATGTTGGAGTTAGCTATACAGGGTTGAGGTTGATTCCAAAAATATATATACTTTGAGTTGTGATCTAAAATGTCCCATTCTAATTGATTAAAAACGTTCCATATTAATTGATTTCATTGCGAGGTTTTGGCCTCTATATGAGAAGTTTTTTCAAAGACTGCATTCATTTTAAAACAAACAATAACCTTTATTTCATCAATCAAGGTTTAAAAAGCTTTACGTAGATTATCAAATAATGATAATCTAAAATATCCTGTTTACACACGACTATTACATAATGGTTTACAATACAAATATGTTACAACGAAATAAGTTACTTGAATGCAGTTTTTACACAATATCATACAAGCATGGACTCCAAATCTTGTCCTTATTTAAGTATGCGACAGCTGAACCTCTTAATAATCACCTGAGAATAAACATGCTTAAAACGTCAACAAAAATGTTGGTGAGTTATAGGTTTAACCTATATATATCAAATCGTAACAATAGACCTCAAGATTTCATATTTCAATATACATCCCATACATAGAGATAAAAATCATTCATATGGTGAACACCTGGTAACCGACATTAACAAGATGCATATATAAGAATATCCCCATCATTCTGGGACACCCTTCGGATATGATATAAATTACGAAGTACTAAAGCATCCGGTACTTTGGATGAGGTTTGTTAGGCTCAATAGATCTATCTTTAGGATTCGCGTCAATTACGGTGTTTGTTCCCTAATTCTTAGATTACCAGACTTAATAAAAAGGGGCATATTCGATTTCAATAATTCAACCATAGAATGTAGTTTCACGTACTTCTGTCTATTTTGTAAATCATTTATAAAACCTGCATGTATTCTCATCCCAAAAATATTAGATTTTAAAAAGTGGGACTATAACTCACTTTCACAGACTTTTACTTCGTCGGGAAGTAAGACTTGGCCACTGGTCGATTCACGAACCTATAACAAATATGTACATATATATCAAAGTATGTTCAAAATATATTTACAACACTTTTAATACATTTTGATGTTTTAAGTTTATTAAGTCAGCAGTCCTCGTTAGTAACCTACAACTAGTTGTGCACAGTTAGATGTACAGAAATAAATCGATATATATTATCTTGAATCAATTCACGACCCAGTGTATACACGTCTTAGGCTAGATCACAACTCAAAGTATATATATTTTTGGAATCAACCTCAACCCTGTATAGCTAACTCCAACATTACTGCATATAGAGTGTCTATGGTTGTTCCAAATAATATATATACATGGGTCGATATGATATGTCAAAACATTTGCATACGTGTCTATGGTATCCCAAAATTACATAATATATTAGAATACATGTATAATACAATATAAGTTAGCTAGGATATGATTTGTATAGAATTGTTAATATTTCCCGTAGCTACAAAAATAAAAAATATCCAATCTTGTTTTACCCATAACTTCTTCATTTTAAATCCGTTTTTAGTGAATCAAATTGATATGGTTTCATATTGAACTCTATTTTATGAATCTAAACAGAAAACATATAGGTATATAGTCAGAATTATAAGTTACAAGTCGTTTTTGTAAGAGGTAGTCATTTCAGTCGAAAGAACGACGTCTTGATGACCATTTTGAAAAACATACTTCCACTTTGAGTTTAACCATGATTTTTGGATATAGTTTCATGTTCATAAGAAAAATCATTTTCTAAGAAGAACAACTTTTAAATCAAAGTTTATCATAGTTTTTAATTATCAAACCCAAAACAGCTCGCGGTGTTACTACGACGGCGTATGTTCAGTTTTACGGTGTTTTTCGTGTTTCCAGGTTTTAAATCATTAAGTTAGCATATCATATAGATCTAGAACATGTGTTTAGTTGATTTTAAAAGTCAAGTTAGAAGGATTAACTTTTGTTTGCCAACAAGTTTAGAATTAACTAAACTATGTTCAAATGATTTCAAGTTTAAACCTTCGAATAAGATAGCTTTATATGTATGAATCGAATGATGTTATGAACATCATTACTACCTCAAGTTTTGTGGATAAAAATACTAGAAAAGAGACAAATGGATCTAGCTTCAAAGGATCTTGGATGGCTTGAAAGTTCTTGAAGTAGAATCATGACACGAAAACAAGTTCAAGTAAGATTTCCACTCGAAATAAGATTGTTATAGTTATAGAAATTGAATCAAAGTTTAAATATGAGTATTACCTTATATTAGAAAGATATCTTACTATAAATAAGAAAGATTTCTTGAGGTTGGATGATCACTCTACAAGATTGGAAGTAAGCTAGCAAACTTGGAAGTATTCTTGATTTTATGAAACTAGAACTTGTAGAATTTATGAAGAACACTTAGAACTTGAAGATAGAACTTGAGAGAGATTAATTAGATGAAGAAAATTGAAAAATGAACATGTTTTTAGGTGTTTTTGGTCGTTGGTGTATGGATTAGATATAAAGAATATGTAATTTTGTTTTCATGTAAATAAGTCATGAACGATTACTCATATTTTTGTAATTTTATGAGATATTTCATGCTAGTTGCCAAAGGATAGTTCCTACATGTGTTAAGTGACTCACATGGGCTGGTAAGAGCTGATCATTGGAGTGTATATACCAATAGTACATACATCTAAAAGATGTGTATTGTACGAGTACGAATACGGGTGCATACGAGTAGAATTGTTGATGAAACTGAACGAGGATGTAATTTTAAGCATTTTTGTTAAGTAGAAGTATTTTGATAAGTTTCTTGAAGTCTTTCAAAAGTGTATGAATACATATTAAAACACTACATGTATATACATTTTAACTGAGTCGTTAAGTCATCGTTAGTCGTTACATGTAAGTGTTGTTTTGAAACCTTTAGGTTAACGATCTTGTTAAATGTTGTTACCCCAATGTTTATAATATCAAATGAGATTTTAAATTATTATATTATCATGATATTATGATGTACGAATATATCTTAATATGATATATATACATTAAATGTCGTTACAACGATAATCGTTACATATATGTCTCGTTTCAAAATCATTAAGTTAGTAGTCTTGTTTTTACATATGTAGTTCATTGTTAATATACTTAATGATATGTTTACTTATCATAATATCATGTTAACTATATATATAACCATATATATGTCATCATATAGTTTTTACAAGTTTTAACGTTCGTGAATCACCGGTCAACTTGGGTGGTCAATTGTCTATATGAAACCTATTTCAATTAATCAAGTCTTAACAAATTTGATTGCTTAACATGTTGGAAACACTTAATCATGTAAATAACAATTTCATTTAATATATATATAAACATGGAAAACTTCGGGTCACTACAGTACCTACCCGTTAAATAAATTTCGTCCCGAAATTTTAAGCAGTTGGAGGTGTTGATGTATCTTCTGGAAATAAATGCGGGTATTTCTTCTTCATCTGATCTTCTCATTCCCAAGTGAACTCAGGTCCTCTACGAGCATTCCATCGAACCTTAAAAATTGGTATCTTGTTTTGCTTAAGTCTTTTAACCTCACGATCCATTATTTCGACGGGTTCTTCGATGAATTGAAGTTTTTCGTTGATTTGGATTTCATCTAACGGAATAGTGAGATCTTCTTTAGCAAAACATTTCTTCAAATTCGAGACGTGGAAAGTGTTATGTACAGCTGCGAGTTGTTGAGGTAACTCAAGTCGGTAAGCTACTGGTCCGACACCATCAATAATCTTGAATGGTCCGATATACCTTGGATTTAATTTCCCTCGTTTACCAAATCGAACAACGCCTTTCCAAGGTGCAACTTTAAGCATGACCATCTCTCCAATTTCAAATTATATATCTTTTCTTTTAATGTCAGCATAGCTCTTTTTTCGACTTTGGGCGGTTTTCAACCGTTGTTGAATTTGGATGATCTTCTCGGTAGTTTCTTGTATTATCTCCGAACCCGTAAGCTGTATATCCCCCACTTCACTCCAACAAATTGGAGACCTGCACTTTCTACCATAAAGTGCTTCAAACGGCGCCATCTCAATGCTTGAATGGTAGCTGTTGTTGTAGGAAAATTCTGCTAACGGTAGATGTCGATCCTAACTGTTTCCGAAATCAATAACACATGCTCGTAGCATGTCTTTAAGTGTTTGTATTGTCCTTTCGCTCTGCCCATCAGTTTGTGGATGATAGGCAGTACTCATGTCTAGACGAGTTCCTAATGCTTGTTGTAATGTCTGCCAGAATCTTGAAATAAATCTGTCATCCCTATCAGAGATAATAGAGATTGGTATTCCATGTCTGGAGGTGATTTCCTTCAAATACAGTCGTGCTAACTTCTCCATCTTGTCATCTTCTCTTATTGGCAGGAAGTGTGCTGATTTGGTGAGACGATCAACTATTACCCAAATAGTATCAAAACCACTTGCAGTCCTTGGCAATTTACTGATGAAATCCATGGTAATGTTTTCCCATTTCCATTCTGGGATTTCGAGTTGTTGAAGTAGACCTGATAGTTTCTGATGCTCAGTTTTGACCTTTGAACACGTCAAACATTCTCCTACGTATTTAGCAACATCGGCTTTCATACCCGGCCACCAAAAATGTTTCTTGAGATCCTTGTACATCTTCCCCGTTCCAGGATGTATTGAGTATCTGGTTTTATGAGCTTCTCTAAGTACCATTTCTCTCATATCTCCAAATTTTGGTACCCAAATCCTTTCAGCCCTATACTGGGTTCCGTCTTCCCGAATATTAAGATGCTTCTCCGATCCTTTGGGTATTTCATCCTTTAAATTTTCCTCTTTTAAAACTCCTTGTTGTGCCTCCTTTATTTGAGTAGTAAGGTTATTGTGAATCATTATATTCATAGATTTTACTCGAATGGATTCTCTGTCCTTCCTGTTCAAGGCGTCGGCTACCACATTTGCCTTCCCCGGGTGGTAACGAATCTCAAAGTCATAATCATTCAACAATTCAATCCACCTACGCTGCCTCATATTCAGTTGTTTCTGATTAAATATGTGTTGAAGACTTTTGTGGTCGGTATATATAATACTTTTGACCCCATATAAGTAGTGCCTCCAAGTCTTTAATGCAAAACAACCGCGCCTAATTCCAAATCATGCGTCGTATAATTTTGTTCGTGAATCTTCAATTGTCTAGACGCATAAGCAATCACCTTTGTTTGTTGCATTAATACACAACCGAGACCTTTCTTTGATGCGTCACAATAAATCACAAAATCATCATTCCCTTCAGGCAATGACAATATAGGTGCCGTAGTTAGCTTTTTCTTCAATAACTGAAACGCTTTTTCTTGTTCATCCTTCCATTCAAATTTCTTCCCTTTATGCGTTAATGCAGTCAAGGGTTTTGCTATTCTGGAAAAGTCTTGGATGAACCTTCTGTAGTAACCAGCTAGTCCTAAAAACTGGCGTATGTGTTTCGGAGTTTTCGGGGTTTCCCACTTTTCAACAGTTTCTATCTTTGCCGGATTCACCTTAATACCTTCTTTGTTCACTATGTGACCGAGGAATTGAACTTCTTCCAACCAAAATGCACACTTTGAAAACTTAGCGTAAAATTCTTCCTTCCTCAATACTTCTAACACCTTTCTCAAATGTTCACCGTGTTCTTGGTCATTCTTTAAGTAAATAAGTATGTCATCAATGAAAACAATGACAAACTTATCAAGGTATGGTCCACACACTCGGTTCATAAGGTCCATGAACACAGCTGGTGCATTAGTTAAACCAAACGGCATGACCATAAACTCGTAATGATCGTAACGTGTTCTGAAAGCAGTCTTTGGAATATCATCTTCTTTCACCCGCATTTGATGATACCCGGAACGTAAGTCAATCTTTGAATAAATAGACGAGCCTTGTAGTTGATCAAATAAGTCATCGATTCTCAGTAGTGGGTAGCGGTTCTTGATGGTAAGTTTGTTCAACTCTCAGTAGTCGATACACAACCTGAATGTACCATCTTTCTTCTTGACAAACAAAACAGGAGCTCCCCACGGTGATGTGCTTGGTCAAATGAAACCACGCTCTAAAAGTTCTTGTAATTGGCTTTGCAGTTCTTTCATCTTGCTGGGTGCGAGTCTATAAGGAGCACGAGCTATTGGTGCAGCTCCTGGTACAAGATCTATTTGAAATTCAACGGATCGATGTGGGGGTAATCCCGGTAATTCTTTCGGAAATACATCGGGAAATTCTTTTGCGACGGGAACATCATTGATGCTCTTTTCTTTAGTTTGTACTTTCTCGACGTGTGCTAGAATAGCATAGCAAACTTTTCTTATTAGTTTTTGTGCCTTCAAATTACTAATAAGATGTAGCTTCGTGTTGCCCTTTTCTCTGTACACCATTAAGGGTTTTCCTTTTTCTCGTATAATGCGAATTGCATTTTTGTAACAAACGATCTCTGCTTTCACTTCTTTCAACCAGTCCATACCGATTATCACATCAAAACTCCCTAACTCTACTGGTATCAAGTCAATCTTAAATGTTTCGCTAACCAGTTTAATTTCTCGATTCTGACATATATGATCTGCTGAAATTAATTTACCATTTGCTAATTCGAGTAAAAATTTACTATCCAAAGGCGTCAATGGACAACTTAATTTAGCACAAAAATCTCTACTCATATAGCTTCTATCAGCACCCGAATCAAATAAAACATAAGCAGATTTATTGTCAATAAGAAACATACCCGTAACAAGCTCCGGGTCTTCCTGTGCCTCTGCCGCATTAATATTGAAAACTCTTCTGCGGCCTTGTCCATTCGTGTTCTCCTAGTTCGGGCAATTTCAAATAATGTGGCCCGGTTTTCCACATTTATAACAAACTACATTGGCATAACTTGCTCCGACACTACTTGCTCCGCCATTACTCGTTCCGACACCATTTGTTCCTTTTGTTCTGTTAACCCCTGGTCCGTAAACCTCACACTTCGCCGCGCTATGACCATTTATTTTACACTTGTTGCAAAATTAAGTGCAGAACCCCGAGTGATACTTTTCACACCTTTGGCATAGCTGCTTCTGATTGTTGTTGTTGTTGCGGTTGTTATTATTGTTGGAATGATTGTTGTAGTGATTGTTGTTGTTTTGCCGTTTGTTGTAGTTGCGATTGTTGGGATAGTTGTTGTTATTTTGGTGACTCTTATCACCGTTTTCCTCCCACTTTCTTTTGACTAGCTTCACGTTGGCCTCTTCGGCCGCCTGTTCTTTAATTCTTCCCTCAATCTGGTTCACTAGTTTGTGAGCCATTCTACATGCCTTTTGTATGGAGGCAGGCTCGTGTGAACTTATATCTTCTTGGATTCTCTCCGGTATCCCTTTCACAAACGCTTCGATCTTCTCTTCCTCATCTTCAAACGCTCTCGGACACAATAGGAACAATTCTGTGAATCGTCTTTCGTACGAAGTAATATCGAATCCCTGTGTTCGTAACCCTCTAAGTTCTGACTTGAGATTATTGACCTCGGTTCTAGGACGGTACTTCTCATTCATCAAGTGCTTGAATGCTGACCACGATAGCGCGTAAGCATCATCTTGTCCCACTTGCTCTAGATAGGTATTCCACCATGTTTACGCAATACCTGTGAAGGTATGCGTAGCGTACTTCACTTTGTCTCCTTCAGCAAACTTACTTATGGCAAAGATCGATTCAACTTTCTCGGTCCACCATTTCAATCTGATTGGTCCTTCGGTCCCATCAAATTCTGAAGGTTTGCAGGTAGTGAATTCCTTGTAGGAGCATCCTACACGATTTCTTACGCCGTTAGCTGTATTGCTAGATTCAGAGTTATTGTTGGTATGTAGCGCGGCCTGTACTGCGGCTATGTTTGAAGCAAGAAAGGCACAAAATTCCTTTTCGCTCATATTCAAGGTGTGTCGAGTAGTCGGTGCCATTTCCTTCAAAAATAGTCAAATGAAACGAGTTAATCATATAAAGTATCAAGAGTAGTCAATAGTATTTCGTAGCGTAATATGAACTTATTTATAAAAGCTCTTTCTTCATATTAGGGTTTTATACTCTTTAATTCGGGTAGTACCTACCCGTTAAGTTCATACTTAGTAGCTAACATACCATTTTAACTACTACAATTCTATATGAAAAACTAATCACAAAAAAAAATATATATCATATTCAAACCTTTATACAATAACTTGCAAACTTACAATACCGCTATTTTACATATAGCATGAAATATAGCACATAAAACTTTGATACAAAGTAGTTGCGAAGATAATTCTAGTTAATAAATAAGGCGTTCAGCAAAGGCAATAAAGACACGTAATTCGTACGTCCAGAAACAAGTCATGTATTCTGGTTTTACTAATACCACTTCCCATCCTTGGTTTTGTGGAACATAACCATTGTGACCGATAGTAAGACAATATGTTGTAACGTCGTCAAAAAGATGAAGGTTACGTAATGACCAACAGTCTCATAATAACCTAAAAACCTCATTTCTTACCCCAATTACCGACTCCGTCACTTGTGGGAACGTTTTGTTTAATAGTTGTAGCCCGATGTTCTTGTTCTCACTTTGGTGAGAAGTGAACATTACTAACCCGTAAACATAACATGCTTCTTTATGTTGCATGTTAGCCACTTTTTCTAAATCACGAAGTCCTATATTCAGATATATTGAGTCAAAATAATTTCTTAACCCGTTGCGTAAAATAGCATTTGGGTTCCCCGCAATATATGCGTCAAAGTAAACACATCGTAACTTATGGATTTCCCAATGTGATATCCCCCATCTTTCGAACAAAAGCCTTTTATAAACCAAGGCATTCTTGGAACGTTCTTTGAATGTCTTACAAACTGATCTCGCCTTAAATAGTTGTGCCGAGGAATTCTGACCGACTCTAGACAAGATTTCATCAATCGTGTCTCCGGGTAGGTCTCTTAAAATATTGGGTTGTCTATCCATTTTGTGTTTTTATATTGTAAAATAGACAAGAGTTAGATTCATAAAAAAATACTTATTAATACAAGCAATTTTTACATATATCATAAAGCATAGGCACATTATATTACATATATTACACCACACAAATACAACTATCTTATTCCGACTCGCTCGTTTCTTCTTCTTCGGTTTTGATTCGTTTTGCCAAGTTTCTAGGGATATATGATGTTCCCCTAATATGAGCCGTCGTTTTCCACATTGGTTTAGAAAAACCTGGTGGTTTAGAGGTTCCCGGGTTATTGTCACAACTTAAGAAATACGGGTGTTGACGATACATATAAAGTTCATCGGGTTTGGAATCAAATTTCTCTATTTTTATGCCCTTTCCCTTATTGTTCTCTTTTGCCTTATTAAATTGTGTTGGGATAATTTCTATAACATCATCGGAATCCTTGTCGGGATCCGATTCATCGGAGAATTGGTAATCCTCCCAATACTTTGCTTCCTTGGCGGAAACACCATTGACCATAATTAACTTTGGTCGGTTGGTTGAGGATTTTCTTCTACTTAACTGTTTTATTATTTACCCCACTGATTCTATTTCTTCTTCCGGATCCGATTCTTCTTCCGGTTCCGATTCTTCTTCCGGTTCCGACTCTTCTTCCGGTTCCTCTTCGAGAACTTGTGAATTAGTCCACGGATCATTCCAATTTACATTTGACTCTTCATTATTATTAGGTGAGTCAATGGGACTTGTTCTAGAGGTAGACATCTATCACATAATATCAAACATGTTAAGAGATTAATATTTCACATAATATTCACATGTTAAAAATATATAGTTTCCAACAAAATTTGTTAAGCAATCATTTTTCAAGTAAACACGGTCGAAGTCCACACTTACTAATGCATCCTAACAAACTCGATAAGACACACTAATGCAAAATTCTGGTTCTCTAAGACCAACGCTTGGATACCAACTGAAATGTCCCGTTCTTATTGACTAAAAACGTTCCATATTAATTGATTTCATTGCGAGGTTTTGACCTCTATATGAGACGTTTTTTCAAAGACTGCATTCATTTTAAAATAAACCATAACCTTTATTTCATCAATAAAGGTTTAAAAAGCTTTACGTAGATTATCAAATAATGATAATCTAAAATATCCTGTTTACACACGACTATTACATAATGGTTTACAATACAAATATGTTACAACGAAATAAGTTTCTTGAATGCAGTTTTTACACAATATCATACAAGCATGGACTCCAAATCTTGTCCTTATTTAAGTATGCGACAGCGGAACCTCTTAATAATCACCTGAGAATAAACATGCTTAAAACGTCGACAAAAATGTTGGTGAGTTATAGGTTTAACCTATATATATCAAATCGTAACAATAGACCACAAGATTTCATATTTCAATATACATCCCATACATAGAGATAAAAATCATTCATATGGTGAACACCTGGTAACCGACATTAACAAGATGCATATATAAGAATATCCCCATCAATCCGGGACACCCTTCAGATATGATATAAATTTCGAAGTACTAAAGCATCCGGTACTTTGGATGGGGTTTGTTAGGCCCAATAGATCTATCTTTAGGATTCGCGTCAATTAAGGTGTCTGTTCCCTATTTCTTAGATTACCAGACTTAATAAAAAGGGGCATATTCGATTTCGATAATTCAACCATAAAATGTAGTTTCACGTACTTGTATCTATTTTGTAAATCATTTATAAAACCTGCATGTATTATCATCCCAAAAATATTAGATTTTAAAAAGTGGGACTATAACTCACTTTCACAGATTTTTACTTCGTCGGAAAGTGAGACTTGGCCACTGGTCGATTCACGAACCTATAACAAATATGTACATATATATCAAAGTATGTTCAAAATATATTTACAACACTTTTAATACATTTTGATGTTTTAAGTTTATTAAGTCAGATGTCCTCGTTAGTAACCTACAACTAGTTGTCCACAGTTAGATGCACAGAAATAAATCGATATATATTATCTTGAATCAATCCACGACCTAGTGTATACACGTCTCAGGCTAGGTCACAACTCAAAGTATATATATTTTTGAAATCAACCTCAACCCTGTATTGCTAACTCCAACATTACTGCATATAGAGTGTCAATGGTTGTTCCAAATAATATATATACATGGGTCGATATGATATGTCAAAACATTTGCATACGTGTCTATGGTATCCCAAGAATACATAATATATTAGAATACATATATAATACAATATAAGTTAGCTAGGATATGATTTGTATAGAATTGTTAATATTTCCCGTAGCAACAAAAATAAAAAATATCTAATCTTGTTTTACACATAACTTCTTCATTTTAAATCCGTTTTGAGTGAATCAAATTGATATGGTTTCATATTGAACTCTATTTTATGAATCTAAACAGAAAAAGTATAGGTTTATAGTCAGAATTATAAGTTACAAGTGGTTTTTCTAAGAGGTAGTCATTTCAGTCGAAAGAACGACGTCTTGATGACCATTTTGAAAAACATACTTCCACTTTGAGTTTAACCATGATTTTTAGATATAGTTTCATGTTCATAAGAAAAATTATTTTCCCAGAAGAAAAACTTTTAAATCAAAGTTTATCATAGTTTTTAATTATCAAACCCAAAACAGCCCGCGGTGTTACTACGACGGCGTATGTCCAGTTTTACGGTGTTTTTCGTGTTTCCAGGTTTTAAATCATTAAGTTAGCATATCATATAGATCTAGAACATGTGTTTAGTTGATTTTAAAAGTCAAGTTAGAAGGGTTAACTTTTGTTTTCTAACAAGTTTAGAATTAACTAAACTATGTTCTAATGATTTCAAGTTTAAACGTTCGAATAAGATAGCTTTATATGTATGAATTGAATGATGTTATGAACATCATTACTACCTCAAGTTTTGTGGATAAACCTACTAGAAAAGAGATAAATGTATCTAGCTTCAAAGGATCTTGGATGGCTTGAAAGTCCTCGAAGTAGAATCATGACACGAAAACAAGTTCAAGTAAGATTTCAACTCGAAATAAGATTGTTATAGTTATAGAAATTGAATCAAAGTTTGAATACGAGTATTACCTTATATTAGAAAGATATCTTACTATAAATAAGAAAGATTTCTTGAGAAGATTGGAAGTAAGCTAGCAAACTTGGAAGTATTCATGATTTTATGAAACTAGAACTTGTAGAATTTATGAAGAACACTTAGAACTTGAAGATAGAACTTGAGAGAGATCAATTAGATGAAGAAAATTAAAGAATGAAAGTGTTTGTAGGTGTTTTTGGTCATTGGTGTATGGATTAAATATAAAGGATATGTAATTTTGTTTCCATATAAATAAGTCATGAATGATTACTCATATTTTTGTAATTTTATGAGATATTTCATGCTAGTTGTCAAATGATGGTTCCCACATGTGTTAGGTGACTCACATGGGCTGCTACGAACTGATCATTGGAGTGAATATACCAATAGTACATACATCTAAAAGCTATTTATTGTACGAGTACGAATACGGGTGCATACGAGTAGAATTGTTGATGAAACTGAACGAGGATGTAATTGTAAGCATTTTTGTTAAGTATAAGTATTTTGATAAGTGTCTTGAAGTCTTTCAAAAGTGTATGAATACATATTAAAACACTACATGTATATACATTTTAACTGAGTCGTTAAGTCATCGTTAGTCGTTACATGTAAGTGTTGTTTTGAAACCTTTAGGTTAACGATCTTGTTAAATGTTGTTAACCCAATGTTTATAATATCAAATGAGATTTTAAATTATTATATTATCATGATATTATGATGTACGAATCTCTTTTAATATGATATATATACATTAAATGTCGTTACAACGATAATCGTTACATATATGTCTCGTTTCAAAATCATTAAGTTAGTAGTCTTGTTTTTACATATGTAGTTCATTGTTAATATACTTAATGATATGTTTACTTATCATAATATCATGTTAACTATATATATAACCATATATATGTCATCATATTATTTTTACAAGTTTTAACGTTCGTGAATTACCGGTCAACTTGGGTGGTCAATTGTCTATATGAAACCTATTTCAATTAATCAAGTCTTAACAAGTTTGATTGCTTAACATGTTGGAAACACTTAATCATGTAAATAACAATTTCATTTAATATATATATAAACATGGAAAAGTTTGGGTCACTACATGATCCAGCCTGAGACGTGTATACACTCGGTCGTGGATTGATCCAAGATAATATATATCAATTTATTTTTGTACATCTAACTATGGACAACTAGTTGTAGGTTACTAACGAGGACAGCTGACTTAATAAACTTAAAACATTAAAACGTATTAAAAATGTTGTAAATATATTTTGAACATTGTTTGATATATATATACATATTTGTTATAGGTTCATGAATCGACCAGTAACCAAGTCTTACTTCCCGACGAAGTAAAAATATGTGAAAGTGAGTTATAGTCCCACTTTTAAAATCTATTATTTTTTTTGGGATGAGAAAACATGCGATTTTATAAATATTTTACAAAATAGACACAAGTAATCCAAAATACTTTCTATATTAGATTATCGAACCGAATATGCCCCTTTTTAGCTTGGTAGCCTAAGAATTAAGGAAATGGTCCCTAATTGACGTGAATCCTAAAGATAGATCTATTTGGCCCAACAAGCCTCATCCGAGTTACGGATGCTTTAGTACTTCGATTTATCATATCCGATGAGAGTCCCGGAATGATGGGGATATTCTATATGCATCTTGTTAAGGTCGGTTACCAGGTGTTCAACATATGAATGATTTTTATCTCTATGCAGTTTGCGAAATGCCTGATATGAGATGTGTTATAAAAATGAAATCTTGTGGTCTATTATTATGATTTGATAATATGTAGGTTAAACCTATAACTCACCAACAATTTTGTTGACGTTTTATGCATGTTTATTCTCAGGTGATTATTAAGAGCTTCCGCTGTTGCATACTAAATTAAGGACAAGATTTGGAGTCCATGCTTGTATAATATTGTTTAAAAACTGCATTCAAAGACTTATGTTGATGTGTAATATTATTGTAAACCATTATGTAATGGTCGTGTGAAAAATGCTATATTTTAGATTATCATTATTTGATAATCTTCGTAATATTTTAAAGGTTATGGTTTGTTCTAAAATCGAATGCAGTCTTTGAAAAACGTCTCATATAGAGGTCAAAACCTCGCAACGAAATCAATTAATATGGAACGTTTATAATCAATATGAACGGGACATTTCATCTGCCAATCCATATCTTAGCGTATCTGTTACTCTAGATTTTATCTGACACATTTCCTTAATTCCCTCCATAATCTACGGGATCTTCCGTACTATGTATAGGTATTCTATGTAATTAGAATATCATCCGATATCCGAAAATTATTTCATATCGAAAAACCCTTTACTCAATCGTACGGAATGGAACTCGCCACTAGTTCAAGTTCTTCGGAATCCGACAGCTATTCCTACACGGATGCTTACCTAAACTCTGAAAGCAGCGTCACCGGAATGAATCAACCAATCAGCCATCATTTATTCTGGATGAATTAGAGATGGGTTCGTAGTCTACTTAATCAATGGAGACGCGAAGAAGGTGATCCCTTCCACCAACCGAATTCACCTCTTGGTGAAGAACCTGAAACACTTACCTGTGAACCTATCCGAAACACCATTTTCAGCCTCATTTTCAGAGTAGCTCATCACGATTATGTTATATCCCCAATTCTAAATCTTATTCATCCGCTTGTTCTGACCGACAATCATCCCGGAATAATAGAAGAAGTCAACGAACTTCGCGCTCGAGTAATCAATTTGGAAAACATGGTACAAAACTTACCAGCTTCAGCAACATCACTGACAGCAACAGTACACCATCAGCAACACCAATAGTACCATCACCACCACCAACAGAAACATCCGCATCTCACACTTCAACATTACAATCTATACCACGAGCATAATCTTCTTTCTACATTTTGTTCTACATCAATTATCTTCGTTCTACATGGAAATTATGTAATCTCTAATGTTTTAGGGATTATGTATTCTAGTTCTAACGGTAAATCAAATGAGTTTAATATTATATTAACTCATTGAATCCATGATTACATCTGAATAAAATATATATGTATATATGTTTTCATAAAGATTGTAATTAAAAATTCTTTTGTACAAACTGTTAATGGTGAAAATATTTTAAAGGGTAGGTAATACCCGAGGAATATCTAGATTTCACATTAACAAGTTACACTGTACATTCTTCGAATCTAATTCAACCGCCATTTACTATCCTACTTACAACCACCGATATACGTATTCGTTCACCGCAGAATAACCATTTTCAATCAATTTCATATTTGGATTTTGACCTATCAGAATCCAACAAGTGGCATAATGAAGAAAACATTAGACAAAAATATAATTTGTTAGAAACAAACAAATTAACTATGAAAAATTTTGTTAAAAATCCACGCTAACTGTTCCTAGCTAACTGATTACATTTTATTTATCGCAATTTAATTATCGCAATTTATATTCTCGCAATTTTATTTATCGTCATTTAATTTTTGTTATTTATTTTACGCACTTTAAATATCAGGACAAGTATACAAGGTTTTGACATATCATATCGACGCATCTATATATATTATTTGAAATAACCATAGACACTCTATATGCAGTAATGCTTGAGTTAGCTATATAGGGTTGAGGTTGATTCTACAATAATATATATACTTTGAGTTGTGATCGAGTATGAGACATGTATACAATGGGTCACGATACGTATTAATTAATTCGAATATTATATATGAATTATTTAATTACTAACTGTGGACTACCAACATTGGACAATTAAAAATGAATTAAAATATTATTTATAACATATGAAACTAAACAATTCTTCAAGATTGCCACTTGATTTCATCTTAAACCTCATTTGTATCTTGACGATTACAATCTGCGTTCAAACCTTTCATGATTCCTGAAAACATCTCATTCGAGAGGATGAACCAACCGCACTTTATCTACGGAAGGAAAGATTTATGCATATAGTTATGCACCTAAAAACACTCGGAACCTAAGTAAACATTTAACATGTATCTGTGCTAGCTCCTTTGGCGTTGTTATTACCAAAAATAACTTTGCAATCCCTCTTAAAATTAGCCAATTTTTTCACAGCTCCAACAAATCAACTTCGACTTTCATTTGTATTAGCCATATTATAACCTTGTTATATAAGTTACCTTTCGTCATCGTTACCGGAGAACCGTTTATATCTCACCACATTAGCAGTAAACTTACCAGCAACTTCATTGATCTTTGATTTTCTGAAAAATTATTATATTTATTCATTAAAACCCTATCATATACTCATCCGCATCTTGTAACGAGAATTGTCATGCCAAGTACCAGAAAATCAGCAATCAGTATTTTGAATCTCGCAGCGTTTCTACATCAATAGTTATATGTATACATATAACATTTATCTCTTAAAATTATAATCTCCCATTCTGAAATTCTGAAAAGCACTTTAGTCTATGAATCAGTTCTTTGAATTTTAAGAAAACTGATGAAACAGCGAAAACTGTTGATGACTTTAACAGTCAAAAGTTTGATGATAAAAAATGGAGTGTTGAAAAAGCTCAAAGATTTTGATACTGAAAAATGAATTGAGCAAATCATGAAGGAGACTCTGAATAAATTACAAGCACTAAACTTGTACATAAAAAATCCTAATGATTCTGTTTCTGATGAAATCTTTAGCGAATACCTTACTCCTTAATCGCTCTAAATCATCGTGAATGAATTTCTTCATCACAATTTGATTCTAAAATTCTGAGATATCATCGTATCTTTCTTTATTAATATCCTCAATATTTCTGAAGATATCTTCATAAATATTCTTGTCCGATATTAATTTATCTCTTCGCGTTATCGGTATTACATCATAAAGGAAACTGTTTAGTTTCTATATTCTGTAAACCTTCGAGTTTAAAATTTGAATGTTTTTGAAGTAGTGTTGGGAACTGAAGCATGAGTTAGTATAATATAATGACAATTGATCAACGTGATTATATCATAGTAAGTCATGCTGAGTTTCTAATGGAACGTGATGATTCACAGACCTTAACGTCCTCATGTGCCATGTTACACGACCCTTACATTCTACCTAATCTCTAAACATATCAAGAACATAATATTTTGATAGTTCTATCTTTTCTCCTGAATTCTGGTAATTTAACCAATCAATATCGTGCTATTACAATTTCTCTCTTAGAACATTTGTCATATTCATTCGAAACTTCATACTTACGAATTCTGGACCATTATTCGCTTGACTTAAAGTCGAGAAGAGAAAACAAAAGGATGGAACTCCAAAATATAAAGGAAACGAAGGGAGAAGATTTATAGTGAATTATTCGATAGAACAAATCAAAACAGATTATCGCATTTAACCAAAGATGATCCTAATTTCCTTAATTACCGAAGAACCAAATCTTATAGATTTCAAAGATTTTCCCTAAATCCCTTGAATTCCGGAAATCAACCGTGACAATGTCACCGGTTAAGTCAAACCTTCATTTATTCTTTTCACTCTTTTGTGATAGCTTCACTCGTACTCTTCACGTAAATGAATTGTTATATCCATATTAATCAATGATGATAAAAAAAAACTCTAATTTCTAGCGCGTATGTGTCATGAAAGCATACTTATTGTCATCCATGACAATCTCAATCAAATTTTGGGACAAAATTTCTTTAACGGGTAGGTACTGTGATGACCCGGAAATTTTCGACCAAATTTAAACTTAATCTTTATATGGTTTCGACATGATAAGCAAAGTCTATTAAATTGAATTTCAAAATCTCTGAACTATTTTATGAAATCATTTGACTTTGACCACTCCCGACGATTCACGAACAATTGTGTGTAAATAAATATAAATATAAGTATATATAATAATTTGAAATAATAGAAAACAATTTAATCATTTAAACTGAATATGTAAAATAATATATAAAATAATAAAGTTGTGATTAAAATAAATCTACATGTTAATATATAAGATTTCTATACATAGTTAATGTTATATGTATATTGTAATATATATAAATATTAAATGTTATATAAATGTTATTATATATGTGTCATAATATGTAATATTAAGTTTGGTTACGGGTTAAAAATATAATTAAATATAATTGTTATAGTTACTTTCAATATTTTTATTAATATTAAAATCAGTGTTATTATTATTTTCAATATATATATAACATAGATATAAAGTTTGATATATAAATTGTTATTATATTATTATTACAAATATTATTATAATCATTAATAATATTAGTATTATGATAATTAATATTATTATTACTAATATCAAAATCAGTATTATTAATATTACTATATAAAAATGGAAACATATAACGTCATTATTATTAAATGTTAACATTAAGAAACATTATTAATATATATATATATATATATATATATATATATATATATATATATATATAATAAATAATTAATACAATCTATTAATATTATTGTTACAAATAACATTATAAACATTATTATATCTATTAGTTTTATTATTATTATTATTATTATTATTTTATATTTATTTTGTTTTTATATTAATTAAATGAATTAAGAATCTGATGGGAACCAATAAACGTACGATTTTTGTTATACATCGCAATCAAAATCTATATTTTCTGTCTCTGATCTAGATTGCACGATAAATTTGATCAATTGTAAACAAAATTGGTTAGCCATCTGTAACAACCCTGATTTTTTCGTTACTTTCGTTAACAACCCTGATTTTATGCGTTTACGTGTATTAAATGCGTACTTGATCTTCGGAGGGTTTTAATAATTAATATGGGTTGATATTAATTCAAATAAATATTTCGGATAATGAAATACGATAAAAACGATACGATTTTGTTAAAAGCTTTTTGAGCAACGAAACGCTCGGGTTTATCTTAATAATTAATTTTATTAATTATTAACTTTTTAAAATATTTAATTTATTGGGTTTTTAATAAATTAGACAATTGGTTGCGTTTAACGATCGGGTTAGCGTTCCGGACCTTCGGTACGACTAAACGGCACTTAAAACGGACCAAGATTACACGGGATTGCAAAACGAGAGCCCGGGAACCCCATGTGGGCCCCATTCGGCCGAACCCCACCCCCTCCCCCTTATTTTGTTAATTTTTGGCTAATGGAGGGATTTAAGTGCAATTAAGGGTATTTAGTCCATGTATAAATTAATTAGTACTTGTATTCTTTTCCCTAAACCTAATTAGAAACAAAGAACGCAGCTTTTTCCCTCCTCCCTCTCCTCCCATCTTCGACCAACACCATCACCACCATACCTTCATCTTTCAAAATTAGCAAAAGTGTTATACACGAATCGCGTTCATCTCCTCATTCTCTATCCATTGGTATAAACAATTTAGCGATCTAAGGTATATTTGCATAAACCCTAATTCTTAAAAATCTGATTTTTATAAAGTTTCATAGTTATGTTGTCAATTGCTCAAGTCTATACGCGTACGTGTTAATTGTAATCGTTATTTTGATTGTTTGATGCGCTAGGGTTTAAAAACGAATTTGTATTTGTTTGATCAGAAAATTTAAGTTTTTCAAATGCTAATTATTATGTTATAATCAGATTCCTTGCAAAAAACTATTGAGTTTAGGCTTTGGATTCGCTTGATTTCGTTTCCGTATGATTAAGTTATGTCAATTTGAATTATCGTTGTGTTTTTGTTGCTTGATCAAAAATCTGGTATTGATAGAAAACGAATTGGTATGTGAGACTTATTCCACTGGAAAGATAGTTTAAAAACACTCAATTTAGACTAGGATATCATGTTGTTTACTTATGTATAGCCTGAGATATGCTAGAATTAGTGTAAAAGTAGTTTTATACACCACTTGCATGAAAATAACCTTGTATGATAAAATGTGTTAACTTCTGTGATTAAATCTTTGCATATTTGAAAATTAGAGAAAAATTAATTCATATTTTATGTAGATATCATAGGCTAATTGTATCTAGATCTTCGGATAATCGTATGCGAATGTGACTAGCTAAATGAGAATCGAATCTGTAAATTGCACATGATTTTGTACTCTTTGGATTTTGTATATTTTTTGAGCATGTATGCTTCTGGATAAAATGAAACTTAACATGATATGTGACTTATTGTTAGTTTATGTCAATCTCTGAAACCTTATGCATTGGGCACAATAGAGCCATACTTTATGTGAATTCTGATTTGAGCTGAAAACTGAATGTTCAACTTGCACGAATAAACTGTACTAATTGGCTAAACAAAAGTTGCTAGATTTTTGATATGTGTTACTTTGATTTGTCCTTGAACTATGGCCACTAGTCTTGTATCAATTTCATGTACCTAACTCCGGTTATAGCCAAAATGAAATCAGTGCGTGGCCAGAAACTGACTTGGCAAACCCCAAATGTATTCCTTCTGATTCCTGACTTTTAATTGTCGTATGAGTCCCTGGCCAGACTTTTTGGAATCAATTTTTAGTATATTTATGATCTGGAGTTTGTCATATTTACTTGAATTTTGTACTATGAGATAATGTGCTAAGTATGTTACGTGTTCATAAATTTTGTGCATGACGATAAACTGAAATTGTGAAAATGATCATTCATGACCTAAAACGTGTTGTTTGATTTAGGTTTGACATGTTGACCAATATTTGACATGAACCTACTTATGTTGACTTTAGTTGACTACATTGACCAAGTTTGACTTTCGGTTGACTTTGTTTAACTTGCATGAGATAGTTGACTTTTACTTTGAAACGCGTCGAGTCGAGGAATAAGACAACGTACACTATGAAACCACACTTATATAAGATACATATATTGACTAACCTACATACGTATACTTAGGTTACATTACTTGGGTCTAAACCGTACAAGTCATTTGTCTTTCATTCCGAGCTTATTCAAAGGTGAGCCTACAGTCCTGCTTTTTACATGTTTTTAGGGATGAGAATACACGCTGTTATATTTACATTTTCAATTACTTTTATATTGACATGAGTACTACACATATGCATAATGAGTTTGTTCAAAAAGCCTCTAGCTTGAATACTTTTAATACCATCGGTGTAAGCACAATTTAGATGGACGGATCCGTTAGGTTGACAACCTCACCCGCTATAAAAATAGTGGTGCATTTACTTTGAACATTAAATACATTTGAACAAGTGTATAACATTTTACGAGGTAAGGTCGGGTGTAGTGGTTTCTATACTCGGGTCATTGCTAGTATTCAGGTGCTCGGTTTATGCAAGCGATAGAATCTCGTGGTCAAGGAAATCAAACTATTTTTCTGATAACTGTTTTTCAGATACTGTTACATTATTTTAAACCTGTAGATTCACCAACATTATTTGTTGACCTGTTTTTACGTGTTGTTATTCTCAGGTCCTTAAGAGGTATGCTTCCGCTGTGTTTGCCGCATGACTGGCCGTGGAGTCAGCATTTGATTTTAAAGAACATTATTTACTTTCGCATTTAAAACTTTTATACTGTTTAAATACTGTTGGCTTGTGGTTACGATCACAACGGTGTTTCTATTTTGGGATTACTGGCTTATATTTTTGAAAGTTAATATTTTTAATAAAATTAAATGTGATTGCTTTAAACGTCTCATATAGAGGGCGTAACTGTTAACTGTAGGACCGGAATTAACACGCCGTCAGATGGTAATTTGGCGGGGTGTTATAGTTGGTATCAGAGCTAACGGTTCATAGGGAAACTAGGACTTGTATTAGTGTGTCTGATTTGGTGATTAGGACGCCTTAATGAGTCTAGACTACGACCGGGACTTAGTCATTACATGAGTACTTTGTGACTATACTTGACTAATCTGTTTTGTTTGTGTTCTGTACTATGAGTTAGATGTCACAGGATTCAGGAAGCAGTGATAGCGACTCCAGTATGGCTGAGGTGAATGCTCCACCCCCAGCACCAGCACCTGCTCTGCATCAGATACCTAACCATCCCGTGAACCTTTATGGATTGGATTTGGTTCTTACTAACCGTAACAGGAATATTTTTGATCGTGTTAACGCTTTGAGCGATATTGCTAGGACATATCCGCACCCCGATGATCTTGAGAGAATGGAGAAAAGAGTCACGGGTATAAATACTTATATGTACGAGTCTGAAGCGAGGTTCGTTGAGATGGCGAGATGGATAGCAGCCTTAACTGCCAGGGTTGCTGCATTAGAGGCGGAACGTTATAGGCCGAGGAATGATGGACCTGCCTCCCGTACTCGACAGAAGAGGAAGTAAAGGGTCATTCGACCATGAGCTTTCTTTTCTTTTTCATCCACCACCATTTCTTTATTTGATTATATAAGACTTACTGGGTGTTATGAACCGGGCTATTAGCACATTATGAGTATTGTTTGGATTATTACTTTTGGAATTTGGTTTATTACTTTTGGATTTTAAGTTTAATAATGGTGGATTATGCTATTAATAATTATTATCTTTTATTGCATGCGGTACCATTCTGTATTTAGTAACATTGTATGATAATAATACTTGTGTTATGTTACACTACCATGATTACCATTGATGTCATTACTTAGTGTTACTACCACTGCTATCCCTACATAACACTAGTACCACTACTACTACTACCACTAGTGTCACTCCTGCCACTACTATCACTGGTGACACTACTAACTCCACTAACACTACTATCACTACTATCACTACTGTCACTACTTACCACTACTAATACTACTTGCACTACTTCTCACTACTAATGAATCTTTTCGTACTATTATTATTTACTAGTCTTCCACACGCGTTGCTAGTATATTTTTATATAGCGTTGATTTGACACTGACCTAGTGTGTTTTTCTTTGTTGAAGATGCCTCCGAAGGAATCAACCGCCGCTCAGATCAGGAGAATAGTCGCCGAAGGTATCGTGGCCGAAAGGGCTGAACTACTGAGAGAATTCAATAACAGTCGCAACAACAATGATCGTGGTGGTTTAAGCCACACTAATGGGAACGGTACACAAGGCCGCAATGGATGTTCTTACAAAACGTTCACAAGTTGCAACCCGCATCCTTTTAACTGAACTGAGGGACCCGTTGGTCTCACTCGATGGTTTGAAAAGCTCGAGTCGGTTTTCCGCATTAGTGGTTGTAATGATAACGACAGGGTAGGCATTGCGATGTGCACACTGGCATACAGTGCGCTCACTTGGTGGAACAACTATGCTCAATCCCTGGGTTATGATCAGGCTTATGCCCTACCTTGGGACACTCTGAAGCAAAGAATGACCGAGGAGTATTTTTCGAGGAACGAGGTTAAGAAAATTTAACGCGAGTACCGAGAGCTGAAGTTAGTAGGCAACGATCTCACTGCCTATAACAAGAGGTTCTTTGAGTTGGCGTTAATGTGTCCTGAAATGGTTACTCCGGAAAGGCGTAAGGTAGAACTGTACATTGAAGGTCTAAGTGAGAATATTCAAGGCGGGGTCACTACTTCAAAACTCACAAACGTGCAGGAAGCTATTGACATGGCTAGTTTGCTATTGGATCAGATTACCCAGAGAGGGAAGGGCACTACAGTGAATGAGAATAAGTCAAACGATGGTAAAAGGAAGTGGAACGGTGGTCAGGACAAGAATTTCAATTAACAGCCGTTCAAAAAGCAAGATTCTTACCGCAACGATACTGGAACCGCAGGAACTAACTCCGGGTATAAGGGTAAAAAGCCACAATGTCAAAAGTGTGCAAGCATCACAACAGAAACTGTGCTACTATAAATTGTGACCGGTGCAAGAGATTTGGCCATTTAGCAAGAGATTGTAAGGTTAACCTCAACAGCAATACCAACAACAACACTGCAAGTAATGCGAACAATACTGGTAATGGTAAGAACTGTTTTGGTTGTGGGCAGTCGGGTCATTTCAAGAGGGATTGTCCCAAGAACAACAACAATGGGAATGCTCGAGGCAGGGCATTCAAAATCAACTCTGCGAAAGCTCGTGATGATCCGAAGCTAGTCACGGGTACGTTTTCACTCAATGATCAACCTGTTTATGTTTTGTTTGATACTGGCGTGGATAGAAGTTTTATATCTAAGGATATTTTTCACATTGTTAAAACCCATGTTTCTTCCTTAGATAACGTGTATTCCATAGAACTAGGGAATGGTAACTTGATGAGAGCTGATAAGATTTATCGTGGTTGTACTTTGAAGTTAGAGGGTAAACCTTTTAGCATTGATGTGATACCATTTAAACTGGGAAGTTTTGACCTTGTGGTTGGAATGGACTGGTTAGCTGATAACAAGGCCGAGGTGGTCTGTGACCTAAAGGCTATTCGTATTCCTATTGCTGACGGTGAACCTATGATGATCTATGGTGAAAAGAATGGCTCACAATTACATCTCATTAACTGCTTGAAAGTCCATTAGTATGTGAGAAAGGGATGTATCGCGTTCTTGGCTCATGTAAGCCAAATTGTACCAGAAGAAAGGAGACCCGAAGACGTTCCTATAGTTAAGGAATTTCTTGAAGTTTTTCTGGAGGAATTACCTGGTCTCTCACCACATCGATAAATTGAGTTTCAGATAGACTTAGTGCCAGGAGCAGCACCGGTGGCTCGCGTACCGTACAGACTTGCACCCCCAGAACTTTAAGAGTTATCTAGTCAATTGCAAGAGTTGTTAGACAAGGGATTTATTCGACCGAGTTCTTCGCCTTGGGGAGCTCCAGTTTTTTTTGTTAAAAAGAAGGATGGGTCGATGAGATTGTGTATTGACTACAGAGAATTGAACAAGCTGACAGTAAAGAATCGGTATCCGCTACCGAGGATTGATGACTTATTTGATCAGTTGCAGGGATCCAGTTGTTATTCGAAGATTGATTTGAGATCCGGGTATCATAAATTGAGAGTCAAAGAAGTTGATGTCCCGAAGACAGCATTTAGAACACGTTATGGGCATTATGAGTTTACAGTGATGCCATTTGGGTTGACGAACGCATCAGCAGTGTTCATGGATCTCATGAACTGTGTGTGTAAGCCATACCTAGATAAATTTGTCATTGTGTTTATTGATGATATATTGGTGTACTCCAAGAAAAAGGAAGAGCACGAACAGCATCTACGTTCGATATTGACTATGCTTAGAAAAGAGCAGTTGTATGCAAAGTTCTCTAAGTGTGACTTTTGGTTACCAGAGGTTCAATTTCTTGGCCATGTTGTAGGGGCCAATGGAATACAGGCCGATCCCGCAAAGATTGAGTCGGTTAAGAATTGGGAAACTCCAAAGACGCCAACGCAGATTAGGCAATTTTTGGGTCTAGCTGGTTACTACCGGAGATTCATTGAAGGATTCTCTATGATCGCCCGACCATTGACCGCATTGACTCATAAGGGCAAGAAGTTTGAGTGGTCAGAACCGCAAGAGACTGCATTTCAGTTGTTGAAGGAGAAGTTAACAACTGCACCAGTATTGTCTCTACCCAAGGGAAGTGAAGATTTTGTGGTTTATTGTAATGCCTCACGTCAAGGAATGGGTTGCGTGCTTATGCAACGAAAAAAAGTTATTGCTTATGGATCGCGTCAGTTAAAGATTCACGAGCAGAACTACACTACGCACGACCTTGAGTTAGGAGCTGTTGTCTTTGCACTTAAAATGTGGAGACACTACCTGTTTGGAACCAAGTTCACTATCTTCACCGACCATAAGAGTTTACAACACATATTCAATCAGAAGTAACTCAACATGAGACAGCGACGTTGGATGGAACTACTTAACAATTATAACTGCGAACTTCAATACCATCCGGGCAAGGCGAATGTTGTGGCGGATGCCCTAATCAGAAAGGAGTGAGAGAAACCTCTTAGGGTTAAAGCGCTTAACATAGTTGTCTGTACGAATCTCACATCACAAATCCGCGAAGCACAACAAGAAGTCATGAAACAAGAGAATGTTGATGTTGAATTTCTCAAAGCGATGGATAAGAAGTTTGACATCAAGGAGCATGGTACACGGTACTTTGCTAACCAAATTTGGGTACCAAAGTTTGGTGGATTGAGAGAACTGGTGTTGGAGGAAGCACACAAGTCGAGATACTCAAGTCATCCGGGATCAGATAAGATGTACCAAGATTTGAAGGCATTTTATTGGTGGCCGAACTTGAAATCTGACATTTCCACTTATGTTGGGAAGTGCGTGACTTGCGCTAAAGTAAAAGCTGAGCATCAGAAGCCATCAGGATTACTGATTCAACCAGAGATTCCCCAGTGGAAGTGGGAAGGAATTTCCATGGACTTCATTACAAAACTGCCGAGAACGGCGGGAGGTCACGATACCATTGGGTTATCGTGGATCGTCTCACTAAGTCCGCACACTTCTTACCGATAAGGGAAACTGATAAAATGGAGAAGCTGGCTCAGATCTACATTAAGAAAGTCGTCTCTAGGCATGGAGTGCCTATATCCATCATATCCAACCGCGATAGCAGATTTACTTCCAGGTTTTGGCAATCATTGCAGAAAGCAATGAGGACCCGTTTAGATATGAGTACAGCATATCACCCCAGACGGATGGACAGAGCGAACGAAATATTCAGACTTTTGAGGACATGTTGAGAGCGTGTGTCATTGATTTCAGAAACAGATGGGATAAGTATTTACCACTAGATGAGTTCTCATACAATAACAGCTACCATGCGAGCATTAAAGCTGCACCTTTCGAAGCATTATATGGAAGAGAGTGTAGATCTCCCGTTTGTTGGAGCGAGTTGGGAGATAGTCAGTTGACAGGTCCTGAGATTATTCAGGAGAGAACTGAGAAAGTTCTACAGATTCGGGAACGGTTGAGAACGGCTCGAAGTCGTCAAAAGAGTTACGTCGATGTTAGACGGAAGGACATAGAATTCCAAGTTGGTGACAAGGTTATGCTTAAGGTCTCACCTTGAAAGGGTGTTGTACGATTTGGAAAATGAGGTAAACTGAGTCCTAAATATGTTGGACCGTTTAAGATAATTGAAAGGGTTGGACCAGTAGCTTACAGACTGGAACTGTCACAAGCACTCAGCGGTATTCATGACGTTTTCCATGTATCCAATCTAAAGAAGTGCCTAGCCGATGATAATTTGATTATTCCTCTAGAGGAACTACGTATCGACGACAAACTTCATTTCATTGAGGAACCTGTTGAAATCTTGGGCCGAGAGGTCAAACAGTTGAAGCAAAGCAGAATTCCTATCGTTAAAGGTCGGTGAAACGCGAAAAGATGACCAGAGTTCACGTAGGAGCGTGAAGACCAGATGAGGCTGAAATATCTGCAACTGTTTCCCAAGGAAACCACTTCAGCGGACGATCACTAAAATTTCGGGATGAAATTTTCAATAACAGGTGGGTAATGTAACAACCCTGATTTTTCCGTTACTTTCGTTAACCTTCCTTTAGTTTATTTAACGACGATTATTTAACTTTTATGCGTTTATGTGTATTAAATGCGTACTTGATCTTCGGAGGGTTTTAATAATTAATATGGGTTGATATTAATTCAAATAAATATTTCGGATAATGAAATACGATAAAAACGATACGATTTTGATAAAAGCTTTTTGAGCAACGAAATGCTCGGGTTTATCTTAATAATTAATTTTATTAATTATTAACCTTTTAAAATATTTAATTTATTGGGTTTTTAATAAATTAGACAATTGGTTACGTTTAACGATCGGGTTAGCGTTCCGGGCCTTCGGTACGACTAAACGGCACTTAAAACGGACCACGATTACACGGGATTGCAAAACGAGAGCCCGGGAACCACATGTGGGCCCCATTCGGCCGAACCCCACCCCCTCCCCCTTTATTTTGTTAATTTTTGGCTAATGGAGGGACTTAAGTGCAATTAAGGGTATTTAGTCCATGTATAAATTAATTAGTACTTGTATTCTTTTCCCTAAACCTAATTAGAAACAAAGAATGCAGCTTTTTCCCTCCTCCCTCTCCTCCCATCATCGACCAACACCATCACCACCATACCTTCATCTTTCAAAATTAGCAAAAGTGTTATACACGAATCGCGTTCATCTCCTCGTTCTCTATCCATTGGTATAAACAATTTAGCGATCTAAGGTATATTTTCATAAACCCTAATTCTTAAAAATCTAATTTTTATAAAGTTTCATAGTTATGTTGTCAATTGCTCAAGTCTATACGCGTACGTGTTAATTGTAATCGTTATTTTGATTGTTTGATGCGCTAGGGTTTAAAAACGAATTTGTATTTGTTTGATCAGAAAAATTAAGTTTTTCAAATGCTAATTATTATGTTATAATCATATTCCTTGCAAAAAACTATTGAGTTTAGGCTTTGGATTCGCTTGAGTTCGTTTCTGTATGATTAAGTTATGTCGATTTGAATTATCGTTGTGTTTTTGTTGCTTGATCAGAAATCTGGTATTGATAGAAAACGAATTGGCATGTGAGACTTATACCACTGGAAATATAATTTAAAAACACTCAAGTTAGACTAGGATATCATGTCGTTTGCTTATGTATAGCCCGAGATATGCTAGAATTAGTGTAAAAGTAGTTTTATACAGCACTTGCATGAAAATAACCTTGTATGATAAAATGTGTTAACTTCTGTGATTAAATCTTTGCATATTTGAAAAGTAGACAAAAATTAATTCATCTTTTATGTAGATATCATAGGCTAATTGTATCTAGATCTTCGGATAATCGTATGCGAATGTGACTAGCTAAATGAGAATCGAATCTGTAAATTGCAAAAGATTTTGTACTCTTTGGATTTTGTATATTTTTTGAGCATGTATGCTTCTGGATAAAATGAAACTTAACATGATATGTGACTTATTGTTAGTTTATGTCAATCTCTGAAACCTTATGCATTGGGCACAATAGAGCCATACTTTATGTGAATTCTGATTTGAGCTGAAAACTGAATGTTCAACTTGCACGAATAAACTGTACCAATTGGCTAAACAAAAGTTGCTAGATTTTTGATATGTGTTACTTTGATTTTTCCTTGAACTATGGACACTGGTCTTGTATCAATTTCATGTACCTAACTCCGGTTATAGCCAAAATGAAATCAGTGCGCGGTCAGAAACTGACTTGGCAAACCCCAAATGTAATCCTTCTGATTCCTGACTTTTAATTGTCGTATGAGTCCCTGGCCAGACTTTTTGGAATCGATTTTTAGTATATTTATGATCTGGAGTTGGTCATATTTACTTGAATTTTGTACTATGAGATAATGTGCTAAGTATGTTACGTGTTCATAAATTTTGTGCATGACGATAAACTGAAATTGTGAAAATGATCATTCATGACCTAAAACGTATTGTTTGACTTAGGTTTGACATGTTGACCAATATTTGACATGAACCTACTAATTTTGACTTTAGTTGACCACATTGACCAAGTTTGACTTTCGGTTTGACTTCGGTTGACTTTGTTTAACTTGCATGAGATAGTTGACTTTTACTTTGAAACGCGTCGAGTCGAGAAATAAGACAACGTACACTATGAAACCACACTTATATAAGATACATATATTAACCAACCTACATACGTATACTTAGGTTACATTACTCGGGTCTAAACCGTACAAGTCATTTGTCTTTCATTTCGAGCTTATTCAAAGGTGAGTCTACAGTCCCGCTTTTTACATGTTTTCAGGGATGAGAATACTCGCTGTTATATTTACATTTTCAATTACTTTTATATTGACATGAGTACTACACATATGCATAATGAGTTTGTTCAAAAAGCCTCTAGCTTGAATACTTTTAATACCATCGGTGTAAGCACAATTTAGATGGACGGATCCGTTAGGTTGACAACCTCACCCGCTATAAAAACAGTGGTGCATTTACTTTGAACATTAAATACATTTGAACAAGTGTATAAAATTTTATGAGGTAAGGTCGGGTGTAGTGGTTTCTATACTCGGGTCTTTGCTAGTATTCAGGTGCTCGGTTTATGCAAGCGATAGAATCTCGTGGTCAAGGAAATCAAACTATTTTTATGATAACTATTTTTCAGATACTGTTACATTATTTTAAACCTGTAGATTCTCCAACATTATTTGTTGACCTGTTTTTGCGTGTTGTTATTCTCAGATCCTTAAGAGGTATGCTTCCGCTGTGTTTGCTGCATGACTGGCCGTGGAGTCAGCATTTGATTTTAAAGAACATTATTTACTTTCGTATTTAAAACTTTTATACTGTTTAAATACTGTTGGCTTGTGATTACAATTACAACAGTGTTTCTATTTTGGGATTATTGGCTTATATTTTTGAAAGTTAATATTTTAAATAAAATTAAATGCGATTGCTTTAAACGTCTATTCCTAATTAACACGCCGTCAGATGGTAATTTGGCGGGGTGTTATACCATCCTTTTCTGTTCTATTCCTAATTGATTCTCCATGTCAACCCAACCTTGGTTATAAACTCATTTAATTCATTCACGTATTAGGGAGAAACAAAACGAGTTATCATCCATCAATATCAATTATCAATTACAGTTTATTTTTATCGAAGTAATTAAACAGAAAAATAAAGCTACAGCTCGTTCCTCTGTTATTGCTCTCGATTATTCAAAAGCTCGATTTGGAATGATTTTTCAAAATCTATAAATGCAAAAGTGTTAGAAACCCTTCAAACAAACTTCCTGTAAAATCCCAACTTCCAATTCTTCCTATCGAATTTCAATTTTGAGGTCAAAGTTAGTTTTCAAAAAGTCATGGCATTTGTTCTTGATAAAATACGAGTTTTTTTTTTTACGTTTTAAGATAAATTGATGAGTTGAAGAGTTTCTAGGAGTATTTTGGAGAATATTTCATGAAGTAATCGAAGTCTAAAACCATTCCAATTTCAAAATCAAGTATCTTGTTCTTCATTTTTTTTTTTACGGGTAACAGACTACTATCTGTCTTAATTTAATTTTCTGTTTGTTAATTACAATCACAAATATAAGTCGTTGGTGTACCATTTATGCATTTTTTTTTATCAAACAAATAATTAATGGTTAGTAATGATCTGGTGTTTGATCGATGAAATTTTGAAAAAGAAGGGAATTAGAACAGAAAATATAGGCGGGATAAATAAATACAGTGGGGATTTAATTCATAAAAACATAGCTGGAGCAATGGTTTAAGAGAGTGTCGGGTTAGCGTGTGGTCACGAGTTCGAGTCCAGGGGATGGCTATTTTTTTTTTTTTTTGGAACTCTTTTCATGTGAGGTAGTTTTTCTAATTTTATTATTATTACTATTATTATTATTAATTATTATTAGTATTAATTATTCTTATGATTATAATTATGATTGTTATTATTATTGTTATTATTTTTATTATACTTATTACCATATTAATAAGTATTATAGTCATCATCATTATTATTATTATTATAAGTATTAATAATATTATTGTTAGTAGTAAATTTATCATTTTAGTATTTTTATCATCACTATGATTATGATTATGATTATGATTATCATTATTATTATTATTATGAAAGAAATAAAAAATATATTATTATTATCATTAATATTAGAATTTTTATCATTTTATAAATATTAGTATCATCAATACATTTATAATTATTAATATCATATTTATCATTATTATTGTTATAAGTATTATCAATAATATTATCATTATTATTATTATGATTATTATTATTATTATAGTTATTATTACAATTATCATTATTTTTATTATTACTATTATTATTAAGTATTAGAATTATTATTATTATTATTATTATTATTATTATTATTATTATTATTATTATTATTATTATTATTATTATTATTATTATTATTATTATTATTATTATTATGTTGTATTATTATTAATATTATAATTAGTAATAAGATTGTTATTGCTATTAGGTATTAGGAATTATTATCAAAAGTATTATTTTCATTATCACAATTCTTAAACTTTTCTTTTTATTAAAAATTTCTGTTATTAACATTATTATTACTATTATCATTAAAATCATTAAAATCAATATCATAACTATCATTAATTGTAAAATTAATATTTTTACAAGTATTATTATTATTATTATTATTATTATTATTATTATTATTATTATTATTATTATTATTATTATTATCATTGTTATTATCACTAATAAAATTATTATTAACATAAGTATATTATTAATGTTATTATCATTATTTTTACTAATATTAACTTAGTATAATTAGAACTACTGTTTTGATAAACAAATGAAATACATAAATATATATATATATATATTTAACCCATATAACATAACAAGATTTAATATATATTTTTTTGAATATAAGTTATTAATATAAATAACTATATCATAAATAATAATATATAGATTTATTCGATTACAAGTATATGTGTTAATACATACATGAATGATATAGGTTCGTGAATCCGAGGCCAACCCTACAAAATACAGTATGGTGAGTTCATTTGATTCCCTTTTACTCTTTATATTTTTGGGACTAAGAATACATGCGCTGTTTTTATAACGGCTTTATTAAATGCTTTGGAAATATATTTTGAACTGAGAATACATGAAATGCTTTTATAAATGTTTGACGAGATAGACACAAGCAAAACATTCCTCGAATGAATTATTATGCAGACAGAAGTTCTGTGGATTATTATTGAATTAGTTGGACGTTATAGTTGCCACTAATTGTTGTGAATATTTCCCCTGATTATTATTGCTTGGTAACCTAAGAATTAGAATCGGGTATGGCCTTAATTCACGTGAATCCTAAAGGTAGCTACCGAGTTTAACACCCCCACCCAGAATGTTCACTAGACGGAAGAGCTAGTGGGCGTGGTGTTTAGTACTTCGAAGTTTATTATTATACAGACGATAAGTTCTATTTTGGGGATATTATTTATGCGCATTATATATTAAGGTTGGTTACCAAGCCAAGCAATGAATGAAAAGTGAATGTTATGTATCGAGAGAATGATTTTATACACAGGTTATGTGTATGATATTTTTGTACACGAGATATGTGTACGGTTACTAAGATTTATGAAAATGGTTTCGTACACGAGATAGGTGTACTGTATATTTGAATCTTGTGGTCTATGAAAATGATGAATTTTATTATTTACGATAAACTTATGAACTCACCAACCTTTTGGTTGACACTTGAAAGCATGTTTATTCTCAGGTTTGAAAGAAATCTTCCGCTATGTATTTACTCATTTAGAGATATTACTTGGAGTCATTCATGACATATTTCAAAAGACGTTTCATTCGAGTCGATGAGTTCATCAAGAATATTATTAAGTCAATTATAGTTGGATATATTATGAAATGGTATGCATGCCGTCAAGTTTTGATGTGATGAAAGTTTGTCCTTTAAAAACGAATGCAATATTTGTAAAATTGTATCATTTAGAGGTTAAATACCTCGCGATGTAACCAAATGTAATGTATTCGTCCAGATGGATTAGGACGGGTCATGAAAATATCAAGATGGGGTTATTGGATTTTGTACCATAATTCGGGTTTGGACAAAAGACCGACACTTATGAACATTGGACTATTGACTATTAATAGGTAGGGGGTATTGTCTAATTGAATGACAACTCATTGGAACCTGTCGAACCTATCTTCAAATTAGTTAATCTAATAATTATTAAATTGATTACGAATGTCCTATTTAGTGACGTTTATATGACATCATTTACAATCATTTAATTAATCAATTGGATTGGGTAATTGATTATTCATTTTGGCCAAGTGGATAAATTAATATATTATGGACTAATTAAAATAGGAGTAGATTACATACAAGGGTAATTGGTGTAATTGTTAATAAAGTATTAAAACCTTGGATTATACGCAGTTGATTACCTGATGTAATTATTAACAAAGTAATAAAACCTTGTTACAATTTAAATCCCTAATTAGTTGGAATATTTGACTTCGGGAATAAGGTTAATTTGACTAGCATTTTATAATTATGACCGATGGACTATTATGGACAAAAACTAAATAGGTATCAAATAATTCAGGAGAAAGGACAATTAACCCAGGGTAATAAATTAAAATCAAAACGTCAAACATCATGATTACGGAAGTTTAAATAAGCATAATACTTTTATTTCATATTTCATCGTACTTTTATTTACTGTCATTTTATTTATTATCATTTTAATATTGTTATTTATTTTACGCACTTTAATTATCGTCATTTATCTTTACGCTTTATATAAAATCGACAAACCAGTCATTAAACGATAAAACCCCCCCTTTTATTATAATAATATTACTATATATATATTATATAAATATAGTTGTTAAAAATATAGTACGTAATCACTAGCTCCCTGTGGAATGAACCGGACTTACTAAAAACTACACTACTCTACGATTATGTACACTGCCTATAGTGTTGTAGCAAGGTTTAGGTATATACCATAAATAAATAAATAAAACTTGTGTAATTTTGTCGTATTTTGTAATAAACCATAATAGTATTTTGTACCTCTCCGCTGCACACATCAAGTTTTTGGCGCCTCTACCGGGGATTCTGTGAAAAACGCTATATTAAAACCATATTTTTGTAAAAATATATTATTTCTTATTTCGTAAAAATATTTTGTTTTAAGTATTAAAAAAATATAAAAATATAAAAAAATATGTATATTTATATATATATTTTTAAGAATTTTATTTATAAAATTAAAAAGTACTTTTATTTCTAAGATTTTAAAATATAAGTTTATTATATTTTATATAAATATTCTATAAATATTTTGTAATTTAAAAACAGAAAAAGAAAAAAAAATTAATAAACTGGGCCGAATCCTGATCATAGCCCAAATCTATTTCTGGTAAACTGGACCATGCGATCGCATGGAAAGACAACACGAATCTCATGCGTTCGCATGAGTTGATTTGAGAGCACCTGAACATCGTCTGCCGGGTTTCTGTAATTATAATTATTATTAATTAATTTTAATTAGGGTTTAATTAAAATATTAATTAGTTTAGTTTTTAGTTTTAATTTGTAATTTAAGTTTTATTAGTTTTATTAATTATTTAATACTTTTATATAAATAATATAAAAATAATATTTTTTATAAAAATTGTATTTTGTAACGACCCGCACTTTTTCGATCATACTATACTTATAAGATTAATATTTACATAAATTAAACCTTGCCAACATGATAAGCAATCCAAATTGTCGAGACTTATATTTCCGAAAAGAGTTTTACACAACGTTTGACCGTCTAGTTTGACCGATGATATCACGAACTATACAATATATGATAATTATACGTTTGTGTATATATATATATGTATATATACATATTTAACATGATTAATGAATGTTTTAATATCTCATTTTGTATTAATAACAACAAGTTATATGTGTATTTTGAAACTACTAACTTAAGTTTTCAAAACGATAACAATACGTAACGTTATTTGACTTAAATACTTAAGACTATAATGTTTATACATATATTGTATAAGTAATGTATTTAATCACTTTTAAGAACTTAAATACATAAAATCATATAAGTGTATTCACAAAAGATAGCTATATTTGAATCCTCATTCCATTTTTCACAAAATTTCTATACGTATATTTAGAGTATTTGTACTCGTATCATACCTAGCTTCTATACGTACTTACTAATAGTAAATACACATCAAAATCACCACCTAACCAGCCATGTTCATGCCCTTAGAGCTAGGTAATTGTATTTGGAAACAATTAGGACTAGATACATAAAATGATTACTTGAAAATTTTGTCCATATACTCCTTATGCCACGTTTTTTTGTAGTATATATACATGATCATTTTGCTTCATTTACTACTTCAATTTCCTAGCTAAAACACACACTCTTTCTTACTCTCTAAACTCCATAACAACCCAGAAAAATCCCATAAAGATTTAGCTTCAAAAACCATACTAAAACACCATAAGAAAACCATACAAAAACACTTCAAGAAAACCTTCCAAGAACACCAACTTACTACCAATCTTTCATCCACTTCTATCACCCTTTTGATTCTAGCTTCTTACTTCTCTTTTACAGCAACTTCATCCAAGGAACTTGAGGTAGAATCTATGTTCATAACCTTATTCGATTCATATATATATAGCTATCATATTTTGTGGTATACAAGTTTAACAACAAGAACATAGTTTGAATGTTTTCAAACTTGTTTGCAAACTAAATAGATCCTTCTAACTTAACTTTTAAAATACTTCAAGACATGTAACATAACTTATTTATATATTAATTTAACAAGGTAAAACTTGGTTTTTCAAAGTATAAGTATTTTTGGAAAAATGGTCATTAAATGATTTTGTTGTAACAAAAATGTTTAACTTCATATGTTTCACTAAACTTTCACTTATGCCGTATGATTTTGAATACAAACCAAGGTATTTACAGTTCATAGTCTTAAAGAAGAACTCGATCCAAGAAGATGGCAATTTGAATCAACGAAAACGGACTTGTAACGAAGAAACTATGACCGAAACAAAATTGGTTATCCAAGACTTAAATGACTTCGGGATTCATTGGAAAAATTTACATAAAATCACATACTTCTAAGATAACATGATATTTTATATATATGTACTTACAATTCAATTTCATATGGTTCAGGATCACCCGTAAACAACACGAGAAGATTAATCATAAGATCCCATGATTGTACGCAACACGTCATTTGACAACACCGGTACTTTATGTACGCAACACGTCATTTGACAACACCGGTACCATGGGTCAAGATTAATCTCGACCAATACATTTATGATGGGGTTTTACGGGAGTTTTATTTATTTCGTTGGGGGTTGTATTTATTCATTGCGGGTATATTAAACATCTAAAAATGAACCATTAAAATTGAATTGCTAACCTCGGACTGCTAACTTCGGACTAAGGAAATATTCAAAATATTAAAAGTATAACAAGTATATATATATATATAACGTTTGTTTTAAAATGAAAACATATTGATATATTATATATGGATAGGTTCGTGATATCAACCGGAAGACCGAGTCAAATTATTTATATCATCAAGACAAGAGTGAGTATATAGTCCCACTTTTAAACTCTAAATATTTCGGGATGAGAATACATGTATTTTATGTTTTACGTTATGGACACAAGTAACTGAAAAATATATTCTACGTTGAGTTGTACCACTGGCATACTTCCCTGTAGCTTGGTTACTAATATTTACAGCGGTATTGTAAACGCGAATCCTGTTGATAGATCTATCGGGCCTGACAACCCCAACCGGACTGGACGACCAGTATTCAACGGTTGCACAGTACTTCGTTTGGTGACTACACTTGGTACGGTGTAGTAAGATTTCATATTAAAGGGAATATGCGACGTGAAAATGTTAAGTATGGTTACCAAGTGCTCAACCACTTAGAATACTTTTATTAAACTGTTTATATACGAAATCTTGTGGTCTATATGTATATATTGCTGCCGGCACTAAACCTATATCTCACCAACTTTATGTTGACCTTTTAAAACATGTTTATTCTCAGGTGATTTCTAAAGCTTCCGCTGCATCATGTTGGATCTAACCAGGATCTTGCGTACGCATGTTTGTGTCAAAAATAAAACTGCATATCCGAGATGTTGTATTGTAAAATATGCTAGAAACCGTGTTGTTGTCATCATTTGTAAAGTCTGTAAGTCGAAGATTATCGCTAAACGTTAATCTTCTTTTTATTGTCTTAAGCTTGTAACAAAAATAATGGTTATGGTTTGTAATGTATAATATATGCAGTTTTCTTTCAAAAATGTCTCATATAGAGGTCAATACCTCGCAATGAAATCATACGTTATCTAACGCGTTCTTATGGTTAAGGACGGGTTATGACATATTTTTATAACTTTAGTTTTATTTTTATATTTTGTATCTTTTTATTCGTAATTTTTATATTTGTCATTCGTATTTAGTTCTAAACTTAGTTTTTATCGTAGTTATTTTATACTTCTAGATTCTTAAGCTTTGCCGTAAAATCCCTTAAGTGCTTTTTCTTTAGATTGAGATTTAGGCTCTTTAGAATTTTACGATGTCACTTATCGCTTTAGTTTTAAATAAATTTTAGCGCCTTTTCAGTTATTGCCGTTTTGGATATAGAATTCCTTTTAAGTTTTAATACCTTTAGACGCAACTTTTTAGGTTTAGTTTTTAGACTTTTAAGTTTCGACGTTTTTCTTTCTTATTTTTATTTTTTGACCTTTCGTTTTTCGAAGCGCTTTTTATTTTTCATTTCTACGCTCTAGTTTTTAGGACATAGAATTTTCTTTATTTTCGTAAAATTTCGACGAAAAATTATTTTAAACGATTAAATTGATAGACATCCAAAATTTTCTGGTTCGTAGTAATAGTTGGATTTATTAGTGGCGAATTGTGGGCTTCCGATTTAAAGGGTCCTGGCTACCTGCTGCATCTATTGGCTATTCGAAACGTGGGCAAAATCAGAAAAGTCTATTAATTTGATAACTTATATAATTTTTATTTTTATAACTAATAGGATATTCATTGAATGCACCGAGCAAAACGTTCACCACCTTTCATGCGTTCACCGCCTGTAACCAGATCAAGACATCTAGCTAATACTGCCGCTGTTGATTTTTCTTTAGAATCATGATCTAGTGAAACAAGTACTCCAACTCAAATTTCTGATAATCCATTTTTTGAACCCGACTTCACAATTGAGAACCCGGAGGATATTCAAGGAGAATTCCAAGATCCTGAACCACTAATCATTCATCCTGAACCACTAACCGTTAAATCAGATTCTTCTAGTGATTCGGATTCAACAATTTCAAATATGGAAATAATGGAACCTCTAAGTATGGAAGACCGAATGAGAGCCACACGCACGGGCCAAGGTCACGCCATTATTAAGCCAGATGTTAATGCGCCAGATTATGAAATCAACGGACAAATCCTACACATGGTAACTAATCAATGCCAATATAGTGGTACGCCAAAAGAAGATCCAAACGAACATCTTCGAACATTTAATAGGATCTGTACTCTATTCAAAATCAGAGAAGTTAAGGATGAACAGATCTATCTCATGTTGTTTCCCTGGACTTTAAAGGGAGAAACCAAAGATTGGTTAGAATCGTTACCTGAAGGAGCGATTGACACATGGGATGTTTTAGTTGAGAAATTTCTTAAAAGATTCTTTCCGGCATCTAAAGCCGTAATACTTCAAGGAGAAATTGTTACATTCGCGCAAAAGCCAAATGATACAATATATGAGGCATGGACAAGATTCGGAAAATTGTTGAGAGGATGTCCTCAACACGGTTTAGACACTTATCAAATAGTGTAAATATTCTACCAAGGATGCGATGTTGCTACATGAAAAACATCGACACAGCAGCTGGTGGTTTCATTATGAAGAAAATTGCTACCGAAGCTCACAAGATTATTGATAACACAGCATCCCATTCACATGAGTGGCACCAGGAAAAAGATATTTTTTGTTCATCTAAAGCGACTAGAGCCGATTCTAGCCATGAATTTGATTCTGTTTCCGCAAAAATAGATGCTTTCGAGAGATGAATGGAAAAGATGAATAAAGATATTCACGCGATACGAATCAGTTATGAGCAATGGGGTGAACCGCACTTAACGAAAGATTGCCACATAGAGCAAACGATGGAACAACGTGAGAATGTTTCCTACATGAACCAAAGGCCGAGAAATAATTATCAAAATAATTATCAACTGCCAAGGCCAAACTTTAATCGAAATCAAAATATTCTTTACAATCCAAATGAATAACCAACCAACTCAAAACAATACTTTCAATCAACAAAGACCTGGCTTGTATAAACCACCACAACAAACCGAAGAGAAAAAGCCAAATCTGGAAGAAATGATGGCAAAGCTAATGGAATCTCAAACACAATTTAGTACATCTCAAACCCAAACGAATAAGAGGTTTGATCAGTCACTAAGAACTCAACGAGCTTCCATTTTGAATCTAGAAAAACACGTAGGTACTCTTGCTAGCATGATGAGTGAGAGGGAACAAGGAAAGCTACCGAGTAATACTGAAGTAACTCCTCGGAATGAGAATATTAATATGGTATCAACGAATTCTTAAAAACTAGCATCAGAAGATGGGAAGGTTTTCGATGTGAGTAACAATGAAGAAGTTACAACACCACCACAACCACCCGAGTATGTAAAGCCAGTGGTGGCACCATACAGACCACCCATCCCATTTCTAAGAAAAGGAGTTGAGTATGAGCAAGTAATAGGTAATAAAGTTTGTGATACCTCTTGAAAGAAGAAGAAGAATTAGAAAGTACAAGAAACAAAAAACCGTAAAGATAAACCCGGTGAAGACAGTTTCACCAAAACTTACATCCAAGTTGGGTGATCCGGGTGAATTTATTGTTCCTTGTCTACTTAGTGATTGTGTCATGTATGATGCACTAGCAGATTTAGGTGCGAGTGTGAGTTTTATGCCTCTTTCATTATATAAGAGATTAGGTGTAGGTGAGTTAAGTCCAACGGAGATGAGTGTTCGACTCTTTGATCAAACAATTAGGCACTCAGTTAGAATTGCTGACAACCTACCCGTTCAAGTAGGTAATTTAACCTTTCTAGTCAAATTTATTTTCATTGACATAGAAGAGGACTCAAACATTCCTCTAATTTTAGGTCGACCATTCTTAGCGTCCACCGGGGCGTTATTTGATGTAAGAGAGGGTAGAATGACACTTAGTAATGGTGACAATTCGATCACCTTTGTGAGTCGAAAGGCTAAATCTCCACCAACCAAAACCGTTGAACCAACAAAAATGATTGGTAAGAACCATATTGTTTTACCAACTCCAACGGTAGTGCTTAACAATAGTAAAACGCCTAAGTGTGGGAAAAATGAAGTAACACCTAATGATGACTTGATAACAAAGAACCCCGTTGTTGATACGAAATTAAATGACTCCGTTATTAACAGTTCAATGAAGAAACTTATTAAACGGATTCGCGATGCTAGAACTAAGGGGAACTTTAAGTTATGTAACCGGTTAGTATCCAATCTATCGCCTAAAGAAAAGGCGAAACTAGTTGAATTTGTGGATATTACACAAGAATCTGACCAATGGCTTAAAGCAAAAGTCACAGATATGCAAGTTGATTATGGTCCAAGAGAAATTGACGATGAAGTTAATCACAATTTTGACACCACAGCTACCTAAGTGTGGGGAGATTCAGATGTTCTAAAAAGAAAATGATGTCTAGAGTTAGTTGTTCTGTTCTCGTGTAGTTCCGAGAATGGAATTCAATTGGTCTTTTCCGCTAGCAGACACTAAAGAACTAGTTTTCTAACCCCCCATTCTGAATTTATTTTTATTTTGTAGGTTTTGTATAAAATTAATACGCTTTTTAAATTTAAGTTTTGTGTGAATTTAAAAACAAATTTTACTTTATTTCATTAAGTTTAAAAAAATGATTTCTAAAATTCGTCGTAAGTTAAAGAGTAGTTCGTAGAACCAAAATTGCTTTACCCGAGGGCAGGGCGAAAAATTTTATTATTATTATTTTAATATTATTGATCTAAAGTATGACAAAAAATTAAAAAACCCGAAAATCTTTGCTTTTAAAACACTCGCTTTAAAACGAAAAATTTTAATTATTCATTTAAATTGTTTTAATAAATAAAGGTTTTATATAAAAAAATGTATTATATATATGTTTGTAGTCTATCTTATGTACAAAACAGGGTAAAATACGCATTTTCAAAGATTAGCAAATAGTTCGGAAAAGCAACCGTATTTGAAGGAAAAAAATGTGTGATAAAACAACAAAAAGAATGAATGATGAGGCGCGCCATCTATCATTCGATAAGCTTTGTAATTTACAAACTGGGTATTTTTAATCACTTTTCTACACTAATCACCCTCATGAAATTATAATTATAGTCTGATTTCGTGCAAATGAGGGCATTGCATGATCTCAAGTGTGGGGAAGGGTTATAAATTCTCTCAGGTTTACACTTAGTTTATTTGCCAAATTTTGTGAAAATTTAAAAATTTAAAAAAATTTCAATAAAATGAATTCAAAATTATGTTTATACATATTTATGAGCGATAAAACTAGGTATTAATACCGAAATTATTGTTACCTCAGAAAGGACATAAATTGAGAAACAACCCAAAATGTTAGAATTCATTTAAAATTGAATAAAGGAGAATAAAAAGGCAAAGAAAGAAATAAAATAAAAGCTAAGTGTGGGAAGAATGCACCAAGTTCTTTAACATATATCACATATTTTTGTACAAGATTATTGCATGTACTTTTGCTTTAGACTAAACTAATCAGTTTACCCGATTTACTGTAATATATTTGAAAGAAAGATGGATCTACACGATGAATCAATTCCATCATTAAAACGAAGTAAAGTCTTCCGAAAAAGACACGCGCTTCTTGATTTAGGTCAGGAAGTTATCGTCCAGACCAGCTGTAGGTTGACGAAAAATCTAGAAAAGACATCTCTAAAATCAGCAGGAAATCCACGGACCTCAGCATCAAACAGGGTTGCCATGTGGTCAGACTTATCCTAACCATGAGAGGATCTGTCTCGTAAAATGGGGAGGGCGCCGTGCAAATTAGCTTGATAAGACTAATGAATCAGATTCCCAGAAAGGATAATTTCTTTAAAGATTAAAAATCAGTATTTAAGCCTGATATTACTCAATCCTTGATATTGACTTTAAAGATTGAGAATTACAAACTCATGGAATTAGATGATATCTAAACTCGAGCTTGAACGAGAAAATATTTTGATCAAATTAAAACCGATTTGTTTTCTGAAAACCTATTTTCAATGCGTTCATTACCATTGAACGTAAAATCCTGAGAATTCACCTGTAATTCATTAGGTCACCTGAACCAAATCGGGTGTCAACCATAACAACTGTAGTTGCATAGCATGGTCGAATACAGGACCTTGTGCCAGACCACAAAATTATAGGGTGATCTTTACTATTTCTCCCACAAAGGATAGTAATTGCATCTGACATGTTGTGGACCATGAACATCTGTATGTCATTAGACATTGCCTTAACAATTGCTTGTTCATCGCTTTTCTTTACAATCGGACGGTAGTTTATTGAAACGTAATATACGGAGCAAGTATACTAGACGTGTTGCTTTCCTAATACAAGGATTAGCAAGTGGGTGACACAAAACCATAAGTTTTGAGCTAAAATTTTAAATATCTGAAACCCACAAAACCCACAAAAATATTTTGCAAACACCGGTGAAGGGTTATTCCGGAAAACTCGCTTGAGGTAAAATCTAGATTTAATTTTCAAAAGATCAAATGTTTTCATAAAGATCCAATTTCCTTAAAGGATCTAAATTTTCATAGTCATGTGGGCCTGTAATCGCTGATGTATAAAGCGTGAGAATAAAGAATTGATTCTAGTGATGTTATATTTCAAGTTCTGTATTGCTTGAGGACACGCAACGCTCAAGTGTGGGGATATTTGATAGTGCTCCAAATGAATATATATTTAGGCGCAATATCCTTCTAATATGTAAAGCTTTTAGTTACTATTGTTCTATTTTTATGTAATAATCGTTTAAATAAATTAGTGCGAAGACAAAAGAAGAAAACAACGATTTGAAGACGCAAATGACAAAAACCCCAAATGTACAAGATATAATTCAAGTGGTTCAATTTATTGATGAGAAACATCCAAAAATGACAAGAGTACAAGTCGCGAAACACAGAGTACAAGTCACGGAACACAGAGTACAAGATATCTAAGCATACGAAAAGACGTTCGAAAATCCGGAACCGAGACATAAACTGAGCATCAACGCGCGAGACAACGGACCTAAAATTACAAGTCTACTACGCACGAGAATAAAATATATATATATATATATATATATATATATATATATATATATATATATATATATATATATATATATATATATATATATATATATAATTATATATAATTATATATATTATATTATATTATATATTAAATAATCAGCAGCCGCCCACGTTTTTATTGCATTTTGAGCTGATCCAGCTGGCCATGCGATCGCATGGCCAGGGTGCCTAAACTCCATGCGATCGCATGGCACCCTGTAGCAGGCCAAGTCCTATAAATTGCATCGAATTCAGCCTAGTTATTTACACCTTTTTCAATCTTTATTTCTCTCTATGTAATATATATTTATAATTTTAATTTTAATTATAATTAAGATTAATAATAAATTATGGTTTAGTTGGGTTATTGTAAGAAATATTTTACGGGTTTTAAGTCGAAACTCTGTCTGGGTAACGTTACGCAATTAATAACCACTGTAAGTTATGTTCTTCCTTTTTAAATTAATGTCTCGTAACTAAGTTTTTATTATGCTTATTTAAGTTGAAGTAATCGTGATGTTGGACTAAATGTCAAGATGGGGTTATTGGATTTTGTACCATAATTTGGGTTTGGACAAAAGACCGACACTTGTGAACATTGGACTATTGACTATTAATAGGTAGGGGGTATTGTCTAATTGAATGACAACTCATTGGAACCTGTCGAACATATCTACAAATTAGTTAATCTAATAATTATTAAATTGATTACGAATGTCCTATTTAGTGATGTTTATATGACATCGTTTACAATCATTTAATTAATCAATTGGATTGAGTAATTGATTATTCATTTTGGCCAAGTGGATAAATTAATATATCATGGACTAATTAAAATAGGGGTGGATTACATACAAGGGTAATTGGTGTAATTGTTAACAAAGTATTAAAACCTTGGATTATACGCAGTCTATAACATGGTGTAATTATTAAAAAATTATTAAAACCTTGTTACAGTTTAAATCCCTAATTAGTTGGAATATTTGACTTCGGGAATAAGGTTAATTTGACGAGCATTTTATAATTATGACCGATGGACTATTATGGACAAAAACCAAATAGGTATCAAATAATCCAGGACAAAGGACAATTAACCCAGGGTAATAAATTAAAATCAAAATGTCAAACATCATGATTACGGAAGTTTAAATAAGCATAATACTTTTATTTCATATTCCGTCTTACTTTTATTTACTGTCATTTTATTTATTGTCATTTTAATATTGTTATTTATTTTACACACTTTAATTATCGTCATTTATCTTTACGCTTTATATAAAATCGACAAACCGGTCATTAAACGGTAAAACCCCTTTTGTTATAATAATATTACTATATATAATTATATATATATTATATAAATATAGTTGTTAAAAATATAGTACGTAATCACTAGCTCCATGTGAAACGAACCGGACTTACTAAAAACTACACTACTCTATGATTAGGTACACTGCCTATAAGTGTTGTAGCAAGGTTTTGGTTTATCCATTCAATAAATAAATAAATAACTTGTGTAAAATTGTATCGTATTTAATAGTATTTCTTAAGCATACCTTCACAGGTACTGCGTTAACATGGTGGAATACCTATCTCGAGCAGGTAGAACAAGATGCTGCTTACGCACTACCGTGGTCAGTGGTAAGTATTTATAAAATAATAATCCAACATACATTTACTTATGGAAAACACCGATTCAACCTTTTCGGTCCACCATTTTAATCTAATTGGACCTTCGGTTCCATCGAATTCCAAAGGTTTACAGGCAGTGAATTCTTTGTAGGAGCATCCTACACGATTTCTTATGGAATTAGTTCCACTGCTAGAACTAGAGTTATTGTTGTTATTTTGCATTGCGGCCTGCACTGCAGCTATATTCGCAGCAAGGAAAACACGGAAGTCTTCCTCACTCATGTTCAAGTTCTGATGAGTCGTCGGTGCCATTTCCTTCAAAAAAATAGCCATAAGAATTGAGTTATTCATATAGAATTTAAGAGAAGTCAATAGTATTTCATAGCATAATATGAACTTATTTATAAAAACTTTTTCTTCATATTAGCGTTTTATAGTTTTAATTCGGGTAGTACCTACCCGTTAAGTTCATACTTAGTAGCTAATATACAATTCAACTACTACGATTCTATATGAAAAACTAAATACAATAATATTTTGCGTTCAAACTTTTATACAATATTTTACAAACATACAATACCACTATTTTACATATAGGATGAAATATAGCACATAATAACTTTGCTACACGGCAGCTATAAAGGCAATTCTAGTTAATACGCAAGTCATTCAGCAAAAGAAATAAAGACACGTAATTCATAAGTCCAGAAACAAGTCCTGCATTTGGGTTTTACTAGTATTATTTCCCATCCTTGGTCTTGTGGAAAATAACCGTTGTGACCGTTGGCTAGGAAGCATGTTGTAATGTCGTCAAAAGGACGAGGGTTACGTAATGCCCAACAGCCCCGTAACAATCTAAAAACCTTGTTTCTCACCTCAACTACCGAATCCGTCACTTGTGGGAATATTTTTTATTTAAAAGTTGCAACCCAATGTTCTTTTTCTCAATTTAGTGAGAAGCGAACATTACTAACCCTTAAGCATAACATGCTTCTTTATGTTGCATGTTAGAAGCTCTTTCTAAAGAACAGAGTCCTATGTTGGGATATGTTGAATCAAAATAGGTTCTTAACTCGTAGCGTAAAATTGCATATGAGTTTCCCGCACTAAATGCCTTAAAGAAAACTTGGCGTAACTTAAAGTCTCCCCAATGTGATATACCCCATCTTTCAAAGGAAAGCCTTTTATAAACTAAGACATGCCTGGAATGTCTTTCAAACGTTCGGCAAACTAATTTCACCGTAAATAATTGTGTTGATAATTCTGCCTGACTCTAGACAAGATTTCATCAATCATATCCCTTGGTAGGTCTTCTAAAATTTTTGGTTGTCTATCCTTAACGTCCATTTTTGTTTTTATACTGTAAAATAAACAAGGGTTAGATTCGTAAAAGATAAATAACAAACAATACAAGAAATTTTTACATATAACATGAAAATACAAGCACACTACAATACATATATTACACAAAATGATTACTACTCTTTATTCCGACTCACTCGTTTCTTCTTCTTCGGACTTGGTTCGTTTCGCAAATTTCCTAGGGATATATGATGCTCCCCTAATACGAGCCGTTCTTTTCTCCAATGGTCTAGAAAAACCTGGTGGCTTAGATGTTCCCGGGTTATAGTGAAAATTTAAGAAATACGGGTGTTTACGGTACACCCCATCAGGGTACTTCATGTTAACATAAAGTTCATCGGTTTTGGGCTCGGGTTTTTCTATTTTGATGCCTTTTCCCTTATTTTTTTTCTTTTGCCTTTTCAAATTGGGTCGAGGTAATTTCTATAACATCATCGAAATCCTCATCAGTATCCGATTCATCAGCAAACTGGTAATTTTCCCAATATTTTGCTTCCTTGGCGGAAACACCATTGACCATTTTTAACTTTGGTTCATTGATTGAGGATTTTCTTTTATTTAATCGTTTTACTGTAGGTATTAATATTTCTTCCTCCGGAACCTCTTCTTCTTCCGGTTCCTCCTCTTCCAGTTCCTCCTCTTTCGGTTCCTCTTCGGGAATTTGTGAATCTTCCCAAAATATGTTCGACTCTTCATTATTATTAGGTGAGTCGATGAGATTTGTACTAGAGGTAGACATCTATCACATAATATCAAACACGTTAAGAGATTAATATATCACATAATATTTACATGTTAATAATATATAGTTTCCAACAAAAATTGTTAAGCAATCGTTTTTAAAGAAAACACGGTCGAAGTCCAGACTCACTAATGCATCCTAACAAACTCGGTAAGATACACTAATACAAATTTCTGGTTCTCTAAGACCAACGCCCAAATACCAAATGAAATGTCCCATTCATATTGATTATAAACGTTCCATATTAATTGATTTCGTTGCGAGGTTTTGACCTCTATATGAGACGTTTCTCAAAAACTGCATTCGATTTTAAAACAAACCATAACCTTTAAAATATTACGATGATTATCAGAAATGATAATCTGAAATATAGCGTTTTCATACGACCATTACATAATTGTTTACAATAATATTACACAACAATATATGTCTTCGAATGCAGTTTTTAAACAATATTATACAAGCATGCTGACTCCAACTCTTATCCATAAATTAGCATGCAACAGCGGAAACTCTTAATAATCACCTGAGAATAAACATGCTTTAAATGTCAACAAAAATGTTAGTGAGTTATAGGTTTAGTCTATGTATTTATCAAATCGTAATAATAGACCACAAGATTTTCATTTCCATTTCTCAATAACATGCAATCTGCATAAAAATCATTCATATGATGAACACCTGGTAACCGACCTTAACAGGATGCATATAGAATATCCCCATCATTCCGGGACTCACATTGGACATGATAAATCGAAGTACTAAAGCATCCGTAACTCGGGATGAGGCTTGTTGGGCCAAATAGATCTATCTTTAGGATTCGCGTCAATTGGTGGCAATTATCATAAACACCATTTCTTAGGCTACCAAGCTAAAAAGGGGCATATTTGGTTCGATAATTCAACATAGAATATAATTTTGATCACTTGTATCTATTTTGTAAAATATTTATAAAACTGCATGTATTCTCATTCCAAAAATAATAGATTTTAAAAGTGGGACTATAACTCACTTTCACAGATTTTTACTTCGTCGGAATTTAAGACTTGACCACGGATCGATTCACGAACCTATAACAATTATAAACATATATATCAAAGTATGATCAAAATATATTCACAACATTTTTCATTACGTTTTAATGATTTAAGTTTGTTAAGTTAGCAGTCCAACGTTAGTAATCTACAACTAGTTGTCCACAGTTAGATGTACAGAAATAAATCAATATAAATTATCTCGAATCAATCCACGACCTAGTGTATACAAGTCTCAGGCTAGATCACAACTCAAAGTATATATATTATTTTGGAATCAACCTCAACCCTGTATAGCTAACTTAAGCATTACTGCATATAGAGTGTCTATGGTTGTTCCCAAATAATATATATAGATGGGTCGATATGATATGTCAAAACATTATATACGTGTCTATGGTATCCCAAGATTACATAATATATGTTAGAATATATGTATAATATAATATAAGTTAGTTAAGTTATGATTTGTATAGATTTGTTACAAATTTCACGTAGCTACAACAAGTAAAATTATCCAATCTTGTTTTACCCATAACTTCTTCGTTTTAAATCCGTTTTAAGTGATTAAAGTTGCTATGGTTTCATAATAAACTAAAATTTATGAAAATAAACAGAAAAAGTATAACCTTATAGTCGGAAATACAGGTTACAAGTAAATTTTGTAAGAGGTAGTCATTTCAGTCGAAAAACGACGTCTTGATGACCATTTTGAAAAACATACTTCCACTTTGAGTTTAATCATGATTTTTGGATATATAGTTTCATGTTCATAATAAAAATAATTTTCCCAGAAGAACATTTTTTAAAACAAAGTTTATCATAGTATTTAATTATCAAACCCAAAACAGCCCCCGGTTTCACTACGACGGCGTATGTCCGGTTTTAAGGTGTTCTTCGTGTTTCCAGGTTTTAAATCATTAAGTTAGCATATCATATAGATATAGAACATGTGCTTAGTTGATTTTAAAAGTCAAGTTAGAAGGATTAACTTTGTTTGCGAACAAGTTTAGAATTAACTAAACTATGTTATAGTGATTACTATTTTAGATCTTCAAATAAGATGGTTATATATATATGAATTGAATGATGTTATGAACATCATTACTACCTCAATTTTAGTAGGTAAACCTACTGGAAGTGACAAAAATTGATCTAGCTTTAAAGGATCTTGGATGGCTTGAAAGTTCTTGAAGTAGAATCATGACATGAAAACAAGTTCAAGTAAGATTATCATTCGAATTAAGATTGTTATAGTTATAGAAATTGAATCAAAGTTTGAATATGAGTATTACCTTGATTTAGAAAGATAACCTACTGTAAATAACAAAGATTTCTTGAGATTGGATGATCACTTGAAATGGAATTGCAAGATTAGAGGTAAGCTAGTAACCTTGAATGTGTTCTTGATGTGTTCTTGAGTTGTTGTTTTGTAAGTTGTTTTATGTTTGGATTTTAGAGCTAGATTGAGCTAGATTTTGATGAAGATGATGAAGAACACTTAGAACAATGAAAGAACACTTGAGAGAGAGTAATTTGATTCAAGAAAATTGCAAAGTGAATGTGTTTATGGTTGGTGAAGTTCACGTGAAAATGGGGAGTCCATATAGGCTCCATTAGTTTGTAATTTTGTGAGATATTTCATGCTAGTTTCCAAATGATGGTTCCCACATGTGTTGGTGACTCACAAGGGCTGCTAAGAGCTGAATTATTATGTGTATATACCAATAGTATATACATCTAGGAGCTGGGTATTGTACGAGTATGAATACGAGTGCATACGAGTAGAATTGTTGATAAAAATGAATGAGAATACAATTGTAAGCATTTTTGTTAAGTAGAAGTACTTTGATATGTGTCTTGAAGTCTTTCTAAAGTGTACTACTACATCTTAATATACTACATGTATATACATTTTAACTGAGTCGTTAAGTCATCGTTAGTCGTTACAAGTAAGTGTTGTTTTGAAACCTTTAAGTTAACGATCTCATTTAATGTTGTTATCCCATTATTTATTATATCGAATGAGATGTTAAATTATTACTTTATCATGATATTATGATCTATGAATATATCTTAATATGATATATATACATTAAAGTGTCGTTACAACGATAATCGTTACATATATGCCTCGTTTTGAAATCATTAAGTTAGTATTCTTGTTTTTACATATGTAGTTCATTGTTAACACACTTAATGATATACTTAATTATTATTTTATCATGTTACCTATATATATATATATATATATATATATATATATATATATATATATATATATATATATATATATATATATATATATATATATATATATCCATATATATATATAACATCATATAATTTTTACAAGTTTTAACGTTCATGAATTGCCGGTCAACTTGGGTGGTCAATTGTCTACCTAAACTCATATCAAATAATCAAGTCTTAATAAGTTTGATTGCTTAATATGTTGGAAATATTTATTCATGTAAATAATAATCTCATATAATATATAATCATGGAAAAGTTCGGGTCACTACACGAAAGAGGTTATCTTAAAACTATTACACGTTTGCACTCTATTATTTAATAAAACTCACACCACTAAATATTACAATAGTGAATACTTCTATTTATAGTAGTACTATTATCCATGTAATTGATCTATTATCCACTGGTACATAGGATGTCTGTATTTGTGGGGACAACTGTATCAGAGAGCGTGCTCTCTTCTTTACTCTTTGGTAGCTATTTGCAGGAACACCTCAATTCGGTTTGACACCACTATTTGAATAAACAAATAGAATGTTGGGTTCCCTAGGCGTTGACAAAGTATTACACATGTCTGCACATGCGTTAAACTTCTGCATTCCCACGTAGTCTTGTAAAGTCACTAATCAGCCGCCGACACGTGTCCTTGTCTGTTCAACTTTTTCTTCGATTTCTGTTAAATAGTACAATTGATGTAGACCATACAGGAAACTATTATACTTGTGGAGCATAATTGTCTAAGTGTTGTATGCTGCTACCTCCTATGCTGGTTCTTCTACTAGTTCACTTGATCTTTATAAATTGTTGGGCACACATCCTGTACTGGTTGAAGAATACTGTCTATCTTGTGCTAGTAAACTAGGCAGCATACTACGAAACTAGGCACAGCAACAAATGTTGTCTATACATAAATAAACCTATGTTGGATGCACATAACAATTTAGTGTACATAATTGTTGTTTTGTCATAATTAAATCCCTAATAATGCATATATATATATATGTATATATATATATATATGTATGTATATGTATATATATATGTATATATATGTATATATATGTATGTATATGTATATATATATGTATATATATATGTATATATATGTGTGTATATATATATACATATATATATTTTATATGTATGTACAGGGGCAGAGGATAGTCTAGACTGGGCGGGGCACCCGCACCAGCTGGCAGAGGCGGAGATAGAGGGATGCATGTTGTAAGACACTAATATTTATTATACGAAAGTGTAATTATGCTACATAAAGTGCAAGAAGCATTGTGTAATTAAACAAAGCTCAGATTCTGCCCAGACATGGGTGCGCGCCGCGCACACCCATGGGTGCGCGCCGCGCACTAGCCCAGCGACAGATTCTTGACTTTTTCTATTTTAAGTTTAATGAGGAGCTTTTTGGTCCTTTCACTTGAGGCCGGACCTCCGGCTTTATCAGCTGGTTTGGATCCACTTTTGGATCACTTTTCACATCCATAAAAACTCTCAAGTATCTTAGAGAGAGAGGGAGAATTCTAGTGAGATAATTGGGGTATTGGAGAAGAAGGAGCTTGAATTATCAAAGTCTCAGGTTTTAAAGTTGTTCACCTCGTTCCTAGCTACGTTTTGGTTGTTGTGGTACGTTCTAACTCCGAATTTCATTAGTTGATTTTGATATTCAAGTTAGGGTTTTGAACTTAAATTGTTGATAAACCCATTTAAACTCTTGAAATGAGTTCTTTGATGCTAGTAATCGGGTTTATCGTTGTTGTTGGTGGATTTTGGGTTGGTGAACAAATTGGTTATGATTGGAACTTGAAATTGGGTTTAATCACTAGGTTTAGTGATTATGGAAGTGTTAGAACCCATTTGTGTGTTTGAAAGACTAATTTTGAAATTGGGTCAAAATTAGGGTTTATGTGTGATTTTGAGAATTATAAGTGTTTTACACTTATGATTGGGTTAATTTGGCGTATTAGGACCATTCTCACTTGTATTAGTGATTATTGGTTAGTTTTGGGAGCGGTTTGTGCTTGGAATTGCTTTTGGGTCGAAATTGCACTAAGTGTCGAATTTGGTTGGTTTGTAAATCCATCCTAATTGTGTTGTTGTACTTATGATAATGGAATAGGTACTTTCCATTGACGTGTTGCGGATTACTTAGAAGCATTCATCAAGGCGACAAGGTGAGTGTTAATATCCTATGTGCATATGTATGTGTAGGATGGGTGCGGGTCGGGTGAAGTGGTTCTCGGTTATAGAGCTCACTTCACATATAGGTGGATTTGATGGACTTGTGTATAGGTCCAATTGGCACGGTTGTGAGTTTTGGTTTTCCTCCTTTTGGCGAGGTGTACACTTGTGTGTACGTTATCACATGTATTGTGATGTGGTTTTGGATAACCCCGATGTGGTGGATTTATAGTCCCGTGACCGTGGGTTTTGGTATTGGAGAAGTGAATCGTGTGTAGTTCGGATTCACGATGACGCGTATAGTTCGGTCATCTTATCGGAAGTGAGTCTCGTGTAGTTCGAACTCATGATGACGCGTGTAGTTCGGTCATCTTATTGAGGTAGTGATCTCGTGTGTTTTCGGATTCACTAAGGTTCGTGTAGTTCGGCCAACCTCGACGTTGTTGTGTTAGTGAAGATAGTAATCTCGTGTGGTTTTGGCTTACTAAGGCTCGTGTAGTTCGGCCAATTTCATTGTGGTGTTTGGTATTCGATAATGGGTTAAGGGGTTAACCTTATTCGTTTATATATTGTTATATATATATATATATATTGTTGTATTGTCGTGATGTAGCTAACCCTCTGGGTGTAGCTTGTTGGCATTGTTCGCATCGTCGTTGGTGAACTTATGTTTGTTGATGCATATTTAGCTTGTTGCTTAGTGATCGTACGGTATGCTTAGATTAGCTTGCCTTTATGCTTGGATGCTCCGGTATGCGGTATTTGATATTTTGTGGCGTGTCCATTTTATGCATATATATGTATGTAGTATATTTTCACTCACTAAGCGTTAGCTTACCCTCTCGTTGTTTACATTTTTATAGATTGCATGGATGTGGTGGCTCGGGTAAGCGTGGGACTAGTGGACTCGTGTAGTTGCTTTAGAAGGCTTGCTTTTGGATTGATTAGGATTGGGTAGCGTATCCCCAATAGTCATGCTCGGCTTTATTTTATATTAAAAGTCGTGTGGTCGAAACTAGTATTATGTACTTAAAGGGTAATTTGGGCATATGTGGGCCCGGTGTCGTAAATCCTTTTTTATTAATGGAACGTGTTAATTTTAACTATTGTAATATGTTGTGAAAACAATTTGGTCTAAATGTGTCGAAAAGTCGAAGATCTTTTCGCGTGAGTTGGAAAATCCAGACAGCGGGCTGCCAGGCGCTGTGCGCGCTGCGCACAGGTGGGTGTGCGCACCGCGCAACCCATCATGTCAGCCCAGTCAGTTTTAAATTTTTTTTATTCCGCGTTTTTGGTTGGTTAACGGGTTGGGATGTTACAAGTGGTATCAGAGCATGGTCTAAGGGATTTAGGTGACTTGAGATAGGTGTCTAGACTTAGACTTTTGTGTGTTCTTAATTTGTTGCGGGACTTGTAGGATTACGGGTCGGAATGGGTTATAGTTAGTGCCTTATTTGTAGGTAGACTAATGTTTGTATTAGTAATGCGGATATTATTAATATATTATTGTGTTGTGATGATAATTCTCGCGTGTGCTTATATCGCGTAGAATTTTGTTTGTGTTTGTTTATAACATCGAGCGAGACGGTCGTTGTACTAACAAGTCGATACGGCGTGTGTGCGTAATAAGGACTTGCAAACCTTATTACGGGTGCAAATCGTGTCTAACAAGTGATGTACGACGAGTGTTAAGCAAGATGGGACGGTGTGGAGTGTGTACTTTATACGTTCGTGATCTAATCGCTTTGCATTCCTTAGAATGGCGACGGGAAACGGGATCGAGACGAATGACGTGGAGTTTAACGCTAGAGTTGCGACCGCCGTTGCGGAGCAAATGAGTGCGTTTCGAGAAGAAATGGATAGGAAGTATTTCGAACTTTAAAGTAGTGGTGAAATGGAGCGTTGTCTTAAGAGCTTCATGAGGACTAAACCCCCGATGTATGACGGGAAACCGGATCCTTTGATAAGCACAACTTGGATCTCGGATGTCGAAGGGTGTTTTCGTACTATTGATTGTCCACTTGAGAAAAAGATGAGACTCGCTACGAGTTTGTTGCGGGGTAGGGCAAAGGATTGGTTGGATGGTAAGATTGATCTTGTCGGTGGTGAACCGTTTATGGCGTTATCATGGGACGAGTTTAAGAAGGAATTCTTCAAGGAGTTCTGAACTTCAGCCGATTTGTCAGAACTGCGTAATGAGTTGCAAAATTTGCATCAGGGTTCTATGGATTTGAATACTCTCAAGACGACCTTTATGATGAAGGCTCGTTTTTGCGCGGAGTATTTGGGGAATGATCATTTGTTGATGCAAGATTTCTATCGGACCTTGAATGATGACTTGAAGAGTAAAATTAGCCGGGGCCAAGCGAAATCGTTTGCGGAATTATTCGCCTTGGTTAGAGGTTTTGAGTCGTATTTACGATCCAAGAAGAGTGAACCTTCAAGTGAAAGAAGGGTTGCTTCGTATGGTGCTCCGAGTAAGAGGACTAAGGGTCCGAACGTGAACACGGGTGGTGCACGGATGGGTATATCAGATGCTAGTGCGTCTAGGTGTTACAATTATGGCGTGAGGGGTCACAAGTCTTGGGAATGTTCAGTACCAAAGAGTGATGGCATGGTGTGCTTCCATTTCCAAGAAGAAGGACATCGTAAGTCGGAATGTCCCGAGTTAGCGGGGACGGGGGTGGCAAGGAGACGTTAAGGTACGTTTCATTTTAATAAATATGTCCTATGATTATTTATTATGCGCCGTTGAGTTTGAGTTTATTAAATGCATTGTGTTGTGCATGTATTGATATGGGTGACGTTCCTAATGGAAGTACCCTATGGTGACGTTTGATTGTCGAGTGAAGGGCGTAAGACTTGGTGTAACCAAGCATTCCTTAGTATTTGGGAAATGTTTCTACCAAGCCATGGAAATGGGTTTTGGTGTTCGGTTGTTAAGCGCGTGTTCGCTTTCGTGTTGAAGTTGATGAACCATGAGGTTCGTAGGGTGGCTTGAAAAAGATCGAGTGTTTGATCTCGATGTATGTTGGTAAAGGAGTCTACATGACGCGACATTAGGTGCCTCTTTTATACCTACTACGTGGTGTTCGACTTCAATTGTGTTGCGGTTACATTGTACTTAGGGTACCGAAGTAAAACCCTTAGGTACATGAGTGATCAGGTGAAATTTGACAAACTAAAGCAATTGGATGATTGCGAGGGTGTAGTTTGTGTAATTGTGGTACACTTTTCGTTCGAAGTGTTTAAGGATAGGTTAAGATCCTTAGTATGCTCAAGGTTGGAGCAAGATATGGTGATGGGTCGTGTGAACCCAATTGTTGGTAAAGTCTACCTTTGGTAGCATTGTACGGTTGTACGAGATGCGGTTATGGAATGTAGTTCCAAGTGGGGGAGTTACACTCCCGCACGAGGAAGTTCTAGTGTGATATTTCGGATGACGTTTTTAGTAGATCCGAAAATTGTGTTGGGACCTAGTTTTGGTCGATTTGTGGTAGAGTACAATTTCCGTTAAGTTGTACTTATGATTTTGGATTTGAATTATCACCGAGGTGGTAATGTGGTAAATCTCGTTGAGAGACAATGGACGTGGTTGGCGAGCAAGGTGAAATCCCTCGGTTCAGGGATGTGCGTGATAGATTCTCTTTTAGAGAATTATTGTTTTGTGCCTATGTTTGATATAGGTGGTTCTTGCTCGATTGTGTGGATGGATAGTGGTATCCGTTAGGGTTCACTATAGTGTAGCAGAGCACGATGTTGGACTACTCGTTGTTCGAGGCCAAAAGTGCGTATGTGATTGATGAAGCATGACCTTCGGGGTCCGCTGACTTCATCATGGGATTATTGATTGGTGAAGCATGACCGGGTCCGCTGACTTCATCATAGGAGTAATGCGATTGGTGAAGCATGACCTTCGGGGTCCGCTGACTTCATCATGAGCGTGGTGTTATATCGGTGAAGCATGACCGTTGACAGGGTCCGCTGACTTCATCCGGTGTTGAGATTGGTGGAGCATGACCTTCGGGTCCGCTGACTTCATCATGGTAGTGGATCGCGTGTGGTTTCGGATTCACGATGACGCGTGTGGTTTCGGTCATCTTATTGAGGAAGTGAATCTCATGTAGTTCGGATTCACAAATGACTCGTGTGGTTTCGGTCATTGTATTGAGAAGTGAGTCTCGTGTAGTTCAGATTCACAAATGACTCGTGTAGTTCGGTCATTCCTCTTGGATAGTGACTCTCGTGTAGTTCGGATTCACTAAGGCGCGTGTAGTACGGCCAATCCCGATTGTGGTTGTGGTGAAGGTAGTGAGTCGCGTGTAGTTCGGATTCACTAAGGCGCGTGTGTTTTCGGCCAGCCTTCGTGTTGTGTGATCTGTCGGTTGTTTTATACACCGAAGGTGGGGTCGTAAAGACCATGTGTGATCTATCGGTTGTTTGATACGCCAATGGTGGGGTCGCGAGGACCATGTTGTATGTTTAGTAATGCGATAGCCGTGTTTCGCTCACATGTTGTTATGGGTGTGACAATAGTCGATTTTGTACACCTTCGGACTTGCATTGCCATAGTCGTTTGGGCGCTATCGGTTTTGGCCATGGATTATGATGTTACGGTAGTGGCGTATTGGTTGTGTTGCGCACTACGAGGTATGTTTAGTTATTGGTGTTATCCGTAAGGATTCGCTTCTATTCGGTCTTCGTCGGTTTAGATGGTTGACTTTATTCTGATGTGCGGTTGTTACTAGCGATGTACTTGGTATGGAATGTTAGGGGTTGATATCTCGGTTCGAGATTGGTTGAGCTTTTCTCGATGTGAGGGATTGAGCATGGTTTTAGTGCTCGGATTGGTGGATTTGATAAATCGCGGGTGACGATTTAGTTGTTAAAGGCGATTCATTAAGAAGAATTGCTTAGGAAAGTCGGTTGGGACTTATGTTTGAGGACCGTGGAGTGTGGTCCGTTTGGTTAAGTGACGAGGATCACGAGGACGTGATCGATTCTAAGTGGGGGGAGAGTTGTAAGACCCTAATATTTATTATACGGAAGTGTAATTATGCTACATAAAGTGCAGGAAGCATTGTGTAATTAAACAAAGCTCAGATTCTGCCCAGACATGGGTGCGCGCCGCGCACACCCATGGGTGCGCGCCGCGCACTAGCCCAGCGACAGATTCTTGACTTTTTCTATTTTAAGTTTAATGAGGGGCTTTTTGGTCCTTTTACTTGAGGCCGGACCTCAGGCTTTATCAGCTGGTTTGGATCCACTTTTGGATCACTTTTCACATCCATAAACACTCTCAAGTATCTTAGAGAGAGAGGGAGAATTCTAGTGAGAGAATTGGGGTATTGGAGAAGAATGAGCTTGAATTGATCAAAGTCTCGGGTTTTAAAGTTGTTCACTGCGTTTCTAGCTACGTTTTGGTTGTTGTGGTACGTTCTAACTCCGAATTTCATTAGTTGATTTTGATATTCAAGTTAGGGTTTTGAACTTAAATTGTTGATAAACTCATTTAAACTCTTGAAATGAGTTCTTTGATACTAGTAATTGGGTTTATCGTTGTTGTTGGTGGATTTTGGATTGGTGAACAAATTGGTTATGATTGGAACTTGAAATTGGGTTTAATCACTAGGTTTAGTGATTATGGAAGTGTTAGAACCCATTTGTGTGTTTGAAAGACTAATTTTGAAATTGGGTCAAAATTAGTGTTTATGGGTGATTTTGAGAATTATAAGTGTTTTACACTTATGATTGGGTTAATTTGGCGTATGAGGACCATTCTCACTTGTGTTAGTGATTATTGGTTAGTTTTGGGCACGGTTTGTGCTTGGAAGTGCTTTTGGGTCGAAATTGCACTAAGTGTCGAATTGGGTTGGTTTGTAAATCCATCCTAATTGTGTTGCAGTACTTATGATAATGGAATAGGTACTTTCCATTGACGTGTTGCGGATTACTTGGAAGCATTCATCAAGGTGAAAAGGTGAGTGTTAATATCCTATGTGCATATGTATGTGTAGGATGGGTGCGGGTCGGGTGAAGTGGTTCTCGGTTATAGAGCTCACTTCACATATAGGTGGATTTGATGGACTTGTGTATAGGTCCAATTGGCACGGTTGTGTGTTTTGGTTTTCCTCCTTTTGGCGAGTTGTACACTTGTGTGTACGTTATCACATGTATTGTGATGTGGTTTTGGATAACCCCGATGTGGTGGATTTATAGTCCCGTGACCGTGAGTTTTGGTATTGGAGAAGTGAATCGCGTGTAGTTCGGATTCACGATGACGTGTGTAGTTCGGTCATCTTATCGGAAGTGAGTCTCGTGTAGTTCGGACTCATGATGACGCGTGTAGTTCGGTCATCTTATTGAGTTAGTGATCTCGTGTGTTTTCGAATTCACTAAGGCTCGTGTAGTTCGGCCAACCTCGACGTTGTTGTGTTAGTGAAGATAGTAATCTCGTGTGGTTTCGGATTACTAAGGCTCGTGTAGTTCGGCCAATTTCATTGTGGTGTTTGGTATTCGGTAATGGGTTAAGGGGTTAACCTTATTCGTTTATATATTGTTATATATATATTGTTGTATTTTCGTGATGCAGCTAACCCTCCGGGTGTAGCTTTTTGGCGTTGTTCGCATCGTCGTTGGTGATTTGTTGATGCATATTTAGCTTGTTGCTTAGTGATCGTACGGTATGCTTAGATTAGCTTGCCTTTATGCTTGGATGCTCCGGTATGCGGTATTTGATATTTTGTGGCGTGTCCATTTTATGCATATATATGTATGTAGTATATTTTCACTCACTAAGCATTAGCTTACCCTCTCGTTGTTTACATTTTTATAGATTGCATGGATGTGGTGGCTCGGGTAAGCGTGGGACTAGTGGACTCGCGTAGTTGCTTTAGAAGGCTTGCTTTTGGATTGATTAGGATTGGGTAGTGTATCCCCAATCGCCATGCTCGGATTTATTTTGTATTAAAAGTCGTGTGGTCGAAACTAGTATTATGTACTTAAAGGGTAATTTGGGCATATGTGGGTCCGGTGTCGTAAAACCCTTTTTATTAATGGAACGTGTTAATTTTAACTATTGTAATATGTTGTGAAAAGAATTTGGTCTAAATGTGTCGGGAAGTCGAAGATCGTTTCGCGTGAGTTGGAAAATCCGGACAGCGGGCTGCCAGGCCCTGTGCGCGCCGCGCACAGGTGGGTGTGCGCGCCGCGCACCCCATCTGGTCAGCCCAGTCAGTTTTAAATTTTTTTTTATTCCGCGTTTTTTGTTGGTTAACGGGTTGGGATGTTACACATGTGGATGCTTTGCATCCCCAAACTCTTCAAATAAGCGTTTTATAGTGTGCTAAAAAGTTGTATATTAGTTGTTAATATCCCCAAATAATAAAAATATGCCTCCCATATATATCATTAACATATGTTATAGTTACGATCTATATATGATAATTTTATGTTAATATTTAATTTTTGTGAAATGCTTCCCTAATCCGTGAATCCTGACTTTGCTTCAGCCAGCTGGATTTAAAAAAAAAAATGTTACACTAAAAAAAAAAATTTACTAACAAAATAGGTTTTTAGTGTTTGCCCCAACTGTAAAAGGAAAACTTACTAAATTTTTGCATCCGCCCCATCTGTGATCGGTTTCAAGTTCCGCCATTGGGAAGGATGCTGCCAATCGTCTGGGGCGTTTCACCAGAGAAGACAATGCTGCTTTAAATCAATCAGTCTGCTGGGTTTAACCTCTTAAATTTATTTGTTCATACGGAGTATAGCTTTATAAAACATTTATACACAGGACAACACATACTTAAAAAAGTGTGTATATATATATATACATATATATATATATATATATATATATATATATATATATATATATATATATATATATATATATATATATATATATATATATATATATATATATATATGGTCATCATCAAGAGAGAAACATTTTTTGGGGGAAGTAAATTTTTTTCCTTTTTTTCGAAATTTTTTTCAGACATCAAGGTAAAAATATAAACATTTAAAAAAGACATTTTGTGATGAATGTTATTATTTAGGCGGGAAAACGATCGAAGAAATAAATGATAACATTAATCATGAGTAATGTTATTCCTAGTAATATTTTTGGAACGTTATTTTCTTTCATCTTATATGAATTCTTTTTTTTAAATTTAGCCCGATTCAGAGTTTAGGGTTTAGAGTTTAGTGTTTTGGGTTTAGTCCCTAAACTCTAAACCGTTCGTGTTAAAAATTCAATCTAAACCCTAATTTCTAAGCCTTAAACCCTAATTTCTAAACCCTAAACCCTAATTTCTAAACCTAATAGTTAAACCCTAATTTTTGAACCATAATTCCAAATTACTAAAACCTAATTTTTAAACCCTTAAACAAACTCACAAGAATAATATTACTCATGCTACATGTTTTCTTTTTTTTTTCTTCGAGCGTTTTCCACCAAAATAATAACATTCATCACAAGGTGTCTTTTTTAAATGTTCATATTTTATGTGATCTTAATACTTGAAAAAAATCAAAAAAACAAAAATAATTTACTTCTCCCTAAAAAGTGCTTCCCTCTTCATTAATCTCTCTCTCCCTATATATATATATATATATATATATATATATATATATATATATATATATATATATATATATATATATATATATATATATATATATATATATATATATATATATATATATAGAGAGAGAGAGAGAAATGATCTAGAGAGAACTTAAGGTAGGGGAGATGAGAACCCATAGAAGTCACATATTGAGTTCAATCTGTACACAAATTAACCTCAATCTGCATACAAATTGAGTCAATCTGCACACAAATTGAGTTCAATATGCACACAGATTGAGTTTAATATGTGAGTTCTTTGAGTTCTTTCATACCATTGGTTATCTCTTGATTCTCACAATATATATATATATATATATATATATATATATATATATATATATATATATATATATATATATATACACATATATATATGGCAGCTTTTTACTACTCCTGAGTTAACGTGTCAATTTAGGAGTTAATCTCCATTTATTATAATTTAGTAATTATACAATTAAATTTAACTTTTCCACATACAACTCAAAAAAGGAAAAAAAAAACCGTTGACCTTCACACACACACACACACACACACACACACACACACACACATATATATATATATATATATATATATATATATATATATATAGATTTAATCAAGAGGGAAGCACTTTTTGAGGGGAAGTAATTTTTTTCGTTTTTTGAAAAAACTTTGTTCACGAACATTATAGATTAGATGATAATATGAACATTTAAAAAGACACTTTGTAATGAATGTCATTATTTTGGCGAAAAAACGCTCGAAGAAAAAAAATAAAAATATTCAATGCATTGAATGTTTTGCTGCTGAGTTTTTTTTAAGAGGTTAGAAATTAAGGTTTAGAAATTAGGGGGTTATAAATTAGGGTTTAGCTATTAGGGTTTAGAAATTAGGGTTTTGGGTTTAAAAATTAGGGTTTAGGGTTTAGAAATTAGGGTTTAGATTGAATATTTTAACACGAACGGTTTAGAGTTTAGGGTTTAGGGTTTAGGGTTTTGGGTTTTGGTTTGAGGGTTTACGGAGTAAACCCGAAAACCCAAAACCCTGGAGTAAACCCAAAAACCCAAAACCCAAAACCCTAAACCCTAAACCCTGCTAAATTCAAAAAAAACACTGCACACAAGATGAAAACAAAACGATGCAAATAAACTCAGCCGCAAAACATTCAATGCATTGAATGTTTTAATTTTTTTATTCGAGCGTTTTTCTGCCAAAATAATGACATTCATCACAAAGTGTCTTTTGTAAATATTCATATTTTCATCTAATCTATAATGTTCGTGAACAAAGTTTTTTCAAAAAACGAAAAATAAAAAATAATAATTTGCTTCCCCCTTCCCCCTAGAAAGTGCTTCCCTCTTGATTATGACCATATATATATATATATATATATATATATATATATATATATATATACTTGTTTTATAAGCTCGTGTTTTGCACGGTAGTTGTAAAATTAGTATTCGATAACGTTAATATTGATATTTTATAAAATGTGTAATACAATTACAATGAAAAAAATCATTTATTACTACTAATATTTGTATCGATAGCATTAGTATTGAATACTAATGTGAGCCCGTGCATTTCATGACATATGTATAAATTATAATCCGATAACGTTAGTATTGATATTTATCAAATGTATAATACAATTATAATAAAAAATTCATTAATTACTAATAATATTTATATAAAATATTAGTATTAAATACTAACGCAAAGATTATGAGCCTGTTTATGTGGCATGTTGCTTTTTAAAATTTATGAATATAGTAGCATTTAATTATTAAAATATTAAATTTAATGACTAATAATTAAAAGTTGAAGTCGTGTGATATTAATATTAATGGATAAGATATGTCCTTATTCTATTTAAATTATGATTGTGATTCCTTGTGTAATTAAATAGAATATCAGGAATATTATTTTATTAATTAAATTTTGGTTTTATAAATATTGTATTACTTTTAAGTTAATATTTATGTACATCTAAAATTTAACGATATATGAAGTAATATTATATTATTATTATACTATTAAATGTCAAATGAAATAAATACTATATTTTAATATTACATTAAATAAGTATATAATATATTAATATTATATTATTGCTTATGTATTAGTATTACGTAGAAATTTATTCAATAAAATTTTTATTATTTTTTAGATATCTATGTAAATTATATACCTTAATTTAAAGAATTATTTTAAGGAGTTATTATTATATTATTTATAATGAAATATAATATTTTTAAATGTGTAATATAATTTTAATAAAAAAATCCGTTAATTACCAATAATATTTGTATAAAATATTAGTATTGAATACTAACGTATACATTATGAGTCCGTTGATACGGCATGTTGTTTATTTAAAAATATGAATATAATAGCATTTAATTATTAAGTTTGATAAATAACAATTAAAACTTGAAGTTGTATGATATTAATATTAATGGATAAAATATGAGATCTTATTATATTTAAATTATGATTGTGATTCTCAGTGTAATTAAATAGAATATAAGGAATATTATTTTATTATTTAAATTATGATTTTATAAATGTTTGTTTTGGAAAGCAGTTAGTTGGAGATCACCCAAGACGGATTTAATCACCCATGCAATCATCTCCCGTAGTTGTTATACACGTACCACAACTGCATGCATAGGAGGAAACCCGCATCAAACACATACATGGTATGGACGGTAAAACCCCCTCCCCTTTACACCCCCCCCCCGACGCGATGTGATAAAGACCATGCGTGTTACTTCATAGCAGAGATTAAATTATGGGTTAATATGTAGCCAACGGTTGTCGAAGGTCGAACTCCTGACCTCCCATAAAGGAGGCAGACCACCAACTGCTAGAACACTATAACTTTGTGATTTCATAAATATTGTATTTCTTTTAAAGTAATATTTACGTAAATCTATAAATTTAAAGTTATATGAAATAATATTATATTAGTAATATACTATTAAAAATCAAAAGAAATAAATATGATATTTTAATATTATATTAAATAAATATATAGTATATTAATATTATATTATAGCTTATGTATTAGTATCACGTAGAAATTTATTCAATAAATATTTTATTATTTCTATGTAGATATTTATGTTAATTATATACCTTAATTCAAAGAGTTAATTTAGGGAGTTATTATTATTTATTTCTGTTTAATTATAAAATGAAAATTAAGATTATTTAATTTACATTAAATAAGAAAATGACACGTAAAATTATTTAATAAAGTTTAATTGAAAAAATGACACGTAGAATTTATAGCACGTGTGCTTTATATGATGTATGTGTGTATATATATATATATATATATATATATATATATATATATATATATATATATATATATATATATAGGGGCTGGATCAATGGAGAAGTAACTAATCGGGGGGATGTGGGGGGAAGCAAAAAAAAAAAAAATTTCATTTTTTTTTGAATTTTTTTTTCCGGCATCAAGATCACACGAAAATATGAACATTTGGAAGAGACACTTCGTGATGAATGTTATTAGTTAGGCGGGAAAACGATCATCAAAAATAACATTCAAGATAATATTGTTCGTGAAGAATATGAACGTTTTTTTCTTCATGTTTTGTGAAGTAAAATTTAGCCCGATTTAGAGTTTAGGGTTTAGGGTTTAGGGTTTGGTGTTTTGGGTTTATGGAATAAACCCAAAACACCAAACCCTAAACCCTAAACCCTAAACTCTAAACCGTTCGTGTTAAAAACTCAATCTAAATCCTAAATCTAAACCCTAAATCTAAACCCCAAACCCTAAATTTCTAAACCCTAATATCTAAACCCTATAAACCCTAATATCTAAACCTCAATAGCTAAAACCTCAAAATATGCTCGAAAAACACGATAATTGTTATATATTACTTCTTCGAGCGTTTTCCCACCAAAATAAAAATATTTATCACAAAGTGTCTCTACTAAATGTTCATATTTTCATCTCATCTATAATGTTCGTGAACAAAGTTTTTTCAAAAAATGAAAAAAAAAAGTTTTTGCTTCCCCCCGCTTCCCCCCGAATGGTTACTTCCCTCTTGATCCTACCACTATATATATATATATATATATATATATATATATATATATATATATATATATATATATATATATACATATAAATCGTTAGGCATTTGTCCAATTTGTCAATCAGCCCATGATTTAAGGGCCACATAGGAGAGAAGTTTGTCTCACAAAAAACCTATACATATACAACTTTTGTTGCTATTTTGTTTACCTCATATCAAACCTATACATATGAAAACATACACCATATCACCATCCCATGTGGCCCAAGATAATCTCATTAGTTTCAAATTTAAATTTTTTCGTGCCCTTTTATTTAATTATTTAACTTGTCTAAGTGCATGGGGAAGGTACCAGGACTTACTTTTTATGACACATGTCTATCACCATATGATCAAAGAGCATCTTTTAAACATAACACATTTACCAAACACTTTTTAATATCTTTTTATTCAAATAACCACTCAAGTACACACATCTACCAAGAAATTTTAATGTATGTCTCTAGGTTTTTAAAATTTGAAATTTGAAATGAAATGTTCATAATTCCCTCTTCGTAAATATATGAAAATCAAATGTTTAGATCTATAAACTCCAAAAACTGCTCTCTCTCTCTCTCTCTCTCTCTCTCTCTCTCTCTCTCTCTCTCTCTCTCTCTCTCTTCGTCTCTTTGCTCTCATCTTATTTATTTATTTTTATTTTGCCTTTTGCTTTCATGGTTTAATTACGTGCCTTTTGTTTAAGATATTCGCTTTAAATATTACATATGCAGATACTGATTCGTCTTCTTCATTTCTCACCACACTTGATTACTGTAATATCCCGCCTTTTTCCGTTTAACTATTTAAATTCCGTTATATGTTTATGACATCCCTCGTTAATACGCGTTTTAAAAATATCTCTTTTAGGTAATTCACGCACCCGCAACCGAACTCGAGGGACTAGTTTCGCCAAAGTACCAAAGAGGTGACTAGCATTTGATTAGTCAACCCACCTCCTCTTTCTTTTCCATTTCATTTTACTTTTCTTTCTATACTTTCCATTTTTCTCTCAAATCTTCAAACAAAGAATCATCATCTAAATCCAAGCTAGCGGGTGTCTTGCAAAATAATTTACATATTTGGAATCCTTGCAACTTCCTCTTCGATTCCATACCGATTTCATTACATTTGGGTAACTTTCTAAAATCACTAGATTTTGTGTTCTTGATGTTTTTAACTTATAAAGTTGTTAATTAGTGTCTATGGCTCAAGTCTAACATGAATATATGATTTATATGTTCGATTTTGTTATTTGAAGTAACTAGCTTGAGTATAAACTTTGGTGTGCTTGATTTGGTGATTTGGTTGTTTGAATGTTGTTAAATGTTATAAATGCATGTATTAAATGTGTTCCTAGTATCACTAGCTTCAATTTGATGTGTAGGTTGCTTGAGAAAACTCCATAAACTTGATTAGTGATTTTGGTGAATTTGGGTTAGGGTTTGATAAGCTTGAAATGAATATTTGATGCATTGAATGCCATGAATTATTGTTAGTAAGTAGTTAGTTGTATTGTATGCTTGATTACCTACAAAACGGCGTGTTTTATGTATGCATTAAATGCCCGAATCATAAATGTGCACTTGTAAGATTTGAAGCATTAAATGTGGGCATTGATTGATCTTTTGATTTGAAAAGTCGGATATTGCAAATAAGGTTTTGGTTAGTAAAATGTATTTAGTTCTGTTCCTTGTCAAATTACCTTTCCAACGATATAAGATGCGTGTCATAAGTGTTTGCGGTTTGTGTTTTGTGTTTGATCGAAGTTCGGAAAAAGACTTGAACAATTGAAACTGACCAGGTACCAGCACCAGTTAAATGCCGCGGCGCAGCAGCCTTGGGTCGCGGCGCGACATATAACGTGACCAGGTTCTGACCTACTTGGTCAAAATACGAAAAATGTTTGGCACGCTATGGACCTCCGATTCACATGAGACTTGTTCTAACATGCTTATATATGAATAAAAACCTCAGAAAAAATAGTTCGGGACCCGACCCGAACGTGTTGACTTTTTCGTTGACTTTGACCGACCAAAGTTTGACTTTTTGTCAAACTTAACCAAATGATTATGCAACCTTCCTAACTTGTTTCTATACTTGTATCTTGCATGAAACTTGACAAATTGATTCACATGCTATATAATCGAGTCGTAACGAGCCATAGGACTAATTGAACATCTTTGACCTATCGTGTTTACCGTTATTGATATGACCTATTTGTTTAGGTCAAGACTAGCATTGTCCTTTGCACACGTTACTTTGTGAAGTACTTTTCATACGTGCACTCAAGGTGAGATCATAGTCCCACTTGTACTCTTTTGAACTTACATTTGGGATGAGAAAACATAAACGTTTCTTTTTACTAAGTGAACACAAGTACAGGAAAACACACATTTTACATACGAGTTTGAACAAAAATCCTCAATTCGATTATCATTAGTTACACTTGCCGGGTGTAAGCGAGAACTTATGTTATATGGCCATATAGGTTTGACAAACCCTCATTCAAATGCCGTTTACGAATGAAATATATTTTCGAGAAACAGTGTATGTTCTAACACTATTGTGATGGGGTTCTATGGAAGGAATGTTAAGCATTGATAATTGGGTGCTCGTGAAACAAACTTTTGGAATGTATTACTATTATATCAATGTTACAAATCTTGTGGTTCACTTATACTTAATTACTTAAACCTATGATTTCACCAACATTTTCGTTGACAGATTCCTATATTTTTCTCAGGTCCTTGAACATTTTGTGATACATGCTTCCGCTCATTACTTTTGACACTTGCTTGGATGTCGAGTATATACATGCATACATGGAGCATCTTTTGGCTACTTTTAAATCGTGTCGCATAGATTTCAATTGTACTTATAACTTTGTAACGTAACTTTTGGATGAACGATTCTTGTAAACTTGGGAACAAATCTTAACTTTTGAAATGAACGCGACATATTTTCGGTCAAACGTCATTTTAAAGACTTATGACCACGTAATGGGACCTAAGTAGCCGGCGCCGTCAATGATGATTTTGTCGGGTCGCTATAGATGGTATCAGAGCTTTGGTTGTAGGGATTTAGAGTTCATTGGTGTCAACCCCGAGTCATAGGGTACATTAGTGAGTCTAGACTACAACCGGCATATAGACTTGAAGTAGGAATTACTTGACTACTTGTGCATTATACTCAAACTCTTCTATCATATCTAATTCTTATTTAACCTTAATCTCACGTTACTTGATTTAATTGACGCACTACCTTGACTATATGAAATAGTGTCGAATGCACATATGAATTAGGGTAATATAATTTCCGGGATTATATTACGGTGACTCATATGAACATTCCGACATTATGACATAAAGAATTTAAGGCGAGTCAAGGAAAATGTCTCTCTATCCTTATTCCATATCATGGTTAGTATTATTAAGAATACTAATCAACGGTATTCTTGTGTTTTGAAGGAACAATGCCTCCTCGTCGTGTGCCACGCCATGAGACACCCGAACAAGCTCTACAACGAATGGTAGCCACCGCCGTAGAGGCGGCCATGGCCGATCACTCCTCCAATAACAATAACAATAACAACAACAACAATCAAGGGGCCAGTAACTCAAACAAAGGGTGCTCCTACAAAGCCTTCATGGGGTGCAAACCTCACACCTTTGATGGAACCGGGGGACCGGTTGTACTCACTCGATGGTTCGAACAAACGGAAGCCGTTTTTAGCATAAGCGGTTGTCGAGACCAAGATAAAGTCAAATATCCGACTCACACTTTCGCCGGTGTCGCCCTCACATGGTGGAATACCTATGTACAATCGGTGGGTACCGATGAAGCTCATGCCCTCTCTTGGGCCGACTTAAGGGAAAAGATGATCGTCAAATATTTCCCTCGTGAAGAAACCCGAAGGCTCGAACAAGAGCTAAGAACTTTGAAAGCGGTCAGAAACGATCTCAAGGCTTATAATCAACGATTTTCCGAACTAGCCTTGATGTGCCCAAACCTTGTGAACCCCAAAGCTTTAAGGGTTGAACTTTACATGGATGGTCTCCCAAAGAGCATCAAACACGGGGTAATGTCATCCAAACTCACTAATCATCAAGAAGCTTTGAACATGGCCCGCAAGTTGATAGAAACAGTGGACGAAATTGTAGTGCCGGCATCTAAAGCTGAGGATAAGTCGGGTAACAACAAAAGAAAGTGGGAAACCCCCCAATCAAGCAACAACAACTTTGCCAACAAGCCTTACACCTCCGACGACAAGAAGGGTTATGCCGGAAACCTACCTCTTTGCAACAAATGCAACAAACATCACTTCGGCGAATGTGGCAAGCTAATTTGCTATCGGTGCCAAGGAATTGGTCATAAGGCCAATGAGTGTAAAAGTGTCGCCCCATCGCTCGAAAGGGGCCCAATGCACCAAAAACGGGCACTTGTTACGAATGTGGCCAAACGGGCCATTATAGAAATGCATGCCCGAAGAAGAAAGATAACCCCAACACACGCGGCCGAGTTTTCAACATCAACACCGAGGAAGCCCGAGATGACAATAAATTAGTCACGGGTACGTTTCTTCTCAACAACACTTATGTTACTTTTTTATTCGATTCGGGTGCCGATAAGAGTTTTGTATCCAAGACTTTGACTCATTCTTTTAACTCTCCACCACTTCCACTAGATACCACTTATACCATTGAAGTGGCTAACAGAAAACTATTAAGTGCCGACACATATTACCGGGAGTGTACGTTAAAAATTTTGGGTAATGAGTTTGAAATTGACTTGATACCCATGAAACTAGGAAGCTTCGATGTAATAATCAGTATGAATTGGCTAGCCAAAACGAAATATCACATCCTTTGTGATCTTAACGAAATCCGAATTCCTATCGAGAATGGTGAACCTTTGATCGTCTATGGCGATAAGAGTTGCACCGGACTCAACCTCGTTTCATGCATTAAAGTCAGAAAACTACTCCGTAAGGGTTGTTTTGCGATCCTTGCTCACATTAAGAAAATCGAGTCCGATGAGAAGCACATCGATGATGTGCCAATTGTTATTGACTATTCCGATGTATTTCCCGACAAATTGCCGGGTCTTCCACCTCATCGACCGGTTGAATTCAAAATCGATCTTATTCCGAGAGCCGCACCCGTAGCACGTGAACCATATAGACTCGCTCCATTCGAAATGCAAGAATTGCAAAGTCAAATCCAAGAACTACTTGATCGTGGTTTTATCCAACCTAGCCATTCACCTTGGGGCGCTTCGATTTTGTTTGTTAAAAAGAAAGACGGATCCCTACGAATGTGCATTGATTATCGTGAACTAAACAAATTGACAGTTAAGAACCGATATCCTCTTCCTCGCATCGATGACCTCTTTGATCAACTACAAGGGTCTTGTGTATATTCAAAAATCGATCTCCGCTCGGGTTATCATCAATTAAGGGTTAAGGGGGAAGATGTCTCCAAAACCGCTTTCCGAACTCGTTATGGTAGCAATGAATTTCTTGTAATGCCATTTGGTCTCACTAACGCACCGGCGGTGTTCATGGATCTTATGAACCGCGTGTGCAAACCGTATCTTGACAAATTCGTTATCATGTTCATCGATGATATTTTGGTTTATTCTAAAAGCGAAGAAGAACACGAGGAACACCTTCGACTTGTGCTTGAACTTTTAAGACAAGAACGACTCTATGCCAAATTCTCCAAGTGTGAATTTTGGTTAAAGGAAGTTCAATTTCTTGGTCATATTGTAAGTGACCAAGGTATTAAAGTCGATCCAACGAAAATCGAAGCCATTAGTAAATGGGAGACTCCTACTACTCCTACTCACATTCATCAATTCTTGGGTCTCGCAGGATACTATCGTAGATTCATCAAAGATTTCTCTTTGGTCGCTCGTCCTCTAACCGTGTTAACTCATAAGGGAAGAAAATTCGTTTGGGCAACCGAACAAGAATCCGCATTTCAAATCTTAAAAACGAAGCTAACCACCGCTCCTATCTTGTCACTTCCCGAAGGCAACGATGATTTTTTTATGTATTACGATGCCTCGAAACATGGTTTTGGGTGTGTGTTGATGCAACGAACGAAAGTCATTTCTTATGCTTCTCGACAACTCAAAATTCATGAACGAAACTACACGACACATGATCTCGAACTCGGAGCCGTCGTCTTTGCACTTAAAATGTGGAGACACTATTTTTATGGAACCAAGAGTACTATCTTTACCGATCACAAAAGTCTCCAACACATCTTCGATCAAAAGCAACTAAACATGAGACAACGAAGGTGGATTGAAACCTTAAACAATTACGATTGCGAGCTTCGTTACCATCCCGGAAAGGTAAATGTAGTAGCCGATGCCTTAAGTCGAAAAGAAAGAGCGGTGCCTCTTCGTGTCCGAGCCTTAAACATCACCATCCACACAAACCTTAATAGCCAAATTCGGGTAGCCCAAGATGAAGCTCTCAAGGATAAAAATGTTTCACACGAGCTCTTGAATATTCTCATCTCTCGATTCGAAGTTAGGGAGACTGGACTTCGATATTTCGCCGGAAGGATTTGGGTGCCTAGTTATGGGGACCTACGAAGTCTTATTTTAGATGAAGCCCATAAGTCACGATACTCAATTCACCCCAGTGCCAATAAGATGTACCACGACCTTAAACAACAATATTGGTGGCTGAACATCAAAAGGGACGTAGCTACTTACGTTTCCAAGTGTTTGACATGTTCCAAAGTCAAAGCCGAACACCAAAGACCGTCCAAGTTACTTCAACAACCCGAAATCCCGCAATGGAAGTGGGAAGGAATAACAATGGATTTTATCACCAAACTACCAAAAACGACGGGCGGTTATGATACCATTTGGGTTATTGTTGACCATCTCACCAAATCCGTACACTTTCTCACCATGAAGGAGACCGACAAAATGGAGAAACTTGCACAACTTTACATCAAGGAGATCGTAGCCCGACACGGTGTACCTTTATCGATTATCTCCGACCGAGATGACCGTTTTGTTTCTAGATTTTGGCGTACCTTGCAAGAAGCGTTGGGAACGCATTTAGACATGAGCACCGCATATCATCCCCAAACCGATGGGTAAAGCGAACGCACCATTCAAACCTTGGAAGACATGTTACGAGCTTACGTGGTTGATTTTGGAAAAGCTTGGGACAAGCACTTACCTCTCGCCGAGTTCTCTTACAACAATAGTTATCACGCGAGTATTAAAGCCGCACCTTTTGAAGCGCTATATGGCTGAAAATGTCGTTCACCTCTTTGTTGGGCCGAGGTAGGTGACATGCAAATCACCAGACCCGAACTCATTCACGAAACCACCGGGAAGATCGTACAAATCCGAGATAGGCTTCGGACGGCCCGGAGTCGTCAAAAGTGCTATACCGACAAAAGACACAACGACCTCGAATTTTAAGTCGGTGACCGAGTAATGTTAAAAGTCGCACCTTGGAAAGGTGTAATCCGTTTTGGGAAACGCGGAAAGCTAAATCCGCGGTATATTGGTCCTTTCGGAATCTTGGAGCGTATTGGAACCGTTGCTTATCGTTTAGATCTTCCGCCCCAATTGAGCTCCGTTCATCCTACCTTCCATGTATCTAACTTGAAAAAGTGTCTTGCCGAACCCGATATCATCATCCCTCTCGAGGAACTTACTATTGATGACAAACTTCATTTTGTGGAGGAACCGGTTGAAATTGTGGACCCCTCCGTCAAGACATTGAAACAAAGACGAATTCCGATTGTTAAAGTCTGTTGGAACGCCAAACGAGGACCCGAGTTTACTTGGGAAAGTCAAGATCAAATGCAAAGGAAGTATCCTCATCTATTCGCGAATTCGGAAACGCAAGATTTCGAGGAAGAAACAACGACTACTACGCCTACTTAAATTTCGGGACGAAATTTCTTTTAAGGAGTAGGTAATGTAACATCCCGCCTTTTTCCGTTTAATTTTCCATTTAACTATTTAAATTCCGTTATATGTTTATGACATCCCTCGTTAATACGCGTTTTAAAAATATCTCGTTTAGGTAATTCATGCACCCGCAATCGAACTCGAGGGACTAGTTTTGCCAAAGTGCCAAAGAGGTGACTAGCAATTGACTAGTCAACCCACCTCCTCTTTCTTTTCCATTTCATTTTCCTTTTCTTTTTATACTTTCCATTTTTCTCTCGAATCTTTAAACAAAGAATCATCATCTAAATCCAAGCTAGCGGGTGTCTTGTAAAACAATTTACATATTTGGAATCCTTGCAACTTCCTCTTCGATTCCATATCGATTTCATTACGTTTGGGTAACTTTCTAAAATCACTAGATTTTGTGTTCTTGATGTTTTTAACTTATAAAGTTGTTAATTAGTGTCTATGGCTCAAGTCTAACATGAATATATGATTTATATGTTTGATTTTGTTATTTGAAGTAACTAGCTTGAGTATGAACTTTGGTGTGCTTGATTTGGTGATTTGGTTGTTTGAATGTTGTTAAATGTTATAAATGCATGTATTAAATGTGTTCCTAGTATCACTAGCTTCAATTTGATGTGTAGGTTGCTTGAGAAAACTCCATAAACTTGATTAGTGATTTTGGTGAATTTGGGTTAGGGTTTGATAAGCTTGAAATGAATATTTGATGCATTGAATGCCATGAATTATTGTTAGTAAGTAGTTAGTTGTATTGTATGCTTGATTACCTACAAAACGACGTGTTTTATGTATGCATTAAATGCCCGAATCATAAATGTGCACTTGTAAGATTTGAAGTATTAAATGTGGGCATTGATTGATCTTTTGATTTGCAAGGTCGGTTATTGCAAATAAGGTTTTGGTTGGTAAAATGTATTTAGTTGTGTTCCTTGTCAAATTACCTTTCCAACGATATAAGATGCGTGTCATAAGTGTTTGCGGTTTGTATTTTGTGTTTGATCGAAGTTCGGAAAAAGACTTGAACAATTGAAACTGACCAGGTACCAGCACCAGTTAAATGCCGCGGCGCGGCAGCCTTGGGTCGCGGCGCGACATATAACGTGACCAGGTTCTGACCTACTTGGTCAAAATACGAAAAATGTTTGGCACGCTATGGACCTCCGATTCACATGAGACTTGTTCTAACATGCTTATATATGAATAAAAACCTCAGAAAAATAGTTCGGGACCCGACCCGAACGTGTTGACTTTTTCGTTGACTTTGACCGACCAAAGTTTGACTTTTTGTCAAACTTAACCAAATGATTATGCAACCTTCCTAGCTTGTTTCTATACTTGTATCTTGCATGAAACTTGACAAATTAATTCACATGCTACATATTGAGTCGTAACGAGCCATATGACTAATTGAACATCTTTGACATATCGTGTTTACCGTTATTGATATGACCTATTTGTTTAGGTCAGGACTAGCATTGTCCTTTGCACACGTTACTTTGTGAAGTACTTTTCATACGTGCACTCAAGGTGAGATCATAGTCCCACTTGTACTCTTTTGAACTTACATTTGGGATGATAAAACATAAACGTTTCTTTTTTACTAAGTGAACACAAGTACAGGAAAACAAACATTCTACATACGAGTTTGAACAAAAATCCTCAATTCGATTATAATTAGTTACACTTGTCGGGTGTAAGCGAGAACTTATGTTATATGGCCATATGGGTTTGACAAACCCTCATTCAAACGGTTCGCTACCGTTTACGAATGAAATATATTTTCGAGAAACAGTGTATGTTCTAACACTATTGTGATGGGGTTCTATGGAAGGAATGTTAAGCATTGATAATTGGGTGCTCGTGAAATAAATTTTTGGAATGTATTACTATTATATCAATGTTACAAATCTTGTGGTTCACTTGTACTTAATTACTTAAACCTATGATTTCACCAACATTTTCGTTGACAGATTTCTATGTTTTTCTCAGGTCCTTGAACGTTTTGTGATACATGCTTCCGCTCATTACTTTTGATACTTGCTTGGATGTCGAGTATATACATGCATACATGGAGCATCTTTTGGCTACTTTTAAATCGTGTCGCATAGATTTCAATTGTACTTATAACTTTGTAACGTAACTTTTGGATGAACGATTCTTGTAAACTTGGGAACAAATCTTAACTTTTGAAATGAATGCGACATATTTTCGGTCAAACGTCATTTTAAAGACTTATGACCACGTAATGGGACCTAAGTAGCCGGCGCCGTCAATAACGATTTTGTCGGGTCGCTACAATTACGTCGTCTTCTTCTTCGATAAGAAAATCACATGTTAGTAATTTCTTTATTTATTTATTTTTTTTGCTTAGGCTTAGTATATTTTTATGTAGTTTTGGGTTTTCAATTTGTGTTACAGTTATTATGTTCCTTTCAGGTTCATATGGCCACTAATTTTGGTAACACATTAATTTAAAGTTGTTTTATGTTTTTATCTTTTATTACCACTAAAATTTAAGCTTTCAATGTTATCTCTTCTGTTTTGTAGCATAATTCAACATTTCAAACTAACTTTTGTTGGATCTTTGAAGATGATGGAACTACCTAACATAATAAATAATTGAATTCATATTTATATTTATTCAATTAGCTTGATTTTTTTTCTTTTTAGAGGGTGTTTGGGATCACGTTTTGAAAGTAATTTTTTGATTATTTCATTTTGTAAACGTGAAGAATTTATTTATAGTGTTTGTGAATGTAAATTTAAAATAATCGATTATTTGCATTTTTGAGGCTTGATAACGCAGTTTTGAAGAATTTACCATGGACCTACTGCTCTGAATCGTGATTTTTAAATTAAGAGAGCTTATAATGTTAATATTATGTACTTGCCCTTTCATGTCACTTATACTTGGGTTTCTAAATTCTATCATGTGTATTCTGTCCATTTTTATTAAATAACTAGTTTATAACTCGCGACTTCGCGGGATTATACATGAATTATTTTTATAAAATTAATGAAATATCTCAATGCGAATGCTACTGACCATATAAACCTAGATCATGCATAGTGTTTGGCTAGTCATTACCCGCGTAAAGCATATCTAAAGAAAGAAATGTTTGAGAAAGTTACTAAGTACTTTAACTAAAGGCTGATCCATCAAGTAATTTTGTAATTCATATTCTACTGTTTCTAATGTTATTTTGTATGATATAGCAGCCTCTTCAAGCCTTCCTAATGCTTATAGTGACTTTTAATTAAGACGAATAACATTAGACATGTGGCTAACACAATGAGTACTTATATCCTCATCAAGAACAACCTTTTGATAAAGGTGGCAATTCGGACCCATTTAAAAAAGAATGACTAACCCCTTAACCAATTAAATAATTAATATTATTATTTTTGTAATCAAAACTAACCCCTTAACGAATTAAATACTCCACTAATTATAGATGGGCCATAAAGGATTTAGCAGGTAATCCCATGTTAATAACATATTTCAACGCCAACCTGCCCTAACCTCACACACCTCTACCATTTAAGCTTGTCTGCAAGAATAGTTACCGAAAGAACTGGCTACCAGAAATATACTATTACCCAAAAATGAAACCATGGGAGTTTATTACCTGCATAATATCTAGGGATTTATCAGGTCTTTAAAACCAAAAAATCAGAAGCATCACATGCAAAAGAATACATGAATTAACTCTGGATGAACAATCATAGCAACCCTTGATTCATTAATTGACAAAAAAAAAAACACATATTAATAATCAAAACCTTCAACTTAGCATTTTGTTTTTACTAATAAGCTAAGTGCCTATAAAGCATATACCACAAATACTAACCTTATCACCAAAATATCCTCTTTCAAAATCAGTATGAATTACTCCTGCAGCTTTAGGCGCATTACTTAGCCTTCTAATTTGCCAAAATTTCACCCAAATTAAAACCCCTCCATTTTGGAGGCATCTTAATATATTCCTAGTACATTCATCTCCAACCTAATAAACGTTTATCTCGTGAGCAAGGCGAACACGGAACATCGTTGGTGAATATGATGGTATGACTTTTGGCCCATCTTACCTTATTCAAACTTTAAAGGTTATACACTTAAAAATGACCAAAGATACATTTGGCATGAATCTTGGCCCATCTTACCCTTTTTAATAAGGTATATAGCACCTTAGTCTACCTGTTTTAGCAATTAGATACCAAATTTCACCTGATTAGACCACATTCATTAAACATTATGTAGCTATAACTTACCAATGCATATAAAAAGCAAGACATGTCAATCACTGGTTCCATTTACCAAATGGACTTATCGGGATAAGTTTTCATATTAACAATGACCCCCGTTGTTATCAGATTATATAGATATTTAATATTTAATCTTATGATGGATTTAATTTCAAACAAGTGTTTTACACTGGTTGTGTGATGACCCGGGAATTTTTGACCAAATTTAAACTTGATCTTTATATGTTTCCAACACGACAAGCAAAAGTCTGTAATATTAGAGTCTCCAAACACTTTGAACTGTGTTCATATATGCATTTGACCTTTGACTATCCCCGACGATTCACGAACAGTTGTGTAAATAGATATCTAAATATATATATAAATATAAATATAATTATATGTAAAATTTTTTTTTTAAATAAATAATTTCCCTTTAAACAATTAGAATTAAAAATTTAATATAATAAACAAAAATAATTAAGTTGTTATTAAAATAAAAATATATAAATAGATATATGATATTATTATAAATTTATATAGTTATAGATATAAAAGATTTCTACTAATAACTATTATATTGAAATATTTATATTATATATAAATATTAAATATTCAATAGATGTATTCATAAAATTTATGATATAAATTGTAATATAAATATTAAATGTAATTACAAGATTAATTAAAATTATTATATGATTATTATTACATTAATTAGTAATATTAATATTATTAAAATTATAATACTGAAAATGTTACATTTGATTTGCTAATATCATTATAACTAGTAGTAAAGTTATAATTTTAGTTATATGATTAATATTAGTAATAATATATAATATTATTATTACTATTTTTGTAGTTAATATCACTATATTATCTAACATTATTATAACTACTATTAAAGTAATTATTATTAGTAATTATTAGAAAATAATACATTTTATTGTTATTAACATTAATAATAAGATTAATATCATTTTTATTATTATTAGTTGCATTATTATTTATTAATATTATTAATATAATGATTATTAATAATTATTAATATTACATTTATTAAGTATAGTTATTAGTATTTACTTTATAAACCATAAATCAAGGGAAACACGTACAAATCTGTTATTAGTATCTATCACACTGTAATTGAAATCCAAAATTCATACCAATCACCATTCAATCACTTGAAAACATCCAAAACCAATTAGATATCGTAATCTATTTTTTTTATTTATTTTCTGCTCCCACTCGTACTATCTGTCGACTACAAACCCTTTTAAATTCTACCAATTCACGTAGTATTGTATCCATTCGAATTACCTTTCATTACCAATATCAATTACAACAAACCATTACTGATTAATGAGTTAAATTAATTTTTTTTATATTTAAAACAGACGAGAACACCCTGTTCTTCAACTTTTGAGCCAAATCACGATTCTTTATCACATTTAAAAATCTGTAAATGTAGGATTGTTGGAAATCCTTCATTCAAACTATATGGAAAGTTTTAAATTCCAATTTTATCTATCGTATTCCAATTTTTGAGTCAAAGATTGAATTTAAAAAGTCAACCTTTTTGTTCATCGTAAAATTTGATTTCCTTTTGATATTTCCGGTCAAATTGAGGATGGAGAAGGTATCTAGGAATGATTTAGGATCTTTTTCAAGTTTTGATCTTGGTCTAAAACACACTTATTTTTCAAATTTGAATTTTGGATGGTATCGGGTCTTACGTTCCTGTTCCAGCGAGTTTTTTTTTTATCTTGTTGTTTTAATTAATTCACTAAACCTCTAAAACGTTTCTGTATTATTTTCAAAACTTAAATTACAGAAACAACTAACTATCCATGGAATTTAAAGTCTGGTCGAATTTGAAAGAGAAGAAGAAGAATATGGCCATTAATATATACGGGTTATAATAATTTGGAAATGATATAAAACAGAAAGATAGCATTGGAGCCATGGTTTATAGTGTTTGCGTGTTTGCGAGAGGTCTCGGGTTCGAGTCTCGTCTTGGACAAATTTTTTTAGAAAAGCTCTTCTAAGGGTATACACTTTTATTCTATTATTATTATTTTTATTATTATTATTATTATTATTATTATTATTATTATTATTATTATTATTATTATTATTATTATTATTATTATTATTATTATTATTATTATTATTATTATTATTATTATTATTATTATTATGTTATTATTATTATGTTAATTGTTGTTATCACTAAAATTATTATTTTGAATGTTATTACCATTATTATTATAAGTAGTATTATTATTATTGTTATATCCACTAGTATTATTGGTATTATAATTAGTATCATTGTTATTATCACTAGGATATGTATTATTAATATTATTAATGACAAAAGTATTATTATTAATATTATCACAATTATTATAAATATGATTATCAATATTATCATTATTAAACTTATTATTATCATTATTATCGGTTGTAGTAAAATGGTTATTTTTATAGTTAATATTATTATCAATACTATTAGTATTACGATTATCGACACAACTTTATATAAACATTATCTTATAAGCCGGGGTAGAACCTCCTCAGGGAATATAAGGTTTTCATGAGGCTGATCTTGAGCCGCCATTATTATTAAAAATATTATTATTATCATGATTATTAAGATTATTTTTTTATTTAAAAGTTATGTCTTCATTATTATTATTACTTAAGTAATATTATTAATATCACTATCATTATTACTACAAATCAAGAGACAAATGTTATTATCCAAAATTACTATTTTCAACATCAATATTAAATCTAATTATTTATTATCACTATTTTAGTATTATTATTAATTTAACAAATAAATGATATTTATATAAAAGTATATTTAATACCACAACTTAACTATTTAATATTTATACATATGAAATGAAAATATGTAAGATAATAATAAAATTTATCAAATATTAAATATATAAATTACATCACTAACAATAATATATATATATATATATATATATATATATATATATATATATATATATATATATATATATATATATATATATATATATATATATATATATATATATATATTTGTTCGATTACAATTACATGTATTAATATATATACAAATGATATAGGTTCGTGAATCCGAGGGCAACCCTGCATTGTTCAATTGTTCAATATAGTCATATGTATTTTTACTACAAAATACATTAGGTGAGTTTCATTTACCTTTTTACCCTTTATATTTTTGGGCTGAGAATACATGCGCAATTTTTATAAATGATTTACAAAATAGACACAAGTACGTGAAACTACATTCTATGGTTGAATTATCGAAATCGAATATGCCCCTTTTTATTAAGTTTGGTAATCTAAGAATTAGGGAACACACACCCTAATTGACGCAAATCATAAAGATAGATCTATTGGTCCTAACGAACCCCATCCAAAGTACCGGATGCATTAGTACTTCGAAATTTATATCATGTCCGAAGGAGGATGCCGGAATGATAGGGGATATTCTTATATGCATCTAGTTAATGTCGGTTACCAGGTGTTCAATCCATATGAATGATATTTTTGTCTCTATGCATGGGACGTTTATTTATGAGAATTGAGAATATGAAATCTTGTGGTTTATTAAATTTATGAAATGATTATTTATGATAAACTAATGAACTCACCAACCTTTTGGTTGACACTTTAAAGCATGTTTATTCTCAGGTATGAAAGAAATCTTTCGCTGTGCATTTGATCATCTTAGAGATATTACTTGGAGTCATTCATGACATATTTCAAAAGACGTTGCATTCGAGTCGTTGAGTTCATCAAGATTATTATTAAGTCAATTATAGTAAGATATATTACGAAATGGTATGCATGTTGTCAACTTTCGATGTAGTGAAAGAGTGTCTTTTCAAAAACGAATGCAATGTTTGTAAAATGTATCATATGGAGGTCAAGTACCTCGCGATGTAATCAACTGTTGTGAATCGTTTATAGTCGATATGGACTTCGTCCGGATGGATTAGGACGGGTCTCCACAGTTGGTATCAGAGCGGTGGTCGTAGCGAACCAGGTCTTGCATTAGTGTGTTTAAATAGGAGTTGTTAGGATGCATTAGTGAGTTTGTACTTCGACTTAGTAGTTGTTAGGTTATATTAATAAGTCTGGACTTGAACCTGGTCTGTATGTCAAAAGTTTTGCTTATCAATTAATGTCGAAAATTACCTGCTTATCAATCTTATGGAATCACTTGCTTATCATTCTTAGTCCAGACACATCATACTACAATGATTGCATGAATAGTGTATGGACAAAATTCATATCTTAGCGTATCTATTAATTCATATATTAGCGTAACTGCTAATTCATATCTTAGCGTATCTATTATTGTTACCTTTGCCTGACAGATTTCGTAGATTCCTCCGTAACTTATGGGATTTTAATATTATATATGCATATGTAAATTATGTATTGCAGGGTACTAATCTACATCCTATAATCTATTTCTTATCGAAAGATCCTTCATCTGATTGTACGAGATGAATTCCTCAACCAGTTCGAATTCCTCAAATTCCGACAACTATTCCGATATGAAGTTTCACCGAAGTTCCGAAAGCAGTGTCCTAGAATGAATCAACCAATTCATTTGATGGGTTCGTAGCCTACTAAATCATTGGAGACAAAAAGAAGGCGATCCTTTCCATCAACCAAATTCACGTTTTAACGGAGAACCTGAAGCATTCACTGGCGAACCAATTCGAAACACTATGTTCGCCCTCATTACCCGAATATATCGCCATGATTATATACTATCTCAAATTCAAAACCTTATTCATCCGCTAATTTTGACCGACAATCATCCCGGAATAATCGAATAAGTCAACGAGCTTCGCACCCGAGTTGTAGCCTTGAAAAGTATGGTGCAAAATTTACCAGCTTCAGCAACATCACCGGCACCAACAGTACCATCAGTAATAGCACAAGTACCATCAACCATCCATGCCTCAACATCTCATTATGTACCTCGAGTATAATCATCGTTCTACGTATCATTCTACATCAATTATCTTCGTTCTTCATGGCAATTAAGTAATATCTAAATGTTTTAGAGATTACATATTCTAGTTCTAACGGTAAACCAAATGAGTTTAATATCATATTAACTCAATGAATCCATGATTACACCTAAAGAAAATATATATGTATATATGTTTTCATAAAGATTGTAATTAAAAATTCTTTCGTAAAAAGTGTTAATTGTGAAAATATTTGAACGGGTAGGTAATACCCGAGGAATATTCAGATTTCACATTAATAAGTTACACTGTACATTCTTCGAAGCTGATTCAACAGTCGTTTACTATCCTACTTACATCCACCGATATACAAATCCGTTCACCATAGAATAACCATATTCATCCAATTTCATATTGGGATTTTGATTTATCAGAATCCAACAAGTGGCATAATGAAGAAAACATTTGACAAAATAAAATTTGTTACAAACAAACAAATTAACTATGAGAAATTTTGTTAAGAATCCACGCTAACTGTTCCTAGCTAATTGTTCCTAGCTAACTGATTACATTTTATTTATCGCAATTTACATTCTCGCAATTTTATTTATCGTCATTTAATTTCTGTTATTTACTTTACGAACTTTATTTATCGTCATTTAATTTCTGTTATTTATTTTTGCGCACCTTAAATATCGGGACACGTATACAAGGTTTTGACATATCATATCGACGCATATATATATATATATATATATATATATATATATATATATATATATATATATATATATATATATATATATATATATTATTTGGAATCACCATAGACACTATATATGCAGTAATGATCGAGTTCTCTATACAGGGTTGAGGTTGATTCTACAATAATATATATAGTTTGAGTTGTGATCGAGTCTGAGACGAATACGGGTCATGATACGTATTAATTAATTCGAATATTATATATTAAATTATATATGAATTGTTGAATTGCTAACTGTGGACTATCAATCGAGGACTACCAACATTGGACAATTAAAATGAATTAAAATATTGATTATAACATATGAAACTAAACAAATCTTCAAGTTGCCACTTGATTTCACCCTAAAACCTCATTTGTATCTTGACGATTACAATCTGCGTCCAAACCTTTCGTAATTCTTGAAAACACCTCAATCGAGAGGATGAACCAACCGCATTTCATCTACGAAAGAAAAGATTGATGCATATAACTTTTCACCTGAGAAACTCTCGGCAACTGAGTAAACGTTTAAAACGTAGCTATGCTAATTTCTTAGTGTTATTATTACCTAAAATAACTTTGCAATCCCTTTCCAAATTAGCAAATTTTGTCACAGCTCCAGCAAGTCAACTTTGACTTTTCGTTCGAAACAACCTTATTATAACCTTGATTTATATGTGTACTCTTTTATTGTTACCGGGGAACCTTTTATTATATTCCACCATATTACCAGCAGATGTACCAGCAACCTCGTCACTCCTTGGTTTAAATCTCTCTGACAAATTACTAATTTTATCTATTGAAGTCTCATCATGTACTCATCCGCACCTTGTAACGAAAATTGCCGTACCAAAATACCGAGAATCGGCAATCAGTATTTTGAAATCTCGCAGCATGTCTATATCAACAGTTATATGCAAACATATAACATTTATCTCTTAGAATTATGATCTTCCGTTCTGAAATTCTGAAAAAGCAGAATACAGCAGCAAAAACTGTACACGACCTTAACCGTCGAAAGTTTGATGATAAAGAATGGAATATTGGAAATATTCAATAGAAAATTTAGTACCGAAAAGCGGATTATGCGCAACTATGAAGGAAGCCGTGGACAAATCACAAAGAATAAGTTTGACTTCAAAGAATCCAAATGATTCTGTTTCTGATGAAATCTTTAGCGAATACCTTGCTTCTGAATCTAAACCCTTACGGATAAATCTTCTTCATCATCCATCGATATTAGAAAATTCCAAGATATCATCGTATCATTCATTATAAATATCCTCCATATTTCTGAAGATATTTTCATAACTATTCTTATCTGAAATCAATAATTTCTTCGTGCTATCAGTGTTACATCTTATAGAAACTGTTAGTTTCTATATTCTGTAAATTTTAGAGCTTAAAATATGAATGTTTTTGAAGTAGTGTTGGGAACTGATGCATGAGTTAGTATAAGATAATGACACTTGATCAACGTGATTATATTACAGTAAGTCATGCTGAGTTTCTAAATGGAACATGATGATTCACAGATTATAACATCATCATGTGTCATGTTACATAACTCTTTCATTCTGATTAACTTCTTAACATATCAAGAAAATATATTCTTGATAGTTCTATTCTCAGTGATTCTGGTAATTTGACAAATCAAATCGTACTATAACGTTCTTTCTTGTTTAGAACATTAAATTCATTCGAAACTCCATATCTACGAATTCTGGACCATTACCAGAGATGTCCAATCGTAAAAATAAGAAATGAAGGGACAAAGCTCCAAAAGAAATAGAAAATTGGAGTATAAATCACAGCAAAATAGGAGAGAGCATCAACTATGGATGTCAATTATTACAGAAGGACAGAAGCAGAGACATCGAAATATAAAGGAAGCTATAAAACCCAAATAATAACACGGAGGTTACAAACCATGGATATTAATACGAATAGCAATATAAAGACACGATATAATTAAGAATAATATCACCCCAAGGTAATAGTAGAAGTAAATAGGTTCTTCTGATGGAAGATTGAAAAGAAGGATGACAGAAATGATAATTAGAAAAATATCAAGGATTAGAACTGGATTAAGCATTTTTACAATCTTTTAAATGTATGAACTAAGAAAGAAAGTATAGGAATGGTGAGAATAATGGAATGGAAGAGCTTAATTTATAAGGAAAATATCAGACATAGTAATTGAGGCAGATCACCGCATTTAAGTATAGAGATCTTAATTTCCTTATTCGCCGAAGAATCAAATCTTTTAGATTTTGAAGATTTCTTTAAATCCCTTGAATTCCGGAATTCAACTAAGACAACGTCAAAAGCTAAGACGCACCTTATTTTCTAAATTTCACCGTGACTACGTCAAAAGTTAAATCTCTATCTAAATCTATTGTGACATCTTCATTCGTACGCTTTATCTAATCGAATCATTTTATCTATAATAGTCAATAATGATAAAACTCCATTCATCAACTCATATTTGTCATGAAAACATTTTTATTGTTAGCCATGACCACCTCACTCAAATTTCGGGATGAAATTTCTTTAACGGGTAGGTACTGTGATGACCCGGGAATTTTCGACCAAATTTAAACTTGATCTTTATATGTTTCCGACACGACAAGTAAAATTCTGTAATATTGGAGTCTCCAAAAACTTTGAACTGTGTTCATATATGCATTTGACCTTTGACTATCCCCGACCATTCACGAACAGTTATGTAAATAGATATGTAAATATATATATAAATATAAATATAAGTATATGTAATTTTTTTTAAATAAATAATTTCCCTTTAAACAATTAGAATTAAAAATTTAATATAATAAACAAAAATAATTAAGTTGTTATTAAAATAAAAATATATAAATAGATATATGATATATGATATTATTATAAATTTATATATTTATAGATATAAAAGATTTCTACTAATAACTATTATATTGAAATATTTATATTATATATAAATATTCAATATTCAATAGATGTATTCATAAAATTTATGATATAAATTGTAATATAAATATTAAATGTAATTACAAGTTTAATTATAATTATTATATGATTATTATTACATTCATTAGTATTATTAATATTATTAAAATTATAATACTGAAAATGTTACATTTGATTTGCTAATATCATTATAACTAGTAGTAAAGTTATAATTTTAGTTATATGACTAATATTAGTAATATTATATAATATTATTATTACTATTTTTGTAGTTAATATCACTATATTATCTAACATTATTATAACTACTATTAAAGTAATTATTATTAGTAATTATTAGAAAATAATACATTTTATTGTTATTAACATTAATAATAAGATTACTATCATTTTTATTATTATTAGTAGCATTATTATTTATTAATATTATTAATATAATGATTATTATTAATATTACATTTATTAATTATAATTATTAGTATTTACTTTATAAACCATAAATCAAGGGAAACACGTACAAATTTGTTATTAGTATCTATCACACTGTAATTGAAATCCGAAATTCGTACCAATCACCATTCAATCACTAGAAAACATCCAAAACCAATTAGATATCGTAATCTATTTTTTTTATTTATTTTCTGCTCCCACTCGTACTATCTGTCGACTGCAAACCCTTTTAAAATCTACCAATTCACGTAGTATTGTATCCATTCGAATTACCTTTCATTACCAATATCAATTACAACAAACCATTATTGATTAATCAGTTAAATTAATTTTTTTTATTTAAAACAGACGAGAACACCCTGTTCTTCAACTTTTGAGCCAAATCACGATTCTGTATCACATTTAAAAATCAGTAAATGTAGGATTGTTGGAAATCCTTCATTCAAACTATCTGGAAAGTTTTAAATTCTAATTTTATCTATCGTGTTCCAATTTTTGAGTCAAAGATTGAATTCAAAAAGTCAACCTTTTTGTTCATCATAAAATTTGATTTCCTTTTGATGTTTCCGGTCAAATTGAGGATGGAGAAGGTATCTAGGAATGATTTAGGATCTTTTTCAAGTTTTGATCTTGGTCTAAAACACACTTATGTTTCAAATTTGAATTTTGGATGGTATCGGGTCTTACGTTCCTGTTACAGCGAGTTTTTTTGTTTTTTTTATATCTTATTATTTTAATTAATTCACTAAACATCTAAAACATTTCTGTATTATTTTCAAAACTTAAATTACAGAAACTACTAACTATCCATGGAATTTAAAGTCTGGTCGAATTTGAAAGAGAAGAAGAAGAATATGGCCATTAATATATACGGGTTATAATAAGTTGGAAATGATATAAAACAGAAAAACAGCATTGGATCCATGGTTTAGAGTGTTTGTGTGTTTGCGAGAGGTCTCGGGTTCGAGTCTCGTCTTGGACAAATTTTTTTAGAAAAGCTCTTCTAAGGGTATACACTTTTATTCTATTATTATTATTATTATTATTATTATTATTATTATTATTATTATTATTATTATTATTATTATTATTATTATTATTATTATTATTATTATTATTATTATTATTATTATTATTATTATTATTATTATTATTATTATGTTAATTGTTGTTATCACTAAAATTATTATTTTGAATTTTATTACCATTATTATTATAAGTAGTATTATTATTATTGTTATATCCACTAGTATTATTGGTATTATAATTAGTATCATTGTTATTATCACTAGGATATGTATTATTAATATTATTAATGACAAAAGTATTATTATTAATATTATCACCATTATTATAAATATGATTATCAATATTATCATTATTAAACTTATTATTATCATTATTATCAGTTGTAGTAAAATGGTTATTTTTATAGTTAATATTATTATCAATACTATTAGTATTATGATTGTCGACACAACTTTATATAAACATTATCTTATAAGCATTATTATTAAAAATATTATTATTATCATGATTATTAAGATTTTTTTTTATTTAAAAGTTATATCTTCATTATTATTATTACTTAAGTAATATTATTAATATCACTATCATTATTACTACAAATCAAGTGACAAATGTTATTATCTGAAATTACTATTTTCAACATCAATATTAAATCTAATTATTTATTATCACTATTTTAGTATTATTATTAATTTAACAAATAAATGATATTTATATAAAAGTATATTTAATACCACAACTTAACAATATTAATATTTATATATATGAAATGAAAATATGTAATATAATAATAAAATTTATCAAATATTAAATATATAAATTACATCACTAACAATAATATATATATATATATATATATATATATATATATATATATATATATATATATATATATATTTGTTCGATTACAATTACATGTATTAATATATATACAAATGATATAGGTTCGTGAATCCGAGGGCAACCCTGCATTGTTCAATTGTTCAATATAGTTATATGTATTTTTACTACAAAATACATTAGGTGAGTTTCATTTACCTTTTTATCCTTTATATTTTTGGGCTGAGAATACATGCGATATTTTTATAAATGATTTACAAAATAGAAACAAGTACGTGAAACTACATTCTATGGTTGAATTATTGAAATCGAATATGCCCCTTTTTATTAAGTCTGGTAATCTAAGAATTAGGGAATAGACACCCTAATTGACGCGAATCCTAAAGACAGATCTATTGGGCCTAACGAACACCATCCAAAGTACCGGATGCTTTAGTACTTCGAAATTTATATCATGTCCGAAGGAGGATCCTGGAATGATAGGGGATATTCTTATATGCATCTAGTTAATGTCGGTTACCAGGTGTTCAATCCATATGAATGATATTTTTGTCTCTATGCATGGGACGTTTATTTATGAGAATTGGGAATATGAAATATTGTGGTCTATTAAAATTATGAAATGATTATTTATGATAAACTAATGAACTCACCAACCTTTTGGTTGACACTTTAAAGCATGTTTATTCTCAGGTATGAAAGAAATCTTCCGCTGTGCATTTGCTCATCTTAGAGATATTACTTGGAGTCATTCATGACATATTTCAAAAGACGTTGCATTCGAGTCGTTGAGTTCATCAAGATTATTATTAAGTCAATTATAGTAAGATATATTACGAAATGGTATGCATGTTGTCAACTTTCTATGTAATGAAAGAGTGTCTTTTTCAAAAACGAATGCAATGTTTGTAAAATGTATCATAGTACCTCGCGATGTAATCAACTGTTGTGAATCATTTATAGTCGATATGGACTTCGTCTGGATGGATTAGGACGGGTCTCTACAGGTTGAATGTCTTATTTGAAAAGCAATTGTTTGGTCTGCATCAATACTCCAACATTTGTATAAGATTAAAAGGAAATTACACATTTAAAGTAGCGTTTTACCGCGAGGTCGATGATTTAGCCTCATGAAGAATATACACTGATGTTTTTTCACATACAAATGTACGTAGCATCTTTGTGAATGAATCCCTTACAGATTTCTGAACCCTCTGTGAAATAAATTGACCTTAAAACCAGTTTATATATGTATGACAAGATCTATACATTATGAAATAGACAATACCTTCGTACGCTTTTAAACAATATGTTTTACAATGGATTTGCACGACATCATGAATTTTGCATGTCTGCAAAATTCCTTTCAATTAAGAGTTTTTTCATTGCATTTCCATACATTTAAATTCCTTCTTCTAATTAATATATCTAGTAATATTACTTGTCAAACTACGTGTATCATAACCAAATAAAACTTAACCTTGATTTTCAATAACCATTTGAGTCGCTGAAAGACTGAAAGCATCCTGCCATTAATACCAAACACGAAACAAAACAATTAATACTCCTACAACAGCATGATAGGTCTGATCATGTTGAGATTAGAAGAAAAGACAAGTTAGAATGAGATTCGGTAAGTGTGAAGGAGATTCGGTATTAGAGAGAATTAACAAGATTTACATTTCACAGCTTCTAGAACTCAGTTACAATGCAATGGCTATCTAATTAGGACTACTTAGGTTCTTTATATAGCGCTCTTCTAAGGAACCATCAATTAAGCTTATTTCACATTAACACTATACAACTTCGGGGTCCTAACAATCTCCCTCTTAGTGTTAAATGTGAACTTTACAATATAATCCTATTTAAAACATCTAAAGGAACTTTGTTCCTCTGAAGTAAACTTTGGATTTAAATCCCTCGAGATTCTCATATCTTCGTATGTTCACTCATTATCTTTAGACAACTTTTCAATCTTGTGAGAATGTATTTGACAATCTCATTATCTTCAGTTGAATAGCAGTTATTGATCAGTCTCCATCTCAAATATTTGAAAGCATACATCAACGTTCCGTCTGAATATCTTCTGAAATCTGAGACTCTGATGAAGACCTTTGTATAGTGAGAATTGACAAACACAAACCCATAAGGACATTCACTTACTTCAAGTAAGGATATATGAAGCGTCCCGTTCATATCGAATATAAACGTCACGTACTCATTGGTGTCATTGTGAGGTATTGACCTCTATATGTGACATTTTTCAAAATCTGCATACGTTTTTATAATACAAACCATAACCTTTATTATAATCGAAGGTTCAAACAGCATAATAATGATTATCATTTAGTGATAATCTTAGTTTTACAAACTTTACATTTGATAATAACAATACGATTTCCAACATATTTCACATTATAAATCTTCCGATATGCAGTTTTATTTTTGACACAAATATGCATACTCCAAATCTTGCTTAAATTCGGCATAATGAAGCGGAAGCTTTTAATTATCACCTGAGAATAAACATGCTTAAAACGTCAACATAAAGTTGGTGAGATATAGGTTTATTGCTAGCAGCGTTATAAATATAGACCACAAGATTTCATATACACAAATGTTTTAATAAAAATATTCCAAGTGGTTGAGCACTTGATAACCATACTTAACATTTAATCAACGTCGCATATTCCCTTTATTATAAAATCTCACTACACCGTACCAAGTGTGATCACCGAAATGAAGTACTGTGCAACCGTTGAATACTGTTCATCCAGTCCGGTTGGGGTTGTCAGGCCCGATAGATCTATCAACAGGATTCGCGTTTACAATACCGCATGTAAATAGTAGTTACCAAGTTACAGGGAAGTATGCCAGTGGTACAACTCAACGTAGAATATATATTTTTAATCACTTGTGTCCATAACGTAAATCATAAAATGCATGTATTCTCATCCCGAAATATTTAGAGTTTAAAAGTGGGACTATATACTCACTTTTGCTTTGAAGATATTTAACACGACTTGGTCTCCGATATATATCACGAACCTAACCATATATATAATATATTAACATATTTTCTTTTCAAATAATCGCTACATATATACTTATAATACTTTTAATATCTATTAGTCCGTAGTTAGCAGTCCGATGTTAGTGGTCCATAATTAGTTGCTCAATAAAATAAATAAAGACCCCATCGTATTCGTATTGATCAGAATTAATCTCGACCCATGGTACAATGTTGTCAAATGACGTGTTGCGTACATAAAGTACCGTGTTGTCAAATGACGTGTTGCGTACAATCATGAGGTCTTATGATTAATCTTCTCGTGTTGTTTACTGGTGGTCCTGAAATATATAAAATCAAATCATAAGTAAATATATATAAAATATCATATTAATTAGCAAAGATATGATTAGTTTAGTTTTACTCCAATTAATTTTGTAGCTAAACTAGCTTCGGATACCCAATTTTGTTTTAGCCGTAGTTTCTTGAATATAACTCTGTTTTTGTTGGTTCAACTTGCCACTTCCTTGGATCGAGTCATTATTTATGAATATGAACTGTAAATACCTTAGTTTTCATTTGAAATCATAGGTTATAGGTCAAACTTTGATGAATCTTATGAAAGTGATCATTTCCGTTGTAAAAACAACATCTAGATGATCATTTTTACAAAAATACTTACACTTTGAGTTACACCATGAGATTTTTATATATTAACATATTCATAAGAAATATCATTTTTCCAGAATATAAACTTCCAATTCAAAGTTTAAGATGGTTTTTAATTTTTAAACCCAAAACAGCCCCCGGTTGCACTCCAACGATGTAGATTCAGTTTTAAGGTGTTCTTTGTAAAATCATGTTGTATCTTGTTAAGTTAGCATATCATTATTATATATTACAGGTCTTGAAATGTTTTAAAAGTCAAGTTAGAAGGATCTATTTAGTTTGTGAACAAGTTTGAAATCATTCAAACTATGTTCTTGTTGTTATATATATTCGTAGTAAGATAGTCATATATGAATTGAACAAAATGATGAACCAAGGTTATACCTCAAGTATGATGAAGAAAGTTACTGAATAAACAAGATATGAACTTGTTCTTGATGACTTTGAAGATTAAGAAGTGAAATCATGAAAAGAAACAAAGGTTGTAAGTAAGTTTATATCTTGATTTAAGATAAATAACTTACATGAATTAAATCAAAGTTTAAACATAGTTTTTCCTTGATTATGAAGCTAAAAGATGGTGAAAATGCTTGGAGATGATCAAGTATGATGTTAGGAGTATTTTGAGAGAGAATTTGGAGTGTAAGTATGAGAAAATGGAATGGAAAAATGGGGTGAAATCATAAAAACGAATTTACTTGTTATATAGAAAAAAAAATCCTTAAGTTTGTTTTTTAGCTCATTAGTCATACAAGTTGATAAATAATAGTTCCACATGTTTTTGACTCTAAGATGGCTGCTAAAATGGATGATTAAAGGTGTATATACCAATAAGAAATACATCTAGAAGCTGCGTACAATACGGTTACATATACCCTAGGTATACGTGTAAAAATCTTGAGAAAACGGAACGAGAATTCAAATATAACTATCTTTTGTGAATATACTTATATTGTTTTATGTATTTAAGTCCTTTAAAGTAATTACATACGTATTTATACGATACTTGTATAAGCATCATAGATTATAGGTATATATGTCAAAGAACGTTACGTATAGTTACCGTTTTGAAAACTTAAGTTAGTAGTCTCAAAGTATACTTATAACTCATTGTTATTATTACACAATGATATGTTAAACCATCCTTAGATCATGTTAAATATGTATAAATACGTATATTTACACAATCATATAATTATTATATGCTATATAGTTCGTGATATCATCGGTCAAATTGGACGGTCAAACGTTGTGTAAAACTCTTTTAAAAAACACAAGACTCAACAATTTGGATTGCTTATCATGTTGGTAATGTTTAATTTAAGTAGATATTAATCTCATATGTATAAAACTGTCGGAAAAATCCGGGTCGTTACAGTACCTACCCGTTAAATAAATTTCGTCACGAAATTTTAAAGTTGTACCTATTTTGCGTTCTCGGGAAACAAATGTGGGACCTTTTGTTTCATCTGATCATCTCGTTCCCAAGTAAACTCGGGACCCCTTCGAGCATTCCAACGAACCTTAACGATTGATATGCTGCTCTGCTTGAGTTGTTTAACTTCACGGTCCATGATTTCGACTGGTTCTTCTATGAATTGTAGTTTCTCGTCGACTTGGATTTCTTCAAGAGGAATGGTGAGGTCTTCCTTTGCAAGACACTTCTTAAGGTTTGAAATGTGAAACGTATTATGTACTCTGGCGAGTTGTTGTGGTAACTCGAGTCGATAAGCTACCGGTCCAATGCGTTTGATGTTCTTGAACGGGCCTACATACCTTGGGTTCAGTTTACCCCTTTTGCCCCCTTTCCAAGGTGACACCTTTAGCATAACCATGTCACCGATCTGAAACTCTAATGGTTTCCTTCGGACATCGGCGTAGCTCTTTTGGCAACTACGGGCTGTTTTCAATCTCTCCTTGATTTGTACTATCTTCTTAGTAGTTTCGTGTATGATCTCGGGACCAGTTAATCATCGATCTCCTACTTCATTCCAACAGATAGGGGATCTACACTTCCTTCCATACAGTGCTTCGAATGGTGCAGCTTTAATGCTCGCATGATAACTATTATTATACGAGAATTCTGCTAATGGTAGATATTTATCCCATCCGTTTCCAAAATCGATCACACATGCCCTGAGCATGTCTTCAAGATTTTGAATTGTTCTTTTACTCTGCCCATCAGTTTGCGGATGATATACGGTGATCATATCCAAACGAGTTCCCAGGGCCTCCTGTAGCGATTGCCAGAACTTTGATGTAAATCTACTATCACGATCGAATATAATGGAAATAGGTATTCCATGCCTTGAAACAATTTCCTTTATGTATAATCGTAATGGTTTCTCCATTCTATCCGTTTCTTTTATAGGCAAGAAATGTGCAGATTTGGTGACACGATCAACTATTACCCAAATGGTGTCATAACCCCATGCAGTCTTGGGTAACTTCGTTATAAAATCCATGGTAATACCGTCCCACTTCCATTCTTGGATTTCTGGTTGTTGAAGTAACCCTGACGGCTTCTGGTGTTCTGCTTTGACTTTGGAACAAGTTAAACATTGCCCGACAAATGTTTCAACGGCTGTCTTTAAATTCAGCCACCAATAATGCATCTTAAGATCTTGATACATCTTTCCAACTCCAGGATGTATCGAGTATCTTGTCTTATGTGCCTCGTTCAATATCAACTTCCTTAATCCACCCAACTTTGGTACCAAAATACGTTTTGCAAAATATCGATTTCCGTCTTCCCGTATAATGAGTTGCTTCTCATACTTCTTCATTATTTCATTTCCTATGTTTTCTTTAGTAAGAGCTTCTCGTTGAGCCTCTTTGATTTGTGAGTTGAGATTCATGCGAATTTTTATGTTCATTGCTCGTACTCGAATTGGCTCTCGTTCCTTTCTGCTTAGAGCGTCGGCCGCTACATTCGCTTTCCCGGGATGATAACGAATCTCACAATCATAGTCGTTTATCAGCTCGACCCATCTACGTTGTCTCATGTTCAGCTGTTTCTGATCAAAAATATGTTGAAGGCTTTTATGATCGGTAAACACAGTGCATTTAACCCCATATAAGTAGTGTCTCCATATCTTCAATGCAAACACGACTGCTCGCAAATCTAGATCATGCGTCGTATAATTTCGCTCGTGAATCTTTCATTGTCGGGATGCGTACGCAATAACTTTCTTTCGTTGCATAAGGACGCAACCAAAACCTTCTCGCGAAGTGTCACAATATATCTGAAAATCATCGTTCCCTTCAGGTAACGATAAAATAGGCGCCGTAGTCAAGTTCTTCTTCAGTAATTGAAATGCACTCTCCTGTTCAGAGGTCCATTCGTACTTCTTCCCTTTTTGTGTTAACGCTGTCAATAGTTTAGCTATTCGGGAAAAATCTTGAATAAACCTTCTATAATAACCGGCTAGGCCCAAAAATTGACGTATCTGCGTTGGTGTCTTAGGAGTCTCCCATTTTTCAATGGCCTCAATTTTAGCTAGATCAACCTGAATTCCTTTGCTACTAATAACGTGGCCAAGAAATTGCACTTCTTTCAACCAAAAAGCACATTTAGAAAATTTGGCATATAACTGTTCTTTTCTTAACAATTCTAATACCAACCTTAAATGCTGCTCATGCTCTTGCTCATTTTTGGAATAGCTGAGAATATCGTCAATGAAAACAATAACAAACTTATCTAAATACGGACTACAAACTCGATTCATGAGGTCCATGAATACAGCTGGCGCATTCGTCAATCCAAACGGCATGACCAAAAATTCGTAATGACCGTAGCGTGTCCGAAAAGCAGTTTTTGGAATATCTTCTTCTTTGACGCGTAGTTGATGATAGCCCGATCTTGGGTCGATTTTCGAATAAACTCATGATCCTTGCAGTTGATCATATAAGTCATCAATTCTTGGTAGTAGATACCGATTCTTGATAGTTAACTTATTTAATACACGGTAATCTATATACATTTGGAAGGATCCATCTTTCTTCTTGACAAATAAAATCGGAGCTCCCCACGGTGAAGTGCTCGGTCAAATGAAACCACGATCCAGTAATTCTTGTAACTGGCTTTGTAACTCTTTCATCTCAGATGGTGCAAGTCTGTATGGAGCACGAGCCACTGGTGCAGCTCCTAGTACTAGATCTATTTGAAATTCTACAAATCTAAATGGAGGTAATCCCGGCAACTCTTCCGAAAAGACCTCAGGAAAATCTCTTGCCACAGGCACGTCGTTGATGCACTTCTCTTTTTCCTTCATTTCAACTTTATTAACATGTGATAAGATAGCATAGCACCCTTTCTTCAAGCACTTTTGGGCTTTCAAACCGCTAATGAGTTTTAGCTTTGAGTTACCCTTCTCTCCATAAATCATTACCGGCGTTTTATCCTTACGAGGAATGCGAATTGCCTTCTTGGCACACACAACTTCAGCTCCTATTTTGGACATCCAGTCCATGCCGACTATTACATCAAAACTTCCTAATTCTATGGGTATCAAATCAATTTTAAACATTTCTCTGGCTAAATTTATTTTACAATCACGGCAAATTTTATTGGCTTTAATTAGTTTACCATTAGCTAACTCAATCATGTACTTAGCATCTAGAGGTAATGATTCAATTTAGCGTAAAAGTCTCTACACATATAACTTCTATCGGCACCAGTATCAAATATAATAGATGCTGATAAGTTATTAATGGTAAACGCACCCGTAACAAGCTCCAGGTCTTCACGCGCCTCTCTAGCATTAATAATAAATGCTCTTCCACGTGCAGGTCCATTATTCTTCTCTGGATTCGGGCACTGGCTCTTATAATGACCCTGTTTCCCACACCCATAACAAGTAATAGTGGCCAAGGTAGTTCTATTTGCATTGGTGGCAGGAGTCTTGGTGTCATTTGTAATTGTAACGGGAACCCTACAATCTTCAGTAAGATGACCCCTTCGATTACAATTTTTGCACACCACATTACAATAACCAGAGTGATGTTTGTGGCATCTGTTACATAAAGGATTTCGTCCCTTGTAACCTGAGCTCGAACCGCTACCCGCACCTTACGTGGTTTCTTGTTTCTTGTTGGATTATTGATGATTCCCTTCCCACTTTCTTTTGTTTCCCGATGTCTTGACATCGGTGTTCTTATCCAGAATAATCTGGTCCATTAACTCGTTTGCCATAGTGATGGCTTCATGAATAGTCTTGGGTTTTGATGCTGTAACATTTGCCTTGACATGTTTAGGCAAACCATCTTTGTACAATTCAATCTTCTGTTCTTCGGTTGGTACCAATTCGGGACATAGCAAAGCTAATTCCATGAATTGCTGATTGTAGTTGGTGAGTTCAGTACCAACAACTTTCAGGCTTCGTAATTCAGTTTCCAACTTCCTAACCTCGTTCCTTGGACAATACTCGTTGATTAGCATTGTTTTGAATTCTTCCCATGGAGTATCATAAGCTACATCTCCTCCTACGGCCTTCACATAGTTTTTCCACCACGTGAGTGCACTATCTTGTAGGGTGCACGATGCATACTTGGTCATGTCCTTCTCAATACAATCACTGATTTTAAACACAGACTCAATCATTTCGATCCACCGGGTTAAACCGACCGGTCCTTCTATTTCACTGAATGATGAGGGCTTGCAACCTTGAAAAATTTTGTAGGTGCATCCCACATGAGGATTTGGGTTAACTGCAGCACCTCTTGCAGCCTCGACCCATAACATTCTATCGTTCACTCGCTGATTGATGAGTTCCTCGATTTCTTGTTCTGTCATTCGGTTCAATCGCGCCATAATCTTCAATAAGATTGAAAAAAAATAATTATTCACATGGAATATTATAGATGTAGTGTGTATTTACAGTACATCGTAGCTTATTAATAATATGAACCAGTTATTATTATAAAAGCCTTTTCTTCTTATTAGCATTTTATAATTATATCTAGGGTAGTACCTACATGTTAAAGTTCATACTTAATAGCTTAGTACGAAAATCAATTACTACCACCCAAATAATACTCAACCATGGAAAATTATTGCATTTCACACTTCACTATTTTATATATGCTTATCTTACATCAAACATTAAACAAACCACACTAGTAATATTATACAAAACGTTATATGATCCCATGGTTTAAAACAACAGCGCATCATTTAACCCAAAACGTTTGTGTTCAAAGAAATCGCTTAAAGGTTATCCTGGCTGTCTCCCTGCATTTTGGCTGAGGGACCGAAGAACTGGATGTCGGGATAGAACTAATAGGAATAGCGGGAATAGGGGTGGAAGTTTCTGGTGGAGTTGGTGCCACAAATCCTCACTAAACTCAGGATTTGGATTTTCCAATTCAGTAGCCTTTCGTTTCTTTCCTCGTTCAAACTTGTCTTTTGTAATTTCCTGTATTTCTTCCTCCTCAGGATCACTTTCCAGTTCCTCTTCAATTGATTCATCCGTAAATTGTGAGTCTTCCCCAAAGGTGTCGTTTTCATCCTCGGATAGGTTAATGACTGGAACACTATCTGAGGATTCTGGTTCGGAGTCGATGAATGTGATAATAAGTTCTAAGCTAGACATCTATCACATAACAACTAGCACATTAGTACCACAAATTATTTACAAATTAATTTTTAACCAACAAGGATAAGCAATAGTTTTCGAAATCAAACACGGTCAAAGTCCAGACTCACTAATGCATCCTAACAAACTCGATAAGACACACTAATGCAAATTTTTTGGTTCTCTAAGACCAACGCTCTGATACCACCTGAAGCGTCCCGTTCATATCGAATATAAACGTCACGTACTCATTGGTGTCACTACAAGGTATTGACCTCTATATGAGACCTTTTTCAAAATCTGCATACGTTTTTATAATACAAACCATAACCTTTATTATAATCGAAGGTTCAAACAGCATAATAATGATTATCATTTAGTGATAATCTTAGTTTTACAAACTTTACATTTGATAATAACAATACGATTTCCAACATATTTCACATTACAAATCTTCCGATATGCAGTTTTATTTTTGACACAAATATGCATACTCCAAATTTTGCTTAAATTCGGCATAATGCAGCGGAAGCTTTTAATTATCACCTGAGAATAAACATGCTTAAAACGTCAACATAAAATTGGTGAGATATAGGTTTAATGCTAGCAGCGTTATAAATATAGACCACAAGATTTCATATACACAAATGTTTTAATAAAATATTCTAAGTGGTTGAGCACTTGATAACCATACTTAACATTTAATCAACGTCGCATATTCCCTTTATTATGAAATCTCACTACACCGTACCAAGTGTAGTCACCGAAACGAAGTACTATGCAACCGTTGAATACTGGTCGTCCAGTCCGGTTGGGGTTGTCAGGCCTAATAGATCTATCAACATGATTCGCGTTTACAATACCGCATGTAAATAGTAGTTACCAAGTTACAGGGAAGTATGCCAGTGGTACAACTCAACGTAGAATATATATTTTTAATCACTTGTGTCCATAACGTAAATCATAAAATGCATGTATTCTCATCCCTAAATATTTAGAGTTTAAAAGTGGGACTATATACTCACTTTTGCTTTGAAGATATTTAACACGACTTGGTCTCCGATAGATATCACAAACCTAACCATATATATAATATATTAACATATTTTCTTTACAAATAATCCTTACATATATACTTATAATACTTTTAATATCTATTAGTCCGTAGTTAGCAGTCCGATGTTAGTGGTCCACAATTAGTTACTCAATAAAATAAATAAAGACCCCATCGTATTCGTATTGATCAGAATTAATCTCGACCCATGGTACCAAGTTGTCAAATGACGTGTTGCGTACATAAAGTACCGTGTTGTCAAATGACGTGTTGCGTACATAAAGTACCGTGTTGTCAAATGACGTGTTGCGTACAATAATGAGGTCTTATGATTAATCTTCTCGTGCTGTTTACGGGTGGTCCTGAAATATATAAAATCAAATCATAAGTAAATATATATAAAATATCATATTAATTAGCAAAGATATGATTAGTTTAGTTTTACTCCAATTAATTTCGTAGCTAAACTAGCTTCGGATACCCAATTTTGTTTTAGCCGTAGTTTCTTCAATATAGCTCCGTTTTTGTTGGTTCAACTTGCCACTTCCTTAGATCGAGTCATTATTTATGAATATGAACTGTAAATACCTTAGTTTGCATTTGAAATCACATGTTATAGGTCAAACTTTGGTGAATCTTATGAAAGTGATCATTTCCGTTGTAAAAACAACATCCAGATGATCATTTTTACAAAAATACTTACACTTTGAGTTACACCATGAGATTTTTATATATTAACATATTCATAAGAAATATCATTTTTCCAGAATATAAACTTCCAATTCAAAGTTTAAGATAGTTTTTAATTATCCAACCTAAAACAGCCCCCGGTTGCACTCCAACGATGTAGATTCAGTTTTAAGGTATTCTTTGTAAAATCAAGTTGTATCTTGTTAAGTTAGCATATCATTATGATATATTACAGGTCTTGAAATGTTTTAAAAGTCAAGTTAGATGGATCTATTTAGTTTGTGAACAAGTTTGAAATCATTCAAACTATGTTCTTGTTGTTATATATATTCGTAGTAAGATAGTCATATATGAATTGAACAAAATTTTGAACCAAGGTTATACCTCAAGTATGATGAAGAAAGTTACTGAATAAACAAGATATGAACTTGTTCTTGATGACTTGGAAGATTAAGAAGTGAAATCATGAAAAGAAACAAAGGTTGTAAGTAAGTTTATATCTTGATTTAAGATAAATAACTTACATGAATTGAATCAAAGTTTAAACATAGTTTTACCTTAATTATGATGCTAAAAGATGGTGAAAATGCTTGGAGATGATCAAGTATGATGTTAGGAGTATTTTGAGAGAGAATTTGGAGTGTAAGTATGAGAAAATGGAATGGAAAAATGGGGTGAAATCATAAAAACGAATTTACTTGTTATATAGAAAAAAAAATCCTTAAGTTTGTTTTTTAGCTCATTAGTCATACAAGTTGATAAATAATGGTTCCACATGTTTTTGACTCTAATATGGCTGCTAAGAATGAATGATTAAAGGTGTATATACTAATAGTAAATACATCTAGAAGCTGCGTACAATACGGTTACATATACCCTAGGTATACGTGTAAAAATCTTGAGAAAACGGAACGAGAATTCAAATATAACTATCTTTTATGAATATACTTATATTTTTTATGTATTTAAGTCCTTTAAAGTAATTAAATACGTATTTATACGATACTTGTATAAGCATCATAGATTATAGGTATATATGTCAAAGAATGTTACGTATAGTTACCGTTTTGAAAACTTAAGTTAGTAGTCTCAAAGTATATTTATAACTCATTGTTATTAGTACACAATGATATGTTAAACTATCCTTAGATCATGTTAAATATGTATAAATATGTATATGTACACAATCGTATAATTATTGTATGTTATATAGTTCGTGATATCATCGGTCAAATTGGACGGTCAAACGTTGTGTAAAACTCTTTTCAAAAACACAAGACTCAACAATTTGGATTGCTTATCATGTTGGTAATGTTTAATTTAAGTAGATATTAATCTCATATGTATAAAACGGTCGGAAAAATCCGGATCGTTACAATATATATCTTAGCTCTTCGATTACTTGATTTGGCGGTTTGGTTCCGAGCTTTTTATGTCTAGATTCTAACCTCCACTGAAAATCATGAACGGACATCCATCTCATCGAGTCAAGAATAAATCTGTAGACCGCCTTCATCGAAGTAGCATGATAAATTGTTGCGGATTCATTCAAGTTAATCAAGTAGTTGTAAATGAAAATAATGTCGTCCATCTTCAATCTATCAAAATCTATTTTAGAGAATTGATAATCTTCATCATCCATTCTTGTTACCTGAAACAATGGCATCTTCACTCCATCTTTGTTAATCATCAAAATCTTATTTATGCTTTTGATCTCTGAATTTCGCTGAACTTGAAGTTTCTCTTCATTCTTCAATTTATATTTGTCACGAACACTCAGATAAGCTTTGAGATATTCTGGTTTCTTATGATATTTCCATGCACCCAGAACACTCATTGATGCAGAAAGGACGAGATTAGAATCACCATAGATTCTATACGCTTGTTGTTCAATGAATGGTGAACGAAGAATCATCTTCTCTTCTTCCTCACTTAATTGGAAATCAGCATCACGCTCAAGAACAATCTATGCAATTTGAAATGGAACATTCAGATCAGGAGGAGTCGTAGTATCTTCCTTGCCATTAGAGAAAATCTCCTTCTCAAAGTGTATCCCAAATTCATCAGTTGTTGATGACAAGTTAACAAATTGATGATCATTGAATTCATTGGCGACACTCGATGACCCCTTCAAAATATCTTCAATATTATCGAAGTTTTGATTGTCCTCTTGAGCTGACTTATTCTCTACTTGATCAGCTGAATCCATAATCATAAGTACCCCTGAGTCACCCTCTCTCTAACCTTCCGATTCATCTAGAAAATTTTCACACTGAATTTCATCAATTTCATCGCTTTCAGAATCAGATATATCAACAACATCTTGATCCTTATGTTGACTAGATGTACCAGCTTCATACGTTGATCTTTGAAAACCACTGGACCGATAACCACCTTGTCTATTCTCCCCCTCATGAAGATTCTCGTGATCAAAATCATCATGATCAGGCATGTGAATTAGTCCAGGTGACTTGCGTGGAGATAAAGGATATACTATCCTTGCTTGCTCAAGATAAATCATCATAGTCTCGCGAACTTCGTCAAGATCAGTTCATTTAGCAAATTCAGCAAGATATAGTTCCTCCACCTCATTTTCAGAGAGATATTGCAAACCATATCAATTTGAAATTCTAGAAGTTAACCCAGTTGGTGAAGCAATGGTGTAACCACGAACAACATCAGCATCATCAGCAACTGTTGAAGGCGATGTCGATAGAAGTGTTTGATTTGCTGTGAGGGCAGGTAAGGATATATGTGCGGTATTATACTTATATGTAGGGCTGTACATACTACTAGTCAGATTCGTGATATCCCCATCTGATGGAGGTTGGGCAACAACCGAAGTTGTCACCGGCGAAGTTTCTTTCGAAGAATCCACCTCCATGACTTTAGTCTCATGGGACTCTGACAAAGTAGTAGAACTACCCGTCGGTTTTGATCTCACAGAGATATTGCTATCTCCGACTCCTGAAATCATTGATATACCATGAGGTGGTACATCTCTTTCAGTTAACGACTCTTCCTCCAGACCCTGAGATTCAGAATCTAGAAGAGAAGTGGTTTGAACCAATGGATCAATTTCATGAACCAAGGGATCAGTCTGCTGGAATTTTGATAAATATCCAGAAGGATTGTTGAAACAACCCGTCCTAATCTATCCGGACGAAGTCCATATTGATTATAAACGATTCATAATAGTTGATTACATCGTGAGGTACTTGACCTATATATGATACAATTTTTACAAACATTGCACCCGTTTTTGAAAAGACAATCTTTCATTACATCGAAAGTTGACGACATGCATACCATCTGATAATATATCTAACTATAGTTGACTTAATAATAATGTTGATGAACTCAACGACTCGAATGCAACGTCTTTTGAAATATGTCATGAGTGACTCCAAGTGATATCTTTAAAATGAGCAAATGCACAGCGGAAGATTTCTTTCATACCTGAGAATAAACATGCTTTCAAGTGTCAACCAAAAGGTTGGTGAGTTCATTAGTTTATCATAAATAATCATTTCATAATTTTAATAGACCACACGATTTCATATTTCCATTTCTCATAAATATACGTCCCATGCATAGAGACAAAAATATCATTCATATGGATTGAACACCTGGTAACCGACATTAACAAGATGCATATATAAGAATATCCCCATCATTCCGGGACACCCTTCGGATATGATATAAATTTCGAAGTACTAAAGCATCTGGTACTTTGGATGGGGTTTGTTAGGCCCAATAGATCTATCTTTAGGATTCGCATCAATTAGGGTGTCTGTTCCCTAATTGTTAGATTACCAGACTTAATAAAAAGGGGCATATTCGATTTCGATAATTCAACCATAGAATGTAGTTTCACGTACTTGTGTCTATTTTGTAAATCATTTATAAAAATTGCGCATGTATTCTCAGCCCAAAAATATAAAGGGTAAAAAGGCAAATGAAACTCACCTAATGTATTTTGTAGTAAAAATACATATGACTATATTGAACAGCGGAACAATGCAGGGTTGGCCTCGGATTCACGAACCTATATCATTTGTATATTTATTAATATACATAGTTGTAATCGAAAAAATATATATATAATTTATTAGTTATATTCTTTATATATTAATAATATATAATATATATATGTTTCATATATTCATTTTGTACACAAAAATATTAAGTTCTGTTATGTTATATGTATTAAACATATTTTTATATAAATATCATTTATTTGTTAAAGTAGTATTTTAAGATAATATTTTAAGTGATATCTATAATAATAATGATAGTACTAATATTAATGATAATACTATTAATGATTCTATAAATGATAATATTAATGATAGTTTTTATAATAAATCTCATAATAATGATAATAATAGTAGTTTCTAATAAAGTGAATAATTTAATTGCAATGGTACTGAAAATAATAATTTTTAATAATAATACCTAATACTTAACGATAATATTAATTATTATAACCATCTTATTACCTTAATAGTAATACTTTTGTTAATAAAAATTCTAAATGTTACTAATACTAATTTTAATGATAATTAATGTTTCTAATATTTATAAAGATAGTTATAATATTTGTAATAATAATATTTGTAATACTAATAATGTAGTGACCCGAACTTTTCCATGTTTATATATATTAATTGAGATTAATATTTACATGATTAAATGTTTCCAACATGTTAAGCAATCAAACTTGTTAAGACTTGATTAATTGAAATATGTTTCATATAGACAATTGACCACCCAAGTTGACCGGTGATTCACGAACGTTAAAACTTGTAAAAACTATACGATGACATATATATGGTTATATATATAGTTAACATGTTTTTATTATAAGTATGTATCTCATTAGGTATTTTAACAATGAGTTATATACATAAAAATGAGACTATTAATTTAAGAAACTCGAAAACGATATATATAACGATTATCGTTATAACAACGTCTTACTAGGTACATATGAATCATATTAAGATATTGATACACTTGTTTAATCATGTTAAATGATAAGTAAATATATTATTAAGTGTATTAATAATGAAATACATATATAAAAATAAGACTACTAACTTAATGATTTCGAAACGAGACATATATGTAACGATTATCGTTGTAACGACATTTAACTGTATATACATCATACTGAGATATATTATATATCATAATATCATGATAATATAACAATTTAACATCTCATTTGTTATAATAAACAATGGGTTAACAACATTCAACAAGATCGTTAACCTAAAGGTTTCAAAACAACATTTACATGTAACGACTAACGATGACTTAACGACTCAGTTAAAATGTATATACATGTAGTGTTTTAATATGTATTCATACACTTTTGAAAGACTTCAAGACACTTATCAAAATACTTCTACTTAACAAAAATGCTTACAATTACATCCTCGTTCAGTTTCATCAACAATTCTACTCGTATGCACCCGTATTCGTACTCGTACAATACACAGCTTTTAGATGTATGTACTATTGGTATTTACAATCCAATGATCAGCTCTTAGCAGCCCATGTGAGTCACCTAACACATGTGGGAACCATCATTTGGCAACTAGCATGAAATATCTCATAAAATTACAAAAATATGAGTAATCATTCATGACTTATTTACATGAAAACAAAATTACATATCCTTTATATCTAATCCATACACCAACGACCAAAAACACCTACAAACACTTTCATTCTTCAATTTTCTTCATCTAATTGATCTCTCTCAAGTTCTATCTTCAAGTTCTAAGTGTTCTTCATATATTTTACAAGTTCTAGTTACATAAAATCAAGAATACTTTCAAGTTTGCTAGCTCACTTCCAATCTTGTAAGGTGATCATCCAACCTCAAGAAATCTTTGTTTCTTACAGTAGGTTATCATTCTAATACAAGGTAATAATCATATTCAAACTTTGGTTCAATTTCTATAACTATAACTATCTTATTTCAAGTGATGATCTTACTTGAACTTGTTTTCGTGTCATGATTCTGCTTCAAGAACTTCGAGCCATCCAAGGATCCGTTGAAGCTAGATCCATTTTTCTATTTTCCAGTAGGTTTATCCAAGGAACTTAAGGTAGTAATGATGTTCATAACATCATTCGATTCATATATATAAAGCTATCTTATTCGAAGGTTTAAACTTGTAATCACTAGAACATAGTTTAGTTAATTCTAAACTTATTCGCAAACAAAAGTTAATCCTTCTAACTTGACTTTTAAAATCAACTAAACACATGTTCTATATCTATATGATATGCTAACTTAATGATTTAAAACCTGGAAACACGAAAAACACCGTAAAACTGGATTTACGCCGTCGTAGTAACACCGCAGGCTGTTTTGGGTTAGTTAATTAAAAACTATGATAAACTTTGATTTAAAAGTTGTTATTCTGAGAAAATGATTTTTATTATGAACATGAAACTATATCCAAAAATTATGGTTAAACTCAAAGTGGAAGTATGTTTTCTAAAATGGTCATCTAGACGTCGTTCTTTGGACTGAAATGACTACCTTTACAAAAACGACTTGTAACTTATTTTCCAACTATAAACCTATACTTTTTCTGTTTAGATTCATAAAATAGAGTTCAATATGAAACCATAGCATTTTGATTCACTCAAAACGGATTTAAAATGAAGAAGTTATGGGTAAAACAAGATTGGATAATTTTTCTCATTTTAGCTACGTGAAAATTGGTAACAAATCTATTCCAACCATAACTTAATCAACTTGTATTGTATATTATGTAATCTTGAGATACCATAGACACGTATACAATGTTTCGACCTATCATGTCGACACATCTATATATATTTCGGAACAACCATAGACACTCTATATGTGAATGTTGGAGTTAGCAATACAGGGTTGAGGTTGATTCCAAAATATATATAGTTTGAGTTGTGATCAATACTGAGATACATATACACTGGGTCGTGGATTGATTCAAGATAATATTTATCGATTTATTTCTGTACATCTAACTGTGGACAACTAGTTGTAGGTTACTAACGAGGACAGCTGACTTAATAAACTTAAAACATCAAAATATATTAAAAGTGTTGTAAATATATTTTGAACATACTTTGATATATATGTATATATTGTTATAGGTTCGTGAATCAACCAGTGGCCAAGTCTTACTTCCCGACGAAGTAAAAAAAATCTGTGAAAGTGAGTTATAGTCCCACTTTTAAAATCTAATATTTTTGGGATGAGAATACATGCAGGTTTTATAAATGATTTACAAAATAGACACAAGTACGTGAAACTACATTCTATGGTTGAATTATCGAAATTGAATATGCCCCTTTTTATTAAGTCTGGTAATCTAAGAATTAGGGAACAGACACCCTAATTGACGCGAATCCTAAAGATAGATCTATTGGGCCTAACAAACCCCATCCAAAGTACCGGATGCTTTAGTACTTCGAAATTTATATCATATCCGAAGGGTGTCCCGGAATTATGGGGATATTCTTATATATGCATCTTGTTAATGTCGGTTACCAGGTGTTCACCATATGAATGATTTTTATCTCTATGTATGGGATGTGTATTGAAATATGAAATCTTGTGGTCTATTATTATGATTTGATATATATAGGTTAAACCTATAACTCACCAACATTTTTGTTGATGTTTTAAGCATGTTTATTCTCAGGTGATTATTAAGAGCTTCCGCTGTAGCATACTTAAATAAGGACGAGATTTGGAGTCCATGCTTGTATGATATTGTGTAAAAACTGCATTCAAGAAACTTATTTTGTTGTAACATATTTGTATTGTAAACCATTATGTAATGGTCGTGTGTAAACAAGATATTTTAGATTATCATTATTTGATAATCTACGTAAAGCTTTTTAAAACCTTTATCTATGAAATAAAGGTTATGGTTTGTTTTAAAAATGAATGCAGTCTTTGAAAAACGTCTCATATAGAGGTCAAAACCTCGCAACGAAATCAATTAATATGGAACGTTTTTAATCAATAAGAACGGGACATTTCAGTTGGTATCCGAGCGTTGGTCTTAGAGAACCAGAATTTTGCATTAGTGTGTCTTATCGAGTTTGTTAGGATGCATTAGTGAGTCTGGACTTCGACCGTGCTTACTTGAAAAATGATTGCTTAACAAATTTTGTTGGAAACTATATATTTTTAACATGTGAATATTATGTGATATATTAATCTCTTAACGCCTTTGATATTATGTGATAGATGTCTACCTCTAGAACAAGTCCCATTGACTCACCTAATAATAATGAAGAGTCAAATGTAAATTGGAATGATTCATGGACTGATTCACAAGTTCCCGAAGAGGAACCGGAAGAAGAGTCGGAACCGGAAGAAGAATCGGAACCGAAAAAAGAATCGGAACCGGATGAAGAAGTAGAACCGGTGGGGGAAATAATAAAACGGTTAAGTAAAAGAAAATCCTCAACCAACCGACCAAGGTTAATTATGGTCAATGGTGTTTCCGCCAAGGAAGCAAAATATTGGGAGGATTACCAATTCTCCGATGAATCGGATTCCGACGAGAATTCCGATGATGTTATAGAAATTACCCCAACTGAATTTAAAAAGGCAAAAGAAAATAATAAGGGAAAGGGCATAAAAATAGAGAAATCTAATTCCAACCCCGATGAACTTTATATGTATCGTTAACCCCCGAAGTCCTTAAGTTGTAACAATGACCCGGGAACCTCTAAACCACCAGGTTTTTCTAAACCGTTGTGGAAAACGAAAGTTAGTATTAGGGGAACATCATATATCCCTAGAAACTTGTCAAAACGAACCAAAACCGAAGAAGAAGAAACGAGCGAGTCGGAATAAGATAGTTGTATTCGTGTGGTGTAATATATGTAATATAGTGTTCTTATCCTTTATGATATATGTAAAAATTGCTTGTATTAATAAGTATTTTTTTTTATGAATCTAACTCTTGTCTATTTTACAGTTTAAAAACACAAAATGGATAGACAACCCAATATTTTAAGAGACCTACTCGGAGACATGATTGATGAAATCTTGTCTAGAGTCGGCCAGAATTCCTCGGCACAACTATTTAAGGCGAGATCAGTTTGTAAGACATTCGAAGAACGTTCCAAGAATGTCTTGGTTTATAAGAGACTTTCGTTTAAAAGATGGGGGATATCACATTGGGAAACCCATAAGTTACGATGTGTTTACTTTGACGCATATATTGCGGGGAACCCAAATGCTATTTTACGCAACGGGTTAAGAAATTATTTTGACTCAATATATCCGAATATTGGACTTCGTGATTTAGAAAAAGCGGCTAACATGCAACATAAAGAAGCATGTTATGCTTACGGATTAGTAATGTTCGCTTCTCCCCAAAGTGAGAACAAGAACATCGAGCTACAACTATTAAACAAAACGTTTCCACAAGTGACGGAGTCGGTAATTGGCGTAAGAAATGAGGTTTTTAGATTATTACGGGACTGTTGGACATTACGTTACCCTCGTCCCTTTGACGATGTTACAACACGCTGTCTTATCAACGGCCATAACGGTTATGTTCCACAAGACCAAGGATGGGAAGTAGTCCTAGTAAAACCAGAATGCATGACTTGTTTCTGGACGTATGAATTACGTGTCTTTATTGCCTTTGCTGAACGACTTGTGTACTAGCTAGAATTATCTTCACAACTATCTTGTATCAAAGTTATTGTGTGCTATATTTCATGCTTTATGTAAAATAAGCGGTATTGTAAGTTTGTAAAATATTGTATAAAAGTTTGAACGCGAAATATTATTATAATCAGTTTTTCATATAGAATTGTAGTAGTTGAATTGTATATTAGCTACTAAGTATGAACTTAACGGGTAGGTACTACCCGAATTTAAACTTATAAAACGCTAATATGAAGAAAAAGCTTTTATAAATGAGTTCATATTATGCTACGAAATACTATTAACTACTCTTAATATTCTGTATGATTAACTTGTTCCATTTGACTATTTTAAAGGAAATGGCACCGACTACTCGACACACCGTGAATATGAATGAAGAGGAATTCCGTACTTTTCTAGCTTTAAACATAGCCGCAGTACAGGCTGCGCTACATACCAACAATAACCTTGGATCTAGCAGTACAGGAAATCGTGTAGGATGCACCTACAAAGAATTCACTGCCTGCAAACCTTTGGAATTTGATGGAACCGAAGGACCGATCGGATTGAAACGGTGGACCGAGAAGGTCGAATCGGTGTTTGCCATAAGTAAGTGTACTGAAGAGGACAAAGTGAAGTACGCTACGCATACCTTCACAGGTTCTGGGTTAACATGGTGGAATACCAATCTAGAGCAAGTGGGACAAGACGATGCGTACGCACTACCGTGGTCAGCATTCAAGCACTTGATGAACGAGAAGTACCGTCCCAGAACCGAGGTCAATAAGCTCAAGACAGAACTTAGAGGGTTACGAACCCAAGGATTTGATATTACCACGTACGAAAGACGATTCACAGAATTGTGCCTATTATGTCCGGGAACATTCGAAGATGAGGAAGAGAAGATCGACGCATTTGTGAAAGGATTACCGGAAAGAATCCAAGAAGATATAAGTTCACACGAGCCCGCCTCTATACAACAGGCATGTAGAATGGCTCACAAACTAGTGAACCAGATTGAAGAAAGAATTAAAGAACAGACTGCTGAAGAGGCCAATGTGAAGCAAGTCAAAAGAAAGTGGGAGGAAAACGGTGATAAGAATCACCAATACAACAACAACAGCAATTACAACAATAATCGCAACAATTATCCCAACAATCGCAACATCAATCGCAACTACAACAAACGGCCCAACAACAACAACAACAACAACAGCAACAGCAACTACAACAATCATCCCAACGACAATAATAACCGCAACAACAACAACAATCAGAAGCAGCTATGCCAAAGGTGTGAAAAGTATCACTTGGGGTTCTGCACCAAATTTTGCAACAAGTGTAAAAGAAATGGTCATAGCGCGGCGAAGTGTGAGGTTTACGGACCAGGGGTTAATAGAACGAAAGGAACAAATGGTGTCGGAACGAGTAATGGCGGAGCAAGTAGTGTCGGAGCAAGTTATGCCAATGTAGTTTGTTATAAATGTGGAAAACCGGGCCACATTATTAGAAATTGCCCGAACCAGGAGAATACGAATGGACAAGGCCGCGGAAGAGTTTTCAATATTAATGCGGCAGAGGCACAGGAAGACCCGGAGCTTGTTACGGGTACGTTTCTTATTGACAATAAATCTGCTTACGTTTTATTTGATTCGGGTGCGGATAGAAGCTATATGAGTAGATATTTTTGTGGTAAATTAAGTTGTCCATTGACGCCTTTGGATAGTAAATTTTTACTCGAATTAGCAAATGGTAAATTAATTTCAGCAGATAATATATGTCGGAATCGAGAAATTAAACTGGTTAGCGAAACATTTAAGATTGATTTGATACCAGTAGAGTTAGGGAGTTTTGATGTGATAATCGGTATGGACTGGTTGAAAGAAGTGAAAGCAGAGATCGTCTGTTACAAAAATGCAATTCGCATTATACGAGAAAAAGGAAAACCCTTAATGGTGTACGGAGAAAGGGGCAACACGAAGCTACATCTTATTATTAATTTGAAGGCACAAAAACTAATAAGAAAAGGTTGTTATGCTGTTCTAGCACACGTCGAGAAAGTACAAACTGAAGAAAAGAGCATCAATGATGTTCCCATTGCAAAAGAATTTCCCGATGTATTTCCGAAAGAATTACCGGGATTACCCCCACATCGATCCGTTGAATTTCAAATAGATCTTGTACCAGGAGATGCACCAATAGCTCGTGCTCCTTACAGACTCGCACCCAGCGAGATGAAAGAACTGCAAAGCCAATTACAAGAACTTTTATAGCGTGGTTTCATTCGACCAAGCACATCACCGTGGGGAGCTCCTGTTTTGTTTGTCAAGAAGAAAGATGGTACATTCAGGTTGTGTATCAACTACCGAGAGTTGAACAAACTTATCATCAAGAACCGCTACCCACTACCGAGAATCGATGACTTATTTGATCAACTACAAGGCTCGTCTGTTTATTCAAAGATTGACTTACGTTCCGGGTATCATCAAATGCGGGTGAAAGAAGATGATATTCCAAAGACTGCTTTCAGAACACGTTACGGTCATTACGAGTTTATGGTCATGCCGTTTGGTTTAACTAATGCACCAGCTGTGTTCATGGACCTTATGAACCGAGTGTGTGGACCATACCTTGACAAGTTTGTCATTGTTTTCATTGATGACATACTTATTTACTCAAAGAATGACCAAGAACACGGTGAACATTTGAGAAAGGTGTTAGAAGTATTGAGGAAGGAAAAATTGTACGCTAAGTTTTCAAAGTGTGCATTTTGGTTGGAAGAAGTTCAATTCCTCGGTCACATAGTGAACAAAGAAGGTATTAAGGTGGATCCGGCAAAGATAGAAACTGTTGAAAAGTGGGAAACCCCGAAAACTCCAAAACACATACGCCAGTTTTTAGGACTAGCTGGTTACTACAGAAGGTTTATCCAAGACTTTTCCAGAATAGCAAAACCCTTGACTGCATTAACGCATAAAGGGAAGAAATTTGAATGGAAGGATGAACAAGAGAAAGCGTTTCAGTTATTGAAGAAAAAGCTAACTACGGCACCTATATTGTCATTGCCTGAAGGGAATGATGATTTTGTGATTTATTGTGACGCATCAAAGCAAGGTCTCGGTTGTGTATTAATGCAACGAACGAAGGTGATTGCTTATGCCTCTAGACAATTGAAGATTCACGAGCAAAATTATACGACGCATGATTTGGAATTAGGCGCGGTTGTTTTTGCATTAAAGACTTGGAGGCACTACTTATATGGGGTCAAAAGTATTATATATACCGACCACAAAAGTCTTCAACACATATTTAATCAGAAATAACTGAATATGAGGCAGCGTAGGTGGATTGAATTGTTGAATGATTACGACTTTGAGATTCGTTACCACCCGAGAAAGGCAAATGTGGTAGCCGATGCCTTGAGCAGGAAGGACAGAGAACCCATTCGAGTAAAATCTATGAATATAATGATTCATAATAACCTTACTACTCAAATAAAGGAGGCGCAACAAGGAGTTTTAAAAGAGGGAAATTTAAAGGATGAAATACCCAAAGGATCGGAGAAGCATCTTAATATTCGGGAAGACGGAACCCGGTATAGGGATGAAAGGATTTGGGTACCAAAATTTGGAGATATGAGAGAAATGGAACTTAGAGAAGCTCATAAAACCAGATACTCAATACATCCTGGAACGGGGAAGATGTACAAGGATCTCAAGAAACATTTTTGGTGGCCGGGTATGAAAGCCTATGTTGCTAAATATGTAGGAGAATGTTAGACTTGTTCTAAGGTCAAAGCTGAGCATCAGAAACCATCAGGTCTACTTCAACAACCCGAAATCCCAGAATGGAAATGGGAAAACATTACCATGGATTTCATCACTAAATTGCCAAGGACTGCAAGTGGTTTTGATACTATTTGGGTAATAGTTGATCGTCTCACCAAATCAGCACACTTCCTGCCAATAAGAGAAGATGACAAGATGGAGAAGTTAGCACGACTGTATTTGAAGGAAGTCGTCTCCAGACATGGAATACCAATCTCTATTATCTCTGATAGGGATGGCAGATTTATTTCAAGATTCTGGCAGACATTACAGCAAGCATTAGGAACTCGTCTAGACATGAGTACTGCCTATCATCCACAAACTGATGGGCAGAGCGAAAGGACGATACGAACGCTTGAAGACATGCTACGAGCATGTGTTATTGATTTCGGAAACAGTTGGGATCGACACCTACCGTTAGCAGAATTTTCCTACAACAACAACTACCATTCAAGCATTGAGATGGCGCCGTTTGAAGCACTTTATGGTAGAAAGTGCAGGTCTCCGATTTGTTGGAGTGAAGTGGGGGATAGACAGATTACGGGTCCGGAGATTATACAAGAAACTACCGAGAAGATCATCCAAATTCAACAACGGTTGAAAACCGCCCAAAGTCGACAAAAGAGCTACGCTGACATTAAAAGAAAAGATATAGAATTTGAAATTGGAGAGATGGTCATGCTTAAAGTTGCACCTTGGAAAGGCGTTGTTCAATTTGGTAAACGAGGGAAATTAAATCCAAGGTATATTGGACCATTCAAGATTATTGATCGTGTCGGACCAGTAGCTTACCGACTGGAGTTACCTCAACAACTCGCGGCTGTACATAACACTTTCCACGTCTCGAATTTGAAGAAATGTTTTGCTAAAGAAGATCTCACTATTCCGTTAGATGAAATCCAAATCAACGAAAAACTTCAATTCATCGAAGAACCCGTCGAAATAATGGATCGTGAGGTTAAAAGACTTAAGCAAAACAAGATACCAATTGTTAAGATTCGATGGAATGCTCGTAGAGGACCCGAGTTCACCTGGGAGCGTGAAGATCAGATGAAGAAGAAATATCCGCATCTATTTCCAGAAGATTCGTCAACACCTTCAACAGCTTATAATTTCGGGACGAAATTTATTTAACGGGTAGGTACTGTAGTGACCCGAACTTTTCCATGTTTATATATATTAATTGAGATTAATATTTACATGATTAAAAGTTTACAACATGTTAAGCAATCAAACTTGTTAAGACTTGATTAATTGAAATATGTTTCATATAGACAATTGACCACCCAAGTTGACCGGTGATTCACGAACGTTAAAACTTGTAAAAACTATACGATGACATATATATGGTTATATATATAGTTAACATGTTTTTATTATAAGTATGTATCTCATTAGGTATTTTAACAATGAGTTATATACATAAAAATGAGACTATTAATTTAAGAAACTCGAAAACGATATATATAATGATTATCATTATAACAACGTCTTACTAGGTACATATGAATAATATTAAGATATTGATACACTTGGTTAATCATGTTAAATGATAAGTAAATATATTATTAAGTGTATTAACAATGAAATACATATGTAAAAATAAGACTACTAACTTAATGATTTCGAAACGAGACATATATGTAACGATTATCGTTGTAACGACATTTAACTGTATATACATCATACTGAGATATATTATATATCATAATATCATGATAATATAACAATTTAACATCTCATTTGTTATAATAAACAATGGGTTAACAACATTCAACAAGATCGTTAACCTAAAGGTTTCAATATGTATTCATACACTTTTGAAAGACTTCAAGACACTTATCAAAATACTTCTACTTAAAAAAAATGCTTACAATTACATCCTCGTTCAGTTTCATCAACAATTCTACTCGTATGCACCCGTATTCGTACTCGTACAATACACAGCTTTTAGATGTATGTACTATTGGTATATACACTCCAATGATTAGCTCTTAGCAGCCCATGTGAGTCACCTAACACATGTGGGAACCATCATTTGGCAACTAGCATGAAATATCTCATAAAATTACAAAAATATGAGTAATCATTCATGACTTATTTACATGAAAACAAAATTACATATCCTTTATATCTAATCCATACACCAACGACCAAAAACACCTACAAACACTTTCATTCTTCAATTTTCTTCATCTAATTGATCTCTCTCAAGTTCTATCTTCAAGTTCTAAGTGTTCTTCATATATTTTACAAGTTCTAGTTACATAAAATCAAGAATACTTTCAAGTTTGCTAGCTCACTTCCAATCTTGTAAGGTGATCATCCAACCTCAAGAAAACTTTGTTTCTTACAGTAGGTTATCATTCTATTACAAGGTAATAATCATATTCAAAATTTGGTTCAATTTCTATAACTATAACTATCTTATTTCAAGTGATGATCTTACTTGAACTTGTTTTCGTGTCATGATTCTGCTTCAAGAACTTCGAGCCATCTAAGGATCCGTTGAAGCTAGATCCATTTTTCTCTTTTCCAGTAGGTTTATCCAAGGAACTTAAGGTAGTAATGATGTTCATAACATCATTCGATTCATATATATAAAGCTATCTTATTCGAAGGTTTAAACTTGTAATCACTAGAACATAGTTTAGTTAATTCTAAACTTGTTCGCAAACAAAAGTTAATCCTTCTAACTTGACTTTTAAAATCAACTAAATACATGTTCTATATCTATATGATATGCTAACTTAATGATTTAAAACCTGGAAACACGAAAAACACCGTAAAACCGGATTTACGCCGTCGTAGTAACACCGCGGGCTGTTTTGGGTTAGTTAATTAAAAACTATGATAAACTTTGATTTAAAAGTTGTTATTCTGAGAAAATGATTTTTATTATGAACATGAAACTATATCCAAAAATTATGGTTAAACTCAAAGTGAAAGTATGTTTTCTAAAATGGTCATCTAGATGTCGTTCTTTCGACTGAAATGACTACCTTTAAAAAAACGACTTGTAACTTATTTTTCCGACTATAAACCTATACTTTTTCTGTTTAGATTCATAAAATAGAGTTCAATATGAAACCATAGCAATTTGATTCACTCAAAACGGATTTAAAATGAAGAAGTTATGGGTAAAACAAGATTGGATAATTTTTCTCATTTTAGCTACGTGAAAATTGGTAACACATCTATTCCAACCATAACTTAATCAACTTGTATTGTATATTATGTAATCTTGAGATACCATAGACACGTATACAATGTTTCGACCTATCATGTCGACACATCTATATATATTTCGGAACAACCATAGACACTCTATATGTGAATGTTGGAGTTAGCTATACAGGGTTGAGGTTGATTCCAAAATATATATAGTTTGAGTTGTGATCAATACTGAGATACGTATACACTGGGTCGTGGATTGATTCAAGATAATATTTATCGATTTATTTCTGTACATCTAACTGTGGACAACTAGTTGTAGGTTACTAACGAGGACAGCTGACTTAATAAACTTAAAACATCAAAATATATTAAAAGTGTTGTAAATATATTTTGAACATACTTTGATATATATGTATATATTGTTATAGGTTCGTGAATCAACCAGTGGCCAAGTCTTACTTCCCGACGAAGTAAAAAAAATCTGTGAAAGTGAGTTATAGTCCCACTTTTAAAATCTAATATTTTTGGGATGAGAATACATGCAGGTTTTATAAATGATTTACAAAATAGACACAAGTACGTGAAACTACATTCTATGGTTGAATTATCGAAATCGAATATGCCCCTTTTTATTAAGTCTGGTAATCTAAGAATTAGGGAACAGACACCCTAATTGACGCGAATCCTAAAGATAGATCTATTGGGCCTAACAAACCCCATCCAAAGTACCGGATGCTTTAGTACTTCAAAATTTATATCATATCCGAAGGGTGTCCCAGAATGATGGGGATATTCTTATATATGCATCTTGTTAATGTCGGTTACCAGGTGTTCACCATATGAATGATTTTTATCTCTATGTATGGGATGTGTATTGAAATATGAAATCTTGTGGTCTATTATTATGATTTGATATATATAGGTTAAACCTATAACTCACCAACATTTTTGTTGACTTTAAGCATGTTTATTCTCAGGTGATTATTAAGAGCTTCCGATGTAGCATACTTAAATAAGGACGAGATTTGGAGTCCATGCTTGTATGATATTGTGTAAAAACTGCATTCAAGAAACTTATTTTGTTGTAACATATTTTTATTGTAAACCATTATGTAATGGTCGTGTGTAAACAGGATATTTTAGATTATCATTATTTGATAATCTACATAAAGCTTTTTAAAACCTTTATCTATGAAATAAAGGTTATGGTTTGTTTTAAAAATGAATGCAGTCTTTGAAAAACGTCTCATATAGAGGTCAAAACCTCGCAACGAAATCAATTAATATGGAACGTTTTTAATCAATAAGAACGGGACATTTCAAATAACATCAATAATAATAATAACTATAATCCTAATTGTAATTATGATACTTATACTAATGTTAACGAATTTGATAATACTCTTTATTTGATTAAAATAATGATATTTCTAAATATTTGGAGTAATAAATATTATCATTATCTTAATAATAATAACGATAATAATAATAATAATAATAATATTAGTTATGTTAAGTATAATAATACTTATAAGAATAATAATTATGTTAATGGTTGTAATACTTTTAATTATGATAATGATAATAATAATAATTACAATACTTATAATAATTATAATACATAGGAATATTTACAACAATTAATAATGACAATAATAGTAATAACAATAATAATTATAATATAAATTTTGAAAATAGAAACTACCTTTAAAAAGTCATTAAAACAAAAACAGCCCAAAGCCGGGCTCGAACCCGCGACCTCCTGCTAACGCAAACACTCCCTAGACCACTCCTCCATTCCTTTATATCTGTTATTATACGATTTTAATTTTCCTTTAACCCTTAAACCGTAATCATCTTCTTCATCCATAATCTTAAATCGATCAGAAGCAAGCTAACTAGGTTTCGAATTGGTCTTTGGGTGTGAGATTAAAACATAAACACTTTATAATAGATATAGTTTATTAAACACGACAGAAAAATAAAAAAAAAAAAATCCAAGAACAGCTATTCGTAAAAAAAAAATTAACTCAATTGTCAATTTAAAAATTTAGATCGTTTTAGCTCACGAATCCTTCATGAAATAGGTTGAAAATCTTTCCTAGAATCTTTCTGAATAATTAATTGAACCCGAAACATTAAAACAAGCTTAAATTTCGCGAAGAACAAAAATGTTGACTTTTTAGAATTAGACTTTGACTTCGAAATTCATCCTTGATTTCGTGAATTAGAGTTTGAAAATTTGCAGATAGTTGTAATAGATGAATCCTAGAAACTCTGCAATTCTAGATTTTGACAAACACTTCGATTTCGAGTTTTGAAAAAAAAAATCAAAAGGAGACAGAGATGTCGAGCTGAAAGAAAAAAAAATAAATAAAAATAAATAAGTAAAACTGTTTAATTTCAACTGAATTGTCATTGTTTCTGTAATTGCCAAGTCATATAAATGTGGAAGAGTTGTATGGTTTATGATCAATGAAATAATTGGATATGAAGTCAACAGGTTATTCGTTCAGTAAGAGTTTAAAACAGAAAAAAAATAAAGAAGATGGTGACACTCAACAGAATTTGGATCCTATCTGATTAAGTCTTGATTCGTACCAATTTAGTGACATAAATAAGGAAATGAAACAGTGGGATTGTGATGCATATCTGCATTTAAATGCTGTATCTAATTTTATTTATAATTAGTATTAAGATTAATAGTTAGTAAATATAAATATATTAATATTATTAATGTTATAAAAATACTGATAATTATAATAATTGAATAATAATAATATTATTATTAATCAAAATAAGTCTTATAATAATAATAGAAATAGTAATAATAATATCAATAATATTGATAATACTTGTACATATCCTATTTTACATATTTATACATATTTTATATAAAATAATTTATAATACAAATATTAATTTTTAACATTTATAATAAAGGTAATGTGAATAATATTAATATAAAAATTATATTCAAACTTATAATTAAATTTAATTATTAATATTATATGATAACATATATTAAATATTTATCATTTATACATTTTATATATATATATAGATTACATCATATATAATATTGCTTATGTATAGTATTCATATATATATTTATATTTTTAATTACACACAATGTTCGTGAATCGTCGGGCATAGTCACAAGGTAATTGCATACATGAAACAGTTCAAAATTTTTGAGATTTAATCTAACAAACTTTGCTCATCGTGTCGAAAACATATAAAGATTAAGTTTAAATTTGGTCGGAAATTCCCGGGTCATCACAGTACCTACCCGTTAAAGAAATTTCGTCCAGAAATTTGAGTGAGGTGGTCATGGCTAACAATAAAAAATGTTTTCATGACAAATATGAGTTGATAAATATATTTTTATCATCATTGAGTAATATGGATAAAAATAATTCGATTATTCAAAGAGTACAATGAAGCTATCACCAAAGAGTGAAATGGAAAATTAAAGATTCATCTTAACTTTTGACAGAGTCAGGGTTGAATTTAGAAAATATGGTGTGTCATAGCTTTTGACGTAGAAGGTTGAATTCCGAAATTCAAAGAATTTAAGGAAAATCTTTGAAATCTAAAAGATTTGATTCTCCTGCGAATAAGGAAGTTTAGATTTCTATAATTAAATGCGGTGATCTGTCTCGATTCCTCTGTCTGATATTTTCACTATAAAATTTACCTTTTCCGTTCCATTAATTTTCACCACTTCAATACTCAATTCTCAAATTCAAAAGATCGTGAAAATGCTTAATCCAGTTCTGATCCTTGTCCTTATCCTGACTATCGCAACAATCGTTCTCCTTTTTCAACTTCCACCGGAGGAATCCATTTATTTCTACTATGCTTTAGGGATTATTTTATTTATAATCCTCCCGTGTCTTTATATTGCTATACGTATTAATATCTACGGTTTGTAATCTCCGTGTTGTTATTGGGCTTTATATTTTTTCTTATATTTCGGTGTCCCTGCTTCTGTCTCCTATAATCATTGTCATCCACAGTTAATGCTCTCTCTTATTTACTACGATTTATACCCCTTTCTATTTCGGAGCTTCATGCCTTTGTTTTCTTTTCGCAAGTATTGGTCTAGAATTTGTAGGTATGGAGTTCTGAATGAACTTAATGTTCTAAGCAAGAAAAAACGTAATAGCACGATTTGATTTTTTAAATTACCAGAATCACTGAGAATAGAACTATCAAGAATATACTTTCTTGATATGTTCAGAAGTTAAGCATAATGAAAGAGTTATGTATCATGACACATGATGATGTTATAATCTGTGAATCATCATGTTCCATTTTAGAAACTCAGCATGACTTACTGTAATATAATCACGTTGATCAAGTGTCATTATATTATACTAACTCATGCATCAGTTCCCAACATTACTTCAATAACATTCATATTTTAAGCTCGAAAGTTTACAGAATATAGAAACTTTCTATATGATGTAACACTGATAGCACGAAGAGATTAATGATTTTAGATAAGAACAGTTATAAAAATATCTTCAGAAATATGGAGGATATTTATAATGAAAGATACGATGATATCTTGGAACTTCTAAGATCAGAGGATGATGGAGACTATTGTCCGCAAGGGTTTAGAGTAAGGAGCAAGATATTCTCTAAAGACTTCAGCAGACATTGAATCATTTAGATTCTTTGAAGTCAAACTTATTCTTTGTGATTTGTCCACGGCTTCTTTCATAGTTTCGCATAATCCGTTTTTCGGTACTAAATTTTCTATTGGGTGTTTCCAATACTCCATTCTTTATCATCAACTTTTGGCTGTTGAGGTCGTTTACAGTTTTTGGTTGCTTCATTCAACTTTTCAAAATTCAGAGTATTAATTCGCAGACTGAGTGCTTTTAAGAATTTCAGAATGGAAGATCATAGTTCTAAGAGATAAATGTTATATGGATACATATAACTGTTGGTGTGGAAACATTGCGAGATTCACAATACAGATTTGCTGATTTCCGGTAATTGGAATGGTAATTCTTGTTACAAGATACGAATGAGTACATGATGAGACTTCAATAGATAAATATAGTGATTTGTCGGAGAGATTTAAGCCAAGGAGCAACGAGGTTGCTGGTACATCTGCTGGTAATATAGTGGAATATAAAAGGTTCCTCGGTAACAATAAAAGAGCACGCATATATATCATGGTTATAGTAAGGCTAGTATGACTGAAAAGTCGAAGTTGACTTGTTGGAGCTGTGACAAAATTTGCTACTTTGGAATAAATTACCAAGTTATTTTGGGTAATAATAACGCTAAAGGAATTAGCAAAGATACGTGTTAAACGTTTACTCAGGTTCTGTGAGTTTTCAAGTGCATAACTATATGCATCAATCTCTTCTTATGGAGATGAAGTGCGGTTGGTTCCTCCTCCCGATTGAGGTATTTTCAAGAATTACGAAAGGTTTGAACGCAGATTGTAATCGTCAAGATACAAGTGAGGTTTAAGATGAAATCAAGTGGCAACTTGAAGAATTGTTTAATTTCATATGTTATAATCAATATTTTAATTTATTTTAATTGTCCAATGTTGATAGTCCTCAGTCGATAATCCACAGTTAACAGTCCAATAATTTATATATAATTTAATATATAATATTCGAATTAATTAATACGTATCGTGACCCGTGTACATGTCTCAGAATCGATCACAACTCAAAGTATATATATTATTATAGAATCATCCTCAACCCTGTATAGAGAACTCGATCATTACTGCATATAGAGTGTCCATGGTTATTCCAAATAATATATATATATATGCGTCGATATGATATGTCAAAACCTTACGTGTCCCGATATTTAAAGTGCGTAAAATAAATACAGAATTTAAATGGCGATAAATAAAATGCGTAAAGTAAATAACAGAAAGTAAATGACGATAAATAAAATTGCGATAATTAAATTGAGATAAGTAAACTGCGATAAATAAAATGTAATCAGTTAGCTAGGAACAGTTAGCTGGAACAGTTAGCGTGGATTCTTAACAAATTTTTTTTTGTAGTTAATTTGTTTGTTTCTATCAAATTTTTTTTTTATTTCGTCAAATGTTTTCTTCATTATGTCACTTGTTGGATTCTGATAAATCAAAATCCAAATATGAAATTGAATAAAAATGGTTATTCTGTGGTGAACGGATTCGTATATCGGTAGATGTAAGTAGGATAGTAAATGACTGTTGAATCAGATTTGAAGAATATATAGTTTATCTTATTAATGCGAAATCTAAATATTCCCCGGGTATTACCTACCCGTTAAAATATTTTCACCATTAACAGTTTGTACAATAAAATTTTTAATTACAATCTCTATGAAAACATATATACATATATATTTTCTTTAGACGTAATCATGAATTTAATGAGTCAATGTGATATTAAACTCATCAGATTTAAGGCTAGAACTAGAGTACATAATCTCTAAAACATTAGAGATTACATAATCACCATGAAGGACGAAGATAGTTTATGTAGAACGATTCGTAGAACGATGATTATGCTTGAGGTATAGATTGCGAGGTTGAGACGTGTGATGATGTTGTTGTTGTTGGTACTGGTTATGCTGTTGGTGCTGCTAATGGTGGTACTGTTGCTGTCAGTGCTACAAGTGTTGTTGGTGCTGAGGTTGATGATGATATTGGTGTAGTAAGTATAGTTTGTAAATCACGCACCATTCTTGTCAGGGTTTCTATCCTACCCTCTATCATTTCTATCCATCCACTCATCTGATTCGATAGATCTTGATTATCAATTCGAAGTTCCCTAACTTCTTCTAATATTCCCCTTCGATTGGTATTCGGAAGTAGAGGTTGAATATTTTCTGAGATTGCAGTAACGCGACCTTCGAGGTGGAAAACTTTAGCAAGAAGGGTGAATACAGTATTGCGCATAGGTTCACCTGTGAGTACATCATTTTCTCCGATGTTAGGAGGTAAGTTTGGTTCGCGGTAGGGCTAGCCTTCTTCATTTCTCCATCTAGTGAGTAAGTCTCGGACCCACCCCCATCTCCTCCAGAAAGAAAAATAACTAAGGTTGAGGCACTTCTGGTTCATTGACTTCGGAGTCTGCTTCAATATACATCTCGAAATCACTTCTGGAACTAATGGAATCCAAGCTAGGTATAGGATCCATCTCTCACGATCAGTTACAGGGTTTTGATATGAAATGATTTTCGAATATCGAATGATATTCTAATTATATATAGAATATCTATACATACTTCCAAAGATCCCGTGAATTACGGAGAATATTAAGGAAACGTGTCAGATAAAGTCTACAGTGACAGATACGCTAAGATATGGATTAATAGATATGCTAAGATATGAATTTTGTCTATACACTATTCATGTAATCATTGCAGTAAGATGTGTCTAGACTAAGAATGATAAGCAGGTAATATCTTAAGGATGATAAACTGATGATTTTCGACACAAACGATAAGCAAAATTTTTGACATGCAGACACGGTCGAAGCCCAGACTCACTAATGCAGACCTGGTTCGCTAAGACCACCACTCTGATACCAACTGTAAGAGATCCATCCTAATTTATCTGGATGAAGTCCATATTGATTATACACAATTCATAACAGTTGATTACATCGCGAGGTACTTGACCTCTATATGATACAATTTTTACAAACATTGCATTCGTTTTTGAAAAGACAATCTTTCATTACATTGAAAGTTGACGACATGCATATCATGTCATAATATATCCAACTATAGTTGACTTAATAATAATCTTGATGATCTCAACGACTCAAATGCAAAGTCTTTTGAAATATATCATGAGTGACTCCAAGTGATATCTCTAAAATGAGCAAATGCACAGCAGAAGATTTCTTTCATACCTGAGAATAAACATGCTTTCAAGTGACAACCAAAAGGTTGGTGAGTTCATTAGTTTATCATAAATAATCATTTCATAATTTTAATAGACCACAAGATATCATATTTCCATTTCTCATAAATATACGTCCCATGCATAGAGACAAAAATATCATTCATATGGATTGAACACCTGGTACCCGACATTAACAAGATGCATATATAAGAATATCCCCATCATTCCGGGACACCCTTCGGATATGATGTATAAATCGAAGTACTAAAGCATCCGGTAATTTGGATGGGGTTTGTTAGGCCCAATTGATCTATCTTTAGAATTCGCGTCAATTAGGGTGTCTGTTCCCTAATTCTTAGATTACCAGACTTAATAAAAAGGGGCATATTCAATTTCAATAATTCAACCATAGAATGTAGTTTCACGTACTTGTGTCTATTTTGTAAATCATTTATAAAAATTGCGCATGTATTCTCAGCCCAAAAATATAAAGGGTAAAAAGGTAAATGAAACTCACCTAATGTATTTTATAGTAAAAATACATATGACTATATTGAACAACGGAACAATGCAGGGTTGGCCTCGGATTCATGAACTTATATCATTTGTATATTTATTAATATACATAGTTGTAATCGAATAAATATATATAAAATTTATTAGTTATATTCTTTTTATATTAATAATATATAATATATATATGTTTCATATATTCATTTTTGTACACAAAAATATTAAGTTCTGTTATGTTATATGTATTAAACATTTTTTTATATAAATATCATTATTTGTTAAAGTAGTATTTTAAGATAATATTTTAAGTGATATCTATAATAATAATGATAGTACTAATATTAATGATAATAGTATTAATGATTCTATAAATGATAATATTAATGATAGTTTTTATAATAAATCTCATAATAATGATAATAATAGTAGTTTCTAATAAAGTGAATAATTTAATAGCAATGGTAATGAAAATAATAATTTTTAATAATAATACCTAATACTTAACGATAATATTAATTATTATAACCATCTTATTACTAGTGATAATCTTAATAGTAATACTTTTGTTAATAAAAATTCTAAATGTTACTAATACTAATTTTAATGATAATTAATGTTTCTAATATTTATAAAGATAGTTATAATATTTGTAATAATAATATTTGTAATACTAATAACATCAATAATAATAATAATAATAACTATAATCCTCATTGTAATTATGATACTTATACTAATGTTAACGAATTTGATAATACTCTTTATTTGATTAAAATAATGATATTTCTAAATATTTGGAGTAATAAATATTATCATTATCTTAATAATAATAACGATAATAATAATAATAATATTAGTTATGTTAAGGATAATAATACTTATAAGAATAATAATTATGTTAATGGTTGTAATACTTTTAATTATGATAATGATAATAATAATAATAATTACAATACTTATAATAATTATAATACATAGGAATATTTACAACAATTAATTATAACAATAATAATAATAACAATAATAATGATAATATATATTTTGAAAATAGAAACTACCTTTAAAAAGTCATAAAACAAAAACAGCCCAAAGCCGGGCTCGAACCCGCGACCTCCCACTAACGCAAACACTCACTAGACCACTCCTCCGTTCCTTTATATATGTTATTATACGATTTTAATTTTCCTTTAACCCTTAAACCGTAATCATCTCCTTCATCCATAATCTTAAATCGATCAAAAGCAAGCTAACCAGGTTTCGAATTGGTCTTTGGGTGTGAGATTAAAACATAAACGCTTTATAATAGATATAGTTTATTAAACACTACAGAAAAATAAAAAAAAAATCCAAGAACAGCTATTCGTAAAAAAAATTAACTCATTTGTCAATTTAAAAATTTAGATCGTTTTAGCTCATGAATCCTTCATGAAATAGGTTGAAAATCTTTCCTAGAATCTTTCTGAATAATTAATTGAACCCGAAACATTAAAATGAGCTTAAATTTCGTGAAGAACAAAAATGTTGATGTAACGACCCGGATTTTTCCAATCGTTTTATACTTATGAGATTAATATTTACATAAATTAAACCTTACCAACATGATAAGCAATCCAAATTGTTGAGACTTGTGTTTTTGAAAAGAGTTTTACACAACGTTTGACCGTCCAATTTGACCGATGATATCACGAACTATATAACATACGATAATTATACGTTTGTGTATATATATGTATTTATATATATTTAACATGATCTAAGGATGGTTTAACATCTCATTGTGTACTAATGACAATGAGTTATAAGTATATTTTGAAACTACTAACTTAAGTTTTCAAAAAGATAACTATACATAACATTTTTTGATATATATACTTATAACCTATAATGCTTATACATGTATCGTATATATAATGTATTTAATCACTTTTTAAGGACTTAAATACATAAAACAATATAAGTATATTCACAAAAGATAGCTATATTTGAATTCTCATTCCGTTTCCTCAAGATTTCTATACGTATATCTAGGGTATATGTACCCGTATCATACCCAGCTTCTATACGTATTTACTATTGGTATATACACATCAAATCAACATCCTAATCAACATTATTACTACCCTAGATATGAGGTAACTAGGATTTGTCAAGTAGCATGAATTATTAGTAAGAAAACAAAATTAGGAATCCTTTTCTTTCTTTATAAACTAAAAACGTTTTTTTGAATGAACACCATTTCCTCACTCCATTTTCTCAAACCTACACCCCCATTTCTCTCAAAATACTCCTAACTTCATACTTGATCATCTCCAAGCATTTTCCCCATCATTTACCTTCAATTACAAGCCTTAAACACCATAAGAAAACTCTTTCAAGAATATATCAAAATAACCACCCATTTGAAGAAGTATACTTCCAACCTTTTGATCTAACTCCACCACTCTTTGATTCCAAGATTTTTTCTTATCTCTTACAGTAACTTTGTCCAAGTAACTTAAGGTAGTAACCTTGTTCATAATCTTGTTCGATTCATAATTATATAGCTATCTTATTTTATGTTGTAAAATTTTAACAACAAGAACATAGTTTGAATGATTTCAAACTTGTTTGCAAACTAAATAGATCCTTCTAACTTAACTTTTAAAACACTTCAATACCTGTAATATATCATAATGATATGCTAACTTAACAAGATATAACTTGGTTTTACAAAGAACACCTTAAAAACTGAATCTACGTCGTCGGAGTGCAACCGGGGGCTGTTTGGGTTGGATAATTAAAAACCATCTTGAACTTTGAATTGGAAGTTTGTGTTCTGGAAAAATGATATTTCTTATGAATATGTTAACACATAAAAATTTTATGGTTGAACTCAAAGTGTAAGTATTTTTAGAAAAATGATCATTAAATGTTGTTTTTATGATGGAAAATGATCACTTTCATAAGTTTTACCAAAGTTTGACCTATAACCTGTGATTTCGAATACAAACTAAGGTATTTTCAGTTCATATTCATAAAATTTGACTCGATCCAAGGAAGTGGCAAGTTGAACCAACAAAAACGGAGTTGTAATGAAGAAACTACGACTAAAACAAGATTGGGTATCCGAAGCTAGTTTAGCTACGAAAATATTTGGAGATAAAGTAAATTAATCATATATTTTCTAATTAATATGATATTTTATATATAATTACTTATGATTTGATTTTATATATTTCAGGACCACCCGTAAACAACACGAGAAGATTAATCATAAGACATCATGATTGTACGCAACACGTCATTTGACAACACGGTACTTTATGTACGCAACACGTCATTTGACAACATGGTACCATGGGTCGAGATTAATTCTGATCAATACGAATACGATGGGGTCTTTATTTATTTTATTGAGCAACTAATTGTGGACCACTAACATCGGACTGCTAACTACGGACTAAGAAAATATTAAAAGTATTATAAGTATATATATATATATATATATATGTATATATATATATATATATATATATATATATATATATATATATATATATATATATATATATATATATATATATATAACGATTACTTGAAAAGAAAATATGTTGATATATTATATATATATATATATGGTTAGGTTCGTGATATCTATCGGAGACCAAGTCGAGTTAATACCTTCAAGGCAAAAGTGAGTATATAGTCCCACTTTTAAACTCTAAATATTTCGGGATGAGAATACATGCATTTTATGATTTACGTTATGGACACAAGTGATTAAAAATATATATTCTACGTTGAGTTGTACCACTAGCATACTTCCCTGTAACTTGGTAACTACTATTTACATGAGGTATTATAAACGCGAATCCTGTTGATAGATCTATCGGGCCTGACAACCCCAACCGGACTGGACGACCAGTATTCAACGGTTGCACAGTACTTCATTTCGGTGACTACACTTGGTACAGTGTAGTGAGATTTCATAATAAAGGGAATATGCGACGTTGATTAAATGTTAAGTATGGTTATCAAGTGCTCAACCACTTAGAATAGTTTTATTAAAACGTTTATGTATATGAAATCTTGTGGTCTATACTAATAACGCTGCTAGCATTAAACCTATATCTCACCAACTTTATGTTGATGTTTAAAGCATGTTTATTCTCAGGTTCCTAGAAGTCTTCCGCTGTTTAAATATATGTTAGAGAAACCATGTGCATGGAGTTATACATGTTTTATTCGAGGAAGCATTGCATTCACAAAATCATCACCGTGTATTTATTTTGACTGCATTGTCAACGGAAGTATTCTTGTAAACTGTTATTTACGGTGATTGTCTATATGTAGAAATCATCAAATGTCGAAAATATTGAATTTTAAATATTCATTTATGGTATATCTTTTCAAAAGAATGCAATGTTTATAAAACGTATCATATAGAGGTCAAATGTCTCGCGATGTAATCATATGTTATTGTATTCGTCCCTATAGATTGGGTCGGGTCGTTTAATGTGGTATCAGAGCGGTGGTCTTAGCGAATCAGGTCTGCATTAGTGTGTCTAACTGATAAGTCGTTAGGTTGCATTAGTGAGTCTGGACTTCGACCGTGTCTGCATGTCAAAATTTTGCTTATCATTTTGTGTTTAAAATCATCTACTTATCATCTGTAGGAAATTACCTGCTTATCATCTTAAGTCTAAACGCGTCTTACTGCATTCATTGCATGAATGGTGTATAGACAAAATTCATATCTTAGCGTATTTGCTAATTCATATCTACGCGTATCTGTTACTGTAAACTTTGTCTGACATATTCCGTAAATCCCTCCGTAATCTATGAGATCATTTGTTCTATATATGTGGATATTCTATATAATTAGAATACCACCCGATAGCCGGAAAATCATTTCATATCGAAAAATCCTTTATTCAATCATACAAAATGGAACTCGTCACTAGTTGAAGTCCCTCAGATTCCGATATGGAATACCACTCAAGCTCCGAAAGCAGTGTGACCGGAATGGATCAACCAATCAGTCATCATCTATTTTGGATGGATTGGGGATGGGTTCGTAGCCTCCTCAATCATTGGAGACAAGAATAAGGTGATCCCTTCCATCCACCAAATTGCCCTCTTGACGATGAACCTGAAGCACTTACCGGTGAACCTGTTCGAGAAACCATTTTCTCTCTCATTTCCAGAGTATCTCGTCACGATTATATACTACATCAAATTCTAGATTTTATTTATCCGCTCGTCCGAACCGACAATCACCCCGGTGTAATAGAAGAAGTCAACGAGCTTTGCACTCGGGTAGTGGCTTTGGAGAATACGGTACGAAGGTTACAAACACCATCAGCAGCATCAGCAGCATAACCAGTACCGTCAATAACATCAACATCGCAAGCCTCAATACCCTAAGCACCAGCAGCATCACCAGCATCAACGTTATCACCATCATCAACATCAACAGGATCATTACCACCACCAACAATCACATCCGCATCACACGCCTCAATATCACCATCCGTACCTCGGATATCAACGTCACACGCACCATAGATACCAAGAAGTACCAACAACAACAAATGATGAAGTATTGATTCATAACTTCATCGGAGAAACATTCTATGGTGATTATGTAATCTCTAAAGACATAGAGATTACTTATTTCTGCCTTAACCATAAATCAGATGAGTGGACAGAAATGATAAAAGGAAGAGTAGAAACCCCGACAAGAATGATGCGTAAGGTACAAGCTAGACTTGTTTTACCAACAGCATCAGCAGTACCCTTAGCCTCACCAACACAGTCAGCGCTGTCAACATCGTTAGAATCATCAGCAACTTTAACATCACAAGCTCCACCAGTTCAAGAATCACCGTGGACATCATCAATAACGCGTATATTGAATCAACGAGTTATGAAGTATTAACTCATTCTTCTGAAGAATTTATATAAATATTTTATATATATGAATTCGGAAACCAAAATAAATCTTTTCGTACTAAGCTATTAAGTATGAATTGAAAAAGGGTAGATACTACTCGTTTAAATTCATACTACAAATATGCAATGATGTACGTCCTTCGTCAGCAACTTAATCATCATTAACTACAATCCCTGTTTAAATTCAATGAATTTCATTTTTTAATAAACCAAGTGTATTATTCAATAATATGTTTGATTTTACACTTTCATCTTCAATGTACTCGAAGCTTACTGGGAAACAACATTCATATCTTGCGAAGTTAGCAAGAGTTCAATGAGTATCAGCATGATTCACTAAGGAAATATATATAAGAATAAATAATGAAGTATTGATCCATAACTTCATTAATATTCTGTGAAGAATATGTGGTTCCTAATCGTTTTAGAGATTACTTATTCTAGCTCAAACCGAAAATCAAATGAGTCTAATATTATATTGACTTATTAAATTCATGATTACATCTGAAGAAGATATATATGTACATATATTTTCATAAAGATTGTAATAAAATTCTCTGGTACAAAACATTACTTGTGAAATTTTTTTTAACGGGTAGGTAATACCCGAGAGATATATAAATTCACAATTAATATGATTATATTCTTCGACTCTGATTCAACAATCATCAACTATACTCACTATCTTCACAATAATATACATTCTTTCATAGAAATCAAAACAACCATTCTCATCCAAATTTGATTACGACAAAACGAAATCCAAGTCAAGACTTAACAGAAGACATCACTCTTAGGACTCTTACATCTTTCAAAACTATACTTTGACTTCAAAACTATGCTAGAACATCATTCAATTCTTGGAACCCAGAAAAATATTTGTAACATTCAAAGTCCTAAAACATCATATGTATATTAACAATTACAATCTATGATCAAACCCTTCAAAATTCCTGAAGACACTTCAAATAATGGACAATCGAGATGATGATCCAACCACACATTACCCGCAGTCTTGCACCTGAAAAGCTCTCGAAACCAAGGACATAATTTAACACGTATCCGCGTTAAATCTTTTAGCATTTATTAGCAAAAATACCTTTGGGATTCCTTTTCAAAATAGCAAATTTTGTCACAATTTCAGCAAGTTAACCTCGACTTTCCATTCGAAGTAGACTTATTATAACCTGTAATACATACGATTACCCTTTTGTTACCAGGGAACCTTTTATATTCCATGACATTATCAGCAGATGTACCAGCAACTCGTTACCCCTTTGGCGGAATCAACAATTGGTATTTTGAAATCTCGCAGCATTTCTATTTCGGCAGTTATATATATATACATATATATATATATATATATATATATATATATATATATATATATATATATATATATATATATATATATATATATATATATATACAACGTCTATCCCCAAGAATTACATATTTCAAATGTGAAGTTTCTGAAAAATGCTCCAGTCTACGAATTAGTGCTATTAAGTTTTGGAAAAGACTGATAAAGTGGTAAAGACATTAGACAACAATTACGGTCAGAAGTTTGACAATAAAGAATAATAGATTGGAAAAGCTCGAACGAAAAATTTGGTACTGGAAAACGGATTGAGCAAAGTATAAAGGAGGTCGTGGACAAATCACAATGACGAAATCTACCTTCAAAGGATTCAAATGATTCAGTGTCTGCTGAAACCGTTAGTAAGAACCTTACTCCTTATTCTAAACCTTCACAGACAGATTTTCCGCGTCACTCCCTGATCTTAGATATTCTAAGATATCATCGTATTTTTCATTATAAATATCTCCGATATTCCTGAAGATATATTCCCAACTATCCTCATCAAAAATCATTTATCTCTTCACAATATTTGCGTTACAACATAAAAGAAACTGTGTTAGTTTCTAAATTCTGAAAAATTCGAGTTTAAAATATGAATGTTTTGAAGTAGTGTTGGAAACTGAAGCATGAATTAGTATAATATAATGATACTTGATCAACGTGATTATATTACAGTAATTCATGCTGAGTTTCTAAATGAAACATAATGATTCACAGATCATAACGTCATCATGTGCCATGTTACACAACTCTTACATTCTACCAAATCTCCAAACATATTAAGAACATTTCTCCTTGATAATTCTATCTTTTTGGACATTCTGGTAACTTACCAAATCAAGATCGTGCAATTACTATTTCCTTCTTAGAACATTAACTATGTTTATTTCAAAATCCATACCTACGAATTCCGGACCATTATTCGCTTGACTCGAAGTCGGGAAGAGGAAACAGAAGTATGGAATTGTTGAATATAAAAGAAAATATAAAGCTCGATAACAACAAATAAATTACAAACCGTGTATATCAATACGTATTGCAACGTAAAGGCACGGGAGAATTAACAATACTATAACCCCAAGGTAATAGTAGAAATAAATAAAATCCTCCGGAGGTAGATGAAAAAGAAGAATGACAGAGATGAAAGTTAAGAGTATATCCAGGATCAGTACTGGATGAAGCATACTGATAAATGTTTTAAAGTATGAATTGAGGGAGGAAGAATAGAAGGTATGAGTTGTAAGGAAATGAAGGGAGGTGGATTTATAGTAAAAGATCCGACAGAGCAATCAAAATAGATGATCACATTTAAAGCGGATTCTAATTTCCGTGATTATCGAAGAATCAAATCTCATTATGAAGATTTTACTCCAAATCTCTTGAACTTGGAAATCAATTCTATCTACGTCAAAAGATATGACGAATCTATACCTACCCATTTCACCCTTTGGTGATAGCCTCACTCGTACTCTTCACAAAAATCAAATTGCTTTATCAATATTACTTGATGATTATAAAACTCCAATTTCCAACTCGTATACGTCATGAAAACATACTTATTGTCAGCTATGACCATCCCATTCAAATTTCGGGACGAAATTTATTTAACGGGTAGGTACTGTAACGACCCGGATTTTTCCAATCGTTTTATACTTATGAGATTAATATTTACATAAATTAAACCTTACCAACATGATAAGCAATCCAAATTGTTGAGACTTGTGTTTTTGAAAAGAGTTTTACACAACGTTTGACCGTTCAATTTAACCGATGATATCACGAACTATATAACATACGATAATTATACGTTTGTGTATATATATGTATTTATATATATTTAACATGATCTAAGGATAGTTTAACATCTCATTGTGTACTAATGACAATGAGTTATAAGTATATTTTGAAACTACTAACTTAAGTTTTCAAAAAGATAACTATACGTAACATTCTTTGATAAATATACTTATAACCTATAATGCTTATACATGTATCGTATATATAATGTATTTAATCACTTTTTAAGGACTTAAATACATAAAACAATATAAGTATATTCACAAAAGATAGCTATATTTGAATTCTCATTCCGTTTCCTCAAGATTTCTATACGTATATCTAGGGTATATGTACCCGTATCATACCCAGCTTCTATATGTATTTACTATTGGTATATACACATCAAATCAACATCCTAATCAACATTATTACTGCCCTAGATATGAAGTAACTAGGATTTGTCAAGTAGCATGAATTATTAGTAAGAAAACAAAATTAGGAATCCTTTTCTTTCTTTATAAACTAAAAATGTTTTTATGAATGAACACCATTTCTTCACTCCATTTTCTCATACCTACACCCTCATTTCTTTCACAAAATACTCCTAACTTCATACTTGATCATCTCCAAGCATTTTCTCCATCATTTAGCTTCAATTACAAGCCTTAAACATCATAAGAAAACTCTTTCAAGAACATATCAAAATAACCACCCATTTAACGAAGTATACTTCCAACCTTTTGATCTAACTCCACCACTCTTTGATTCCAAAATTTTTTCTTATCTCTTACAGTAACCTTGTCCAAGTAACTTAAGGTAGTAACCTTGTTCATAATCTTGTTCGATTCATAATTATATAGCTATCTTATTTTATGTTGTAAAATTTTAACAACAAGAACATAGTTTGAATGATTTCAAACTTGTTTGCAAACTAAATAGATCCTTCTAACTTAACTTTTAAAACACTTCACTACCTGTAATATAGCATAATGATATGCTAACTTAACAAGATATAACTTGGTTTTACAAAGAACACCTTAAAACTGAATCTACGTCGTCGGAGTGCAACCGGGGGCTGTTTTGGGTTGGATAATTAAAAACCATCTTGAACTTTGAATTGGAAGTTCATGTTTTGGAAAAATGATATTTATTATGAATATGTTAACACATAAAAATTTAATGGTTTAACTCAAAGTGTAAGTATTTTTAGAAAAAATGATCATTAAATGTTGTTTTTATGATGGAAAATGATCACTTTCATAAGTTTTACCAAAGTTTGACCTATAACCTGTGATTTTGAATACAAACTAAGGTATTTTTAGTTCATATTCTTAAAATTTTACTCGATCCAAGGAAGTGGCAAGTTGAACCAACTAAAACGGAGTTGTAATGAAGAAACTACGACTAAAACAAGATTGGGTATCCGAAGCTAGTTTAGCTACGAAAATATTTGGAGATAAAGTAAATTAATCATATCTTTTCTAATTAATATGATATTTTATATATAATTACTTATGATTTGATTTTATATATTTCAGGACCACCCGTAAACAACACGAGAAGATTAATCATAAGACCTCATGATTGTACGCAACACGTCATTTGACAACACGGTACTTTATGTACGCAACACGTCATTTGACAACATGGTACCATGGGTCGAGATTAATTCTGATCAATACGAATATGATGGGGTCTTTATTTATTTTATTGAGCAACAAATTGTGGACCACTAACATCGGACTGCTAACTACGGACTAAAAAAATATTAAAAGTATTATAAGTATATATATATACATATATATACATATATATATATATATATATATATATATATATATATATATATATATATATACATATATATATATATATATATACATATATATACATATATATACATATATATACATACATACATATATATATATATATATATATATATATATATATATATATATATATATATATATATATATATATATATATATATATATATATAACGATTACTTGAAAAGAAAATATGTTGATATATTATATATATATGGTTAGGTTCGTGATATCTATCGGAGACCAAGTCGAGTTAAATACCTTCAAGGCAAAAGTGAGTATATAGTCCCACTTTTAAACTCTAAATATTTCGGGATGAGAATACATGCATTTTATGATTTACGTTATGGACACAAGTGATTGAAAATATATATTCTACATTGAGTTGTACCACTGGCATACTTCCCTGTAACTTGGTAACTACAATTTACATGAGGTATTGTAAACGCGAATCCTGTTGATAGATCTATCGGGCCTGACCACCCCAACCGGACTGGACGACCAGTATTCAACGGTTGCACAGTACTTCCTTTCGGTGACTACACTTGGTACAGTGTAGTGAGATTTCATAATAAAGGGAATATGCGACGTTGATTAAATGTTAAGTATGGTTATCAAGTGCTCAACCACTTAGAATATTTTTATTAAAACGTTTATGTATATGAAATCTTGTGGTCTATACTAATAACGCTGCTAGCATTAAACCTATATCTCACCAACTTTATGTTGATGTTTAAAGCATGTTTATTCTCAGGTTCCTAGAAGTCTTCCGCTGTTTGAATATATGTTAGAGAAACCATGTGCATGGAGTCATACATGTTTTATTCGAGGAAGCATTGCATTCACAAAATCATCACCGTGTATTTATTTTGACTGCATTGTCAACGGAAGTATTCTTGTAAACTGTTATTTACGGTGATTGTCTATATGTAGAAATCATCGAATGTCAAAAACATTGAATTTTAAATATTCATTTATGGTATATCTTTTCAAAAGAATGCAATGTTTATAAAACGTATCATATAGAGGTCAAATGTCTCGCGATGTAATCATATGTTATTGTATTCGTCCCTATAGATTGGGTCGGGTCGTTTCAGTTGACTTTTTAGAATTAGACTTTGACTTCGAAATTCATCCTTGATTTTGTGAATTAGAGTTTGAAAATTTGCAGATAGTTGTAATAGATGAATCCTAGAAACTCTGCAAATCTAGATTTTGACAAACACTTCAATTTCGAGTTTTGAAAAAAAAAATCAAAAGGAGACAGAGATGTCGAGCTGAAAGAAAAAAATAAATAAAAATAAATAAGTAAAACTGTTTAATTTCAACTGAATTGTCATTGTTTCTGTAATTGCCAAGTCATATAAATGTGGAAGAGTTGTATGGTTTATGATCAATGAAATAATTGGATATAAAGTCAACAGGTTATTCGTTCAGCAAGAGTTTAAAACAGAAAAAAATAAAGAAGATGGTGACACTCAACAGAATTTGGATCCTATCTGATTAAGTCTTGATTCGTACCAATTTAGTGACATAAACAAGGAAATAAAACAGTGGGATTGTGATGCATATCTGAATTTAAATGCTGTATCTAATTTTATTTATAATTAGTATTAAGATTAATAGTTAGTAAATATAAATATATTAATATTATTAATGTTATAAAAATACTGATAATTATAATAATTGAATAATAATAATAATATTATTAATCAAAATAAGTCTTATAATAATAATAGAAATAGTAATAATAATATCAATAATATTGATAATACTTGTACATATCCTATTTTACATATTTTATATAAAATAATTTATAATACAAATATTAATTTTTAACATTTATAATAAAGGTAATGTGAATAATATTAATATAAAAATTATATTCAAACTTATAATTAAATTTAATTATTAATATTATATGATAACATATATTAAATATTTATCATTTATATATTTTATATATATATATATATATATATATATATATATATATATATATATATATATATATATATATATATATATTACATCATATATAATATTGCTTATGTATAGTATTCATATATATATATATATATATTTATATTTTTATTTACACACAATGTTCGTGAATCGTCGGGCATAGTCACAAGGTAATTGCATACATGAAACAGTTCAAAAATTTTGAGATTCAATCTAACAGACTTTGCTCATCGTGTCAAAAACATATAAAGATTAAGTTTAAATTTGGTCGAAAATTCCCGGGTCATCACAATTGTCATGTTGACTCGTTTCCATGGGACGCGGCAGATCTCCCTCATCAAGATAAGCCGGACCTTGAGACCCTGTTGTACGTTGAGGCACAAGAGGATTTCCAGCTGATACGCAGGGTGCCTTTTCAAGACTTTTCGGATCCCCTTCGGCCGTTCTGGACTTCAATGATTGAGTTTCCTCAGTCGATTGAGTCAACGCAGACTTTACTGTAGAGGAAGACTTTACTTCCTTAGATGCAGAAGCATCTTGCTTTGTAAGATTTATTATTAAATCATGTTTAGATTGGATGGGCTTAGTAGTCTTTTTACCATCCTTGCGTTTAGCTATCTTGCCTACCGAAGCTTGCACTTCATTTAGTGTAGGGCTTACTGTTATTATTGGATGTGATACGGAGATGGGTGAGGGTGACCTAATTGGCTCTAGGTCTTGATCCGTATCACCAACGGTTGGAGTAACTGTTTGGCGGATGATGGGTGTCGAAGTCCTAGATCTAGTTACTCGTTGGGTTGACGGAGTCTGAATCATCTCATCAAGTATAAATCGAATTCTCTTAGGAGAATGTTCAGGAGATGACTCAGTTGCTGAAGAATCAGTGTTACTGCTCACTTCGGGTGTTGTTGAAAGGGTTGGTTCAATCCTAGGTGAACTAGGCTCCCTGATCCTCACGGGTTGAGCTTGGTGTGCTGCCCTAGAACGTTTGAGGTTCACCCTAAGTGGAGGATTAGCTGGCCCGGGTGGTTGTACTACAGGTTCCTCTACAACCTCTGGGGCTGGAACCGCAGCAGGTTCAACTTGTTCTTGTTGTGCCGGGTTCGAAAGAGGTATTCCTACAGCCTCAAAATAAGAATGCATTCGAACGTCTTGGGGTGCAGCTAGCCCCACAAGCCAATTTGGAATCGGCGCAGTGAATTGATTGTTAGATACCATTGGGGTATTCATCTTCAGCTCCCCAAATCTTTTCATCTGTAATCCATGTGTACCTGGAACAAATATATTTGCATTTCTGCAAGTAGTGATAACATCATGGATAAAGATACAGAAAAACCTTTCACAAGGGATGTACGAACCCCTTGGCTTATCAACTTGTGCCTGAAACAAATTCCATAATAGTTCTGCATAATCAGGAGTCACTACTCTTGTGAAAGAGTAGAACAATCTCTGCATTAGCACAGTTAGGCTGTCGGATCCACTCCTGGTCATCAGCAAGCATCTGTTGATGATTGAGAAGATCACATACCACCTTGAGTGCAGGTATTTCTTCTGAAACTTAGCCGGTGGAACATTGTTTGCTCTAACATAACCAAGATCAAAGATTGATGACATCATTTACTGAGTAGCAGGGAAAGCAGGAGCATTCTGTACAAGAGGAAGCCCAAAGATCCTCCTAAAATCAGCCTTAGTGATACTCCTCATCCTTTGAACTCCTCTTAGCTCAAACTCAAATCGAGCTTGTGTACCCTCTGGATTTGCAGCAGTACGTTGTGTAGCTTCCACAAACCTAATGGTTCTATTGAGTAGCTCTAGATCTGTCATAGGTACACTGACAGTTGAGCTTAGAGCAGGCCATAGTGTATGCCTCTCTAGTATTGCAGTCCAGTAATTGCAAGGAATGATGGTTTCAGAGTTGATGAAGTGATTGTTCGCCATTTAGCTGTATAAATAAAAAATAGAAGACCACAAGATATTTAACATAAAGCACATTTCTCTATTCTTATTTGCCTTTGAAATCGTTTGTATTTTTCTAGTTTTATAATTTTTATGGTTTTTCTAAGTTAAAAACATCAATTATTCCAAATATGAACAAGTAATTAACAAACATGACATTCATATGATATTCATTACAGTATAAAGTCATCATGCAAAGTCAATTATATAACACAAAGAATCAGAACAACACTTAGTCAATTTTAATCACAATTCAAACAGATTCGGTAGTCATGAAAACTTGAGATTCTGTAACCAAATAAGCTTGAGTTTTCATACCAAAGACTTAAATAAAGCATGCAAGATTTATCAAGTTGAAAATCTCAATTTTTGAAAGTACCAAATAGCAGACTCGGTATAATGCCAAGAACATATTCGGTATCTTCAAAAATCACATATTATCACCCAAACATGAATATTCAGTCTTATATCATGCAAAAACATAGTCACAATCAATTAACAACTCAAACAAATCAGAAAAACATGTTAATGACTTAAACAGACTCGGTACTGTAGCAAGAACACATTCGGTATGTACATAATCTATCAAATACTCAATTAAACATGTAATCAGACTCGGTCAATTGATAGATCAACTAATTTAACATAGATTTGACAAGATTTCATGTTAATCAACCAAATCAGATAAGTTTAATCAAATAATTAAGAAATACGACTCAGATTCGGTATAAGCAACATTTTTCAAAATTAAGTGTCACAATCATGTTATTTGCTTGATTTTTTGGTTTATAAATGTTCAATTATCTCAGATCTACAACATGTGATACTTAAATTCAATTAAAACAAGAATATATAAAAGATTTGAAGATACGGAGAGACGGATTCGGTAGATTAGGCAGACTCGGTAGTTTAGATCAGATTCGGTATGCAATTAGGTAAAAGTAAAAGAAAGTTTTACTTTGACCCTGCTATTTATAGATACCGAATGTTTTGAAGACATGGGCTTTACCAAATGGGCCTTAAGTACCGAATGCAGCCATTTTCAAATTTAGACACATTGCACTTCAAACTTTGACAAATCTTTATCAAAAATCATTCAAGATTATTGTGACGACCCGGAAATTTCCGACCAAATTAAAACTTAATCTTTATATGTTCCAACACAATAAGCAAAGCCTGTAATGTTGAGTCTCGAAATGTTTGAACTATTTATATAGATTCATTTAACCTGTGACTATTTCCGACGATTCACGAACAATTATGTGTAAATAAATATGTAAATATATATACATATATAAATATAAGAGTGCATATTAAGTTGTATTAATAAAATACAAAATAATCATTTGAATTGAAAATGTAAAATAATGTACAAGATAATTAAGATTATAATTTATTTATGATTTAAACGAATTCTTATTTTTATTTATTATCATTTTTATGATATTATTTAGTTATTTTATTAGAATTATTATTAATATTATTAGGGTATTTACTATTAATATTTATTAAAAATAAAAATAGGGAATCCCATTCTGTTAGAAGTAACTATCAATTTTTTTTCTTTTTCTTCACATGAAAATAATTTACGTACTTCATGTCTCCAGTTTGTTACAAGTCTACTTCACAAATCAATTGGAAATCAATTTAACTGTTAAATCATGTACCTAATCACTCTATATAAGTTACAAACTGCAATTTGAGTTGAAAACAAAGAAAACCCAGAAAATAAGCTCGACACTCTGTACATTCATCTTTTTCACCATATTTTGATTTAGAACAAATTTTCAAAATGTAATAATGCAGTCATGTTAGGAATCGTCTATCTAAACTATCTGTAAGTTTTCAATCCTCAATTCTTTCTATTAATTTCTAATTTGAGAGTCGAAGTTTTGGTTTTCAAAGTCAACTAAGTGTTCTTGAATCAAATTCGAGTTTGTTTTGATATTTCCAGTTAATTTGATGATCCATAAAGATTATAGGAATGATTTGCAACACAATTCATGTTGTAATCATAACCTATAACACTCTTAATCTAAAAATCAATTTTTGAGTTCTTGAGTTCTTCACAGTGATATACACTAACGTGAATTCGAAACAAATTTTAAAAACTAAAAATGTAGAGTTGTTAGGAATCATTTACTTAAACTTCCTGCAAAATCTCAAGTTCCAATTCTTGATAACGAATTCGAATTTGCGAGTCAAAGTTAAATTGTCAAAAGTCAACTGTTTTGTTCTTGGAGAAATTAGAGCTTGTTTTGATGTTTTAAGTTAAATTGACGATTTCAATAGTTTTTAGGAATGATTTGAAACATGTTTCATGTTGTAAAGATTGTCCAAAACGAACTCAAAATTGAAAACAAATTTTTTTTTCTTGGCTACTAGCAAGCAGTAGGATTTTTTTGTTTTTTTTTCTCATTTTTTTTATATCATGAACACATTTTTATTTTTTGTTTCATGTTTGTTTAGAAGTTCTAAAACCATTTTGATGATTGACTATTAAGAATGAAGTTGTTTGATTGTTTAGATTTTGGTGAAGAAGATGAAGTGGGTTGAAACATGTAATAGATAAGTATTTGGGTTTGTATTATAAATTAGAAAAACTGAAATGAAGGAATGGTTAAGGGTGTTGATGAGTGAGCGAGAAGTCTCGGGTTCGAGCCCGACTTGGTGCAATTTTTTTAAAACTGACTCCTAAGGTAGTTTTATACTTTTAAAAATTATTATTATTATTAATATTATTATTATTATCCTTAGGTATTTCTACAATTATTAATTTTACAAAACAAAAGATATATATGTAAATATATTATTACATAAAATATACTAATATTACATAAAATTATGTTTCAACTAATATTATTGATATAACATTAATTAAATATCAAATAAGTATCATAATATATTATAAGAATAATTAATACATAACAAATATATAAACTTAATTGATTTATACTATAATGTGTTAATACTTGATATAGGTTCGTGAATCCGAGGCCAACCCTGCATTGTTCAATGTCGTCATATGTATTTTTACTACAAAATACAGTATTGTGAGTTTCATTTACCTTTTTACCCTTTATATTTTTGGGCTGAGAATACATGCGCAACTTTTATAACCGTTTTACGAAATAGACACAAGTAATCGAAATTACGTTCTATGGTTGAATGATCGAAACTGAATATGTCCCTTTTTATTAAGTCTGGTAATCTAAGAATTAGGGAACAGACACCCTAATTGACGCGAACTCTAAAGATAGATCTATCGGGCCCAACAAGCCCCATCCAAAGTACCGGATGCTTTAGTACTTCGAAATTTATATCATGTCCGAAGGAGGATTCCGGAATGATGGGGATATTCTTATATGCATATTGTGAATGTTGGTTACCAGGTGTTCAATCCATATGAATGATATTTTTGTCTCTATGCATGGGACGTATGATTATGAGAAATGGAAGTATGAAATCTTGTGGTCTATTAAAATTATGAAATGATTCTTTATGATAAACTAATGAACTCACCAACCTTTTGGTTGACACTTTAAAGCATGTTTATTCTCAGGTACGAAAGAAATCATCCGCTGTGCATTTGCTCATATTAGAGATATTACTTGGAGTCATTCATGACATATTTCAAAAGATGTTGCATTCGAGTCGTTGAGTTCATCAAGATTATTATTAAGTCAATTATATTTGGATATATTATGAAATGCTTTACATGCTTGTCAACTGTCGATGTAACGAAAGTTTGTCTTTTAAAAACGAATGCAATGTTTGTAAAATTTATCATATAGAGGTCAATTACCTCGCGATATAATCAAATGTTGTGAATCGTTTGTAATCGATATGGACTTCGTCCGGATGGATTAGGACGGGTCTCTACAGTTGGTATCCGAGCGGTGGTCTTAGCGAACCAGGTCTTGCATTAGCGTGCCTAACTGATAGTCGTTAGGATGCATTAGTGAGTCTGGACTTTGACCGTGTCTGCATGTCAAAAGTTTTGCTTATCATTTTTATCGGAAAACATCTGCTTATCATCCTTAGGAAATTACTTACTCATTATTCTTAGTCTAGACACATTTTACTGCATTGACTGCATGAATAATGTATAGACAAAATTCATATCTTAGCGTATTTGACAATTCATATCTTAGTGGATCTGTTACTGTAGACCTTGTCTGATATCTCTCGTAAATTTCTCCTTAATTTAAGGGATCCTGGTACTATATATATCTATGCAAATTATGCATTGAGAATACCATCTAACTATCAATTGATGCCACTAAACTCTTCATACCAAAAATCTTTCCTGAGATCGTTTAAGATGGCCTCTACGAATCGACCAAGTTCCTCTGACTCCGAAGACAGTGTGACAGGAGCACACCAACCAATCAACTACCGTGATTACTAGAGAAAATGGGGATGGGTTCGCGACATACTCACCCTATGGAGAAAGGAAGAAGGTACTCCATATCATGAATCAAATCTACCACCTAACCTTGGAGTACTTGACCCGCTCACCGGCGAACCCGTTCGCAATACCGTTTATACCCTATTTGCAAGAATTTTTCGTCTTGAAACTACCATTAATGGAACTAGAGAAGATATCCGACCTCTACCTCACATTGATAAACAACTCGGGTTAGTAGAAGAAGTTAGAGAACTCCGAGCTCGAGTATTAACTTTAGAGAGCACGGTATACAATTTGCAATCATCAACAGTATCACCAACACCAGTAACATCACCAGCCTTAGCACCAATGGCACCAGTACCACCAACAACCCAAGTTTCAACAATCCATGCCTCAACATCTCATTCTGTACCTCGAGTATAATTATCGTTCCACAAATCATTCTACATCATTTATCTTCGTTCGACATGACGATTATGTAAACTCTAATGTTTTAGAGATTATGTATCATAGTTCTAATCGTAAATCTGATGAGTTTAATATCACATTGACTCATTAAATCCATAATTACATCTGAAGAAAATATATATGTAAATATATTTTCATAAAGATTGTGATTAAAAATTCTTTCGTACAAACTGTTAATGGTAAAAATATTTTAACGGGTAGGTAATACCCGAGAAATATTTAAGATTTCACATTAATAAGTTACATTGTACAGTCTTCGAATCTGATTCAACGGTCGATTACCATCCAACCTACATCTATCGATATACGAATCCTTTCACCACAGAATAACCATTTTCATTCAAATTCAATTTCATATTTGGATTTTTACTTACCAGAATCCAACAAGTGGCATAATGAAGAAATAATGGACACAATAAAAATTGATTAGAAATAGACTAATTAACAATATGGAATTTTGTTAAGAAACCATGCTAACTGTTCCAGCTAATTGTTCCTAGCTAACTGATTACATTCTATTTATCGCATTTTATTTATTGCAATTTAATTATCGCAATTTACATTCCCGCAATTTTATTTATTGTCATCTAATTTCTGTTATTTACTTTACGCACTTTAGTTATCGTTATTTAATTCCTGTTATTTATTTTACGCACTTTAAATATCGGGACACGTATACAAGGTTTTGACATATCATATTGATGCATCTATATATATTATTTGGAATCACCATAGACACTCTATATTCAGTAATGATCGAGTTCTCTATACAGGGTTGAGGTTGATTCTATAATAATATATATACTTTGAGTTGTGATCGAGTCTGAGACGTGTACACGGGTCCCGATACGTATTAATTAATTCGGATATTATATATTAAGCTATATATGTATTATCGGACTGTTAATTGTGGACTATCAAATATGGACTGTCGACATTGGATAATTAAAATGAATTAAAATATTGATTATAACATATGAATCTAAATATATCTTCAAGTTTGCCACTTGATCTCATCTTAAACCTCATCTGTATCTTGACGATTACAATCTGCGTTCAAACCTTTCATGATTCTTGAAAACACCTCAATCGATAGGATGAATCAACCGCACTTCATCTACGAAAGGAAAGGTTTATGCATATAGTTATGCACCTGAGAAACTCTCGGCAACTGAGTAAAAGTTTAACACGTAGCCGCATCAGATCCTTTGGCATTTATTAGCAAAAATAACTTTGCGATCCCTTTTCAAAGTAGCCAATTTTGTCACAGCTCCAGCAAGTCAACTTCGACTTTTCATTCGAAGTAGCCTTACTATAATCCTGATATATACAATTACCCTTTTTATAACGGAGAATTCTTTTATATTCCACCATATTACCAGAAGACGTACCAGCAGCCTCGTTGTTTTTTTTTGGCTTAAATCTCTCTGACAAATCATTATATTTATTCATTGAAACCCTATCATATACTCATCCACATCTTGTAATGAGAACTGCCATACCAATTACCGAGAATCAGCAAATTTGTATTTTGAGTCTCGCAACGTTTCCACATCAACAGTTATATGTATCCATATAACATTTATCTCTTAGAATTATGATCTTCCATTCTAAAGTTCAGAAAAGCACCCAGTCTGTGAATTAATGCTCTAAATTTTGAAAAGTTGAATGAAGCAACAAAAACTATGGATGATTTTAACAGTCAAAAGTTTGATAAAAAAAAAAGATACGTTGGAAAAGCTCAAAAGGAAGTTTGGTACTGAAAAACGAATTGAGCAAACCATGAAGGAGACTCTGAGCAAATCACAAGGACTAAACTTGTACATAAAGAACCCTGATGATTCTGTTTCTGATGAAGTCTTTAGTGAATATCTTGCTCCTTATTTATTTTAAATCCTTGCGAAAGGATTTTCTTCATCAACATTCGATCTCAGAAATTCTGAAAATATCATCATAAATATCTTTGATATTTCCGAGAATATTTTCATAACAATTTTTATCTGAAATCATTAATCTCTTCGTGCTATCAGTGTTACATCATATAGAAACTGTTAGTTTCTATATTCTGTAAACTTCCTAGCTTGAAATATGAATGTTATTGAAGTAATGTTGGGAACTGATGCATGAGTTAGTATAATATAATGACACTTGATCAACGTGATTATATTACAGTAAGTCATGCTGAGTTTCTAATGGAACGTGATGATTCACAGATCATAACGTCATCATGTGCCATGTTACACGACTCTTACATTCTACCCAATCTCCAAGTATATCAAGAACATATATTCTTAATAGTTCTATCTTTTCAGATATTCTAGTAATTTGAAAAATCAAGATCGTGCCATTACGATTTCCTTCTAGAACATTAACTATGTTCATTTCAAAATCCATATCTACGAATTCCGGACCATTATTCGCTTGACTTGAAGTAAGGAAGAGGAGACGAAAGTATGGAACTCTTGAATATAAAGAAAATATAAAGCTCGACAACAACACATAAATTACAAACCGTGCATATCAATACGTATTGCCACGTAAAGGCACGGGAAAATTAAAAACACTATAATGAAATGTCCCGTTCTTATTGATTAAAAACGTTCCATATTAATTGATTTCGTTGCGAGGTTTTGACCTCTATATGAGACGTTTTTCAAAGACTGCATTCATTTTTAAAACAAACCATAACCTTTATTTCATAGATAAAGGTTTTAAAAAGCTTTACGTAGATTATCAAATAATGATAATCTAAAATATCCTGTTTACACACGACCATTACATAATGGTTTACAATACAAATATGTTACAACAAAATAAGTTTCTTGAATGCAGTTTTTACACAATATCATACAAGCATGGACTCCAAATCTCGTCCTTATTTAAGTATGCGACAGCGGAAGCTCTTAATAATCACCTGAGAATAAACATGCTTAAAACATCAACAAAAATGTTGGTGAGTTATAGGTTTAACCTATATATATCAAATCATAATAATAGACCACAAGATTTCATATTTCAATACACATCCCATACATAGAGATAAAAATCATTCATATGGTGAACACCTGGTAACCGACATTAACAAGATGCATATATAAGAATATCCCCATCATTCCGGGACACCCTTCGGATATGATATAAATTTCGAAGTACTAAAGCATCCGGTTCTTTGGATGGGGTTTGTTAGGCCCAATAGATCTATCTTTAGGATTCGCGTCAATTAGGGTGTCTGTTCCCTAATTCTTAGATTACCAGACTTAATAAAAAGGGGCATATTCGATTTCGATAATTCAACCATAGAATGTAGTTTCACGTACTTGTGTCTACTTTGTAAATCATTTATAAAACCTGCATGTATTCTCATCCTAAAAATATTAGATTTTAAAAGTGGGACTATAACTCACTTTCACAGATTTTTACTTCGTCGGGAAGTAAGACTTGGCCACTGGTTGATTCACGAACCTATAACAATATATACATATATATCAAAGTATGTTCAAAATATATTTACAACACTTTTAATATATTTTGATGTTTTAAGTTTATTAAGTCCGCTGTCCTCGTTAGTAACCTACAACTAGTTGTCCACAGTTAGATGTACAGAAATAAATCGATAAATATTATCTTGAATCAATCCACGACCCAGTGTATACGTATCTCAGTATTGATCACAACTCAAACTATATATATTTTGGAATCAACCTCAACCCTGTATAGCTAACTCCAACATTCACATATAGAGTGTCTATGGTTGTTCCGAAATATATATAGATGTGTCGATATGATAGGTCGAAACATTGTATACGTGTCTATGGTATCTCAAGATTACATAATATACAATACAAGTTGATTAAGTTATGGTTGGAATAGATTTGTTACCAATTTTCACGTAGCTAAAATGAGAAAAATTATCCAATCTTGTTTTACCCATAACTTCTTCATTTTAAATCCGTTTTGAGTGAATCAAATTGCTATGGTTTCATATTGAACTCTATTTTATGAATCCAAACAGAAAACTATAGGTTTATAGTCAGAAAAATAAGTTACAAGTCGTTTTTGTAAAGGTAGTCATTTCAGTCGAAAGAACGACGTCTAGATGACCATTTTAGAAAACATACTTCCACTTTGAGTTTAATCATAATTTTTGGATATAGTTTCATGTTCATAATAAAAATCATTTTCTCAGAATAACAACTTTAAGATCAAAGTTTATCATAGTTTTTAATTAACTAACCCAAAACAGCCCGCGGTGTTACTACGACGGCGTAAATCCGGTTTTACGGTGTTTTTCGTGTTTCCAGGTTTTAAATCATTAAGTTAGCATATCATATAGATATAGAACATGTGTGTAGTTAATTTTAAAAGTCAAGTTAGAAGGATTAACTTTTGTTTGCGAACAAGTTTAGAATTAACTAAACTATGTTCTAGTGATTACGAGTTTAAACCTTCGAATAAGATAGCTTTATATGTATGAATCGAATGATGTTATGAACATCATTAATACCTTAAGTTCCTTGGATAAACCTACTGGAAAAGAGAAAAATGGATCTAGCTTCAACGGATCCTTGGATGGCTCGAAGTTCTTGAAGCAGAATCATGACATGAAAACAAGTTCAAGTAAGATCATCACTTGAAATAAGATTGTTATAGTTATAGAAATTGAACCAAAGTTTGAATATGATTATTACCTTGTATTAGAATGATAACCTACTGTAAGAAACAAAGATTTCTTGAGGTTGGATGATCACCTTACAAGATTGGAAGTGAGCTAGCAAACTTAAAAGTATTCTTGATTTTATGTAACTAGAACTTGTAAAATATATGAAGAACACTTAGAACTTGAAGATAGAACATGAGAGAGATCAATTAGATGAAGAAAATTGAAGAATGAAAGTGTTTGTAGGTGTTTTTGGTCGTTGGTGTATGGATTAGATATAAAGGATATGTAATTTTGTTTTCATGTAAATAAGTCATGAATGATTACTTATATTTTTGTAATTTTATGAGATATTTCATGCTAGTTGCCAAATGATGGTTCCCACATGTGTTAGGTGACTCACATAGGCTGCTAAGAGCTGATCATTGGAGTGTATATACCAATAGTACATACATCTAAAAGCTGTGTATTGTACGAGTACGAATACGGGTGCATACGAGTAGAATTGTTGATGAAACTGAACGAGGATGTAATTGTAAGCATTTTTGTTAAGTAGAATTATTTTGATAAGTGTCTTGAAGTCTTTCAAAAGTGTATGAATACATATTAAAACACTACATGTATATACATTTTAACTGAGTCGTTAAGTCATCGTTAGTCGTTACATGTAAATGTTGTTTTGAAACCTTTAGGTTAATGATCTTGTTGAATGTTGTTAACCCATTGTTTATTATAACAAATGAGATGTTAAATTGTTATATTATCATGATATTATGATATATAATATATCTCAGTATGATGTATATACAGTTAAATGTCGTTACAACGATAATCGTTACATATATGTCTCGTTTCGAAATCATTAAGTTAGTAGTCTTATTTTTACATATGTATTTCATTGTTAATACACTTAATAATATATTTACTTATCATTTAAAATAATTAACCAAGTGTATCAATATCTTAATATGATTCATATGTACCTAGTAAGACGTTGTTATAACGATAATCATTATATATATATCGTTTTCGAGTTTCTTAAATTAATAGTCTCATTTTTATGTATATAACTCATTGTTAAAATACCTAATGAGATACATACTTATAATAAAAACATGTTAACTATATATATAACCATATATATGTCATCGTATAGTTTTTACAAGTTTTAACGTTCGTGAATCACCGGTCAACTTGGGTGGTCAATTGTCTATATGAAACATATTTCAATTAATCAAGTCTTAACAAGTTTGATTGCTTAACATGTTGGAAACATTTAATCATATAAATATCAATCTCAATTAATATATATAAACATGGAAAAGTTCGGGTCACTACAGTACCTACCCGTTAAATAAATTTCGTCCCGAAATTTTAAGCTGTTGAAGGTGTTGACGAATCTTCTGGAAATAGATGCGGGTATTTCTTCTTCATCTGATCTTCACGCTCCCAGGTGAACTCGGGTCCTCTACGAGCATTCCATCGAACCTTAACAATTGGTATCTTGTTTTGCTTAAGTCTTTTAACCTCACGATCCATTATTTCGACGGGTTCTTCGATGAATTGAAGTTTTTCGTTGATTTGGATTTCATCTAACAGAATAGTGAGATCTTCTTTAGCAAAACATTTCTTCAAATTCGAGACGTGGAAAGTGTTATGTACAGCCGCGAGTTGTTGAGGTAACTCAAGTCGGTAAGCTACTGGTCCGACACGATCAATAATCTTGAATGGTCCAATATACCTTGGATTTAATTTCCCTCGTTTACCAAATCGAACAACGCCTTTCCAAGGTGCAACTTTAAGCATGACCATCTCTCCAATTTCAAATTCTATATCTTTTCTTTTAATGTCAGCGTAGCTCTTTTGTCGACTTTGGGCGGTTTTCAACCGTTGTTGAATTTGGATGATCTTCTCGGTAGTTTCTTGTATAATCTTCGGACCCGTAATCTGTCTATCCCCCACTTCACTCCAACAAATCGGAGACCTGCACTTTCTACCATAAAGTGCTTCAAACGGCGCCATCTCAATGCTTGAATGGTAGCTGTTGTTGTAGGAAAATTCTGCTAACGGTAGATGTCGATCCCAACTATTTCCGAAATCAATAACACATGCTCGTAGCATGTCTTCAAGCGTTTGTATCGTCCTTTCGCTCTGCCCATCAGTTTGTGGATGATAGGCAGTACTCATGTCTAGACGAGTTCCTAATGCTTGCTGTAATGTCTGCCAGAATCTTGAAATAAATCTGCCATCCCTATCAGAGATAATAGAGATTGGTATTCCATGTCTGGATACGACTTCCTTCAAATACAGTCGTGCTAACTTCTCCATCTTGTCATCTTCTCTTATTGGCAGGAAGTGTGCTGATTTGGTGAGACGATCAACTATTACCCAAATAGTATCAAAATCACTTGCAGTCCTTGGCAATTTAGTGATGAAATCCATGGTAATGTTTTCCCATTTCCATTCTGGGATTTCGGGTTGTTGAAGTAGACCTGATGGTTTCTGATGCTCAGCTTTGACCTTAGAACACATCAAGCATTCTCCTACGTATTTAGCAACATCGGCTTTCATACCCGGCCACCAAAAATATTTCCTGAGATCCTTGTACATCTTCCCCGTTCCAGGATGTATTGAGTATCTGGTTTTATGAGCTTCTCTAAGTACCATTTCTCTCACATCTCCAAATTTTGGTACACAAATCCTTTCAGCCCTATACCGGGTTCCGTCTTCCCGAATATTAAGCTGCTTCTTCGATCCTTTGGGTATTTCATCCTTTAAATTTCCCTCTTTTAAAACTCCTTGTTGCGCCTCCTTTATTTGAGTAGTAAGGTTATTATGAATCATTATATTCATAGATTTTACTCGAATGGGTTCTCTGTCCTTCCTGCTTAAGGCATCGGCTACCACATTTGCCTTCCCCGGGTGGTAACGAATCTCAAATTCGTAATCATTCAACAATTCAATCCACCTACGCTGCCTCATATTCAGTTGTTTCTGATTAAATATGTGTTGAAGACTTTTGTGGTCGGTATATATAATACTTTTGACCCCATATAAGTAGTGCCTCCAAGTCTTTAATGCAAAAACAACCGCGCCTAATTCCAAATCATGCGTCGTATAATTTTGTTCGTGAATCTTCAATTGTCTAGACGCATAAGCAATCACCTTTGTTCGTTGCATTAATACACAACCGAGACCTTGCTTTGATGCGTCACAATAAATCACAAAATCATCATTCCCTTCAAGCAATGACAATATAGGTGCCGTAGTTAGCTTTTTCTTCAATAACTGAAACGCTTTCTCTTGTTCATCATTCCATTCAAATTTCTTCCCTTTATGCGTTAATGCAGTCAAGGGTTTTGCTATTCTGGAAAAGTCTTGGATGAACCTTCTGTAGTAACCAGCTAGTCCTAAAAACTGGCGTATGTGTTTTGGAGTTTTCGGGGTTTCCCACTTTTCAACAGTTTCTATCTTTGCCGGATCCACCTTAATACCTTCTTCGTTCACTATGTGACCGAGGAATTGAACTTCTTCCAACCAAAATGCACACTTTGAAAACTTAGCGTACAATTCTTCCTTCCTCAATACTTCTAACACCTTTCTCAAATGTTCACTGTGTTCTTGGTCATTCTTTGAGTAAATAAGTATGTCATCAATGAAAACAATGACAAACTTGTCAAGGTATGGTCCACACACTCGGTTCATAAGGTCCATGAACACAGCTGGTGCATTAGTTAAACCAAACGGCATGACCATAAACTCGTAATGACCGTAACGTGTTCTGAAAGCAGTCTTTGGAATATCATCTTCTTTCACCCGCATTTGATGATACCCGGAACGTAAGTCAATCTTTGAATAAACAGACGAGCCTTGTAGTTGATCAAATAAGTCGTCGATTCTCGGTAGTGGGTAGCGGTTCTTGATGGTAAGTTTGTTCAACTCTCGGTAGTCGATACACAAACTGAATGTACCATCTTTCTTCTTGACAAACAAAACAGGAGCTCCCCACGGTGATGTGCTTGGTCGAATGAAACCACGCTCTAAAAGTTCTTGTAATTGGCTTTGCAGTTCTTTCATCTCGCTGGGTGCGAGTCTGTAAGGAGCACGAGCTATTGGTGCAGCTCCTGGTACAAGATCTATTTGAAATTCAACGGATCGATGTGGGGGTAATCCAGGTAATTCTTTCGGAAATACATCGGGAAATTCTTTTGCAATGGGAACATCATTGATGCTCTTTTCTTCAGTTTGTACTTTCTCGACATGTGCTAGAACAGCATAGCAACCTTTTCTTATTAGTTTTTGTGCCTTCAAATTACTAATAAGATGTAGCTTCGTGTTGCCCTTTTCTCCGTACACCATTAAGGGTTTTCCTTTTTCTCGTATAATGCGAATTGCATTTTTGTAACAGACGATCTCTGCTTTCACTTCTTTCAACCAGTCCATACCGATTATCACATCAAAACTCCCTAACTCTACTGGTATCAAATCAATCTTAAATGTTTCGCTAACCAGTTTAATTTCTCGATTCCGACATATATTATCTGCTGAAATTAATTTACCATTTGCTAATTCGAGTAAAAATTTACTATCCAAAGGCGTCAATGGACAACTTAATTTAGCACAAAAATCTCTACTCATATAGCTTCTATCCGCACCCGAATCAAATAAAACGTAAGCAGATTTATTGTCAATAAGAAACGTACCCGTAACAAGCTCCGGGTCTTCCTGTGCCTCTGCCGCATTAATATTGAAAACTCTTCCGCGGCCTTGTCCATTCGTGTTCTCCTGGTTCGGGAAATTTCTAATAATGTGGCCCGGTTTTCCACATTTATAACAAACTACATTGGCATAACTTGCTCCGACACTACTTGCTCCACCATTACTCGTTCCGACACCATTTGTTCCTTTCGTTCTATTAACCCCTGGTCCGTAGACCTCACACTTCGCCGCGCTATGACCATTTCTTTTACACTTGTTGCAAAATTTGGTGCAGAACCCCGAGTGATACTTTTCACACCTTTGGCATAGCTGCTTTTGATTATTGTTGTTGTTGCGGTTATTATTGTTGTTGGGATGATTGTTATAGTTGATGTTGCTGTTGTTGTTGTTGTTGTTGTTGGGCCGTTTGTTGTAGTTGCGATTGATGTTGCGATTGTTGGGATAATTGTTGCGATTATTGTTGTAATTGCTGTTGTTGTTGTATTGGTGATTCTTATCACCGTTTTCCTCCCACTTTCTTTTGACTTGCTTCACATTGGCCTCTTCAGTAGTCTGTTCTTTAATTCTTTCTTCAATCTGGTTCACTAGTTTGTGAGCCATTCTACATGCCTGTTGTATAGAGGCGGGCTCGTGTGAACTTATATCTTCTTGGATTCTTTCCGGTAATCCTTTCACAAATGCGTCGATCTTCTCTTCCTCATCTTCGAATGCTCCCGGACACAATAGACACAATTCTGTGAATCGTCTTTCGTACGTGGTAATATCAAATCCTTGGGTTCGTAACCCTCTAAGTTCTGTCTTGAGCTTATTGACCTCGGTTCTGGGACGGTACTTCTCGTTCATCAAGTGCTTGAATGCTGACCACGGTAGTGCGTACGCATCATCTTGTCCCACTTGCTCTAGATAGGTATTCCACCATGTTATCGCAGAACCTGTGAAGGTATGCGTAGCGTACTTCACTTTGTCCTCTTTAGTACACTTACTTATGGCAAACACCGATTCGACCTTCTCGGTCCACCGTTTCAATCCGATCGGTCCTTCGGTTCCATCAAATTCCAAAGGTTTGCAGGCAGTGAATTCTTTGTAGGTGCATCCTACACGATTTCCTGTACTGCTAGATCCAAGGTTATTGTTGGTATGTAGCGCAGCCTGTACTGCGGCTATGTTTGAAGCTAGAAAAGTACGGAATTCCTCTTCATTCATATTCACGGTGTGTCGAGTAGTCGGTGCCATTTCCTTCAAAATAGTCAAATGGAACAAGTTAATCATACAGAATATTAAGAGTAGTTAATAGTATTTCGTAGCATAATATGAACTCATTTATAAAAGCTTTTTCTTCATATTAGCGTTTTATAAGTTTAAATTCGGGTAGTACCTACCCGTTAAGTTCATACTTAGTAGCTAATATACAATTCAACTACTACAATTCTATATGAAAAACTGATTATAATAATATTTCGCGTTCAAACTTTTATACAATATTTTACAAACTTACAATACCGCTTATTTTACATAAAGCATGAAATATAGCACACAATAACTTTGATACAAGATAGTTGTGAAGATAATTCTAGCTAGTACACAAGTCGTTCAGCAAAGGCAATAAAGACACGTAATTCATACGTCCAGAAACAAGTCATGCATTCTGGTTTTACTAGGACTACTTCCCATCCTTGGTCTTGTGGAACATAACCGTTATGGCCGTTGATAAGACAGCGTGTTGTAACGTCGTCAAAGGGACGAGGGTTACGTAATGTCCAACAGTCCTGTAATAATCTAAAAACCTCATTTCTTACCCCAATTACCGACTCCGTCACTTGTGGAAACGTTTTGTTTAATAGTTGTAGCCCGATGTTCTTGTTCTCACTTTGGTGAGAAGCGAACATTACTAATCCGTAAGCATAACATGCTTCTTTTTGTTGCATGTTAGCCGCTTTTTCTAAATCACGAAGTCCAATATTCGGATATATTGAGTCAAAATAATTTCTTAACCCGTTGCGTAAAATAGCATTTGGGTTCCCCGCAATATATGCGTCAAAGTAAACACATCGTAACTTATGGGTTTCCCAATGTGATATCCCCCATCTTTCAAACGAAAGTCTCTTATAAACCAAGACATTCTTGGAACATTCTTCGAATGTCTTACAAACTGATCTTGCCTTAAATAGTTGTGCCGAGGAATTCTGGCCGACTCTAGACAAGATTTCATCAATCATGTCTCCGGGTAGGTCTCTTAAAATATTGGGTTGTCTATCCATTTTGTGTTTTTAAACTGTAAAATAGACAAGAGTTAGATTCATAAAAAAAAATACTTATTAATACAAGCAATTTTTACATATATCATAAAGCATAAGAACACTATATTACATATATTACACCACACGAATACAACTATCTTATTCCGACTCGCTCATTTCTTCTTCTTCGGTTTTGGTTCGTTTTGCCAAGTTTCTAGGGATATATGATGTTCCCCTAATACGAGCCGTCGTTGTCCACATTGGTTTAGAAAAACCTGGTGGTTTAGAGGTTCCCGGGTCATTGTTACAACTTAAGGACTTCGGGGGTTGACGATACATATAAAGTTCATCGGGGTTGGAATTAGATTTCTCTATTTTTATGCCCTTTCCCTTATTATTTTCTTTTGCCTTTTTAAATTCAGTTGGGGTAATTTCTATAACATCATTGGAATTCTCGTCGGAATCCGATTCATCGGAGAATTGGTAATCCTCCCAATATTTTGCTTCCTTGGCGGAAACACCATTGACCATAATTAACCTTGGTCGGTTGGTTGAGGATTCTCTTTTACTTAACCGTTTTATTATTTCCCCCACCGGTTCCGATTCTTCTTCTGGTTTCGATTCTTCTTCCGGTTCCGATTCTTCTTCCGGTTCCGACTCTTCTTCCGGTTCCTCTTCGGGAACTTGTGAATCAGTCCACGAATCATTCCAATTTACATTTGACTCTTCATTATTATTAGGTGAGTCAATGTGACTTGTTCTAGAGGTAGACATCTATCACATAATATCAAACACGTTAAGAGATTAATATATCACATAATATTCATATGTTAAAAATATATAGTTTCCAACAAAAATGTTAAGCAATCATTTTTAAAGAAAACACGGTCGAAGTCCAGAATCACTAATGCATCCTAACAAACTCGATAAGACACACTAATGCAAATTTTCTGGTTCTCTAAGACCAACGCTCGGATACCAACTGAAATGTCCCGTTCTTATTGATTAAAAACGTTCCATATTAATTGATTTCGTTGCGAGGTTTTGACCTCTATATGAGACGTTTTTCAAAGACTGCATTCATTTTTAAAACAAACCATAACCTTTATTTCATAGATAAAGGTTTTAAAAAGCTTTACGTAGATTATCAAATAATGATAATCTAAAATATCCTGTTTACACACGACCATTACATAATGGTTTACAATACAAATATGTTACAACAAAATAAGTTTCTTGAATGCAGTTTTTACACAATATCATACAAGCATGGACTCCAAATCTCGTCCTTATTTAAGTATGTGACAGCGGAAGCTCTTAATAATCACCTGAGAATAAACATGCTTAAAACGTCAACAAAAATGTTGGTGAGTTATAGGTTTAACCTATATATATCAAATCATAATAATAGACCACAAGATTTCATATTTCAATACACATCCCATACATAGAGATAAAAATCATTCATATGGTGAACACCTGGTAACCGACATTAACAAGATGCATATATAAGAATATCCCCATCATTCCGGGACACCCTTCGGATATGATATAAATTTCAAAGTACTAAAGCATCCGGTTCTTTGGATGGGGTTTGTTAGGCCCAATAGATCTATCTTTAGGATTCGCGTCAATTAGGGTGTCTGTTCCCTAATTCTTAGATTACCAGACTTAATAAAAAGGGGCATATTCGATTTCGATAATTCAACCATAGAATGTAGTTTCACGTACTTGTGTCTACTTTGTAAATCATTTATAAAACCTGCATGTATTCTCATCCCAAAAATATTAGATTTTAAAAGTGGGACTATAACTCACTTTCACAGATTTTTACTTCGTCGGGAAGTAAGACTTGGCCACTGGTTGATTTACGAACCTATAACAATATATACATATATATCAAAGTATGTTCAAAATATATTTACAACACTTTTAATATATTTTGATGTTTTAAGTTTATTAAGTCAGCTGTCCTCGTTAATAACCTACAACTAGTTGTCCACAGTTAGATGTACAGAAATAAACCGATAAATATTATCTTGAATCAATCCACGACCCAGTGTATACGTATCTCAGTATTGATCACAACTCAAACTATATATATTTTGGAATCAACCTCAACCCTGTATTGCTAACTCCAACATTCATATATAGAGTGTCTATGGTTGTTCCGAAATATATATAGATGTGTCGATATGATAGGTCGAAACATTGTATACGTGTCTATGGTATCTCAAGATTACATAATATACAATACAAGTTGATTAAGTTATGGTTGGAATAGATTTGTTACCAATTTTCACGTAGCTAAAATGAGAAAAATTATCCAATCTTGTTTTACCCATAACTTCTTTATTTTAAATCCGTTTTGAGTGAATCAAATTGCTATGGTTTCATATTGAACTCTATTTTATGAATATAAACAGAAAAGTATAGGTTTATAGTTGGAAAAATAAGTTACAAGTCGTTTTTGTAAAGGTAGTCATTTAAGTCGAAAGAACGACGTCTAGATGACCATTTTAGAAAACATACTTCCACTTTGAGTTTAATCATAATTTTTGGATATAGTTTCATGTTCATAATAAAAATCATTTTCTCAGAATAACAACTTTAAAATCAAAGTTTATCATAGTTTTTAATTAACTAACCCAAAACAGCCCGCGGTGTTACTACGACGGCGTAAATCCGGTTTTACGGTGTTTTTCGTGTTTCCAGGTTTTAAATCATTAAGTTAGCATATCATATAGATATAGAACATGTGTGTAGTTAATTTTAAAAGTCAAGTTAGAAGGATTAACTTTTGTTTGCGAACAAGTTTAGAATTAACTAAACTATGTTCTAGTGATTACGAGTTTAAAACTTCGAATAAGATAGCTTTATATGTATGAATCGAATGATGTTATGAACATCATTACTACCTTAAGTTCCTTGGATAAACCTACTGGAAAAAATAAAAATGGATCTAGCTTCAACGGATCCTTGGATGGCTCGAAGTTCTTGAAGCAGAATCATGACACGAAAACAAGTTCAAGTAAGATCATCACTTGAAATAAGATTGTTATAGTTATAGAAATTGAACCAAAGTTTGAATATGATTATTACCTTGTATTAGAATGATAACCTACTGTAAGAAACAAAGATTTCTTGAGGTTGGATGATCACCTTACAAGATTGGAAGTGAGCTAGCAAACTTGAAAGTATTCTTGATTTTATATAACTAGAACTTGTAAAATATATGAAGAACACTTAGAACTTGAAGATAGAACTTGAGAGAGATCAATTAGATGAAGAAAATTGAAGAATGAAAGTGTTTGTAGGTGTTTTTGGTCGTTGGTGTATGGATTAGATATAAAGGATATGTAATTTTGTTTTCATGTAAATAAGTCATGAATGATTACTCATATTTTTGTAATTTTATGAGATATTTCATGCTAGTTGCCAAATGATGGTTCCCACATATGTTAGGTGACTCACATGGGCTGCTAAGAGCTGATCATTGGAGTGTATATACCAATAGTACATACATCTAAAAGCTGTGTATTGTACGAGTACGAATACGGGTGCATACGAGTAGAATTGTTGATGAAACTGAACGAGGATGTAATTTTAAGCATTTTTGTTAAGTAGAAGTATTTTGATAAGTGTCTTGAAGTCTTTCAAAAGTGTATGAATAAATATTAAAACACTACATGTATATACATTTTAACTGAGTCGTTAAGTCATCGTTAGTCGTTACATGTAAATGTTGTTTTGAAACCTTTAGGTTAATGATCTTGTTGAATGTTGTTAACCCATTGTTTATTATAACAAATGAGATGTTAAATTGTTATATTATCATGATATTATGATATATAATATATCTCAGTATGATGTATATAGAGTTAAATGTCGTTACAACGATAATCGTTACATATATGTCTCGTTTCGAAATCATTAAGTTAGTAGTCTTATTTTTACATATGTATTTCATTGTTAATACACTTAATAATATATTTACTTATCATTTAACATAATTAACCAAGTGTATCAATATCTTAATATGATTCATATGTACCTAGTAAGACGTTGTTATAACGATAATCATTATATATATATCGTTTTCGAGTTTCTTAAATTAATAGCCTCATTTTTATGTATATAACTCATTGTTAAAATACCTAATGAGATACATACTTATAATAAAAACATGTTAACTATATATATAACCATATATATGTCATCGTATAGTTTTTACAAGTTTTAACGTTCGTGAATCACCGGTCAACTTGGGTGGTCAATTGTCTATATGAAACATATTTCAATTAATCAAGTCTTAACAAGTTTGATTGCTTAACATGTTGGAAACATTTAATCATGTAAATATCAATCTCAATTAATATATATAAACATGGAAAAGTTCGGGTCACTACATATAACCCCAAGATAATAGTAGAAGTAAATATAATCCTCCGGTGGTAGATGAAAGAGAAGAATGACAGATATGAAAGTTAAGAGTATATCAAGGATCAGAACTGGATGGAGCATATTAATGAATGCTTTAAAAATATGAATCAGGGGAGAAAGAATGGAAGGTGTGAGCTGTGAAAATAAGGAAACGAAGGGAGTGGATTTATAGTAAAATATCCGACAGAGCAATCAAAACAGATTATTGCATTTAATCAAAGAAGATCTGATTTCCTATATCGCCGAAGAACCAAATCTTATTACGAAGATTTTCTCTAAATCCCATGAATTCCGGAAATCAATCATAACTACGTCATCAGTTCCCTCTCTTGCGATAGCTTCGATTATACTCTTCGCGTAATCAATTTTTTTTTACCTATATTACTCATTGATGATAAAACTCTAATTTCTAGCTCGGATACGTCATGAAAACATACTTATTGTCAGCCATGACCATTCCACTCAAATTTCGGGACGAAATTTCTTTAACGGGTAGGTACTGTGACGACCCGGAAATTTTCGAACAAATTAAAACTTAATCTTTATATGTTCCAACACAATAAGCAAAGCCTGTAATGTTGAGTCTCGAAATGTTTGAACTATTTATATAGATTCATTTAACCTGTGACTATTTCCGACGATTCACGAACAATTGTGTGTAAATAAATATGTAAATATATATACATATATAAATATAAGAGTGCATATTAAGTTGTATTAATAAAATACAAAATAATCATTTGAATTGAAAATGTAAAATAATGTACATGATAATTAAGATTAAAATTTATTTATGATTTAAACGAATTCTTATTTTTATTTATTATCATTTTTATGATATTATTTAGTTATTTTATTAGAATTATTATTAATATTATTAGGGTATTTACTATTAATATTTATTAAAAATAAAAATAGGGAATCCCATTCTGTTAGAAGTAACTATTAATTTTTTTTCTTTTTCTTCACATGAAAATAATTTACGTACTTCATGTCTCCAGTTTGTTACAAGTCTACTTCACAAATCAATTGGAAATCAATTTAACTGTTAAATCATGTACCTAATCACTCTATATAAGTTACAAACTGCAATTTGAGTTGAAAACAAAGAAAACCCAGAAAATAAGCTCGACACTCTGTACATTCATCTTTTTCACCATATTTTGATTTAGAACAGATTTTCAAAATGTAATAATGCAGTCATGTTAGGAATCGTCTATCTAAACTATTTGTAAGTTTTTAATCCTCAATTCTTTCTATTAATTTCTAATTTGAGAGTCAAAGTTTTGGTTTTCAAAGTCAACTAAGTGTTCTTGAATCAAATTCGAGTTTGTTTTGATATCTCCAGTTAATTTGATGATCCATAAAGATTATAGGAATGATTTGCAACACAATTCATGTTGTAATCATAACCTATAACACTCTTAATCTAAAAATCAATTTTTGAGTTCTTGAGTTCTTCACAGTGATATACACTAACGTGAATTCGAAACAAATTTTAAAAACTAAAAATGTAGAGTTGTTAGGAATCATTTACTTAAACTTCCTGCAAAATCTCAAGTTCCGATTCTTGATAACGAATTCGAATTTGCGAGTCAAAGTTAAATTGTCAAAAGTCAACTGTTTTGTTCTTGGAGAAATTAGAGCTTGTTTTGATGTTTTAAGTTCAATTGACGATTTCAATAGTTTTTAGGAATGATTTGAAACATGTTTCATGTTGTAAAGATTGTCCAAAACGAACTCAAAATTGAAAACCAATTTTTTTTTTCTTGGCTACTAGCAAGCAGTAGGAATTTTTTGTTTTTTTTTCTCATTTTTTTTATATCATGAACACATTTTTATTTTTTGTTTCATGTTTGTTTAGAAGTTCTAAAACCATTTTGATGATTGACTATTAAGAATGAAGTTGTTTGATTGTTTAGATTTTGGTGAAGAAGATGAAGTGGGTTGAAACATGTAATAGATAAGTATTTGGGTTTGTATTGTAAATTAGAAAAACTGAAATGGAGGAATGGTTAAGGGTGTTGATGAGTGAGTGAGAAGTCTCGGGTTCGAGCCTGACTTGGTGCAATTTTTTTAAAACTGACTCCTAAGGTAGTTTTATACTTTTAAAAATTATTATTATTAATAATATTATTATTATTATCCTTAGGTATTTCTACAATTATTAATTTTACAAAACAAAAGATATATATGTAAATATATTATTACATAAAATATACTAATAATACATAAAATTATGTTTCAACTAATATTATTGATATAACATTAATTAAATATCAAATAAGTATCATAATATATTATAAGAATAATTAATACATAACAAATATATAAACTTAATTGATTTATACTATAATGTGTTAATACTTGATATAGGTTCGTGAATCCAAGGCCAACCCTGCATTGTTCAATGTCGTCATATGTATTTTTACTACAAAATACAGTATTGTGAGTTTCATTTACCTTTTTACCCTTTATATTTTTGGGCTGAGAATACATGCGCAACTTTTATAACCGTTTTACGAAATAGACACAAGTAATCGAAATTACGTTCTATGGTTGAATGATCGAAACTGAATATGCCCCTTTTTATTAAGTCTGGTAATCTAAGAATTAGGGAACAGACACCCTAATTGACGCGAACTCTAAAGATAGATCTATCGGGCCCAACAAGCCCCATCCAAAGTACCGGATGCTTTAGTACTTCGAAATTTATATCATGTCCGAAGGAGGATCCCGGAATGATGGGGATATTCTTATATGCATATTGTGAATGTTGGTTACCAGGTGTTCAATCCATATGAATGATATTTTTTTCTCTATGCATGGGACGTATGATTATGAGAAATGGAAGTATGAAATCTTGTGGTCTATTAAAATTATGAAATGATTCTTTATGATAAACTAATGAACTCACCAACCTTTTGGTTGACACTTTAAAGCATGTTTATTCTCAGGTACGAAAGAAATCTTCCGCTGTGCATTTGCTCATATTAGAGATATTACTTGGAGTCATTCATGACATATTTCAAAAGATGTTGCATTCGAGTCGTTGAGTTCATCAAGATTATTATTAAGTCAATTATATTTGGATATATTATGAAATGCTTTACATGCCTGTCAACTGTCGATGTAACGAAAGTTTGTCTTTTAAAAACGAATGCAATGTTTGTAAAATTTATCATATAGAGGTCAATTACCTCGCGATGTAATCAACTGTTGTGAATCGTTTGTAATCGATATGGACTTCGTCCGGATGGATTAGGACGGGTCTCTACAATTATCACATTTTTGATGAAAAACATTTCTGAGACAATTAAATTTTGAACTTACCGAATATGTACTGTTGGTTGTCAGATTCGGTATAATGCTAAAATTAGCATTTATTCATTTAAATTCAAATTTTTTTGGATTTTATCTTTTTCAATTTTTTATGAATTTTATCAAAACAATATTTTCTGTACAAAGTACAAATCTTCAGTTATACCAATTTCTCAAACGGGTTGCATACTTAGATGTATACAAGCCTTAGTGAATTATTTCAGATAAAAACAAGGAATTTATGAAATTCACTTTTGAAAAACAGTTTTCTTTTCATTTTCTCACTTTTCTCCCCCTCAAAATGTGATATACAAGAAAGTAAATCACCATTTTGATATATTCCAAAGAAAATGAGTTAACTCCCCCTTGAAATATGATATCAATGAGTTACCTCCCCCTTTCGTAACCATTGAAATTTAATCCCAGGAAGTTAACAGAATTCTAAAAGTAAGGCTCCCCCTTGAAGGATGTTATCTAAAGCATAAGAAGTAGTTGCTCCCCCTAGAATGTATCTACTCCCCCTAAACACAAGATCCTAAGTATATGTCCCAACAGATCTAAGGAATGTCAAGCACTATACTCTACCATGCCAATCTCTTCGATCAAGAACTTTAGCCTAAGTTCATCTAAAGGCTTAGTGAACATGTCAGCTAATTGCACTTTGGTAGGCACAAAGTATAACTCTACATCCCCTTTTTCTACATGGTCCTTAATGAAATGATAACGAATATCAATATGTTTAGTCTTAGAATGCTGGACCAGGTTGCTCGTAATTGAATATCACTTTGTGAATCATAGTAAATTGGGGTCTTAGAAATCTTAAAGCCATAGTCTAAAAGTTGAGTTTGCATCCACAAAACTGGTGAACAATAGTGAGCTGCAGCAATTTACTCAGACTCAGCTGTTGATAAAGACACACAGTTCTACTTTTTGGATGACCAATCAACTAGCCTATTCTCTAACATCTGAATTGATCCAGATGTACTTTTTCTATCAACATGGCAACAGTCATGATCCGCATCAGTATAAGCAGTGAGATTGAAATCGGATCCATGAGGATACTAGATCCCAAGGTTAGGTGTACCTTTAAGGTACTGAAAAATCCTAACAACCGCCTTGGAGTGAGATTTCTTAGGGTTGGACTGAAAGCGAGTACAAACAGTTACATCAAGTGTAATGTCTGGTCGACTTGCATTTAGATACATTAAAGAACCAACCATGCTTCGATACAGCGTAATGTTAAAGGGTTCCCCATTAGCATCAGTATCCAGTAAAGTCCTCATTGGGGTTGTCATTGGTTTTAAATCAATCATTTTAAAACGTTTTAGCATATCATTGATATACTTTGTTTGACTAATAAAAATCCCATTTGGTAATTGTTTTACTTGTAACCCCATGAAGAAATTTAACTGGTCAAGCATGCTCATTTCGAATTTGTTGGCCATAAGGTCACCAAATTCTTTGCATAAGGTCGGGGATATGGAACCAAAAATAATATCATCAACGTAAATTTGAACCAAGAGAATGTGATCGTGGTTTTTACGGATGAATAGCGTTGTATCAATCATTCCACGAGAGAAGCCATTGTCCAGTAAATACTTTGTTAAGGTCTTGTACCATGCACGCGGTGCTTGCTTCTGACCATATAAAGCTTTCTCCAAGTAGTAGATGTGGTTTGGATGAATGGGATCGACAAAGCCTTCTGGTTGATCAACATAAACTTCCTCTTGAAGATGACCATTCAGAAAAGCAGTTTTGACATCCATTTGAAACACCGTGAACTTCATATGAGAAGCAAATGCAAGGAAAAGACGAATAGCCTCAATCCTAGCAACCGGAGCAAACGTTTCGTCATAATCAATACCCTCTTGTTGTCGATATCCCTTGGCCACAAGACGTGCCTTGTTTAGAACCACAATTCCATCAGAATCCTTCTTGTTCTTAAAAATCCACTTAACCCCTATTGGTCGTTGACCTGTTAGTCTTGGAACTAATCGCCATACTTTCAAACGATCAAATTGACTGATCTCTTCTTGTATTGCTACTACCCAGTTCGGATCTAGTAAAGCTTGAGCAACTGTGGTAGGTTAAATCTCACTAAGAAAGGCAGTGTATAAACACATATTCCGAGTCGCCCTTCGAGTTGAGACTGGAGCAGATGCATCACCAATGATAAGATCAATTGGATGACTTTTAGTCCATTGATTGTTATGTGGAAGAGGTTGTACATCAGTGGTATCCATTGAAACATTAATCATTGTTGACGTAGAGCCTTGATCCATTTGATCTGATGTAACACTATCTAATGGATTCAATTGAGTAGCTGGAAAAATAACTGGAGTTGTATCAACAGATGAATCTTGAATTGGTTCACGATTATCTGTATCTGGAGGAGGAAGGGATGATGAAGAAGCAACAGGTGAATCAGTTGGTGTTGTATCTTCATCGAAAAGACTTGATTGAGTCTCCACATTAGTTGACTGTGATGGTGTAACCGGTGAAATGTCCCGTTCATATTAATTATAAATGTTCCATATTAATTGATTTCGTCGCGAGGTTTTGACCTCTATATGAGATGTTTTTCAAAGACTGCATTCATTTTTAAAACAACCATAACCTTTATTTTATCGATAAAGGTTTAAAAAGCATTACGTAGATTATCAAATAAAGATAATCTAAAATATACCGTTTACACACGACCATTACATAATGGTTTACAATAAGAATATATTACATCAAAAATAAGTTTCTTGAATGCAGTTTTTACATAATATCATACAAGCATGGACTCCAAATCTTGTCCTTATTTTAGTATGCAACAACGAAAGTTCTTAATAATCACCTGAGAATAAACATGTTTAAAACGTCAACAAAAATGTTGGTGAGTTATAGGTTTAACCTATATATTATCAAATCATAATAATAGACCACAAGATTTCATATTTCAATATACATCCCATACATAGAGATAAAATTCAATCATATGGTGAACACCTGGTAACCGACATTAACAAGATGCATATAAGAATATCCCCATCATTCCAGGACATCCATCGGACATGATATAAAAACTCGAAGTACTAAAGCATCCGCTACAACGGATGGGGTTTGTTGGGCCCAATAGATCTATCTTTAGGATTCGCGTCAATTAGTAGACTGGTTTAATAATTCTTAGGTTACCAAGTAAAAGGGGCATATTCGACTTCAATCGTTCAATCATAGAAAGTAGTTTCATGTACTTGTGTCTATTTTGTAAAACATTTATAAAGCTGCATGTATTCTCATCCCAAAAATATTAGATTTTAAAAGTGGGACTCTAACTCACTTTCACAGATTTTTACTTCATCGGGAAGTAAGACTTGGCCACTGGTCGATTCACGAACCTATAACAAATATGTACATATATATCCAAGTATGTTCAAAATATATTTACAACATTTTTAATACATTTTGCTGTTTTAAGTTTATTAAGTCAGCTGTCCTCGTTAGTAACCTACAAATAGTTTTCCACAGTTAGATGTACAGAAAATAAAGCAATATATATTATCTTGAATCAATCCACGACCTCGTGTATACAAGCCTCAGGCTAGATCACAACTCAAAGTATATATAATATTTTGGAATCAACCTCAACCCTGTATAGCTAACTCCAACATTACTACATATAGAGTGTCTATGGTTGTTCCGAAATATATATATAGATGGGTCGATATTGTCATAACCCGTCCTTAACCTTAAGAACGAGTTAGATAACGTATGATTTCATTGCGAGGTATTGACCTCTATATGCGACATTTTTAAAAGAACAACTGCATTTATTTTACATTACAAACCATAACTCTTATTTTAATACAAGCTTAAGACAATAAAAAGATGATTATCGTTTAGCGATAATCTTAGACTTACAAACTTTACATGTGATGATAACAATACGATTTCTAGCATATTTTACATTACAAATCCTCCGATATGCAGTTTTATTTTTGACACAAATATGCATACTCAAGATCTTGTTTAAATTTAACATGTTGCAGCGGAAGCTTCTAATTATCACCTGAGAATGAACATGCTTAAAACGTCAACATAAAGTTCGTGAGATATAGGTTTAATGCCGGCAGCAATATATATATATAGACCACAAGATTTCATATATAAACGTTTTAATAAAAATATTCTAAGTGGTTGAGCACTTGGTAACCATACTTAACATTTAATCACGTCTCATATTCCCTTTATTTGGAAATCTTACTACACCGTACCAAGTGTAGTCACAAAACGAAGTACTGTGCAACCGTTGAATACTGGTCGTCCAGTCCGGTTGGGGTTGTCAGGCCCGATAGATCTATCAACAGGATTCGCGTTTACAATACCGCTGTAAATAACAGTTACCAAGCTACAGGGAAGTATGCCAGTGGTACAACTCAACGTAGAATATATTTTTCAGTTACTTGTGTCCATAACGTAAAACATAAAATACATGTATTCTCATCCCGAAATACTTAGAGTTTAAAAGTGGGACTATATACTCACTTTCGTCTTGAAGATATGTAATTTTGACTTGGTCTCCGATTGATATCACGAACCTATCCATATATAATATATCAATACCTTTTCTTTTTAAACAAACGTCACATATATATACTTATAATACTTTTAATACTTTTAATAATTCCTTAGTCCGTAGTTAGCAGTCCGATGTTAGTAATTCAATTTTAATGGTTCATTTTTAGGTGTTTAATAAACCCCCAATGAAATAAATAAAAACCCCCATCGTATATGTATTGGTCGAGATTAATCTTGACCCACGGTACCGGTGTTGTCAAATGACGTGTTGCGTACATAAAGTACCGGTGTTGTCAAATGACGTGTTGCGTACAATCATGGGATCTTATGATTAATCTTCTCGTATTGTTTACGGGTGATCCTGAACCATATAAAATTAAATTATGAGTACATATATATAAAATATCATGTTATTTTAAAAAGATGTGATTTATTTAATTTTCTCCAATTATTTTCGTAGCTAAACTAGTCTTAGATATCCGATCTCGTTTTGGTCATAGTTTCTTCGTTACAACTCCGTTTTCGTTGATTCAACTTGCCACTTCCTTGGATCGAGTCCCTCTTTAAGACTATGAACTGTAAATACCTTAGTTTGTATTCGAAATCACAGGTCATAGGTCAAACTTTAGTGAAACTTATGAAGTTAATCATTTTCCATCATATAAACAACCTTAAATGATTATTTTTCTAAAAATACTTATACTTTGAGTTAAATCATGAAATTTTTATGTGTTATCATATTCATAGTAAAAATCATTTTTCCAGAAAATAAACCTCCAATTCAAAGTTTAAGATGGTTTTTAATTATCCAACCCAAAACAGCCCCCGGTTGCACTCCGACGTCGTAAATTCAGTTTTTAAGGTGTTCTTTGAAAAACTAAGTTATACCTTGTTAAATTAGCATATATTTATGATATATTACAGGTCTTGAAGTATTTTAAAAGTTAAGTGAGAAGGATCTATTTAGTTTGCAAACAAGTTTGAAAACATTCAAACTATGTTCTTGTTGTTAAAATTTTATACCACAAAATAAGATAGTTATATATATATGAATCGAATAAGGTTATGAACAAAGTTACTACCTCAAGTTACTTGGACAAGATTTCTGTAAAAGAGAAGTAAAAACCTAGAACCAAAAGAGTGATGGAATTGGATGAAAGATTGGAAGTAAACTTGTGTTCTTGAAAGGATTCTTGAAGTGTTTTTGTAAGGTTTTTCTTATGGTGTTTAAGTGATGTTTTTATGGCTAGATCTTCATGGATACTAGCTGAATGGTTATGGAGTTTCTTAAGAGTGTGTTTTTGGTTAAAGAAATGAGGTAATAAAATTTGAAAATGGAAGATGTATTTAAGGCCATAAAAACATGATTAATGGAAAAACATGGACAAAATTTCATGTTGTATTTTTATGTAATTAGTCATACTAAACATCAAAAGTAGTTACCTTATACATAAGGCATGAACAAGAGAGTTACCTTATACATAAGGCATGAACAAGGGCTGGTTGGTGGTGATTTGATGTGTATATATCAATAGTAAATACGTATAGAAGCTAGGTATGATACAAGTACATATACTCTAGATATACGTATAGAAAATCTTGTGAAAAATGGAATGAGAATTCAAATATAGCTATATTTTGTGAATATACTTATATTGTTTTATGTATTTAAGTCTTTAAAAGTGATTAAATACATTACATATACGATATATGTATAAACATTATATGTTATAAGTATTTATGTCAAATAACGTTACGTATGGTTATCGTTTTGAAAACTTAAGTTGGTAGTTTCAAAATATACTTATAACTTATTGTTATTAATACAAAATGAGATATTAAAACATCCTTAGATCATATTAAATATGTATATATACATATATATACACAAACGTATAATTATCATATGTTATATAATTCGTGATATCATCGGTCAAACTAGACGGTCAAACGTTGTGTAAAACTTATTTCAAAAACATAAATCTCAACAATTTGGATTTCTTATCATGTTGGTAAGGTTTAATTTATGTAAATATTAATCTTATAAGTATAGAACGATCGAAAAAAGTGCGGGTCATTACAGTACCTACCCGTTAAATAAATTTCGTCCCGAAATTTTAAAATTGTACCTATTTTGCGTCATCGAGAAACAAGTGTGGATACTTTTGTTTCATCTGATCCTCTCGTTCCCAAGTAAACTCAGGACCTCTTCGAGCATTCCAACGAACCTTAACAATCGGTATGTTGCTCTGCTTGAGCTGTTTAACTTCACGGTCCATGATTTCGATTGGTTCTTCGATGAATTGTAGTTTCTCATCGACATGGATTTCTTCAAGAGGAATGGTGAGGTCTTCCTTTGCAAGACACTTCTTAAGGTTCGAGACGTGAAATGTATTATGTACTCCGGCGAGTTGTTGCGGTAATTCGAGTTGATAAGCTACCGGTCCAATGCGTTCGATGATCTTGAACGGGCCTACGTACCTTGGGTTCAGTTTACCTCTTTTGCCGAAACGTATTACACCTTTCCAAGGTGACACCTTTAGCATAACCATGTCACCGATCTGAAACTCTAATGATTTTCTTCGGACATCGGCGTAGCTCTTTTGGCGACTATGGGCTGTTTTCAATCTCTCCTTGATTTGTACTATCTTCTCAGTCGTTTCGTGTATGATCTCGGGACCAGTTAATTGTCGATCTCCTACTTCATTCCAACAGATAGGAGATCTACACTTCCTTCCATACAGTGCTTCGAATGGTGCAGCTTTAATGCTCGCATGATAACTATTATTATATGAGAATTCTGCTAACGGTAAATACTTATCCCATCCGTTTCCAAAATCGATCACACATGCCCTGAGCATGTCTTCAAGAGTCTGAATTGTTCTTTCACTCTGCCCGTCAGTTTGCGGATGATATGCGGTGCTCATATCCAAACGAGTTCCTAGTGCCTCCTGTAGTGATTGACAGAACTTTGAGGTAAATCTACTATCACGATCAGATATAATGGAAATAGGTATTCCATGCCTTGAAACAATTTCCTTTATATATAAAGTAATAACTTCTCCATTCTATCCATTTCCTTTATAGGCAAGAAATGTGCAGATTTGGTGAGACGATCAACAATTACCCAAATGGTATCGTATCCCCAGGCAGTCTTTGGTAACTTCGTGATGAAATCCATGGTAATACCATCCCATTTCCATTCTGGGATTTCTGGTTGTTGAAGTAGCCCTGACGGATTTTGGTGTTCTGCTTTGACTTTGGAACAAGTTAAACATTCCCCAACATATGTTGCAACGTCTGTCTTTAAATTAGGCCACCAATAATGTGTCTTAAGATCTTGGTACATCTTTCCAACTCCAGGATGTATCGAGTATCTTGTCTTATGTGCCTCGTTCAATATCAACTTCCTTAATCCACCCAACTTCGGTACCCAAATACGATTTGCAAAATATCGAATTCCATCTTCCCGTATAACGAGTTGCTTCTCGTACTTCTTCATTATTTCATTTCTTATGTTTTCTTTAGTAAGTGCTTCTCGTTGAACTTCTTTGATTTGTGAGTTGAGATTCATGCGAATTTTTATGTTCATCGCTCGTACTCGAATTGGTTCTCGTTCCTTTCTGCTTAATGCGTCAGCCACCACATTCGCTTTCCCGGGATGATAACGAATTTCACAATCATAGTCGTTTATTAACTCGACCCACCTACGTTGCCTCATGTTCAGCTGTTTCTGATCAAAAATATGTTGAAGGCTTTTATGATCAGTAAACACAGTGCATTTAACTCCATACAAGTAGTGTCTCCACATCTTCAATGCAAACACGACTGCTCCCAGTTCTAGATCATGCGTCGTATAATTTCGCTCGTGAATCTTCAATTGTCGGGATGCGTATGCAATAACTTTCTTCCGTTGCATAAGAACGCAACTAAAACCTTGTCGCGAAGCGTCACAATATATTTCAAAATCATCGTTCCCTTCTGGTAACGATAAAATAGGCGCCGTAGTTAACTTCTTCTTCAATAATTGAAATGCACTCTCCTGCTCAGAGGTCCATTCATATTTCTTCCCTTTTTGCGTTAACGCTGTCAACGGCTTAGCTATTCGGGAAAAATCTTGAATAAACCTTCTATAATAACCGGCTAAACCCAAAAATTGGCGTATCTGCGTTGGTGTCTTAGGAGTCTCCCATTTTTCAATGGCTTCAATTTTTGCTGGATCAACCTGAATTCCTTTGCTACTAACAACGTGGCCAAGAAATTGCACTTCTTTCAACCAGAAAGCACATTTAGAAAATTTAGCATATAGCTATTCTTTTCTCAACAACTCTAATATCAACCTTAAATGCTGTTCATGCTCTTGCTCACTCTTGGAATAGATAAGAATATCATCAATGAAAACGATAACAAACTTATCTAAATATGGACTACAAACTCGATTCATGAGGTCCATGAATACAGCTGGCGCATTTCAATCCAAACGGCATGACCAAAAATTCGTAATGACCATAACGTGTCCGAAAAGCAGTTTTCGGTATATCTTCTTCTTTGACACGTAATTGATGATAGCCCGATCTTAGGTCAATTTTCGAGTACACACATGATCCTTGGAGTTGATCAAATAAGTCATCAATTCTCGGTAGTGGATACCGATTCTTGATAGTTAACTTATTTAATTCACGATAATCTATACACATTCGGAAAGATCCGTCTTTCTTCTTGACGAATAAAATTGGAGCTCCCCACGGTGAAGTACTTGGTCGTATGAATCCACGATCCAGTAATTCTTTTAACTGACTCTGAAGTTCTTTTAACTCGGACGGTGCAAGTCTATATGGAGCACGGGCAACCGGTGCAGCTCCTGGTACAAGATCTATTTGAAATTCTACAGATCTAAATGGAGGTAATCCCGGCAACTCTTCCGGAAATACTTCAGGAAAATCTCTTGCCACAGGCACGTCATTGATGCACTTCTCTTTTTCTTTCTTTTCGACTTTATTAACATGTTCTAAGATAGCATAGCACCCTTTCTTCAAGCACTTTTGAGCTTTCAAATAACTAATGAGTTTTAGCTTTGAGTTACCCTTCTCTCCATAAATCATTACTGGCGTTTTATTCTTACGAGGAATGCGAATTGCCTTCTTGGCGCACACAACTTCAGCTCCTATTTTGGACATCCAGTCCATGCCGACTATTACATCAAAACTTCCTAATTCTACGGGTATCAAATCAATCTTAAATGTTTCTCCGGCTAAATTTATTTTACAATCACGGCAAATTTTATCGGCTTTAATTAGTTTACCATTAGCTAACTCAATCATGTACTTAGCATCTAGAGGTAATGATGAACAATTCAATTTAGCGTGAAAGTCTCTACACACGTAACTTCTATCAGCACCAGTATCAAATATAATAGATGCGGATAAGTTATTAATGGTAAACGTACCCGTAACAAGCTCCGGGTCTTCACACGCCTCTCTAGCATTAATAACAAATGCTCTCCCTCGTGCAGGTCCGATATTCTTCTCTGGATTCGGGCACTGGCTCTTATCGTGACCTTGTTTTCCACACCCAAAACAAGTAACGGTAGCCAAAGCAGTTCTATTTGTATTGGTGGCAGGAGTCTTGGTACCATTTGTATTTGTAACGAGAGCCCTACAATCTTCAGCAAGATGACCCTGTATATTACACTTGTTGCATACCACACTACAGTAACCAAAATGATGTTTGTGGCATCGGTTGCATAAAGGACTTTGTCCTTTGTAACCAAAACCTGAACCACTACCCGCACCTTTCGTGGTTTCTTGTTTCTTAAAAGATTGTTGTTGGTTACCTCGATCATAATTTCCATTCCACTTTCTTTTGTTACCTGATACCTTCACATCAGTATTGGATACTTTCTTATCCATGATGACCTGATCCATTAGCTCGTTTGCCATGGTTATAGCTTCATGAATTGTCTTAGGTTTCGATGCTGTAACATTTGCCTTGACCTTTTTGGGCAAACCATCTTTGTACATTTCAATCTTCCGTTTTTCGATTGGAACCAATTCAGGACATAGCAAAACTAATTCCATGAATCGCTGATTGTAGTTGGTGATTTCAGTACCAATAATCTTCAGACTTCGTAATTCATCTTCCAACTTCCTAACCTCGTTCCTTGGACAATATTCGTTGATTAACATTGTTTTGAATTCTTCCCATGGAGTATCATAAGCTACATCTCCTCCTACAGCCTTCACATAATTTTTCCACCACGTGAGTGCACTATCTTGTAAAGTGCACGATGCATACTTGGTCATGTCCTTTTCAACACAACCACTTATTTTAAACACAGTCTCCATCTTTTCTATCCACCGGGTTAAACCGATCGGTCCTTCTGTTCCACTGAATGATGAGGGCTTGCAAGCTTGAAAAGTTTTGTAAGTGCACCCCACACGAGGATTTGGGTTAACTGCAGCACCTCTTGCAGCCTTGACCCATAACATTCTATCGTTCACTCGCTGATTGATGAGTTCCTGGATTTCTTGTTCCGTCATTCGATTCAATCGCGCCATATTCTTCTATAAGAATGAAAAGAAAATAATTATTCACATGGAATATTATAGATGTAGTGTATATTTACAGTACATTATAGCTTTTTAAAAATATGAACCAGGTATTATTATAAAAGCCTTTTCTTCTTATTAGCATTTTATAATTATATCTAGGGTAGTACCTACCCGTTAATGTTCATACTTAATAGCTTAGTACAGAACCAATTACTACAATCTAAATAATACTTAACCATGGAAAATTATTGAATTTCATACTTCACTATTTTACATATGCTTATCTTACATCGAACATTAAGCAAACCACACTAATAATATTATACAAAACATTATATGATCCCATGGTTTAATACGGCAACGCATCGTTTGGTCTATTTTCTAGGACGTTTAGGTTCAAGGAATGGCCTAACGCTTATCCTAGATGTCTGCCTATATTTTGGCTGTGGGGCTGAAGAACTAGATGCCGGGATAGAACGAATAGGAATAGCGGGAATAGGGGTGGTAGTGTCTAGTGGAGTTGGTGCCACATCATCCTCACTAAACTCGGGATTTGAATTTTCTAATTCATTAGCCTTTCGTTTCTTTCCTAGTTCGAACTTGTCTTTTGTAATTTCCTGTATTTCTTCCTCGGGTTCACTTTCCTCCTCGGGTTCACTTTCCTCCTCGGGTTCACTTTCCTCCTCGGGTTCACTTTCCTCCTCAGGTTCACTTTCCGGGTTCTCTATAGTCGGTTCATCCGGAATTTGTGAGTCTTCCCCAAAGATATTATTTTCGTCATCGGATAGGTTAATGACTGGAACACCATCTGAAGATTCTGGTTCGGAGTCGCTGAATGTGATAACAAGTTTTGAGCCCGACATCTATCACACAACAACTAACCCATTAGTACTACATAATATTTACATATAAATTTTAACCAACAATGATAAGCAATGGTTTTTAAATCAGACCCGGTCAAAGTCCAGACTTACTAATGTATCCTAACGACTTATCAGTTAGACACACTAATGCAAACCTGGTTTGCTAAGACCAGCGCTCTGATACCACATGTCATAACCCGTCCTTAACCTTAAGAACGAGTTAGATAACGTATGATTTCATTGCGAGGTATTGACTTCTATATGCGACATTTTTAAAAGAACAACTGCATTTATTTTGCATTACAAACCATAACTCTTATTTTAATACAAGCTTAAGACAATAAAAAGATGATTATCGTTTAGCGATAATCTTAGACTTACAAACTTTACATGTGATGATAACAATACGATTTCTAGCATATTTTACATTACAAATCCTCCGATATGCAGTTTTATTTTTGACACAAATATGCATACTCAAGATCTTGTTTAAATTCAACATGTTGCAGCGGAAGCTTCTAATTATCACCTGAGAATGAACATGCTTAAAACGTCAACATAAAGTTGGTGAGATATAGGTTTAATGCCGGCAGCAATATATATATATATATATATATAGACCACAAGATTTCATATATAAACGTTTTAATAAAAATATTCTAAGTGGTTGAGCACTTGGTAACCATACTTAACATTTAATCACGTCGCATATTTCCTTTATTATGAAATCTTACTACACCGTACCAAGTGTAGTCACAAAACGAAGTACTGTGCAACCATTGAATACTGGTCGTCCAGTCCGGTTGGGGTTGTCAGGCCTGATAGATCTATCAACAGGATTCGCATTTACAATACCGCTGTAAATAACAGTTACCAAGCTACAGGGAAGTATGCCAGTGGTACAACTCAACGTAGAATATATTTTTCAGTTACTTGTGTCCATAACGTAAAACATAAAATACATGTATTCTCATCCCGAAATACTTAGAGTTTAAAAGTGGGACTATATACTCACTTTCGTCTTGAAGATATGTAATTTTGACTTGGTCTCCGATTGATATCACGAACCTATCCATATATAATATATCAATACCTTTTCTTTTTAAATAAACGTCACATATATATACTTATAATACTTTTAATACTTTTAATAATTCCTTAGTCCGTAGTTAGCAGTCCGATGTTAGTAATTCAATTTTAATGGTTCATTTTTAGGTGTTTAATAAACCCCCAATGAAATAAATAAAAACCCCCATCGTATATGTATTGGTCGAGATTAATCTTGACCCACGGTACCGGTGTTGTCAAATGACGTGTTGCGTACATAAAGTACCGGTGTTGTCAAATGACGTGTTGCGTACAATCATGGGATCTTATGATTAATCTTCTCGTATTGTTTACGGGTGATCCTGAACCATATAAAATTAAATTATGAGTACAGATATATAAAATATCATGTTATTTTAAAAAGATGTGATTTATTTAATTTTCTCCAATTATTTTCGTAGCTAAACTAGTCTTAGATATCCGATCTCGTTTTGGTCATAGTTTCTTCGTTACAACTCCGTTTTCGTTGATTCAACTTGCCACTTCCTTGGATCGAGTCCCTCTTTAAGACTATGAACTGTAAATACCTTAGTTTGTATTCAAAATCACAGGTCATAGGTCAAACTTTAGTGAAACTTATGAAGTTAATCATTTTCCATCATGTAAACAACCTTAAATGATTATTTTTCTAAAAATACTTATACTTTGAGTTAAATCATGAAATTTTTATGTGTTATCATATTCATAGTAAAAATCATTTTTCCAGAAAATAAACCTCCAATTCAAAGTTTAAGATGGTTTTTAATTATCCAACCCAAAATAGCCCCCGGTTGCACTCCGACGTCGTAAATTCAGTTTTTAAGGTGTTCTTTGAAAAACCAAGTTATACCTTGTTAAATTAGCATATATTTATGATATATTACAGGTCTTGAAGTATTTTAAAAGTTAAGTAAGAAGGATCTATTTAGTTTGCAAACAAGTTTGAAAACATTCAAACTATGTTCTTGTTGTTTAAATTTTATACCACAAAATAAGATAGTTATATATATATGAATCGAATAAGGTTATGAACAAAGTTACTACCTCAAGTTACTTGGACAAGATTGCTGTAAAAGAGAAGTAAAAACGTAGAACCAAAAGAGTGATGGAATTGGATGAAAGATTGGAAGTAAACTTGTGTTCTTGAAAGGATTCTTGAAGTGTTTTTGTAAGGTTTTTCTTATGGTGTTTAAGTGATGTTTTTATGGCTAGATCTTCATGGATACTAGCTGAATGGTTATGGAGTTTCTTAAGAGTATGTTTTTGGTTAAAGAAATGAGGTAATAAAATTTGAAAATGGAAGATGTATTTAAGGCCATAAAAACATGATTAATGGAAAAACATGGACAAAATTTCATGTTGTATTTTTATGTAATTAGTCATACTAAACATCAAAAGTAGTTACCTTATGCATAAGGCATGAACAAGAGAGTTACCTTATACATAAGGCATGAACAAGGGCTGGTTGGTGGTGATTTGATGTGTATATACCAATAGTAAATACGTATAGAAGCTAGGTATGATACGAGTACATATACTCTAGATATACGTATAGAAAATCTTGTGAAAAATGGAATGAGAATTCAAATATAGCTATCTTTTGTGAATATACTTATATTTTTTTATGTATTTAAGTCTTTAAAAGTGATTAAATACATTACATATACGATATATGTATAAACATTATATGTTATAAGTATTTATGTCAAATAACGTTACGTATGGTTATCGTTTTGAAAACTTAAGTTAGTAGTTTCAAAATATACTTATAACTTATTGTTATTAATACAAAATGAGATATTAAAACATCCTTAGATCATGTTAAATATGTATATATACATATATATACACAAACGTATAATTATCATATGTTATATAGTTCGTGATATCATCGGTCAAACTAGACGGTCAAACGTTGTGTAAAACTTATTTCAAAAACATAAATCTCAACAATTTGGATTGCTTATCATGTTGGTAAGGTTTAATTTATGTAAATATTAATCTTATAAGTATAGAACGATCGAAAAAAGTGCGGGTCATTACAGATATGATATGTCAAAACATTGTATTCGTGTCTATAGTATTCCAAGATTACATAATATATTAGAATACATGTATAATACAATATGAGTTAGCTAGGATATGATTAATATAGATTTGTTACCAATTTTCACGTAGCTACAACAAGAAAAATTATCCAATCTTGTTTTACCCATAACTTCTTCGTTTTAAATCCGTTTTGAGTGTTTCAAGTTGCTATGGTTTCATATTGAACTTAAGTTTATGAATATAAACAGAAAAATTATAAGTTTATATTCAGAAATACAGGTTCCAAGTCATTTTTGTAAAGGTAGTCATTTCAGTCGAAAGAACGACGTCTAGATGACTATTTTGGAAAACATACTTCCACTTTGAGTTTAATCATGATTTTTGGATATAGTTTCATGTTCATAAGAAAAATCATTTTCCCAGAAGAACAACTTTTAAATCAAAGTTTATCATAGTTGTTAATTAACTAACCCAAAACAGCCTGCGGTGTTACTACGACGGCGTATATCCGGTTTTACGGTGTTTTTCGTGTTTTCAGGTTTTAAATCATTAAGTTAGCATATCATATAGATATATAATATGTGTTTAGTTTATTTTAAAAGTCAAGTTAGAAGGATTAACTTTATTTGCGAACAAGTTTAGAATTAACTAAACTATGTTCTAGTGATTACAAGTTTAAATCTTCGAATAAGATAGTTTTATATGTATGAATCGAATGATGTTATGAACATCATTACTACCTTAATTTTAGTAGGTAAATCTACTGGAAATAAGAAAAATTGATCTAGCTTCAAAGGATCCTTGGATGGCTTGAAAGTTCTTGAAGCAGAATCATGACACGAAAACAAGTTCAAGTAAGATTTCCACTCGAAATAAGATTGTTATAGTTATAGAAATTGAATCAAAGTTTGAATATGAGTATTACCTTGTATTAGAAAGATATCTTACTGTAAATAATAAAGATTTCTTGAGGTTGGATGATCACTTTACAAGATTGAAAGTAAGCTAGCAAACTTGGAAGTATTCTTGATTTTATGAAACTAGAACTTATAGAATTTATGAAGAACACTTAGAACTTGAAGATAGAACTTGAGAGAGATCAATTTGATGAAGAAAATTGAAGAATAAAAGTGTTTGTAGGTGTTTTTGGTATTTGGTATATGGATTAGATATAAAGGATGTGTAATTTTGTTTACATGTAAATAAGTCATGAATGATTACTAATATTTTTTTAATTTTATGAGATATTTCATGCTAGTTGCCAAATTATAGTTCCCACATGTTTTAGGTGACTCACATGGGCTGCTAAGAGCTGATCATTGGAGTGTATATACCAATAGTACATACATCTAAAAGCTGTGTATTGTACGAGTACTAATACGGGTGCATACGAGTTGAATTGTTGATGAAACTGAACGAGGATGTAATTATAAGCATTTTTGTTAAGTAGAAGTATTTTGATAAGGGTCTTGAAGTATTTAAAAAGTGTATGAATACATATTAAAACACTACATCTATATACATTTTAACTGAGTCGTTAAGTCATCGTTAGTCGTTACATGTAAATGTTGTTTTGAAACCTTTAGGTTAACGATCTTGTTAAATGCTGTTAACCCATTTTTTATTATATCTAAAGAGATGTTAAATTATTACATTATCATGATATTATGATATATTAATATATCTTAGTATGATATATATACAGTTAAATGTTGTTACAACGATAATCGTTACATATATGTCTCGTTTCGAAATCATTAAGTTAGTAGTCTTGTTTTTACATATGTAGTTCATTGTTAATACACTTAATGACATGTTTACTTATCATTTATCATGATTAAACATAGTGTATCAATATCTTAATATGATTCATATGTATTTAGTAAGACGTTGTTATAACGATAATCGTTATATATATCGTTTCGAGTTTCTTAATTCCATAAACTCAATTTTATGTATATAACTCATTGTTAAAATACCTAATGGGATACTTACTTATCATAATATCATGTTAACTATATATATAATCATATATATGTCATCATATAGTTTTTACAAGTTTTAACGTTCGTGAATCACCGGTCAACTTGGGTGGTCAATTGTCTATATGAAACCTATTTAAATTAATCAAGTCTTAACAAGTTTGATTGCTTAACATGTTGGAAACACTTAATCATGTAAATAAAAATTTCATTTAATATATATAAACATGGAAAAGTTTGGGTCACTACAGTACCTACCCGTTAAATAAATTTCGTCCCGAAATTTTAAGCAGTTGGAGGTGTTGACGTATCTTCTAGAAATAACTGCGGGTATTTCTTCTTCATTTGATATTCTCGTTCCCAGGTGAACTCGGTTCCTCTACGAGCATTCCATAGAACCTTAACAATTGGTATCTTGTTTTGCTTAAGTCTTTTAACCTCACGGTCCATTATTTCGACGGGTTCTTCGATGAATTGAAGTTTTTCGTTGATTTGGATTTCATATAACAGAATAGTGAGATATTCTTTAGCAAAATATTTTTTCAAATTTGAGACATGGAAAGTGTTATGTACAGCCACGAGTTTTTGAGGTACCTCAAGTCGGTAAGTTACTGGTCCGACACGATCAATAATCTTGAATGGTCCAATATACCTTGGATTTAATTTCACTGTTTTACCAAATCGAACAACGCCTTTCCAAGGTGCAACTTTAAGCATGACCATCTCTCCAATTTCAAATTCTATATCCTTTCTTTTAATGTCAGCGTAGCTCTTTTGTCGACTTTGGGCGGTTTTCAACCGTTGTTGAATTTGGATGATCTTCTCGGTAGTTTCTTGTATTATCTCTGGACCCGTAATCTGTCTATCCCCCACTTCACTCCAACAAATCAGAGACCTGCACTTTCTACCATAAAGTGCTTCAAACGGCGCCATCTCAATGCTTGAGTGGTAGCTGTTGTTGTAGGAAAATTCTGCTACCGGTAGATGTCGATCCTAACTGTTTCTGAAATCAATAACACATGCTCGTAGCATGTCTTCAAGTGTTTGTATCGTCCTTTCGCTCTGCCCATCAGTTTGTGGATGATAGGCAGTACTCATGTCTAGACGAGTTCCTAATGCTTGCTGTAATGTCTGCCAGAATCTTGAAATAAATCTACCATCCCTATCAGAGATAATAGAGATTGGTATTCCATGTCTGGAGACGACTTCCTTCAAATACAGTCGTGGTAACTTCTCTATCTTGTCATCTTCTCTTATTGGGAGGAAGTGTGCTAATTTGGTGAGACGATCAACTATTACCCAAATAGTATCAAAACCACTTGCAGTCCTTAGCAATTTAGTGATGAAATCCATGGTAATGTTTTCCCATTTCCATTCTGGGATTTCAGGTTGTTGAAGTAGACCTGATGGTTTCTAATGCTGAGCTTTGACCTTAGAACACGTCAAACATTCCCCTACGTATTTAGCAACATCAGCTTTCATACCTGGCCACCAAAAATATTTCTTGAGATCTTTGTACACCTTCCCCGTTCCAGGATGTATTGAGTACCTGGTTTTATGAGCTTCTCTAAGTACCATTTCTCTTATATCTCCAAATTTTGGTACCCAAATTCTTTCAGCCCTATACCGGGTTCTGTCTTCCCGAATATTAAGATGCTTCTTCGATCCTTTGGGTATTTCATCCTTTAAATTTCCCTCTTTTAAAACTCCTTGTTGTGCCTCCTTTATTTGAGTAGTAAGGTTATTGTGAATCATTATATTTATAGCTTTTACTCGAATAGGTTCTCTGTCCTTTCTGCTCAAAGCGTCGGCTACCACATTCGCCTTCCCCGGGTGGTAACGAATCTCAAAGTCGTAATCATTCAACAATTCAATCCACCTGCGCTGCCTCATGTTTAGTTGTTTCTGATTAAATATAAGTTGAAGACTTTTGTGGTCAGTATATATAATACTTTTGACCCCATATAAGTAGTGCCTCCAAGTCTTTAATGCAAAAACAACCGCGCCTAATTCCAAATCATGCGTCGTATAATTCTGCTCTTGAATCTTCAATTTTCTAGACGTATAAGCAATTACCTTCGTTCGTTGCATTAATACACAACCGAGACCTTGCTTTGAAGCGTCAAAATATATCACAAAACCATCATTCCCTTCAGGTAATGACAATATAGGTGCCGTAGTTAACTTTTTCTTTAACAATAGAAACGCTTTCTCATATTCATCCTTCCATTTAAATTTTCTCCCTTTATGCGTTAATGCAGTCAAGGGTTTTGCTATTATGGAAAAATCTTGGATGAACCTTCTGCAGTAACCAGCTAGTCCTAAAAATTGGCGTATATGCGTCAGAGTTTTCGAGGTTTCCCATTTTTCAACGGTTTCAATCTTTGCTGGATCCACTTGAATACATTCTTTGTTCACTATGTGACCGAGGAATTGAACTTCTTCCAACCAAAATGCACACTTTGAAAACTTACCGTACAGTTTTTCTTTTCTCAGCAACTCTAGTACTTTTCTTAAATGTTCTTCATGCTCTTGATCATTCTTCGAGTAAATAAGTATGTCATCGATGAAAACAATGACAAACTTGTCAAAATATGGCCCACACAATCTGTTCATGAGGTCCATGAACACAGCTGGTGCGTTCGTCAATCCAAACAGCATAACCATAAACTCGTAATGACCGTAACGCGTCCTAAAAGCAGTCTTTGGAATATCATCCTCCTTCACCCGCATTTGATGATACCCAGAAACGTAAATCAATCTTCGAATAAACCGACGAGCCTTGTAGTTGATCAAATAAGTCATCGATTTTCGGTAGTGGGTAGCGGATCTTGATGGTAAGTTTGTTCAACTCTCGGTAGTCGATACACAACCTAAATGTACCGTCCTTCTTCATGACAAACAAAACAGGAGCTCCCCACGGTGATGTGCTTGGTCGAATGAAACCACACTCTAAAAGTTCTTGTAATTGGCTAGCACGAGCTATTGGTGCAGCTCACGGTACAAGGTCTATTTGAAATTCAATGGATCGGTGTGGAGGTAGTCCCGGTAATTCTTTCGAAAATACATCGGGAAATTCTTTTGCGACTGGAACATCATTGATGTTCTTTTCTTCGGAATTGACTTTCTTGACGTGTGCTAGAACAGCATAGCAACCTTTTCTTATTAGTTTTTGTGCCTTCAGGTTACTAATAAGATTTAACTTTGCGTTGCTCTTTTCTCAGTACACCATTAAGGGTTTTCCTTTTTCTCGTATAATGTGAATTGCATTTTTGTAACAAATGATCTCTGCTTTTACTTCTTTCAACCAGTCCATACCGATTATCACATCAAAACTCCCTAACTATGCAGGTATCAAGTCAATCTTAAATGTTTCGTGATGTTTAAGCGAAGGGGTACAAAATAGTTATATTTTTACTAGGAAATACTATTAAATACGATAAAATTTTACACAAGTTATTTATTTATTTATAGAGTGGATATAACTAAACCTTGCTACAACACTTATAGGCAGGGTACCTAATCGTACATTAGTGTAGTTTTTAGTAAGTCCGGTTCGTCCACAGGGAACTCGCCAAGTTTAACGCTATATTTTTAAAACTATATTTGTATGTATATATATATATATATATATATATATATATATATATATATATATATATATATATATATATATATATATATATATATAAGTAATATTATTATTATTATAAAAGGGGGTTTTTTTACCGTTTAATGACCGGTTTGTCGATTTTAAAGCTTAAGTCGCAGTTAAAACCTAATGTAAAATCTTAAAAATAAATATAACTTAATTTAAAGCATAAAGTAAATAACGATAATGAAATTTTGATAAATAAAAGTGCGATAAATAAAATGACAATAAATTAAAGTGCGATAATTAAAAGTGCAATTAAATATGAAATAAAAGAATTATGCTTATTTAAACTTCCGTAATCATGATGTTTGACGTGTTGATTTTAGTTTATTACCATGGGTTAATTGTCCTTTATCCTGGATTATTCAATATGTCCGTCTGGTTTTTGTCCATAACAGTCCATCAGTCATAAATATAAAGTGAGAGTGTCCTCGTCAAATTATCCTTATATCCGAAGTCTAATATTCCAACTAATTAGGGACTTAAACTATAATTACACCAAGTGTCCTTGTATATAATTCACCCCTATTTTAATAAGTCCATTGACTATCAATCCATTCCCGTGTCCGGTTAAATGAATGATTATTAATACTTATAAATATCCCGCCCATCGTGTCCGATCGAGTGTATATGGTTATTTATAGGTACGTCCAATTGTAAATCTTTATATTAAATTAACAAACTATCATTTAATTAAACAAATATAAAGCCCATTAATAGCCCATAGTCTAATTTCCATAAGTGTCGTTCTTTTATCCAAACCCCAACTATGGTACAAAGCCCAATTACCCAATCTTTAATATTTTAGCCCAACATCACGATTACTTCGGCTTAAATAAGCATAATAATAACTTAGCTACGAGACATTAATTTAAAAAGGTTGAACATAACTTACAATGATTAATAATAGCGTAGCGTTACACAGACAGAATTTCGACTTACACCCTTACAACATTCGCTAACATATCCTTATTATTATTAAAATTAAAATTAAAATTAAAATTATATATATATATATATATATATATATATATATATATATATATATATATATATATATATATATATATATATATATATATATATATATATATACGTTTTTGAGTAAGAAGAGAAAAAGATGTGTTTAAGTTCAACCAAAACTGCGAAATTTATAGGACCTGACCCTCAAATTGGGGCCATGCGATCGCATGGATTTTCTTCTTCCTGGCCATGCGATCGCATGGCCAGCTGGGAGAGTTCACATGTTGTTGTTTGCTTCTTGTCGACGGTCTTAAATAATAATATAATATATAAATAATTTTAAGAATTAATTATATATTATATTATATTCATGTGCATAGTTGACTTGTAATTTTTAGTCCGTTGCGTCAAGCATTGAGAGTTGACTCTAGTCCCGGTTCCGGATTTTTGAACGTCCTTGCGTACAATTTAATATCTTGTATTTTGCGTTTTGCGTCTTGTACTCTTGTAATTTTGAGATGTTTCTCATCAATAATTTGAACCACTTTGATTGTAATTTGTACTTTTTAGCTTTTTGGTCGTTTGCGTCTTCAATTCGTTGAATCTGTCTTTTGTCTTCACCTTTTATTATATAAACGAATATTACTTGTAAATAGAACAATTGCAACTAAAAGCTTGTCTTTCTTGAGGGATAATGCTATGAAATATATGTTCGTTTTTAGCATTATCAAATATTCCCACACTTGAGCGTTGCCTGTCCTCAAGCAATATAGTCTTGAAATAAAAATACTAGAATCACTTCTTTATTCTTCACACTTTGTACATCAATGACTTCTATACGGCGGTATAAACAATGATAGTAACGTTGTGGTTGACAGTCCCACATGACTATGAAAATTTAGATCCTTTAGGAAATTGGATCTTTATGAAAACATTTGATCTTTTAAAATTTAATCTAGCTTTTACCCTAGATAAGTTTTCCGGAATAACCCTTCACTGGTGTTTGCGAAATTATTTTTGTGGGTTTGTTGGGTTTCAGATTTGAAAATTTTAGCTCAAAACTTGCGGTTTTGTATCACCCACTTGCTAACCTTGTATTGGGAAAGCAACACGTCCAGTTTACTTGCTCCGTATATTACCTTTCGGTAAACTACCATCCGGTTGTAAAGGAAAGCGTTGAACAAGTAACTGTTAAGGCAATGTCCCCTGACATGTTTTTAATTATGGTCTATATCGTGTCGGATGCAATTACTATCCTTTGTAGAAGCAATAGTAAAGATCACCCTATAGTTTTTCGTTTTGGCACAAGGTCCTATCTTTGACCATGCTATGCAACCACCGTTCTTACGTTGACACCCGATTTGGTTTAGGTGACCTAATGAATTCCAAGTGAATTCCTAGGATTTTACGTTCAATGGTAATGAACGCATTAAAAATGGGTTTTCAGAAAACAAATCGGTTTGTAATTTTGATCAAAATATTTTCTTGTTCAAGCTCGAGTTTAGATATCATCGAATTCCATGAGTTTGAATTCTCAATCTTTAAAAGTCAATCTCTAGGATTGAGTAATATCAGGCTTAAAAGCTGATTTTTAATCTTTTAAGGAGATTATCCTTTCTGGGGATTTGATTCATTAGTCTTATCAAGCTAATTTGCACGGCGCCCTCCCCATTTTACGAGACAGATCCTCTAATGGTTAGGATAAGTCTGACCACTTGGCGACCCTGTTTGATGTTGAGGTCCGTGGATTTTCAGCTGATTTTCGAGAAAACTTTTCAAGATTTTTTGTAGACTCTGCAACTGGTCTGGACGACAACTTCCTGACCTAAATCAAGAAGCGCGTGTCTTTTTCGGAAGACTTTACTTCCTTTTAATGATGGAATTGATTCATCGTGTAGATCCATCTTTTCTTTCAAATATATTATAAGAAATTGGGTAAAACTGATAAAATTGTCCAAAACAAAAGTATCTTCAGTTATTTGTACAAAAATATGTGATATATGTTTTAAATAACTTGGTAAATTTTTCCCACACTTGGCTTTTATTTTCCTTTCTTTGCCTTTTTATTGTCCTCTATTCCATTTTAAATGAATTCTAACATTTTGGGTTGTTTCTCAATTTATGTCCTTTCCGAGGTAACAATAATTTCGGTGTTAACACCTAGTTTTATCGTTCATAAATATGTATAAACATGATTTTGAATTCATTTATTTGAAAATTTTAAAAATTTTTACTAGAATTGGGTAGTCAGTATATAAGACTAGGGTTGTTCTTTATTATCAGAGAGCACTAGATTCTAATACAACTACTGCGTTACTAGTATTTTTAATGGTAACCAAGTGTATAAGTTAAAATTTTTAAAAATCTGAAAGAATTTAACCCCTTTCCACACTTAAGATCTTGCAATGCCCTCATTTGCAAGAAATCAGTAACAATTTAAATTATGGAGGGTGATTAGCGTAGAAAAATGATTAAATTTTACCAAAGTTTCCAAACATATTGGCGTTTGTTTGCTGAATGATAAATGGTGCACATCATTTGTTCATTCCGTCTTGTTGTTACATCACATTTATTTTTCGTTTTGTTGTCAAAATTAGTAGCTTTTGCATAACTTAATGCCAGTCTTTGAAAATGCGCTGTTTTACCCTGTTGTGTACAATTGACAATATACATACATACAAATAATAACATGCATGGTAATTTGAAATGGGGCTTAAAATCCCACTGTCAAATCAAATATGAAATATTAGTACAAAGTAATAAAAATATTAAACAATACATTAATGTATCACAATATCATATGTTTAAACATAAATAAAAGATAGAAAAATAATAAAAAGATAAAAATCACTACCAACGGGAACTATATCAATCTGGATAGGGGTTCCAGTTCATGTCGTCGGTCGGGTTCCATGGTTGGTGATAGGTGTACTGATAGGCCTGGTTAAGGTCATAGAGAGTAAATGATGGTCTCATCTCGGGCTGGTGTGGAGGATAGTAAGCGGGTTAGGTCGGTACGTAGTGATCCTGAGGTGATAACCGACTCATGATCTGACGCTGATGATAGTCCCATCTATCATGCTGTCGTTGCCTAGAATGCTCGTACTCATTCCGGGCTTGCCACTGCTCGTATCAATTATGTCTATCCTGGTTTGTCATTTCTACCTCATCTATATGCTGGTAGACGTCAGTCATAGGCTCCCTAATGACATCCCTAATGTCATCTGCTTCTTCCATTTCCTCATCTGAACCTCTCTCTACATGTGGATGACGACCAACATAGGGTACTACCTGATTGCGTCTGATCTTCAATACCTTAGCACCCTGATAGACCTTCAATCCTAAAGTATCATCCTGTTCCCTACAAACCAAGAGTGGACCCCCTTGATCCCTATCTACACCCAAATACTCTCCAATGAGAGTAACAAAAATACCTCCTCCTATTATTCCCCTTCCTGTATTCCTTCCACTATCTTAGACAAATAAAAACCAACACAGTAGGGGATATTAACAAAGCCTCTTGGGTCTCGAATACACTTAAGGTAAAATAAATCATGTAAGGTCATTTTCTCCTTGTTGTGACCTCTCTGTGTAATCGAGTTAGCCAGAAATCTATGAATTATACGAAGCTCGGCTCTGTGAATATGTAAGTAGGTGTGTGTTCCTGCCCGCCCAAAAACATTATAATCTGATATACGCCTCCAGACGGCATTAGCATCAAAATTCCTATCTACCCTTTCACCATGATAAATCAAATTCATACAATCGGGTAGTAGTAATTCAGCGGGCGTATATATCTGTAAAGCCCTGGCCATGTCTATCATGGACATCCTGTACATCCTACGGCCAAGTATAAATCTAAGAAAACTTCTATCATCTAACCTAACTACATCCGCATTTAACACTATAGTACTCATAAGCTCAACACACCATTCCTTATATACAGGTCTACGAATGGTGAATAAACGTTCCCAATCAGGAAAAGAAGAGCTGCCATACCTTTGGATCAGATGCTGTCTAACTGAGTTAGCAAGTTGGACCCTTTCCAAAGGCTCCCAATCGATTACCCTTGGCACTTCTACATTTTTCGGTACCAGTTTGAATTTGTTACTTTGATATGTCGGGTAATCTCTCCAACTTCGATCAAACCTCAGATTAGGATGCAACTGTTCTTCATGAATTGTTGGGTGTTGTACTATCGGATGCATCGGAAATACTACGTAGGCATCAATATATTCTAGTTGCGGATCATAATAAGGTACATGTTGATCAGGTTGTTGTTGTTATTTTTGTTGTTGCTCCTGTTCAGGTTCATATTGCATTTCTGGTTCAGGTTCTGTAGCAGGTTATCTAGATGATGATGGTGCACCATCAATATTAGTAAATCTCTGCAAAACACATTAAACACAAATTTTGTGCATCCAAATATGCATTAGTGTTAGCAAAATAACAACTTGAAATAATTACAATAACATGTTTAATCAAAATTAAACTTATACACATTTTCACAATTTTAACAATTCTACACTTTTTCAAATAAGCATATATGAAAATGTTTACAAAGTTCATAAGCATTCAACTCAAATAACATGTTAAAACAACCATTACTAGCAATTAAACAAGTTTCAAATGGCATTTACATCAATTTAATCAAGTTCATGAATTTTATACCTAAAAAGTCCACTTTAATTCTCAAAAATCATGTTTAGGATCAAAATTTGGATCATTTATCTACCTAAACATGTTACCCTAGTTAATTTAGCAATAATTCATGACAAAAATCGGCCATAACCTGTTTATATCAAAAAGCCCCAAATTGCTCAAGAACACAAACCCTAGATTCCTAAAATTTTTGAAGTTTTTGGCTTCAAATCATGTTAAATAGCATCAATCTAGGTTATACATGCATAAAATACTAACAATTTAACACTAATTACACTAGAAATTAACAAAATCAAATTAAGTAAAATATAGCTCAAGAACACTAAAAATCAAACTTTAAGAGGTTTAGGGGTGTAATTGTTACCTTTCTTGATAAACTTCTTATCAAATTCATGATTAGAGCGGATTATAAAAAGAAATTTGGTTGATTTTGGTGAAAAATTGATGAAAATTGAGAGAGTTTGGGAGGTATTTGCGTATTTGTGTGTGTGTTTGTGAAAGAGCAGCAGCTCGATGAGCTTTGTAACCTGACCAGAAATTGGCCTCCATGCGATCGCATGGATATACAGGCCAAAACCCATGCGATCGCATGGGGTCCTGTTTTTTTTTTTTTTAAACCTTATACTTATTAAAACAAATAATTAATTATATTTTAAAAATTTTGTTTCTTTTTAGGATGAGGGCGTTTCGGATCGTTGTCCTAGTCCGTCCCTCGACAAAATTTTAAAATTTGTCACTTTTTAATCGTTGTTTTAAAAGTAAAGATTTTTGGGTTTTTTTTTAATGTTTTTTGCCATACTTTAATTCAATAAGATTAAAAATAATGATAGTAAAAGTTCTCGTCCCTCCCTCGGGTAAAGCAATTTTGGTTCAACGACCTAGTTTTCAACTCACGACGAATTTTAAAAATCATATTTTTAACTTAGTGAAATAAAGTAAATTTTTATTTTTAAATTCACACCAAACTTAAATTTAAAATGCATAAAATTAAAAATTCATATTATTAAAATTAAAAATTCACACAAATTTATATTATATTTTTGTTTTTAAACATACAAACTTATATTAAAAATATTAAAATTTTCAAATATTTACAAACTTAAATATATTGATTTTAAAAAGTTTACAAAATTAATTTAATATTTATATATTAATTTTAAAAACAAGGTAAAAAATTAAAATAAAAAAAATCTTTTTGGCCTTTTATCCCACTTTAATCAATCAAATATTATCAAAAATATACGCCCCTCTTTTCGGTAAAGTAATTTCGGCTATATTACCTAGTTTTACTCCTGACGAATTTCTGAAATATTTTGGGTTGATTGATTAAAGATATTTATACCTTAAGAATAAACGGTAAATTTCGCAGTGATGTAATAAATTTTTTTATGATATCAATAATTTCGGTTACGTATACCTAATTTTATTGAATACCAATTTAATACTTTATAGTGAACGATTTAGCGTTTATTATCAAAAGGTTAAAAGCAATAAAAATAATAATAAAAATAAAAACTGTACATACTTACCTGTGAGAAAGAATTCTCAGAGACCTGCTTTAGCCGACTCATAGGAGAGTCGTGTGATTTGATTTTCCATAGCTACGTAAGCATAACCTCGAATCTTCAATATCTTTTCTTCTAAACATATAAACGGTCCTTCTCTGCATAGAGTAACAAATTCGGTATTTGAATATGTTTAATTATTTGAACATTAACTTCGTGTGACCATTTTCCGCATTTATAACATCTTTCAAGGTGTCGTGCTCTTCTTTTTGTTGCGGATTTTGATTTTCCTTTACCAAAATGTATCTTATGATGATCTTTTCTGAGTTCTTTTCTTACTCCGTCTATTTTTTCTCTTATGAATGATACCAGTTCACTCGAAAGTGTATCATTATTATGTTTAGTAATCATAGCGTGTAGCATTAGACCATGGTTCAGATCAAAGGAATTCTTCATCTCGTAAAACCTAAAAAAAATAAAAATTCAGAATGGGGGGAGAAGACTAGTTCTTTAGGGTCTGCTAGGGAAAGACCATACGGATTCCATTCGAGAACTACACAAAAACATAATATCTAACTCTAACAGAAATATATATTACCCTAAAAAGATTCGAAACTTTCCACACTTAGTTAGCTGTGGTGTCGAAATTGTGATTAACTTCATCTTCAACTTCCATTGGACTATCTATGTAATGTTTAACTCTGTGACCATTAACTTTAAATTCAATCCCATTTGAATTTATTAATTCTACTGTTCTATATGGGAAAACTCTTTTGACTTTGAATGGTCCAGACCATCTTGATTTTAATTTTCCAGGAAATAGCTTGAATCGTGAATTAAAAAGAAGAACTCTGTCTCCTTCTTTAAATTCTTTTGAACTTCTGATTCTTTTATCATGCCATTTCTTCGTTCTTTCTTTATAGATTAACAAATTTTCATATGCTTCATGTCTTAATTCTTCTAATTCGTTTACTTGACTTAACCGTAGACGTCCAGCTTCATGCAAATCAAGATTACATGTCTTCAAAGCCCAAAATGCTTTGTGCTCAATTTCTACTGAAAGGTGACATGCTTTTCCGTAAACGACTCTGAAAGGTGTGGTTCCAATTGGAGTTTTGTAGGCTGTTCTAAAAGCCCAGAGTGCATCCTCCAATTTCATGGACCATTCCTTCGGATTTAATGCTCGGTTGGTATTTTCAACTTGTCCACTTGTTTGTGGATGATAAGCGGTTGAGATTTTATGAGTTACTCCATATCTTTTGAGAACTTTCTCAAGTTGATTATTACAAAAATGAGTACCCCGATCACTTATTAAAGCTTTCGGTGTTCCGAACCTTGCAAAAAGACGTTTTAAAAAGTTGACTACAACTCGTGCATCGTTAGTTGGGAGAGCTTGTGCTTCCGCCCATTTAGATACATAATCAATGGCAACGAGAATGTAGAGATTATTATGAGATTTTGGAAATGGACCCATAAAGTCAATACCCTAAATGTCAAATACTTCACATACTTGAATGACATTTTGTGGCATTTTATCACATTGACTTATTTTTTCGGCCCTTTGACATGCCTCACAGGATTTGCAAAGAAGGTGTGCGTCTTTGAATATTGTAGGCCAATAGAATCCAGCATCGTAAACTTTTATTGCTGTAAGTTGAGGCCCATAATGCCCTCCTGTTGGTCCTGTGTGACAATAGTTTAAGATTTTACTAGCTTCATCCCCGAATACACATCGGCGTATTATTCCATCGGGACAACTTTTAAACAAATGTGGATCTTCCCAGAAATAGTGTTTTATATCACTAAAGAATTTCTTTCATTTTTGGTATGACAACCCTTTTTCAAGGAATCCACATACTAAGTAGTTTGCATAGTCTGCAAACCATGGAATTTCACTATAATCTATCTTCAATAGATATTCATCAGGAAAGTTATCTTGTATGGCCGATTCATTTAGAACTTCTAATTAGGAATTTTCATGACGAGAAAGATGATCAGCGGCGAGATTTTCTGCTCCCTTTTTATCTCGGATCTCAATATCGAACTCTTGTAAGAGTAAGATCTAACGGATTAATCATGGTTTGGCATCTTTCTAACGGATTAATCATGGTTTGGCATCTTGTTTCGAAAATAGGTATCTAAGAGCAGAATGGTCAGTATAGACCACCGTTTTAGCTAGAACGAGATATGAACGAAATTTATCAAAAGCAAATATAATAGCAAGGAGTTCTTTTTCAGTAGTTGTATAATTCGTTTGTGCTCCTTGTAATGTCTTACTAGCATAATAAATAGGTTGAAATCGTTTTTCAATCCTTTGTCCTAAAACGGCTCCCATTGCAAAATCACTTGCATCTCACATTAGTTCAAACGGTAGATTCCAATTTGGAGTTATCATGATCGGCGCATTAGTGAATTTTTCTTTAAGAATATTAAAAGATTTGATGCATTCATCTGAAAAGATGAATGGAGCATCCTTTTCTAGGAGTTTATTCATAGGAGTGGCAATTTTAGAAAAATCTTTTATGAAACATCGGTAAAAATCGGCATGCCCTAGAAAACTCCTAACTCCTCTAACATTGGTGGGATGTGGAAGTTTAGCAATTACATCTACTTTAGCTCTATCCACTTCAATTCCTTCCTTTGAAATTTTATGTCCAAGAACGATGCCTTCTTTAAGCATGAAATGGCATTTCTCCCAATTAAGTACTAGATTTGATTGTTCGCATCTAATAAGCATTCGTTCAAGATTAACTAGACATGTTTCAAAAGTATCACCGAAGACTGAAAAGTCATCCATGAAAACTTCCATGCATTCTTCTATCATGTAGTGAAAAATCACCATCGTGCACCTTTGAAAGGTTGCAGGGGCGTTGCAAAGTCTAAATGGAATGCGTTTGTAAGAAAAAGTACCATAAGGCACGTGAATGTGGTTTTCTCTTGATCCTCGGGTGCTATTGGAATTTGAAAATATCCGAAAAAGCCATCAAGAAAACAATAGTAACTATTCCCAGCTAACCTTTCTAACATTTGATCAATGAAAGGTAAGAAAAAGTGATCTTTTCTGGTGGCGTCATTTAATTTTCTATAATCAATACCAACACGCCATCCTGTTACAGTCCTAGTAGGAATAAGCTCATTTTTCTCATTTGTGATGATAGTCATGCCACCCTTCTTAGGTACGCATTGAACTGGGCTTACCCATGGACTATCAGAGATTGGATAAATTAAACCTGCATCTAGCAGTTTAATAATTTCTTTCTTAACAACATCTTGCATATTAGGATTTAGTCTTCGTTGGCGTTGCACATACGTTTTATGACCTTCTTCCATAAGGATTTTATGTGTGCAATACGAAGGACTTATGCCTTTAATGTCATGAATCTTCCATGCAATAGCTGGTTTATGAGCTTTTAGCACAGTAATGAGTTGAGATTTTTCATTTTCAGTAAGAGAAGACGATATTATTACAGGTAATTCAGATTCACCATGTAAATAAGCGTTTTCCAAATGGTTTGAAAGTGGATTTAACTCTAATGTCGGTGATTCTTCTATCGATGATTTGTATCGATATCTGTCTTCTTCTTTTAGCATTTGAATTTCTTCCATTGTTGGTTCATATCCATTAGCAATAAGTGTAGTTAACATTTCAGTTTTATCAATTGGTTCAGTTGCTTCTCCTAAAGAACATTCTCCTGTTCCTTGTAATTCTGGAAATTATTCTAACAATTCTGCATGTGAATCTATAGTTTGAATATAATAACATGTATCATCTGCAGATTGCAGTTGTTGCATGGCTCTATCAACAGAAAAGGTAACACTCTCGTCCTCTATACTTAGGGTCAGTTTCTTACCAAACACGTTTATTATTGCTTTAGCCGTGTTTAAGAATGGTCTTCCTAATATGAGAGGAACTCGAGAATCTTCTTCCATATCCAGAATAACAAAATCTACTAGAAATACTAAAGTACCAACTTTAACTAGCATGTTCTCCATTATCCCTCTAGGATATTTTACTGATCGATCGGCTAGTTGTATGCTTATTCGTGTTGGTTTCAATTCTCCAAGGCCTAGTTTAGCGTATAGTGAATACGACATTAAATTTATACTCACACCTAAGTCTGCCAATGATTCTATTGAACTAAGACTACCCAGAAAACATGGAATCGTGAAACTTCCTAGATCAGATAATTTTTCTGGTATCTTATTCAATAGCACTGCAGAACAATTAGCATTCATAGTAACAGCCTAAAGTTCTTCCATTTTCTTTCTATTTGTGATTAGATCTTTCAAGAATTTAGCATATCTTGGCATTCCTGAAATTACATCAATGAAAGGAAGGTTAACATTTATTTATTTAAACATATCCAAGAATTTGGATTGCTCAGCTTCAAGTCTTTCTTTTCTCATTTTACTCGGGGTAAGGAAGTGGTGGTTGGTATGGTTTAACATAAGGTTTATCCTTAACTGTGTTATCTTCATTAACCTTTTCAACTACCGGTTCTGTTTTCTTATCTTATTCAGGTTGTGGTTCTTGTGGAGTAGGAATAGCGTCATCAGAAATTACAGGTATTTCAGGTGGTTTAAGTGTAATACCACTTCTTGTGGTAATGGCTTTAGCTGTTTCATTCCGGGGGTTAGCATTTGTATCACTACGTAGACTTTCCGATTTTCTTTCACCTATTAACCTTGCTAGGTTGCTTACTTCTTGTTCCAAATTTTGAATAGAAGCTTGTTGATTTCTAAATGATTGGGCATTTTGTTCATTCGTTTGTTTCTGAGATGTGAAAAACTGCATTTGAGATTCAACTAGCTTCGACATCATATCTTCTAAATTTGGCTTTTTATCATCGGTTTGTGGTGGTTTGTTTTGAAAAATAGGTCTTTGTAAGTATTGTTGGATACTTGTTGATTGCTAGGACCTTGTTGGTTGTTGTATGGAACATTTCGGTTATAATTCTGATTTTGATTGTAGATTGGTCTTGGCGGTTGATAATTATTCTGATAATTATTTCCAGGCCTTTGGTTCATGTATGAAACATTCTCTCTTTGTTCCATTGTTTGTTCAATACTGAGACAATCTTTTGTCAAATGTGGTCCTCCACACTGCTCACAACTAATTCGTATTGAGTGGATATCTTTAGTCATCTTTTCCATTCGTCTCTCGACAGCATCTATCTTCGCAGAAATGGAATCTAAGTCATGGCTAGAATCGGCTCTAGCTGCTTTAGATGATCTAACGATATCTTTTTCTTGATGCCACTCATGTGAGTGGGAAGCTGTGTTATCAATAATTTTGTAAGCGTCAGTTGCGATTTTGTTCATAATGGAACCACCAGCTGCTATATCGATATCTTTTCTTGTAGTGATGTCACATCCTTGGTAGAATATTTGTACTATTTGACAGGTGTCTAAACCATGTTGCGGACATCGTCTCAACAACTTTCCAAATCTTGTCCACGCTTCATATAGAGTTTCATTTGGCTTTTGTGTGAACGTAACAATTTCTCCTTGAAGTCTTACGGCTTTAGATGCCGGAAAGAATTGTTTAAGAAATTTTTCAACTAAAACATCCCATGTATCAATCGCCCCTTCAGGTAACGATTCTAACCAATCTTTGGCTTCTCCCTTTAAAGTCCATGGAAATAACATGAGGTATATCTGTTCATCCTCCACTTCTCGGATTTTAAATAAAGTACAGATCCTATTATAGGTACGAAGATGTTCGTTTGGATCTTCCTTCGGCGCACCACTAAATTGGCATTGATTAGTTACCATGTGTAGAATTTGTTCTTTGATTTCATAATCTGGCGCATTAATGTCTGGTTGAGTAATTGTGTGACCTTGGCCAGTGCGTTTAGCTCGCATTCGGTCTTCCATACTTAGAGGTTCCAGATTTTCCATGATTGAATTTGTTGAATCTGAATCACTAGAGGATTCTGATTTAATGGGTTGTTTCTCGACAATCTCCGTTTGAATGATTGGTGGTTCTGGAGGAAAGATTAGTGGTTCAGGATCTCTGAATTGTCCCTGAATATCCTCTGGATTCTCAATTGTGAGGTTAGGTTCAAAAAATGGATTATCGGAAATTTGAATTGGAGTACATGGTAGACTAGATGACGATTCTAAAGAAAAATCAACGGCGACAATATTGGCTAGATGTCTTGATCTGGTTACAGGTGGTGAACGTATAAAAGGTGGTGAACGTTTTGCTCGGTGCATTCACTGAATATCCTATTAGTTATAAAATAAAAATTATATAAGTTATCAAATTAATATATTTTTCTTATTTTTCCCACGTTTTAAATAGCCAATAGATGCAGCAGATAGCCAGGACCCTTTAAATCGGAAGCCCACAACTCGCCACTAACAAATCCAACTATTACTACGAACCAGAAAATTTTGGATGTCTATCAATTTAACCACTTAAAATAATTTTTCATTGAAATTTAAAGAAATTTTAGAGAAGAAATAGAAAATTCTATATCCTAAAAACTAGTGCGTCGTGAAATAAGAAAGAAAAAGAATGCGTCGAAAAACGTCGAAAAGTAAAAGGTCGAAAAATAATAAAAAGAACGTAGAGCGTCGAAACTTAAAAGTCTAAAAACTAAAAATTAAAAGTTACGTCTAAAGATATTAAAGCTTACAGAAATTCTATATTCAAAACGGTAATAACTTAAAAAAGTACTAAAATCTTAGAAAATATTAAGGCGATAAGTGACGTCGTAAAATTCTAAGGTGTCTAAATTTTAATCTAAAGAAAAAGCACTTAAGGGATTTTACGGCAAAGCCTAAAAATCTAGAAATAAAAATAACTATAGCAAAAACTGTGACTTAAAACTAAATACGAACAAAAAATACAAATATTACGCTAAAACAAATAAAAAGATACAAAATATAAAAATAAACTTAAAGTTGTAAAAAGTACAATTTTTATAAAAATATTATTTTTATATTATTTATTTGTAAAAGTATTAATTTTTATAACTAATAAAACTAATTTAAACTAAATAATACAAATTAATTAAATCTAAAATTAATTAATATAATATACTAACCTTAATTAGGTTAATAATAATAATAATTAATTAATTTAACCCTAATTATGTAATAAATGCGTACTAGGTTTCCTGTCACAGCAGGTCATGCGACCGCATGAATTTTAAACGTGCGGGCCATGCGATCGCATGAAAATAGATACCAGGCCAGGAGTTGGGCTTCGACAGGCTCGGCCCAATTACTTTTTTTATTTATTTATTTTTAATTTTTTTTTGTTTTTATAATTATATAAAGTATAATAAATAAAAACTTATATTTTTTTTACAAACTAAAATAAAAATAGAAATATTTTATAATTTATATATTTTAAACAAACTCTTAAAAATATATATATTTTGTTTTTCTTTATATATTTTTGTATTTTTAATTTTTAAAAAGTATATTTTTATAAAAAGAACTTAATAAAAACTTTAGAAATTTTTTTTTATAGCGTTGCACTTTCGGCGTTTAGCTTTTCCCGGCAGCGGCGCCAAAAATACTTGATGTTATGTGAGGTGTATACGGAATAGTATTAATTTTTACTAGGAAATACTATTAAATACGATACAATTTTACACAAGTTATTTATTTATTTATAGAGTGGATATACCTAAACTTTGCTACAACACTTATAGGCAGTGTACCTAATCGTACAGTAGTATAGTTTTTAGTAAGTTCGGTTCGTCCACAGGGAACTCGCCAAGTTTAACGCTATATTTTTAAAACCATATTTGTATAAATATAAATCTATATATCAGTAATATTATTATTATAAAAGGGGGTTTTTTACCGTTTAATGACCGGTTTGTCGATTTTAAAACTTAAGTCGCAGTTAAAACCTAATGTAAAATCTTAAAAATAAATATAACTTAATTTAAAGCGAAAAGTAAATAACGATAATGAAATTGCGATAAATAAAAGTGCGATAAATAAAATGACAATAAATTAAAGTGCGATAATTAAAAGTGCAATTAAATAAGAAATAAAAGAATTATGCTTATTTAAACTTCCGTAATCATGATGTTTGACGTGTTGATTTTAGTTTATTACCATGGGTTAATTGTCCTTTGTCCTGGATTATTCAATATGTCCATCTGGTTTTTTTCCATAACATTCCATCAGTCATAAATATAAAGTGCTAGTGTCCTCGTCAAATTATCCTTATATCCGAAGTCAAATATTCCAACTAATTGGGGACTTAAACTATAATTACACCAAGTGTCTTTGTATATAATTCATGTAGTGACCCGAACTTTTCCATATTTATATATATAAATGAAATTGATATTTACATGATTAAGTGTTTCCAACATGTTAAGCAATCAAACTTGTTAAGACTTGATTAATTGAAATAGGTTTTATATAGACAATTGACCACCCAAGTTGACCGGTGATTCACGAACGTTAAAACTTGTAAAAACTATATGATGTCATATATATGGATATATATATATAGTTAACATGGTATTATGATAAGTAAACATATCATTAAGTATATTAACAATGAACTACATATGTAAAAACAAGACTACTAACTTAATGATTTCGAAACGAGACATATATGTAACGATTATCGTTGTAACGACATTTAATTGTATATATATCATATTAAGATATATTAATATATCATAATATCATGATAATGTAATAATTTAACATCTCATTTGATATAATAAACAATGGGTTAACAACACTTAACAGGATCGTTAACCTAAAGGCTTCAAAACAACATTTACATGTAACGACTAACGATGACTTAACGACTCAGTTAAAATGTATATACATGTAGTGTTTTAATATGTATTTATACACTTTTGAAAGACTTCAAGACACTTATCAAAATACTTCTACTTAACAAAAATGCTTACAATTACATCCTCGTTCAGTTTCATCAACAATTCTACTCGTATGCACCCGTATTCGTACTCGTACAATACACAGCTTTTAGATGTATGTACTATTTGAAGGTTTTTTGTATGCCCGAGAGACATATTTAATTAATGTGGCTAATATGTTATGATCCAAGTCGGGTCATACCCAATAACAAGCTTACCGACACCTTAATCGTATTTAATCTTAATGAATGGATCATTAAATCAATACGCGACACTTGGATTTTAGAAAATAAGTTTTCTAAAATATTATTACTTGAGATAAATTATTTGGATAATTTATATGATGAGGATTTAATTATTTATAGGTTTTAAATAATTAAGTTGTGTTATATTTTATAAAAGGGTTTATAAAAAGAAAGTAACTTAATAAATATCTTGTTTTATAAAAAAAAAAAACTGCATTTTATAAAACCCATGATGGGTGGCGGTTTTGGCATGACCAAGAGGTCTTACCCATGCTATTTTGTTACTTTTAAGATGACACAACACCACATACACATGCTTAACTAGTCCACCCATGCATTGACTCAAGTAATACAAGAATACATGCAAAAACACTCTCTTTTCTTGACTTACTGCATTCTGGCCGAAATTTGTAGCTAGAAGAGAGAGTCCTTGAGCTTGTTTGGAAGCTTATCTTCAAGTGTCAATAAATCCTAATCATAGTATTAGGTGTTGGTGTAAAGTTTGGGGTATAACCACTTGAGGTTTCATTGTTTTAAGGCTACATTCATCATCATTCTTTCAACTTGCTGTTGTCCATAAAATTGGGTGCAAAAGGAAAGAGCTTTGAGCTTGTTCAAAGGTGATTAAGGTTCTTAAATACCTTACAAGTTTAAGGGTGGTGTTGGTGCATCAAAAGCTTGGGCTTTTACACAAATTGTTCATCTTCTTGTTCTTCAAACTCACCCTCAATTAACTTGAGGAGGTAATACATCTTACTTCTTAATATATATATATATATATATATATATATATATATATATATATATATATATATATATATATATATATATATATATATATATATATGTATGTAAATATCTATCCATGACTTGATATTAATATGGAATTTAACTTAATTGCTTAACATGTTAACATGAACTTTACATATTTCTTCCGCTTGTTTTAACTACATTAAATTGGTATAATGATTAAGTTAACTATAAGAACATTTTGTTAATGAAACTTGTTAAATTCAATCACTATTGGTATATACACTCCAATGATCAGCTCTTAGCATCCCATGTGAGTCACCTAATACATGTGGGAACCATCATTTGGCAACTAGCATGAAATATCTCATAAAATTACAAAAATACTAGTAATCATTCATGACTTATTTACATGTAAACAAAATTACACATCCTTTATATCTAATCCATATGCCAACGACCAAAAACACCTACAAACACTTTCATTCTTCAATTTTCTTCATCTAATTGATCTCTCTCTGATGGAATTCAACATAATAACAAGTTTCTTAATGTTAATAGAATCATGAAACCAATTCATTTTAAGTTATAACAAGGGGAAGCATAATTACTAAGAAAACAAGTTTATGTGCATAACCATTTTAAATTGAATTCCATGTAATATCAAGTCATGAATCATATGCTTAGATATAACAAAAGGGAAGAAGATTCATACCTCCTCAAGCTAGTTGATGGTTGTTTGATACAAGAAGATGATGAACAAGTGTGTTAAAACCCCAATCTTTTGATGCACCAACACCACCCTTGAACTTGGTTATGTTTTAGACACTTAATCACCTTGAAACCAAGCTAGAAACCCTCTTCTTTTGAACCCAAAATTCTGGACAGCAGCTTGTCAAAAGATGATGATGAATGGAGTCTCAAAACTATGAGACCTCAAGAGATAATACCCCAAACTTTTTCCCAACACCTAATACTATGGTTAGGATTTAATGATACTTGATTATCACTTAGAAAAACAAACTTTTGAACCCTTTTTTTCTGCAGAATACCCACGGCCAGACAGCAAGCAGGAACCAGTTTTATTGCTCGTTTTTGTCACTAGAATATGTGTAATGCATGTGGTTTTAAGTCTCCAACAACTCCTACCTCTTCTACCCATGCTCATGAGGAGTTGTACTACTTAAAAGCCACAAAAGAATAAGCATGAGTGGACTTCTTGGAGTCCCAAAATTTGCCCACCATGGGAGTATTATAATCATTATTGTAATTGTTTTATAAAACTTTGTTAATACAATTACAAAATTGTTAAATAAAACCATGCATTATTTATGTTACTTACATTTTATAAACCTTTTATAAAATATAACATAATATAATCATTTAAACCTATAAACAATTATATATAAATTATCCAAATAATTTATCTCAAGTGATAATACTTTAGAAAACCAAATTTCTAAAGTCCAAGTGTCGCGTATTTACTTAATGATCCATTCATTAAGCTTAAATACGTTTAAGGTGTCCGTAAGCTTGTTATTGGGTATGACCCGAATTGGATCATAACATATTAGCCACATTAATTTAATATGTCTCTCGGGCATATGAAATACCTTCAATCTCCCACTTGCGCGAGAAACATAAGAAATTAATGTAAGTGATGGATACCACCTAACGACCGTCCATCACCCCCAATATGTTATGACTTTGTGCCATTCAATAACATCATCTTTTTCGAGTTCCCATCTCGAATATGAATAGGTGAATCTTTCATTACATCCTTTTATCCTAGATGTCATGTTAAATCCAAGAGACACAGAGTGATCACTCTCTTCTAGATTTAACTTTATCAGGCCTTAAACATCTGACTCTCAACAAATAAGAGGGACAAATTCCATCTTGACTACATACATCCTAAATATAGACCTTGTATTATACCTGAGCTCTTCCTTATGAACTACCATATTTCAGAATAGCGAAGGAAAGAATCAAGGCACAATACTTGGTAAATATCCGAACCCAATATGTATCTCAGGTCAGAGGATACAATGATATTCGCCTTTACTCAAGATTACATGTGATCAACCACAAAGGCTCCATTTAGTAAATCTTGAGGGCGGGTCTTCCAATATTTGTATTCCACAAATATCTATGAACCTTGGTTGCAACCTTGCCCCACATTCATCCCGTGAATGTATACTAATCCAAGTTCATAATAGTCTAAACCTCACACTTGTTCCCACAAATGTGATCGACTACGGAATTTAGAATAATTACTTATTCATGGATAAAATATGCAAAATAGGAACATGACTCAAAATAAATTAGTACCATAATTATATTGATGAGTTTGACCAATTTCGTTCCGTTACAATACTTAAAATAGATCATGACCAATCACTAGAATATCGAAGCCCTAAAGCACAAACATGTCCTGCATGTTTTGATCCATGTAAGAGCTTCGTGAGTGGATCCGCTATGTTAAGATCTGTGTAAACTTTGCGAATACATATCTTTCCATTTTCAACTTCATCCCTTATGTAGTTGAATCTCCGCTCAATGTGACGGGTCTTTTGGTGAGCACGAGGTTCCTTGATTTGAGCAATCGCAGCCTCGTTGTCACAAAAGATCTCAAGAGGGTCCTGAATGGAAGGGACTACTCCTAAGTCATCGATGAATTTATTCATCCATGCAGCTTCCTGAGCTGCCAATGAGGCAGCAATGTACTCTGACTCTGTAGTGGATAATAAAAAAACATCCTGTTTTGAACTCTTCCAAGAGACCGCACCTCCATTTAACGTGAAGACATAACCGGATTGTGATCAAGAATCATCTCGATCAGTTTGGAAACTTGCATCCACGTAACCTTTTACAGTGAGTTCCTCCTCACCAGATCTATATATTAGAAACATATCCTTAGTCCTCCTAAGGTATTTCAATATACTTTTAACCGCAATCCGATGATTGTTTCCTGGGTTATTCTGGTATCTACTTGTCAAGCTTAGGGCGCATGACACATCCGGTCTGGTGCATATCATTGCATACATGATTGACCCAATAGCAGATGCATACGGGACTCTCTTCATTCTCTCTTGTTCATCTTTCATGGTAGTGCACTGAGATGAACTGAGAGGTGTTCCTCTTTGAATAGGTACCAAACCACTCTTAGAGTTCTCCATCTTGAACCTTTTCAAGACCTTTTCAATGTATGCACTTTGATTCAAACCTATCAGTTTCTTGGATCTATTTCTGTAGATCCCAATCACCAAAATGTATTGTGCTTCTCCAAGATCCTTAATGGAGAAGCATTTACTTAGCCAAGTTTTAACTCCTTGCATTGCCGAAATATCATTTCCAAATAACAATATATCATCCACATATAGTACAAGGAACATGATAGTGCTCCCACTAGCTTTCTTATATACACAAGCTTCTTCACCGTTTTTAATGAAGCAAAATTTCTCGACTTCCTCATTAAAACGATGATTCCACATTCTAGATGCTTGTTTCAATCCGTAGATTGACTTCTTTAACTTGCATACCCTTTTAGGATATTTCGGATTAACAAAACCTTTAGGCTGAACCATATAGACATCTTCCACAAGATATCCATTTAGGAAAGCGGTCTTGACATCCATTTGCCATATTTCGTAATCATAATGAGTAGCAATGGCAAATAATATCCTAATAGACTTTAGCATTACCACAGGTGAAAAAGTTTCATCATAGTCAACCCCTTGAGTTTGAGTGAAACCTTTTGCTACAAGTCTAGCTTTATATGTATCCAAGTTTCCATGTATGTCGGTTTTCATTTTGAAAAGCCATTTACAAACAACTAGCCTTGAGCCAGTAGGTTGTGTAACAAGTTCCAAAACTTGGTTGTCATACATGGATTGCATCTCAGCGTTCATGGCTTCCTACCATTTATCTTTATCAATCCTTGATAAAGCATCTTGGTAGTTTGTAGGTTCATCCAAATCAACCACATAGCAACCATCCATGAGAAACCCATATCTTTCAGGTGGATTACTAATCCTACCAGATCTGCGAACGTCTTGTGTATTTTGACCATCCATTTGATCACTTTCAACATTTTCATGTCGAGTGCTAGTGTCAACCAATTGTGTATCATCTACTTGATCTTGAACCTCTTCAAGATCTATCTTCCTTTCACTACTTCCTTCCGTTAGGAACTTAGTTTCAAGGAATTCAGCCTTCCGAGCAACAAATACATTCTGCTCAGAAGGATCATAGAAATAATATCCCATATTATCCTTGGGATATCCTATGAAGATACACTTCGTGGATCGAGCATTCAACTTATTAGGGACGTAACGCTTAGGATAAGCTTCACATCCCCGTACCTTTAAGTATGATAGAGATGGAGGTTTTCCAAACCACATCTCATGAGGAGTTCGTTCCATTTTCTTGGTTGGGGTCATATTTAAAATACGAGCCGCGGAGCATAGACAATAACCCCAAAATGATAGAGGCAATGAGCTTCTAGCCATCATTGATCGAACGATATCCATTAGGGTTCGGTTCCTCCTTTTGGAAACTACATTAAGTTGGGGTGTTCCAGGAGGAGTGAGTTGCGAGATAATCCCACAACTTTTAAGATGATCTTGGAAAGCATCGCTTAGGTATTCACCTCCTATATCGGTACGAAGTACCTTGATTGTCTTATTGAGTTGATTTTGTACTTCGTTTTGATATTCCTTGAATGCTTCAAAATTTTTGTCCTTGTATCTCAATAAGTAGACATATCCGAAACGACTAAAGTCATCAATGAAAGTAACGAAGTATCTTTCACCATTCCTAGTTATGGGCTTAAAGGGTCCACATACATCGGAGTGTATTAATCCCAATAAGTCCTTAGCCCTTTCATAGGTCCCTTTGAAAGGTGCTTTAGTTATTTTGCCTTGTAAACAAGATTCACTTACATCAAACGAGTCTAGTTCATTTGATTTCAAAAGGCCATTCTTTTGAAGTGTATGCATTCGATTCTTGTTTATGTGACCAAGGCGACAATGCCATAAGTAGGAATCACTCAAATCCCTTTTGAGTTTCTTGGTGTTTGCATGGTATATTGAGCTATTGTATGATGTGTCATCATGAACCAATTCATAAATACTATTCGAAGGCGAAGCCTTAAAATAGAACACATTATCTAAAGAAACATAGATATCATTATTAATAAAATTAAGATTAAAACCATATTGTTTCAAACGGGATACATAAATAATGTTTCGAGATAAATCGGGTGCATACAAAACATTTTTCAAAATAAGCTCCAAACCACTTGGAAGCTTTAAAACAAAGTCTCCATGAGCTTTCACTTGCACCCTTGCTCCATTTCCCATGAAGAGACTTGTTGTTCCCGCATCTTGATTACTTCTTTTGAACCCCTGCAAAGAATTGCAAATATGAGTTCCACATCCTGTGTCTAATACCCATGTATTTGAAGAAGTAATACTAAGCTCAATGTATACCATATATACATTACCTGAGGTTTGTCCTGTATCCCACTTTTCCTTCAACTCCTTAAGGTAAACCGGGCAGTTTCGTTTCCAGTGACCCATTTCACCGCAATCGAAGCACAGATCTTCCTTAGGGTTAGCTTTACCGGCAACCTTTTGCTTCTTGTTGTTGGTTGGGGTAACCATCTTCCCATTTCCCTTGCCCTTGCCTTGATAGGCAGGTCCTTTCCTCTTAGCTGCCTTCGGCTTAGAAGTGTTTTGGTTTTTGGACCCACCTTCATTGATCATAAACGTGGGTGAAGCCCTTTTACCCATGCTCGCTTCAGCCGTCTTAAGCATGGCATGTAATTCGCCAATGCTCTTATCCCATCCATTCATGTTATAATTTAACACGAATGTGTCAAACCTCTTTGACAATGAGTTAAGGATAAGGTCCATGGCTAATTCATTAGACACATTGCAATTTAGACGGTTTGCTCGATCAATCAGGCTTTTCATCTTAAGGACATAAGATGAAACGGATTGGGTGTCGTCCATCCGACATGCATGAAGCGCTCGGACTGTTTTAAAGAGCTCGACACGAGCTTGTTGAAGGAACATCTCCTTCAACTGTGTGATCATGTCATATGCACTATGATGCTCAAAATCCTTTTGGAGTTCAGGTATCATAGTCCCAAGCATGAGGCAAGAAACTTGCAACGAATCGGTGCAATATTTCTCCCAATATGCCATGCCTTCCGTATCATCCTCATCCGGTTGATCGGGAATGGGGTCTTCCAACACATACGCCCTGTCCTCAAGTTTGATGACAATTCTTAGATTGCGAAACCAATCCATGAAGTTCGTATGGTTGATTTTTTCCTTTTCGAGGATTGACTTCAACGATAGGTTGTTAAAGTTGATAGGTGCGTTTGGAATGTTGTTGTTGTTATTGGCGGCCATCTACAAAATTTAACAAAGTTATTTAAGTATTAATTTTAATTTAACAAACAATACCCTGTAAATCCAATTGATATTTATTATATTTTAGAATCCAACGGTAAACCAAATTTCGGTTAGGTGACCTTTATCCCGTCATTTGATTTAGCTAGGTAGTCATTATATGACAATTGCAATCCTTTTGCAACTTCTAAGTTATGGGATCATGCAATCCTTTTGCATGGCATATTATCCCATCAACGCCTATTTGTTCATCATGCTTCGGTGACCTTAAGTTCATGATTTCCAAATCAAGTCGTTCTACATGTGTAAACGTGTAAACTTAACATACAAGTGGTTAGGAGACCTTTATCCCACAAGTGTGCAAAATTTACCTTAATCATATTAGTTTGCTCATAACGGTTAGGTGAACTTTATCCCATCATGAGTTCCATAATACGCCTAAGTGTCACACAATAGGATGGCGTTAAACTTGTTTACCTTGTTGTTAAAGGGATTTTAAGTTTTCATTATTTCTAGTTTGAGAAAACTTTTATGCCATACACCAACATGCATTTAGTGTATGGTACTTATGAAAATCCATTTTCATGTCATGTAATAATGCCAATATTATTACTTTGATATAAACCTTTTATATGTGCAATCCGTTTCTAGTTCTTAATAACCATTTATTAATGTCCTTTTACCATTTCAATTTAACCGATTAAATTGTGGTTTGGTAAATTTCATGTTGTTAATAATTTAACCAATTAAATTGTAGTTTTGCTTATTGTTAACTTGTGTGATAACTTGTTATAGTAACATACACAATCCACAATCATACAAGAAATTAAAACAACCACGCATGCAAAACATGTAACGACCCAGAAATTTCCGACCAAATTTAAACCTTAAACTCTACATGTTTCTGACACGATAAGCAAAAACTTTAATTTTGAGTCTAGAAAGTCTGAAATCTATATTAGGATAATCAGTTACCCTTTGGACCATGCTCAACGATTCACGAACAACTATGTACATCGATATGTATAAATAATATATAGTTATAATAACTGAAAGCGTTTTCCAATATATTGAAACGTGATTATTAAAACGTCTTTGTTCAAATAACGTGAGTTGGTTTATTGATTGTTGGATATATAAATAATTGTAAATTAATGTATATGTCTTATATTATATATAAATTCTATATAAAATTACTATATGTAGATTGTAAATATATTATGTAAACATATATAATATCTATTTTTATTTTTTTATATATTCAATTATTATATTAAAATAATTATTATTATTATTATTTATATCATATGATATAAATTTTAACATAAACTGATCTGTTATCCATCTGTCATCCATCTTACATATCTGTATTACTTTATTTTTATTTATTTATTTTTTTTTCTTTCTATTACACCCGTGAACGCAATCAATTCATTTATGCTAAAGATCCTGCGAGCATTATTAACCACACACCATCATGGAACTTCATCACCATTCTTTTTACTTGTTCTTTCTTGAGAAACTTAAAACACCACCGGACCTCCATCAACAACCATCATAATTGCCATTAACCGCCAAGAGTATCATCACCTTAAACCCATACACCATCCCTTAACCACCGGTTAACCATCTTAAAAACCACAACCCTTCTTGATTCTTCTTCTCTGTGACACCATTCATATTACCATCATCGATCTAGATATCATCTTAGTTCATAAACTTTATCTAATCCTTATCTAAGATCAGATTGCTTATCATTCGATCATTCTCACCTTTAAACGATAAGCTGCTAAGGATTGAAATCCACTTGTGTTGTTGTTACTATCAACAAACAAATAATCCACAACCACAACAAACCATCACGATTTATCGATGTATCTATTACTACTGTTTTTGAGTATAAATCGTAACCACAAACACTTTCATCTAATCACCTTCATGAGAACCACCATATCCTTTCCCTTTTTACGGTTTCTTTTACCATCATCACCGCCACCCTACCTCATCTCTCTCTCTACATCATAATCCCTCTCTTTCCCTTTTTCTGTTTTAACAACGAAACCAGAAACATTTTGTGTTACTACTATGAAGCTTATGCAATAGCTTAATCTTAACCACAATCAAAACCCATGAACCCCGCTACAACTATGCTAAATTTCTGTTTCCTATCCGAGTATCAAACACCATAATCACCATGCTTGATAAACATGATTATGATAACATATACATGGCGATTCATAAACCCACTTCTGTATTTTGTTGCCTTCGTAACCTCATCCATCGAACCACCACCACTCTCATCCCCATAGCCACCTCCACCAATTATCCTTGCTGTTGAACTTCTATTCTGTACGGTTAGCGATCACCAACCATCCCATCTTATTTGTTCCAGTTATTTTCTAATTTCTATTACAATAACTCAAAACCACAAAACCCAGAACTCATCTTTAAATACCTATATAAGGCGACTAGTTACAGTTGTAGTCTCTTTCTTCTTTTGGGTCGACATATACATCACCTCACAATTTATTAATCCTAATGATATATTATATATCTTCCTTTTTGTCTCTGTGCGTATATAACAAAGTATGAACCCCACCTCCACTCAATTATCTAACCGAAAGTTTTGTTGGATTACCCCACGTTCCAGTTGCTGTCAACTTCCAAAGAATCCACTTGGTTATTTTTTTTTATCATACCGAAATACTAGTATCTCTTCTGTTTCGAATACTAGGTTTAACAATTTGGGGGTAAAGTGAACCGTATTCTATTCCCTGCTAGTGGGTCGTATTTCAATTGTTGTTTTAAGTAATGGGTCGAGCAAATTGTTTGTGGGCCGAAACCCCAGTTGGTAAATGGAAAGGATATTAATCTTTGAGTGAACGTAAGTGGATGATGTGTTAAAAAAAAAAGAAAAAAGAACCGATAGATAAGCAGGTTATATAGCGGTTAATCTGAGTTCATTACAGAAAAGCAAGTTAGCTTGGAAGGTTTTGTGCTGTGTTGGTTAAATGAAAGGTCGCGGGTTCAAGTCCCGTCGTGTGCAGTTTATCTTATTCCTATTTTGAGGTAGTTTTTATTTACCAAAACTTTCATTATTACTAATTATTATTATTATTGTTATTTTAATTATTAATATTATTTTAATTATTATTATTGTTATTATCCGTATCAATATTAATAAAAGTATTTTTATTAAGATTTTAGAATTATCGGTATTATTAAAATAAGTTTTATTATCATTATGATTGTGATAATTTATATTAATATTATGAAAATGATACAAAGTATTATCATATGCATTAGTAATTGTATCATTTATGATTATTGGTATTATCATTATGTTAACAAACAAAGGATGATTAAATAAAAATATATTTGGTACAAAACTTAACTATATTAATATTGTTATTATTTAAGATATATATAAATTGACATATATAAGTATTAATATAAAGAATTATATCACTAATAATATACGAGTTAATATATATATACTTGATATAGGTTCGTGAATCGAAGGCCAACCTTATACGTGTTCAGTGATGTTATATGTATTTTTACTACAAAAATACATTAGGTGAGTATATAGATCCCTTTTAAACTTTAAATATTTTTGGGCTGAGAATACATGCGCTATTTTTCATAAATGATTTACGTTATGGACACAAGTGACTAAAATTACGTTCTACATGGGTTTGAATCAAAAATACCCTAGCTTGGTAACTTTAACTATTGGTTTATGAACTGGTAGGCGCGAATCTTAAAGATAGATCTATCGGGTTTTACACCCCACCCAGATGTTGTTCTAGTCACTACTAAACTAGAAGAACGGGTGTTTAGTACTTCGAGGTTAACGGAACGCACTTGATTCGGTGCACATATTATTATAACTCAGGGGTACACACTCTTGTTAAGGCTAGTTACCGGGTGCCCACTGCTTGGAATGCTTTTCATACACTTGCGAGTGTATTATGTTTATAAATATGAAATCTTGTGGTCCATAGTTATAACGCTGCTAGCATCAAACCTATATAACTCACCAACTTTATGTTGACTTTTTAAAGCATGTTTATTCTCAGGTACGAATTAAGTCTTCCGCTGTGCATTTGCTCATTTAAAGAATATTACTTGGAGTCGATCATCGCGATAGAATCAACTGTTGAAGACTTCGTCCGGGAGGATAAGGTCGAGGTCTTTACAGGTGGTATCAGAGCGTTGGTCTTGGCGAACCAGGTCTCCCATTAGTGTGTCTAACTGGTAGTTGTTAGGATACATTAGTGAGTCTGGACTTTGACCGTGTCTACCTGTCAAAAAGTTTTGCTTACCATTTCTAGTCGGAAATCATCTGCTTATCATCCTTAGGAAATTGTCTGCCTATCATTCTCAAGTCTAGACACGTCCTACTGCATTTAGTGCATCGATAGTGTATAGACGGAATTCATATCTTAGCGTATCTGATAATTCATATCTTAGCGCCTCTGTAGACTTGCTTGTCATATGCCGTAAGATCCTCTGTAGGCTACGAAATCTTTATTATTATAGATATTCTATGAAGATAAAATATCATTCTATATTCAAAAATCATTTCACGTCAAAGATTCTTCTCAAATTGCCCTCTTGGCAATGAACCTGAAAGCACTTACCGGCGAACCTGTTCGAGAAATTATTTACCCTCTCATTTCTAGAGTATTCCGTCACGATTGTATATTATCCTATATTTCGAATCTTACTCAACCGCTCGTCTCGACCGTCAATCATTCTGTAGTACTAGAAGAAGTTAACGAACTACGCGCTCGTGTGACGACTTTGGAGAACCTGGTGCGAAGGTTACGAATACCAGCAGCAGCACCAGCAGCATAATCAGTACCACCATTATCAATGTCGACAGTACCCTTATTATCCCTAAACCATAACCGCGTCATAACTCTCAACATCACAACCTGTACCTCGAATATCATCATTTCTCGCCTCGATATCACCATTTGTATTTCGAGTATGAACTTCGTTCTACACATCGATCTACATCGATTATCTTCGCTTTACGTATCATTCCACCTCATTTTACATTCATCCGACATGGCAATTATGTAATCTCTAAAGTTTTAGAGATCATGTAATCAAGTGCTAACAATAAATCAAATGAGTATAAAATCTTATTGACTCATTAAATCCATAGTTACATCTGGAGAAAATATATATGCAAGTATATTTCCATAAAGATCGTAATTAAAAAAAAAATTCTTTCGTACGAACTGTTAATGATGAAAATATTTTAACGGGTGGGTAGTACCCGAAGAATATTTAGAATTCACATTAATAAGTTACACTGTACATTCTTCGAATTTGATTCAACGGTCAATTGCTATTCTATTTACAATCACCGATATACGTATCCGTTCACCACCGAATAACCATTTCTATTCACATTTCATATTTGGATTTTGACCTATCAGAATCCAACAAGTGGCATAACGAAGAAAACATTGTACAAAAATAAAATTGGTTAGAAACAAACGGATTAACTAATTGAAATATTGTTAAGATTCCACGCTAACTGTTCCCAGCTAACTGATTAACATTTAATTTATCGCAATTTACATACTCGCAATTTTATTTATCGTCATTTAATTTCTGTTATTTACTTTTACGCACTATAAATAACGGGACACGTATGCAAGGTTTCGACTTATCATATCGACCCATCTATATGTATATTTCGGAACGACCATAGACACTCTATAGTTAGCTATACAGGGTTGAGGTGGATTCCAAAATATATATATGGTTTGAGTTGTGATCTATACTGAGACCGGTACACGGGTCACGATACGTATTAATTAATTCGAATATTATAACTGTATATGAATCATTGGACTATTGGACTGCTAACTTTGGACAATTAAAATGAATTAAAATATTGATTATAACATATGAAACTAAACAATTCTTCAAGTTTGCCACTTGATTCTATTTTAAACCTTATTCATATCTTGACGATTAAAATTCGCATTCACAATTTTTCATGATTCTTGAAAACACCTAGATCGGAAAGATGAACCAGCTGCACCTCATCTATGGAAGAGAGATTTATGCATACAGTTATGCTCCTGAAAAACTTTCGAAACCAAAGTGATAGTTAAAACCTATTCGCGTCGAATTCCTTATCATTCATTAGCAAAAACAACCCTACAATTCCTTTCCAAGAAGCTAATTTTGTCACAGCTCCATTTCGACTTCTCAGTAAGACTACTCATACTATAACCTCGATATTTATACTTTGTCTTTTCGCCGTCGTTACCGGATAACCTTTTATATTTCACAAACACCATCGGTAGATGTACCAGCAACTCGTTATCTCTTTGGCGAAATCCGCAATCAGTATTTTGAAAATCTCGTAGAAATTCTCCCAGTTATACCGAAAACGTCTATCCCTAAGAGTTACATATTTCGAATGTGAAGTTTCTGAAGAAAAAAAAAACATCCTGGACTATGAAATAATTCTTGAAATGCTGATGAAGCAGCAAAAACCGTAAACGATCTTAATAGTCAAAAGTTTACGATGAAGTACAGTATGTTGGAAAAGCCCAGAAAAAGAGAAGTGTTGACGGATTGAGCAAAGTATGAAGGAGACCATGGACAAACCATGAAAACTAAACCCGACTTCAAAGAATCCAAACGATTCAGTGCCTGCTGAAATCGTTAGTAAGAACCCTACTCTTTATTCTAAACCTTTCCGGATGATATTCTTCATCATCATCTTATCTTAGATATTATAAGATATCTTCATATCTTCCGTTATACATATTCTCCATATTCCTGGAGATATTTTCACAACTATCTTTATATGAAATCATTTATCACTCCGTAACATCTGCGTTACAACATAAAAGAAATTGTGTTAGTTTCTAAATTCTGAAACCTTCGAGTTCAAAATAAGAATGTTTTGAAGTAGTGTTGGGAACTGATGCATGAATTAGTATAATATAGTGAAACTTGATCAACTTCATTATATTATAGTAAGTCATGTTAAGTTTCTAATGGAATGTGATGATCTCCAGTACCGTCATCATGTGTCATGTTACACGGCTCTTACATTCTATCCAATCTCCAAACATATTAGAACGTATCACCCTGATAGCTCTAAATTTTCTGAAATATTCTGGTAATTTGACAAATTAAAATCGTACCATTACCATTTCTTTCTGAGAACATTAGTCATGTTCATTTCAAATTTTATACTTACGAATTCCGAACCATTGTTCGCTTGGCTTGAGAACGGGAAGAGAAAATGAAAGAATGAAGCTCCAAAATAGAAACTAGAGTATAAATCGCATCAAATAGGTGAAAGAGTAGGAGATGTGGGATATGGAAATAAGGGAACGAAGGGAGTAGTTTTAATAGGTGAAATATCCGACAAAGAAATCACAACAGATTTGCCGCATTAAATCAAAAGAGATTCTGTTTCCTAAATCGCCGAAGAACCAAATTTTATTACAAAAGATTTTCTTTAAATTTCGCGAATTCTGGAAATCAATCATAACCACGTCATCAGTTAAAAACGATACCATATTACTCATTTGACTCTCTTTTGTGATAGCTTCGCTCGTACGTTTCACATGATTGAAATGTTTTATCTATATCTATCAACAATGATAAAACTTCATTATCACCTCATAATTGTCATGAAAACGTTACTATGACAACCTCTACCAAATTTCGAGGACGAAATTTCTTTAACGGGTGGGTACTGTAACGACCCGGAAATTTCCGACCAAATTTAAACCTTAAACTCTACATGTTTCCGACACGATAAGCAAAAACTTTAATTTTGAGTCTAGAAAGTCTGAAATCTATATTAGGATAATCAGTTACCCTTTGGACCATGCTCGACGATTCACGAACAACTATGTACATCGATATGTATAGATAATATATAGTTATAATAACTGAAAGCGTTTTCCAATATATTGAAACGTGATTATTAAAACGTCTTTGTTCAAATAACGTGAGTTGGTTTATTGATTGTTGGATATATAAATAATTGTAAATTAATGTATATGTCTTATATTATATATAAATTCTATATAAAATTACTATATGTAGATTGTAAATATATTATGTAAACATATATAATATCTATTTTTATTTTTTTTATATATTCAATTATTATATTAAAATAATTATTATTATTATTATTTATTTCATATGATATAAATTTTAACATAAACTGATCTGTTATCCATCTGTCATCCATCTTACATATCTGTATTACTTTATTTTTATTTATTTATTTTTTTTTCTTTCTATTACACCCGTGAACGCAATCAATTCATTTATGCTAAAGATCCTGCGAGCATTATTAACCACACACCATCATGGAACTTCATCACCATTCTTTTTACTTGTTCTTTCTTGAGAAACTTAAAACACCACCGGACCTCCATCAACAACCATCATAATTGCCATTAACCGCCAAGAGTATCATCACCTTAAACCCATACACCATCCCTTAACCACCGGTTAACCATCTTAAAAACCACAACCCTTCTTGATTCTTCTTCTCTGTGACACCATTCATATTACCATCATCGATCTAGATATCATCTTAGTTCATAAACTTTATCTAATCCTTATCTAAGATCAGATTGCTTATCATTCGATCATTCTCACCTTTGAACCATAAGCTGCTAAGGATTGAAATCCACTTGTGTTGTTGTTACTATCAACAAACAAATAATCCACAACCACAACAAACCATCACGATTTGTCGATGTATCTATTACTACTGTTTTTGAGTATAAATTGTAACCACAAACACTTTCATCTAATCACCTTCATGAGAACCACCATATCCTTTCCCTTTTTACGGTTTCTTTTACCATCATCACCGCCACCCTACCTCATCTCTCTCTCTACATCATAATCCCTCTCTTTCCCTTTTTCTGTTTTAACAACGAAACCAGAAACATTTTGTGTTACTACTATGAAGCTTATGCAATAGCTTAATCTTAACCACAATCAAAACCCATGAACCCCGCTACAACTATGCTAAATTTCTGTTTCCTATCCGAGTATCAAACACCATAATCACCATGCTTGATAAACATGATTATGATAACATATACATGGCGATTCATAAACCCACTTCTGTATTTTGTTGCCTTCGTAACCTCATCCATCGAACCACCACCACTCTCATCCCCATAGCCACCTCCACCAACTATCCTTGCTGTTGAACTTCTATTCTGTCCGGTTAGCGATCACCAACCATCCCATCTTATTTGTTCCAGTTATTTTCTAATTTCTATTACAATAACTCAAAACCACAAAACCCAGAACTCATCTTTAAATACCTATATAAGGCGACTAGTTACAGTTGTAGTCTCTTTCTTCTTTTGGGTCGACATATACATCACCTCACAATTTATTAATCCTAATGATATATTATATATCTTCCTTTTTGTCTCTGTGCGTATATAACAAAGTATGAACCCCACCTCCACTCAATTATCTAACCGAAAGTTTTGTTGGATTACCCCACGTTCCAGTTGCTGTCAACTTCCAAAGAATCCACTTGGTTATTTTTTTTATCATACCGAAATACTAGTATCTCTTCTGTTTCGAATACTAGGTTTAACAATTTGGGGGTAAAGTGAACCGTATTCTATTCCCTGCTAGTGGGTCGTATTTCAATTGTTGTTTTAAGTAATGGGTCGAGCAAATTGTTTGTTGGGCCGAAACCCCAGTTGGTAAATGGAAAGGATATTAATCTTTGAGTGAACGTAAGTGGATGATGTGTTAAAAAGAAAAAGAAAAAAGAACCGATAGATAAGCAGGTTATATAGCGGTTAATCTGAGTTCATTACAGAAAAGCAAGTTAGCTTGGAAGGTTTAGTGCTGTGTTGGTTAAATGAAAGGTCGCGGGTTCAAGTCCCGTCGTGTGCAGTTTATCTTATTCCTATTTTGAGGTAGTTTTTATTTACCAAAACTTTCATTATTACTAATTATTATTATTATTGTTATTTTAATTATTAATATTATTTTAATTATTATTATTGTTATTATCCGTATCAATATTAATAAAAGTATTTTTATTAAGATTTTAGAATTATCGGTATTATTAAAATAAGTTTTATTATCATTATGATTGTGATAATTTATATTAATATTATGAAAATGATACAAAGTATTATCATATGCATTAGTAATTGTATCATTTATGATTATTGGTATTATCATTATGTTAACAAACAAAGGATGATTAAATAAAAATATATTTGGTACAAAACTTAACTATATTAATATTGTTATTATTTAAGATATATATAAATTGACATATATAAGTATTAATATAAAGAATTATATCACTAATAATATACGAGTTAATATATATATACTTGATATAGGTTCGTGAATCGAAGGCCAACCTTATACGTGTTCAGTGATGTTATATGTATTTTTACTACAAAAATACATTAGGTGAGTATATAGATCCCTTTTAAACTTTAAATATTTTTGGGCTGAGAATACATGCGCTATTTTTCATAAATGATTTACGTTATGGACACAAGTGACTAAAATTACGTTCTACATGGGTTTGAATCAAAAATCCCCTAGCTTGGTAACTTTAACTATTGGTTTATGAACTGGTAGGCGTGAATCCTAAAGATAGATCTATCGGGTTTTACACCCCCACCCAGATGTTGTTCTAGTCACTACTAAACTAGAAGAACGGGTGTTTAGTACTTCGAGGTTAACGGAACGCACTTGATTCGGTGCACATATTATTATAACTCAGGGGTACATACTCTTGTTAAGGCTAGTTACCGGGTGCCCACTGCTTGGAATGCTTTTCATACACTTGCGAGTGTATTATGTTTATAAATATGAAATCTTGTGGTCCATAGTTATAACGCTGCTAGCATCAAACCTATATAACTCACCAACTTTATGTTGACTTTTTAAAGCATGTTTATTCTCAGGTACGAATTAAGTCTTCCGCTGTGCATTTGCTCATTTAAAGAATATTACTTGGAGTCGATCATCGCGATAGAATCAACTGTTGAAGACTTCGTCCGGGAGGATAAGGTCGAGGTCTTTACAAAACAAATGTTCACAATCAAGCCTTTTGGTAGAAATTTTGTTTAGCCGAAAACATAATGCCATCGGTCAATGGGTAAAACACAAAGTAAGAGGTTTTAACCTCCCACTTAACCTTGCATCCACATGCTTCTTGTGTTCTTCCTCGTGATCTTCATGCATCTTCATCTTGTTACAAAATATTTCCTAATACATTTTGTCTAGAAAATGAAAATACAACCTAATCTATTTTACATGCCAAATATATAATAAATTACATAACCAAATGAATATTATTACAAACCAATTGAATGAATAATTACAACCATATTGAAATTAACAAATCAACCAAACAAACATTCATTCAACCACAACGTCTTGGCTATGATTGTGAACAACAACATATGAACAAATATGACCAATTTGCAAGTTCCAAAACCCTCTTGGAACCTCCAAGAATTCGGCCACCATATCAAACCCACCCAAACCCGACAATTTTTGTATTCCATTTTCATGCATGTACATGGAGTGCAAATATAGTGGGTTTAAAGACCATATAAGAAGCATAATCCATAGACTTCGGCTCTTGATACCATTGATGGAATTCAACATAATAACAAGTTTCTTAATGTTAATAGAATCATGAAACCAATTCATTTTAAGTTATAACAAGCGGAAGCATAATTACTAAGAAAACAAGTTTATGTGCATAACCATTTTAAATTGAATTCCATGTAATATCAAGTCATGAATCATATGCTTACATATAACAAAAGGGAAGAAGATTCATACCTCCTCAAGCTAGTTAATGGTTGTTTGATACAAGAAGATGATGAACAAGTGTGTTAAAACCCCAAGCTTTTGATGCACCAACACCACCCTTGAACTTGGTTATGTTTTAGACACTTAATCACCTTGAAACCAAGCTAGAAACCCTCTTCTTTTGAACCCAAAATTCTGGACAGCAGCTTGTCAAAAGATGATGATGAATGGAGTCTCAAAACTATGAGACCTCAAGAGATAATGTCGCACCCTCAAAATAGGGCCTAGGGTATTTGTGACTAATTATATCAAATCACAGTTGTATATACGAGAACGACTCTATATGAGACGTTTTGAATAAAACATTTATTAATAAAACAGCGGAAGCATTAAAAGTTTTACATCAAATTTAAACTGAAATAATAATAATAGTCTTAATGCAAAGTAAATGTAATGAAATGAAGACTCCATGTAGCAGCATTCAATTCATCAGGTAGCAATCATGGCAATCATCTTATTCGTCACCTGAGACAAAACATGCTTAAAGTGTCAACCAAAAAGGTTGGTGAGTTCATTAGTTTATCAAAATCAATCATTTCCGTTATAATAATAGGCCACAAGATTTTAGTTTCATAAATATCCGTACACTAGCAAGTGTATAAAAGCATTCTATAAGTTGTAGGCACCCGGTAACAAGCCTTAACGTTCATGTTTTACCCTCTGAAAGTACACCGAATCAGGTGTGTTATATAAACCTCGAAGTACTAAAGCATCCCATAGTCAGGATAGGGTTGTCAGGCCCAATAGATCTATCTTTAGGATTCGCGCCTACCGTACATAGACAGGTAGTTTAATGTTACCAAGCTAAGGGAATATTTCTGGTTTAAACCCACATAGAATTAGTTTTAGTACTTGTGCCTATTTCGTAAAACATTTATAAAACAACGCATGTATTCTCAGCCCAAAAATATATATAAAAAGGGAGTAATGAAACTCACCTTAAATAGCAGTTGAAGTATTCCATGCAAGAAAGGAAAGTAAAGCAAGTAAGTGACCGAGATATCAACTAGAAGTAGTTCTTAAGAGAGAAATGAGAGATTAAGGTGTAAGTTTGAAATGAGAAATGTATGTGGTATTTATAGTTGAAAATGTTAGGTAAAAAAATAAAATAAAATAAGTAAATCTTAAAAGTTAAAATAAGAAAAAGTATTTTGTATTTTTATTAAAAGTAAATCTTAAAAGAAAAGTAGTTTGTATTTTTGTATTTATTTATTAAAAGTAGATATAGTTTTTATTTTTATTTTGTATAAAATTCTAAAAAAAATTGTTTAATATATCTCTAAACATTTTATTTCTATATTTGTTTAATTATTAAATACGAATTTTATATAAAAATTATTATTATATTTAGTTTTTATAAAAATTAAAATTTATGATTATTAATTTATATTTTATTATTTTTATAAATGTTATAATATTATTTATTATTTAGTTAATTATATATTCTATTAACTAAATAACAAAAGTAATATAAATATTATATATATATATTCATTGATGTAATTATGTTATATTATATATCATAATCTTATTTATAATATTTATAATTATATTATTTATTTTAAGCGTACGTTTATTCGGTCAACGTTAAATTTATTCGTATATAACAACTCTAGGTATTTTAGTAAAATCGGAAGTCGAAAAGTGAGGGTTGTTATAGTACCTACCCGTTAAAAGAAATTTCGTCCCGAAATTTAGTTTTTGCCATCAATCGGCGTTGTTCGTACCTAGACGAGGATATTTACGTTTTATCTGGTCTTCATGTTCCCAGGTAGGTTCGGGGCCTTTTGTAGTGACCCGAACTTTTCCATGTTTATATATATTAATTGAGATTGATATTTACATGATTAAATGTTTCCAACATGTTAAGCAATCAAACTTGTTAAGACTTGATTAATTGAAATAGGTTTCATATAGACAATTGACTACCCAAGTTGACCGGCGATTCACGAACGTTAAAACTTGTAAAAACAACTTGACGATATATATATGGATATACATATGGTTAACATGAGATTATGATAAGTAAGTATCTCCATAAGTATATTAACAATGAGTTATATACATATAAACAAGACTACTAACTTAAGGATTTCGAAACGAGACATATATGTAACGATTATCGTTGTAACGACATTTAAATGTATATATATCATATTAAGATATATTAATATATCATAATATCATGATAATATAATAATTTAACATCTCATTAGATATAATAAACAATGGGTTAACAACATTAATTGAGATCGTTAACTTAAAGGTTTCAAAACAACACTTACATGTAACGACTAACGATGACTTAACGACTCCGTTAAAATGTATATACATGTAGTGTATTTAGATGTATTAAAGTACTTTTGTAAGACTTCAAGACATATATCAAAACACTCATACTTAACGAAAATGGTTACAGTTACTTTCCCATTCTTTTCTTTCATCAAGAATTCTAGTCGTATTCTTACCCGTATTATACACAGCTTCAAAACGTACTTACTATGGGTATATACCAATAGGAACTAGCATGGGATTCCACTCTTGATTATGTCATGTATGACTAATCAATTTTAACTTCTACCATGAGCTAGTCAACTAACTAGAACTCCTTTTAACCCCACTCACCACTCACCAATTAACACTCATCATTCACTCCATTTCACTTCCAAATCTCTTTCTAATTCTCTCTCAACACACCCACACTATTATGAACGTATTTTTCCAGTAGTTAATCATCATCTTCATCAAAAATCACTTCAAGAATCAAGCTATAATCATCATAGGAAGAACACTTCAAGAATACTTCAAAAATCCCTTCAAGTTTACTAATTTACTTCCAAGCTTTCTAATCCATTCCAAGTAATCATCTAAGATCAAGAAACCTTTATTATATACAGTAGGTTATCTTTCTTATTTAAGGTAATATTCATATTCAAACTTTGATTCAATTTCTATAACTATAAACTATCTTAATTCGAGCAAAAATCTTACTTGAACTTGTTTTTGTGTCATGATCCTACTTCAAGAACTTTCAAGCCATCCAAGATCCTTTGAAGCTAGATCATTTCTTGTCACTTCCAGTAGGTTTACCTACTAAACTTAAGGTAGTAATGATGTTCATAACATCATTCGATTCATACATATAAAGCTATCTTATTCGAAGGTTTAAACTTGTAATCACTAGAACATAGTTTAGTTAATTCTAAACTTGTTCGCAAACAAAAGTTAATCCTTCTAACTTGACTTTTAAAATCAACTAAACACATGTTCTATATCTATATGATATGCTAACTTAATGATTTAAAACCTGGAAACACGAAAAACACCGTAAAACCGGATTTACGCCGTCGTAGTAACACCGCGGGCTGTTTTGGGTTAGTTAATTAAAAACTATGATAAACTTTGATTTAAAAGTTGTTATTCTGAGAAAATGATTTTTATTATGAACATGAAACTATATCCAAAAATTATGGTTAAACTCAAAGTGGAAGTATGTTTTCTAAAATGGTCATCTAGACGTCGTTCTTTCGACTGAAATGACTACCTTTACAAAAACGACTTGTAACTTATTTTTCCGACTATAAACCTATACTTTTTCTGTTTAGATTCATAAAATACAGTTCAATATGAAACCATAGCAATTTGATTCATTCAAAACGGATTTAAAATGAAGAAGTTATGGGTAAAACAAGATTGGATAATTTTTCTCATTTTAGCTACGTGAAAATTGGTAATAAATCTATTCCAACCATAACTTAATCAACTTGTATTGTATATTATGTAATCTTGAGATACCATAGACACGTATACAATGTTTCGACCTATCATGTCGACACATCTATATATATTTCGGAACAACCATAGACACTCTATATGTGAATGTTGGAGTTAGCTATACAGGGTTGAGGTTGATTCCAAAATATATATAGTTTGAGTTGTGATCAATACTGAGATACGTATACACTGGGTCGTGGATTGATTCAGGATAATATTTATTGATTTATTTCTGTACATCTAACTGTGGACAACTAGTTGTAGGATACTAACGAGGACAGCTGACTTAATAAACTTAAAACATCAAAATATATTAAAAGTGTTGTAAATATATTTTGAACATACTTTAAAATATATGTATATATTGTTATAGGTTCGTGAATCAACAGTGGCCAAGTCTTACTTCTCGACGAAGTAAAAATCTGTGAAAGTGAGTTATAGTCCCACTTTTAAAATCTAATATTTTTGGGATGAGAATACATGCAGGTTTTATAAATGATTTACAAAATAGACACAAGTACGTGAAACTACATTCTATGGTTGAATTATCGAAATCGAATATGCCCCTTTTTATTAAGTCTGGTAATCTAAGAATTAGGGAACAGACACCCTAATTGACGCGAATCCTAAAGATAGATCTATTGGGCTTAACAAACCCCATCCAAAGTACCGGATGCTTTAGTACTTCGAAATTTATATCATATCCGAAGGGTGTCCCGGAATGATGGGGATATTCTTATATATGCATCTTGTTAATGTCGGTTACCAGGTGTTCACCATATGAATGATTTTTATCTCTATGTATGGGATATGTATTGAAATATGAAATCTTGTGGTCTATTATTATGATTTGATATATATAGGTTAAACCTATAACTCACCAACATTTTTGTTGACGTTTTAAAGCATGTTTATTCTCAGGTGATTATTAAGAGCTTCCGCTGTCGCATACTTAAATAAGGACGAGATTTGGAGTCCATGCTTGTATGATATTGTGTAAAAACTGCATTCAAGAAACTTATTTTGTTGTAACATATTTGTATTGTAAACCATTATGTAATGGTCGTGTGTAAACAGGATATTTTAGATTATCATTATTTGATAATCTACGTAAAACTTTTAAACCTTTATTGATGAAATAAAGGTTATGGTTTGTTTTAAAATGAATGCAGTCTTTGAAAAACGTCTCATATAGAGGTCAAAACCTCGCAACGAAATCAATTAATATGGAACGTTTTTAATCAATAAGAACGGGACATTTCAGTTGGTATCAGAGCGTTGGTCTTAGAGAACCAGAATTTTGCATTAGTGTGTCTTATGTAGTTTGTTAGGATGCATTAGTGAGTCTGGACTTCGACCGTGGTTACTTGAAAAATGATTGCTTAACAAATTTTGTTAGAAACTATATATTTTTAACATGTGAATATTATGTGATATATTAATCTCTTAACGCGTTTGATATTATGTGATAGATGTCTACCTCTAGAACAAGTCCCATTGACTCACCTAATAATAATGAAGAGTCAAATGTAAATTGGAATGATTCGTGGACTGATTCACAAGTTCCCGAAGAGGAACCGGAAGAAGAGTCGGAACCAGAAGAAGAATCGGAATCGGAAGAAGAATCGGAACCGGATGAAGAAATAGAACCGGTGGGGGAAATAATAAAACGGTTAAGTAAAAGAAAATCCTCAACCAACCGACCAAGGTTAATTATGGTCAATGGTGTTTCCGCTAAGGAAGCAAAATATTGGGAGGATTACCAATTCTCCGATGAATCGGATTCCGACGAGAATTCCGATGATGTTATAGAAATTACCCCAACTGAATTTAAAAAGGCAAAAGAAAATAATAAGGGAAAGGGCATAAAAATAGAGAAATCTAATTCCAACCCCGATGAACTTTATATGTATCGTCAACCCCCGAAGTCCTTAAGTTGTAACAATGACCCGGGAACCTCTAAACCACCAGGTTTTTCTAAACCAATGTGGAAAATAACGGCTCGTATTAGGGGAACATCATATATCCCTAGAAACTTGGGAAAACGAACCAAAACCAAAGAAGAAGAAACAAGCGAGTCGGAATAAGATAGTTGTATTCGTGTGGTGTAATATATGTAATATAGTGTGCTTATGCTTTATGATATATGTAAAAATTGCTTGTATTAATAAGTATTTTTTTATGAATCTAACTCTTGTCTATTTTACAGTATAAAAACACAAAATGGATAGACAACCCAATATTTTAAGAGACCTACCCGGAGACATGATTGATGAAATCTTGTCTAGAGTTGGTCAGAACTCCTCGGCACAACTATTTAAGGCGAGATCAGTTTGTAAGACATTCGAAGAACGTTCCAAGAATGATTTGGTTTATAAAAGGCTTTCGTTCGGAAGATGGGGGATATCACATTGGGAAATCCATAAGTTACGATGTGTTTACTTTGACGCATATATTGCGGGGAACCCAAATGCTATTTTACGCAACGGGTTAAGAAATTATTTTGACTCAGTATATCCAAATATAGGACTTCGTGATTTAGAAAAAGCGGCTAACATGCAACATAAAGAAGCATGTTATGCTTACGGGTTAGTAATGTTCGCTTCTCACCAAAGTGAGAACATGAACATCGGGCTACAACTATTAAACAAAACGTTCCCTCAAGTGACGGAGTCGGTAATTGGGGTAAGAAATGAGGTTTTTAGGTTATTACGAGACTGTTGGTCATTACGTAACCCTCGTCCCTTTGACGACGTTACAACACGCTGTCTTATCAACAGCCATAACGGTTATGTTCCACAAGACCAAGGATGGGAAGTAATCCTAGTAAAACCAGAATGCATGACTTGTTTCTGCATGTATGAATTACGTGTATTTATTGCCTTTGCTGAACGACTTGTGTACTAGCTAGAATTATCTTCACAACCATCTTGTATCAAATTTATTGTGTGCTATATTTCATGCTATATGTAAAATAAGTGGTATTGTAAGTTTGTAAAATATTGTGTAAAAGTTTGAACGCGAAATATTATTACAATCTGTTTTTCATATAGAATTGTAGTAGTTGAATTGTATATTAGCTACTAAGTATGAACTTAACGGGTAGGTACTACCCGAATTTAAACTTATAAAACGCTAATATGAAGAAAAAGCTTTTATAAATGAGTTCATATTATGCTACGAAATACTATTAACTACTCTTAATATTCTGTATGATTAACTTGTTCCATTTAACTATTTTGAAGGAAATGGCACCGACTACTCGACACACTGTGAATATGAATGAAGAGGAATTCCGTACTTTTCTAGCTTCAAACATAGCTGCAGTACAGGCTGCGCTATATACCAACAATAACCTTGGATCTGGCAGTACAGGAAATCGTGTAGGATGCACCTACAAAGAATTCACTGCCTGCAAACCTTTGGAATTTGATGGAACCGAAGGACCGATCGGATTGAAACGGTGGACCGAGAAGGTCGAATCGGTGTTTGCCATAAGTAAGTGTACTGAAGAGGACAAAGTGAAGTACGCTACGCATACCTTCACAGGTTCTGCGTTAACATGGTGGAATACCTATCTAGAGCAAGTGGGACAAGATGATGCGTACGCACTACCGTGGTCAGCATTCAAGCACTTGATGAACGAGAAGTACCGTCCCAGAACCGAGGTCAATAAGCTCAAGACAGAACTTAGAGGGTTACGAACCCAAGGATTTGATATTACCACGTATGAAAGACGATTCACAGAATTGTGCCTATTGTGTCCGGGAGCATTCGAAGATGAGGAAGAGAAGATCGACGCGTTTGTGAAAGGATTACCGGAAAGAATCCAAGAAGATATAAGTTCACACGAGCCCGCCTCCATACAACAGGCATGTAGAATGGCTCACAAACTAGTGAACCAGATTGAAGAAAGAATTAAAGAACAGACTGCTGAAGAGGCCAATGTGAAGCAAGTCAAAAGAAAGTGGGAGGAAAACGGTGATAAGAATCACCAATACAACAACAACAGCAATTACAACAATAATCGCAACAATTATCCCAACAATCGCAACATCAATCGCAACTACAACAAACGGCCCAACAACAACAACAACAACAACAACAGCAACTACAACAATCATCCCAACAACAATAATAACCGCAACAACAACAACAATCAGAAGCAGCTATGCCAAAGGTGTGAAAAGAATCACTCGGGGTTCTGCACCAAATTTTGCAACAAGTGTAAAAGAAATGGTCATAGCGCGGCGAAGTGTGAGGTCTACGGACCAGGGGTTAATAGAACGAAAGGAACAAATGGTGTCGGAACGAGTAATGGCGGAGCAAGTAGTGTCGGAGCAAGTTATGCCAATGTAGTTTGTTATAAATGTGGAAAACCGGGCCACATTATTAGAAATTGCCCGAACCAGGAGAACACGAATGGACAAGGTCGTGGAAGAGTTTTCAATATTAATGCGGCAGAGGCACAGGAAGACCCGGAGCTTGTTACGGGTACGTTTCTTATTGACAATAAATCTGCTTACGTTTTATTTGATTCGGGTGCGGATAGAAGCTATATGAGTAGAGATTTTTGTGCTAAATTAAGTTGTCCATTGACGCCTTTGGATAGTAAATTTTTACTCGAATTAGCAAATGGTAAATTAATTTCAGCAGATAATATATGTCGGAATCGAGAAATTAAACTGGTTAGCGAAACATTTAAGATTGATTTGATACCAGTAGAGTTAGGGAGTTTTGATGTGATAATCGGTATGGACTGGTTGAAAGAAGTGAAAGCAGAGATCGTTTGTTACAAAAATGCAATTCGCATTATACGAGAAAAAGGAAAACCCTTAATGGTGTACGGAGAAAAGGGCAACACGAAGCTACATCTTATTAGTAATTTGAAGGCACAAAAACTAATAAGAAAAGGTTGCTATGCTGTTCTAGCACACGTCGAGAAAGTACAAACTGAAGAAAAGAGCATCAATGATGTTCCCATTGCAAAAGAATTTCCCGATGTATTTCCGAAAGAATTACCGGGATTACCCCCACAGCGATCCGTTGAATTTCAAATAGATCTTGTACCAGGAGCTGCACCAATAGCTCGTGCTCCTTACAGACTCGCACCCAGCGAGATGAAAGAACTGCAAAGCCAATTACAAGAACTTTTAGAGCGTGGTTTCATTCGACCAAGCACATCACCGTGGGGAGCTCCTGTTTTGTTTGTTAAGAAGAAAGATGGTACATTCAGGTTGTGTATCGACTACCGAGAGTTGAACAAACTTACCATCAACAACCGCTACCCACTACCGAGAATCGACGACTTATTTGATCAACTACAAGGCTCGTCTATTTATTCAAAGATTGACTTACGTTCCGGGTATCATCAAATGCGGGTGAAAGAAGATGATATTCCAAAGACTGCTTTCAGAACACGTTACGGTCATTACGAGTTTATGGTCATGCCGTTTGGTTTAACTAATGCACCAGCTGTGTTCATGGACCTTATGAACCGAGTGTGTGGACCATACCTTGACAAGTTTGTCATTGTTTTCATTGATGACATACTTATTTACTCAAAGAATGACCAAGAACACGGTGAACATTTGAGAAAGGTGTTAGAAGTATTGAGGAAGGAAGAATTGTACGCTAAGTTTTCAAAGTGTGCATTTTGGTTGGAAGAAGTTCAATTCCTCGGTCACATAGTGAACAAAGAAGGTATTAAGGTGGATCCGGCAAAGATAGAAACTGTTGAAAAGTGGGAAACCCCGAAAACTCCGAAACACATACGCCAGTTTTTAGGACTAGCTGGTTACTACAGAAGGTTCATCCAAGACTTTTCCAGAATAGCAAAACCCTTGACTGCATTAACGCATAAAGGGAAGAAATTTGAATGGAATGATGAACAAGAGAAAGCGTTTCAGTTATTGAAGAAAAAGCTAACTACGGCACCTATATTGTCATTGCCTGAAGGGAATGATGATTTTGTGATTTATTGTGACGCATCAAAGCAAGGTCTCGGTTGTGTATTAATGCAACGAACGAAGGTGATTGCTTATGCGTCTAGACAATTGAAGATTCACGAACAAAATTATACGACGCATGATTTAGAATTAGGCGCGGTTGTTTTTGCATTAAAGACTTGGAGGCACTACTTATATGGGGTCAAAAGTATTATATATACCGACCACAAAAGTCTTCAACACATATTTAATCAGAAACAACTGAATATGAGGCAGCGTAGGTGGATTGAATTATTGAATGATTACGATTTTGAGATTCGTTACCACCCGGGGAAGGCAAATGTGGTAGCCGATGCCTTGAGCAGGAAGGATAGAGAACCCATTCGAGTAAAATCTATGAATATAATGATTCATAATAACATTACTACTCAAATAAAGGAGGCGCAACAAGGAGTTTTAAAACAGGGAAATTTAAAGGATGAAATACCCAAAGGATCGGAGAAGCATCTTAATATTCGGGAAGACGGAACCCGGTATAGGGCTGAAAGGATTTGGGTACCAAAATTTGGAGATATGAGAGAAATGGTACTTAGAGAAGCTCATAAAACCAGATACTCAATACATCCTGGAACGGGGAAGATGTACAAGGATCTCAAGAAACATTTTTGGTGGCCGGGTATGAAAGCCGATGTTGCTAAATACGTAGGAGAATGTTTGACGTGTTCTAAGGTCAAAGCTGAGCATCAGAAACCATCAGGTCTACTTCAACAACCCGAAATCCCGGAATGGAAATGGGAAAACATTACCATGGATTTCATCACTAAATTGCCAAGGACTGCAAGTGGTTTTGATACTATTTGGGTAATAGTTGATCGTCTCACCAAATCAGCACACTTCCTACCAATAAGAGAAGATGACAAGATGGAGAAGTTAGCACGACTGTATTTGAAGGAAGTCGTCTCCAGACATGGAATACCAATCTCTATTATCTCTGATAGGGATGGCAGATTTATTTCAAGATTCTGGCAGACATTACAGCAAGCATTAGGAACTCGTCTAGACATGAGTACTGCCTATCATCCACAAACTGATGGGCAGAGCGAAAGGACGATACAAACGCTTGAAGACATGCTACGAGCATGTGTTATTGATTTCGGAAACAGTTGGGATCGACATCTACCGTTAGCAGAATTTTCCTACAACAACAGCTACCATTCAAGCATTGAGATGGCGCCATTTGAAGCACTTTATGGTAGAAAGTGCAGGTCTCCGATTTGTTGGAGTGAAGTGGGGGATAGACAGATTACGGGTCCGGAGATTATACAAGAAACTACCGAGAAGATCATCCAAATTCAACAACGGTTGAAAACCGCCCAAAGTCGACAAAAGAGCTATGCTGACATTAAAAGAAAAGATATAGAATTTGAAATTGGAGAGATGGTCATGCTTAAAGTTTCACCTTGGAAAGGCGTTGTTCGATTTGGTAAACGAGGGAAATTAAATCCAAGGTATATTGGACCATTCAAGATTATTGATCGTGTCGGACCAGTAGCTTACCGACTTGAGTTACCTCAACAACTCGCGGCTGTACATAACACTTTCCACGTCTCGAATTTGAAGAAATGTTTTGCTAAAGAAGATCTCACTATTCCGTTAGATGAAATCCAAATCAACGAAAAACTCCAATTCATCGAAGAACCCGTTGAAATAATGGATCGTGAGGTTAAAAGACTTAAGCAAAACAAGATACCAATTGTTAAGGTTCGATGGAATGCTCGTAGAGGACCCGAGTTCACCTGGGAGCGTGAAGATCAGATGAAGAAGAAATACCCGCATCTATTTCCAGAAGATTCGTCAACACCTTCAACAGCTTAAAATTTCGGGACGAAATTTATTTAACGGGTAGGTACTGTAGTGACCCGAACTTTTCCATGTTTATATATATTAATTGAGATTGATATTTACATGATTAAATGTTTCCAACATGTTAAGCAATCAAACTTGTTAAGACTTGATTAATTGAAATAGGTTTCATATAGACAATTGACTACCCAAGTTGACCGGCGATTCACGAACGTTAAAACTTGTAAAAACGACTTGACGATATATATATGGATATACATATGGTTAACATGAGATTATGATAAGTAAGTATCTCCATAAGTATATTAACAATGAGTTATATACATATAAACAAGACTACTAACTTAAGGATTTCGAAACGAGACATATATGTAACGATTATCGTTGTAACGACATTTAAATGTATATATATCATATTAAGATATATTAATATATCATAATATCATGATAATATAATAATTTAACATCTCATTAGATATAATAAACAATGGGTTAACAACATTAATTGAGATCGTTAACTTAAAGGTTTCAAAACAACACTTACATGTAACGACTAACGATGACTTAACGACTCCGTTAAAATGTATATACATGTAGTGTATTTAGATGTATTAAAGTACTTTTGTAAGACTTCAAGACATATATCAAAACACTCATACTTAACGAAAATGGTTACAGTTACTTTCCCATTCTTTTCTTTCATCAAGAATTCTAGTCGTATTCTTACCCGTATTATACACAGCTTCAAAACGTACTTACTATGGGTATATACCAATAGGAACTAGCATGGGATTCCACTCTTGATTATGTCATGTATGACTAATCAATTTTAACTTCTACCATGAGCTAGTCAACTAACTAGAACTCCTTTTAACCCCACTCACCACTCACCAATTAACACTCATCATTCACTCCATTTCACTTCCAAATCTCTTTCTAATTCTCTCTCAACACACCCACACTATTATGAACGTATTTTTCCAGTAGTTAATCATCATCTTCATCAAAAATCACTTCAAGAATCAAGCTATAATCATCATAGGAAGAACACTTCAAGAATACTTCAAAAATCCCTTCAAGTTTACTAATTTACTTCCAAGCTTTCTAATCCATTCCAAGTAATCATCTAAGATCAAGAAACCTTTATTATATACAGTAGGTTATCTTTCTTATTTAAGGTAATATTCATATTCAAACTTTGATTCAATTTCTATAACTATAAACTATCTTAATTCGAGCAAAAATCTTACTTGAACTTGTTTTTGTGTCATGATCCTACTTCAAGAACTTTCAAGCCATCCAAGATCCTTTGAAGCTAGATCATTTCTTGTCACTTCCAGTAGGTTTACCTACTAAACTTAAGGTAGTAATGATGTTCATAACATCATTCGATTCATACATATAAAGCTATCTTATTCGAAGGTTTAAACTTGTAATCACTAGAACATAGTTTAGTTAATTCTAAACTTGTTCGCAAACAAAAGTTAATCCTTCTAACTTGACTTTTAAAATCAACTAAACACATGTTCTATATCTATATGATATGCTAACTTAATGATTTAAAACCTGGAAACACGAAAAACACCGTAAAACCGGATTTACGCCGTCGTAGTAACACCGCGGGCTGTTTTGGGTTAGTTAATTAAAAACTATGATAAACTTTGATTTAAAAGTTGTTATTCTGAGAAAATGATTTTTATTATGAACATGAAACTATATCCAAAAATTATGGTTAAACTCAAAGTGGAAGTATGTTTTCTAAAATGGTCATCTAGACGTCGTTCTTTCGACTGAAATGACTACCTTTACAAAAACGACTTGTAACTTATTTTTCCGACTATAAACCTATACTTTTTCTGTTTAGATTCATAAAATACAGTTCAATATGAAACCATAGCAATTTGATTCATTCAAAACGGATTTAAAATGAAGAAGTTATGGGTAAAACAAGATTGGATAATTTTTCTCATTTTAGCTACGTGAAAATTGGTAACAAATCTATTCCAACCATAACTTAATCAACTTGTATTGTATATTATGTAATCTTGAGATACCATAGACACGTATACAATGTTTCGACCTATCATGTCGACACATCTATATATATTTCGGAACAACCATAGACACTCTATATGTGAATGTTGGAGTTAGCTATACAGGGTTGAGGTTGATTCCAAAATATATATAGTTTGAGTTGTGATCAATACTGAGATACGTATACACTGGGTCGTGGATTGATTCAGGATAATATTTATTGATTTATTTCTGTACATCTAACTGTGGACAACTAGTTGTAGGATACTAACGAGGACAGCTGACTTAATAAACTTAAAACATCAAAATATATTAAAAGTGTTGTAAATATATTTTGAACATACTTTAAAATATATGTATATATTGTTATAGGTTCGTGAATCAACAGTGGCCAAGTCTTACTTCTCGACGAAGTAAAAATCTGTGAAAGTGAGTTATAGTCCCACTTTTAAAATCTAATATTTTTGGGATGAGAATACATGCAGGTTTTATAAATGATTTACAAAATAGACACAAGTACGTGAAACTACATTCTATGGTTGAATTATCGAAATCGAATATGCCCCTTTTTATTAAGTCTGGTAATCTAAGAATTAGGGAACAGACACCCTAATTGACGCGAATCCTAAAGATAGATCTATTGGGCTTAACAAACCCCATCCAAAGTACCGGATGCTTTAGTACTTCGAAATTTATATCATATCCGAAGGGTGTCCCGGAATGATGGGGATATTCTTATATATGCATCTTGTTAATGTCGGTTACCAGGTGTTCACCATATGAATGATTTTTATCTCTATGTATGGGATATGTATTGAAATATGAAATCTTGTGGTCTATTATTATGATTTGATATATATAGGTTAAACCTATAACTCACCAACATTTTTGTTGACGTTTTAAAGCATGTTTATTCTCAGGTGATTATTAAGAGCTTCCGCTGTCGCATACTTAAATAAGGACGAGATTTGGAGTCCATGCTTGTATGATATTGTGTAAAAACTGCATTCAAGAAACTTATTTTGTTGTAACATATTTGTATTGTAAACCATTATGTAATGGTCGTGTGTAAACAGGATATTTTAGATTATCATTATTTGATAATCTACGTAAAACTTTTAAACCTTTATTGATGAAATAAAGGTTATGGTTTGTTTTAAAATGAATGCAGTCTTTGAAAAACGTCTCATATAGAGGTCAAAACCTCGCAACGAAATCAATTAATATGGAACGTTTTTAATCAATAAGAACGGGACATTTCACCTTTCGTGAATTCCAACGGATAGAATATTGTTTTGTTTCATGCATTTAAATAATACGAACCCTAATTTCTTACAGGTTCTTCTATAAAGTGCATTTTATCATTAATGCAGAGGTTATCTAAAGGATTAATAAGAGTGTCATTTGACTAGGTTATCCTCAAAAGGGATGATGGTGTTATACGAGCATTTTAGTAAACTGAACACATGAAATGTGTTATGAATAGTATTGAGCTTATTTAAAACTTTGAGTGTTTATGCCACAATATTAGGGTAGAAAAAAAACAGAGTAGTTCATGAAAATTATAGTCATGAAGTTTGATAGAGATCATCATTGTTTACAATAAGAATATTGTAATGATGAATATAAGTTGAAAAAAATAAAGTTTTATCACTACTGAATAATATGGATAAAACGATTTAATTATAGGAAGCGTATAAATGAAGCTATTGTAAAAGAGTGAATGAGAAATTAAATGTTCGCCTTAACTTTTGACGTAGTCACGATTGATTTCCGGAATTCAAGGGATTAAAGAAAATCTTCGTAATCCATAAGATTTGATTCTCCGGTAATTAAGGAATTTGAAATTTTCTTTGATTAAATGAGGTGAATTGCTTCAATTGCTGTGTTTGGAATTTTGCTATAAATTAGCTTCTTCCGTTTCATTATCTTCACCACTTCTATACTGTCTTCCTCAATTCATACTTCCAAAGATTGTGAGAATGCTCCATCCAGTTCTTATCCTGGATATTTTTCTGACTATCATTTCAGTCATTCTTCTTTTTCATTTACCACCAGAGGAATTTGTTTTCTTCTACTATTACCTTGGGGTTATAGTGTTTTTAATTCTCCCATGTCTTTACGTTGCAATACGTATTGATATACACGGTTTGTAATTTCGGTATCGTTATCGGGCTACATATTTTCCCTTATATGTCAGAGCTCTTTACCTTTTTATTCTCCTATCGACTCTAAGTAAAGCGAGTAATGGTCCAGAATTTGTAGGTATGAATTTTCGAATGGACCTACTGTTCTAAGCGTAATATCACGATTTGATTTGGTAAATTACCAGAATTACTGAGGATAGAACTATCAAAATTATATTTTCTTGATATGTTCAGAGATTAAGTAGAATGTAAGAGTCGTGTAACATGGCAAATGATGATTATAAAGTCTATGAATCATCATCTTCCATTAAAAATTTAGCATGACTTACTGTAATATAATCACGTTGGCCTGGCGTCATTATATTATACTAACTCATGCTTCAATTCTCAACACTACTTCAAATCATTCAAAATTTGAATTTAAATTTTACGGAATATAGAAACTTAAACAGTTTTCCTTTATGATGTAATAAAGATATTGCAAAGAGATAATTAATTGCGGACAAGAATTGTTATGAAGATATCTTTAGAAATATCGAGGATATTTATAACGAAAGATACGATGATATTTTAGAATTTCTAAAATCGATGGATAATGAAGAAATTCTTCTATAAGGATTTAGAATGTGTAAAAAGATCTTCTGTGATTTCCTTCAGAAATCGGATCATCTAGATTCTTTGGTTATAGGTTTAGTCCTTGGGATTTGTCCTTGGTCTCCTTCATGTTTTGCTCAATCCATCTTTCAATACCAGATTTTCTTTTGAGCTTTTCCAACACACAATTCTTTATTATCAAGCTTCTGATCATTAAGGCCATCTACAGCTTTTGCTGCTTCATCAGCATTCTCAAGGTTAACTGATCTGAATAATTGATTATCAATCCGATATGTTTTCAAGGATTTTGAAGAATGTACAATGTAATATATTAATGTGAATGTTAGATATTTCTTGGGTATTACCTACCCGTTAAAATATTTTTACAATCAACAGTTTGTACAAAAGAATTTTTAAATACAATCTTTATGAAAATATACATACATATATATTTTCTTCAGATGTAATTATGGATTTAATAAGTTAATATAATATTAAACTCATTTGATTTATGGTTGAAACGAGAATAAATAATCTCCAAAACTTTAGAGATTACATAATCGTCGCGGAATATTTCTTTAATGAAGTTTTGAATCAATACTTCATCGTTCATTGTTATTAATATACCTCAGTATATGATGTTGATGCTCGTGGATTTCTTGTGAAATTCATAAGGCACAAATGATGTTTTCGAGAAATTTTCGAGTACATCGAAAATAGGAGTGTAAAATCACACATGCATTTGAATAATACACTTAGTTTATTATGAAATGGAGTTTATTGTACTGAAGCAGTGATTAATGATTGTTAAGTCATTAACGAAGGATGTACATCATAGCGTATTAGTGATATGAATTAACCAAGTAGTACATACTAGTTAAGATTCACACGTAATAGTTTAGTACGAAAAGATTTATTATTGTTCCAAACCATATATATATAAAGTATACATATATAATTCTTCAGGAAGAATGAGTAATACATCTTAACTCATTATTACTAATAGTCCTTAGTATCTATGGGCGTATGATGTCGATGTTTGAGGTACCGATTATGATGTTGAGACGTGGGATGCTGATGTTGTTGTTGGTGAAGCTGATGTTGTTGGTGGTGATGCTGATAGTACTGGTGGTGCTGGTGCTGCTGTTGGTGCTGCTTGTGGTACTTGGTTAGTAAGTGTGTGCCTAGCTACCAAATCGCGCACTATTTCCTCCAGGGTTTCTACTTTACGCTCGAGTCTATGGATTTGTTCTACCCATTCCTCTGTAAGGTTTGTCAATTCTTGATATTTAGTTCGAAGTCTTCTAACTTCTTCTAATAACCCTTTCTGGTTAGAATTCGGGAGTAGAGGATGAATATTGTCGTTGGTTACATCGAGTGGACCTTCGAGGCTGAAAATCCTTGCGAAAAGAGTGAAAACGGTATTGCGAACAGGTTTGCCGGTAAGTGGATCGAGTACTCCGACATTTGGTGGTAAGTTTGGCTCATGATATGGAGTACCTTCTTCATTTCTCCATAGGGTGAGTATTTCGCGAACCCATCCCCATTTTCTAAAGAAATCACGGTAATTGATCGGTGGGTGTGCTCCTGTCACGCTATCTTTGGAGCTAGAAGAACTTGAGGAATCAGGTGAGAAATCCATATTATGTGTTTGGAATAGGGTTTGATATGAAATGGGTGTTGAATATTGAATGATATATTCGTCTCCTTGAATACGTATATATAGCAGAAAGATTTCCATAATTTACGGAGGAAATTTAGGAAAAGTGTTAGACAAGGTCTATTGGGAATAGATATGCTAAGATATGATTTGTCTATACTCCAATAATGGCAGTATGACGTGTCGAGATTATAAAATGATAAGTATGTAATCTAATAATCTTTCGATTAAAGACTTTCAATTCGTATACTGTGATAACCCAATGACATTTCCCGGTTCGCAAACCGATGCATAAAGGCATAAGGCATATAGGTACGTGATATAACAGGGAGTTATATACGTTTGAGTATGAATTATAGGAGTTTCAAAAATCTTGGATAATATTTCATGTAATACATATGTAATACACAAAACCAGGATAGATGACTAAGTGAGTTGTTCTTAATAAGTTCACTACTTATTAAGAGCGTAAGTGACTAAGTGTTGTATGATCACTATAGTCAGGTTTGATATTGTGCACCATACCCAAACATCTATGCCACCGCCGAGTCACTTGAATGATCAATTGTTACCGGTTGGCCCAGGAATTCTCGACCAAAATCTAAGTTTGGCATTCGAAATCCACAAGCGTCCCATAGTGGTACCAAGGATCACCCTAGGCCTTAAGTAGCGTTGACGTTCGAGTAATTTCACATTATCGTGTATGTTATAATCTTAAGATTTAGGTATAGTTTCTAAGGTATAGTGTAGCATTTATCAATTAAAGGCAACAATTAAAGGCACTATGGTCAAGGAAAGTTGTAGTCCTACATTGCTAAGGTACCTAATTGTATAAGGCACACATAAAATGCAATCCTGGTTCTCTACAACATCCTGCTCTGATACCAATCTGTCACACCCTCAAAATAGGGCCTAGGGTATTTGTGACTAATTATATCAAATCACAGTTGTATATATGAGAACGACTCTATATGAGACGTTTTGAATAAAACATTTATTAATAAAACAGCGGAAGCATTAAAAGTTTTACATCAAATTTAAACTGAAATAATAATAATAGTCTTAATGCAAAGTAAATGTAATGAAATGAAGACTCCATGTAGCAGCATTCAATTCATCAGGTAGCAATCATGGCAATCATCTTATTCGTCACCTGAGACAAAACATGCTTAAAGTGTCAACCAAAAAGGTTGGTGAGTTCATTAGTTTATCAAAATCAATCATTTCCATTATAATAATAGGCCACAAGATTTCAGTTTCATAAATATCCGTACACTAGCAAGTGTATAAAAGCATTCTATAAGTTGTAGGCACCCGGTAACAAGCCTTAACGTTCATGTTTTACCCTCTGAAAGTACACCGAATCAGGTGTGTTATATAAACCTCGAAGTACTAAAGCATCCCATAGTCAGAATAGGGTTGTCAGGCCCAATAGATCTATCTTTACGATTCGCGCCTACCATACATAGACAGGTAGTTTAATGTTACCAAGCTAAGGGTATATTTCTGGTTTAAACCCACATAGAATTAGTTTTAGTACTTGTGCCTATTTCGTAAAACATTTATAAAACAACGCATGTATTCTCAGCCCAAAAATATATATAAAAAGGGAGTAATGAAACTCACCTTAAATAGCAGTTGAAGTATTCCACACAAGAAAGGAAAGTAAAGCAAGTAAGTGACCGAGATATCAACTAGAAGTAGTTCTTAAGAGAGAAATGAGAGATTAAGGTGTAAGTTTGAAATGAGAAATGTATGTGGTATTTATAGTTGAAAATGTTAGGAAAACAAAATAAAATAAAATAAGTAAATCTTAAAAGTTAAAATAAGAAAAAGTATTTTGTATTTTTATTAAAAGTAAATCTTAAAAGAAAAGTAGTTTGTATTTTTGTATTTATTTATTAAAAGTAGATATAGTTTTTATTTTTATTTTGTATAAAATTCTAAAAAAAAATTGTTTAATATATCTCTAAACATTTTATTTCTATATTTGTTTAATTATTAAATACGAATTTTATATAAAAATTATTATTATATTTACTTTTTATAAAAATTAAAATTTATGATTATTAATTTATATTTTATTAGTTTTATAAATGTTATAATATTGTTTATTATTTAGTTAATTATATATTCTATTAACTAAATAACAAAAGTAATATAAATATTATATATATATTCATTGATGTAATTATGTTATATTATATATCATAATCTTATTTATAATATTTATAATTATATTATTTATTTTAAGCGTACGTTTATTCGGTCAACGTTAAATTTATTCGTATATAACAACTCTAGGTATTTTAGTAAAATCGAAAGTCGAAAAGTGAGGGTTGTTATAGATAATACCCCAAAAATTTTCCCAACACCTAATACTATGGTTAGGATTTAATGATACTTGATTATCACTTGGAAAAACAAACTTTTGAACCCTTTTTTCTGCTAAATACCCACGGCCAGACAGCAAGCAGGAACCAGTTTTATTGCTTGTTTTTCTCACTAGAATATGTGTAATGCATGTGGTTTTAAGTCTCCAAAAAGTCCTACCTCTTCTACCCATGCTCATGAGGAGTTGTGCTACTTAAAAGCCACAAAATAATAAGCATCAGTGGACTTCTTAGAGTCCCAAAATCTGCCCATCATGGGAGTATTATAATCATCATTGTAATTGTTTTATAAAACTTTGTTAATACAATTACAAAATTGTTAAATAAAACCATGCATTATTTATGTTACTTACATTTTATAAACCTTTTATAAAATATAACATAATATAATCATTTAAACCTATAAAGAATTATATATAAATTATCCAAATAATTTATCTCAAGTGATAATACTTTAGAAAACCAAATTTCTAAAGTCCAAGTGTCGCGTATTTACTTAATGATCCATTCGTTAAGCTTAAATACGTTTAAGGTGTCGGTAAGCTTGTTATTAGGTATAACCCGACTTGGATCATAACATATTAGCCACATTAATTTAATATGTCTCTCGGGCATATGAAATACCTTAACTCTCAAGTTATATCTTCAAGTTCTAAGTGTTCTTCATAAATTCTATAAGTTCTAGTTTCATAAAATCAAGAATACTTCCAAGTTTGCTAGCTTACTTCCAATCTTGTAAAGTGATCATCTAACCTCAAGAAATCCTTGTTATTTACAGTAGGTTATCTTTCTAATTCATGGTAATACTTATATTCAAACTTTGATTCAATTTCTATAACTATAACAATCTTATTTCGAGTGTAAATCTTACTTGAACTTGTTTTCGTGTCATTATTCTGCTTCAAGAACTTTCAAGCCATTCAAGGATCCTTTGAAGCTAGATATATTTTTCTCATTTCCAGTGAGTTTATCCACAAAACCTGAGGTAGAAATGATGTTCATAACATCATTCAATTCATATATATATAAAACTACCTTATTCGAAGGTTTAAACTTGTAATCAATAGAACATAGTTTAGTTAATTCTAAACTTGTTCGCAAACAAAAGTTAATCCTTCTAACTTGACATTTAAAATCAACTAAACACATGTTCTATATCTATATGATATGCTAACTTAATGAAAACACCGCGTAGTAACATCGCGGGCTGTTATGGGTTAGTTAATTAAAAACTATGATAAACATTGATTTAAAAGTTGTTCTTATGGAAAATGATTTTTCTTATGAACATGAAACTATATCCAAAAATCATGATTAAACTCAAAATGGAAGTATGTTTTCCAAAATGGTCATCTAGACGTCGTTCTTTCGACTGAAATGACTACCTTTACAAAAACAACTTGTAACTTGTATTTCCGACAATAAGCTTATACTTTTTCTGTATAGATTCATAAACTTAAGTTCAATATGAAACCATAGCAATTGGATTCACTCAAAAAGGATAAAAAACGAAGAAGTTATGGGTAAAACTAGATTGGGTATTTTTACTTGTTGTAGCTACGTGAAAATTGGTAACAAATCAATACAAATCATATCATAGCTAACTTATATTGTATTATACATGTATTCTAATATATTATGTAATCTTGGGATACCATAGACACGTATGCAAATATTTTGACATATCATATCGACCCATCTATATATATTATTTGGAACAACCATAGACACTCTATATGCAATAATGTTGGAGTTAGCTATACAGGGTTGAGGTTGATCCCAAAAATATATATACTTTGAGTTGTGATCTAGCCTGAGACGTGTATACACTGGGTCGTGGATTGGGTCAAGATAATATATATCAATTTATTTCTGTACATCTAACTATGGACAACTAGTTGTAGGTTACTAATGAGGACAGCTGACTGAAAATATTTAAAACATTAAAACGTATTAAAAAAAATGTTGTAAATATATTTTGAACATACTTTGATATATATGTACATATTTGTTATAGGTTCGTGAATCGACCAGTGGCCAAGTCTTACTTCCCGACGAAGTAAAAATCTGTGAAAGTGAGTTATAGTCCCACTTTTAAAATCTAATATTTTGGGATGAGAATACATGCAGCTTTATAAATGTTTTACAAAATAGACACAAGTATGTAAAACTACATTCTATGGTTGGATTATTAAACCGAATATCATCCTTCACGTCTGGTAGCCTAAGAATTAGGGAAATGGCCACTAATTGACGTGAATCCTAAAGATAGATCTATTGGGCTTAACAACTCCCATTCAGGTTATGGATGGTTTAGTACTTCGTGATTATGATACAGATGAGAGGTTATGTTTTGGGGATATTCTATGCATTAAGTTAACGTCGATTACCAGGTGTTCAACATATGAATGATTTTTATCTCTATACAGTTTGCGAAATGCCTGATAAGAGATGTGTTATAAAAATAAAATCTTGTGGTCTATTATTATGATTTAATAATATGTAGGTTAAACCTATAACTCACCAACAATTTTGTTGACATTTTAAGCATGTTTATTCTCAGGTGATTATTAAGAGCTTCCGCTGTTGCATACTAAATTAAGGACAAGATTTGGAGTCCATGCTTGTATAATATTGTTAAAAAACTGCATTCGAAGACTTATGTTGATGTGTAATATTATTGTAAACTATTATGTAATGGTCGTGTGAAAAACGCTATATTTTAGATTATCATTATTTGATAATCGTCGTAATATTTTAAAGGTTATGATTTATTTTAAAATCGAATGCAGTCTTTGAAAAACGTCTCATATAGGGGTCAAAACCTTGCGACGAAATCAATTAATATGGAACGTTTATAATCAATACGAACGGGATATTTTAGTTGGTATCTGAGCTTTGGTCTTAGAGAACCAAAAATTTGCATTAGTGTGTCTTATCAAGTTTGTTAGGATACATTAGTGAGTTTGGACTTCGACCGTTTTTTCTTTAAAAACGATTGCTTAACACTTTTGTTGGAAATTATATATTATTAACATGTAAATTTTATGTGATATATTAACCTCTTAATGTGTTTGATATTGTGTGATAGATGTCTACCACTAGTACAAATCCCATCTACTCACCTAATAATAATGAAGAGTCGAATATAATTTGGGAAGATTCACAAATTCCCGAAGAGGAACCGGAAGAAGAGGAACCAGAAGAAGAGGAACCGGAAGAAGAGGAATCAGAAGAGGAGGAACCGGAAGAAGAAGAGGTTCCGGAAGAAGAAATATTGATACCTATAGTAAATCGATTAAATAAAAGAAAATCCTAAACCAACGAACCAAAGTTAATAATGGTCAATGGTGTTTCCGCCAAGGAAGCAAAATATTGGGAAGATTATCAGTTTTCCGATGAATCGGATCCCGATGAGGATTCCGATGATGTTATAGAAATTACCTCGACCCAATTTAATAAAGCGAAAGAAAATAATAAGGGAAAAGGTATAAAAATAGAGAAACCCAATTCCAACCCCGATGAACTTTATATGTATCGGCAACATCCGTATTTCCTAAAATGTAACAATGACCCGGGAACCTCTAAACCACCAGGTTTTTCTAAACCATTGTGGAAAACGATAACTCGTATTAGGGGAGCATCATATATCCCTAGGAAATTAGCAAAACGAACCAAGTCCGAAGAAAAAAAAACGAGTAAGTCGGATTAAAGAGTTGTAATCATGTAGTGTAATATATGTAATATAGTGTGCTTGTACTTTTATGTTCTATGTAAAAATTGCTTGTATTGTTTGTTAATTATCTTTTACGAATCTAATCCTTGTCTATTTTACAGTATAAAAACAAAATGGACGTTAAGGGTAGACAACCGAATATTTTAGAAGACCTACCAGAGGATATGATTGAGGAAATCTTGTCTAGAGTCGGTCAGAATTCATCAGCACATTTAGTTATGGCGAAATTAACTTGTCAAATATTTGAAAGACTTTCTAGAAATGCCTTATTTTATAAAAGGCTTTCCTTTGATAGGTGGGGTATATCACATTGGGGAGACCGTAAGTTACGCCGTGTTTTCTTTAAAGGGTTAAATGCGGGAAACCCAAATGCAATTTTACGCTACGGGTTAAGAACCTATTTTGACTCAACATATCCCAACATAGGATTTCGTGAGTTAGAAAGAGCTTCTAACATACAACATAAAGAAGCATGTTATGCATACGGGTTAATAATGTTCGCTTCTCATCAAATTGAGAAAAAGAACATTGGGTTGCAACTTTTAAATAAAACATTCCCACAAGTGATGGACTCGGTAGTTGAGATGAGAAACAAGGTTTTTAGATTATTACGGGGCTGTTGGACATTACGAAACCCTCTTCCTTTTGACGACATTACAACATGCTGTCTTGTCAACGGTCACAACGATTATGTTCCACAAGACCAAGGATGGGAAGTAGTCATAGTAAAACCAGAATGCATGACTTGTTTCTGGACGTATGAATTACGTATCTTTATTGCTTTTGTTGAACGACTTGCGTATTAACTAGAATTGTCTTCGCAACTATTTTGTATCAGAGTTTTTATGTGCTATATTTCATGCTATATGTAAAATAGAGGTATTGTAAGTTTGTAAAATATTGTATAAAAGTTTGAAGAAAAATCTTTTATAAATGAGTTCATATTATGCTACGGAATACTATTGACTACTCTTAATATTCTATATGATTAACTTAATTCTTTTGACTATTTTTGAAGGAAATGGCACCGACTACTCGTTAGAACTTGAACATGAGCGAGGAAGACTTCCGTGCTTTCCTTGCAGTAAATATAGCCGCAGTACAAGCTGCAATGCAAAACAACAATAACTCAGGGTCTAGCAGTGGAGTTAACTCCACAGGAAACCGTATAGGATGCTCCTACAAGGCTTTCACTGCCTGTAAACCTCTAGAATTCGATGGAACTAAAGGACCAGTCAGACTGAAACGATATACCGAAAAGGTTGAATCTGTGTTTTCTATAAGCAAATGTGCTGAAGAAGATAAGGTAAAGTACGCTACGCATACCTTCACAGGTACTGCGTTAACATGGTGGAATACCTATCTCGAACAAGTGGGACAAGATGCTGCTTACGCATTACCGTGGTCAGCATTCAAACACTTAATGAACGAGCAGTACCGTCCCAGAAATGAGGTCAATAAGATCATGGTAGAGCTTAGAGGGTTACGAACACAAGGGTTTGATATTACCACATACGAACGACAATTCACAGAGTTGTGCCTATTGTGTCTGGGAGCGTTCGAAGATGAAGAAGAGAAAATCGACGCATTTGTAAAAGGGTTACCGGAAAGGATCCAAGAGAATATAAGTTCACACGAGCCCGCCACCATACAAAAGGCAAGTCAAATGGATCATAAACTTATAAATCAAATTGAGGAAAGGATTAAAGAACAGGCGGCCGAAGAAGCCAATAAGGAACAAGTCAAGAGGAAATGGGAAGAAACCAGTGACAAGGATCACAATTTCAATAATCAACTCAACAATCATAACTACAATCGCACCAATTTTCGCAACAACAAACGCAAGAACAACAACCACCCCAGGAACAACTACAACAACCGTCTCAACAACAATAACAACCGCAACAACAACAATCCCAACAATAACAACAAGAGACAGAAATTCTGCCAGAGATGTGAAGGATACCATCCAACTGGGCTCTGTACAGCAGTAGGTACTAAGTGTAATAGAAAGGGCCATGGTGCGACAAAGTGCGAAATCTACGGATCAATGGCTAAGGGAACAAATAATGTCGGAAAACGTTATGCAGACATTACCTGTTTCGGATGCGGGAAGAAGGGCCATTACAAAAATATGTATCCAAATCAGGGGAATAATAATGGGTAAGGCTGAGGAAGAGTCTTTAACATTAATGAAGTTGAAGCGCAGGAAGACCTGGAGCTTGTTACGGGTACGTTTCTTATTGACAATACATCTGCTTATGTTTTATTTGATTCGGGTGCGGATAGAAGCTATATGAGTAAGGATTTCTGTGCTAAATTAAGTTGTTCATTGACGCCTTTGGATAATAAGTTTATACTAAAATTAGCAAACGGTAAATTAATTGCAGCAGATAATAAATGTCGGAATCGAGAAATTAAACTGGTTAGCGAAACATTTAAAATTGATTTGATACCAGTATAGTTAGGGAGTTTTGATATGATAATCGGCATGGACTGGTTGAAAGAGGTGAAAGCAGAGATCGTATGTTACAAAAATGCAATTCGCATTGTACGAGAAGAAGGAAAACCCTTAATGGTGTACGGAGAAAAGAGCAATGCGAAGCTAAATCTTATTAGTAATTTGAAGGTGAAAAAGTTAATAAGAAAGGGTTGCTATGCTGTTCTAGCACACGTCGAGAAAGTACAAATTGAAGAAAAGAGCATCAATGATGTTCCCGTCGCAAAAGAATTTTCCGATGTATTTCTGAAAGAATTACCGGGATTACCTCTACATCGATCCGTTGAATTTCAAATAGGTCTTGTACCGGGAGCTGCACCAATAGCTTGTGCTCCATACAGGCTCGCACCCAGTGAAATGATGGAACTTCAAAGCCAATTACAAAAACTTCTAGAGCGTGGTTTCATACAACCAAGTACATCACCATGGGGAGCTCCTGTTTTGTTTGTCAAAAAGAAGGATGGTACATTCAGGTTGTGTATCGACTACCGAGAGTTGAACAAACTTACCATCAAGAACCGTTACCCACTACCGAGAATCGATGACTTATTTGATCAATTACAAGGCTCGTCAGTTTATTCGAAGATTGATTTACATTCTGGGTATCATCAAATGCGGGTGAAGGAGGACGATATTCCGAAGACTGCTTTCAGAACGCGTTACGGTCATTACGAGTTTATGGTTATGCCGTTTGGATTGACTAACGCACCAGCTGTGTTCATGGACCTCATGAACCGTGTGCGTGGGCCATATCTCGACAAGTTTGTCATTGTTTTTATTGATGACATACTTATCTACTCAAAGAATGATCAAGAGCACGAAGAACATTTGAAAAAAGTGCTAGAGTTGTTGAGGAAAGAAAAACTGTACGCTAAGTTTTCAAAGTGTGCATTATGGTTGGAAGAACTTCAATTCCTCGGTCACATAGTGAACAAAGAAGGTATTCAGGTAGATCCGGCAAAGATTGAGACCGTTGAAAAGTGGGAAACCCCTAAAACTCCGAAGCATATATGCCAATTTTTAGGACTGGCTGGTTACTGCAAAAGATTCATCCAAGATTTTTCCAAAATAGCAAAACCCTTGACTGCATTAACGCATAAAGGGAAGAAATTTGAATGGAAGGATGAACAAGAAAAAGCGTTTCGATTGTTGAAGAAAAAGTTAACTACGGCACCTATATTGTCATTGCCTGAAAGGAATGATGATTTTGTGATATATTGTGACTCCTCAAAGCAAGGCTCGGTTGTGTATTAATGCAACGAACGAAGGTAATTGCTTATGCGTCTGAACAATTGAAGATTCACGAGCAAAATTATACGACACACGATTTGGAATTAGGCGCTGTTGTTTTTGCATTAAAGACTTGGAGGCACTACTTATATGGGGTCAAAAGTATTATATATACCGACCACAAAAGTCTTCAACATATATTTAATCAGAAAGAACTAAACATGAGGCAGCGCAGGTGGATTGAATTGTTGAATGATTACGACTTTGAGATTCGTTACCACCTGGGGAAGGCGAATGTAGTAGCCGACGCTTTGAGTAGAAAGGACAGAGAACCTATTCGAGTAAAAGCTATGAATATAATGATTCACAATAACCTTACTACTCAAATAAAGGAGGCGCAAAAAGGAGTTTTAAAAGAGGGAAATTTAAAGGATGAAATACCCAAAGGATCGGAGAAGCATCTTAATATTTGGGAAGACAGAACCCGGTATAGGGCTGAAAGAATTTGGGTACCAAAATTTGGAGATATGAGAGAAATGGTACTTAGAGAAGCTCATAAAACTAGATACTCAATACATCCTGAAACGGGGAAGATGTACAAAGATCTCAAGAAACATTTTTGGTGGCCAGGTATGAAAGCCGATGTTGCTAAATACGTAGGGGAATGTTTGACGTGTTCTAAGGTCAAAGCTGAGCATCAGAAACCATCAGGTCTACTTCAACAACCCGAAATCCTGGAATGGAAATGGGAAAACATTACCATGGATTTCATCACTAAATTGCCAAGGACTGCAAGTGGTTTTGATACTATTTGGGTAATAGTTGATCGTCTCACCAAATCAGCACACTTCCTGCCAATAAGAGAAGATGACAAGATGGAGAAGTTAGCACGACTGTATTTGAAGGAAGTCATCTCCATACATGGAGTACCAATCTCTATTATCCCTGATAGGGATGGCAGATTTGTTTCAAGGTTTTGGAAGACATTACAACAAGCATTGGGAACTCGTCTAGACATGAGTACTGCCTATCATCCACAAACCGATGGGCAGAGCAAAAGGACGATACAGACTCTTGAAGACATGCTACGAGCATGTGTTATTGATTTTGGAAACGGTTGGGATCGACATCTACCATTAGCAGAATTTTTCTACAACAACAGTTACCACTCGAGTATCGACATGGCACCGTTCAAAGCACTTTATGGTAGAAAGTGCAGATCTCCAATTTGTTGGAATGAATTGGGGGATAGACAGATTACGGATCCAGAGATAATCCAAGAAACTACAGAGAAAATCATCCAAATTCTACAACGGTTGAAAACCGCTCAGAGTCGACAAAAGAGCTACGCGGACCTTAAAAGGAAAGATATAGAATTTGAAATTGGGGAGATGGTCATGCTTAAGGTTTCGCCTTGGAAAGACGTTGTTCGATTTGGTAAACGGGAAAAACTAAATCCAAGATACATTGGACCATTCAAGATTTTAGATCGTGTCGGACCAGTAGCCTACCGACTTGAATTACCTCAACAACTCACCAATGTACATAATACTTTTCACGTCTCGAACCTGAAGAAGTGCTTAGCTAAAGAAGATCTCACTATTCCTTTAGACGAAATTAAAATCAATGAAAAACTACAATTCATTGAAGAACCCGTCGAGATAATGGATCGTAAGGTTAAAAGGCTCAAGCAAAACAAGATACCAATTGTTAAGGTTCGATGGAATGCTCGTAGAGGACCCGAGTTCACCTGGGAACGAGAAGATCAGATGAAGAAGAAATACCCGCACTTATTTCTAGAAGATACGTCAACACCTCTAACTGCTTAAAATTTCGGGACGAAATTTATTTAACGGGTAGGTACTGTAGTGACCCGAACTTTTCCATGTTTATATATATTAAATGAAATTGATATTTATATGATTAAGTGTTTCCAACATTTTAAGAAATCAAACTTGTTAAGACTTGATTAATTGAAATAGGTTTTATATAGACAATTGACCACCCAAGTTGACCGGTGATTCACGAACATTAAAACTTGTAAAAACTATATGATGTCATATATATGGATATATATATATATATATATATATATATATATATATATATATATATATATATATATATATATATATATATATATATATATATATATATATATATATATATAGTTAACATGGTATTATGATAAGTAAACATATCATTAAGTATATTAACAACGAACTACTTATGTAAAAACAAGACTAATAACTTAATGATTTCGAAACGAGACATATATGTAACGATTATCGTTGTAACGACATTTAATTGTATATATATCATATTAAGATATATTAATATATCTTAATATCATGATAATGTAATAATTTAACATCTCATTTGATATAATAAACAATGGGTTAACAACACTTAACAGGATCGTTAACCTAAAGGCTTCAAAACAACATTTACATGTAACGACTAACATTGACTTAACGACTCAGTTAAAATGTATATACATGTAGTGCTTTAATATATATTTATATACTTTTGAAAGACTTCAAGACACTTATCAAAATACTTCTACTTAACAAAAATGCTTACAATTACATCCTCGTTCAGTTTCATCAACAATTCTACTCGTATGCACCCGTATTCGTACTAGTACAATACACAGCTTTTAGATGTATGTACTATTGGTATATACACTCCAATGATCAGATCTTAGCAGACCATGTGAGTCACCTAACACATGTGGGAACCATCATTTGGCAACTAGCATGAAATATCTCATAAAATTACAAAAATACTAGTAATCATTCATGACTTATTTACATGTAAACAAAATTACACATCCTTTATATCTAATCCATATGTCATCGACCAAAAACACCTACAAACACTTTAATTCTTCAATTTTTTTCATACAATTGATCTCTCTCAAGTTCTATCTTCAAGTTCTAAGTGTTCTTCATAAATTCTATAAGTTCTAGTTTCATAAAATCAAGAATACTTCCAAGTTTGCTAGCTTACTTCCAATCTTGTAAAGTGATCATCCAACCTCAAGAAATCTTTGTTATTTACAGTAGGTTATCTTTCTAATTCAAGGTAATACTTATATTCAAACTTTGATTCAATTTCTATAACTATAACAATCTTATTTCGAGTGGAAATCTTACTTGAACTTGTTTTCGTGTCATGATTCTGCTTCAAGAACTTTCAAGCCATCCAAGGATCATTTGAAGCTAGATATATTTTTCTCATTTCCAGTGGGTTTATCCACAAAACCTGAGGTAGTAATGATGTTCATAACATCATTCGATTCATATATATAAAACTACCTTATTCGAAGGTTTAAACTTGTAATCACTAGAACATAGTTTAGTTAATTCTAAACTTGTTCGCAAAAAAAAGTTAATCCTTCTAACTTGACTTTTAAAATCAACTAAACACATGTTCTATATCTATATTATATGCTAACTTAATGATTTAAAACCTAAAAACACTAAAAACACCGTAAAACTGGATATACGCCGTCGTAGTAACACCGCGGGCTGTTTTGGGTTAGTTAATTAAAAACTATGATAAACTTTGATTTAAAAGTTGTTCTTCTGGGAAAATGATTTTTCTTATGAACATGAAACTATATCCAAAAATCATGATTAAACTCAAAATGGAAGTATGTTTTCCAAAATGGTCATCTAGACGTTGTTCTTTCGACTGAAATGATGACCTTTACAAAAATGACTTGTAACCTATATTTATTACAATAAACTTATACTTTTTCTGTATATATTCATAAACTTAAGTTCAATATGAAACTATAGCAATTGGATTCACTCAAAACGGATTTAAAACGAAGAAGTTATGGGTAAAACAAGATTGGATATTTTTACTTGTTGTAGCTATGTGAAAATTGGTAACAAATCTATACAAATCATATCCTAGCTAACTTATATTGTATTATACATGTATTCTGATATATTATGTAATCTTCGGATACCATAGACACGTATGCAAATGTTTTGACATATCATATCGACCCATCTATATATATTATTTGGAACAACCATAGACACTCTATATGCTGTAATGTTGGAGTTAGCTATACAGGGTTGAGGTTGATTCTAAAAATATATATACTTTGAGTTGTGATATAGCTTGAGACGTGTATACATTGGGTCGTGGATTGGGTCAAGATAATATATATCAATTTATTTCTGTACATCTAACTATGGACAACTAGTTGTAGGTTACTAACGAGGACAGCTGACTGAAAATATTTAAAACATTAAAACGTATTAAAAAAATGTATTTTGAACATACTTTAATATATATGTACATATTTGTTATAGGTTCGTGAATTGACCAGTGGCCATGTCTTACTTCTCGACGAAGTAAAAACTTGTGAAAGTGAGTTATAGTCCCACTTTTAAAATCTAATATTTTGGGATGAGAATACCCGCAGCTTTATAAATGTTTTACAAAATAGACACAAGTACGCAAAACTACATTCTATGGTTGGATTATTAAACCGAATTTCGCCCTTCAAGTCTGGTAGCCTAAGAATTAGGGAAATGGCTCCTAATTGACGCGAATCCTAAAGATAGATCTATTGGGCTTAACAACCCCCATTCAGGTTATGGATGGTTTAGTACTTCGAGATTATTATACAGACGAGAGGTTCTGTTTTGGGGATATTCTATGCATTAAGTTAACGTCGGTTACCAGGTGTTCAACATATGAATGACTTTTATCTCTATGCAGTTGTCGAAATGCCTGATAAGAGATGTGTTATAAAAATGAAATCTTGTGGTCTATTATTATGATTTAATAATATGTAGCTTAAACCTATAACTCACCAATAATTTTGTTGACGTTTTAAGCATGTTTATTCTCAGGTGATTATTAAGAGCTTCCGCTGTTGCATACTAAATTAAGGACAAGATTTGGAGTCCATGCTTGTATAATATTGTTTAAAAACTGCATTCGAAGACTTATGTTGATGTGTAATATTATTGTAAACCATTATGTAATGGTTGTGTGAAAAAAAGCTATATTTTAGATTATCATTATTTGATAATCTTCGTAATATTTTAAATGTTATGGTTTGTTTTAAAATCGAATGCAGTCTTTGAAAAACGTCTCATATAGGGGTCAAAACCTCGCGACGAAATCAATTAATATGGAACGTTTATAATCAATATGAACGGGACATTTCAATTCACCTCTGTTTTAATAAGTCCATTGACTATTAATCCATTCCCGTGTCCAGTTAAATGAACTATTATTAGTACTTATAAATATCCCGCCCATCGTGTCTGATCGAGTGTATATGGTTATTTATAGGTACGTCCAATTATAAATCTTTATATTAAATTAACAAACTATCATTTAATTAAACAAATATAAAGCCCATTAATAGCCCATAGTCTAATTTCCACAAGTGTCGTTCTTTTGTCCAAACCCCAATTATGGTACAAAGCCCAATTACCCAATCTTTAATATTTTAGCCCAACATCACGATTACTTCGGCTTAAATAAGCATAATAATAACTTAGCTACGAGAAATTAATTTAAAAAGGTTGAACATAACTTACAATGATTAATAATAGCGTAGCGTTACACGGACAGAATTTCAACTTACACCCTTACAACATTCGCTAACATATCCTTATTATTATTAAAATTAAAATTAAAATTATAATATATATATATATATATATATATATATATATATATATATATATATATATATATATATATATATATATATATACATACATTTGAGAGTAAGAAGAGAAAAAGATGTGTTTAAGTTCAACCAAAACTGCGAAAATTATAGGACATGGCCCTCAAATTGGGGCCATGCGATCACATGGATTTTCTTCTTCCTGGCCATGCGATCGCATGGCCAGCTGAGAGAGTTTACATGTTGTTGTTTGCTTCTTGCCGACGATTTTAAATAATAATATAATATATAAATAATTTTAAGAATTAATTATATATTATATTATATTCATGTCAACCTTTGACTTGTAATTTTTAATCCATTGCGTTGAGAGTTGACTCTAGTCCCGGTTCCAGATTTTCGAACGTCCTTGCGTACAATTTAATATCTTGTATTTTGCGTTTTTGCGTCTTGTACTCTTGTAATTTTGAGACGTTTCTCATCAATAATTAGAACCACTTTGATTGTAATTTGTACTTTTTAGCTTTTTGGTCGTTTGCGTCTTGAATTCGTCGAATCTGTCTTTTGTCTTCACCTTTTATTATTTAAACGAATATCACTTGTAAATAGAACAATTGCAACTAAAAGCTTGTCTTTCTTGAGGGATAATGCTATGAAATATATGTTCATTTTTAGCATTATCATTTCGCTAACCAGTTTAATTTCTCGATTCCGACATATATTATCTGCTATAATTAATTTACCGTTTGCTAATTCGAGTAAAAATTTATTATCCAAGGGCTTCGGTGAACAACTAAGTTTAGCACAAAAATCTCTACTCATATAGCTTCTATCCGCACCCGAATCAAATAAAACATAAGCAGATTTATTGTCAATGAGAAACGTACCCGTAACAAGCTCCGGGTCTTCCTCCGCTTCTGCCGTATTAATATTGAAAACTCTTCCGTGGCCCTGCCCATTAGTATTCCCCTGATTCGGGCAATTTCTACTAAAGTGGCCCTGTTTTCCACATCCAAAACAACCTATGGCGGTATTATTTGTTCCAACATTATTTGTTCCTTTAGTTTTGTTATGCATTGGTCCGTAGATTTCGCACTTGTTTGCGCTATGACCATTTGTTTTACACCTGTTGCAAAATGTCGTGCAGAACCCCAGGTGATGCTCTTCACATCTTTGGCATGGCTATTTTTAGTTTTTGTTTCCATTGTTGTTATTGAGATTGTTGTTGGGAATGTTATTGTTGCTGTTGTTGTTGTTGTTATTGTTGTTGGGCCAGTTATTATAGTTGTTGTTGGGACGTTTGTTGAAGTTGTTATTGCTATTGATGTTGCGGTTATTGGGATAGTTGTTGTGATTTTCGTTGTGATTGTTGTTGTTGTATTGGTGACTCTTGTCATTGGTTTTTTTCCACTTTCTCTTGACTTGTTTCATGTTAGCCTCTTCGGTCGCCTGCTCTTTAATCCTTCCTTCGATCTGGTTCACTAATTTGTGAGCCATTCGACTTGCCTTTTGTATGGAGAAGGGCTAGTGTGAACTCACATCTTCTTGAATTCTTTCTGGTAACCCTTTTACAAATGCGTCGATCTTCTCTTCTTCGTCTTCAAACGTTCTGGGAAACAATAGGCACACTTCTGTGAATCGTCGTTCGTACGTGGTGATATCGAAACCTTGCGTTCGTAATCCTCTAAGCTCTACCTTGAGCCTATTGACCTCGTTCCTGGGATGATACTGCTCGTTCATCATTTGCTTGAATGCTGACCATGGTAGTGCGTAAGCAGCATCTTGTCCTACCTGCTCGAGATAGGTATTCCACCACGTTAATGCCGTACATGTGAAGGTATGCGTAGCGTACTTAACTTGTCCTCTTCAGTACACTTACTTATGGAAAACACTGATTCTACCTTCTCGGTCCACCGTTTCAATCCAATTAGTCCTTCAATTCCATCAAATTTCAAAGGTTTGCAGGCAGTAAATTCTTTGTAGGAGCATCCTACATGATTTCTTGCGGAATTAGTTCCACTGCTAGATCCAGAGTTATTGTTATTTTGCATTGCAGCATGCACTGCGGCTATTTTAGCAGCAAGGAAAACACGGAAGTCTTCCTCACTCATGTTCAAGTTCTGACGAGTCGCCGGTGCCATTTCCTTGAAAATAGCCAAAAGAATTGACTTAATCAAATAGAATTTAAGAGTAGTCAATAGTATTTCATAGCATAATATGAACTTATTTATAAAAGCTTTTTCTTCATATTAGTATTTTATAGTTTTAATTCGGGTAGTACCTACCCGTTAAGTTCATACTTAGCAGCTATTATACAATTCAACTACTACGATTCTATATGAAAAACTTATTACAATAATATTTCACGTTGAAACTTTATACAATATTTTACAAACTTACAATACCGCTATAATACATATAGGATGAAATATAGCACATAATAACTTTGCTACTCGTCAGCTATGAAGGCAATTATGGTTAATACGCAAGTTGTTCAGCAAAAGAAATAAAGACACGTAATTCATAAGTCCAGAAACAAGTCATGCATTCAGGTTTTATTAAGACGACTTTCCATCCTTGATCTTGTGGAAAATAATCGTTATGACCATTGGCTAGGCAGCATGTTGTAATGTCATCAAAAGGACGAGGGTTTCGTAATGTCCAACAGCCCCGTAATAATCTAAAAACCTTGTTTCTCACCCCAACTACTGAATCCGTCACTTGTGGGAAGGTTTTATTTAAAATTTACAATTTGATGTTGTTTTACTCACTTTGGTAAGAAGCGAATATCGCTAACCCGTAAGCATAACATGCTTCTTTATGTTGCATGTTGGAAGCTCTTTCTAATTCACGAAATCCTTCGTTGGGATATGTTGAGTCAAAATAGGTTCTTAACCCGTAGCGTAAAATTGCATTTGGGTTCCCCACATTTTACGCTTTAAAGAAAACACGGCGTAACTTAGGATCTCCACAATGTGATATACCCCACCTATCAAAGGAAAGCCTTTTATAAACTAAGGCATTTCTGGAAAGTCTTTCAAATGTTTGACAAGTTAATTTCGCCATAACTAAATGTGCTGATGAATTTTGACCGACTCTAGACAAGATTTCCTAAATCATATCCTCTAGTAGGTCTTCTAAAATATTCGGTTGTCTACCCTTAACGTCCATTTTGTTTTTATACTGTAAAATAGACAATGATTAGATTCGTAAAAGATAATTAACAAACAATACAAGCAATTTTTACATAGAACATAAAAGCACAAGCACACTACAATAATATAATACACAAAATGATTACAACTCTCTAATCTGAATCACTGGTTTCTTCTTCTTCGGACTTGGTTCATTTTCCTAATTTTCTAGGAATATATGGTGTTCTTCTAATACGAGCCGTCGTTTTCCACAATGGTTTAGAAAAACTTGGTGGTTTAGAGGTTCCCGGGTTATTGTTACATTTTAGGAAATACGGATGTTGCCGATACATATAAAGTTCATCGGGGTTGGAATCGGGTTTCTTTATTTTTATACCTTTTCCCTTATTATTTTCTTTTGCTTTATTAAATTGGGTCGAGGTAATTTCTATAACATCATCGGAATCCTCAACGGGATCCGATTCATCGGAAAATTGATAATCTTCCCAATATTTTGCTTCCTCGACGGAAACACCATTGACCATTATTAACTTTGGTCCGTTAGTTGAGGATTTTATTTTATTTAATCGATTTACTATAGGTATCAATATTTCTTCCTCCGGAACCTCTTCTTCTTCCGGTTCCTCCTCTTCCGATTCCTCCACTTCCGGTTCCTCTTCTTTCGGTTCCTCCTCTTCCGGTTCCTCTTCAGGAATTTGTGAATCTTCCAAAAATATATTCGACTCTTCATTATTATTAGGTGAATCGATGGAATTTGTACTAGTGGTAGACATCTATCACACAATATCAAACACATTAAGAGGTTAATATATCACATAATATTTACATGTTAATAATATATAGTTTCCAACAAAAAATGTTAAGCAATCATTTTTGAAGAAAAATACGGTCGAAGTCCAGACTCACTAATGCATCCTAGCAAACTTGGTAAGACACACTAATGCAATTTTCTGGTTCTCTAAGACCAACGCTCTGATACCAACTGAAATGTCCCGTTCATATTGATTATAAACATTACATATTAATTGATTTCGTCTCGAAGTTTTGACCTCTATATGAGACGTTTTTCAAAGACTGCATTCATTTTTAAAACAACCATAACCTTTATTTTATTGATAAAGGTTTAAAAAGCATTACGTAGATTATCAAATAATAATAATCTAAAATATACCGTTTACACACGAGCATTACATAATGGTTTATAATAAGAATATATTACATCAAAAATAAGTTTCTTGAATGCAGTTTTTACATAATATCATACAAGCATGAACTCCAAATCTTGTCCTTATTTTAGTATGCAACAGCGGAAGCTCTTAATAATCACCTGAGAATAAACATGCTTAAAACGTCAACAAAAATGTTGCTGAGTTATAGGTTTAACCTATATATATCAAATCATAATAATAGACCACAAGATTTCATATTTCAATACACATCCCATACATAGAGATAAAAATCATTCATATGGTGAACACCTGGTAACCGACATTAACAAGATGCATATATAAGAATATCCCCATCATTCCGGGACACCCTTCGGATATGATATAAATTTCGAAGTACTAAAGCATCCGGTACTTTGGATGGGGTTTGTTAGGCCCAATAGATCTATCTTTAGGATTCGCGTCAATTAGGGTGTCTGTTCCCTAATTCTTAGATTACCAGACTTAATAAAAAGGGGCATATTCGATTTTGATAATTCAACCATAGAATGTAGTTTCACGTACTTGTGTCTATTTTGTAAATCATTTATAAAACCTGGAAAGTTACGTTCAAGCCGTGAGACTTCAAGGAGAAATTGTTACGTTCAAGCCGTGAGACTTCAAGCCGTGAGATATTTCATGCTAGTTGCCAAATGATGGTTCCCACATGTGTTAGGTGACTCACATGGGCTGCTAAGAGCTGATCATTGGAGTGGATATACCAATAGTACATACATCTAAAAGCTGTGTATTGTACGAGTACGAATACGGGTGCATACGAGTAGAATTGTTGATGAAACTGAACGAGGATGTAATTGTAAGCATTTTTGTTAAGTAGAAGTATTTTGATAAGTGTATTGAAGTCTTTCAAAAGTGTATAAATACATATTAAAACACTACATGTATATACATTTTAACTGAGTCGTTAAGTCATCGTTAGTCGTTACATGTAAGTGTTGTTTTGAAACCTTTAGGCTAACGATCTTGTTAAATGTTGTTAACCCAATGTTTATAATATCAAATGAGATTTTAAATTATTATATTATCATGATATTATCATGTATGAATATCTCTTAATATGATATATATACATTAAATGTCTTTACAACGATAATCGTTACATATATGTCTCGTTTATAAATCATTAAGTTAGTAGTATTGTTTTTACATATGTAGTTCATTGTTAATATACTTAATGATATGTTTACTTATCATAGTATCATGTTAACTATATATATATCCATATATATGTCATCATATAGTTTTTACAAGTTTTAACGTTCGTGAATCACCGGTCAACTTGGGTGGTCAATTGTCTATATGAAACATATTTCAATTAATCAAGTCTTAACAAGTTTGATTGCTTAACATGTTGGAAACATTTAATCATGTAAATATAAATCTCAATTAATATATATAAACATGGAAAAATTCGGGTCACTACATTTAGCTTTTTGGTCGTTTGCGTCTTCAAATCGTCGAATCTGTCTTTTGTCTTCACCTTTTAATATTTAAACGAATATCACTTGTAAATAGAACAATTGCAACCAAAAGCTTGTCTTTATTGAAGGATAATGCTATGAAATATATGTTCGTTTTTAGCATTATCAGGTTTCGTTGCTTGTAGTTTCATGTTATTCTCGGTTTTTTTTATTAGTTCGTTTGTATTTTTTCGGGATCTTAGGGATACTCGTTTTTAGATAACTTTTGTTTAGATGGTTGTTTTTTGAGTACGAGCTTTCCCGTTTTGCCCATGTCCTTTTGTATATTCTGTTGAGGGCGTTTTCTTTCGTAAAACAACCTTGTTTCTCTATGAGTATTCGTTATTTTCGCCAAAAAAATAATAAAAAAATCAAAAGTTGCATTTAATAAATAATCACCATGTCGTTTTCTGTTCACGGATATCATTATCACAATAATTCGCAAGTATTTGAACGAACAGATTGGATGTTTAATGCAGACTACAATTTAGAGGCGGATCTTTAGCATAACTTTTAATTGGGCGATGCTAGTTGTTCGATTATGTATAGAAGCTCACAATTAACATATAGGGAGTAATATTTAACGAGAGATTCGATAGATTGCGACAAACTTTCACTCTTGATATATAATTTAAAAACTCATCGCTAATTTTACTAGGATTTTTAATCGAAAATAAAGAGTAGCAATTAATGGAACGCTGAACCTGAGTTATGGAATGCTAGATCTCAACTTTAGTGAAATGAACTTTTAAATAAATTGAGTGAAACATAGTCACTCCTATTGCTCTAACCATGATAGTCTTAAAGTAATTTAGTACTCCTTTCGTCAAAGTCAAAGTGTCCGGGAACGTAGTTATGAAAAATTACAATAACTACAACTTTCAACAATCAAGTTATATCTCCACCAACTTAACTCTATTTAGAAAGGTTAGACGACACTTAAAATGAAACATCTCAAAATAGTGATGTCGATAATAGCAACTGCCATTACATTATCTCATCTCAATAATGCTACAGTTAACAGCACAACTCAAAAGTGAATGTATGCTCATCTAATATTGTAATGTTGTAGTTCAACTGTTTACCGATTCGATATTTGCTACAACATAAATGGCTGAAAATAAAACACCAAACATTATTGATGAGCATGCCCAAACATGTTATTGGAGTGATATTTTCATCTCCATCTACTAAAACACATCCAATTATACATTTGATCAACACTATACGTACTGCCTTCGATTGAATTTGTAGACTTCTAATCGGTTTTGTTATTAGAACCCTTTCTAGCTACTCAATATAAATATTCGTTAACAGAAACATCTAATAATTTTACACACATGTAGTAACTATAAGGAAAATCACTCAACGACATCCAAGAATTATTTTTTCTAAGGCTATAAACATGGACATGAATACTAGCAGGAACTAGAAGAAGCATAAAAGATAGTAACAACCATGTAACCATCAGTTAATGAGATCTCTGTAGGATTAATGTGCAAGGTACAACATATAATTATATTGCTAAATTCATTTGAGCCTTTGGGGTCACACATATACACACCTAGACGTCAAATAAAATATATATATATATATATATATATATATATATATATATATATATATATATATATATATATGATGTATATATATTATCCGAGTAACAAAATAAACTTAAGATGCTTAATTATAAATTAATTAGTTAGTTAATTAATTAGATGATTAATTAACATTAATTAATAATTAAATATAATTTAAGAAAGGTGGACTTTGAATGTTAGTTGGAGAATGGTAGATGGGATATTTTGGCTTTGCAATTATTTACACATGATATAATTGTATGGGACTTCTTCATGGAGAGGTAGTTGTTTTTTCTATGCAAAAGAGATACGTAAAATGAAAACGCAATTATTTTAGTGAAGCTTTCCACCAAAACTAACCTTTTAGTTATTATCCATGAAAAGAAAAATAAACAATCTCATTGCTTCTTAATTTTCTTTTCATAAGAATAATATATATAGAAAGTATTATTTATTGGTCTTATTAATATAATTTGATTATATTAATACGTTACTCGGGTTTGGACTAGCATCCATTGACGTTGCTCGAAAGTGTAGTGGACTACCCAAATAGACGATCATATTCTTTGATCGTAGGTTTCTCTCCATTCATCAGTTTCTTCAAGAAAGGTATACCGTTAACTCCTCTTTTGTTTATATATTCATGACAATTATTAGTGGTGTAACTGGATCGTTGAAAAAGATTAATCGTGTGCATGTTTCATTAAATAAGTAAATATTTAATCTTGTTAATTTTTGTTCATAAAATAATAAAAGGTTATTATTTTAACTATTCGCTGCGTTAATCTGATTTAGTAAAAGTACACACAATTATCCATCAGTGGTATCCGAGCCGCTTTTACACCATCTTAATTGTCGCGTGATTTTCTTTAGATTTAGCTTTATGGTGAATTGGTAAAAGTCGAAACCTTTTTGGTTTTTAAAGTCAACGCGGTTGATTTAGACTTAACCTCATGACGCACAAATATGATTGAAAGAATATGTGATGACCCGGAAATTTCTGACCAAATTTAAACTTAATCTTTGTATGATTAAACGTTTCTGACACGATAAGCAAAGTCTGTAATATTGAGTCACGACAGTTTTGGAACTATATTCATATGATCAATTATTCTTTGACTGTTCTCTATGATTCACGAACAATATATATATAACTTAATGTGCATATATATATATATATATATATATATATATATATATATATATATATATATATATATATATATATATATATATATATGATTTCAAGTTATTTAGTAAACGATAGTAACATTCGTTTGTTAATTCGATTGATATTTAGATAAGTGAACTAAAACGTTTAAAATAAACAAGTAAAACACTAATTTGCTACAGTATTTTTGAATTGCTACAGTACCCAAAATGCTACAAATCCTACACATGGTAACTAATCAATGCCAATTTAGTGGTGCGCCGAAGGAAGATCCAAACGAACATCTTCGAACCTTTTAATAGGATTTGTACTCTATTTAAAATCTGAGAAGTGGAGGATGAACAGATCTATCTCATGTTATTTCCCTGGACTTTAAAGGGAGATGCCAAAGATTGGTTAGAATCGTTACCTGAAGGGGCAATTGATACATGATATGTTTTAGTTGAAAAATTTCTTAAACAATTCTTTCCTGCACAAGTACGTGACTTTCATTTATGTAAATCATTTAACAAGATGCATATAAGAATATCCCCATCATTCCGGGACATCCATCGGACATGATATAAAAAATGGAAGTACTAAAGCATCAGCTACAACGGATGGGGTTTGTTGGGCCCAATAGATCTATCTTTAGGATTTGTGTCAATTAGTAAACTAGTTTACTAATTCTTAGGTTACCACGTAAAAGGAGCATATTCGGCTTCGATCGTTCAACCATAGAAAGTAGTTTCATGTACTTGTGTCTATTTTGTAAAACATTTATAAAGCTGCATGTATTCTTATCCCAAAAATATTAGATTTTAAAAGTGGGACCATAACTCACTTTCACAGATTTTTACTTCGTCGGGAAGTAATACTTGGCCACTGGTCGATTCACGAACCTATAACAAATATGTATATATATATCAAAGTATGTTCAAAATATATTTACAACATTTTTAATACATTTTGCTATTTTAAGTTTATTAAGTCAGCTGTCCTCGTTAGTAACCTACAACTAGTTGTCCACAGTTAGATGTACAGAAAATAAAGCAATATATATTATCTTGAATCAATCCATGACCTCATATGTACAAGCCTCAGGCTAGATCACAACTCAAAGTATATATAATATTTTGGAATCAACCTCAACCCTGTATAGCTAACTCCAACATTACTGCATATAGAGTGTCTATGGTTGTTCCGAAATATATATATATAGATGGGTCGATATGATATGTCAAAACATTGTATTCGTGTCTATGGTATCCCAAGATTACATAATATATTAGAATACATGTATAATACAATATGAGTTAGCTAGGATATGATAAATATAGATTTGTTACCAATTTTCATGTAGCTACAACAAGAAAAATTATCCAATCTTGTTTTACCCATAACTTCTTCGTTTTAAATACGTTTTGAGTGTTTCAAGTTGCTATGGTTTCATATTGAACTTAAGTTTATGAATCTAAACAGAAAAATTATAAGTTTATAGTCAAAAATACAGGTTACAAGTCATTTTTGTAAAGGTAGTCATTTCAGTCGAAAGAACGACGTCCAGATGACCATTTTGGAAAACATACTTCCACTTTGAGTTTAACCATGATTTTTGGATATAGTTTTATGTTCATAAGAAAAATAATTTTCCCAGAAGAACAACTTTTAAATCAAAGTTTATCATAGTTTTTAATTAACTAACCCAAAACAACCCGCGGTGTTACTACGACGGCGTATATCCGGTTTTACGGTGTTTTTCGTGTTTCCAGGTTTTAAATCATTAAGTTAGCATATCATATAGATATAGAACATGTGTTTAATTGATTTTAAAAGTCAAGTTAGAAGAATTAACTTTATTTGCGAACAAGTTTAGAATTAACTAAACTATGTTCTAGTGATTACAAGTTTAAATCTTTGAATAAGATAGTTTTATATGTATGAATCGAATGATGTTATGAATATCATTACTACCTTAATTTTAGTAGGTAAACCTACTGGAAATGAGAAAAATTGATCTAGCTTTAAAGGATCCTTGGATGATTTGAAAGTTCTTGAAGCAGAATCATGACACGAAAACAAGTTCAAGTAAGATTTCCACTCGAAATAAGATTGTTATAGTTATAGAAATTGAATCAATGTTTGAATATGAGTATTACCTTGTATTAGAAATATATCTTACTGTAAATAAGAAAGATTTCTTGAGGTTGGATGATCACTTTACAAGATTGGATGTAAGCTAGCAAACTTGGAAGTATTCTTGATTTTATGAAACTTGAACTTATAGAATTTATGAAGAACACTTAGAACTTGAAGATAGAACTTGAGAGAGATCAATTTGATGAAGAAAATTGAAGAATGAAAGTGATTTTAGGTGTTTTTGGTCGTTGTTATATGGATTAGATATAAAGGATGTGTAATTTTGTTTACATGTAAATAAGTCATGAATGATTACTAATATTTTTGTAATTTTATGAGATATTTCATGCTAGTTGCCAAATGATGGTTCCCACATATGTTAGGTGACTCACATGGGTTTCTAAGAGCTGATCATTGGAGTGTATATACCAATAGTACATACATATAAAAGCTGTGTATTGTACGAGTACGAATACGGGTGCATACGAGTACAATTGTTGATGAAACTGAACGATGATGTAATTGTAAGCATTTTTGTTAAGTAGGAGTATTTTGATAAGTGTCTTGAAGTCTTTCAAAAGTGTGTGAATAGATATTAAAACACTACATGTATATACATTTAAACTGAGTCGTTAAGTCATCGTTAGTCGTTACATGTAAATGTTGTTTTGAAACCTTTAGGTTAACGATCTTGTTAAATGTTGTTAACCCATTTTTTATTATATATAAAGAGATGTTAAATTATTACATTATCATGATATTATGATATATTAATATATCTTAGTATGATATATATACAGCTAAATATTGTTACAACGATAATCGTTACATATATGTCTCGTTTCGAAATCATTAAGTTAGTAGTCTTGTTTTTACAAATGTAGTTCATTGTTAATACACTTAATGACATGTTTACTTATAATTTATCATGATTAAACATAGTGTATCAATATCTTAATATGATTCATATGTATTTAGTAAGACATTGTTATAACGATAATCGTTATATATATCGTTTCGAGTTTCTTAATTCAATAAACTCAATTTTATGTATATAACTCATTGTTAAAATACCTAATGAGATACTTACTTATCATAATATCATGTTAACTATATATATAATCATATATATGTCATCATATAGTTTTTACAAGTTTTAACGTTCGTGAATCACCAGTCAACTTGGGTGGTCAATTGTCTATATGAAACCTATTTAAATTAATCAAGTCTTAACAAGTTTGATTGCTTAACATGTTGGAAACACTTAATCATGTAAATAACAATTTCATTTAATATATATAAACATGGAAAAGTTTGGGTCACTACAACCGGTACGGTTTGAACATTTGTATTCCGTTGAGGAGCATAAAGACTATCAAACAAGACATCTAGTTCCTCTGTTGTTATCGTAGGAACACCCTTCTTCAAGAAAATTGAGTTTTGCGCGGAAGAAGTAATAGACAGGTTAGATCGGGTTTTGAACTGAGTTGTTCAAAAGCCATTCCCGATAATTCAAAGAACCTTACATTAATGCTTTTCTTGATCGTCTTTGTCCGTTTATGATAAACACGATAGGCAACTTTGTTCGAAGAATAACCAAGAAATATGGCATGATCGCCATGAGGATCAAACTTTCCGAGGCTGTCAAAATCGTTAAGCACATAGCATATACAACCAAAGACACAGAAATATTTGGCATTCGGGCGTCTACCATATAGTAACTCATAAGGAGTTTTATCAAAACGATTATTAATGATGCAGCAATTTTGGGTATAACATGCAGTAGAAATGGCTTCCCCCCACATTTTTGGATGTAGTTTGGAGTAAGCAAGCATCGTTCGAGCTGCTTCACACAACGTACGATTACGTCGTTCGACTACTCCATTCTGTTGAGGGGTTCGTGCAGTAGAGAACTGATGTTCAATGCCTTGGTCTTTCAAATAACTATCAAGCAGGTCATTCTTAAATTCCGTCCCATTATCAGTTCGAATACTCTTAACATGTTTGTTAAAAGAGCGTTGAGTCTTTTTAATGAACTCAATGATAATGGCGGGGGGTTTCTGACTCTGTTCATAGAAGGAAAATCCATGTAAATCGGGTATAATCATCAACAATGACAAGCACATGTTTCCGGCCACCAAGACTAGAAATCCTCATGGGTCCACATAAGTCCATATGCAATAATTGCAAGGACGATGAAGTACTGGGGTGTTGCTTATCACACCCTCAATTAGGGTGTGGGTGAATGTGACATTAATATAAAATAAACCAACATATTATAATATACAAGAACAATACTAAATGATAAGAATAATTTTATTGAGTACGCAACGGAAAATGAATGTTGTTACAATAATGGAAATCACAATAAAGTAATTGTTTCAAATGCAAGAATAATAACTGCGATATCTCTTGATCCTAAGTCCAAGTAGCATCACATAAGCAGTAAGTAATTCAAACTTGATCAATCGGCACCTAAGACAAACATGCTAAAGTGTCAACCAAAAAGGTTGAGTGAAGTTCATAGGTTTAACAAAAGTGTTTGACTGTTGTTTTAGACCACAAGGTTTAGTTTATAAAGTTGATATCGCAGATCAAAAAGTTATGCCAGTTCGTGATATTTAGACTAAACGTTCAATTTTTCCCCAATGACAATTTGTGTCTGTCCTTGTCGGTTTAATTTCATTATTAAGTAATATAATTACTTGGTCAAATGTATCGGGGACGTTACTCCCGATAGGCCTACCCCCAATAATTAAGCATGCATTCAACGAGCAATTAAAAATATCACTGTAGGGACTTAGTCGGACATAGCCGGGTATAGCATAGTTTAACAGTTGGTACTTGTGTCTAAATTATAAATAGTAAAAGTAGCATGTGTCTCACCCCAAAAAGTTAAATAAGTTGTGCACAATATAAAGTGGGGCTATGAAATTTACCTTAGTAAGTAGGAGAGAGATGGTTATTCCTCGGAATAGAAAGTTTGAATGAACGTGAGCAGAAAGTCAACCTATTGACATTTAAGAGTAGTTAAGTGTTTTGCCCAAGTTTAGGTTTAAGTATGAAAGTGTAATTCGTTTTACTAAGTTTCCATTCCTAGTAAGTTTCCATTTTTAGAAAGTTTCCATTTTTAGTAAGTTTCTCATTTTTATAATTAGAAAGTTTCTATTTAAAAGTGTTTCCATTTTAGGATATTTGCCATATTAGATATACTTCCAATCACCCCTTTCCCTTCGAATGGCCATTTCAGGTCTAGGGGCTTGAGCTATAGGATCCTTTAAATCAGAAAATCCAAACCCTTCCTCCTAGATTTTCGTCAACACCTGATATGCCACTAACGGACGGTTTTTATTTTGTACGGTGTCGTTAGGTTGCACGGTGTCCGATTCGGTAGCACACAGCATCTTCGTTTATTTATATTTTGTGGGGCCTAAATTTACTTTACTTTCTAAGGTGTAGAAGGTGTAAGTTAACCTAGTGTCGAATTTTATGCTGATTAACGAATTGAAAATCAAGTGGATAATTGTCTTTTAGTTAAATTACCTGGATAAAAGATAGTAGTTGATTTTAGCTAAAGGTCCTAAATGCAGAAAAAGTAAATAAAGTGGGAGGAAATCTAGAGTATGCAGATCAAGGTAATGTTGACCAAGATATCAGTATTGGGTTAGGGAAAGGTAATTATGCTTATGTTAAGACTATGCTTGGATTGATGTTGATCTGGTTGGATGAGCCAATTACACAGACCTACTTATCTCTGAACTCTTGGAGTTCTCTTTGAGCAGTGAGAAGTATGTCACTTGGTCGTATAACTGAAGTGTAACAATACCTCGGAGGTAATCCTTAGTAGAGTACTAGGTTCATTAGTGAGTGAAGCTCTAATCCTAACCCTCGTTATCAGTTTAGATAACTAAATAACAATGTGCCGTGTTGATTGAACACTGATCACAAACGAAAGGAGTCCGTTGGTTTAAGTTGGCAAAACCTTAAATGAAAACTAACAACCATTACATCATACTAATGAGATCACAACAAATCAAACATTATACAGCATTACAGTTAATATACTGATAGTAAAGCAGATAGAAACCTAATAAGTACCTAAACAGTTGGCATGACTAAGACCTAGGGCAACAATCAGACAAGAACATGCAATAGGCTTGGGTTATACAGTAAATGCACTAACTAGATCTTAACAGCTCCTAAGCGATCTCTTCGGAATAGTCAATAGGCATACTAGGTCATTCATGTCTCAATTCCTAGGTTCCGTGTCCTAAAAGTGCATTAGATGCCTCTCGGGAACTCCGACCGTACTGAGTTCATAGAATCTTCATATACAGTATAACCAGGGGTCTTAATCCTATGAAGTAGCTAATTTCATATAGGTGGACAAGTCCTGATCACAACCTAAGTTGGTCAATCCTTAAGATGCTAGCATACAAATCTATCAGACTTCCTAATTAAGTATTATAACAGTAACCGTACTAAATTAACATAATTACGCTAACCCAAACTTCTATCATGGCAACATACAGATAAATTAAGCTATCATGGCAATATCGGAACGCATTATTAAACATAAAAGATAAGAATACATGTTTAATACAAAAGACAAGCATTTCGAATAAAACCTGAAAAAGCCGAACTAATCTGCCCGGGATCGCAGGGACTCGCCGGGATATCCTCCGGAAAATAAAAGCTAAGCTAACTACTACTAAAAACTACTAAAAATATTGAAAATATAAATTGTATTGCAAGTTGAGTGTGTCTTGGAATGAATGGAGAAAGCCCCTTTAAATAGACTTGGAATTCTGCCAAATACGCCTGGCAGGCCGTTTGGCAGGCCGTATTTGGCAAGCCGTATGCTTGGCAAGCCATTTGGGGGCTCGTGTGGTGGCACGTATCTGGCAGGCCGTTTCCATAGTGGCAGGCCGTATGGCAGGCCGTATGGCAGGCTGATCAGGGCCTGATTCACTGGATCGTAACTTGATTTCTTGTCTTTCACTGTTTTCGCTCTAGAATCTTTGTTTTAGCTCCGTTTTACTTGATTCTTTTTGCATCACCTTTGTAATTACTTAATCTACAAAATCAACTGAAAAACGATAATTTTGCCGACAAAGTTTTAATCTTTATTGTTTTAGGGCCTGATTTAGGGGGTAAAAACGTGACTTTTTGCCCGATATCAAATACCCCACACTTAGCTTTGCTTGTCCTCAAGCAAGAAAGTGGGAATATCAGGATCTTTCTAATAGATTCTTACTTTCCTCACCCGTAGATCCTTTTATTATGCCTTCATCAGAAGTCGGTGATTTGGTCACTAGATTTCAATTGCGTTCATAGTGGAAAAAGGCGTACTTTCCAACTCTCAGATGTAGAGTATACATGATCAGGCTCCTCACTGACGGATCACTCATACCACTCAAGTGTTTAGGGCGTCCTATTCTAATTGTATTGTCGCTCAGAAGCCAGTCGTGTAACAGTTCTCATCATAGGCTTGGTAATGCATCGATATCTCCACCGGTTAAGTAAGGATGGCACTGATCTTCTTCCTAAGCATTTTTTCAAGAGGAAGACGGGTTATAGGGTTTGGTTGGAAATTTATGAGTTTCGGTGAAAGGTATCCAGATCTTTTGATTTTGAGAGAATTGATAGACTTTGATTCTTCAGAGTACCCATTTTGGATAGATAATGTCTGAGAATTCCGTAAAGGTTTTCTTTGGAAGAGGCGGATTTAGCTAAGACTTTGTCTAGAATTTTCTTTTGCTCTTCCAGCATTCTTCTTCAGGGCATCTCCTTGGGTTTCTTTTTGCCTTATTAGAGACTTTGCTCTTTTATAAACATTTTTTTTAGACATATCCTTTCTTCATAACTTTTTTCTTTCGTTCCTGGTGCCCAGAGAGGAAGTGATAATCCACTGAAAATAGGTCTTTGACCTATCAAAAACAATCAGAGGTTCGGAATCTTTCGACTAGTGCTTTTGAAGCGAATTTGATTGATCTATCTCTTCATTGATCTCTGGATCTTTGGTGAATGGAAAGGGGAATGAAATTTAAATGGTGTATTTTGGGAGTGAATTTGGGGTGAATATTTCTGATACATCAACTCTTTATGTGAGTTGGTCGGGTTGAAATACGTGGAGTGGAAACGGAAACGGATGGCTTTTTGTCTTCTCTATTCGGAATGATTTCGGAAGGAGTATCGCACATGCACCACGTATGACGCTCACTAACCATTGGCCTTGAAACATATGACTGAACCAAGTTCTAACTTGAACCGTACACCGGCACTCTCATCAATTGAAATAACAAAGTACTGTACATTTGATGGGTCATACAGATACTTTGGGTCCAAGATTCCTCACTTTTTAGGGTAGGGGTCGTGCTTGATCATGCGTAGCCTTTTACATATTTTCTTAAAAAAAATCTTTTGATACAAAACATTAGTTTTAGCTTAATCGTTCCGTTCTAATAAATGTTTCGAAAACCGATTTCTAGCAATTTTATTAGATCTTTTGGGCAAAAACAATGTAAGAATTTTTCAAAATTACCCAATATCCATTGCTTAATTACTTTTGGACAAAAGAATTTTTCAAAACCTGGCGTTTTATGGTTACTTGACTTTAAAACTTTCGACCTTAAAAACCTTACCCATTACCCCACACTTAGAAGAACATTTTCCCTAATGTTCTCTTAGAAAGAATATTTATGCTATTAAGGACATGACTTCTAAAATTCTAAGTTGGTTGCGGGGGTCACCCCACACTTAGAGATTTTAGTGCGTTATAATTGAAATAGGTTTGAGGAAGGATTACTTCCCTATGGTCGTGTTACTTTCCTAGTGCTGGGCCTTCCTACGTTCAATCTCCTACATACCAGTCTCTTTTATAATAATATTTCTGCATGAAGAACAAAAAGAGAAAGGCAGCATTTCCACTATATATAACTTTTTATACAATGCTTCAAAAAGATAAAAACTAAAACATAAAATAAAGATAAAGTAGTCTATGGGATACTATCCTGGTCAATGTGTGTCGGCTCTGCAAAGTATCTAAAACGTCATTCTCCAGGTTCGGCATGTGCTCGAAAGGCTGCCCTATATCCATCTCAGGGCCTAGTAATGACTCTAGACATAAGTCTGTCGGTATCTCCAGGTGGGATAAGTATGGGAAAATTTCCTCGTCAGGCATGCTCCCAGTGATCTCAAATGCCTGGGCCATTGGCGGCTCTATTGAAATAGGAATAGTGACTAAATGACAACCCTCTGGCAACTCAGCAACTGGAACTGGCTCTGTAACTGGGGCAGGCGGCACGATGGGAGTAGGAGTAGCGTGTGCAGGCATGGCAACAGAGTGAACTGAAGCTGGTGTGGAATGCCCGGGCGTAGACTGTCATGTCGGATGAACACGGCGTGCTAGCCTAAATGAAGATGGGCCCAGAGTACGTGGCATCCCCTCACGCCTGAGGTATGCTCTTAGAGCTTTGTAAAGGCTCTGCTAATCTCTGAGTAGTGCCCATGCAACATCAGTGTCACTCAAAGTAGCTCCGTAATGAATCATCATATGAGGCTCATGCGCATCTGGCAACTGTGTATGCTCGACCGGTCTCCTGGCTAGACGTCTAGATCGTCAGACTGGGGGAGATGGCGGTTCTGTGCTGATGTCTTACTCAACGCTCTCTAATACTAATCTCCTTGGGCCTAATTGTCCTGTTGATGGCCTGTTCTGATCAGTACTGCTTTCGGATGAGTAAACTACATGAGTCCTCCTCCGGCGAACGGGAATGTAAGCTGATGCTCTTGAACTTGGCATTGCACCTAAACACATTCAACAAAATTGTAAGCACTAAGTGCAAGTATGGCGCTTAGTTTGTTAGTACAGAAATAATATCTTAAGACTGAAAATAATTAAAAAGAAAATAATAAGAAATAATAAAAAGGATAATAAAAAGGATAAGTAAGGGGTGCCTCCCAAGAGCGCTTTGTTTATCAAGTCGTTACAGCTCGACTTTTCCTTGTCAGATCTTCAGAATGGATCAAAGGAGAAGAGGTGCTCCTCCTTATCGTGGTCTTCTAAATACACTTTCAACCGGTGGCCATTGACTTTGAAATTACCAGTAGGTCCTTCCAACTCCACGGCTCTGTGTGGAAAAGCGTGTACAACTTTGTATGGGCCACTCCATCTTGATCTAAATTTTCCCGCGAACTTCTTGAATCGAGAATTGAAGAAAAGAACTTTATCTCCAGGGGCGAACTTTGTAGGGATTAATTTTGCATCATGCGTAAGTTTCGTTCGTTCCTTGTAGATGTATGACGTTTCATATGATTGGTCTCTCAATTCGGCGAGTTCGTTCAATTGCATTTTTCTATGTCTTCCGGTAACTGAGGGATCGAGGTTGCAGGTCTTCAGCGCCCAGAGAGCTTTGTATTCGAGTTCTAACGGAAGGTGACAAGTTTTTCCATAGATCATTAGGTAGGGTATAGTTCCTATAGGATTCTTGTAAGCAGTCCGGAATGCCCATAGAGCATCATCTAGCTTCTCGGCCCATTTATTTCCATGATGGCCGACAGTGCGTTCTAAGATTCTTTTGAGTGCTCTGTTCGTGACCTCTGCTTGTCCGTTGGTCTGCGGATGATAGGCAGTGGACATCTTATGGGTAACTCCGTATTGTTGCATCACCTTCGTAAACTGAGTGTTACAGAAGTGTGTGCCTCTATCACTTATTATCCCACGGGGAGCTCCAAATCTGCAGAATAGTCTCTTCAGGAAATTCGTGAAGACTTTGGCATCATTAGTTGGAAATGCTTGAGCTTTGACCTATCTGGAGATGTAATCTACTGCTACGAGGACATATTCTTTCCCGTTAGACTTTGGGAATGGGCCCATCAAGTCTAATCCCCATATATCGAAGATCTCGCAAGCTTAGATATTAGTCCGAGGCATCTCGTTCTTCATAGGGATATTGCCTTGTCTTTGGCATGTGTCGCAATGCTTTACAAGCTCTTGCGCATCTCGAAATATAGATGGCCAGTAGAATCCTGATTCGTAGACTTTCCTTGTGGTTAAATTTGCTCCATAATGACCTCTAGTTGGTCCATGGTGACATTGGTGAAGAATCCCTGCTGATTGCTTCTCATCTACGCACCTCCTGATTATCTGATCAGGGCAAATTCTAAACAGGTAAGAATCTTCCCAGTAGTAGTACTTGACGTCCCTGAAGAACTTCCTTCTCCGGGAGGTATTCATACCCTTTTGTACTACTCCGGCAACTAGGTAGTTGGCCATGTCGGCATACCAAGGAGTGTCATTAAACTGTGATCCTATGTGAGTTTGTCCTAAACTCATAAGCTGTTCTTCCGGGAATTTATCTCTGATATCTTGTTCTGCAAGTTTTTCCATCGTTGGGTTTTCCAAACAACTAAGACGATCTGCTGTGACGTTCTCTGCTCCTTTCTTGTCTTTAATCTGGATGTCGAATTCTTGAAGGAGTAAGATCCATCGTAGGAGTCTCGGTTTTGCGTCTTACTTAGTGAATAGATATTTAAGGGCTGAATGATCTGTATATGTCACGACCCGAAAAATTTCGACTAATTTTAAACCAAACTCTCAATACGATATTGAATTTTTGACACGATAAGCAAAGTCTGTAAGGTTGAGTCTCAAAAAGCCTGAAACTATGTTCATAAATTTAATTGGTCTTGACTATCCCCGACGATTCACGAACAAGTGTGTAAATATATAAATATATACATATCTAAATAAATATAAATGAGGGTATAGAAAAATAATAAAATATATAAATGAATCCCTAGAATTAAAATGTAAAAGTAACAACTAGAATAATTAAGTTTCATTAGAATAAAAACATAAATGTATATATGATATAAATCCATATATGTATAGATAAATAAGAATTTTATTTATGACTATCATATTGTAAAATATATGATATATATAAATATTAAATATAAAATATGTATAATCATATCATATATAATATGATTAATAAATTAAATGTAATTACAAGTTGAATATAGTTGTTAGATTAATATCATTAACAATACTTTTATTATAAAGGATAATATTAATATTTGTACCATTAATATTAATATTGTTAATATAAAATATATATGTATGTAGATGTAAAACTTGATATATACAGTTATTATAAATATTAGTGATATTATTATCATTTTTATTTCTATTATTATTATTATTAACTACAATATTATTATTAGTATTTTTATCGATAATATTAACAATATTATTATTATTAACATATTAATAATTAATATAAATGATAGAACATAATATAAACATAGATTTTTTTTCTCACGTATATTTTTTTTACATCACTATCAAACTTTTGTTTTGCTTTTCTTCTTTATATTCGATGCACTGCATCTCTCGTGAATACCTAGAACCCACAATCACACTACAAAACAACCCTTAATCAATTTATATGCTACCTAAACCCTTCAATTACGGAGTGTATTTTCTTTATTTACTGCATTCGAATTCATAAAACAGAAAAATCAATGAAAAAGGTCGTCGTATGTCTTTGCTTCGAACTCAAACTGCAAACTTCGAATTCGAATCATATGTCAAAATCTAAAAATGCCAAAGTGTTAGGAATCAAGTCGTTAATCTACCTGCAAATTTCTAACTTTCAATTTCACGAATTGAGTATGAATTTTTAAGTCAAACTTTTAAATTAAAAAGTCAAACTGATTGATTTTCATAAAATTCGATTCCTAGTTGAAGATTCAAGTTCAATTAATGGTTTGGGAAGTTTATAAAAAAGATTTAAAGTGTATTTCATGTAGAGAGTTTTAGCTAAAACGTCTTGAAAATCAAAAATCATATTTTTTTTTTTACATCGACGAACAGACACAGCTTTATTCTTATTTTTTTTCGCGTTTACTAATTTAATACCAAAGATTACAAATCGTTTATGTTTCAAATTGAGGAACCTGTGTTGTTATTAATCGTGAGGTTTGATTTGGGTAAGTTCCTGGTTGATTTTTGCCATGAAGAAGAAGAAACAGATAAGGCAGGATATAAAAATTATTTTTGGGTATAAATCAGAAACAAAGTAGACAGATGGTTGGTTCTACGTGTTTGTGCGTGTGTGAGAGGTCACAGGTTCGAGTCCTTTCTCGAGCAGTTCATTTCTTTGTAATACTAAAAAGGTATAATTTTGTATCATTATCATTTCTATTATCATTATTATTATTATTATTATTATTATTATTATTATTATTATTATTATTATTATTATTATTATTATTATTATTATTATTATTATTATTATTATTATTATTATTATTATTATTATTATTATTAGGATTAGTATTGTAGTATTATCATTATTATTACTAATAAAACTTTATCATTTATTATTATTAACCTAATTAAAATTTCAAATAAAATTACTAATATTATTGTTTTTACTAGTATTATTAGAAAATAATATTTTAATATTATCATTAGTATTATGTTATAAATATTAGCACTATTGAGACAAGTATTATTATTAATATTATCATTTTCATTAATATAAATGATCATAACTGGTATTATATTATTAAAGATTAACATAACTATTATTAAAAGCATCATTACTTTCAATCCATTATTTTGTTAAAACTACTATTAATACTATCATTATTTTTACTAGTATTATTAAAATTATTTTTAATATTATTATACCTATTTTGGTACTATTATAAATGATACTTTGTAAATAAAAGATTAATTTTATATAGAAATATATTTAATGCTCATATTTTAAATATAAATATTTTCATATATAAAATGAATATATAATGAAGTAGTTAAATTAGTAATATAAAAATTATATCACAACTAAAAACATATATATAATTATTCGATTACAATGACGTGTGTTAACATATATACGAATGATATAGGTTCGTGAATCCGAGGTTAATCTACATTGTTCAGTTGTTAAATGACGTCATATGTATTTTTACTACAAAATAGAGTATGGTGAGTTTCATTTGCTCCCTTTTTAATTGCTTTTGCAATATATATTTTTGGGCTGAGAATACATGCGCTGCTTTTATAAATGTTTACGAAATAGACACAAGTACTTAAAAATATATTCTACGTTGAGTTGTACCACTGGCATATTTCCCTGTAGCTTGGTAACTACTATTTACATGGGTATTGTAAACGCGAATCATGTTGATAGATATATCGGGCTTGACAACCCCAACCGGACTGGACGAACAGTATTCAACGATTGCACAGTACTTCATTTTGTAGGCTACACTTGGTACAGTGTAGTGAGATTTCATAATAAAGGGAATATGTGACGTTGATTAATAGTTAAGTATGGTTACCAAGTGCTCAACCACTTAGAATGCTTTACATACACTTGCGAGTGTATTATATTTATGATTATGAAATCTTGTGTTCTATTAATATATTAAAAAGATTGTTATGATAAACCTATGAACTCATCAACCTTTTGGTTGACACTTTTAAGCATGTTTATTCTCAGGTATGAATTAAATCTTCCGCTGTGCATTTGCTCATTTTAAAGACATTACTTGGAGTCGATCATCGCAATGGGACCAAATGTTGATGATTTCATCCAGGGGGATAAGGACGGGTCCTCACAGGTGGTATCAGAGCGGTGGTCGTAGCGAACCAGGTCTTGCATTAGTGTATCTGACTAGGAGTTTTTAGGATACATTAATGAGTCTGGACTTCGACCTAGTAGTTGTTAGGTTATATTAGTAAGTCTGGACTTGAACCTGGCATGTATGTTAAAAGTTTTTGCTTACCACCATTTGTTGAAAAATATCTACTTCTCATTTACAGTCTCGACACGTCTTATTGCAATTAGTGCATAGATGGTGTACAGACAAATTCATATCCCATCACATTAAATCTTGTCTGACACGTTTCCTTAATTTCCTCCGTAATTTACGGGATCTTTTGTACTATATTTAGGTATTCTATGCAATTAGAATATCATCCGATATCCGAAAATCATTACATATCCAAAAATCCTTTATCTAACCGTACAAGACGGAACTCGCAACCAGTTCAAATTCCTTAGATTCCGACAGCTATTCCGATATGGATTTCGACTCAAGCTCCGAAGACAGTGTAACCGGAATGGATCAACCAATTAGTCATCACCAATTCTGGATGAATTGGGGATGAGTTCGTAGCCTACTTAATCATTGGAGGGAAGAAGAAGGTGATCCCTTCCACCAACCGAATTCACCTCTGGGTGAAGAACCTGAAGCACTTACTGGCGAACCTGTCCGAAACACCATTTCCTCTCTTATTTCCAGAGTATTTCGTCACGATTATATATTAAATCAAATTTTAGATTTTATTTATCCGCTCGTCCGAACCGATAGTCACCCCGGTGTAATAGAAGAAGTCAACGAGCTTCGCGCTCGGGTAGTGGCTTTAGAGAATATGGTGCGAAGGTTACAAACACCAGCAGCAGCACTAGTAGCATAATCAGTACCACCATCAACAACATCAACAGTACCATCACCACCACCAACATCAACATCTGCATCCCACACCTCAACCTCAAAATCTTTACCACTAACACAACATCATACGCACCATATATACCAATGAGTACCAACAACAATGAACAATGAAGTATTGAACCATAACTTCATTAATATTCTGCGAAGAATATGTGGTTTCAAAAAGTTTTAGAGATTACTTATTCTAGCTCAAACCGAAAATCAAATGAGTTTAATATTATATTGACTCATTTAATCCATGATTACATCTGAAGAAAATATATATATGAAAGTATATTTTCATAAAGTTTGTAATTAAAAATTCTTTTGTACAAACTGTTAATGGTGAAAATATTTTAACGGGTAGGTAATACTCGAGAAATATTTAGATTTCACATTAATAAGTTGCACTGTACATTCTTCGAATCTGATTCAGCGGTCATTTACTATCCTATGTACATCCACAGATATACGAATCCGTTCACCGCAGAATAACCATTTTTACTCAATTTCACATCCGGATTTTGACCTATCAGAATCCAATAAGTGGCATAATGAAAGAAAACATTTGACAAAATAAAATTTGTTAGAAACAAACAAATTAACAATGAAGAATTTTGTTAAGAATCCACGCTAACTGTTCCTAGCTAATTGTTCCTAGCTAACTGATTACATTTTATTTATCGCAATTTAATTATCGCAATTTACATTCTCGCAATTTTATTTATCGTCATTCAATTTATGTTATTTACTTTACGCACTTTATTTATCGTCATTTAATTTCTGTTATTTATTTTTACGCACTTTAAATACCGGGACACGTATACAAGGTTTTGACATATCATATCGATGCATATATATATATATATATATATATATATATATATATATATATATATATATATATATATATATATATATATATATATATATATATATATATTATTTGGAATAACCATAGACACTCTATATGCTGTAATGATCGAGTTTGCTATACAGGGTTGAGGTTGATTCTATAATAATATATATACTTTGAGTTGTGATCGAGTCTGAGACGTATACGGGTCAAGATATGTATTAATTAAATTCGAATATTATATATTAAACTATATATGAATTATTGGACTGTTATTGTGGACTATCAACTATGGACTGCCGACATTGGACAATTAAAATGAATTAAAATATTGATTATAACGTATGAAACTAAACAATTTTTTCAAGTTTGCCACTTGATTTCATCTTAAACCTCATTTGAATCTTGACGATTCCAATGCATGTTCAAATCTTTCATGATTCTTGAAAACACCTCGATCGAGAGAATGAACCAACCTTCATCTATGAAAGAAAAGATTGAGGCATATAGTTATGCACCTGAAAAACTCTCGAAAACCTAAGTAAACGTTTAACACGTATCTGTTCTAGTCCCTTTGACATTGTTATTATCGAAGATCGTTATGCAATCCCTTTCCAAAGTAGCCAATTTTGACACAGCTCCAGCAAGTCAACTCTGACTTTTCATCCGAAACAACCTTATTATAACCTCGATATATATGCGTACTCTTTATTGTTACTGGGAACCTTTTATATTCCACCATATTACCATCAACGTTTAATCATCTAAAAACACAATTCTCCTGAAACCACCTCGGTTGATAACCGGCGACCCAGATCCGTTAACTTTGAAAATGCTGACGAAGCAGCATGTTGTAGATGGTCTTAATGGCCAAAAATTGATGATAAAGAATGGAGTGTTGAAAACGCTCAATAGAAAATTTTAGTACTGAAAAGCGGATTATGCGAAACTCTGAAGGAAGCCGTGGGCAAATCACAAAGAATAAGTTTGACTTCAAAGAGTTCAAATAATTCAATGCCTGCTGAAGTCTTTAGCGAATATCTTACTCCTTACTCTAAACCCTTGCGAACAATAGTCTCCATCATCCTTTGATCTTAGATATTCAAAGATATTATCGTATCTTTTATTATAAATATCCTCGATATTTCTGAAAATATTTTCTTAACTAATCTTATCTGAATCATTTATCTCTTTGAGCTATCAGTGTTACATCGTATGAGAAACTGTTAGTTTCTATATTCTGCGAACCTTCGAATTTAAAATATGAATGTTTTTGAGGTAGTGTTAGGAACTGATGCATGAGTTAGTATAATATAATGACACCTGATCAACGTGATTATATTACAGTAAGTCATGCTGAGTTTCTAACGGAACGTGATGATTCACAGTACCGTCATCATGTGCCATGTTACACGACTCTTGTATTCTATTTAACCTCAAAACATTTCAAGAAAATATTTTCTTGATGATTCGGTCTTTTTCCGGATATTCTGGTAATTTGACAAGTCAAATTGTGCTATTACCATTTCTTAGAACATTAACAATGTTCATTCTGAAACTTATATCTACGAATTTTGGACCATTACAAGAGATACCAATTGCAAGAAGAAGAAACGAAGGGACACAGCTCCGAAATAGAAATTGGAGTATAAATCGCAGCAAATAAGGGGGAGTATTAACTGGAGATGACAATGATTATAGAAAACAGAAGCAAGCACTTCGAAGTATAAGAGAAGATATAAAGCCCGATAACGACACATAAATTACAAACCGTGTATATCAATGTTTATAGCAACATAAAGACACGGGAGGATTAAAAGCACTATAACCCCAAAGGCAAAGTAGAAATAAGCAGACTCCTCTGATGGAAGTTGGAAAAGGAGAATGATGGTTGTGATAGTAAGGATGAGGACAAGGATTAGGACTGGATTAAGCATTTACACAAACTTTTGAATTTGGGAATTTAGTATAGAAGTGGTGAAAAGCAATGAAACGGAAGAGGTTCATTTATAATGGAAATACCGGACCGAGCAGTCAAGGCAGATCGTCGCATTTAATTATAGAAATCTTAATTTCCTTACTCACCGAAGAATCAAATCTTTTAGATTCCGAAGATTTTCTTTATATCCCCTGAATTCCGGAATTCAACCAAGACAACGTCAAAAGTTAAGACGCACCTTATTTTCTAAATTCCACCATGACTACAGCAAAAGTTAAATCTCTATCTTAATCTGTTGTGACAACTTCACTCGTACGCTTCACCTAACCGAATCATTTTATCTATATTACTCAATAATGATAAAACCCTATTTAACAACTCATATTCGTCATGAAAACATTTTTAGTGTTAGCCATGACGACCTCGATCAAATTTTGGGATGAAATTTCTTTAACGGGTAGGTACTGTCACGACCCGGAAAATTTCGACTAATTTTAAACCAAACTCTCAATACGATATTGAATTTTTGACACGATAAGCAAAGTCTGTAAGGTTGAGTCTCAAAAAGCCTGAAACTATGTTCATAAATTTAATTGGTCTTGACTATCCCCGACGATTCACGAACAAGTGTGTAAATATATAAATATATACATATCTAAATAAATATAAATGAGGGTATAGAAAAATAATAAAATATATAAATGAATCCCTAGAATTAAAATGTAAAGTAACAACTAGAATAATTAAGTTTCATTAGAATAAAAACATAAATGTATATATGATATAAATCCATATATGTATAGATAAATAAGAATTTTATTTATGACTATCATATTGTAAAATATATGATATATATAAGTATTAAATATACAATATGTATAATCATATCATATATAATATGATTAATAAATTAAATGTAATTACAAGTTGAATATAGTTGTTAGATTAATATCATTAACAATACTTTTATTATAAAGGATAATATTAATATTTGTACCATTAATATTAATATTGTTAATATAAAATATATATGTATGTAGATGTAAAACTTGATATATACAGGTATTATAAATATTAGTGATATTATTATCATTTTTATTTCTATTATTATTATTATTAACTACAATATTATTATTAGTATTTTTATCGATAATATTAACAATATTATTATTATTAACATATTAATAATTAATATAAATGATAGAACATAATATAAACATAGATTTTTTTTCTCGCGTATATTTTTTTTACATCACTATCAGACTTTTGTTTTGCTTTTCTTCTTTATATTCGATGCACTGCATCTCTCGTGAATACCTGGAACCCACAATCACACTACACAACAACCCTTAATTAATTTATATGCTACCTAAACCCTTCAATTATGGAGTGTATTTTTTTTATTTACTGCATTCGAATTCATAAAACAGAAAAATCAATGAAAAAGGCCGTCGTATGTCTAGGCTTCGAACTCAAACTGCAAACTTCGAATTCGAATCATATTTCAAAATCTAAAAATGTTAAAGTGTTAGGAATCAAGTCATTAATCTACCTGCAAATTTCTAGCTTTCAATTTCATGAATTGATTATGAATTTCGAAGTCAAACTTTTAAATAAAAAAGTCAAATCGATTGATTTTCATAAAATTCGATTCCTAGTTGAAGATTCAAGTTAAATTAATGGTTTGGGAAGTTTATAAAAAAGATTTAAAGTGTATTTCATGTAGAGAGTTTTAGCTAAAACGTCTTTAAAATCAAAAATCATATATTTTTTTTTACATCGACGAACAGACACAGCTTTATTCTTATTTTTTTTTCGCGTTTACTAATTTAATACCAAAGATTACAAATCTTTTATGTTTCAAATTGAGGAACCTGTGTTGTTATTAATCGTGAGGTTTGATTTGGGTGAGTTCCTGGTTGATTTTTGCCATGAAGAAGAAGAAACAGATAAGGCAGGATATAAAAATTATTTTTGGGTATAAATCAGAAACAAAGTAGACAGATGGTTGGTTCTAGGTGTTTGTGCGTGTGTGAGAGGTCACGGGTTCGAGTCCTGTCTCGAGCAGTTCATTTCTTTTTAATACTAAAAAGGTATACTTTAGTATCATTATCATTTCTATTATCATTATTATTATTATTATTATTATTATTATTATTATTATTATTATTATTATTATTATTATTATTATTATTATTATTATTATTATTATTATTATTATTATTATTATTATTATTATTATTATTATTATTATTATTATTATTATTATTATTATTATTATTATTATTATTATTATTATTAGCTATTGTATTTAGGATTAGTATTGTAGTATTATCATTATTATTACTAATAAAAAATTTATCATTTATTATTATTAACCTAATTAAAATTTCAAATAAAATTACTAATATTATTGTTATTACTAGTATTATTAGAAAATAATATTTTAATATTATCATTAGTATTATGTTATAAATATTAGCACTATTGAGATAAGTATTATTATTAATATTATCATTTTCATTAATATAAATGATCATAACCGTTATTATATTATTAAAGATTAACATAACTATTATTAAAAGTATCATTACTTTCAATCCATTATTTTGTTAAAACTACTATTAATACTATCATTATTTTTACTAGTATTATTAAAATTATTTTTAATATTATTATACCTATTTTGGTACTATTATAAATGATACTTTGTAAATAAAAGATTAATTTTATATAGAAATATATTTAATGCTCATATTTTAAATATAAATATTTTCATATATAAAATGAATATATAATGAAGTAGTTAAATTAGTAATATAAAAATTATATCACAGCTAAAAACATATATATAATTATTCGATTACAATGACGTGTGTTAACATATATACGAATGATATAGGTTCGTGAATCCGAGGTTAATCTACATTGTTCAGTTGTTAAATGACGTCATATGTATTTTTACTACAAAATACAGTATGGTGAGTTTCATTTGCTCCCTTTTTAATTGCTTTTGCAATATATATTTTTGGGCTGAGAATACATGCGCTGCTTTTATAAATGTTTACAAAATAGATACAAGTACTTAAAAATATATTCTACGTTGAGTTGTACCACTAGCATATTTCCCTGTAGCTTGGTAACTACTATTTACATGGGTATTGTAAACGCGAATCCTGTTGATAGATCTATCGGGCCTGACAACCCCAACCGGACTGGACGACCAGTATTCAACGGTTGCATAGTACTTCGTTTTGTAGGCTACACTTGGTACAGTGCAGTGAGATTTCATAATAAAGGGAATATGCGACGTTGATTAATAGTTAAGTATGGTTACCAAGTGCTCAACCACTTAGAATGCTTTACATACACTTGCGAGTGTATTATGTTTATGATTATGAAATCTTGTGGTCTATTAATATATTAAAAAGATTGTTATGATAAACCTATGAACTCACCAACCTTTTGGTTGACACTTTTAAGCATGTTTATTCTCAGGTACGAATTAAATCTTCCGCTGTGCATTTGCTCATTTTAAAGACATTACTTGGAGTCGATCATCGCAATGGGACCAAATGTTGATGATTTCGTCCAGGGGGATAAGGACGGGTCCTCACAGTATAAACCGTAGTTTTGGACAAGATAAGATAGGAACGAAATTTGTCGAAGGCGAATACTACAGCTAGCAGCTCCTTCTCCATGGTAGTGTAATTCTCTTGAGCTCTGGTTAAGGTTTTGCTTGCGTAATAGATTGGATGAAAGTGTTTTTCTACCCGTTGTCCTAGCACTGATCCAACTGTGAAATCGCTCGCATCACACATGATCTTAAAGGGTAGACTCCAATCAGGAGCTATCATGATTGGTGCATGTGTTAGCTGCTCTTTCAGATAGTTGAATGCTTTTCGACATTCTTCATCGAAGACAAACGAGACTTCCTTTCCTAAGAGGTGAGTGAGAGGTCGTGTGACCTTTAAAAAATCCTTAATGAAACATCGGTAGAAACCGGCGTGTCCTAGGAAACTCCTTATTGCTCTTACCGTGGTAGGTTCTGGAAGTTTAGTGATGGTCTCAATCTTAGTCTTATCAACTTCTATTCCTGATTTAGAGATCTTATGTCCTAAAACTATCCCTTCTTTTACCATGAAGTGACATTTTTTCCAATTAAGAACTAAATTTGACTCTTCACACTGGGTGAGCATCTTGTCAAGGTTTAATAGGAACGAATCAAAGGTACTGCCTGAAATGTCCCATTCATATTGATTATAAATGTTCCATATTAATTGATTTCGTTGCGAGGTTTTGACCTCTATATGAGACGTTTTTCAAAGACTGCATTCATTTTTAAAACAACCATAACCTTTATTTTATCAATAAAGGTTTTAAAAACATTACGTAGATTATCAAATAATGATAATCTAAAATATACTGTTTACACACGATCATTTCATAATGGTTTACAATAGAAATATATTACATCGACATATGTTTCTTGAATACAGTTTTTACACAATATCATACAAACATGGACTCCAAATCTTGTCCTTATTTTAGTATGCAACAGCGGAAGCTCTTAGTATACACCTGAGAATAAACATGCTTTAAACGTCAACAAAAATGTTGGTGAGTTATAGGTTTAACCTATATCAAATCGTAACAATAGACCACAAGATTTCATATTTCAATACACATCCCATACATAGAGATAAAAATCATTCATATGGTGAACACCTGGTAACCGACATTAACAAGATGCATATATAAGAATATCCCCATCATTCCGGGACACCCTTCGGATATGATATAAATTTTGAAGTACTAAAGCATCCGGTACTTTGGATGGGGTTTGTTAGGTCCAATAGATCTATCTTTAGGATTCGCGTCAATTAGGGTGTCTGTTTCCTAATTCTTAGATTACCAGACTTAATAAAAAGGGGCATATTCGATTTTGATAATTCAACCATAGAATGTAGTTTCACGTACTTGTGTCTATTTTGTAAATCATTTATAAAACCTGCATGTATTCTCATCCCAAAAATATTAGATTTTAAAAGTGGGACTATAACTCACTTTCACAGATATTTCCTTCCTCGGAAATAAGACTTGGCCACGGATCGATTCACGAACCTATATAAATATGTACATATATATCAAAGTCTGATCAAAATATAATTACAACCATTTTTATTATGTTTTAAAGATTTGAGTGTATTAAGTCAGCTGTCCTCGTTAGTAACCTACAACTAGTTGTCCACAGTTAGATGTACAGAAATAAATCGATATATATTATCTTGAATCAATCCACGACCCAGTGTATACATGTATCAGGCTAGATCACAACTCAAAGTATATATATTTTTGGAATCAACCTCAACCCTGTATAGCTAACTCCAACATTACTGCATATAGAGTGTCTATGGTTGTTCCAAATAATATATATACATGGGTCGATATGATATGTCAAAACATTTGCATACGTGTCTATGGTATCCCAAGATTACATAATATATTAGAATACATGTATAATACAATATAAGTTAGCTAGGATATGATTTGTATAGATTTGTTAAACATTTCTCGTAGCTAAAAAGATCAAAAATATCCAATCTTGTTTTACCCATAACTTTTTCATTTTAAATCCGTTTTGAGTGAATCAAATTGCTATGGTTTCATATTGAACTATATTTTATGAATCTAAACAGAAAAAGTATTGGTTTATAGTTGGAATTACAGGTTACAAGTCATTTTTGTAAAGGTAGTCATTTCAGTCGAAAGAACGACGTCTAGATGACGATTTTGGAAAACATATTTCCACTTTGAGTTTAACCATGATTTTTGGATATAGTTTCATGTTCATAAGAAAAATAATTTTCCCAGAAGAACAACTTTTAAATCAAAGTTTATCATAGTTTTTAATTAACTAACCCAAAACAGTCCGCGGTGTTACTACAACGGCGTATATCCGGTTTTACGGTGTTTTTCGTGTTTTCCGGTTTTAAATCATTAAGTTAGCATATCCTATAGATATAGAACATGTGTTTAGTTGATTTTAAAAATCAAGTTAGAAGGATTAACTTTTGTTTGCGAACAAGTTTAGAATTAAATAAACTATGTTCTAGTGATTTCAAGTTTAAACCTTCGAATAAGATAGCTTTATATGTATGAATCGAATGATGTTAAGAACATCATTACTACCTCAAGTTTTGTGGATAAACCTACTGGAAAAGAGACAAATGGATCTAGCTTTAAAAGATCCTTGGATGGCTTGAAAGTTCTTGAAGCAGAATCATGACACGAAAACAAATTCAAGTAAGATCATCACTCGAAATAAGATTGTTATAGTTATAGAAATTGAACCAAGGTTTGAATATGAGTATTACCTTGTATTATAAAGATATATTACTATAAATAAGAAAGATTTCTTGAGGTTGGATGATCACTTTACAAGATTGGAAGTAAGCTAGCAAACTTGGAAGTATTCTTGATTTTATGAAACTAGAACTTATAGAATTTATGAAGAACACTTAGAACTTGAAGATAGAACTTGAGAGAGATCACTTAGATGAAGAAAATTGAAGAATGAAAGTGTTTGTAGGTGTTTTTGGTCGTTGGTATATGGATTAGATATAAAGGATGTGTAATTTTGTTTTCATGTAAATAAGTCATGAATGATTACTCATATTTTTATAATTTTATGAGATATTTCATGCTAGTTGCCAAATGATGGTTCCCACATGTGTTAGGTGACTCACATAGGCTGCTAAGAGCTGATCATTGGAGTGTATATACCAATAGTACATACGTCTAAAAGCTGTGTATTGTACGAGTACGAATACGGGTGCATACGAGTAGAATTGTTGATGAAACTGAACGAGGATGTAATTGTAAGCATTTTTGTTAAGTAGAAGTATTTTGATAAGTGTCTTGAAGTCTTTAAAAAGTGTATGAATACATAATAAAACACTACATGTATATACATTTTAACTGAGTCGTTAAGTCATCGTTAGTCGTTAGATGTAAATGTTATTTTGAAACCTTTAGGTTAACGATCTTGTTAAATGTTGTTAACCCAATGTTTATTATATCAAATGAGTTGTTAAATTATTATATTATCATGATATTATGATGTATGAATATCTTTTAATATGATATATACATTAATATATCGTTACAACGATAATCGTTACATATAAGTCTCGTTTCGTAATTCTTGAGTTAGTAGTCTTGTTTTTACATATGTTGTTCATTGTTAACACACATAATGATATATTTAAATATCATTTTATCATGTTAAATATAGTGTATCAATATCTTAATATGATACATATGTATTTAGTAGACGTTATCATAACGATAATCGTTATATATATCATTTCGAGTTTCTTAACTTAGTAATCTCATTTCTTATGTATATCACACATTGTTAATATATTTAGTGAGATACTTACTCATCATAATCTTATGTCAACCATATATATATGTCTATATATACCACAACATGTAGTTTTTACAATTTTGTAACATTCGTGAATCGCCGGTCAACTTGGGTGATCAATTGTCTATATAAAACTTATTTCATTTAATCAAGTCTTAACAAGTTTGATTGCTTAACACATTGGAAATATTTAGCCATGTAAATATCAATCTCAATTAATATATATAAACCTGAAAAAGTTCGGGTCACTACAGTACCTACCCGTTAAATAAATTTCGTCCCGAAATTTTAAGCTGTTGAAGGTGTTGACGAATCTTCTGGAAATTTTAAGCTACTGGTCCGACACGATCTATAATCTTGAATGGAACAATGTACCTTGGATTTAGTTTCCCCCATTTACCAAATCGAACAACTCCTTTCTAAGGTGAAACCTTAAGCATGACCATTTCTCCAATTTCAAACTCTATATCTTTTCTTTTACTGTCTGCGTAGCTCTTTTGTTGACTCTGGGCGGTTTTCAACCGTTGTTGAATTTGGATGATTTTCTTGGTAGTTTCTTGTATTATCTCCGGACCCGTAATCTGTCTATCCCCCACTTCATTCCAATAAATCGGAGACCTGCACTTTCTACCATAAAGTGCCTCAAACGGCGCCATCTCAATACTAGAATGATAACTGTTGTTGTAGGAAAATTCTGCTAACGGTAGGTGTCGATCCCAACTGTTTCTGAAATCAATAACACATGCTCGTAGCATGTCTTGAAGCATTTGTATCGTCCTTTTGCTCTGCCCATTAGTTTGTGGATGATAGGCAGTACTCATGTCTAGACGAGTCCCCAATGCTTGTTGCAATGTCTGCCAGAACCTTGAAACAAATCTACCATCCCTATCAGAGATAATAGAGACGGGTATTCCATGTATGGAGACAACCTCTGTCATAACCCGTACTTAACCATAAGAACGAGTTAGATAACGTATGATTTCATTGCGAGGTATTGACCTCTATATGAGACATTTTTAAAAGAACAACTGCATTTATTTTACATTACAAACCATAACTCTTATATTAATACAAGCTTTAGACAATATAAAGATGATTATCATTTAGCGATAATCTTAGACTTACAAACTTTACATGTGATGATAACAATACGATTTCTAGCATATTTTACATTACAATTCCTCGGATATGCAGTTTTATTTTTGACACAAATATGCATACTCAAGATCTTGCTTAAATTCAACATGTTGCAGCGGAAGCTTTTAGTTATCACCTGAGAATAGACATGTTTAAAACGTCAACATAAAGTTGGTGAGATATAGGTTTAATGCCGGCAGCGGTATAAATATAGACCACAAGATTTCATATGTAAACATTTTAATAAAAATATTCTAAATGGTTGAGCACTTGGTAGCCATACTTAACATTTAATCACGTCGCATATTCCCTTTATTATGAAATCTTACTACACCGTACCAAGTGTAGTCACGAAACGAAGTACTGTGCAACCGTTGAATACTAGTCGTCCAGTCCGGTTGGGGTTATCAGGCCCGATAGATCTATCAACAGGATTTGCGTTTACAATACCGCTGTAAATAGTAGTTACCAAGCTACAGGGAAGTATGCCAGTGGTACAACTCAACGTAGAATATATTTTTCAGTTACTTGTGTCCATATCGTAAAACATAAAATACATGTATTCTCATCCCGAAATATTTAGAGTTTAAAAGTGGGACTATATACTCACTTTTGCCTTGAAGATATATATATTTTGACTTGGTCTCCGGTTGATATCACGAACCTATCCATATATAATATATCAATATATTTTCATTTTAAACAATCGTCACGTATATATATACTTATAATACTTTTAATGTCTTCTTAGTCCGTAGTTAGCAGTCCGATGTTAGTAATTCAATTTTAATGGTTCATATTTAGGTGTTTAATAAATAAAACCCCCATCGAAATAAATAAAACCCCCATCGTATTCGTATTGGTCGGGATTAATCTTGACCCATGGTACTTTGGTGAAACTTATGAAGTTAATCATTTTCCCTTATGTAAACAACATTAAATGATTATTTTTCTAAAAATACTTATACTTTGAGTTAAATCATGAAATTTTTATGTGTTATCATATTCATAGTAAATATCATTTTTCCAGAAAATAAACCTCCAATTCAAGGTTCAAAATAGTTTTTAATTATCCAACCCAAAACCGCCCCCGATTGCACTCCGACGTTGTAAAAACAGTTTTTAAGGTGTTCTTTGAAAAACCAAGTTATACCTTGTTAAATTAGCATATATTTATGATATATTATATGTCTTGAAGTATTTTAAAAGTTAAGTTAGAAGGATCTATTTAGTTTGCAAACAAGTTTGAAAACATTCAAACTATGTTCTTGTTGTTAAAATTTTATACCATAAAATATGATAACTATATATATATGAATCGAATAAGGTTATGAACAAAGTTACTACCTCAAGTTACTTGGACAAGATTGCTGTAAAAGAGGAGTAAAAACCTAGAACCAAAAGAGTGGTGGAGTTGGATGAAAGATTGGAAGTAAACTTGTGTTTTTGGAAGGATTCTCGAGGTGTTTTTGTAAGGGTTTTATTATGGTGATTAAGTGATGTTTTTGAAGCTAGATCTTCATGGTTGTGAGCTGAGATGGTTAAGGTGTTTAGGGTTCATAAGTGTGTGTGTATTTAGCTAGAGATTTGAGGTAAAAATGAATCAAAAATGGAGTACTCTTAACCCCTTTAAAAACGTGAATGGGGGGAGACAAAGACAATTTTCAAGTTTGTAATCTTGTTAATTAGTCATACAATAATACAAAAGTAATTACCTTATACATAAGGCATGAACAAGGGCTGGTTAGGTGGTGATTTGATGTGTATATACCAATAGTAAATACGTATAGAAGCTAGGTATGATACGAGTACATATACTCTAGATATACGTATAGAAATCCTGTGAAAACAGAACGAGGATTCAAATATAGTTATCTTTTGTGAATATACTTATATTGTTTTATGTATTTAAGTCCTTAAAAAGTGATTAAATACATTACATATACGATATATATATAAACATTATAGGTTATAGGTATTTATATCAAAAAACGTTACTTAAAGTTATCGTTTTGAAAACTTAAGTTAGTAGTTTCAAAATATACTTATAACTTATTGTTATTAATACAAAATGAGATATTAAAATATCCTTAGATCATGTTAAATATGTATATATACATATATATACACAAACGTATAATTATCATATGTTATATAGTTCGTGATATCATCGGTCAAACTAGACGGTCAAACGTTGTGTAAATCTCTTTTCAAAAACATAAGTCTCAACAATTTGGGTTGCTTATCATGTTGGTAAGGTTTAATTTATGTAAATATTAATCTTATAAGTATAGATCGATCGAAAAAGTCCGGGTCATTACAGTACCTACCCGTTAAATAAATTTCGTCCCGAAATTTTAAAATCGTACCTATTTTGCGTCATCGGGAAACAAATGCGGGTATTTTGGTTTCATTTGATCCTCTCGCTCCCAAGTAAACTCGGGACCTCTTCGTGCATTCCAACGAACTTTAACGATCGGTATGTTGCTCTGCTTGAGCCGTTTAACTTCACGGTCCATGATCTCAATTGGTTCTTCTATGAATTGTAGTTTCTCGTCAACATGAATTTCTTCAAGAGGAATGGTGAGGTCTTCCTTTGCAAGACACTTTTTAAGGTTCGAGACGTGAAATGTATTATGTACTCCGGCGAGTTGTTGCGGTAACTCGAGTCGATAAGCTACCGGTCCGATGCGTTCGATAATTTTGAACGGGCCTACATACCATGGGTTTAGTTTACCCCTTTTTCCAAAACGTATTACACCTTTCCAAGGTGACACCTTTAACATAACCATGTCACCGATCTGAAACTCTAATGGTTTCCTTCGGACATCGGCGTAGCTCTTTTGGCGACTACGGGCTGTTTTCAATTTCTCCTTGATTTCCACTATCTTCTCAGTAGTTTCATGGATGATCTCGGGTCCAGTTAATTGTCGATCTCCTACTTCGTTCCAACAGATAGGGGATCTACACTTCCTTCCATACAGTGCTTCGAATGGTGCAGCTTTAATGCTCGCATGATAACTATTATTATACGAGAATTCTGCTAATGGTAAATATTTATCCCATCCGTTTCCAAAATCGATCACACATGCCCTAAGCATGTCTTCAAGAGTCTGAATTGTTCTTTCACTCTGCCCGTCAGTTTTCGGATGATATGCGGTACTCATATCCAAACGAGTTCCTAGTGCCTCCTGTAGTGATTGCCAGAACTTTGAGGTAAATCTACTATCACGATCAGATATAATGGAAATAGGTATTATATGCCTTGAAACTATTTCCTTTATATATAATCGTAATAATTTCTCCATTCTATCCGTTTCCTTTATAGGCAAGAAATGTGCAGATTTGGTAAGACGATCAACAATTACCCAAATGGTGTCGTATCCCCAGGCAGTCTTTGGTAACTTCGTGATGAAATCCATGGTAATACCATCCCATTTCCATTCTGGGATTTCTGGTTGTTGAAGTAACCCTGACGGCTTTTGGTGTTCTGCTTTGACTTTGGAACAAGTTAAACATTCCCCAACATATGTTGCAACGTCTGTCTTCAAATTAGGCCACCAATAATGCGTCTTAAGATCTTGATACATCTTTCCAACTCCAGAATGTATCGAGTATCTTGTCTTATGTGCCTCATTCAATATTAACTTCCTTAATCCACCCAACTTTGGTACCCAAATACGGTTTGCAAAATATCGAATTCCATCTTCCCGCATAATGAGTTGTTTCCCATACTTCTTCATTATTTCATTTCCTATGTTTTCTTTAGTAAGAGCTTCTCGTTGAGCCTCTTTGATTTGTGAGTTGAGATTCATGCGAATTTTTATGTTCATTGCTCGTACTCGAATTGGTTCTCGTTCCTTTCTGCTTAGAGCGTCGGCCACCACGTTCGCTTTCCCGGGATGATAACGAATTTCACAATCATAGTCATTTATTAACTCAACCCACCTACGTTGCCTCATGTTCAGCTGTTTTTGATCGAAAATATGTTGAAGGCTTTTATGATCAGTAAACACAGTGCATTTAACCCCATACAAGTAGTGTCTCCATATCTTCAATGCAAACACGACTGCTCCCAGTTCTAGATCATGCGTCGTATAATTCCGCTCGTGAATCTTTAATTGTCGGGATGCGTATGCAATAACTTTCTTCCGTTGCATAAGAACGCAACCAAAACCTTGTCGCGAAGCGTCACAATATATTTCAAAATCATCGTTCCCTTCTGGTAACGATAAAATAGGCGCCGTAGTCAACTTCTTTTTCAGTAATTGAAATGCACTCTCCTGCTCAGAAGTCCATTCATATTTCTTCCCTTTTTGCGTTAACGCTGTCAACGGCTTAGCTATTCGGGAAAAATCTTGAATAAACCTTCTGTAATAACCGGCTAAACCCAAAAATTGGCGTATCTGCATTGGTGTCTTAGGAGTCTCCCATTTTTCAATGGCTTCAATTTTTGCTGGATCAACCTGAATTCCTTTGCTACTAACAACGTGGCCAAGAAATTGCACTTCTTTCAACCAAAAAGCACACTTAGAAAATTTAGCATATAGCTGTTCTTTTCTCAACAACTCTAATATTAAACTTAAATGCTGCTCATGCTCTTGCTCACTCTTGGAATAGATAAGAATGTCATCAATGAAAACAATAACAAACTTATCTAAATATGGACTACAAAGTCGATTCATGAGGTCCATGAATACAGCTGGCGCATTCGTCAATCCAAACGGCATGACCAAAAATTCGTAATGACCGTAACGTGTCCGAAAAACAGTTTTCGGAATGTCCTCTTCTTTGACACGTAATTGATGATAACCCGATCTTAGGTCGATTTTCGAATAAACACATGATCCTTGCAGTTGATCAAATAAGTCATTAATTCTCGGTAGTGGATACCGATTCTTGATAGTTAACTTATTTAATTCACGATAATCTATACACATCCTAAAAGATCCATCTTTCTTTTTAACAAATAGAATCGGAGCTCCCCACGGTGAAGTACTTGGTCGTATGAATCCACGATCCAGTAATTCTTTTAACTGACTCTGAAGTTCTTTTAACTCGGATGGTGCAAGTCTATATGGAGCACGGGCAACTGGTGCAGCTCCTGGTACTAAATCTATTTGAAATTCTACAGATCTAAATGGAGGTAATCCCGGCAACTCTTCCGGAAATACTTCAGGAAAATCTCTTGCCACAGGCACGTCATTGATGCACTTCTCTTTTTCTTTCTTTTCGACTTTATTAACATGTGCTAAGATAGCATAGCACCCTTTCTTCAAGCACTTTTGAGCTTTCAAATAACTAATGAGTTTTAGCTTTGAGTTACCCATCTCTCCATAAATCATTACTGGCGTTTTATTCTTACGAGGAATGCGAATTGCCTTCTTGGCGCACACAACTTCAGCTCCTATTTTGGACATCCAGTCCATGCCGACTATTACATCAAAACTTCCTAATTCTACGGGTATCAAATCAATCTTAAATGTTTCTCCGGCTAAATTTATTTTACAATCACGGCAAATTTTATCGGCTTTAATTAGTTTACCATTAGCTAACTCAATCATGTACTTAGCATCTAGAGGTAATGATGAACAATTCAATTTAGCGTGAAAGTCTCTACACACGTAACTTCTATCAGCACCAGTATCAAATATAATAGATGCGGATAAGTTATTAATGGTAAACGTACCCGTAACAAGCTCCGGGTCTTCACACGCCTCTCTAGCATTAATAACAAATGCTCTCCCTCGTGCAGGTCCGATATTCTTCTCTGGATTCGGGCACTGGCTCTTATAATGACCCTGTTTCCCACATCCATAACAAGTAACAGTAGCCAAAGCAGTTCAATTTGCATTAGTGGCAGGAGTCTTGGTACCATTTGTATTTGTAACGAGAGCCCTACAATCTTCAGCAAGATGACCCTTTCGATTACATTTGTTGCATACCACATTATAGTAACCAGAGTGATGTTTGTGGCATCGGTTGCATAAAGGATTTTGTCCTTTATAACCAAAGCTTAAACCACTACCCGCACCTTGCGTGATTTCTTGTTTCTTAAAAGATTGTTGTTGGTTACCTCGATCATAATTTCCATTCCACTTTCTTTTGTTACCTGATACCTTCACATCAGTATTGGATACTTTCTTATCCATGATGACCTGATCCATTAGCTCGTTTGCCATGGTTATAGCTTCATGAATTGTCTTAGGTTTCGATGCTGTAACATTTTCCTTGACCTTTTTTGGCAAACCATCTTTGTACATTTCAATCTTCCGTACTTCGGTTGGAACCAATTCAGGACATAGCAAAACTAATTCCATGAATCGCTGATTGTAGTTGGTGATTTCAGTACCAACAACCTTCAGGCTTCGTAATTAATCTTCCAACTTCCTAACCTCGTTCCTTGGACAATATTCGTTAATTAACATTGTTTTGAATTCTTCCCATGGAGTATCATAAGCTACATCTCCTCCTACAGCCTTCACATAATTTTTCCACCACGTGAGTGCACTATCTTGTAAAGTGCACGATGCATACTTGGTCATGTCCTTTTCAACACAACCACTGATTTTAAACACAGTCTCCATCTTTTCTATCCACCGGGTTAAACCGATCGGTCCTTCTGTTCCACTGAATGATGAGGGCTTGCAAGCTTGAAAAGTTTTGTAAGTGCACCCCACACGAGGATTTGGGTTAACTGCAGCACCTCTTGCAGCCTCGACCCATAACATTCTGTCGTTCACTCGCTGATTGATGAGTTCCTGGATTTCTTGTTCCGTCATTCGGTTCAATCGCGCCATATTCTTCTATAAGAATGAAAAGAAAATAATTATTCACATGGAATATTATAGATGTAGTGTATATTTGCAGTACATTATAGCTTATTAATAATATGAACCAGGTATTATTATAAAAGCCTTTTCTTCTTATTAGCGTTTTATAATTATATCTAGGGTAGTACCTACCCGTTAATGTCCATACTTAATAGCTTAGTACAGAATCAATTACTACCATCTAAATAATACTTAACCATGGAAAATTATTGCATTTCACACTTCACTATTTTACATATGCTTATCTTACATCGAACATTAAGCAAACCACACTAATAATATTATACAAAATATTATATGATCCCATGGTTTAATACGGCAGCGCATCGTTTGGTCTATTTTCTAAGACGTTTAGGTTCAATGAATCGCCTAACGCTTATCCTAGCGGTCTGCCTATATTTTGGCTGTGGGACTGAAGAACTGGATGCCAGGATAGAACGAATAGGAATAGCGGGAATAGGGTTGGTAGTGTCTAGTGGAGTTGGTGCCACATCATCCTTACTAAACTCGGGATTTGAATTTTCTAATTCATTAGCCTTTCGTTTCTTTCCTAGTTCGAACTTGTCTTTTGTAATTTCCTGTATTTCTTCCTCGGGTTCACTTTCCTCCTCGGGTTCACTTTCCTCCTCGGGTTCACTTTCCGGGTTCTCTATAGTCGGTTCATCCAGAATTTGTGAGTCTTCCCCAAAGATATTATTTTCGTCATCGGATAGGTTAATGACTGGAACACCATCTGAAGATTCTGGTTCGGAGTCGCTGAATGTGATAACAAGTTTTGAGCCCGACATCTATCACACAACAACTAACCCATTAGTACTACATAATATTTACATATAAATTTTAACCAACAATGATAAGCAATGGTTTTTAAATCAGAATCGGTCAAAGTCCAGACTTACTAATGTATCCTAACGACTTATCAGTTAGACACACTAATGCAAACCTGGTTCGCTAAGACCACCGCTCTGATACCACATGTCATAACCCGTCCTTAACCATAAGAACGAGTTAGATAACGTATGATTTCATTGCGAGGTATTGACCTCTATATGCGACATTTTTAAAAGAGCAACTGCATTTATTTTACATTACAAACCATAACTCTTATATTAATACAAGCTTTAGACAATATAAAGATGATTATCGTTTAGCGATAATCTTAGACTTACAAACTTTACATGTGATGATAACAATACGATTTCTAGCATATTTTACATTACAATTCCTCGGATATGCAGTTTTATTTTTGACACAAATATGCATACTCAAGATCTTGCTTAAATTCAACATGTTGCAGCGGAAGCTTTTAGTTATCACCTGAGAATAGACATGTTTAAAACGTCAACATAAAGTTGGTGAGATATAGGTTTAATGCCGGTAGCGGTATAAATATAGACCACAAGATTTCATATGTATACATTTTAATAAAAATATTCTAAATGGTTGAGCACTTGGTAGCCATACTTAACATTTAATCACGTCGCATATTCCCTTTATTATGAAATCTTACTACACCGTACCAAGTTTAGTCACGAAACGAAGTACTGTGCAACCGTTGAATACTGGTCGTCCAGTCCGATTGGGGTTGTCAGGCCCGATAGATCTATCAACAGGATTCGCGTTTACAATACCGCTGTAAATAGTAGTTACCAAGCTACAGGGAAGTATGCCAGTGGTACAACTCATCGTAGAATATATTTTTCAGTTACTTGTGTCCATATCGTAAAACATAAAATACATGTATTCTCATCCCGAAATATTTAGAGTTTAAAAGTGGGACTATATACTCACTTTTGCCTTGAAGATATATATATTTTGACTTGGTCTCCGGTTGATATCACGAACCTATCCATATATAATATATCAATATATTTTCATTTTAAACAATCGTCACGTATATATATACTTATAATACTTTTAATGTCTTCTTAGTCCGTAGTTAGCAGTCCGATGTTAGTAATTCAATTTTAATGGTTCATATTTAGGTGTTTAATAAATAAAACCCCCATCGAAATAAATAAAACCCCCATCGTATTCGTATTGGTCGGGATTAATCTTGACCCATGGTACCGGTGTTGTCAAATGACGTGTTGCGTACATAAAGTACCGGTGTTGTCAAATGACGTGTTGCGTACAATCATGGGATCTTATGATTAATCTTCTCGTATTGTTTACGGGTGATCCTGAAATATATAAAATTAAATTATGTGTACATATATATAAAATATCATGTTATTTTAAAAAGATGTGATTTATTTAATTTTTCTCCAATTATTTTCGTGGCTAAACTAGTCTTGGATATCCGATCTCGTTTTGGTCATAGTTTCTTTGTTACAACTCCGTTTTCGTTGGTTCAACTTGCCACTTCCTTGGATCGAGTTCTTCTTTAAGACTATGAACTGTAAATACCTTAGTTTGTATTCGAAATCACAGGTCATAGGTCAAACTTTGGTGAAACTTATGAAGTTAATCATTTTCCCTTATGTAAACAACATTAAATGATTATTTTTCTAAAAATACTTATACTTTGAGTTAAATCATGAAATTTTTATGTGTTATCATATTCATAGTAAATATCATTTTTCCAGAAAATAAACCTCCAATTCAAGGTTCAAAATAGTTTTTAATTATCCAACCCAAAACCGCCCCCGATTGCACTCCGACGTCGTAAAAACAGTTTTTAAGGTGTTCTTTGAAAAACCAAGTTATACCTTGTTAAATTAGCATATATTTATGATATATTACATGTCTTGAAGTATTTTAAAAGTTAAGTTAGAAGGATCTATTTAGTTTGCAAACAAGTTTGAAAACATTCAAACTATGTTCTTGTTGTTAAAATTTTATACCATAAAATAAGATAACTATATATATATGAATCGAATAAGGTTATGAACAAAGTTACTACCTCAAGTTACTTGGACAAGATTGCTGTAAAAGAGGAGTAAAAACCTAGAACCAAAAGAGTGGTGGAGTTGGATGAAAGATTGGAAGTAAACTTGTGTTTTTGGAAGGATTCTTGAGGTGTTTTTGTAAGGGTTTTATTATGGTGATTAAGTGATGTTTTTGAAGCTAGATCTTCATGGTTGTGAGCTGAGATGGTTAAGGTGTTTATGGTTCATAAGTGTGTGTGTATTTAGCTAGAGATTTGAGGTAAAAATGTATCAAAAATGGAGTACTCTTAACCCCTTTAAAAACGTGAATAGGGGGAGACAAAGACAATTTTCAAGTTTGTAATCTTGTTAATTAGTCATACAATAATACAAAAGTAATTACCTTATACATAAGGCATGAACAAGGGCTGGTTAGGTGGTGATTTGATGTGTATATACCAATAGTAAATACGTATAGAAGCTAGGTATGATACGAGTACATATACTCTAGATATACGTATAGAAATCCTGTGAAAACGGAACGAGGATTCAAATATAGTTATCTTTTGTGAATATACTTATATTGTTTTATGTATTTAAGTCCTTAAAAAGTGATTAAATACATTACATATACGATATATGTATAAACATTATAGGTTATAAGTATTTATATCAAAAAACGTTACTTAAAGTTATCGTTTTGAAAACTTAAGTTAGTAGTTTCAAAATATACTTATAACTTATTGTTATTAATACAAAATGAGATATTAAAACATCCTTAGATCATGTTAAATATGTATATATACATATATATACACAAACGTATAATTATCATATGTTATATAGTTCGTGATATCATCGGTCAAACTAGACTGTCAAACGTTGTGTAAATCTCTTTTCAAAAACATAAGTCTCAACAATTTGGGTTGCTTATCATGTTGGTAAGGTTTAATTTATGTAAATATTAATCTTATAAGTATAGATCGATCGAAAAAGTCCGGGTCATTACAACCTCCTTCAAATACAATCGCGCCAAATTCTCCATTTTGTCATCTTCTCTCATTGGCAGGAAGTGTGCTGACTTGGTGAGACGATCAACTGTGATGCCCCGTACAAAACCATCGTGTATGAATCATCAACAACCGGATCATTACAAGGTTAAGTACTATATGCTGTAATAAAATAAGTTGCATTCACGATAAAAAGGTGACGTCATAACCGACATAAAATGTTTTACACCAACAGTATGCTTCTACAAATAGCAAGCATGAATAAATGTATGTGACCCTTAGGTCGTTACAAAAACATAGTTTCAAATGTATTAAAGTTTGAATGCAAGATAAACAGTTCATGCGGTGATAACACTAGAGCAGCGGGTCTCTACGGCAAGACTAGCACGACAGCGGAAGCAAATAACCTTAAGTACCTGAGAAAAACATGCTTAAAAATGTCAACACAAAGGTTGGTGAGCTATAGTTTAAGTATAACAGTATGTAAGGTAGACCACAAGATTTCAATGCTACAAAGAGCGTTTCAAAACAGTATGATAAAGTGTATGTTAACCGTGGGCACTTGGTAACTAACTTAAAGTTTATACCCCCTGAAAGTACACTTGGCAAGTGCGTATGTTTAGGAAGTATTAAACACTCGTTAAATGCTAGCGCTACTAGCCCGAGTGGGGATGTCAAAGCCTATGGATCCATATCTAAGATTCGCGTTCACAATTCAAAAACCAATGATTAAACGTTACCGAGCTAAAGGGAATGTTTATGCCGTTGTATAACCCACACATATATAAGTTTAAGTACTCGTGCCTAGTATGTAAAACATAAAATCCGCATGTATTCTCAGTTCCCAAAATAAGTTAAGGTAAAAAGGGAATGCTATAACTCACAATGATAAAGTAGCGGTAAAGTATGACTCGGAAAGTAAGCAAGTAATGAAGGTTGTCCAAACGGGTCCTCAACCTAAGTCAAATAGTACTAAGTCAGTAAATCGTCCGAATAGGTTTAAAAGTATGTAAATAAGGTCTTAAGGGTCATCATCATTCATCATTTAACAAAAGGTGTAAAGTAAGTTTCGTTCGTGAAAAGAGTTTAAAACAAAGGCTGACTTCGATCAGTCACCACGGCCTCTACCCTTACTGAATTAAGGTGAGACCAGTGGCCATGGCTCCATATATGAGTCCTTTAAGTGTGTTAAAATTTACAGAAGCAAACTCGTCTTCGTTTGACCGTGGCGACGGTCTAAGTGCGAGTAGGTCAGAAATTTCTGCACAACGTTAAAAGGACATAGTGACGATCGGAGGGCCATAAATCCTAAACCGTAACTCGGATTAAGACGAGTCCTATATGAAAAGTATCTACTCGAATAGAGCTATTTGAAAATCATAATCACAAAAGCCCAGGTCTTACTGATCAGACCCAGAATACAGAAAATAGACAGGTCAGTAGGTTCCGGTGGTTCTTGGTGTTCGATGCTTATCACGGTTCTCATCCTTGATGCATGTAGCTTCAAGTGTACAACTCGTTGATGTGTTTGCATCATTTTCACCAAGGTTTGACCATCATAACCCAAGTGCAAGTCTAAGACATGAAGCACAACTCACTTAAGTGTTGCAAGTGTTTTGATGAACCAAGGTTACATCAAAGTCTTAAATCTAACACATACATGAACTTTAAAACTAATAATAAGTTACAAACTTGAAAGTGAACTTATGAAATCAAGATCTTAAGTTGTAGAACATAGTTCTTAGTTAGATCTTGAAGATCCAAGACTCAAAAGTCTAGATTTAACATAAGTGTACAAAGTTATAATTTAAGAAAGCTTACTAACATGTTCTTGAACTTTTAAAGTTAACTCTAGTTCAAGAAAGTATGAGATCAAGACTAACTTATAGTAATTGACCATTTAAACTAACAACCATGAAATTAAAGTGCAAGTAAAAGAAATAACAAACTAATTTAAACAAGTTAATAAGTTCATGGGTTGCATACTTTAAAGATTCAAGCCTAAGCTTGATCTTTAAGGAAAGTAAACTTTAAAGCTTTCTTCATGAATCACAAGTATGCTTTCAACACATGAACTTTGATCTTTTTAAAACAATAAAGGTAGAATCATAAACTAGTAAGTTTATGTTCTTGTATGTTCTTGAAGAATCAAGATAATATGAAGAACAAACTAAAGAATTTGGTTCTTGTTAACAAGTAAGTAACTACAACTAGTAAGTAACAAATAATCAAAGACAATTAACATTAAGCAAAAGAATGATGATGATGAAGGGTGTATAATTCGGTTTTTGTAAGAAAAGAAGAAGAGAAAAGAAGTTCCATTTACTTACAAGAAAGAAAGAAACCTTGAGAGAAAAGAGAGTAAAAATGAAAGCAAGTAAAAGTGTGTTTGTGAGAAATGAGGATTCAAGTAACAAGTAATACAAAAAAAATAATTTGAACTCCCTCCCACCCCTTGGAACCCCACGGTCAGCAGAAAAAAAGAAGGGGGGAAGAAGTCCACAAGTTAATTGCATGTAAAGCCTTAAAAGTGTGGGTAATAGAGGTGGTAACATGGGGATCATGTGCAAACTAGATTCCTAATGCCTTAACTAACTAGTTTCATGATCTAAATAATACTTACATGTTAAAGATGGGCTAAGTAATCCTTGTAAGATGTAGGGTGGGCTTATAAGCCCATGTTCAAGAGTCCATAACATTACTCAAAGCCCAAGTCCAATTAATTAACAAATAAGTCCAATTAAAGCCCAAGTAACTAACTAGTAACCTTAGTTAAATAAAATGATTAATAAAACTTAATCATGAATGCAAATAATATCTAAAAATATTATTCGTGAAAGTTTCGTGTGTCACAAAGACGTTTCAGGCAATTAAAGTCAAGTACGTTTAGTCATGGCAACATGTAAATGTAATAACATACATTTGTTTAATCACACGTATTAATAATAACAATTATTAATAAATAAACATTGGAAAATCCAGGGTCGTTACATTACCCACCTGTTAAAGAAAATTTCGTCCTGAAATTTAAGCTGAGGTAGATGGAGGAGTCGGGAAAAGGTGAGGATACTTCCGCATCATTTAATCCTCTCGCTCCCAAGTAAACTCAGGTCCTCGTTTGGCATTACATCGTACTCGGACGATCGGGATTTTGTTGCGTTTCAAAGTTTTGATCTCACGATCCATAATTTCAATAGGTTCTTCTACGAAGTGGAGTTTCTCGTCAATTGTAAGTTCTTCCAGTGGTATGACAAGTTCCGGTGCTGCAAGACACTTCTTCAAGTTTGACACATGGAAGGTAGGATGAACTGAGCTCAATTGTGCTGGTAGATCCAAACGGTAAGCAACGGGTCCAACGCGTTCCAAGATTTCGAAAGGACTAATGTATCGTGCGTTTAACTTTCCATGTTTTCCAAAACAGATCACACCTTTCCAAGGTGCAACCTTTAACATTACACGATCACCAAGGTTGAATTCAAAGTCTTTACATTTAAGATCGGCATAACTCTTTTGACGATCGCGGGCAGTCTTAAGTCTAGCTTGAATCTGAGCAATCTTCTCCGTCGTTTCATGGACTACCTCGGGTCCGGTGATTTGCTTTTCGCCTACTTCAGCCCAACAAATAGAGGATCGGCACTTACGGCCATACAATGCTTCAAAAGGTGCAGCATTAATGCTCGAGTGATAACTGTTGTTGTAAGAAAATTCGGCGAGTGGCAAATGCCTTTCCCAGGCCTTTCCGAAATTGATGACACATGCACACAACATGTCTTCCAAGGTCTGAATCGTTCGTTCACTTTGCCCGTCAGTCTGTGGGTGATAAGCAGTACTCATATCAAGACAAGTTCCCATGGCTTCTTGCAAAGAACGCCAAAATCTAGAAGCAAAACGAGGATCGCGATCCGAGATGATCGATAAAGGTACACCATGACGAGATACAACCTCCTTGATGTACAGTTGAGCAAGTCTTTCCATCGCATCTGTTTCTTTCATCGCTAAGAAATGTGCAGATTTGGTGAGGCGGTCAACAATAACCCAAATAGTATCGTATCCGCCCACCGTCTTTGGTAGCTTGGTGATGAAATCCATCGTTATCCTTTCCAACTTCCATTGTGGGATTTTCAGTTGTTGAAGTAAACCAGAAGGTCTCTGATGCTCGGCTTTAACCTTCGAGCAAGTCAAACACTTACCAACATAAGTCGCAACGTCCTTCTTAAAATTTGGCCACCAATACTGTTCTTTTAGGTCGTGGTACATTTTGCCCACTCCAGGATGAATCGAATATCTCGATTTGTGTGCTACATCAAGTATAAGGTTCCGTAGATCTCCATAAAGAGGTACCCAAATTCTTCCGGCATAACATAGGAGTCCAGACTCCCTAACCTCGAATCAAGAGACAAGTATGTTCAAATGTTCATGAGTTATATTCTCCTCCTTGAGAGCCTCATCTTGGGCTACTCTAATTTGACTATTGAGGTTCGAATGGATGGTGATGTTCAGAGCCCTAACACGAAGAGGTGTCGTCCTCTCCTTTCGACTTAAAGCGTCAGTTACAACATTGGCCTTGCCAGGGTGATAACGGAGTTCACAATCGTAGTCGTTGAGCGTCTTGATCCATCGACGCTGTCTTATATTCAGTTGCTTCTGATCAAAGATGTGTTGGAGACTCTTGTGATCGGTGAAGATAGTGCTCTTAGTTCCATACAAATAGTGTCTCCATAATTTGAGCACAAAGACAACGGCTCCAAGTTAAGATCATGAGTAGTGTAGTTCCGCTCGTGTATCTTCAATTGGCGGGAGGCATAGGCAATAACCTTTGATCTTTGCATCAGTACACAACCAAAACCACTCTTCGATGCATCACAATAAATAACAAAGTCGTCACTGCCCTCAGGAAGTGATAGGATAGGTGTAGAGGTTAACTTCTTCTTCAAAGTTTGGAATGCTGATTCGTGTGCGGGTTCCCAAATGAACTTTTTGCCCTTGTGAGTCAGTGCGGTTAAAGGACGCGCAATCAGAGAAAATCCTTCAATGAACCTTCGGTAGTAACCGGCGAGACCTAGGAATTGGCGAATGTGAGTTGGAGTAGTGGGGGTCTCCCACTTGCTGATGGCTTCAATCTTGGCGGGATCAACTTTGATACCCTGGTCGCTCACAACATGACCCAGAAATTGAACTTCCTTCAACCAAAATTCACACTTGGAGAATTTAGCGTAAAGTTGCTCTTGTCTCAAGAGTTCAAGCACTAGTCGGAGGTGTTGTTCATGAGGTCCATGAACACGGCAGGTGCGTTGGTCAATCCGAATGGCATCACAAGAAACTCATAATGACCATAACGGGTTCTGAATGCAGTCTTCATCACGTCACTTTCCTTCACCCTCAACTGGTGATAGCCGGATCGCAAATCGATCTTTGAGTAAACACTTGATCCTTGTAGTTGATCAAAAAGATCGTCAATTCGTGGAAGAGGATATATCGATTCTTGATAGTCAATTTGTTGAGCACACAGTAGTCGATACACATACGGAAGGATCCATCCTTCTTCTTCACAAACAACACAGGTGCACCCCAAGGCAAAAAAACTTGGTTAGATAAATCCTCGATCAAGTAGTTCTTGTAGTTGGCTCTGTAATTCTTGCATCTCGGAAGGTGAGAGTCTATAAGGTGAGCGAACTACAGGTGCAGCTCCTGGAACTAAATTAATTTGAAACTCTACCGCTCTCTGTGGCGGCAATCCCAGCAATTCCACAGGGAAGACATCGTAAAATTTGTTCAAAATTCGAACGTCGTTCACGCTCTTCACCTCAGTTTCTACTGTTTTCACATGCACTAGGACAGCAAGACGTCCCTTCTTCATAATCTTTTGCGCTTTCACGCAACTAATGAGGTTCAACTTCGAGGTACATCTCTCTCCATAGATAACCAGTGGCTCGCCATCTCCTTGTGGTATATGAAGTGCTTTATCTCCACAGATAATATCGGCCCATATCTTTCTCAACCAATCCATACCAACGATCACGTCAAAACTTCCCAGTTTGATGGGTATCAAATCAATTTCGAAATCTGCACCAGCTATGTTGATAATAGCTCCTCGACTAATGTGGTCAACTTTTTCAAGTTTACCGTTGGCGACCTCGACAAGCATACTCTCTTTTAACGGGACTAATGACCAATTAATCTTATCGCAAAAATGTCTACATACATAACTTCTATCCGCACCAGTATCAAACAAGACAGAAGCTAAAAGATTATTGATTTTGAATATAACTATCACCAAGTCAGGGTTTTCGCGTGCGTCCCTTGCATTAACATTGAAAGCTCTAGCGCGGGGTGGTCCGCCATATTTTCGCTTATTTGAACACGCATTTCTGAAATGGCCTGTCTGCCCGCATTCGTAACACTTTCTTGGCAATATGGGGTTCGGCTTCCCATTCAAAGTGGTGACCTTGCAGTCCTTTCCAACATGCCCAGACCGTTGGCACTTCTCGCAGACAACATTGCAATACCCAGTGTGGTGTTTGTAACACCTCTTCCATTGAGGTAGGGTTCCCTTGTAGTTCGGGTTGGAGTTGGTGTTGTTGTTGGGGTTGGGGTTTCCACCGTTGTTGTTTCCCCTGAAACCCTCATGTCGTTTCGCCGGGTTCTATTCATAGTTCCTTCCCATGTTGTTGTTGTTGTTGTTATGGTTATCCCATTTGCGCTTCTCGCTAGTACCCACTTCAGACTTAGTTTTCTCCGGTTCATCGATGGTTATTTGATTCATTAAAGTATGCGCCATGCGCATCGCTTTTGGGACATTTGGTGGTTTGGGCGAGGTGACGTTTCCCTTAATGCTCTTAGGGAGTCCCCAGAAATATCTCTCCATTCGCTTGAATTCTGGGGTGACCATTGTCGGACACATCAGGGCTACTTCCAAAAATCTCCTGTTGTAACCATCAAGGTCGTTCCCAACGGCCTTTAACTGCATGAATTCCATTTCCATCTTTTGGATTTCGGTTCTCGAACAATACTCCTCAATCATGGCACACTTAAATGCTTCCCATGGCGTAGCATACGCCTCATCAATGTCTTGTTCCTGTGCCATTGTGTTTCACCATGTGAGTGCGCCGTTAGATAGCGTGCAAGAAGCAAATTTGGTTTTGTTGTCCTCCGAACAGTTGCTAACTCGGAATACTGATTCAAGTTTCTCGAACTATCTGGTGAGACCAACCGGTCCCTCAGTTCCACTGAAGTTGTGTGGTTTACAGCTCTGCAATTCCTTGTAAGTACACCCATTTTGAACGGGTTGGATAACTGGTGGTGGTGGCGGTGGCGGTGGAACTTGGGGTTGCATTTCCGCAATGGCTGTGGCTACACGTTCTTGGATCATCTCTTCAATTTGAGCAGAAGTAGGTGTGGATCGACCGTTAGCCATGGTGTTCTATACAAACATTTTGACTCAAGTCAAAATCCAGCATTCAATATATAATAATATAGTATATAACAACCAACATGTAAACGGCATAACACATGTTAATTAAGTAACGCAAGTTGATACAAGTACCGCAAAACACCATACACTAACGTAAATAGAACACTTGTGCAAAAAGTAACATCACAATGTTTCCATTCATTAATAATAAGTTTCACACATCATGATATATTCGTACAATACATAAGTGAAATATGAAACTACAACTAGATTACATCATGAAATCTAATACAAAAGGTCCTACGGTGAAGGTGGGTGTAGGATGTCTTAAACCTGAGCCAACTGCTCCTCGAGCTTAGTAACCCGAGCTCGGAGGATTCCCACCTCCCACCTCAGTTCCTCGTTAGAGGGAGATGGTGGGGCAGGCGGTGCAGGTGGTGCGGGTGGTGCGGGTGGTGCCAGTGGTGCGGGTGGTGCAGACCGCACGAAACGGGGTGCAGACGTTCCGGCTCCAGAACTAGTCAGTACGTAATGGGGTGTCTTACGCACTTGTGGGTCAGTAGGGTACGGCACAAGCCGCTTACGAGCAGTAACCCTACGACGCCGACCAAACGCGTCAGTGAAAGCTCGTCCTCCGTTGATCCCCGAAATGATGGTACTGTTGAAGCGATAGTGCTTCTTCGGCGGGGTGGAGGGTGGCTGAATAGGTACATCAGCAGGGTCCTCATCATCACTGGAGTCGTCTGAGGAAGAGTCATCTGATGAAGAATTTGCGGATGATGAGTCATTCGAATCATGTGGTGGCTGTACGGGTGGCTGAACTGGTCGTCCGTGGGCGGCCATCATCTGCCTGTATCTGCCTGGCAGAATCTGCACAAAATGTCCATTAGGAGCACGTCGGCACGGCATGCGCATATGGTTACGGAATGGCCCTTCCCTGAACTCCGCGGGAATCACAACACCACCGATGCGGGGCTGTGGCTCCGAGGGTCCGGGAGCAGACGGAGCTGGAATCTCCGTAGGGTCCACGTGTCCGTCAATACTAGCCACTGGTGCCAGCGCACTACTACTAGCTCCGGAAGACGAAGCGCCGGGGTCACTGGTGCGTATCGGGATCGGTGTGTCGGCAGCAGCAGCAGGTGGGGTGGCTGACGAGTCTAAACTGCCCAAAACGATAGCAGGTGGAACATCCGACATCTGAACAAGGAAAAATAAATTTTCCATGTAAGTAAGTCATAAAGCAAGCACGTATTAGGGCAACAGTTTAAATCATGTATAACAATAAGTAGCATGGCAATAATAACGAATCGTACAGAAGTAGCATGCAATCGAAAGAAAGTAATATCATACAGTAGTGAAATCATGTAGTAGCATACGGCATGTAGCAGTAACAGTAAGTAGCAGCATGCAGTAAGTGCAGCGGAAATAAGTAAACTAGCAAGTTGTAGATTAGTCCTATTAGTGAATCCTACTCGGGTCGGTCTTAGACTCACTAATGCAACCTAATTCCCTAAAACCAATGCTCTGATACCAAATGTGATGCCCCATACAAAACCATCGTGTACGAATCATCAACAACAGGATCATTACAAGGTTAAGTACTATATGCTGTAATAAAAGAAGTTGCATTCACGATAAAAAGGTGACGTCATAACCGACATCAAATGTTTTACACCAACAGTATGCTACTATGAATAGCAAGCATGAATAAATGTATGTGACCCTTAGGTCGTTACAAAACATAGTTTCAAATGTATTAAAGTTTGAATGCAAGATAAACAGTTCATGCGGTGATAACACTAGAGCAGCGGGTGTCTACAGCAAGACTAGCACGACAGCGGAAGCAAATAACCTTAAGCACCTGAGAAAAACATGCTTAAAAATGTCAACACAAAGGTTGGTGAGCTATAGTTTAAGTATAACAGTATGTAAGGTAGACCACGATATTTCAGTGCTACAAAGAGCGTTTCAAAACAGTATGATAAAGTATATGTTAACCGTGGGCACTAACTTAACGTTTATACCCCCTGAAAGTACACTTGGAAAGTGCATATGTTTATGAAGTAATAAACACTCGTTAAATACTAGCGCTACTAGCCCGAGTAGGGATGTCAAACCCTATGGATCCATATCTAAGATTCGCGTTCACGGTTCAAAAACCAATGATTAAACGTTACCGAGCTAAAGGGAATGTTTATGCCGTTGTATAACCCACACATATATAAGTTTAAGTACTCGTGCCTAGTATGTAAAACATAAAATCCGCATGTATTCTCAGTTCCCAAAATAAGTTAAAGTAAAAAAGGAATGCTATATCTCACAATGATAAAGTAGCGGTAAAGTATGACTCGGAAAGTAAGCAAGTAATGAAGGTTGTCCAAACGGGTCCTCAACCTAAGTCAAATAGTACTAAGTCAGTAAATCATCCGAATAGGTTTAAAAGTATGTAAATAAGGTCTTAAGGGTCATCATCATTCATCATTTTACAAAAGGTGTAAAGTAAGTTTCTTTCGTGAAAAGAGTTTAAAACAAAGGCTGACTTTGATCAGTCACCACGGCCTATACCCTTACTGAATTAAGGTGAGATCAGTGGCCATGGCTCCGTATATGAGTCCTTTAAGTGTGGTAAAATTTACAGAAGCAAACTCATCTTCGTTTGACCGTGGCGACGGTCTAAGTGCGAGTAGGTCAGAAATTTCTGCACAACGTTAAAAGGACATAGTGACGATCGGAGGGCCATAAATCCTAAACCGTAACTCGGATTAAGACGAGTCCTACATGAAAAGTTATCTACTCAAATAGAATTATTTGAAAATCATAATCACAACAGCCCAGGTCTTACCGATCAGACCCAGAATACAGAAAACAGACAGGTCAGTAGGTTCCGGTGGTTCTTGGTGTTCGATGCTTATCACGGTTCTCATCCTTGATGCATGTAGCTTCAAGTGTACAACTCGTTGATGTGTTTGCATCATTTTCACTAAGGTTGACCATCATAACCCAAGTGCAAGTCTAAGACATGAAGCACAACTTACTTAAGTGTTGCAAGTGTTTTGATGAACCAAGGTTACATCAAAGTCTTAGATCTAACACATACATGAACTTTAAAACTAATAATAAGTTACAAACTTGAAAGTGAACTTATGAAATCAAGATCTTAAGTTGTAGAACATAGTTCTTAGTTAGATCTTGAAGATCCAAGACTCAAAAGTCTAGATCTAACATAAGTGTACAAAGTTATAATTTAAGAAAGGTTACTAACATGTTCTTGAACTTTTAAAGTTAACTCTAGTTCAAGAAAGTATGAGATCAAGACTAACTTGTAGTACTTGACCATTTAAACTAACAAACATGAAATTAAAGTGCAAGTAAATGAAATAACAAACTAATTTAAACAAGTTAATAAGTTGATGGGTTGCATACTTTAAAGATTCAAGCCTAAGCTTGATCTTTAAGGAAAGTAAACTTTAAAGCTTTCTTCATGAATCACATGTATGCTTTCAACACATGAACTTTGATCTTTTTAAAACAATAAAGGTAGAATCATAAACTAGTAAGTTTATATTCTTGTATGTTCTTGAAGAATCAAGATAATATGAAGAACAAACTAAAGAGTTTGGTTCTTGTAAACAAGTAAGTAACTACAACTAGTAAGTAACAAATAATCAAAGACAATTAACATTAAGCAAAAGAATGATGATGATGAAGGGTGTATAATTCGGTTTTTGTAAGAAAAGAAGAAGAGAAAAGAAGTTCCATTTACTTACAAGAAAGAAAGAAACCTTGAGAGAAAAGAGAGTAAAAATGAAAGCAAGTAAAAGTGTGTTTGTGAGAAATGAGGATTCAAGTAACAAGTAATACAAAAAAAAGAATTTGAACTCCCTCCCACCCCTTGGAACCCCACGGTCAGCAGAAAAAAAGAAGGGGGAAGAAGTCCACAAGTTAATTGCATGTAAAGCCTTAAAAGTGTGGGTAATAGAGGTGGTTACATGGGGATCATGTGCAAACTAGATTCCTAATGCCTTAACTAACTAGTTTCATGATCTAAATAATACTTACATGTTAAAGATGGGCTAAGTAATCCTTGTAAGATGTAGGGTGGGCTTATAAGCCCATGTTCAAGAGTCCATAACATTAATCAAAGCCCAAGTCCAATTAATTAACAAATAAGTCCAATTAAAGCCCAAGTAACTAACTAGTAACCTTAGTTAAATAAAATGATTAATAAAACTTAATCATGAATGCAAATAATATCAAAAAATATTATTCGTGAAAGTTTCGTGTGTCACAAAGACGTTTCAGGCAATTAAAGTCAAGTAGTTTAGTCATGGCAACATGTAAATGTAATAACATACATTTGTTTAATCACACGTATTAATAATAACAATTATTAATAAATAAACGTTGGAAAATCCAGGGTCGTTACATTACCCACCTGTTAATGAAAATTTTGTCCCGAAATTTAAGCTGAGGTAGGTGGAGGAGTCGGGAAAAGGTGAGGATACTTCCGCATCATTTGATCCTCTCGCTCCCAAGTAAACTTAGGTCCTCGTTTGGCATTCCATCGTACTCGGACGATTGGGATTTTGTTGTGTTTCAAAGTTTTGATCTCACGATCCATAATTTCAATAGCTTCTTTCACGAAGTGGAGTTTGTCGTCAATTGTAAGTTCTTCCAGTGGTATGACAAGTTCCGGTGCTGCAAGACACTTCTTCAAGTTTGACACATGGAAGGTAGGATGAACTGAGCTCAATTATGCTGGTAGATCCAAACGGTAAGCAACGGGTCCAACGCGTTCCAAGATTTCAAAAGGACCAATGTATCGTGGGTTTAACTTTCCACGTTTTCCAAAATGGATCACACCTTTCCAAGGTGCAACCTTTAACATTACACGATCACCAATGTTGAATTCAAAGTCTTTACATTTAAGATCGGCATAAATCTTTTGACGATCGCGGGCTGTCTTAAGTCTAGCTTGAATCTGAGCAATCTTCTCCGTCGTTTCATGGACTACCTCGGGTCCGGTGATTTGCTTTTCGCCTACTTCACCCCCAACAAATAGGGGATCGGCACTTACGGCCATACAATGCTTTAAAAGGTGCAGCATTAATGCTCGAGTGATAACTGTTGTTGTAAGAAAATTCGGCGAGTGGCAAATGCCTTTCCCAGACCTTTCCGAAATCGATGAAACATGCACGCAACATGTCTTTCAAGGTCTGAATCATTCGTTCACTTTGCCCGTCAGTCTGAGGGTGATAAGCAGTACTCATGTCAAGACGAGTTCCCATGGCTTCTTGCAAAGAACACCAAAATCTAGAAGCAAAACGAGGATCGCGATCTGAGATGATCGATAAAGGTACACCATGACGAGATACAACCTCCTTGATGTACAGTTGAGCAAGTCTTTCCATCATATCTGTTTCTTTCATCGCTAAGAAATGTGCAGATTTGGTGAGGCGGTCAACAATAACCCAAATAGTATCGTATCCGCCCACCGTCTTTGGTAGCTTGGTGATGAAATCTATCGTTATCCTTTCCCACTTCCATTGTGGAATTTCCGGTTGTTGAAGTAAACCAGAAGGTCTCTGATGCTCGGCTTTAACCTTCGAGCAAGTCAAACACTTACCAACATAAGTCGCAACGTCCTTCTTAAGATTCGACCACCAATACTGTTCTTTAAGGTCGTGGTACATTTTGCCCGCTCCAGGAGGAAAAGAATATCTCGATTTGTGCACTTCATCAAGTATAAGGTTCCGTAGATCTCCATAAAGAGGTATCCAAATTCTTCCGGCATAACATCGGAGTCCAGACTCCCTAACCTCGAATTGAGAGACAAGTATGTTCAAATGTTCATGAGTTATATTCTCCTCCTTGAGAGCCTCATCTTGGGCTACTCTGATTTGATTGTTGAGGTTCGAATGGATGGTGATGTTCATAGCCCTAACACGAAGAGGTGACGTCCTCTCCTTTTGGCTTAAAGCATCAGCTACAACATTGGCCTTGCCAGGGTGATAACGGAGTTCACAATCGTAGTCGTTGAGCGTCTCGATCCATCGATGCTGTCTCATATTCAGTTGCTTCTGATCAAAGATGTGTTGGAGACTCTTGTGATAGGTGAAGATAGTGCTCTTAGTTCCATACAAATAGTGTCTCCATAATTTGAGCACAAAGACAACGGCTCCAAGTTCAAGATCGTGAGTAGTGTAGTTCCGCTCGTGTATCTTCAATTGGCGAGAGGCATAGGCAATAACCTTTGATCTTTGCATCAGTACACAACCAAAACCACTCTTTGATGCATTACAATAAACAACAAAGTCGTCACTGCCCTCTGGAAGTGATAGGATAAGTGCGGAGGTTAACTTCTTCTTCAAAGTTTGGAATGCTGATTCGTGTGCGGGTTCCCAAATAAACTTTTTGCCCTTGTGAGTCAGTGCGGTCAAAGGACGCGCAATCAGAGAAAATCCTTTAATGAACCTTCGGTAGTAACCGGCGAGACTTAGGAATTGGCGAATGTGAGTTGGAGTAGTGGGGGTCTCCCACTTGCTGATGGCTTCAATCTCGGCGGGATCAACTTTGATACCCTGGTCGCTCACAACATGACCCAGAAATTGAACTTCCTTCAACCAAAATTCACAGTTGGAGAATTTGGCGTAAAGTTACTCTTGTCTCAAGAGTTCAAGCACTAGTCGGAGGTGTTGCTCATGTTCTTCTTCGCTCTTAGAGTAGATGAGGATATCATCTATGAAGACGATAACGAACTTATCCAAATAAGGCTTGCAGACACGATTCATGAGGTCCATGAACACGGCAGGTGCGTTGGTCAATCCGAATGGCATCACGAGAAACTCATAATGACCATAACGGGTTCTGAATACAGTCTTCATCACGTCACTTTCATTCACCCTCAACTAGTGATAGCCGGATCGCAAATCGATCTTTGAGTAAACACTTGATCATTGTAGTTGATCAAAAAGATCGTCAATTCGTGGAAGAGGATACCGATTCTTGATAGTCAATTTGTTGAGCTCACGGTAGTCGATACACATACGGAAGGATCCATCCTTCTTCTTCACAAACAACACAGGTGCACCCAAGGAGAGAAACTTGGTTGGATAAATCCTCGATCAAGTAGTTCTTGTAGTTGGCTTTGTAATTCTTGCATCTCGGAAGGTGCGAGTCTATAAGGTGCGCGAGCTACAGCTGCAGCTCCTGGCACTAAATCAATTTGAAACTCTACTGCTCTCTGCGGCGGCAATCCCGGTAATTCCTTAGGGAAGACATCGAAAAATTCGTTCACAATTCGAACGTCGTTCACGCTCTTCACCTCAGTTTCTACTGTTTTCACATGCGCTAGGACAGCAAGACGTCCCTTCTTCATAATCTTTTACACTTTCACGCAACTAATGAGGCTCAACTTTGAGGTACATATCTCTCCATAGATAACCAGTGGATCGCCATCTCCTTGTGGTATACGAAGTGCTTTATCTCCATAGATAATATCGGCCCTTATCTTTCTCAACCAATCTATACCAACGATCACGTCAAAACTTCCCAGTTTGATGGGTATCAAATCCATTTCGAAATCTGCACCAGCTCTGTTGATAATAACTCCTCGACTAACGTGGTCAACTTTTTCAAGTTTACCGTTGGCGACCTCGACAAGCATACTCTCTTTTAACGGGACTAATGACCAATTAATCTTATCGCAAAAATGTCTACATACATAACTTCTATCCACACCAGTATTAAACAAGATAGAAGCTAAAAGATTGTTGATTTTGAATATAACAGTCACCAAGTCGGGGTTTTCGCGTGCTTCCCTTGCATTAATGTTGAAAGCTCTAGCGAGGGGTGGTCAGCCATATTTTCGCTTATTTGGACACGCATTTCTGAAATGGCCTGTCTGCCCGCATTCGTAACACTTTCTTGGCCCTATGGGGTTCGGCTTCCCATTCAAAGTGGTGACCTTGCAGTCCTTTCCAACATGCCCAGACCGTTGGCACTTCTCACAGACAACATTGCAATACCCAATGTGGTGTTTGTAACAACTCTTGCATTGAGGTAGGGTTCCCTTGTAGTTCGGGTTGTAGTTGGTGTTGTTGTTGGGGTTGGGGTTTCCACCGTTGTTGTTTCTCCTGAAACCCTCATGTCGTTTCGCCAGGTTCTGTTCATAGTTCCTTCCCCTGTTGTTGTTGTTGTTGTGGTTATCCCATTTGCGCTTCTCGATAGTACCCGCTTCAGACTTAGTTTTCTCCGGTTCATCGATGGTTATTTGATTCATTAAAGTATGTGCCATACGCATCGCTTCTGGGACATTTGGTGGTTTGGACGAGGTGACGTTTCCCTTAATGCTCTTAGGGTGTCCCCAGAAATATCTCTCCATTCGCTTGAATTCTGGGGTGACCATTGTCGGACACATCAGGGCTACTTCCAAAAATCTCCTGTTGTAACCATCAAGGTCGTTCCCAACGTCCTTTAACTGCATGAATTCCATTTCCATCTTTTGGATTTCGGTTCTCAGATAATACTCTTCAATCATGGCACACTTAAATGCTTCCCATGGCATAGCATACGCCTCATCAATGCCTTGTGCCTGTGCATTATGTTCCACCACGTGAGCACGCCGTCAGATAGCCTGCTAGAAGCAAATTTGGTTTTGTTGTCCTCCAAACAGTTGCTAACTCGGAATACTGATTCAAGTTTCTCGAACCATCTGGTGAGACCAACCGGTCCCTCGGTTCCACCGAAGTTGTGTGGTTTACTGCTCTGGAATTCCTTCTAAGTACACCCATTTCGAACGAGTTGGATAACCGGTGTTGGTGGCGGTGGCGGTGGAGCTTGGGGTTGCATTTCCACAATGGCTACGGCTACACGTTCTTGGATCATCTCTTCAATTTGAGCAGCAGTAGGTGTGGATCGACCGTTAGCCATGGTGTTCTATACAAACATTTTGACTCAAGTCAAAATCCAGCATTCAATGTATAATAATATAGTATATAACAACCAACATGTAAACGGCACAACACATGTTAATTAAGTAACGCAAGTTGATACAAGTACCGCAAAACACCATACAGTAACGTAAATAGAATACTTGTGCAAAAAGTAACATCACAATGTTTCCATTCATTAATAATAAGTTTCATACATCATGATAGATTCGTACAATACATAAGTGAAATATGAAACTACAACTAGATTACACCATGAAATCTAATACAAAAGGTCCTACGGTGAAGGTGGGTGTAGGATGTCTAAAACCTGAGCGAACTGCTCCTCGAGCACAGTAACCCGAGCTCGGAGGATTCCCACCTCCCTCCTCAGTTCCTCGTTAGAGGGAGATGGTGGGGCAGGCGGTGCTGGTGGTGCGGGTGGTGCAGGTGGTGCCGGTGGTGCGGGTGGTGCAGACCGCACGAAATGGGGTGCAGACGTTCCGGCTCCATAAATAATCAGTACGTAACGGGGTGTCTTACGCACTTGTGGGTCGGCAGGGTACGACACAAGCCGCTTACAAGCAGTAACCCTACGACGCTGACAAAATGCGTCAGTGAAGGCTCGTCCTTCGTTGATCCCCGGAATGATGGTACCGTCGAAGCGATACCGCTTCTTCGGCGGGGTGGAGGGTGGCTGAATAGGTACATCAGCAGGGTACTCATCATCACTGGAGTCGTCTGAGGAAGAGTCATCTGATAAAGAATCGGCGGATGATGAGTCATCCGAATCATGTGGTGGCTGTACGGGTGGCTGAACTGGCCGTCCGTGGGTGGCCATCATCTTCTTGTATCTGCCTGGCGGAATCGACACTAAACGTCCATTAGGAGCGCGTCGGCACGGCATGCGCATATGGTTACGAAATGGCCCTTCCCCGAACTCCGCGAGAATCACAACACCACCGATGTGGAGCTGTGGCTCCGAGGGGCCGGGAGTAGACGGAGCTGGGATCTCCGTAGGGTCCACGTGTCCGTCAATAGTAGCCACTGGTGCCGGCGCACTACTACTAGCTCCGAAAGACGAAGCGCCGGGGTCACTGGTGCGTATCGGGATCGGTGTGTCGGCAGCAGTAGCAGCAGCAGGTGGGGTGGCTGACGAGTCTAAACTGTCCAAAACGATAGCAGGTGGAACATCCGACATCTGAACAAGGAAAAATAAATTTTCCATGTCAGTAAGTCATAAAGCAAGCACGTATTAGGCCAACAGTTTAAATCATGTATAACAATAAGTAGCATGGCAATAATAACGAATCGTACAGAAGTAGCATGCAATCGAAAGCAAGTAATATTATACAGTAGTGAAATCATGTAGTAGCATACGGCATGTAGCAGTAACAATAAGCAGCAGCATACAGTAAGTGCAGCGGAAACAAGTAAACTAGCAAGTTGTAGATTAGTCCTATTAGTGAATCCTACTCGGGTCGGTCTTAGACTCACTAATGCAACCTAATTCCCTACAACCAATGCTCTGATACCAAATGTGATGCCCCGTACAAAACCATCGTGTACGAATCATCAACAACAGGATCATTACAAGGTTAAGTACTATATGCTGTAATAAAAGAAGTTGCATTCACGATAAAAAGGTGACGTCATAATCGACATCAAATGTTTTACACCAACAGTATGCTTCTACGAATAGAAAGCATGAATAAATGTATGTGACCCTTAGGTCGTTACAAAACATAGTTTCAAATGTATTAAAGTTTGAATGCAAGATAAACAGTTCATGCGGTGATAACACTAGAGCAGCGGGTGTCTACGGCAAGACTAGCACGACAGCGGAAGCAAATAACCTTAAGCACCTGAGAAAAACATGCTTAAAACGTCAACACAAAGGTTGGTGAGCTATAGTTTAAGTATAACAGTATGTAAGGTAGGCCACGAGATTTCAGTGTTACAAAGAGCGTTTCAAAACAGTATGATAAAGTATATGTTAACCGTGGGCACTTGGTAACTAACTTAACGTTTATACCCCCTGAAAGTACACTTGGCAAGTGTGTATGTTTACAAAGTATTAAACACTCGTTAAATGCTAGCGCTACTAGCCCGAGTGGGGATGTCAAACCCTATGGATCCATATCTAAGATTCGCGTTCACGGTTCAAAAACCAATGATTAAACGTTACCGAGCTAAAGGGAATGTTTATGCCGTTGTATAACCCACACATATATAAGTTTAAGTACTCATGCCTAGTATGTAAAACATAAAATCTGCTTGTATTCTCAGTTCCCAAAATAAGTTAAAGTAAAAAGGGAATGCTATAACTCACAATGATAAAGTAGCGGTAAAGTATGACTCGGAAAGTAAGCAAGTAATGAAGGTTGTCCAAACGGGTCCTCAACCTAAGTCAAATAGTACTAAGTCAGTAAATCGTCCGAATAGGTTTAAAATTATGTAAATAAGGTCTTAAGGGTCATCATCATTCATCATTTAACAAAAGGTGTAAAGTAAGTTTCGTTCTTGAAAAGAGTTTAAAACAAAGGCTGAGTTCGATCAGTCACCACAGCCTCTACCCTTACTGAATTAAGGTGAGACTAGTGGCCATGGCTCCGTATATGAGTCCTTTAAGTGTGATAAAATTTACAGAATAAAACTCATCTTCGTTTGACCGTGGTGATGGTCTAAGTACGAGTAGGTCAGAAATTTCTGCACAACGTTAAAAGGACATAGTGACGATCGGAGGGCCATAAATCCTAAACCGTAACTTGGATTAAGACGAGTCCTACATGAAAAGTTATCTAATTGAACAGAGCTATTTGAAAATCATAATAACAACATCCCAGGTCTTACTGATCAGACCCAGAATACAGAAAATAGACAGGTCAGTAGGTTCCGGTGGTTCTTGGTGTTCGATGCTTATCACGGTTCTCATCCTTGATGCATGTAGCTTCAAGTGTACAACTCGTTGATGTGTTTGCATCATTTTCACCAAGGTTTGACAATCATAACCCAAGTGCAAGTCTAATACATGAAGCACAACTCACTTAAGTGTTGCAAGTGTTTTGATGAACCAAGGTTACATCAAAGTCTTAGATCTAACACATACATGAACTTTAAAACTAATAATAATTTACAAACTTGAAAGTAAACTTATGAAATCAAGATCTTAAGTTGTAGAACATAGTTCTTAGTTAGATCTTGAAGATCCAAGACTCAAAAGTCTAGATCTAACATAAGTGTACAAAGTTATAATTTAAGAAAGCTTACTAACATGTTCTTGAACTTTTAAAGTTAACTCTAGTTCAAGAAAGTATGAGATCAAGACTAACTAGTAGTACTTGACCATTTAAACTAACAAACATGAAATTAAAGTGCAAGTAAATGAAATAACAAACTAATTTAAACAAGTTAATAAGTTCATGGGTTGCATACTTTAAAGATTGAAGCCTAAGCTTGATCTTTAAGGAAAGTAAAATTTAAAGCTTTCTTCATGAATCACAAGTATGCTTTCAACACATGAACTTTGATCTTTTTAAAACAATAAAGGAAGAATCATAAACTAGTAAGTTTATGTTCTTGTATGTTCTTGAAGAATCAAGATAATATGAAGAACAAACTAAAGAGTTTTGTTCTTGTTAACAAATAAGTAACTACAACTACTAAGTAACAAATAATCAAAGACAATTAACATTAAGCAAAAGAATGATGATGATGAAGAGTGTATAATTCGGTTTTTGTAAGAAAAGAAGAAGAGAAAAGAAGTTCCATTTACTTACAAGAAAGAAAGAAACCTTGAGAGAAAAGAGAGTAAAAATGAAAGCAAGTAAAAGTGTGTTTGTGAGAAATGAGGATTCAAGTAACAAGTAATACAAAAAAAAAGAATTTGAACTCCCTCCCACCCCTTGGAACCCCACGGTCAGCAGAAAAATAGAAGGGGGGAAGAAGTCCACAAGTTAATTGCATGTAAAGCCTTAAAAGTGTGGGTAATAGAGGTGGTTACATGGGGATCATGTGCAAACTAGATTCCTAATGCCTTAACTAACTAGTTTCATGATCTAAATAATACTTACATGTTAAAGATGGGCTAAGTAATCCTTGTAACATGTAGGGTGGGCTTATAAGCCCATGTTCAAGAGTCCATAACATTAATCAAAGCCCAAGTCCAATTAATTAACAAATAAGTCCAATTAAAGCCCAAGTAACTAACTAGTAACCTTAGTTAAATAAAATGATTAATAAAACTTAATCTTTAATGCAAATAATATCTAAAAATATTATTCGTGAAAGTTTCGTATGTCACAAAGACGTTTCGGGCAATTAAAGTCAAGTACGCTTAGTCATGGAAACATGTAAATGTAATAACATACATTTGTTTAATCACACGTATTAATAATAACAATTATTAATAAATAAACGTTGGAAAATCCAGGGTCGTTACATCAACTATTACCCAAATAGTATCATAACCACTTGCAGTCCTTGGCAATTTAGTAATGAAATCCATGGTAATGTTTTCCCATTTCCATTCCGGGATTTCAAGTTGTTGTAGTAGACCTGATGGTTTCTGATGTTCAGCTTTGACCTTAGAACATGTCAAACATTCTCCTACATATTTAGCAATATCGGCTTTCATACCCGGCCACCAAAAGTGTTTCTTGAGATCTTTATATATCTTCCCTGCTCCGGGATGTATTGAATATCTGGTTTTATGTGCTTCTTTAAGTACCATTTCTCTCACATCTCCAAACCTTGGTACCCAAATTCTATCAGCCCTATATCGGGTTCCGTCTTCCCGAATATTAAGATGTTTCTCTGATCCTTTGGGTATCTCATTCTTCAACTTTCCTTCTTTTACAACCCCCTGTTGCGCCTTCATTATTTGAGTAGTAAGGTTAGTACGAATATTATATTCATAGCTTTTACCCGTATAGGTTCTCTGTCCTTTCTACTCAAAGCGTCAGCTACCACATTCGGGTTCCCCTGGTGGTATCGAATCTCAAAATCATAGTCATTCAACAGTTCAATCCACCTGCATTGTCTCATATTCAGTTGCTTCTGATTAAATATATGTTGGAGACTTTTGTGGTCAGTATATATAATACTTTTGACCCCATATAAATAATGCCTCCAAGTCTTTAATGCAAAAACAACAGCACCCAATTCCAAATCGTGAGTTGTATAATTTTGCTCGTGAATCTTCAATTGTCTGGACGCATAAGCAATCACCTTCGTTCGTTGCATTAATACACAACCGAGACCTAGCTTTGATGCGTCACAATAAATCACAAAATCATCATTCCCTTCAGGCAATGACAATATAGGTGCCGTAGTTAGCTTTTTCTTCAATAACTGAAATGTCTTCTCTTGTTCATCCTTCTATTCAAATTTCTTCTCTTTATGCATTAATGCAGTCAAGGGTTTTGCTATTTTGGAGAAATCTTGAATGAATCTTCTGTAGTAACCAGCCAATCCTAAAAATTGACATATATGATTCGGAGTTTTTGGGGTTTCCCACTTTTTAACGGTTTCGATCTTTGCCGGGTCCACCTGGATACCTTCTTTGTTCACTATGTGACCGAGGAATTGAACTTCTTCCAACCAAAATGCACACTTTGAAAATTTAGCGTACAGTTTTTCTTTCCTCAATACTTCTAGCACTTTTCTCAAATGTTCTTCGTGCTCTTGATCATTCTTTGAGTAAATAAGTATGTCATCGATGAAAACAATGACAAACTTGTCAAGATATGGCCCACACACTCGGTTCATAAGGTCCATGAACATAGCTGGTGCGTTAGTCAATCGAAACGACATAACCATAAACTCGTAATGACCATAACGCGTCCTAAAAGCAGTTTTTGGAATATCATCCTCCTTTACTCGCATTTGATGATATCCAGAATGTAAATCGATTTTGAATAAACCGAAGATCCTTGTAGTTGATCAAATAAGTCATCAATTCTCGGCAGTGGATAACAGTTTTTGATGGTAAGTTTATTCAACTCTCTGTAGTCAATACACAACCTAAATGTACCATCCTTCTTCTTGACAAACAAAACAGGAGCTCCCCATGGTGATGTGCTTGGTCGAATGAAACTACGTTCTAATAGTTCTTTCAGTTGGCTTTGCAGTTCTTTCATCTCACTGGGTGCGAGTCTGTAAGGAGCATGAGCTATTGGTGCAGCTCCTAGTACAAGATCTATTTGAAATTCAACAGATCGATGTGGAGGTAGTCCCGGTAATTCTTTCGAAAATACATCGGGAAATTCTTTTGCGACGGGAATATCATTGATGCTCTTTTCTTCAGTTTGTACTTTCTCGATGTGTGCTAGAATTGCATAGCAACCTTTTCTTATTAGTTTTTGTGCCTTCAAATTACTAATAAGATGTAGCTTCGTGTTGCCCTTTTTTCCGTACACCATTAAGGGTTCTCCTTCTTCTCGTACAATGCGAATTGCATTTTTGTAACATACGATCTCTGCTTTCATCTCCTTCAGCCAGTCCATGCCAACTATTACATTAAAACTCCCTAACTCTACTGGTATCAAATCAATCTTAAATATTTTGCTACCCAGTTTAATTTCTCGATTCCGGCATATATAATCTGATGAAATTAATTTACCGTTTGCTAATTCGAGTTAAAATTTACTATCCAATGGCGTCAATGGACAACTTAATTTAGCACAAAAATCTCTACTCATATAGCTTCTATCCGCACCCGAATCAAATAAAACGTAAGCAGATTTATTGTCAATAAGAAACGTACCCGTAACAAGCTCCGGGTCTTCCTGTGCCTCTGCCGCATTAATATTGAAAACTCTTCCGCGGCCTTGTCCATTCGTGTTCTCATGGTTCGGGCAATTTCTAATAATGTGGCCCGATTTTCCATATTTATAACAAACTACATTGGCATAACTTGCTCCGACACTACTTGCTCCGCCATTGCTCGTTCCGACCCCATTTGTTCCTTTCGTTCTGTTAACCCCTGGTCCGTAGACCTCACACTTCGCCGTGCTATGACCATTTCTTTTAAACTTGTTGTAAAATTTGGTGCAGAACCCCGAGTGATACTTTTCATACCTTTGGCATAGCTGCTTCTGATTGTTGTTGTTGCTGCAGTTGTTATTGTTGTTGGGATGATTGTTGTAGTTGTTGTTGTTGTTGTTTTGTCGTTTGTTGTAGTTGCGATTGATGTTGCGATTGTTGGGATAGTTGTTGTTGTTTTGGTGACTCTTATCACCATTTTCCTCCCACTTTCTTTTGACTAGCTTCACGTTGGCCTCCTCGGCCGCCCGTTCTTTAATTCTTCCCTCAATTTGGTTCACTAGTTTGTGAGCCATTCTACATGCCTTTTGTATGGAGGCAGGCTCGTGTGAACTTATATATTTTTGGATTCTCTCCAGTAACCCTTTCACAAACGCTTCGATCTTCTCTTCCTCATCTTCGAACACTCTCGGACACAATAGGCACAATTATGTGATTCGTCTTTCGTACAAAGTAATATCGAATCCCTGTGTTCGTAACCCTCTAAGTTCTGACTTGAGCTTATTGACCTCAGTTCTAGGACGGTACTTCTCGTTCATCAAGTGCTTGAATGCTGATAACGGTAGCGCGTAAGCAGCATCTTCTCCCACTTGCTCTAGATAGGTATTCCACCATGTTAACGCAATACTTGTGAAGGTATGCATAGCGTACTTCACTTTATCTCCTTCAGCACACTTACTTATGGTAAACACCGATTTAACTTTCTCGGCCCACCGTTTCAATCCGATTGGTCCTTCGGTCCCATCAAATTCTGAAGGTTTGCAGGCAGTGAATTCCTTGTAGGAGCATCCTACATGATTTCTTGCGCTGTTAGCTATATTGCTAGATTCAGAGTTATTGTTGGTATGTAGCGCGACCTATACTGTGGCTATGTTTGAAGCAAAATAGTCAAATGAAACAATTTAATCATACAGAATATTAAGAGTAGTCAATAGTATCTCGTAGCTTAATATGAACTCATTTATAAAAGCTTTTTCTTCATATTAGCGTTTTATAAGTTTAAATTCGGGTACTACCTACCCGTTAAGTTCATACTTAGTAGCTAATATACATTTCAACTACTACAATTCCATATGAAAAACTGGTTATAAAAATATATCACATACAAATATTCTTCAAACTTACAACTTCGCTATATTACATATAACATGAAATATAGTACACTATGATACATGACAGTTTTGAAGATAAATCTAGTTAATACGAAAGTTGTTCATCAAAGGAAATAAAGACACGTAATTCATAAGTCCAGAAACAAGTCATGCATTCTGGTTTTAATAAGACGACTTCCCATCCTTGGTCTTGTGGAAAATAACCGTTATGACCATTAGCTAGGCAGCATGTTGTAATGTCATCAAAAGGACGAGGGTTTCGTAATGTCCAACAGCCCCGTAATAATCTAAAAACCTTGTTTCTCACCCCAACTACTGAATTCGTCACTTGTGGGAAAGTTTTATTTAAAAGCTGCAATCCGATGTTCTTTTTCTCACTTTGGTAAGAAACGAACATCACTAACCCGTAAGCATAACATGCTTCTTTATGTTGCATGTTAGAAGCCCTTTCTAATTCATGAAATCCTATGTTGGGATATGTTGAGTCAAAATAGGTTCTTAACCCGTAGCGTAAAATTGCATTTGGGTTCCCCGCATTTAAAGCTTTAAAGAAAACACGGCGTAACTTACGGTCTCCCCAATGTGATATACCTCACCTATCAAAGGAAAGCCTTTTATAAACTAAGGCATTTCTGGAAAGTCTTTCAAATGTTTGACAAGTTAATTTTGCCATAACTAAATGTGCTGATGAATTCTGACCGACTCTAGACAAGATTTCCTCAATCATATCCTCTGGTAGGTCTTCTAAAATATTCGATTCTCTACCCTTAATGTCCATTTTGTTTTTATACTGTAAAATAGACAAGGATTAGATTCGTAATAACAAACAATACAAGCAATTTTTACATAGAACATAAAAGTACAAGCACATTACAATACATTTATTACACAACATGCTCACACCCCTCTAATCTGAATCACTGGTTTTTTCTTCTTCGAACTTGGTTCTTTTTCCTAATCTTCTAGGGATATATGATGTTCCTCTAATACGAGTAGTCGTTTTCCACATTGGTTTAGAAAAACCTGGTGGTTTAGAGGTTCCCGGGTTATTGTCACGATATTGAAAATATGGGTGTTGATGGTACATAAAAAGTTCATCGGGGTCGGAATCAGATTTCTCTATTTTGATGCCTTTTCCCTTATTATTATCTTTTGCCTCATTAAATTGGGTCGGGGTAATTTCTATAACATCATCGGAATCCTCATCAGGATCCGATTCATCGGAAAATTGGTAATTTTCCCAATATTTTGCTTCTTTAGCGAAAACACCATTGACCATTATTAACTTTGGTCCATTGGTTGAGGATTTTCTTTTATTTGACCGGTTTTCTGTGGTTCCTACTATTCCCCCCTCCGGAACCTCTTCTTCTACCGTACCTCTTCTTCTGGTTCCTCTTCTTCCAGTTCCTCTTCTTCCGGTTCCGTTTCCTCTTCTTCCGGTTCTTCGGGAACTTGTGAATCTTGCCAATATATATTCGACTCTTCGTTATTATTAGGTGAGTCAAGGGGATTTGTGCTAGAGGTAGACATCTGAAATGTCCCGTTCTTATTGATTAAAAATGTTCCATATTAATTAATTTCGTTGCGAGGTTTTGACCTCTATATGAGACGTTTTTCAAAGACTGCATTCATTTTTAAAACAAACCATAACCTTTATTTCATAAATAAAGGTTTAAAAAGCTTTACGTAGATTATCAAATAATGATAATCTAAAATATCCTATTTACACACGACCATTACATAATGGTTTACAATACAAATATGTTACATCGAAATCAGTTTCTTGAATGCAGTTTTTACACAATATCATACAAACATGGACTCCAAATCTTGTCCTTATTTTAGTATGCAACAGCGGAAGCTCTTAGTATTCACCTGAGAATAAACATGCTTTAAACGTCAACAAAAATGTTGGTGAGTTATAGGTTTAACCTATATATATCAAATCGTAACAATAGACCACAAGATTTCATATTTCAATACACATCCCATACATAGAGATAAAAATCATTCATATGGTGAACACCTGGTAACCGACATTAACAAGATGCATATATAAGAATATCCCCATCATTCCGGGACACCCTTCGGATATGATATAAATTTCGAAGTACTAAAGCATCCGGTACTTTGGATGGGGTTTGGTAGGCCCAATAGATCTATCTTTAGGATTCGCGTCAATTAGGGTGTCTGTTCCCTAATTCTTAGATTACCAGACTTAATAAAAAAGGGGCATATTCGATTTCGATAATTCAACCATAGAATATAGTTTCACGTACTTGTGTCTATTTTGTAAATCATTTATAAAACCTGCATGTATTCTCATCCCAAAAATATTAGATTTTAAAAGTGGGACTATAACTCACTTTCACAGATTTTTACTTCGTCGGAAAGTAAGACTTGGCCACTGGTTGATTCACGAACCTATAACAATATATACATATATATCAAAGTATGTTCGAAATATATTTACAACACTTTTAATATATTTTGATGTTTTAAGTTTATTAAGTCAGCTGTCCTCGTTATTAACGTACAACTAGTTGTCCACAGCTAGATGTACAGAAATAAATCGATAAATATTATCTTGAATCAATCCACGACCCAGTGTATATGTATCTCAGTATTGATTACAACTCAAACTATATATATTTTGGAATCAACCTCAACCCTGTATAGCTAACTCCAACATTCACATATAGAATGTCTATGGTTGTTCCGAAATATATATAGATGTGTCGACATGATAGGTCGAAACATTGTATACGTGTCTATGGTATCTCAAGATTACATAATATACAATACAAGTTGATTAAGTTATGGTTGGAATAGATTTGTTACCAATTTTCACGTAGCTAAAATGAGAAAAATTATCCAATCTTATTTTACCCATAACTTCTTTATTTTAAATCCGTTTTGAGTGAATCAAATTGCTATGGTTTCATATTGAACTCTATTTTATGAATCTAAACAGAAAAAGTATAGGTTTATAGTCGGAAAAATAAGTTACAAGTCATTTTTGTAAAGGTAGTCATTTCAGTCGAAAGAACGACGTCTAGATGACCATTTTAGAAAACATACTGCCACTTTGAGTTTAACCATAATTTTTGGATATAGTTTCATGTTCATAATAAAAATAATTTTCCCAGAATAACAACTTTTAAATAAAAGTTTATCATAGTTTTTAATTAACTAACCCAAAACAGTCCGCAGTGTTACTACGACGGCGTAAATCCGGTTTTACGGTGTTTTTCGTGTTTCCAGGTTTTAAATCATTAAGTTAGCATATCATATAGATATAGAACATGTGTTTAGTTGATTTTAAAAGTCAAGTTAGAAGGATTAACTTTTATTTGCGAACAAGTTTAGAATTAACTAAACTATGTTCTAGTGATTACAAGTTTAAACCTTCGAATAAGATAGCTTTATATGTATGAATCGAATGATGTTATTAACATCATTACTACCTCAAGTTCCTTGGATAAACCTACTGGAAATGAGAAAAATAGATCTAGCTTCAAAGGATCCTTGGATGGCTTAAAAGTTCTTGAAGCAGAATCATGACACGAAAACAATTTCAAGTAAGATTTCCACTCGAAATAAGATTGTTATAGTTATAGAAATTGAATTAAAGTTTGAATATGATTATTACCTTGTATTAGAAAGATAACCTACTGTAAGTAACAAAATTTTCTTGCTCTTGGATGATTACTTGGAATGGATTTAGAAAACTTAGAAGTAAACTTGCAATCTTGGAAGTATTCTTGATTTTATGAAACTAGAACTTTTGGAATTTATGAAGAACACTTAGAACTTGAAGATAGAACTTGAGAGAGATCAATTAGATGAAGAAAATTGAAGAATAAAATTGTTTTTAGGTGTTTTTGGTCGTTGGTGTATGGATTAGATATAAAGGATATGTAATTTTGTTTTCATGTAAATAAGTCATGAATGATTACTCATATTTTTGTAATTTTATGAGATATTTCATGCTAGTTGCCAAATGATGGTTCCCACATGTATTAGGTGACTCACATGGGCTGCTAAGAGCTGATCATTGGAGTGTATATACCAATAGTATATACATCTAAAAGCTTAAAAGTTGTGTATTGTACGAGTACGAATACGGGTGCATACGAGTAGAATTGTTGATGAAACTGAACGAGGATGTAATTGTAAGCATTTTTGTTAAGTAGAAGTATTTTGATAAGTGTCTTGAAGTCTTTCAAAAGTGTATGAATACATATTAAAACACTACATGTATATACATTTTAACTGAGTCGTTAAGTCATCGTTAGTCGTTACATGTAAATGTTGTTTTGAAACTTTTAGGTTAACGATCTTGTTGAGTGTTGTTAACCCATTGTTTATTATAACAAATGAGATGTTAAATTGTTATATTATCATGATATTATGATATATAATATATCTTAGTATGATATATATACAGTTAAATGTCGTTACAACGATAATCGTTACATATATGTCTCGTTTCGAAATCATTAAGTTAGTAGTCTTATTTTTACATATGTATTTCATTGTTAATACACTTAATAATATATTTACTTATCATTTAACATAATTAACCAAGTGTATCAATATCTTAATATGATTCATATGTACCTAGTAAGACGTTTTTATAACGATAATCGTTATATATATCGTTTTCGAGTTTCTTAAATTAATAGTCTCATTTTTATGTATATAACTCATTGTTAAAATACCTAATGAGATACATACGTATAATAAAATCATTTTAACTATATATATAACCATATATATGTCATCGTATAGTTTTTACAAGTTTTAACGTTCGTGAATCACCGGTCAACTTGGGTGGTCAATTGTCTATATGAAACCTATTTCAATTAATCAAGTCTTAACAAGTTTGATTGCTTAACATGTTGGAAACATTTAATCATGTAAATAGCAATTTCATTTAATATATATATAAATATGGAAAAGTTCGGGTCACTACAACATCTATCACACAATATCAAACATGTTAAGAGATTAATATATCACATAATATTTATATGTTAATAATATATAGTTTCCAACAAAAATGTTAAGCAATCATTTTTAAAGAAAACACGGTCGAAGTCCAGACTCACTAATGCATCCTAACAAACTCAATAAGACACACTAATGCAAATTTTCTAGTTCTCTAAGACCAACGCTCGGATACCAACTGAAATGTCCCGTTCATATTGATTATAAACGTTCCATATTAATTGATTTCGTTGCAAGGTTTTGACCTCTATATGAGACGTTTTTCAAAGACTGCATTCAATTTTAAAACAACCATAACCTTTATTTTATCAATAAAGGTTTTAAAAACATTACGTAGATTATCAAATAATGATAATCTAAAATATACTGTTTACACACGACCATTACATAATGGTTTATAATAGAAATATATTACATCGACATATGTTTCTTGAATGCAGTTTTTACACAATATCATACAAACATGGACTCCAAATCTTGTCCTTATTTTAGTATGCAACAGCGGAACCTCTTAGTATACACCAGAGAATAAACATGCTTTAAACGTCAACAAAAATGTTGGTGAGTTATAGGTTTAACCTATATATATCAAATCGTAACAATAGACCACAAGATTTCATATTTCAATACACATCCCATACATAGAGTTAAAAATGATTCAATGGTGAACACCTGGTAACCGACATTAACAAGATGCATATATAAGAATACCCCCATCATTCCGGGACACCCTTCGGATATGATATAAATTTCGAAGTACTAAAGCATCCGGTACTTTGGATGGGGTTTGTTAGGCCCAATAGATCTATCTTTAGGATTCGCGTCAATTAGGGTGTCTGTTCCCTAATTCTTAGATTACCAGACTTAATAAAAAGGGGCATATTCGATTTCGATAATTCAACCATAGAATGTAGTTTCACGTACTTTTGTCTATTTTGTAAATCATTTATAAAACCTGCATGTATTCTCATCCCAAAAATATTAGATTTTAAAAGTGCGACTATAACTCACTTTTACAGATATTTCCTTCCTCGAAAATAAGACTTGGCCACGGATCGATTCACGAACCTATACAAATATGTACATATATATCAAAGTATGATCAAAATATAATTATAACCATTTTTATTATGTTTTAAAGATTTGAGTGTATTAAGTCAGCTGTCCTCGTTAGTAACCTACAACTAGTTGTCCACAGTTAGATGTACAGAAATAAATTGATATATATTATCTTGAATCAATCCACGACCTTGTGTATACACGTCTCAGGCTAGATCACAACTCAGAGTATATATATTTTTGGAATCAACCTCAACCCTGTATAGCTAACTCCAACATTACTGCATATATAGTGTCTATGGTTGTTCCAAATAATATATATACATGGGTCGATATGATATGTCAAAACATTTGCATACGTGTCTATGGTATCCCAAGATTACATAATATATTAGAATACATGTATAATATAATATAAGTTAGCTAGGATATGATTTGTATAGATTTGTTAAACATTTCCCGTAGCTAAAAAGATCAAAAATATCCAATCTTGTTTTACCCATAACTTCTTCATTTTAAATCCGTTTTGAGTGAATCAAATTGCTATGTTTCATATTGAACTCTATTTTATGAATATAAACAGAAAAAATATAGGTTTATAGTTGGAATTATAGGTTACAAGTTGTTTTTGTAAAGGTAGTCATTTCAGTCGAAAGAACGACGTCTAGATGACGATTTTGGAAAACATACTTCCACTTTGAGTTTAACCATGATTTTTGGATATAGTTTCATGTTCATAAGAAAAATCATTTTCCCAGAAGAACAACTTTTAAATCAATGTTTATCATAGTTTTTAATTAACTAACCCAAAACAGCCCGCGGTGTTACTACAACGGCGTATATCCGGTTTTACGGTGTTTTTCGTGTTTTCCGCTTTTAAATCATTAAGTTAGCATATCATATAGATATAGAACATGTGTTTAGTTGATTTTAAAAGTCAAGTTAGAAGAATTAACTTTTGTTTGCGAACAAGTTTAGAATTAACTAAACTATGTTCTAGTGATTTCAAGTTTAAACCTTCGAATAAGATAGCTTTATATGTATGAATCGAATGATGTAAAGAACATCATTACTACCTCAAGTTTTGTGGATAAACCTACTGGAAAATAAACAAATGGATCTAGCTTCAAAGGATCCTTGGATGGCTTGAAAGTTCTTGAAGCAGAATCATGACACGAAATTAAATTCAAGTAAGATCATCACTCGAAATAAGATTGTGATAGTTATAGAAATTGAACCAAAGTTTAAATATGAGTATTACCTTGTATTAGAAAGATATCCTACTGTAAATAAAAAATATTTCTTGAGGTTGGATGATCACTTTACAAGATTGGAAGTAAGCTAGCAAACTTGGAAGTATTCTTGATTTTATGAAACTAGAACTTATAGAATTTATGAAGAACACTTAGAACTTGAAGATAGAACTTGAGAGAGATCACTTAGATGAAGAAAATTGAAGAATGAAAGTGTTTGTAGGTGTTTTTGATCGTTGGTATATGGATTAGATATAAAGGATGTGTAATTTTGTTTTCATGTAAATAAGTCATGAATGATTACTCATATTTTTGTAATTTTATGAGATATTTCATGCTATTTGCCAAATGATGGTTCCCACATGTGTTAGATGACTCACATGGGCTGCTAAGAGCTGATCATTGGAGTATATATACCAATATTACATACGTTTAAAAGCTGTGTATTGTACGAGTACGAATACAGGTGCATACGAGTAGAATTGTTGATGAAACTGAACGAGGATGTAATTGTAAGAATTTTTGTTAAGTAGAAGTATTTTGATAAGTGTCTTGAAGTCTTTCAAAAGTGTATGAATACATAATAAAACACTACATGTATATACATTTTAACTGAGTCGTTAAGTCATCGTTAGTCGTTAGATGTAAATGTTGTTTTGAAACCTTTAGGTTAATGATCTTGTTAAATGTTGTTAACCCAATATTTATTATATCAAATGAGATGTTAAGTTATTATATTATCATGATATTATGATGTATGAATATCTTTTAATATGATATATACATTAATATATTGTTACAACGATAATCGTTACATATAAGTCTCGTTTCGTAATTCTTGAGTTAGTAGTCTTGTTTTTACATATGTAGTTCATTGTTAACACACTTAATGATATATTTAAATATCATTTTATCATGTTAAATATAGTGTATCAATATCTTAATATGATACATATGTATTTAGTAGACGTTATCATAACGATAATCGTTATATATATATCATTTCGAGTTTCTTAACTTAGTAATCTCATTTCTTATGTATATCACACATTGTTAATATATTTAGTGAGATACTTACTCATCATAATCTTATGTCAACCATATATATATATATATATATATATATATATATATATATATATATATATATATATATATATATATATATATATATATATATATATATATATGTCTATATATACCACAACATGTAGTTTTTACAATTTTGTAACGTTCGTGAATCGCCGGTCAACTTGGGTGATCAATTGTCTATATAAAACTTATTTCATTTAATCAAGTCTTAACAAGTTTGATTGCTTAACACGTTGGAAACATTTAGTCATGTAAATATCAATCTCAATTAATATATATAAACATGGAAAAGTTCGGGTCACTACACTGCCAAAGACTGAGAAGTCATCCATGAAGACTTCCATACAACGTTCAATCATGTCATGGAATACTGCTACCATGCATCGCTGAAATGTAGCTGGTGCATTGCATAATCCAAAGAGCATACGTCTATAGGCAAATATTCCATAAGGACAAGTGAAGGTTGTTTTCTCTTGGTCCTTTGGATCGAGGGGAATTTGAAAATAGCCGAAAAAAGCGTGTAGGAAACACTAGTACTCATTTCTTGATAGACGTTCCAACATTTGATCAATGAAAGGTAATGGAAAATGATCCTTCCGGGTTGCATCTTTAGTTTACGATAATCTATGCAAACCCTCCAACTGGTAACTTTCCGAGTTGGAATAAGTTCATTATTCTCATTTTGAATTACGGTCGTCCCTTCCTTTTTGGGTACCACTTGAACAGGACTAACCCATGGTGAATTAGAGATGGGATAGATCAGACCGGCATCCAAAAGTTTGATTACTTCTTTCTTGATGACTTCTTGAATCATAGGGTTGACCCTTCTTTGCCTCTGAACTGATGGCTTGAAATCATCTTCCATGAAGATCTTATGGGTGCAGTAGTTGGGGCTGATCCTTTTGATGTCAGAGATCTTCCAAGCAATTACCTTCTTATGTGATTTCAGCACTTGAATCACAGGGAGTTGCGATTCTCCTTCTAAGAATGCATACTCCAGATTGTCGGGTAACTTCTTCAATTCCAATTCCAGAGGCTCCTCGATAGATGGCTTTATCCTAGCTATCTCCTTACGGTCTAACGAGTCGTACCTCTCCTGGAATTCTGATTCTCCAGTAGCGGTCACTGATGCTATCTGTTCTTCATTTCTGGAAATTGTCCTCCTTAATGCTTCTTCTTCAGAAACGTCTTCTTTAGTTTCGAAGGTAGGTTTGGGAAACTCCTCACAGTCTTCCCTTGACTGGGGTTCCTGATATACCGGAATGAAATCTGTTTCTTCATTCGGTCTTCTCCTTAGTAGACGTAAAGGAATGCCTTGTCCTAGCAGTGCTATTTGAATAGTATGGCCAAGAAGGTTAATTTCAGAGAGGAGAGATATGGGATGACTAAGGTCTATAACTGAATGGTTATCGAGATTTCCTTCAGGAGGTGTAAAGAACAGATCCTTAGAAATTTCATCTTGACTGCAAATAGCCATAGTCTCTTCCAGGTATTCGTTGACGAGCTCTTGAAAAGAATCAGGGAGATTCACATTCTCTTCCGTAGGATGGTTCATGAGACGATCAACATTGAATGTGATTTCTTCTCCTCCAACCCTTAACTTTAATGATTTCTCGTGAACGTCAATTACGGCCTTGGCAGTATTTAGGAATGGTCTGCCAAGAATGATTGGGACCTTCGTGTCTTCCTCAATATCCATAATAACAAAATCAACGGGAAATGCGAACTTATCCACTCTGACTAGGACATCTTCAGCTATTCCCCGAGGAATCTTCACTGATCTGTCTGCGAGTTGGATAGTCATTCTGGTTGGCCTTATGTCATTTAATCCTAGCTTCTTGAATAATAAATAGGGCATTAGGTTTACACTGGCTCCTAAGTCTGCTAACGCATTACTAATTTGGACATCTTGCAAGTAGCAAGGTACCGTAAATCTTCCTGTATATCCTAACTTAGGGGGAATTCCATGCTGTAACACTAACGAGCATTCTTCACTTAAGGGCAAGCTAACTATCTCTCTTAATCTCTCTTTGTTTGAAAGCAGTTCTTTGAAAAATTTAGCGCAGTTTGGCATTTCTACTAAAGCATCTACTAGACGTACATTCAAATGCAAATTCTTAATAATATCCCAATACTTAGAAAATTGTGCTTCTTGTTTTTCCTTCCTAAGCCTACCTGGGAAAGGTATGCGGGCGCGCGGAATAATTTCCGGGGCCTTAGGAGAGATAGGTTCTGGTGGATTGACGACTGGGTCAATTGGCACAGGTTCCTTATCCGAAAAATATTGTACGGGTATATTGACAGTTGTTTCTTTTCCTCCTCTAGTAATTACTAGGGCATCAAACTCACTACACTCTATATCAATTTTAGTGGTTAAAGGTTTAAGCGTAAGCTGAAAATTAGTGATTAATTCTTCAAAAGTCTTTATCAACGTGTCGAACTTATTCTGGCATTCTATGACTTGAAGGTTTACCATGTATTGCTTTTTCATAAATTCAGCTAAAATTTCCTTAGAGTGGAGAGTAGGTTTGTGCAATGGAAAAATTATATTATGATCCGACCTATTTTGCTGTTTGTGTGCCCATCTAGGGTAAGGATACCTTAGATTGGTTCTAGTAGCATCGGAGTTCTTAGGAATTTGTAAACTTTGAAGAGTGAGGGTGAGATCTTGTAACCTGGTTTCCAGCATTTTTACCGTATGAGCGAAGACATCATCCTTCTCAGCAGCTTCATTGTTCCAGTCTTTCTGTTGTGCAGCTATTGTGTCCAAGAGATCCTATGCTTCATCTGCTGTTCGAGATATGAAATTTCCTTGCGAGGCCATGTCTAGGAGAGACTTATCATCCTTGGTCAAACCATTATAAAGCATACAGACTATGTCTGCCCGACTTAACGAATGATTCGGACATCTTTTAAGCATCATCTTTACTCTATTCCATGCTAGACACAATGACTCATTTTCTTTTTGGGAAAAGTTAGTGATGTCATTTCTTAAACAGGTTTGTAGGGAGGGTGGATAATATTTGTTTAAAAATTTAGTGGCTAAATTCTCCCATGTATGAATTGAATTCGGGTTAAGTGCATCAAACCATGCTGAAGCGTGTTTAGATAGTGAATATTGAAAAAGATGAAGTTTTAAAATGTTTTCTCGTTTGATTCCTTCTTAAAAGAGTCAACCAGACTGATAATTTTGTTTATATGAAAATTAGGATCGTCGGTTGGTAATCCTTGAAATTTACAGATCATACTAACTAGTTTAATCATGTGCGAACTGATTTCAGGAATTCCTTCAGTTCCTAAGGTGATTGGTCCTCCTCTTTCCTCTAAGCATGACTTATGCATAGAAGCAAGGGTGTCTTGTTGTTACATTTTTTGATTTTGATTTTTTGTTAATAAAAAGACTTTTTAGAAAATATTAATTTACTAAAAGGATCGATAATTTAATAAAAACAATTATTCTTGAAATTTGGTCGCTAACCAGATCGGATATCTTAACTGATAGGACTTCTCACAGATTACTCGTATCGAGGCAGCCAGGCCGACTACGAAGAGGTAGGATCCTTTTGGTTCCAATATAATTGGAGACTGTTCGGAAAATCCAATAACCAAGTCCGTGTATAATTATCTTTCTTAGACACCACCAAACAATACTTTGTCTGTTTAAAATCTTTCTCGATCAAAATATTCGATCCCCGGTAGCGGCGCCAAAGAAGAAGGTTATCTACTGATATGCCACTAACAGACAGCTTTTATTTTGTGCGGTGTCGTTAGGTCCACGGTGTCCGATTCGGTAGCACACAACGTCTTCGTTTATTTATATTTTGCGGGACCTAAATTTACTTTACTTTCTAAGGTGTAGAAGGTGTAAGTTAACCTAGTGTCGAATTTTATGCTGATTAACGAATTGAAGATCAAGTGGATAATTGTCTTTTAGTTAAATTACATGGATACAAGATAGTAGTTGATTTTAGCTAAAGGTCCTAAATGTAGAAAAAGTAAATAAAGTGGGAGGATATCTGGAGTATGCAGATCAATGAAATGTTGACCAAGATATCAGTATTGGGTTAGGGAACGGTAATTATGCTTATGTTAAGACTATGCTTGGATTGATGTTGATCTGGTTGGATGAGCCAATTACACAGACCTACTTATCTCTGAACTCTAGGAGTTCTCTTTGAGCAGTGAGAAGTATATCACTTGGTCGTATAACTGAAGTGTAACAATGCCTCAGAGGTTATCCTTAGTAGAGTACTAGGTTCATTAGTGAGTTAAGCTCTAATCCTAACCCTCGTTATCAGTTTAGATAACTGAATAACAATGTGCCGTGTTGATTGAACACTGATCACAAACGGAAGGAGTCCGTCTATTTAAGTTGGCAAAACCTTAAATGAAATCTAACAACCATTACATCATACTAATGAGAGCACAACAAATCAAACATTATATAGCATTACATTTAATATACTGATAGTAAAGCAGATAGAAACCTAATAAGTAACTAAACAGTTGACATGACTAAGACCTAGGGCAACAATCAGACAAGAACATGCAATAGGCTTGGGTCATACAGTAAATGCACTAACCAGATCTTAACAGCTCTTAAGAGGTCTCTTCGGAACAATCAATAGGCATACTAGGTCATTCATGTCTCAATTCCTAGGTTCCGTGTCCTAAAAGTGCATTAGATGCCTCTCGGGAACTTCGGCCATACCGAGTTCATAGAATCTTCAGATACAGTATAACCAGGGTTATTAATCCTATAAAGTAGCTAATTTCATATAGGTGGACAAGTCCTGATCATAACCTAAGTTGGTCAATCCTTAAGATGCTAGCATACAAATCTATCAGACTTCCTAATTCAGTATTATAACAGTAACCGTACTAAATTAACATAATTACGCTAACCCAACTTCTATCATGGCAACATACAGATAAATTAAGCTATCATGGCAAAATCGGAACATATTATTAAACATAAAAGATAAGAATACATGTTTAATACAAAAGACAAGCGTTTCGAATAAAACCTGAAAAAGTCGAACTAATCTGCCCGGGATCGCAGGGACTCGCCGGGATATCCTCCGAAAAATAAAAGCTAAGCTAACTACTACTAAAAACCACTAAAAATATTGAAAATATAAATTGTATTGCAAGTTGAGTGTGTCTTGGAATGAATGGAGAAAGCCCCTTTAAATAGACTTGGAATTCTGCCAAATACGCATGGCAGGCCGTTTGGCAGGCTGTATGGCAGGCCGTATTTGGCAAGCCGTATGCTTGGCAAGCCGTTTGGTCGTTCGTGTGGTGGCACATATCTGGCAGGCCGTTTCCATAGTGGCAGGCCGTATGGCAGGCCGTAAGGCTTGCTGATCAGTGCCTGATTCACTGGATCGTAACTTGATTTCTTGTCTTTCAACACCATTCGTCAAGAAAGTTCGAAGATCTATATATATCTAATATATATCCCAAAATGTTTTTATGTGTTATAATATAAGTAGTAGGTTATAAGTGTTAGTAATACTAATAGTGTATAAATGTTAAATAATAGTATAAGTAATATTAGGGTTTCATTAACTAACTAGGGTTAATTAATTAAAGTAGTATTTTAATGATTAGGGTTTGTAATAAATGTCTAGGGTTCAATTAATGTTCTAGGGTTTAGTAAATTAGGGTTTAAGTATTTAGGGTTAGGTTTAGGGTTTTAATTAATGTAGTATAGTTTAGGTGTATTTAGGGTTTAATATATATATATATATATATATATATATATATATATATATATATATATATATATATATATATATATATATATAGTCTTTTTTTTATGTACCGAATGTATATGTATATATATAAAAATATATTTTTTTACATGTATATATATGTATCGATTTATGTATATGTATATATATGTATATTTTGTTTCCTTAATTAACACAAAAAAATCTTTTATCTAATTACCTAGGTTTTAAAGATCAAACACCCCTATTCTTTTTTTTCGATCGACTATACATATACATACATATATATATTTTTTTCTTTCATGTATATATAGATCTATGTGTGTTCATGTATATATTGTATATGTTTATGAATTAACAATTTTGTAACATGAATATGAATTAAACAAAGATCAAAGATTATGTAAATAAGTTTTAGGGTTTATGTTATACCTTTGAAGATTCGAAGATGATAACAAAAGAAAAGAAGGACACTTGAAGATTGAAGATCAAAGCACTCCAATAACCAAGAACACCTTGAAGATCTTTGAAGAACACGAAGAACACGATGAAGATTGCTTGAAAACCCTAGAAGATCTTGTTTAAGATTTCGATGGTGGGGGGTGGTGATTTCGGTTTTTGAGCCGAAAATAGGGAGAGAGGGGAGAGATTTGTGAATTGATTTGGTACAAAGAAAAGGTTTAGCTTACGCCTCTATTTATAGGGGAGTTAGAAGGATTCTAGAATTAGGGTTTAATTAAGAATTATTTTGGGAACAAGTTAGGTTAATGAGGAGGTGATTAGGGTTAGGTTTTACTTAGGGAACAAGTCAAACTTGATGAGGAAGTAATGGGGGATGGATTTGGCCGATTTTTGGGAGGGGTATAATAGGCATTTCACTTATTTTTTTTTTATTTTCGGCTAGGTTAACAAGGAGGGAGTTTTGGGATTTTTCACTTTAAACCTTATACTTTAGATTAGCTTAATAAATCCCTAAATTTGTTTAAGACTTAATTAAGTTATATACATTAAACTTTAATTTATTACCTTTTGTTCACGAAAATTATTTAGCATATCATTTCCGTATTTTATTAACTTGTTGTTTATTACACAAAGTTAATTATTATATTTTATAATTCTTATTGCTAAACAATCGTTAATTAAAGTTTAATTGTTAAGTTTAATTATATAGTTCGGCATTTAATAAAGAAACATATAGAATGGAAAAATGAGGGTCGTTATAGTACCTCCCCGTTATTAGAAAATTCGTCCCGAAGTTTTAGGTAGATTACTCGTTTGCATCAGCAATTGAGAAGAGATGGGGATATTTCCGTATCATGTGGTCTTTGCGTTCTCAGGTATATTATGTAGTGACCGAACTTTTCCATGTTTATATATATTAAATAAAATTGATATTTACATGATTAAGTGTTTCCAACATGTTAAGCAATCAAACTTGTTAAGACTTGATTAATTGAAATAGGTTTCATATAGACAATTGACCACCCAAGTTGACCGGTGATTCACGAAAGTTAAAACTTGTAAAAACTATATGATGACATATATATGATTATATATATAGTTAACATGATATTATGATAAGTAAGTATCTCATTAGGTATTTTAACAATGAGTTATATACATAAAATTGAGTTTATTGAATTAAGAAACTCGAAATGATATATATAACGATTATCGTTATAACAACGTCTTACAAAATACATATGAATCATATTAAGATATTGATACACTATGTTTAATCATGATAAATGATAAGTAAACATGTCATTATGTATATTAACAATGAACTACATATGTAAAAAAAAGACTACTAACTTAAGATTTTCGAAACGAGACATATATGTAACGATTATCGTTGTAACGACATTTAAATGTATATATATCATATTAAGATATAGTAATATATCATAATATCATGATAATATAATAATTTAACATCTCATTAGATATAGGGTGTGTTTGATAGGTTCTGAATGGAAGCATTCAGAGAAAATACCTCGGATTCGGTCAGAGGTGATGTGTTTGATTTTAAAACTTTTGTCCACTGAATTGAACGAAATGCTCGAAATTCTTCAGTGTCAACTTGCACTCTTAACTATTCAGTGTGCGACTATTTTCAATTTTACCCCTAGATGCACCTAATAATTGTTACAGTACTTCCCAAATATTCCATTACGTTTCCGTTTCTACTTTCGCAGTTACACCAAGTAATTAATTATATTTTAATTTTGTGATATGCATGCAAACCTTAAATTAATATATACAGATTCCTTTTCTCTTCCACAGTTTCCTTTTTAACTCATATTTTGAATGCTAAGTGCAAAACAAATCCCTTTTCTCTTCATTCGTATTACGTATACAGATTAATATTTTTTTAATTGATTAAATTATTATGTTATTTTTAAATGTTTCTCGTTTACAAATGAAAAATGTATCTTTAAATATAAATATATTTAGATAATTTTTCAACGTAGATTAAATAAATTCACAGCAAACTTATTTAATTTATAATTAAGTCATTTAAGAAGGTTAAAATGGTAATTTCAAGTTATTCAGAGTATCCGTTCAGAAAACTTATCAAACAACTAATTTTCATTCAGAACTATATTCATTCAGAGCCTCTGAATTATTCAGAGCCTCTAAACTATTCAGTGCTAAATCATTCAGTTTTATCAAACGCACCCATAATAAACATTGGGTTAACAACTTTTAACAAGATCGTTAACTTAAAGGTTTCAAATCAACATTTACATGTAACGACTAACGATGACTTAACGACTCAGTTAAAATGTATATACATGTAGTGTTTTAATATGTATTCATACACTTTTTAAAGACTTTAAGACACTTATCAAAATACTTCTACTTAACAAAAATGCTTACAATTACATCCTCGTTCAGTTTCATCAACAATTCTACTCGTATGCACCCGTATTCGTACTCGTACAATACACAGCTTTTAGATGTATGTACTATTGGTATATACACTCCAATGATCAGCTCTTAGTAGCCCATGTGAGTCACCTAACAGATGTGGGAACCATCATTTGGCAACTAGCATGAAATATCTCATAAAATTACAAAAATACGAGTAATCATTCATGACTTATTTACATGAAAACAAAATTACACATCCTTTATATCTAATCCATATACCAACAACAACAAAACCTACAAACACTTTTATTTTTCAATTTTCTTCATCTAAGTGATCTCTCTTAAGTTCTATCTTCAAGTTATAAGTGTTCTTCATAAATTCTATAAGTTCTAGTTTCATAAAATCAAGAATACTTCCAAGTTTGCTAGCTTATTTCCAATCTTGTAAAGTGATCATCCAAATTTAAGAAATCTTTCTTATTTACAGTAAGATATCTTTCTAATACAAGGTAATACTCATATTCAAACTTTGATTCAATTTCTATAACTATAACAATCTTATTTCGAGTGGAAATCTTACTTGAACTTGTTTTCGTGTCATGATTCTGCTTCAAGAACTTTCAAGCCATCTAAGGATCCTTTAAAGCTAGATCTATTTTTCTCATTTCCAGTAGATTTATCCACAAAACCTGAGGTAGTAATGATGTTCATAACATCATTCGATTCATATATATAAAACTACCTTATTCGAAGGTTTAAACTTGAAATCACTAGAACATAGTTTAGTTAATTCTAAACTTGTTCGCAAACAAAAGTTAATCCTTCTAACTTGACTTTTAAAATCAACTAAACACATGTTCTATATCTATATGATATGCTAACTTAATGATTTAAAACCGGAAAACAAAAATACCGTAAAACCGGATATACGCCGTTGTAGTAACACCGCGGGCTGTTTTGGGTTATTTAATTAAAAACTATGATAAACTTTGATTTAAAATTTGTTCTTCTGGGAAAATGATTTTTCTTATGAACATGAAACTATATCCAAAAATCATGGTTAAACTAAAAGTGGAAGTATGTTTTCCAAATTGGTCATCTAGACGTCGTTCTTTCGACTGAAATGATTACCTTTACAAAAATGACTTGTAACCTGTAATTCCAAATATAAACATATACTTTTTCTGTATAGATTCATAAACTTAAGTTCAATATGAAACCATAGCAATTGTATTCACTCAAAACGGATTTAAAACGAAGAAGTTATGGGTAAAACAAGATTGGTTATTTTTGCTTGTTGTAGCTACGTGAAAATTGGTAACAAATCTATATTAATTATATCCTAGCTAACTTATATTGTATTATACATGTATTCTAATATATTATGTAATCTTGGGATACCATAGACACGTATGCAAATGTTTTGACATATCATATCGACCCATCTATATATATTATTTGGAACAACCATAGACACTCTATATGCAGTAATGTTCGAGTTAGCTATACAGGGTTGAGGTTGATTCCAAAAATATATATAGTTTGAGTTGTGATCTAGCCTGAGACGTATATACACTGGGTCGTGGATTGATTCAAGATAATATATATCAATTTATTTTTGTACATCTAATTATGGACAACTAGTTGTAGGTTACTAACAAGCACAGCTGACTTAATAAACTTAAAACAGTAAAACGTATTAAAAATGTTGTAAATATATTTTGAACATACTTTGATATATATGTACATATTTGTTATAGGTTCGGGAATCGACCAGTGGCCAAGTCTTACTTTCCGACGAAGTAAAAATCTGTGAGAGTGAGTTATAGTCCCACTTTTAAAATCTAATATTTTGGATGAGAATACATGTAGTTTTATAAATGTTTTACGAAATAGACACAAGTAAATGAAACTACATTATATGGGTGAATGATCGAAGCCGAATATGCCCCTTTTGCTTAGTAGCCTAAGAATTAGTAAACCGATCTACTAATTGACGCGAATCCTAAAGATAGATCTATTGGGCCTAACGAACCCCATCCAAAGTACCAGATGCTTTAATACTTCGAATTCGTTTTTATCATGTCCGAAGGATTTCCCGGAATGATAGGGGATATTCTTATATGCATCTTGTTAATGTCGGTTACCAGGTGTTCACCGTATGAATGATTTTTATCTCTATGTATGGGATGTATATTGAAATATGAAATCTTGTGGTCTATTATTATGATTTGATAATATATAGGTTAAACCTATAACTCACCAACATTTTTGTTGACGTTTTAAGCATGTTTATTCTCAGGTGATTATTAAGAGCTTCTGCTGTTGCATACTAAAATAAGGACAAGATTTGGAGTCCATGCTTGTATGATATTATGTAAAAACTTCATTCAAAAAACTTATTTTTGATGTAATATATTCTTATTGTAAACCATTATGTAATGGTCGTGTGTAAACGGTATATTTTAGATTATCATTATTTGATAATCTACGTAATGCTTTTTAAACCTTTATAGATAAAATAAAGGTTATGGTTATTTTAAAAATGAATGCAGTCTTTGAAAAACGTCTCATATAGAGGTCAAAACCTCGCGACGACATCAATTAATATGGAACGTTTATAATCAATATGAACGTGACATTTCAGTTGGTATCCGAGCGTTGGTCTTAGAGAACCAGAAAATTGCATTAGTGTGTCTTACCGAGTTTGTTAGGATGCATTAGTGAGTCTGGACTTCGACCGTGTTTTTCTTCAAAAACGATTGCTTAACATTTTTTTTGTTGGAAACTATATATTATTAACATGTAAATATTATGTGATATATTAATCTCTTAACGTGTTTGATATTGTGTGATAGATGTCTACCTCTAGTACAAATCTCATTTATTCACCTAATAATAATGAAGAGTCAAATATATTTTGGGAAGATTCACAAATTCCCGAAGAGGAACCGGAAGAGGAGGAACCGGAAGAGGAGGAATCGGAAGAAGAGGAACCAGAAGAGGATGAATAGGAAGAGGAGGAACCAGTAGAAGAAGAAGAAGAAGAGGTTCCGGAGGAAGAAATATTGATACCTATAGTAAATCGATTAAATAAAAGAAAATCCTCAACCAATGAACCAAAGTTAATAATGGTCAATGGTGTTTCCGCCGAGGAAGTAAAATATTGGGAAGATTACCAATTTTCCGATGAATCGGATCCCGATGAGGATTCCGATGATGTTATAGAAATTACCTCGACCCAATTTAATAAAGCGAAAGAAAATAATAAGGGAAAAGGTATAAAAATAGAGAAACCCGATTCCAACCTCGATGAACTTTATATGTATCGACAACATCCGTATTTCCTAAAATGTAACAATGACCCGGGAACCTCTAAACCACCAGGGTTTTCTAAACCATTATGAAAAACGACGGCTCGTATTAGAGGAACACCATATATTCCTAGAAAATTAGGAAAACGAACCAAGTCCGAAGAAGAAGAAACCAGTGATTCAGATTAGAGGGTTGTAATCATGTTGTGTATTATATGTATTATAGTGTGCTTGTACTTTTATGTTCTATGTAAAAATTGCTTGTATTGTTTGTTAATTATCTTTTACGAATCTAATCCTTGTCTATTTTACATTATAAAAACAAAATGGACGTTAAGGGTAGACAACTGAATATTTTAGAAAACCTACCAGAGGATATGATTGAGGAAATTTTGTCTAGAGTCGGTCAGAATTCATCAGTACATTTAGTTATGGCGAAATTAACTTGTCAAACATTTGAAAGACTTTCCAGAAATGCCTTAGTTTATAAAAGGCTTTCCTTTGATAGGTAGGGTATATCATACTGGGGAGACCGTAAGTTACGCCGTGTTTTTTTTAAAGCATTAAATGCGGGGAACCCAAATGCAATTTTACGCTACGGGTTAAGAACCTATTTTGACTCAACATATTCCAACATAGGATTTCATGAATTACAAAGAGCTTCTAACATGCAACATAAAGAAGCATGTTATGCTTACGGGTTAGTGATGTTCGCTTCTTACCAAAGTGAGAAAAAGAACATCGGATTGCAACTTTTAAATAAGACCTTTCCACAAGTGACAGATTCAGTAGTTGGGTGAGAAACAAGGTTTTTAGATTATTACGGGGCTGTTGGACATTACAAAACCCTCGTCCTTTTGACGACATTACAACATGCTGCCTAGCTAATGGTCATAATGGTTATTTTCCACAAGACCAAGGATGGGAAGTCGTCTTAGTAAAACCAGAATGCATGACTTGTTTCTGGACTTATAAATTACGTGTCTTTATTTCCTTTGCTGAACAACTTGCGTATTAACTAGATTTATCTTCAAAACTGTCCTGTATCAAAGTGTACTATATTTCATGTTATATGTAATATAGCGAAGTTGTAAGTTTGAAGAATATTTGTATGTGATATATTATTATAATCAGATTTTCATATGGAATTTTAGTAGTTGAATTGTATATTAGCTACTAAGTATGAACTTAACGGGTAGGTAGTACCCGAATTTAAACTTATAAAACGCTAATATGAAGAAAAAGCTTTTATAAATGAGTTCATATTATGCTACGAAATACTATTGACTACTCTTAATATTCTGTATGATTAACTCGATTCATTTGGCTATTTTGAAGGAAATGGCACCGACTACTCAACACACCATGAATATGAGCGAAGAGGAATTTCATACTTTTCTTGCTACAAACATAGCTGCAGTACAGGCTGCGCTACATATCAATAATAACTCTGAATTTAGCAATGCATCTAACGGCGCAAGAAATCGTGTAGGATGCACCTACAAAGAATTCACTGCCTGCAAACCTTTAGAATTTGATGGATCTGAAGGACCAATTGGATTGAAACGGTGGACCGAGAAAGTTGAATCGGTGTTTGCCATAAGTAAGTGTACTAAAGAGGACAAAGTTAAGTACGCTACGCATACCTTCACAGGTACTGCGTTAATGTGGTGGAACACCTATCTTGAACAGGTAGGACAAAATGCTGCTTACGTATTGCCGTGGTCAGCATTCAAGCAATTGATGAACGAGCAGTGCCGTCCTAGAAACGAAGTCAATAAACTCAAGGCAGAACTTAGAGAGTTACGAACACAAGGGTTCGATGTTACCACATATGAACGACGATTTACAGAGTTGTGCCTATTGTGTCCGGGAGCATTCGAAGATGAAGAAGAGAAGATCGACGCGTTTGTAAAAGGGTTACCAGTAAGGATTCAAGAAGATGTAAGTTCACACGATCCTGCTTCTATACAGAAGGCAAGTCGAATGGCTCATAAACTCATAAATCAGATTGAGGGAAGAATTAAAGAGCAGGCAGTCGAAGAAGCCAACACGAAACAACTCAAGAGGAAGTGGGAGGAAAACGGTGACAAGAGTCACCAGTACAACAACAACAACAATTACAACCACAATAGCAACAACTATCCAACAACCGCAACAACAATCGCAACAATAACCGCAATCCTAATAATAACTACAACAAACATCCCAACAACAACAACCATTTCAACAACAATAACAATCCCAACAACAACCTCAATAACAACAACGGCAACAAAAACCAAAAACCGTCATGTCATAGGTGTGAAGAAAATCATCAGGAGTTTTGCACGACATTTTGCCACAGGTGTAAAAGAAATGGTCATAGGACGAAAAAGTGTGAGGTCTACGGAGCAAAGTTTAACAGAACTAAAGGAACAAATAATGTCGGAACAAATAATGCCGAAACGAATAGTGTCGGAGCAAGTAATACCAACGATGTTTGTTATAAATGTGGAAAATCGGGCCACATTATTAGAAATTGCCCGAATCAGGGGAATACTAATGGGCAGGGCCAAGGAAGAGTTTTCAATATTAATGCGGCAGAAGCACAGGTGTTGGAATTCATCATATTAACAAGTTTCATAAACATGCATGTTACAAGATTAAAGCGGAAGCAATTTATCATGAAAAACTTTCAATATGTTTAACAATTTAATATGAATTCCATAATAGATCAAGTCTAGAAAATATGCTTAAATGTAAAAGAGCTAGTTTAAAGGGATGTACCTACTCCAAGTTAGGAGGTAAGAAAATGATGAAGATGATGATGAAGAATGGAGCTCCAAAAGTATGGAACCTCAAGTTGTTATACCCCAAACTTATGCACCAACACCCTAGCTTTTGGTTAGGATTTAATGACACTTTAAATGAACTTGAAAATGAACCAAAGACCCTTCTTTGTGAGCTGAATATTTTCGGCAAGAATGAGCTGAAAAACAGCAGATTTCAAGTGTGTTTTTGATATGTTTTGAATGCATGTGTTGGTCTTTGAAAGCCTTGGTACACATGCATCTTGAACATGGAAGTAATGAGCTATATTACCAAGCTAAAACCTCTCCCTTTTTCTGTTAGAAATCGTCCAGCATGCTGTCCAGAAAAATTCAGAGAGTTTTTGGACTTGTGAGAGGTTTTCTTGAGTCAAAATGCTTGGTTAATTGAACTAGCATGCACATGAGGGAATGTGTTATTAAAAGTAACAAGGAATAAGCATGGGATGGACTTCTTGGAGTCCCAAAATCCGCCCACCATTGTATATATTATAACAAGTTTTGTAATTTATAAAACTTGTAATAATATTAGCATGCATTTATATAAAACTTGTATAAAGTATAATGCATTTGTTAAGTTACTTTTATTTTATAAACTAATTTATAAAATATAACACAACATAACTATTTAAACCTATAAATAATTATATATAAATTATCCTAATAATTTATCTCAAGTGATTACATTTTAGAAAACCCATTTTCTAATATCCAAGTGTCGCATATTTATTTAACGATCCATTCGTTAAGATTAAATACTTATAAGGTGTCGGTAAGTTTGTTATTGGGTATGACCCGACTTGGATCATAACATATTAGCCACATTAATTTAATATGTCTCTCGGGCATATGAAATACCTTCAATCTCCCACTTGCACGAGAAACATAAGAAATTAATGCAAGTGATGGATACCACCTAACGACCGTCCATCACCCCCAATATGTTATGACTTTGTGCCATTCAATAACATCATCCCTTTTGAGCTCCCTACTCGAACCGATATATAGGTGAATCTTTTCATTATATCCTTTCGTCCTAGATGTCATGTTAAATCCAAGAGACATAGAGTGATCACTCTCTTATAGATTTAACTTTATCATGCCTTAGACATCTGACTCTCAACAAATAAGAGGGACAAATTCCATCTTGGCTACATACGTCCTAGACACTACACTTTGTATCATACCTGAAGCCTCCCTTATGAGCTACCTTTTCAGAATAGCGAAGGAAAGAATCAAGGCACGATATTCGGTGAATATCTGAACCCAATATGTATCTCAGGTCAGAGGATACAATGATATTCTCCTTTACTCAAAATTACATGTGATCAACCACAAAGGCTCCATACAGTAAATCTTGAGAGCGGGTCTTCCAATATTTGTGTCCCACAAATATCTATGAACCTTGGTTGCAACCTTGCCCCACATTCACCATTTGAATGTTAACCAATCCAAGTTCATAATAGTCTAGACCTCACACTTATTCCCACAAATGTGATCAACTACGGAATTTAGAATAATTATTTATTCATGGATAAAATATGCAAAATTGGAACATGACTTAAAATTAAATTAATACCATAATTATATTAATGAGTTTGAACTAATTCGTTCCGTTACAATACATAAAATAGATCATGTCCAATCACTAGAATATCGAAGCCCTAATGCACAAACATGTCCCTCATGTTTTGGCCCATGTAAAAGCTTCGTGAGTGGATCCGCAACATTATGATCTGTGTGAACTTTGTGAATACATATATTTCCCTTTTCAACCTCATCCCTGATGTAGTTGAATCTCCGCTCAATGTGACGAGTCTTTTGATGAGCATGAGGTTCCTTGATTTGAGCAATCGCACCCTCGTTGTCACAAAATATCTCAAGAGGGTCCTGAATGGAAGGGACCACTCCTAAGTCGTCGATGAATTTCTTCATCCATACAGCTTCCTGGGCTTCCAATGATGCGGCAATGTACTCTGACTCTGTAGTGGATAACGCAACAACATCCTGTTTTGAACTCTTCCAAGAGACCGCACCTCCATTTAACATGAAGACATAACTGGATTGTGATCGAGAGTCATCTCGATCAGTTTGGAAACTCGCATCCACGTAACCTTTTACTGCGAGTTCCTCTTCACCAGACCCATATATTAGAAACATATCCTTAGTCCTCCTAAGGTATTTCAATATACTTTTAACAGCAACCCAATGACTGTTTCCTGGGTTATTCTGGTATCTACTTGTCAAGCTTAGAGTGCATGACACATCCGGTCTTGTACATATCATTGCATACATGATTGACCCAATAGCAGATGCGTATGGGACATTCTTCATTCTCTCTTGTTCATCTTCCGTGATAGGACACTGAGATGAACTGAGAACGGTTCCTCTTTGAATAGGTACCAAACCTTTCTTAGAGTTTTCCATCTTGAACCTTTTCAAGACTTTATCAATGTATGCACTTTGACTTAAACCTATCAATTTCTTGGATCTATTCTTATAGATCCCTATCCCCAATATATATTGTGCTTCTCCAAGGTCCTTAATGGAGAAGCAACTTTTAAGCTAAGTTTTGACTCCTTGCATTGTGGTAATATCATTCCCAAATAACAATATATCATCCACGTATAGTACGAGGAACATGATGGTGCTCCCACTAGCCTTCTTGTATACACAAGCTTCATCACCATTTTTAATGAAGCCAAATTTCTTTGCCTCCTCATTAAAACGATGATTCCACATTCTAGATGATTGTTTCAATCCGTAGATTGATTTCTTTAACTTGCATACCTTTTCAGGACATTTCAGATCAACAAAACCTTCGGGCTGTACCATATAGACATCTTCCTCAAGATATCCATTTAGGAAAGTGGTTTTGACATCCATTTTCCATATTTCATAGTCATAGTGAGCAGCAATGGCAAATAATATCCTAATAGACTTTAGCATTGCCACAGGCGAGAAAGTTTCATCATTGAAAGGACCCGTCCTAATCCATCCGGACGAAGTCCATATCGATTATAAACGATTCACAACAGTTGATTACATCGCGAGGTACTTGACCTCCATATGATACATTTTACAAACATTGCATTCGTTTTGAAAAGACAATCTTTCATTACATCTAAAGTTGACAGACATTTATACCATTTCATAATATATCTAATTATAATTATCTTAATAATAATCTTGATGAACTCGACGACTCGAATGCAACGTCTTTTGAAATATGTTATGAATGACTCCATGTAATATCTTTAAAGTGAGCAAATGCACAGCGGAAGATTTCTTTCATACCTGAGAATAAACATGCTTTAAAGTGTCAACCAAAAGGTTGGTGAGTTCATTAGTTTAATATAAATAATCATTTCCATCATTTTAATAGACCACAAGATTTTCATTTCTCATAAACATACGTCCCATACATAGAGACAAAAATATCATTCATATGGACTGAACACCTGGTAACCGACATTCACAATATACATATAAGAATATCCCCATCATTCCGGGATCCTCCATCGGACATGATATAAATTTTGAAGTACTAAAGCATCCGGTACTTTGGATGGGGCTTGTTGGGCCCGATAGATCTATCTTTAGAGTTCGCGTCAATTAGGGTGTCCGTTCCCTAATTCTTAGATTACCAGACTTAATAAAAAGGGCATATTCGATTTCGATAATTCAACCATAGAATGTAATTTCACGTACTTGTGTCTATTTCGTAAAACAGTTATAAAAGCAGCGCATGTATTCTCAGTCCCAAAAATATATATTGCAAAAGCATTTAAAAAGGGAGTAATGAAACTCACCGTACTGTATTTTGTAGTAGAAATACATATGACGACATTGAACAATGCAGGGTTGGCCTCGGATTCACGAACCTATTTCATTCATATATATTAAAACATATACTTGTAATCTAATAAATATATATCTTTTATTATTAGTGATGTAGTTTATATCTTTAATAATTTTCAAGTTTCATTAATTATTTTTATATTTTCATTTTATATTTATATATAATCGTTAATATAGTTATGTTTTGGTGTACTAAGTATATTTATATATAAAAAATAATTATTTTTACACTTATGACCTTAATAACGTCATTAGAACTTTTATTTCATTAGTCATATTTGTTTTAATAATAATGATATAGATAATACGGATACCAATAATAATGATATTAAAATAATAATTTTTAATAAAAATGATAGATTTAAACGTAATGATACTTTTAGTAGTAATAACAATAATACTACTTACTAATACTACTAATGGTAATAATATTAGTAATACTAATAATTACCATAATGGAAAATTAAAATTTTAAATGATTACTAGTACTTATACCAACAATAATAATAATAACTATTAGTTCATATCTAATATTAATAATAACAATAATGATACTAATAATAATTGTGATAATTATAATATGATTAATAACACTAATTAATAATAATAATAATAACAATAATAATAATATTAATAATATTAATAATAATAATAATAATAATAATAATAATAATAATAATAATAATAATAATAATAATAATAATAATAATAATAATAATAATAATAATAATAATAATAATAATAATAATGAAAATGAAAATAAAAATATAAAAGTGTATACCCTTTTTAAAGCTTTTCTAAAAGAATTGCCCACGACGGGACTCGAACTTGTGACCTCTAACTTAGACCACAACACCTCTAACCCTGGATCCAATTGTGTCTTTCCTGCTCATTACCAGACTCTCATTTATTTAACCCATTTATCTTCATTTCGGGCCAACAAGATAGATCACAGCCCAACTATAAGCCGAGCCCAAGAAACAAACGAAGCCCGACAGGAAACTAAAACAGGTCGAAATTTGTAGCTAACAACATTTAATTGGAACCCATCTTTTCAAATCATCTAGCGGCCCAACACAAATACAGAGAACCATAATTTGTAATTATCAATTCTTTGGCACAGCATGCTTGATTCGCCCCATTTGCCCATCGACATACTAATCCTTTTTATATTTTATATCACTCCCTTACTTTTACTTTATGATTATAATAGACATTAGTTAAGTAGTGGGTTTTAAAAAAAAAATTCCGACAGTCCTTGGCTAGTTTCAACATGGGATCCTTCAACTTGGTAGGCCATAAGGCTCCTAATTCCACTTCACACATATACCGATTTTTTTGTACAGCAATATATTAATCATTTGTCACCCTTTTCTTTAAATAAGTGTTGGCCATCAACATAAAAATAATATGCAGCATCGTGATTTATAGTTTACAAAAATAAAATAGGAGCAGTATTTACGATGATCTCAAGTAAGGTTTAAATGGGTTCAAGAAAAGAAAGAAAAAAATATATAACGGTGGTGGTTTTCTTCGAGTTTAGGAGGTTCGAAGGGTGGTGGTGGTTTGGATTATGACAAAAACATATCAATACAGCTGCAGCAGTAGGGACAGTCACAATGTCAGTAGAAACAGACATGCTCAGTGAAGAAAAAAAAATCATAATGGTGAAGGTTGCTTACGGTTGTAGTGGTGATGAAAGAGTGGCTCGTTTGGTGATCGAAGATGGTCAAGGTGGTGGTGTTAACTTGTTGATTAATGTTTGAAGAACAAGGTCGGGATTTTCTTAGTATTGGTTTTATGAGGGTGAAGTGGGTTTTTTTCTATATATATGTAAGTAGTATATGTATATGTATTGTAATATTTCTGTTTCCTTTTCTTTATTTTGGTTTAATTAATGAGATGTAGTGATTTATATATATAATGGGATTGATTACGTGTTTTAACAGATGTGTTTGATTATAATTGATTCGTTTGTGAATTGGAATTCGATAGGATTAAATCAAAAGGACAGAAAAATTATTAAAGAATGAAAAAGCTAGAGGAGTAGTTTAACAAATTGGTACGATTTGTTCTTACTGGATAACAATACAAGAAGCAAGAAACAAATTCAGATATAGTTGGATTGTGATGTTTAAACAACCTTTGATTCTGCAATCGTACCATTTTTGTTTAATTTTATAGTTTATATAATAATTACCATTAATCAAGTAAATATATTATTACTAATAATAATTATATTAATAATAAATAATAATGGCACTTATAAACATAAAATTTATAACAATTATATTGTTACCGATAATATTAATAGATTGTATTAATTTCTAATAATAATATCTATAGTGATAGTGATAATAATGATATTAATAATAATAATAATTTAACGAATCAATTTTATCAAATTTTTTTCTATATATATATATATATATATATATATATATATATATATATATATATATATATATATATATATATATATATAATACCACTAATTTTTTTATAAATACTTATTCTAGTACTATTAATGAAATTAGTAATAATAATACTATTAATAATCCTAACAATAATTATATTTATAATTTTACTAATAACAACGATACTATTAATAATAACTATAATGTTAATATTAACATTTATCTTTTAATTACAATGAATGTAATATTCATTAATATAATAACCACATTTTAACTTGTTTATATATTTAATATATTACATTACCTTTTATTAATTTTGTAATATTCATATTACATATTCGAATATTTAATTCAATATACATAGTATATTAATTGTGTACAAAAATCATATATATATATTTACATAAATTCATTTTAATAACAGTATAATTGTTTTTGTATCATAGTTTATTACATATTTGATTCTAATGTCTCAATTATATTTTATTATTTCTAATTATTATATATACATACATTTAGATATATATATATACATTTACACACCATTGTTCGTGAATCGTCGGAAATAGTCCAAGGTCAAATGTATGCACGTAAACAGTTCAAAATTTTTGAAGACTCAACATTACAGATTTTTCTTATCGTGTCGAAAATATATAAAGATTAAAGTTTAAATTTGGTCGGAAATTTCCGGGTCACTACAGTACCTACCCGTTAAAGAAATTTCGTCCCGAAATTTAATCGAGGTCGTCATGGCTAACCATAAAAATGTTTTCATGACGAATATGAGTTGATAAATAGAGTTTTATCACCATTGAGTAATATGGAAAAAACCATTTGATTTCGTGAAGAGTACGAGTGAAGCTATCACCAAAGAGTGAAATAAGTAGGTATAGATTCGTCATATCTTTTGACGTAGATAAGATTGATTTTCAAGTTCAAGAGGTTTGGTGAAAATCTTTGTAATAAAATTTGATTCTTAGGAAATCACGGGAATTATGATCCGCTTTGAATGCGATCATCTGTCAAATATTTACCCTCTTCGTTTCCTTACAACGCACACCTTCTATTTTTCTTTCCTCGATTGATACTTTAAAGAATTAATCAATATGCTTCATCCAGTTCTGCTTCTTGATATATTCCTCACTTTCATATCTGTCATTCTTCTTTTTCATCTACCGCCAGAAGAATCTATTTACTTCTACTATACACTTATTTTTATAGTGTTTTTAGTTCTCCCGTGTCTTTATGTTGTGATAAACATTGATATACACGGTTTGTAATTTATGTGTTGTTGTCGAGCTTTATATTTTCTTTTATATTCAAAAGTTCCATACTTTTGTCTCCTCTTCCCGACTTCAAGTCAAGCGAATAATGTCCGGAATTCGTAGGTATGCGGTTTCGGATAAACATAATTAATGTTATAAGAAATAAATCGTAATGGCACGATTTTGATTTGATAAATTACCAGAATATCCAAAAAGATAGAACTATCAAGAAGATATGTTCTTAATATGTTTGGAGATTGGGTAGAATATAAGAGTCGTGTAAATGGCACATGATGATGGTATGTTCTGTGAATCATCACGTTCCATTAGAAACTCAGCATGACTTACTGTAATATAATCACGTTTATCAAGTGTCATTATATTATACTAACTCATGCATCAGTTCCCAACATTACTTTAATAACTTTCATATTTTAAGCTCGAAAATTTACAGAATATAGAAACTAACAGTTTCTATATGATGTAACACTGATAGTACGAAGAGATTAATGATTTCAGGTAAGAATAGTTATAAAAATATCTTCAAAAATATGGAGGATATTTATAATGAAATATACGATAATATTTTTGAATATCTAAGATCAGAGGATGATGGAGACTATTGTCCGCAAGGGTTTAGAGTAATGAGCAAAATATTCACTAAAGACTTTAGCAGACTTTGGATCATTTGGATTCTTTGAAGTCAAACTTATTCTTTGTGATTTGTCCATGACTCTCTTCATAGTTTCGCATAATCTGCTTTTCGGTACTAAATTTTCTATTGATTGTTTCCATTATAATGATACACAGGAAGCACGAAGAGGTATATAATTTCGGACGAGAATATTTATGAAAATATCCTCAGAAATATCGAAGATATTGATGATGATATTTTGGAATTTCTAAGTTCGATGATTGATGGAGAAAGATTTTCCACAAGATTTTAATATGAGTACAGAGCAAGATATTCGTAGAAGGTTTCATCGGATCCAGAATTACCTGGATTCTTTGAATATATGGTATGGTCCTTGTATTTGTCCTTGGTCTCCTTCGTGGTTAGCTCAATCCATTTTCCAGTTCCAACTTTTATGAGCTTTTCCAACATACTATTCTTTATCATCAAACTTTCGATGATTATGGTCGTTTACAGTTGTCTATGGTTTCTGCTGCTTCATTCAGCTTTTTCAACATTCAATGTATTGATTTGTGACTGACTGCTTTTCAGAATTCCAGAAGGAGAGATCATAATTCTAAGAGATAAATGTCATACATATAACTGTTGATGTATATATGCTGTGAGTTTTCAAAGTACTGATTGCTGATTCCCGGTAATTGGTATGGCAGTTCTCGTCACAAGATGCAGATGAGAATATGATAGGGTTTCAATGAATAATTATAATGATTTGTCAGAGAGATTTAAGCCAAGAAGTAATGAGGTTGCTGGTATGTCTGCTGGTAATATGATGGAATATAAAAGAATTCTCCGGTATCAAAAGGGTAATCGTATATATCAGGATTATAGTAAGGCTACTTCGAATGAAAAGTCGAAGTTGACTTGTTGGAGCTGTGACAAAATTGGCTACATTGAAAAGGGATCGCAAAGTTATTTTTACTAATAAATGCCAAAGGATCTGACGCGGCTACGTGTTAAACTTTTACTCAGTTGCCGAGAGTTTCTCAGGTGCATAACTATATGCATAAATCTTTCCTTCCGTAGATAAAGTGCGGTTGATTCATCCTATCGATTGAGGTGTTTTCAAGAATCATGAAAGGTTTGAACACAGATTGTAATCGTCAAGATATAAATGGGGTTTGAGATGAAATCAAATGGCAACTTGAAGAATTGTTTAGTTTCATATGTTATAATCAATATTTTAATTCATTTTTAATTGTCCAATGTTGATAGTTCTTAGTTGATAGTCTACAGTTAGCAGTTCAATAATTTAATACATAATATTCGAGTTAATTAATACACATCGTGACCCGTGTACAGGTCTCAGACTCGATCACAACTCAAATTATAGATATTATTTGAGAATCAACCTCAACCCTGTATAGAGAACTCGATCATTACTGCATATAGAGTGTTTATGGTGATTCCAAATAATATATATAGATGCGTCGATATGATATGTCAAAAACTTGTATATGTGTCCCGATATTTAAAGTGCGTAAAATAAATGACAGAATTTAAATGACTATAAATTAAAGGCGTAAAGTAAATAACAGATATTAAATGACGATAAATAAAATTGCGATAATTAAATTGCGATAAATAAAATGTAATCAGTTAGCTAGGAACAATTAGCGTGGTTTCTTAACAAAATTTCTCGTAGTTAATTTGTTTGTTTCTAACAAATTTTATTTTGTCAAATGTTTTCTTCATTATGCCACTTGTTGAATTCTGATAAATCAAAATTCAAATATGAAATTGGATGAATATGGTTATTCTGTGGTGAACGAATTTGTATATCGGTGGATGTAAGTAGGATAGTAAACGACTGCTAAATCAGCTTCGTAGAATGTACAATGTAACTTATTAATGTGAAATCTAAATATTCCTCGGGTATTACCTACCCGTTAAAAATACTTTCACAATTAACACTTTGTACGAAAGAATTTTTTTTTTTTTAATTACAATCTTTATGAAAACATATATACATATATATTTTCTTCAGATGTAATCATGGATTCATTGAGTTAATATGATATTTAACTCATTTGGTTTACCGTTAGATATAGAATACATAATCTCTAAAACATTTGGAGATTACTTAATCGTCATGAAGAACGAAGATAATCGATGTAGAACGATACGTAGAATGATGATTATACTCGAGGTACAGAATGAGATGTTGAGGCATGGATTGTTGATGGTACTGGTGCTGTTACTGATGGTACTGTTGGTGCCGATGATGTTGCTGAAGCTGGTACATTTTGCACTACATTTTCCAAATTGATTACTCGAGTGCGAAGCTCGTTGACTTCTTCTATGGTTCCGGGATGATTGTCGGTCAGAACGAGTGGATGAATAAGGTTTAGAATTATGGATAGAATATAATCGTTTCGAGATACTCTGGAAATGAGGCTGAAAATGGTGTTTCGAATAGGTTCGCTGGTAAGTGTTTCAGGTTCTTTGCCAAGAGGTAAATTCGGTTGACGGAAAGGATCACCTTCTTCTTGTCTCCAATGATTAAGTAGACTATGAACCCATCAAATGAATTGGTTGATCCATTTTGTTGACTCTGCTTTTAGAGCTTAGTTGAAGCTCCATATCGGAATAGCTGTCGTAATCCAAGGAATTCGAATTGGTTGAGGGATTCATCTCGTACGATCAGATGAAGGATTTTCGATATGAAATAGATTATAGGATGTAGATTAGTACCCTGCAATACATAATTTACATATGCATATATAATACTAAAATCCCATAAGTTACGGAGGAATCTACAGAAAATGTCAGGAAAAGTTTACATAACAGATACGCTAAGATATGAATTAGTGGATACGTTAAGATACGAATGTTGTCTATACTCTATTCATGCAATCATTATAGTAAGATGTGTCTAGACTAAGAATGATAAGCAGGTAATTTCCTAAGGGTGATAAGCAGATGATTTCCGATAAAAATAATAAGCAAAACTTTTGACATGCAGACACGGTCGAAGTCCAGACTCACTAATGTATCTTAACGACTACCAGTTAGACACACTAATGCAAGACCTGGTTCGCTAAGACCATCGCTCTGATACCAACTGAAAGGACCCGTCCTAATCCATCCGGACGAAGTCCATATCGATTATAAATGATTCACAACAGTTGATTACATCGCAAGGTACTTGACCTCCATATGATACATTTTACAAACATTGCATTCGTTTTGAAAAGACAATCTTTCATTACATCTAAAGTTGACAGACATGTATACCATTTCATAATATATTTAATTATAATTATCTTTATAATAATCTTGATGAACTCGACGACTCGAATGCAACGTCTTTTGAAATATGTTATGAATGACTCCAAGTAATATCTTTAAAGTGAGCAAATGCACAGCGGAAGATTTCTTTCATACCTGAGAATAAACATGCTTTAAAGTGTCAACCAAAAGGTTGGTGAGTTCATTAGTTTAACATAAATAATCATTTCCATCATTTTAATAGACCACAAGATTTTCATTTCTCAAAAACATACGTCCCATACATAGAGACAAAAATATCATTCATATGGACTGAACACCTGGTAACCGACATTCACAATATATATATAAGAATATCCCCATCATTCCGGGATCCTCCATTGGACATGATATAAATTTTGAAGTACTAAAGCATCCGGTACTTTGGATGGGGCTTGTTGGGCCCGACAGATCTATCTTTAGAGTTTGCGTCAATTAAGGTGTCTGTTCCCTAATTCTTAGATTACCAGACTTAATAAAAAGGGCATATTCGATTTCGATAATTCAACCATAGAATGTAATTTCACGTACTTGTGTCTATTTCATAAAACAGTTATAAAAGCAGCGCATGTATTCTCAGTTCCAAAAATATATATTGCAAAAGCATTTAAAAAGGGAGTAATGAAACTCACCGTACTGTATTTTGTAGTAGAAATACATATGACGACATTGAACAATGTAGGGTTGGCCTCGGATTCACGAACCTATTTCATTCATATATATTAAAACATATACTTGTAATCTAATAAATATATATCTTTTATTATTAGTGATGTAGTTTATATCTTTAATAATTTTCAAGTTTCATTAATTATTTTTATATTTTCATTTTATATTTATATATAATCGTTAATATAGTTATGTTTTGGTGTACTAAGTATATTTATATATATAAAATAATTATTTTTACACTTATGACCTTAATAACGTCATTAGAACTTTTATTTCATTAGTCATATTTGTTTTAATAATAATGATATAGATAATACGGATACCAATAATAATGATAGTAAAATAATAATTTTTAATAAAAATAATAGATTTAAACGTAATGATACTTTTAGTAGTAATAACAATAATACTACTTACTAATACTACTAATGGTAATAATATTAGTAATACTAATAATTACCATAATGGAAAATTAAAATTTTAAATGATAACTAGTACTTATACCAACAATAATAATAATAACTATTAGTTCATATCTAATATTAATAATAACAATAATGATACTAATAATAATTGTGATAATTATAATATGATTAATAACACTAATTAATAATAATAATAATAACAATATTAATAATAATAATAATATTAATAATAATAATAATAATAATAATAATAATAATAATAATAATAATAATAATAATAATAATAATAATAATAATAATAATAATAATAATAATAATGAAAATGAAAATAAAAATATAAAAGTGTACACCCTTTTTAAAGCTTTTCTAAAAGAATTGCCCACGACGGGACTCGAACTTGTGACCTCTAACTTAGACCACAACACCTCTAACCCTGGATCCAATTGTGTCTTTCCTGCTCATTACCAGACTCTCATTTATTTAACCCATTTATCTTCATTTCAGTCCAACAAGATAGATCACAGCCCAACTATAAGCCGAGCCCAAGAAACAAACGAAGCCCAACAGGAAACTAGAACAGGCCGAAATTTGTAGCTAACAACATTTAATTGGAACCCATCTTTTCAAATCATCTAGTGGCCCAACACAAATACAAAGAACCATAATTTGTAATTATCAATTCTTTGGCACAGCATGCTTGATTCGCCCCACTTGCCCATCGACATACTAATCCTTTTTATATTTTATATCACTCCCTTACTTTTACTTTATGATTATAATAGACATTAGTTAAGTAGTGGGTTTTAAAAAAAAAAATGCCGACAGTCCTTGGCTAGTTTCAACATGGGATCCTTCAACTTGGTAGGCCATAAGGCTCCTAATTCCACTTCACACATATACCGATTTTTTTGTACAGCAATATATTAATCATTTGTCACCCTTTTCTTTAAATAAGTGTTGGCCATCAACATAAAAATAATATGCAGCATCGTGATTTATAGTTTACAAAAAGAAAATAGGAGCAGTATTTACGATGATCTCAAGTAAGGTATAAATGGGTTCAAGAAAAGAAAGAAAAAAAAAATATAACGGTGGTGGTTTTCTTCGAGTGTAGGAGGTTCGAAGGGTGGTGGTGGTTTGGATTATGACAAAAACATATCAATACAGCTGCAGCAGTAGGGACAGTCACAATGTCAGTAGAAACAGACATGCTCAGCGAAGAAAAAAAAATCATAATGGTGAAGGTTGCTTACGGTTGTAGTGGTGATGAAAGAGTGGCTCGTTTGGTGATCGAAGATGGTCAAGGTGGTGGTGTTAACTTGTTGATTAATGTTTGAAGAACAAGGTCGGGATTTTCTTAGTATTGGTTTTATGAGGGTGAAGTGGGTTTTTTTCTATATATGTGTAAGTAGTATATGTATATGTATTGTAATATTTCTGTTTCCTTTTCTTTATTTTGGTTTAATTAATGAGATGTAGTGATTTATATATATAATGGGATTGATTACGTGTTTTAACAGATGTGTTTGATTATAATTGATTCGTTTGTGAATTGGAATTCGACAGGATTAAATCAAAAGGACAGAAAAATTATTAAAGAATGAAAAAGCTAGAGGAGTAGTTTAACAAATTGGTACGATTTGTTCTTACTGGATAACAATACAAGAAGTAAGAAACAAATTCAGATATAGTTGGATTGTGATGTTTAAACAACCTTTGATTCTGCAATCGTACCATTTTTGTTTAATTTTATAGTTTATATAATAATTACCATTAATCAAGTAAATATATTATTACTAATAATTATATTAATAATAAATAATAATGGCACTTATAAACATAAAATTTATAACAATTATAATGTTACTGATAATATTAATAGATTGTATTAATTTCTAATAATAATATCTATAGTGATAGTGATAATAATGATATTAATAATAATAATAATTTAACGAATCAATTTTATCAAATATATATATATATATATATATATATATATATATATATATATATATATATATATATATATATATAATACCACTAATTTTTATATAAATACTTATTCTAGTACTATTAATGAAATTAGTAATAATAATACTATTAATAATCCTAACAATAATTTTATTTATAATTTTACTAATAACAACGATACTATTAATAATAACTATAATGTTAATATTAACATTTATCTTTTAATTACAATGAATGTAATATTCATTAATATAAATACCACATTTTAACTTGTTTATATATTTAATATATTACATTACCTTTTATTAATTCTGTAATATTCATATTACGTATTCGAATATTTAATTCAATATACATAGTATATTAATTGTGTACAAAAATCATATATATATATATATATATATATATATATATATATATTTACATAAATTCATTTTAATAATAGTATAATTGTTTTTGTATCATAGTTTATTACATATTTGATTCTAATTTCTCAATTATATTTTATTATTTCTAATTATTATATATACATACATTTAGATATATATATACACAGTTACACACCATTGTTCGTGAATCGTCGAAAATAGTCCAAGGTCAAATGTATGCACGTAAACAGTTCAAAATTTTTGAAGACTCAACATTATAGATTTTTCTTATCGTGTCGAAAACATATAAAGATTAAAGTTTAAATTTGGTCGGAAATTTCCGGGTCACTACAATCATAGTCAACCCCTTGAGTTTGAGTGAAACCTTTTGCTACAAGTCTAGCTTTGTATGTATTCAAGTTTCCATGTATGTCGGTTTTCTTCTTGAAAAGCCATTTGCAATCAACTAGCCTAGAGCTAGGAGTTTGCACAACAAGTTCCCAAACTTGGTTTTCATACATGGATTGCATCTCGGCGTTCATGGCTTCCTACCATTTGTCTTTATCAATTCTTGATAAAGCATCTTCGTAGTTTGTGGGTTCATCCAAATCAACCGTATAGCAACCATCCACGAGAAAACCATATCTCTCAGGAGGATTACTAATCCTACTAGATCTTCGAACGTCTTGTATAGTTTGATCAACCACTTGATCATTCTTAACATTTTCATGTTGAGTGCTAGTGTCAACCAATTGTGCATCATCTATTTGATCTTGAACCTCTTCAAAGTCTATTTTTCTTTCACTATTTCCTTCCATTAGGAACTTAGTTTCAAGGAATTCCGCCTTTCAAGCAACAAATACATTTTGCTCGGTCGGATCATAGAAATAGTATCCCATATCATCCTTGGGATATCCTATGAAGATACACTTCATGGATCGAGCATGCAACTTATTAGCATTATAGCGCTTTGGATAAGCCTCACATCCCCATACTTTCAAGTATGAAAGAGAAGGAGGTTTTCCAAACCACATCTCATGAGGAGTTCGTTCCACTTTATTGGTTGGGGCCATATTTAAAATACGAGCCGCGGAGCATAGACAATAACCCCAAAACGAAAGAGGTAATGAGCTTCTTGCCATCATAGATCGAACCATATCCATTAGGGTTCGGTTCCTCCTTTTGGAAACTCCATTAAGTTGGGGTGTTCCTGGTGGAGTAAGTTGTGAGATAATCCCACAACTCCTAAGATGATCTTGGAAAGCATCGCTTAGGTATTCACCTCCTCTATCGGTACGAAGTACCTTGATTGTCTTGTTGAGTTGATTTTGTACTTCATTTTGATATTCTTTGAATGCTTCAAAAGTTTCATCCTTATGTCTTAACAAGTAGACATATCCGAAACGACTGAAGTCATCAATGAATGTAATGAAGTATCTTTCACCATTTCTAGTCATGGGCTTGAAGGGTCCACATACATCCGAATGTATTAATCCCAATAAGTCTTTAGCCCTTTCATATGTCCCTTTGAAAGGTGCTTTAGTCATTTTGCCTTGCAAAAAAGATTCACATACATCAAATGAGTCCACCTCATTTGATTTCAAAAGTCCATTCTTTTGAAGTGCATACATTCAGTTCTTGTTTATGTGACCAAGGTAACAATGCCATACGTAGGAATTACTCAAATCCCTTTTGAGTTTCTTGGTGCTTGTATGGTATATTGAGCTACTAGATGATGTGTCATCATGAACCAATTCATAAATTCCATTTGAAGGCGGAGCCTTGAAATAGAATACATTATCTAAATAAACTTGGATATCATTATCAACAAAATTAAGACAAAAACCACATTGTTTTAAACGGGAAACGGAAATAATGTTTCAACATAAATCGAGTGCATACAAAACATCATTCAAAATAAGTTCTAAACCACTTGGAAGCTTTAACACAAAGTCTCCTTGAGCCTTCACTTGCACTTTGGCTCCATTACCCATAAAGAGACTTGATGTTCCCGTTTTCTTGCTACTTCTTTTGAACCCCTGCAAAGAATTGCAAATGTGAGTTCCACATCCAGTGTCTAATACTCATGTATTAGAAGAAGTAATACTAAGCTCTATATATACCATATATATATATATTACCTGAGGATTGCCCCGCATCCCTCTTTTCCTTCAACTCCTTAAGGTAGACCGGGCAGTTGCGTTTCCAGTGACCCATTTCACCGCAACTGAAACACGGGTCTTCCTTGAGGTTTGCTTATCCGGCAACCTTTTGCTTCTTGTTCTTGTTTTTGGTTGGGGTAACCATCCTCCCCTTTCCCTTGCCTTGATGAGCGGGTCCTTTCCTCTTAGCCGCCTTTGGCTTAGAGGTGTTATTACCTTTAGACCCACCATCATTGACAATTAGCACGGGTGAAGCCCTTTTACCCATGCTAGTTTCCGCCGTCCTTAGCATGCCATGAAGTTCGCCAATGGTCTTATCCATCCCATTCATATTGTAATTAATTACAAATTGGTCAAACCTCTTTGACAAGGAGTTAAGGATAAGATCCGTTGCTAGCTCATTAGATATGTTAAGATTAAGACGGTTTGCGCGATCAATGAGGCTTTTCATCTTGAGGACATAAGATGAAATGGATTGGGTGTCATCCATACAACATGCATGTAGCGCTCGAACCGTTTCGAAGCGCTCGACACGAGCTTGTTGAAGGAACATCTCCTTCAATTGAGTGATCATGTCATATGCACTATGATGCTCGAAATCTTTTTGGAGTTCGGGTATCATAGTCCCAAGCATTAGGCAAGCGACTTGCACCGAATCGGCGCAATACTTATCCCAATAAGCCATGCCCTCTACATCTTCCTCGTCCGGTTGGTCGGGAATAGGGTCCTCCAACACATACGCTTTATCCTCAAGTTTGAGGACAATTCTAAGATTACGGAACCAATCCATAAAGTTCGTATGGTTGAGTTTGTCTTTCTCGAGGAGAGACCTTAACGATAGGTTGTTTAGGTTAAGTGGTGCATTTTTCATGTTGTTGTTGTTGTTGGCGGCCATCTACAAAATTTAACAAAGTTCATTTAAGTATTGATTTTAAATTTAATAAACAATACCCTTTTATATTTTAATTGACTTATTAAATATTAGAATCCAACGGTAAATCAAATTTCGGTTAGGTGACCTTTATCCCGTTATTTGATTTAGCTAGGTAGTCATAATGACAATTGCAATCCTTTTGCAACTTCTAAATTATGGAATCATGCAATCCTTTTGCATGGCATATTTATCCCATCAACGCCTATTTGTTCCTCATGCTTCGGTGACCCTAAGTTCATGATTCCCAAATCAAGTCGTCCTACTTGTGTAAACTTGTAAAATTAACATACAAGTGGTTAGGTGACCTTTATCCCACAAGCATGCGAATTTTACCTTAACCATATTAGTTAGCTCATAACGGTTAGGTGACCTTTATCCCATTATGAGTTCCCTACTATGTTCAAGTGTCCTACAAAAGGATGGCATTAAACTTGTTTTCCTTGTTTTAGTTTAAAGGGATTTTAGGCTTTCTTTATTCTAGTTTAAGAAAACAAATTTCCATACACTAACATGCATTTAGTGTGTGGTCCATTTGAAAATCCATTTTTCATGTCAAGTTTTATATCCAATAAACTTGTATAAACCATTTTATATGTTATCCTTTTGTTGTTCTTAATAACCATTTTATTAAGTCCTTATGTTGTTTCTAATATAACCAATTATAATGTCATTTTGCAAGTTGTTAACATGTGATTTTACTTGTAGCATCCAAACATACAAACACAATAATCATACAAGCATGCATAACAACAATGTTCACAATCAAGCCAAGGTGGTGGACACTTGTTTAGCCGAAAACAAGTGTCACCTAAAGGGTTAGATCACAAAGTAAGAGATTTTTCAAAATCTCCCACTTAATCTTGCATCCATATGCTCCATCTTGTGTTCTTCCTTCATCATCTTGAATCTTCATTTCTTTTACAAAAAATATATAACCTAATACATTTTTTTTCTAGGCTAGAAAAAAAATTACAACCTAACCTATTTTTACATACCAAAATAGAATAAATTACATCACCAAATTACACAATTATTACAAACCAAAATGAATGAATATTACAACCAAACATACACACATCCAACCACAAGGTCAAGGATTGATTGTGAACAACAACTAACAACAAAACTTGACCAAATTTGAAGTTCTAAACCCCTTTTGGAACCCCAAAATTTCGGCCAGAATATATCCCACCCAAAACCCAAATTTTTTTACATTCTAGTTTCATGCATGTTACTAGATTGTAATCTAAATGGGTTTTCAAGCCAAATACAAGAAGCATATTTCTATGACCCCGGCTCTAGATACCATTGTTGGAATTCATCATATTAACAAGTTTCATAAATATGCATGTTACAAGATTAAAGCGGAAGCAATTTATCATGAAAAACTTTCAATATGTTTAACCATTTAATATGAATTCCATAATAGATCAAGTCTAGAAAATATGCTTAAATGTAAAAGAGCTAGTTTAAAGGGATGTACCTACTCCAAGTTAGGAGGTAAGAAAATGATGAAGATGATGATGAAGAATGGAGCTCCAAAAGTATGGAACCTCAAGTTGTTATACCCCAAACTTATGCACCAACACCCTAGCTTTTGGTTAGGATTTAATGACACTTTAAATGAACTTGAAAATGAACCAAAGACCCTTCTTTGTGAGCTGAATATTTTCAGCCAGAATGAGCTGAAAAACAGCAGATTTCAAGTGTGTTTTTGATATGTTTTGAATGCATGTGTTGGTCTTTGAAAGCTTTGGTACACATGCATCTTGAACATGGAAGTAATGAGCTATATTACCAAGCTAAAACCTCTCCCTTTTGCTGTTAGAAATCGTCCATCATGCTGTCCAGAAAAATTCAGAGAGTTTTTGGACTTGTGAGAGGTTTTCTTGAGTCAAAATGCTTGGTTAATTGAACTAGCATGCACATGTGGGAATGTGTTATTAAAAGTAACAAGGAATAAGCATGGGATGGACTTCTTGGAGTCCCAAAATCTGCCCACCATTGTATATATTATAACAAGTTTTGTAATTTATAAAACTTGTAATAATATTAGCATGCATTTATATAAAACTTGTATAAAGTATAATGCATTTGTTAAGTTACTTTTATTTTATAAACCAATTTATAAAATATAACACAACATAACTATTTAAACCTATAAATAATTATATATAAATTATCCTAATAATTTATCTCAAGTGATTACATTTTAGAAAACCCATTTTCTAAAATCCAAGTGTCGCGTATTTATTTAACGAACCATTCGTTAAGATTAAATACTTATAAGGTGTTGGTAAGTTTGTTATTGGGTATGACCCGACTTGGATCATAACATATTAGCCACATTAATTTAATATGTCTCTCGGGCATATGAAATACCTTCAACAGGAAGACCCGGAGCTTGTTACGGGTACGTTTCTTATTGAGGATAAATTTGCTTATGTTTTATTTGATTCGGGTGCGGATAGAAGCTATATGAGTAGAGAATTTTGTGCAAAATTAAGTTACCCATTGACACCTTTGGATAGTAAATTTTTACTCGAATTAGCAAATGGTAAATTAATTTCAGCAGATAATATATGTCGGGAGAGAGAAATTAAACTGGGGGATGAAACGTTTAAAATTGATTAAATACCAGTCGAGTTAGGGAGTTTTGATGTAATAATTGGCATGGACTGGTTGAAAAAGGTGAGAGCAGAGGTCGTTTGTTACAAAAATGCGATTCGCATTATGCGTGAAAAAGGAAAATCTTTAATGATGTACAGAGAAAAGAACAACGCGAAATTAAATCTTATTAGTAGTTTGAAGGTGCAAAAACTAATAAGAAAAGGTTGTTACGTCATTCTAGCACACATCGAGGAAGTTAAACCTGAAGAAAAGAACATCAGTGATGTTCCCGTCGCAAAAGAATTTCCCGATGTATTTTTGAAAGAATTACCGGGATTACCCCCACATCGATCCGTTGAATTTCAAATAGACCTTGTACCAGGAGCTGCACCAATAGCTTGTGCTCCATACAGACTCACACCCAGCGAAATGAAAGAATTACAAAGTCAGTTACAGGAACTTTTAGAGCGTGGTTTCATTTGACCAAGCACATCACCATGGGGAGCTCCTGTTTCGTTTGTCAAGAAGAAAGATGGTACATTCTGGTTGTGTATCGACTACCGAGAGTTGAACAAACTTACCGTCAAGAACCACTACCCATTACCGAGAATTGAAGACTTATTTGATCAACTACAAGGCTCGTCTGTTTATTCGAAGATCGATTTATGTTCTGGATATCATCAAATGCGGGTGAAGGAGGATGATATTCCAAAGACTGCTTTTAGGATGCGTTACGGTCATTGCGAGTTTATGGTTATGCCGTTTGGATTAACTAACGCACCAGCTGTGTTCATGGACCTCATGAACCGAGTGTGTGGGCCATATCTTGACAAGTTTGTCATTTTTTTCATCGATGACATACTTATTTACTCGAAGAATGATCAAGAGCATGAAGAACATTTGAGAAAAGTGCTAGAGTTGCTGAGAAAAGAAAAACTGTACGCTAAGTTTTCAAAGTGTGCATTTTGGATGGAAGAAGTTCAATTCCTCGATCACATAGTGAACAAAGAAGGTATTCAGGTGGATCCACCAAAGATTGAAACTGTTGAAAAGTGGGAAACCCCGAAAACTCCGAAACACATACGCCAATTTTTAGGACTAGCTGGTTACTACAGAAGGTTCATCCAAGACTTTTCCGGAATAGCAAAACCCTTGACTGCATTAACGCATAAAGGGAAGAAATTTGAATGGAAAGATGAACAAGAGAAAGCGTTTCAATTGTTAAAGAAAAAGTTAACTACGGCAAGTATATTTTCATTACTTGAAGGGAATGCTGATTTTGTGATATATTGTGACGCCTCAAAGCAAGGTCTCAGTTGTGGATTAATGCAACGAATGAAAGTAATTGCTTATGCGTTTAGACAATTGAAGATTCACGAACAGAATTATATGACACATGATTTGGAATTAGGCGCGGTTGTTTTTGCATTAAAGACTTGGAGGCACTACTTATATGGGGTCAAAAGTATTATATATACCGACCACAAAAGTCTTCAACACATATTTAATCAGAAACAACTGAATATGAGGCATCGTAAGTGGATTGAGTTGTTGAATGATTACGACTTTGAGATTCGTTACCACCCGGGGGAAGGCAAATGTGGTAGCCGACGCCTTGAGCAGAAAGGATAGAGAACCCATTCGAGTAAAATCTATGAATATAATGATTCACACTAACCTTACTACTTAAATAAAGGAGGAGCAACAAGGAGTTTTAAAAGAGGGAAATTTAAAGGATGAAATACCCAAAGGATCGGAGAAGCATCTTAATATTCGGAAAGATGGAACCCGGTATAGGGCTGAAAGAATTTGGGTACCAAAATTTGGAGATATGAGAGAAATGGTACTTAGAGAAGCTCATAAACCCAGATACTCAATACATCCTGGAACGGGGAAGATGTACAAGGATCTCAAGAAATATTTTTGGTGGCCAGGTATGAAAGCCGATGTTGCTAAATATGTAGGGAAATGTTTGGCGTGTTCTAAGGTCAAAGCGGAGCATCAAAAACCATCAGGTCTACTTCAACAACCCGAAATCCCGGAATGGAAATGAGAAAACATTACCATGGATTTCATCACTAAATTACCAAGGACTGCAAGTGGCTTTGATACTATTTGGGTAATAGTTGATCGTCTCACCAAATCAGCACACTTCCTGCCAATAAGAGAAGATGACAAGATGGAGAAGTTAGCACGACTGTATTTGAAGGAAGTCGTCTCCAGACATGGAATACCAATCTCTATTATCTCTGATAGGGATGGCAGATTTATTTCAAGATTCTGGCAGACATTACAGCAAGCATTAGGAACTCGTCTAGACATGAGTACTGCCTATCATCCAAAAACTGATGGGCAGAGCGAAAGGACGATAAAACGCTTGAAGACATGCTACGAGCATGTGTTATTGATTTCAGAAACAGTTGGGATCGACATCTACCGTTAAGAGAATTTTCCTACAACAACAACTACCATTCAAGCATTGAGATAGCGCCGTTTGAAGCACTTTATGGTAGAAAGTGCAGGTCTTTGATTTGTTGGAGTGAAGTGGGGGATAGACAGATTACGGGTCCGGAGATAATACAAGAAACTACCGAGAAGATCATCCAAATTCAACAACGGTTGAAAACCGCCCAAAGTCGACAAAAGAGCTACACCGACATTAAAAGAAAAGATATAGAATTTGAAATTGGAGAGATGGTTATGCTTAAGGTTGCACCTTGGAAAGGCATTGTTCGATTTGGTAAACGAGGGAAATTAAATCCAAGGTATATTGGACCATTCAAGATTATTGATCGTGTCGGACCAGTAGCTTACCGACTTGAGTTACCTCAACAACTCACGGCTGTACATAACACTTCCCACGTCTCGAATTTGAAGAAATGTTTTGCTAAAGAAGATCTCACTCTTTCGTTAGACAAAATTCAAATCAACGAAAAACTTCAATTCATCGAAGAACCCGTCGAAATAATGGATCGTGCGGTTAAAAGACTTAAACAAAACAAGATACCAATTGTTAAGGTTTGATGGAATGCTCGTAGAGGACCCGAGTTCACCTGGGAACGAGAAGATCAGATGAAGAAGAAATACCCGCACTTATTTCCAGAAGATACGTCAACACCTCCAACTGCTTAAAATTTCGGGACGAAATTTATTTAACGGGTAGGTACTGTAGTGACCCGAACTTTTCCATGTTTATATGTATTAAATGAAATTGATATTTACATGATTAAGTGTTTCCAACATGTTAAGCAATCAAACTTGTTAAGACTTGATTAATTGAAATAGGTTTCATATAGACAATTGACCACCCAAGTTGACCGGTGATTCACGAATGTTAAAACTTGTAAAAACTATTTGATGACATATATATGATTATATATATAGTTAACATGATATTATGATAAGTAAGTATCTCATTAGGTATTTTAACAATGAGTTATATGTGACAACCCGGAAATTTCTAACCAAAATTAAAACTTTAATCTTTATATGTTTCCGACACAATAAGCAATATTTGTTAAGTTAAATTTCAAGAATTTTAAACTATGTTCATACATTCATTCAACTTTGACCAAGTTCCAACGATTCACGAAACATTAAACGAATATGATTATATATGTATATGTGTATATATATTATAACTTGAAACGTAAATAAAATATTAGATTAAATACTTTATATGATTGTATTTGTTTCAAAATATTTATCAATGGAATTAGAAGATAAGATCAAGTGATTGAATTATCAGATATATTGAATTATGATTACAAGTCTCTATTGAAAGGCCCACGTTGATTTGAGAAATCTTTCCATTTTAACAATATTCGAAAAATGGTAAAGTGATTTATAAAGAAGAACAAATTGTCAATCATTGAGAACTAGACAAAGGATAGTGGAAGATTGAATTTCATAAAGACTCGATTGATCTATTTAGTTTCAAACGTACAAAAAACATTTTTAGTTTAAAAAGAACTTTATAATTAAAACGTATATAACTTTTATAAATATCTAGAACCACTTTTGACAACTCATTACTTAACTAGTATGATAAAGATAACGATATTTATATTTTATTTTATGAAATATATATAACAATTTAAATTAATATTATATATATTTATACGCGTATTATACGTACATAGTTTTATAATTTTACTATACTTAAACTTTACCTTTACTTTATTTTTACTCTACTTTAACTTTAATAATTCACTTTAATAATTCATACTTTAATAATTCACTTTAATAATTCATAATTTAATAATTCACTTTATTAATTCATACTTTAATAATTCACTTTAATAATTCATAATTTAATAATTTACTTTAATAATTCAAAAATCTATTATAAATAGAATTCAATAGGTTTCATTATTTCATAGAAACTTGAAAATATTTTTCTCTAAACTCTCTCAATCGATATACATATATATATATATATATTTACTCCGTATTAGTTCAAGATATTATTAGTATACATAAAATATTACTACGGAGTGCTGTCCGAGTGATTTCGAAATTGTTTTTCGAGTGGGATATGATTAAGGAAATTATGGGTTATAGCTATGGAGGTGATTGAGTATGGTTCATGGGTATGCTCGCGAGGTCAATATAGTATTTATCATTTTCGTTGCGTGTACGTACCTTTTCTGCAATATTGAATCTCAATATTGATACGTGAATACTCATAATTTAACTTTTACATACTAATAGTGTATCCCTGACTAGTGCTCGAGTATTTAGGATTATGCATGCTTGTACTTTTGATATTGCCCTTAGACAGATTAGGTTGAATCTTGAATTAGTTACACTTGCGGTTGAGATAAGGTATAAGATATGCATGTCCTTGGAAAGCTAGCGAAAAATTAAGAACTTTTCCTTTAGATATCGAATGGTTTCGATGAACGGATTAGAAGTTATAATCAATTGAATTTTCGATATTTTTATTAAAAATGATTATTATTATCGTCGTTTTTATCGTCGTTCTAGTTTTATCTTATTATTATCATTATTATTATCTTTATCAATAAAAGGGATTTATCATTAAAAATTGTTATTTTTTTTATTATTACTATCGTTATTATCGTTAAAGTTATAATTAGTATTATTATTATTATCCAATTATTATTATTATTATTGGTATTATTATTATTATTATTATCATTATTAATATATATATCATTATTTAAAAATGGTTATTGTTATTGTTATTATTATTATTACTATATTATCATTAAGATAATTAATAGTATTATCGTTAATAATGTTATAGTAACTATCATTATTAATATTAGTGTAATTAAAACAAATATTTGTAACACATAATTATTTTGATTACTATTATTATCATTATTATGAACACGATATAAAAGACGATTAAAAGCTATTAAACGAAACGATTAGGAAATAATGGGTAAGAGTATCATGATGAAATTAAATATTATAAGATATTGATTTAGATAAAATTATCGTTCTTATTATTTTTATCATTACTATTATTATTAAAAGTATCGTTAGTATTAAAACTATCATTTTAACAAAAATTATCATTTTAATAGACATGTCATTGTTACTATAAAATATCATTATTATTATTATTTTAAATAGAATTATTATTTTAAAGATAATATTAAAAATTATCGTAAATATTAAAGTTATCATAATTAGAATTATCGTTTTATCATAATGTCATCTTAGTAATTATAAATATTGATATTTTTATAATAATTATTATTAATACAACTTTTACTTACTATCATTATAGATATTATTTTATCAAATAAATATGTGATACAAACATATTTTACTACGTGTAATAACTTACGTTAATAATACCTATCATATTATCTTTATAATATTAAATGAACCCTATAAATTTTATTACTTAATATATATAAAAGTATATTTTTTATATAAATTAAATATAAAATTTTATTTATTAATAAATAAATTATATTATTTACTCTAATAAATCTTTTAAAAATATTTAAAAATATAAAATGACGATATTTAAACTATATATTAATCATGTATAGATTTTTGGAAATTATTTTGAGTCCAATTTACTTTTGTTGACTTTTGCATATTAGTCTCGAGCATTAGGATTGTGGTACACTATGACTTGACCTAATTTGTTAGACAAATATTGACCAACACATAAATATATATAATTAATTTAGGTTCGTGAATCCGAGGCCAACCTTGCACTTGTTCAATGACGTTATATGTATTTTTACTACGAAATACAGTATGGTGAGTTTCATTTGCCTTTTTACCCATTATATTTTTGGGACTGAGAATACATGCGCTTTTATAAATGTTTGACGAAATAGACACAAGTAATTGAAACTACATTCTATGGTTGAATTGTCGAAATCGAATATGCCCCTTTTTATTAAAGTCTGGTAATCTAAGAATTAGGGAACAGACACCCTAATTGACGCGAATCCTAAAGATAGATCTATTGGGCCTAACAAACCCCATCCAAAGTACCGGATGCTTTAGTACTTCGAAATTTATATCATGTCCGAAGGAGGATCCCGGAATGATAGGGGATATTCTTATATGTATCTAGTTAATGTCGGTTACCAGGTGTTCAACATATGAATGATTATTTTTGTCTCTACGCATGGGACGTATATTTATGAGAACTGGAAATGAAATTCTTGTGGTCTATTAAAATGATGGAAATAAATGATTATGATAAACTAATGAACTCACCAACCTTTTGGTTGACACTTTAAAGCATGTTTATTCTCAGGTGTTAAAGAAATCTTCCGCTGTGCATTTGCTCATTTTAAAGATATTACTTGGAGTCTTTCATAGCATATTTCAAAGAACGTTGCATTCGAGTCATTGAGTTCATCAAAGATTATTATTAAATCAATTTATAATTGGATAGTGGATATTATGAAATGGTATGCATGCCTGTCAATTTTCAATGTAAAGAAAGATTGTCTTTTAAAAACGAATGCAATGTTTGTAAAAATGTATCATATAGAGGTCAAATACCTCGCAATGTAATCAACTATTGTGAATCGTTTATAATGTATATGAACGGGTCCTTTCAGTTGGTATCAGAGCGGTGGTCTTAGCGAACCAGGTCTGCATTAGTGTGTCTAACTGATAAGTCGATAGGATGCATTAGTGAGTCTGGACTTCGACCGTGTCTGCATGTCAAAAGTTTTGCTTATCATTTTGTGTTGAAAATTAACTACTTATCATCGTCAGGAAATTACCTGCTTATCATTTTTAGTCTAAGACACGTCTTGCTGCATTGATTGCATGAATAGTGTATAGACAAAAATTCATATCTTAGCATATCTGCTAAATCATATCTGTTACTTTAAACTTTGCCTGACATATCTCGCAAAGTCCTCCGTAATCTAGTAAATCTTTTGATCTATATATATATATATATATATATATATATATATATATATATATATATATATATATAGATATATATATATATTCTATGTAATTAGAATACCATCCGTTAGCCAAAATCATTTCATATAAAAAAAAAATCCTTTATCCAATCGTACGAAATGGAATTCGTCATCAGTTCAAGTCACTCAGATTCCGAAATGGAATCCCATTCAAGCTCCGAAAGCAGTGTGACCGGAATTGATCAACCAATCAGTCATCACCTATTCTGGATGAATTGGGGATGGGTTCGTAGCATCCTCAATCATTGGAGACAAGAAGAAGGTGATCCCTTCCATCCACCACATTGCCCTCTTGACGAAGAACCTGAAGCACTTACCAGCGAACCTGTCCGAAATACCGTGTTCTCGCTCATTTCCAGAGTATCTCATCACGATTATATATTACATCAAATTTTAGATTTTATTTATCCGCTCGTCCGAACCGACAATCACCCCGGTGTAATAGAAGAAGTCAACGAGCTTCACGCTCGGGTAGTGGCTTTGGAGAATATGGTACAGAGATTACAAACACCAGCAGCAGCATCAGCAGCATAACCAGTACCACCATCATCAACGCCAATAGTACCATTACCACCTCCAACCACAACCGCGTCGTAAACCTCAACTTCACAATCTGTCCCACGAGCATCAACGTCGTACGCACCATAGATACCAAGGAGTAATCTCTAAAGTCTTAGAGATTATCTAATCTAGCCCTAACCATAAATCAGTTAAGCGTACCAAAATGATAGAAGGAAGAGTAGAAACCCTGACAAAAATGGTGTGTGATTAACAAGCTAAACTTGCTTTACCAACAGCATCAACAGTACCGTCAGCGTTACCAGCATTGTCAGTACAGTCAACATCCGAATCAACAACACCGATAACATCACAAACTCCGTCAGTTCAAGAAACACTGTGGACATCATTACGAATCAATAACGTGTGTATTGTATCAATGAGTTATGAAGAATTAAGTCATTCCCTCTGAAGAAATTATATGTATATTATATATATATATATATATATATATATATATATATATATATATATATATATATATTGAAATAAATCTTTCCGTGCTAAGCTATTGTGTGTGAATCTTAACTACTCGGTTAATTCATATTACAAATATGCAATAATGTACGTCCTTCGGCCGCAACTTAACCAGCGTTAACTACAATCTCTGTCGCAATTCAACAAATTTCAATTCATAATAAATCAAGTATATATTTGATTTTACACTTTCATCATCGATGTACCCGAAGCTTTTCAGATAACATCATTCGTACTTTGCGAAATTCACAAGAATTCCACGAACCGAACATCATACATCAACAAATAACGAAGTATTGATTCATAATTTCAATGTCATTAAAGAAATAATGCGTAAAAGTTATGAACTTTTTAAAGCCTTTAGGGATTATTCAATTCTAGTTTCAACCGTAAATCAAATGAGTTTAATTTAACATTAACTCATTAAATCTATGTTACATCTGAAGAAAATATACATATATATATTTTCATAAAGACTGTAATAAAATTCTTTTGTACAAAATATTAATTGTGAATTTTTTTTTTTTTAACGGGTAGGTAATACCCGAGAGATATATAAATTCACAAATAATATGTTACATTCTTCGAATCTGATTCAGCAAATCATCCATTATACTCCCTACTTTCACAACAGTATACATTCTTTTATAGAAATCAAAACAACCATACTCATTCAAAATTTAATTACATATTCTGATCTTGAAATCTTAAAATTCAACTAGAGATATGACCAAAATCATCACTCTTAGATCCTTACATCTTTCACAAGCTATATTTTGACTTCAAAACTGTGTTAGAACATCGAATGTATGTTAACGATTACAATCTGTGTTCAAACCCTTCGAAAATTTTTGAAGACACTTCGAATGATGAGCAATCGAGATGAGGATCCAACCACATGTTACCCACAGTTATGTACCCGAAAAACTCTTGAAACCAAAGTAAAAGTTTAAACAACGTATCCGCGTCAGATTCTTTGGCATTTATTAGCAAAAATAACTTTGCGACTCCTATTCAAAGTAGCCAGTTTTGTCACAGCTCCAGCAAGTCAACTTCGACTTTTCAGTCAGACTAACCTTATTATAACCTTGAGATATACATCATCGTTACCAGGGAACCTTTTACATTCCACCACATTATTAGCAGATGTAACAACAACTTCATTACCCTTTGACTTTAGCCTCTCCAAAAAGTCATTATAATTATTTATTGAAACCCCGTCATTTACTCATTCGCATCTTGTAATGAGAATTGCCATACGCATCATTGGGAATTAGCAATCAGTATTTTGAAATCTTGCAGCATGTCTATGCTAACAGTTATATGTGTATATATAACGTCTATCTTCTAGACTTAATTTGAATGTGAAGTTTCTGAAAAACACTCCGAACTACGAATTGGTTCTCCGAAAATGAAAAAAAAAATACCGATGAAGCAGCAAAAACTATAAACGACTTTAAACGGTAAAAGCTGGATGATAATAATGAAGTGTGCTGGCAAAGCGCAGAAAAAGAGAAGTTTTGGAACTGGAAAACGGATTGAGCAAAGTAGGAAGGAGGCTGTGGACAAATTACAAAGACTGAACCTGACTTCAAAGGATCCAAATGATTCAGTACCTGCTGAAGTCATTAACGAATACCTTGCTCCTGACTCTAAACCCCTGCGGACAATATTCTTCATCATCCTCTGATATTAGAAATTCTAAAATATCATCATATCTTTCATTATAAATATCCTCCATATTTCTGAAGATATTTTCTTAATTTTTCTTATTTGAAATCATTTACCTCTTCGCGCTATCTGTATTACATCATAAAAGAAACTATTTTAGTTTCTAAATTCTGAAACATTCAAGTTTAAAATAGGAATATTTTGAAGTAGTGTTGGGAACTGAAGCATGAATTAGTATAATATAATGACACTTGATCAACGTGATTATATTACAGTAAGTCATGCTGAGTTTCTAAATGAAACGTGATGATTCACATATCATAACATCATCATGTGCCATGTTATACGACTCTTGTATTCTATTTAACCTCTAAAATATCAAGAAAATATTTCTTGATGATTCGGCCTTTTCCAAGGTATTCTAGTAATTTGACAAGTCAAGATCGTGCCATCACAATTTCCTTCCTAGAACATTAACAATGTTCATTCCGAAATTCATATCTGTGAATTCTGGACCATTACAAGCGGTGCTTAATCGCAAGAATAAGAAACGAAAGGACAAAACTCCGAAATAGAAATTGGGGTATAAATTGCAGCAAATAAAGAGAGCATTAACTGTGAATGATAATGATTATAGAAGACAGAAGCAGAGACTTTGAAATATAAGGGAACATATAAAGCCTAACGATAAACCAGAAATTATAAACCATATATATCGATGCATATAGCAATATAAAGACACGGGAGAACTAGAAACACTATAAACCCAAGAGTATAGTAGAAGTAAATAGATTCTTCCGGCGGTAGATGAAAAAGAAGAATGACCGATATGAAAGTTAGAAGTATATCGAGAATCAGAACTGGATGGAGCATATTGATGAATACTTTAAAATATGAGTTGAGGGGGAAAGAATAGAAGGTGATGAAACATGACTAGGAACTTAGAAATCAACAGATTTAACTCACACAATGACGGAATAGGTGAATCAAACCCTCTAGTGAATAGGTTAAGTTTTTTTTTTGATTAATTTACTCAAACCACAAATAAATCAAGTGTGATTAGATCAACACCTAGAGCTATTATTCACCACCTGGGTGATTTGGACTGAGAGAGAATCGGAGGAGCTCACTAGATCTGAGTGTGTGTAACAAATGAGAGGCTTAACCTAAAATGAAGAACATAAGACTTTATATACCCCTGCTGTTGACTCACCCATACGATTCATTCATCACATGTACGAGTTGGCTTCATCAGCCGTACGGGTGATCACTCACTCGTGTCTTCTAATTTAGGTTGTAATTGTGACTTAGCTCAGCATCAACCGTGCGTATGAGCCTGTCAGTTGTACTAGTGAGGCTTCACTCGTACGTCTGACTAAGTCTAATATAGTCAAACATCTAAATCTCGTTCCTGCAGTTCTTGTAGCCACATACAAACACGAATAGGATAATAACGAGCAATCATGGTGGCCTGTAAACTGTTGTACCTGCAATGGACGTGGGTAGATGTCTAGGGACTTGCATAAAATGCATCAACGGAAGGTGTGAGTTGTAAGGAAATGAAGGAGGTGAATTTATAAGAAAATCTCTGACAGAACAATTAAAATGGACGATCGCATTTAAAGCGGATCCTAATTCCCTTGATTACCGGAGAGTCAAATCTTATTAAGAAGATTTTCTTCAAATCCCTTGAAATCTAGGAATCAATCATATCTACGTCAAATGATAAGATGAATCTACACTTACTCATTTCACTCTTCTATGTTAGCTTCATTCGTACTCTTCATATAAATGGATTGTTTATCCAAATTATTCGCTGATGATAAAACTCTAATTTTCAGCCCGTATGCATCATGAAAACATATTTATTATCATTCACGACCTTTCCACTCAAATTTCGGGACGAAATTTCTTTAACGGGTAGGTACTGTGACAACCCGGAAATTTCTAACCAAATTTAAACTTTAATCTTTATATGTTTCCGACACAATAAACAATATTTGTTAAGTTAAATTTCAATAATTTTAAACTATGTTCATACATTCATTCAACCTTGACCAAGTTCCAACGATTCACGAACCATTAAACGAATATGATTATATATGTATATGTGTATATATATTATAACTTGAAACGTAAATAAAATATTAGATTAAATACTTTATATGATTGTATCTGTTTCAAAATCTTTATCAATGGAATTAGAAGATAAGATCAAGTGATTGAATTATCAGATATATTGAATTATGATTACAAGTCTCTATTGAAAGGCCCACGTTGATTTGAGAAATCTTTCCATTTTAACAATATTCGAAAAATGGTAAAGTGATTTATAAATAAGAACAAATTGTCAATCATTGAGAACTAGACAAAGGATAGTGGAAGATTGAATTTCATAAAGACTCGATTGATCTATTTAGTTTCAAACGTACAAAAAATGTTTTTAGTTAAAAAGAACTTTATTATTAAAACGTATATAACTTTTATAAATATCTAGAACCACTTTTGACAACTCATTACTTAACTAGTATGATAAAGATAACGATATTTATATTTTATTTTATGAAATATATATAACGATTTAAATTAATATTATATATATTTATACGCGTATTATACGTACATAGTTTTATACTTTTACTATACTTAAACTTTACCTTTACTTTATTTTTACTTTACTTTAACTTTAATAATTCACTTTAATAATTCATACTTTAATAATTCACTTTAATAATTCATAATTTAATAATTTACTTTATTAATTCATACTTTAATAATTCACTTTAATAATTCATACTTTAATAATTCACTTTAATAATTCAAAAATCTATTATAAATAGAATTCAATAAGTTTCATTATTTCATAGAAACTTGAAAATATTTTTCTCTAAACTCTCTCAATCGATATACATATATATATATTTACTCCGTATTATTTCAAGATATTATTAGTATACATAAAATATTACTACGGAGTGCTGTCCGAGTGATTTCGAAATAGTTTTTCGAGTGGGATATGATTAAGGAAATTATGGGTTATAGCTATGGAGGTGATTGAGTATGGTTAATGGGTATGCTCGTGAGGTCAATATAGTGTTTATCATTTCCGTTGCGTGTACGTACCTTTCCTGCAATATTCAATCTCAATATTGATACGTGAGTACTCATAATTTAACTATTACATACTAATAGTGTATCCCTGACTAGTGCTCGAGTATTTAGGATTATGCATGCTTGTACTTTTGATATTACCCTTAGACAGATTAGGTTGAATCTTGAATTAGTTACACTTGCGGTTGAGATAAGGTATAAGATATGCATGTCCTTGGAAAGCTAGCGAAAAATTAAGAACTTTTCCTTTAGATATCGAATGGTTTTGATGAACGGATTAGAAGTTATAATCAATTGAATTTTCGATGTTTTTATTAAAAATGATTATTATTATCGTCGTTTTTATCGTCGTTCTAGTTTTATCTTATTATTATCATTATTATTATCTTTATCAATAAAAGGGATTTATCATTAAAAATTGTTATTTTTTTTATTATTACTATCGTTATTATCGTTAAAGTTATAATTAGTATTATTATTATTATCCAATTATTATTATTATTATTGGTATTATTATTATTATTATCATTATTAATATATATATCATTATTTAAAAATGGTTATTGTTATTGTTATTATTATTATTACTATATTATCATTAAGATAATTAATAGTATTATCATTAATAATGTTATAGTAACTATCATTATTAATATTAGTGTAATTAAAAAAAATATTTGTAACACATAATTATTTTGATTACTATTATTATCATTATTATGAACACGATATAAAAGACGATTAAAAGCTATTAAACGAAACGATTAGGAAATAATGGGTAAGAGTATCATGATGAAATTAAATATTATAAGATATTGATTTAGATAAAATTATCGTTCTTATTATTTTTATCATTACTATTATTATTAAAAGTATCGTTAGTATTAAAACTATCATTTTAACAAAAATTATCATTTTAATAGACATGTCATTGTTACTATAAAATATCATTATTATTATTATTTTAAATAGAATTATTATTTTAAAGATAATATTAAAAATTATCGTAAATATTAAAGTTATCATAATTAGAATTATCGTTTTATCATAATGTCATCTTAGTAATTATAAATATTGATATTTTTATAATAATTATTATTATTACAAAATAATATAACTTTTACTTACTATCATTATAGATATTATTTTATCAAATAAATATGTGATACAAACATATTTTACTACGTGTAATAACTTACGTTAATAATACCTATCATATTATCTTTATAATATTAAATGAACCCTATAAATTTTATTACTTAATATATATAAAAGTATATTTTATTATATAAATTTAATATAAAATTTTATTTATTAATAAATAAATTATATTATTTACTCTAATAAATCTTTTAAAAATATTTAAAATTATAAAATGACGATATTTAAACTATATATTAATCATGTATAGATTTTTGGAAATTATTTTGAGTCAAATTTACTTTTGTTGACTTTTGCATATTAGTCTCGAGCATTAGGATTGTGGTACACTATGACTTGACCTAATTTGTTAGACAAATATTGACCAACACATAAATATATATAATTAATTTAGGTTCGTGAATCCGAGGCCAACCTTGCACTTGTTCAATGACGTTATATGTATTTTTACTACGAAATACAGTATGGTGAGTTTCATTTGCCTTTTTACCCTTTATATTTTTGGGACTGAGAATATATGCGCTTTTATAAATATTTGACGAAATAGACACAAGTAATTGAAACTACATTCTATGGTTGAATTGTCGAAATCGAATATGCCCCTTTTTATTAAAGTCTGGTAATCTAAGAATTAGGGAACAGACACCCTAATTGACGCGAATCCTAAAGATAGATCTATTGGGCCTAACAAACCCCATCCAAAGTACCGGATGCTTTAGTACTTCGAAATTTATATCATGTCCGAAGGAGGATCCCGGAATGATAGGGGATATTCTTATATGTATCTAGTTAATGTCGGTTACCAGGTGTTCACCATATGAATGATTATTTTTGTCTCTACGCATGGGACGTATATTTATGAGAACTGGAAATGAAATTCTTGTGGTCTATTAAAATAATGGAAATAAATGATTATGATAAACTAATGAACTCACCAACCTTTTGGTTGACACTTTAAAGCATGCTTATTCTCAGGTGTTAAAGAAATCTTCCGCTGTGCATTTGCTCATTTTAAAGATATTACTTGGAGTCTTTCATAGCATCTTTCGAAGAACGTTGCATTCGAGTCATTGAGTTCATCAAAGATTATTATTAAATCAATTTATAATTGGATAGTGGATATTATGAAATGGTATGCATGCCTGTCAATTTTCGATGTAAAGAAAGATTGTCTTTTAAAAACGAATGCAATGTTTGTAAAAATGTATCATATAGAGGTCAAATACCTCGCAATGTAATCAACTATTGTGAATTGTTTATAATGTATATGAACGGGTCCTTTCATTATATACATAAAATTGAGTTTATTGAATTAAGAAACTCGAAACGATATATATAACTATTATCGTTATAACAACGTCTTACTAAATACATATGAATCATATTAAGATATTGATACACTATGTTTAATCATGATAAATGATAAGTAAACATGTCATTATGTATATTAACAATGAACTACATATGTAAAAACAAGACTACTAACTTAAGGTTTTCGAAACGAGACATATATGTAACAATTATCGTTGTACCAACATTTAAATGTATATATATCATATTAAGATATAGTAATATATCATAATATCATGATAATATAATAATTTAACATCTCATTAGATATAATAAACATTGGGTTAACAACTTTTAACAAGATCGTTAACTTAAATGTTTCAAATCAACATTTACATGTAACGACTAACGATGACTTAACGACTCAGTTAAAATGTATATACATGTAGTGTTTTAATATGTATTCATGCACTTTTGAAAGACTTCAAGACACTTATCAAAATACTTCTACTTAACAAAAATGCTTACAATTACATCCTCGTTCAGTTTCATCAACAATTCTAGTCGTATGCACTCGTATTCGTACTCGTACAATACACAGCTTTTAGATGTATGTACTATTGGTATATACACTCCAATGATCAGCTCTTAGCAGACCATGTAAGTCACCTAACACATGTGGAAATCATCATTTGGCAACTAGCATGAAATATCTCATAAAATTACAAAAATATGAGTAATCATTCATGATTTATTTACATGAAAACAAAATTACACATCATTTATATCTAATCCATATATCGACGACCAAAAACACCTACAAACACTTTTATTCTTCAATTTTGTTCATCTAAGTGATCTCTCTCAAGTTCTATCTTCAAGTTCTAAGTGTTCTTCATAAATTCTATAAGTTCTAGTTTCATAAAATCAAGAAAACTTCCAAGTTTGCTAGCTTACTTCCAATCTTGTAAAGTGATCATCCAACTTCAAGAAATCTTTCTTATTTATAGTAAGATATCTTTCTAATACAAGGTAATACTCGTATTCAAACTTTGATTCAATTTCTATAACTACAAAACACAAGGGCTAAACTTGTACATAAAAAAAAATCCAGATGATTCTGTATCCAATGAAATCTTTAGAAAATATCTTGCTCCGTACTCATGTTAAATCTTGTGGAAAAAACTTTCTTCATCAACCATCAAACTTAGAAATTCCAAAATATCATCATAAATATCTTCTATATTTCTGAGGATATTTTCATAAATATTCTTATCCAAAATTATTTATCTCTTCCTGCTATCTATATTACATCATAAAGGAAACCATTTTAGTTTCTAAATTTCTTTAAAATTCGGATTTAAAGTATGAATGTATTTGAAGTAGTGTTGGGAACTGAAGCATGAGTTAGTATAATATAATGACACTTGATCAACGTGATTATATTACAGTAAGTCATGCTGAGTTTCTAATGGAACGTGATGATTCACAGATTATAACGTCATCATGTGCCATGTTACATAACTCTTTCATTCTACTTAACTTCTGAACATATCGAGAAGGTATATTCTTAATAGTTCTATTCTCAGTGATTCTGGTAATTTAACAAATCAGAATCGTGCTATTACCTTTCTTTTCTGCTTAATATATTATGATCATTCGAAACTTCATACCTACGAATTCTGGACCATTATTCGCTTGACTTGAAGTCGGAAAGAGAAAACAAGGGCATGAAGCTCCGAAACATAACAAGAAATATAAAGCCGATCACAAACACAGAAATTACAAACCGTGTATATCAATGCGAATAGCAATATAAAGACTCGGGAGAACTAAAAACACTATAAACCCAAGAGCATAATAGAAGTAAACAGATTCCTCCGGTGGTAGATGAAAAAGGAGAGTGATCGATATGAAAGTCAGGAATATATCCAGAATTAAAACTGGATGAAGCATATTGACTGATGATTTGGAAGTATGAATTAAAGTATAGAAAATGGGAGTGGTAAGAAGTAATGGAACGAAAGAAGTTCATTTATAGTAAAATATCAGACGTAACAATCGAGGCAGATTACCACATTTATTTAAAGAGGATCTTAATTTCCTTATTCACCAAAGAACCGAATCTTATTTAGATTTTGAAGATTATCTTTAAATGCCTTGAATTCCGGAAACGCACCGTAACTACGTCAAAAGTTAAAATCTTTATCTTAATCTTTATCTCAATTCTATTTATCAACTCATATTCGTCATGAAAATATTTTTATTGTTAGCCATGATGACTTCGCTCAATTTCGGGACGAAATTTCTTTAACGGGTAGGTACTGTGACGACCCGAAAATTTCCGACCAAATTTAAACTTAATCTTTATATGTTTCCGACATGATAAGCAAAGTTTGTAATGTTGAGTCTCGAAAACTTTGGAACAGTTTACATTAATGCATTGCCCCTTTTGACCATTCCCGACGATTCACGAACAATGATTTGTAAATAAATATGTATATGTAAATGTAAGTATATGTATATTAATTTGAAATTTTAAAATATAATTTAAGCATTAGAATTAAATATGTAAAATAGAATAATAAATAATTAAGTGTAAATTTAAAATGAATCTATATATAAATATATATGATTTCTATAATTAATTATTATTATATGTATATTATAATAAATATAATATATATATATATATATATATAAATATATATATATATATATATATATATATATATAAATTATAAATACTTAACAAAGGCTATCATATTATATATGATTATATTATGTAATTAATAATATATAATACAATTTAAAATATAATTAATGTATTAAAAATTAATACTTCCATTATCATTATAAATATTAATACAAATATTAATATTAACATCAGTATCATTAATAATATTATATGAAATTTAATACATTTGATTTGATTTGTTATGTTATTATTAATATTATTATTTTTAACAATATAATATAAATATATGAAATTTGTTATATTATATTTTTACTTTTATTATTATTATAAGTATTTCTATATTTTATATTATTATTAATAATTCTATTTCTATAATTAATAATAAGTATTATAAATACAATTTTTATTAATTAGTATAAATATTGATTATTATACTTTATAAACACAGATATAAATATATACAGATATATTAACAGATATAGAAAATCAGATATATATAAATACATATGTATAAAATACAGTTATACATTTATATGTAATTACATATACAGATAAATATATAAAAATATGATTAAACACAATGGTATACGTATTCTGTTTCAGGTTATTATCAATCTGTAGGTGATCTTTGATTTTGTCTCTAAGATCTGTACTAGAACGAATTTGATTTCAGATATAACCAAATTCTATTTCCAATCCCTTTCACTTTATTTAATTATTTCCTCTGATTGAATTGTTTGTCAATCAATGGTGTAATATAAACAAAATCTGTTGAATGTCAGTATCTACTTTATACTTCCTTTGTTTTCTTCTTCCTGGTTCGAATATCTCTGTTGACGCCACACATTAAGTATACCACACATCACTTAATGTGATTCTTCGTCACTTGATCTCTATCTATATAATTACATATACCTAACCATATATTGATACTATTGATACTTACACTCAAGCAATTGCAGAGAGATATTTATGATTCATGATCAAAACTCAAAACCACTAAATACACCCTTATTGTCTTCTTACTTCCTTCGTGAACCACCCAACAAAATCACCAACTTCACTGGCTGATTATTCGAATTCTTTCTCTTTAAACAACACCATCAAACAACCCTAATCACCAACCACTTCAAAACCGTGACCCACCCTAAAGAATCACCACCTTATCACCATGCAAACCATCATCACTATTCATCATAAGAGATCATGGCTACTACTTTCTTTTCTGTTTTGAAATTCGCTGGAAACAACACCCACGAACCAAAAACCATTTGGTTAATTCTCGCTGATAATCCTTCTGTTATATTTTTTTGCTATAAATCGAGATAACAAGCAACCATTGTTGTTGCTACCTTTCTGAGCTTCTACCGTATGAAACAAACGAGAACTAAAACGAACAACCACTTGTTTTATTCCTATTTTTCTTTCGCCTGCAGTTGTAACATACTACTACTAATTGAGGTTGTTATTGAATTTATGAAATCAAATAAAAACGATTAAAGATGATGGAAAGTGTGATTTATAGAATATGGAACATGCAATTTAAGTAACAAGAAGGGTACGTGGGTCATAGCTAAAATCTTTGTAATTGATTAAGCAATTTATTTTTACGATGCAAGTGGAGCAATATAAAGCTCAATGGCCGACCAAGGATTCACCAAAAGTAACGTCCATTTTTTTCCCTTTAGATTTAGTATGATTAGGAGTATACATGATGATAATTGATAATGGATGCCAAGAATGAAAGGGAAAAAGGTGAAAGAGACAGTATGAATCGATTAATTAATTTCTAGTACAGTCGCTTGTTTTTTTTTTATTTCCTACTATTGGGCTGTTAAAGGGCCATCTTCGTTGGTCCATGATCCAAGTGTGAAGTTGGGCCACGATTCAGTTTGTGTCTTTTTTGAAATGTCCCGTTCTTATTGATTAAAAACGTTCCATATTAATTGATTTCGTTGCGAGGTTTTGACCTCTATATGAGACGTTTTTCAAAGACTGCATTCATTTTTAAAACAAACCATAACCTTTATTTCATAGATAAAGGTTTTAAAAAGCTTTACGTAGATTATCAAATAATGATAATCTAAAATATCCTGTTTACACACGACCATTACATAATGGTTTACAATACAAATATGTTACAACAAAATAAGTTTCTTGAATGCAGTTTTTACACAATATCATACAAGCATGGACTCCAAATCTCGTCCTTATTTAAGTATGCGACAGCGGAAGCTCTTAATAATCACCTGAGAATAAACATGCTTAAAACGTCAACAAAAATGTTCGTGAGTTATAGGTTTAACCTATATATATCAAATCATAATAATAGACCACAAGATTTCATATTTCAATACACATCCCATACATAGAGATAAAAATCATTCATATGGTGAACACCTGGTAACCGACATTAACAAGATGCATATATAAGAATATCCCCATCATTCCGGGACACCCTTCGGATATGATATAAATTTCAAAGTACTAAAGCATCCGGTTCTTTGGATGGGGTTTGTTAGGCCCAATAGATCTATCTTTAGGATTCGCGTCAATTAGAGTGTCTGTTCCCTAATTCTTAGATTACCAGAATTAATAAAAAGGGGCATATTCGATTTCGATAATTCAACCATAGAATGTAGTTTCACGTACTTGTGTCTACTTTGTAAATTATTTATAAAACCTGCATGTATTCTCATCCCAAAAATATTAGATTTTAAAAGTGGGACTATAACTCACTTTCACAGATTTTTATTTCGTCGGGAAGTAAGACTTGGCCACTGGTTGATTCACGAACCTATAACAATATATACATATATATCAAAGTATGTTCAAAATATATTTACAACACTTTTAATATATTTTGATGTTTTAAGTTTATTAAGTCAGCTGTCCTCGTTAGTAACCTACAACTAGTTGTCCACAGTTAGATGTACAGAAATAAATCGATAAATATTATCTTGAATCAATCCACGACCCAGTGTATACGTATCTTAGTATTGATCACAACTCAAACTATATATATTTTGGAATCAACCTCAACCCTGTATAGCTAACTCCAACATTCACATATAGAGTGTATATGGTTGTTCCGAAATATATATAGATGTGTCGATATGATAGGTCGAAACATTGTATACGTGTCTATGGTATCTCAATATTACATAATATACAATACAAGTTGATTAAGTTATGGTTGGAATAGATTTGTTACCAATTTTCACGTTGCTAAAATGAGAAAAATTATCCAATCTTGTTTTACCCATAACTTCTTCATTTTAAATCCGTTTTGAGTGAATCAAATTGATATGGTTTCATATTGAACTCTATTTTATGAATCTAAACAGAAAATTATAGGTTTATAGTCGGAAAAATAAGTTACAAGTCGTTTTTGTAAAGGTAGTCATTTCAGTCGAAAGAACGACGTCTAGATGACCATTTTAGAAAACATACTTCCACTTTGAGTTTAATCATAATTTTTGGATATAGTTTCATGTTCATAATAAAAATCATTTTCTCAGAATAACAACTTTAAAATCAAAGTTTATCATAGTTTTTAATTAACTAACCCAAAACAGCCCGCGGTGTTACTACGACGGCGTAAATCCGGTTTTACGGTGTTTTTCGTGTTTCCAGGTTTTAAATCATTAAGTTAGCATATCATATAGATATAGAACATGTGTGTAGTTAATTTTAAAAGTCAAGTTAGAAGGATTAACTTTTGTTTGCGAACAAGTTTAGAATTAACTAAACTATGTTCTAGTGATTACGAGTTTAAACCTTCGAATAAGATAGCTTTATATGTATGAATCGAATGATGTTATGAACATCATTACTACCTTAAGTTCTTTGGATAAACCTACTGGAAAAGAGAAAAATGGATCTAGCTTCAACGGATCCTTGGATGGCTCGAAGTTCTTGAAGCAGAATCATGACACGAAAACAAGTTCAAGTAAGATCATCACTTGAAATAAGATTGTTATAGTTATAGAAATTGAACCAAAGTTTGAATATGATTATTACCTTGTATTAGAATGATAACCTACTGTAAGAAACAAAGATTTCTTGAGGTTGGATGATCACCTTACAAGATTGGAAGTGAGCTAGCAAACTTGAAAGTATTCTTGATTTTATGTAACTAGAACTTGTAAAATATATGAAGAACACTTAGAACTTGAAGATAGAACTTGAGAGAGATCAATTAGATGAAGAAAATTGAAGAATGAAAGTGTTTGTAGGTGTTTTTGGTCGTTGGTGTATGGATTAGATATAAAGGATATGTAATTTTGTTTTAATGTAAATAAGTCATGAATGATTACTCATATTTTTGTAATTTTATGAGATATTTCATGCTAGTTGCCAAATGATGGTTCCCACATGTGTTAGGTGACTCACATGGGCTGCTAAGAGCTGATCATTGGAGTGTATATACCAGTAGTACATACATCTAAAAGCTGTGTATTGTACGAGTACGAATACGGGTGCATACGAGTAGAATTGTTGATGAAACTGAACGAGGATGTAATTGTAAGCATTTTTGTTAAGTAGAAGTATTTTGATAAGTGTCTTGAAGTCTTTCAAAAGTGTATGAATACATATTAAAACACTACATGTATATACATTTTAACTGAGTCGTTAAGTCATCGTTAGTAGTTACATGTAAATGTTGTTTTGAAACCTTTAGGTTAATGATCTTGTTGAATGTTGTTAACCCATTGTTTTTTATAACAAATGAGATGTTAAATTGTTATATTATCATGATATTATGATATATAATATATCTCAGTATGATGTATATACAGTTAAATGTCGTTACAATGATAATCGTTACATATATGTCTCGTTTCGAAATCATTAAGTTAGTAGTCTTATTTTTACATATGTATTTCATTGTTAATACACTTAATAATATATTTACTTATCATTTAACATAATTAACCAAGTGTATCAATATCTTAATATGATTCATATGTACCTAGTAAGACGTTGTTATAATGATAATCATTATATATATATCGTTTTCGAGTTTCTTAAATTAATAGTCTCATTTTTATGTATATAACTCATTGTTAAAATACCTAATGAGATACATACTTATAATAAAAACATGTTAACTATATATATAACCATATATATGTCATCGTATAGTTTTTACAAGTTTTAACGTTCGTGAATCACCGGTCAACTTGGGTGGTCAATTGTCTATATGAAACATATTTCAATTAATCAAGTCTTAACAAGTTTGATTGCTTAACATGTTGGAAACATTTAATCATGTAAATATCAATCTCAATTAATATATATAAACATGGAAAAGTTCGGGTCACTACAGTACCTACCCGTTAAATAAATTTCGTCCCGAAATTTTAAGCTGTTGAAGGTGTTGACGAATCTTCTGGAAATAGATGCGGGTATTTCTTCTTCATCCGATCTTCACGCTCCCAGGTAAACTCGGGTCCTCTACGAGCATTCCATCGAACCTTAACAATTGGTATCTTGTGTAGAAACCCGAACTAATCCTCCCGGACGGAATCTTCAACAGTTGGTTCCATCGCGATGATCGACTCCAAATAATGTCTTTAATATGAGCAAATGCACAGCGGAAGACTTAATTTGTACCTGAGAATAACATGCTTCAAAAAGTCAACATAAAGTTGGTGAGATATATAGGTTTGATGCTAGCAGCGTTATAACTATGGACCACAAGATTTCATATATAAAAAAATATAATACACTCGCAAGTGTATGAAAAGCATTCCAAGCAATGGGCACCCGGTAACTAGCCTTAACAAGAGTGTGTACCCCTGAGTTATAATAATATGTGCACCGAATCAAGTGCGTTCCGTTAACCTCGAAGTACTAAACACCCGTTCTTCTAGTTCAGTAGTGACTAGAACAACATCTGGGTGGGGGTATAAAACCCGATAGATCTATCTTTAGGATTCGCGCCTACCAGTTCATAAACCAATAGTTAAAGTTACCAAGCTAGGGGATTTTTGATTCAAACCCATGTAGAACGTAATTTTAGTCACTTGTGTCCATAACGTAAATTCATTTATAAAAATAGCGCATGTATTCTCAGCCCAAAAATATTTAAAGTTTAGAAAGGGGACTATATACTCACCGTCTGTATTTCGTAGTAGAAATACATATAACATCATTGATCACGTATAAGGTTGGCCTTGGATTCAAGAACCTATATCATTTGTATATTTATTAATTTACATATCTTATTATCAAGTAAATTTATATATTATTATTAGTGATAATAATGAATATATGTTCAATAATAATAATACTAATAATCATATTAATACTAGAAATGATAATATTCTTAGTAATACTAATAATTATAAAATAGTGCGAATTCTAATATTAAGGATGAAAATAATAAATTTTATTTCTTTCATATTTATAGCAATAATAATAATAATCTCAGTTATAATTATGATAATAAAAATAATGATTTTGATACACATAATAATAATAATAATAATAATAATAATAATAATAATAATAATAATAATAATAAAAATAATAATAATAATAATACTAATAATACTTACAACAATAACAATTACTAATAATAAACATAACAATAATAATAATAATAATAATCATATTAATAATAAAAATAATATTATTAATAATAATAATAAATATATTAATAATAAAATAGAAGATAAGACTACCTCAATAAGGAGAAGTTGTCAAAAAAAAACATCCTTGCCACTCCCGGGACTCGAACCCATGACCTTCCGAACACACGCTAACACGTTCAACCAGCTAGGCTGGTTGATATTTCTGTTTTATTACGACTTCAATATATAATTATACTGTTTTCTGTTAACTATTGTTCATCTTCATCATATTCACAAAGCAAATCCACCGAGTGATTTTATGTTCAATGAATCATTAATCTTGTTTTAAAAACTTTCAACTGATATATAACGAAATCTATTAAGTTATGAAATCAATTAAAACAGACAACGAATATTAATATTTCGACTAACAGACCCGATACCCATTTTATGAACTCAAAATCGGTTTCAAAGATTTCGAATGTTTTAGCTCGAGGTTTCTACATGAATATAGTTTCAAATCGACTTTAGAACGTAATGGAATCATTAATTGGTCTTGAACTATAACAGAAAAACCCAATTAAATCGATGTACCATCGTTCTTTTTTTTTAAAATTGATCCTTTGAACTCAAAATTAGATTTCGATATCAAGATTTGGGATCTGAGACTTTGCAGATCGTTTAAACTAAATATTCCTAACACTTCCACATCTTTAGATTTTTGAAATTGGTTCAAAATCAATTAATGTTAAATCATGTTGAGGAACAGGGGAACGGGTTTTGAGTTTCTTCAGGAGTTCTGTTAAATTTTTGAGGCGTAAAGATAAGTATCAGTACATACATATAATACTTTGATTAATTGAAACGTTTTGAGATGAATTGATAATTGAGTTCACGGGTTAACAGGTAGTACGAAAAAGAAGGAAAAATCCAAATCAGAAATAATAATTAAATAGATAAAAAAAATCACACCTAGATTCGTTTTTAAATACAGAGTATTATATTTAATTTAATTTTAATAATAACTAAATATCTTGATAATAATATTAAATATAGAATTAATAATAATAATATAAAATCTTAATATTATCAATTAATACAAAAAAAATATTATTAATGATAAATATAATAATTTTGTATTATGTTCTATAAACAACAATAATACAGAGAATAATAATTTATTAATAATAATTCTTAATAAAATAATAACAATAATATCATTAATTATGATAACATTAATATGTAATATTAATAAGACATATAATAATAATAATAATATCATTAGAATTATTAACGATAATAATACTTTTAATGACACATTTACCTTTCAAAATTCATATATACATCATATAGTAATCTTAGTGATACAAAATGTTAATAATAACAGTGAAATTAATTGTAATAATATTAATATTACCAATGTATATTTATCAATTATATATATCTTATAGAATCTTTAATATTTATATAATATATATACAATTTTTACTTATACACAGAGTTCGTTTATTCATATATATTTAAATATATATACACACATATCTTATTAACATTTATTGGTTCGTGAATCGTCAGGCATGGTTAAAGGGTAAATGTTCAACCAAATAAATATTTCAAACTTTCTGAACTCAAAAATACCGATTTTGCTTATCGTGTCGGAAACATATAAAGATTAATGTTTAAATTTGGTCGGAAATTTCCAGGTCGTTACAGTACCCACCTGTTAAAGAAATTTCGTCCCCGAAATTTGATAGAGGTTGTCATGGATAACAATAAGAATATTTTCATGACGAATATGGGGTAATAATGGAGTTTTATCATATTTAAGAAATATAGATAAAACGATTCGATCATGTGAAGCGTACGAGTGAAGCTGTCACAAAAGATTGAGATAGAGGTTTAACTTTTGACGTAGTCACAGTGAATTTACGGAATTTAAGGGATTTAAAAAGGAAATCTTGGAAATCTAAAAGATTTGATTCTTCGTCGAATAAGGAAATTGTAATCTTCTTTGATTTAATGTACCAATCTATTTCGATTTCTATGTCGGTTATATCACTATAAATCCACCTCCTTCCCGTCCTCAAGCCAAGCGAGTAATGGTTCGGAATTCGTAGGTATAAGATTTGGAATGAACATAGCTATTGTTCTCAGAAAGAAATGGTAATGGCACGATTTTGATTTGTCAAATTACCAGAATTTCCAGGAAGATAGAACTATCAAGATGATTTGTTCTTAATACATTTCGGAATTGGATAGAATGTAAGAGCCGTGTAACATGGCACATGATGACGGTACTGTGAATCATCACATTCCATTAGAAACTTAACATGACTTACTGTAATATAATGAAGTTGATCAAGTTTCATTATATTATACTAATTCATGCATCAGTTCCCAACACTGCTTCAGAACATTTCTATTTTGAACTCAGAGATTTCAGAATTTAGAAACTAACACCGTTTCTTTTATATTGTAACGCAGATATTACAGAAAGATAAATGATCACAAATAAGAATAGTTGTGAAAATATCTTCGGAAATATTGATGATATTTATAATGAAAGGCACGATGGTATCTTGAATTTTCTATCATTGATGAAGAAGATTTGTCTATGAAGGTTTAGAATGAGGGGTAGGGCTCATACTAACGGTTTCAGCAGACATTGGATTATTTGAATTCTTTGAAGTCAAACTTTGACTTATTAAAGTCGTTTATAGTTTTTGCTGCTTCACTGGCACTTCAAGAACTACTTCACAGTTCATGGTGTTTTTCAAAAACTTCACATTCAGAGTATGAAATTCTTAGGGATAGACATTATAGGTATGACGGAAGAATTTCCGCGAGATTTTCAAAATACTGATTGCGGGTTTCGCCAAAGAGACGACGAGCTGCTGGTTCATCTGCTGAAGGTTGTGAAATATAAAAGGTTCCCCGGTAATGATGGTGAAAGGACAAGGTATAACTATCGAGGTTATAGTAGGAGTAGTCTTACTGAGAAGTCGAAGTGGAGCTGTAACAAAATTGACTACTTTGAAAAGGAATCGTATGGTTGTTTTTGCTAATGAATGATAAGGAATTCGACGCGGATGTGATTTAACTATAACTTCGGTTTCGAAAGTTTTTCAGGTGCATAACGGTATGTATAAATCTTTTTTTCGTAGACAAAGTGTGGCTGGTTCAACTTTTCGATCGAGGTGTTTTCAAGAATCATGAAAAGTTGTGGATGCGAATTGTAGTCGTCAAGATACGAATGAGGTTTAAAATAGAATCAAGTGGCAAACTTGAAGAATTGTTTAGTTTCATATATATATAATCAGCATTTTAACTCATTTTAATTGTCCAAAATTAATAGTCCAACAGTCCAATAGTTCAACATATTCATATATAATTTATTATATAATATTAATACGTATCCTGACCCGTGTACCGGTCTCGGTGTCGATCACAACTCAAAGTATATATATATTTTGGAATCAACTTCGACCCTGTATAGCCAACTCCCACCTTCACATATAGAGTGTCTGCGGTTGTTCCGAAATATATATATAGATGGGTCGATATGATAAGTCGAAACCTTGCATACGTGTCCCGACAGTATGTACAGTGCAGAAATTAAAATTGCGAGAATGTAAATTGCGATAAATTAAATGTTAGCCGGGAACAGTTAGCTAGGAACAGTTAGCGTGGATTCCTAACAATATTTCAATTTAGTTAATTCGTCTGTTTCTAACAAATTTTATTTTGTCCAATGTTTTCTTCTTTATGCCACTTGTTGGATTCTGATAGGTCAAAATCCAAATATGAAATCTGAACAAAAATAGTCATTTTATGGTGAACAGATATGTATATCAGTGGTTGTAAGCGAGATAGCAAACGTCCGTTGAATCAGATTCGAAGAATGTACAGTGTAACTTCTAATTATTCCTCGGGTACTACCCACCCGTTAAAATATTTTCATCATTAACAGTTTGTACGGAAGAGTTTTTAATTACAATCTTTATGAAAATATACTTGCATATATACTTTCTTCAGATGCAATTATGGATTTAATGAGTCAATAAGATATTAAACTCATTTGATTTATCGTTAATACCAGATTACATAATTTCTAACTTTAGAAATTAAATAATCGTCATATCGAACGGAGATAATTGATGTAGAATGTTATGTAAAGTGATGGTAACCAATGTAGAACGTTATGTAGAACGAAAATTATGTAGATAGAACAATACGTAGAACGGTGATTATGCTTGAGGTATAGTTTGTGACGTGGAGATTTACGACGCGGTTGTGATTTGGGGATAATAAGGATACCGTTGACGTTGATGATGGTGGTGCTGGTGCTGCTGCTGGTGTTTGCAACATTCGCACCATATTCTCCAAAGCCGTCACACGAGCGCGTAGTTCGTTAACTTCTGCTTGTACACCGGGATGATTGGCGGTTGGAGCGAGCGAATGAACAAGATTCGAAATATGGGATAATATATAATCGTGACGAGATACTCTAGAGATAAGGGAGAAAATGGTTTCTCGAACAGGTTCGCCGGTAAGTGATTCTGGTTCATTGCCAAGAGGGCAATTTGGTGAATGAGAAGGATCTTCGATGTGAAATGATTCTCGAATATAGGATGATATTCTAACTTTATAGAATATCTATAATACTAAAGATTTCATAGCCTACAGAGGAACTTACGGCATATGACAAGCAAGTCTACAGATGCACTAAGATATGAATTTTTGTCTATACACTATCGATGCACTAGATGCAGTAAGACGTGTCTAGACTAAAGAATGATAAGCAGGCAATTCCCTAAGGATGATAAGCAGATGGTTTCCGACTAGAAATGATAAGCAAAACTTTTGACAGGTAGACACGGTCAAAGTCCAGACTCACTAATGTATCCTAACAACTTATCAGTTAGACACACTAATGCAAGGCCTGGTTCGCTAAGACCAACGCTCTGATACCAACTGTAGAAACCCGAACTAATCCTCCCGGACGGAATCTTCAACAGTTAGTTCCATCGCGATGATCGACTCCAAATAATGTCTTTAATATGAGCAAATGCACAGCGGAAGACTTAATTTGTACCTGAGAATAACATGCTTCAAAAAGTCAACATAAAGTTGGTGAGATATATAGGTTTGATGCTAGCAGCGTTATAACTATGGACCACAAGATTTTATATATAAAAAAATATAATACACTCGCAAGTGTATGAAAAGCATTCCAAGCAATGGGCACCCGGTAACTAGCCTTAACAAGAGTGTGTACCCCTGAGTTATAATAATATGTGCACCGAATCAAGTGCGTTCCGTTAACCTCGAAGTACTAAACACCCGTTCTTCTAGTTCAGTAGTGACTAGAACAACATCTGGGTGGGGGTGTAAAACCCGATAGATCTATCTTTAGGATTCGCGCCTACCAGTTCATAAACCAATAGTTAAAGTTACCAAGCTAGGGGATTTTTGATTCAAACCCATGTAGAACGTAATTTTAGTCACTTGTGTCCATAACGTAAATTCTTTTATAAAAATAGCGCATGTATTCTCAGCCCAAAAATATTTAAAGTTTAGAAAGGGGACTATATACTCACCGTCTGTATTTCGTAGTAGAAATACATATAACATCATTGATCACGTATAAGGTTGGCCTTGGATTCACGAACCTATATCATTTGTATATTTATTAATTTACATATCTTATTATCAAGTAAATTTATATATTATTATTAGTGATAATAATGAATATATGTTCAATAATAATAATACTAATAATCATATTAATACTAGAAATGATAATATTCTTAGTAATACTAATAATTATAAAATAGTGCGAATTCTAATATTAAGGATGAAAATAATAAATTTTATTTCTTTCATAATTATAGCAATAATAATAATAATCTCAGTTATAATTATGATAATAAAAATAATGATTTTGATACACATAATTATAATAATAATAATAATAATAATAATAATAATAATAATAATAATAATAATAATAATAATAATAAAAAAAATAATAATAATAATACTAATAATACTTACAACAATAACAATTACTAATAATAAACATAACAATAATAATAATAATAATAATCATATTAATAATAAAAATAATATTATTAATAATAATAATAAATATATTAATAATAAAATAGAAGATAAGACTACCTCAATAAGGAGAAGTTGTCAAAAAAAAACATCCTTGCCACTCCCGGGACTCGAACCCATGACCTTCCGAACACACGCTAACACGTTCAACCAGCTAGGCTGGTTGATATTTCTGTTTTATTACGACTTCAATATATAATTATACTGTTTTCTGTTAACTATTGTTCATCTTCATCATATTCACAAAGCAAATCCACCGAGTGATTTTATGTTCAATGAATCATTAATCTTGTTTTAAAAACTTTCAACTGATATATAACGAAATCTATTAAGTTATGAAATCAATTAAAACAGACAACGAATATTAATATTTCGACTAACAGACCCGATACCCATTTTATAAACTCAAAATCGGTTTCAAAGATTTCGAATGTTTTAGCTCGAGGTTTCTACATGAATATAGTTTCAAATCGACTTTAGAACGTAATGGAATCATTAATTGTTCTTGAACTATAACAGAAAAACCCAATTAAATCGATGTACCATCGTTCTTTTTTTTTAAAATTGATCCTTTGAACTCAAAATTAGATTTCGATATCAAGATTTGGGATCTGAGACTTTGCAGATCGTTTAAACTAAATATTCCTAACACTTCCACATCTTTAGATTTTTGAAATTGGTTCAAAATCAATTAATGTTAAATCGTGTTGAGGAACAGGGGAACGGGTTTTGAGTTTCTTCAGGAGTTCTGTTAAATTTTTGAGGCGTAAAGATAAGTATCAGTACATACATATAATACTTTGATTAATTGAAACGTTTTGAGATGAATTGATAATTGAGTTCACGGGTTAACAGGTAGTACGAAAAAGAAGGAAAAATCCAAATCAGAAATAATAATTAAACAGATAAAAAAAATCACACCTAGATTCGTTTTTAAATACAGAGTATTATATTTAATTTAATTTTAATAATAACTAAATATCTTGATAATAATATTAAATATAGAATTAATAATAATAATATAAAATCTTAATATTATCAATTAATACAAAAAAAATATTATTAATGATAAATATAATAATTTTGTATTATGTTCTATAAACAACAATAATACAGAGAATAATAATTTATTAATAATAATTCTTAATAAAATAATAACAATAATATCATTAATTATGATAACATTGATTATACAAATTTTAATATGTAATATTAATAAGACATATAATAATAATAATAATATCATTAGAATTATTAACGATAATAATACTTTTAATGACACATTTACCTTTCAAAATTCATATATACATCATATAGTAATCTTAGTGATACAAAATGTTAATAATAACAGTGAAATTAATAGTAATAATATTAATATTACCAATGTATATTTATCAATTATATATATCTTATAGAATCTTTAATATTTATATAATATATATACAATTTTTACTTATACACAGAGTTCGTTTATTCATATATATTTAAATATATATACACACATATCTTATTAACATTTATTGGTTCGTGAATCGTCAGGCATGGTTAAAGGGTAAATGTTCAACCAAATAAAGATTTCAAACTTTCTGAACTCAAAAATACCGATTTTGCTTATCGTGTCGGAAACATATAAAGATTAATGTTTAAATTTGGTCGGAAATTTCCAGGTCGTTACATCTTGTTTTGCTTAAGTCTTTTAACCTCACGATCCATTATTTCGACGGGTTCTTTGATGAATTGAAGTTTTTCGTTGATTTGGATTTCATCTAACGGAATAGTGAGATCTTCTTTAGCAAAACATTTCTTCAAATTCAAGACGTGGAAAGTGTTATGTACAGCCGCGAGTTGTTGAGGTAACTCAAGTCGGTAAGCTACTGGTCCGACACGATCAATAATCTTGAATGGTCCAATATACCTTGGATTTAATTTCCCTCGTTTACCAAATCGAACAACGCCTTTCCAAGGTGCAACTTTAAGCATGACCATCTCTCCAATTTCAAATTCTATATCTTTTCTTTTAATGTCAGCGTAGCTCTTTTGTCGACTTTGGGCGGTTTTCAACCATTGTTGAATTTGGATGATCTTCTCGGTAGTTTCTTGTATAATCTCCGGACCCGTAATCTGTCTATCCCCCACTTCACTCCAACAAATCGGAGACCTGCACTTTCTACCATAAAGTGCTTCAAACGGCGCCATCTCAATGCTTGAATGGTGAAATGTCCCGTTCTTATTGATTAAAAATGTTCCATATTAATTGATTTCGTTGCGAGGTTTTGACCTCTATATGAGACGTTTTTCAAAGACTGCATTCATTTTTAAAACAAACCATAACCTTTATTTCATAGATAAAGGTTTTAAAAAAAAACTTTACGTAGATTATCAAATACTGATAATCTAAAATATCCTGTTTACACACGACCATTACATAATGGTTTACAATACAAATATGTTACAACAAAATAAGTTTCTTGAATGCAGTTTTTACACAATATCATACAAGCATGGACTCCAAATCTCGTCCTTATTTAAGTATGCGACAGCGGAAGCTCTTAATAATCACCTGAGAATAAACATGCTTAAAACGTCAACAAAAATGTTGGTGAGTTATAGGTTTAACCTATATATATCAAATCATAATAATAGACCACAAGATTTCATATTTCAATACACATCCCATACATAGAGATAAAAGTCATTCATATGGTGAACACCTGGTAACCGACATTAACAAGATGCATATATAAGAATATCCCCATCATTCCGGGACACCCTTCGGATATGATATAAATTTCGAAGTACTAAAGCATCCGGTACTTTGGATGGGGTTTGTTAGGCCCAATAGATCTATCTTTAGGATTCGCGTCAATTAGGGTGTCTGTTCTCTAATTCTTAGATTACCAGACTTAATAAAAAGGGGCATATTCGATTTCGATAATTCAACCATAGAATGTAGTTTCACGTACTTGTGTCTATTTTGTAAATCATTTATAAAACCTGCATGTATTCTCATCCCAAAAATATTAGATTTTAAAAGTGGGACTATAACTCACTTTCACAGATTTTTACTTCGTCGGGAAGTAAGACTTGGCCACTGGTTGATTCACGAACCTATAACAATATATACATATATATCAAAGTATGTTCAAAATATATTTACAACACTTTTAATATATTTTGATGTTTTAAGTTTATTAAGTCAGCTGTCCTCGTTAGTAACCTACAACTAGTTGTCCACAGTTAGATGTACAGAAATAAATCGATAAATATTATCTTGAATCAATCCACGACCCAGTGTATACGTATCACAGTATTGATCACAACTCAAACTATATATATTTTAGAATCAACCTCAACCCTGTATAGCTAACTTCAACATTCACATATAGAGTGTCTATGGTTGTTCCGAAATATATATAGATGTGTCGACATGATAGGTCGAAACATTGTATACGTGTCTATGGTATCTCAAGATTACATAATATACAATACAAGTTGATTAAGTTATGGTTGGAATAGATTTGTTACCAATTTTCACGTAGCTAAAATGAGAAAAATTATCCAATCTTGTTTTACCCATAACTTCTTCATTTTAAATCCGTTTTGAGTGAATCAAATTGCTATGGTTTCATATTGAACTCTATTTTATGAATCTAAATAGAAAAAGTATAGGTTTATAGTCGGAAAAATAAGTTACAAGTCATTTTTGTAAAGGTAGCCATTTCAGTCGAAAGAACGACGTCTAGATGACCATTTTAGAAAACATACTTCCACTTTGAGTTTAACCATAATTTTTGGATATAGTTTCATGTTCATAATAAAAATCATTTTCTCAGAATAACAACTTTTAAATCAAAGTTTATCATAGTTTTTAATTAACTAACCCAAAACAGCCCGCGGTGTTACTACGACGGCGTAAATCCGGTTTTACGGTGTTTTTCGTGTTTCCAGGTTTTAAATCATTAAGTTAGCATATCATATAGATATAGAACATGTGTTTAGTTGATTTTAAAAGTCAAGTTAGAAGGATTAACTTTTGTTTGCGAACAAGTTTAGAATTAACTAAACTATGTTCTAGTGATTACAAGTTTAAACCTTCGAATAAGATAGCTTTATATGTATGAATCGAATGATGTTATGAACATCATTACTACCTTAAGTTCCTTGGATAAACCTACTGGAAAAGAGAAAAATGGATCTAGCTTCAACGGATCCTTGGATGGCTCGAAGTTCTTGAAGCAGAATCATGACACGAAAACAAGTTCAAGTAAGATCATCACTTGAAATAAGATTGTTATAGTTATAGAAATTGAACCAAAGTTTGAATATGATTATTACCTTGTATTAGAATGATAACCTACTGTAAGAAACAAAGATTTCTTGAGGTTGGATGATCACCTTACAAGATTGGAAGTGAGCTAGCAAACTTGAAAGTATTCTTGATTTTATATAACTAGAACTTGTAAAATATATGAAGAACACTTAGAACTTGAAGATAGAACTTGAGAGAGATCAATTAGATGAAGAAAATTGAAGAATGAAAGTGTTTGTAGGTGTTTTTGGTCGTTGGTGTATGGATTAGATATAAAGGATATGTAATTTTGTTTTCATGTAAATAAGTCATGAATGATTACTCATATTTTTGTAATTTTATGAGATATTTCATGCTAGTTGCCAAATGATGGTTCCCACATGTGTTAGGTGACTCACATGGGCTGCTAAGAGCTGATCATTGGAGTGTATATACCAATAGTACATACATCTAAAAGCTGTGTATTGTACGAGTACGAATACGGGTGCATACGAGTAGAATTGTTGATGAAACTGAACGAGGATGTAATTGTAAGCATTTTTGTTAAGTAGAAGTATTTTGATAAGTGTCTTGAAGTCTTTCAAAAGTGTATGAATACATATTAAAACACTACATGTATATACATTTTAACTGAGTCGTTAAGTCATCGTTAGTCGTTACATGTAAATGTTGTTTTGAAACCTTTAGGTTAACGATCTTGTTGAATGTTGTTAATCCATTGTTTATTATAACAAATGAGATGTTAAATTATTATATTATCATGATATTATGATATATAATATATCTTAGTATGATGTATATACAGTTAAATGTCGTTACAACGATAATCGTTACATATATGTCTCGTTTCGAAATCATTAAGTTAGTAGTCTTATTTTTACATATGTATTTCATTGTTAATACACTTAATAATATATTTACTTATCATTTAACATAATTAACCAAGTGTATCAATATCTTAATATGATTCATATGTACCTACTAAGACGTTGTTATAACGATAATCGTTATATATATCGTTTTCGAGTTTCTTAAATTAATAGTCTCATTTTTATGTATATAACTCATTGTTAAAATACCTAATGAGATACATACTTATAATAAAAACATGTTAACTATATATATAACCATATATATGTCATCGTATAGTTTTTACAAGTTTTAACTTTCGTGAATCACCGGTCAACTTGGGTGGTCAATTGTCTATATGAAACATATTTCAATTAATCAAGTCTTAACAAGTTTGATTGCTTAACATGTTGGAAACATTTAATCATGTAAATATCAATCTCAATTAATATATATAAACATGGAAAAGTTCGGGTCACTACAGTACCTACCCGTTAAATAAATTTCGTCCCGAAATTTTAAGCTGTTGAAGGTGTTGACGAATCTTCTGGAAATAGATGCGGGTATTTCTTCTTCATCTGATCTTCACGCTCCCAGGTGAACTCGGTTCCTCTACGAGCATTCCATCGAACCTTAACAATTGGTATCCTGTTTTGCTTAAGTCTTTTAACCTCACGATCCATTATTTCGACGGGTTCTTCGATGAATTGAAGTTTTTCGTTGATTTGGATTTCATCTAACGGAATAGTGAGATCTTCTTTAGCAAAACATTTCTTCAAATTCGAGACGTGGAAAGTGTTATGTACAGCCGCGAGTTGTTGAGGTAAATCGAGTCGGTAAGCTACTGGTCCGACACGATCAATAATCTTGAATGGTCCAATATACCTTGGATTTAATTTCCCTCGTTTACCAAATCGAACAACGCCTTTCCAAGGTGCAACTTTAAGCATGACCATCTCTCCAATTTCAAATTCTATATCTTTTCTTTTAATGTCAGCGTAGCTCTTTTGTCGACTTTGGGCGGTTTTCAACCGTTGTTGAATTTGGATGATCTTCTCGGTAGTTTCTTGTATAATCTCCGGACCCGTAATCTGTCTATCCCCCACTTCACTCCAACAAATCGGAGACCTGCACTTTCTACCATAAAGTGCTTCAAACGGCGCCATCTCAATGCTTGAATGGTAGCTGTTGTTGTAGGAAAATTCTGCTAACGGTAGATGTCGATCCCAACTGTTTTCGAAATCAATAACACTTGCTCGTTGCATGTCTTCAAGCGTTTGTCATCATCCTTTCGCTCTGCCCATCAGTTTGTGGATGATAGGCAGTACTCATGTCTAGACGAGTTCCTAATGCTTGCTGTAATGTCTGCCAGAATCTTGAAATAAATCTGCCATCCCTATCAGAGATAATAGAGATTGGTATTCCATGTCTGGAGACGACTTCCTTCAAATACAGTCGTGCTAACTTCTCCATCTTGTCATCTTCTCTTATTGGCAGGAAGTGTGCTGATTTGGTGAGACGATCAACTATTACCCAAATAGTATCAAAACCACTTGCAGTCCTTGGCAATTTAGTGATGAAATCCATGGTAATGTTTTCCCATTTCCATTCCGGGATTTCGGGTTGTTGAAGTAGACCTGATGGTTTCTGATGCTCAACTTTGACCTTAGAACACGTCAAACATTCTCCTACGTATTTAGCAACATCGGCTTTCATACCCGGCCACCAAAAATGTTTCTTGAGATCCTTGTACATCTTCCCCGTTCCAGGATGTATTGAGTATCTGGTTTTATGAGCTTCTCTAAGTACCATTTCTCTCGTATCTCCAAATTTTGGTACCCAAATCCTTTCAGCCCTATACCGGGTTCCGTCTTCCCGAATATTAAGATGTTTCTCCGATCCTTTGGGTATTTCATCCTTTAAATTTCCCTCTTTTAAAACTCCTTGTTGCGCCTCCTTTATTTGAGTATTAAGGTTATTATGAATCATTATATTCATAGATTTTACTCGAATGGGTTCTCTGTCCTTCCTGCTCAAGGCATCGGCTACCACATTTGCCTTCCTCGGGTGGTAACGAATCTTAAAGTCGTAATCATTCAATAATTCAATCCACCTACGCTGCCTCATATTCAGTTGTTTCTGATTAAATATGTGTTGAAGACTTTTGTGGTCGGTATATATAATACTTTTGACCCCATATAAGTAGTGTCTCCAAGTCTTTAATGCAAAAACAACCGCGCCTAATTCCAAATCATGCGTCGTATAATTTTGTTCGTGAATCTTCAATTGTCTAGACGCATAAGCAATCACCTTCGTTCGTTGCATTAATACAAAACCGAGACCTTGCTTTGATGCGTCACAATAAATCACAAAATCATCATTCCCTTCAGGCAATGACAATATAGGTGCCGTAGTTAGCTTTTTCTTCAATAACTGAAACGCTTTCTCTTGTTCATCATTCCATTCAAATTTCTTCCCTTTATGCGTTAATGCAGTCAAGGGTTTTGCTATTCTGGAAAAGTCTTGGATGAACCTTCTGTAGTAACCAGCTAGTCCTAAAAACTGGCGTATGTGTTTTGGAGTTTTCGGGGTTTCCCACTTTTCAACAGTTTCTATCTTTGCCGGATCCACCTTAATACCTTCTTTGTTCACTATGTGACCGAGGAATTGAACTTCTTCCAACCAAAATGCACACTTTGAAAACTTAGCGTACAATTCTTCCTTCCTCAATACTTCTAACACCTTTCTCAAATGTTCACCATGTTCTTGGTCATTCTTTGAGTAAATAAGTATGTCATCAATGAAAACAATGACAAACTTGTCAAGGTATGGTCCACACACTCGGTTCATAAGGCCCATGAACACAGCTGGTGCATTAGTTAAACCAAACGGCATGACCATAAACTCGTAATGACCGTAACGTGTTCTGAAAGCAGTCTTTGGAATATCATCTTCTTTCACCCGCATTTGATGATACCCGAAACGTAAGTCAATCTTTGAATAAACAGACGAGCCTTGTAGTTGATCAAATAAGTCATCGATTCTCGGTAGTGGGTAGCGGTTCTTGATGGTAAGTTTGTTCAACTCTCGGTTGTCATAACCCGTCCTTAACCATAAGAACGAGTTAGATAACGTATGATTTCATTGCGAGGTATTGACCTCTATATGCGACATTTTTAAAAGAACAACTGCATTTATTTTACATTACAAACCATAACTCTTATTTTAATACAAGCTTTAGACAATAAAAAGATGATTATCGTTTAGCGATAATCTTAGACTTACAAACTTTACATGTGATGATAACAATACGATTTCTAGCATATTTTACATTACAAATCCTCCGATATGCAGTTTTATTTTTGACACAAATATGCATACTCAAGATCTTGTTTAAATTCAACATGTTGCAGCGGAAGCTTTTAGTTATCACCTGAGAATAGACATGTTTAAAACGTCAACATAAAGTTGGTGAGATATAGGTTTAATGTCGGCAGCGATATAAATATATAGACCACAAGATTTCATATATAAACATTTTAATAAAAATATTCTAAGTGGTTGAGCACTTGGTAACCATACTTAACATTTAATCACGTCGCATATTCCCTTTATTATGAAATCTTACTACACCGTACCAAGTGTAGTCACAAAACGAAGTACTGTGCAACCGTTGAATACTGGTCGTCCAGTCCGGTTGGGGTTGTCAGGCCCGATAGATCTATCAACAGGATTCGCGTTTACAATACCGCTGTAAATAACAGTTACCAAGCTACAGGGAAGTATGCCAGTGGTACAACTCAACGTAGAATATATTTTTCAGTTACTTGTGTCCATAACGTAAAACATAAAATACATGTATTCTCATCCCGAAATACTTAGAGTTTAAAAGTGGGACTATATACTCACTTTCGTCTTGAAGATATATAATTTTGACTTGGTCTCCGATTGATATCACGAACCTATCCATACATAATATATCAATACCTTTTCTTTTTAAACAATCGTCACATATATATACTTGTTATACTTTTAATACTTGTAATAATTCCTTAGTCCGTAGTTAGCAGTTCGTTGTTAGTAATTCAATTTTAATGGTTCATATTTAGATGTTTAATAAACCCCCAATGAAATAAATAAAACCCCCATCGTATATGTATTGGTCGAGATTAATCTTGACCCATGGTACCGGTGTTGTCAAATGACGTGTTGCGTACATAAAGTACCGGTGTTGTCAAATGACGTGTTGCGTACAATCATGGGATCTTATGATTAATCTTCTCGTGTTGTTTACGGGTGATCCTGAACCATATAAAATTAAATTATGAGTACATATATATAAAATATCATGTTATTTTAAAAAGATGTGATTTTTTTAATTTTCTCCAATTATTTTCGTGGCTAAACTAGTCTTGGATATCCGATTTTGTTTTGGTCATAGTTTCTTCGTTACAACTCCGTTTTCATTGGTTCAACTTGCCACTTCCTTGGATCGAGTCCTTATTTAAGAATATGAACTGTAAATACCTTAGTTTGTATTCGAAATCACAGGTCATAGGTCAAACTTTGGTGAAACTTATGAAGTTAATCATTTTCCATCATGTAAACAACCTTAAATGATTATTTTTCTAAAAATACTTATACTTTGAGTTAAATCATGAAATTTTTATGTGTTATCATATTCATAGTAAATATCATTTTTCCAGAAAATAAACCTCCAATTCAAGTTTCAAGATAGTTTTTAATTATCCAACCCAAAACAGCCCCCGGTTGTACTCCGACGTTGTAAAAACAGTTTTTAAGGTGTTCTTTGAAAAACCAAGTTATACCTTGTTAAATTAGCATATATTTAAGTTATATTACAGGTCTTGAAGTATTTTAAAAGTTAAGTTAGAAGGATCTATTTAGTTTGCAAACAAGTTTGAAAACATTCAAACTATGTTCTTGTTGTTAAAATTTTATACCACAAAATAAGATAGCTATATATATATGAATCGAATAAGGTTATGAACAAAGTTACTACCTCAAGTTACTTGGACAAGATTGCTGTAAAAGAGGAGTAAGAACCTAGAACCAAAAGGGTGATGGAATTGGATGAAAGATTGGAAGTAAGTTTGTGTTCTTGGAAAGGATTCTTGAAGTGTTTTTGTAAGGGTTTTCTTATGGTGATTAAGTAAGGTTTTTATGGCTAGATCTTCTTGGTAACTTGCTGGATTGTTATGGAGTTTAAGGTTCTTGAAAGAGTGTGTGTTTTTAGCTAGAAATTGGAAGTTAAAATGAATCAAAATGATGATCCATGAGCCTCCTTAAAAACGTGATATGGGGGGGGCAAGGACAAAATTTTTAAGCTTGTAATCTTGTGTATTTGTCAAACAATCATACAAAAGAAATTACCTTATACCTAGGGTAGTAACAAGGGCTGGTTAGGTGGTGATTTGATGTGTATATACCAATAGTAAATACGTATAGGAGCTAGGTATGATACGAGTACATATACTCTAGATATACGTATAGAAATCTTGTGAAAAATGGAATGAGAATTCAAATATAGCTATCTTTTGTGAATATACTTATATTGTTTTATGTATTTAAGTCTTTAAAAGTGATTAAATACATTACATATACGATATATGTATAAACATTATAGGTTATAAGTATTTATATCAAATAACGTTACGTATGGTTATTGTTTTGAAAACTTAAGTTAGTAGTTTCAAAATATACTTATAACTTATTGTTATTAATACAAAATGAGGTATTAAAACATCCTTAGATCATGTTAAATATGTATATATACATATATATACACAAACGTATAATTATCATATATTGTATAGTTCGTGATATCATCGGTCAAACTAGACGGTCAATCGTTGTGTAAAACTCTCTTTGAAAACATAAGTCTCAACAATTTGGATTGCTTATCATGTTGGTAAGGTTTAATTTATGTAAATATTAATCTTATAAGTATAAATTGATCGAAAAAGTGCGGGTCATTACAGTACCTACCCGTTAAATAAATTTCGTCCCGAAATTTTAAAATTGTACCTATTTTGCGTCATTGAGAAACAAGTGTGGATACTTTTGTTTCATCTGATCCTCTCATTCCCAAGTAAACTCGGGACCTCTTCGAGCATTCCAACGAACCTTAACGATCGGTATGTTGCTCTGCTTGAGCTGTTTAACTTCACGGTCCATGATTTCGATTGGTTCTTCGATGAATTGTAGTTTCTCATCGACATGGATTTCTTCAAGAGGAATGGTGAGATCTTCCTTTGCAAGACACTTCTTAAGGTTCGAGACGTGAAATGTATTATGTACTCCGGCGAGTTTTTGCGGTAACTCGAGTCGATAAGCTACCGGTCCAATGCGTTCGATGATCTTGAACGGGCCTACATACCTTGGGTTTAGTTTACCCCTTTTTCCAAAACGTATTACACCTTTCCAAGGTGACACCTTTAACATAACCATGTCACCGATCTGAAACTCTAATGGTTTCCTTCGAACATCGGCGTAACTCTTTTGGCGACTACGGGCTATTTTCAATCTCTCCTTGATTTGTACTATATTCTCAGTCGTTTCGTGTATGATCTCGGGACCAGTTAATTGTCGATCTCCTACTTCATTCCAACAAATAGGAGATCTACACTTCCTTCCATACAGTGCTTCGAATGGTGCAGCTTTAATGCTCGCATGATAGCTATTATTATACGAGAATTCTGCTAACGGTAAATACTTATCCCATCCGTTTCCAAAATCGATCACACATGCCCTGAGCATGTCTTCAAGAGTCTGAATTGTTCTTTCACTCTGCCTGTCAGTTTGCGAATGATATGCGGTACTCATATCCAAACGAGTTCCTAGTGCCTCCTGTAGTGATTGCCAAAACTTTGAGGTAAATCTACTATCACGATCGGATATAATGGAAATAGGTATTCCATGCCTTGAAACAACTTCCTTTATATACAATCGTAATAGTTTCTCCATTCTATCCGTTTCCTTTATAGGCAAGAAATGTGCAGACTTGGTGAGACGATCAACAATCACCCAAATGGTGTCGTATCCCCAGGCAGTCTTTGGTAACTTCGTGATGAAATCCATGGTAATACCATCCCATTTCCATTCTGGGATTTCTGGTTGTTGAAGTAACCCTGACGGCTTTTGGTGTTCTGCTTTGACTTTGGAACAAGTTAAACACTTCCCAACATATGTTGCAACGTCTGTCTTTAAATTAGGCCACCAATAATGTGTCTTAAGATCTTGGTACATCTTTCCAACTCCAGGATGTATCGAGTATCTTGTCTTATGTGCCTCGTTCAATATCAACTTCCTTAATCCACCCAACTTCGGTACCCAAATACGATTTGCAAAATATCGAATTCCATCTTCCCGTATAACGAGTTGCTTCTCATACTTCTTCATTATTTCATTTCCTATATTTTCTTTAGTAAGTGCTTCTCGTTGAACTTCTTTGATTTGTGAGTTGAGATTCATGCGAATTTTTATGTTCATCGCTCGTACTCGAATTGGTTCTCGTTCCTTTCTGCTTAGTGCGTCAGCCACCACATTCGCTTTCCCGGGATGATAACGAATTTCACAATCATAGTCGTTTATTAACTCGACCCACCTACGTTGCCTCATGTTCAGCTGTTTCTGATCAAAAATATGTTGAAGGCTTTTATGATCAGTAAACACAGTGCATTTAACCCCATACAAGTAGTGTCTCCATATCTTCAATGCAAACACGACTGCTCCCAGTTCTAGATCATGCGTCGTATAATTCTGCTCGTGAATCTTCAATTGTCGGGATGCGTATGCAATAACTTTCTTTCGTTGCATAAGAACGCAACCAAAACCTTTTTGTGAAGCGTCACAATATATTTCAAAATCATCGTTCCCTTCTGGTAATGATAAAATAGGCGCCGTAGTCAACTTCTTTTTCAGTAATTGAAATGCACTCTCCTGCTCAGAAGTCCATTCATATTTCTTCCCTTTTTGCGTTAACGCTGTCAACAGCTTAGCTATTCGGGAAAAATCTTGAATAAACCTTCTATAATAACCGGCTAAACCCAAAAATTGGCGTATCTGCATTGGTGTCTTAGGAGTCTCCCATTTTTCAATGGCTTCAATTTTTGCTGGATCAACCTGAATTCCTTTACTACTAACAACGTGGCCAAGAAATTGCACTTCTTTCAACCAGAAAGCACATTTAGAAAATTTAGCATATAGCTGTTCTTTTCTCAACAACTCTAATATCAACCTTAAATGCTTCTCATGCTCTTGCTCACTCTTGGAATAGATAAGAATATCATCAATGAAAATGATAACAAACTTATCTAAATATGGACTACAAACTCGATTCATGAGGTCCATGAATACAGCTGGCGCATTCGTCAATCCAAACGGCATGACCAAAAATTCGTAATGACCATAACGTGTCTGAAAAGTAGTTTTCGGAATGTCCTCTTCTTTGACACGTAATTGATGATAGCCCGACCTTAGGTCAATTTTTGAGTACACACATGATCCTTGGAGTTGATCAAATAAGTCGTCAATTCTCGGTAGTGGATACCGATTTTTGATAGTTAACTTATTTAATTCACGATAATCTATACACATCCTAAAAGATCCATCTTTCTTTTTAACAAATAAAATCAGAGCTCCCCACGGTGAAGTACTTGGTCGTATGAATCCACGATCCAGTAATTCTTTTAACTGACTCTGAAGTTCTTTTAACTCGGACGGTGCAAGTCTATATGGAGCACGGGCAACTGGTTCAGCTCCTGGTACTAAATCTATTTGAAATTCTACAGATCTAAATGGAGGTAATCCCGGCAACTCTTCCGGAAAAACTTCAGGAAAATCTCTTGCCACAGGCACGTCGTTGATGCACTTCTCTTTTTCTTTCTTTTCAACTTTATTAACATGTGCTAGAATAGCATTACATCCTTTCTTCAAGCACTTTTGAGCTTTCAAATAACTAATGAGTTTTAGCTTTGAGTTACCCTTCTCTCCATAAATCATTACTGGCGTTTTATCCTTACGAGGAATGAGAATTGCCTTCTTGGCGCACACAACTTCAGCTCCTATTTTGGACATCCAGTCCATGCCGACTATTACATCAAAACTTCCTAATTCTACGGGTATCAAGTCAATTTTAAACGTTTCACCGGCTAAATTTATTTTACAATCACGGCAAATTTTATCGGCTTTAATTAGTTTACCATTAGCTAACTCAATCATGTACTTAGCATCTAGAGGTAATGATGAACAATTCAATTTAGCGTGAAAGTCTCTACACACGTAACTTCTATCAGCACCAGTATCAAATATAATAGATGCGGATAAGTTATTAATGGTAAACGTACCCGTAACAAGCTCCGGGTCTTCACACGCCTCTCTAGCATTAATAACAAATGCTCTCCCTCGTGCAGGTCCGATATTCTTCTCTGGATTCGGACACTGGCTCTTATAATGACCCTGTTTTCCACACCCATAACAAGTAATGGTAGCCAAAGCAGTTCTATTTGCATTTGTGGCAGGAGTCTTGGTACCATTTGCATTTGTAACGAGAGCCCTACAATCTTCAGCAAGATGACCCTTTCGATTACATTTGTTGCATACCACATTACAGTAACCAGAGTGATGTTTGTGGCATCGGTTGCATAAAGGATTTTGTCCTTTGTAACCAAAGCCTGAACCACTACCCACACCTTGCGTGGTTTCTTGTTTCTTAAAAGATTGTTGTTGATTACCTCGATCATAACTTCCATTCCACTTTCTTTTGTTACCTGATACCTTCACATCAGTATTGGATGCTTTCTTATCCATGATGACCTGATCCATTAGCTCGTTTGCCATGGTTATAGCTTCATGAATTGTCTTAGGTTTCGATGCTGTAACGTTTGCCTTGACCTTTTTGGGCAAACCATCTTTGTACATTTCAATCTTCCGTTCCTCGGTTGGAACCAATTCAGGACATAGCAAAACTAATTCCATGAATCGCTGATTGTAGTTGGTGATTTCAGTACCAATAACCTTCAGACTTCGTAATTCATCTTCCAACTTCCTAACCTCGTTCCTTGGACAATATTCGTTGATTAACATTGTTTTGAATTCTTCCCAAGGAGTATCATAAGCTACATCTCCTCCTACAGCCTTCACATAATTTTTCCACCACGTGAGTGCACTATCTTGTAAAGTGCACGATGCATACTTGGTCATGTCCTTTTCAACACAACCACTTATTTTAAACACAGTCTCCATCTTTTCTATCCACCGGGTTAAACCGATCGGTCCTTCTGTTCCACTGAATGATGAGGGCTTGCAAGCTTGAAAAGTTTTGTAAGTGCACCCCACACGAGGATTTGGGTTAACTGCAGCACCTCTTTCAGCCTCGACCCATAACATTCTGTCGTTCACTCGCTGATTGATGAGTTCCTGGATTTCTTGTTCCGTCATTCGGTTCAATCGCGCCATATTCTTCTATAAGAATGAAAAGAAAATAATTATTCACATGGAATATTATAGATGTAGTGTATATTTACAGTACATTATAGCTTATTAATAATATGAACCAGGTATTATTATAAAAGCCTTTTCTTCTTATTAGCGTTTTATAATTATATCTAGGGTAGTACCTACCCGTTAATGTCCATACTTAATAGCTTAGTACAGAATCAATTACTACCATCTAAATAATACTTAACCATGGAAAATTATTCCATTTCACACTTCACTATTTTACATATGCTTATCTTACATCGAACATTAAGCAAACCACACTAATAATATTATACAAAACATTATATGATTCCATGGTTTAATACGGCAGCGCATCGTTTGGTCTATTTTCTAGGACGTTTAGGTTCAAAGAATCGCTTAACGCTTATCCTGGCTGTCTGCCTATATTTTAGCTATGGGACTGAAGAACTGGATGCCGGGATAGAACGAATAGGAATAGCGGGAATAGGGGTGGTAGTGTCTAGTGGAGTTGGTGCCACATCATCCTTACTAAACTCGGGATTTGAATTTTCTAATTCATTAGCCTTTCGTTTCTTTCCTAGTTCGAACTCGTCTTTTGTAATTTCCTGTATTTCTTCCTCGGGTTCACTTTCCTCCTCGGGTTCACTTTCCTCCTCGGGTTTACTTTCCGGGTTCTCTATAGTCGGTTCATCCGGAATTTGTGAGTCTTCCCCAAAGATATTATTTTCGTCATCGGATAGGTTAATGACTGGAACACCATCTGAAGATTCTGGTTCGGAGTCGCTGAATGTGATAACAAGTTTTGAGCCCGACATCTATCACACAACAACTAACCCATTAGTACTACATAATATTTACATATAAATTTTAACCAACAATGATAAGCAATGGTTTTTAAATCAGACCCGGTCAAATTCCAGACTTACTAATGTATCCTAACGACTTATCAGTTAGACACACTAATGCAAACCTGGTTTGCTAAGACCACCGCTCTGATACCACATGTCATAACCCGTCCTTAACCATAAGAACGAGTTAGATAACGTATGATTTCATTGCGAGGTATTGACCTCTATATGCGACATTTTTAAAAGAACAACTGCATTTATTTTACATTACAAACCATAACTCTTATTTTAATACAAGCTTTAGACAATAAAAAGATGATTATCGTTTAGCGATAATCTTAGACTTACAAACTTTACATGTGATGATAACAATACGATTTCTAGCATATTTTACATTACAAATCCTCCGATATGCAGTTTTATTTTTGACACAAATATGCATACTCAAGATCTTGTTTAAATTCAACATGTTGCAGCGGAAGCTTTTAGTTATCACCTGAGAATAGACATGTTTAAAACGTCAACATAAAGTTGGTGAGATATAGGTTTAATGTCGGCAGCGATATAAATATATAGACCACAAGATTTCATATATAAACATTTTAATAAAAATATTCTAAGTGGTTGAGCACTTGGTAACCATACTTAACATTTAATCACGTCGCATATTCCCTTTATTATGAAATCTTACTACACCGTACCAAGTGTAGTCACAAAACGAAGTACTGTGCTACCGTTGAATACTGGTCGTCCAGTCCGGTTGGGGTTGTCAGGCCCGATAGATCTATCAACAGGATTCGCGTTTACAATACCGCTGTAAATAACAGTTACCAAGCTACAGGGAAGTATGCCAGTGGTACAACTCAACGTAGAATATATTTTTCAGTTACTTGTGTCCATAACGTAAAACATAAAATACATGTATTCTCATCCCGAAATACTTAGAGTTTAAAAGTGGGACTGTATACTCACTTTCGTCTTGAAGATATATAATTTTGACTTGGTCTCCGATTGATATCACGAACCTATCCATACATAATATATCAATACCTTTTCTTTTTAAACAATCGTCACATATATATACTTGTTATACTTTTAATACTTGTAATAATTCCTTAGTCCGTAGTTAGCAGTTCGTTGTTAGTAATTCAATTTTAATGGTTCATATTTAGATGTTTAATAAACCCCCAATGAAATAAATAAAACCCCCATCGTATATGTATTGGTCGAGATTAATCTTGACCCATGGTACCGGTGTTGTCAAATGACGTGTTGCGTACATAAAGTACCGGTGTTGTCAAATGACGTGTTGCGTACAATCATGGGATCTTATGATTAATCTTCTCGTGTTGTTTACGGGTGATCCTGAACCATATAAAATTAAATTATGAGTACATATATATAAAATATCATGTTATTTTAAAAAGATGTGATTTTTTTTTAATTTTCTCCAATTATTTTCGTGGCTAAACTAGTCTTGGATATCCGATTTTGTTTTGGTCATAGTTTCTTCGTTACAACTCCGTTTTCGTTGGTTCAACTTGCCACTTCCTTGGATCGAGTCCTTCTTTAAGAATATGAACTGTAAATACCTTAGTTTGTATTCGAAATCACAGGTCATAGGTCAAACTTTGGTGAAACTTATGAAGTTAATCATTTTCCATCATGTAAACAACCTTAAATGATTATTTTTCTAAAAATACTTATACTTTGAGTTAAATCATGAAATTTTTATGTGTTATCATATTCATAGTAAATATCATTTTTCCAGAAAATAAACCTCCAATTCAAGGTTCAAGATAGTTTTTAATTATCCAACCCAAAACAGCCCCCGGTTGTACTCCGACGTCGTAAAAACAGTTTTTAAGGTGTTCTTTGAAAAACCAAGTTATACCTTGTTAAATTAGCATATATTTAAGTTATATTACAGGTCTTGAAGTATTTTAAAAGTTAAGTTAGAAGGATCTATTTAGTTTGCAAACAAGTTTGAAAACATTCAAACTATGTTCTTGTTGTTAAAATTTTATACCACAAAATAAGATAGCTATATATATATGAATCGAATAAGGTTATGAACAAAGTTACTACCTCAAGTTACTTGGACAAGATTGCTGTAAAAGAGGAGTAAGAACCTAGAACCAAAAGGGTGATGGAATTGGATGAAAGATTGGAAGTAAGTTTGTGTTCTTGGAAAGGATTCTTGAAGTGTTTTTGTAAGGGTTTTCTTATGGTGATTAAGTAAGGTTTTTATGGCTAGATCTTCTTGGTAACTTGCTGGATTGTTATGGAGTTTAAGGTTCTTGAAAGAGTGTGTGTTTTTAGCTAGAAATTGGAAGTTAAAATGAATCAAAATGATGATCCATGAGCCTCCTTAAAAACGTGATATGGGGGGGCAAGGACAAAATTTTTAAGCTTGTAATCTTGTGTATTTGTCAAACAATCATACAAAAGCAATTACCTTATACCTAGGGTAGTAACAAGGGCTGGTTAGGTGGTGATTTGATGTGTATATACCAATAGTAAATACGTATAGGAGCTAGGTATGATACGAGTACATATACTCTAGATATACGTATAGAAATCTTGTGAAAAATGGAATGAGAATTCAAATATAGCTATCTTTTGTGAATATACTTATATTGTTTTATGTATTTAAGTCTTTAAAAGTGATTAAATACATTACATATACGATATATGTATAAACATTATAGGTTATAAGTATTTATATCAAATAACGTTACGTATGGTTATTGTTTTGAAAACTTAAGTTAGTAGTTTCAAAATATACTTATAACTTATTGTTATTAATACAAAATGAGGTATTAAAACATCCTTAGATCATGTTAAATATGTATATATACATATATATACACAAACGTATAATTATCATATATTGTATAGTTCGTGATATCATCGGTCAAACTAGACGGTCAATCGTTGTGTAAAACTCCCTTTGAAAACATAAGTCTCAACAATTTGGATTGCTTATCACGTTGGTAAGGTTTAATTTATGTAAATATTAATCTTATAAGTATAAATTGATCGAAAAAGTGCGGGTCATTACATCGGTAGTCGATACACAACCTGAATGTACCATCTTTCTTCTTGACAAACAAAACAGGAGCTCCCCACGGTGATGTGCTTGGTCGAATGAAACCACGCTCTAAAAGTTCTTGTAATTGGCTTTGCAGTTCTTTCATCTCACTGGGTGCGAGTCTGTAAGGAGCACGAGCTATTGGTGCAGCTCCTGGTACAAGATCTATTTGAAATTCAACAGATCGATGTGGGGGTAATCCCGGTAATTCTTTCGGAAATACATCGGGAAATTCTTTTGCAATGGGAACATCATTAATGCTCTTTTCTTCAGTTTGTACTTTCTCGACGTGTGCTAGAACAGCATAGCAACCTTTTCTTATTAGTTTTTGTGCCTTCAAATTACTAATAAGATGTAGCTTCGTGTTGCCCTTTTCTCCGTACACCATTAAGGGTTTTCCTTTTTCTCGTATAATGCGAATTGCATTTTTGTAACAGACGATCTCTGCTTTCACTTCTTTTAACCAGTCCATACCGATTATCACATCAAAACTCCCTAACTCTACTGGTATCAAATCAATCTTAAATGTTTCGCTAACCAGTTTAATTTCTCGATTCTGACATATATTATCTGCTGAAATTAATTTACCATTTGCTAATTCGAGTAAAAATTTACTATCCAAAGGCGTCAATGGACAACTTAATTTAGCACAAAAATCTCTACTCATATAGCTTCTATCCGCACCCGAATCAAATAAAACGTAAGCAGATTTATTGTCAATAAGAAACGTACCCGTAACAAGCTCCGGGTCTTCCTGTGCCTCTGCCGCATTAATATTGAAAACTCTTCCGCGGCCTTGTCCATTCGTGTTCTCCTGGTTCGGGCAATTTCTAATAATGTGGCCCGGTTTTCCACATTTATAACAAACTACATTGGCATAACTTGCTCCGACACTACTTGCTCCGCCATTACTCGTTCCGACACCATTTGTTCCTTTCGTTCTATTAACCCCTGGTACGTAGACCTCACATTTTGTCGCGCTATGACCATTTCTTTTACACTTGTTGCAAAATTTGGTGCAGAACCCCGAGTGATACTTTTCACACCTTTGGCATAGCTGCTTCTGATTGTTGTTGTTGTTGCGATTATTATTATTGATGGGATGATTTTTGTAGTTGCTATTGTTGTTGTTGTTGTTGTTGTTGTTGGGCCGTTTGTTGTAGTTGCGATTGATGTTGCGATTGTTGGGATAATTGTTGCGATTATTGTTGTAATTGCTGTTGTTGTATTGGTGATTCTTATCACCGTTTTCCTCCCACTTTCTTTTGACTTGCTTCACATTGGCCTCTTCAGCAGTCTGTTCTTTAATTCTTTCTTCAATCTGGTTCACTAGTTTGTGAGCCATTCTACATGCCTACTGTATAGAGGCGGGCTCGTGTGAACTTATATCTTCTTGGATTCTTTCCGGTAATCCTTTCACAAACGCGTCGATCTTCTCTTCCTCATCTTCAAATGCTCCCGGACACAATAGGCACAATTCTGTGAATCGTCTTTCGTACGTGGTAATATCGAATCCTTGGGTTCGTAACCCTCTAAGTTCTGTCTTGAGCTTATTGACCTCGGTTCTGGGACGGTACTTCTCGTTCATCAAGTGCTTGAATGCTGACCACGGTAGTGCGTACGCATCATCTTGTCCCACTTGCTCTAGATGGGTATTCCACCATGTTAACGCAGAACCTGTGAAGGTATGCGTAGCGTACTTCACTTTGTCCTCTTCAGTACACTTACTTATGGCAAACACCGATTCGACCTTCTCGGTCCACCGTTTCAATCCGATCGGTCCTTCGGTTCCATCAAATTCCAAAGGTTTGCAGGCAGTGAATTCTTTGTAGGTGCATCCTACACGATTTCCTGTACTGCTAGATCCAAGGTTATTGTTGGTATGTAGCGCAGCCTGTACTGCGGCTATGTTTGAAGCTATAAAAGTACGGAATTCCTCTTCATTCATATTCACGGTGTGTCGAGTAGTCGGTGCCATTTCCTTCAAAATAGTCAAATGGAACAAGTTAATCATACAGAATATTAAGAGTAGTTAATAGTATTTCGTAGCATAATATGAACTCATTTATAAAAGCTTTTTCTTCATATTAGCGTTTTATAAGTTTAAATTCGGGTAGTACCTACCCGTTAAGTTCATACTTAGTAGCTTATATACAATTCAACTACTACAATTCTATATGAAAAACTGATTATAATAATATTTCGCGTTCAAACTTTTATACAATATTTTACAAACTTACAATACCGTTTATTTTACATAAAGCATGAAATATAGCACACAATAACTTTGATACAAGATAGTTGTGAAGATAATTCTAGCTAGTACACAAGTCGTTCAGCAAAGGCAATAAAGACACGTAATTCATACGTCCAGAAACAAGTCATGCATTCTGGTTTTACTAGGACTACTTCCCATCCTTGGTCTTGTGGAACATAACCGTTATGGCCGTTGATAAGACAGCGTGTTGTAACGTCATCAAAGGGACGAGGGTTACGTAATGTCCAACAGTCCCGTAACAATCTAAAAACCTCATTTCTTACCCCAATTACCGACTCCGTCACTTGTGGAAACGTTTTGTTTAATAGTTGTAGCCCGATTTTCTTGTTCTCACTTTGGTGAGAAGCGAACATTACTAATCCGTAAGCATAACATGCTTCTTTATGTTGCATGTTAGCCGCTTTTTCTAAATCACGGAGTCCAATATTCGGATATATTGAGTCAAAATAATTTCTTAACCCGTTGCGTAAAATAGCATTTGGGTTCCCCGCAATATATGCGTCAAAGTAAACACATCGTAACTTATGGGTTTCCCAATGTGATATCCCCCATCTTTCAAACGAAAGTCTCTTATAAACCAAGACATTCTTGGAACGTTCTTCGAATGTCTTACAAACTGATCTCGCCTTAAATAGTTGTGCCGAGGAATTCTGACCGACTCTAGACAAGATTTCATCAATCATGTCTCCGGGTAGGTCTTTTAAAATATTGGGTTGTCTATCCATTTTGTGTTTTTATACTGTAAAATAGACAAGAGTTAGATTCATAAAAAAAATACTTATTAATACAAGCAATTTTTACATATATCATAAAGCATAAGCACACTATATTACATATATTACACCACACGAATACAACTATCTTATTCCGACTCGCTCGTTTCTTCTTGTTCGGTTTTGGTTCATTTTGCCAAGTTTCTAGGGATATATGATGTTCCCCTAATACAAGCCGTCGTTGTCCACATTGGTTTAGAAAAACCTGGTGGTTTAGAGGTTCCCGGGTCATTGTTACAACTTAAGGACTTCGGGGGTTGACGATACATATAAAGTTCATCGGGGTTGGAATTAGATTTCTCTATTTTTATGCCCTTTCCCTTATTATTTTCTTCTGCCTTTTTAAATTCAGTTGGGGTAATTTCTATAACATCATCGGAATCCGATTCATCGGAGAATTGGTAATCCTCCCAATATTTTGCTTCTTTGGCGGAAACACCATTGACCATAATTAACCTTGGTCGGTTGGTTGAGGATTCTCTTTTACCTAACCGTTTTATTATTTCCCCCACCGGTTCTATTTCTGCTTCCGGTTCCGATTCTTCTTCCGGTTCCGATTCTTCTTCCGGTTCCGACTCCTCTTCCGGTTCCTCTTCGGGAACTTGTGAATCAGTCCACGAATCATTCCAATTTACATTTAACTCTTCATTATTATTAGGTGAGTCAATGGGACTTGTTCTAGAGGTAGACATCTATCACATAATATCAAACACGTTAAGAGATTAATATATCACATAATATTCATATGTTAAAAATATATAGTTTCCAACAAAAATGTTAAGCAATCATTTTTAAAGAAAACACGGTCGAAGTCCAGACTCACTAATGCATCCTAACAAACTCGATAAGAAACACTAATGCAAAATTCTGGTTCTCTAAGACCAACGCTCGGATACCAACTGAAATGTCCCGTTCTTATTGATTAAAAACGTTCCATATTAATTGATTTCGTTGCGAGGTTTTGACCTCTATATGAGACGTTTTTCAAAGACTGCATTCATTTTTAAAACAAACCATAACCTTTATTTCATAGATAAAGGTTTTAAAAAAAACTTTACGTAGATTATCAAATACTGATAATCTAAAATATCCTGTTTACACACGACCATTACATAATGGTTTACAATACAAATATGTTACAACAAAATAAGTTTCTTGAATGCAGTTTTTACACAATATCATACAAGCATGGACTCCAAATCTCGTCCTTATTTAAGTATGCGACAGCGGAAGCTCTTAATAATCACCTGAGAATAAACATGCTTAAAACGTCAACAAAAATGTTGGTGAGTTATAGGTTTAACCTATATATATCAAATCATAATAATAGACCACAAGATTTCATATTTCAATACACATCCCATACATAGAGATAAAAGTCATTCATATGGTGAACACCTGGTAACCGACATTAACAAGATGCATATATAAGAATATCCCCATCATTCCGGGACACCCTTCGGATATGATATAAATTTCGAAGTACTAAAGCATCCGGTACTTTGGATGGGGTTTGTTAGGCCTAATAGATCTATCTTTAGGATTCGCGTCAATTAGGATGTCTGTTCCCTAATTCTTAGATTACCAGACTTAATAAAAAGGGGCATATTCGATTTTGATAATTCAACCATAGAATGTAGTTTCACGTACTTGTGTCTATTTTGTAAATCATTTATAAAACCTGCATGTATTCTCATCCCAAAAATATTAGATTTTAAAAGTGGGACTATAACTCACTTTCACAGATTTTTACTTCGTCGGGAAGTAAGACTTGGCCACTGGTTGATTCACGAACCTATAACAATATATACATATATATCAAAGTATGTTCAAAATATATTTACAACACTTTTAATATATTTTGATGTTTTAAGTTTATTAAGTCAGCTGTCCTCGTTAGTAACCTACAACTAGTTGTCCACAGTTAGATGTACAGAAATAAATCGATAAATATTATCTTGAATCAATCCACGACCCAGTGTATACGTATCTCAGTATTGATCACAACTCAAACTATATATATTTTGGAATCAACCTCAACCCTGTATAGCTAACTCCAACATTCACATATAGAGTGTCTATGGTTGTTCCGAAATATATATAGATGTGTCGACATGATAGGTCAAAACATTGTATACGTGTCTATGGTATCTCAAGATTACATAATATACAATACAAGTTGATTAAGTTATGGTTGGAATAGATTTGTTACCAATTTTCACGTAGCTAAAATGAGAAAAATTATCCAATCTTGTTTTACCCATAACTTCTTCATTTTAAATCCGTTTTGAGTGAATCAAATTGCTATGGTTTTATATTGAACTCTATTTTATGAATCTAAACAGAAAAAGTATAGGTTTATAGTCGGAAAAATAAGTTACAAGTCGTTTTTGTAAAGGTAGTCATTTCAGTCGAAAGAACGACGTCTAGATGACCATTTTAGAAAACATACTTTCACTTTGAGTTTAACCATAATTTTTGGATATATTTTCATGTTCATAATAAAAATCATTTTCTCAGAATAAAAACTTTTATATCAAAGTTTATCATAGTTTTTAATTAACTAACCCAAAACAGCCCGCGGTGTTACTACGACGGCGTAAATCCGATTTTACGGTGTTTTTCGTGTTTCCAGGTTTTAAATCATTAAGTTAGCATATCATATAGATATAGAACATGTGTTTAGTTGATTTTAAAAGTCAAGTTAGAAGGATTAACTTTTGTTTGCGAACAAGTTTAGAATTAACTAAACTATGTTCTAGTGATTACAAGTTTAAACCTTCGAATAAGATAGCTTTATATGTATGAATCGAATGATGTTATGAACATCATTACTACCTTAAGTTCCTTGGATAAACCTACTGGAAAAGAGAAAAATGGATCTAGCTTCAACGGATCCTTGGATGGCTCGAAGTTCTTGAAGCAGAATCATGACACGAAAACAAGTTCAAGTAAGATCATCACTTGAAATAAGATTGTTATAGTTATAGAAATTGAACCAAAGTTTGAATATGATTATTACCTTGTATTAGAATGATAACCTACTGTAAGAAACAAAGATTTCTTGAGGTTGGATGATCACCTTACAAGATTGGAAGTGAGCTAGCAAACTTGAAAGTATTCTTGATTTTATGTAACTAGAACTTGTAAAATATATGAAGAACACTTAGAACTTGAAGATAGAACTTGAGAGAGATCAATTAGATGAAGAAAATTGAAGAATGAAAGTGTTTGTAGGTGTTTTTGGTCGTTGGTGTATGGATTAGATATAAAGGATATGTAATTTTGTTTTCATGTAAATAAGTCATGAATGATTACTCATATTTTTGCAATTTTATGAGATATTTCATGCTAGTTGCCAAATGATGGTTCCCACATGTGTTAGGTGACTCACATGGGCTGCTAAGAGCTGATCATTGGAGTGTATATACCAATAGTACATACATCTAAAAGCTGTGTATTGTACGAGTACGAATACGGGTGCATACGAGTAGAATTGTTGATGAAATTGAACGAGGATGTAATTGTAAGCATTTTTGTTAAGTAGAAGTATTTTGATAAGTGTCTTGAAGTCTTTCAAAAGTTTATGAATACATATTAAAACACTACATGTATATACATTTTAACTGAGTCGTTAATTCATCGTTAGTCGTTACATGTAAATGTTGTTTTGAAACCTTTAGGTTAACGATGTTGTTGAATGTTGTTAATCCATTGTTTATTATAACAAATGAGATGTTAAATTATTATATTATCATGATATTATGATATATAATATATCTTAGTATGATGTATATACAGTTAAATGTCGTTACAACGATAATCGTTACATATATGTCTCGTTTCGAAATCATTAAGTTAGTAGTCTTATTTTTACATATGTATTTCATTGTTAATACACTTAATAATATATTTACTTATCATTTAACATAATTAACCAAGTGTATCAATATCTTAATATGATTCATATGTACCTAGTAAGACGTTGTTATAACGATAATCGTTATATATATCATTTTCGAGTTTCTTAAATTAATAGTCTCATTTTTATGTATATAACTCATTGTTAAAATACCTAATGAGATACATACTTATAATAAAAACATGTTAACTATATATATAACCATATATATGTCATCGTATAGTTTTTACAAGTTTTAACTTTCGTGAATCACCGGTCAACTTGGGTGGTCAATTGTCTATATGAAACATATTTCAATTAATCAAGTCTTAACAAGTTTGATTGCTTAACATGTTGGAAACATTTAATCATGTAAATATCAATCTCAATTAATATATATAAACATGGAAAAGTTCGGGTCACTACAAATGGTAGCTGTTGTTGTAGGAAAATTCTGCTAACGGTAGATGTCGATCCCAACTATTTCCGAAATCAATAACACATGCTCGTAGCATGTCTTCAAGCGTTTGTATCGTCCTTTCGCTCTGCCCATCAGTTTGTGGATGATAGGCAGTACTCATGTCTAGATAAGTTCCTAATGCTTGCTGTAATGTCTGCCAGAATCTTGAAATAAATCTGCCATCCCTATCAGAGATAATAGAGATTGGTATTCCATGTCTGGATACGACTTCCTTCAAATACAGTCGTGCTAACTTCTCCATCTTGTCATCTTCTCTTATTGGCAGGAAGTGTGCTGATTTGGTGAGACGATCAACTATTACCCAAATAGTATCAAAACCACTTGCAGTCCTTGGCAATTTAGTGATGAAATCCATGGTAATGTTTTCCCATTTCCATTCTGGGATTTCGGGTTGTTGAAGTAGACCTGATGGTTTCTGATGCTCAGCTTTGACCTTAGAACACGTCAAACATTCTCCTACGTATTTAGCAACATCGGCTTTCATACCCGGCCACCAAAAATATTTCCTGAGATCCTTGTACATCTTCCCCGTTCCAGGATGTATTGAGTATCTGGTTTTATGAGCTTCTCTAAGTACCATTTCTCTCATATCTCCAAATTTTGGTACCCAAATCCTTTCAGCCCTATACCGGGTTCCGTCTTCCCGAATATTAAGATGCTTCTCCGATCCTTTGGGTATTTCATCCTTTAAATTTCCCTCTTTTAAAACTCCTTGTTGCGCCTCCTTTATTTGAGTAGTAAGGTTATTATGAATCATTATATTCATAGATTTTACTCGAATGGGTTCTCTATCCTTCCTGCTCAAGGCATCGGCTACCACATTTGCCTTCCCCGGGTGGTAACGAATCTCAAAGTCATAATCATTCAACAATTCAATCCACCTACGCTGCCTCATATTCAGTTGTTTCTGATTAAATATGTGTTGAAGACTTTTGTGGTCGGTATATATAATACTTTTGACCCCATATAAGTAGTGCCTCCAAGTCTTTAATGCAAAAACAACCGCGCCTAATTCCAAATCATGCGTCGTATAATTTTGTTCGTGAATCTTCAATTGTCTAGACGCATAAGCAATCACCTTTGTTCGTTGCATTAATACACAACCGAGACCTTGCTTTGATGCGTCACAATAAATCACAAAATCATCATTCCCTTCAGGCAATGACAATATAGGTGCCGTAGTTAGCTTTTTCTTCAATAACTGAAACGCTTTCTCTTATTCATCATTCCATTCAAATTTCTTCCCTTTATGCGTTAATGCAGTCAAGGGTTTTGCTATTCTGGAAAAGTCTTGGATGAACCTTCTGTAGTAACCAGCTAGTCCTAAAAACTGGCGTAAGTGTTTCGGAGTTTTCGGGGTTTCCCACTTTTCAACAGTTTCTATCTTTGCCGGATCCACCTTAATACCTTCTTTGTTCACTATGTGACCGAGGAATTGAACTTCTTCCAACCAAAATGCACACTTTGAAAACTTAGCGTACAATTCTTCCTTCCTCAATACTTCTAACACCTTTCTCAAATGTTCACCGTGTTCTTGGTCATTCTTTGAGTAAATAAGTATGTCATCAATGAAAACAATGACAAACTTGTCAAGGTATGGTCCACACACTCGGTTCATAAGGTCCATGAACACAGCTGGTGCATTAGTTAAACCAAACGGCATGACCATAAACTCGTAATGACCGTAACGTGTTCTGAAAGCAGTCTTTGGAATATCATCTTCTTTCACCCGCATTTGATGATACCCGGAACGTAAGTCAATCTTTGAATAAACAGACGAGCCTTGTAGTTGATCAAATAAGTCGTCGATTCTCGGTAGTGGGTAGCGGTTATTGATGGTAAGTTTGTTCAACTCTCGGTAGTCGATACACAACCTGAATGTACCATCTTTCTTCTTGACAAACAAAACAGGAGCTCCCCACGGTGATGTGCTTGGTCGAATGAAACCACGCTCTAAAAGTTCTTGTAATTGGCTTTGCAGTTCTTTCATCTCGCTGGGTGCGAGTCTGTAAGGAGCACGAGCTATTGGTGCAGCTCCTGGTACAAGATCTATTTGAAATTCAACGGATCGATGTGGGGGTAATCCAGGTAATTCTTTCAGAAATACATCGGGAAATTCTTTTGCAATGGGAACATCATTGATGCTCTTTTCTTCAGTTTGTACTTTCTCGACGTGTGCTAGAACAGCATAGCAACCTTTTCTTATTAGTTTTTGTGCCTTCAAATTACTAATAAGATGTAGCTTCGTGTTGCCCTTTTCTCCGTACACCATTAAGGGTTTTCCTTTTTCTCGTATAATGCGAATTATATTTTTGTAACAGACGATCTCTGCTTTCACTTCTTTCAACCAGTCCATACCGATTATCACATCAAAACTCCCTAACTCTACTGGTATCAAATCAATCTTAAATGTTTCGCTAACCAGTTTAATTTCTCGATTCCGACATATATTATCTGCTGAAATTAATTTACCATTTGCTAATTCGAGTAAAAATTTACTATCCAAAGGCGTCAATGGACAACTTAATTTAGCACAAAAATCTCTACTCATATAGCTTCTATCCGCACCCGAATCAAATAAAACGTAAGCAGATTTATTGTCAATAAGAAACGTACCCGTAACAAGCTCCGGGTCTTCCTGTGCCTCTGCCGCATTAATATTGAAAACTCTTCCGCGGCCTTGTCCATTCGTGTTCTCCTGGTTCGGGCAATTTCTAATAATGTGGCCCGGTTTTCCACATTTATAACAAACTACATTGGCATAACTTGCTCCGACACTACTTGCTCCGCCATTACTCGTTTCGACACCATTTGTTCTTTTCATTCTATTAACCCCTGGTCCGTAGACCTCACACTTCGCCGCACTATGACCATTTCTTTTACACTTGTTGCAAAATTTGGTGCAGAACCCCGAGTGATACTTTTCACACCTTTGGCATAGCTGCTTCTGATTATTGTTGTTGTTGCGGTTATTATTGTTGTTGGGATGATTGTTATAGTTGATGTTGCTTTTGTTGTTGTTGTTGTTGTTGGGCCGTTTGTTGTAGTTGCGATTGATGTTGCGATTGTTGGGATAATTGTTGCGATTATTGTTGTAATTGCTGTTGTTGTTGTATTGGTGATTCTTATCACCGTTTTCCTCCCACTTTCTTTTGACTTGCTTCACATTGGCCTCTTCAGCAGTCTGTTCTTTAATTCTTTCTTCAATCTGGTTCACTAGTTTGTGAGCCATTCTACATGCCTGTTGTATAGAGGCGGGCTCGTGTGAACTTATATCTTCTTGGATTCTTTCCGGTAATCCTTTCACAAATGCGTCGATCTTCTCTTCCTCATCTTCGAATGCTCCCGGACACAATAGACACAATTCTGTGAATCGTCTTTCGTACGTGGTAATATCAAATCCTTGGGTTCGTAACCCTCTAAGTTCTGTTTTGAGCTTATTGACCTCGGTTCTGGGACGGTACTTCTCGTTCATCAAGTGCTTGAATGCTGACCACGGTAGTGCGTACGCATCGTCTTGTCCCACTTGCTCTAGATAGGTATTCCACCATGTTAACGCAGAACCTGTGAAGGTATGTGTAGCGTACTTCACTTTGTCCTCTTCAGTACACTTACTTATGGCAAACACCGATTCGACCTTCTCGGTCCACCGTTTCAATCCGATCGGTCCTTCGGTTCCATCAAATTCCAAAGGTTTGTAGGCAGTGAATTCTTTGTAGGTGCATCCTACACGATTTCCTGTACTGCTAGATCCAAGGTTATTGTTGGTATGTAGCGCAGCCTGTACTGCGGCTATGTTTGAAGCTAGAAAAGTACGGAATTCCTCTTCATTCATATTCACGGTGTGTCGAGTAGTCGGTGCCATTTCCTTCAAAATAGTCAAATGGAACAAGTTAATCATACAGAATATTAAGAGTAGTTAATAGTATTTCGTAGCATAATATGAACTCATTTATAAAAGCTTTTTCTTCATATTAGCGTTTTATAAGTTTAAATTCGGGTAGTACCTACCCGTTGAAATGTCCCGTTCTTATTGATTAAAAACGTTCCATATTAATTGATTTCGTTGCGAGGTTTTGACCTCTATATGAGACGTTTTTCAAAGACTGCATTCATTTTTAAAACAAACCATAACCTTTATTTCATAAATAAAGGTTTAAAAAGCTTTACGTAGATTATCAAATAATGATAATCTAAAATATCCTGTTTACACACGACCATTACATAATGGTTTACAATACAAATATGTTACATCGAAATCAGTTTCTTGAATGCAGTTTTTACACAATATCATACAAACATGGACTCCAAATCTTGTCCTTATTTTAGTATGCAACAGCGGAAGCTCTTAATATTCACCTGAGAATAAACATGCTTTAAACGTCAACAAAAATGTTGGTGAGTTATAGGTTTAACCTATATATATCAAATCGTAATAATAGACCACAAGATTTCATATTTCAATACACATCCCATACATAGAGATAAAAATCATTCATATGGTGAACACCTGGTAACCGACAATAACAAGATGCATATATAAGAATATCCCCATCATTCCGGGACACCCTTCGGATATGATATAAATTTCGAAGTACTAAAGCATCCGGTACTTTGGATGGGGTTTGTTAGGCCCAATAGATCTATCTTTAGGATTCGCGTCAATTAGGGTGTCTGTTCCCTAATTCTTAGATTACCAGACTTAATAAAAAGGGGCATATTCGATTTCGATAATTCAACCATAGAATGTAGTTTCACGTACTTGTGTCTATTTTGTAAATCATTTATAAAACCTGCATGTATTCTCATCCCAAAAATATTAGATTTTAAAAGTGGGACTATAACTCACTTTCACAGATTTTTACTTCGTCGGGAAGTAAGACTTGGCCACTGGTTGATTCACGAACCTATAACAATATATACATATATATCAAAGTATGTTCAAAATATATTTACAACACTTTTAATATATTTTGATGTTTTAAGTTTATTAAGTCAGCTGTCCTCGTTAGTAACCTACAACTAGTTGTCCACAGTTAGATGTACAGAAATAAATCGATAAATATTATCTTGAATCAATCCACGACCCAGTGTATACGTATCTCAGTATTGATCACAACTCAAACTATATATATTTTGGAATCAACCTCAACCCTGTATAGCTAACTCCAACATTCACATATAGAGTGTCTATGGTTGTTCCGAAATATATATAGATGTGTCGACATGATAGGTCGAAACATTGTATACGTGTCTATGGTATCTCAAGATTACATAATATATAATACAAGTTGATTAAGTTATGGTTGGAATAGATTTGTTACCAATTTTCACGTAGCTAAAATGAGAAAAATTATCCAATCTTGTTTTACCCATAACTTCTTCATTTTAAATCCGTTTTGAGTGAATCAAATTGCTATGGTTTCATATTGAACTCTATTTTATGAATCTAAACAAAAAAAGTATAGGTTTCTAGTCGGAAAAATAAGTTACAAGTCGTTTTTGTAAAGGTAGTCATTTCAGTCGAAAGAACGACGTCTAGATGACCATTTTAGAAAACATACTTCCACTTTGAGTTTAACCATAATTTTTGGATATAGTTTCATGTTCATAATAAAAATCATTTTCTCAGAATAACAACTTTTAAATCAAAGTTTATCATAGTTTTTAATTAACTAACCCAAAACAGCCCGCGGTGTTACTACGACGGCGTAAATCCGGTTTTACGGTGTTTTTCGTGTTTCCAGGTTTTAAATCATTAAGTTAGCATATCATATAGATATAGAACATGTGTTTAGTTGATTTTAAAAGTCAAGTTAGAAGGATTAACTTTTGTTTGCGAACAAGTTTAGAATTAACTAAACTATGTTCTAGTGATTACAAGTTTAAACCTTCGAATAAGATAGCTTTATATGTATGAATCGAATGATGTTATGAACATCATTACTACCTTAAGTTCCTTGGATGAACCTATTGGAAAAGAGAAAAATGGATCTAGCTTCAATGGATCCTTGGATGGCTCAAAGTTCTTGAAGCAAAATCATGACACGAAAACAAGTTCAAGTAAGATCATCACTTGAAATAAGATTGTTATAGTTATAGAAATTGAAACAAAGTTTGAATATGATTATTACCTTGTATTAGAATTATAACCTACTGTAAGAAACAAAGATTTCTTGAGGTTGGATGATCACCTTACAAGATTGGAAGTGAGCTAGCAAACTTGAAAGTATTCTTGATTTTATGAAACTAGAACTTTTGGAATTTATGAAGAACACTTAGAACTTGAAGATAGAACTTGAGAGAGTTCAATTATATGAAGAAAATTGAAGAATGAAAGTGTTTGTAGGTGTTTTTGGTCGTTGGTGTATGGATTAGATATAAAGGATATGTAATTTTGTTTTCATGTAAATAAGTCATGAATGATTACTCATATTTTTGTAATCTTATGAGATATTTCATGCTAGTTGCCAAATGATGGTTCCCACATGTGTTAGGTGACTCACATGGGCTGCTAAGAGCTGATCATTGGAGTGTATATACCAATAGTACATACATCTAAAAGCTGTGTATTGTACGAGTACGAATACGGGTGCATACGAGTAGAATTGTTGATGAAACTGAACGAGAATGTAATTGTAAGAATTTTTGTTAAGTAGAAGTATTTTGATAAGTGTATTGAAGTCTTTCAAAAGTGTATAAATACATATTAAAACACTACATGTATATACATTTTAACTGAGTCGTTAAGTCATCGTTAGTCGTTACATGTAAGTGTTGTTTTGAAACCTTTAGGTTAACGATCTTGTTAAATGTTGTTAACCCAATGTTTATAATATCAAAAGAGATTTTAAATTATTATATTATCATGATATTATGATGTACGAATATCTCTTAATATGATATATATACATTAAATGTCGTTACAACGATAAACGTTACATATATGTCTCGTTTCAAAATCATTAAGTTAGTAGTCTTGTTTTTACATATGTAGTTCATTGTTAATATAATTAATGATATGTTTACTTATCATAATATCATGTTAACTATATATATAACCATATATATGTCATCATATAGTTTTTTTTTTTACAAGTTTTAACGTTCGTGAATCACCGGTCAACTTGGGTGGTCAATTGTCTATATGAAACCTATTTCAATTAATCAAGTCTTAACAAGTTTGATTGCTTAACATGTTGGCAACATTTAATCATGTAAACATCAATCTCAATTAATGTATATAAACATGGAAAAGTTCGGGTCACTACAGTACCTACCCGTTAAATAAATTTCGTCCCGAAATTTTAAGCTGTTGAAGGTGTTGACGAATCTTCTGGAAATAGATGCGGGTATTTCTTCTTCATCTGATCTTCACGCTCCCAGGTGAACTCGGGTCCTCTACGAGCATTCCATCGAACCTTAACAATTGGTATCTTGTTTTGCTTAAGTCTTTTAACCTCACGATCCATTATTTCGACGGGTTCTTCGATGAATTGGAGTTTTTCGTTGATTTGGATTTCATCTAACGGAATAGTGAGATCTTCTTTAGCAAAACATTTCTTCAAATTCGAGACGTGGAAAGTGTTATGTACAGCCGCGAGTTGTTGAGGTAACTCAAGTCGGTAAGCTACTGGTCCGACACGATCAATAATCTTGAATGGTCCAATATACCTTGGATTTAATTTCCCTCGTTTACCAAATCGAACAACGCCTTTCCAAGGTGAAACTTTAAGCATGACCATCTCTCCAATTTCAAATTCTATATCTTTTCTTTTAATGTCAGCGTAGCTCTTTTGTCGACTTTGGGCGGTTTTCAACCGTTGTTGAATTTGGATGATCTTCTCGGTAGTTTCTTGTATAATCTCCGGACCCGTAATCTGTCTATCCCCCACCTCACTCCAACAAATCGGAGACCTGCACTTTCTACCATAAAGTGCTTCAAACGGCGCCATCTCAATGCTTGAATGGTAGCTGTTGTTGTAGGAAAATTCTGCTAACGGTAGATGTCGATCCCAACTATTTCCAAAATCAATAACACATGCTCGTAGCATGTCTTCAAGCGTTTGTATCGTCCTTTCGCTCTGCCCATCAGTTTGTGGATGATAGGCAGTACTCATGTCTAGACGAGTTCCTAATGCTTGCTGTAATGTCTGCCAGAATCTTGAAATAAATCTGCCATCCCTATCAGAGATAATAGAGATTGGTATTCCATGTCTGGAGATGACTTCCTTCAAATACAGTCGTGCTAACTTCTCCATCTTGTCATCTTCTCTTATTGGTAGGAAGTGTGCTGATTTGGTGAGACGATCAACTATTACCCAAATAGTATCAAAACCACTTGCAGTCCTTGGCAATTTAGTGATGAAATCCATGGTAATGTTTTCCCATTTCCATTCCGGGATTTCGGGTTGTTGAAGTAGACCTGATGGTTTCTGATGCTCAGCTTTGACCTTAGAACACGTCAAACATTCTCCTACGTATTTAGCAACATCGGCTTTCATACCCGGCCACCAAAAATGTTTCTTGAGATCCTTGTACATCTTCCCCGTTCCAGGATGTATTGAGTATCTGGTTTTATGAGCTTCTCTAAGTACCATTTCTCTCATATCTCCAAATTTTGGTACCCAAATCCTTTCAGCCCTATACCGGGTTCCGTCTTCCCGAATATTAAGATGCTTCTCCGATCCTTTGGGTATTTCATCCTTTAAATTTCCCTCTTTTAAAACTCCTTGTTGCGCCTCCTTTATTTGAGTAGTAATGTTATTATGAATCATTATATTCATAGATTTTACTCGAATGGGTTCTCTATCCTTCCTGCTCAAGGCATCGGCTACCACATTTGCCTTCCCCGGGTGGTAACGAATCTCAAAATCGTAATCATTCAATAATTCAATCCACCTACGCTGCCTCATATTCAGTTGTTTCTGATTAAATATGTGTTGAAGACTTTTGTGGTCGGTATATATAATACTTTTGACCCCATATAAGTAGTGCCTCCAAGTCTTTAATGCAAAAACAACCGCGCCTAATTCCAAATCATGCGTCGTATAATTTTGTTCGTGAATCTTCAATTGTCTAGACGCATAAGCAATCACCTTCGTTCGTTGCATTAATACACAACCGAGACCTTGCTTTGATGCATCACAATAAATCACAAAATCATCATTCCCTTCAGGCAATGACAATATAGGTGCCGTAGTTAGCTTTTTCTTCAATAACTGAAACGCTTTCTCTTGTTCATCATTCCATTCAAATTTCTTCCCTTTATGCGTTAATGCAGTCAAGGGTTTTGCTATTCTGGAAAAGTCTTGGATGAACCTTCTGTAGTAACCAGCTAGTCCTAAAAACTGGCGTATGTGTTTCGGAGTTTTCGGGGTTTCCCACTTTTCAACAGTTTCTATCTTTGCCGGATCCACCTTAATACCTTCTTTGTTCACTATGTGACCGAGGAATTGAACTTCTTCCAACCAAAATGCACACTTTGAAAACTTTGCGTACAATTCTTCCTTCCTCAATACTTCTAACACCTTTCTCAAATGTTCACCGTGTTCTTGGTCATTCTTTGAGTAAATAAGTATGTCATCAATGAAAACAATGACAAACTTGTCAAGGTATGGTCCACACACTCGGTTCATAAGGTCCATGAACACAGCTGGTGCATTAGTTAAACCAAACGGCATAACCATAAACTCGTAATGACCGTAACGTGTTCTGAAAGCAGTCTTTGGAATATCATCTTCTTTCACCCGCATTTGATGATACCCGGAACGTAAGTCAATCTTTGAATAAACAGACGAGCCTTGTAGTTGATCAAATAAGTCATCGATTCTCGGTAGTGGGTAGCGGTTCTTGATGGTAAGTTTGTTCAACTCTCGGTAGTCGATACACAACCTGAATGTACCATCTTTCTTCTTGACAAACAAAACAGGAGCTCCCCACGGTGATGTGCTTGGTCGAATGAAACCACGCTCTAAAAGTTCTTGTAATTGGCTTTGCAGTTCTTTCATCTCGCTGGGTGCGACTCTGTAAGGAGCACGAGCTATTGGTGCAGCTCCTGGTACAAGATCTATTTGAAATTCAACGGATCGATGTGGGGGTAATCCCGGTAATTCTTTCGGAAATACATCGGGAAATTCTTTTGCAATGGGAACATCATTGATGCTCTTTTCTTCAGTTTGTACTTTCTCGACGTGTGCTAGAACAGCATAGCAACCTTTTCTTATTAGTTTTTGTGCCTTCAAATTACTAATAAGATGTAGCTTCGTGTTGCCCTTTTCTCCGTACACCATTAAGGGTTTTCCTTTTTCTCGTATAATGCGAATTGCATTTTTGTAACAAACGATCTCCGCTTTCACTTCTTTCAACCAGTCCATACCGATTATCACATCAAAACTCCCTAACTCTACTGGTATCAAATCAATCTTAAATGTTTCGCTAACCAGTTTAATTTCTCGATTCCGACATATATTATCTGCTGAAATTAATTTACCATTTGCTAATTCGAGTAAAAATTTACTATCCAAAGGCGTCAATGGACAACTTAATTTAGCACAAAAATCTCTACTCATATAGCTTCTATCCGCACCCGAATCAAATAAAACGTAAGCAGATTTATTGTCAATAAGAAACGTACCCGTAACAAGCTCCGGGTCTTCCTGTGCCTCTACCGCATTAATATTGAAAACTCTTCCACGGCCTTGTCCATTCGTGTTCTCCTGGTTCGGGCAATTTCTAATAATGTGGCCTGGTTTTCCACATTTATAACAAACTACATTGGCATAACTTGCTCCGACACTACTTGCTCCGCCATTACTCGTTCCGACACCATTTGTTCCTTTCGTTCTATTAACCCCTGGTCCGTAGACCTCACACTTCACCGCGCTATGACCATTTCTTTTACACTTGTTGCAAAATTTGGTGCAGAACCCCGAGTGATTCTTTTCACACCTTTGGCATAGTTGCTTCTGATTGTTGTTGTTGTTGCGGTTATTATTGTTGTTGGGATGATTGTTGTAGTTGCTGTTGTTGTTGTTGTTGTTGTTGTTGTTGTTGTTGTTGTTGGGCCGTTTGTTGTAGTTGCGATTGATGTTGCGATTGTTGGGATAATTGTTGCGATTATTGTTGTAATTGCTGTTGTTGTTGTATTGGTGATTCTTATCACCGTTTTCCTCCCACTTTCTTTTGACTTGCTTCACATTGGCCTCTTCAGCAGTCTGTTCTTTAATTCTTTCTTCAATCTGGTTCACTAGTTTGTGAGCCATTCTACATGCCTGTTGTATGGAGGCGGGCTCGTGTGAACTTATATCTTCTTGGATTCTTTCCGGTAATCCTTTCACAAATGCGTCGATCTTCTCTTCCTCATCTTCGAATGCTCCCGGACACAATAGGCACAATTCTGTGAATCGTCTTTCGTACGTGGTAATATCAAATCCTTGGGTTCGTAACCCTCTAAGTTCTGTCTTGAGCTTATTGACCTCGGTTCTGGGACGGTACTTCTCGTTCATCAAGTGCTTGAATGCTGACCACGGTAGTGCGTACGCATCATCTTGTCCCACTTGCTCTAGATAGGTATTCCACCATGTTAACGCAGAACCTGTGAAGGTATGCGTAGCGTACTTTACTTTATCCTCTTCAGTACACTTACTTATGGCAAACACCGATTCGACCTTCTCGGTCCACCGTTTCAATCCGATCGGTCCTTCGGTTCCATCAAATTCCAAAGGTTTGCAGGCAGTGAATTCTTTGTAGGTGCATCCTACACGATTTCCTGTACTGCTAGATCCAAGGTTATTGTTGGTATGTAGCGCAGCCTGTACTGCGGCTATGTTTGAAGCTAGAAAAGTACGGAATTCCTCTTCATTCATATTCACGGTGTGTCGAGTAGTCGGTGCCATTTCCTTCAAAATAGTTAAATGGAACAAGTTAATCATACAGAATATTAAGAGTAGTTAATAGTATTTCGTAGCATAATATGAACTCATTTATAAAAGCTTTTTCTTCATATTAGCGTTTTATAAGTTTAAATTCGGGTAGTACCTACCCGTTAAGTTCATACTTAGTAGCTAATATACAATTCAACTACTACAATTCTATATGAAAAACTGATTATAATAATATTTCGCGTTCAAACTTTTATACAATATTTTACAAACTTACAATACCGCTTATTTTACATAAAGCATGAAATATAGCACACAATAACTTTGATACAAGATAGTTGTGAATATAATTCTAGCTAGTACACAAGTCGTTCAGCAAAGGCAATAAGGACACGTAATTCATACGTCCAGAAACAAGTCATGCATTCTGGTTTTACTAGGACTACTTCCCATCCTTGGTCTTGTGCAACATAACCGTTATGGCCGTTGATAAGACAGCGTGTTGTAACGTCGTCAAAGGGACGAGGGTTACGTAATGTCCAACAGTCCCGTAATAATCTAAAAACCTCATTTCTTACCCCAATTACCGACTCCGTCACTTGTGGAAACGTTTTGTTTAATAGTTGTAGCCCGATGTTCTTGTTCTCACTTTGGTGAGAAGCGAACATTACTAATCCGTAAGCATAACATGCTTCTTTATGTTGCATGTTAGCCGCTTTTTCTAAATCACGAAGTCCAATATTCGGATATATTGAGTCAAAATAATTTCTTAACCCGTTGCGTAAAATAGCATTTGGGTTCCCCGCAATATATGCATCAAAGTAAACACATCGTAACTTATGGGTTTCCCAATGTGATATCCCCCATCTTTCAAACGAAAGTCTCTTATAAACCAAGACATTCTTGGAACGTTCTTCGAATGTCTTACAAACTGATCTCGCCTTAAATAGTTGTGCCGAGGAATTCTGGCCGACTCTAGACAAGATTTCATCAATCATGTCTCCGGGTAGGTCTCTTAAAATATTAGGTTGTCTATCCATTTTGTGTTTTTAAACTGTAAAATAGACAAGAGTTAGATTCATAAAAAAAAATACTTATTAATACAAGCAATTTTTACATATATCATAAAGCATAAGAACACTATATTACATATATTACACCACACGAATACAACTATCTTATTCCGACTCGCTCGTTTCTTCTTCTTCGGTTTTGGTTCGTTTTGCCAAGTTTCTAGGGATATATGATGTTCCCCTAATACGAGCCATCGTTGTCCACATTGGTTTAGAAAAACCTGGTGGTTTAGAGGTTCCCGGGTCATTGTTACAACTTAAGGACTTCGGGCGTTGACGATACATATAAAGTTCATCGGGGTTGGAATTAGATTTCTCTATTTTTATGCCCTTTCCCTTATTATTTTCTTTTGCCTTTTTAAATTCAGTTGGGGTAATTTCTATAACATCATCGGAATTCTCGTCGGAATCCGATTCATCGGAGAATTGGTAATCCTCCCAATATTTTGCTTCCTTGGCGGAAACACCATTGACCATAATTAACCTTGGTCGGTTGGTTGAGGATTTTCTTTTACTTAACCGTTTTATTATTTTCCCCACCGGTTCTATTTCTTCATCCGGTTCCGATTCTTCTTCCGGTTCCGATTCTTCTTCCGGTTCCGACTCTTCTTCCGGTTCCTCTTCGGGAACTTGTGAATCAGTCCACAAATCATTCCAATTTACATTTGACTCTTCATTATTATTAGGTGAGTCAATGGGACTTGTTCTAGAGGTAGACATCTATCACATAATATCAAACACGTTAAGAGATTAATATATCACATAATATTCATATGTTAAAAATATATAGTTTCCAACAAAAATGTTAAGCAATCATTTTTAAAGAAAACACGGTCGAAGTCCAGACTCACTAATGCATCCTAACAAACTCGATAAGACACACTAATGCAAATTTTCTGGTTCTCTAAGACCAACGCTCGGATACCAACTGAAATGTCCCGTTCTTATTGATTAAAAACGTTCCATATTAATTGATTTCGTTGCGAGGTTTTGACCTCTATATGAGACGTTTTTCAAAGACTGCATTCATTTTTAAAACAAACCATAACCTTTATTTCATAAATAAAGGTTTAAAAAGCTTTACGTAGATTATCAAATAATGATAATCTAAAATATCCTGTTTACACACGACCATTACATAATGGTTTACAATACAAATATGTTACATCGAAATCAGTTTCTTGAATGCAGTTTTTACACAATATCATACAAACATGGACTCCAAATCTTGTCCTTATTTTAGTATGCAACAGCGGAAGCTCTTAATATTCACCTGAGAATAAACATGCTTTAAACGTCAACAAAAATGTTGGTGAGTTATAGGTTTAACCTATATATATCAAATCGTAATAATAGACCACAAGATTTCATATTTCAATACACATCCCATACATAGAGATAAAAATCATTCATATGGTGAACACCTGGTAACCGACAATAACAAGATGCATATATAAGAATATCCCCATCATTCCGGGACACCCTTCGGATATGATATAAATTTCGAAGTACTAAAGCATCCGGTACTTTGGATGGGGTTTGTTAGGCCCAATAGATCTATCTTTAGGATTCGCGTCAATTAGGGTGTCTGTTCCCTAATTCTTAGATTACCAGACTTAATAAAAAGGGGCATATTCGATTTCGATAATTCAACCATAGAATGTAGTTTCACGTACTTGTGTCTATTTTGTAAATCATTTATAAAACCTGCATGTATTCTCATCCCAAAAATATTAGATTTTAAAAGTGGGACTATAACTCACTTTCACAGATTTTTACTTCGTCGGGAAGTAAGACTTGGCCACTGGTTGATTCACGAACCTATAACAATATATACATATATATCAAAGTATGTTCAAAATATATTTACAACACTTTTAATATATTTTGATGTTTTAAGTTTATTAAGTCAGCTGTCCTCGTTAGTAACCTACAACTAGTTGTCCACAGTTAGATGTACAGAAATAAATCGATAAATATTATCTTGAATCAATCCACGACCCAGTGTATACGTATCTCAGTATTGATCACAACTCAAACTATATATATTTTGGAATCAACCTCAACCCTGTATAGCTAACTCCAACATTCACATATAGAGTGTCTATGGTTGTTCCGAAATATATATAGATGTGTCGACATGATAGGTCGAAACATTGTATACGTGTCTATGGTATCTCAAGATTACATAATATATAATACAAGTTGATTAAGTTATGGTTGGAATAGATTTGTTACCAATTTTCACGTAGCTAAAATGAGAAAAATTATCCAATCTTGTTTTACCCATAACTTCTTCATTTTAAATCCGTTTTGAGTGAATCAAATTGCTATGGTTTCATATTGAACTCTATTTTATGAATCTAAACAAAAAAAGTATAGGTTTCTAGTCGGAAAAATAAGTTACAAGTCATTTTTGTAAAGGTAGTCATTTCAGTCGAAAGAACGACGTCTAGATGACCATTTTAGAAAACATACTTCCACTTTGAGTTTAACCATAATTTTTGGATATAGTTTCATGTTCATAATAAAAATCATTTTCTCAGAATAACAACTTTTAAATCAAAGTTTATCATAGTTTTTAATTAACTAACCCAAAACAGCCCGCGGTGTTACTACGACGGCGTAAATCCGGTTTTACGGTGTTTTTCGTGTTTCCAGGTTTTAAATCATTAAGTTAGCATATCATATAGATATAGAACATGTGTTTAGTTGATTTTAAAAGTCAAGTTAGAAGGATTAACTTTTGTTTGCGAACAAGTTTAGAATTAACTAAACTATGTTCTAGTGATTACAAGTTTAAACCTTCGAATAAGATAGCTTTATATGTATGAATCGAATGATGTTATGAACATCATTACTACCTTAAGTTCCTTGGATGAACCTATTGGAAAAGAGAAAAATGGATCTAGCTTCAATGGATCCTTGGATGGCTCAAAGTTCTTGAAGCAAAATCATGACACGAAAACAAGTTCAAGTAAGATCATCACTTGAAATAAGATTGTTATAGTTATAGAAATTGAAACAAAGTTTGAATATGATTATTACCTTGTATTAGAATTATAACCTACTGTAAGAAACAAAGATTTCTTGAGGTTGGATGATCACCTTACAAGATTGGAAGTGAGCTAGCAAACTTGAAAGTATTCTTGATTTTATGAAACTAGAACTTTTGGAATTTATGAAGAACACTTAGAACTTGAAGATAGAACTTGAGAGAGTTCAATTAGATGAAGAAAATTGAAGAATGAAAGTGTTTGTAGGTGTTTTTGGTCGTTGGTGTATGGATTAGATATAAAGGATATGTAATTTTGTTTTCATGTAAATAAGTCATGAATGATTACTCATATTTTTGTAATCTTATGAGATATTTCATGCTAGTTGCCAAATGATGGTTCCCACATGTGTTAGGTGACTCACATGGGCTGCTAAGAGCTGATCATTGGAGTGTATATACCAATAGTACATACATCTAAAAGCTGTGTATTGTACGAGTACGAATACGGGTGCATACGAGTAGAATTGTTGATGAAACTGAACGAGAATGTAATTGTAAGCATTTTTGTTAAGTAGAAGTATTTTGATAAGTGTATTGAAGTCTTTCAAAAGTGTATAAATACATATTAAAACACTACATGTATATACATTTTAACTGAGTCGTTAAGTCATCGTTAGTCGTTACATGTAAGTGTTGTTTTGAAACCTTTAGGTTAACGATCTTGTTAAATGTTGTTAACCCAATGTTTATAATATCAAAAGAGATTTTAAATTATTATATTATCATGATATTATGATGTACGAATATCTCTTAATATGATATATATACATTAAATGTCGTTACAACGATAAACGTTACATATATGTCTCGTTTCAAAATCATTAAGTTAGTAGTCTTGTTTTTACATATGTAGTTCATTGTTAATATAATTAATGATATGTTTACTTATCATAATATCATGTTAACTATATATATAACCATATATATGTCATCATATAGTTTTTTTTTTACAAGTTTTAACGTTCGTGAATCACCGGTCAACTTGGGTGGTCAATTGTCTATATGAAACCTATTTCAATTAATCAAGTCTTAACAAGTTTGATTGCTTAACATGTTGGAAACATTTAATCATGTAAACATCAATCTCAATTAATGTATATAAACATGGAAAAGTTCGGGTCACTACACCCGTTAAGTTCATACTTAGTAGCTAATATACAATTCAACTACTACAATTCTATATGAAAAACTGATTATAATAATATTTCGCGTTCAAACTTTTATACAATATTTTACAAACTTACAATACCGCTTATTTTACATAAAGCATGAAATATAGCACACAATAACTTTGATACAAAATAGTTGTGAAGATAATTCTAGCTAGTACACAAGTCGTTCAGCAAAGGCAATAAAGACACGTAATTCATACGTCCAGAAACAAGTCATGCATTCTGGTTTTACTAGGACTACTTCCCATCCTTGGTCTTGTGGAACATAACCGTTATGGCCATTGATAAGACAGCGTGTTGTAACGTCGTCAAAGTGACGAGGGTTACGTAATGTCCAACAGTCCCGTAATAATCTAAAAACCTCATTTCTTACCCCAATTACCGACTCCGTCACTTGTGGAAACGTTTTGTTTAATAGTTGTAGCTCGATGTTCTTGTTCTCACTTTGGTGAGAAGCGAACATTACTAATTCGTAAGCATAACATGCTTCTTTATGTTGCATGTTAGCCGCTTTTTCTAAATCACGAAGTCCAATATTCGGATATATTGAGTCAAAATAATTTCTTAACCCGTTGCGTAAAATAGCATTTGGGTTCCCCGCAATATATGCGTCAAAGTAAACACATCGTAACTTATGGGTTTCCCAATGTGATATCCCCCATCTTTCAAACGAAAGTCTCTTATAAACCAAGACATTCTTGGAACATTCTTCGAATGTCTTACAAACTGATCTCGCCTTAAATAGTTGTGCCGAGGAATTCTGGCCGACTCTAGACAAGATTTCATCAATCATGTCTCCGGGTAGGTCTCTTAAAATATTGGGTTGTCTATCCATTTTGTGTTTTTAAACTGTAAAATAGACAAGAGTTAGATTCATAAAAAAAAATACTTATTAATACAAGCAATTTTTACATATATCATAAAGCATAAGAACACTATATTACATATATTACACCACACGAATACAACTATCTTATTCCGACTCGCTCGTTTCTTCTTCTTCGGTTTTGGTTCGTTTTGCCAAGTTTCTAGGGATATATGATGTTCCCCTAATACGAGCCGTCGTTATCCACATTGGTTTAGAAAAACCTGGTGGTTTAGAGGTTCACGGGTCATTGTTACAACTTAAGGACTTCGGGGGTTGACGATACATATAAAGTTCATCGGGGTTGGAATTAGATTTCTCTATTTTATGCGCTTTCCCTTATTATTTTCTTTTGCCTTTTTAAATTCAGTTGGGGTAATTTCTATAACATCATTGGAATTCTCGTCGGAATCCGATTCATCGGAGAATTGGTAATCCTCCCAATATTTTGCTTCCTTGGCGGAAACACCATTGACCATAATTAACCTTGGTCGGTTGGTTGAGGATTCTCTTTTACTTAACCGTTTTATTATTTCCCCCACCGGTTCCGATTCTTCTTCCGGTTCCGATTCTTCTTCCGGTTCCGACTCTTCTTCCGGTTCCTCTTCGGGAACTTGTGAATCAGTCCACGAATCATTCCAATTTACATTTAATTCTTCATTATTATTAGGTGAGTCAATGGGACTTGTTCTAGAGGTAGACATCTATCACATAATATCAAACACGTTAAGAGATTAATATATCACATAATATTCATATGTTAAAAATATATAGTTTCCAACAAAAATGTTAAGCAATCATTTTTAAAGAAAACACGGTCGAAGTCCAGAATTACTAATGCATCCTAACAAACTCGATAAGACACACTAATGCGAATTTTCTGGTTCTCTAAGACCAACGCTCGGATACCAACTGAAATGTCCCGTTCTTATTGATTAAAAACGTTCCATATTAATTGATTTCGTTGCGAGGTTTTGACCTCTATATGAGACGTTTTTCAAAGACTGCATTCATTTTTAAAACAAACCATAACATTTATTTCATAGATAAAGGTTTTAAAAAGCTTTACGTAGATTATCAAATAATGATAATCTAAAATATCCTGTTTACACACGACCATTACATAATGGTTTACAATACAAATATGTTACAACAAAATAATTTTCTTGAATGCAGTTTTTACACAATATCATACAAGCATGGACTCCAAATCTCGTCCTTATTTAAGTATGCGACAGCAGAAGCTCTTAATAATCACCTGAGAATAAACATGCTTAAAACGTCAACAAAAATGTTGGTGAGTTATAGGTTTAACCTATATATATCAAATCATAATAATACACCACAAGATTTCATATTTCAATACACATCCCATACATAGAGATAAAAATCATTCATATGGTGAACACCTGGTAACCGACATTAACAAGATGCATATATAAGAATATCCCCATCATTCCGGGACACCCTTCGGATATGATATAAATTTCGAAGTACTAAAGCATCCGGTTCTTTGGATGGGGTTTGTTAGGCCCAATAGATCTATCTTTAGGATTCGCGTCAATTAGGGTGTCTGTTCCCTAATTCTTAGATTACCAGACTTAATAAAAAGGGGCATATTCGATTTTGATAATTCAACCATAGAATGTAGTTTCACGTACTTGTGTCTACATTTTTATATATATAACTCATTGTTAAATTAATAGTTAACAAGATGCATATATATATATATCGTTTTCGAGTTTCTTAAATTAATAGTCTCATTTTTATGTATATAACTCATTGTTAAAATACCTAATGAGATACATACTTATAATAAAAACATTTTAACTATATATATAACCATATATATGTCATCGTATAGTTTTTACAAGTTTTAACGTTCGTGAATCACCGGTCAACTTGGGTGGTCAATTGTCTATATGAAACATATTTCAATTAATCAAGTCTTAACAAGTTTGATTGCTTAACATGTTGGAAACATTTAATCATGTAAATATCAATCTCAATTAATATATATAAACATGGAAAAGTTCGGGTCACTACATTTTTCTTGATTTGTTTATATCTATTAAATGAACTTTAAAATATGGATGATGAAAAATAGAAGTAATGAAGATGAGTCGATGATAAAAAGATAGTAGTGATTTTATGAATTATATCGTGGAAATTATGATATTAATGATAGTTAAGATTAGATGATGGTGGTAACCGTGAATAATTTGATGATGGTGAGTATGATGATGCTACGGTGATGATGTTAGATGATAGGGAAAAACATAGATGATGATGAATTGGGATAGTTAATTAAGAAGAAGAAGAACAAACAATTATATAGGTTAAGTAGATTTAATCTGGGATTAAAACAGAAATGAACTAGCAGTTGGATGGTTGAGGTGTGTGTTGCTTACCAAGAGGTCGTGAGTTCGAAACCAGTAAGGTGCAGAAATATTTTTTTTAGAGTGTGGCTCGGTTGGGCCATGCTTCTGTTGGGCCATACTCGTGTTGGGCTGTGTCTTCAATTAGGCCGTGACCTATTGATCCATTTACGGTTGGGCTGAAACTGGTACATAAACAGTTTTGTGGATTAAATATTTAAGTGTACTGGATATTACAAGGGAGTAACTAGTAGAGAAATGGTTTGGATGGGAGTTGGAATATTGAGAGATCACGGGTTCGAGTCCAGTCTCGGGCAGTTTAATTTTTTTTAATGCTACAAAGGTATAATTTAATATCATCATCATCATTATTATTATTATTATTATTATTATTATTATTATTATTATTATTATTATTATTATTATTATTATTATTATTATTATTATTATTATTATTATTATTATTATTATTATTATTACTTTTATTATCATTATTATTAATAACATTATTATTATTAAATATTATAATATATTATAAGTATTAATGAAATTATATATAAGAATATTAATCTTAATATATAACAAAATATGTATATATATAAACTTAGACGATTTATATTACATGTTTTAATATATATATATATATAATTGATATAGGTTCGTGAATCCGAGGCCAACCCTATACTTATTCAATGTCGTCATATGTATTTTTACAACAAAATACAGTATGGTGAGTTCATTTGCTCCCTTTTACTCTTTACATTTTTGGGACTGAGAATACATGCGCTATTTTTTACAACTGCTTTATTAAATGCTTTTGAAATACATTTTGAACTGCAAATACTTGAAATACTTTTATAAATGTTTGACGAGATAGACACAAGCAAAACATTCCTCGAATGAATTATGTGGACGTGATAATTGCCACCATTGAATTATGTGGACGTGATAATTGCCACAATTGATATGAATATTTTTCCCCTGATTATTATTGCTTGGTAACCTAAGAATTAGGGAACATCACTAATTTTGAGAATTAGTGCACGCCTAATTGACGCGAATCATAAAGGTAGCTACCGGGTTTAACACCCCCACCCAGAATGTTCACTAGACGGAAGGGCTAGTGGGCGTGGTGTTTAGTACTTCGAAGTTTATATGATTATTATACAGACGAGATGTTCTGTTTTGGGGATATTATTATGAGCATTATATGTTAAGGTCGGTTACCAAGCCAAGCTATGAAAGAAATGAAAAGTGAATGTTATGTATCGAGAGAATGATTTCATACACAGGTTATGTGTATGTTATTTTTTTGTGCACGAGATATGTGTACGGTTACTAAGATTTATGAAAGATGATTTCGTACACGAGAAAGGTGTACTGTATTTAAAAGATATCGCATGTACATTACAGGTGGGTATAGGATTCGGGCCCATTTGTACCATGCAGCATTTAAATCTTGTGGTCTATCAAAATAACAAAATTTTATTGTTTTATGATAAACTTATGAACTCACCAACCTTTTGGTTGACACTTGAAAGCATGTTTATTCTTAGGTATGAAAGAAACCTTCCGCTGTGCATTTGATCATTTTAAAGATATTACATGGAGTCGTTCATGGCATATAGAGTTCAGTACCTCGCAATGGTACCAAATGTTGAAGACTTCGTCCGGATGGATTAGGACGGGTCACAACACTATGCGCATAGCTTCCTTCAATGAAAGTAGCAATAGCGAAGAACTGCGTGAAAATCTAAACTTAGTTGAAGAACGCAGGGAAATGGCGGCCATAAAAGAAGCAATCAACAAACAAAGAATCGTGAGCTACTATAATAAGCGCGTACAACCATTATCTTTCCAATTGGATGACTTGGTGTGGCGAAAAAATGAAGCAAACAGAGCAGAGGACACGGGTAAACTCGGACCTAAATGGGAAGGACCATACAAGGTTATTGGCGTAAGTGATACAGGGGCGTATCGACTAGCAAGTTTAGATGGAAAAGCAATAAAACGCACCTGGCATGCACAAACACTGAAACGGTGCTACATATGAAAAAAATACAGAGGGATTGATCGCCCCAGACAATTGTTTAAAGTTTTTATTATGTAAATTTTTATTTTCTATTGTAAACATGACAACTAAGTGTTGGTCAAGTGATATGTTTGAAGTAAATTGAATCATGCAATTTATGTGACGACCCGAAATATTTCAACTAATTTTAAACCAAACTCTCGATACGATTTAATATTTTTGACACAATAAGCAAAGTCTATAAGGTTGAGTCTCAAAAAGTTTGAACTGTTTTATATATTCAATTGACCTTCGACCATTCTCGATGATTCAAGAACAACTATTTGTAAATATATACATATATATTATTATCATTTATAATGATCCGACGATTCACGAATAACTATTTGTAAATAGATACATATATATTATTATCATTTATATTATTATCATTATTTTTACTTTTTTCTTTATTATTATTATTCTTATTATTAGTATTATTCGATATTAGTTTTATCATTAATATTAGTATTATTTCTTTTCTGTTATTATATTCACTAATATCTTTATCATTGGTAATAATATGAAAATTACAGAAATTTAGTATTAACATATTTATATGTTAAATTCAGATTGTTAAATATCAAAATCAGATATAATATAGAATTCGTTAACCATCACTATCTGATTTAATTTTTATTTTATTTGTTTTATTTCTTCTTTATGATTGAAGATTCCTATCTGTTAAATTGTACGACTTCAACTAATCACAATCAACTTTACAAACAATAATACTCCCGTGATCTAATTGAGGAATTATTGTTTCCATTGATTACCTAACTTTCTAACATATCTATATATGATCATACATGCATACAGAAGCATAAGGAACCATAGTCTGTACTTCATCTTTCTTCTTCTCTTTCTCCATTAACATCTCCCTCTCCTATCTTAATAAACGAGAATCATCACCACTTGCTCGACTTTATTTTCTGTTTTGCTTCGTTAACAAAACTACCACTTCATCACCTTGCCTTCTATTTATTGCTCTCTTCGTGAACCCTCAAACTAACAAAATCCATCAACTAATCTATTAACCACGATCACCCCGTTGTAAGTTGTTGCTTCTTTTTGTGATCCAAAACATCCCTATTTGTTATGTTTTTGCTGCATGCTATTTGCATTCTATATTGTTAATCGAAGGTCTAAGAATCCAACAAACCCACCAATCTCTTCATTTGATTATCAATATCGAACTCGAGCACCATGCTTAGCCATCGTGAACGCAAGCTCCACGACACCACCCTATTCGATCACCACTTTAACCCTTTACGACAAAAACCATTGTGAGCCACCACTCACCTCCTTGTTCACTCTTAAATGGATAACCCATCACCACCATGCCATCATCAAAAACACCATCGAACCATTTTATTTTTTTGCAGCCTGTGATCGAACTTGGACGGCTGTTATTACAGCTATAAAACCCCACCATTAACCCCAATAAAATCCATCATACACCCAAGTAAGACTGCTGCAATATTTATTATTTTTCTTTTTCCTTCAACAGTTACAAGCAAACAACACACTAAACCCCTACCCTCACAACCTGCAACACTTGTTTTTTTTTTTTTTTACTTTCTATTTGCTATTGTGACCAGATGATAAAAACCCACAAAGCATGCCAACGATGATGAACTGTAAGGTGGAAGAAGAAATAACGATGAGGATATTTTACCTGCTGCTACACTTCAGTTTACTTCTTGTTCGAAAATATGTACTACTATGACGTGTATCCTATTATTACTTTCTTTGTTGTTCGGCAGACACGTTAAATAAAGAACCTCACTTGAGTAGATATTATATTACAACATGATTAGAACTTTATAGCCGACACCCACTAAACAATATAACCCACTTGTTGAATTGTGATTCAAGTTTAAATAAAGATTAGGTGTGAGGAAATGCTGTTGTATAACTACTACTGCATACTCGAGTTTATTTATATATTTTTTTTATTTCTTTCGGTGGTGATGGGATGCAAGCAGGACCAATCAACCTACCAACTTGCTAAGTGGGCTCCTAAAACCTACCGAGCCTATTACATCCTTTCTTCCCTTTGATCAAATCCCAGCAGCCATACCTTCTGTTTTGTTTTAGTCGACCGGAGATTGGAGTTGGGCCACCATAATCTATTTGGGCCGTGTATAGGGTTTACAATGTTTGGCCACGAATTCAGTTCTGTTGGGCTGCTATTATCAATATGAAACGTCACCAAGAACCTCACCAAGACGTTGCTATTATCAATATGCACGAACTTGTTTGTTTCTGTGTGATTTAAACTCATGAAGGAAATGAAGTTTGATGATGGCAAGTTTAATGAGACGTGTTTCGAATTATTCTGATCATTTAACAAATGATTATAATTATGATTATAAGGATAAGATTATGATTATGGCATTGATAGTAATTAAATGATATAGTTGATCATGCGGTGATCGAATGTTTAAAGAATAAGAAAGGAACAGTTCAAATTATGGGTTTTATATTTTAAGATGATAAAGTTATGGTAGGCTTTGAGAACATGTGTGTCGAGCTATACATGAATAATCAGTTAAACAACAAACTAGAACCGTAAACCTTTAAAGATATGGACTATATTATTTTTGGGCTTAGCTATGTTGGGCCGAGATAATATACATCCTTTCACTTGGGGCCGTTTGTATTGTTGGGCCAAAGAACCACTTTGTGATTTCTACTAATGCGAAATAAAAGATGATGATGGATACATTGGAGAAATGATAAATGATAATTCATTTATGTTATAAGATGAGAGGATGTAGATGATGATGTGATTATGTTTGTGATTATGAACATGATGATGGCATAATGGTATGATGTTAGTGACGATGATGGGCAATGAGTTAGATATGAAGATGTTGATGATGTATGATTTTAGATGAATGATGATGATGATGATTACGATTCACGAAAGATGTATGATGATGATGATGATGTTCTAAGAATGATGATGGTAACGGATTTTGAAGAAGAAAATACATTAGTTCAATCGATGTGGTGTGTAAATTAAAACAGAAATGGAAGTGTAGCATAATGGTTTAGGATGTTACGGATTAGCGGGATGTCGCGGGTTCAAACCCGGACATGGGCATTTTTAAGGTCTACTCCTTTGAGGTAGTTATTACTAATACTCTTATTATTATTATTTCATTATTATTATTATTGTTATTAATATTATTATTATTATTTATTATTGATTGTTATTAAATAATTAGTATTATTACCAATATTAGAAATAAGATTATTAGTATTATTATTATAAGTATTATTATTATTAATAACATTATTATTATCGTTATAAAGAAATTACAATTTTTTTTATTTTCTATTATTATTATTATCATTATTTTTAAAATGAGTATTTTTATTATTGTAACTACTGATATTATTAATATAAAGATATTACGACTTTGTATTTATTAGTATTAATTTAACCAAATATATATTAGTTACATAAAAATATATATTATACATATAACCTAACTCTATCATTATTTTTAAAATAAGTAGTATATATAAAATAAATATATTTAAGTTATTAATGGAATATATAAATCTTTTAAATAACAAGTATATCAATAATAATATATAAATTCATTCGATTACGAGTATATATGTTAATGTATATACAAATGATGTAGGTTCGAGAATCCGAGGCCAACCCTGCATTGTTCAGTTCCGTCGTATGAATATTTTTACTACAAAATATTGTATTGTGAGTTTCATTTGCTCCCTTTTTAAATGCTTTTGCAATATATATTTTTGGGACTAAGAATACATGCGCTGCTTTTATAACTGTTTTACGAAATAGACACAAGTAATTGAAACTATATTCTATAGTTGAATTTTTATACCAGATATCGCCCTTGTTGAACTTGGTAACCTAAGAATTGGTGTTTATTATAATTACCACCAATTGACGCGAATCCTAAAGATAGATCTATGGGCCTTGAAAATCCCCGGTCAGAGAATTTAAACTGCTTTAGTACTTCGATTATATGTTTGTGGATATTCTAGATGCATTTTGTTCATGTCGGTTACCAGGTGTTCAATCCATATGAATGAATTTTAAACACTTACGAGTGTATGATTATTGATTAAATGATATCTTGTGGTCTACTAAAATTATGGAAATGATTGATTACGATAAACTAATGAACTCACCAACCTTTTGGTTGACACTTGAAAGCATGTTTATTCTCAGGTATTAAAGAAATCTTCCACTGTGCATTTGCTCATTTTAGAAATATTACTTGGATTCATTCATGGCATATTTCAAAAGACGTTGCATTCAAGTCATTGAGTTCAATAAAGATTATTACTTAAGTAAATGACACATTAGGTCATTTATAGTTTGGATGTTATGGAATGGTATGCATGCCTGTCAACTTTCAATGAAATGAAAGTCTGTCTTTTAAAAACTGAATGCAATATTTGTAAAATTTATCATATAGAGGTCAAATACCTCGCGATGTAACCATATGTTATTGTATTCGTTCTTATGGATTTGGACGGGTCTTCTCTTGTGGTATCAGAGCAGCGGTCTTAGCGAACCAGGTCTTGCATTAGTGTGTCTAACTGATAGTTGTTTAGATGCATTAGTGAGTCTGGACTTCGACCGTGTCTGCATGTCAAAAGTTTTGCTTATCATTTCGTGTCAAAAATTACCTGCTTATCATTCTTAGAGAATCACCTGCTTATCATTCTTAGTCTAGACACATCTTACTGCATTTGATTGCATGAATAGTGTTTAGACAAAATTCATATCTTAGCGTATCTACTAATTCATATCTTTGCGTATCTGTTACTATAAACTTTGCCTGATATATTCCGTAAATTCCTCCATAATCTACGAAATCTTTTGTTCTATATATAGATATTTTATGTAATTAGAATATTATACAATATCCGAAAATCATTTCATATCGAAAAATTCTTTATTCAATCGTACGAAATGGAACTTGCCAATAGTTCAAGTCCCTCGGATTCCGATATGGAGTTTCACTCAAGCTCCGAAAGCAGTGTGACCGGAATGGATCAACCAATCAGTCATCACCAATTCTGGATGAATTGGGGATGGGTTCGTAGTCTACTTAATCAATAGAGACAAGAAGAAGGTGATCCTTTCCATCAACTGAATTCACCTCTTAACGAAGAACCCGAAGCACTTACCGGCGAACCTGTTCGAAACACCATTTTCTCTCTCATTTCTAGAGTATCTCGCCACGACTATATCACAACTCAAATTCTAAACCTTATTCATCCACTAGTTCCTACCGACAATCATTCCGAAGTAATAGCAGAAGTCAACGAGCTTCATGCCCGAGTTGTAGCCTTGGAAAATATGGTACAAAACGTACCAGCTTCAGCAACATCACCAGCACCAACAGTACCACCAATATTAATACCAGTACCACCAACAACACAAGTTTCAACATCACACATCTCATTATGTACCTCGATCATAATCATCGTTCTACGAATCGATCTACATCATTTATCTCCGTTCGACATGATGATTATGTAATCTCTAATGTTTTAGAGATTATGTACTCTAGATTTAACCGTAAATCAAATGAGTTTAATATCATATTGACTCATTAAATCCACGATTATATCTGAAGAAAATATATATATGTAAGTATATATTCATAAAGATTTTAATTAAAAATTCTTTTGTACAAACTGTTAATGGTGAAAATATTTTAACGGGTAGGTAATACTCGAGAAATATTTAGATTTCACTTTAATAAGTTACACTGTACATTCTTCGAATCCGATTCAACAGTCATTTACTATCCTACTTACATCCACAGATATACGTATTCGTTCACCGTAGAATATCTATTTTCATTCAATTTCATATTTGGATTTTGACTTATCAGAATCCCGCAAGTGGCATAATGAAGAAAACATTGGACAAAAATAAAATTTGTTAGACACAAACAAATTAACTATGAGAAATTTTGTTAAAAATCCACACTAACAAAATCCTAGCTAACTGTTCCTAGCTAACTGTTAATTCCTTATTACATTTATTTATCGTCATTTAATTTCTGTTATTTATTTTATGCACTTTAAATATCGGGACACGTATACAAGGTTTTGACATATCATATCGACGCATCTATATATATTATTTGGAATAACCATAGACACTCTATATGCAGTAATGCTTGAGTTACATATACAGAGTTGAGGTTGATTCTACAATAATATATATACTTTGAGTTGTGATCGAGTCTGAGACATGTACACGGGTCATTATACATATTAATTAATTCGAATATTATAAACTATATATGAATTATTGAGTTAGTAACTGTGGACTGCTAAATGTGGACTACCAAGATTGGACATTTAAAATGAATTAAAATATTGATTATAACATATGAAACTAAACAATTCTTCAAGTTTGCCACTTGATTTCATCTTAAACCTCAGTTGTATCTTGACAATTACAATCTGTGTTCAAACCTTTCATGATTCTTGTAAACACCTCAATCGAGAAGATGAACCAACCGCACTTCATCTACGGAAGGAAAGATTTATGCACCTGGAAAAAAAACTCTCGGAAACTGAGTAAATGTTTAACACGTAGCTGTGCTAATTCCTTTAGTGTTATTATTACCGAAAATAAATTTGCAACTCCTGTTCGAGATAGCCAGTTTTGTCACAGCATCAGCAAGTTAACTTCAACTTTCATTCGAATTAGCCTTATTATAACCTTGATATATAAGTTTGCCTTTCGTCATTGTTAACGGAGAACCTTTTATGTTCCACCATATTAGCAATAAACATACCAGCAACTTCAGTATTCTCTGGTGTAATTCTCTCCAACAATTCACTATATATTCATTGAAAACCCTATCATATACTTATCTACATCTTGTAACAATAATTACCATACCAAATGCCGGGAATCATCAATCATTAACTTTGAATTTTGCAGCATTTCTACGTCAACAGTTATACATAAACATATAACGTTTATCTCTTGGAATTATGTACTTTAAATCTGAAGAAGCACCCAGTCTGCGAAACAATTCTCTGAATTATGAAAAAGCTGAATGAAGCAGTGAAAATTGAAGACTGCCTTAACAGTCAAAAGTTTGATAATAAAGAGCGACATACTGAAAAAGCTCAAAAGTTTTGATACTGAAAAACGAATTGAGCAAACCATGAAGGAGGCTATGGACAAATCACAAAGACTAAACATGCCTTCAAAGAATCCAAATGATTCAGTATCTGCTGAAGTCATTAATGAATAACTTGCTCCTGACTCTACACTATTACGGACAAATCTCCATCATCATCCTTCGACATTAGAAATTCTACGATATCATCGTATTTTTCACTATAAATATCCTCGATATTTCTGAAGATATTTTCATAACTATTATTATCTGAAATCATTTATTTCCTCGCGTTATCTGTATTACATCATAAAGGAAACTGTTTAGTTTCTATATTCTGTAAACCTTCGAGTTTAAATAATGAATGTTTTTGAATTAGTGTTGAGAACTGAAGCATGAGTTAGTATAATATAATGACACTTGATCAACGTGATTATATTACAGTAAGTCATGCTGAGTTTCTAACAGAACGTGATGATTCACAGACCAAAACATCATCATGTACCATGTTACACGACTCTTACATTCCAATTAATCTCCAAACATATCAAGAACATATTTTCTTGAAAGTCCTATCTATTCTTTGAATTCTGGTAATTTAACCAATCAAGATTGTGCTATTACAATCTCACTCCTAGAAAATTCATACCTACGAATTCTGGACCATTATTCATTTGACTTAAAGTCGGGAAGAGAAAAACAAAAGGATGAAACTTCAAAATATAAAGGTAGCAAAGGAAGTGGATATATAGTAAAGTATCAGACAGAGCAATCGAGACAAATTATCGCATTTAACCAAAGAAGATTCTAATTTCCTTAATTATCGAAGAACAAAATCTTATTACAAAGATTTTCTCCAAATCCCTTGAATTCCGGAAATCCACCGTGACTACGTCAAAAGTTAAATCTCTATCTCAATCTGTTGTTACAGCTTCACTCGTACGCTTCACATAATCAAATCGTTTTATCTATATTAGTCAATAATGATAAAATTCTATTTATCAACTCATATTCATCATGAAAACATTTTTATTGTTAGCCATGACCACCTCACTCAAATTTCGGGATGAAATTTCTTTAACGGGTAGGTACTGTGACGACCCAGAAAATTTTGACTAATTTTAAACCAAACTCTCGATACGATTTAATATTTTTGACACAATAAGCAAAGTCTATAAGGTTGAGTCTCAAAAAGTTTGAACTATTTTATATATTCAATTGACCTTCGACCATTCACGACGATTCACGAACAACTATTTGTAAATAGATACATATATATTATTATCATTTATAATGATCCGACGATTCACGAACAACTATTTGTAAAAAGATACATATATATTATTATCATTGATATTATTATCATTATTTTTACTTTTATCTTTATTATTATTCTTATTATTAGTATTATTCGATATTAGTTTTATCATTAATATTAGTATTATTTCTATTTCTATTATTATATTCACTAATATCTATATCATTGGTAATAATATGAAAATTACAGAACTTTAGTATTAACATATTTATATGTTAAATTTCGATTGTTAAATATCAAAATCAGATATAATACAGAATTCGTTAACCATCACTATATGATTTAATTTTTATTTTATTTGTTCTTTATGATTGAATATTCCTATCTGTTAAATTGTACGACTTCAACTAATCACAATCCACTTTACAAACAATAACACTCCCGTGATCTAATTGAGGAATTATTGTTTCCATTCATTACCTAACTTTCTAAGACATCTATATATGATCATACATGCATACAGAAGCATAAGGAACCATAGTCTGTACTTCATCTTTCTTCTTCTCTTTCTCCATTAACATCTCCCTCTCCTATCTTAATAATCGAGAATCATCACCACTTGCTCGACTTTATTTTCTGTTTTGCTTCGTTAACAAAACTACCACTTCATCACCTTGCCTTCTGTTTATTGCTCTCTTCATGAACCCTCAAACTAACAAAACCCATCAACTAATCTATTAACCACGATCACCCCGTTGTAAGTTGTTGCTTCTTTTTGTGACCCAAAACATCACTACTTGTTATGTTTTTTCTGCGTGCTACTTGCATTCTATCTTGTTAATCGAAGGTCTAAGAATCCAACAAACCCACCAATCTCTTCATTTGATTATCAATATCGAACTCGATCACCATGCTTAGCCATCGTGAACGCAAGCTCCACGACACCACCCTATTCGATCACCACTTTAACCCTCCACGACAAACACCATTGTGAGCCACCACTCACCTCCTTATTCACTCTTAAATGGCTAACCATCACCACCATGCCATCATCAAAACCACCATCGAACCATTTTATTTTTTGCAGCCTGTGATCGAACTTGGACGGCTGTTATTACAGCTATAAAACCCCACCATTAACCCCAATAAAAACCCATCATACACCCACATAAGATTGCTGCAATATTTATTATTTTTCTTTTTCCTTCGACAGTTGCAAGCAAACAACACACTAAACCCCTACCCTCACAACCTGCAACACTTGTTTTTTTTATTTATATTCGCTACTGTGAGAGGATGACAAAAACCCACAAAGTATGCCAACGATGATGAACTGTAAGGTGGAAGAAGAAATAATGATGAGGATATTTTACCTGCTGCTACACTTCAGTTTACTTCCTGTTCAAAAATAAGTACAACTATTACGTGTATCCTATTATTACTTTCTTTGTTGTTCGGCAGACACATTAAATAAAGAACCTCACTTGAGTAGATATTATATTACAACATGATTAGAACTTTATAGCTGACACCCACTAAACAATATGACCTACTTGTTGAATTGTGATTCAAGTTTAATAAAGATTAGGTGTGAGGAAATGTTGTCGTATAACTACTACTGCATACTCGAGTTTATTTATATTTTTTTTATTTCTTTCGGTGGTGATGGGATGCAAGTGGGACCAATCAACCTACCAACTTGCTAAGTGGGCTCCTAAAACCTACCGAGCCTGTTACATCCTTTCTTCCCTTTGATCGAATCCCATCAGCCATACCTTCTGTTTTGTTTTAGTGGACCGGAGATTGGAGTTGGGCCACCATAATCTGTTTGGGCCGTGTATAGGGTTTACAATGTTGGGCCACGAATTCAGTTCTGTTGGGCTGCTGTTATCAATATGAAACGTCACCAAGAACCTCACGTACTACAGCTAATTTCTCTTACGAAACCCACCTACAGCTGCACGAACTTGTTTGTTTCTGTGTGATTTAAACTCACGAAGGAAATGAAGTTTGATGATGGCGAGTTTTATGAAACGGGTTTCTAATTATTCTGATCATTTAAGAAATGATTATAATTATGATTATAAGGATAAGATTATGATTATGGCATTGATAGTAATTAAATGATATAGTTGATCATGCGGTGATCGAATGTTTAAAGAAGAAGAAAAGAACAGTTCGAATTATGGGTTTTATATTTTAAGATGATGAAGTTATGGTAGGCTTTGAGAACGAGTGTGTCGAACTATACATGAATAACTAGTTAAACAGCAAACTGGAACCGTAAACCTTTAAAGTTATGGACTATATTATTGTTGGGCTTAGCTATGTTGGGCTGAGATAATATACATCCTTTCACTTGGGGCCGTTTGTATTGTTGGGCCAAAGAACCACTTTGTGATTTCTACTAAGGCGAAATAAAAGATGATGATGGATACGTTGGAGAATGATAAATGATAATTCATTTATGTTATAAGATGAGAGGATATAGATGATGATGTGATGATGTTTGTGATTATGAACATGATGATGGCATAATGGTATGATGTTAGTGACGATGATGGGCAACGAGTTAGATATGAAGATGTTGATGATGTATGATTTTAGATGAATGATGATGATGATTACGATTCACGAAAGATGTATGATGATGATGATGATATTCTAAGAATGATGATGGTAACGGATTTTAAAGAAGAAAATACATTAGTTCAATCGATGTGGTGTGTAAATTAAAATAGAAATGGAAGTGTAGCGTAATGGTTTAGGTTGTTACGGATTAGCGGGATGTCACGGGTTCAAACCCGGACATGGGCATTTTTAAGGTCTACTCCTATGAGGTAGTTATTACTAATACTCTTATTATTATTATTTCATTATTATTATTATTATTATTGTTATTAATATTATTATTATTTATTATTGATTGTTATTAAATAATTAGTATTATTACCAATATTAGAAATAAGATTATTAGTATTATTATTATAAGTATTATTATTATTAATAACATTATTATTATCGTTATAAAGAAATTACAATTTTTTTTATTTACTATTATTATTATTATTATCATTATTTTTAAAATGAGTATTATTATTATTGTAACTACTGATATTATTAATATAAAGATATTACGACTTTGTATTTATTAGTATTAATTTAACCAAATAAATATTAGTTACATAAAAATAAATATTATTCATATAACCTAACTCTATCATTATTTTTAAAATAAGTAGGATATATAAAATAAATATATTTAAGTTATTAATGGAATATACAAATATTTTAAATAACAAGTATATCAGTAATAATATATAAATTCATTCGATTACTAATATATATGTTAATGTATATACAAATGATATAGGTTCGTGAATCCGAGGTCAATCCTGCATTGTTCAGTTCCGTCGTATGAATATTTTTACTACAAAATATTGTATTGTGAGTTTCATTTGCTCCCTTTTTAAATGCTTTTGCAATATATATTTTTGGGACTAAGAATACATGCGCTGCTTTTATAACTGTTTTACGAAATAGACACAAGTAATTGAAATTACATTCTATAGTTGAATTGTTATACCAAATATCGCCCTTGTTGAACTTGGTAACCTAAGAATTGGTGTTTATTATAATTGCCACCAATTGACGCGAATCCTAAAGATAGATCTATGGGCCTTGAAAAGCCCCGGTCAGAGAATTTAAACTGCTTTAGTACTTCGATTATATGTTTGGGATATTCTAGATGCATTTTGTTCATGTCGATTACCAGGTGTTCAATCCATATGAATGAATTTTAAACACTTACGAGTGTATGATTATTGATTAAATGAAATCTTGTAGTCTATTAAAATTATGAAAATGATTGATTACGATAAACTAATGAACTCACCAACCTTTTGGTTGACACTTGAAAGCATGTTTATTCTTAGGTATTAAAGAAATCTTCCGCTGTGCATTTGCTCATTTTAGAAATATTACTTGGAGTCATTCATGCCATATTTCAAAACACGTTGCATTCAAGTCATTGAGTTCAATAAAGATTATTACTAAAGTAAATGACACATTAGGTCATTTATAGTTTGGATGTTATGGAATGGTATGCATGCCTGTCAACTTTCGATGAAATGAAAGTCTGCCTTTTAAAAATGAATGCAATATTTGTAAAATTTATCATATAGAGGTCAAATACCTCGCGATGTAACCATATGTTATTGTATTCGTTCTTATGGATTTGGACGGGTCGTCTCTTGTGGTATCAAAGCAGTGGGCTTAGCGAACCAGGTCTTGCATTAGTGTGTCTAACTGATAGTTGTTTAGATGCATTAGTGAGTCTGAACTTTGACCGTGTCTGCATGTCAAAAGTTTTGCTTATCATTTCGTGTCGAAAATTACGTGCTTATCATTCTTAGGGAATCACTTACTTATCATTCTTAGTCTAGACACATCTTACCGCATTTAATTGCATGAATAGTGTTTAGACAAAATTCATATCTTAGAGTATCTACTAATTCATATCTTAGCGTATCTGTTACTATAAACTTTGCCTGATATATTCCGTAAATTCCTCCATAATCTACGAAATCTTTTGTTCTATATATAGATATTTTATGTAATTAGAATATCATCCAATATCCGAAAATCATTTCATACCGAAAAATTCTTTATTCAATCGTACGAAATGGAACTCGCCAATAGTTCAAGTCCCTCGGATTCCGATATGGAGTTTCACTCAAGCTCCGAAAGCAGTGTGACCGGAATGGATCAACCAATCAGTCATCACCAATTCTAGATGAATTGGGGATGGGTTCGTAGTCTACTTAATCAATAGAGACAAGAAGAAGGTGATCCTTTCCATCAATTGAATTCACCTCTTAACGAAGAACCCGAAGCACTTACCGGTGAACCTGTTCGAAACACCATTTTCTCTCTCATTTCTAGAGTATCTCGCCACGACTATATCACAACTCAGATTCTAAACCTTATTCATCCACTAGTTCCTACTGACAATCATTCTATTACGAGTATATATGTTAATGTATATATAAATGATATAGGTTCGTGAATTCGAGGCCAACCATGCATTGTTCAGTTCCGTCATATGAATATTTTTAAAACAAAATATTGTATTGTGAGTTTCATTTGCTCCCTTTTTAAATGCTTTTGCAATATATATTTTTGGGACTGAGAATACATGCGCTGCTTTTATAACTTTTTTACGAAATAGACACAAGTAATTGAAACTACATTCTATGGTTGAATTATTATACCGGATATCGCCCTTGTTTGTAGTGACCTGAACTTTTCCATGTTTATATATATTAAATGAAATTGATATTTATATGATTAAGTGTTTCCAACATGTTAAGCAATCAAACTTGTTAAGACTTGATTAATTGAAATAGGTTTTATATAGACAATTGACCACCCAAGTTGACCGGTGATTCACGAACGTTAAAACTTGTAAAAACTATATGATGTCATATATATGGATATATATATATATATAGTTAACATGGTATTATGATAAGTATACATATCATTTAGAATATTAACAATGAACTACATATGTAAAAACAAGACTACTAACTTAATGATTTCGAAACGAGACATATATGTAACGATTATCTTTGTAACGACATTTAATTGTATATATATCATATTAAGATATATTAATATATCATAATATCATGATAATGTAATAATTTAACATCTCATTTGATATAATAAACAATGGGTTAACAACACTTAACAGGATCGTTAACCTAAAGGCTTCAAAACAACATTTACATGTAACGACTAACGATGACTTAACGACTCAGTTAAAATGTATATACATGTAGTGTTTTAATATGTATTTATACACTTTTGAAAGACTTCAAGACACTTATCAAAATACTTCTACTTAACAAAAATGCTTACAATTACATCCTCGTTCAGTTTCATCAACAATTCTACTCTTATGCACCCGTATTCATACTCGTACAATACACAGCTTTTAGATGTATGTACTATTGGTATATACACTCCAATGATCAGCTCTTAGCAGCCCATGTGAGTCACCTAACACATGTGGGAACAATCATTTGTCAACTAGCATGAAATATCTCATAAAATTACAAAAATATTTGTAATCATTCATGACTTATTTACATGTAAATAAAATTACACACATCCTTTATATCTAATCCATATACCAATGACCAAAAACACCTACAAACACTTTCATTCATCAATTTTCTTCATCAAATTGATCTCTCTTAAGTTCTAAGTGTTCTTCATAAATTCTATAAGTTCTAGTTTCATAAAATCAAGAATACTTCCAAATTTGCTAGCTTACTTCCAATCTTGTAAAGTGATCATCCACCCTTAAGAAATCTTTCTTATTTATAGTAGATATCTTTCTAATACAAGGTAATAATCATATTCACAATCCAAATTCAATTTCTATAACTCTAACAATCTTATTTCGAGTGGAAATCTTACTTGAAATTGTTTTCGTGTCATGATTCTGCTTCAAGAAATTTCAAGCCATCCAAGGATCCTTTGAAGCTAGATATATATTTTTAATTTCCAGTGGGTTTATCCACAAAACCTGCAGTAGTAATGATGTTCATAACATTATTCGATTCATATATATAAAACTACCTTATTCGAAAGTTTAAACTTGTAATCATCAGAACATAGTTTAGTTAATTCTAAACTTGTTCGCAAACAAAAGTTAATCCTTCTAACTTGACTTTTAAAATCAACTAAAAACATGTTCTATATCTATATGATATGCTAACTTAATGATTTAAAACCTGAAAACACGAAAAAATACCGTAAAACTGGATATACACCGTCGTAGTAACACCGCGGGCTGTTTTGGGTTAGTTAATTAAAAACTATGATAAACTTTGATTTAAAAGTTGTTCTTTTGAGAAAATAATTTTTCTTATGAACATGAAACTATATCCAAAAATCATGATTAAACTCAAAATGGAAGTATGTTTTCCAAAATGGTCATCTAGACGTCGTTCTTTCGACTGAAATGACTACCTTTACAAAAACGACTTGTAACCTGTATTTCCGACTATAAACTTATAATTTTTCTGTATAGATTTATAAACTTAAGTTCAATATGAAACCATAGCAATTGGATTCACTCAAAACGGATTTAAAACGAAGAAGTTATGGGTAAAACAAGATTGGATATTTTTACTTGTTGTAGCTACGTGAAAATTGGTAACAAATCTATATAAATCATATCCTAGCTAACTTATATTGTATTATACATGTATTCTAATATATTATATAATCTTGGGATACCATAGACACGTATGCAAATGTTTTGACATATCATATCGACCCATCTATATATTATTTGGAACAACCATAGACACTCTATATGCAGTAATATTGGAGTTAGCTATACAGGGTTGAGGTTGATTCCAAAAATATATATACTTTGAGTTGTGATCTAGCCTGAGACGTGTATACACTAGGTCATGGATTGGGTCAAGATAATATATATCAATTTATTTATGTACATCTAACTATGGACAACTAGTTGTAGGTTACTAACGAGGACAGCTGACTGAAAATATTTAAAACATTAAAACATATTAAAAAATGTTGTAAATATATTTTGAACATACTTTGATATATATGTACATATTTGTTATAGGTTCGTGAATCGACCAGTGGTCAAGTCTTACTTCCCGACGAAGTAAAAATCTGTGAAAGTGAGTTATAGTCCCACTTTTAAAATCAATATTTTGGGATAAGAATACATGCACCTTTATAAATGTTTTACAAAATAGACACAAGTACGCAAAACTACATTCCATGGTTGGATTATTAAACCGAATATCGCCATTCAAGTCTGGTAGCCTAAGAATTAGAGAAATGGTTCCTAATTGACGTGAATCCAAAAGATAGATCTATTGGGCTTAACAACCCCCATTCAGGTTATGGATGGTTTACTAATTCGAGATTATTATACAGACGAGAGGTTCTGTTTTGGGGATATTCTATGCATTAAGTTAACGTCGGTTACCAGATGTTCAACATATGAATGATTTTTATCTCTATGCAGTTTGCGAAATGCCTGATAAGAGATGTGTTATAAAAATGAAATCTTGTGGTCTATTATTATGATTTAATAATATGTAGGTTAAACCTATAACTCACCAACAATTTTGTTGACGTTTTAAGCATGTTTATTCTCAGGTGATTATTAAGAGCTTCCGCTGTTGCATACTAAATTAAGGACAAGATTTGGAGTCCATGCTTGTATAATATTGTTTAAAAACTGCATTCGAAGACTTATGTTGATGTGTAATATTATTGTAAACTATTATGTAATGGTCGTGTGAAAAACGCTATATTTTAGATTATCATTATTTGATAATCGTCGTAATATTTTAAATGTTATGGTTTATTTTAAAATCGAATGCAGTCTTTGAAAAACGTCTCATATAGAGGTCAAAACCTCGCGACAAATCAATTAATATGGAACGTTTATAATCAATATGAACGGGACATTTCAGTTGGCATCCGAGTGTTGGCCTTAGAGAACCAGAAATTTGCATTAGTGTGTCTTATCGAGCTTGTTAGGATACATTAGTGAGTCTGGACTTCGACCATTTTTTCTTTAAAAATGATTGCTTAAGACTTTTGTTGGAAATTATGTATTATTAACATGTAAATATTATGTGATATATTAACCTCTTAATGTGTTTGATATTGTGTGATAGATGTCTACCACTAGTATAAATCTCATCGACTCACCTAATAATAATGAAGTGTAAAATATAATTTGGGAAGATTCACAAATTCCCGAAGAGGAACCGGAAGAAGAGGAACCGGAAGAAGAGGAATCAGAAGAGGAGGAACCGGAAGAAGAAGAGGTTCCGGAAGAAGAAATATTGATACCTATAGTAAATCGATTAAATAAAAGAAAATCCTCAACCAACGGACCAAAGTTAATAATGGTCAATGGTGTTTCCGCCGAGGAAGCAAAATATTGGGAAGATTATCAATTTTCTGATGAATTGGATCCCGATGAGGATTTCGATGATGTTATAGAAATTACATCGACCCAATTTAATAAAGCGAAAGAAAATAATAAGGGAAAAGGTATAAAAATAGAGAAACCCGATTCCAACCCCGATGAACTTTATATGTATCGGCAACATCCGTATTTCCTAAAATGTAATAATGACCCGGGAACCTCTAAACCACCAGGTTTTTCTAAACCATTGTGGAAAACGACAGCTCGTATTAGGGGAGCATCATATATCCCTAGGAAATTAGCAAAACGAACCAAGTCCGAAGAAGAAGAAACGAGTGAGTCGGATTAAAGAGTTGTAATCATGTGGTGTAACATATGTAATATAGTGTGCTTGTACTTGTAAAAATTGCTTGTATTGTTTGTTAATTATCTTTTACGAATCTAATCCTTGTCTATTTTACAGTATAAAAACAAAATGGACGTTAAGGGTAGACAACTGAATATTTTAGAAGACCTACCAGAGGATATGATTGAGGAAATCTTGTCTAGAGTTGGTCAGAATTCATCAGCACATTTAGTTATGGCGAAATTAACTTGTCAAACATTTAAAAGACTTTCCAGAAATGCCTTAGTTTATAAAATGCTTTCCTTTAATAGGTGGGGTATATAATGAAATGTCCCGTTCTTATTGATTAAAAACGTTCCATATTAATTGATTTCGTTGCGAGGTTTTGACCTCTATATGAGACGTTTTTCAAAGACTCCATTCATTTTAAAACAAACCATAACCTTTATTTCATTAATAAAGGTTTAAAAAGCTTTACGTAGATTATCAAATAATAATAATCTAAAATATCCTATTTACACACGACCATTACATAATGGTTTACAATACAAATATGTTACAACAAAATAATTTTCTTGAATGCAGTTTTTACACAATATCATACAAGCATGGACTCCAAATCTCGTCCTTATTTAAGTATGCGACAGCGGAAGCTCTTAATAATCACCTGAGAATAAATATGCTTAAAACGTCAACAAAAATGTTGGTGAGTTATAGGTTTAACCTATATATATCAAATCTTAATAATAGACCACAAGATTTCATATTTCAATACACATCCCATACATAGAGATAAAAGTCATTCATATGGTGAACACCTGGTAACCGACATTAACAAGATGCATATATATATATAAGAATATCCCCATCATTCCGGGACACCCTTCGGATATGATATAAATTTCGAAGTACTAAAGCATCCGGTACTTTGGATGGGGTTTGTTAGGCCCAATAGATCTATCTTTAGGATTCGCGTCAATTAGGGTGTATGTTCCCTAATTCTTAGATTACCAGACTTAATAAAAAGGGTCATATTCGATTTCGATAATTCAACCATAGAATGTAGTTTCACGTACTTGTGTCTATTTTGTAAATCATTTATAAAACCTGCATGTATTCTCATCCCAAAAATATTAGATTTTAAAAGTGGGACTATAACTCACTTTCACAGATTTTTACTTCGTCGGGAAGTAAGACTTGGCCGCTGGTTGATTTACAAACCTATAACAATATATACATATATATCAAAGTATGTTCAAAATATATTTACAACACTTTTAATATATTTTGATGTTTTAAGTTTATTAAGTCAGCTGTCCTCGTTAGTAACCTAAAACTAGTTGTCCACAGTTAAATGTACAGAAATAAATCGATAAATATTATCTTGATCAATCCACGACCCAGTGTATACGTATCTCAGTATTGATCACAACTCAAACTATATATATTTTGGAATCAACCTCAACCCTGTATAGCTAACTCCAACATTCACATATAGAGTGTCTATGGTTGTTCCGAAATATATATAGATGTGTCGACATGATAGGTCGAAACATTGTATACGTGTCTATGGTATCTCAAGATTACATAATATACAATACAAGTTGATTAAGTTATGGTTGGAATAGATTTGTTACCAATTTTCACGTAGCTAAAATGAGAAAAATTATCCAATCTTGTTTTACCCATAACTTCTTCATTTTAAATCCGTTTTGAGTGAATCAAATTGCTATGGTTTCATATTGAACTCTATTTTATGAATCTAAACAGAAAAAGTATAGGTTTATAGTCGGAAAAATAAGTTACAAGTCATTTTTGTAAAGGTAGTTATTTCAGTCGAAAGAACGACGTCTAGATGACCGTTTTAGAAAACATACTTCCACTTTGAGTTTAACCATAATTTTTGGATATAGTTTCAAGTTCATAATAACAATCATTTTCTCAGAATAACAACTTTTAAATTAAAGTTTATCATAGTTTTTAATTAACTAACCTAAAACAGCCCGCTGTGTTACTACGACGGCGTAAATCCGATTTTACGGTGTTTTTCGTGTTTCCAGGTTTTAAATCATTAAGTTAGCATATCATATAGATATAGAACATGTGTTTAGTTGATTTTAAAAGTCAAGTTAGAAGGATTAACTTTTGTTTGCGAACAAGTTTAGAATTAACTAAACTATGTTCTAGTGATTACAAGTTTAAACCTTCGAATAAGATAGCTTTATATGTATGAATCGAATGATGTTATGAACATCATTACTACCTTAAGTTCCTTGGATAAACCTACTGGAAAAGTGAAAAATGGATCTAGCTTAAACGGATCCTTGGATGGCTCGAAGTTCTTGAAGCAGAATCATGACACGAAAACAAGTTCAAGTAAGATCATCACTTGAAATAAGATTGTTATAGTTATAGAAATTGAACCAAAGTTTGAATATGATTATTACCTTGTATTAGAATGATAACCTACTGTAAGAAACAAAGATTTCTTGAGGTTGGATGATCACCTTACAAGATTGGAAGTGAGCTAGCAAACTTGAAAGTATTCTTGATTTTATGTAACTAGAACTTGTAGAATATATGAAGAACACTTAGAACTTGAAGATAGAACTTGAGAGAGATCAATTAGATGAAGAAAATTGAAGAATGAAAGTGTTTGTAGGTGTTTTTGGTCGTTGGTGTATGGTTTAGATATAAAGGATATGTAATTTTGTTTTCATGTAAATAAGTCATGAATGATTACTCATATTTTTGTAATTTTATGAGATATTTCATGCTAGTTGCCAAATGATGGTTCCCACATGTGTTAGGTGACTCACATGGGCTGCTAAGAGCTGATCATTGGAGTGTATATACCAATAGTACATACATCTAAAAGCTGTGTATTGTACGAGTACGAATACGGGTGCATACGAGTAGAATTGTTGATGAAACTGAACGAGGATGTAATTGTAAGCATTTTTGTTAAGTAGAAGTATTTTGATAAGTGTATTGAAGTCTTTCAAAAGTTTATAAATACATATTAAAACACTACATGTATATACATTTTAACTGAGTCGTTAAGTCATCGTTAGTCGTTACATGTAAGTGTTGTTTTGAAACCTTTAGGTTAACGATCTTGTTAAATGCTGTTAACCCAATGTTTATAATATCAAATGAGATTTTAAATTATTATATTATCATGATATTATCATGTTTGAATATCTCTTAATATGATATATATACATTAAATGTCTTTACAACGATAATCGTTACATATATGTCTCGTTTAAAAATCATTAAGTTAGTAGTCTTGTTTTTACATATGTAGTTCATTGTTAATATACTTAATGATATGTTTACTTATCATAGTATCATGTTAACTATATATATATCCATATATATGTCATCATATAGTTTTTACAAGTTTTAACGTTCGTGAATCACCGGTCAACTTGGGTGGTCAATTGTCTATATGAAACATATTTCAATTAATCAAGTCTTAACAAGTTTGATTGCTTAACATGTTGGAAACATTTAATCATGTAAATATCAATCTCAATTAATATATATAAACATGGAAAAGTTCGGGTCACTACAGTACCTACCCGTTAAATAAATTTCGTCCCGAAATTTTAAGCTGTTGAAGGTGTTGACGAATCTTCTGGAAATAGATGCGGGTATTTCTTCTTCATCTGATCTTCACGCTCCCAGGTGAACTCGGGTCCTCTACGAGCATTCCATCGAACCTTAACAATTGGTATCTTGTTTTGCTTAAGTCTTTTAACCTCACGATCCATTATTTCGACGGGTTCTTCGATGAATTGAAGTTTTTCGTTGATTTGGATTTCATGTAACGGAATAGTGAGATCTTCTTTAGCAAAACATTTCTTCAAATTCGAGACGTGGAAAGTGTTATGTACATCCGCGAGTTGTTGAGGTAACTCAAGTCGGTAAGCTACTGGTCCGACACGATCAATAATCTTGAATGGTCCAATATACCTTGGATTTAATTTCCCTCGTTTACCAAATCGAACAACGCCTTTCCAAGGTGCAACTTTAAGCATGACCATCTCTCCAATTTCGAATTCTATATCTTTTCTTTTAATGTCAGCGTAGCTCTTTTGTCGACTTTGGGCGGTTTTCAACCGTTGTTGAATTTGGATGATCTTCTCGGTAGTTTCTTGTATAATCTCCGGACCCGTAATCTGTCTATCCCCCACTTCACTCCAACAAATCGGAGACCTGCACTTTCTACCATAAAGTGCTTCAAACGGCGCCATCTCAATGCTTGAATGGTAGCTGTTGTTGTAGGAAAATTCTGCTAACGGTAGATGTCGATCCCAACTGTTTCCAAAATCAATAACACATGCTCGTAGCATGTCTTCAAGCGTTTATATCGTCCTTTTGCTCTTCCCATCAGTTTGTGGATGATAGGCAGTACTCATGTCTAGACGAGTTCCTAATGCTTGCTGTAATGTCTGCCAGAATCTTGAAATAAATCTACCATCCCTATCAGAGATAATAGAGATTGGTATTCCATGTCTGGAGACGACTTCCTTCAAATACTGTCGTGCTAACTTCTCCATCTTGTCATCTTCTCTTATTGGCAGGAAGTGTGCTGATTTGGTGAGACGATCAACTATTACCCAAATAGTATCAAAACCACTTGTAGTCCTTGGCAATTTAGTGATGAAATCCATGGTAATGTTTTCCCATTTCCATTCTGGGATTTCGGGTTTTTGAAGTAGACCTGATGGTTTCTGATGCTCAGCTTTGACCTTAGAACACGTCAAACATTCTCCTACGTATTTAGCAACATCAGCTTTCATACCCGGCCACCAAAAATGTTTCTTGAGATCCTTGTACATCTTCTCCGTTCCAGGATGTATTGAGTATCTGGTTTTATGAGCTTCTCTAAGTACCATTTCTCTCATATCTCCAAATTTTGGTACCCAAATCCTTTCAGCCCTATACCGGGTTCCGTCTTCCCGAATATTAAGATGCTTCTCCGATCCTTTGGGTATTTCATCCTTTAAATTTCCCTCTTTTAAAACTCCTTGTTGCGCCTCCTTTATTTGAGTAGTAAGATTATTATGAATCATTATATTCATAGATTTTACTCGAATGGGTTCTCTGTCCTTCCTGCTCAAGGCATCGGCTACCACATTTACCTTCCCCGGGTGGTAACGAATCTCAAAGTCGTAATCATTCAATAATTCAATCCACCTACGCTGCCTCATATTCAGTTGTTTCTGATTAAATATGTGTTGAAGACTTTTGTGGTCAGTATATATAATACTTTTGACCCCATATAAGTAGTGCCTCCAAGTCTTTAATGCAAAAACAACCGCGCCTAATTCCAAATCATGCGTGGTATAATTTTGTTCGTGAATCTTCAATTGTCTAGACGCATAAGCAATCACCTTCTTTCGTTGCATTAATACACAACCGAGACCTTACTTTGATGCATCACAATAAATCACAAAATCATCGTTCCCTTCAGGCAATGACAATATAGGTGCCGTAGTTAGCTTTTTCTTCAATAACTGAAACGCTTTCTCTTGTTCATCATTCCATTCAAATTTCTTCCCTTTATGCGTTAATGCAGTCAAGGGTTTTGCTATTCTGGAAAAGTCTTGGATGAACCTTCTGTAGTAACCAGCTAGTCCTAAAAACTGGCGTATGTGTTTCGGAGTTTTCGGGGTTTCCCACTTTTCAACAGTTTCTATCTTTGCCGGATCCACCTTAATACCTTCTTTGTTCACTATGTGACCGAGGAATTGAACTTCTTCCAACCAAAATGCACACTTTGAAAACTTAGCGTACAATTCTTCCTTCCTCAATACTTCTAACACCTTTCTCAAATGTTCACCGTGTTCTTGGTCATTCTTTGAGTAAATAAGTATGTCATCAATGAAAACAATGACAAACTTGTCAAGGTATGGTCCACACACTCGGTTCATAAGGTCCATGAACACAGCTGGTGCATTAGTTAAACCAAACGGCATGACCATAAACTCGTAATGACCGTAACGTGTTCTGAAAGCAGTCTTTGGAATATCATCTTCTTTCACCCGCATTTGATGATACCCGGAACGTAAGTCAATCTTTGAATAAACAGACGAGCCTTGTAGTTGATCAAATAAGTCGTCGATTCTCGGTAGTGGGTAGCGGTTATTGATGGTAAGTTTGGTCAACTCTCGGTAGTCGATACACAACCTGAATGTACCATCTTTCTTCTTGACAAACAAAACAGGAGCTCCCCACGGTGATGTGCTTGGTCGAATGAAACCACGCTCTAAAAGTTCTTGTAATTGGCTTTGTAGTTCTTTCATCTCGCTGGGTGCTAGTCTGTAAGGAGCACGAGCTATTGGTGCAGCTCCTGGTACAAGATCTATTTGAAATTCAACGGATCGATGTGGGGGTAATCCCGGTAATTCTTTCGGAAATACATCGGGAAATTCTTTTGCAATGGGAACATCATTGATGCTCTTTTCTTCAGTTTGTACTTTCTCGACGTGTGCTAGAACAGCATAGCAACCTTTTCTTATTAGTTTTTGTGCCTTCAAATTACTAATAAGATGTAGCTTCGTGTTGCCCTTTTCTCCGTACACCATTAAGGGTTTTCCTTTTTCTCGTATAATGCGAATTGCATTTTTGTAACAAACGATCTCTGCTTTCACTTCTTTCAACCAGTCCATACCGATTATCACATCAAAACTCCCTAACTCTACTGGTATCAAATCAATCTTAAATGTTTCGCTAACCAGTTTAATTTCTCGATTCCGACATATATTATCTGCTGAAATTAATTTACCATTTGCTAATTCGAGTAAAAATTTACTATCCAAAGGTGTCAATGGACAACTTAATTTAGCACAAAAATCTCTACTCATATAGCTTCTATCCGCACCCGAATCAAATAAAACGTAAGCAGATTTATTGTCAATAAGAAACGTACCCGTAACAAGCTCCGGGTCTTCTTGTGCCTCTGCCGCATTAATATTGAAAACTCTTCCGCGGCCTTGTCCATTCGTGTTCTCCTGGTTCGGGCAATTTCTAATAATGTGGCCCGGTTTTCCATATTTATAACAAACTACATTGGCATAACTTGCTCCGACACTACTTGCTCCACCATTACTCGTTCCGACACCATTTGTTCCTTTCGTTCTATTAACCCCTGGTCCGTAGACCTCACACTTCACCGCGCTATGACCATTTCTTTTACACTTGTTGCAAAATTTGGTGCAGAACCCCGAGTGATTCTTTTCACACCTTTGGCATAGCTGCTTCTGATTGTTGTTGTTGTTGCGGTTATTATTGTTGTTGGGATGATTGTTGTAGTTGCTGTTGTTGTTGTTGTTGTTGTTGTTGTTGGGTCGTTTGTTGTAGTTGCGATTGATGTTGCGATTGTTGGGATAATTGTTGCGATTATTGTTGTAATTGCTGTTGTTGTTGTATTGGTGATTCTTATCACCGTTTTCCTCCCACTTTTTTTTGACTTGCTTCACATTGGCCTCTTCAGCAGTCTGTTCTTTAATTCTTTCTTCAATCTGGTTCACTAGTTTGTGAGCCATTCTACATGCCTGTTGTATGGAGGCGGGCTCGTGTGAACTTATATCTTCTTGGATTCTTTCCGGTAATCCTTTCACAAACGCGTCGATCTTCTCTTCCTCATCTTCGAATGCTCCCGGACACAATAGGCACAATTCTGTTAATCGTCTTTCGTACGTGGTAATATCAAATCCTTGGGTTCGTAACCCTCTAAGTTCTGTCTTGAGCTTATTGACCTCGGTTCTGGGACGGTACTTCTCGTTCATCAAGTGCTTGAATGCTGACCACGGTAGTGCGTACGCATCGTCTTGTCCCACTTGCTCTAGATAGGTATTCCACCATGTTAACGCAGAACCTGTGAAGGTATGCGTAGCGTACTTCACTTTGTCCTCTTCAGTACACTTACTTATGGCAAACACCGATTCGACCTTCTCGGTCCACCGTTTCAATCCGATCGGTCCTTCGGTTCCATCAAATTCCAAAGGTTTGCAGGCAGTGAATTCTTTGTAGGTGCATCCTACACGATTTCCTGTACTGCTAGATCCAATGTTATTGTTGGTATGTAGCGCAGCCTGTACTGCGGCTATGTTTGAAGCTAGAAAAGTACGGAATTCCTCTTCATTCATATTCACGGTGTGTCGAGTAGTCGGTGCCATTTCCTTCAAAATAGTCAAATGGAACAAGTTAATCATACAGAATATTAAGAGTAGTTAATAGTATTTTGTAGCATAATATGAACTCATTTATAAAAGCTTTTTCTTCATATTAGCGTTTTATAAGTTTAAATTCGGGTAGTACCTACCCGTTAAGTTCATACTTAGTAGCTAATATACAATTCAACTACTACAATTTTATATGAAAAACTGATTATAATAATATTTCTCATTCAAACTTTTATACAATATTTTACAAACTTACAATACCGCTTATTTTACATAAAGCATGTAATATAGCACACAATAACTTTGATACAAGATAGTTGTGAAGATAATTCTAGCTAGTACACAAGTCGTTCAGCAAAGGCAATAAAGACACGTAATTCATACGTCCAGAAACAAGTCATGCATTCTGGTTTTACTAGGACTACTTCCCATCCTTGGTCTTGTGGAACATAACCGTTATGGCCGTTGATAAGACATCGTGTTGTAACGTCGTCAAAGGGACGAGGGTTACGTAATGTCCAACAGTCCCGTAACAATCTAAAAACCTCATTTCTTACCCCAATTACCGACTCCGTCACTTGTGGAAACGTTTTGTTTAATAGTTGTAGCCCGATGTTCTTGTTCTCACTTTGGTGAGAAGCGAACATTACTAATCCGTAAGCATAACATGCTTCTTTATGTTGCATGTTAGCCGCTTTTTCTAAATCACGAAGTCCAATATTCGGATATATTGAGTCAAAATAATTTCTTAACCCGTTGCGTAAAATAGCATTTGGGTTCCCCGCAATATATGCGTCAAAGTAAACACATCGTAACTTATGGGTTTCCCAATGTGATATCCCCCATCTTTCAAACGAAAGTCTCTTATAAACCAAGACATTCTTGGAACGTTCTTCGAATGTCTTACAAACTGATCTCGCCTTAAATAGTTGTGCCGAGGAATTCTGACCGACTCTAGAAAAGATTTCATCAATCATGTCTCCGGGTAGGTCTCTTAAAATATTGGGTTGTCTATCCATTTTGTGTTTTTAAACTGTAAAATAGACAAGAGTTAGATTCATAAAAAAATACTTATTAATACAAGAAATTTTTACATATATCATAAAGCATAAGCACACTATATTACATATATTACACCACACGAATACAACTATCTTATTCCGACTCGCTCATTTCTTCTTCTTCGGTTTTGATTCGTTTTGCCAGGTTTCTAGGGATATATGATGTTCCCCTAATACGAGCCGTAATTTTCCACATTGGTTTAGAAAAACCTGGTGGTTTAGAGGTTCCCGGGTCATTGTTACAACTTAAGGACTTCGGGGGTTGACGATACATATAAAGTTCATCGGGGTTGGAATTAGATTTCTCTATTTTTATGCCCTTTCCCTTATTATTTTCTTTTGCCTTTTTAAATTCAGTTGGGGTAATTTCTATAACATCATCAGAATTCTCGTCGGAATCCTATTCATCGGAGAATTGGTAATCCTCCCAATATTTTGCTTCCTTGGCGGAAACACCATTGACCATAATTAACCTTGGTCGGTTGGTTGAGGATTTTCTTTTTACTTAACCATTTTATTATTTCCCCCATCGGTTCTATTTCTTCATCCGGTTCCTCCTCTTCCAGTTCTGATTCTTCTTCCGGTTCCGACTCTTCTTCCGGTTCCTCTTCGGGAACTTGTGAATCAGTCCACGAATCATTCCAATTTACATTTGACTCTTCATTATTATTAGGTGAGTCAATGGGAATTGTTCTAGAGGTAGACATCTATCACATAATATCAAACGCGTTAAGAGATTAATATATCACATAATATTCACATGTTAAAAATATATAGTTTCCAACAAAATTTGTTAAGCAATCATTTTTCAAGTAAACACGGTCGAAGTCCAGACTCACTAATGCATCCTAACAAACTCAATAAGACACACTAATGCAAAATTCCGGTTCTCTAAGACCAACGCTCGGATACCAACTGAAATGTCCCGTTCTTATTGATTAAAAACGTTCCATATTAATTGATTTCGTTGCGAGGTTTTGACCTCTATATGAGACGTTTTTCAAAGACTACATTCATTTTAAAACAAACCATAACCTTTATTTCATTAATAAAGGTTTAAAAAGCTTTACGTAGATTATCAAATAATGATAATCTAAAATATCCTATTTACACACGACCATTACATAATGGTTTACAATACAAATATGTTACAACAAAATAATTTTCTTGAATGCAGTTTTTACACAATATCATACAAGCATGGACTCCAAATCTCGTCCTTATTTAAGTATGCGACAGCGGAAGCTCTTAATAATCACCTGAGAATAAACATGCTTAAAACGTCAACAAAAATGTTGGTGAGTTATAGGTTTAACCTATATATATCAAATCATAATAATAGACCACAAGATTTCATATTTCAATACACATCCCATACATAGAGATAAAAGTCATTCATATGGTGAACACCTGGTAACCGACATTAACAAGATGCATATATATATATATAAGAATATCCCCATCATTTCGGGACACCCTTCGGATATGATATAAATTTCGAAGTACTAAAGCATCCGGTACTTTGGATGGGGTTTGTTAGGCCCAATAGATCTATCTTTAGGATTCGCGTCAATTAGGGTGTTTGTTCCCTAATTCTTAGATTACCAGACTTAATAAAAAGGGGCATATTCGATTTCGATAATTCAACCATAGAATGTAGTTTCACGTACTTGTGTCTCATCCATAAAACCTGCATGTATTCTCATCCCAAAAATATTAGATTTTAAAAGTGGGACTATAACTCACTTTCACATATTTTTACTTCGTCGGGAAGTAAGACTTGGCCACTGGTTGATTCACGAACCTATAACAATATATACATATATATCAAAGTATGTTCAAAATATATTTACAACACTTTTAATATATTTTGATGTTTTAAGTTTATTAAGTCAGCTGTCCTCGTTAGTAACCTAAAACTAGTTGTCCACAGTTAGATGTACAGAAATAAATCGATAAATATTATCTTGATCAATCCACGACCCAGTGTATACGTATCTCAGTATTGATCACAACTCAAACTATATATATTTTGGAATCAACCTCAACCCTGTATAGCTAACTCCAACATTCACATATAGAGTGTATATGGTTGTTCCGAAATATATATAGATGTGTCGACATGATAGGTCGAAACATTGTATACGTGTCTATGGTATCTCAAGATTACATAATATACAATACAAGTTGATTAAGTTATGGTTGGAATAGATTTGTTACCAATTTTCACGTAGCTAAAATGAGAAAAATTATCCAATCTTGTTTTACCCATAACTTCTTCATTTTAAATCCGTTTTGAGTGAATCAAATTGCTATGGTTTCATATTGAACTCTATTTTATGAAACTAAACAGAAAAAGTATAGGTTTATAGTAGGAAAAATAAGTTACAAGTCATTTTTGTAAAGGTAGTCATTTCAGTCGAAAGAACGACGTCTAGATGACCATTTTAGAAAACATACTTCCACTTTGAGTTTAACCATAATTTTTGGATATAGTTTCAAGTTCATAATAAAAATCATTTTCTCAGAATAACAACTTTTAAATCAAAGTTTATCATAGTTTTTAATTAACTAACCTAAAACAGCCCGCTGTGTTACTACGACGGCGTAAATCCGGTTTTACGGTGTTTTTCGTGTTTCCAGGTTTTAAATCATTAAGTTAGCATATCATATAGATATAGAACATGTGTTTAGTTGATTTTAAAAGTCAAGTTAGAAGGATTAACTTTTGTTTGCGAACAAGTTTAGAATTAACTAAACTATGTTCTAGTGATTACAAGTTTAAACCTTCGAATAAGATAGCTTTATATGTATGAATCGAATGATGTTATGAACATCATTACTACCTTAAGTTCCTTGGATAAACCTACTGGAAAAGTTAAAAATGGATCTAGCTTCAACGGATCCTTGGATGACTCGAAGTTCTTGAAGCAGAATCATGACACGAAAACAAGTTCAAGTAAGATCATCACTTGAAATAAGATTGTTATAGTTATAGAAATTGAACCAAAGTTTGAATATGATTATTACCTTGTATTAGAATGATAACCTACTGTAAGAAACAAAGATTTCTTGAGGTTGGATGATCACCTTACAAGATTGGAAGTTAGCTAGCAAACTTGAAAGTATTCTTGATTTTATGTAACTAGAACTTGTAGAATATATGAAGAACACTTAGAACTTGAAGATAGAACTTGAGAGAGATCAATTAGATGAAGAAAATTGAAGAATGAAAGTGTTTGTAGGTGTTTTTGGTCGTTGGTGTATGGATTAGATATAAAGGATATGTAATTTTGTTTTCATGTAAATAAGTCATGAATGATTACTCATATTTTTGTAATTTTATGAGATATTTCATGCTAGTTGCCAAATGATGGTTCCCACATATGTTAGGTGACTCACATGGGCTGCTAAGAGCTGATAATTGGAGTGTATATACCAATAGTACATACATCTAAAAGCTGTGTATTGTACGAGTACGAATACGGGTGCATACGAGTAGAATTGTTGATGAAACTGAACGAGGATGTAATTGTAAGCATTTTTGTTAAGTAGAAGTATTTTGATAAGTGTATTAAAGTCTTTCAAAAGTGTATAAATACATATTAAAACACTACATGTATATACATTTTAACTGAGTCGTTAAGTCATCGTTAGTCGTTACATGTAAGTGTTGTTTTGAAACCTTTAGGTTAACGATCTTGTTAAATGCTGTTAACCCAATGTTTATAATATCAAATGAGATTTTAAATTATTATATTATCATGATATTATCATGTTTGAATATCTCTTAATATGATATATATACATTAAATGTCTTTACAACGATAATCGTTACATATATGTCTCGTTTAAAAATCATTAAGTTAGTAGTCTTGTTTTTACATATGTAGTTCATTGTTAATATACTTAATGATATGTTTACTTATCATAGTATCATGTTAACTATATATATATCCATATATATGTCATCATATAGTTTTTACAAGTTTTAACGTTCGTGAATCACCGGTCAACTTGGGTGGTCAATTGTCTATATGAAACATATTTCAATTAATCAAGTCTTAACAAGTTTGATTGCTTAACATGTTGGAAACATTTAATCATGTAAATATCAATCTCAATTAATATATATAAACATGGAAAAGTTCGGGTCACTACATATAACATTGGGGAGACCGTAAGTTACGTCGTGTTTTCTTTAAAGCGTTAAATGCGGGGAACCCAAATGCAATTTTACGCTACGGGTTAAGAACCTATTTTGACTCAACATATCCCAACATAGGATTTCGTGAGTTAGAAAGAGCTTCTAACATGCAACATAAAGAAGCATGTTATGCTTACGAGTTAATAATGTTCGCTTCTCATTAAATTGAGAAAAAGAACATTGGGTTGCAACTTTTAAATAAAACATTCCCACAAGTGATGGACTCGGTAGTTGAGATGAGAAACAAGGTTTTTAGATTATTAGGGGGCTGTTGGACATTACGAAACCCTTGTCCTTTTGACGACATTACAACATGCTGTCTTGTCAACGGTCACAACGGTTATGTTCCACAAGACCAAGGATGGGAATTAGTCATAGGAAAACCAGAATGCATGACTTGTTTCTGGACGTATGAATTACGTGTCTTTATTGCCTTTGTTGAACGACTTGCTTATTAACTAGAATTGTCTTCCCAACTGTTTTGTATCAGAGTTTTTATGTGCTATATTTCATGCAATATGTAAAATAGCGGTATTGTAAGTTTGCAAAATATTGTATAAAAGTTTGAATGTGAAATATTATTATAATCAGTTTTCATATAGAATTGTAGTAGTTGAATTGTATGTTAGTTACTAAGTATGAACTTAACGGGTAGGTATTATAGCGACCCGACCAAATCATGATTGACGGCGCCATCTACATAGGTCCCATTACCTGGTCATAAGTCTTTAAGACAAAGTTTGACCGAAAATATGTCGCATTCATTTCATAAGTGTGGATGTTTCAAAGCTTACAAAAGTAGTTTCCATAACTAGTACATAACGATGTTTAAAGTACAAATGAAAAACGTGCGACACAGTTTAAAGTAGTCAAAAGACACTTCACATATGCAAGTATACTCGACATCCAAAGCAAGTATCAAAAAGAATGAGCGGAAGCATGTATCACCTAATGTTCAAGGACCTGAGAAAAACATAGAAATCTGTCAACGAAGACGTTGGTGAAATCATAGGTTTAAGTAAGTAAATGAGTAAAAGTAAGTCTTACCACAAGATTTGCATCATTGATAAATAGTAATGCATTCTAAAAGTTAATATTCACGAGCACCCAATTATCAAGGCTTAACGTTTCCTTCAATAGTACCCCATCACAATAGTGTTAGAACATACACTGTTTCCCGAAAATATATTTCATTCGAATAACGATAGCGAACCGTCTGAATGAGGGTTTGTCAAACCCATATGGCCATATAACATAAGTTCTCGCTTACACCGTCAAGTGTAACTAATGATAATCGAATTGAGGATTTTTGTTCTAAACTCGTATGTAGAATGTTTGTTTTCATGTACTTGTGTTCACTTAGTTAAAAGAAGCGTTTATGTTTTCTTATCCCAAAAGTAAGTTCAAAAGAATAAAAAGTGGGACTATGATCTCACATTGAGTGCAAGAGTAAATAAGTACTTCGACAAGTAATGTGTGCAAAGAACAATGCTAGTCTTGACCTAAACAAATAGGTTGTATCAATCTTGATAATCATGTTTGATCAAAGAAGTTCAATTAGTCCTATGGCTCGTTATGACTCGATTATGTAGCATGTGAATAAAATTGTCAAGTTTCATGCAAGATACAAGTATAGAAACAAGTTAGGAAGGTTGCATAATCATTTGATTAAGTTTGACAAAAAGTCGAACTTCGGTCGGTCAAAGTCAACGAAAAAGTCAACACGTTCGGGTCGGGTCTCGAACTATTTTTCTATGCTAGTTATTCATATATAAGCATGTTAGAACAAGTCTCATGTGAATCGGAGGTCCATAGTGTGCCAAACATTTTTCATATAATTGACATGTAGGTCAGAACCTGAACACGTTATATGTCGCACCGCGACCCAGGATTGCCGCGCCGCGGCGATCAACGGGTGCTGGTACCTGGTCAGTCTCAATTGTCCAAGTCTCAAATCAAACTTCCTTTTCACATAAATCACAAACCGTAAACTCTTACGACACGCATTTTACATCATTGGAAAGCTAATTTGACAAAGAACACAACTAAATACATTTCACCAACCAAAAACATTATTTGCAATAAACGACTTTTCAAATCAATTGATCAATCAATGCACACATTTAATGCTTCAAATCTTACAAGTGCACATTTATAATTCGGGTATTTAATGCACACATAAAACACGCCGTTTTGTAGATAATCAAGCATACAATACAACTAATTACTTACTAACAATAATTCATGGCATTCAATGCATCAAATATCATTTCAAGCTTATCAAACCCCAACCCAAATTCACCAAAATCACTAATCAAGTTTATGGAGTTTTCTCAAGCAACCTACACATCAAATTGAAGCTAGTGATGTTAGGAAAACATTTAATACATGCATTTATAACATTTAACATCATTCAAATAACCAAATCACCAAATCAAACACACCAAAGTTTATGTTCATGCTAGTTACTTCAAATAACAAAATCGAACATATAAATCATATATTCATGTTAGACTTGAGCCATAGACACTAATTAACAACTTTATAAGTTAAAAACATCAAGAACAAAAAATCTAGTGATTTTAGAAAGTTACCCAAATGTAATGAAATCGGTATGGAATCGAAGAGGAAGTTGCAAGGATTCCAAATATGTAATTTGTTTTGTGAAACACTTGCTAGATCTTGGATGGATGATGAGTTCTTTGTTTGAAGATTTGAGAGAATACTTGAAAGTATTAAATGAAAAGGAAAAATAAAATGGATAAAATGAATGGATGAGAAAGGGTGTTGACCCTTTGACCTAGTCAAAGGTTTGGCACTTTGGCAAGCTTGGTCCCTCTAGTTTCATTCGGGTGCGTGAATTACCTAAACGAGATAATTTAAAACGCGTATCAACGGGAGATGTTATAATTACATAACAGAATTTAAAATAGTATAACGGAAAGGTAAACGGAAAAAGGCGGGATGTTACATTACCGACTCCTTAAAAGAAATTTCGTCCCGAAATTTAAGTAGGCGTAGTAGTCGCTGTTTCTTCCTCGGAATCTTGAGTTTCCGGAACCGGGAACAAGTGAGGGTATTTCTTTTGCATTTGATCTTTCCTTTCCCAAGTAAACTCGGGTCCCCTTTTGGCATTCAACGAACTTTAACAATCAGAATTCGACTTTGTTTCAACGTCTTGACGGAGGTGTCCACAATTTCAACCGGTTCTTCCACAAAATGAAGTTTGTCATCAATAGTAAGTTCCTCGAGAGGGATGAAGATATCGGGTTCGGCAAGACACTTTTACAAGTTAGATACATGGAAGGTAGGATGAACGGAGTTCAATTGAGGCGGAAGATCTAAACGATAAGCAACGGTTCAAATACGCTCCAAGATTTCGAAAGGACCAATATACCGGGGATTTAGCTTCCCGCGTTTCCCAAAACGGATTACACCTTTTCAAGGTGCGACTTTTAACATTACTCGGTCACCGACTTGAAATTCGAGGTCGTTGCATCTTTTGTCGGTGTAGCACTTTTGACGACTCCGGGCCGTCCGAAGCCTATCTCGGATTTGTACGATCTTCTCGGTGGTTTCGTGAATGAGTTCGGGTCCGGTGATTTGCACGTCGCCTACCTCGGCCCAACAAAGAAGTGAACGACATTTTCGGCCATATAGCGCTTCAAAAGGTGCGGCTTTAATACTCGCATGATAACTATTGTTGTAGGAGAATTCGGCGAGAGGTAAGTGATTGTCCCAAGCTTTTCAAAAATCAACAACACAAGCCCGTAACATGTCCTCTAAGGTTTGAATTGTGCGTTCGCTTTGACCATCGGTTTGAGGATGATATGCGGTGCTCATGTCTAAACGCATTCCCAACGCTTCTTGCAAGGTACGCCAAAATCTAGAAACAAAACGGCCATCTTGGTCGGAGATAATCGATAAAGGTACACCGTGTCGGGCTACGATCTCCTTGATGTAAAGTTGTGCAAGTTTCTCCATTTTGTCGGTCTCCCTCATGGCGAGAAAGTGTGCGGATTTGGTGAGACGGTCAACAATAACCCAAATGGTATCATAACCGCTCGGCGTTTTTGGTAGTTTGGTGATAAAATCCATCGTTATCCTTTCCCACTTCCATTGCAGGATTTCGGGTTGTTGAAGTAGTCCGGACGGTCTTTGGTGTTCAGCTTTGACTTTGAAACATGTCAAACACTTGGAAACATAAGTAGCTACGTCCCTTTTGATGTTCAGCCACCAATATTGTTGTTTAAGGTCGTAGTACATTTTATTGGTACCGGGGTGAATCGAGTATCGTGACTTATGGGCTTCATCTAAAAATAAGACTTCGTAGATCCCCATATCTTGGCACCCAAATCCTTCCGGCGAAATATCGAAGTCCGGTCTCCCTAACTTCGAATCGAGAGATGAGAATATTCAAGAGCTCGTGTGAAACATTTTCATCCTTGAGAGCCTCATCTTGGGCTACCCGAATTTGGCTATTAAGGTTTGTGTGGATGGTAATGTTTAAAGCTCGTACACGAAGAGGCACCGCTCTTTCTTTTCGACTTAAGGCATCGGCTACTACATTTGCCTTTCCGGGATGGTAACGAAGCTCGCAATCGTAATCGTTTAAGTTTTCAATCCACCTTCGTTGTCTCATGTTTAGTTGCTTTTGATCGAAGATGTGTTGGAGAATTTTGTGATCGGTAAAGATAGTACTCTTGGTTCCATAAAGATAGTGTCTCCACATTTTTAGTGCAAAGACAACGGCTCCGAGTTCGAGATCATGTGTCGTGTAGTTTCATTCATGAATTTTGAGTTGTCGAGAAGCATAAGAAATGACTTTCGTTCGTTGCATCAACAGACACCCAAAACCATGTTTCGAGGCATCGCAATACACAACAAAATCATCGTTGCCTTCGGGAAGTGACAAGATAGGAGCGGTGGTTAGCTTCGTTTTCAAGATTTGAAATGCGGATTCTTGTTCGGTCGCCCGAACGAATTTCTTTCCCTTGTGAGTTAACGCGGTTAGAGGACGAGCAACCAAGGAGAAATCTTTGATGAATCTACGATAGTATCCGGTGAGACCCAAGAATTGACGAATATGAGTAGGAGTAGTAGGAGTCTCCCATTTACTAATGGCTTCGATTTTCGATGGATCGACTTTAATACCTTGGTCACTTACAACATGACCAAGAAATTGAACTTCCTTCAACCAAAATTCACACTTGGAGAATTTGGCATAGAGTCATTCTTGTCTTAAAAGTTCAAGCACAAGTCGGAGGTGTTCCTCATGTTCTTCTTCGCTTTTAGAATAAACCAAAATATCATCGATGAACACGATAATGAATTTGTCAAGATACGGTTTGCACACGCGGTTCATGAGATCCATGAACACCGCCGGTGCGTTAGTGAGACCAAATGGCATGAAAAGGAATTCATAACTACCATAACGAGCTCAGAAAGCGGTTTTGAAGACATCTTCCCCCTTAACCCTTAATTGATGATAACCCGAGCGGAGATCGATTTTCAAATATACACAAAACCCTTGTAGTTGATCAAAGAGGTCATCGATGTGAGGAAGAGGATATCGGTTCTTAACCGTCAATTTGTTTAGTTCACGATAATTAATGCACATTCGTAGGGATCCATCCTTCTTTTTAACAAACAAAATTGGAGCGCCCCAAGGTGAATGGCTAGGTTGGATAAAACCACGATCAAGTAGTTCTTGGATTTGACTTTGCAATTCTTGCATTTCGGAAGGAGTGAGTCTATATGGTGCACGTGCTACGGGTGCGGCTCCCGGAATAAGATCGATTTGGAATTCAACCGGTCGATGAGGTAGAAGACCTGACAATTCGTCGGGAAATACATCGGAATAGTCACTAACAATTGGCACATCATCGATGTGCTTCTTATCGGACTCGACTTTCATAACGTGAGCAAGGATCGCAAAACAACCCTTACGGAGTAGTTTTCTAACTTTAATGCATGAAACGATGTTGAGTCCGGTGCAACTCTTATCGCCATAGATGATCAAAGGTTCACCATTCTCGATAGGAATTCGGATTGCATTAAGATCACAAAGGATGTGAGATTTCATTTTGGCTAGCCAATTCATGCCGATTATTACATCGAAGCTTCCTAGTTCCATGGGTATCAAGTCAATTTCAAACTCATTACCCAAAATGTTTAACGTACACCCCCGGTAATATGTGTCGGCACTCAATAGTTTCCCGTTAGCCACTTCAATAGTATAAGTGGTATCTAGTGGAAGTGGTGGAGTGCTAAAAGAATGAGTCAAAGTCTTGGATACAAAACTCTTATCGGCACCCGAATCGAATAAACAAGTAACATAAGTGTTGTTGAGGAGAAACGTACCCGTGACTAATTCATTGTCATCTCGGGCTTCCTCGGTGTTAATGTTGAAGGCTCGACCGCGTGTGTTGGGGTTGGCCTTCTTCTTCGGGCATTCGTTCCTATAATGGCCCGTTTGGCCACATTCATAACAAGTGACCGTTTTTGGAGGATTGGGCCCCTTTCGAGCGACGGGGGTAACACTTGTGCAATTATTGGCCTTATGACCAACTCCTTGACATCGGTGGCAAATTAGCTTGCCGCATTCACCCGAGTGGTGCTTGTGACATTTGTTGCAAAAAGGTTGAGTTCCGGCATAACCTTTCTTGCCGTCGTTGGTGAAAGGCTTTTTGGTGAAGGTGTTGTTGTTGTAGTTGCTTGATGGAGTGGCTTCCCATTTCCTTTTGTTGCCACCAATTTGTCCTCAGCCTTAGGAGCCGGCACTACGATTTCATCAACTGTTTCAATCAATTAACGGGCCATGTTCAAAGTGAAATGTCCCGTTCTTATTGATTAAAAACGTTCCATATTAATTGATTTCGTTGCGAGGTTTTGACCTCTATATGAGACGTTTTTCAAAGACTGCATTCATTTTAAAACAAACCATAACCTTTATTTCATCAATAAAGGTTTAAAAAGCTTTACGTAGATTATCAAATAATGATAATCTAAAATATCCTGTTTACACACGACCATTACATAATGGTTTACAATACAAATATGTTACAACAAAATAAGTTTCTTGAATGCAGTTTTTACACAATATCATACAAACATGGACTCCAAATCTCGTCCTTATTTAAGTATGCGACAGCGGAAGCTCTTAATAATCACCTGAGAATAAACATGCTTAAAAACGTCAACAAAAATGTTGGTGAGTTATAGGTTTAACCTATATATATCAAATCATAATAATAGACCACAAGATTTCATATTTCAATACACATCCCATACATAGAGATAAAAGTCATTCATATGGTGAACACCTGGTAACCGACATTAACAAGATGCATATATAAGAATATCCCCATCATTCCGGGACACCCTTCGGATATGATATAAATTTCGAAGTACTAAAGCATCCGGTACTTTGGATGGGGCTTGTTGGGCCCGATAGATCTATCTTTAGGATTCGCGTCAATTAGGGTGTCTATTCCCTAATTCTTAGATTACCAGACTTAATAAAAAGGGACATATTCGATTTCGATAATTCAACCATAGAATGTAGTTTCACGTACTTGTGTCTATTTTGTAAATCATTTATAAAACCTGCATGTATTCTCATCCCAAAAATATTAGATTTTAAAAGTGGGACTATAACTCACTTTCACAGATTTTTACTTCGTCGGGAAGTAAGACTTGGCCACTGGTTGATTCACGAACCTATAACAATATATACATATATATCAAAGTATGTTCAAAATATATTTACAACACTTTTAATATATTTTGATGTTTTAAGTTTATTAAGTCAGCTGTCCTCGTTAGTAACCAACAACTAGTTGTCCACAATTAGATGTACAGAAATAAATCGATAAATATTATCTTGAATCAATCTACGACCCAGTGTATACGTATCTCAGTATTGATCACAACTCAAACTATATATATTTTGGAATCAACCTCAACCCTGTATAGCTAACTCCAACATTCACATATAGAGTGTCTATGGTTGTTCCGAAATATATATAGATGTGTCGACATGATAGGTCGAAACATTGTATACGTGTCTATGGTATCTCAAGATTACATAATATACAATACAAGTTGATTAAGTTATGGTTGGAATAGATTTGTTACCAATTTTCACGTAGCTAAAATGAGAAAAATTATCCAATCTTGTTTTACCCATAACTTCTTCATTTTAAATCCGTTTTGAGTGAATCAAATTGCTATGGTTTCATATTGAACTCTATTTTATGAATATAAACATAAAAAGTATAGGTTTATAGTCGGAAAAATAAGTTACAAGTCGTTTTTGTAAAGGTAGTCATTTCAGTCGAAAGAACGACGTCTAGATGACCATTTTAGAAAACATACTTCCACTTTGAGTTTAACCATAATTTTTGGATATAGTTTCATGTTCATAATAAAAATCATTTTGTCAGAATAACAACTTTTAAATCAAAGTTTATCATAGTTTTTAATTAACTAACCCAAAACAGCCCGCGGTGTTACTACGACGGCGTAAATCCGGTTTTAAGGTGTTTTTCGTGTTTCCAGGTTTTAAATCATTAAGTTAGCATATCATATAGATATAGAACATGTGTTTAGTTGATTTTAAAAGTCAAGTTAGAAGGATTAACTTTTGTTTGCGAACAAGTTTAGAATTAACTAAACTATGTTCTAGTGATTACAAGTTTAAACCTTCGAATAAGATAGCTTTATATGTATGAATCGAATGATGTTATGAACATCATTACTACCTTAAGTTCCTTGGATAAACCTACTGGAAAAGAGAAAAATGGATCTAGCTTCAACGGATCCTTGGATGGCTCAAAGTTCTTGAAGCAGAATCATGACACGAAAACAAGTTCAAGTAAGATCATCACTTGAAATAAGATTGTTATAGTTATAGAAATTGAACCAAAGTTTGAATATGATTATTACCTTGTATTAGAATGATAACCTACTGTAATAAACAAAGATTTCTTGAGGTTGGATGATCACCTTACAAGATTGGAAGTGAGCTAGCAAACTTGAAAGTATTCTTGATTTTATGTAACTAGAACTTGTAAAATATATGAAGAACACTTAGAACTTGAAGATAGAACTTGAGAGAGATCAATTAGATGAAGAAAATTGAAGAATGAAAGTGTTTGTAGGTGTTTTTGGTCGTTGGTGTATGGATTAGATATAAAGGATATGTAATTTTGTTTTCATGTAAATAAGTCATGAATGATTACTCATATTTTTGTAAGTTTATGAGATATTTCATGCTAGTTGCCAAATGATGGTTCCCACATGTGTTAGGTGACTCACATGGGCTGCTAAGAGCTGATCATTAGAGTGTATATACTAATAGTACATACATCTAAAAGTTGTGTATTGTACGAGTACGAATACGGGTGCATACGAGTAGAATTGTTGATAAAACTGAACGAGGATGTAATTGTAAGCATTTTTGTTAAGTAGAAGTATTTTGATAAGTGTCTTGAAGTCTTTCAAAAGTGTATGAATACATATTAAAACACTACATGTATATACATTTTAACTGAGTCGTTAAGTCATCGTTAGTCGTTACATGTAAATGTTGTTTTGAAACCTTTAGGTTAACGATCTTGTTGAATGTTGTTAACCCATTATTTATTATAACAAATGAGATGTTAAATTATTATATTATCATGATATTATGATATATAATATATCTTAGTATGATGTATATACAGTTAAATGTCGTTACAACGATAATCGTTACATATATGTCTCGTTTCAAAATCATTAAGTTAGTAGTCTTATTTTTACATATGTATTTCATTGTTAATACACTTAATAATATATTTACTTATCATTTAACATAATTAACCAAGTGTATCAATATCTTAATATGATTCATATGTACCTAGTAAGACGTTGTTATAACGATAATCGTTATATATATCATTTTCGAGTTTCTTAAATTAATAGTCTCATTTTTATGTATATAACTCATTGTTAAAATACCTAATGAGATACATACTTATAATAAAAACATGTTAACTATATATATAACCATATATATGTCATCGTATAGTTTTTACAAGTTTTAACGTTCGTGAATCACCGGTCAACTTGGGTGGTCAATTGTCTATATGAAACATATTTCAATTAATCAAATCTTAACAAGTTTGATTGCTTAACATGTTGGAAACATTTAATCATGTAAATATCAATCTCAATTAATATATAAAAACATGGAAAAGTTCGGGTCACTACAGTACCTACCCGTTAAATAAATTTCGTCCCGAAATTTTAAGCTGTTGAAGGTGTTGACGAATCTTCTGGAAATAGATGCGGGTATTTCTTCTTCATCTGATCTTCACGCTCCCAGGTGAACTCGGGTCCTCTACGAGCATTCCATTGAACCTTAACAATTGGTATCTTGTTTTGCTTAAGTCTTTTAACCTCACGATCCATTATTTCGACGGGTTCTTTGATGAATTGAAGTTTTTCGTTGATTTGGATTTCATCTAATGGAATAGTGAGATCTTCTTTAGCAAAACATTTCTTTAAATTCGAGACGTGGAAAGTGTTATGTACAGCCGCGAGTTGTTGAGGTAAATCAAGTCGGTAAGCTACTGGTCCGACACGATCAATAATCTTGAATGGTCCAATATACCTTGGATTTAATTTCCCTCGTTTACCAAATCGAACAACGCCTTTCCAAGGTGCAACTTTAAGCATGACCATCTCTCCAATTTCAAATTCTATATCTTTTCTTTTAATGTCAGCATAGCTCTTTTGTCGACTTTGGGCGGTTTTCAACCGTTTCTTGTATAATCTCCGGACCCGTAATCTGTCTATCCCCCACTTCACTCCAAAAAATCAGAGACCTGCACTTTCTACCATAAAGTGCTTCAAACGGCGCCATCTCAATGCTTGAATGGTAGCTGTTGTTGTAGGAAAATTCTGCTAACCTAGATGTCGATCCCAACTGTTTCCGAAATCAATAACACATGCTCGTAGCTTGTCTTCAAGCATTTGTATCGTCCTTTCGCTCTGCCCATCAGTTTGTGGATGATAGGCAGTACTCATGTCTAGACGAGTTCCTAATGCTTGCTGTAATGTCTGCCAGAATCTTGAAATAAATCTGCCATCCCTATCAGAGATAATAGAGATTGGTATTCCATGTCTGGAGACGATTTCCTTCAAATACAGTCGTGCTAACTTCTCCATCTTGTCATCTTCTCTTATTGGCAGGAAGTGTGCTGATTTGGTGAGACGATCAACTATTACCCAAATAGTATCAAAACCACTTGCAGTCCTTGGTAATTTAGTGATGAAATCCATGGTAATGTTTTCCCATTTCCATTCCGGGATTTCGGGTTGTTGAAGTAGACCTGATGGTTTCTGATGCTCAGCTTTGACCTTAGAACACGTCAAACATTCTCCTACGTATTTAGCAACATCGGCTTTCATACCCGGCCACCAAAAATGTTTCTTGAGATCCTTGTACATCTTCCCCGTTCCAGGATGTATTGAGTATCTGGTTTTATGAGCTTCTCTAAGTACCATTTCTCTCATATCTCCAAATTTTGGTACCCAAATCCTTTCAGCCCTATACCGGGTTCCGTCTTCCCGAATATTAAGATGCTTCTCTGATCCTTTGGGTATTTCATCCTTTAAATTTCCCTCTTTTAAAACTCCTTGTTGCGCCTCCTTTATTTGAGTAGTAAGGTTATTATGAATCATTATATTCATAGATTTTACTCGAATGGGTTCTCTGTCCTTCCTGCTCAAGGCATCGGCTACCACATTTGCCTTCCCCGGGTGGTAACGAATCTCAAAGTCGTAATCATTCAACAATTCAATCCACCTACGCTGCCTCATATTCAGTTGTTTCTGATTAAATATGTGTTGAAGACTTTTGTGGTCAGTATATATAATACTTTTGACCCCATATAAGTAGTGCCTCCAAGTCTTTAATGCAAAAACAACCGCGCCTAATTCCAAATCATGCGTCGTATAATTTTGTTCGTGAATCTTCAATTGTCTAGACGCATAAGCAATCACCTTCTTTCGTTGCATTAATACACAACCGAGACCTTGCTTTGATGCATCACAATAAATCACAAAATCATCGTTCCCTTCAGGCAATGACAATATAGGTGCCGTAGTTAGCTTTTTCTTCAATAACTGAAACGCTTTCTCTTGTTCATCATTCCATTCAAATTTCTTCCCTTTATGCGTTAATGCAGTCAAGGGTTTTGCTATTCTGGAAAAGTCTTGGATGAACCTTCTGTAGTAACCAGCTAGTCCTAAAAACTGGCGTATGTGTTTCGGAGTTTTCGGGGTTTCCCACTTTTCAACAGTTTCTATCTTTGCCGGATCCACCTTAATACCTTCTTTGTTCACTATGTGACCGAGGAATTGAACTTCTTCCAACCAAAATGCACACTTTGAAAACTTAGCGTACAATTCTTCCTTCCTCAATACTTCTAACACCTTTCTCAAATGTTCACCGTGTTCTTGGTCATTCTTTGAGTAAATAAGTATGTCATCAATGAAAACAATGACAAACTTGTCAAGGTATGGTCCACACACTCGGTTCATAAGGTCCATGAACACAGCTGGTGCATTAGTTAAACCAAACGGCATGACCATAAACTCGTAATGACCGTAACGTGTTCTGAAAGCAGTCTTTGGAATATCATCTTCTTTCACCCGCATTTGATGATACCCGGAATGTAAGTCAATATTTGAATAAACAGACAAGCCTTGTAGTTGATCAAATAAGTCGTCGATTCTCAGTAGTGGGTAGCGGTTCTTGATGGTAAGTTTGTTCAACTCTCGGTAGTCGATACACAACCTGAATGTACCATCTTTCTTCTTGACAAACAAAACAGGAGCTCCCCACGGTGATGTGCTTGGTCGAATGAAACCACGCTCTAAAAGTTCTTGTAATTGGCTTTGCAGTTCTTTCATCTCGCTGGGTGCGAGTCTGTAAGGAGCACGAGCTATTGGTGCAGCTCCTGGTACAAGATCTATTTGAAATTCAACAGATCGATGTGGGGGTAATCCCGGTAATTCTTTCGGAAATACATCGGGAAATTCTTTTGCAATGGGAACATCATTGATGCTCTTTTCTTCAGTTTGTACTTTCTCGACGTGTGCTAGAACAGCATAGCAACCTTTTCTTATTAGTTTTTGTGCCTTCAAATTACTAATAAGATGTAGCTTCGTGTTGCCCTTTTCTCCGTACACCATTAAGGGTTTTCCTTTTTCTCGTATAATGTGAATTGCATTTTTGTAACAGACGATCTCTGCTTTCACTTCTTTCAACCAGTCCATACCGATTATCACATCAAAACTCCCTAACTCTACTGGTATCAAATCAATCTTAAATGTTTTGCTAACCAGTTTAATTTCTCGATTCCGACATATATTATCTGCTGAAATTAATTTACCATTTGCTAATTCGAGTAAAAATTTACTATCCAAAGGCGTCAATGGACAACTTAATTTAGCACAAAAATCTCTACTCATATAGCTTCTATCCGCACCCGAATCAAATAAAACGTAAGCAGATTTATTGTCAATAAGAAACGTACCCGTAACAAGCTCCGGGTCTTCCTGTGCCTCTGCCGCATTAATATTGAAAACTCTTCCGCGGCCTTGTCCATTCGTGTTCTCCTGGTTCGGGCAATTTCTAATAATGTGGCCCGGTTTTCCACATTTATAACAAACTACATTGGCATAACTTGCTCCGACACTACTTGCTCCGCCATTACTCGTTCTGACACCATTTGTTCCTTTCGTTCTATTAACCCCTGGTCCGTAGACCTCACACTTCGCCGCGCTATGACCATTTCTTTTACACTTGTTGCAAAATTTGGTGCAGAACCCTGAGTGATACTTTTCACACCTTTGGCATAGCTGCTTCTGATTGTTGTTGTTGTTGCGGTTATTATTGTTGTTGGGATGATTGTTGTTGTTGTTGTTGGGCCGTTTGTTGTAGTTGCGATTGATGTTGCGATTGTTGGGATAATTGTTGCGATTATTGTTGTAATTGCTATTGTTGTTGTATTGGTGATTCTTATCACCGTTTTCCTCCCACTTTCTTTTGACTTGCTTCACATTGGCCTCTTCAGCAGTCTGTTCTTTAATTCTTTCTTCAATCTGGTTCACTAGTTTGTGAGCCATTCTACATGCCTGTTGTATAGAGGCGGGCTCGTGTGAACTTATATCTTCTTGGATTCTTTCCGGTAATCCTTTCACAAACGCGTCGATCTTCTCTTCCTCATCTTCGAACGCTCCCGGACACAATAGGCACAATTCTGTGAATCGTCTTTCGTATGTGGTAATATCAAATCCTTGGGTTCGTAACCCTCTAAGTTCTGTCTTGAGCTTATTGACCTCGGTTCTGGGACGGTACTTCTCGTTCATCAAGTGCTTGAATGCTGACCACGGTAGTGCGTACGCATCATCTTGTCCCACTTGCTCTAGATAGGTATTCCACCATGTTAACGCAGAACCTGTGAAGGTATGTGTAGCGTACTTCACTTTGTCCTCTTCAGTACACTTACTTATGGCAAACACCGATTCGACCTTCTCGGTCCACCGTTTCAATCCGATCGGTCCTTCGGTTCCATCAAATTCCAAAGGTTTGCAGGCAGTGAATTCTTTGTAGGTGCATCCTACACGATTTCCTGTACTGCTAGATCCAATGTTATTGTTGGTATGTAGCGCAGCCTGTACTGCGGCTATGTTTGAAGCTAGAAAAGTACGGAATTCCTCTTCATTCATATTCACGGTGTGTCGAGTAGTCGGTGCCATTTCCTTCAAAATAGTCAAATGGAACAAGTTAATCATACAGAATATTAAGAGTAGTTAATAGTATTTTGTAGCATAATATGAACTCATTTATAAAAGCTTTTTCTTCATATTAGCGTTTTATAAGTTTAAATTCGGGTAGTACCTACCCGTTAAGTTCATACTTAGTAGCTAATATACAATTCAACTACTACAATTTTATATGAAAAACTGATTATAATAATATTTCTCATTCAAACTTTTATACAATATTTTACAAACTTACAATACCGCTTATTTTACATAAAGCATGTAATATAGCACACAATAACTTTGATACAAGATAGTTGTGAAGATAATTCTAGCTAGTACACAAGTCGTTCAGCAAAGGCAATAAAGACACGTAATTCATACGTCCAGAAACAAGTCATGCATTCTGGTTTTACTAGGACTACTTCCCATCCTTGGTCTTGTGGAACATAACCATTATGGCCGTTGATAAGACATCGTGTTGTAACGTCGTCAAAGGGACGAGGGTTACGTAATGTCCAACAGTCCCGTAATAATCTAAAAACCTCATTTCTTACCCCAATTACCGACTCCGTCACTTGTGGAAACGTTTTGTTTAATAGTTGTAGCCCGATGTTCTTGTTCTCACTTTGGTGAGAAGCGAACATTACTAATCCGTAAGCATAACATGCTTCTTTATGTTGCATGTTAGCCGCTTTTTCTAAATCACGAAGTCCAATATTCGGATATATTGAGTCAAAATAATTTCTTAACCCGTTGCGTAAAATAGCATTTGGGTTCCCCGCAATATATGCGTCAAAGTAAACACATCGTAACTTATGGGTTTCCCAATGTGATATCCCCCATCTTTCAAACGAAAGTCTCTTATAAACCAAGACATTCTTGGAACGTTCTTCGAATGTCTTACAAACTGATCTCGCCTTAAATAGTTGTGCTGAGGAATTCTGACCGACTCTAGACAAGATTTCATCAATCATGTCTCCGGGTAGGTCTCTTAAAATATTGGGTTGTCTATTAATTTTGTGTTTTTAAACTGTAAAATAGACAAGAGTTAGATTCATAAAAAAAAATACTTATTAATACAAGCAATTTTTACATATATCATAAAGCATAAGCACACTATATTACATATATTACACCACACGAATACAACTATCTTATTCCGACTCGCTCGTTTCTTCTTGTTCGGTTTTGGTTCGTTTTGCCAAGTTTCTAGGGATATATGATGTTCCCCTAATACGAGCCGTCGTTGTCCACATTGGTTTAGAAAAACCTGGTGGTTTAGAGGTTCCCGGGTCATTGTTACAACTTAAGGACTTCGGGGGTTGACGATACATATAAAGTTCATCGGGGTTGGAATTAGATTTCTCTATTTTTATGCCCTTTCCCTTATTATTTTCTTTTGCCTTTTTAAATTCAGTTGGGGTAATTTCTATAACATCATCGGAATTCTCGTCGGAATCCGATTCATCGGAGAATTGGTAATCCTCCCAATATTTTGCTTCCTTTGCGGAAACACCATTGACCATAATTAACCTTGGTCGGTTGGTTGAGGATTCTCTTTTACTTAACCGTTTTATTATTTCCCCCACCGGTTCTATTTCTTCTTCCGGTTCCGATTCTTCTTCCGGTTCCGATTCTTCTTCCGGTTCCGACTCTTCTTCTGGTTCCTCTTCGGGAACTTGTGAATCAGCCCACGAATCATTCCAATTTACATTTGACTCTTCATTATTATTAGGTGAGTCAATGGGACTTGTTCTAGAGGTAGACATCTATCACATAATATCAAACACGTTAAGAGATTAATATATCACATAATATTCATATGTTAAAAATATATAGTTTCCAACAAAAATGTTAAGCAATCATTTTTAAAGAAAACACGGTCGAAGTCCAGACTCACTAATGCATCCTAACAAACTCGATAAGACACACTAATGCAAATTTTCTGGTTCTCTAAGACCAACGCTCGGATACCAACTGAAATGTCCCGTTCTTATTGATTAAAAACGTTCCATATTAATTGATTTTGTTGCGAGGTTTTGACCTCTATATGAGACGTTTTTCAAAGACTGCATTCATTTTAAAACAAACCATAACCTTTATTTCATCAATAAAGGTTTAAAAAGCTTTACACATGACCATTACATAATGGTTTACAATACAAATATGTTACAACAAAATAAGTTTCTTGAATGCAGTTTTTACACAATATCATACAAACATGGACTCCAAATCTCGTCCTTATTTAAGTATGCGACAGCGGAAGCTCTTAATAATCACCTGAGAATAAACATGCTTAAAAACGTCAAGAAAAATGTTGGTGAGTTATAGGTTTAACCTATATATATCAAATCATAATAATAGACCACAAGATTTCATATTTCAATACACATCCCATACATAGAGATAAAAGTCATTCATATGGTGAACACCTGGTAACCGACATTAACAAGATGCATATATAAGAATATCCCCATCATTCCGGGACACCCTTCGGATATGATATAAATTTCGAAGTACTAAAGCATCCGGTACTTTGGATGGGGCTTGTTGGGCCCGATAGATCTATCTTTAGGATTCACGTCAATTAGGGTGTCTGTTCCCTAATTCTTAGATTATCAGAATTAATAAAAAGGGGCATATTCGATTTCGATAATTCAACCATAGAATGTAGTTTCACGTACTTGTGTCTATTTTGTAAATCATTTATAAAACCTGCATGTATTCTCATCCCAAAAATATTAGATTTTAAAAGTGGGACTATAACTCACTTTCACAGATTTTTACTTCGTCGGGAAGTAAGACTTGGCCACTGGTTGATTCACGAACCTATAACAATATATACATATATATCAAAGTATGTTCAAAATATATTTACAACACTTTTAATATATTTTGATGTTTTAAGTTTATTAAGTCAGCTGTCCTCGTTAGTAACCTACAACTAGTTGTCCACAATTAGATGTACAGAAATAAATCGATAAATATTATCTTGAATCAATCTACGACCCAGTGTATACGTATCTCAGTATTGATCACAACTCAAACTATATATATTTTGGAATCAACCTCAACCCTGTATAGCTAACTCCAACATTCACATATAGAGTGTCTATGGTTGTTCCGAAATATATATAGATGTGTCGACATGATAGGTTGAAACATTGTATACGTGTCTATGGTATCTCAAGATTACATAATATACAATACAAGTTGATTAAGTTATGGTTGGAATAGATTTGTTACCAATTTTCACGTAGCTAAAATGAGAAAAATTATCCAATCTTGTTTTACCCATAACTTCTTCATTTTAAATCCGTTTTGAGTGAATCAAATTGCTATGGTTTCATATTGAACTCTATTTTATGAATCTAAACAGAAAAAGTATAGGTTTATAGTCGGAAAAATAAGTTACAAGTCGTTTTTGTAAAGGTAGTCATTTCAGTCGAAAGAACGACGTCTAGATGACCATTTTAGAAAATATACTTCCACTTTGAGTTTAACCATAATTTTTGGATATAGTTTCATGTTCATAATAAAAATCATTTTCTCAGAATAACAACTTTTAAATAAAAGTTTATCATAGTTTTTAATTAACTAACCCAAAACAGCCCGCGGTGTTACTACGACAGCGTAAATCCGGTTTTACGGTGTTTTTCGTGTTTCCAGGTTTTAAATCATTAAGTTAGCATATCATATAGATATAGAACATGTGTTTAGTTGATTTTAAAAGTCAAGTTAGAAGGATTAACTTTTGTTTGCGAACAAGTTTAGAATTAACTAAACTATGTTCTACTGATTACAAGTTTAAACCTTCGAATAAGATAGCTTTATATGTATGAATCGAATGATGTTATGAACATCATTACTACCTTAAGTTCCTTGGATAAACCTACTGGAAAAGAGAAAAATGGATCTAGCTTCAACAGATCCTTGGATGGCTCAAAGTTCTTGAAGCAGAATCATGACACGAAAACAAGTTCAAGTAAGATCATCACTTGAAATAAGATTGTTATAGTTATAGAAATTGAACCAAAGTTTGAATATGATTATTACCTTGTATTAGAATGATAACCTACTGTAAGAAACAAAGATTTCTTGAGGTTGGATGATCACCTTACAAGATTGGAAGTGAGCTAGCAAACTTGAAAGTATTCTTGATTTTATGTAACTAGAACTTGTAAAATATATGAAGAACACTTAGAACTTGAAGATAGAACTTGAGAGAGATCAATTAGATGAAGAAAATTGAAGAATGAAAGTGTTTGTAGGTGTTTTTGGTCGTTGGTGTATGGATTAGATATAAAGGATATGTAATTTTGTTTTCATGTAAATAAGTCATGAATGATTACTCATATTTTTGTAATTTTATGAGATATTTCATGCTAGTTGCCAAATGATGGTTCCCACATGTGTTAGGTGACTCACATGGGCTGCTAAGAGCTGATCATTAGAGTGTATATACCAATAGTACATACATCTAAAAGCTGTGTATTGTACGAGTACGAATACGGGTGCATACGAGTAGAATTGTTGATAAAACTGAACGAGGATGTAATTGTAAGCATTTTTGTTAAGTAGAAGTATTTTGATAAGTGTCTTGAAGTCTTTCAAAAGTGTATGAATACATATTAAAACACTACATGTATATACATTTTAACTGAGTCGTTAAGTCATCGTTAGTCGTTACATGTAAATGTTGTTTTGAAACCTTTAGGTTAACGATCTTGTTGAATGTTGTTAACCCATTGTTTATTATAACAAATGAGATGTTAAATTATTATATTATCATGATATTATGATATATAATATATCTTAGTATGATGTATATACAGTTAAATGTCATTACAACGATAATCGTTACATATATGTCTCGTTTCGAAATCATTAAGTTAGTAGTCTTATTTTTACATATGTATTTCATTGTTAATACACTTAATAATATATTTACTTATCATTTAACATAATTAACCAAGTGTATCAATATCTTAATATGATTCATATGTACCTAGTAAGACGTTGTTATAACGATAATCGTTATATATATCGTTTTCGAGTTTCTTAAATTAATAGTCTCATTTTTATGTATATAACTCATTGTTAAAATACCTAATGAGATACATACTTATAATAAAAACATGTTAACTATATATATAACCATATATATGTCATCGTATAGTTTTTACAAGTTTTAACGTTCGTGAATCACCGGTCAACTTGGGTGGTCAATTGTCTATATGAAACATATTTCAATTAATCAAATCTTAACAAGTTTGATTGCTTAACATGTTGGAAAAATTTAATCATGTAAATATCAATCTCAATTAATATATATAAACATGGAAAAGTTCGGGTCACTACACAAAGCGGCTTGGTGATTAGCGGGTTTGGAGGACATCACACCTTGTTTGATGCTCTTTGGAAGACCATCCATATAGAGTTCAACCCTTTGAGATTCGGGGTTCACGAGATTAGGACACATCAAGGATAGTTCGGTGAAGCGTTGGTTATAGGCCTTCAGATCATTTCCGACCACCGTCAAAGTTCTTAGCTCTTGTTCGAGCTTTCGGGTTTTTTCGTGAGGGAAATATTCAACAATCATCTTTTCCCTTAAATCGGCCCAAGAGAGGGCATGAGCTTCATCGGTACCCACTGATTGTACATAGATGTTACACCATGTAAGAGTGACACCGGCGAGAGTGTGGGTGGAGTACTTGACCTTATCTTGGTCCCGACAACCGCTTATGCTAAAGACGGCCTCCGTTTGTTCGAACCATCGAGTGAGAGTAACCGGTCCCCCGGTTCCATCATAAGTGTGAGGTTTGCACCCCATAAAAGCTTTTTAGGAGCACCCTTCACTACAGTTACCGGCCCCTTGGTTGTTGTTGTTGTTGTGGTTGTTGTTATTGTTGTTGTTGGTGGAGTGACCGACCATGGCCGCCTCTACGGCGGTGGCCACCATTCGTTGTAGTGCTTGTTCGCGAGTTTCCCGACGTGGCACACGGTGAGGAGGCATTGTTCCTTCAAAACAAAAGAATACAGTTGATTAGTATTCTTAATAATACTAACCATGATATGGAATAAGGATAGAAAGAAATTTTCCTTGACTCGCCTTAAATTCTTTATGTCATAATGTCGGATTCTTCATATGAGTCACCGTAATATAATCCCGGAAATTATATTACCCTAATTCATATGTGCATTCGACACTAATTCATATAGTCAAGGTGGCGCATCAATTAAATCAAGTAACGTGAGATTAAGATTGAATAAGAATTAGATATGATAGAAGAGTTTGAGTATAATGCACAAGTAGTCAAGTAATTCCTACGTCAAGTCTATATGCCGGTTGTAGTCTAGACTCACCAATGTACCCTATGACTCGGGGTCGAAACCAATGAACTCTAAATCCCTACACCCAATGCTCTGATACCATCTGTAGCGACCCGACCAAATCATGTTTGACGGCGGCGTCTACGTAGGTCCCATTACCTGGTCATAAGTCTTTAAGACAAAGTTTGACCGAAAATATGTCGCATTCATTTCATAAGTGTGGATGTTTCAAAGCTTACAAAAGTAGTTTCCATAACTAGTACATAACGATGTTTGCGACACAGTTTAAAGTAGTCAAAAGACGCTCCACATATGCAAGTATACTCGACATCCAAAGCAATTATCAAAAAGAATGAGCGGAAGCATGTATCACCTAATGTTCAAGGACCTGAGAAAAACATAGAAATCTGTCAACGAAAACGTTGGTGAAATCATAGGTTTAAGTAAGTAAATCAGTAAAAGTAAGTCGAACCACAAGATTTGCATCATTGATAAATAGTAATACATTCTAAAAGTTAATATTCACGAGCACCCAATTATCAAGGCTTAACGTTTCCTTCAATAGTACCCCATCACAATAGTGTTAGAACTTACACTGTTTCCCAAAAATATATTTCATCCGAATAACGGTAGCGAACCGTCCGAATGAGGGTTTGTCAAACCCATATGGCCATATAACATAAGTTCTCGCTTACACCGTCAAGTGTAACTAATGATAGTCGAATTGACGATTTTTGTTCTAAACTCGTATGTAGAATGTTTGTTTTCATGTACTTGTGTTCACTTAGTTAAAAGAAGCGTTTATGTTTTCTCATCCCAAAAGTAAGTTCAAAAGAGTAAATAAGTACTTCGACAAGTAACGTGTGCAAAGAACAATGCTAGTCTTGACCTAAACAAATAGGTTGTATCAACTTGATAATCATGTTTGATCAAAGAAGTTCAATTAGTCCTATGGGTCGTTATGACTCGATTATGTAGCATGTGAATCAAATTGTCAAGTTTCATGCAAGATACAAGTATAGAAACAAGTAAGGAAGGTTGCATAATCATTTGGTTAAGTTTGACAAAAATTCGAACTTCGGTCGGTCAAAGTCAATGAAAAAGTCAACACGTTCGGGTCAGGTCTCGAACTATTTTTCTATGCTAGTTATTCATATATAAGCATATTAGAACAAGTCTCATGTGAATCGGAGGTCCATAGTGTGCCAAACATTTTTCATATAATTGATATGTAGGTCAGAACCTGAACACGTTATATGTCGCGCCGCGACCCAGGATTGCCGCACCGCGGCGATCAACGGGTGCTGGTACCTGGTCAGTCTCAATTGTCCAAGTCTCAAATCAAACTTCCTTTTCACATAAATCACAAACCGTAAACTCTTATGACACGCATTTTACATCGTTGGAAAGCTAATTTGACAAAGAACACAACTAAATACATTTTACCAACCAAAAACATTATTTGCAATAAATGACTTTTCAAATCAATTGATCAATCAATGCACACATTTAATGCTTCAAATCTTACAAGTGTACATTTATAATTCGGGCATTTAATGCACACATAAAACACGCCGTTTTGTAGATAATCAAGCATACAATACAACTAACTACTTACTAACAATAATTCATGGCATTCAATGCATCAAATATCATTTCAAGCTTATCAAACCCCAACCCAAATTCACTAAAATCACTAATCAAGTTTATGGAGTTTTCTCAAGCAACCTACACATCAAATTGAAGCTAGTGATGTTAGGAACACATTTAATACATGAATTTATAACATTTAACATCATTCAAACAACTAAATCACCAAATCAAACACACCGTTCATGCTATTTACTTCAAATAACAAAATCGAACATATAAATCATATATTCATGTTAGACTTGAGCCATAGACACTAATTAACAACTTTATAAGTTAAAAACATCAAGAACACAAAATCTAGTGATTTTAGAAAGTTACCCAAATGTAATGATATCGGTATGGAATCGAAGAGGAAGTTGCAAGGATCCCAAATATGTAATTTGTTTTGTGAAACACTTGCTAGATCTTGGATGGATGATGAGTTCTTTGTTTGAAGATTTGAGAGAATACCTGAAAGTATTAAATGAAAAGGAAAAATAAAATGGATAAAATGAATGGATGAGAAAGGGTGTTGACCCTTTGACCTAGTCAAAGGTTTGGCACTTTGGCAAGCTTGGTCCCTCTAGTTTCATTCGGATGCGTGAATTACCTAAACGAGATAATTTAAAACGCGTATCAACGGGAGATGTTATAATTACATAATGGAATTTAAAATAGTATGACGGAAAGGTAAACGGAAAAAAGGCGGGATGTTACAGGTATTACCCGAATTAAAACTTATAAAACGCTAATATGAAGAAAAAGCTTTTATAAATGAGTTCATATTATGCTACGGAATACTATTGACTACTCTTAATATTCTATATGATTAACTTAATTCTTTTGGCTATTTTTGAAGGAAATGGCACTGACTACTCGTCAGAACTTGAACATGAGTGAGGAAGACTTCCGTGCTTTCCTTGCAGCAAATATAGCCGCAGTACAGGCTGCAATGCAAAACAACAATAACTCAGGGTCTAGCAGTGGAGTTAACTCCACAGGAAACCATGTAGGATGCTCCTATGGGGCTTTCACTGCCTGTAAACCTCTTGAATTCGATGGAACTGAAGGACCAGTCGGACTGAAATGATGGACCGAAAAGGTCGAATCTGTGTTTGCTATAAGCAAATGTGCTGAGGAAGATTATGTAAAGTACGCCACGCATACCTTCACAGGTACTGCGTTAACATGGTGGAATACCTATCTCGAACAAATGGGACAAGATGCTGCTTACGCACTACCGAGGTCAGCATTCAAACACTTAATGAACGAGCAGTACCGTCCCAGAAATGAGGTTAATAAGCTCAAGGTAGAGCTTAGAGGGTTACGAACATAAGGGTTTGATATTACCACGTACGAACGACGATTCATAGAGTTGTGCCTATTGTGTCCGGGAGCGTTCGAAGATGAAGAAGAGAAAATCGTCGCATTTGTAAAAGGGTTACCGGAAAGGATCCAAGAGGATATAAGTTCACACGAGCCCGCATCCATACAAAAGGCAAGTCGAATGGCTCATAAACTTATAAATCAAATTGAGGAAAGGATTAAAGAACAGGCGGCCGAAGAAGCCAATACGAAAAAAGTCAAGAGGAAATGGGAAGAAACTAGTGACAAGGGTCACGATTTCAATAATAAACCTAACAATCATAACTACAATCGCACCAATTTTCGAAACAACAAACGCAACAACAACAACCACCCCAGCAACAACTACAACAACCGTTTCAACAACAATAACAACCGCAACAACAACAATCCCAACAATAACAACAAGAGCCAGAAATTATGCCAGAGATGTGAAGGATACCATCCAACTGGGCTCTGTACAGCAGTGTGTACTAAGTGTAATAAAAAGGGCCATGGTGCGACAAAGTGCGAAATCTACGGATCAATGGCTATGGGAACAAATAATGCACGAACACCTGTTTCGGATGCAGGAAGAAGGGCCATTACAAAAATATGTGTCCAAATCAGGGGGATAATAATGGGCAAGGCCGAGGAAGAGTCTTCAACATTAATACGATTGAAGCGCAGGAAGACCCGGAGCTTGTTACGGGTACGTTTCTTATTGACAATACATCTGCTTATGTTTTATTTGATTCGGGTGCGGATAGAAGCTATATGAGTAAGGATTTCTATGCTAAATTAAGTTGTCCATTGACGCCTTTGGATAATAAGTTTATACTAGAATTAGCAAACGGTAAATTAATTACAGCAGATAATATATGTCGGAATCGAGAAATTAAACTGGTTAGCGAAACATTTAAGATTGATTTGATACCAGTAGAGTTAGCGAGTTACTGGTTGAAAGAGGTGAAAGCAGAGATCGTATGTTACAAAAATGCAATTCGCATTATACGAGAAGAAGGAAAACCCTTAATGGTGTACGGAGAAAAGAGCAACGCGAAGCTAAATCTTATTAGTAATTTGAAGGCGCAAAAGTTAATAAGGAAGGGTTGATATGATGTTCTAGCACACGTTGAGAAAGTACAAACTGAAGAAAAGAGCATCAATGATGTTCCCGTCGCAAAAGAATTTCCCGATGTATTTCTGAAAGAATTACCGGGATTACCTCCACACCGATCCGTTGAATTTCAAATAGATCTTGTACCGGGAGCTGCACCAATAGCTCGTACTCTATACAGACTCGCACCCAGCGAAATGAAGGAACTTCAAAGCCAATTACAAGAACTTCTAGAGCGTGGTTTCATACGACCAAGTATATCACCATGGGGAGCTCCTGTTTTGTTTGTCAAAAAGAAGGATGGTACATTCAGGTTGTGTATCGACTACCGAGAGTTGAACAAACTTACCATCAAGAACCGTTACCCACTATCGATAATCGACGGCTTATTTCATCAATTACAAGGCTCGTCAGTTTATTTGAAGATTGATTTACGTTCTGGGTATAATCAAATGCGGGTGAAGGAGGACGATATTCCGAAGACTGCCTTTAGAACGCATTACGGTCATTACAAGTTTATGGTTATGCCGTTTGGATTGACTAACGCACCAGCTGTGTTCATGGACCTCATGAACTGTGTGTGGGCCATATCTCGACAAGTTTGTCATTGTTTTCATTGATGACATACTTATCTACTCAAAGAATGATCAAGAGCATGAAGAACATTTGAGAAAATTGCTAGAGTTATTGAGGAAAGAAAAATTGTAAGCTAAGTTTTCAAAGTGTGCATTTTGGTTGGAAGAAGTTCAATTCCTCGGTCACATAGTGAACAAAGAAGGTATTCAGGTGGATCCGGCAAAGATTGAGACCGTTGAAAAGTGGGAAACCCCTAAAACTCCGAAGTATATACGCCAATTTTTAGGACTGGCTGGTTACTACAGAAGATTCATCCAAGATTTTTCCAAAATAGCAAAACCCTTGACTGCATTAACGCATAAAGGGAAGAAATTTGAATGGAAGGATGAACAAGAAAAAGCGTTTCGATTGTTGAAGAAAAAGTTAACTACGGCACCTATATTGTCATTGCCTGAAGGGAATAATGATTTCGTGATATATTGTGATGCCTCAAAGCAAAGCCTCAGTTGTGTATTAATGCAACGAACGAAGGTAATTGCTTATGCGTCTATACAATTGAAGATTCATGAGCAAAATTATAAGACACACGATTTGGAATTAGGCGATGTTGTTTTTGCATTAAAGACTTGGAGGCACTACTTATATGGGGTCAAAAGTATTATATATACCGACCACAAAAGTCTTCAACATATATTTAATCAGAAACAACTGAACATGAGGCAGCGAAGGGGGATTGAATTGTTGAATGATTACGACTTTGAGATTCGTTACCACCCGGGGAAGGCGAATGTGGTAGCCGACGCTTTGAGTAGAAAGGACAGAGAACCCATTCGAGTAAAAGCTATGAATATAATGATTCACAATAACCTTAATACTCAAATAAAGGAGGCGCAACAAGGAGTTTTAAAAGAGGGAAATTTAAAAGATGAAATACCTAAAGGATCGGAGAAGCATCTTAATATTCGGGAAGACAGAACCTGGTATAGGGCTGAAAGAATTTGGGTACCAAAATTTGGAGATATGAGAGAAATGGTACTTAGAGAATCTCATTAAACCAGATACTCAATACATCCTGGAACGGGGAAGATGTACAAAGATCTCAAGAAACATTTTTGGTGGCCAGGTATGAAAGCCGATGTTGCTAAATACGTAGGGGAATGTTTGACGTGTTCTAAGGTCAAAGCTGAGCATTAGAAACCTTCAGGTCTACTTCAACAACCCGAAATCCCGGAATGGAAATGGGAAAATATTACCATAGATTTCATCACTAAATTGCCAAGGACTGCAAGTAATTTTGATACTATTTGGGTAATAGTTGATCGTCTCACCAAATCAGCACACTTCCTGCCAATAAGAGAAGATGACAAGATGGAGAAGTTAGCACGACTGTATTTGAAGGAATTCGTCTCCAGACATGGAATTATCTCTGATAGGGATGGCAGATTTGTTTCAAGGTTTTGGCAGACATTACAACAAGCATTGGGAACTCGTCTAGACATGCGTACTGCCTATCAGCCACAAATCGATGGGCAGAGCGAAAGGACGATACAGACTCTTGAAGACATGCTACTACCATTAGCAGAATTTTTCTACAACAACAGTTACCACTCGAGTATCGAAATGGCACCGTTTGAAGCACTTTATGGTAGAAAGTGCAGATCTCTAATTTGTTGGAATGAATTGGGGGATAGACAGATTAAGAGTCCGGAGATAATCCAAGAAACTACAGAGAAAATCATCCAAATTCAACAATGGTTGAAAACCGCTCAGAGTCGACAAAAGAGCTACGCAAAAGGAAGGATATAGAATTTGAAATTGGGGAGATGGTCATGCTTAAGGTTTCGCCTTGGAAAGGCGTTGTTCGATTTGGTAAACGGGGAAAACTAAATCCAAGATACATTGGACCATTCAAGATTTTAGATTGTGTCGGACCAGTAGCCTACCGACTTGAATTACCTCAATAACTCGCCAATGTACATAATACCTTTCACGTCTCGAATCTGAAGAAGTGCTTAGCTAAAGAAGATCTCACTATTCATTAAGACAAAATTAAAATCAATGAAAAACTACAATTCATTGAAGAACCCGTTGAGATAATGGATCGTGAGGTTAAAAGGCTCAAACAAAACAAGATACCAATTGTTAAGGTTTGATGGAATGCTCGTAGAGGACCTGAGTTCACCTAGGAACGAGAAGATCAGATGAAGAAGAAATACCCGCATTTATTTCCAGAAGATACGTCAACACCTCCAACTGCTTAAAATTTCGGGACGAAATTTATTTAACGGGTAGGTACTGTACTGACCCAAACTTTTCCATGTTTATATATATTAAATGAAATTGATATTTATATGATTAAATGTTTCCAACATGTTAAGAAATCAAACTTGTTAAGACTTGATTAATTGAACTAGGTTTTATATAGACAATTGACCACCCAAGTTGACCGGTGATTCACGAACGTTAAAACTTGTAAAACTATATGATGTCATATATATGGATATATATATATTTAACATGGTATTATGATAAGTAAACATATCATTAAGTATATTAACAATGAACTACATATGTAAAAACAAGACTACTAACTTAATGATTTCGAAACGAGACATATATGTAACGATTATCGTTGTAACAACATTTAATTGTATATATATCATATTAAGATATATTAATATATCATGATAATGTAATAATTTAACATCTCATTTGATATAATAAACAATGGGTTAACAACACTTAACAGGATTGTTAACCTAAAGGCTTCAAAACAACATTTACATGTAACGACTAACGATGACTTAACGACTCAGTTAAAATGTATATATATGTAGTATTTTAATATGTATTTATACACTTTTGAAAGACTTCAAGAAACTTATCAAAATACTTCTACTTAAAAAAATGATTACAATTACATCCTAAATCAGTTTCATCAACAATTCTACTCGTATGCACCCGTATTCGTACTCGTACATTACACAGCTTTTAGATGTATGTACTATTGGTATATACACTCCAATGATCAGCTCTTAGCAGCCCATGTGAGTCACCTAACACATGTGGAAACATCATGAAATGTCCCGTTCATTTTGATTATAAACGTTCCATATTAATTGATTTCGTTGCGAGGTTTTGACCTCTATATGAGACGTTTTTCAAAGACTGCATTCATTTTTAAAACAACCATAACCTTTATTTTATCAATAAAGGTTTCAAAAGTATTACGTAGATTATCAAATAATGATAATCTAAAATATACTGTTTACACACGACCATTACACAATAGTTTACAATAGAAATATATTACATCGACATATGTTTCTTGAATGTAGTTTTTACATAATATCATACAAACATGGACTCCAAATCTTATCCTTATTTTAGTATGCAACAGCGGAAGCTCTTAATATTCACCTGAGAATAAACATGCTTTAAACGTCAACAAAAATGTTGGTGAGTTATAGGTTTAACCTATATCTATCAAATCGTAACAATAGATCACAAGATTTCATATTTCAATATACATCCCATACATAGAGATAAAAATCATTCATATGATGAACACCTGGTAACCAACATTAACAAGATGCATATATAAGAATATCCCCATCATTCCGGGACACCTTCGGATATGATATAAATTTCGAAGTACTAAAGCATCCGGTACTTAGGATGGGGTTTGTTAGGCCCAATACATCTATCTTTAGGATTCACGTCAATTAGGGTGTCTATTCCCTAATTCTTAGATTACCAGACTTAATAAAAAGGGGCATATTCGGCTTCGATCATTCACCCATATAATGTAGTTTCATTTACTTGTATCTATTTCGTAAATCATTTATAAAACTGCATGTATTCTCATCCCAAAAATATTAGATTTTAAAAGTGGAACTATAACTCACTTTCACAGATTTTTACTTCGTCGGGAAGTAAGACTTGGCCACTGGTCGATTCACGAACCTATAACAAATATGTACATATATATCAAAGTACATTCAAAATATATTTACAACACTTTTAATACATTTTGATGTTTTAAGTTTATTAAGTCAGCTGTCCTCGTTAGTAACCTATAACTAGTTGTTCAACGTTAGATGTACAGAAAAAAATTGATATATATTATCTTGAATCAATCCACGACCCAGTGTATACACGTCTCAGGCTAGATCACAACTCAAAGTATATATATTTTTGGAATCAACCTCAACCCTGTATAGCTAACTCCCACATTACTGCATATAGAGTGTCTATGGTTGTTCCAAATAATATATACACATGGGTCGATTTGATATGTCAAAACATTTGCATACGTGTCTATGGTATCTCAAGATTACATAATATATTAGAATACATGTATAATACAATATAAGTTAGCTAAGATATGATTAATATAGATTTGTTACCAATTTTCATGTTGCTACAACAAGAAAAATTATCCAATCTTGTTTTACCCATAACTTCTTCATTTTAAATCCGTTTTGAGTGAATCAAATTGCTATGGTTTCATATTGAACTCTATTTTATGAATCTAAACAGAAAAAGTATAGGTTTATAGTCGGAAATATAAGTTACAAGTCATTTTTGTAAAGGTAGTCATTTCAGTCGAAAGAACGACGTCTAGATGACCATTTTAGAAAACATACTTCCACTTTGAGTTTAACCATGATTTTTGGATATAGTTTCATGTTCATAAGAAAAATCATTTTCCCAGAAGAATAACTTTTAAATCAAAGTTTATCATAGTTTTTATTTAACTAACCCAAAACAGCCCGCGGTGTTACTACGACGGCGTATGTCCGGTTTTACAGTGTTCTTCGTATTTCCAGGTTTTAAATCATTAAGTTAGCATATAATATAGATATAGAACATGTGTTTAGTTGATTTTAAAAGTCAAGTTAGAATTATTAACTTTTGTTTGCAAACAAGTTTAGAATTAACTAAACTATGTTCTAGTGATTACAAGTTTAAACCTTCGAATAAGATAGGTTTATATGTATGAATCGAATGATTTTATGAACATCATTACTACCTCAAGTTTTCTAGATAAAGCTACTGGAAATGAGAAAAATGGATCTAGCTTCAAAGGATCCTTGGATGGCTTGAAAGTTCTTGAAGCAGAATCATGACACGAAAACAAGTTCAAGTAAGATTTTCACTCGAAATAAGATTGTTATAGTTATAATGTTTGAATCAAAGTTTGAATATGAGTATTACCTTGTATTAGAAAGATATCTTACTGTAAATAATAAAGATTTCTTGAGGTTGGATGATCACTCTACAAGATTGGAAGTAAGCTAGCAAACTTGGAAGTATTCTTGATTTTATGAAACTAGAACTTGTAGAATTTATGAAGAACACTTAGAACTTGAAGATAGAACTTGAGAGAGATTAATTAGATGAAGAAAATTGAAGAATTAAAGTGTCTGTAGGTGTTTTTGGTCGTTGGTATATGGATTAGATATAAAGGATGTGTAATTTTGTTTACATGTAAATATGTCATGAATGATTACTCATATTTTTGTAATTTTATGAGATATTTCATGCTAGTTGCCAAATGATGGTTCCCACATGTGTTAGGTGACTCACATGGGCTGCTAAGAGCTGATCATTGGAGTGTATATACCAATAGTACATACATCTAAAAGCTGTGTATTGTACGAGTACGAATACGGGTGCATACGAGTAGAATTGTTGATGAAACTGAACGAGTATGTAATTGTAATCATTTTTTTAAGTAGAAGTATTTTGATAAGTGTCTTGAATTCTTTCAAAAGTTTATGAATACATATTAAAACACTAAATGTATATACATTTTAACTGAGTCGTTAAGTCATCGTTAGTCGTTACATGTAAGTGTTGTTTTGAAACCTTTAGGTTAACGATCTTGTTAAATGTTGTTAACCCATTGTTTATTAAATCAAATGAGATGTTAAATTATTACATTATCATGATATCATGATGTATTAATATATCTTAATATGATATATATACATTAAATGTCGTTACAACGATAATCGTTACATATATGTCTCGTTTCAAAATCATTAAGTTAGTAGTCTTGTTTTTACATATGTAGTTCATTGTTAATATACTTAATGATATGTTTACTTATCATAATATCATGTTAACTATATAAATATATATATCCATATATATATGTCATCATATAGTTTTTACAAGTTTTAACGTTCGTGAATCGCCGGTCAACTTGGGTGGTCAATTGTCTATATGAAACCTATTTCAATTAATCAAGTCTTAACAAGTTTGATTGCTTAACATGTTGGAAACATTTAATCATGTAAATATCAATTTCATTTAATATATAAAAACATGGAAAAGTTCGGGTCACTACAGTACCTACCCGTTAAATAAATTTCATCCCGAAATTTTAAGCAGTTGAAAGTGTTGACGAATCTTCTGGAAATAGATGCAGGTATTTCTTCTTCATCTGATATTCACGCTCCCAGGTGTACTCGGGTCCCCTACGAGCATTCCATCGAACCTTAACAATCGGTATCTTGTTTTGTTTAAGTCTCTTAACCTCACGATCCATTATTTCGACGGGTTCTTCAATGAATTGAAGTTTTTCATTGATTTGGATTTCGTCCAAGGGAATAGTGAGATCTTCTTTAGCAAAACATTTCTTCAAATTCGAGACGTGGAAAGTGTTATGTACATTCGCAAGTTGTTGAGGTAACTCAAGTCGGTAAGCTACTGGTCCGACACGATCAATAATCTTGAATGGTCCAATATACCTTGGATTTAATTTCCCCCGTTAACCTTAAGCATGACCATTTCTCCAATTTCAAATTCTATGTATTTTCTTTTAATGTCGGCGTAGCTCTTTAGTCGACTTTGGGCGGTTTTCAACCGTTGTTGAATTTGGATGATCTTCTTGGTAGTTTCTTGTATTATCTCCAGACCCGTAATCTATCTATCCCCCACTTCACTCTAAAAAATCGGAGACCTGCACTTTCTACCATAAAGTGTTTCAAACGGCGCCATCTCAATGCTTGAATGATAGCTGTTGTTGTAGGAAAATTCTGCTAACGGTAGATGTCGATCCCAACTATTTCCGAAATCAATAACACATGCTCGTAGCATGTCTTCAAGCGTTTGTATCATCCTTTCGCTCTGCCCATCAGTTTGTGGATGATAGGCAGTACTCATGTCTATACGAGTTCCTAATGCTTGCTGTAATGTCTGCCAGAATCTTGAAATAAATCTGCCATCCCTATCAGAGATAATAGAGATTGGTATTCTATGTCTGGAGATGACTTCCTTCAAATACAGTCGTGCTAACTTCTCCATCTTGTCATCTTCTCTTATTGGTAGAAAGTGTGTTGACTTGATGAGACGATCAACTATTACCCAAATAGTATCATAACCACTTGCAGTCCTTGGCAATTTAGTAATGAAATCCATGGTAATGTTTTCCCATTTCCATTCTAGGATTTCAGGTTGTTGTCGTAGACCTGATGGTTTCTGATGTTCAGCTTTGACCTTAGAACACGTCAAACATTCTCCTACATATTTAGCAATATCGGCTTTCATACCTGGCCACCAAAAATGTTTCTTAAGATCCTTGTACATCTTCCCCGTTCCAGGATGTATTGAGTATCTGGTTTTATGAGCTTCTCAAAGTACCATTTCTCTCATATCTCCAAATTTTGGTACCCAAATTCTTTCAGCCCTATACCGGGTTCCGTCTTCCCGAATATTAAGATGCTTCTCCGATCCTTTGGATATTTCATCCTTTAAATTTCCCTCTTTTAAAACTCCTTGTTGCGCCTCCTTTATTTGAGTAGTAAGGTTAGTGTGAATCATTATATTCATAGATTTTACTCGAATGGGTTCTCTGTCCTTTCTGCTCAAGGCGTCGGCTACCACATTTGCCTTCCCCGGGTGGTAACGAATCTCAAAGTCGTAATCATTCAACAATTCAATCCACCTACGCTGCCTCATATTCAGTTGTTTCTGATTAAATATGTGTTGAAGACTTTTGTGGTCGGTATATATAATACTTTTGACCCCATATAAGTAGTGCCTCTAAGTCATTAATGCAAAAACAACCGCGCCTAATTCCAAATCATGCGTCGTATAATTTTGCTCGTGAATCTTCAATTGTCTAGACACATAAGCAATCACCTTCGTCCGTTGCATTAATACACAACTGAGACCTTGCTTTGATGCGTCACAATAAATCACAAAATCATCATTTCCTTCGACAATGACAATATAGGTGCCGTAGTTAGCTTTTTCTTCAATAATTGTAACGCCTTCTCTTGTTCATCCTTCCATTCAAATTTCTTCCCTTTATGCGTTAATGCAGTCAAGGGTTTTGCTATTTTGGAGAAATCTTGGATTAATCTTCTGTAGTAACCAGCCAATCCTAAAAATTGACATATATGCTTCGGAGTTTTTGGGGTTTCCCACTTTTTAACGGTTTTGATCTTTGCCGGGTCCACCTGGATACCTTCTTTGTTCACTATGTGACCGAGGAATTGAACTTCTTCCAACCAAAATGCACACTTTGAAAACTTAGCGTACAGTTTTTCTTTCCTCAATACTTCTAGCACTTTTCTCAAATGTTCTTCGTGCTCTTGATCATTCTTTGAGTAAATAAGTATGTCATCGATGAAAACAATGACAAAATTGTCAAGATATGGCCCACACACTCGGTTCATAAGGTCCATGAACACAGCTGGTGCGTTAGTCAATCCAAACGGCATAACCATAAACTCGTAATGACCATAACGCGTCCTAAAAGCAGTTTTTAGAATATCATCCTCCTTTACTCGTATTTGATGATATCCAGAACGTAAATCGATCTTCGAATAAACCGACGAGCCTTGTAGTTGATCAAATAAGTCGTCAATTCTCGGCAGTGGATAACGGTTTTTGATGGTAAGTTTGTTCAACTCTCTGTAGTCAATACACAACCTAAATGTACCATCCTTCTTCTTGACAAATAAAACAGGAGCTCCCCATGGTGATGTGCTTGGTCGAATGAAACCACGTTCTAATAGTTCTTGCAGTTGACTTTGCAGTTCTTTCATCTCGCTGGGTGCGAGTCTATAAGGAACACAAGCTATTGGTGCAGCTCTTGGTACAAGATCTATTTGAAATTCAACAGATCGATGTGGAGGTAATCCCGGTAATTCTTTCGGAAATACATCGGGAAATTTTTTTGCAACAGGAACATCATTGATGCTTTTTTCTTCAGTTTGTAATTTCTCGACGTGTGCTAGAACAGCATAGCAACCTTTTCTTATTAGTTTTTGTGCCTTCAAATTACTAATAAGATGTAGCTTCGTGTTGCCCTTTTCTCCGTACACCATTAAGGGTTCTCCTTCTTCTCGTACAATGCAAATTGCATTTTTATAACATACGATCTCTGCTTTCACCTTCTTCAGCCAGTCCATGCCAACTATTACATCAAAACTCCCTAACTCTACGGGTCTCAAATCAATCTTAAATATTTCGCTACCCAGTTTAATTTCTCGATTCCGGCATATATAATCTGCTGAAATTAATTTACCGTTTGCTAATTCGAGTAAAAATTTACTATCCAACAGCGTCAATGGACAACTTAATTTAGCACAAAAATCTTTACTCATATAGCTTCTATCCACACCCGAATCAAATAAAACGTAAGAAGATTTATTGTCAATAAGAAATGTACCTGTAACAAGCTCCGGGTCTTCCTGTGCCTCTGCCGCATTAATATTGAAAACTCTTCCACGACCTTGTCCATTCGTGTTCTCCTGGTTCGGGTAATTTCTAATAATGTGGCCCGGTTTTCCACATTTATAACAAACTACATTGGCATAACTTGCTCCGACACTACTTGCTCCGCCATTACTTGTTTTGACACCATTTGTTCCTTTCGTTCTGTTAACCCCTGGTCCGTAGACCTCACACTTCGCCGTGCTATGACCATTTCTTTTACACTTGTTGCAAAATTTGGTGCAGAACCCCGAGTGATACTTTTCACACCTTTGGCATAGCTGCTTCTGATTGTTGTTGTTGTTGCGGTTGTTATTGTTGTTGGGATGATTGTTGTAGTTGCTGTTGTTGTTGTTGTTGTTGTTGTTGTTGTTGTTGTTGGGCCGTTTGTTGTAGTTGCGATTGATGTTGCGATTGTTGGGATAGTTGTTGCGATTATTGTTGTAATTGCTGTTGTTGTTGTATTGGTGATTCTTATCACCGTTTTCCTCCCACTTTCTTTTGACTTGCTTCACATTGGCCTCTTCAACCGCCTGTTCTTTAATTCTTTCCTCAATCTGGTTCACTAGTTTGTGAGCCATTCTACATGCCTGTTGTATGGAGGCGGGCTCGTGTGAACTTATATCTTCTTGGATTCTTTCTAATAATCCTTTCACAAACGAGTCGATCTTCTCTTCCTCATCTTCGAACGCTCTCGGACACAATAGGCACAATTTTGTGAATCGTCTTTCGTACGTGGTAATATCAAATCCTTGGGTTCGTAACCCTCTAAGTTCTGTCTTGAGCTTATTGACCTCGGTTCTGGGACGGTACTTCACGTTCATCAAGTGCTTGAATGCTGACCATGGTAGTGCATAAGCATCATCTTGTCCCACTTGCTCTAGATAGGTATTCCACCATGTTAACGCAGTACCTGTGAAGGTATGCGTAGCGTACTTCACTTTGTCCTCTTCAGTACACTTACTTATGGCAAACACCGATTCGACCTTCTCGGTCCACCGTTTCAATCCGATCGGTCCTTCGGTTCCATCAAATTCCAAAGGTTTGCAGGCAGTGAATTCTTTGTAGGTGCATCCTACACGATTTCTTACGCCGTTAGCTGCATTGCTAGATTCGGAGTTATTGTTGGTATGTAGCGTAGCCTGTACTGCGGCTATGTTTGAAGCAAGAAAGGCACGGAATTCCTCTTCGCTCATATTCAAGGTGTGTCGAGTAGTCGGTGCCATTTCCTTCAAAATAGTCAAATGAAACGAGTTAATCATATAGAATATCAAGAGTAGTCAATAGTATTTCGTAGCGTAATATGAACTTATTTATAAAAGCTCTTTCTTCATATTAGCGTTTTATACTCTTTAATTCGGGTAGTATCTACCCGTTAAGTTCATACTTAGTAGCTAACATACCATTTCAACTACTACAATTCTATATGAAAAACTAATCACAAAAAAACAATATCATATTCAAACCTTTATACAATAACTTGCAAACTTACAATACCGCTTTTTTTTACATATAGCATGAAATATAGCACATAAAACTTTGATACAAAGTAGTTGCGAAGATAATTCTAGTTAATAAATAAGGCGTTCAGCAAAGGCAATAAAGACACGTAATTCATACGTCCAGAAACAAGTCATGCATTCTGGTTTTACTAATACCACTTCCCATCCTTGGTTTTGTGGAACATAACCGTTGTGACCGATAGTAAGACAATGTGTTGTAACGTTGTCAAAAGGATGAAGGTTACGTAATGACCAACAGTCTCGTAATAACCTAAAAACCTCATTTCTTACCCCAATTACCAACTCCGTTACTTGTGGGAACGTTTTGTTTAATAGTTGTAGCCCGATGTTCTTGTTCTCACTTTGGTGAGAAGCGAACATTACTAACCCATAAGCATAACATGCTTGTTTATGTTGCATGTTAGCCGCTTTTTCTAAATCACGAAGTCTTATATTCGGATATATTGAGTCATAATAATTTCTTAACCCTTTGCGTAAAATAGCATTTGGGTTCCCCGCAATATATGCGTCAAAGTAAACACATCGTAACTTATGATTTCCCAATGTGATATCCCCCATCTTTCGAACGAAAGCCTTTTATAAATCAAGGCATTCTTGGAACATTCTTCGAATGTCTTACAAACTGATCTCGCCTTAAATAGTTGTGCCGAGGAATTCTGACCGACTCTAGACAAGATTTCATCAATCATGTCTCCGGGTAGGTCTCTTAAAATATTGGGCTGTTTATCCATTTTGTGTTTTTATACTGTAAAATAGACAAGAGTTAGATTCATAAAAAAATACTTATTAATACAAGCAATTTTTACATATATCATAAAGCATAAGCACACTATATTACATATATTACACCACACGAATACAACTATCTTATTCCGACTCGCTCATTTCTTCTTCTTCGGTTTTGGTTCGTTTTTCCAAGTTTCTAGGGATATATGATGTTCCCCTAATACGAGCCGTCGTTTTCCACATTGGTTTAGAAAAACCTGGTGGTTTAGAGGTTCCCGGGTTATTGTCACAACTTAAGAAATACGGGTGTTGACGATACATATAAAGTTCATCGTGTTTGGAATCAAATTTCTCTAATTTTATGCCCTTTTCCTTATTGTTCTCTTTTGCCTAATTAAATTGTGTTGGGGTAATTTCTATAACATCATCGGAATCCTTGTCGGGATCCGATTCATCGGAGAATTGGTAATCCTCCCAATACTTTGCTTCCTTGGCGGAAACACCATTGACCATAATTAACTTTGGTCGGTTGGTTGAGGATTTTCTTCTACTTAACCATTTTATTATTTCCCCCACTGGTTCTATTTCTTCTTCCGGTTCCGATTCTTCTTTCGATTTCGATTCTTCTTCCGGTTCCGACTCTTCTTCCGGTTCCTCTTTGGGAACTTGTGAATCAGTCCACGAATCATTCCAATTTACATTTGACTCTTCATTATTATTAGGTGAGTCAATGGGAATTGTTCTAGAGGTAGACATCTATTACATAATATCAAACACGTTAAAAGATTAATATATCACATAATATTCACATGTTAAAAATATATAGTTTCCAACAAAAATGTTAAGCAATCATTTTTAAAGAAAACACGATCGAAGTCCAGACTCACTAATGCATCCTAACAAACTCGATAAGACACACTAATACAAATTTTCTGGTTCTCTAAGACCAACGCTCGGACACCAACTGAAATGTCCCGTTCATATTGATTATAAACGTTCCATATTAATTGATTTCGTTGCGAGGTTTTGACCTCTATATGAGACGTTTTTCAAAGACTGCATTCATTTTTAAAACAACCATAACCTTTATTTTATCAATAAAGGTTTCAAAAGCATTACGTAGATTATCAAATAATGATAATCTAAAATATACTGTTTACACACGACAATTACATAATGGTTTACAATAGAAATATATTACATCGACATATGTTTCTTGAATGCAATTTTTACATAATATCATACAAACATGGACTCCAAATCTTGTCCTTATTTTAGTATGCAATAGCGGAAGCTCTTAATATTCACCTGAGAATAAACATGCTTTAAACGTCAACAAAAATGTTGGTGAGTTATAGGTTTAACCTATATCTATCAAATCGTAACAATAGACCACAAGATTTCATATTTCAATATACATCCCATACATAGAGACAAAAATCATTCATATGGTGAACACCTGGTAACCGACATTAACAAGATGCATATATAAGAATATCCCCATCATTCCGGGACACCCTTCGGATATGATATAAATTTCGAAGTACTAAAGCATCCGGTACTTTGGATGGGGTTTGTTAGGCCCAATAGATCTATCTTTAGGATTCGCATCAATTAGGGTGTCTGTTCCCTAATTCTTAGATTACCAGACTTAATAAAAAGGGGCATATTCGATTTCGATAATTCAACCATAGAATGTAGTTTCATGTACTTGTGTCTATTTTGTAAATCATTTATAAAATCTGCATGTATTCTCATCCCAAAAATATTAGATTTTAAAAGTGGGACTATAACTCACTTTCACAGATTTTTTACTTCGTCGGGAAGTAAGACTTGGCCACTGGTCGATTCACGAACCTATAACAAATATGTACATATATATCAAAGTATATTCAAAATATATTTACAACACTTTTAATACATTTTGATGTTTTAAGTTTATTAAGTCAGCTGTCCTCGTTAGTAACCTACAACTAGTTGTCCAACGTTAGATGTACAGAAAAAAAATTGATATATATTATCTTGAATCAATCCACGACTCAGTGTATACACGTCTCAGGCTAGATCACAACTTAAAGTATATGTATTTTTGGAATCAACCTCAACCCTGTATAGCTAACTCCCACATTAATGCATATAGAGTGTCTATGGCTGTTCCAAATAATATATACACATGGGTCGATATGATATGTCAAAACATTTGCATACGTGTCTATGGTATCCCAAGATTACATAATATATTAGAATAAATGTATAATACAATATAAGTTAGCTAGGATATGATTAATATAGATTTGTTACCAATTTTCACGTTGCTACAACAAGAAAAATTATCCAATCTTGTTTTACCCATAACTTCTTCATTTTAAATCCGTTTTGAGTGAATAAAATTGATATGGTTTCATATTGAACTCTATTTTATGAATCTAAATAGAAAAAGTATAGGTTTATAGTCAGAAATATAAGTTACAAGTCATTTTTGTAAAGGTAGTCATTTCAGTCGAAAGAACGACGTCTAGATGACCATTTTAGAAAACATACTTCCACTTTGAGTTTAACCATGATTTTTGGATATAGTTTCATGTTCATAAGAAAAATCATTTTACCAGAAGAACAACTTTTAAATCAAAGTTTATCATAGTTTTTATTTAACTAACCCAAAACAGCCCGCGGTGTTACTACGACGGCGTATGTCCGGTTTTACAGTGTTCTTCGTGTTTCCAGGTTTTAAATCATTAAGTTAGCATATCATATAGATATAGAACATGTATTTAGTTGATTTTAAAAGTCAAGTTAGAAGGATTAACTTTTGTTTGCGAACAAGTTTAGAATTAACTAAACTATGTTCTAGTGATTACAAGTTTAAACCTTCGAATAAGATAGCTTTATATGTATGAATCGAATGATGTTATGAACATCATTACTACCTCAAGTTTTCTGGATAAAGCTACTGGAAATGAGAAAAATGGATCTAGCTTCAAAGGATCCTTGGATGGCTTGAAAGTTCTTGAGGCAGAATCATGACACAAAAACAAGTTCAAGTAAGATTTCCACTCGAAATAAGATTGTTATAGTTATAGAAATTGAATCAAAGTTTGAATATGAGTATTACCTTGTATTATAAAGATATCTTACTGTAAAAAATAAAAATTTCTTGAGGTTGGATGATCACTCTACAAGATTGGAAGTAAGCTAGCAAACTTGGAAGAATTCTTGATTTTATGAAACTAGAACTTGAAGAATTTATGAAGAACACTTAGAACTTGAAGAAAGAACTTGAGAGAGATTAATTAGATGAAGAAAATTGAAGAATGAAAGTGTTTTTAGGTTTTTTTGGTCGTTGGTATATGGATTAGAAATAAAGGATGTGTAATTTTGTTTACATGTAAATAAGTCATGAATGATTACTCATATTTTTGTAATATTATGAGATATTTCATGCTAGTTGCCAAATGATGGTTCCCACATGTATTAGGTGACTCACATGAGCTGCTAAGAGCTGATCATTAGAGTGTATATACCAATAGTACATACATCTAAAAGCTATGTATTGTACGAGTACGAATACGGGTGCATACGAGTAGAATTGTTGATGAAACTGAACGAGGATGTAATTGTAAGACTTTTTGTTAAGTAGAAGTATTTTGATAAGTGTCTTGAATTCTTTCAAAAGTGTATGAATACATATTAAAACACTACATGTATATACATTTTAACTGAGTCGTTAAGTCATCGTTAGTCGTTACATGTAAGTGTTGTTTTGAAACCTTTAGGTTAACGATCTTGTTAAATGTTTTTAACCCATTGTTTATTAAATACAATGAGATGTTAAATTATTACATTATCATGATATCATGATGTATTAATATATCTTAATATGATATATATACATTAAATATCGTTACAACGATAATCGTTACATATATGTCTCGTTTCAAAATCATTAAGTTAGTAGTCTTGTTTTTACATATGTAGTTCATTGTTAATATACTTAATGATATGTTTACTTATCATAATATCATGTTAACTATATATATATATATATATATATCCATATATATATATCATCTTATAGTTTTTACAAGTTTTAACGTTCGTGAATCGCCGGTCAACTTGGGTGGTCAATTGTCTATATGAAACTTATTTCAATTAATCAAGTCTTAACAAGTTTGATTGCTTAACATGTTGGAAACATTTAATCATGTAAATATCAATTTCATTTAATATATAAAAACATGGAAAAGTTTGGGTCACTACACATCATTTGGCAACTAGCAAGAAATATCTCATAAAATTACAAAAATATTAGTGATCATTCATGACTTATTTACATGTAAACAAAATTACACATCCTTTATATCTAATCCATATACCAACGACCAAAAACACCTACAAACACTTTCATTCATCAATTTTCTTCATCAAATTGATCTCTCTCAAGTTCTATCTTCAAGTTCTAAGTGTTCTTCATAAATTCTATAAGTTCTAGTTTCATAAAATCAAGAATACTTCCAAGTTTGCTAGCTTACTTCCAATCTTGTAAAGTGATCATCCAGCCTTAAGAAATCTTTCTTATTTACAGTAATATATCTTTCTAATACAAGGTAATACTCATATTCAAACTTTGATTCAATTTCTATAACTCTAACAATCTTATTTCGAGTGGAAATCTTACTTGAACTTGTTTTCGTGTCATGATTCTGCTTCAAGAACTTTCAAGCCATCCAAGGATCCTTTGAAGCTAGATATATTTTTCTCATTTCTAGTGGGTTTATCCACAAAACCTGAGGTAGTAATGATGTTCATAACATCATTCGATTCATATATATATAACTACCTTATTCGAAGGTTTAAACTTGTAATCACTAGAACATAGTTTAGTTAATTCTAAACTTGTTCGCAAACAAAAGTTAATCCTTCTAACTTGACTTTTAAAATCCACTAAACACATGTTCTATATCTATATGATATGCTAACTTAATGATTTAAAACCTGAAAACACGAAAAAACATCGTAAAACTGGATATACGCCGTCGTAGTAACACCGCGGGCTGTTTTGGGTTAGTTAATTAAAAACTATGATAAACTTTGATTTAAAATTTGTTCTTCTGGGAAAATGATTTTTCTTATGAACATGAAACTATTTCCAAAAATCATGATTAAACTCAAAATGGAAGTATGTTTTCCAAAATAGTCATCTAGACGTCGTTCTTTCGACTGAAATGACAACCTTTACAAAAATGACTTGTAACCTGTATTTCTGACTATAAACTTATACTTTTTTTGTATAGATTCATAAACTTAAGTTCAATATGAAATCATAGCAATTGGATCCACTCAAAATGGATTTAAAACGAAAAAGTTATTGGTAAAACAAGATTGGATATTTTTACTTGTTGTAGCTAAGTGAAAATTGGTAACAAATCTATATAAATCATATCCTAGCCAACTTATATTGTATTATACATGTATTCTAATATATTATGTAATCTTGGGATACCATAGACACGTATGCAAATGCTTTTACATATCATATCGACCCATCTATATATATTATTTGGAACAACCATAGACACTCTATATACAGTAATGTTGAAGTTAGCTATACAGGGTTGAGGTTGATTCCAAAAATATATATACTTTGAGTTGTGATCTAGCCTGAGACATGTATACACTGGGTCGTGGATTGGGTCAAGATAATATATATCAATTTATTTCTGTACATCTAACTATGGACAACTAGTTGTAGGTTACTAACGAGGACAGCTGACTGAAAATATTTAAAACATTAAAACGTATTAAAAAATGTTGTAAATATATTTTGAACATACTTTGATATATATTTACATATTTGTTATAGGTTCGTGAATCGATCAGTGGTCAAGTCTTACTTCCCGACGAAGTAAAAATCTGTGAAAGTGAGTTATAGTCCCACTTTTAAAATCTAATATTTTGGGATGAGAATACATGCAGCTTTATAAATGTTTTACAAAATAGACACAAGTACGTAAAACTACATTCTATGGTTGGATTATTAAACCGAATATTGCCCTTCAAGTCTGGTAGCCTAAGAATTAGGGAAATGGCCCATAATTGACGCGAATCCTAAAGATAGATCTATTGGGCTTAACAATCCCCATTCAGGTTATGGATGGTTTAGTACTTCGAGATTATTATACAGACGAGAGGTTCTATTTTGGGGATATTCTATGCATTAAGTTAACGTCGGTTACCAGGTGTTCAACATATGAATGATTTTTATCTCTATGTAGTTTGCGAAATGCTTGATAAGAGATGTGTTATAAAAATGAAATCTTGTGGTCTATTATTATGATTTAATAATATGTAGGTTAAACCTATAACTCACCAATAATTTTGTTGACGTTTTAAGCATGTTTATTCTCATATGATTATTAAGAGCTTCGTCTATTGCATACTAAATTAAGGACAAGATTTGGAGTCCATGCTTGTATAATATTGTTTAAAAACTGCATTCGAAGACTTATGTTGATGTGTAATATTATTGTAAACCACTATGTAATGGTCATGTGAAAAATGCTATATTTTAGATTATCATTATTTGATAATCGTTATAATATTTTAAAGGTTATGGTTTGTTTTAAAATCGAATGCAGTCTTTGAAAAATGTCTCATATAGAGGTCAAAACGTCAAGATGAAATCAATTAATATGGAACGTTTATAATCAATACAAATGGGACATTTCATTGTTGAACTTGGTAACCTAAGAATTGGTGTTTATTATAATTGCCACCAATTGACGCAAATCCTAAAGATAGGTCTATGGGCCTTGACAAGCCCCAGTCAAAGAATTTGAACTTCTTTAGTACTTCGATTATATGTTTGGGGATATTCTAGATGCATTTTGTTAATGTTGGTTACCAGGTGTTCAATCCATATGAATGAATTTTAAACACTTACGAGTGTATGATTATTGATTAAATGAAATCTTGTGGTCTATTAAAATTATAGAAATGATTGATTATGATAAACTAATGAACTCAGAAACTTTTTGGTTGACACTTGAAAGCATGTTTATTCTCAGGTATTAAAGAAATCTTCCACTGTGCATTTGTTCATTTTAGAGATATTACTTGGAGTCATTCATGGCATATTTCAAAAGACGTTGCATTCAAGTCATTGAGTTCAATAAAGATTATTACTAAAGTAAATGACACATTAGGTCATTTATAGTTTGGTTGTTATGGAATGGTATGCATGCCTGTCAACTTTCGATGAAATGAAAGTCTGTCTTTTAAAAATGAATGCAATATTTGTAAAATTTATCATATAGAGGTCAAATACCTCGCGATGTAACGATATGTTATTGTACTCGTTCTTATGGATTTGGATGGGTCGTCTCAATTTAAGCAAATAACTTGTGCATTTTTACATTTGTTAATTGCATGCCCCTTAAGCTGCACAGGGACACACTCCGAGTCTCAAGTGGCATTGTTTAGTTTGGTTACTAATACTAATTTTAATGGTGACAGTAGTAAAATATTGGTTTGTTTCAAACACTCGTACACCGCACAAGATGGAGGCTTGCACAGTCTAGACTATAAAACATAAGTTTGGTTTACTTGTTTAAATAACCCGGACATTGGCGTGGCCGGAAGACTCTTGAGTATAGACATTGGTTTGTCTATAGTACGGGTAACTTACATTGGATTGTATATTCATAGACACTGATAAAATTTTTATAAAAGTCTTGAGTATAAACTTATAAGCATTGGTTTGCTTACTTTTGCGTATAACATTGGATTGTTAGCGCAAGAATAAAAAGATGATGAAACGATTGAAGGGTCGCTCCCGTCATGAAGTCATGGCATTTATTCTAAATAAAAGTTATTGAATGCATAAAATTGTAATGAATCATTATAACCGCCATAGTGACTTCATAAAAAAGCAATAATTGCACTTTAACCAATAGAGATATCCAATTATATTCAACCGAAGCTAACAAATTACAATTAGATAAAAGATATAAAGTCAACTGCTTAGCATAAAAGCGGGACATGTACCAAAATTCGACCTAATATTTGCTAATATAATAAATAAAAAAGAGGGGGTGGCATTGGCTGGAACGATTACCCTACACTAAGGAGAATATGACATCCTCGCACGCAGCGATCAAACGCATACCCTGCTTTAAACATAAAAGAAAAATATAATATAGGGATGCGAAACCTCCAAGGTTGCAAGGCCCATCCCTCACTAGCAAAAAACGCTACCCAAGCATGGATAAATAATATCCATCCTGGGTAGCTTAACAAACTCAGTCAAGTTTGTCATTGATTATCTCCTGCGCGGAGATGGTGGGATCGTTGATTAGAAACTGTAGATGGGGGATCAGGATTTGTTCAAGTCGGGCACAAGCTTCTTCACATCTTTCATTGGCTCCATCAGTGAGTAGCTCAGCAACGTTCGGGGGAATCACGGGGGGTACAAACATTTCCCGGCAGATGACATTCCAAAAAAGGGTACGCTTATAAGCGTGAGCAGCAACCATAGCTATGCCAAAACGCTGCTCGACCACTTTGCAGTCAAGCGCATGCTGGATTATGGTTGGAAGACCCTTTCGGAGAATGTAATACTCCGCCTTTTTAGCATCATGCTTCGCACCCCATGATTCTTGGGCTGAAATCCAATCGCTGAAGCTTTCTTTCAAAAACATGACGTGACCCTCTGCTTCCTTCAATTTCGCAGACAATGACGCAATCTCAGACTCCATAAACCTTTTTTCAGCAACATGCTGGTCCTCCTCCTGCTGCCTTTTAAACATCAGGACATTTATCCGCTCTTCGGCATGTACATGCGCGGTCACAGCGACCGCGAGTTGGGCAGTTAGCTTTGCATTGTCTTCTTACAAGGCATTTATTTTAGATGTTTCTGATGTTGAGGGAGGTGGTGGATGAGCAAGTCCAGCAGATTTCTGCAAATGATTCAGATCCTTGGCGAAGTTGAAAAGCGTCGACTGTGAGTCCATATAAAGTTCTTCGGAAGGAGAAAGTGAGGAGAATTTCTGCACTAACTGCTGGGGGGCACAAGATTGTAAAAAATAGAACTGTTCTACAAATACTGGAAGGGGAACCTTCATGAACTCATTCAAGTTTGGAATCAGTAAAGATGAATCATCAGGATTCGGGCATACGCGCTTAGAATGATGGGATACACCACTTGGACCTGCAAAATACGATAAAAATGTTGTATAAAAACTTAAAGTCAAGTTTCAATAAAAAGTCAGACGGTTAAAATTAATACCTTCATCATGTAACCTTTTGTGGTTACCCAAGATTCTGGCATCAGAAGTTCGGTATAGTGAAGGTATTGTGTCCGAATGACTGACCGGCGAACTGGAATGGTTACCGGAGTCAGTGGTAGGAATCGGTGCATAAGATTCCATCTTCATCTACAATATCAAAAACAGAATAACATATGAGTGATACATAAAATATGTAACTAGGGTTACATAGTATAATGTAAAGTGTAAGAGTATGAAATATACCTTTTTTACAATCAGGAACAGGTTATAGCAGAGAAGATGAAAAGGGTTGAATGACTTAAAAGGGAAAAGATTGTGAGGTACGAAAAAGCCAAAATCCTATTTATAGAGGAAATACGGGAGTCAAAAGGTAACAAGGGTATAATGGTAGCCGTACACGTGTATAAATCTTAAGCTAAGCACTCTTTATTGCCCCGTTCATATACATTATAAAGGATTCACAATAGTTGATTACATCGCGAGGTATTTGACCTCTATATGATACATTTTACAAACATTGCATTCATTTTTAGAAGACAAACTTTCATTTCATCGAAAGTTAACAGCATGCATACCATTTCATAATATATCCAACTATAATTGACTTAATAATAATCTTGATGAACTCTACGACTCGAATACAACGTCTTTTGAAATATGTCATGAATGACTCCAAGTAATATCTTTAAAATGAGCAAATGCACAGCGAAAGATTTCTTTCAAACCTGAGAATAAACATGCTTTCTAGTGTCAACCAAAAGGTTGGTGAGTTCATTAGTTTATCATAAACAATCATTTCCATTAATTTAATAGACCACACGATTTTCATTTCATTTCTCATAAATATCATGCATCTGCATAAAAATCATTCATAAAGATTGAACACCGGGTAACCGACCTTAACAGGATGCATATAGAATATCCCAATCATTCCGGGACTCTCATCAGACATGATAAATCGAAGTACTAAAGCATTCGTAGTTCGGATGAGGCTTGTTGGGTGATAGTGCTCCAAATGAACATGTATTTAGGCACAATATCCTTCCAATATGTAAAGCTTTTAGTTGCAATTGTTCTATTTTTATGTAATATTCGTTTAAATAAATAAGTGCGAAGACAAAAGAAGAAAATGACGATTTGAAGATGCAAATGACCAAAAAGCTAAAAAGTACAAAGTACAATTCAAGTGGTTCAATTTATTGATGAGAAACGTCTCAAAATTACAAAAGTACAAGCCGCAAAATGCAAAGTACAAGATATTGAATTATACGAAAAGGCGTTCGAAAATCCGGAACCGAGACATGAACCAACTTTCAACGCTCGACGCAACGGAGCTAAAATTACAAGTTAACTATGCTCAAGAATATAATATAATATTTAAATAATTCATAATAAGAATAATAATAAATAATAAAAAGTTGTTAATTGAGCATAGTTAAAGGATCATAAGTGAAAATATTTCAATCAATAATTCAATTCAGTGAATTGAATTATCGTTAGCTACCTTTCCCGCTAACTTTCCACCTTGCTACAGTAATTCATTTTGCCTATAAAATGGAATTCACGGAGGCACCAATAGATACACCTTCACCTCTTCATACTCTTTCTTTCTTTCTTATGTAATTTATATTTATATTTATAATATTAAGTTTAATTTAATATTAATAGTAATTGGGTTATTGTATGAAATGTTTTATGGGTTTTAAAGTTGAAATTCTGTCCGTGTAACGCTACGCGATTAATCACCATTGTAAGCTATGTTCTTCATTTTAAATTAATGTATCGTCACTAAGTTATTATTATGCTTATTTGAGCCGAAGTAATCGTGATGTTAGGCTAAATATTAAGATTGGGTAATTGGGCTTTGGACCATAATTGGGGTTTGAACAAAAGACCGACACTTGTGAAAATTAGACTATGGACTATTAATGGGCTTTATATTTGTTTAACTGAATGATAGTTCGTTAATTTAATATAAAGATTTACAATTTGTCGTATCTATAAATAACCACATACACTCGATCAGATACTATGGGCGGGATATTTATAAGTACTAATAATTATTTATTTGACCGGATACGGGGATGGATTAATAGTCAATGGACTCATTAAAACAGGGGTGGATTACATACAAGGAAAATTCGTGTAATTGTTAACAAAGTATTAAAACCTTGTTACAGTTTAAGTCCACAATTAGTTGGAATATTTGACGTCGGGTATAAGGGTAATTTGACGAGGATACTCGCACTTTATAATTATGGTCGATGGACTGTTATGGACAAAACCAGATAGACGTATCGAATAATCCAGGACAAAGGACAATTAACCCATGGTAATAAATTAAAATCAAAACGTCAAACATCATGATTACGGAAGTTTAAATAAGCATAATTCCTTTATTTTATATCTCATCCTACTTTCATTTATCGTCATTTTATTTATTATCGCACTTTTATTTTTATGCTTTATTTATATTTTTAATTATTGCACTTTTATTTGTTGTCATTTACTTTACTCTTTAAAATAAGTTATATTTATATTCAATATTTTGCATTAGGTTTTAACTGTGATATAAGTCTCAAAATCGACAAACCAGTCATTAAACGGTAAATCCCCCAAAGTTACCTATAATTACTATATATTACTAAATCTAGTTTAACTACTTAATTAACTAATTTGACCTAGTAAGACACCCAATAATAGTGTCCACGGATCGACCTCCCGGACTTTACCTTAGCTATATTATTACACGATATGTATACTTGCCTTTTGTGTTTTAGTTTAATTTAGGTGATTTCCTGTAGTAAATAAATATAATACTGATAGTCATTTCATACACACCCTCTAGAACACATCAAGTTTTTGGCGCCGCTGTCGGGGACACTTTTTGTGTCTTCACGGGGTATTTAAGTTTTTTTTTAGTTTTTGACTGATTAAAGATATATTAATTTAAATATAATAATTTAATAAATATAATAATATAATAATATTAAAATAAAATATAATAATATATTACTCCCTTTGTCTCATTCCAATAGTCCACAGACAAAAAACACGCAGTTTTAGGAAATCCCATTAACTTCATTTCTCCAAGAATGAAATATCTTCTCTCTCCAGATCCACCAATGAAATATCTTCTTTTCTTTCTATTTATGGAAGTGGACTATCAGAATGAGACATCCTAAAATAGAATAATGGCCTATTGGAATAAGACGGAGGTAGTAATAATTTTGAATCAAATTTGAATCGTAAAGTTTTTAAAAAGTCGTATTTATTAAATACTTCAGGGTATATTATGTAACTTATAATTAATAATTTCTATCATGTCGCTTTCATGTAAATAGTAAATTAATTAATTTCGTTTCATTTACTATTCAATGAATAGTAAATGAATTAAAAAAACAATTAAATAGTTTTTGCTTTTCTACTTTTTTTTAAGTTAAAAAAATAAGAAAATAAATAAAATAAAATCAAAAAAAATAAAATTAAAAAAAATAATAATAATAAAAAATCTCGTTTTTTAAAATAAAAATAAAATAAAAAATTTTTAAAAAAAATATTTAAAAAAATATTTTTTTAAAAATTAAAACGTAAAAAAATAAAATAAAATAATGAATTAAAAAAAATAGAAAAAGAAAAAAAATTAAAAAAATATTAAAATCGTTAAAAAAAATTTAAAAATATAAAAATAAAATTTTTATTAAAATTTTTTTTTAAAAAAATTAATTAAAAAATATATATTTTTAAGATTTTGTCTATAAAATTAAAAAAAATTAAAAATTTAAGTTTTATTACCTTTAGATTTTTAGAATCTAGTCACAACTTTAAGTATTAAGTTTAGTTTTGCCATAGCTATTTTTATATACTTTTAGATTTTTAGGCTTTGCCGTAAAATCTCTTAAGTGCTTTTTCTTTAGGCTAAGATTTAGGTTCCTTAAAATTTTACGACGCCGTGTTAAAATTTTAGTATCCTTTTAAGTAATTCCCGTTTAGAATCCTTTTTTAATTTTCGACGCGCTACAATTTTCTTATTTTTCGACATTTTTCGACGCACTCTTTTTCTTTATTATTTCTCGACGCTCTAGTTTTTAGGACAGATTTTATTTCAAAATTTTGACGAAAAATTGTTTTAAGTGATTAAATTGATAGACATCCAAATTTTCTGGTTCGTAGTAATAGTTGGATTTGTTAGTGGCGAGTTGTGGGAGTCCGATTTAAAGGGTCCTGACTACCTGCTGCATCTATTGGCTATTCAAAATGTGGGCAAAATCAGAAAAGTCTATTAATTTGATAACTTATATAATTTTTATCTTTATAACTAATAGGATATTCAGTGAATGCACCGAGCAAAACGTTCACCACCTTTCATACGTTCACCTCCTGTAACCAGATCAAGACATCTAGCCAATATTGTTGCCGTTAATTTTTCTTTAGAATCATCATCTAGTCGAACAAGTTCTCCAACTCAAATTTCTGATAATCCATTTTTTGAACCCGACTTCACAATTGAGAACCCAGAGAATATTCAGGGACAATTCCAAGATCCAGAACCACTAATAATTCCTCCTGAACCACAAACCGTTAAATCAGAATCTTCTAGTGATTCAGATTCAACAATTTCAAATATGGAAATAACGGAACTTCTAAGTATGGAAGACCGAATGAGAGCCACACGCACGGGCCAAGGTCACGCCATTATTAAGCCAGATATTAATGCACCAGATTATGAAATCTAAGGACAAATCCTACACATGGTAACTAATCAATGCCAATATAGTGGTACACCAAAAGAAGATCCAAATGAACATCTTCGAATCTTTAATAGGATTTGTACTCTATTTAAAATCAGAGAAGTTGAGGATGAACAGATCTATCTCATGTTATTTCCCTGGACTTTAAAGGGAGAAGCCAAAGATTGGTTAGAATCGTTACCTGAAGGGGCGATTGATACATGGGATGTTTTAGTTGAAAAATTTCTTAAACAATTCTTTCCGGCATCTAAAGCCGTGAGACTTCAAGGAGAAATTGTTACGTTCACGCAAAAGCTAAATGAAACTCTATATGAGGCATAGACAAGATTTGGAAAATTGTTAAGAGGATGTCCGCAGCATGGTTTAGACACTTATCAAATAGTACAAATATTCTACCAAGGTGTCGACGTTGCTACACGAAAAGACATCGACATAACTGAAATGTCCCGTTCATATTGATTATAAACGTTCCATATTAATTGATTTCGTTGCGAGGTTTTGACCTCTATATGAGACGTTTTTCAAAGACTGAATTCATTTTTAAAACAACCATAACCTTTATTTTATCAATAAAGGTTTCAAAAGCATTACGTAGATTATCAAATAATGATAATCTAAAATATACTGTTTACACACGACCATTACATAATGGTTTACAATAGAAATATATTACATCGACATATGTTTCTTAAATGCAGTTTTTACACAATATCATACAAACATGGACTCCAAATATTGTCCTTATTTTATTATGCAACAGCGGAAGCTCTTAGTATTCACCTGAGAATAAACATGCTTTAAACATCAACAAAAATGTTGGTGAGTTATAGGTTTAACCTATATATATATCAAATCGTAATAATAGACCACAAAATTTCATATTTCAATATACGTCCCATGCATAGAGACAAAAATCATTCATATGGATTGAACACCTGGTAACCGACATTCACAATATGCATATAAGAATATCCCCATCATTCCGGGATCCTCCTTCGGACATGATATAAATTTCGAAGTACTAAAGCATCCGGTACTTTGGATGGGGCTTGTTGGGCCCGATAGATCTATCTTTAGAGTTCGCGGCAATTAGGGTGTCTGTTCCCTAATTCTTAGATTACCAGACTTAATAAAAAGGGGCATATTCGATTTCAATCATTCAACCATATAATGTAGTTTCAATTACTTGTGTCTATTTTGTAAAACAATTATAAAAGTTGCGCATGTATTCTCAGCCCAAAAATATAAAGGGTAAAAAGACAAATGAAACTCACACATATAAATATTGTAAATCAGTTAATAAAGCATTTGCATGTATTCACAGCCCAAAAATATAGAGAGTAAAAAGGGATCATATGAAACTCACATGTGTTAGGTGAATCACATGGGCTGCTAAGAGCTGATCATTAGAGTGTATATACCAATAGTACATTCATCTAAAAGCTGTGTATTGTACGAGTACGAATACGGGTGCATACAAGTAGAATTGTTGATGAAACTGAACGAGGATGTAATTGTAAGCATTTTTGTTAAGTAGAAGTATTTTGATAAGTGTCTTGAAGTCTTTCAAAAGTGTATGAATACATATTAAAACACTACACGTATATACATTTTAACTGAGTCGTTAAGTCATCGTTAGTCATTACATGTAAGTGTTGTTTTGAAACCTTTAGGTGAACGAACTTGTTAAATGTTGTTAACCCATTGTTTATTAAATCAAATGAGATGTTAAATTATTACATTATCATGATATCATGATGTATTAATATATCTTAATATGATATATATACATTAAATGTCGTTACAACGATAATCGTTACATATATGTCTCGTTTCAAAATCATTAAGTTAGTAGTCTTGTTTTTACATATGTAGTTCATTGCTAATATACTTAATGATATGTTTACTTATCATAATATCATGTTAACTATATATACATCCATATATATATCATCATATAGTTTTTACAAGTTTTAACGTTCGTGAATCGCCGGTCAACTTGGGTGGTCAATTTTCTATATGAAACCTATTTCAATTAATCAAGTCTTAACAAGTTTGATTGCTTAACATGTTGGAAACACTTAATCATGTAAATAACAATTTCATTTAATATATATACAAACATGGAAAAGTTCGGGTCACTACAGTACCTACCTGTTAAATAAATTTCGTCCCGAAATTTTAAGCAGTTGGAGGTGTTGACGTATCTTCTGGAAATAAATACGGGTATTTCTTCTTCATCTGATCTTCTCATTCCCAGGTGAACTCGGGTCCTCTACGAGCATTCCATCGAACCTTCACAATTGGTATCTTGTTTTGCTTAAGTCTTTTAACCTCACGATCCATTATTTCGACGGGTTCTTCGATGAATTGAAGTTTTTCGTTGATTTGGATTTCATCTAACGGAATAGTGAGATCTTCTTTAGCAAAACATTTCTTAAAATTCGAGACATGGAAAGTGTTATGTACAGCCGCGAGTTGTTGAGGTAACTCAAGTCGGTAAGCTACTGGTCCGACACGATCAATAATTTTGAATGGTCCAATATACCTTGGATTTAATTTCCCTCGTTTACTAAATCGAACAACACCTTTCCAAGGTGCAACCTTAAGCATGACCATCTCTCCAATTTCAAATTCTATATCTTTTCTTTTAATGTCGGTGTAGCTCTTTTGTCGACTTTGGGCGGTTTTCAACCGTTGTTGAATTTGGATGATCTTCTTAGTAGTTTCTTGTATTATCTCCGGACCCGTAATCTTTCTATCCCCCACTTCACTCCAACAAATCGGGGACCTGCATTTTCTACCATAAAGTGCTTCAAACGGCGCCATCTCAATGCTTGAATGATAGCTGTTGTTGGAAAATTCTGCTAACGGTTGATGTTGATCCCAACTGTTTCCGAAATCAATAACACATGCTCGTAGCATGTCTTCAAGCGTTTGTATCGTCCTTTCGCTCTGCCCATCAGTTTGTGGACGATAGGCAGTACTCATGTCTAGACGAGTTCCTAATGCTTTCTGTAATGTCTGCCAGAATCTTGAAATAAATCTGCCATCCCTATCAGAGATAATCGAGATTGGTATTCCATGTCTGGAGACGACTTCCTTCAAATACAGTCGTGCTAACTTCTCCATCTTGTCATCTTCTCTTATTGGCAGGAAGTGTGCTGATTTGGTGAGACGATCAACTATTACCCAAATAGTATCAAAACCACTTGCAGTCCTTGGCAATTTAGTGATGAAATCCATGGTAATGTTTTCTCATTTCCATTCCGGGATTTCAGGTTGTTGTAGTAGACCTGATGGTTTCTGATGTTCAGCTTTGACCTTAGAACACGTCAAACATTCTCCTACATATTTAGCAATATCGGCTTTCATACTTGGCCACCAAAAATGTTTCTTAAGATCCTTGTACATCTTCCCCGTTCCAGGATGTATTGAGTATCTAGTTTTATGAGCTTCTCTAAGTACCATTTCTCTCATATCTCCAAATTTTGGTAGCCAAATTCTTTCAGCCCTATACCGGGTTCCGTCTTCCCGAATATTAAGATGCTTCTCCGATCCTTTGGGTATTTCATCCTTTAAATTTCCCTCTTTTAAAATTCCTTGTTGCACCTCCTTTATTTGAGTAGTAAGGTTAGTGTGAATCATTATATTCATAGATTTTACTCGAATGGGTTCTCTGTCCTTTCTGCTCAAGGCATCGGCTACCACATTTTCCTTCCCCGGGTGGTAACGAATCTCAAAGTCGTAATCATTCAACAATTCAATCCACCTACGCTGCCTCATATTCAGTTATTTCTGATTAAATATGTGTTGAAGACTTTTGTGTGAAATGTCCCGTTCTTATTGATTAAAAACGTTCCATATGAATTGATTTCGTTGCGAGGTTTTGACCTCTATATGAGACGTTTTTCAAAGACTGCATTCATTTTTAAAACAAACCATAACCTTTATTTCATAAATAAAGGTTTAAAAAGCTTTACGTAGATTATCAAATAATTATAATCTAAAATATCCTGTTTACACACGACCATTACATAATGGTTTACAATACAAATATGTTACATCGAAATTAGTTTCTTGAATGCAGTTTTTACACAATATCATACAAACATGGACTCCAAATCTTGTCCTTATTTTAGTATGCAACAGCGGAAGCTCTTAGTATTCACCTGAGAATAAACATGCTTTAAACATCAACAAAAATGTTGGTGAGTTATAGGTTTAACCTATATATATCAAATCATAACAATAGACCACAAGATTTTATATTTCAATACACATCCCATACATAGAGATAAAAATCATTCATATGGTGAACACCTGGTAACCGACATTAACAAGATGCATATATAAGAATATCCCCATCATTCCGGGACACCCTTAGGATATGATATAAATTTTGAAGTACTAAAGCATCCGGACTTTGGATGGGGTTTGTTAGGCCCAATAGATCTATCTTTAGGATTCGCGTCAATTAGGGTGTATGTTCCCTAATTCTTAGATTACCAGACTTAATAAAAAGGGGCATATTCGATTTTGATAATTCAACCATAGAATGTAGTTTCACGTACTTGTGTCTATTTTGTAAATCATTTATAAAACCTGCATGTATTCTCATCCCAAAAATATTAGATTTTAAAAGTGGGACTATAACTCACTTTCACAGATTTTTACTTCGTCGGGAAGTAAGACTTGGCCACTGGTTGATTCACGAACCTATAATAATATATACATATATATCAAAGTATGTTCAAAATATATTTACAACACTTTTAATATATTTTGATGTTTTAAGTTTATTAAGTCAGCTGTCATCGTTAGTAACCTACAACTAGTTGTCCACAGTTAGATGTACAGAAATAAATCGATAAATATTATCTTGAATCAATCCACGACCCAGTGTATACGTATCTCAGTATTGATCACAACTCAAACTATACATCTTTTGAAATCAACCTCAACCCTGTATAGCTAACTCCAACATTCACATATAGAGTGTCTATGGTTGTTCCGAAATATATATAGATGTGTAGACATGATAGGTCGAAACATTGTATACGTGTCTATGGTATCTCAAGATTACATAATATACAATACAAGTTAATTAAGTTATGGTTGGAATAGATTTGTTACCAATTTTCACGTAGCTAAAATGAGAAAAATTATCCAATCTTGTTTTACCCATAAGTTCTTCATTTTAAATCCGTTTTGAGTGAATCAAATTGCTATGGTTTCATATTGAACTCTATTTTATGAATCTAAATAGAAAAAGTATAGGTTTATAGTCGGAAAAATAAGTTACAAGTCGTTTTTGTAAAGGTAGTCATTTCAGTCGAAAGAACGACGTCTAGATGACCATTTTAGAAAACATACTTTCATTTTGAGTTTAACCATAATTTTTGGATATAGTTTCATGTTCATAATAAAAATCATTTTCTCAGAATAACAACTTTTAAATCAAAGTTTATTATAGTTTTTAAATAACTAACCCAAAACAGCCCGCGGTGTTACTACGACGGCGTAAATCCAGTTTTACGGTATTTTTCGTGTTTCCAGGTTTTAAATCATTAAGTTAGCATATCATATAGATATATAATATGTGTTTAGTTGATTTTAAAAGTCAAGTTAGAAGGATTAACTTTTATTTGCGAACAAGTTTAGAATTAACTAAACTATGTTCTAGTGATTACAAGTTTAAACCTTCGAATAAGATAGCTTTATATGTATGAATTGAATGATGTTATGAACATCATTACTACCTCAAGTTCCTTGGATAAACCTACTGGAAATGAGAAAAATAGATCTAGCTTCAAAGGATCCTTGGATGGCATCAAAGTTCTTGAAGCAGAATCATGACACGAAAACAATTTCAAGTAAGATTTCCACTCGAAATAAGATTGTTATAGTTATAGAAATTGAATTAAAGTTTGAATATGATTATTACCTTGTATTAGAAAGATAACCTACTGTAAGTAACAAAGGTTTCTTGATCTTGGATGATTACTTGGAATGGATTTAGAAAACTTGGAAGTAAACTTGCAATCTTGGAAGTATTCTTGATTTTATGAAACTAGAACTTTTGGAATTTATGAAGAACACTTAGAACTTGAAGATAGAACTTGAGAGAGATCAATTAGATGAAGAAAATTGAAGAATGAAAGTGTTTGTAGGTGTTTTGGTGTATGGATTAGATATAAAGGATATGTAATTTTGTTTTCATGTAAATAAGTCATGAATGATTACTCATATTTTTGTAATTTTATGAGATATTTCATGCTAGTTGCCAAATGATGGTTCCCACATGTGTTAGGTGACTCACATGGGCTGCTAAGAGCTGATCATTGGAGTGTATATATCAATAGTACATACATCTAAAAGCTGTGTATTGTACGAGTACGAATACGGGTGCATACGAGTAGAATTGTTGATGAGACTGAACGAGGATGTAATTGTAAGCATTTTTGTTAAGTAGAAGTATTTTGATAAGTGTCTTGAAGTCTTTCAAAAGTGTATGAATACATATTAAAACACTACATGTATATACATTTTAACTGAGTCGTTAAGTCATCGTTAGTCGTTACATGTAAATGTTGTTTTGAAACCTTTAGGTTAACGATCTTGTTGAATGTTGTTAACCCATTGTTTATTATAACAAATGAGATGTTAAATTGTTATATTATGATGATATTATGATATATAATATATCTTAGTATGATGTATATACAGTTAAATGTCGTTACAACGATAATCGTTACATATATGTCTCGTTTCGAAATCATTAAGTTAGTAGTCTTATTTTTACATATGTATTTCATTGTTAATACACTTAATAATATATTTACTTATCATTTAACATAATTAACCAAGTGTATCAATATCTTAATATGATTCATATGTACCTAGTAAGACGTTGTTATAGCGATAATCATTATATATATCGTTTTCGAGTTTCTTAAATTAATAGTCTCATTTTTATGTATATAACTCATTGTTAAAATACCTAATGAGATACATACTTATAATAAAATCATGTTAACTATATATATAACCATTTTAACGTTCGTGAATCACCGGTCAACTTGGGTGGTCAATTGTCTATATGAAACCTATTTCAATTAATCAAGTCTTAACAAGTTTGATTGCTTAACATGTTGGAAACACTTAATCATGTAAATAACAATTTCATTTAATATATATATATAACACTACAGTACCTACCCGTTAAATAAATTTCGTCTCGAAATTTTAAGCAGTTGGAGGTGTTGACGTATCATCTGGAAATAAATGCGGGTATTTCTTCTTCATCTGATCTTCTCGTTCCATCGAACCTTAACAATTGGTATCTTGTTTTGCTTAAGTCTTTTAACCTCACGATCCATTATTTAGACGGGTTCTTCGATAAATTGAAGTTTTTCGTTGATTTGGATTTCATCTAACGGAATAGTGAGATCTTCTTTAGCAAAACATTTCTTCAAATTCGAGATGTGGAAAGTGTTATGTACAGCCGCGAGTTGTTGAGGTAACTCAAGTCGGTAAGCTACTGGTCCGACACGATCAATAATCTTGAATGGTCCAATATACCTTGGATTTAATTTCCCTCGTTTACCAAATCGAACAACGCCTTTCCAAGGTGCAACTTTAAGCATGACCATCTCTCCAATTTCAAATTCTATATATTTTCTTTTAATGTCAGCGTAGCTCTTTTGTCGACTTTGGGCAGTTTTCAACCGTTGTTGAATTTCGATGATCTTCTCGGTAGTTTCTTGTATTATCTCCGGACCCGTAATCTGTCTATCCCCCACTTCACTCCAAAAAATTGGAGACCTGCACTTTCTACCATAAAGTGCTTCAAACGGCGCCATCTCAATGCTTGAATGGTAGATGTTGTTGTAGGAAAATTCTGCTAACGGTAGATGTCGATCCAAACTGTTTCCGAAATCAATAACACATGCTCGTAGCATGTCTTCAAGCGTTTGTATCGTCCTTTCGCTCTGCCCATCATTTTGTCTAGACGAGTTCCTAATGCTTGCTTTAATGTCTGCCAGAATCTTGAAATAAATCTGCCATCCCTATCAGAGATAATAGAGATTGGTATTCCATGTCTGGAGACGACTTCCTTCAAATACAGTCGTGCTAACTTCTCCATCTTGTCATCTTCTCTTATTGGCAGGAAGTGTGCTGATTTGGAGAGACGATCAACTATTACCCAAATAGTATCAAAACCACTTGCAGTCCTTGGCAATTTAGTGATGAAATCCATGATAATGTTTTCCCATTTCCATTCCGGGATTTCGGGTTGTTGAAGTAGACCTGATGGTTTCTGATGCTCAGCTTTGACCTTAGAACACGTCAAACATTCTCCTACGTATTTAGCAACATCGGCTTTCATACCCGGCCACCAAAAATGTTTCTTGAGATCCTTGTACATCTTCCCAGTTCCAGGATGTATTGAGTATCTGGTTTTATGAGCTTCTCTAAGTACCATTTCTCTCATATCTCCAAATTTTGGTACCCAAATCCTTTCAGCCCTATACCGGGTTCCGTCTTCCCGAATATTAAGATGCTTCTCCGATCCTTTGGGTATTTCATCCTTTAAATTTCCCTCTTTTAAAACTCCTTGTTGCGCCTCCGTTATTTGAGTAGTAAGGTTATTGTGAGTCATTATATTCATAGCTTTTACTCGAATGGGTTCTCTGTCCTTCCTGCTCAAGACGTCGGCTACCACATTTGCCTTTCCCGGGTGGTAACGAATCTCAAAGTCATAATCATTCAACAATTCAATCCACCTACGCTGCCTCATATTCAGTTGTTTCTGATTAAATATGTGTTGAAGACTTTTGTGGTCGGTATATATAATACTTTTGACCCCATATAAGTAGTGCCTCCAAGTCTTTAATGCAAAAACAACCGCGCCTAATTCCAAATCATGCGTCGTATAATTTTGCTCGTGAATCTTCAATTGTCTAGACGCATAAGCAATCACCTTCGTTCGTTGCATTAATACACAACCGAGACCTTGCTTTGATGCGTCACAATAAATCACAAAATCATCATTCCCTTCAGGCAATGACAATATAGGTGCCGTAGTTAGCTTTTTCTTCAATAACTGAAATGCTTTCTCTTGTTCATCCTTCCATTCAAATTTCTTCCCTTTATGCGTTAATGCAGTCAAGGGTTTTGCTATTCTGGAAAAGTCTTGGATGAACCTTCTGTAGTAACCAGCTAGTCCTAAAAACTGGCGTATGTGTTTCGGAGTTTTCGGGGTTTCCCACTTTTCAACAGTTTCTATCTTTGCCGGATCCACCTTAATACCTTTTTTGTTCACTATGTGACCGAGGAATTGAACTTCTTCCAACCAAAATGCACGCTTTGAAAATTTAGCGTACAATTCTTCCTTCCTCAATACTTCTAACACCTTTCTCAAATGTTCACCGTGTTCTTGGTCATTCTTTGAGTAAATAAGTATGTCATCAATGAAAACAATGACAAACTTGTCAAGGTATGGTCCACACACTCGGTTCATAAGGTCCATGAACATAGCTGGTGCATTAGTTAAACCAAACGGCATGACCATAAACTCGTAATGACCGTAACGTGTTCTGAAAGCAGTCTTTGGAATATCATCTTCTTTCACCCGCATTTGATGATACCCGGAACATAAGTCAATCTTTGAATAAACAGACGAGCCTTGTAGTTGATCAAATAAGTCATCGATTCTCGGTAGTGGGTAGCGGTTCTTGATGGTAAGTTTGATCAACTCTCGGTAGTCGATACACAACCTGAATGTACCATCTTTCTTCTTGACAAACAAAACAGGAGCTCCCCACGGTGATGTGCTTGGTCGAATGAAACCATGCTCTAAAAGTTCTTGTAATTGGCTTTGCAGTTCTTTCATCTCGCTGGGTGCGAGTCTGTAAGGAGCACGAGCTATTGGTGCAGCTCCTGGTACAAGATCTATTTGAAATTCAACGGATCATTGTGGGGGTAATCCCGGTAATTCTTTCAGAAATACATCGGAAAATTCTTTTGTGACGGGAACATCATTGATGCTCGTTTCTTCAGTTTGTACTTTCTCGACGTGTGCTAGAACAGCATAGCAACCTTTTCTTATTAGTTTTTGTGCCTTCAAATTACTAATAAGATGTAGCTTCGTGTTGCTCTTTTCTCCGTACACCATTAAGGGTTTTCCTTTTTCTCGTATAATGCGAATGGCATTTTTGTAACAAACGATCTCTGCTTTCACTTCTTTCAACCAGTCCATACCGATTATCACATCAAAACTCCCTAACTCTACTGGTATCAAGTCAATCTTAAATGTTTCGCTAACCAGTTTAATTTCTCGATTCCGACATATATTATCTGCTGAAATTAATTTACCATTTACTAATTCGAGTAAAAATTTACTATCCAATGGCGTCAATGGACAACTTAATTTAGCACAAAAATCTCTACTCATATAGCTTCTATCCGCACCCGAATCAAATAAAACGTAAGCAGATTTATTGTCAATAAGAAACGTACCCGTAACAAGCTCCGGGTCTTCCTGTGCCTCTGCCGCATTAATATTGAAAACTCTTCCGCAGCCTTGTCCATTCGTGTTCTCCTGGTTCGGGCAATTTCTAATAATGTGGCCCGGTTTTCCACATTTATAAAAAACTACATTGGCATAACTTGCTCCGACACTACTTGCTCTGCCATTACTCGTTCTGACACCATTTGTTCCTTTCATTCTGTTAACCCCTGGTCCGTAGACCTCACACTTCGCCGCGCTATGACCATTTCTTTTACACTTGTTGCAAAATTTGGTGCAGAACCCCGAGTGATACTTTTCACACCTTTGGTATAGCTGCTTCTGATTGTTGTTGTTGTTGCGATTGTTATTGTTGTTGGGACGATTGTTGTAGTTGCTGTTGTTGTTGTTGTTGTTGTTGTGGTTGTTGTTGTTGTTGTTGTTGTTGTTGGGCCGTTTGTTGTAGTTGCGATTGATGTTGCGATTGTTGGGATAATTGTTGTGATTATTATTGTAATTGTTGTTGTTGTTGTATTGGTGATTCTTATCACCGTTTTCCTCCCACTTTCTTTTGACTTGCTTTACATTGGCCTCTTCAGCCATCTGTTCTTTAATTCTTTCCTCAATCTGGTTCACTAGTTTGTGAGCCATTCTACATGCCTGTTGTATGGAGGCGGGCTCGTGTGAACTTATATCTTCTTGGATTCTTTCTGGTAATTCTTTCACAAACGCGTCGATCTTCTCTTCCTCATCTTCGAATGCTCCCGGACACAATAGGCACAATTCTGTGAATCGTCTTTCGTACGTAGTAATATCAAATCCTTGGGTTCATAACCCTCTAAGTTCTGTCTTGAGCTTATTGACCTCGGTTCTGGGACGGTACTTCTTGTTCATCAAGTGCTTGAATGTTGACCACGGTAGTGCGTAAGCATCATCTTATCCCACTTGCTCTAGATAGGTATTCCACCATGTTAACGCAGAACCTATGAAGGTATGCGTAGCGTACTTCACTTTGTCCTCTTCAGTACACTTACTTATGGAAAACACCGATTCGACCTTCTCGGTCCACCGTTTAAATCCGATCGGTCCTTCGGTTCCATCAAATTCCAAAGGTTTGCAGGCAGTGAATTCTATGTAGGTGCATCCTACACGATTTCCTGTACTGCTAGATCCAAGGTTATTGTTGGTATGTAGCGCAGCCTGTACTGCGGCTATGTTTGAAGCTAGAAAAGTACGGAATTCCTCTTCATTCATATTCACGGTGTGTCGAGTAGTCGGTGCCATTTCCTTCAAAATAGTCAAATGGAACAAGTTAATCATACAGAATATTAAGAGTAGTTAATAGTATTTCATAGCATAATATGAACTCATTTATAAAAGCTTTTTCTTCATATTAGCATTTTATAAGTTTAAATTCGGGTAGTACCTACCCGTTAAGTTCATACTTAGTAGCTAGTATACAATTCAACTACTACAATTCTATATGAAAAACTGATTATAATAATATTTCGCGTTCAAACTTTTATACAATATTTTACAAACTTACAATACCGCTTATTTTACATAAAGCATGAAATATAGCACACAATAACTTTGATACAAGATAGTTGTGAAGATAATTCTAGCTAGTACACAAGTCGTTCAGCAAAGGCAATAAAGACACGTAATTCATACGTCCAGAAACAAGTAATGCATTCTGGTTTTACTAGGACTACTTCCCATCCTTGGTCTTGTGGAACATAACCGTTATGGCCGTTGATAAGACAGCGTGTTGTAACGTCGTAAAAGGGACGAGGGTTACGTAATGACCAACAGTCTCGTAATAACCTAAAAACCTCATTTCTTACCCCAATTACCGACTCCGTCACTTGTGGGAATGTTTTGTTTAATAGCTGTAGCCCGATGTTCTTTTTCTCACTTTGGTGAGAAGCGAACATTACTAACCCGTAAGCATAGAATGCTTCTTTATGTTGCATGTTAGCCGCTTTTTCTAAATCATGAAGTCCTATATTCGGATACATTGAGTCAAAAATAATTACTTAACCCGTTGCGTAATATAGCATTTGGGTTCCCCGCAATATATGCGTCAAAGTAAACACATCGTAACTTATGGGTTTCCCAATGTGATATCCCCCATCTTTCAAACAAAAGTCTCTTATAAACCAAGACATTCTTGGAACGTTCTTTGAATGTCTTACAAACTGATCTCGCCTTAAATAGTTGTGCCGAGGAATTCTGACCGACTCTAGACAAGATTTCATCAATCATGTCTCCGGGTAGGTCTCTTAAAATATTGGGTTGTCTATCCATTTTGTGTTTTTAAACTGTAAAATAGACAAGAGTTAGATTCATAAAAAAATACTTATTAATACAAGCAATTTTTACATATATCATAAAGCATAAGCACACTATATTACATATATTACACCACACGAATACAACTATCTTATTCCAACTCGCTCGTTTCTTCTTCTACGGTTTTGGTTCGTTTTGCCAAGTTTCTAGGGATATATGATGTTCCCCTAATACTAGCTGTCGTTTTCCACAACGTTTTAGAAAAACCTGGTGGTTTAGAGGTTCCCGGGTCATTGTTACAACTTAAGGACCTCGGGGGTTGACGATACATATAAAGTTCATCGGGGTTGGAATTAGATTTCTCTATTCTTATGCCCTTTCCCTTATTATTTTCTTTTGCTTTTTTAAATTCGGTTGGGGTAATTTCTATAACATCATCGGAATTCTCGTCGGAATCCGATTCATCGGAGAATTAGTAATCCTCCCAATATTTTGCTTCCTTGGCGGAAACACCATTGACCATAATTAACCTTGGTCGGTTGGTTGAGGATTTTCTTTTACTTAACCGTTTTATTATTTCCCCCACCGGTTCTATTTCCTCCTCCGGTTCCTCCTCTTCCGGTTCTGATTCTCCTTCCGGTTCTGATTCTTCTTCCGGTTCCTCTTCGGGAACTTGTGAATCAGTCCAATATATATTCGACTCTTCGTTATTATTAGGTGAGTCAATGGGATTTGTGCTAGAGGTAGACATCTATCACACAATATCAAACATGTTAAGAGATTAATATATCACATAATATATAATGTTAATAATATATAGTTTCCAACAAAAATGTTAAGCAATCATTTTTAAAGAAAACACGGTCGAAGTCCAGACTCACTAATGCATCCTAACAAAATTGATAAGACACACTAATGAAAATTTTCTGGTTCTCTAAGACCAACGCTCGGATACCAACTGAAATACAGTTGGCGACAACCACCGTCCCACCCAGTGCCTTCCCAGCTAACCACCTGGTGACCACTGAGTGTACCTCAGATACTGATTTTAGGGCCTGCCTCTCGGCTACTGCTAACCCTCGTAAGGGATCGCAAGGAGTAAGAGCCAATGCTTCGTCACAGGTAACACTGTGAGAACCTCCTTTACGACTAACCCGCCACACATGGACGGCGTTATACCAGCTTTGATACCAACTGAAATGTCCCGTTCTTATTGATTAAAAACGTTCCATATTAATTGATTTTGTTGCGAGGTTTTGACCTCTATATGAGACGTTTTTCAAAGACTGCATTCATTTTTAAAACAAACCATAACCTTTATTTCATAAATAAAGGTTTAAAAAGCTTTACGTAGATTATCAAATAATGATAATCTAAAATATCCTGTTTACACACGACCATTACATAATGGTTTACAATACAAATATGTTACATCGAAATCAGTTTCTTGAATGCAGTTTTTACACAATATCATACAAACATGGACTCCAAATCTTGTCCTTATTTTAGTATGCAACAGCGGAAGCTCTTTATCATACAACATGCTTTAAACGTCAACAAAAATGTTGGTGAGTTATAGGTTTAACCTATATATATCAAATCATAACAATAGACCACAAGAGTTCATATTTCAATACACATCCCATACATAGAGATAAAAATCATTCATATGGTGAACACCTGGTAACCGACATTAACAAGATGCATATATAAGAATATCCCCATCATTCCGGGACACCCTTCGGATATGATATAAATTTCGAAGTACTAAAGCATCCGGTACTTTGGATGGGGTTTGTTAGGCCCAATAGATCTATCTTTAGGATTCGCGTCAATTAGGTTGTCTGTTCCCTAAGTCTTAGATTACCAGACTTAATAAAAAGGGGCATATTCGATTTTGATAATTCAACCATAGAATGTAGTTTCACGTACTTGTGTCTATTTTGTAAATCATTTATAAAACCTGCATGTATTCTCATCCCAAAAATATTAGATTTTAAAAGTGGGACTATAACTCACTTTCACAGATTTTTACTTCGTCGGGAAGTAAGACTTGGCCACTGGTTGATTCACGAACCTATAACAATATATACATATATATCAAAGTATGTTCAAAATATATTTACAACACTTTTAATATATTTTGATGTTTTAAGTTTATTAAGTCAGCTGTCCTCGTTAATAACCTACAACTAGTTGTCCACAGTTAGATGTACAGAAATAAATCGATAAATATAATCTTGAATCAATCCACGACCCAGTGTATACGTATCTCAGTATTGATCACAACTCAAACTATATATATTTTGGAATCAACCTCAACCCTGTATAGCTAACTCCAACATTCACATATAGAGTGTCTATGGTTGTTCTGAAATATATATAGATTTGTCGACATGATAGGTCGAAACATTGTATACGTGTCTATGGTATCTCAAGATTACATAATATACAATACAAGTTGATTAAGTTATGGTTGGAATAGATTTGTTACCAATTTTCACGTAGCTAAAATGAGAAAAATTATCCAATCTTGTTTTACCCATAAGTTCTTCATTTTAAATCCGTTTTGAGTGAATCAAATTGCTATGGTTTCATATTGAAATATATTTTATGAATCTAAACAGAAAAAGTATAGGTTTATAGTCGAAAAAATAAGTTACAATTCGTTTTTGTAAAGGTAGTCATTTCAGTCGAAAGAACGACGTCTAGATGACCATTTTAGAAAACATACTTCCACTTTGAGTTTAACCATAATTTTTAGATATAGTTTCATGTTCATAATAAAAATCATTTTCTCAGAATAACAACTTTAAAATCAAAGTTTATCATAGTTGTTAATTAACTAACCCAAAACAGCCCGCGGTGTTACTACGACGGCGTAAATCCAGTTTTACGGTGTTTTTCGTGTTTTCAGGTTTTAAATCATTAAGTTAGCATATCATATAGATATAGAACATGTGTTTAGTTGATTTTAAAAGTCAAGTTAGAAGGATTAACTTTTATTTGCGAACAAGTTTAGAATTAACTAAACTATGTTCTAGTGATTACAAGTTTAAACCTTCGAATAAGATAGCTTTATATGTATGAATCGAATGATGTTATGAACATCATTACTACCTCAAGTTCCTTGGATAAACCTACTGGAAATGAGAAAAATAGATCTAGCTTCAAAGGATCCTTGGATGGCATGAAAGTTCTTGAAGCAGAATCATGACACGAAAACAATTTCAAGTAAGATTTCCACTCAAAATAAGATTGTTATAGTTATAGAAATTGAATTAAAGTTTGAATATGATTATTACTTTGTATTAGTAAGATAACCTACTGTAAGTAACAAAGGTTTCTTGATCTTGGATGATTACTTGGAATGGATTTAGAAAACTTAGAAGTAAACCTGCAATCTTGGAAGTATTCTTGATTTTATGAAAGTAGAACTTTTGGAATTTATGAAGAACACTTAGAACTTGAAGATAGAACTTGAGAGAGATCAATTAGATGAAGAAAATTGAAGAATGAAAGTGTTTGTAGGTGTTTTTGATCATTGGTGTATGGATTAGATATAAAGGATATGTAATTTTGTTTTCATGTAAATAAGTCATGAATGATTACTCATATTTTTGTAATTTTATGAGATATTTCATGCTAGTTGCCAAATGATGGTTCCCACATGTGTTAGGTGACTCACATGGGCTGCTAAGAGCTGATCATTGGAGTGTATATACCAATAGTACATACATCTAAAAGCTATGTATTGTACGAGTACGAATACGGGTGCATACGAGTAGAATTGTTGATGAAACTGAACGAGGATGTAATTGTAAGCATTTTTGTTAAGTAGAAGTATTTTGATAAGTTTCTTGAAGTCTTTCAAAAGTGTATGAATACATATTAAAACACTACATGTATATATATTTTAACTGAGTCGTTAAGTCATCGTTAGTCGTTACATGTAAATGTTGTTTTGAAACCTTTAGGTTAACGATCTTGTTGAATGTTGTTAACCCATTATTTATTATAACAATGGGTTAAGTCATCGCTATTGATCTTGTTAAGTCATCGCTATTGACACGGTACGTTATCTACGGTCCCACAGCGAGGTTTCGACCTCTATATGATACGTTTTGATAAAACATTGCATTCATTTAAAAAAAACATACTTTCTATACATAGAAAGTTTACCAAAATATAGACATATCCCACATATATATGACAACTTATACAAAATGACTAAATCATCAATTTATTTAATAACAGATTATAACATTAATATTTGAATGCAATGTCTTTTTGAAAATATGGCATAAAAGACTCCATGCAGCACCTTGAGCAAATAGCAAGCAAACAGCGGAAGCACTTTTGAAAGACCTGAGAATAAACATGCTAAAAGTGTCAACCAAAAGGTTGGTGAGTTCATAGGTTTATCGTAACAACCATTATCAATAGTTTCAATAGACTACAAGATTTCATAATCATAAACATAATACAGTCGCAAGTGTATGTAAAGCATTCTAAGTGGTTGAGCACTTGGTAACCTTACTTAACATTTAATCAACGTCGCATATTCCCTTTATTATGAAATCTCACTACACCGTACCAAGTGTAGTTACCGAAACGAAGTACTGTGCAACCGTTGAATACTGGTCGTCCAGTCCGGTTGGGGTTGTCAGGCCCAATAGATCTATCAACAGGATTCGCGTTTACAATACCACATGTAAATAGTAGTTACCAAGCTACAGGGAAATATGCCAGTGGTACAACTCAACGTAGAATATATTTTTAAGTACTTGTATCTATTTTGTAAACATTTATAAAAGCAACGCATGTATTCTCAGCCCAAAAATATATATTGCAAAAGCAATTAAAAAGGGAGCAAATGAAACTCACCTTTGTAGCCCAATAAACAATTCACGTAGATGTAACCAATACTCGGAATGCAAGTAACCGTAGACCTCATCCTAAAGAATATATGTTGTATAATAAATGTCTAACAAGCTAGGTCAGGTCATAGGGTTCGTATAGTCCTATTGCTCAAGTCCGACTCATAAATTTAGCAAAATTTAGCAAAAGTCAACAAAAGTCAACGCAAGTCAAAGTAAGTCAAATGTAAGTCAAATGCAAGTCAAACACAGTCAACATGATTAACACAAGTCAAAAACCGCATAAAATTACACAAGTAGGTCAAGTAGTCAAACATAGGTCAAACTTAAGTTATTCATTTTTACTTAGAAAAATTTATATTATTTACATATATGTATTTTTTAGTAATTTGCAGCTGATTCCGGGTCCCACCAAATTTGATATAATACCTTAGGTCATGACCATTGGAAAGTATGTCATCCCACCTTTCTATAGACAGTTTATTTGACAAAAATGGAGTTACGGTTTTAAAGTTATGACCTCGCGAAAACAGTCTCCCGAAACATAAAATGCTGATTTTCTCGCTTGTTTTATACCTGTTTAGACTCAACAAAATTATACAAATAATATATCGTTTTAAAGCTTATCGCAAATACTTTCAATACCAAATAATAGTTTTTATCTAAACTTAACTGATTTCAACTTGCGAGTCCTCAAAGTAGGTCCGAGAGTCATTTTGACAATTTTGTTAAAATACTAAAATTTTCGGTTGACGATCCAAATTTGAATCCGGCTGACCTGACTTAACCAAATTTTTATCACAGCTCAAAAATGACATTTTAGATGTGTTGGTGACTTTCGTTTTCCAAAATTATGCATATGGGTCAATTTATGCACGTTTGACCCGAATGAGTCATAAAACTTTCTTTAAACCAAATTTAACCCAAACTCATTTTTAAAGCACCAAAACTTGCAAACATACTTAAATCAATATACGGGATGTGTTACATACCTTTGGTTCTCAAAATTTCGCATATGAGTCAAAGTAGGCTCGTATGACCCAAATGGGTCATAAACACCCATTTTGACCAAAACATGCCACAACTTATTTTTTTAAACACCACAACCTTTAAACTTACTTAAATCGACGTTTGGGACTTTTCTACACTGACCGTTACCCATTTTGACCCATTAAACCCATTTGGACAAACAAAGTCAATTGCACATATTATTTAGCTTAAATAATGTAGTCAACTTCCAGAATTTTTATAAAAATAAGTACAGGTCCATTTGACTTGAAATATGCGCCAAAATCTCCGAAATTTAGTCGACTATAACATATCCGAAGCACAACCTCTAATCCTAAACAGAAAGCTCGCAGTGACTAAAAATGTACCAGCCTTTAATGCTGAATCGTTTCGGTACTCATGTATAAACTTTGAAAAATCATATCAAATCCAAAAAATATCCAAATGACGCGTTTCTGGAGTCTAAACTTATTAATTTTTCGATACGCACGCAACCGTGAACCCAAAAACCTGAGATCAAGTCGCACGCATCGCAATGAAACTGTTCTGTCCGGTTTTAAATAATATAAAATTCTAACTTTGATTTGGCCATAGATTTTGACTCTTTTATCGGAATTGGACAATATCTAAATGAAAACCAAATGTTTTTTTCGCAAGAAATACAACTATATACCTCTCCGGACCTGAATATATAGCATACTTTCCCAGATTCACAGTTTCAATTACGAATTTTTAAACCGAAATAAATTTTTAAGCAACAAAATCACAAACCTTTAATTAACCATAACGAGGGCTTTACATATCCGATTAACATTAATCTTAAGTCTATCTTGGGTTTTTTTAAATTATCTATACATCTAACATCAGTTCACAAACTCAATCATAAAGCATTCATCTCATAAAATTAGGATTCATAGCAAGATCACATGAAAACTTCAATTTAACATATCGGGAGCATACGATAACGAAATCAATTGATTCTTGAGCCTAAAATTAATAGTTTTTCAATAGTAATCCATCTACATACTTATATTTATAGATAACAAAGTCAAAATTCTAAAAACATGGCAAAACAATTCAGATTTCATGTAATATCATGTTAAACTTCAATTAATCATACCGGAAGCAATTCTAAACGAAATCAAGTGATTCTTGAACCTAAAATTAATAGTTTTTCACATGGATTTCATTTATAAGTATTTCATAAATTGAAAATATCATGTTCATATCAGTAACATACCATTCAAATTCGTGATTCATCAACAAGTCAACAAATGATCAAATTAACGAACAATATCATGCATACATACAAGGACTTGAGCACTAGATACTATATCTACCCTAATATATAACAAAAATATGAAAACTAGAAAATTGGAGTTTTTAAAACTTACTCAAATCAAGAAATTGTTGGTATGGATAAGTAGAGCTCTTCGAGAGGAATCCGAATATGTAAACGATTTTGTGATCAAGCAAATATTGAAGGAGAATTTGAGGTTAGAAGTGAAGAAGAATGTGGGTGTTCTTGAGGAGAAGAAGAAAAATGAACGGGTATGAATAAATTAGGGTTATAGATTAATATATATATATATATATATATATATATATATATATATATATATATATATATATATATATATATATATATATATATATATATATATATATATATATCACAGCTATAAAACACGGGTGTTAACTGTATAGTCACGGGATATATCTATCTTAATAATAGACATCACGGATAATACAGTGTAGTCACGGGTATGAATATATCACGGGTGTAATAATTTGGTAAACACGGGTATTACTGTAAAGTCACATGTTATAATTAAATTTTTATCCTTTAGCTAAGATCCAATGTATTTTATCTTAATATGATTCAATGACTGGTTAATTTTATATTTATAAAAAAATTATATATATCCATATTGTTTGAAATCTTTTAAACTCTTGACGTCATACCTGGTTTGTGTTTTTCATAAAATACTTATTTATAATATTTTACATTAAATAAATATTTGTCCTTTATTGAAACATGAATGTTTAAACTAATTTTCTCGAGTTTAATTTAAAAATATCCCAATTAAATAATTCGATTTTTTTAAAACTTAATTATTATATAAAATAAGTATTCATGCGTTTCGTTGTCTGAAAAGGTATTTTTCTTGGTTTCACTAACCGTAGTGTTTTATATAAAAAAAAATACTAAAAAGTAGTAAACAAAATTTCTTACAACTTGGATCTAAATAGTGACTAGAAATATATACGAATCTAGTGATGTCGAAATTCAATTTAACCATTTATTATATATTTTTATTTATCATTTTATATATTTATTTATAAAGTATTTATATATCTTTCATAAGTTATTAGTTTCAATTATTAACTTTATTATTACTAATTTTCAAAATTTTCTAGTGATAAATTAACACATATCAAAAGTAGTCTGTTCTTTAATATAGAAAAAAAATATGGGATGGAAAAATCATTGAATTTAATAAATGGTTGTTAAGTATTTAAGAGTCAGGTTGTTACAATTAATCATCATCATAATCGTTTTCGCTATTTTCATCTATTCTACTCATATTAATATATCATCATCGTATTTCATAATCATTCTCACTTACATCATTTAACATCATCACATCATCTTCGTGATCATCATCACGATTATCATCATCAATTTTGTTAATCCTAAGATTATCACTTTGTCTAATCATCACACATTATCATTAATTATCTTCATTTATATCTTAAATATGTACAGCAAGAATCAGTCCAACATAAGCCTAAAACCCAACTGAATCGTGGCCCAGTAGGAAGCTGAATATGAGTTCGGCCCAACTGGGATTCTTAACAAAATATGCGGTCCACTAGAGCAATAGTAACATGGCCCAACACTTAACTTAAATTCACAGTCTAAATAAAATATATATACGTGGTTCTTGGGTTACATGAAGCTCGACAAAAACATTTACATATCAACGTGTCCCTATCATCAAGTCCCTATAACTAATTCCTTTTTGTCGGTCAGTAGTAATATAATAAGTAATCAAATGAGGTTCCTTGTTATATTGGTTAGTGTCAACTTTAAAGTCCACAAAATTTACAACAAGCCTTAAAACTTACAGATATATATCAAAGGTTTATCGAACTGTGTAAACAGAAAGGAACAGCGGTAGCAGTGAATTGCAGTAATGTTAATGGTGCTCTTGTAACTAAAATAGGAAGAGAAAAGCAGCAGCAAGTAATATAGTTGAAGTGGATTTTGGTGTGGTTAGGGATGGCGATTTCGGTGGTTCATAAGGGTGAAGGATGAGTGAACCGGTGAAGGTGTTGTACCGAATCAAAATAGATAAAACAGGAAGAACAACGAAGAAGGAAAAGAGAAAAAAAAAATTGTTTAGGTGGTGATGAATAGTGGTGGGTTTCGATCATAAAGGTGGTGAAACGGGTTGTCGATTATGGTGATCGAATAGGGTGTTTGAATGAGGAAAGTGGTGGTTGTACAATGTTTAATGGTGGCGGGTTTAGGTTTGTTATCGGACATACACATAAACGAAAAGTGATGATTGAATGGTGGCTAAGTGAGTGGTTGTTTAGAGTGATTCCCGATGAGAGAGGGAGAGAGAAGTGGTCGTAATTTGAATAATACATAAACATTTTGAGTTAACAATTTTGGTGGCAGTGTTGAATGATTATCCCAACAATGGGTTGAAGGATAGGTGGTGATTTAAGGTGTTGTCGTGGTTTAAGATGGTGATGAATAGATACGGTGATCGAGTTAGTTGTTCTCCATGGTGATGGGTTTTTAGTTATTGAAATTTAGTGACTATATGTTCATATGCATTTGTTGGTATACGCATATATATATAATCATATGCTTATGATATGAGTTGGGATGAGAGAAAGCAAAACATACTAACATGAGAGTGTGATGGTGAGTAATATAACTCGTATACATATATCATAGAAGATAGAAATAAATTATTAATATCATAATAATAATATCTAGCACAATATCAAACATATAATTATATGTACAATCACATACAGTGGTGCTTTTAGATTTAATTGATGTATAGATGAAAATGTGATCCAGCTGTACCATTTTATATATAAATAACCATATATCTAATTTCATAAATAATAATAATATAATATTAATTATTAACTATTAACTATAGAGTTCAAATGGGTGACTGAAAACGTGAATTAAAAACAGTATTGAAATTACAAGAATTGAATTAGTGTATCGACAGTTTTCACGGAGTGTGTATCGTTCGCTATTTGAAATTAGTGACAGATAAAAAGTACTCAGATAAATCCCAAATTTTTAAATTAAATTCCATTATTTATTTCAGTCATTATGGTATAAAATTTGATTATTAACTACTAAATAAAAATTACATCGACTGTCCCTCTCAATTTTGGGTATAATATAAAAAGTGTTAAAATTTAATTACTAGATCCTAAATACATTTTTAGTAAGCCCAAAATTTATAGAACTTATTTTCAGATCACCGTTTATTTTAGTTTGAATATTAACCTATCAAGAGATACGAGACAATCATTGTAAAGCATGCATTGAAATTCAAACAGGAATCTCCACTAACATTTGTCTGGTTCCCGTTAATTGACACTTTTGTTCTTACTTGTAAATCACTTTATAATTTATTCCGAATACCGTTAAAAAGAAACAATTCCTCAAATCGAAGTGGACCTCATAACAGAGACTTGTAATCATGATTCAATGTAACTGATAATTCAATCATATGATATTATCTTTTAATTCCGTCAATAACTATATTGAACAATTATAGAAACCAATAAGTTTATGTAAGGTATTATATATCTAATACTTTGTTAACGTTTTAAATTAATAAGTGTATATTATATATACATATCTATATACACGTAAATGTTCGTGAATCGTTGAGCACGATCAAAGGGTAATCGACTACATGAATATAATTTCAGAAATTTTGAGATTCAACATTACAGACTTTGCTTACCGTATCGAAATCATATAAAGATTAAGTTTAAATTTGGTCGGAAATTCCTGGGTCATCACAATAACCTCCACCCAGGGTGGGTAATCCGGGTGAATTTATTGTTCCTTGTCTATTTAGTGATTGTGTCATGTATGATGCACTAGCAGATTTAGGTGTGAGTGTGAGTGTTATGCCTATTTCATTATATAAGAGATTAGGAGTAGGTGAGTTAAGTCCAACAAAGATGAGTGTCCGACTCTTTGATCAAACCATTAGGCACCCAGTTGGAATTGCTGACAACCTACCCGTTCAAGTGGGTAATTTAACCTTTCTAGTCGAATTCATTGTCATTGACATAGAAGAGGACCCAAACATTCCTCTAATTTTAGGTCGACCATTCTTAGCGTCCACTGGGGTGTTATTTGATGTAAGAAAGGGTAGAATGACATTTAGTAATGATGAGAAATCGATCACCTTTATAATTCGAAAGTCTAAATCTCCACCAACCAAAACCGCTGAACCAACAAAAACGATTGGTAAGAACCATGTTATTTTACTAACTCCAACGGTAGTGCTTAACAATAATAAAATGCCTAAGTGTGGAGAAAATGAAACAACACCTAATGATGACCTGATAACAAAGAATCCCGTTGTTGATACGAAATTAAATGTGACGACCCGGAAAAATTTCGACTAAATTTAAACTTGAATCTTTATTTACTTTCGACGAAATAAGCAAAGTCTATTTAATTGAATATAAAAATCTTGAACTATTTATATGGAACCATTTAACCTTCGACCATTTTCGATGATTCATGAATCATTATTTGTAAACAGATAAATATATATAAATAAGTAAATATAAATAATTATGCATAAGAATATTAATAAACTATTATATACAATATACAGTCTGTTATAAATAAATATGTATATTAATATAAGATATATTAAAATTTATTATAAAAGTGAATATAAAAAGTATGTTATATATATATATATAAGAAAATTTCGAAGTTATTTAGTAAACGACGAAAACACTCATATGTCATTCAATTGATAGTAAACGAATTAAAAAGGAACTTATATTATTTTAAAATAAACGGTGATCCGAATATGAGTTCTATAAATTTTAGGCTTATTAAAAATGTATTTAGGAACTATTTGTTAAGTTTTAACACTTTCTATATTTTACTCATAAATGAGAGGGACAGTTGATGTAATTTTTATTTATTAAATTAATGACTGAATTTTATACCATAATGACCAAAATAAATAAATATAGTTAATTTAAAAATTTGGAATTTTTCCAACGACTTTTATACGCCACTGATTAACAATGAAGCACGAAACCCAGTCCGCCACCTAGTGTCGGCAGAATAAAGATAGGAAGGTTAGGAATTATTGTCGAATTATTAGACTCGCTTTTTCTCTCAATCAGTTAAAATTATATATATATTTTACTATTATTATTAATTATTAATTATTATTATTATTATTATTATTATTATTATTATTATTATTATTATTATTAAATTATTTATGTTTATATTACTAGTATCAATCTATATAAGTGATAGATAGATGTTCTTAATTAACGAGCAACTAAGATCAATTTCTTCACCTGTTCGTTGTAACTCGTTCACCATCACCAACATGATTTTTTTTTTCTAATTGTCGAGCCACAAACCACACCACCCATCTGCATTTGTTCCTGTGTCAAGACTGTCATCAACCACCTCTATTCTCTTTGTAAACTCATCATCACCAACCTTAAAACCCACTTAAACTGCCACGACCACTGGCATCTTCATCTCACCATCATTACCATAAACCACCTTGCATCATTTAAACCTCACCACCTATCAAACAATATATATAAATCTATTTTCTATTTCCTTTCTGTCGACAACACATCAAACCCACTTCATACTCGATTTTTTTTTCTTTCTTTCTTTTCTTCTTTCTGTTTTTGTTTATTATGGCACGCTTCTGCTGTTTAATTCTTTCTTGTTTGAAACCCACCAAAAGACCTGCAAAAGGTTACTGTTTCTACTCTCCTACTCTACTACTAAATTCTAGTTCGATGGCCACCCACAATAAACCGTGTTACTGCCTGAACGATACTACTACTACAGTTTCTATATCTTTTAAACTATGAACATGATTAAAGGTAATGATAATGGTTGGATAATGATGATGACACACAGAGTGGATGATGATGTAATATTATAAGTGCATGCGTTTTTTTTTTAATTATTTATTTGTTCTCTACTCGTTCGATTATAATCTTGCATACGAATCTACACAGTCCAAAATAAATTCATAAGTTAAACGGGCTTGGTAATTAATTGGCTGTGATTATTAGTTATAGGGTCATGATCCAAATATCGAATTTTTCTATTGGATGTGCATTAAGGACAAAATAAATACTACGGGTTAAGCATAAATGGTGTCTGATTAATTCAAAAAGACTGAAACGGTTCAATGGTTAAAGGTGCTATTGGGTTAGCGGGACATCGCGGGTTCAAACTCGGACTTGGGCATTTTTTTTTTAGGATTACTCCATTGAGGTAGTTATTTATTTATTTACTTATCATTATTATTCTTATCATTATTATCATTATTATCATTATTATTAAAATTAATATTTTTAGGATCGTTATTATTATTTTATCATTATTATTATTAGTATTAACATTATTATTAATATTTATATCATTTTTAGTATTATTACTATCATTATTATTACTTTTACCATTATTATTTTTATTATCAATATTACTATTAATATTATTATTATAAAGGTTAGTTATATTTAATAAAACTACATTTTTTTATTATTTATTTAAAATATATAAAGTAAATATATTTAAGTTAATAATGAAACACATGAATTACTAAAACTAACAGTTATATTAATAATAATATATAAAGTTATTCGACTTCAATTATATGTGTTAATATAAATAAATGATATAGGTTCGTGAATTCGAGGTCAACCATACTCCTGTTAAATGACGTCATATGTATTTTTACTACAAAATACATTAGGTGAGTTTCATTACTCCCTTTTTATATATATTTTTGGGCTGAGAATACATGCGATGTTTTATAAATGTTTTACGAAATAGGCACAAGTACTAAAACTAATTCTATGTGGGTTTAAACCATAAATATACCCTTAGCTTGGTAACATTAAACTACTTGTCTATGTACGGTAGGCGCGAATCCTAAAGATAGATCTATTGGGCCTGACAAACCCCATCCTGACTATGGGATGCTTTAGTACTTCGAGGTTATTTTAAACACACCTGATCTGGTGTACTTCAGAGGGTAAAACATGAATGTTAAGGCTTGTTACCGGGTGCCTACAACTTATAGAATACTTTTATACACTTGCGAGTGTACATATATTTATAAACGGAAATCTTGTGGTCTATTAATATATTAAATTGATTGTTATGATAAACCTATGAACTCACCAACCTTTTGGTTGACACTTTTAAGTATGTTTATTCTCAGGTATGAAAGAAATCTTCCGCTGTGCATTTGCTTATATTACATGGAGTCGTTTATGGCATATTTAAGTCAGTACCTCGCAATGGAACCAAATGTTGAAGACTTCGTCCAGGAGAATTAGGACGGGTCATCACAGGTGGTATCAGAGCGGTGGTCTTAGCGAACCAGGTCTTGCATTAGTGTGTCTAACTGATAGTTGTTTAGATGCATTAGTGGGTCTGGACTTCGATCGTGTCTGCATGTCAAAAGTTTTGCTTATCATTTCGTGTCAAAAATTATTTGCTTATCATCCTTAAAGTCTAGACACATCTTACTGCCTCTATTGCATAGACAGTATATAGATAAATTCATATCTTAGCTTATCTGTTATTGTTACCTTTGCCTGACAGCTTCCATAGATTCCTCCGTAACTTATGAGATTTTAGTATTATATATGCATATGTAAATTATGTATTACAGGGTATTAATCTACATCCTATAATCAATTTCTTATCGAAAAATCCTTTATTCAATCGTACGAAATGGAACTCGCCACTAGTTCAAGTCCCTCGGATTCTGACATGGATGTTCACCTAAGCTCCGAAAGCAGCGTCACCAGAATGAATCAACCAATCAACCATCCCCAATTCATCTAATGGGTTCGTAGCCTACTTAGTCATTGGAGACAAGAAGAGGGTGATCCTTTCCATCAACCGAATTCACCTCTGGGTGAAGAACCTGAAGCGCTTACCGGCGAACCTGTCTGAAACACCATTTTCTCTCTCATTTCCAGAATATCTCATCACGATCATATACTATACCAAATTCTAGATCTGATTTATCCACTCGTCCGAACTGACAATCATTCCGGAAAAATGGAAGAAGACAACGTGCTTCGCGCTCGAGTAATCAATTTAGAAAATATAGTGCAAAATTTACCAGCTTCAACAACATCATCGGTGCCAACAGTACCATCAATAACAATACCAGTATCATCAACAATCCATACCTCAACATCTCATTCTGTACCTTGAGTATAATCATCGTTCTACGTATCATTCTACATCATTTATCTTCGTACGACATGGAGATTATGTAATCTCTAATGTTTTAGAGATTATATATTATTGTTCTAATGGTAAATCAAATGAGTTTAATATCATATTAACTCATTAAATCCATGATTACATCTGAAGAAAATATATATGTATATATGTTTTCATAAAGATTGTAATTAAAAATTTCTTTGTACAAACTGTTAATGGTGAAAATATTTTAACGGGTAGGTAATACCCGAGGAATATTTAGATTTCACATTAATGTGTTACAATGTACATTCTATCAAATCTGATTCAACAGTCATTTACTATCCTATTTACATCCACCGATGCACATATCCGTTCACCACAGAATAACCATTTTCATTCAATTTCATATTTGGATTTTGACTTATCAGAATCCGACAAGTGGCATAATGAAGAAAACATTGGACAAAATAAAATTTGTTAGAAACAAACAAATTAACTATGAGAAATTTTGTTAAGAATCCACGCTAACTGTTCCTAGCTAATTGTTCCTAGCTAACTGTTAATTCCGTATTACCTTTTATTTAGCGCAATTTATTTATCGCAATTTAATTATCGCATTTTATTTATCGTAATTTTAATTCTCGCAATTTTATTTATCGTCATTTAATTTCTGTTATTTATTTTACGCACTTTAAATATCGGGACACGTATACAAGGTTTTGACATATCATATCGACGCATCTGTATATATTATTTGGAATAACCATAGACACTCTATATGCAGTAATGCTGGAGTTAGCTATACAGGGTTGAGGTTGATTCTACAATAATATATATAGTTTGAGTTGTGATCGAGTCTGAGACATGTACACCGGTCACGATACGTATTAATTAATTCGAATATTATATATTAAACTATATATGAATTATTGGACTGTTAATTGTGGACTATCGACTGTGGACTAATAACATTGGACAATTAAAATGAGCTAAAATATTGATTATAACATATGAAACTAAACAATTTTTCAAGTTTGCCACTTGATTTCATCTTAAACCTCATTTGTATCTTGACGATTATAATCTGCGTTCAAATCTTTCATAATTCTTGAAAACACCTCAATTGAGATAATGAACCAACCGCAATTCATCTACGGAAGGAAAGATTTATGCATATAGATATGAACCTGAAAAACTCTCAGAAACTAAGTAAACGTTTAACACGTAGCTGTGCTAATTCCTTTAGTGTACTATTACCGAAAATAACTTTGCAGTTTTTTTTCAAATTAGCCAATTTTGTCACAGCTTCAACAAGTCAACTTCGACTTCTCACTCGGATTAGCTTAATACAACCCTGATATATAAGTTGTCATTCGTCATCGATACTGGGAAACCGTTTATATCTCATCACAATAGCAGTAAACTTACCAATAACTTCATTGATCTTTGACTTTCCAAAAAATCACTATATTCAGTGAAACCCTATCATTTACTCATTTACATCTTATAACGAGAATTACTATACCAACTACCAGAAATTAGAAAATCAGTATTTTGAAATCTCGCAGCATGTCTACATCAACAGTTAAAAGTATACATATAATCCTTATCTCTTAGAATGATGATCTTTCACTCTGAAATTTTGAAAAGCACCCAGTCTACAAATCAATACTCCAAATTATGAAAAAACTGAATACAGTAGCAAAAACTGTACACGACCTTAACCGTCGAAGGTATAAAAGATAAAGAATGGTATGTTGGCAAAGCTCAGAAAAGTTGAAACTGGAAATCGGATTGAGCAAACCATGAAGGAGACTCTGAACAAATTACAAGAATTAAACTTGTACATAAAGAATCCAGATGATTCTGTTTCTGACGAAATCTTTAGCGAATACCTTACTCCTTAACCACTCTAAATCATCGTGAATGAATTTTTTCATCACAATTTGATTATGAAGTCCTAAGATATCATCGTACCTTTCTTTATTAATATCCTCAATATTTCTGAAGATATCTTCATAAATATTCTCGTTCAATATTAATTAACTCTCTGCGCTATCCGTATTATATCATAAAAGGAAACTGTTTTAGTTTCTATATTCTGCTAACCTTCGAATTTAAAATATGAATGTTTTTTTGAGGTAGTGTTGGGAACTGATGCATGAGTTAGTATAATATAATGACACTTGATCAACGTGATTATATTACTGTAAGTCATGCTGAGTTTCTAATGGAACGTGATGATTCACAGATCATAACATCATCATGTGCCATGTTACATAACTCTGTCATTCTGCTTAACTTCTGAACATATCAAGAAAGCATATTCTTGATAGTTCTATCCTCAGTGATTTTGATAAACTTGAAAATCAAATCGTGCTATCACATTCCACCCTGCTTAGAACATTATAATCATTCGAAACTCTATATCTACGAATTCTGGACCATTATTCGCTTGACTTGGAGTCGGGAAGAGAAAACAAGAGCATGGAGCTCTGAAAAATAAAGGAAAATATAAAGCCGGTCACAAACACAGGAATTACAAACCGTGTATATCAATGTTTATCGCAACATAAAGACACGGGAGAATTAAAAACAGGGCGAAGTAGAAGAAAACAGATTCCTCCAATGGTAATTGGAAAAGGAGAATGATTGTTGCGATAGTGTGGATAAGAACAAGAATCAGAACTGGATTAAGCATTTTCACAATCTTTTGAATTTTGGAATTGAGTATAGAAGTGGTGAAAACTAATGGAACGGAAAAGATAAATTTATACTAGAAATATCAGACGTAGTAATCGGAACAGATGATCGCATTTAATTAAAGGGATCTTAATTTCCATAAATCCCGAGGAATCAGATCTTATAGATTTCCAAGATTTTCTACTGAATCCCTTGAATTCCGGAATTTAACCATGACTAGTCAAAAGTTATGATGAATCATGTCTTTCTTATTTCACTCTTCCATGATAACTTCACTCGTACGCTTCACATAATCAAATCGATTTATCTATATTAATCAAAAATGATAAAACTCTACTTATCAATTCATATTCGTCATGAAAACATTTTTATTGTTAGACATGATGACCCCACTCAAATTTCGGGACAAAATTTCTTTAACGGGTAGGTACTGTGACGACCCGGAAAAAATTTCGACTAAATTTAAACTTGAATCTTTATTTACTTTCGACGAAATATGCAAAGTCTATTTAATTGAATATAAAAATCTTGAACTGTTTATATGGAACCATTTAACCTTCGACCATTTTCGATGATTCATGAACTATTATTTGTAAATAGATAAATATATATAAATAAGTAAATATAAATAATTATGCATAAGAATATTAATAAACTATTATATACAATATACAGTCTGTTATAAATAAATATGTATATTAATATAAGATATATTAAAATTTATTATAAAAGTGAATATATAAAGTATGTTATATATATATATATATATATAAGAAAATTTCAAAGTTATTTAGTAAATGACGGAAACACGCATATGTCATTCAATTGATAGTAAACGAATTAAAAAGGAACTTATATTATTTTAAAATAAACGGTGATCCGAATATGAGTTCTATAAATTTTAGGCTTATTAAAAATGTATTTAGGAACTATTTGTTAAGTTTTAACACTTTCTATATTTTACTCATAAATGAGAGGGACAGTTGATGTAATTTTTATTTATTAAATTAATGACTGAATTTTATACCATAATGACCAAAATAAATAAATATAGTTAATTTAAAAATTTGGAATTTTTCCAACGACTTTTATACGCCACTGATTAATAATGAGGCACGAAACCCAGTCCGCCACCTAGTGTCGGCAGAATAAAGATAGGAAGGTTAGGAATTATTGTCGAATTATTAGACTCGCTTTTTCTCTCAATCAGTTAAAATTATATAGATATATATTTTACTATTATTATTAATTATTAATTATTATTATTATTATTATTAAATTATTTATGTTTATATTACTAGTATCAATCTATATAAGTGATAGACAGATGTTCTTAATTAACGAGCAACTAAGATCAATTTCTTCACCTGTTCGTTGTAACTCGTTCACCATCACCAACATGATTTTTTTTTCTAATTGTCGAGCCACAAACCACACCACCCATCTGCGTTTATTCCTGTGTCAAGACCGTCATCAACCACCTCTATTCTCTTTGTAAACTCATCATCACCAACCTAAAAAACCCACTTAAACTGCCACGACCACTGGCATCTTCATTTCACCATCATTACCATAAACCACCTTGCATCATTTAAACCTCACCACCTATCAAACAATATATATAAATCTGTTTTCTATTTCCTTTCTGTCGACAACACATCAAACCCACTTCATACTCGATTTTTTTTTCTTTCTTTCTTTTCTCTTTCTGTTTTTGTTTATTGTGGCACGCTTCTGCTGTTTAATTCTTTCTTGTTCAAAACCCACCAAAAGACCTGCAAAAGGTTACTGTTTCTACTCTCCTACTCTACTACTAAATTCTAGTTCGATGGCCACCCACAATAAACCATGTTACTGCCTGAACGATACTACTACTACAGTTTCTATATCCTTTAAACTATGAACATGATTAAAGGTAATGAAAATGGTTGGATAATGATGATGACACACAGAGTGGATGATGATGTAATATTATAAGTGCATGCGTTTTTTTTTAATTATTTATTTGTTCTCTACTCGTTCGATTATAATCTTGCAAACGAATCTACACAGTCCAAAATAAATTCATAAGTTAAACGGGCTTGGTAATTAATGGGCTGTGATTATTAGTTATAGGGCCGTGATCCAAATACCGAATTTTTCTATTGGATGTGCATTAAGGAAAAAATAAATACTACGGGTTAAACATAAATGGTGTCTGATTAATTCAAAAAGACTGAAACGGTTCAATGGTTAAAGGTGCTATTGGGTTAGCGGGACGTCGCGGGTTCAAACTCGGACTTGGGCATTTTTTTTTTTAGGATTAATCCATTGAGGTAGTTATTTATTAATTTACTTATCATTATTATTCTTATCATTATTATCATTATTATCATTATTATTAAAATTAATATTTTTAGGATCGTTATTATTATTTTATCATTATTATTATTAGTATTAACATTATTATTAATATTATATCATTTTTAGTATTATTACTATCATTATTATTACTTTTACCATTATTACTTTTATTTTCAATATTACTATTAATATTATTATTATAAAGGTTAGTTATATTTAATAAAACTACATTTTTTTATTATTTATTTAAAATATATAAAGTAAATATATTTAAGTTAATAATGAAACACATAATTACTAAAACTAACAGTTATATTAATAATAATATATAAAGTTATTCGACTTCAATTATATGTGTTAATATAAATAAATGATATAGGTTCGTGAATCCGAGGTTAACCCTACTCCTGTTAAATGACGTCATATGTATTTTTACTACAAAATACATTAGGTGAGTTTCATTACTCCCTTTTTATATATATTTTTGGGCTGAGAATAAATGCGCTGTTTTATAAATGTTTTACGAAATAGGAACAAGTACTAAAACTAATTCTATGTGGGTTTAAACCAGAAATATACCCTTAGATTGGTAATATTAAACTACTTGTCTATGTACGGTAGGCGCGAATCCTAAAGATAGATCTATTGGGCCTGACAAACCCCATCCTGACTATAGGATGCTTTAGTACTTCGAGATTATTTTAAACACACCTGATCTGGTGTACTTCAGAGGGTAAAACATGAACGTTAAAGCTTGTTACCGGGTGCTTACAACTTATAGAATACTTTTATACACTTGCGAGTGTACATATATTTATAAACGGAAATCTTGTAGTCTATTAATATATTAAACTGATTGTTATGATAAACCTATGAACTCACCAACCTTTTGGTTGACACTTTTAAGCATGTTTATTCTCAGGTATGAAAGAAATCTTTCGCTGTGCATTTGCTCATATTACATGGAGTCGTTTATGGCATATTTAAGTCAGTACCTCGCAATGGAACCAAATGTTGAAGACTTCGTTCAGGAGGATTAGGACGGGTCATCACATTAAATGACCCCGTTATTAACAGTTCAATGAAGAAACTTTATAAACGGGTTTACGATGCTAGAATTAAGGGGAACTTTAAGTTATGTAACCGGTTAGTATCCAATCTGTCACCAAAAGAAAAGGCGAAACTAGTTGAATTTGTGGATAATACAGAAGAATCCGGCCACTGGCTTAAAGCAAAAGTCACAGATATGCAAGTTGATTTTGGTCCAAGAGAAATTGACGATGAAGTTAATCACAATTTCAACACCACAGCTACCTAAGTGTGGGGAGATTCAGATGTTCTAAAAAGAAAATGCTGTCTAGAGTTAGTTGTTCTGTTCTCGTGTAGTTCCGAGAATGGAATCCGATTGGTCTTTTCCACTAGCAGACACTAAAGAACTAGTTTTCTCCCCCCATTCTGAATTTTTGTTTTTTAGGTTTTATATGAAATTAATATGCTTTTTAAATTTAAGTTTTGTGTGATTTTAAAAAAAAAAAAATTACTTTATTTCATTAAGTTTAAAAAATGATTTCTAAAATTCATCGTAAGTTGAAGACTAGGTCATGGAACCGAAATTGCTTTACCCGAGGGCGGGGCGAAAAATTTTGTTATCATTATTTTTAATTTTATTGATCTAAAGTATACCAAAAAAATTAAAAAACCCAAAAATCTTTATTTTAAAACAATCGCTTTAACGACAAATTTTAAATTTTGTCGAGGGACGGACTAGGTAACATACCGAAACTACCTAGAGTAAAAGGAAACAAAATTTTAAAAATTATTCGTTTAAATTGTTTTAATAAATAAAGGTTTTATAAAAAAATATAAAATATATATATATATATATATATATATATATATATATATATATATATATATATATATATATATATATATATATATATATATATATATATATATATATATGTTTGTAGTTATCTCATGTACAAAACAGGGTAAAACAGCGCACTTTTAAAGACTGACATTAAGTTCAGCAAAAGCTATTAATTTTGACGAAAAGACGCAAAATATCAAATGTGATATAAAATAATATGTTGCAAACTCGGTATTTTTAATCACTTTTCTACACTAATCACCCTCATGAATTTATAATTATAGTCTGATTTCATGCAAATGAGGGCATTGCATGATCTCAAGTGTGGGGACGGGTTATAAATTCTCTCGAGTTTGCACTTGGTTTATTTGCTAAATTTTATGAAAATTTGAAAATTTTTTAACTAAATGAATTCAAAATCATGTTTATACATATTTATAAACGATAAAACTAGGTGTTAATGCTGAAATTATTGTTACCTCGGAGAGAACATAAATGGAGAAACAACCCAAAACGTTAGAATTCATTTAAAATGGAATAGAGGAGAATAAAAAGGCAAAGAAAAAAAAAATAAAAGCTAAGTGTGGGAAGAATTTACCAAGTTATTTAAAACACATATCACATATGTTTGTACAAGATTATTACAGGTACTTTTGTTTTGGACGATACTAATTAGTTTTACCTAATTTATTGTAATACCTTTAAAAGACTAGATGGATCTACACGATGAATCAATTCCATCATTAAAAGGAAGTAAAGTCTTCTAAAAAAGAAATGCGCTTCTTGATTTAGGTCAGAAAGTTGTCATCCAGACCAGTTGTAGGTTGACGAAAAATCATGAAAAGTCATCTCTAAAATCAGCAGAAAATCCACGGACTTCAGCATCAAACAGGGTCGCCATGTGGTCATACTTATCCTAACCATGAGAGGATCTGTCTCGTGAAATGGGGAGGGCGCCGTGCAAATTAGCTTGATAAGACTAATGAATCAGACCCCAGAAAGGATAATCTCCTTAAAGATTAAAAATCAGCTTTTAAGTCTGATATTACTCAATCCTTGAGATTGACTTTAAAGATTGAGAATTACAAACTCATGGAATTCGATGATATCTAAACTCGAGCTTGAACGAGAAAATATTTTGATCAAATTAAAACCGATTTGTTTTCTGAAAACCTATTTTCAATGCGTTTATTACCATTGAACGTAAAATCCTAAGAATTCACCGGAATTCAATAGGTCACCTGAACCAAATCGGGTGTCAACCGTAAGAACGGTGGTTGCATAGCATGGTCGAAGACAGGACCTTGTGCCAGACCGAAAAACTATAGGGTGATCTTTACTATTGCTCCTATAAAGGATAGTAATTGCATATGTCACGATATAGACCATAATTAAAAGCATGTCACGGGCCATTGCCTTAACAGTTGCTTGTTCAACGCTTTCCTTTACAACTAGACTGTAGTTTACCGAAAGGTAATATACGGAGAAAGTATACTGGACGTTTTGCTTTCCCAATACAAGGTTAGCAAGTGGGTGACACAAAACCATAAGTTTTGAGCTAAAACTTTCAAATCTGAAACCCATAAAATCCACAAAAATAATTTGCAAACACCGGTGAAGGGTTATTCCAGAAAACTTATCTAGGGTAAAAGCTAGAATGAATTTTCAAATGATCAAATGTTTTTATAAAGATCCAATTTCCTTAAAGGATCTAAATTTTCATAGTCATGTGGGACTGTAAACCACATCGTTACTATCATTATTTATACCGCCGTATTAAAATCACTGATGTATAAAGTGTGAGAATAAAAAAGTGATTCAAGTGAAGTGTGATTTTATTTTAAGTTCTGTATTGCTTGAGGACAAGCAACGCTCAAGTGTGGGAATATTTGATAGTGCTCCAAATGAACATGTATTTAGGCACAATATCCTTCCAATATGTAAAGCTTTTAGTTGCAATTGTTCTATTTTTATGTAATATTCGTTTAAATAAATAAGTGCGAAGACAAAAGAAGAAAACGACGATTTGAAGACGCAAATGACCAAAAAGCTAAAAAGTACAAAGTACAATTCAAGTGGTTCAATTTATTGATGAGAAACGTCTCAAAATTACAAAAGTACAAGCCGCAAAACGCAAAGTACAAGATATTAAATTATACGAAAAGGCGTTCGAAAATCCGGAACCGAGACATGAACCAACTTTCAACGCTCGACGCAACGGAGCTAAAATTACAAGTTAACTATGCTCAAGAATATAATATAATATAATATTTAAATAATTCATAATAAGAATAATAATAAATAATAAAAAGTGTTAATTGAGCATAGTTAAAGGATCATAAGTGAAAATATTTCAATCAATAATTCAATTCAGTGAATTGAATTATCGTTAGCTACCTTTCCAGCTAACTTTCCACCTTGCTACATTAATTCATTTTGCCTATAAAATGGAATTCACGGAGGCACCAATAGATACACCTTCACCTCTTCATACTCTTTCTTTCTTTCTTATGTAATTTATATTTATATTTATAATATTAAGTCGAAATGTCTTACGGGTTATTGTAAGAAATGTCTTACGAGTTTTAAAGTCGAAACTCTGTCCGTGTAACGCTACACGATTAATCACCATTGTAAGCTATGTTCTTCTTTTTTAAATTAATGTATCGTAACTAAGTTATTATTATGCTTATTTGAGCCGAAGTAATCGTGATGTTGGGCTAAATATTAAGATTGGGTAGTTGGGCTTTGGACCATAATTGGGGTTTTAACAAAAGACCGACACTTGTGGAAATTAGACTATGTGCTATTACTGGGCTTTATATTTGTTTAACTGAATGATAGTTCGTTAATTTAATATAAAGATTTACAATTTGACGTATCTATAAATAACCACATACACTCGATCGAATACAATGGGCGGGATATTTATAAGTACTAATAATTGTTCATTTGACCGGACACGGGGATGGATTAATAGTCAATGGACTCATTAAAACATGGGTGGATTACATACAAGGAAAATTGGTGTAATTGTTAACAAAGTATTAAAACCTTGTTACAGTTTAAGTCCTCAATTAGTTGGAATATTTGACTTCGGGTATAAAGGTAATTTGACGAGGATACTCGCACTTTATAATTATGGCCGATGGACTGTTATGGACAAAAACCAGATAGACGTATCGTATAATCCAGGACAAAGAACAATTAACCCATGGTAATAAATTAAAATCAAAACGTCAAACATCATGATTACGGAAGTTTAAATAAGCATAATTCCTTTATTTTATATCTCATCGTACTTTCATTTATCGTCATTTTATTTATCGTACTTTAAATTATCACACTTTTATTTTTACGCTTTATTTATATTTTTAATTATTGCACTTTTATTTGTTGTCATTTACTTTACTCTTTAAAATAAGTTATATTTATATTTAATATTTTGCATTAGGTTTTAACTGTGATATAAGTCTCAAAATCGACAAACCGGTCATTAAACGGTAAATCCCCCCAAAGTTACCTATAATTACTATATATTACTAAATCTAGTTTAACTACTTAATTAACTAATTTGACCTAGTAAGACACCCAATAATAGTGTCCACGGATCGACCTCCCGGACTTTACCTTAGCTATATTATTACACGATAGGTATACTTGCCTTTTGTGTTTTAGTTTAATTTAGGTGATTTCCTATAGTAAATAAATATAAAACTGATAGCCGTTTCATACACACCCTCTAAAACACATCATTGGGCCAAATAGATCTATCTTTAGGATTCGCGTCAATTGGTGGCAATTATCATAAACACCAATTCTTAGGCTACCAAGCTAAAAGGGGGCATATTCAGTTCGATAATCCAACCATAGAATGTAGTTTCGATTCCTTGTGTCTATTTCGTGAAACATTCATAAAAGCACATGTATTCTCAGTCCCAAAAATATATATTGCAAAAGCATTTAAAAAGGGAGCAAATGAAACTCACAATACTGTATTTTGTAGTAAAAATACATATGACGACATTGAACAAGTGTAGGGTTGACCTCGGATTCACGAACCTATATCATTTGTATATCTATTAAAACATATAATGGAAATCACATAGTTTCATTAATATATATTAAAACATATAACAAGTTCATATATTAATAATATTAATATACTTGTTATATTTAATAATTCATATGTCATGTTTAATAAATAACTTAAATATATTTATTTTATATATCTTGAATAATTAATTAATACTTTAAAAAAATATAATAATAGAGTTAGGTTATCCGTTTTAAATATGGTTTTATATATCTAATAATTATTTTAATGATAATAATGATACTTAGTAATAATAATAAAAATGATAATAATAATGATAATACTAATTATTATTAATGGTAGTGTTAATAATAATATTGATAATAATGATATTAATAATTAATAGCTCACTTAAATCATAATTTTATCTATAGTTTTTAATTCCATAAATTTATATATATACTTAATATTATTTTCATATTCGAAGTTTCGAACTAACATTTGTAACAATACTTTTTAAATCATGACTTTTACTTAAGCTTAATTACATGACTTCAATCACAACTTAATTATAATACTTTTATTGATGATGATAATGATGTTAACGGTAATAATAATGATATGATAATAATGATAATAACAATAATAATAATAATAATAATAATACTTAAATAAAAATAATAATAATAATACTTACATAAAAATAATAATAATATTGATTCTAATAAGATCAATAATAATAACAATAATCATATTAACAACAATAATAATTATAATCATAATAATAACATTAATAATAATAATAATAATAATAATAATAATAATAATAATAATAATAATAATAATAATAATAATAATAATAATAATAATAATAATAATAATAATAATAATAATAATAATAATAATAATAATAATAATTAAAATAAAGAAATAAAAGTGTATACCCTTTAAAAGCTTTTCCAAAAAAAAAAATGTCCCAAACCGGGCTTGAACCCGAAACCCCTCGCTAACCCGAAATCACCCATAACCACTCCTCTGCTTCCTTTTATCTGATATACTTAGGATTTCAATTTTTTTTTAACCCAATACTACCTATTTCCCTTTCTCTTCTTCTTCTTCTTCTTCTTCAATTTTTGAACAACCAATTCGACAATCAAGGATTATAACAGCAATGTGACAACCCGGAAATTTCCAACCAAATTTAAACTTTAATCTTTATATATTTTCGACACGATAAGTAATATTTGTTAAGTTAAATTTCAAGAATTTTAAACTATGTTCATACATTCATTAAACCTCGACCAAGTTCCATCGATTCACGAACCATTAAACGAATATGATTATATATGTATATGTGTATATATATTATAACTTGAAATGTAAACAAAATATTAGATTAAATACTTTATATGATTGTATCTGTTTCAAAATGTTTATCAATGGAATTAGAAGATAAGATCAAATGATTGAATTATCAGATATATTGAATTATGATTACAAGTCTCTGTTGAAAGGCCCACGTTGATTTGAGAAATCTTTCCATTTTAACAATATTCGGAAAATGGTAAAGTGATTTATAAATAAGAAAAAATTGTCAATCATTGAGAACTAGACAAAGGATAGTGGAAGATTGAATCTCATAAAGACTCGATTGATCTATTTAGTTTCAAACGTACAAAAACGTTTTCAGTTTAAAAAGAACTTTATTATTAAAACGTATATAACTTTTATAAATATCTAGAACCACTTTTGACAACTCATTACTTAACTAGTATGATAAAGATAACGATATTTATATTTTATTTTATTAAATATATATAACGATTTAAATTAATATTATATATTTATACGCGTATTATACGTACATAGTTTTATACTTTTACTATACTTAAACTTTACCTTTACTTTATTTTTACTTTACTTTAACTTTAATAATTCACTTTAATAATTCATACTTTAATAATTCACTTTAATAATTCATACTTTAATAATTCACTTTAATAATTCATACTTTAATAATTCACTTTAATAATTCATACTTTAATAATTCACTTTAATAATTCAAAAATCTATTATAAATAGAATTCAATAGGTTTCATTATTTTATAGAAACTTGAAAATATTTTTCTCTAAACTCTCTCAATCGATTTACATATATATATTTACTCCGTATTATTTCAAGATATTATTAGTATACATAAAATATTACGACGGAGTGCTGTCCGAGTGATTTCGAAATTGTTTTTCGAGTGGGATAGGATTAAGGAAATTATGGGTTATAGCTATGGAGGTGATTGAGTATGGTTCATGGGTATGCTCGTGAGGTCAATATAGTGTTTATCATTTCCGTTGCGTCTACGTACCTTTCCTGCAATATTGAATCTCAATATTGATACGTGAGTACTCATAATTTAACTTTTACATACTAATAGTGTATCACTGACTATTGCTCGAGTATTTAGGATTATGCATGCTAGTACTTTTGATATTGCCATTAGACAGGTTAGGTTGAATGTTGAATTAGTTACACTTGCGGTTGAGATAAGGTATAAGATATGCATGTCCTTGGAAAGCTAGCGAAAAATTAAGAACTTTTCCTTTAGATATCGAATGGTTTCGATGAACGGATTAGAAGTTATAATCAATTGAATTTTCGATATTTTTATTAAAAATGATTATTATTATCGTCGTTTTTATCGTCGTTCTAGTTTTATCTTATTATTATCATTATTATTATCTTTATCAATAAAAGGTATTTATCATTAAAAATTGTTATTTTTTTTATTATTACTATCGTTATTATCGTTAAAGTTATAATTAGTATTATTATTATTATCCAATTATTATTATTATTATTATTATTATTATTATTATTATTGGTATTATTATTATTATCATTATTAATATATATATCATTATTTAAAAATGGTTATTGTTATTGTTATTATTATTATTACTATATTATCATTAAGATAATTATTAGTATTATCGTTAATAATGTTATAGTAACTATCATTATTAATATTAGTGTAATTAAAACAAATATTTGTAACACCTAATTATTTTAATTTATATTATTATCATTATTATGAACACGATATAAAAGACGATTAAAAGCTATTAAACGAAACGATTAGGAAATAATGGGTAAGAGTATCATGATGAAATTAAAATATTATAAGATATTGATTTAGATAAAATTATCGTTCTTATTATTTTTATCATTACTATTATTATTAAGAGTATCGTTAGTATTAAAACAATCATTTTAACAAAAATTATCATTTTAATAGAAATGTCATTGTTACTATAAAATATCATTATTATTATTATTTTAAATAGAATTATTATTTTAAAGATAATATTAAAAATTATCGTAAATATTAAAGTTATCATAATTAGAATTATCGTTTTATCATAACGTCATCTTAGTAATTATAAATATTGATATTTTTATAATAATAATTATTATTACAAAATAATACAACTTTTACTTACTATCATTATAGATATTATTTTATAAAATAAATATGTGATACAAACATATTTTACTATGTGTAATAACTTACTTTAATAATACCTATCATATTATCTTTATGATATTAAATGAACCCTATAAATTTTATTACTTAATATATATAAAAGTATATTTTATTATATAAATTTAATATAAAATTTTTTTTATTAATAAATAAATTATATTATTTACTCTAATAAATCTTTTAAAAATATTTAAAAATATAAAACAACGATATTTAAACTATATATTAATCATGTATAGATTTTTGGAAATTATTTTGAGTCAAATTTACTTTTGTTGACTTTTGCATATTAGTCTCGAGCATTAGGATTGTGGTACACTATGACTTGACCTAATTTGTTAGACAAATATTGACCAACACATAAATATATATAATTAATTTAGGTTCGTGAATCCGAGACCAACCTTGCACTTGTTCAATGACGTTATATGTATTTTTACTACGAAATACAGTATGGTGAGTTTCATTTGCCTTTTTACCCTTTATATTTTTGGGCTGAGAATACATGCGCAATTTTTATAAATGTTTTACGAAATAGACACAAGTAATCGAAACTACATTATATGGTTGAATTATCGAAGTCGAATATGCCCCTTTTTATTAAGTTTGGTAATCTAAGAATTAGGGAACAGACACCCTAATTGACGCGAATCCTAAAGATAGATCTATTGGGCCTAACAAACCCCATCCAAAGTACCGGATGCTTTAGTACTTCAAAATTTATATCATGTCCGAAGGAGGATCCCGGAATGATAGGGGATATTCTTATATGTATCCAGTTAATGTCGATTACCAGGTGTTCACCATATGAATGATTATTTTTGTCTCTATGCATGGGACGTATATTTATGAGAACTGGAAATGAAATTCTTGTGGTATATTAAAATGATGGAAATAAATGATTATGATAAACTAATGAACTCACCAACCTTTTGGTTGACACTTTAAAGCATGTTTATTCTCAGGTGTTAAAGAAATCTTCCGCTGTGCATTTGCTCATTTTAAAGATATTACTTGGAGTCTTTCATAGCATATTTCGAAGAACGTTGCATTCGAGTCATTGATTTCATCAAAGATTATTATTAAATCAATTTATAGTTGGATAGTGGATATTATGAAATGGTATGCATGCCTGTCAATTTTCGATGTAAGGAAAGATTGTCTTTTAAAAACGAATGCAATGTTTGTAAAATGTATCATATAGAGGTCAAATACCTCGCAATGTAATCAACTATTGTGAATCGTTTATAATGTATATGAACGGGTCCTTTCAGTTGGTATCAGAGCGGTGGTCTTAGTGAACCAGGTCTGCATTAGTGTGTCTAACTGATAAGTCGATAGGATGCATTAGTGAGTCTGGACTTCGACCGTGTCTGCATGTCAAAATTTTTGCTTATCATTTTGTGTCGAAAATTAACTACTTATCATCCTCAGAAAATTACCTGCTTATCATTTTTAGTCTAAGACACGTCTTGCTGCATTGATTGCATGAATAGTGTATAGGCAAAAATTCATATCTTAGCATATCTGCTAAATCATATCTTATCGTATCTGTTACTTTAACCTTTGCCTGACATATCCCGCAAAGTCCTCCGTAATCTACGGAATCTTTTGATCTATATATATATATATATATATATATATATATATATATATATATATATTCTATGTAATTAGAATACCATCCGTTAGCCAAAATCATTTCATATCGAAAAAAAAAATCCTTTATCCAATCGTACGAAATGGAATTCGTCATCAGTTCAAGTCACTCAGATTCCGAAATGGAATCCCATTCAAGCTCCGAAAGCAGTGTGACCGGAATAGATCAACCAATCAGTCATCACCTATTCTGGATGAATTGGGGATGGGTTCGTAGCCTCCTCAATCATTGGAGACAAGAAGAAGGTGATCCCTTCCATCCACCACATTGCCCTCTTGACGAAGAACCTGAAGCACTTACCGGTGAACCTGTCCGAAACACCATGTTCTCGCTCATTTCTAGAGTATCTCGTCACAATTATATATTACATCAAATTTTATATCTTATTTATCCGCTCGTACGAACCGACAATCACCCCCGTGTAATAGAAGAAGTCAACGAGCTTCGTGCTCGGGTAGTGGCTTTGGAGAATATGGTGCAGAGATTACAAACACCAGCAGCAGCATCAGCAGTATAACCAGTACCACCATCATCAACGCCAACAGTACCATTACCACCTCCAACTACAACAGCGTTGTAAACCTCAACTTCACAATCTGTCCCACGAAGTATTAATTCATAACTTCAACCATAATTACATAGAATATATATAGATCAAAATGATAAGCAATTAGGCTAACGGATGGTATTCTAATTACATAGAATATATATATATATATATAGATCAAAAGATTTCTTAGATTACGGAGGACTTTGCGGGATATGTCAGACAAAGTTTAAAGTAACAGATACGATAAGATATGATTTAGCAGATATGCTAAGAATGAATTTTTGTCTATACACTATTCATGCAATCAATGCAGCAAGACGTGTCTTAGACTAAAAATGATAAGCAGGTAATTTCCAGGAGATGATAAGTAGTTAATTTTCGACACAAAATGATAAGCAAAACTTTTGACATGCAGACACGGTCGAAGTCCAGACTCACTAATGCATCCTATCGACTTATCAGTTAGACACACTAATGCAGACCTGGTTCGCTAAGACCACCATTCTGATACCAACTGAAAGGACCCGTTCATATACATTATAAACGATTCACAATAGTTGATTACATTGCGAGGTATTTGACCTCTATATGATACATTTTACAAACATTGCATTCGTTTTTAAAAGACAAACTTTCTTTACATCGAAAATTGACAGACATGCATACCATTTCATAATATCCACTATCCAACTATAAATTGATTTAATAATAATCTTTGATGAACTCAATGACTCGAATGCAACGTTCTTCGAAATATGCTATGAAAGACTCCAAGTAATATCTTTAAAATGAGAAAATGCACAGCGAAAGATTTCTTTAACACGTGAGAATAAACATGCTTTAAAGTGTCAACCAAAAGGTTGGTGAGTTCATTAGTTTATCATAATCATTTATTTCCATCATTTTAATAGACCACAAGAATTTCATTTCCAGTTCTCATAAATATACGTCCCATGCATAGAGACAAAAATAATCATTCATATGGTGAACACCTGGTAACCGACATTAACTAGATACATATAAGAATATCCCCTATCATTCCGGGATCCTCCTTCGGACATGATATAAATTTCGAAGTACTAAAGCATCCGGTACTTTGGATGGGGTTTGTTAGGCCCAATAGATCTATCTTTAGGATTCGCGTCAATTAGGGTGTCTGTTCCCTAATTCTTAGATTACCAAACTTAATAAAAAGGGGCATATTCGACTGCGATAATTCAACCATATAATGTAGTTTCGATTACTTGTGTCTATTTCGTAAAACATTTATAAAAATTGCGCATGTATTCTCAGCCCAAAAATATAAAGGGTAAAAAGGCAAATGAAACTCACCATAATGTATTTCGTAGTAAAAATACATATAACGTCATTGAACAAGTGCAAGGTTGGCCTCGGATTCACGAACCTAAATTAATTATATATATTTATGTGTTGGTAAATATTTGTCTAACAAATTAGGTCAAGTCATAGTGTACCACAATCCTAATGCTCGAGACTAATATGCAAAAGTCAACAAAAGTAAATTTGACTCAAAATAATTTCCAAAAATCTATACATGATTAATATATAGTTTAAATATCGTCGTTTTATATTTTTATATATTTTTAAAAGATTTATTAGAGTAAATAATATGATTTATTTATTAATAAATAAAATTTTATATTAAATTTATATAATAAAATATACTTTTATATATATTAAGTAATAAAATTTATAGGGTTCATTTAATATCATAAAGATAATATGATAGGTATTATTAAAGTAAGTTATTATACGTAGTAAAATATGTTTGTATCACATATTTATTTGATAAAATAATATCTATAATGATAGTAAGTAAAAGTTGTATTATTTTGTAATAATAATTATTATTATAAAAATATCAATATTTATAATTACTAAGATGACATTATGATAAAACGATAATTCTAATTATGATAACTTTAATATTTACGATAATTTTTAATATTATCTTTAAAATAATAATTCTATTTAAAATAATAATAATAATAATGATATTTTATAGTAACAATGACATTTCTATTAAAATGATAATTTTTGTTAAAATGATTGTTTTAATACTAACGATACTTTTAATAATAATAGTAATGATAAAAATAATAAGAACAATAATTTTATCTAAATCAATATCTTATAATATTTTAATTTCATCATGATACTCTTACTCATTATTTCCTAATCGTTTCGTTTAATAGCTTTTAATCGTCTTTTATATCGTTTTCATAATAATGATAATAATAGTAATCAATATAATTAGGTGTTACAAATATTTGTTTTAATTACACTAATATTAATAATGATAGTTAATATAACATTATTAACGATAATACTAATAATTATCTTAATGATAATATAGTAATAATAATAATAACAATAACAATAACCATTTTTAAATAATGATATATATATTAATAATGATAATAATAATAATACTACTACTAATAATAATAATAATAATAATAATAATAATAATAATAATAATAATAATTGGATAATAATAATAATAATACTATTTATAACTTTAACGATAATAACGATTGTAATAATAAAAAAAATAACAATTTTTAATGATAAATCCCTTTTATTGATAAAGATAATAATAATAAGATAAAACTAGAACGACGATAAAAACGACGATAATAATAATCATTTTTAATAAAAAAATCGAAAATTCAATTGATTATAACTTCTAATCCGTTCATCGAAACCATTCGATATCTAAAGGAAAAGTTCTTAATTTTTCGCTAGCTTTCCAAGGACATGCATATCTTATACCTTATCTCAACCGCAAGTGTAACTAATTCAAGATTCAACCTAACCTGTCTAAGGGCAATATCAAAAGTACAAGCATGCATAATCCTAAAAACTCGAGCACTAGTCAGGGATACACTATTAGTATGTAAAAGTTAAATTATGAGTACTCACGTATCAATATTGAGATTCAATATTGCAGGAAAGGTACGTAGACGCAACGAAAATGATAAACACTATATTGACCTCACGAGCATACCCATGAACCATACTCAATCACCTCTATAGCTATAACCATAATTTCCTTAATCCTATCCTACTCGAAAAACAATTTTGAAATCACTCGGACAGCACTCCATCGTAATATTTTATGTATACTAATAATATCTTGAAATAATACGGAGTAAATATATATATGTAAATCGATTGAGAGAGTTTAGAGAAAAATATTTTCAAGTTTCTATGAAATAATGAAACCTATTGAATTCTATATATAATAGATTTTTGAATTATTAAAGTGAATTATTAAAGTATGAATTATTAAAGTGAATTATTAGAGTATGAATTATTAAAGTGAATTATTAAAGTATGAATTATTAAAGTGAATTATTAAAGTATGAATTATTAAAGTGAATTATTAAAGGTAAAGTAAAGTAAAAATAAAGTAAAGGTAAAGTTTAAGTATAGTAAAAGTATAAAACTATGTACGTATAATACGCGTATAAATATATATAATATTATTTTAAATCGTTATACATATTTAATAAAATAAAATATAAATATCGTTATCTTTGTCATACTAGTTAAGTAATGAGTTGTCAAAAGTGGTTCTAGATATTTATAAAAGTTATATACATTTTAATAATAAAGTTCTTTTTAAACTGAAAACGTTTTTGTATGTTTGAAACTAAATAGATCAATCGAGTCTTTATGAGATTCAATCTTCCACTATCCTTTGTCTAGTTCTCAATGATTGACAATTTGTTCTTATTTATAAATCACTTTACCATTTTCCGAATATTGTTAAAATGGAAAGATTTCTCAAATCAACGTGGGCCTTTCAACAGAGACTTGTAATCATAATTCAATATATCTGATAATTTAATCATTTGATCTTATCTTCTAATTCCATTAATAAACATTTTGAAACAGATACAATCATATAAAGTATTTAATCTAATATTTTGTTTACGTTTCAATTTATAATATATATACACATATACATATATAATCATATTCGTTTAATGGTTCGTGAATCGTAGGAACTTGGTTAAGGTTGAATGAATGTATGAACATAGTTTAAAATTCTTGAAATTTAACTTAACAAATATTGCGTATCGTGTCGGAAACATATAAAGATTAAAGTTTAAATTTGGTTGGAAATTTTCGGGTTGTCACAATGATGAAGTGTGCTGGCAAAGCGCAGAAAAAGAGAAGTTTTGGAACTGGAAAACGGATTGAGCAAAGTAGGAAGGAGGCTTTGGACAAATTACAAAGACTGAACCTGACTTCAAAGGATCCAAATGATTCAGTACCTGCTAAAGTCATTAACGAATACCTTGCTCCTGACTCTAAACCCCTGCGGACAATATTCTTCATCATCCTCTGATATTAGAAATTCTAAAATATCATCATATCTTTCATTATAAATATCCTCCATATTTCTGAAGATATTTTCTTAATTTTTCTTATTTGAAATCATTTACCTCTTCGCACTATCTGTATTACATCATAAAAGAAACTATTTTAGTTTCTAAATTCTGAAACATTCAAGTTTAAAATAGAAATATTTTGAAGTAGTGTTGGGAACTGAAGCATGAATTAGTATAATATAATGACACTTGATCAACGTGATTATATTATAGTAAGTCATGCTGAGTTTCTAAATGGAACGTGATGATTCACAGATCATAATATCATCATGTGCCATGTTATACAACTCTTGTATTCTATTTAGCCTCTAAAATATCAAGAAAATATTTCTTGATGATTCGGCCTTTTCCAAGGTATTCTAGTAATTTGACAAGTCAAGATCGTGCCATCATAATTTCCTTCCTAGAACATTAACAATGTTCATTCCGAAATTCATATCTGTGAATTCTGGACCATTACAAGCGGTGCTTAATCGCAAGAAGAAGAAACAAAAGGACAAAACTCCGAAATAGAAATTGGGGTATAAATTGCAGGAAATAAAAGAGAGCATTAACTGTGAAGGATAATGATTATAGAAGACAGAAGCAGAGACTTTGAAATATAAGGGAACATATAAAGCCCAACGATAAACCAAAAATTATAAACCATATATATCGATGCATATAGCAATATAAAGACACGAGAAAACTAGAAACACTATAAACCCAAGAGTATAGTAGAAGTAAATAGATTCTTCCGGCGGTAGATGAAAAAGAAGAATGACCGATATAAAAGTTAGAAGTATATCGATAATCAAAACTGGATGTAGCCTATTGATGAATACTTTAAAATATGAGTTGAGGGGGAAAGAATAGAAGGTGATGAAACATGACTAGGAACTTAGAAATTAACAGATTTAACTCACACAATGGCGGAATAAGTGAATCAAACCCTCTAGTGAATAGGTTAAGTTTTTTTTGATTAATTTTTTCAAACCACAACTAAATCAAGTGTGATTAGATCAACACCTAGAGCTATTATTCACCACCTGGGTGATTTGGACTGATAGAAAATCGGAGGAGCTCACTAGATCGGAGTGTGTGTAACAAATGAGAGGCTTAACCTAAAATGAAGAACATAAGACTTTATATACCCCTGATGTTAACTCACCCATACGATTCATTCATCACACGTACGAGTTGGGTTCATCAGCCGTACGGGTGATCACTCACTCGTGTCTTCTAATTTAGGTTGTAATTGTGATTAGCTCAGCATCAACCGTGCGTATGAGCCTGTCAGTCGTACTAGTGAGGCTTCACTCGTACGTCTGACTAAGTCTAACATAGTCAAACATCTAAATCTCATTCTTGCAGTTCCTGTAACCACATACAAACACGGATAGGATAATAACGAGCAACCATGGTGGCCTATAAACTGTTGTACCTGCAATGGACATGGGTAGATGTCTAGGGACTTGCATAAAATGCATCAACAGAAGGTGTGAATTGTAAGGAAACGAAGGAGGTGAATTTATAAGAAAATCTCTGACATAACAATTAAAATGGACGATCGCATTTAAAGCGGATCCTAATTCCCTTGATTACCGGAGAGTCAAATCTTATTAAGAAGATTTTCTTTAAATCCCTTGAAATCTGGGAATCAATCATATCTACGTCAAATGATAAGATGAATCTACACTTACTCATTTCACTCTTCTATGTTAGCTTCATTCGTACTCTTCATATAAATGGATTGTTTATCCAAATTATTCGCTGATGATAAAACTCTAATTTTCAGCCCGTATGCATCATGAAAACATACTTATTATCATTCACGACCTTTCCACTCAAATTTCGAGATGAAATTTCTTTAACGGGTAGGTACTGTGACAACCCAGAAATTTCCAACCAAATTTAAACTTTAATCTTTATATATTTTCGACACGATAAGCAATATTTGTTAAGTTAAATTTCAAGAATTTTAAACTATGTTCATACATTCATTAAACCTCGACCAAGTTCCATCGATTCACGAACCATTAAACGAATATGATTATATATGTATATGTGTATATATATTATAACTTGAAATGTAAACAAAATATTAGATTAAATACTTTATATGATTGTATCTGTTTCAAAATGTTTATCAATGGAATTAGAAGATAAGATCAAATGATTGAATTATCAGATATAATGAATTATAATTACAAGTCTCTGTTGAAAAGCCCACGTTGATTTGAGAAATCTTTCCATTTTAACAATATTTGGAAAATGGTAAAGTGATTTATAAATAAGAACAATTTGTCAATCATTGAGAACTAGACAAATGATAGTGGAAGATTGAATCTCATAAAGACTCGATTGATCTATTTAGTTTCAAACGTACAAAAACGTTTTCAGTTTAAAAAGAACTTTATTATTAAAACGTATATAACTTTTATAAATATCTAGAACCACTTTTGACAAATCATTACTTAACTAGTATGATAAAGGTAACGATATTTATATTTTATTTTATTAAATACATATAACGATTTAAATTAATATTATATATTTATACGCGTATTATACGTACATAGTTTTATACTTTTACTATACTTAAACTTTACCTTTACTTTATTTTTACTTTACTTTAACTTTAGTAATTCACTTTAATAATTCATACTTTAATAATTCACTTTAATAATTCATACTTTAATAATTCACTTTAATAATTCATACTTTAATAATTCACTTTAATAATTCATACTTTAATAATTCACTTTAATAATTCATACTTTAATAATTCACTTTAATAATTCAAAAATCTATTATAAATAGAATTCAATAGGTTTCATTATTTCATAGAAACTTGAAAATATTTTTCTCTAAACTCTCTCAATCGATTTACATATATATATTTACTCCGTATTATTTCAAGATATTATTAGTATACATAAAATATTACGACGCAGTGCTGTCCGAGTGATTTCGAAATTGTTTTTCGAGTGGGATAGGATTAAGGAAATTATGGGTTATAGCTATGGATGTGATTGAGTATGGTTCATGGGTATGCTCGTGAGGTCAATATAGTGTTTATCATTTCCGTTGCGTCTACGTACCTTTCCTGCAATATTGAATCTCAATATTGATACGTGAGTACTTATAATTTAACTTTTACATACTAATAGTGTATCACTGACTAGTGCTCGAGTATTTAGGATTATGCATGCTTGTACTTTTGATATTGCCATTAGACAGGTTAGGTTGAATGTTGAATTAGTTACACTTGCGGTTGAGATAAGGTATAAGTTATGCATGTCCTTGGAAAGCTAGCGAAAAATTAAGAACTTTTCCTTTAGATATCGAATGGTTTCGATGAACGGATTAGAAGTTATAATCAATTGAATTTTCGATATTTTTATTAAAAATGATGATTATTATCGTCGTTTTTATCGTCGTTCTAGTTTTATCTTATTATTATCATTATTATTATCTTTATCAATAAAAGGGATTTATTATTAAAAATTGTTATTTTTTTTATTATTACTATCGTTATTATCGTTAAAGTTATAATTAGTATTATTATTATTATCCAATTATTATTATTATTATTATTATTATTATTATTATTATTATTATTATTATTATTATCATTATTAATATGTATATCATTATTTAAAAATGGTTATTGTTATTGTTATTATTATTATTACTATATTATCATTAAGATAATTATTAGTATTATCGTTAATAATGTTATAGTAACTATCATTATTAATATTAGTGTAATTAAAACAAATATTTGTAACACCTAATTATTTTAATTTATATTATTATCATTATTATGAACGCGATATAAAAGACGATTAAAAGCTATTAAACGAAATGATTAGGAAATAATGGGTAAGAGTATCATGATGAAATTAAAATATTATAAGATATTGATTTAGATAAAATTATCGTTCTTATTATTTTTATCATTACTATTATTATTAAAAGTATCGTTAGTATTAAAACTATCATTTTAACAAAAATTATCATTTTAATAGAAATGTCATTGTTACTATAAAATATCATTATTATTATTATTTTAAATAGAATTATTATTTTAAAGATAATATTAAAAATTATCGTAAATATTAAAGTTATCATAATTAGAATTATCGTTTTATCATAACGTCATCTTAGTAATTATAAATATTGATATTTTTATAATAATAATTATTATTACAAAATAATACAACTTTTACTTACTATCATTATAGATATTATTTTATAAAATAAATATGTGATACAAACATATTTTACTATGTGTAATAACTTACTTTAATAATACCTATCATATTATCTTTATGATATTAAATGAACCCTATAAATTTTATTACTTAATATATATAAAAGTATATTTTATTATATAAATTTAATATAAAATTTTATTTATTAATAAATAAATTATATTATTTACTCTAATAAATTTTTTAAAAATATTTAAAAATATAAAACAACGATATTTAAACTATATATTAATCATGTATAGATTTTTGGAAATTATTTTGAGTCAAATTTACTTTTGTTGGCTTTTGCATATTAGTCTCGAGCATTAGGATTGTGGTACACTATGACTTGACCTAATTTGTTAGACAAATATTGACCAACACATAAATATATATAATTAATTTAGGTTCGTGAATCCGAGGCCAACCTTGCACTTGTTCAATGACGTTATATGTATTTTTACTACGAAATACAGTATGGTGAGTTTCATTTGCCTTTTTACCCTTTATATTTTTGGCTTGAGAATACATGCGCAATTTTTATAAATGTTTTACGAAATAGACACAAGTAATCGAAACTACATTATATGGTTGAATTATCGAAGTCGAATATGCCCCTTTTTATTAAGTTTGGTAATCTAAGAATTAGGGAACAGACACCCTAATTGACGCGAATCCTAAAGATAGATCTATTGGGCCTAACAAACCCCATCCAAAGTACCGGATGCTTTAGTACTTCGAAATTTATATCATGTCTGAAGGAGGATCTCGGAATGATAGGGGATATTCTTATATGTATCTAGTTAATGTCGATTACCAGGTGTTCACCATATGAATGATTATTTTTGTCTCTATGCATGAGACGTATATTTATGAGAACTGGAAATGAAATTCTTGTGGTATATTAAAATGATGGAAATAAATGATTATGATAAACTAATGAACTCACCAACCTTTTGGTTGACACTTTAAAGCATGTTTATTCTCAGGTGTTAAAGAAATCTTCCGCTGTGCATTTACTCATTTTAAAGATATTACTTGGAGTCTTTCATAGCATATTTCGAAGAACATTGCATTTGAGTCATTGAGTTCATCAAAGATTATTATTAAATCAATTTATAGTTGGATAGTGGATATTATGAAATGGTATGAATGCCTGTCAATTTTCGATGTAAAGAAAGATTGTCTTTTAAAAACGAATGCAATGTTTGTAAAATGTATCATATAGAGGTCAAATACCTCGCAATGTAATCAACTATTGTGAATTATTTATAATGTATATGAACGGGTCCTTTCAAGCAAAACAGTAAATTGTGTTTTGAATTTGCAAATGAAATAGAAGTAATCGTTTGTAGGGATTTGTTTTAAAAAAATATATAGAAACAACAGCAAAAGAAAACAGTCGTGAATGAACACATAGAACTCAAACTTTGATTTTGATTTTAATATCGTTTTAGTCCCTGATTTCTTCATGAAATAGTTTTTAAATCAAACCTAGAAGCTTTTCAAATCATTAATTTAACCAGAAACATCACAACGATTTCAAATTTCATGAAGAACACAACGGTTGACTTTTTGTTTTGGAACTTTGACTCAAAAAATTAGGATTTGTTAAAAGGAATTGGAAACTCAACATTTGCAGATAGTTTGAGTAATTAAATCCTAACGTAACTGCATTTTTAGATTTTGCAAAGTCATTCGAAGTCAAGGTTTGAGTAAAAAGGTATGCGTACAAAGAACCGAAACTGTTTTCTTCATTTTTTTCGTTTAATTAATCAGATATTTGCAGATGTAATTGATAATTGATAATTGATATTTGATAGTGAAACTCGAGTAATTTTTAACAAACTGAGGAATTCGATTTACGTATTGCAGATATGAGTCGACAGATGATCACAAGTAAACAGAAAATATTTAAATAAAATAAAATGAAAGTGATGGCTCACTGATTATAAATTATTTACGTATTATATATCTTTTTTTTATAAATTATACTTACTATTATTAATTAATAAGTATAAACATATTAAAAATAATGTTGTTATAATAAATAATAATAACAATATTATTAATAATTGTAAACAATGATAATAATACTAATAATAAGAATGATATCAATAATAATGATATTTAATAATAATAATAAAACTTTGAAAATAATAATAGCTAATAGTTTATTTACATCATAACTAATTTATAATTTCAATCCATCTTTTATAATATTTATATTTAAAAATTTTACTATGATAGCCCTAAAATTATTAGAATTTTATTAATTACAATTATAACATAATAATAATATTAATAATACTCATATTGATATAATAAATTACACGTATCAAATCTCATATCTATATATTAAATTAATAATATTAATATTACAAATAATGATACTAATATTAACCATAATACTAAAATTATAACTTTACTACTAGTTATAATGATATTAACAATGGTAACAATAATATTAATAAATATAACAAATTAAATGTATCAAATTTCATATTATAATTTTCAATAATTTTAATAGTACTAATATTAAATAATAATGAATGTAATAACAATAAAACAACGAGAATTAAACTTTTAATTACATTTTATTTTATTAATATTACAATTTATTAATTTTGTAATACCTAATATTTATATCATATGTTATATGAATACATCTATTGAATATTTAACGTTTATATGTTTTATAACTGTTACAATATAATAATTAGTAGTAAAAATCATTTATATATATTTATATATATAGATTCATAATAATATTACATATATATATATTTTTTATATATTCTTTTTAATAATAACTTAATTATTCTGTTTATTATTTTACATTTTTACTTTCAAATTGATCAAAGTGTATTTTATTAATTTAAAATATTATATATATTCTTATATATATATATATATATATATATATATATATATATATATATATATATATATATATATATATATATATATATATATATATATATATATATATTCACATATTTTTTACACACAACTTTTCGTGAATCATTGGAGATGGTCAAAGGTTAAATGATTTCATGAAACAGTTCAAACATTTTGAGATTCATTTTAACAGACTTTGTTTATCGTGTCGAAACCATAATAAGATTACGTTTAAATTTGGTCGAAAATTTTTGGGTCGTCACAGCACTTTGTTAAGATGTCCGGTGCACATTAGCATCAACAGGCGGTTGCATAATTACAATCATTACCTTTTGGGTAAACAGTGACAGTTGTCACCTCGGGTGCAGGAAATGCAGCCGAAAAGATAGTTTGGTGACTGCACGCATACATTGCATTTAATGCTAATACAGTATCCGATTACGCATATATATTTAAATAATCTTATGCACTGTCGGGTTACATTTGGAATCCAACTAGGATTTTTAGTGGAATTATTAAGCATACTAATTTGGTTAAAGGGTGTCGTTGTGGTTCATTATGTATACATTTTCTTACTAGTTCGACGTTATGATACATCGAACAGGGGGGCTTAATGATACACATATCCGCAAGATTATGCGGACTACACATCCAAAGCCCTGAACCGCACACAAATTGCCATGTAAGATATATGGTACGGGTATAGTCGCACTCTATGCGCCTATACCATCTGATGCGAGTTTCGTATACTTGTATAGGAGTCCAGTATATTCTAGAAGAATGTACGGTATAATTAATTTGGATTCTTTTCCTTAAATAACGAAAGTTAGTTGGGATAAGATTGCATTTAATTATGGAAGAGATTCTATTGGAACCCTAATTTGTGAGCCTATAAATGCATAGATCATAAACCCTAAAAACATACTCGTTTACTCATACGTAACAAAAACATACATATCTTCATTGTACGAACAAAGCTTCATACGATCTTAAAGACTTTCAGGTATGACTCGAACTGTAAAACCTTCATGTCTTTGGGCCACTCAACCCCGTATGCTGGGTTGTTGGTGGACTCTCAAATCGGCCACCCTGTCGGAATCGAAACGATGCCGATGCAGGTTATCCACGACTAAGCGTCGGAGGTCCGAATGTTGTTTGTCCTTAAACCCTATTATGCACTCAAGCGTAGGTTCACCTTGACCTCGTGAAAATATGCTTGATCAGTGTCTAAAAAAGACAATTATACACGGAATTAGTTGTTAGATTTTTCGAACAGTCTCCAATTATATTGGAACCAAAAGGATCCTGCCTCTCCGTTGTCAGCATGGCCACTTGTTTCAAAGATAAATTGATAAGAAACACACATGCTTAACATACTGGGAGTTTTTCGGTATAGGATTTAAAGTCATCATTATAGTAAGCCCTCTTTAAAACTATAAAAACAAAATATTAATTATGGTATTAATTTCTGTAGATTCCAGTTCAAACTTAACCGATTACGAAGAAAGTACAAAAGAACATTGCTCTCCCACAACTTCAGAAACCAGAGAAGTTTTTCTCTATAAAACCAAAATAAATCTAGACCCTGATGAATCTCATCAAGAATTAGTTCTTGACCCTAGTAGTCCAAGAAGCCGGATAACTTCATCCGACTTAGAGATTTCATTGCCTTTAGATAAGTTTTACTCAAATGAACCAGGACTTAACCCTCTTCACGATCCAAACGGGAGGCTTAGTCTTAATAAACTTCTGATTATGGAAGACAAGATACGGGAAGAATACCCAAGTATTTTCAATTACCCAAACTTGTTAGAATTTAATCCCAAAGAGAAACTACACATTGATAAAACAAAAGCTCCATTTACTGGAAATCTGTTAAATCCTAATAGAAGGTTAGATGTCTATAGAGAATTCATTAGGCACCTCTATTCCTCAGACTTTCCGTTCTCAACATTTCAAATCAATTTGTTAAAAGAGCTACGTTCTCAAGTTCGTTGTGTTCACAAACTGTAAAAGGAATGTGGGGATGATATTTTTGTCAAGTATCGAGATGCAGAAATTGATTTCAAATTCAATTTAGATTCATTCGTCAGTTTTCTACCTCACATCAGTGATAAGGAATTTTCTCAAATTCATATCAACCGTTATGTCGCCGCAATGATTTCTAAATTAGAATTTTGAATTGAAAGCAAAAAACCTAACCCTATTTCAAAATACGAAGATCGAGATTTCTTTTACTTTGATCCAACCTCATTTCTCATCAAAAGATTAATTGAAGTTTTTCAGGATTAAACCGAGGAAAGAATACATCAGAATTTCTTCGCAAAAAGAAAGGAAATATATTCTGAACTCGTACAAATCCTCACTATGTCAAAATTTTCGTTTACAACTCCGCAAAGAAAGATCATTCAGGAAATATCTGAAAACTATAAATTTAATGTTGGTGATCCTGACTGCGCGGAAGATCTTTTATTTCAAGACACAGTGTCAAAACTTCTTTTCGAACTTAATTATCGAGGTACTGGACCTAGGGATGGAATTTCAAACATTAAAAAAGTTAGAAGGGCTTTGGTTAAACTTATGGACGACATAGGAGATTTGTAAAAGCGTGAGCGTAAAATGCAAAGTGATTTTGAAATTTTTTCAGTACACTCCGCTGATTTACTCTGGATGGTCAAAGAAACTTTAAATTTATCTTTCTTTCCGCGTATTTTTCTTTCCGCGTCATTTCTGGAACTTAGTTGTGGAACCTGTGTAATTTGTGTTATTAATAAAATAAATTTTTTAATTTTACTCCGTCCATTTGTCTTTTTCTTTTAATTTTTAGTTTAAATTAATAAAAATGGCTGGATTAAGATCCGAAGCAAAATTTCATTAATCTAGTGAAAAATTTTAAAAATATAAAAATTCGTGAGTCGGGTCGGGAAAATAAGCCCGTGAGCCACACGGGCCCATTTTTCTTTTTCTTTTTCTTTTTTCTTCTCCTCCTTCCTCTTTCTTTCGACTGACGAGCACCAACACCACCACCATCCTCAAAACTTGATCAATTTTAACGATTTAAATCTCTAATCCGCATCTCTCGTGCCTTCTAAAAGCGTTTCCATCGTTAATTTTGCATAAAAGGTACTCTTTCACGGTTAAAAATCGAGTTTTTACTCGAAGTAAAATTTTTTACTTTTGAGAAAAATTGTGTTTTATGCCCAATTTTGGACCCCTATATGCTTAGTTAGATAATGTGATTGATATGTGTTAGTTTTTAGGTCCGATTGAAGCATTTGTGTTCACTTTTAGCTCTTGATTCGTTAGTTTTAGTTTTAGGCTAGGAATTGGGGAAATTTTTGGAAACTTGATATTCTGCTAGCTCATTTAGGCTTAGTAATTCACCTAGAGTGCTTAGAAACTAGTTTTGGAACAATTTAGACTTGTTTACTTGAAGATTGAAGTTTTGGTTAAACTACACTAAAGTAGGCTTAGGGTTTTTCCTATAGTTATAACGTTTTTAAAACTTATGATTGCTTGGAAATTAGCCTAAATAAAGATATCATCGACTTGCAAATAAAATTTGAACCTAGTCTTTGACTTTTCTTATTTTGTACGTTTTGAACAAAATGAATATATTCGGTAAAAACGGTCTTAAACCTTGACTTAAGGATGTTATAGATAAAAAAATATTTAAGGTAATTAAAAAAGGTCACTAGGATCATTGTATGCTTAAAAACCATATTACTTTAATCAAAGTTGCTTATTACGACTAACTCGCTATAATTATTATTTTTAGCATTATTTGTTGCAATTACGGGTACGCTTTGAATTTTGCCTAGAAATAAGTTTATAGTGAGATTAGATATTGTTTGCGGTAATTTTGGCTATAATTGACTATCTCAGGGAATTGGAAAATGCCATTTTTAAAGCCCTAATTTTGAATTTTTTTTCGAAAAATATAAGCATTTTTCATTTCTAAAGTGTTATTATAAGTCTTATTATTTTGGAACATAACATACATTATTTGACTTTCGCAGATGGCTAATTATCTACCAGATGAGTATGAGTTGCCCCATTCCCTCGTCGGGCAAGTAAACCCAGCAGATAACGAACCATTCATGAGAAACTGGATAAACAGACAGAAGGGTGCCAACAAATAAATAAACTGGAAAATAATGAAGCATTGTGGTTGGGCCGATGAGTTGAGACAGATTTTGAGTTTTACAGCACATGGGAAAGTCAACAGTGCATGGCAAAAGCTGTTTGAAATTCATGAATGGGTGTACTAGGAACCGTATGCAGAATTCATGGCAACATGGAGATTTGAAGCAAATGTTGACCCGGAGGAATACAACAGTCATCAGTGCATCCATCTCCGCCATCAGAATCAAATGTATCACCTGACTCTTGCGCAGTTCGCAACTAATCTAGAACTGTACAAGAAAACACAAGTTGACTGATCAGTGTTTAAAAGGGGATGCACCACCCTGAACCAAATCGATCATCAAGCTTTCTGGCGAGACTACACCTCCGATAATGAAGCCTGGAGGTCAAGTAAAAAGGCTTCAAATTTCACTAATCCCGTTCACCGCATTCTTCACCACCTCATCGCCAAAACCCTTTACCCGAAAACCCAACATGGTGGTGCCATCACCGTTAATGATATGTGCCTAATGCACGCCATGATAAATAACTAAAATATGCAAGTCACACACCTTCTAGCTCAAGCATTTACTAATGAAAGAAATGCCTCAAGAACAGTTGTACCAGTTTTGGGAGCCGTTGTCACCACACTCCTTCGTCGGATGCAGGTTTTAGGTAGTGTTGAGAAATTTGGGTATTTGATAGCAGATGAGTCTGAAGAGATAGGGTACAAGTTACTGCGCACATGGCAGTACATTCTGATTGAGGATGAACAGTTAATAGTTGCAGCTAATCCGACAATCCCAGACTCAGAAGACTAAGAGTTAGGGGATTTAGGCATGATATGAAGACTAATGATGGTCGAAGATGGCGAGGTTCACAGGAACCACGAGATGAGGATGATCCCACCACACAGGGTAGGCCCACTGACACCCGCATACACTCATCAGTAGGAGAGAGGGATCGGTCGCGCTTTCCACCGTACCATTATCATATGGGGGATCTGCCCGGACACGAGAGTTGGTTTGCTCAGCATGCTATCTTTAAGAATCTGAATCACTTCACACATCATGCAGGCAGACATCTTAATGTCCCGCCATATCCGCATTATTATCCAATGATGTTCGCCCATAGAGACCCTCGAAGTGCAGGACTTAGCCATCAGTATCCACAACCCCCACCTCCACCTCAGCATCATTACACACAGCACACGATCATCCCATCTCCTTCAAGGGAACAGAGCAAAGGGGCCGCGGATTTTTTTACCAGCCTTTTTAACACAACCCGCATCAGTACTCACAGAGATACATCCACCGATGCTCAGGTTTCCGCATGGAATCAGGCTGCGAGCCAGTATATGACTGAGGATGTCACACAAGGTATAGGAGGTATGGGTATGGACCCAAATTGGTATAGAGATCTACAAGAAGGGTAGGGTTGGCGTACTGGGCCTATGATTTACAAAAGCACCTCATCACTCATGGGACTGATCACACGATCATACGAGGTCCAGTTCAGGATATCCTCGAGGATGAACACGACAGAATTGGCACATCAATTCACTACCGGCGAGGAGATGACTGATGAGGTGCAGTCTGCTTTAAGGAACCCAACGATGCCACGCACGAGTGTATCTTACTCTCTTCCCTACTATCCAGCTCAGCCATAATGTCCCCTATCTCTGCTCTATTTTTATGATTACTTGTGATCTTTTGATACAGTATTACATTATTAAACTATGTCTGTACGCCCAATCTTGGGCATAACTACTTTTATGTTTTTAATTTTGTATGATAATTAGAATAAATTGCATGAATAAAACGTCTCAAATAACCGACAATCGAGATCATACAAGATGAAAGCACAACTTGGAGCAAGGACGCACTTGTAACATCCCGCATTTTTTCGTTAAATTATTTTAACGCCCGTCTTTTTTTTCTAGATAATATCTTTCGTTATCTAAATTCGTACCTTTCGTTAACTAACGTTCTTAATATTTCCGTTATTTGATTATAACATCTCGCATTTACTCTAGCATTTAAAAATAATTCGTTTGGTTAATTTACGCACCCGCTTTTTAACTCGAGGGACTAACGTTGCCAAGTGACCAAAGTGGTGACTAGGTCAACTAGTCCACCACTCTTCCTCTTTCTTCACCATTTTCTTTTCTTCTTTTTCTTTTTCTCTCTACTTGAACAAAAACCCCATTTTCTACATCAACACTAAATCATCATCTAAATCTGATCTCGGAGGCTTACAACAAAACAAATTACATATTCGTGATCCTCTCATCATCCTCTACATTTTGGTACCAATTTCATCTCGTTTGGGTAACATTTCTCAAACACTATATTTCTCTAAATTCGTTTTATATACTTGAAATGGTGTTAGTTAGTGTCTATGGCTCAAGTATAACATGAATATATGTTTTGTTTGCTCGATTTGTTGTTTTGGAGTAACTAGCATGAACTTGAAAATGGGTGTGCTTCATCTTTGATTTTGGATGAAGGAATGTTGTTAAATTGTTAAAGTTCATGTTTTAATTGTGTTACTAGTATCACTAGCTTCGTTTTGATGCGTAGGTTGATTAAGAAAACTTCAAACACATGATTATTGATTTTTTGTGAATTTTGGTTAGGGTTTGATAGACTTAAAATGAACTTTCGATGTTTTGAATGCCATGAAATGTTATTAGTAAGTGTTTAGTTTTAATGTATGTTTCATTACCTTCAAAACGGCATATCATATGTGTGAATTGGATTCCCGAATCTTGAAATGCATTTTGTGAACTTGAAACTTTGAAAATAAATCTTTAATGATCACTTGACGAGATTTCGGTTATTATAATTGATGTTTTTATTTGATGAAAAGTGGTTAGTTGTATTCCTTGTCAAAAGAGGTTTCCAACGATATACGATACGTGTTCTAAGTGTTTAAGGTTTGTGAATTGCGCTAAATTGAAGATTGGATTTAGACTTGAACAATTGAAACTGACCAGGCACCAGACCACGTTAAGTGTCGCGGTGCGACCCTCCTTGGTCGCGGCACGGCATTTGCAATCGAGTACTTTAATTAGTCCTATGCAATCGAGTCGTAACGAGCCATAGGACTAATTGAACACATTTCGCCCGACCTTGTGTCGTAACCGGTTAATTGATACAACTTAGTTGTTTAGGTCAAGGCTAAGCAACTTTCATGCACACGTTTACTTTGTGAAGTACATTTATATTCGTACACTCGAGGTGAGATCATAGTCCCATCTTTTCAACAACTTTTATACTTCTAAATCATGGGATGAGAAACATATACGGTTTTATACTACATACTTTATACTTTGAACACAAGTACGAAAACAAACATTCCACAGCGAGTTAAAACAAAAGCCTCAATTCAATTATCATTAGTTACACTTGCAGGGTGTAAGCGAGACTTATATTATGTGATCACATGGGTTTGACGAGCCTCATTCGGACGGTTCGCTACCATTAGCGGATGAAATATATTTTCGGGTTTAGTGTATGTTCTAACACTACGTAACAAGGTGCAAAACAGTTAAGTCTTGATAATTGGGTGCTCGCGATCATACTTTTGGAATGTAAATGTTTCTGATAATCAACGTTATGGAAATACAAAATCTTGTGGTTCAAAAACAACGTTTACAAATACACCTATGATTTCACCAACGTTTTTCGTTGACAGTTTTCTATATGTTTATCAGGTTCATACTTGGCTACTTGATACATGCTTCCTCACACTTTGATTACTTGCTTGGGGTCAAGCATACATGCATACGCTAGTGATAGCACCTTTGGATTCAAGCATTTTGTTTACATACTTACGCTATTTATAACAACCGTGATTTTCAACTTATATTATATCACAAGTCATTTCATTTATACTTTATAACTTTTGTAAACTTAAACTTGTTGTCGAGCCGTTTGGTAATTTAAAACTTTGTAAGTCTTGTACGTTTCAAATGAATGCGACATAATTTTGGTCAAACGCGTCTCATATAGGGACTATGACCACGTAATGGTACCTAAGTTAACGACGCTGTCAATGATGATTTTGTCGGGTCACTACAGATGGTATCAGAGTGTTGGTTGTGGGGAACTAGGATGTGCATTAGTGTGTCTGACAGAGTCGTTAGGACGCATTAGTGAATCTAGACTACAACCGGATAGTTAGCCATTGCATTCTGACATACATTTGCTATAGATAGCACTTACTTGACTACTTGTGCATTATACTTGAATCATTCTTAGGCAAACTTCTTAATGGTACCAAACTTTCATCATACGAATTGGTATTCTGCCACTTTCTGGTAACACACGTAAATTCGAGATTCATACGCGCAAAGATGACGACGACTTTGTTAGACACTTTAGATCGGGAACTCTGACTCCTTAGTTGTTATTCACCCCGTCTCATTTTACCTTCCACAAGTGTTGTAAAGTTACCATCACTACTCTAGGTGAGTATCGTCATCAATTTTTATCGCTATGATTACGTACTACTCATTATCATAATATGTTACTCTTTTCGTACCTAAATGCATTAGTGTTTGACTTAAACCGCATTGACGTGAACAATCATTTATACACTTCCCTCGGGGAATGCTTCTTTAGAGTTGCACTAATTCTTTCGATTCAATACGAGTCACGTTAGAGACGTCGTTACACTTTGTTCATTTTAAATCTTCACGATTGCACGAACTTGAATCTATAGAGTCATGTGGGAATGGAGGTATGAGTTAGTGTAATATAACGACACTAGATCAACGTGGTTATATTATGGTAAGTCATACCAAAGTTCTAATGACTCGTGATGGTGATTGGACTCGATCAACCTAATCACCACCATGTGCCATGTACATGACTTCATTTTTTTTTCTTATTTGAACATCCGAAAACTCCGAGAATACTGATAACAACCATACCTGAGACACATCTTCGATTATTGTCGAACCATATTTATGCTTCCAAATGAATGGTAAATTCTTTCAACATTAGGCGTATGTTACACGTGTATACTATCTCGTTTTCGCACAGTTTTATCGACGAACTACAACATGCTTGATATGCTCACATCGAGGCGGAAACTTCTCTTGTATTACACTCGTACTTCCGTATAAGGAAATCCTTTATCTAAATTCTCAATGGAGAGAGAGACTCTTCACATTATACTAGTATTCACTACGAGGGAGAATAGTCCTAACGAACGTTTTCGAAAACCGATAAATCTTTCGCGGTGCGAAATTCTTGAGAAACATAAACTTGTTCCAACAAGCGTTTTCAGGTCCTAACAAGCTTGTTCAAATGTATCTTAAAAGAACTGTACCTCGTTTCAGATCGAGATCCTCGTTTCACTTCTAGATTTCGGAGTGCCTTACAAAGAGCCTCGGGACCACGTTTAGACATGGGTACCGCACATCAACCACAACCCGATGGACCGAGCAAACATACGATTCAAACCTTGGAAACCGTAATACGAATTTGTGTTATCAATTTCAAATTTACTTGAGGAAAAGTACTTGCCTTTAGTCAAATTCTCCTACTACAAAATTTTCTTTCGTGTATTAATGCCGCACCTTTTCGAAACTTTATATGACCAGAATTATCGTTCTACAATTTGTTGGGCTGACGTAGGCAACACTCAAACCACCGGAATCGAACTCATTCATGAAATAACCGTTAAGATCGTTCAAATCCAAGAGAGGCCCAAGACGATCCGTAGCCACCAAAAGAGCCATGCAAATGTTAGACGTAAACCTCTCGAATTCCAAGTGGGGAAACCGCGTAACGTTAAAAGTCGCACCTTGAGGAGGTGTAATCCGTTTCGGGAAACGCAGGAAGCTAAATCCGCGATATTTTAATCCTTTTGAAATGTTGGGACGTATTGGACCCGTTGCTTACCATTTTGAATTCTCAACTCAAACAAATTCCGTCCATCCTACATTCTGTGTATCAAACTTAAAGACGTGTCTTGCGAAACAAGAACTTGTTATCCTCTTCGATGAACTTACTATCGATGATAAACTTCACTTCCTAGGAGAACCGGTTGGAACTATGAATCGTGTAACCAAACTCTGAACCAACGTAAGATCCCGACTGTCAAAGTTCGTTGAAATGCCCAAGGAAGTACCTTCACTTATTCGTAGAATTGGCAACGCAAGATCTCGAGGAAGAAACAACGACTACTAATTCCAACTAAATTTCGTAACGAAATTTCTTTTAAGGTGTAGGTAATGTAACATCCCGCATTTTTTCGTTAAATTATTTTAACGCCCGTCTTTTTTTTTCTAGATAATATCTTTCGTTATCTAAATTCGTACCTTTCGTTAACTAACGTTCTTAATATTTCTGTTATTTGATTATAACATCTCGCGTTTACTCTAGCATTTTAAAATAATTCGTTTGGTTAATTCACGCACCCGCTTTTAAACTCGAGGGACTAATGTTGCCAAGTGACCAAAGTGGTGACTAGGTCAACTAGTCCACCACTCTTCCTCTTTCGTCACCATTTTCTTTTCTTCTTTTTCTTTTTCTCTCTACTTGAACAAAAACCCCATTTTCTCCATCAACGCTAAATCATCATCTAAATCCGATCTAGGAGGCTTACAACAAAACAAATTACATATTCGTGATCCTCTCATCATCCTCTACATTTCGGTACCAATTTTTATCTCGTTTGGGTAACATTTCTCAAACACTAGATTTCTCTAAATTTGTTTTATATACTTGAAATGGTGTTAGTTAGTGTCTATGGCTCAAGTATAACATGAATATATGTTTTGTTTGCTCGATTTGTTGTTTTGGAGTAACTAGCATGAACTTGAAAATGGGTGTGCTTCATCTTTGATTTTGGATGAGTTAATGTTGTTAAATTGTTAAAGTTCATGTTTTAATTGTGTTACTAGTATCACTATCTTCGTTTTGATGCGTAGGTTGATTAAGAAAACTTCAAACACATGATTATTGATTTTTTGTGAATTTTGGTTAGGGTTTGATAGACTTAAAATGAACTTTCAATGTTTTGAATGCCATGAAATGTTATTAGTAAGTGTTTAGTTGTAATGTATGTTTCATTACCTTCAAAATGGCATATCATATGTGTGAATTGGATTCCCGAATCTTAAAATGCATTTTGTGAACTTGAAACTTTAAAAATAAATCTTTAATGATCACTTTACGAGATTTCACTTATTGTAATTGATTTTTTTTCTTGATGAAAAGTGGTTAGTTGTATTCTTTGTCAAAAGAGCTTTCCAACGATATAAGATACGTGTTCTAAGTGTTTACGGTTTGTGAATTGTGCTAAATTGAAGATTGGATTTAGACTTGAATAATTGAAACTGACCAGGCGCCAGACCACGTTAAGTGTCGTGGCGCAGCCCTCCTTGGTCACGGCACGGCATTTGCCGTGTTTGGCTTCTGACCTACATTGTCGAATTTCGAAAAATGTTTACTATGTTACACACCTTCGATTCACATGTAACTTGTTCTAACATGCTTATATATGAATAATAACCTCATAAAAATAGTTCGGGACCCGACCCGAACGTGTTGACTTTTTCGTTGACTTTGACCAAAGTTTAATTTCTAGTCAAACTTAACCAAATACTTATGCAATCCTTCTAATCTTCTTTTATACTTGATTCTTGTATGAAACTTGACGACGTGACTCACATGCTATATAATCGAGTCGTAACGAGCTATAGGACTAATTGAACACATTTCGCCCGACCTTGTGTCGTAACTGGTTAATTGATACAACTTAATTGTTTAGGTCAAGGCTAAGCAACTTTCATGCACATGTTTACTTTGTGAAGTACATTTATACTCGTGCACTCGAGGTGAGATCATAGTCTCATCTTTTCAACAACTTTTATACTTTTAAATCATGGGATGAGAAACATATACGGTTTTATACTACATACTTTATACTTTGAACACAAGTACGAAAATAAACATTCCACAGCGAGTTAGAACAAAAAGCCTCAAATCAATTATTATTAGTTACACTTGCAGGGTGTAAGCGAGAACTTATATTATGTGATCACATTGGCTTGATGAGCCTCATTCGGACGGTTCGCTACCGTTAGCGGATGAAATATATTTTCGGGTTTAGTGTATGTTCTAACACTACGTAACAGGGTACAAAACAGTTAAGTCTTGATAATTCGGTGCTCGCGATCATACTTTTGGAATGCAAACGATTCAGATAATCAACGTTATGGAAATACAAAATCTTGTGGTTCAAAAACAACGTTTACAAATACACCTATGATTTCACCAACATTTTTCGTTGACAGTTTTCTATATGTTTCTCAGGTTCATACTTGGCTACTTGATACATGCTTCCGCACACTTTGATTACTTGCCTTGGGTGAAGCATACATGCTTACGCTAGTGATAGCATCTTTGGATTCAAGCATTTTGTTTACATACGCTATTTATAGCAACCGTGATTTTCAACATATATTATGTTGCAAGTCATTTCATTTATACTTTATAACTTTTGTAAACTTAAGCTTGTTGTCGAGCCGTTTGGTAATTTAAAACTTTGTAAGTCTTGTACGTTTCAAATGAATGCGACATAATTTTGGTCAAACGCGTCTCATATAGGGACTATGACCACGTAATGGGACCTAAGTTAACGACGCCGTCAATGACGATTTTGTCGGATCGCTACAGCACTGAACGAAGATGACGCTAGCACGAGAATAGATGAAACCATAATAGGCAAACCATCCGATTGCACGCCTTGCAACCATAGGGGAGTACTACGTCTTCACCGGTTTTATAATAGAATATACGCAAACTACTATACCACTTTGAACACTAAGTGTGGGATTGGCAACCCCATCAAAATAAACTTTTAATAACAAAGCACCTCTTTCACAACCTAAGTGTGGGATACATCGAATCCTTAATATTGAGAACAATGTTATTTTAAAGTGTGGGATAGCAAATATTGGACATAATGATTCTTGTAAAAACCCTCAAGTGTTTTTAAACTAAATTTTTAACAAAATTTAAAACTTTTGAACTATAAAACACTAAGGATTATGAATTCTATAAATGATCAAAAAGTTTTTTATTATAAAATAGACAAAAGAGTAAAAGAAAGTCAAAACTTTTTGCAAAAAACCAAACGAAATTTTCCAAAAGAGCATTGCATAACGAAAGACACTCAATTCAAACCATTATAATTGTTGTGAGGCACCCCCAAATAAGGCTTTATGAGCACTCATTTTTAGTGTTTCACTATACTTCCGTTGAGCGCGCCGATGTTAACATCTCAGAATCAGAACTTGCTCTTGATCTACATTTTAGAATCACACATTTTGACGAGAACTACTAAGTTAGAACGTCGGCAATTACTGAAGACAAAAACACCCACATTACATACCTTCATTGCCATTTGCGCTCCAAATCACCACAATTCCATCCACCACTACCTATCCATTCTATTCGCTTCATAAATAAAGAAATAAATCCTGAAAAAATTATTCCTTTCGGGAAATCCTCTATAAAACCGCATTAGAAAATGCGAGCATCCAAGTCAATTATCAAGGAGACCACCAATAAAAGGAGACCTCGAAGAGAAAAGCAAAAGATGCTTGCCAAAAAAAATGTGTGTTAATGAATAAAGGTTCTGAAAAAAGGAGCAGAACCAGAAAAGATTCGAGAAAGAACTCCAGGCAGTCAAAAAGAAGGATGATCATCTTGAAATTCCCGACAAAAAGCTAAAAGGATCCCCAAAACCGATCTTTTAAAGAACTCATATCTATTAAACCCTTTACATCCCAAAAAACCTCCAAATCACCATCTCTTCACGATACAAGCTGAGTCCATAACTAAAAATTCTCTCAAATAAGTGATGAAGATTTGAGTCTTGATCAAGCCTATGACAAAGAATGTGAGCAGGATTGGCTAAGAGCGATTTCATTTCTTAGAAGTATAGGACACCCAAAACACCTTAGTGAATTGAGGTGACCAGAGTAAGATAGCCTCAGTTATGCAACCTCCTCTCATGCTTGCAAAAAAGGGTTTAGGAATAACAAAAAGAATAAAACCGAGTTTTTGCTCCTGCGTCTTACGGAACAAAGACCACTTGATCACTACAAATAAAAATCTTCTGTGTTGAAAGCTCGAAATTTTTCTTGAGGACAAGCAAAGTCTAAGTGTGGGATATTTGATATCGGCTAAAAAAAGTTACATTTTTACCCCCGATATTGAGTCCCAAAAGCATAAAGTTCAAAACTTTGTCTGCAAAATAATCGCTTTTTTGGTTAAATTTGTAGATAAAGTAATTACGAAGACGATGCAAAAAGAATCAAGAGAATTGGAGCTAAAACGTCTTGCCAAACGGTGTGTTGAATTGGACAAGAAATCAAGTTACGATCCAGCAATTCAGCAAGCCAAACGTCTTGCCAAACGGGCTGCCAAACAGCTTGCTAGTGTGGAAAACGGGCTGCCACACGCCCAGATCAAACAGGCATGTCAAACGGGATGGCCTGGCAAACGGCCTCACCAAACAATCTGTCAAACGGCTTGCTAAACGGCCTGTCAGTCATTTGCAGGACATTTTTACTTCTATTTAAAAGGCTTTTATCATCCAATTTCAGCACACCTCTCCCCACTCTCTCACTACAATACACTTTCTCTCACTTGAGCTTTCAAGGCCTTCTTACCTCCGAGCGTTAAGTACCCGGAGGCGAACGCCGAAGATTGTAATAGGATCAGTCTAGAGGATGTCAGCACTTGTAATGGTCTAGATCTCGTCTGTAAACGGTGAACACTTTTCTTAAATTAATAAAGTTATCTTTTTATTTTAAGTTGCGTTCATCTTGCATGCCTATCTATCTATTTCAAATGTTTATTATGTGTTGAAAACTTTATTTGAGACTTATGCTATTGTTATGCTGAAACCTTGATAGTTTTGAGGTTTAATTTACGGATCACCCTTTCCGCTTATTCACGTGGCTATAACCTAGTATTAGGACCTGATCAACCCTAGGATACAAGATAAGTAGTTATGTATGCTTAACATCACAATAGGGATATAGTACCTGCGTACGAATAACTATTTATTCGTCAAAGAAGAGCTGCCCATTTAGGTTGTGATTAGAGTAGGCAATATAGAGTTTAGTGAACAATGGCTTGCTCAGAAGCATGATTCGCGTCAGAAGCAACGTTCTTGAGATATTATAAGATGATCCGGGGTTGAGTAAGTGATCGCAAAGGAGAGACTTCTAATCCAATTAGCAGTACCTTAGAATATCTAAGATTGCACATCTGTTAATGTTAAGGCATAACTTAGTATTAAGTGGTGGAATATTGCTTTAGTTAGAACAACTAGGATTAAGAAAAGCTGAGACTTTCCTTTAGGGATATACCACTTTGTTCATGTACCGAGGATTTTATCCATAAGGTCGTTTAAACCCTCTAAGGTTAACGTTGGGAGTAGGGATATCCGTCTTAGCCAGAATCTTCAAGGCCTAAACCCTTAATGACAAATCAGTTAGGTTCATAGCCCAGTTGATTGAGGTTTAGTGTTTATTCTAAGAAGTTAAACTCTTGTGATAATTCCCCATCAGGATTCTGTTCTTCATACCTATCTATCTTTATCTTTATAAATATATTATAATATTAGTAGTTAATCTTAACCTATCACCACTTGTCACTAGGGTTAACTATATAGGCACTTTTATCCCACGTTACTGAGCAAACATACAAAAATACAAACTTGGGTTATATTTACCACTTACTCGTTAAAAGGAAGACAAGTAGGTGAGTTATAGCTAGAAAACCCTAGCTAAATATAAATAATAAAACCATTACTCTCTTTTGGTAGCTAGTTCTGACGTGTTGCGACCTAACGACACCGCACAAATAAAACCGTCCGTTTTGGCCATATCAATAATATACTCCAGATAAAAATAACATATGATGAGATTTCTAAAAATTCTAGACATGCCTTCGTATGATTCTGATAACTTAAGTTTCATACAAGTTTCACCAATTTAGTTTCTGCACGCGCAACAGTTTATTTTAATTATCATTTAATCTAGAAAAATGCAAATGACACATGTATATGATTACTAACATCCCAAAGTTTAAGTGGTAAAAATATCTAATCATTTCATATAGCTAATTTGTACAGTTTTGCAATCAAATTCGGACTTTTGGATTTGGACAGAATTCAGACATACCATTTTAGAACACATGTACCACATAACATATAAAGTTTACAGATGTTGACATTCAAATGAAATGTGTTTCTTAACATACAGATACCAACATATCATAAGAACAAGTTCTCAATCAATTTCTAACTCATGCTAGACCAAGTTTTGTGCATACGAGACAGTTTTGACTCAATTCAGGTAGCCATTTTCGGACGCGATTATCCGAACATCTAGGAACAATTGGCACACGTATTCTATATGAATAGCGAAGTACTAATCATGTAGGTTTCAGAAATCAAAAGATCTTATTCCATAAATCAAATTAACTGAGTCGTTTTCATCAATTTTAAGTGTCAATCAACAAAATAGTCACAAACAATCAAACTAGCATAACGTGAGCATTACGAATCCGATTTGCATGAATCTTAAGTCTAACTTGTGTGAATTTTGATAAAATTTTAGATTAAAAACATTTCATAGCCTATATCCCAACCCAATTCATCCAGAAGTCTGATTTACACCAAAACAAAAAATCAAAAATTCAACTAGTCATAACTTGAGCATAACATAACGAAAATTCGAGATTTAAGAGCCTAAAATTAATAGTTTTTCAATAGCTTTTCAATTATGAAATAATATTAAAGAAAAAAATCATAAGTCCAAGTTTCTGTTAGGTCATGTTTCAAATTCAGGATTTTTATAAACAAAACAACCGAACAAATCAAACATCAATACGCATCATGAAACGACCCAACCCGTCGTTATACCATCCCATAATTTTTTTTTTAATAGAATTTAATACTATTAAAATGACGCCATGATTATGTTTTCCAATTATCTTTAAAATACCTACTAGTACAAATGACTTTAATAACACGCGCTACATAACTTAAAACCATATTTATCAAATCCGATTACATAACCAAAAGACACGAATAGGTTTTTCGACAAAAGACCGAGCATGGTGATTGGGAACGATCTACCCAATCCTATGTAATCTAAAAGCCAAGTCTTCTAAGCATCACAAACTAGCTCACTAGTCCCGGTACTTACCCTTGCCGCCACCATGCCAACCTATAAAAAATAAAGTCAACGAGAGGGTAAGCTAATGCTTAGTGAGTGAGAATATACTACATACATATATATGCATAAAATAGACACGCCACACAATCATAATCAAGTAGCACATACCGGAGTCCGAGCATAAAGGCAAGCTAATCTAAACATACCGTCGAACGTAATACGATAAGCTAACAAATCAACAATGTATATGCACCACAACCGATATGAACAAAGCCATCAAGCTATACCTGAAGGGTTAGCTACATCACAACAATATCAACAACATATGTACATAACAAAGCATAAACCGCCCAAGGTTAACCCCTTAACCCAATACCAAATGAAGATTGGCCGAAACTACACGAGAATTAGAAAGTCCGCACCACCCTCGACTACTATCTTCAATCCCATTACAACATCGAGGTTGGCCGAACAAACACAAGCCCTAGTGAATCCGCACCACACATTACCTATCTCTCCTAAGGCCCCGGAAATTATTACGCGCACCCGCATACCTTTTCCAGGTAGGCTTAGGAAGGAAAAACAAGAAGCTCAATTTGCTAAGTATTGGGATATTATTAAGAATCTGCATTTGAATGTACGTCTAGTAGATGCTTTAGTAGAAATGCCGAATTGCGCCAAATTTTTCAAAGAACTGCTTTCAAACAAAGAGGGATTAAGAGAGATAGTTAGCTTGCCCTTAAGTGAAGAATGCTCGTTAGTGTTACAGCATGGAATTCCCCCTAAGTTACGAGATACAGGAAGATTTACGGTACCTTGCTACCTGCAAGATGTGATGACCCGGGAATTTCTGACCAAATTTAAACCTAATCTTTATATGATTCCGACACGATAAGCAAAGTCTATAAGGTTGAGTCTCAGAAAGTTTGAACTGTTTCATATATTCAATTGACCTTCGACTGTTCTCGATGATTCACGAACCTTTAATTGTAAATAGAAATGTATATATAAATAACTAAACATGTAAATAATTATATATTAAAAATTAATTATAATAACGAACTATCATGCGATTTAGTTATTAAAACCATTTATTTAAATATAGAGAATAAATTAAATTTACATAAGTTGTTAATGTTAACAAAAAGTATTTAATATTATATTTGAGAGTATTTACTGCTATATATATAATTAATATATTATATATTTAAATTTTAAAAATATAATTAAAAATGTAGTGATAGATGTATATATATATATATATATATATATATATATATATATATATATATATATATATATATATATATATATATGATTGAGATGCAAAATCATTGATTTTATAAGTATTATTATTAAATATTCTATACATTAGATAACTAATAAAGATTACATAATTAATAAATATTATTATATTAAATTTAATTACAAGTTTAAATATAATTGATGTATTAATATTATTATCATTTCTATCATTTTTATTAGTACTTTTATTATTAGTAACATTATTTATTTATAGGATCTTATTATTTAGATACTATAAATATAAATTTAATATTAATAAATCAGATAAAAACAAACTTGTTAAATACATGAATCATATAAAAATCATATTCTGTTATCCATCCTTATCAAATCTTCTTTATCTCTGTAATTTGTTTCTTGCCTAATTGAGAGAATTTCTTGGTCGACCACTTGCACTAAACAACAACCATTTACAACTTCAATAATTCATTATTATTACTTTACATAACTATTATGAATTGTCACTAATTAGAAATCAAAACGGAAATATAACAACCCACATATTCTTCTCTCTAGCACCACAGCAACCATCACTTTGGATCACCACACCGGCTACCTACGCGTTTATATTGACAACCACCCACTTCAACCATCGTGAACAATTCATGCCACCATCACTCACCTCAGCTGCCGCTGCAGCTCACATATTGATACTCCTGACCAAAATCACCCACCAACACCATCAACAAAATTGCTACTACGCCTGTTTAATCGAGCTGTTATGCTATCCAATGTTTTAGTACATACAGGCTCACCAAACCGTCACCACCCATCACTCCCTAAAGGTAATTCATGAAGATTATTATAACTGCTTCCATTACCTACATAACAATTGATACCACATATATACATAAAACATTGCAGCTAATAAATTGAACCACATAGTCAATATATTGACTTATATTACTAATATTAGTCATGTGTGAAATTCAATTCAAGAATACATGTATTACAAAATAACATCGATTGCATATTTGCAATTAGTATAGGGAAGACCACCATTAATCACCACTCATCTCCACCAGTCAAAAACCACCATTGAAAACCAATACTTATTAATGTTCACACCACCCCAAATCAATGTAAGCTACCAAGCGCCGCCACCAGGTTTAGCCAATCAAAGCTACTGTAGCTTTATATATATCTTTCACCTTTTCCTGCATCTGTCCAGTTGAGAACTGCATCACAACCATAAACAAACTATCATCAGTAGCTTTTACAGGTTCCAAATTCGGTTCTGTGATTTCAGCCTTGAAATACCCAACACAATCACCATAAACTATCATAAATCACTACTATATTACTATCTTCGAACCCATTATTCACTACTACTACCGGTTTAATCTCTGCTGTATCACACCAAATATTTTTTCCTGTTTCAAACTATCAATCAATTTATTCATACAACAAATAATAAATGAAACCTCCTTCAATCAACTAATTGAGATTCGATTGATTTAAAGAAACTGAAATCTTTTAAGTATTTTAAATCTTATGAATATTGTTAGTTTATAATGAATTGAAGAAACATACCTAAGAATTGTCTCCATCTCCTGTGAAGGATCTTGAACGAATTAATGAAACGAATTGGGTTGGTGAATAAAATAGGTTGAAAACTCCAGGGTTTCTAATTGAGCGTATATGATGACTGCAATAGATTTGGTTACTGAGATTAGATCTCTTGTGTTTGTAGCCGAATAAAAATCATGAAACAAAACCCCTCAATTTATTAGATTAATCAATTACCTCTTTGATTTAATTGATGGATCTAATACTGGATCGATTGAAGATAAATACTGACGATAACGAAGACTTCCATTAATGAATAGATAACTTACAAAACCTTGATGATTGCTGCTCGATCGATGGTTGGGTTTATGAATCGAAGAAACCTAAACAGTTAATTTTTTTTTCTTTCCTTAGTGGTGGTATCTGCTTCTCTCGATCTATCTTTCTCGATCAGTTTTAGACACCAATAAAAGCAGCTCTGTATAAGATATTATCAAATATCAATTATTAGTGTTACTTATTTATACTAATATCATAATTATTATTGTTATTATTATATTATTCTAATTCTTATTAATATTATTATTATTATTATTTTATTGTTATTATTATTATTATTATTTTTATTATTATTATTACATTATTTAAATTAGTATCATTATTTTTATTAAATAAAAATATTGATATAAGAACATATTATTACACAAAATACTACATTAACATTACATATTATTATATGTTCATATTATATTTATACATAATAGTATTCAAACTTATATATATATATATAAATATCATATAGATATATTTACTTAAATTATATTTTATTAATACTAAAATATAAAAATAAAATGACACATATTATAACTATGCAACAATTATAAATTAGTTATTAAAAGATTTTAAAGAATATTTACTATAGTAATAATCTACTAAGATAATTTAATATATAATATGAATATAATACTTTTGTATGTAAAAATTAATATAAATATTTTATAACATATATAAAAGCATAAATATATAACTATATATAACATTGGAAATCACCCAAATTTTACTAAACTAAAATTCTTATATTATAATAAATGTTTTATAGTTTCATGATATTATTTGACATATATAAATGATATAGGTTCGTGAATCCGAGGCCAACCCTGCATTGTTCAGTTGTTAAATATCGTTACATGTATTTTTACTACAAAATACATTATGGTGAGTTTCATTTGCTCCCTTTTTAAATGCTTTTGCAATATATATTTAGGGACTGAGAATACATACGCTGCTTTATAAATGTTTGACGTGATAGACACAAGTACTTAAAACTACATTATATGGTTGAATTATCGAAATTGAATATGCCCCTTTTTTATTAAGTCTGGTAATCTAAGAATTAGGGAACAGACACCCTAATTGACGCGAACTCTAAAGATAGATCTATCGGGCCCAACAAGCCCCATCCAAAGTACCGGATGCTTTAGTACTTCAAAATTTATATCATGTCCGATGGAGGATCCCGGAATGATGGGGATATTCTTATATGTATATTGTGAATGTCGGTTTCCAGGTGTTCAATCCATATGAATGATATTTTTGTCTCTATGTATGGGACGTATGTTTATGAGAAATAAAAATCTTGTGGTCTATTAAAATGATGGAAATGATTATTTATGTTAAACTAATGAACTCACCAACCTTGTGGTTGACACTTTAAAGCATGTTTATTCTCAGGTATGAAAGAAATCTTCCGCTGTGCATTTGCTCACTTTAAAGATATTACTTGGAGTCATTCATGACATATTTCAAAAGACGTTGCATTCGAGTCGTCGAGTTCATCAAGATTATTATTAAGATAATTATAATTAGATATATTATGAAATGGTATGCATATCGTCAATTTTCAATGTAAGGAAGTTTGTCTTTTCAAAACGAATGCAATGTTTGTAAAATGTATCATATAGAGGTCAAGTACCTCGCGATGTAACTAACTATTGTGAATCGTTTGTAATCGATGTGGACTTTGTCCGGATGGATTAGGACGGGTCATTTCAGTCCCTATCAGAGCAATGGTCTTAGTGAACCGGGTCTCCATTAGTGTGTCTAACTGATAAGTTGTTAGGATGCATTAGTGAGTCTGGACTTCGACCGTGTCTGCATGTCAAAAGTTTTGCTTACCAATTTTATCAGAAATCATCTGCTTATCATCCTTATAAAATTACCTGTTCATTATTCTTAGTCAATACATGTCTTACTGCCTCTATTGCATAGACAGTGTATAGGTAAATTCATATCTTAACGTATCTGTTATTGTTACCTTTGCCTGACAGCTTCCGTAGATTCCTCCGTAACTTATGGGATTTTAGTATTATATATGCATATGTAAATTATGTATTGCAGGGTACTAATCTACATCCTTATAATCTATTTCTTATCGAAAATCCTTCATCTGATCGTACGAGATGAATCCCTCAACCAGTTCGAGTCCCTCAGATTCCAATAGCTATTCCGATAGTTATTCCGACAGCTATTCCGATATGGAATTCCACTCGAACTCCGAAAGCAGTGTCACCAGAATGAATCCACCAATCATCCATCCCCAATTCATCTGATAGGTTCGTAGCCTACTTAATCATTAGAGACAAAAAGAAGGAGATCCTTTCCACCAACCAAATTGCCTTCTTGGCGAAGAACCTGAAGTACTTACCGACGAGTCTATCCGAAACACCATTTTCAACCTCATTTCCAGAGTAGTTCGACATGATTATATTCTATCCACAATTCTAAACCTTATTCATCCGCTCGTTCCAACCGACAATCATCCCGGAGTAATCGAAGAAGTCAACGAACTTCGCGCTCGAGTAATTAATTTGGAAAATGTGGTGCAAAACCTACCAACTTCAGCAACAGCACTGGCAACACCAGTACCACCAACAACCCAAGTTTCAACATCACACGCCTCAACATCTCATTCTGTACCTCGAGCATAATCATCGTTCTACGAATCGTTCTACATCATTTATCTTCGTTCGACATAGCGATTATGTAATTTCTAATGTTTTAGAGATTATATATATTCTTGTTCTAACGGTAAACCAAATGAGTTTAATATCATATTAACTCATTAAATCCATGATTACATCTGAAGAAAATATATATGTATATATGTATTCATAAAGATTGTAATTAAAAATTCTTTTGTACAAACTGTTAATCGTGAAAATATTTTAACGGGTAGGTAATACCCGAGGAATATTTAAATTTCATATTAATAAGTTACACTGTACATTCTATGAATCTGATTCAACAGTCATTTACTATCCTACTTACATCTACAGATATACGTATCCGTTCACCACAGAATAACCATTTTTATTCAATTTCATATTTGGATTTTGACCTATCAGAATCCAACAAGTGGCATAATGAAGAAAACATTTGACAAAATAAAATTTGTTAGAAACAGACAAATTAACTATGAGGAATTTTGTTAAGAATTCACGCTAATAAAATCCTAGCTAACTGTTCCTAGCTAACTATTAATTCCGTATTACATTTATTTATCGCAATTTATTTATCGCAATTTACATTCTCGCAATTTTATTTATCGTCATTTAATTTCTGTTATTTATTTTTACGCACTTTAAATATCGGGACACGTATACAAGGTTTTGACATATCATATCGACACATCTATATATATTATTTGGAATCACCATAGACACTCTATATGCAGTAATGATCGAGTTCTCTATACAGGGTTGAGGTTGATTCTCAAATAATATATATACTTTGAGTTGTGATCGAGTCTGAGACATGTACACGGGTCACGATATGAATTAATTAATTCGAATATTATATATTAAACTATGTATGAATTATTGGACTGTTAAATGAATTAAAATACTGATTATAACATATGAAACTAAACAATTCTTCAAGTTTGCCATTTGATTTCATCTTAAATCTCATTTGTATCTTGACGATTACAATCTGCGTTCAAACCTTTCGTAATTCTTGAAAACACCTCAATCGAGAGGATGAACCAATCGCACTCCATCTACGGAAGAAAAGATTGATGCATATAGTTATGCACATGAAAACACTCGGAACCTAAGTAAACGTTTAACACGTACCTGTGCTAGTTCCTTTGGCGTTGTTATTACCGAAAATAACTTTGCAAATTCTTTTCCAAATTAGCAAATTTTGTCATGGCTCCAGCAAGTCAACTTCGACTTTTCACTCGAATTAGCTAATTATAACGCTGATATATAAGTTGTCTTTCGTCATCGATACCGGGAAACCATTTATACCTCATCACATTAGCAGTAAATTTACCAACAACTCCGTTAATCTTTGACTTTCTGAAAAATCACTATATTCAGTGAAACCCTATCACATACTCATCCGTATCTTGTAACGACTATTTCCATACCAAATACCGGGAATCAGCAATCATTATTTTGAATCTCGCAACAATTTACAACAACAGTTATATATATATATATATATATATATATATATATATATATATATATATATATATATATATATATATATATATATATATATATATATATATATATATATATATATATATATATAGCATGTACCTCTTAAAATCATGATCTTCAATTCTGAAATTTTGAACAGCACCTAGTCTACAAATCAATACCACAAATTCTAAAAAAAAGCTGAATACAGCAGCACAAACTGTACACGACCTTAACTGTCGAAAGTTTGATGATAAAGAATGGAGTATTGGAAACACTCAATAGAAAATTTAGTACCGAAAAGTGGATTATGTGAAACTATGAAGGAAACCGTGGACAAATCACAAAGAATAAGTTTGACTTCAAAGATTTCAAATGATTCTGTTTTTGATGAAATCTTTAGCGAATACCTTGCTTCCGAATCTAAACCCTTACCGATAAATCTTCTTCATCATCCATCGATATTAGAAATTCCAAGATATCATCGTATTTTTCATTATAAATATCCTCCATATTTCTGAAGATATTTCCATAACTATTCTTATCTGAAATCATTAATCTCTTCCTGATATCAGTGTTACATCATATAGAAACTGTTAGTTTCTATATTCTGTAAACTTCGAGCTTAAAATATGAATGTTATCGAAGTAATGTTGGGAACTGATGCCTGAGTTAGTATAATATAATGACACTTCATCAACGTGATTATATTATATTAAGTCATGCTGAGTTTCTAAATGGGACATGATGATTTACAGATTATAACGTCATCATGTGCCATGTTACACAACTCTTACATTTTATCTGATATATAAACATATCAAGAATATATTTTCTTGATAGTGCGATCTTTCCCGGATATTCTGGTAATTTGACGAATCAAGATCGTGCTATTACCATTTCTTTCTTAGAACATTAACTATATTCATTTCGAAATTCATATATATGAATTCTGGACCGTTACTAACTTTACTAGAGATCGAGAGGATAATAAAAAGGCAAAGAGATCCAAAATATAAGAGAAAATATAAAGCCCGATAACAACACGGAGGTTACAAACTCTAATGACCCGTCCTAATCTATCCGGACTAAGTCCACATCGATTATAAACGATTCACAATAGTTGGTTACATCGCGAGGTACTTGACCTCTATATGATACATTTTACAAACATTGCATTCGTTTTTAAAAGACAAACTTTTATTTCATTGAAAGTTGATGACATGCATACCATTTCATAATACATCCAACTATAATTGACTTAATAATGATATTGATGAACTCGACGAGTCGAATGCAACGTCTTTTGAAATATGTCATGAATGACTCCAAGTAATGTCTCTATATGAGCAAATGCACAGCGGAAGATTTCTTTCGTACCTGAGAATAAACATGCTTTAAAGTGTCAACCAAAAGGTTGGTGAGTTCATTAGTTTAACATAAATAATCATTTCCATCATTTTAATAGACCACAAGATTTTCATATTTCAATACACATCCCATACATAGAGATAAAAATCATTCATATGGTGAACACCTGGTAACCGACATTAACAAGATGCATATATAAGAATATCCCATCATTCCGGGATCCTCCTTCGGACATAATATAAATTTCGAATTACTAAAGCATCCGGTACTTTGGATGGGGCTTGTTGGGTCCGATAGATCTATCTTTAGGATTCGCGTCAATTAGGGTGTCTGTTCCCAAATTCTTAGATTACTAGACTAAAAAGGGGCATATTCGATTTTGATAATTCAACCATATAATGTAGTTTCGATTACTTGTGTCTATTTCGTAAAACAGTTATAAAAGCAGCACATGTATTCTCAGTCCCAAAAATATATATTGCAAAAGCATTTAAAAAAGGGAGTAATGAAACTCACGGATATAAATATTGTAAAATAGTTATTAAAACATTGCATGTATTCTCAGCCCAAAAATATATATAAAAAGGGAATAATGAAACTCACAATACTGTATTTTGTAGTAAAAATACATATGACGATATTGAACAATGCAGGGTTGGCCTTGAATTCATGAACCCTCTAAGAAGCTTTTCTAAAAAGAATGCCCCTGACGAGACTTGAACCCATGTGTAGTGACCCGAATTTTTCCATGTTTATATATATTAATTGAGATTGATATTTACATGATTAAATGTTTCCAACATGTTAAGCAATCAAACTTGTTAAGACTTGATTAATTGAAATATGTTTCATATAGACAATTGACCACCCAAGTTGACCGGTGATTCACGAACGTTAAAACTTGTAAAAACTATATGATGACATATATATGGATATATATATATATATATATATAGTTAACATGATAATATGATAAGTAAACATATCATTAAGTATATTAACAATGAACTACATATGTAAAAACAAGACTACTAACTTAATGATTTTTAAACGAGACATATATGTAACGATTATCGTTGTAAAGACATTTAATGTATATATATCATATTAAGAGATATTCATACATGATAATATCATGATAATATAATAATTTAAAATCTCATTTGATATTATAAATATTGGGTTAACAACATTTAACAAGATCGTTAACCTAAAGGTTTCAAAACAACACTTACATGTAACGATTAACGATGACTTAACGACTCAGTTAAAATGTATATACATGTAGTGTTTTAATATGTATTTATACACTTTTGAAAGACTTCAATACACTTATCAAAATACTTCTACTTAACAAAAATGCTTACAATTACATCCTCGTTTAGTTTCATCAACAATTCTACTCGTATGCACCCGTATTCGTACTCGTACAATACACAGCTTTTAGATGTATGTAATATTGGTATATACACTCCAATGATCAGCTCTTAGCAGCCCATGTGAGTCACCTAACACATGTGGGAACTATCATTTGGCAACTAGCATGAAATATCTCATAAAATTACAAAAATATGAGTAATCATTCATGACTTATTTACATGAAAACAAAATTACATATCCTTTATATCTAATCCATACACCAACGACCAAAAACACCTACAAACACTTTCATTCTTCAATTTTCTTCATCTAATTAATCTCTCTCAAGTTCTATCTTCAAGTTCTAAGTGTTCTTCATATATTCTACAAGTTCTAGTTACATAAAATCAAGAATACTTTCAAGTTTGCTAGCTCACTTCCAATCTTGTAAGGTGATCATCCAACCTCAAGAAATATTTGTTTCTTACAGTAGGTTATCATTCTAATACAAGGTAATAATCATATTCAAACTTTGGTTCAATTTCTATAACTATAACAATCTTATTTCAAGTGATGATCTTACTTGAACTTGTTTTCGTGTCATGATTCTGCTTCAAGAACTTCGAGCCATCCAAGGATCCGTTGAAGCTAGATCCATTTTTCTCTTTTCCAGTAGGTTTATCCAAGGAACTTAAGGTAGTAATGATGTTCATAACATCATTCGATTCATACATATAAAGCTATCTTATTCGAAGGTTTAAACTTGTAATCACTAGAACATAGTTTAGTTAATTCTAAACTTGTTCGCAAACAAAAGTTAATCCTTCTAACTTGACTTTTAAAATTAACTAAACACATGTTCTATATCGATACGATATGCTAACTTAATGATTTAAAATTTGAAAACACGAAAAACACCGTAAAATCGGATTTACGCCGTCGTAGTAACACCGCGGGCTGTTTTGGGTTAGTTAATTAAAAACTATGATAAACTTTGATTTAAAAGTTGTTATTCTGAGAAAATGATTTTTATTATGAACATGAAACTATATCCAAAAATTATGGTTAAACTCAAAGTGGAAGTATGTTTTCTAAAATGGTCATCTAGACGTCGTTCTTTCGACTGAAATGACTACCTTTACAAAAACGACTTGTAACTTATTTTTTCGACTATAAACCTATAATTTTTCTGTTTAGATTCTTAAAATAGAGTTCAATATGAAACCATAGCAATTTGATTCACTCAAAACGGATTTAAAATGAAGAAGTTATGGGTAAAACAAGATTGGATAATTTTTCTCATTTTAGCTACGTGAAAATTGGTAACAAATCTATTCCAACCATAACTTAATCAACTTGTATTGTATATTATGTAATCTTGAGATACCATAGACACGTATACAATGTTTCGACCTATCATGTCGACACATCTATATATATTTCGGAACAACCATAGACACTCTATATGTGAATGTTGGAGTTAGCTATACAGGGTTGAGGTTGATTCCAAAATATATATAGTTTGAGTTGTGATCAATACTGAGATATGTATACACTGGGTCGTGGATTGATTCAAGATAATATTTATCGATTTATTTCTGTACATCTAACTGTGGACAACTAGTTGTAGGTTACTAACGAGGACAGCTGACTTAATAAACTTAAAACATCAAAATATATTAAAAGTGTTGTAAATATATTTTGAACATACTTTGATATATATGTATATATTGTTATAGGTTCGTGAATCAACCAGTGGCCTAGTCTTACTTTCCGACGAAGTAAAAATCTGTGAAAGTGAGTTATAGTCCCACTTTTAAATTCTAATATTTTTGGGATGAGAATACATGCAGGTTTTATAAATGATTTACAAAATAGACACAAGTACGTGAAACTACATTCTATGGTTGAATTATCAAAATCGAATATGCCCCTTTTTTATTAAGTCTGGTAATCTAAGAATTAGGGAACAGACACCCTAATTGGCGCGAATCCTAAAGATAGATCTATTGGGCCCAACAAGCCCCATCCAAAGTACCGGATGCTTTAGTACTTCGAAATTTATATCATATCCGAAGGGTGTCCCGGAATGATGGGGATATTCTTATATATGCATCTTGTTAATGTTGGTTACCAGGTGTTCACCATATGAATGATTTTTATCTCTATGTATGGGATGTGTATTGAAATATGAAATCTTGTGGCCTATTATTATGATTTGATATATATAGGTTAAACCTATAACTCACCAACATTTTTGTTGACGTTTTAAGCATGTTTATTCTCAGGTGATTATTAAGAGCTTCCGCTGTCGCATACTTAAATAAGGACGAGATTTGGAGTCCATGCTTGTATGATATTGTGTAAAAACTGCATTCAAGAAACTTATTTTGTTGTAACATATTTGTATTGTAAACCATTATGTAATGGTCGTGTGTAAACAGGATATTTTAGATTATCATTATTTGATAAACTACGTAAAGCTTTTTAAAACCTTTATCTATGAAATAAAGGTTATGGTTTGTTTTAAAATGAATGCAGTCTTTGAAAAACGTCTCATATAGAGGTCAAAACCTCGCAACGAAATCAATTAATATGGAACGTTTTTAATCAATAAGAACGGGACATTCCAGTTGGTATCCGAGCGTTGGTCTTAGAGAACCAGAATTTTGCATTAGTGTGTCTTATCAAGTTGTTAGGATGCATTAGTGAGTCTGGACTTCGACCGTGTTTACTTGAAAAATGATTGCTTAACAAATTTTGTTGGAAACTATATATTTTTAACATGTGAATATTATGTGATATATTAATCTCTTAACGCGTTTGATATTATGTGATAGATGTCTACCTCTAGAACAAGTCCCATTGACTCACCTAATAATAATGAAGAGTCAAATGTAAATTGGAATGATTCGTGGACTGATTCACAAGTTCCCGAAGAGGAACCGGAAGAAGAGTCGGAACTGGAAGAAGAATCGGAACCGGAAGAAAAATCGGAACCGGATGAAGAAATAGAACCGGTGGGGGAAATAATAAAACGGTTAAGTAAAAGAAAATCCTCAACCAACCGACCAAGGTTAATTATGGTCAATGGTGTTTCCGCCAAGGAAGCAAAATATTGGGAGGATTACCAATTCTCCGATGAATCGGATTCCGACGAGAATTCCGATGATGTTATAGAAATTACCCCAACTGAATTTAAAAAGGCAAAAGAAAATAATAAGGGAAAGGGCATAAAAATAGAGAAATCTAATTCCAACCCCGATGAACTTTATATGTATCGTCAACCCCCGAAGTCCTTAAGTTGTAACAATGACCCGGGAACCTCTAAACCACCAGGTTTTTCTAAACCAATGTGGATAACGACGGCTCGTATTAGGGGAACATCATATATCCCTAGAAACTTGGCAAAACGAACTAAAACCGAAGAAGAAGAAACAAGCGAGTCGGAATAAGATAGTTGTATTCGTGTGGTGTAATATAAATAATATAGTGTGCTTATGCTTTATGATATATGTAAAAATTGCTTGTATTAATAAGTATTTTTTTTATGAATCTAACTCTTGTCTATTTTACAGTATAAAAACACAAAATAGATAGACAACCCAATATTTTAAGTGACCTACCCGGAGACATGATTGATGAAATCTTGTCTAGAGTCGGTCTGAATTCTTCGGCACAACTATTTAAGGCAAGATCAGTTTGTAAGACATTCGAAGAACGTTCCAAGAATGCCTTGGTTTATAAAAGGCTTTCGTTCGAAAGATGGGGGATATCACATTGGGAAATCCATAAGTTACGATGTGTTTACTTTGACGCATATATTGTAGGGAACCCAAATGCTATTTTACCCAATGGGTTAAGAAATTATTTTGACTCAATATATCCGAATATTGGACTTCGTGATTTAGAAAAAGCGGCTAACATGCAACATAAAGAAGCATGTTATGCTTACGGATTAGTAATGTTCGCTTCTCACCAAAGTGAGAACAAGAACATCGGGCTACAACTATTAAACAAAACGTTCCCACAAGTGACGGAGTCGGTAATTGGGGTAAGAAATGAGGTTTTTAGATTGTTACGGGACTGTTGGACATTACGTAACCCTCGTCCCTTTGACAACGTTACAACACGCTGTCTTATCAACGGCCATAACAGTTATGTTCCACAAGACCAAGGATGGGAAGTAATCCTAGTAAAACCAGAATGCATGACTTGTTTCTGGACGTATGAATTACGTGTCTTTATTGCCTTTGCTGAACGACTTGTGTACTAGCTAGAATTATCTTCACAACCATCTTGTATCAAATTTATTGTGTGCTATATTTCATGATATATGTAAAATAAGCGGTATTGTAAGTTTGTAAAATATTGTGTAAAAGTTGGAACACGAAATATTAGTATAATCAGTTTTTCATATAGAATTGTAGTAGTTGAATTGTATATTAGCTATTAAGTATGAACTTAACGGGTGGGTACTACCCGCATTTAAACTTATAAAACGCTAATATGAAGAAAAAGCTTTTATAAATGAGTTCATATTATGCTACGAAATACTATTAACTACTCTTAATATTCTGTATGATTAACTTGTTCCATTTGACTATTTTGAAGGAAATGGCACCGACAACTCGACACACCGTGAATATGAATGAAGAGGAATTTCGTACTTTTATAGCTTCAAACATAGCCGCAGTACAGGCTGTGCTACATACCAACAATAACCTTGGATCTAGCAGTACAGGAAATCGTGTAGGATGCACCTACAAAGAATTCACTGCCTGCAAACCTTTGGAATTTGATGGAACCGAAGGACCAATCGGATTGAAACGGTGGACCGAGAAGGTCGAATCGGTGTTTGAAATAAGTAAGTGTACTGAAGAGGACAAAGTGAAGTACGCTACGCATACCTTCACAGGTTCTGCGTTAACATGGAGGAATACCTATCTAGAGCAAGTGGGACAAGACGATGCGTACGCACTACCGTGGTCAGCATTCAAGCACTTGATGAACGAGAAGTACCGTCCCAGAACCGAGGTCAATAAGCTCAAGACAGAACTTAGAGGGTTACCAACCCAAGGATTTGATATTACCACGTACGAAAGACGATTCACAGAACTGTGCCTATTGTGTCCGGGAGCGTTCGAAGATGAGGAAGAGAAGATCGACGCGTTTGTGAAAGGATTACCGGAAAGAATCCAAGAAGATATAAGTTCACACGAGCCCGCCTCCATACAACAGGCATGTAGAATGGCTCACAAACTAGTGAACCAGATTGAAGAAAGAATTAAAGACAGACTGCTGAAGAGGCCAACGTGAAGCAAGTCAAAAGAAAGTGGGAGGAAAATGGTGATAAGAATCACCAATACAACAACAACAGCAATTACAACAATAATCGCAACAATTATCCCAACAATCGCAACATCAATCACAACTACAACAAACGGCCCAACAACAACAACAACAATAACAACAACAGCAACTACAACAATCATCCCAACAACAATAATAACCGCAACAACAACAACAATCAGAAGCAGCTATGCCAAAGGTGTGAAAAGTATCACTCGGGGTTCTGCACCAAATTTTGCAACAAGTGTAAAAGAAATGGTCATAGCGCGGTGAAGTGTGAGGTTTACGGACCAGGGGTTAATAGAACGAAAGGAACAAATGATGTCGGAACGAGTAATGGCGGAGCAAGTAGTGTCGGAGCAAGTTACGCCAATGTAGTTTGTTATAAATGTGGAAAACCGGGCCACATTATTAGAAATTGCCCGAACCAGGAGAACACGAATGGACAAGGCCGCGGAAGAGTTTTTAATATTAATGCGGCAGAGGCACAGGAAGACTCGGAGCTTGTTACGGGTACGTTTCTTATTGACAATAAATCTGCTTATGTTTTATTTGATTCGGGTGCGGATAGAAGCTATATGAGTAGAGATTTTTGTGCTAAATTAAGTTGTCCATTGATGCCTTTGGATAGTAAATTTTTACTCGAATTAGCAAATGGTAAATTAATTTCAGCAGATAATATATGTCGGAATCGAGAAATTAAACTGGTTAGCGAAACATTTAAGATTGATTTGATACCAGTAGAGTTAGGGAGTTTTGATGTGATAATCGGTATGGACTGGTTGAAAGAAGTGAAAGCAGAGATTGTTTGTTACAAAAATGTAATTCGCATTATACGAGAAAAAGGAAAACCCTTAATGGTGTACGGAGAAAAGGGCAACACGAAGCTACATCTTATTAGTAATTTGAAGGCACAAAAACTAATAAGAAAAGGTTGCTATGCTGTTCTAGCACACGTCGAGAAAGTACAAACTGAAGAAAAGAGCATCAATGATGTTCCTATTGCAAAATAATTTCCCGATGTATTTCCGAAAGAATTACCGGGATTACCCCCACATCGATCCGTTGAATTTCAAATCGATCTTGTACCAGGAGCTGCACCAATAGCTCGTGCTCCTTACAGACTCGCACCCAGCGAGATGAAAGAACTGCAAAACCAATTACAAGAACTTTTAGAGCGTGGTTTCATTCGACCAAGCACATCACCGTGGGGAGCTCCTGTTTTGTTTGTCAAGAAGAAAGATGGTACATTCAGGTTGTGTATCGACTACCGAGAGTTGAACAAACTTACCATCAAGAACCGCTACCCACTACCGAGAATCGACGACTTATTTGATCAACTACAAGGCTCGTCTGTTTATTCAAAGATTGACTTACGTTCCGGGTATCATCAAATGCGGGCGAAAGAAGATGATATTCCAAAGACTGCTTTCAGAACACGTTACGGTCATTACGAGTTTATGGTCATGCCGTTTGGTTTAACTAATGCACCAGCTGTGTTCATGGACCTTATGAACCGAGTGTGTGGACCATACCTTGACAAGTTTGTCATTGTTTTCATTGATGACATACTTATTTACTCAAAGAATGACCAAGAACACGGTGAACATTTGAGAAAGGTGTTAGAAGTATTGAGGAAGGAAGAATTGTACGCTAAGTTTTCAAAGTGTGCATTTTGGTTAGAAGAAGTTCAATTCCTCGGTCACATAGTGAACAAAGAAGGTATTAAGGTGGATCCGGCAAAGATAGAAACTGTTGAAAAGTGGGAAACCCCGAAAAGTCCGAAACACATACGCCAGTTTTTAGGACTAGCCGGTTACTACAGAAGGTTCATCCAAGACTTTTCCAGAATAGCAAAACCCTTGACTGAATTAACGCATAAAGGGAAGAAATTTGAATTGAATGATGAACAAGAGAAAGCGTTTCAGTTATTGAAGAAAAAGCTAACTACGGCACCTATATTGTCATTGCCTGAAGGGAATGATGATTTTGTGATTTATTGTGACGCATCAAAGCAAGGTCTCGGTTGTGTATTAATGCAACGAACGAAGGTGATTGCTTATGCGTCTAGACAATTGAAGATTCACGAACAAAATTATACGACGCATGATTTGGAATTAGGCGCGGTTGTTTTTGCATTAAAGACTTGGAGGCACTACTTATATGGGGTCAAAAGTATTATATATACTGACCACAAAAGTCTTCAACACATATTTAATCAGAAACAACTGAATATGAGGCAGCGTAGGTGGATTGAATTATTGAATGATTACGACTTTGAGATTCGTTACCACCGGGGAAGGCAAATGTGGTAGCCGATGCCTTGAGCAGGAAGGACAGAGAACCCATTCGAGTAAAATCTATGAATATAATGATTCATAATAACCTTACTACTCAAATAAAGGAGGCGCAACAAGGAGTTTTAAAAGAGGGAAATTTAAAGGATGAAATACCTAAAGGATCGGAGAAGCATCTTAATATTCGGGAAGACGGAACCCGGTATAGGGCTGAAAGGATTTGGGTACCAAAATTTGGAGATATGAGAGAAATGGTACTTAGAGAAGCTCATAAAACCAGATACTCAATACATCCTGGAACGGGAAAGATGTACAAGGATCTCAAGAAACATTTTTGGTGGCTGGGTATGAAAGCCGATGTTGCTAAATACGTAGGAGAATGTTTGACGTGTTCTAAGGTCAAAGCTGAGCATCAGAAACCATCAGGTCTACTTCAACAACCCGAAATCTCGGAGTGGAAATGGGAAAACATTACCATGGATTTCATCACTAAATTGCCAAGGACTGCAAGTGGTTTTGATACTATTTGGGTAATAGTTGATCGTCTCACCAAATCAGCACACTTCCTGCCAATAAGAAAAGATGACAAGATGGAGAAGTTAGCACGACTGTATTTGAAGGAAGTCGTCTCCAGACATGGAATACCAATCTCTATTATCTCTGATAGGGATGGCAGATTTATTTCAAGATTCTGGCAGACATTACAGCAAGCATTAGGAACTCGTCTAGACATGAGTACTGCCTCTCATCCACAAACTGATGGGCAGAGTGAAATAATGATACAAATGCTTGAAGACATGCTACGAGCATGTGTTATTGATTTCGGAAACAGTTGGGATCGACATCTACCGTCAGCAGAATTTTCCTACAACAACAGCTACCATTAAAGCATTGAGATGGCGCCGTTTGAAGCACTTTATGGTAGAAAGTGCAGGTCTCCTATTTGTTGGAGTGAAGTGGGGGATAGACAGATTACGAGTCCGGAGATTATACAAGAAACTACCGAGAAGATCATCCAAATTCAACAACGGTTGAAAACCGCCCAAAGTCGACAAAAGAGCTACGCTGACATTAAAAGAAAAGATATAGAATTTGAAATTGGAGAGATGGTCATGCTTAAAGTTGCAACTTGGAAAGGCGTTGTTCGATTTGGTAAACGAGGGAAATTAAATCCAAGGTATATTGGACCATTCAAGATTATTGATCGTGTCGGACCAGTAGCTTACCGACTTGAGTTACCTCAACAACTCGCGGCTGTACATAACACTTTCCACGTCTCAAATTTGAAGAAATGTTTTGCTAAAGAAGATCTCACTATTCCGTTAGATGAAATCCAAATCAACGAAAAACTTCAATTCATCGAAGAACCCGTCGAAATAATGGATCGTGAGGTTAAAAGACTTAAGCAAAACAAGATACCAATTGTTAAGGTTCGATGGAATGCTCGTAGAGGACTCGAGTTCACCTGGGAGTGTGAAGATCAGATGAAGAAGAAATACCCGCATTTATTTCCAGAAGATACGTCAACACCTCCAACTACTTAAAATTTCGGGACGAAATTTATTTAACGGGTAGGTACTGTAGTGACCCGAACTTTTCCATGTTTATATATATTAATTGAGATTGATATTTACATGATTAAATGTTTCCAACATATTAAGTAATCAAACTTGTTAAGACTTGATTAATTGAAATATGTTTCATATAGACAATTGACCACCCAAGTTGACCGGTGATTCACGAACGTTAAAACTTGTAAAAACTATATGATGACATATATATGGATATATATATAGTTAACATGATAATATGATAAGTAAACATATCATTAAGTATATTAACAATGAACTACATATGTAAAAACAAGACTACTAACTTAATGATTTTTAAACGAGACATATATGTAACGATTATCGTTGTAAAGACATTTAATGTATATATATATCATATTAAGAGATATTCATACATGATAATATCATGATAATATAATAATTTAAAATCTCATTTGATATTATAAACATTGGGTTAACAACATTTAACAAGATCGTTAACCTAAAGGTTTCAAAACAACACTTACATGTAACGACTAACGATGACTTAACGACTCAGTTAAAATGTATATACATGTAGTGTTTTAATATGTATTTATACACTTTTGAAAGACTTCAATACACTTATCAAAATACTTCTACTTAACAAAAATGCTTACAATTACATCCTCGTTCAGATTCATCAACAATTCTACTCGTATGCACCCGTATTCGTACTCGTACAATACACAGCTTTTAGATGTATATACTATTGGTATATACACTCCAATGATCAGCTCTTAGCAGCCCATGTGAGTCACTTAACACATGTGGGAACCATCATTTGGCAACTAGCATGAAATATCTCATAAAATTACAAAAATATGAGTAATCATTCATGACTTATTTACATGAAAACAAAATTACATATCCTTTATATCTAATCCATACACCAACGACCAAAAACACCTACAAACACTTTCATTCTTCAATTTTCTTCATCTAATTAATCTCTCTCAAGTTCTATCTTCAAGTTCTAAGTGTTCTTCATATATTCTACAAGTTCTAGTTACATAAAATCAAGAATACTTTCAAGTTTGCTAGCTCACTTCCAATCTTGTAAGGTGATCATCCAACCTCAAGAAATCTTTGTTTCTTACAGTAGGTTATCATTCTAATACAAGGTAATAATCATATTCAAACTTTGGTTCAATTTCTATAACTATAACAATCTTATTTCAAGTGATGATCTTACTTGAACTTGTTTTCGTGTCATGATTCTGCTTCAAGAACTTCGAGCCATCCAAGGATCCGTTGAAGCTAGATCCATTTTTCTCTTTTCCAGTAGATTTATCCAAGGAACTTAAGGTAGTAATGATGTTCATAACATCATTCGATTCATACATATAAAGCTATCTTATTCGAAGGTTTAAACTTGTAATCACTAGAACATAGTTTAGTTAATTCTAAACTTGTTCGCAAACAAAAGTTAATCCTTCTAACTTGACTTTTAAAATCAACTAAACACATGTTCTATATCTATATGATATGCTAACTTAATGATTTAAAATCTGGAAACACGAAAAACACCGTAAAACCGGATTTACGCCGTCGTAGTAACACCGCGGGCTGTTTTGGGTTAGTTAATTAAAAACTATGATAAACTTTGATTTAAAAGTTGTTATTCTGAGAAAATGATTTTTATTATGAACATGAAACTATATCCAAAAATTATGGTTAAACTCAAAGTGGAAGTATGTTTTCTAAAATGGTCATCTAAACGTCGTTCTTTCGACTGAAATGACTACCTTTACAAAAACGACTTGTAACTTATTTTTTCGACTATAAACCTATAATTTTTCTGTTTAGATTCATAAAATAGAGTTCAATATGAAACCATAGCAATTTGATTCACTCAAAACGGATTTAAAATGAAGAAGTTATGGGTAAAACAAGATTGGATAATTTTTCTCATTTTAGCTACGTGAAAATTGGTAACAAATCTATTCCAATCATAACTTAATCAACTTGTATTGTATATTATGTAATCTTGAGATACCATAGACACATATACAATGTTTCAACCTATCATTTCGACACATCTATATATATTTCGGAACAACCATAGACACTCTATATGTGAATGTTGGAGTTAGCTATACAGGGTTGAGGTTGATTCCAAAATATATATAGTTTGAGTTGTGATCAATACTGAGATATGTATACACTGGGTCGTGGATTGATTCAAGATAATATTTATCGATTTATTTCTGTACATCTAACTGTGGACAACTAGTTGTAGGTTACTAACGAGGACAGCTGACTTAATAAACTTAAAACATCAAAATATATTAAAAGTGTTGTAAATATATTTTGAACATACTTTGATATATATGTATATATTGTTATAGGTTCGTGAATCAACCAGTGGCCAAGTCTTACTTCCCGACGAAGTAAAAATCTGTGAAAGTGAGTTATAGTCCCACTTTTAAAATCTAATATTTTTGGGATGAGAATACATGCAGGTTTTATAAATGATTTACAAAATAGACACAAGTACGTGAAACTATATTCTATGGTTGAATTATCAAAATAGAATATGCCCCTTTTTTATTAAGTCTGGTAATCTAAGAATTAGGGAACAGACACCCTAATTGACGCGAATCCTAAAGATAGATCTATTGGGCCCAACAAGCCCCATCCAAAGTACCGGATGCTTTAGTACTTCGAAATTTATATCATATCCGAAGGGTGTCCCGGAATGATGGGGATATTCTTATATATGCATCTTGTTAATGTCGGTTACCAGGTGTTCACCATATGAATGATTTTTATCTCTATGTATGGGATGTGTATTGAAATATGAAATCTTGTGGTCTATTATTATGATTTGATATATATAGGTTAAACCTATAACTCACCAACATTTTTGTTGACGTTTTAAGCATGTTTATTCTCAGGTGATTATTAAGAGCTTCCGCTGTCGCATACTTAAATAAGGACGAGATTTGGAGTCCATGCTTGTATGATATTGTGTAAAAACTGCATTCAAGAAACTTATTTTGTTGTAACATATTTGTATTGTAAACCATTATGTAATGGTCGTGTGTAAACAGGATATTTTTGATTATCATTATTTGATAAACTACGTAAAGCTTTTTAAAACCTTTATCTATGAAATAAAGGTTATGGTTTGTTTTAAAATGAATGCAGTCTTTGAAAAATGTCTCATATAGAGGTCAAAACCTCGCAACGAAATCAATTAATATGGAACGTTTTTAATCAATAAGAACGGGACATTTCACCATGACCAATAACACGTCTAACCATTGAACCGTGCAATTCATTTATGAATTAAATGCCTTGCTTAATTATTTTAACCCGTTAATACTTGAAGCCCAAATACAATTTCCCAAGCCCAACACTAGTTCCTGCGGCCCAACAACATGGCAGCCCAACAGCAAAAAGAAATAAATAATTTGCAGAATCTGAGTTTCGAACCCACGACCTATCATTTAACTCACACCACACCAAACCAATACACCGCTTCTTCTTTTCTGCTTTAATTATCAACTTAAATCTATATAACTAAGATTTCTGATTCATTTTCTTCATGACCATCATCATCGTCAACTTAAACATAAACGTCTTTCATCATCATCTTAATCATAACGTAATCATCATTTTCACTCGTTATAGTACTGTATTAACACTAATATCGTTTACAATTTCATTATTTCATCAATATCACTCATCATTCAACAACTTCCATCATCTTCATCAACTAATTATCATCATTCTTATCGATTATGTAACATCACCAAGGTAACATCATCCTTTCCATCTAACATCACCATTTCATTCATCATCAACATCATTAACAATTAAATGATGCGTGAATTTATGTTGTTACCAAAACTAAACACACACTCACAAATATGGAATACTCTCAATGTTGAAATATGAAATATACACAGGGAATGAAATAAATTGAAGAGAAAATATGATGACAGAAAAGAAAGAGCTAAAACTATTCTCCATATTATATTAAACTACTAGATGGCTATATATAGCCCATAAGTGACTACACGTAAAAAGTAAACTACCAACTAACCTAAAGAAAAGGTCTACCACTCACCCACTCTCCAACATCTCAATTTTGTCATCTTTTAATGCGTGAGAATCGGTCTTCCCAATACCATTTCCCAGTGACCAAAACAAACTAAAACTTAATTAAACAAACTATAACTAATACTTAATTAATACTACTAACTAAGATATTAAACTAGACTCATATCAATTAACTAAAAACAAACAAATAGATAACTTAGTGGTATGACTAAGTCTTGATGCTCAATAGTTGATGTTGTACATTTAACATATTATATAAATATATATACTGTAAATGAATTGTGATAGAAAAATTAAAGTCAAAAGTACACAGTAATGTTTATGTATACTTTACATATATTTGAGACGGATAAAGGAAACAAGAAAAGACATGTGTTTGAAATAGAGAAAGGAAACAAGAAAGAAAAAGTAACTTGATAATTTAATTCACTTATTTCACCCGTGAAAATTGGTTTGGAAAATATCCTAATGATTCAACATCAAAATTCACGGATCTTTTAGTACATTATAGCCATCATCCATTTGATTGATTAGGGTATTATTTCGTGCTCCGTTGATAGTTAGTGGCGGATAAAAGTACTCAAATTAATTCCAAAATTTTATATTAAATTCCTTTATTTATTTCAGTCATTATGGTATAAAATTCGATCATTAATTTATTAAATAAAAATTACATCAACTGTCCCTCTCGATTTTGGGTGAAGTATAAAAAGTGCTAAAATTTAATAACTAGATCCTAAATACATTTTTAGTAAGCCTAAAATTTATAGAACTCATATTCGGATCACCATTTATTTTAAAATCATATAAGTTCGAATTAAACTTGTCTAATTAATAATCGAAACGTCTAACGAGTATTATAATCATTTAATATTTATTTATTTTTTTTAATATACTTTATTTATATATAGAGATATATTTTAAATAATGATTATTATAATATCCTATTTTTATTTTATTAATTTTTAATAACAACAACATATAATACTTCAACTTATATTTTGAATTATTATTTATATATACATACACACATATCTATTTACAAATAGTTGTTCGTGAATCGTCGGAAATAGTCAAAGTCAAATGAATTCATGTAAACTGTTCCACAAATTCAGACTCAATTAAATAGACTTTGCTTATCGTGTCGAAACCATATAAAGATTAAGTTTAAATTTAGTCGGAAATTCCCGGGTCGTCACAGAAACCATGGATATCAATACGTATAGCAATATAAAGACATGGTATAATTATGAATAGTATCACCCCAAGGTAATAGTAGAAGTAACAGATTTTTCTGGTGGAAAATTGAAAAGAAGGATGATAAAAATGATAATTAGAAAGATATTAAGGATTAGAAATGTATTAAGCATTTTCACAATCTTTTGGGTGTATGAACTAAAGAAGAAAGTATAGCAATGGTGAGAATAATGGAACGGAAGAGTTTAATTTATAATGGGAATATCAGGCAGAGTAATTGAGGCAGATCACCGTATTTAATTATCGAGATCTTAATTTCCTTATTCATTGAAGAATAAAATCTTTTAGATTTCTAAGATTTCCTCTAAATCCTTTAAATTCTGGAAACCAACCGTGACTACGTCACCGGTTAAGACGAACTCGCATTTACACATTTCATTCTTTGTGATAACTTCACTTATACTCTTCTTGTAATTGAATTGTTTTATCCATATTACTCAATGATGATAAAACTCTATTGATCAACTCATATTCGTCATGAAAACATTTTTATTATTAGCCATGATCACCTCACTTAAATTTCGCGACGAAATTTCTTTAATTGGTAGGTACTGTGATGACCCAGGAATTTCCGACCAAATTTAAACCTAATCTTTATATGATTCTGACACGATAAGCAAAGTCTATAAGGTTGAGTCTTAGAAAGTTTGAACTGTTTCATATATTCAATTGACCTTCGACTGTTCTCGATGATTCACGAACCTTTAATTGTAAATAGAAATGTATATATAAATAACTAAACATGTAAATAATTATATATTAAAAATTAATTATAATAATGAACTATCATGCTATTTAGTTATTAAAACTGTTTATTTAAATATAGAGAATAAATTAAATTTACATAAGTTGTTAATGTTAACAAAAAGTATTTAATATTATATTTGAGAGTATTTACTGCTATATATATAATTAATATATTATTTATTTGAATTTTAAAAATATAATTAAAAATGTAGTGATAGATGTGTGTGTATATATATATATATATATATATATATATATATATATATATATATATATATATATATATATATATATATATATATATATATGATTGAGATGCAAAATCATTGATTTTATAAGAATTATTATTAAATATTCTATAAGTTAGATAACTAATAAAGATTACATAATTAATAAATATTATTATATTAAATTTAATTACAAGTTTAAATATAATTGATGTATTAATATTATTATCATTTCTATCATTTTTATTAGTACTTTTATTATTAGTAACATTATTTATTTATAGGATCTTATTATTTAGATACTATAAATATAAATTTAATATTAATAAATCAGATAAAACCAAACTTGTTAAATACATGAATCATTTACACTAAACAACAACCATTTACAACTTCAATAATAAATCAGATAAAACCAAATGGTTCAATGGTTAGACGTGTTATTGGTCATGGTGAAATGTCCCGTTCTTATTGATTAAAAACGTTCCATATTAATTGATTTCGTTGCGAGGTTTTGACCTCTATATGAGACGTTTTTCAAAGACTGCATTCATTTTAAAACAAACCATAACCTTTATTTCATCAATAAAGGTTTAAAAAGCTTTACGTAGATTATCAAATAATGATAATCTAAAATATCCTGTTTACACACGACCATTACATAATGGTTTACAATACAAATATGTTACAACAAAATAAGTTTCTTGAATGCAGTTTTTACACAATATCATACAAGCATGGACTCCAAATCTCGTCCTTATTTAAGTATGCGACAGCGGAAACTCTTAATAATCATCTGAGAATAAACATGCTTAAAAAGTCAACAAAAATGTTGGTGAGTTATAGGTTTAACCTATATATATCAAATCATAATAATAGACCACAAGATTTCATATTTCAATACACATCCCATACATAGAGATAAAAATCAATCATATGGTGAACACCTGGTAACCGACATTAACAAGATGCATATATAAGAATATCCCCATCATTCTGGGACACCCTACGGATATGATATATATTTCGAAGTACTAAAGCATCCGGTACTTTGGATGGGGCTTGTTGGGCCCGATAGATCTATCTTTAGGATTCGCGTCAATTAGGGTGTCTGTTCCCTAATTCTTAGATTACCAGACTTAATAAAAAGGGGCATATTAGATTTCGATAATTCAACCATAGAATGTAGTTTCACGTACTTGTGTCTATTTTGTAAATCATTTATAAAACCTGCATGTATTCTCATCCCAAAAATATTAGATTTTAAAAGTGGGACTATAACTCACTTTCACAGATTTTTACTTCGTCGAGAAGTAAGACTTGGCCACTGGTTGATTCACGAACCTATAACAATATATACATATATATCAAAGTATGTTCAAAATATATTTACAACACTTTTAATATATTTTGATGTTTTAAGTTTATTAAGTCAGCTGTCCTCGTTAGTAACCTACAACTAGTTGTCCACAGTTAGATGTACAGAAATAAGACGATAAATATTATCTTGAATCAATCCACGACCCAGTGTATACGTATCTCAGTATTGATCACAACTCAAACTATATATATATTTTGGAATCAACCTCAACCCTGTATAGCTAACTCCAACATTCACATATAGAGTGTCTATGGTTGTTCCGAAATATATATAGATGTGTCGACATGATAGGTCAAAACATTGTATACGTGTCTATGGTATCTCAAGATTACATAATATACAATACAAGTTGATTAAGTTATGGTTGGAATAGATTTGTTACCAATTTTCACGTAGCTAAAATGAGAAAAATTATCCAATCTTGTTTTACCCATAACTTCTTCATTTTAAATCCGTTTTGAGTGAATCAAATTGCTATGGTTTCATATTGAACTCTATTTTATGAATCTAAACAGAAAAAGTATAGGTTTATAGTCGGAAAAATAAGTTACAAGTCGTTTTTGTAAAGGTAGTCATTTCAGTCGAAAGAACGACGTCTAGATGACCATTTTAGAAAAAATACTTCCACTTTGAGTTTAACGATAATTTTTGGATATAGTTTCATGTTCATAATAAAAATCATTTTCTCAGAATAACAACTTTTAAATCAAAGTTTATCATAGTTTTTAATTAACTAACCCAAAACAGCCCGCGGTGTTACTACGACGGCGTAAATCCGATTTTACGGTGTTTTTCGTGTTTCCAGGTTTTAAATCATTAAGTTAGCATATCATATAGATATAGAACATGTGTTTAGTTGATTTTAAAAGTCAAGTTAGACGGATTAACTTTTATTTGTGAACAAGTTTAGAATTAACTAAACTATGTTCTAGTGATTACAAGTTTAAACCTTCGAATAAGATAGCTTTATATGTATGAATCGAATGATGTTATGAACATCATTACTACCTCAAGTTCCTTGGATAAACCTACTGGAAATGAGAAAAATAGATCTAGCTTCAAAGGATCCTTGGATGGCTTGAAAGTTCTTGAAGCAGAATCATGACACGAAAACAAGTTCAAGTAAGATCATCACTTGAAATAAGATTGTTATAGTTATAGAAATTGAACCAAAGTTTGAATATGATTATTACCTTATATTAGAATGATAACCTACTGTAAGAAACAAAGATTTCTTGAGGTTGGATGATCACCTTACAAGATTGGAAGTGAGCTAGCAAACTTGAAAGTATTCTTGATTTTATGTAACTAGAACTTGTAGAATTTATGAAGAACACTTAGAACTTGAAGATAGAACTTGAGAGAGATCAATTAGATGAAGAAAATTGAAGAATGAAAGTGTTTGTAGGTGTTTTTGGTCGTTGGTGTATGGATTAAATATAAAGGATATGTAATTTTGTTTTCATGTAAATAAGTCATGAATGATTACTCATATTTTTGTAATTTTATGAGATATTTCATGCTAGTTGCCAAATGATGGTTCCCACATGTGTTAGGTGACTCACATGGGCTGCTAAGAGCTGATCATTGGAGTGTATATACCAATAGCACATACATCTAAAAGCTGTGTATTGTACGAGTACGAATACGGGTGCATACGAGTAGAATTGTTGATGAAACTGAACGAGGATGTAATTGTAAGCATTTTTGTTAAGTAGAAGTATTTTGATAAGTGTATTGAAGTCTTTCAAAAGTGTATAAATACATATTAAAACACTACATGTATATACATTTTAACTGAGTCGTTAAGTCATCGTTAGTCGTTACATGTAAGTGTTGTTTTGAAACCTTTAGGTTAACGATCTTGTTAAATGTTGTTAACCCAATGTTTATAATATCAAATGAGATTTTAAATTATTATATTATCATGATATTATCATGTATGAATATCTCTTAATATGATATATATACATTAAATGTCTTTTCAACGATAATCGTTATATATATGTCTCGTTTAAAAATCATTAAGTTAGTAGTCTTGTTTTTACATATGTAGTTCATTGTTAATATACTTAATGATATGTTTACTTATCATAGTATCATGTTAACTATACATATATCCATATATATGTCATCATATAGTTTTTACAAGTTTTAACATTCGTGAATCACCGGTCAACTTGGGTGGTCAATTGTCTATATGAAACATATTTCAATTAATCAAGTCTTAACAAGTTTGATTGCTTAACATGTTGGAAACATTTAATCATGTAAATATCAATCTCAATTAATATATATAAACATGGAAAAGTTCGGGTCACTACAGTACCTACCCGTTAAATAAATTTTGTCCCGAAATTTTAAGCTGTTGAAGGTGTTGACGAATCTTCTGGAAATAGATGCGGGTATTTCTTCTTCATCTGATCTTCACGCTCCCAGGTGAACTCGGGTCCTCTACGAGCATTCCATCGAACCTTAACAATTGGTATCTTATTTTGCTTAAGTCTTTTAACCTCACGATCCATTATTTCGATGGGTTCTTCGATGAATTGAAGTTTTTCGTTGATTTGGATTTCATCTAACGGAATAGTGAGATCTTCTTTAGCAAAACATTTCTTTAAATTCGAGATTTGGAAAGTGTTATGTACAGCCGCGAGTTGTTGAGGTAACTCAAGTCGGTAAGCTACTGGTCCGACACGATCAATAATCTTGAATGGTCCAATATACCTTGGATTTAATTTCCCTCGTTTACCAAATCGAACAACGCCTTTCCAAGGTGAAACTTTAAGCATGACCATCTCTCCAATTTCAAATTCTATATCTTTTCTTTTAATGTCAGCGTAGCTCTTTTGTCGACTTTGGGCGGTTTTCAACCGTTGTTGAATTTGGATGATCTTCTCGGTAGTTTCTTGTATAATCTCCGGACCCGTAATCTGTCTATCCCCCAATTCACTCCAACAAATCGGAGACCTGCACTTTCTACCATAAAGTGCTTCAAACGGCGCCATCTCAATGCTTGAATGATAGCTGTTGTTGTAGGAAAATTCTGCTAACGGTAGATGTCGATCCCAACTGTTTCTGAAATCAATAACACATGCTCGTAGCATGTCTTCAAGTGTTTGTATCGTCCTTTCGCTCTGCCCATCAGTTTGTGGATGATAGGCAGTACTCATGTCTAGACGAGTTCCTAATGCTTGCTGTAATGTCTGCCAGAATCTTGAAATAAATCTGCCATCCCTATCAGAGATAATAGAGATTGGTATTCCATGTCTGGAGATGACTTCCTTCAAATACAGTCGTGCTAACTTCTCCATCTTGTCATCCTCTCTTATTGGCAGGAAGTGTGCTGATTTGGTGAGATGATCAACTATTACCCAAATAGTATCAAAACCACTTGCAGTCCTTGGTAATTTAGTGATGAAATCCATGGTAATGTTTTCCCATTTCCATTCCGGGATTTCGGGTTGTTGAAGTAGACCTGATGGTTTCTGATGCTCAGCTTTGACCTTAGAACACGTCAAACATTCTCCTACGTATTTAGCAACATCGGCTTTCATACCCGGCCACCAAAAATGTTTCTTGAGATCCTTGTACATCTTCCCCGTTCCAAGATGTATTGAGTATCTAGTTTTATGAGCTTCTCTAAGTACCATTTCTCTCATATCTCCAAATTTTGGTACCCAAATCCTTTCAGCCCTATACCGGATTCCGTCTTCCCGAATATTAAGATGCTTCTCCGATCCTTTGGGTATTTCATCCTTTAAATTTCCCTCTTTTAAAACTCCTTGTTGCGCCTCCTTTATTTGAGTAGTAAGGTTATTATGAATCATTATATTCATAGATTTTACTCGAATGGGTTCTCTGTCCTTCCTGCTCAAGGCATCGGCTACCACATTTGCCTTCCCCGGGTGGTAACGAATCTCAAAGTCGTAATCATTCAATAAGTCAATCCACCTACGCTGCCTTATATTCAGTTGTTTCTGATTAAATATGTGTTGAAGACTTTTGTGGTCGGTATATATAATACTTTTGACCCCATATAAGTAGTGCCTCCAAGTCTTTAATGCAAAAACAACCGCGCCGAATTCCAAATCATGCGTCGTATAATTTTGTTCATGAATCTTCAATTATCTAGACGCATAAGCAATCACCTTCGTTCGTTGCATTAATACACAACCGAGACCTTGCTTTGATGCGTCACAATAAATCACAAAATCATCATTCCCTTCAGGCAATGACAATATAGGTGCCGTAGTTAGCTTTTTCTTCAATAACTGAAACGCTTTCTCTTGTTCATGATTCCATTCAAATTTCTCCCCTTTATGCGTTAATGCAGTCAAGGGTTTTGCTATTCTGGAAAAGTCTTGGATGAACCTTCTGTAGTAACCAGCTAGTCCTAAAAACTGGCGTATGTGTTTCGGAGTTTTCGGGGTTTCCCACTTTTCAACAGTTTCTATCTTTGCCGGATCCACCTTAATACCTTCTTTGTTCACTATGTGACCGAGGAATTGAACTTCTTCCAACCAAAATGCACACTTTGAAAACTTAGCGTACAATTCTTCCTTCCTCAATACTTCTAACACCTTTCTCAAATGTTCACCGTGTTCTTGGTCATTATTTGAGTAAATAAGTATGTCATCAATGAAAACAATGACAAACTTGTCAAGGTATGGTCCACACACTCGGTTCATAAGGTCCATGAACACAGCTGGTGCATTAGTTAAACCAAACGGCATGACCATAAATTCGTAATGACCGTAACGCGTTCTGAAAGCAGTCTTTGGAATATCATCTTCTTTCACCCGCATTTGATGATACCCGGAACGTAAGTCAATCTTTGAATAAACAGACGAGCCTTGTAGTTGATCAAATAAGTCATCGATTCTCGGTAGTGGGTAGCGGTTCTTGATGGTAAGTTTGTTCAACTCTCGGTAGTCGATACACAACCTGAATGTACCATCTTTCTTCTTGACAAACAAAACAGGAGCTCCCCACGGTGATGTGCTTGGTCGAATGAAACCACGCTCTAAAAGTTCTTGTAATTGGCTTTGCAGTTCTTTCATCTCGCTGGGTGCGAGTCTGTAAGGAGCACGAGCTATTGGTGCAGCTCCTGGTACAAGATCTATTTGAAATTCAACGGATCGATGTGGGGGTAATCCCGGTAATTCTTTCGGAAATACATCGGGAAATTCTTTTGCAATGGGAACATCATTGATGCTCTTTTCTTCAGTTTGTACTTTCTCGACGTGTGCTAGAACAGCATAGCAACCTTTTCTTATTAGTTTTTGTGCCTTCAAATTACTAATAAGATGTAGCTTCGTGTTGCCCTTTTCTCCGTACACCATTAAGGGTTTTCCTTTTTCTCGTATAATGTGAATTGCATTTTTGTAACAAACGATCTCTGCTTTCACTTCTTTCAACCAGTCCATACCAATTATCACATCAAAACTCCCTAACTCTACTGGTATCAAATCAATCTTAAATGTTTCGCTAACCAGTTTAATTTCTCGATTCCGACATATATTATCTGCTGAAATTAATTTACCATTTGCTAATTCAAGTAAAAATTTACTATCCAAAGGCGTCAATGGACAACTTAATTTAGCACAAAAATCTCTACTCATATAGCTTCTATCCGCACCCGAATCAAATAAAACGTAAGCAGATTTATTGTCAATAAGAAACGTACCCGTAACAAGCTCCGGGTCTTCCTGTGCCTCTGCCGCATTAATATTGAAAACTCTTCCGCGGCCTTATCCATTCGTGTTCTCCTGGTTTGGGCAATTTCTAATAATGTGGCCCGGTTTTCCACATTTATAACAAACTACATTGGCATAACTTGCTCCGACACTACTTGCTCCGCCATTACTCATTCCGACACCATTTGTTCCTTTCGTTCTATTAACCCCTGGTCCGTAGACCTCACACTTCACCGCGCTATGACCATTTCTTTTACACTTGTTGCAAAATTTAGTGCAGAACCCCGAGTGATACTTTTCACACCTTTGGCATAGCTGCTTCTGATTGTTGTTATTGTTGCGGTTATTATTGTTGTTGGGATGATTGTTGTAGTTGCTGTTGTTGTTGTTGTTGTTGTTGGGCCGTTTGTTGTAGTTGCGATTGATGCTGCGATTGTTGGGATAATTGTTGCGATTATTGTTGTAATTGCTGTTGTTGTTGTATTGGTGATTCTTATCACCGTTTTCCTCCCACTTTCTTTTGACTTGCTTCACATTGGCCTCTTCAGCAGTCTGTTCTTTAATTCTTTCTTCAATCTGGTTCACTAGTTTGTGAGCCATTCTACATGCCTGTTGTATGGAGGCGGGCTCGTGTGAACTTATATCTTCTTGGATTCTTTCCGGTAATCCTTTCACAAACGCGTCGATCTTCTCTTCCTCATCTTCGAATGCTCCCGGACACAATAGGCACAATTCTGTGAATCGTATTTCGTACGTGGTAATATCAAATCCTTGGGTTCGTAACCCTCTAAGTTCTGTCTTGAGCTTATTGACCTCGGTTCTGGGACGGTACTTCTCGTTCATCAAGTGCTTGAATGCTGACCATGGTAGTGCGTACGCATCGTCTTGTCCCACTTGCTCTAGATAGGTATTCCACCATGTTAACGCAGAACCTGTGAAGGTATGCGTAGCATACTTCACTTTGTCCTCTTCAGTACACTTACTTATGGCAAACACCGATTCGACCTTCTCGGTCCACCGTTTCAATCCGATCGGTCCTTCGGTTCCATCAAATTCCAAAGGTTTGCAGGCAGTGAATTCTTTGTAGGTGCATCCTACATGATTTCCTGTACTGCTAGATCCAAGGTTATTGTTGGTATGTAGCGCAGCCTGTACTGCGGCTATGTTTGAAGCTAGAAAAGTACGGAATTCCTCTTCATTCATATTCACGGTGTGTCGAGTAGTCGGTGCCATTTCCTTCAAAATAGTCAAATGGAACAAGTTAATCATACAGAATATTAAGAGTAGTTAATAGTATTTCGTAGCATAATATGAACTCATTTATAAAAGCTTTTTCTTCATATTAGCATTTTATAAGTTTAAATTCGGGTAGTACCTACCCGTTAAGTTCATACTTAGTAGCTATTATACAATTCAACTACTACAATTCTATATGAAAAACTGATTATAATAATATTTCGCGTTCAAACTTTTACACAATATTTTACAAACTTACAATACCGCTTATTTTACATATAGCATGAAATATAGCACACAATAAATTAGATACAAGATGGTTGTGAAGATAATTCTAGCTAGTACACAAGTCGTTCAGCAAAGGCAATAAAGACACGTAATTCATACGTCCAGAAACAAGTCATGCATTCTGGTTTTACTAGGATTACTTCCCATCCTTGGTCTTGTGGAACATAACCGTTATGGCCGTTGATAAGACAGCGTGTTGTAACGTCGTCAAAGGGACGAGGGTTACGTAATGTCCAACAGTCCCGTAACAATCTAAAAACCTCATTTCTTACCCCAATTACCGACTCCGTCACTTGTGGAAACGTTTTGTTTAATAGTTGTAGCCCGATGTTCTTGTTCTCACTTTGGTGAGAAGCGAACATTACTAATCCGTAAGCATAACATGCTTCTTTATGTTGCATGTTAGCCACTTTTTCTAAATCACGAAGTCCAATATTCGGATATATTGAGTCAAAATAATTTCTTAACCCATTGCGTAAAATAGCATTTGGGTTCCCCGCAATATATGCGTCAAAGTAAACACATCGTAACTTATGGATTTCCCAATGTGATATCCCCCATCTTTCGAAAGAAAGCCTTTTATAAACCAAGGCATTCTTGGAACGTTCTTCGAATGTCTTACAAACTGATCTCGCCTTAAATAGTTGTACCGAAGAATTCTGACCGACTCTAGACAAGATTTCATCAATCATGTCTCCGGGTAGGTCTCTTAAAATATTGGGTTGTCTATCCATTTTGTGTTTTTATACTGTAAAATAGACAAGAGTTAGATTCATAAAAAAAATACTTATTAATACAAGCAATTTTTACATATATCATAAAGCATAAGCACACTATATTACACCACACGAATACAACTATCTTATTCCAACTCGCTTGTTTCTTCTTCTTCGGTTTTGGTTCATTTTGCAAAGTTTCTAGGGATATATGATGTTCCCCTAATACGAGCCGTCGTTTTACACATTGGTTTAGAAAAACCTGGTGGTTTAGAGGTTCCCGGGTCATTGTTACAACTTAAGGACTTCGGGGGTTGACGATACATATAAAGTTCATCGGGGTTGGAATTAGATTTCTCTATTTTTATGCCCTTTCCCTTATTATTTTCTTTTGCCTTTTTAAATTCAGTTGGGGTAATTTCTATAACATCATCGGAATTCTCGTCGGAATCCGATTCATCGGAGAATTGGTAATCCTCCCAATATTTTGCTTCCTTGGCGGAAACACCATTGACCATAATTAACCTTGGTCGGTTGGTTGAGGATTTTCTTTTACTTAACCGTTTAATTATTTCCCCCACCGGTTCTATTTCTTCATCCGGTTCCGATTCTTCTTCCGGTTCCGATTCTTCTTCCGGTTCCGACTCTTCTTCCGGTTCCTCTTCGGGAACTTGTGAATCAGTCCAAGAGAAATCCCTCCAATTTACATTTGACTCTTCATTATTATTAGGTGAGTCAATGGGACTTGTTCTAGAGGTAGACATCTATCACATAATATCAAACGTGTTAAGAGATTAATATATCACATAATATTCACATGTTAAAAATATATAGTTTCCAACAAAATTTGTTAAGCAATCATTTTTCAAGTAAACACGGTCGAAGTCCAGACTCACTAATGCATACTAACAAACTCGATAAGACACACTAATGCAAAATTCTGGTTCTCTAAGACCAACGCTCGGATACCAACTGAAATGTCCCATTCTTATTGATTAAAAACGTTCCATATTAATTGATTTCGTTGCGAGGTTTTGACCTCTATATGAGACGTTTTTCAAAGACTGCATTCATTTTAAAACAAAACATAACCTTTATTTCATCAATAAAGGTTTAAAAAGCTTTACGTAGATTATCAAATAATGATAATCTAAAATATCCTGTTTACACACGACCATTACATAATGGTTTACAATACAAATATGTTACAACAAAATAAGTTTCTTGAATGCAGTTTTTACACAATATCATACAAGCATGGACTCCAAATCTCGTCCTTATTTAAGTATGCGACAGCGGAAACTCTTAATAATCACCTGAGAATAAACATGCTTAAAAAGTCAACAAGAATGTTGGTGAGTTATAGGTTTAACCTATATATATCAAATCATAATAATAGACCACAAGATTTCATATTTCAATACACATCCCATACATAGAGATAAAAATCATTCATATGGTGAATACCTGGTAACCGACATTAACAAGATGCATATATAAGAATATCCCCATCATTCCGGGACACCCTTCGGATATGATATATATTTCGAAGTACTAAAGCATCCGGTACTTTGGATGGGGCTTGTTGGGCCCGATAGATCTATCTTTAGGATTCGCGTCAATTAGGGTGTCTGTTCCCTAATTCTTAGATTACCAGACTTAATAAAAAGGGGCATATTCGATTTTGATAATTCAACCATAGAATGTAGTTTCACGTACTTGTGTCTATTTTGTAAATCATTTATAAAACCTGCATGTATTCTCATCCCAAAAATATTAGATTTTAAAAGTGGGACTATAACTCACTTTCACAGATTTTTACTTCGTCGGGATGTAAGACTTGGCCACTGGTTGATTCACGAACCTATAACAATATATACATATATATCAAAGTATGTTCAAAATATATTTACAACACTTTTAATATATTTTGATGTTTTAAGTTTATTAAGTCAGCTGTCCTCGTTAGTAACCTACAACTAGTTGTCCACAGTTAGATGTACAGAAATAAGACGATAAATATTATCTTGAATCAATCCACGACCCAGTGTATACGTATCTCAGTATTGATCACAACTCAAACTATATATATTTTGGAATCAACCTCAACCCTGTATAGCTAACTCCAACATTCACATATAGAGTGTCTATGGTTGTTCCGAAATATATATAGATGTGTCGACATGATAGGTCGAAACATTGTATACGTGTCTATGGTATCTCAAGATTACATAATATACAATACAAGTTGATTAAGTTATGGTTGGAATAGATTTGTTACCAATTTTCACGTAGCTAAAATGAGAAAAATTATCCAATCTTGTTTTACCCATAACTTCTTCATTTTAAATCCGTTTTGAGTGAATCAAATTGCTATGGTTTCATATTGAACTCTATTTTATGAATCTAAACAGAAAATGTATAGGTTTATAGTCGGAAAAATAAGTTACAAGTCGTTTTTGTAAAGATAGTCATTTCAGTCGAAAGAACGACGTCTAGATGACCATTTTAGAAAAAATACTTCCACTTTGAGTTTAACGATAATTTTTGGATATAGTTTCATGTTCATAATAAAAATCATTTTCTCATAATAACAACTTTTAAATCAAAGTTTATCATAGTTTTTAATTAACTAACCCAAAACAGCCCGCGGTGTTACTACGACGGCGTAAATCCGGTTTTACGGTGTTTTTCGTGTTTCCAGGTTTTAAATCATTAAGTTAGCATATCATATAGATATAGAACATGTGTTTAGTTGATTTTAAAAGTCAAGTTAGAAGGATTAACTTTTATTTGCGAACAAGTTTGGAATTAACTAAACTATGTTCTAGTGATTACAAGTTTAAACCTTCGAATAAGATAGCTTTATATGTATGAATCGAATGATGTTATGAACATCATTACTACCTCAAGTTCCTTGGATAAACCTACTGGAAATGAGAAAAATAGATCTAGCTTCAAAGGATCCTTGGATGGCTTGAAAGTTCTTGAAGCAGAATCATGACACGAAAACAAGTTCAAGTAAGATCATCACTTGAAATAAGATTGTTATAGTTATAGAAATTGAACCAAAGTTTGAATATGATTATTACCTTGTATTAGAATGATAACCTACTGTAAGAAACAAAGATTTCTTGAGGTTGGATGATCACCTTACAAGATTGGAAGTGAGCTAGCAAACTTGAAAGTATTCTTGATTTTATGTAACTAGAACTTGTAGAATTTATGAAGAACACTTAGAACTTGAAGATAGAACTTGAGAGAGATCAATTAGATGAAGAAAATTGAAGAATGAAAGTGTTTGTAGGTGTTTTTTGTCGTTGGTGTATGGATTAAATATAAAGGATATGTAATTTTGTTTTCATGTAAATAAGTCATGAATGATTACTCATATTTTTGTAATTTTATGAGATATTTCATGCTAGTTTCCAAATGATGGTTCCCACATGTGTTAGGTGACTCACATGGGCTGCTAATAGCTGATCATTGGAGTGTATATACCAATAGTACATACATCTAAAAGCTGTGTATTGTACGAGTACGAATACGGGTGCATACGAGTAGAATTGTTGATGAAACTGAACGAGGATGTAATTGTAAGAATTTTTGTTAAGTAGAAGTATTTTGATAAGTGTATTGAAGTCTTTCAAAAGTGTATAAATACATATTAAAACACTACATGTATATACATTTTAACTGAGTCGTTAAGTCATCGTTAGTCGTTACATGTAAGTGTTGTTTTGAAACCTTTAGGTTAACGATCTTGTTAAATGTTGTTAACCCAATGTTTATAATATCAAATGAGATTTTAAATTATTATATTATCATGATATTATCATGTATGAATATCTCTTAATATGATATATATACATTAAATGTCTTTACAACGATAATCGTTACATATATGTCTCGTTTAAAAATCATTAAGTTAGTAGTCTTGTTTTTACATATGTAGTTCATTGTTAATATACTTAATGATATGTTTACTTATCATAGTATCATGTTAACTATACATATATCCATATATATGTCATCATATAGTTTTTACAAGTTTTAACGTTCGTGAATCACCGGTCAACTTGGGTGGTCAATTGTCTATATGAAACATATTTAAATTAATCAAGTCTTAACAAGTTTGATTGCTTAACATGTTGGAAACATTTAATCATGTAAATATCAATCTCAATTAATATATATAAACATGGAAAAGTTCGGGTCACTACACTTAAGTCGAAGGTTAATGAAGTTGTTGATAAGTTTACTGCTAATGTGACGAGATATGAAAGGTTCCCCGGTAACAATGATGAAGGGGTAATTGTTATAATAAGGTTTATTCGTATAAACAAATGAAGGTGATTTACTGGAGCTGTGACAAAACTGTCTATTTTGGAAAGAGATTGAAAAATTATATTTGGTAATAAATATCAAAGGATCTGACATGGATACGTGTTAAACTATAACTTTGGTTTCGAGAGCTTTTCAGATGCATGAAAGTGGGTAATATGTGGTTGGATCATCATATCGCATGTCTTTAGGAATTTCGAAGTGTTTGAACACATATTGTAATTGTTAATATACATATGATGTTCTAAGATTTTGAATGATACAAATATTTTTGTGAGTTCCATGAATAGAAATGAGGTTCTAGGACAGTTTTGAAGTCAAAGTATAGTTTTGAAAGATGTAGGAATCTAAGAGTGACGATTTCGGTTATATCTTGAATCGAATTACGAGATTTCAAAATCAGAATATGTAATTAGATTTTGAATGAGTATGGTTGTTTTGATTTTTATAAAAGAATGTATATTGTTGTGAAAGTAGGGAGTATAATGGATTATTTGCTGAATCAGATTCGAAGAATGTAACATAATAATTGTGAATTTATATATCTCTCGGGTATTACCTACCCGTTAAAAAAAAAATTCACAATTAATATTTTGTACAAAGAATTTTATTACAGTCTTTATGGAAATATATATATATATATATGTATATTTCTTCAGATGTAATATTGATTTAATGAGTTAATATTAAATTAAACTCATTTGATTTATGGTTAAGGCGAGGATAGATAATTTCTAAACTTTAGAAATTACATAATCGCGTAGAATGTTTCCCCAATGAAGTTATGAATCAATACTTCATCGTTGTGGTATTCCTTGGTATCTACATGGCGTATGACGTCGATGCTCGTGGGACAGATTGTGAAGTTGAGGTTTGCGATGCGGTTGTTGTTGGTGGTGGTAATGGTACTGTTGATGGTGGTATTGGTTATGCTGTTGGTGCTGCTGCTGGTGTTTGTAACCTTTGCACCATATTCTCCAAAGCCACTACCCGAGCGCGAAGCTCGTTGACTTCTTCTATTACACCGGGGTAATTGTCGGTTCGGACGAGCGGATAAATAAGATCTAGAATTTGGTGTAGTATACAATCATGACGAGATACTCTGGAAATGAGAGAGAAAATGGTGTTTCGGACAGGTTCGCCGGTAAGTGCTTCAGGTTCATTGCCAAGAGGGCAATGTGGTGGATGAAAGGGATCGCCTTCTTCTTGTCTCTAATGGTTAAGTAGATTACGAACCCATTCCCAATTCATCCAGAATAGATGATGGCTAATTGGTTAATTCATTCCGGTCACGCTGCTTTAGGAGCTCATGTGGAAATCCATATCGGCATAGCTGTCGGAATTCGAGGAACTCGAACTGGTTGAGGGATCCATCTTGTATGATCAGGGAAAGAATTTTTTGGTATGAAATAGATTGTAGAATTTAGATTTGGTATTCTTCAATACATAATTTACATATGTATATATAATACCAAAATCCCATAAATTACGGAGGAATCTTTGAAAGATGTCAGTCAAAGTTCACAGTAACAGATATGCTAAGATAAGAATTCATCTATACACTATTATGAAATAAATGTAGGAAAACGCGTCTAGACTTAAGAATGATAAGTAGGTAATTTCCTAAGGATGGTAAGTAGATGATTTCCGACTAAAAATGATAAGCAAAAATTTTGACATGCAGACACGGTCGAAGTCCAGACTCACTAATGCATCTTAACAACTATCAGTTAGACACACTAATGCAAGACCTGGTTCGCTAAGACCACCGCTCTGATACCAACTAAAAGGACCCGTTCATATACATTATAAACGATTCACAATAGTTGATTACATCGCGAGGTATTTGACCTCTATATGATACGTTTTACAAACATTGCATTCGTTTTTAAAAGACAAACTTTCTTTACATCAAAAATTGATGGCATGCATACCATTTCATATTACATCCAACTATAATTGACTTAACATTAATCTTGATGAACTCAACGACTCGAATGCAACGTCTTTCAAAGTATGTCTTGAATGACTCCAAGTAATATCCTTAAAATGAGCTAATGCACAGCGAAAGATTTCTTTAATACCTGAGAAGAAACATGCTTTAAAGTGTCAACCAAAAGGTTGGTGAGTTCATTAGTTATCATAATCCATCATTTCCGTAATAGTAATAGACCACAACATTTCAGTTTCTATAAATATCCGTACACTCGCAAGTGTATAAAAATATTCTATAAGTTGTAGGCACCCGGTAACAAGCCTTAACGTTCATGTTTTACCCTCTGAAGTACACCAGATCAGGTGTGTTTAAAATAACCTCGAAGTACTAAAGCATCCCATAGTCAGGATGGGGTTTGTCAGGCCCAATAGATCTATCTTTAGGATTCGCGCCTACCGTACATAGACAAGTAGTTTAATGTTACCAAGCTAAGGGTATATTTCTGGTTTAAACCCACGTAGAATTAGTTTTAGTACTTGTGCCTATTTCGTAAAACATTAATAAAAACAGCGCATGTATTCTCAGTCCCAAAAATATATATAAAAGGGAGCAAATGAAACTCACAATACTGTATTTTGTAGCAATTATGTATATGACGGCACTGAACAAGTGCAGGGTTTGTCTCGAATTCACGAACCTATAGTAAGTATATATATTTATATGTTGGTCAATATCTGTCTAACAATTTAGGTCAAATCGTAGTGTATCACAATCCTAATGCTCGAGACCGACATGCAAAAGTCAACAAAATTCAACTTGACCCAAAATGACTTTCAAAATCTATACATGTTTATTATATAACTTATATATAGTAGTTTTATATATTTAAATATATTTATCAGATCTTATTATACTAAATAATACAAGTCATTTATTAATAAATAAAAATTTATATTAAAATTCATATATGATAAAAATATACTTTTATATATCTCAAGTAATAAAATTTATAAAATTCACTTACTATCATAAAAATATAGTGGTATGTATTATTAATGTAATTACATTACGTGTGGTAAAAATATCTTTGTACGCATATTTATTTGATAAAATAATATTGATAATAATAATAATAATGATAAAAATAATAAAATGATAGTTTCAATAAAAATATTAATTTTTAGTAATAAAGATAATTTTAGTAATAACATCAACTGATAATAGTTATAATAATCGTTTTAATAATAATATTAAAATTAATGATAATTCAGTTGACCATATCTTTTAATCCGTTCATCGAAACCACACGATTTCTAAATGAAAAGTTATTAATTTTTTTTCTTCAGCTTTTCAACGACATGCATATCATATTACTTATCTCAGTAGCATATGTATCAAATTCGTGATTTATCATAAACTATTTAACGACGAAACTAAGCATACAAACATGCATAATCATATATACTCGAGCACTAGTCAGGGATACACTATTAATATATAAAAGATAAGATATGAATGCTCACGTATCAATATTGTGATTCAATATTGCAGGAAAGTATGTAGACGCAACGAAAATGATAAACGTTAGGTTGACCTCATGAGCAATACCCTCGATCAATACCCATAACCTTCATAGCTATAACCCATAATTTCCTTAGCTATATCCCATTTGAAAACTTATTTTGAAATCGTCTGAATATAACTTCGTCGTAGTATTTTATGTATACTAATAATATCTTGAAATAGTACTAAGTAAATATATATATATGTAATTCGATTGAGAGAGTTTAGAGAAATATATTTTCAAGTTTCTATGAAATAATGAAACCTATTGAATTCTATTTATAATAGATTTTTGAATTATTAAAGTGAATTATTAAAGTATGAATTATTAAAGTGAATTATTAAAGTATGAATTATTAAAGTGAATTATTAAAGTATGAATTATTAAAGTGAATTATTAAAGTATGAATTATTAAAGTGAATTATTAAAGTATGAATTATTAAAGTGAATTATTAAAGTATGAATTATTAAAGTTAAAGTAAAGTAAAAGTAAAGTAAAGGTAAAGTTAAAGTATTGTAAAAGTATAAAACTATGTACGTATAATACGCGTATAAAAATATATAATATTAATTTAAATCGTTATATATATTTAATAAAAATAAAATATAAATATCGTTATCTTTATCATACTGGTTAAGTAATGAGTTGTCAAAAAGAATAGATTTCTTAAATCACAGTGGACCTCATAACATAGGCCCGTAATCATATCATAATGTATCTGATAATTCAATCATTTGATATTATCTCTTAATTCCGTCGATAAATATATCGAAACAAATATGTTCATGTAAAGTATCATATATCTAATACTTTGTTAATGTTTTCAGTTAATATTATATATTATATATACATATCTATATACACATAATTGTTCGTGAATCGTCGAAGACGGTCAAAGGGTAATTGATTACATGAATGTAGTTCCAAACGTTTTAAGATTCAACATTACAAATTCTGCTTATCGTGTCGGAAACATATAAAGGTTAAGTTTAAATTTAGTCGGAAATTTCTTGGTCGTTACATGTTTGATAAAGACGATAGTCATAATAAAGATGATGATGCGTATGCTTCTGTTTTTGCCCAGCGAATAAAGTGATTAAGATGTATATGGTGATGAGCTGTAAAGACTTGTAGATAAGCGACGTTTTTTTTATTTCCTGTTATATGTTCCAACGTAATGAACTCAGGCCAATTAAATTTGTATTGGGCCGATTCGTTTTGTTATTGGGCAAGAAATGAGTAGTTGGGCCGGAATCCTTCCTTTATTGGGCCAAGAAGAACAACAAAAAAATATACTTGTTAAATAAATTAAGATCCTAAGTTTAATAGAAAAAACAAGGCAGAGGGATTGGTCAGGTGCTTGTGTGTGGAACGAGAGGTCTTGGGTTCGATCCCGACTTGTGACATAATTGTTATCTTTTAAGGTAGTTTTTCTTATTATTATTTTAATTATTATTAATATTATTATTACTACTAATTATTTTTATTATTATGATGATTGTTATTATTTTCTAACCAGAAGTATTATTATTATTATCATTAATTTAATTAATAGTATTATCATTATTGTTATTACTAGTATTATCATTAAGTATTATCATTGTTATAGTTATTAGTATTATTACTAGTATTAGTATTATTATTATTATTAACATGATTTTAAGAATATTAATATTATTATTATGAATATTATTATTATTATTATTATTATTACAAATAAATTTATCATTTTTATTACTAAAAGTATCATTTTTATTAAAGACTACCATTTTTGTTAAAAATATCATTTTTTATTTATACTAGTACCATTATTTTTATCATAACAACTATTATTATTATTATAAAATGAAACAACTTTTTAGTTACTATTATTAATATTATCAAATAACTATTAGTTATATAAAACTATACTTAATACATATAATATAACTATATTTTTATTTATTAAAGTACATAAAATGAATACATTTACGAAACATACAAGTTAGTAATGTAAAATGATATCATTAATAAATATATATATAAATTTATTCGATTACAACTATATGTGTTAATATATATATAAATGATATAGGTTCGTGAATCCGAGGCCAACCGTACATTGTTCAGTCGTATGCATATTTTTACTACAAAATATCGTATGGTGAGTTCATTTGCTCCCTTTTACTCTTTACATTTTTGGGACTGAGAATACATGCGCTGTTTTACAACTGCTTTATTAAATGCTTTTGAAATATATTTTGAACTGTGAATACATGAAATACTTTTATAAATGTTTGACGAGATAGACACAAGCAAAACATTACTCGAATGAATTATTATGCAGACAGAAGTTCTGTGGATTATTATTGAATTAGTTGGACGTGATAATTGCCAATAATTGTTGTGAATATTTTTCCCCTGATTATTATTGCTTGGTAACCTAAGAATTAGAATCGGGTATGGCCCTAATTCACGCGAATCCTAAAGGTAGCTACCGGGTTTAATACCCCCAACCAGAATGTTCACTAGACGGAAGGGCTAGTGGGCGTGGTGTTTAGTACTTCGAAGTTTATATGATTATTATACAGACGAGATGTTCTGTTTTGGGGATATTATTATGCACATCATATGTTAAGGTCGGTTACCAAGCCAAGCTATGAAAGCAATGAAAAGTGAATGTTATGTATCGAGAGAATGATTTTATACACAGGTTATGTGTATGTTATTTTTGTGCACAATATATGTGTACGGTTACTAAGATTTATGAAAGATGATTTCGTACACGAGAAAGGTGTACTTTATTTAAAAGATATCGCATATACATTACAGGTGGGTATAGGATTCGGGCCCATTTGTACCATGCAGGATTTAAATCTCGTGGTCTATCAAAATGATGAATTTTATTGTTTTATGATAAACTTATGAACTCACCAACCGTTTGGTTGACACTTGAAAGCATGTTTATTCTCAGGTATAAAAGAAATCTTCCGCTGTGCATTTGCTTATATTAGAGATATTACTTGGAGTCATTCATGACATATTTCAAAAGACGTTGCATTCGAGTCGTTGAGTTCATCAAGATTATTACTAAGTCAAATATAGTTGGATATATTATGAAATGGTATGCATGTCGTCAACTTTTGATGTAATGAAAGTTTTCTTTTAAAAACGAATGCAATGTTTGTAAAATGTATCATATAGAGGTCAAGTACCTCGCGATGTAACCAAATGTAATGTATTCCTCCAGATGGTTTAGGACGGGTCCTTTCACCGTTGACGAGATGAACAACCTTTCCTCTTGCGCCTTAACCCAAATCAACCTTCTTCTTCCTCAAAACCCACTTTCTCTCACTAGGGTTTGAAGAATGAGAAGAATGAAGGAAATGAGAATGAGATAAGATTTGGCCAGATTTTTGGCCTTAAAACTCGTCCATAATGCGAAATGACCAAAACACACTCTAATTCCCTTTTAAAATCGAGCTGGATACTTGATCTGTCAACGTATCGCGTTTCGCTACACCTCATCGCGGTTCGCGACGACTCCAAATGCGACAGGATCAACCAATACGCGACATATTGAGCAGGGATGGGGGTTTTAGCTTGTAACGTTCTGGTCATGTCTGTCACAATACGCAGCCTACTGGGACGCGACAAACCCTATGAAAACATGACAGATGACCTGATTCACCCTAATTCCACTTTTAAAAACATCCAAAGTCAAATGTGGTCAAGTAAATACGTCCTAATGATTAAACACCTATCCTTGGACTCCATTTGACGCCCCAAGCGTCATGCTTAGAAAAACGGGGTGTTACAACTCTCCCCCACTTAAATTCGATCATGTCCCCGTGATCCTAGTCACTTAACCAATCCGGACCTACACTCTACGGTCCTTTGACATGCTTCCACACTTGAAGTTGACAACAATTCCCGTAATCTAAAAATCTTACACCACACTTCTAGGCAACCTTCCTCAATGAGTTACCTTTCCAATTTAAACTGTCATCCGCGATTTACCAAATCCACGAATCCGAGCAATAAAACTTGCTCAATTCCTCACCTCGGAAGAACTCAACCAAACTTGTTCCGAGACATCACCCCTTTAGCGTACCCTTACCAAGTACAATGCTAAAGTAACCTGATGTGTGCGAGGTGTAGTACAAAAAAGATTATATTTTACTACGAAATACTATTAAATACGATACAATTTTACGCAAGTTATTTATTTATTTATTGAATGGATATACCTAAACCTTGCTACAACACTTATAGACAATGTACCTAATCGTAGAGTAGTGTAGTTTGTAGTAAGTCCGGTTCGTTCCACAGAGAGTCAGCTGAGTTTAACGCTATATTTATTTTAAACTATATATATATATATATATATATATATATATATATATATATATATATATATATATATATATATATATATAAGTAGTATTATTATTATTAAAGGGGGTTTTTTACCGTTTAATGACCGGTTTGTCGATTTTATGTCTTAAGTCACAATTAAAACCTAATGTAAAATATTAAATATAAATATAACTTAATTTAACGCGTAAAGTAAATGACGATAAATAAAAGTGCGATAAATAAAAGTACGATAATTAAAAGTGCAATAATTTGAAGTACGAAAAATAAAATGATGATAAATAAAAGTGCGATGAGATATAAAATAAAGGAATTATGCTTATTTATACTTCCGTAATCATGATGTTTGACATGTCGATTTTAATTGTCCTTTGTCCTGGATTATTCGATACGTCCATCTGGTTTTTGTCCATAATAGTCTATCGATCATAAATATAAAGTGCGAGTGTCCTCGTCAAATTACCCTTATACCCGAAGTCAAATATTCCAACTAATTGGGGATTTAAACTGTAACAAGGTCTTAACACTTTGTTAATGATTACACCAGGTTATTGACTGCGTGTAATCTAAGGTTTTAATACGTTGTTAACAATTACACCAAGTGTCCCTGTATGTAATCCACCCCTGTTTTAATGAGTCCATTGACTATTAATCCATTCCTGTGTTCAGTTAAATGAACGATTATTAGTATTTATAAATATCTCGCCCATCGTGTCCGATCGAGTGTATGTGGTTATTTATAATTACCTCAAATTGTAAATCTCTATATTAAATTTACGAACTATCATTTAGTTAAACAAATATAAAGCCCATTAATAGTCCATAGTCTAATTTCCACAAGTGTCGGTCTTTTGTCCAAACCCCAATTATGGTCCAAAGTCCAATAACCCAGTCCAACATCACAATTACTTCGGATTAAATAAGCATAATAATAACTTAGCTACGAGACATTAATTTAAAAAGGTTGAACATTGTAGTGACCCAAACTTTTCCATGTTTATATATATATTAAATGAAATTTTTATTTACATGATTAAGTGTTTCCAACATGTTAAGCAATCAAACTTGTTAAGACTTGATTAATTGAAATAGGTTTCATATAGACAATTGACCACCCAAGTTGACCGGTGATTCACGAACGTTAAAACTTGTAAAATCTATATTAACACATATATATGTAGTTAACATGATATTATGATAAGTAAACATATCATTAAGTATATTAACAATGAACTACATATGTAAAAACAAGACTACTAACTTAATGATTTTGAAACGAGACATATATGTAACGATTATCGTTGTAACGACATTTAATGTATATATATATCATAATAAGAGATATTCGTACAATATAATATCATGATAACATAATAATTTAAAATTTCATTTGATATTATAAACATTGGGTTAACAACATTTAACAAGATCGTTAACCTAAAGGTTTCAAAACAACACTTACATGTAACGACTAACGATGACTTAACGACTCAGTTAAAATGTATATACATGTAGTGTTTTAATATGTATTCATACACTTTTGAAAGACTTCAATACACTTATCAAAATACTTCTACTTAACAAAAATGCTTACAATTACATCTTTCATCAACAATTCTACTCGTATGCACCCGTATTCGTACTCGTACAATACACAGCTTTTAGATGTATGTACTATTGGTATATACACTCCAATGATCAGCTCTTAGCAGCCCATTTGAGTCACCTAATATATGTGGGAACCATCATTTGGCAACTAGCATGAAATATCTCATAAAATTATAAAAATATGAGTAATCATTCATGACTTATTTACATGAAAACAAAATTACATATCTTTTATATCTAATCCATACACCAACGACCAAAAACACTTACAAACACTTTCATTCTTCAATTTTCTTCATCTAATTGATCTCTCTCAAGTTCCATCTTCAAGTTCTAAGTGTTCTTCATAAATTCTACAAGTTCTAGTTTCATAAAATCAAGAATACTTCCAAGTTTGCTAGCTTACTTCCAATCTTGTAGAGTGATCATCCAACCTCAAGAAATCTTTCTTATTTACAGTAAGATATATTTCTAATATAATGTAATACTCATATTCAAACTTTGATTCAATTTCTATAACTATAACAATCTTATTTCGAGTGGAAATCTTACTTGAACTTGTTTTCGTGTCATGATTCTACTTCAAGAACTTTCAAGCCATCCAAGGATCCTTTGAAGCTAGATCCATTTTTCTCATTTCCAGTAGTTTTATCCAGAAAACTTGAGGTAGTAATGATGTTCATAACATCATTCGATTCATACATATAAAGCTATCTTATTCGAAGGTTTAAACTTGTAATCACTAGAACATAGTTTAGTTAATTCTAAACTTGTTCGCAAACAAAAGCTAATCCTTCTAACTTGACTTTTAAAATAAACTAAACACATTTTCTATATCTATATGATATGCTAACTTAATGATTTAAAACCTGGAAACACGATGAACACCATAAAATCGGATATACGCCGTCGTAGTGAAACCGGGGGCTGTTTTGGTTTGGATAATTAAAAATTATGATGAACTTTGATTTAAAAGTTGTTCTTCTGGAAAAATGATTTTTCATATGAACATGAAACTATATCCAAAAATCAAGGTTAAACTCAAAGTGGAAGTATGTTTTCTAAAATGGTCATCTAGACGTCGTTCTTTCGACTGAAATGACTACCTTTACAAAAACGACTTGTAACTTATATTTCTGACTATAAACCTATACTTTTTCTATTTAGATTCATAAAATATAGTTCAATATGAAACCATATCAATTTGATTCACTCAAAACGGATTTAAAATGAAGAAGTTATGGGTAAAACAAGATTGGATATTTTTTACTTTTGTAGCTACGGGAAATATTAACAATTCTATACAAATCATATTCTAGCTAACTTATATTGTATTATACATGTATTCTAATATATTATGTAATCTTGAGATACTATAGACACGTATGCAAATGTTTTGACATATCATATCGACCCATGTATATATATTATTTGGAACAAACATAGACACTCTATATGCAGTAATGTTGGAGTTAGCTATACAGGGTTGAGGTTGATTCTAAAAATATATATACTTTGAGTTGTGATCTAGCCTGAGACGTGTATACACTGGGTCGTGGATTGATTCAAGATAATATATATCGATTTATTTCTGTACATCTAACTGTGGACAACTAGTTGTAGGTTACTAACGAGGACAGCTGACTTAATAAACTTAAAACATCAAAATGTATTAAAAGTGTTGTAAATATATTTTGAACATACTTTGATATATACGTACATATTTGTTATAGGTTCGTGAATCGACCAGTGGCCAAGTCTTACTTCCCGACGAAGTAAAATCTGTGAAAGTGAGTTATAGTCCCACTTTTAAAATCTAATATTTTTGGGATGAGAATACATGCAGGTTTTATAAATGATTTACAAAATAGACACAAGTACGTGAAACTACATTCTATGGTTGAATTATCGAAATCGAATATGCCCCTTTTTATTAAGTCTGGTAATCTAAGAATTAGGGAACAGACACCCTAATTGACGCGAATCCTAAAGATAGATCTATTGGGCCTAACAAACCCCATCCAAAGTACCAGATGCTTTAGTACTTCGAAATTTATATCATATCCAAAGGGTGTCCCGGAATGATGGGGATATTCTTATATATGCATCTTGTTAATGTCGGTTACCAGGTGTTCACCATATGAATGATTTTGATCTCTATGTATGGGATGTGTATTGAAATATGAAATCTTGTGGTCCATTGTTACGATTTGATATATATAGGTTAAACCTATAACTCACCAACATTTTTGTTGACGTTTTAAAGCATGTTTATTCTCAGGTGAATACTAAGAGCTTCCGCTGTTGCATACTAAAATAAGGACAAGATGTATAGTCCATGTTTGTATGATATTGTGTAAAAACTGCATTCAAGAAACATATGTCGATGTAATATATTTCTATTGTAAACCATTATGTAATGGTCGTGTGTAAACATTATATTTTAGATTATCATTATTTGATAATCTACGTAATGTTTTTAAAACCTTTATTGATAAAATAAAGGTTATGGTTGTTTTAAAAATAAATGCAGTCTTTGAAAAACGCCTAATATAGAGGTCAAAACCTCGCAACGAAATCAATTAATATGGAACGTTTATAATCAATATGAACGGGACATTTCAGTTGGTATCTGAGCGTTGGTCTTAGAGAACCAGAATTTTGCATTAGTGTGACTTATCGAGTTTGTTAGGATGTATTAGTGAGTCTGGACTTCGACCGTGTTTACTTGAAAAATGATTGCTTAACAAATTTTGTTGAAAACTATATATTTTTAACATGTGAATATTATGTGATATATTAATCTCTTAACGCGTTTGATATTATGTGATAGATGTCTACCTCTAGAACAAGTCCCATTGACTCACCTAATAATAATGAAGAGTCAAATGTAAATTGGAATGATTCGTGGACTGATTCACAAGTTCCCGAAGAGGAACCGGAAGAAGAGTCGGAACCGGAAGAAGAATCGAAACCGGAAGAAGAATCGAAACCGGAAGAAGAAATAGAACTAGTGGGGGAAATAATAAAACGGTTAAGTAGAAGAAAATCCTCAACCAACCGACCAAAGTTAATTATGGTCAATGGTGTTTCCGCCAAGGAAGCAAAGTATTGGGAGGATTACCAATTCTCCGATGAATCGGATCCCGACAAGGATTCCGATGATGTTATAGAAATTACCCCAACACAATTTAATAAGGCAAAAGAGAATAATAAGGGAAAGGGCATAAAAATAGAGAAATTTGTTTCCAAACCCGATGAACTTTATATGTATCATCAACACCCGTATTTCTTAAGTTGTGACAATAGCCCGGGAACCTATAAACCACCAGGTTTTTCTAAACCAATGTGGAAAACGATGGCTCGTATTAGGGGAACATCATATATCCCTAGAAACTTGGAAAAACGGACCAAAACCGAAGAAGAAGAAACGAGCGAGTCGGAATAAGATAGTTGTATTCGTGTGGTGTAATATATGTAATATAGTGTGCTTATGCTTTATGATATTTGTAAAAATTGCTTGTATTAATAAGTATTTTTTTATGAATCTAACTCTTGTCTATTTTATAGTATTAAAACACAAAATGGATAGACAACCCAATATTTTAAGAGACCTACCCGGAGACATGATCGATGAAATCTTGTCTAGAGTCAGTCAGAATTCCTCGGCACAACTATTTAAGGTGAGATCAGTTTGTAAGACATTCGAAGAACGTTCCAAGAATGCCTTGGTTTATAAAAGGCTTTCTTTCGAAAGATGGGGGATATCACATTGGGAAATCCATAAGTTACGATGGGTTTACTTTGACGCATATATTGTGGGGAACCGAAATGCTATTTTATGCAACGGGTTAAGAAACTATTTTGACTCAATATATCCGAATATAGGACTTCGTGATTTAGAAAAAGTGGCTAACATGCAACATATAGAAGCATGTTATGCTTACGGGTTAGTAATGTTCGCTTCTCACCAAAGTGAGAACAAGAACATCGGGCTACAACTATTAAACAAAACGTTCCCACAAGTGACGGAGTCGGTAATTGGGGTAAGAAATGAGGTTTTTAGGTTATTACGAGACTGTTGGTCATTACGTAACCTTCATCCTTTTGATGACATTACAACACATTGTCTTACTATCGGTTACAACGGTTATGTTCCACAAAACCAAGGATGGGAAGTGGTATTAGTAAAACCAGAATGCATGACTTGTTTCTGGACGTATGAATTACGTGTCTTTATTGCCTTTGCTGAACGCCTTATTTATTAACTAGAATTATCTTCGCAACTACTTTGTATCAAAGTTTTATGTGCTATATTTCATGCTATATGTAAAATAGCGGTATTGTAAGTTTGCAAGTTATTGTATAAAGATTTGAATATATATATATATATATTTTTTTGTGATTAGTTTTTCATATAGAATTGTAGTAGTTGAAATGCTATGATAGCTACTAAGTATGAACTTACCGGGTAGGTACTACCCGAATTAAAGAGTATAAAACGCTAATATAAAGAAAGAGCTTTTATAAATAAGTTCATATTACGCTATGAAATACTATTGACTACTCTTGATATTCTATATGATTAACTCGTTTCATTTGACTATTTTGAAGGAAATGGCACCGACTACTCGACACAACTTGAATATGAGCGAAGAGGAATTTCGTGCCTTTCTTGCTTCAAACATAGCCGCAGTACAGGCCGCGCTACATACCAACAATAACTCTGAATGTAGCAATACAGCTAACGGCGCAAGAAATCGTGTAGGATGCTCCTACAAGGAATTCACTACCTGCAAACCTTCAGAATTTAATGGAACCGAAGGACCAATCGGAATGAAACGGCGGACCGAGAAAGTTGAATAGGTCTTTGCCTTAAGTAAGTGTGCTGAAGGAGACAAAGTGAAGTACGCTACGCATACCTTCATAGGTATTGCGTTAACATGGTGGAATACCTATCTAGAGCAAGTGGGACAAGATGCTGCTTACGCGCTACCGTGGTCAGCATTCAAGCACTTGATGAACGAGAAGTACCGTCCTAGAACCGAGGTCAATAAGCTCAAGTCAGAACTTAGAGGGTTACGAACACAGGGATTCGATATTACTTCGTACGAAAGACGATTCATAGAATTGTACCTATTGTGTTCGAGAGCGTTCGAAGATGAGGAAGAGAAGATCGACGCATTTGCGAAAGGGTTACCAGAGAGAATCCAAGAAGATATAAGTTCACACGAGCCTGCCTCCATACAAAAGGCATGTAGAATGGCTCACAAACTATTGAACCAGATTGAGGGAAGAATTAAAGAACAGGCGGCCGAAGAGGCCAACGTGAAGCTAGTCAAAAGAAAGTGGGAGGAAAATGGTGATAAGAGTCACCAAAACAACAACAACTATCCCAACAATCGCAACATCAATTGCAACTACAACAAACGGCAAAACAACAACAACAACAACTACAACAATCATTCCAACAACAATAACAACCGTAACAACAACAACAATCAGAAGCAGCTATGCCAAAGGTGTGAAAAGTATCACTCGGGGTTCTGCACCAAATTTTGCAACAAGTGTAAAAGAAATGGTCATAGCGCGGCGAAGTGTGAGGTCTACGGACCAGGGGTTAACAGAACAAAAGGAACAAATGGTGTCGGAACGAGTAATGGCGGAGCAAGTAGTGTCGGAGCAAGTTATGCCAATGAAGTTTGTTATAAATGTGGAAAACCGGGCCACATTATTAGAAATTTCCCGAACCAGGAGAACACGAATGGACAAGGCCGCGGAAGAGTTTTCAATATTAATGCGACAGAGGCACAGGAAGACCCGGAGCTTGTTATGGGTACGTTTCTTATTCACAATAAATCTACTTACGTTTTATTTGATTCGGGTGCGGATATAAGCTATATGAGTTGAGATTTTTGTGCTAAATTAAGTTGCCCATTGACGCCTTTGGATAGTAAATTTTTACTCGAATTAGCAAATGGTAAATTAATTTCAGCAGATAATATATGTCGGAATCGAGAAATTAAACTGGTTAGCGAAACATTTAAGATTGACTTGATACCAGTAGAGTTATGTTGTTTTGATGTGATAATCGGTATGGACTGGTTGATAGAAGTGAAAGGAGAGATCGTTTGTTACAAAAATGTAATTCGCATTATACGAGAAAAAGGAAAACTCTTAATGGTGTACGGAGAAAAGGGCAACACGAAGCTACATCTTATTAGTAATTTGAAGGCACAAAAACTAATAAGAAAAGGTTGCTATGCTATTCTAGCACACGTCGAGAAAGTACAAACTGAAGAAAAGAGCATCAATGATGTTCCCGTCGCAAAAGAATTTCCCGATGTATTTCCGAAAGAATTACCGGGATTACCCCCACATCGATCCGTTGAATTTCAAATAGATCTTGTACCAGGAGCTGCACCAATAGCTCGTGCTCCTTACAGACTCGCACCCAGCGAGATGAACGAACTGCAAAGCCAATTACAAGAACTTTTAGAGCGTGGTTTCATTCGACCAAGCACATCACCGTGGGGAGCTCCTGTTTTGTTTGTCAAGAAGAAAGATGGTACATTTAGTTTGTGTATCGACTACCGAGAGTTGAACAAACTTACCATCAAGAACCGCTACCCACTACCGAGAATCGATGACTTATTTGATCAACTACAAGGCTTGTCTGTTTATTCAAAGATTGACTTACGTTTCGGGTATCATCAAATACGGGTGAAAGAAGATGATATTCCAAAGACTGCTTTCAGAACACGTTACGGTCATTACTGTAACATCCCGCCTTTTTCCGTTTACTTTTCCGTTTAACGATTTAAATCCCGTTATATGTTTATAACATCTCCCGTTAATACGCGTTTTAAAAATATCTCGTTTATGTAATTCACTCACCCGCAACCGAACTTGAGGGACTAGTTTCGCCAAAGTGCTAAAGAGGTGACTAGCATTTGACTAGTCAACCCCTTCCTCCCACCTTTTTCATTTCATTTCTCTTTTTCTTTACTACTTTCCAATTTTCTCTCAAACTCCATATCAAATAATCATCATCTAAATCCAAGCTAGCGGGTGTCTTACAAAACAAATTACATATTTAGAATCCTTGCAACTTCCTCTTCGATTCCATACCGACTTCATCAAGTTTGGGTAACTTTCTAAAATCACTAGATTTTGTGTTCTTGATATTTTGAACTTATAAAGTTGTTAATTAGTGTCTATGGCTCAAGTCTAACATGAATATATGATATATATGCTCGATTTCGTTATTTGAAGTAACTAGCTTGAGTATGAACTTTGGTGTGTTTGATTTGGTGATTTGGTTGTTTGAATGTTGTTAAATGTTATGAATGCACGTATTAAATGTGTTCCTAGTATCACTAGCTCTAATTTGATGTATAGGTTGCTTGAGAAAACTCATAAACTTGATTAGTGATTTTGGTGAAATTGGGTTAGGGTTTGATAAGCTTGAAATGAATATTTGATGCATTGAATGCCATGAATTATTGTTAGTAAGTAGTTAGTTGTATTGTATGCTCGATTACCTACAAAACGGCATGTTATATGTATGCATTAAATGTCCAAATCATAAATGTGCACTTATCAAATTTGAGTATTAAATGTGTGCATTAATTGATCATTTACTTTGGAAAGCCGATTGTTACAAATAACATTTTTGGTTGGTGAAATGAATTTAGTTGTGTTCCTTGTCAAATTACCTTTCTAACGATATAAGATACGAGTTCTAAGTATTAGCGGTTTGCGAGTTATGCTTGAAAGTGTTTGGAATTGAGACTTGGACATTTGAGACTCACCAGGTACCAGCTCCGGTGTATTGTCGCGGCGCGACAATCCTGGGTCGCGGCGCGGCCTAAGCCGTGGTCAGGTTCTGACCCCCTTGGTCAAATTATGAAAAATGTTTGGCACCCTATGGACCTCCGATTCACAAGAGACTTGTTCTAACATGTTTATATATGAATAAAAACCTCAGAAAAATAGTTCGGGACCTGACCCGAATGTGTTGACTTTTTCGTTGACTTTGACCGACCAAAGTTTGACTTTTTGTCAAACTTAACCAAATGATTATGCAACCTTCCTAACTTGTTTCTATACTTGTATCTTGCATGAAATTTGACAATTTGATTTCACATGCTACAAAATCGAGTCGTAACGAGCCATAGGACTAATTGAACATCTTTGACCTATCGTGTTTACCGTTATTGATACGACCTATTTATTTAGGTCAAGACTAGCACTATCCTTCGCACACGTTACCTTGTGAAGTATTTTTCATACGTGCACTCAAGGTGAGATCATAGTCCCATCTTTCAAACAACTTTTATTCTTTAAACTATGGGATGAGAAACATATACGTATCATACTTTTATACATTGAACACAAGTACGAAAACGAACATTCCACGTACAGGTTTGAACGAAAATCCTCAATTCAATTATCATTAGTTACACTTGCAGGGTGTAAACGTGAACTTATATTATGTGATCACATGGGCTTGACGAGCCTCATTCGGACGGTTCACTACCGTTAGCGGATGAAATATATTTTCGGGTCTAGTGTATGTTCTAACACTACGCAAAGGGTGCAAAACAGTTAAGTTTGATAATTGGGTGCCCGCGAAACAAATAACAAACTTTGGAATGCAAATGATTTTGATGATCATATTATATTAAATCTTGTGGTTCAAATGCAACGTTTACTAAAACCAAGGTTGGAGAAATCGGATCTCGGGGAGATCTCGTTTGGACCTTTTTAGGGAGATCTCGGCATCTCGGAATAATCTCGGGGAGATCTCGGACGTTGACTTACGTTGACTTTAGAGTTTTTTTTAATAAAAATATACATAAAAACATAAATATATGTATATTTATATACGTTTTTACGAGATTTTACAAAAATATCTGAGAAATGAGCGAGAAAATCTTAGAAATTACGAATTTTACCAGAAAATCTTACAAATTAGCAAGAAAATCCGAGAAATAGTGACTTTGACTAAGTTTGACCCTGTTGACCGAGAAATCTCGGGAGATGAACTTCTCGTCTCGGTTGCCTTCTAAAAACGAGATCTCGGGGGAGATCTCGGAGAGATCTCGGGAGATTTACAACACTGACTAAAACACCTATGATTTCACCAACGTTTTCGTTGACAGTTTTCTATATGTTTTCTCAGGTCCTTGAAAGCTACTTGATACATGCTTCCGCACTCTTTTTGATACTTGCTTGGATGTCATGTATACATGCATAGTTGGAGCGTCTTTTGACTACTTTAAATTTTGTCGCATGGGTTTCATTCGTACGTTAAACTTTGTAATGTAACTAGTCTTTTGACTACATTTGTAAACTTGAAACATCCTTTTGCTTATGAAATGAATGCGACATGTTTTGGTCAAACGTCATGTTAAAGACTTATTACCATGTAACGGGACCTAAGTAGTCGGCGCCGTCAAACATGATTTGGTCGGGTCGCTACAGATGGTATCAGAGCGTTGGTTGTAGGGATTTAGAGTTCATTGGTGTCAACCCCGAGTCATAAGGTACATTAGTGAGTCTAGACTACAACTGACATATAGACTTGAAGTAGGAATTACTTGACTACTTGTGCATTATACTCAAACTCGTCTATCATATCTAATTCTTATTCAATCTTAATCTCACGTTACTTGATTCAGTTGACGCGCCACCTTGACTATATGAATTAGTGTCGAATGCACATATGAATTAGGGTAATATAATTTTCGGGATTATATTACGGTGACTCATATGAACATTCTGACATTATGACATAAAGAATTTAAGGCGAGTCAAGGAAAATTTCTCTCTATCCTTATTCCATATCATGGTTAGTATTATTAAGAATACTAATCAACGGTATTCTTGTTTTTTGAAGGAACAATGCCTCCTCGTTGTGTGCCACACTATGAGACTCCCGAACAAGCTCTTTAACGAATGATAGCCACCGCCGTGGAAGCGGCCATGGCCGATCACTCCTCCAACAATAACAATAACCACAACAACAACAACAATGGAGCCGGTAACTCAAACGAAGGGTGCTCCTACAAATCCTTCATGGGGTGCAAACCTCACACTTTTGATGGAACCGGGGGACCGGTTGTACTCACTCGATGGTTCGAACAAACGGAAGCCGTTTTTAGCATAAGCGGTTGTCGTGACCAAGATAAAGTCAAATACTCCACTCACACCTTCGCCGGTGTCGCTCTTACATGGTGGAATACTTATGTACAATCGGTGGGTACCGATGAAGCTCACGCCCTCTCTTGGGCCGATTTAAGGGAAAAGATGGTCATCGAATATTTCCCTCGCGAAGAAACCCGAAAGCTCGAACAAGAGCTAAGAACCTTAGAGGCGGTCGGAAACAATCTCAAGGCCTATAATCAACGATTCGCCGAACTATCCTTGATGTGTCCAAACCTAGTAAACCCCGAATCTCAAAGGGTTGAAATTTATATGGATGGTCTTCCAAAGAGCATCAAACAAGGAGTCATGTCATCCAAACCCGCTAACCTACAACAAGCGTTGAACATGGCCCGCCAATTGATCGAAACGGTTAACGAAATCGTAGTTCCGGCACCTAAGGCCGAGGATAAATCGGGCGGCAACAAAAGAAAGTGGGAACCCTCCCAATCAAGCAACAACAACTTTGCTAAGAAGCCTTACACCTCCGACGCCAAGAAAAGTTATGGCGGAAATAAACCCTTTTGCAACAAATGCCACAAACACCACTATGGTGAATGTAGCAATCTATTTTGCCACCGGTGCCAAAGGGGTGGTCATGTGGCCAACGATTGTAGAAGTGCCGCCCCCGTCGCTCAAAAGGTGCCCAATGCACCAAACCGGGTACTTGTTACGAATGTGGCCAAACGAGTCATTTTAGAAATGCATGTCCGAAGAAGAAAGCCAACACCAACACACGCGGACAAGCTTTCAACATCAACACCGAGGAAGCCCGAGATGACAATGAATTAGTCACGGGTACGTTTCTCCTCAACAACACTTATGTTACTTGTTTCTTCGATTCGGGTGCCGATAAGAGTTTTGTATCCAAGACTTTGACTCATTCTTTTAACACTCCACCACTTCCACTAGATACCACCTATACCATTGAAGTGGCCAACGGAAAACTATTGAGTGTCGACACATATTACCGGGGGTGTACGTTAAACATTTTGGGTAATGAGTTTGAAATTGACTTGATAACCATGGAACTAGGGAGCTTCAATGTAATAATCGGTATGAATTGGCTAGCCAAAATGAAATCTCACATCCTTTGTGATCTTAACGCAATCTGAATCCCTATCGAGAATGGTGAACCTTTGATCGTCTATGGCGATAAGAGTTGCACCGGACTCAACCTCGTTTCATGTATTAAAGTTAGAAAACTACTCCGTAAGGGTTGTTTTGCGATCCTTGCTCACGTTAAGAAAGTCGAGTCCGATGAGAAGCACATCGATGATATGCCAATTGTTAGTGACTATTCCGATGTATTTCCCGACAAATTGCCGGGTCTTCCACCTCATCGACCGGTTGAATTCCAAATCGATCTTATTCCGGGAGCCGCACCCGTAGCACGTGCACCATATAGACTCGCTCCATCCAAAATGCAAGAATTGCAAAGTCAAATCCAAGAACTACTTGATCATGGTTTTATCCAACCTAGCCATTCACCTTGGGGCGCTCCGATTTTCTTTGTTAAAAAGAAAGACAGATCCCTACGAATGTGCATTGACTATCGTGAACTAAACAAATTGACGGTTAAGAACCGATATCCTCTTCCTCGTATCCATGACCTCTTTGATCAATTACAAGGTTCTTGTGTATATTCAAAAATCGATCTCCGCTCTAGTTATGATCAATTGAGGGTTAAGGGGGAAGATGTCTCCAAAACCGCTTTCTGAACTCGTTATGGTAGTTATGAATTTCTTGTAATGCCATTTGGTCTCACTAATGCACCGCCGGTGTTCATGGATCTTATGAACCGCGTGTGCAAACCGTATCTTGACAAATTCATTATCGTGTTCATCGATGATATTTTAGTTTATTCAAAAAGCGAAGAAGAACACGAGTAACACCTCCGACTTGTGCTTGAACTTTTAAGACAAGAACGACTCTATGCCAAATTCTCCAAGTGTGAATTTTGGTTGAAGGAAGTTCAATTTCTTGGTCATGTTGTAAGTGACCAAGGTATTAAAGTCGATCCATTGAAAATCGAAGCCATTAGTAAATGGGAGACTCCTACTACACCTACTCACATTCGTCAATTCTTGGGTCTCGCCGGATACTACCGTAGATTCATCAAGAATTTTTCTTTGGTTGCTCGTCCTCTAACCGCTTTAACTCACAAAGGAAAGAAATTCAATTGGGCGACCGAACAAGAATCCACCTTTCAAATCTTGAAAATAAAGCTAACCACTGCTCCTATCTTGTCACTTCCCGAAGGCAATGACGATTTTGTTGTGTATTGCGACGCCTCGAAACATGGTTTTGGGTGTGTGTTGATGCAACGAACGAAAGTCATTTCTTATGCTTCTCGACGACTCAAAATGCATGAACGAAACTATACGACACATGATCTCGAACTCGGAGCCGTTGTCTTTGCACTTAAAATGTGGAGACACTATCTTTATGGAACCAAGAGTACTATCTTTACCGATCACAAAAGCCTCCAACACATCTTCGACCAAAAGCAACTAAACATGAGACAACGACGGTGGATTGAAACCTTAAACGATTATGATTGCGAGCTTCGTTACCATCCCGGGAAGGCAAATGTAGTAGCCGATGCCTTAAGTCGAAAAGAAAGAGCGGTGCCTCTTCGTGTCCGAGCCTTAAACATCACCATCCACACCAACCTTAATAGCCAGATTCGGGTAGCCCAAGATGAGGCTCTCAAGGTTGAAAACATTTCACACGAGCTCTTGAATATTCTCCTCTCTCGATTCGAAATCAAGGAAACCGGACTCCGATATTTCGCCGGAAGGATTTGGGTGCCTCGTTATGGGGACCTACGAAGCCTTATTTTAGATGAAGCCAATAAGTCACGATACTCGATTCACCCCGGTGCCAATAAGATGTACCACGACCTTAAACAACTATATTGGTGGCCGAACATCAAAAGGGACGTAGCTACTTATGTTTCCAAGTGTTTGACATGTTCTAAAGTCAAAGCCGAACACCAGAGACCATCCGGACTACTTCAACAACCCGAAATCCCGCAATGGAAGTGGGAAAGAATAACAATGGATTTTATCACCAAACTACCAAAAATGACGGGCGGTTATGATACCATTTGGGTTATTGTTGATCGTCTCACCAAATCCGCACACTTTTTCGCTATGAAAGAAACCGACAAAATGGAGAAACTTGCACAACTTTACATAAAGGAGATCGTAGCTCGACACAGTATACCTTTATCGATTATCTCCGACCGAGATGGCCGTTTTGTTTCTAGATTTTGGCGTACCTTGCAAGAAGCGTTGGGAATGAGTTTAGACATGAGCACCGCATATCATCCCCAAACCGATGGACAAAGCGAACGCACAATTCAAACCTTGGAGGACATGTTACGAGCTTGCGTGGTGGATTTTGGAAAAGCTTGGGACAAGCACTTACCTCTCGCAGAGTTCTCTTACAACAATAGTTATCACGCGAGTATTAGAGCCGCCCCATTCGAAGCGTTATATGGCCGAAAATGCCGTTCTCCTCTTTGTTGGGCGCGAAGTAGGCGACGTACAATTCACCGGACCCGAACTCATTCACGAAACCACCGAGAAGATCGTTCAAATCCGAGATAGGCTTCGGACGGCCCGGAGTCGTCAAAAGTGCTATACCGATAAAAGACGCAACGACGTTGAATTTCAAGTCGGTGACCGCGTAATGTTAAAAGTCGCACCTTGGAAAGGTGTAATCCATTTTGGGAAATGCGGGAAGCTAAATCCGCGGTATATTGGTCCTTTCGAAATTTTGGAGCGTATTGGAACCGTTGCTTATCGTTTAGATCTTCCGCCTCAATTGAACTCCGTCCATCCTACCTTCCATGTATCTAACTTGAAAAAGTGTCTTGCCGAACCCGATATCGTCATCCCTCTCGAGGAACTTACTATTGATGACAAACTTCATTTTGTGGAGGAACCGGTTGAAATTGTGGACACCTCCGTCAAGACATTGAAACAAAGCCGAATTCCGATTGTTAAAGTCCGTTGGAATGCCAAAAGGGGACCCGAGTTTACTTGGGAAAGGCAAGATCAAATGCAAAAGAAATACCCTCATTTATTCCCGTTTCCGGAAACGCGAAATTCCGAGGAAGAAACAACGACTACTACGCCTACTTAAATTTCGGGACGAAATTTCTTTTAAGGAGTAGGTAATGTAACATCCCGTCTTTTTCCGTTTACTTTTCCGTTTAACTATTTAAATCCCGTTATATGTTTATAACATCTCCCGTTAATATACGTTTTAAAAATATCTCGTTTAGGTAATTCACTCACCCGCAACCGAACTTGAGGGACTAGTTTCGCCAAAGTGCCAAAGAGGTGACTAGCATTTGACTAGTCAACCCCTTCCTCCCACCTTTTTCATTTCATTTCTCTTTTTATTTACTACTTTCCAATTTTCTCTCAAATTTCATATCAAAGAATCATCATCTAAATCCAAGCTAGCGGGTGTCTTGCAAAACAAATTACATATTTGGAATCCTTGCAACTTCCTCTTCGATTCCATACCGACTTCATCAAGTTTGGGTAACTTTCTAAAATCACTAGATTTTGTGTTCTTGATATTTTGAACTTATAAAGTTGTTAATTAGTGTCTATGGCTCAAGTCTAGCATGAATATATGATATATATGCTCGATTTCGTTATTTCAAGTAACTAGCTTGAGTATGAACTTTGGTGTGTTTGATTTGGTGATTTGGTTGTTTGAATGTTGTTAAATGTTATGAATGCACGTATTAAATGTGTTCCTAGTATCACTTGCTCCAATTTGATGTATAGGTTGCTTGAGAAAACTCCATTAACTTGATTAGTGATTTTGGTGAAATTGGGTTAGGGTTTGATAAGCTTGAAATGAATATTTGATGCATTGAATGCCATGAATTATTGTTAGTAAGTAGTTAGTTGTATTGTATGCTCGATTACCTACAAAACGGCATGTTGTATGTATGCATTAAATGCCCAAATCATAAATGTGCACTTATCAAATTTGAGTATTAAATGTGTGCATTAATTGATCATTTACTTTGGAAAGCCGATTGTTACAATTAACGTTTTTCGTTGGTGAAATGTATTTAGTTGTGTTCCTTGTCAAATTACCTTTCTAACGATATAAGATACGAGTTCTAAGTATTAGCGGTTTGCGAGTTATGCTTGAAAGTGTTTGGAATTGAGACTTGGACATTTGAGACTGACCAGGTACCAGCTCCCGTGTATTGTCGCGGCGCGACAATCCTGGATCGCGGCGCGACAATCCTGGGTCGCGGCGCGGCCTAATCCGTGGTCAGGTTCTGACCTCCTTGGTCAAATTATGAAAAATGTTTGGCATCCTATGGACCTCCGATTCACATGAGACTTGTTCTAACATGTTTATATATGAATAATAACCTCAGAAAAATAGTTCGGGACCTGACCCGAATGTGTTGACTTTTTCGTTGACTTTGACCGACCAAAGTTTGACTTTTTGTCAAACTTAACCAAATGATTATGCAACCTTCCTAACTTGTTTCTATATTTGTATCTTGCATGAAATTTGACAATTTGATTTCACATGCTACATAATCGAGTCGTAACGAGCCATAGGACTAATTGAATATCTTTGACCTATCGTGTTTACCGTTATTGATACGACCTATTTGTTTAGGTCATGACTAGCACTATCCTTCGCACATGTTACCTTGTGAAGTATTTTTCATACGTGCACTCAAGGTGAGATCATAGTCCCATCTTTCAAACAACTTTTATGCTTTAAACTATGGGATGAGAAACATATACGTATCATACTTTTATACATTGAACACAAGTACGAAAACGAACATTCCACGTACGGGTTTGAACGAAAATCCTCAATTCAATTATCATTAGTTACACTTGCAGGGTATAAACGTGAACTTATATTATGTGATCACATGGGCTTGACGAGCCTCATTCGAACGGTTCGCTATCGTTAGCGGATGAAATATATTTTCGGGTCTAGTGTATGTTCTAACACTACGCAAAGGGTACAAAACAGTTAAGTTTGATAATTGGGTGCCTGCGAAACAAATAACAAACTTTGGAATGCAAATGATTTTGATGATCATATTATATTAAATCTTGTGGTTCAAATGCAACGTTTACTAAAACACCTATGATTTCACCAACATTTTCGTTGATAGTTTTCTATATGTTTTCTCAGGTCCTTGAAAGCTACTTGATACATACTTCCGCACTCTTTTTGATACTTGCTTGGATGTCGTGTATACATGCGTAGTTGGAGCGTCTTTTGACTACTTTAAATTTTGTCGCATGGGTTTCATTCGTACGTTAAACTTTGTAATGTAACTAGTCTTTTGACTACATTTGTAAACTTGAAACATCCTTTTGCTTATGAAATGAATGCGACATGTTTTGGTCAAACGTCATGTTAAAGACTTATGACCATGTAACGGGACCTAAGTAGTCGGTGCCGACAAACATGATTTGGTCGGGTCGTTACAATTACGAGTTTATGATCATGCCTTTTGGTTTAACTAATTCACCAGCTGTGTTCATGGACCTTATGAACCGAGTGTGTGGATCATACCTTGACAAGTTTGTCATTATTTTCATTGATGACATACTTATTTACTCAAAGAATGACCAAGAACACGGTGAACATTTGAGAAAGGTGTTAGAAGTATTGAGGAAGGAAGAATTGTTCGCTAAGTTTTCAAAGTGTGCATTTTGGTTGGAAGAAGTTCAATTCCTCGGTCACATAGTGAACAAAGAAGGTATTAAGGTGGATCTGGCAAAGATAGAAACTGTTGAAAAGTGGAAAACCCCGAAAACTCCGAAACACATACGCCAGTTTTTAGGACTAGCTGGTTACTACAGAAGGTTCATCCAAGACTTTTCCAGAATAGCAAAACCCTTGACTGCATTAACGCATAAAGGGAAAAAATTTGAATGGAAGGATGAACAAGAGAAAGCGTTTCAGTTATTGAAGAAAAAGCTAACTACAGAACCTATATTGTCATTGCCTGAAGGGAATGATGATTTTGTGATTTATTGTGATGCATCAAAGCAAGGTCTCGGTTGTGTATTAATGCAACGAACGAAGGTGATTGCTTATGCGTCTAGACAATTGAAGATTCACGAACAAAATTATACGACACGTGATTTGGAATTAGGCGCGGTTGTTTTTGCATTAAAGATTTGGAGGCACTACTTATATGGGGTCAAAAGTATTATATATACCGACCAAAACAGTCTTCAACACATATTTAATCAGAAACAACTGAATATGAGGCAGCGTAGGTGGATTGAATTGTTGAATGATTACGACTTTGAGATTCGTTACCACCCGGGGAAGGCAAATGTGGTAGCCGACGCCTTGAGAAGGAAGGACAGAGAACCCATTCGAGTAAAATCTATGAATATAATGATTCACAATAACCTTACTACTCAATAAAGGAGGCGCAACAAGGAGTTTTAAAAGAGGGAAATTTAAAGGATGAAATACCCAAAGGATCGGAGAAGCATCTTAATATTCGGGAAGACGGAACCCGGTATAGGGCTGAAACGATTTGGGCACCAAAATTTGGAGATATGAGAGAAATGGTACTTAGAGAAGCTCATAAAACCAGATACTCAATACATCCTGGAACGGGGAAGATGTACAAGGATCTCAACAAACATTTTTGGTGGCCGGGTATGAAAGCTGATGTTGCTAAATACGTAGGAGAATGTTTGACGTGTTCTAAGGTCAAAGCTGAGCATCAGAAACCATCAGGTCTACTTCAACAACCCAAAATCCCGGAATGGAAATGGAAAAACATTACCATGGATTTCATCACTAAATTGCCAAGGACTGCAAGTGGTTTTGATACTATTTGGGTAATAGTTGATCGTCTCACCAAATCAGCATACTTCCTGCCAATAAGAGAAGATGACAAGATGGAGAAGTTAGCACGACAGTATTTGAAGGAAGTCGTATCCAGACATGGAATACCAATCTCTATTATCTCTGGTAGGGATGGCAGATTTATTTCAAGATTCTGGCAGACATTACAGCAAGCATTAGGAACTCGTCTAGACATGAGTACTGCCTATCATCCACAAACTGATGGGCAGAGCGAAAGGATGATACAAACGCTTGAAGACATGCTACGAGCATGTGTTATTGATTTCGGAACCAGTTGGGATCGACATCTAACGTTAGCAGAATTTTCCTACAACAACAGCTACCATTCAAGCATTGAGATGGCGCCGTTTGAAGAACTTTATGGTAGAAAGTGCAGGTCTCCGATTTGTTGGAGTGAAGTGGGGGATAGATAGATTACGGGTCCGAAGATAATACAAGAAACTACCGAGAAGATCATCCAAATTCAACAACGGTTGAAAACCGCCCAAAGTCGACAAAAGAGCTACGCTGACACTAAAAGAAAATATATAGAATTTGAAATTGGAGAGATGGTCATGCTTAAAGTTGCACCTTGGAAAGGCGTTGTTCGATTTGGTAAACGAGGGAAATTAAATCCAAGGTATATCGGACCATTCAAGATTATTGATCGTGTCGGACCAGTAGCTTACCGACTTGAGTTACCTCAACAACTCGCGGCTGTACATAACACTTTCCATGTCTCGAATTTGAAGAAATATTTTGCTAAAGAAGATCTCACTATTCCGTTAGATGAAATCCAAATCAACGAAAAACTTCAATTCATCGAAGAACCCGTCGAAATAATGGATCGTGAGGTTAAAAGACTTAAGCAAAACAAGATACCAATTGTTAAGGTTCGATGGAATGCTCGTAGAGGACCCGAGTTCACCTGGGAATGAGAAGATCAGATGAAGAAGAAATACCTGCATTTATTTCCAGAATATACGTCAACACCTCCAACTACTTAAAATTTCGGGACGAAATTTATTTAACGGGTAGGTACTGTAGTGACCCGAACTTTTTCATGTTTATATATATATTAAATGAAATTGTTATTTACATGATTAAGTGTTTCCAACATGTTAAGCAATCAAACTTGTTAAGACTTGATTAATTGAAATAGGTTTCATATAGACAATTGACCACCCAAGTTGACCGGTGATTCACGAAAGTTAAAACATGTAAAAACTATATGATGACATATATATGGTTATATATATAGTTAACATGATATTATGATAAGTAAACATATCATTAAGTATATTAACAATGAACTACATATGTAAAAACAAGACTACTAACTTAATGATTTTGAAACGAGACATATATGTAACGATTATCGTTGTAACGACATTTAATGTATATATATATATATATCATATTAAGAGATATTCGTACATCATAATATCATGATAATATAATAATTTAAAATCTCATTTGATATTATAAACATTGGGTTAACAACATTTAACAAGGTCGTTAACCTAAAGGTTTCAAAACAACACTTACATGTAATGACTAACGATGACTTAATGACTCAGTTAAAATGTATATACATGTAGTGTTTTAATATGTATTCATACACTTTTGAAAGACTTCAAGATACTTATCAAAATACTTCTACTTAACAAAAATGCTTACAATTACATCCTCGTTCAGTTTCATCAACAATTCTAGTCGTATGCACCCGTATTCGTACTCGTACAATACACAGCTTTTAGATGTATGTACTATTGGTATATACACTCTAATGATCAGCTCTTAGCAGCCCATGTGAGTCACCTAACATATTTTGGAATCATCATTTGGCAACTAGCATGAAATATCTCATAAAATTACAAAAATATGAGTAATCATTCATGACTTATTTACATGAAAACAAAATTACATATCCTTTATATCTAATCCATACACCAACGACCAAAAACACCTATAAACACTTTCATTCTTCAATTTTCTTCATCTAATTGATCTCTCCCAAGTTCCATCTTCAAGTTCTAAGTGTTCTTCATAAAATCTACAAGTTCTAGTTTCATAAAATCAAGAATACTTCCAAGTTTGCTAGCTTACTTCCAATCTTGTAGAATGATCATCCAACCTCAAGAAATCTTTCTTATTTACAGTAAGATATCTTTCTAATATAATGTAATACTCATATTCAAACTTTGATTCAATTTCTATAACTATAACAATCTTATTTCGAGTGGAAATCTTACTTGAACTTGTTTTCGTGTCATGATTCTACTTCAAGAACTTTCAAGCCATCCAAGGATCCTTTGAAGCTAGATCCATTTTTCTCATTTCCAGTAGTTTTATCCAGAAAACTTGAGGTAGTAATGATGTTCATAACAGCATTCGATTCATACATATAAAGCTATCTTATTCGAAGGTTTAAACTTGTAATCACTAGAACATAGTTTAGTTAATTCTAAACTTGTTCGTAAACAAAAGTTAATTCTTCTAACTTGACTTTTAAAATAAACTAAACACATGTTCTATATCTATATGATATGCTAACTTAATGATTTAAAACTTGGAAACACGATGAACACCATAAAATCGGATATACGCCGTCGTAGTGAAACCGGGGGCTGTTTTGGTTTGTATAATTAAAAATTATGATGAACTTTGATTTTTCATATGAACATGAAACTATATCCAAAAATCAAGGTTAAACTCAAAGTGGAAGTATGTTTTCTAAAATGGTCATCTAGACATCGTTCTTTCGACTGAAATGACTACCTTTACAAAAACGACTTGTAACTTATATTTTCGACTATAAACCTATAATTTTTCAATTTAGATTCATAAAATAGAGTTCAATATGAAACCATAGCAATTTGATTCACTCAAAACGGATTTAAAATGAAGAAGTTATGGGTAAAACAAGATTGGATATTTTTTTATTTTTGTAGCTACGGGAAATATTAACAATTCTATACAAATCATATCCTAGCTAACTTATATTGTATTATACATGTATTCTAATATATTATGTAATCTTGGAATACCATAGACACGTATGCAAATATTTTGACATATCATATCGACCCATGTATATATATTATTTGGAACAACCATAGACACTCTATATGCAGTAATGTTGGAGTTAGCTATACAGGGTTGAGGTTGATTCCAAAAATATATATACTTTGAGTTGTGATCTAGCCTGAGACGTGTATACACTGGGTCGTGGATTGATTCAAGATAATATATATCGATTTATTTCTGTACATCTAACTGTGGACAACTAGTTGTAGCTTACTAACGAGGACAGCTGACTTAATAAAGTTAAAACATCAAAATGTATTAAAAGTGTTGTAAATATATTTTGAACATACTTTGATATATATGTACATATTTGTTATAGGTTCGTGAATCGACCAGTGGCCAAGTCTTACTTCCCGACGAAGTAAAAATCTGTGAAAGTGAGTTATAGTCCCACTTTTAAAATCTAATATTTTTGGGATGAGAATACATGCAGGTTTTATAAATGATTTACAAAATAGACACAAGTACATGAAACTATATTCTATGGTTGAATTATCGAAATCGAATATGCCCCTTTTTATTAAGTCTGCTAATCTAAGAATTAGAGAACAAACACCCTAATTGACGTGAATCCTAAAGATAGATCTATTGGGCCTAACAAACCCCATCCAAAGTACCGGATGCTTTAGTACTTCGAAATTTATATCATATCCGAAGGGTGTCCCGGAATGATGGGGATATTCTTATATATGCATCTTGTTAATGTCAGTTACCAGGTGTTCACCATATGAATGATTTTTATCTCTATGTATGGGATGTGTATTGAAATATGAAATCTTGTGGTCTATTGTTACGATTTGATATATATAGGTTAAACCTATAACTCACCAACATTTTTGTTGACGTTTTAAAGCATGTTTATTCTCAGGTGAATACTAAGAGCTTCTTGTAGTGACCCGAACTTTTCCATGTTTATATATATTAATTGAGATTGATATTTACATGATTACATGTTTCCAACATGTTAAGCAATCAAACTTGTTAAGACTTGATTAATTGAAATAGGTTTCATATAGACAATTGACCACCCAAGTTGACCGGTGATTCACGAACGTTAAAACTTGTAAAAACTATATGATGACATATATATGGATATATATTTAGTTAACATGATACTAAGATAAGTAAACATATCATTAAGTATATTAACAATGAACTACATATGTAAAAACAAGACTACTAACTTAATGATTTTTAAACGAGACATATATGTAACGATTATCGTTGTAAAGACATTTAATGTATATATATCATATTAAGAGATATTCATACATGATAATATCATGATAATATAATAATTTAAAATCTCATTTGATATTATAAACATTGAGTTAACAACATTTAACAAGATCGTTAACCTAAAGGTTTCAAAACAACACTTACATGTAACGACTAACGATGACTTAACGACTCAGTTAAAATGTATATACATGTAGTGTTTTAATATGTATTTATACACTTTTGAAAGACTTCAAGACACTTATCAAAATACTTCTACTTAACAAAAATGCTTACAATTACATCCTCGTTCAGTTTCATCAACAATTCTACTCGTATGCACCCGTATTCGTACTCGTACAATACACAGCTTTTAGATGTATGTACTATTGGTATATACACTCCAATGATCCGCTCTTAGAAGCCCATGTGAGTCACCTAACACATGTGGGAACCATCATTTGGCAACTAGCATGAAATATCTAATAAAATTACAAAAATATGAGTAATCATTCATGACTTATTTACATGAAAACAAAATTACATATCCTTTATATCTAATCCGTACACCAACGGCCAAAAACACCTACAAACACTTTCATTCTTCAATTTTCTTCATCTAATTGATCTCTCTCAAGTTCTATTTTCAGGTTCTTAGTGTTCTTCATAAATTCCAAAAGTTCTAGTTTCATAAAATCAAGAATACTTTCAAGTTTGCTAGCTCACTTCCAATCTTGTAAGGTGATCATTCAACCTTAAGAAATCTTTGTTTCTTATAGTAGGTTATCATTCTAATACAAGGTAATAATCATATTCAAACTTTGGTTCAATTTCTATAACTATAACAATCTTATTTTAAGTGATGATCTTACTTGAACTTGTTTTCGTGTCATGATTCTGCTTCAAGAACTTCGAGCCATCCAAGGATCCATTGAAGCTAGATCCATTTTTCTCTTTTCCAGTAGGTTTATCCAAGGAACTTAAGGTAGTAATGATGTTCATAACATCATTCTATTTATACATATAAAGCTATCTTATTCGAAGGTTTAAACTTGTAATCACTAGAACATAGTTTAGTTAATTCTAAACTTGTTCGCAAACAAAAGTTAATCCTTCTAACTTGACTTTTAAAATAAACTAAACACATGTTCTATATCTATATGATATGCTAACTTAATGATTTAAAACCTGGAAACACGAAAAACACCGTAAAACCGGATTTACGCTGTCGTAGTAACACCGCGGGCTGTTTTGGATTAGTTAATTAAAAACTATGATAAACTTTGATTTAAAAGTTGTTATTCTGAGAAAATGATTTTTATTATGAACATGAAACTATATCCAAAAATTATGGTTAAACTCAAAGTAGAAGTATGTTTTCTAAAATGGTCATCTAGACGTCGTTCTTTCGACTGAAATGACTACCTTTACAAAAACGACTTGTAACTTATTTTACTGACTATAAACCTATACTTTTTCTGTTTAGATTCATAAAATAGGGTTCAATATGAAACCATATCAATTTGATTCACTCAAAACGGATTTAAAATGAAGAAGTTATGGGTAAAACAAGATTGGATAATTTTTCTCATTTTAGCTACGTGAAAATTGGTAACAAATCTATTCCAACCATAACTTAATCAACTTGTATTGTATATTATGTAATCTGGAGATACCATAGACACGTATACAATGTTTCGACCTATCATGTCGACACATCTATATATATTTCGGAACAACCATAGACACTCTATATGTGAATGTTGGAGTTAGCTATACAGGGTTGAGGTTGATTCCAAAATATATACAGTTTGAGTTGTGATCAATACTGAGATACGTATACACTGGGTCGTGGATTGATTCAAGATAATATTTATCGATTTATTTCTGTACATCTAACTGTGGACAACTAGTTGTAGGTTACTAACGAGGACAGCTGACTTAATAAACTTAAAACATCAAAATATATTAAAAGTGTTGTAAATATATTTTGAACATACTTTGATATATATGTATATATTGTTATAGGTTCGTGAATCAACCAGTGGCCAAGTCTTACTTCCCGACGAAGTAAAAATCTGTGAAAGTGAGTTATAGTCCCACTTTTAAAATCTAATATTTTTGGGATGAGAATACATGCAGGTTTTATAAATGATTTACAAAATAGACACAAGTACGTGAAACTACATTCTATGGTTGAATTATCGAAATCGAATATGCCCCTTTTTATTAAGTCTGGTAATCTAAGAATTAGGGAACAGACACCCTAATTGACGCGAATCCTAAAGATAGATCTATTGGGCTTAACAAACCCCATCCAAAGTACCAGATGCTTTAGTACTTCGAAATTTATATCATATCCGAAGGGTGTCCCGGAATGATGGGGATATTCTTATATATGCATCTTGTTAATGTCGGTTACCAGGTGTTCACCATATGAATGATTTTTATCTCTATGTATGGGATGTGTATTGAAATATGAAATCTTGTGGACTATTATTATGATTTGATATATATAGGTTAAACCTATAACTCACCAACATTTTTGTTGACGTTTTAAGCATGTTTATTCTCAGGTGATTATTAAGAGCTTCCGCTGTCGCATACTTAAATAAGGACGAGATTTGGAGTCCATGCTTGTATGATATTGTGTAAAAACTGCATTCAAGAAACTTATTTTGTTGTAACATATTTGTATTGTAAACCATTATGTAATGGTCGTGTGTAAACAGGATATTTTAAATTATCATTATTTGATAATCTACGTAAAGTTTTTTAAACCTTTATTGATGAAATAAAGGTTATGGTTTGTTTTAAAATGAATGCAGTCTTTGAAAAATGTCTCATATAGAGGTCAAAACCTCGCAACGAAATCAATTAATATGGAACGTTTTTAATCAATAAGAACGGGACATTTCACTTCTGCTGTTGCATACTAAAATAAGGACAAGATGTGGAGTCCATGTTTGTATGATATTGTGTAAAAACTGCATTAATGAAACATATGTCGATGTAATATATTTCTATTGTAAACCATTATGTAATGGTCGTGTGTAAACAGTATATTTTAGATTATCATTATTTGATAATCTACGTAATGTTTTTAAAACCTTTATTGATAAAATAAAGGTTATGGTTGTTTTAAATATGAATGCAGTCTTTGAAAAACGTCTCATATAGAGGTCAAAACCTCGTAACGAAATCAATTAATATGGAACGTTTATAATCAATATGAACGGGACATTTCAAACATAACTTATAATGAGTATTAATAGTGTAGCATTACACGGATAGAGTTTCGACTTACAAAACCTTAAAACATTCGACACTATAACCTTATTATTATTAACTTAATATTAAAATTATAATTATAAAATATAAATATAAATATATTGAGAGAGAGTGAGTATCAGTTGATGAAGGTGTATTCAATTCGGCCAGAAAACGTTCCAATTTATGATGTGGCCAGGTTTCCTCATCCATGTGATTGCATGGGAAGAAGTACTCCAGGCCATACGATCGCATGGCCTACTTTTCCAGCACCAAATGCTTCCAAAACGTGGGCGGCTCTTGATTAATTTATTATATAATATAATATATATAATTATATATATATATATATATATATATATATATATATATATATATATATATATATATATATATATATATATATATATATATATATATATATATATATATATATATATTATATTCTTGTGCATCGTTGACTTGTAATTTTAGGCCCGTTGCGTCGCGCGTTGATAGTTGGTTCATGTCCCGGTTCTGGATTTTTGAACGTCCTTTCGTAAGATTTAATATCTTGTACTTTGCGTTTCGTGGGTCGTACTCATGTAACTTTTAGACGTTTCTCAGCAATAATTTGAACCACCTGGATTGTACTTTGTACTTTTTAGCGTTTTGGTCGTTTGCGTCTTCAAATCATCGAATCTGTCTTTTGTCTTCACCTTTTATTATTTAAACGAATATCACTTGTAAATAGAACAATTGCAACTAAAAGCTTGTATTTCTTGAAGGATAATGCTATGAATTATATGTTCGTTTTTTGCATTATCAAATATTCTCACGCTTGAGCATTGCTTGTCCTCAAGCAATATAGAACTTGAATATAAACTTTACTAGAATCACTTCTTTATTCTTCATACTTTGTACATCAGTGATTTTGATACGGTGGTATGAACAATGATAGTAACGATGTGGTTTACAGTGCCACATGACTATAAAAATTTAGATCCTTTAAGAAAATTAGATCTTTATGAAAACATTTGATCTTTTGAAAATTCAATCTAGCTTTTACCCTAGATAAGTTTTCCGGAATAACCCTTCACCTGTGTTTGCAAAATGTTTTTGTGGGTTTTGTGGGTTTCCCTTTTTTAAAAAATTTTAGCTCAAAACTTATGGTTTTGTGTCACCCACTTGCTAACCTTGTATTAGGAAAGAAACACTTCCAGTTTACTTGTTCCGTATATTACCTTTCGGTAAACTACCGTCCGGTTGTAAAGGAAAGCGTTGAACAAGCAACTGTTAAGGCAATGTCTAATGACATGCTTTTGATTATGGTCTATATCGTGTCGGATGCAATTACTATCCTTTGTAGGAGCAATAGTAAAGATCACCCTATAGTTTTTCGATCTGGCACAAGGTCCTATCTTCTACAATGCTATGCAACCACCGTTCTTACGGTTGACACCAGATTTGGTTCAGGTGACCTAATGAATTCCAGGTGAATTCCTAGGATTTTACGTTCAATGGTAGTGAAGGCATTAAAAATAAGTTTTCAGAAAACAAATCAGTTTGTTATTTTATCAAAATATTTTCTCGTTCAAGCTCGAGTTTAGATATCACCGAATTCCATGAGTTTGTAATTCTCAATCTTTAAGGTCAATCTCAAGGATTGGGTAATATCAGGCTTAAATGCTGATTTTTGATCTTTAAGGAGATTATCCTTTCTGGGGATCTGATTCGTTAGTATTATAAGCTAATTTGCACGATGCCCCCATTGTACGAGACATATCCTCTCATGGTTAGGATAAGTCTGACCACTTGATGACCTTGTTTGATGCTGAGGTCCTTGGATTTCCAGCTGATTTTCGAGAAAACTTTTCAAGATTTTTTGTAGACTCTACAACTGGTCCGGACGACACTTTCCTGACCTAAATCAAGAAGCGCATGTCTTTTTCTCGGAAGACTTTACTTCCTTTTAAATTTATATTACAATAAACTGGGAAAAACTAATTAATATCGTTCAAAACAAAAGTATCTTCAATTATTTGTAAAAAAATATGTGATATATGTTCTAAATAACTTGGTAAATATTTCCCACACTTGGCTTTTATTTTTCTTTCTTTGCCTTTTTATTCTCTTCTATTCCATTTAAGTGAATTCAATCGTTTTGGGTTGTTTCTCAATTTATGTCCTTTTCGAGGTAACAATAATTTCGTTGTTAACACCTAGTTTTATCGTTCATAAATGTGTATAAACATGATTTTGAGTTCATTTAGTTAAAAAAAATTTTAAAAATTTTACTAGAAGTGGGTAGTCAGTATATAAGACTAGGGTTGTTCTTTATTATCAGAGAGCACTAGATTCTAATACAACTGCTGCGTTACTAGTAAAGTTTAACGGTGGCTATTAAACCAAGTGTATAAGTCAATTTTTTTTAAAACCGAAAGAATTTAATCCCTTCCCACACTTAAGATCTTGCAATGGCCTCATTTGCAAGAAATCAGTAACAATTTAAATTATTGAGGGTGATTAGCGTAGAAAAATGATTAAATTTTATCAAAGTTTCCAAACATATTGTTGTTTGTTTGAATGATAAATGGTGCACATCATTTGTTCATTCCTGCAGTTCTTATTTCACATATATTTTGCACCTTGTCGTCAAAATTAGTTGCTTTTGCTGAACATAATGCCAGTCTTTCAAAATGCGTTGTGTTACCCTGTTGTGTAAATGAGATAAAATACAAATATAAACATGCATGGTATTTTGAAATGGGACTTAATATCCCACTTTCAAATTACAAAAATGAAATATTAGTACAAAATAATAAAAATGTTAAACATTACATAAAAGTATCAAAATGTTAAATGTTTAACATAAATAGATAAAAATAATAAAAGATAAGAAATCACTAATGGAACACTATTGATTTGGATATGGATTCCAGTTCATATCATCGCTCGGGTTCCATGGTTTGTGATAGGTGTCCTGGTAGGCTTGGTTAGGGTCGTACAGGTCAAAGGGTGGTCGCATGTCGGGCCGATGTGGTGGATAAAAAGCAGGTCGAGTCGGGATGTAGTTATGTGGTACCTGATATGATAGCTGACTCATAATTTGGTGCTGATGAACTTGCCAGCTATCGTGTTGGCATCGCCTGTATTGCTCATACTCATCCGTGGCTCTCCACTGCTCATACTGATGACGCCTAGCCTGGTTATCCATTTCTACCTCATTTACATGCTAGAAGACATCAGTATAACTATCCCTAATGACATCCCTAATGTCATCTGCTTCCTCCATCTCCTCATCTGAACCCCTCTCTACCTGTGGATGGGTGCCCTGATATGGTATTGGCATATTGTGCCTTCGTTTTAGTACCTTTGCACCTTGATAAACCTGCAAGCCTATTCTATCGGCTTGTTCCTCAATCTCAACCATTGGACCCCCATGCTCTTTATCTACACCTAAGTACTCTCCAATGAGAGTAACAAAAATACCTCCCCCTATAATACTTCCTGCTTGCATACCCTCAACCACTTTAGAAAGATAGTGGCCAACGCAATAAGGAATATTAACAAAGCTCCTCGGGTCTCGAATACACTTAAGGTAAAATAAATCGTTTAGGGTCATTTTCTCTTTATTTCTACCCCGTTGTGTAATCGAGTTCGCTAAAAATCTATGTATTACTCGGAGCTCTGCTCTATCTATATCTAAGTAGGAGTGTCTTTCACCCCGCGTAAATTCCCTAAATTGTGACATACGCCTCCATATGGCGTTTGCGTCAAAATTCCTATCTACTCTTTCACCTTTGTAACACCCCAGCTTAACATGACCACAATATTGTCCGCTTTGCCCGTAGGCGCACGGATTTTTCTTGGCAACCACACACGAGAAGTACTTTCCCAGGAGGTCACCCATCCTGGTAGTTCTCTCGCTCGAGCAAGCTTAACCACAACGTACTCGCACAACCGCTCTGCCTGTGGTCCCAAAACGCGTTGTGTCATTTAAGCGTGAGTATTACCTTATAATCCCATGATCACTCATGTTCGTGGGCGATGTGGGATTTGCCTAGGGTGTTACATTCACCCCCCCTTAGGGACTCATCGTCCTCGATGAGGTTTGCCACACCACCCCCAACGGCACATGAGTGGCTCTGATACCATTCTGTAACACCCCAGCTTAACATGACCACAATATTGTCCGCTTTGCCCGTAGGCGCACGGATTTTTCTTGGCAACCACACACGAGAAGTACTTTCCCAGGAGGTCACCCATCCTGGTAGTTCTCTCGCTCGAGCACGCTTAAACACAACATACTCGCACAACCGCTCTGCCTGTGGTCCCAAAACGCGTTGTGTCATTTAAGCGTGAGTATTACCTTATAATCCCATGATCACTCATGTTCGTGAGCGTTGTGGGATTTGCCTACGGTGTTACAACCTTCAACAATTAAACTATTACAATCAGGTGTAATAATCTCAGCGGGGGTGTAGATCAGTAAAGCCCTAGCCATGTCTAAAATGGACATCCTGTACATTGTACCTCCTAAAAGAAATCTAATAAAACTTTTATCTCCTAACATAGTAACCTGATTATTTAACTCTATAGTGCTAAGCAATTCCATACACCATTCTCTATATATAATTCTACGCGTAGTAAATCAGCGGATTCAATCGTTAAATGTAGAGTTACCATACCTCTGAACTAGTAAATCCCTAACCGGTTCTGCTAGGTTAACCGCTTCCAAAGGCTCCCAATCGATTACCTGAGGCATTTCAATATTTCTTTGGTAAAGAATGTGCATGTTTAATGTTATGCGAGGTGTATACGAAATACTATTATTGTTTATTACGAAATACGACGAAATTACACAAGTTTTATTTATTTATTTAAGGGATATACCTAAACCTTGCTACAACACTATAGGCAGTGTACCTAATCGTAGAGTAGTGTAGTTTTTAGTAAGTCCGGTTCGTTCCACAGGGAGCTAGCTGAGTTTAATGCTATATTTTTAACAACTATATTTATATAAAATATATATAATTATATATAGTAATATTATCATAAAAGTGGGGTTTTAATGACCGGTTTGTCGATTTTAAATAAAGCGTAAAGATAAATGATGATAATATAAATGACGGAATTTAAATTGCGATAAAGTAAATTGCAGTAATTAAAATGACAGTAAATAAAGGTACGATGAAATATGAAATAAAAGTATTATGCTTATTTAAACTTCCGTAATCATGATGTTTGACGTTTTGATTTTAATTTATTTATCTGGGTTAATTGTCCTTGGTCCTGGATTTATTTGATGCTATCTGGTTTTTGTCCATAATAGTCCATCGGTCATAATTATAAAATGCTCGTCAAATTAACCTTATTCCCGAAGTCAAATATTCCAACTAATTAGGGATTTGAACTGTAACAAAGTTTTAATACTTTGTTTAATGATTACACCAGGTTATCGACTGCATATAATCCAAGGTTTTATTACTTTGTTACATTTACACCAATTATACTTGTATGTAATCCACCCCTGTTTTAATGAGATATGAATATTAATTTACCCACTTGATCAGAATGAATAATCAATTACCCAACCCGAATAATTAATTAAATGATCGTAAAAGATGTCGTATAAACGTCACTAAATAGGACATACATAATCATTTTAATAATTATTAGATTAACTAATTTGAAGATAGGTTCGACAGGTTCCAATGAGTTGTCATTCGATTAGACAATACCCCCTACCTATTAATAGTCAATAGTCCAATGTTCACAAGTGTCGGTCTTTTGTCCAAACCTTAATTATGGTACAAAATCTAAAACCCCATCTTAATATTTAGTCTAACATCACGATTACTTCGGCTCAAATAAAGCATAATGATAACTTAGTTACGATACATTAATTTAAAAAGGAAGAACATAGCTTACCGTGATTATTTATCGCGTAGCGTTACACGGACAGAGTTCCAATTTTAAAACTCGTAAAACATTTCTTACAATAACCTTATTATTATTATTATTAAATTAAACTTAAAATTATATAGGCCCACTTTGAACTCGATTTCTTAGTTACGATACATTATATAGGTTTGACTTGGTGGTACGTTAGGTATAACATTGCTTAGTTATGCTTGGATTGCGGTATGTGGCTCGTATTTGTGTGTTAGCGATGCGCATTTCATTTTATGCATATATGTGTATGTAGTATATTCTCATTCACTAAGGAAATCGAGTAAATGTAAGGAAATCGATTAGAATGCGCTGCATTTTATAGGCCCACTTTGAACTGTACAACTCCGCGAGTGCGGAGGTTTTGTGCTTCACAGCTCCGCGAGTGCGGAGCTTCGGATTCCAGCTCACCAAATGAATTAAACGTGGGCTGCTTAGATTAAAATAATATATAATATATATAATTAATTATATATAATATTATATTCTTGTGCATAGTTGACTTGTAATTTTAGCTCCGTTGAGTCGCACGTTGATAGTTGGTTCATGTCTCGGTTCCAGATTTTCGAACGCCTTTTCGTATAATTTAATATCTTGTACTTTGCATTTTGCGGCTTGTACTCTTGTAATTTCTAGACATTTCTCATCAATAATTTGAACCACTTGGATTGTACTTTGTACTTTTTAGCTTTTTGGTCGTTTGCGTCTTCAAATCATCGTTTTCTTCTTTTGTCTTCGCACTTATTTATTTAAACAATTATTACATAAAAATAGAACAATAGTAACTAAAAGCTTTACATATTGGAAGGATATTGATACTAAATATATGTTCCTTTTTAGCATTATCAAATATCCCCACACTTGAACGTTGCTTGTCCTCAAGCAATAAAGAACTTGAAATTAAATCACACTTCACTCGAATCACTTTTTTATTCTCACACTTTATACATCAGTGATTTTAGTACGGCGGTATAAACAATGATTGTAACAATGTGGTTTACAGTCCCACATGACTATAAAAATGTAGATCCTTTAAGGAAATTGGATATTTATGAAAATATTTGATCTTTTGAAAATTCATTCTAGCTTTTACCCTAGATAAGTTTTCCGGAATAACCCTTCACCGGTGTTTGCAAATTGTTTTTGTGGGTTTTGTGAGTTTCAGATTTTAAAATTTTAGCTCAAAACTTATGGTTTTGTGTCACCCACTTGCTAACCTTGTATTAGGAAAGCAACACGTCCAGTTTACTTGTCCCGTGTATTACCTTTCAGTAAACTACCGTCCGGTTGTAAAGGAAAGCGTTGAACAAGCAACTGTTAAGGCAATCTCTAATGACATGCTTTTGATTATGGTCTACATCGTGTCGGATGCAATTAATATCCTTTGTAGGAGCAATAGTAAAGATCACCCTATAGTTTTTCGGTCTGACACAAGGTCCTGTCTTCGATCATGCTATGCAACCACCGTTCTTACGGTTGACACCTGATTTGGTTCAGGTGACGTAATGAATTCCGGTGAATTCTTAGGATTTTACGTTCAATGGTAATGAACGCATTGAAAATGGGTTTTCAGAAAACAAATCGGTTTTAATTTGATCAAAATATTTTCTCGTTCAAGCTCGAGTTTAGATATCATCGAATTCCATGAGTTTGTGTAGAGACCCGTCCTAATTCATCCGGACGAAGTCTATATCGATTATAAACGATTCACAACAGTTGATTACATGGCGAGGTACTTGACCTCTATATGATACATTTTACAAACATTGTATTCGTTTTTGAAAAGACAATCTTTCATTACATCGAAAGTTGACGGCAAGCATACTATTTCATAATATATGCAACTATAATTGACTTTAAATAATCTTGATGAACTCAACGACTCGAATGCAATGTCTTTTGAAATATGTCATGAATGACTTCAAGTAATGTCTCTAATATGAGAAAATGCACAGCGGAAGATTTTTTTCATACCTGAGAATAAACATGCTTTAAAGTGTCAACCGAAAGGTTGGTGAGTTCATTAGTTTAACATAAATAATCATTTCATAATTTTAATAGACCACAAGATTTCATATTTCCATTTCTCATAAACATACGTCCCATGCATAGAGACAAAAATATCATTCATATGGATTGAACACCTGGTAACCGACATTCACAATATGCATATAAGAATATCCCCATCATTCCGGGATCCTCCTTCGGACATGATATATATTTCTAAGTACTAAAGCATCCGGTACTTTGGATGTGGCTTGTAGCGCCCGATAGATCTATCTTTAGGATTCGCGTCAATTAGGGTTTCTGTTCCCTAATTCTTAGATTACCAAACTAAAAAGGGGCATATTCGATTTCGATCATTCAACCATATAATGTAGTTTCAATTACTTGTGTCTAATTCGTAAAACAGTTATAAAAATTGCGCATGTATTCTCAGCCCAAAAATATAAAGGGTAAAAAGGCAAATTAAACTCACCTAATGTATTTTGTAGTAAAAATACATATGACTATATTAAACAATGCAGGGTTGGCCTCGGATTCACGAACCTATATCATGTATGTATATTAACACATATAATAATATTCAAATAAATATATATTGGTATTAGTAATATACTCGTGATATTAAATTTATTATTAATAATTACTTAAATATATTTATTTTATATTCTATAAAATTATCCTAATAATATATTATATACTTTATTAAAATATTTTGAATAAGTACTTAGTATTAATATTTTTAAATATTCATAATTTTTAATACGATAACATTTTTAATAAATTCGAGTTATATTAAAACGTAAATGAACAAAAAAAGTACTTTATTAGTAAAAGTAGTATACTTATTATATATACTTCTATTTATCTAATGTTTGTATCTAATTCATAATATCTATCTTTTAGTTTAAGATCATAAAAATATAGTTATATTTTATATACAAACTACATTTAAAACTAAAGTTATAGTTAGTAATACTAATTATAATAACAATAATGATAAATTTACTACTAATAATATTAATGTTAATAATTTTTAAAATAATAATACTAATAATGATAATCATATTAATAATAAGAATAATACTAATAATGATATTGTTTGTAATAATATTACAATAAACGTTTAATTATAATAATAATAATAATAATAATAATAATAATAATAATAATAATAACTATAGTAAAAAGACTACCTCAATATATCTAGGCTTTAAAAACAAATAAATGTCGCTGCCTGGGCTCGAACCCGCGACCTCCCGCTCACCCACAAACAACCCAAACCATCCTGCTGTTACCTATTTTCCTGATTTATTCTACAACTGAAATTTATTTAAACCGAACTTTGGATTCTGTGAGCCTGCCAACAGCCCAATGAAATTTTCGGCCCAACAGCTCATAACACCTCTCGGCCCAAATAACAAGTTCATGGCCCAATCCTATTTGACAAGTTAACGGCCCAATATGGGGATAACAACTTAGCCCATTTAAAAGTGAATTTATGAAAAAGGATACTTTGGTTTGGAAATTTTCTTGAACGGTAAATGGAAATAGGAAAAACAATACGTGATTCTCATCTTCACGTTACTCTCCAATATTAATTAAACACCCAGCTTATAGTAATGCTTTGGAAGTAAATATTTAAGTAGGGTTTTATTATTAAAACATGTCGGCCAAAAAAAGAGACGTGCTGAAAATGAAGCAATCATCTGTCGGTTGCAGGTCCCTCATCATCGTATCATCAACGTTTATCAACATTAACACCATCATCATGTATTCACGATCAGAATTCATTACTGTCAACTTCATCGATTTTATCATCATCCCTTGTATCACTATCATTCTCCTCATCATTCATTGTAACGGGTTGCAGTAGGAATAATACCTTCGAACAGTAACCTAATCAGGATGGTTTGCAGTAGGTTTTAATGAGGAAGATCGAATAACAATGGCAGTAGGAAATCAAAGGAGGTGTTCATTGGGTGATTTTGTGGGTTCACGAAGAAGTAGGAAACAGGAATAGGAGAGAGTGAGAGAGGAAGAGAAAGAGGGTTGTTCCGGTGATGGTGACCGATAATAGTATGAAGAAGATGGTGAATAGTGCGGTGATGGTTTTGTTGAGTTTTTGGTTCATCTGAAATAGAAGAGAAGAAGAAAACATGATAGCAACTGCAGTGATAATGACAAAGGACTGGTTCGTCAGAGAAAAATGGATCAAGCTCAATTTACGTGGGTGTTTGTCAATTAAACAAGATAGAGAAGCTGTAGCAGCAAGTATTAGTTTTTTATGGTGGTGTTCGGTTATAGTGTGGTCGAAACAGAAATACATATGTAACAAGAATGAGAGTTTATGGTGATGTGTTCATGGGTTTAATATCAATGGCAGGTTTGTACGCGAAAAAAATATGATGATGGTGGTCAATTGGGTTTTGTGAAGATGGTGACGATTTCAACGAAGAAGGTTTGGTGGTTTTGGAAGGCGAGGTGTTCTTGATGAAGATGGTGTTCGTGGATTGTGCGGTAGAGGTGATCGAGTATCACAAAAAAAATGGGTTTTTGGTTTGTTACTAAAGGTAGTGATATAATACATAGATGAGATGTATGTGTGTGATTTTTAGAGAAAACCCAAATAGAAATCAGGAACTAGAATGGTAAACAACCGGTGACAATATCAAATGGGTTTTGCCTTGAAGTTAAGAGCAGAGAATGAAGAGAGGATTATTGTTTACAATTCGTGGGACTCCGTTGGTGTGTGATTATTTTATTATAGAACAAGTTGGTGATATTTTTCAATCAACTAAGTATGTAAGAGATTCAGTGGACAAAAAGAAACAGTAAAATAAATAATATAATAATAATTAAAATCATAATAATCAAATTCAGCATGTGAAAGTAAACAAGGGAACAGTAATAGTGGGTTATTAATTTCAATCAGATACAGTAATCAAACGAATCATGTGAGGATTATTTGTTTATATGTTACCGACAGTTTTCACGGACTGCATTATTGTACTCCGTTGATAAATCAGTGGCGGATAAAAAGTACTCAGATAAATTCTAAATTTTTATGATAATTATAATTATTTATTTCAGTCATTATGGTATAAAATTCGATCCTAAATTATTAAGTAAAAATTACATCAACTGTCCCTCTCAATTTTTGGGTAAAATATAAAAATTGTTGAAATTAAATAACTGTATCCTAAATACATTTTTATTAATCCTAAAATTTATATAACTCATTTTCGGATCACCGTTTATTTTAAAATCATATAAATTCGAATTAAACTTCTCTTAAATAATAATCGAAACGTCCAACGAGTATTACAATCATCAAATCATTATATTTAATATACACTATACATATATTTATTTTTATTTTTATATGTATACACATTTATTTACAAATAATAGTTCGTGAATCGTCGAGAACAGTCGAAGGTCAATTGAATATCTAAAATAGTTCAAACTTTTTGAGACTCAACATTACAGACTTTGCTTATCTTGTCGAAATCATATAAAGATTAAGTTTAAATTTGGTCGGAAATTTTCGGGTCATCATAGTACCTACCCGTTAAAGAAATTTCGTCCCGAAATTTGAGTGAGGTGATCATGGCTAACAATAAAAATGTTTTCATGACTAATATGAGTTGATAACTTGAGTTTTATCATCATTGAGTAATATGGATAAAACATTTCATTTATGCGAAGGGTACGAGTGAAGCTATCACGAAAGAGTGAAATGAGTAAATGTAGATTCATCATATCTTTTGACGTAGTCGCGATTGAGTTCCGAAATTCAAGGGATTTAAAGAAAATCTTTGAAATCTGAGAGATTTGATTCTTCGGCGAATAAGGAGATTAAGATCTCTATAATTAGATACGGTGATCTGCCTCGATTACTCTGTCTGATATTTTTATTATAAATTAAACTCTTCCGTTCCATTATTCTCACCATTCCTATACTTTCTTTCTTAGTTCATACATTCAAAAGATTGTGAAAATGCTTAGTCCAATTCTAATCCCTAATATTTTCCTAATTATCATTTCTGTCATCCTTCTTTTCAATCTTCCACCAGAAGAATCTATTTACTCCTACTCTTACCTTAGGGTAATACTATTCTTAATTACACCATGTCTTTATATTGTTATTCGTATTAATATCCACGGTTTGTAACCTCCGTGTTGTTATTGGGTTTTATATTTTCTTTTATATTTTGGAGCTTTGTCCCTTCGTTTCTTCTTCTTGCGATTAAACACCGCTTGTAATGGTTCAGAATTCGCAGATATAAACTTCGGAATGAACATTGTTAATGTTCTAAGAAGGAAATCGTAATGGCACAATTTGATTTGTCAATTTGCCAGAATCACTGAGAATAGAACTATCAAGAATATGTTTTCTTGATATGTTCGGAGGTGAAGTAGAATGAACGAGTCATGTAACATGGCACATGATGACGTTATGATCTGTGAATCATCACATTCCATTAGAAACTCAGCATGACTTACTGTAATATAATCACGTTGATCAAGTGTCATTATATTATACTAACTCATGCATCAGTTCCCAACATTACTTCAATAACATTCGTATTTTAAGCTTGAAAGTTTACAGAATATAGAAACTAACAGTTTCTATATGATGTAACACTGATAACACGAAGAGATAAATGATTTCAGATAAGAATAGTTATGAAAATATCTTCAGAAATATGGAGGATATTTATAATGAAAGATACGATAATATCTTTGAATATCCAAGATCAGAGGATGATGGAGACTATTGTCCGTAAGGGTTTAGAGTAAGGAGCAAGATATTCGCTAAAGACTTCAGCAGGCATTGAATCATTTAGATTCTTTGAAGTCAAACTTATCCTTTGTGATTTGTCCACGGCTTCCTTCATAGTTTTGCATAATCTGCTTTTCGGTACTAAATTTTCTATTGAGTGTTTCCAATACTCCATTCTTTATCATCAAACTTTCGACGGTTAAGGTCGTGTACAGTTTTTGCTGCTGTATTCAGCTTTTTCAGAATTTATGGTATTGGTTTGTAGACTGGGTGCTTTTCAGAATTTCAGAATAGAAGATCATAATTCTAAGAGATAAATGTTATATGTTTACATATAAGTGTTGATGTAGACATGCTGTGAGATTTCAAAATACCGATTGCTGATTCTCGGTATTTGGTACGGCAATTCTCGTTATCAGATGCAGATGAGTAGATGATAGGATTTCAATGAATATAATAACTTTTCATAAAGTCAAGATCAATGATGTTGCTGGTAAGTTTATTGCTAATGTAGTGAGATATAAATGGTTTTCCGGTATCGATGAAAAAAGGCAACTTATATATCAGGGTTTTATAATAAGCTAATCCGAGTGAAAAGTCGAAGTTGACTTGTTGGAGCTATGACAAAATTGACTAATTTGGAAAGGGATTGCAAAGTTATGTTGGGTAATAATAACACTTAAAAGGATTAACACAGCTATGTGTTAAATGTTTACTCAGTTTTTGAGAGTTTTTCAGGTGCATAATTATATGCATAAATCTTTCCTTCCGTAGATGAAGTGCGGTTGGTACATCTTCTCGATTGAGGTGTTTTCAATAATCATGAAAGGTTTGAACGCAGATTATAATTGTAAAAATACAAATGAGATTTAAGATGAAATCAAGTGGCAACTTGAAGAATTATTTAGTTTCATATGTTATAATCAATATTTTAATTCATTTTAATTGTCCAATGTTGGTAGTCCACAGTTAGCAATTCCATAATTCATATATAGTTTAATATATAATATTCGAATTAATTAATACGCATCATGACCCGTATTCGTCTCAAACTCGATCACAACTCAAACTATATATATTATTGTAGAATCAACCTCAATCCTGTATAGAGAACTCGATCATTACTAAATATAGAGTGTCTATGGTTATTCCAAATAATATATATAGATGCGTCGATATGATATGTCAAAACCTTGTTTACGTGTCCCGATATTTGAAGTGTAAAAAAAATAAATAACGGAAATTAAATGACGATAAAAAAAATTGCGAGAATTAAAATTGCAATAAGTAAATTGCGATAATTAAAATGTAATACGGAATTAACAGTTAGGTAGGATTTCGTTAGCGTGGATTCTTAACAAAATTTTTCATAGTTAATTTGTTTGTTTCTAACAAATTTTATTTTGTCCAACATTTTCTTCGTTATGCCACTTGTTAGATTCTGATAGATCAAAATCTAAATATGAAATTTGAATGAAAATGGTTTTTCTGTGGTGAATCAGATTTGTATATATGTGGATGTAAGTAGAATGGTAATTGACCATTGAATCAGATTCGAAGAATGTACAGTGTAACTTATTAATGTGAAATCTAAATATTCCTCGGGTATTACCTACCCGTTAAAATATTTTCATCATTAACAGTTTGTATAATAAAAATTTTAATTACAATCTCTATGAAAACATATATACATATATATTTTCTTCAGACATAATCATGGATTTAATGAGTCAATGTGATATTAAACTCATCAGATTTACGGCTAGAACTAGAGTACATAATATCTAAAACATTAGAGATTACATAATTGCCATGAAGGACGAAGATAGTTTATGTAGAACGATTCATAGAACGATGATTATGCTTGAGGTATAGATTGTGAGGTTGAGATGTGTGATGATGTTGTTGTTGTTGGTACTGGTTATGCTGCTGGTGCTGATGATGGTGGTACTGTTGCTATCAGTGCTACAAGTGTTGTTGGTGCTGAGGTTGATGATGATGTTGGTGTAGTAAGTATAGCTTGTAAATCACGCACCATTCTTGTCAGAGTTTCTATCCTACCCTCTATCATTTCTATCCATCCACTCATCTGATTCGATAGATCTTGATTATCAATTCGAAGTTCCCTAACTTCTTCTAATATTTCCCTTCGATTGGTATTCGAAAGTAGAGGTTGAATATTTTCTGAGATTGCAGTAACGCGACCTTCGAGGTGGAAAACTTTAGCAAGACGGGTGAATACAGTGTTGCGCATAGATTCACCAGTGAGTACATCGTTTTCTCTGATGTTAGGAGGTAAGTTTGGTTTGCGGTAGGGCTCGCCTTCTTCATTTCTCCATCAAGTGAGTAAGTCTCGGACCCACCCCCATCTCCTCCAGAATGAAAAATAACTAAATGGTTGAGGCACTTCTGGTTCATTAACTTCGGAGTCTGCTTCAATATACATCTCGAAATCGCTTCTGAAACTAATGGAATCCAAGCTAGGTGTAGGATCCATCTCTCACGATCAGTTAAAGGATTTTGATATGAAATGATTTTCGAATATCGAATGATATTCTAATTATATATAGAATATCTATACATACTTCCAAAGATCCCGTGAATTACGGAGAAAATTAAGGAAACGTGTCAGTTAAAGTCTACAGTGACAGATACGCTAAGATATGGATTAGTAGATATGCTAAGATATGAATTTTTGTCTATACACTATTCATGTAATCATTGCAGTAAGATGTGTCTAGACTAAGAATGATAAGCAGGTAATATCTTAAGGATGATAAACTGATAATTTCCGACAAAAACGATAAGCAAAATTTTTGACATGCAGACACGGTCGAAGTCCAGACTCACTAATGCATCCTAATGACTTATCAGTTATACACACTAATGCAGACCTAAAAAAAACCGCTCTGATACCAACTGTAGAGACCCATCCTAATCCATCCGGACGAAGTCCATATCGATTATAAATGATTCACAACAGTTGATTACATTGTGAGGTACTTGACCTCTATATGATACATTTTACAAACATTGCATTCGTTTTTGAAAAGTCAATCTTTCATTACATCGAAAGTTGATGGCAAGCATACTATTTCATAATATATGCAACTATAATTGACTTTAAATAATCTTGATGAACTCAATGACTCGAATGCAACGTCTTTTGAAATATGTCATGAATGACTTCAAGTAATGTCGCTAATATGAGCAAATGCACAGCGGAAGATTTCTTTCGTACCTGAGAATAAACATGCTTTAAAGTGTCAACCAAAAAGTTGGTGAGTTCATTAGTTTAACATAAATAATCATTTCATAATTTTAATAGACCACAAGATTTCATATTTCCATTTCTCATAAACATACGTCCCATGCATAGAGACAAAAATATCATTCATATGGATTGAACACCTGGTAACCGACATTCACAATATGCATATAAGAATATCCCCATCATTCCGGGATCCTCCTTCGGACATGATATATATTTCGAAGTACTAAAGCATCCGGTACTTTGGATGGGGCTTCTTGGGCCCGATAGATCTATCTTTAAGATTCGCGTCAATTAGGGTTTATGTTCCCTAATTCTTAGATTACCAGACTAAAAAGGGGCATATTCGATTTCGATCATTCAACCATATAATGTAGTTTCAATTACTTGTGTCTATTTCGTAAAACAGTTATAAAAATTGCGCATGTATTCTCAGCCCAAAAATATAAAGGGTAAAAAGGCAAATGAAACTCACCTAATGTATTTTGTAGTAAAAATACATATGACTATATTGAACAATGCAGGGTTGGCCTCGGATTCACGAACCTATATCATGTATGTATATTAACACATATAATAATATTCAAATAAATATATATTGATATTAGTAATATACTCGTGATATTAAATTTATTATTAATAATTACTTAAATATATTTATTTTATATTCTATAAAATTATCCTAATAATATATTATATACTTTATTAAAATATTTTGAATAAGTACTTAGTATTAATATTTTTAAATATTCATAATTTTTAATACGATAACATTTTTAATAAATTCGAGTTATATTAAAACGTAAATGAACAAAAAAGTACTTTATTAGTAAAAGTAGTATACTTATTATATATACTTCTATATATCTAATGTTTGTATCTAATTCATAATATCTATCTTTTTAGTTTAAGATCATGAAAATATAGTTATATTTTATATACAAACTACATTTAAAACTAAAGTTATAGTTAGCAATACTAATTATAATAACAATAATGATAAATTTACTACTAATAATATTAATGTTAATAATTTTTAAAATAATAATACTAATAATGATAATCATATTAATAATAAGAATAATACTAATAATGATATTGTTAGTAATAATATTACTAAGAACGTTTAATTATAATACTAATAATAACAATAATAATAATAATAATAATAATAATAATAATAATAGTAATAATAATAATAATAATAATAATAATAATAATAATAATAATAATAATAATAAAAACTATAGTAAAAAGACTACCTCAATGTATCTAGGCTTTAAAAACAAATAAATGTCGCTACCTGGGCTCGAACCAGTGACCTCCCGCTCAACCACAAACAACCCAAACCATCCTGCTGTTACCTATTTTCCTGATTTATTCTACAACTAAAATTTATTTAAACCGAACTTTAGATTCTTTGAGCCTGCCAACAGCCCGACAAAATTTTCGGCCCAACAGCTCATAACACCTCTTGGCCCAAATAACAAGTTCATGGCCCAATCCTATTTGACAAGTTAACGGCCCAATATGGGGATAACAACTTAGCCTGTTTAAAAGTGAATTTATGAAAAAGGATACTTTGGTTTGGAAATTTTCTTGAACGGTAAATGGAAACAGGAAAAACAATACGTGATTCTCATCTTCACGTCACTCTCCAATAATAATCAAACACCCAGCTTATAGTAATGCTTTGGAAGTAAATATTTAAGTAGGGTTTTATTATTAAAACATGTCGGCTAAAAAAAGAGATGTGCTGAAAACGAAGCAATCATCTGCCGGATGCAGGTCCCTCATCATCGTATCATCAACATTTATCAACATTAACACCATCATCATGTATTCACTATCAGAATTCATTACTGTCAACTTCATCGAATAATCATCATCCCTTGTATCACTATCATTCTCCTCATCATTCGTTGTAACGGGTTGCAGTAGGAATAATACCTTCGAACAGTAACCTAATCAGGAGGGTTTGTAGCAGGTTTTAATAAGGAAGATCGAATAACAATGGCAGTAGGAAATCGAAGGAGGTGTTCGTTGGGTGATTTTGTGGGTTCACGAAGAAGTAGGAAACAGGAATATGAGAGAGTGGGAGGGGAAGAGAAAGAGGGTTGTTCCGGTGATGGTGACCGATAATAGTATGAAGAACACGGTGAATAGTGCGGTGATGGTTTTGTTGAGTTTTTGGTTCGTCTAAAACAGAAGAGAAGAAGAAAACATGATAGCAACTGCAGTGATAATGACAAAGGACTGGTTCGTCAAAGAAAAATGGATCAAGCTCAATTTACGTGGGTGTTTGTCAATTAAACAAGATAGAGAAGCTGTAGCAGCAATTATTAGTTGGTTATGGTGGTGTTCGGTTATAGTTTGGTCGAAACAGAAATACATATGTAACAAGAATGAGAGTTTATGGTGATGTGTTCATTGGTTTAATATCAATGGTAGGTTTGTACGCGAAAAAAATATGATGATGGTGGTCAATTGGGTTTTGTGAAGATGGTGACGATTTCAACGAAGAAGGTTTAGTGGTTTTGGAAGGCGAGGTGTTCTTGATGAAGATGGTGTTCGTGGATTGTGCGGTAGAGGTGATCGAGTATCACAAAAAAAATGGGTTTTTGGTTTGTTACTAAAGGTAGTGATATAATACATAGAAATCAGGAACTAGAATGGTAAACAACCGGTGACAATATCAAATGGGTTTTGCCTTGAAGTTAAGAGCAGAGAATGAAGAGAGGATTATTGTTTGCAATTCGTGAGACTCCGTTGGTTTGTGATTATTTGATCATAGAACAAGTTGGTGATATTTTTCAATCAACTAAGTATGTAAGAGATTCAGTGGACAAAAAGAAACAGTAAAATAAATAATATAATAATAATTAAAATCATAATAATCAAATTCAGCATGTGAAAGTAAACAAGGGAACAGTAATAGTGGGTTATTAATTTCAATCAGATACAGTAATCAAACGAATCATGTGAGGATTATTTGTTTATATGTTACCGACAGTTTTCACGGACTGCATTATCATACTCCGTTGATAAATCAGTGGCGGATAAAAAGTACTCAGATAAATTCCAAATTTTTATGATAATTATAATTATTTATTTCAGTCATTATGGTATAAAATTCGATCCTAAATTATTAAGTAAAAATTACATCAACTGTCCCTCTCAATTTTTGGGTAAAATATAAAAATTGTTGAAATTAAATAACTGTATCCTAAATACATTTTTATTAAGCCTAAAATTTATCTAACTCATTTTCGGATCACCGTTTATTTTAAAATCATATAAATTCGAATTAAACTTCTCTTAAATAATAATCGAAACGTCCAACGAGTATTACAATCTTTAAATCATTATATTTAATATACACTATACATATATTTATTTTTATTTTTATATGTATACACATTTATTTATAAATAATAGTTCGTGAATCGTCGAGAACAGTCGAAGGTCAATTGAATATCTAAAACAGTTCAAACTTTTTGAGACTCAACATTACAGACTTTGCTTATCTTGTCGAAATTATATAAAGATTAGGTTTAAATTTGGTCAAAAATTCCCTGGTCATCACAATTTGTAATTCTCAATCTTTAAAGTCAATCTCAAGGATTGAGTAATTTCAGTCTTAAAAGCTGATTTTTAATCTTTAAGGAGATTATCCTTTCTGGGGGTCTGATTCATTAGTCTTATCAAGCTAATTTACACGGCGCCCTCCCTATTTTACGAGACAGATCCTCTCATGGTTAGGACAGATCCTCTGATTTTAGAGATGACTTTTCTAGATTTTTCGTCAACCTACAGCTGGTCTGGACGACAACTTCTTGACCTAAATCAAGAAGCGCGTGTCTTTTTGGAAGACTTTACTTCCTTTTAATGATGGAATTGATTCATCGTGTAGATCCATCTTTCTTTCAAATATATTACAGTAATTCGGGTAAAACTGATTAGTTTAGTCCAAAGCAAAAGTACCTGCAATAATCTTGTACAAATATGTGATATATGTTTTGAAGAACTTGGTAAATTCTTCCCACACTTAGCTTTTATTTATTCTTTTCTTTGCCTTTTTATTCTCCTTTATTCCATTTTAAATGAATTCAAGTATTTTGGGTTGTTTCTCCATTTATGTTCTATCCGAGGTAACAATAATTTCGGTATTATAACCTAGTTTTATCGTTCATAAATATGTATAAACATGATTTTGAATTCATTTAAGTGAAAATTTTTCAAATTTTCACAAACGTTAGCAAATAAACTAAGTGTAAACCCGAGAGAATTTATAACCTTTCCCCACACTTAAGATCTTGCAATGCCCTCATTTGCAAGAAATCAGTAAAAATTTAAATTCATGAGGGTGATTAGTGTAGAAAAATGATTAAAAATACCGAGTTTGCAAACATATTATTTTATATCACATTTGATATTTTACGTCTTGTCGTTAAAATTAGTAGCTTTTGCTGAACTTTAATGTCAGTCTTTGAAAATGCGCTGTTTTACCCTGTTTTGTACATAAGATAAACTACAAACATATATATATATATAGACATATATATATATATATATATATATATATATATATATATATATATATATATATATATATATATATATATATATATATATATATATATATATATATATATATATATATATATATATATATATATATATATATATATTGTTTTATAAAACCTTTATTTATTAAAACAATTTAAATGAATAATTTTTTAAAATTTTGTTTCCTTTTACTTTAGGTAGTTTCGGTATGTTTACCTAGTCCGTCCCTCAACAAAATTTAAAAATTGTCGTTTTAAAGCATCCTTTAGATCAATAAAATTAAAAATAATGATAACAAAATTTTTTGCCCCCCTCGGGTAAAGTAATTTCGGTTTTTATGACCTAGTCTTTAACTTACGACGAATTTTAGAAATCATTTTTTTAAACTTAATGAAATAAAGAAAATTTTGTTTTTAAATTCACAAAAAACTTAAATTTAAAAAAAAAATTCAGAATGGAGGGAGAAAACTAGTTCTTTAGTGTCTGCTAGTGGAAAAGACGAATCGGATTCCATTCTCGAAACTACACGAGAACAGAACATCTAACTCTAGACATCATTTTTTTTAAACATTTGAATCTCCCAACACTTAGGTAGCCGCGGTGTCGAAACTGTGATTAACTTCATTGTTAATTTCTTTTGGACCATAATCAACTTGCATATCTATGAGTTTTGGTTTAAGCCATTGGTCTGATTCCTGTGTAATATCCACAAATTCAACTAGTTTTGCCTTTTCTTTAGGCGACAAATTGGATACTAACCGAGTACATAACTTAAAGTTCCCCTTGGTTCTAGCATCGCGAATTCGTTTAGTAAGTTTCTTCATTGAACTATTAATAACGGGGTCATTTAATTTCATATCAACAACGGGGTTCTTTGTTATTAGGTCATCATTAGGTGTTACTTCATTTTCCCACACTTATGCATTTTATTATTGTTAAGCACAACCGTTGGAGTTGGTAAAACAATGTGGTTCTTATCAATCGTTTTTGTTGGTTCAACAGTTTTGGTTGGTGGAGATTTAGACTTTTGACTCAATAAGGTGATCGATTTGTCACCATCACTAAGTGTCATTCTACCCTCTCTTACATTAATGAATTCCTCGGTGGACGCTAAAAATGGTCGACCTAAAATTAGAGGAATGTTTGAGTTCTCTTCTATGTCAATGATAATAAATTCGACTAGAAAGGTTAAATTACCTACTTGAACGGGTAGGTTGTCAGCAATTCAAACTGGGTGCCTAATGGTTTGAGCAAAGAGTCGAACACTCATTTCCGTTGGACTTAACTCACCTACTCCTAATCTCTTATATAATAAAAGAGGCATAACACTCACACTCGCACCTAAATCAGCTAGTGCATCATACATGACACAATCACTAAGTAGACAAGGAACAATAAATTCACCCGGATCACCCAACCTTGGTGGAGGTTTTGGTGGAACTGTCTTCACCGGGTTTACTTTTACGGTTTTTGTTTCTTGTACTTTCTTATTCTTCTTTTTCTTTCCAGAGGTATCACAAACTTTATTACCTATTACTTGCTCATACTTAACTCCTTTTCTTGGAAACGGGATGGGTGGTCTGTATGGTGCCACCACTGGCTTTACATACTCGGGTGGTGGTGGTGTTGTAACTTATTCATTGTTACTCACATCTAAAACCTTCCCATCTTCTGATGATGGTTTTTCAAAATTTGTTGACACTATATTAACATTCTCATTTCGAGGATTTACTTCAGTATTACTCGGTAGCTTTCCTTGTTCCCTCTCACTCATTATGCTAGCAAGAGTACCTACGTGTTTTTCTAGATTCAAAATGGAAGCTTGTTGATCTAACAACCCGTCCTAATCCACCTGGACGAAGTCATCAACATTTGGTCCCATTGCGATGATCAACTCCAAGTAATGTCCTTAAATTGAGCAAATGCACAGCGGAAGACTTAATTCGTACCTGAGAATAAACATGCTTTAAAGTGTCAACCAAAAGGTTGGTGAATTCATAGGTTTATCACAACAATCATTTCAATATTTTAATAGACCACAAGATTTCATAATCATAAACATAATACGCTCGTAAGTGTATGTAAAGCATTCTAAGTGATTGATCACTTGATAACCATACTTAACATTTAATCAACGTCGCATATTCCCTTTATTATAAAATCTCACTACACCGTACCAAGTGTAGCCTACAAAACGAAGTACTGTACAACCGTTGAATACTGGTCGTCCAGTCCGGTTGGGGTTGTCAAGCCCGATAGATCTATCAATAGGATCCGCGTTTACAATACTCATGTAAATATTAGTTACCAAGCTACAGGGAAGTATGCCAGTGGTACAACTCAACGTAGAATGTATTTTTAAGTACTTGTGTCTATTTCGTAAACATTTATAAAAGCAGCGCATGTATTCTCAGCCCAAAATATATATTTCAAAAGCAATTAAAAAGGGAGCAAATGAAACTCACGATACGATATTTTGTAGTGAAAATATGCATACGACGGAACTGAACAGTGCAAGGTTGACCTCGGATTCACGAACCTATATCAATTGTATATCTATTAAAACATGTAATGAAAATCACATAATTTCATTTATTAATATATATTATTTATATATTTGTGGTTATATAGATTTTATACTAAATTCCTTTTTAAAAAAAAAACGTATACTTATATTATATTTTTGATTATATGCTATATATAGTTATTCGTTAAAATGATAATTCTGAAAATAAGGATTTACTAATAATAATAATAATAACTTTATTAATAATGATAATACTAATAATAAAATGATAATGATAATCTTTAATAATAATAATAATAATAATAATAATAATAATAATAATAATAATAATAATAATAAGTTATTTTATTTTTATAATAAAAACCATAATATTGATAATAATACCTAATACTAATAATGATTAATAATAATACTAATTATGATATTAATAATAAAAATAATAATTTAACTAATAATGTTAATCTTAATAACATGAAAATTTTTAATTAATAATAATGATGGTAAAAATAATAATTTTAATGAAAATGATAATTTCTCTAATAATAATAATAATAATAGTAAAAATGATAATTTTAATATAAGTGATAGTTTTTAATAAAACTGATACTAATAATAATATTAATGTTATTATTAATAATAATTTTTATAATACTAATAATAATAGTAATGACAAATATTATAATAATAATAATAATAATAATAATAATAATAATAATAATAATAATAATAATAATAATAATAATAATAAATAAATAAATCAATAACTACCTCAAGGAAATAGCCCTAAAAATAACGTCCAAGTCCGGGTTTAAACCCGCGACATCCCGCTAACCCGGTAACATCCTTAATCATCTACTCTGCTCGTACTTTCTGTTTTGATATCCTAATCTAAATCTATATAACCCATTCCTTCTGTTTTCTAATTCTCCCTCTTCTTCACACAACTAATCTTCGAAATTCCCATCATAATCATATTCATAATTATAAATCATATTCATGATCATAAATCATAATCATAATCTCACTCATCATCCTTACATAATCATGTATAAATTTCATCATCTTAACATCCTCTTTATCATTTCATTGTTTAAAAATGATTCAACCAAATTCTACTTCCTCTTTTTATTTCTTGATCTCGGTTCATTCAACCAAGCAAGAAGCCCGATAAACTAGCCTAATAAGGAATGTAATGCGGCCCAACAGCAATAATAAACTTCGGCCCATAACAAAAAGGATGTTCTTGATTGGCCCATCAACATAATACGGCCTGTTTAGTAATTAAAGGCCTACGACTGGTTTTCACAACATCTCGTTCAGCATCAATAGAGTAATATCTTTTGGCACGTAACGTATGTAAAGATCTTGGTCCACCATGAAAAATTCCCTGATCAAAATGCCAAAAACATCGGCCCTTACTTGCCCCACTAGTTTTTGTCTTAAAAATTAATAGTGAAATGCACTTTAATATATAATACATCCAATTTGGCAAAGTCTTAAACTGTGAACTATTCGACCCTACCATGATCATATATAATGCAGGTTAGCTCAAACAGTTGGAAGTTTAATATTGGTGTCGGCTAAAAGATAGAAGAGAGCACAATTTATCCGACCCAATATATTTATCAACTTTTTGGTCTAACCATAGGATTTCTATTCTTTCTATTTTGTTTACACGATCCCAAATGGAAGTTCCAATTATTAAACAGCTCACGAAAATAATTAATCAAGTGGGGTTTGCGGTGAGTTGTTCGTTGAGGTTTAAACAGAAAAAGAGAAAATACGAAAGAGAAGACGATGGTGGTGATTAAATGGGTTACGTGATGGGTTGTGGGGTTTTTGCACAGAAACATAAACCGACGTGTGATGGTGATGGAGATGGTGGTTTGTTGTAGTGGTCGATGGTTATGGTGGAAGTGGGTTTCTCGATACAGAAAAGAAGGTGGTGACGGAGACAAGTGATCAGAGTGGTCGTGATGTGTGATTGCAGCAAAGGTTTGCAAGGTGAAGATGGTTCAATGGTTTTGGTTCGAGACTCGACTGAAACAGGAAAAGGATGTCGAGTAGTAATTGTAGAAGATGGTGGTTCGTTGGTGATCACAACTAAGAGAGGGAGAGAGAGAAAGGGAGAGATATAGATAGGTGGTAGTATCATGATCATGGTAGTGATTGTATTGAAATCGTGGGTTGATGAGGTTCAAAGAAAGTGGTGACTGGTGGATCATGGTGGTGAGGTTCGAAGGTGTATCAAAGGTGATGCTCACGGTTTAAACAGAGACATACATGTGGTTATTTGGTGATCGATTTGATGGGTATTTTCACGATGGATATCCAGGAAAAAGAGTGGTGGTTCGTAGCGGTTGTAGGGTGGCTGAAATGTCCCGTTCTTATTGATTAAAAACGTTCCATATTAATTGATTTCGTTGCGAGGTTTTGACCTCTATATGAGACGTTTTTCAAAGACTGCATTCATTTTAAAACAAACCATAACCTTTATTTCATCAATAAAGGTTTAAAAAGCTTTACATAGATTATCAAATAATGATAATCTAAAATATCCTGTTTACGCACGACCATTACATAATGGTTTACAATACAAATATGTTACAACAAAATAAGTTTCTTGAATGCAGTTTTTACACAATATCATACAAGCATGGACTCCAAATCTCGTCCTTATTTAAGTATGCGACAGCGGAAGCTCTTAATAATCACCTGAGAATAAACATGCTTAAAACGTCAACAAAAATGTTGGTGAGTTATAGGTTTAGCCTATATATATCAAATCATAATAATAGACCACAAGATTTCATATTTCAATACACATCCCATACATAGAGATAAAAATCACTCATATGGTGAACACCTGGTAACCGACATTAACAAGATGCATATTTAAGAATATCCCCATCATTCCGGGACACCCTTCGGATATGATATAAATTTCGAAGTACTAAAGCATCCGGTACTTTGGATGGGGCTTGTTTGGCCCAATAGATCTATCTTTAGGATTCGCGTCAATTAGGGTGTCTGTTCCCTAATTCTTAGATTACCAGACTTAATAAAAAGGGGCATATTCGATTTCGATAATTCAACCATAGAATGTAGTTTCACGTACTTGTGTCTATTTTGTAAATCATTTATAAAACCTGCATGTATTCTCATCCCAAAAATATTAGATTTTAAAAGTGGGACTATAACTCACTTTCACAGATTTTTACTTCGTCGGGAAGTAAGACTTGGCCACTGGTTGATTCACGAACCTATAACAATATATACATATATATCAAAGTATGTTCAAAATATATTTACAACACTTTTAACATATTTTGATGTTTTAAGTTTATTAAGTCAGCTGTCCTCGTTAGTAACCTACAACTAGTTGTCCACAGTTAGATGTACAGAAATAAATCGATAAATATTATCTTGAATCAATTCACGACCCAGTGTATACGTATCTCAGTATTGATCACAACTCAAACTATATATATTTTGGAATCAACCTCAACCCTGTATAGCTAACTCCAACATTCACATATAGAGTGTCTATGGTTGTTCCGAAATATATATAGATGTGTCGACATGATAGGTCGAAACATTGTATACGTGTCTATGGTATCTCAAGATTACATAATATACAATACAAGTTGATTAAGTTATGGTTGGAATAGATTTGTTACCAATTTTCACGTAGCTAAAATGAGAAAAATTATCCAATCTTGTTTTACCCATAACTTCTTCATTTTAAATCCGTTTTGAGTGAATCAAATTGCTATGGTTTCATATTGAACTCTATTTTATGATATAAATAGAAAAAGTATAGGTTTATAGTCGGAAAAATAAGTTACAAGTCGTTTTTGTAAAGGTAGTCATTTCAGTCGAAAGAACGACGTCTAGATGACCATTTTAGAAAACATACTTCCACTTTGAGTTTAACCATAATTTTTGGATATAGTTTCATGTTCATAATAAAAATCATTTTCTCAGAATAACAACTTTTAAATCAAAGTTTATCAAAGTTTTTAATTAACTAACCCAAAACAGCCCGCGGTGTTACTACGACGGCGTAAATCCGGTTTTACGGTGTTTTTCGTGTTTCCAGGTTTTAAATCATTAAGTTAGCATATCATATAGATATAGAACATGTGTTTAGTTGATTTTAAAAGTCAAGTTAGAAGGATTAACTTTTTTTTGCGAACAAGTTTAGAATTAACTAAACTATGTTCTAGTGATTACAAGTTTAAACCTTCGAATAAGATAGCTTTATATGTATGAATCGAATGATGTTATGAACATCATTACTACCTTAAGTTCCTTGGATAAACCTACTGGAAAAGAGAAAAATGGATCTAGCTTCAATGGATCCTTGGATGGCTCGAAGTTCTTGAAGCAGAATCATGACACGAAAACAAGTTCAAGTAAGATCATCACTTGAAATAAGATTGTTATAGTTATAGAAATTGAACCAAAGTTTGAATATAATTATTACCTTGTATTAGAATGATAACCTACTGTAAGAAACAAAGATTTCTTGAGGTTGGATGATCACCTTACAAGATTGGAAGTGAGCTAGCAAACTTGAAAGTATTCTTGATTTTATGAAACTAGAACTTTTGGAATTTATGAAGAACACTTAGAACTTGAAGATAGAACTTGAGAGAGATCAATTAGATGAAGAAAATTGAAGAATGAAAGTGTTTGTAGGTGTTTTTGGTCGTTGGTGTATGGATTAGATATAAAGGATATGTAATTTTGTTTTCATGTAAATAAGTCATGAATGATTACTCATATTTTTGTAATTTTATGAGATATTTCATGCTAGTTGCCAAATGATGGTTCCCACATGTGTTAGGTGACTCACATGGGCTGCTAAGAGCTGATCATTGGAGTGTATATACCAATAGTACATACATCTAAAAGCTGTGTATTGTACGAGTACGAATACGGGTGCATACGAGTAGAATTGTTGATGAAACTGAACGAGGATGTAATTGTAAGCATTTTTGTTAAGTAGAAGTATTTTGATAAGTGTATTGAAGTCTTTCAAAAGTTTATAAATATATATTAAAACACTACATGTATATACATTTTAGCTGAGTCGTTAAGTCATCGTTAGTCGTTACATGTAAATGTTGTTTTGAAACCTTTAGGTTAACGATCTTGTTAAATGTTGTTAACCCAATGTTTATAATATCAAAAGAGATTTTAAATTATTATATTATCATGATATTATGATGTACGAATATCTCCTAATATGATATATATACATTAAATGTCGTTACAACGATAATCGTTACATATATGTCTCGTTTCAAAATCATTAAGTTAGTAGTCTTGTTTTTACATATGTAGTTCATTGTTAATATACTTAATGATATGTTTACTTATCATAATATCATGTTAACTATATATATAACCATATATATGTCATCATATAGTTTTTACAAGTTTTAACGTTCGTGAATCACTGGTCAACTTGGGTGGTCAATTGTCTATATGAAACCTATTTCAATTAATCAAGTCTTAACAAGTTTGATTGCTTAACATGTTGGAAACATTTAATCATGTAAATATCAATCTCAATTAATATATATAAACATGGAAAAGTTCGGGTCACTACAGTACCTACCCGTTAAATAAATTTCGTCCCGAAATTTTAAGCTGTTGAAGGTGTTGACGAATCTTCTGGAAATAGATGCGGGTATTTCTTCTTCATCTGATCTTCACGCTCCCAGGTGAACTCGGGTCCTCTACGAGCATTCCATCGAACCTTAACAATTGGTATCTTGTTTTGCTTAAGTCTTTTAACCTCACGATCCATTATTTCGACGGGTTCTTCGATGAATTGAAGTTTTTCGTTGATTTGGATTTCATCTAACGGAATAGTGAGATCTTCTTTAGCAAAACATTTCTTCAAATTCGAGACGTGGAAAGTGTTATGTACAGCCGCGAGTTGTTGAGGTAACTCTAGTCGGTAAGCTACTGGTCCGACACGATCAATAATCTTGAATGGTCCAATATACCTTGGATTTAATTTCCCTCGTTTACCAAATCGAACAACGCCTTTCCAAGGTGCAACTTTAAGCATGACCATCTCTCCAATTTCAAATTCTATATCTTTTCTTTTAATGTCAGCGTAGCTCTTTTGTCGACTTTGGGCGGTTTTCAACCGTTGTTGAATTTGGATGATCTTCTCGGTAGTTTCTTGTATAATCTCCGGACCCGTAATCTGTCTATCCCCCACTTCACTCCAACAAATCGGAGACCTGCACTTTCTACCATAAAGTGCTTTAAACGGCGCCATCTCAATGCTTGAATGGTAGCTGTTGTTATAGGAAAATTCTGCTAACGGTAGATGTCGATCCCAACTGTTTCCGAAATCAATAACACATGCTCGTAGCATGTCTTCAAGCGTTTGTATCGTCCTTTCGCTCTGCCCATTAGTTTGTGGATGATAGGCAGTACTCATGTCTAGACGAGTTCCTAATGCTTGCTGTAATGTCTGCCAGAATCTTGAAATAAATCTGCCATCCCTATCAGAGATAATAGAGATTGGTATTCCATGTCTGGAGACGACTTCCTTCAAATACAGTCGTGCTAACTTCTCCATCTTGTCATCTTCTCTTATTGGCAGGAAGTGTGCTGAATCATTATATTCATAGATTTTACTCGAATGGGTTCTCTGTCCTTCCTGCTCAAGGCATCGGCTACCACATTTGCCTTCCCCGGGTGGTAACGAATCTCAAAGTCGTAATCATTCAATAATTCAATCCACCTACGCTGCCTCATATTCAGTTGTTTCTGATTAAATATGTGTTGAAGACTTTTGTGGTCGGTATATATAATACTTTTGACCCCATATAAGTAGTGCCTCCAAGTCTTTAATGCAAAAACAACCGCGCCTAATTCCAAATCATGCGTCGTATAATTTTGTTCGTGAATCTTCAATTGTCTAGATGCATAAGCAATCACCTTCGTTCGTTGCATTAATACACAACCGAGACCTTGCTTTGATACGTCACAATAAATCACAAAATCATCATTCCCTTCAGGCAATGACAATATAGGTGCCGTAGTTAGCTTTTTCTTCAATAACTGAAACGCTTTCTCTTGTTCATCATTCCATTCAAATTTCTTCCCTTTATGCGTTAATGCAGTCAAGGGTTTTGCTATTCTGGAAAAGTCTTGGATGAACCTTCTGTAGTAACCAGCTAGTCCTAAAAACTGGCGTATGTGTTTCGGAGTTTTCGGGGTTTCCCACTTTTCAACAGTTTCTATCTTTGCCGGATCCACCTTAATACCTTCTTTGTTCACTATGTGACCGAGGAATTGAACTTCTTCCAACCAAAATGCACACTTTGAAAACTTAGCGTACAATTCTTCCTTCCTCAATACTTCTAACACCTTTCTCAAATGTTCACCGTGTTCTTGGTCATTCTTTGAGTAAATAAGTATGTCATCAATAAAAACAATGACAAACTTGTCAAGGTATGGTCCACACACTCGGTTCATAAGGTCCATGAACACAGCTGGTGCATTAGTTAAACCAAACGGCATGACCATAAACTCGTAATGACCGTAACGTGTTCTGAAAGCAGTCTTTGGAATATCATCTTCTTTCACCCGCATTTGATGATACCCGGAACGTAAGTCAATCTTTGAATAAACAGACGAGCCTTGTAGTTGATCAAATAAGTCATAGATTCTCGGTAGTGGGTAGCGGTTCTTGATGGTAAGTTTGTTCAACTCTCGGTAGTCGATACACAACCTGAATGTACCATCTTTCTTCTTGACAAACAAAACAGGAGCTCCCCACGGTGATGTGCTTGGTCGAATGAAACCACGCTCTAAAAGTTCTTGTAATTGGCTTTGTAGTTCTTTCATCTCGCTGGGTGCGAGTCTGTAAGGAGCACGAGCTATTGGTGCAGCTCCTGGTACAAGATCTATTTGAAATTCAACGGATCGATGTGGGGGTAATCCCGGTAATTCTTTCGGAAATACATCAGGAAATTCTTTTGCGATGGGAACATCATTGATGCTCTTTTCTTCAGTTTGTACTTTCTCGACGTGTGCTAGAACAGCATAGCAACCTTTTCTTATTAGTTTTTGTGCCTTCAAATTACTAATAAGATGTAGCTTCGTGTTGCCCTTTTCTCCGTACACCATTAAGGGTTTTCCTTTTTCTCGTATAATGCGAATTGCATTTTTGTAACAAACGATCTCTGCTTTCACTTCTTTCAACCAGTCCATACCGATTATCACATCAAAACTCCCTAACTCTACTGGTATCAAATCAATCTTAAATGTTTCGCTAACCAGTTTAATTTCTCGATTCCGACATATATTATCTGCTGAAATTAATTTACCATTTGCTAATTCGAGTAAAAATTTACTATCCAAAGGCGTCAATGGACAACTTAATTTAGCACAAAAATCTCTACTCATATAGCTTCTATCCGCACCCGAATCAAATAAAACGTAAGCAGATTTATTGTCAATAAGAAACGTACCCGTAACAAGCTCCGGGTCTTCCTGTGCCTCTACCGCATTAATATTGAAAACTCTTCCGCGGCCTTGTCCATTCGTGTTCTCCTGGTTCGGGCAATTTCTAATAATGTGGCCCGGTTTTCCACATTTATAACAAACTACATTGGCGTAACTTGCTCCGACACTACTTGCTCCGCCATTACTCGTTCCGACACCACTTGTTGCAAAATTTGGTGCAGAACCCCGAGTGATACTTTTCACACCTTTGGCATAGCTGCTTCTGATTGTTGTTGTTGTTGCGGTTATTATTGTTGTTGGGATGATTGTTGTTGTAGTTGTTGTTGTTATTGTTGTTATTGTTGTTGGGCCGTTTGTTGTAGTTGCGATTGATGTTGCGATTGTTGGGATAATTGTTGCGATTATTGTTGTAATTGCTGTTGTTGTTGTATTGGTGATTCTTATCACCGTTTTCCTCCCACTTTCTTTTGACTTGCTTCACATTGGCCTCTTCAGCAGTCTGTTCTTTAATTCTTTCTTCAATCTGGTTCACTAGTTTGTGAGCCATTCTACATGCCTGTTGTATGGAGGCGGGCTCGTGTGAACTTATATCTTCTTGGATTCTTTCCGGTAATCCTTTCACAAACGCGTCGATCTTCTCTTCCTCATCTTCGAATGCTCCCGGACACAATAGGCACAATTCTGTGAATCGTCTTTCGTACGTGGTAATATCAAATCCTTGGGTTCGTAACCCTCTAAGTTCTGTCTTGAGCTTATTGACCTCGGTTCTGGGATGGTACTTCTCGTTCATCAAGTGCTTGAATGCTGACCACGGTAGTGCGTACGCATCGTCTTGTCCCACTTGCTCTAGATAGGTATTCCACCATGTTAACGCAGAACCTGTGAAGGTATGCGTAACGTACTTCACTTTGTCCTCTTCAGTACACTTACTTATGGCAAACACTGATTCGACCTTCTCGGTCCACCGTTTCAATCCGATCGGTCCTTCGGTTCCATCAAATTCCAAAGGTTTGCAGGCAGTGAATTCTTTGTAGGTGCATCCTACACGATTTCCTGTACTGCTAGATCCAAGGTTATTGTTGGTATGTAGCGCAGCCTGTACTGCGGCTATGTTTGAAGCTAGAAAAGTACGAAATTCCTCTTCATTCATATTCACGGTGTGTCGAGTAGTCGGTGCCATTTCCTTCAAAATAATCAAATGGAACAAGTTAATCATACAGAATATTAAGAGTAGTTAATAGTATTTCGTAGCATAATATGAACTCATTTATAAAAGCTTTTTCTTCATATTAGCATTTTATAAGTTTAAATTCGGGTAGTACCTACCCGTTAAGTTCATACTTAGTAGCTAATATACAATTCAACTACTACAATTCTATATGAAAAACTGATTATAATAATATTTCGCTTTCAAACTTTTATACAATATTTTACAAACTTACAATACCGCTTATTTTACATAAAGCATGAAATATAGCACACAATAACTTTGATACAAGATAGTTGTGAAGATAATTCTAGCTAGTACACAAGTCGTTCAGCAAATGCAATAAAGACACGTAATTCATACGTCCAGAAACAAGTCATGCATTCTGGTTTTACTAGGACTACTTCCCATCCTTGGTCTTGTGGAACATAACCGTTATGGCCGTTGATAAGACAGCGTGTTGTAATGTCGTCAAAGGGACGAGGGTTACGTAATGTCCAACAGTCCCATAACAATCTAAAAACCTCATTTCTTACCCCAATTACCGACTCCGTCACTTGTGGAAACGTTTTGTTTAATAGTTGTAGCCCGATGTTCTTGTTCTCACTTTGGTGAGAAGCGAACATTACTAATCCGTAAGCATAACATGCTTCTTTATGTTGCATGTTAGCTGCTTTTTCTAAATCACGAAGTCCAATATTCGGATATATTGAGTCAAAATAATTTCTTAACCCATTGCGTAAAATAGCATTTGGGTTCCCCGCAATATATGCGTCAAAGTAAACACATCGTAACTTATTGGTTTCCCAATGTGATATCCCCCATCTTTCAAATGAAAGTCTCTTATAAACCAAGACATTCTTGGAACGTTCTTCGAATGTCTTACAAACTGATCTCGCCGTAAATAGTTGTGCCGAAGAATTCTGACCGACTCTAGACAAGATTTCATCAATCATGTCTCCGGGTAGGTCTCTTAAAATATTGCGTTGTCTATCCATTTTGTGTTTTTATACTGTAAAATAGACAAGAGTTAGATTCATAAAAAAAAATACTTATTAATACAAGCAATTTTTACATATATCATAAAGCATAAGCACACTATATTACATATATTACACCACACGAATACAACTATCTTATTCAGACTCGCTTGTTTCTTCTTCTTCGGTTTTGGTTCGTTTTGCCAAGTTTCTAGGGATATATGATGTTCCCCTAATACGAGCCGTAATTTTCCACATTGGTTTAGAAAAACCTGGTGGTTTAGAGGTTCCCGGGTCATTGTTACAACTTAAGGACTTTGGGGGTTGACGATACATATAAAGTTCATCGGAGTTGGAATTAGATTTCTCTATTTTTATGCCCTTTCCCTTATTATTTTCTTTTGCCTTTTTAAATTCAGTTGGGGTAATTTCTATAACATCATCGGAATTCTCGTCGGAATCTGATTCATCGGAGAATTGGTAATCCTCCCAATATTTTGCTTCCTTGGCGGAAACACCGTTGACCATAATTAACCTTGGTCGGTTGGTTGAGGATTTTCTTTTACTTAACCATTTTATTATTTCCCCCACCGGTTCTATTTCTTCATCCGGTTCCTCCTCTTCCGGTTCTGATTCTTCTCCCGGTTCCGATTCTTCTTCTGGTTCCTCTTCGGGAATTTGTGAATCAGTCCACGAATCATTCCAATTTACATTTGACTCTTCATTATTATTAGGTGAGTCAATGGGACTTGTTCTAGAGGTAGACATCTATCACATAATATCAAACGCGTTAAGAGATTAATATATCACATAATATTCACATGTTAAAAATATATAGTTTCCAACAAAATTTGTTAAGCAATCATTTTTCAAGTAAACACGGTCGAAGTCCAGACTCACTAATGCATCCTAACAAACTCGATAAGACACACTAATGCAAAATTCTGGTTCTCTAAGACCAACGCTCGGATACCAACTGAAATGTCCCGTTCTTATTGATTAAAAACGTTCCATATTAATTGATTTCGTTGCGAGGTTTTGACCTCTATATGAGACGTTTTTCAAAGACTGCATTCATTTTAAAACAAACCATAACCTTTATTTCATCAATAAAGGTTTAAAAAGCTTTACGTAGATTATCAAATAATGATAATCTAAAATATCCTGTTTACACACGACCATTACATAATGGTTTACAATACAAATATGTTACAACAAAATAAGTTTCTTGAATGCAGTTTTTACACAATATCATACAAGCATGGACTCCAAATCTCGTCCTTATTTAAGTATGCGACAGCGGAAGCTCTTAATAATCACCTGAGAATAAACATGCTTAAAACGTCAACAAAAATGTTGGTGAGTTATAGGTTTAGCCTATATATATCAAATCATAATAATAGACCACAAGATTTCATATTTCAATACACATCCCATACATAGAGATAAAAATCACTCATATGGTGAACACCTGGTAACCGACATTAACAAGATGCATATTTAAGAATATCCCCATCATTCCGGGACACCCTTCGGATATGATATAAATTTCGAAGTACTAAAGCATCCGGTACTTTGGATGGGGCTTGTTAGGCCCAATAGATCTATCTTTAGGATTCGCGTCAATTAGGGTGTCTGTTCCCTAATTCTTAGATTACCAGACTTAATAAAAAGGGGCATATTCGATTTCGATAATTCAACCATAGAATGTAGTTTCACGTACTTGTGTCTATTTTGTAAATCATTTATAAAACCTGCATGTATTCTCATCCCAAAAATATTAGATTTTAAAAGTGGGACTATAACTCACTTTCACAGATTTTTACTTCGTCGGTAAGTAAGACTTGGCCACTGGTTGATTCACGAACCTATAACAATATATACATATATATCAAAGTATGTTCAAAATATATTTACAACACTTTTAACATATTTTGATGTTTTAAGTTTATTAAGTCAGCTGTCCTCGTTAGTAATCTACAACTAGTTGTCCACAGTTAGATGTACAGAAATAAATCGATAAATATTATCTTGAATCAATCCACGACCCAGTGTATACGTATCTCAGTATTGATCACAACTCAAACTATATATATTTTGGAATCAACCTCAACCCTGTATAGCTAACTCCAACATTCACATATAGAGTGTCTATGGTTGTTCCAAAATATATATAGATGTGTCGACATGATAGGTCGAAACATTGTATACGTGTCTATGGTATCTCAAGATTACATAATATACAATACAAGTTGATTAAGTTATGGTTGGAATAGATTTGTTACCAATTTTCACGTAGCTAAAATGAGAAAAATTATCCAATCTTGTTTTACCCATAACTTCTTCATTTTAAATCCGTTTTGAGTGAATCAAATTGCTATGGTTTCATATTGAACTCTATTTTATGAATCTAAACAGAAAAAGTATAGGTTTATAGTCGGAAAAATAAGTTACAAGTCGTTTTTGTAAAGGTAGTCATTTCAGTCGAAAGAACGACGTCTAGATGACCATTTTAGAAAACATACTTCCACTTTGAGTTTAACCATAATTTTTGGATATAGTTTCATGTTCATAATAAAAATCATTTTCTCAGAATAACAACTTTTAAATCAAAGTTTATCATAGTTTTTAATTAACTAACCCAAAACAGCCCGCGGTGTTACTACGACGGCGTAAATCTGATTTTACGGTGTTTTTCGTGTTTCCAGGTTTTAAATCATTAAGTTAACATATCATATAGATATAGAACATGTGTTTAGTTGATTTTAAAAGTCAAGTTAGAAGGATTAACTTTTGTTTGCGAACAAGTTTAGAATTAACTAAACTATGTTCTAGTGATTACAATTTTAAACCTTCGAATAAGATAGCTTTATATGTATGAATCGAATGATGTTATGAACATCATTACTACCTTAAGTTCCTTGGATAAACCTACTGGAAAAGAGAAAAATGGATCTAGCTTCAATGGATCCTTGGATGGCTCGAAGTTCTTGAAGCAGAATCATGACACGAAAACAAGTTCAAGTAAGATCATCACTTGAAATAAGATTGTTATAGTTATAGAAATTGAACCAAAGTTTGAATATGATTATTACCTTGTATTAGAATGATAACCTACTTTAAGAAACAAAGATTTCTTGAGGTTGGATGATCACCTTACAAGATTGGAAGTGAGCTAGCAAACTTGAAAGTATTCTTGATTTTATGAAACTAGAACTTTTGGAATTTATGAAGAACACTTAGAACTTGAAGATAGAACTTGAGAGAGATCAATTAGATGAAGAAAATTGAAGAATTAAAGTGTTTGTAGGTGTTTTTGGTCGTTGGTGTATGGATTAGATATAAAGGATATGTAATTTTGTTTTCATGTAAATAAGTCATGAATGATTACTCATATTTTTGTAATTTTATGAGATATTTCATGCTAGTTGCCAAATGATGGTTCCCACATGTGTTAGGTGACTCACATGGGCTGCTAAGAGCTGATCATTGGAGTGTATATACCAATAGTACATACATCTAAAAGCTGTGTATTGTACGAGTACGAATACGGGTGCATACGAGTAGAATTGTTGATGAAACTGAATGAGGATGTAATTGTAAGCATTTTTGTTAAGTAGAAGTATTTTGATAAGTGTATTGAAGTCTTTCAAAAGTGTATAAATATATATTAAAACACTACATGTATATACATTTTAACTGAGTCGTTAAGTCATCGTTAGTCGTTACATGTAAATGTTGTTTTGAAACCTTTAGGTTAACGATCTTGTTAAATGTTGTTAACCCAATGTTTATAATATCAAAAGAGATTTTAAATTATTATATTATCATGATATTATGATGTACGAATATCTCCTAATATGATATATATACATTAAATGTCGTTACAACGATAATCGTTACATATATGTCTCGTTTCAAAATCATTAAGTTAGTAGTCTTGTTTTTACATATGTAGTTCATTGTTAATATACTTAATGATATGTTTACTTATCATAATATCATGTTAACTATATATATAACCATATATATGTCATCATATAGTTTTTACAAGTTTTAACGTTCGTGAATCACCGGTCAACTTGGGTGGTCAATTGTCTATATGAAACCTATTTCAATTAATCAAGTCTTAACAAGTTTGATTGCTTAACATGTTGGAAACATTTAATCATGTAAATATCAATCTCAATTAATATATATAAACATGGAAAATTTCGGGTCACTACAGTGGCAGCCTTCGTGATGGTGGACGGTGGTGGTGGTGGTGGTGGAGATTATGACTCTGGTTGTTGTCTCAGTGGTGGAAGGATGGTTATCTAATAATGAATGGGGTGATAGTTTCATAGCATATATGTATCTCATATATGTACATGATGATATAGAATAAGTAAGAATTTTTAATATAATATACAATCATAATAAACGTGCAATTAATCTTGAGCAGTCAATGATTTGTAGTGTTGTGCCGACGATTTAATCACGAAGTATAATATCGTGGTCCAATGCTAAACAGTTAACATCTAAAGGTTTTCCTAAAAATCCCTAATTTTTAAATTGAATCCATTTATTTATTCTGGTTATTAAATGTTTGATACCTGATCAAAAGAGCTCGTCTATTATTTATTTTAATACTCTCACAAGTTCGCATTTTTACTTGATTAATATCAATCGAAATAATGGACGTGTGTTATTTTTCTTACTAAATAAATTCGAACCCATATATGTATATTCAATATACTTTATATATATATATAGATTTATAGTAATATCATATACTATCTTATTTACACAAATGAATTAAATCATATAAGTTTCTATTTCAAATTAATATATATATATATATATTTAAATATATATGTATTTAATTACATATAGTGGTTCGTGAATCGTCAGGAATAGTCAAAGGTCAAATGAATGTAATGAAATAATTTAAAATTTTTGAGACTAATCCTAACAGACTTGGCTTATCTTGTCAAAAATATAATATCGTATCGAGAGTTTGGTTCAAAATTAGTCGAAATTTTCCGGGTCGTTACAGTACCTACCCGTTAAAAAAAATTTGTCCCGAAATTTGATCGAGGTCGTCATGGCTAACAATAAAAATGTTTTCATGACGAATATGAGTTGATAAATAGAGTTTTATCATTATTGAGTAATATGGATACATCAATTCGATTACTCGAAGAGTATGAGTGAAGCTATCACAAAAGTGCGAAATGATAAAATTAAGGTTCGTCTTAACTTTTGACGTAGTTACGGTTGATTTCCGGAATTCAATGAATTTAAAGAAATCTTCTAATCAGAAAGAAAATGAGATAGCATGTTTTATTAGCAAACTGTTGGAATTACGAAAGAACATGAATATCAAGAAAATATTTCTGTGATATTCTTAAAAATTGAGTAGAATGAAAGAGTCATGTAACATGGCACATGATGAGGATAAGGTCTATGAATCATCATCACGTTACATTAGAAATTTAGCATGACTTACTGTAATATAATCACGTTGGCCAAGCGTCATTATATTATACTAACTCATGCTCAAATTCTTAACACTTCTTCAGAATTCATTAGTAATCATACTTAAAATTTACAGAAGTTTCCAACATAATGGAATACAAAAAGTACGAAGAGATATATAATTTTGGACAAGAATATTTATGAAAATATCTCCAGAAATATCGAAGATATTTATGACGATATTTTTGGAATTTCTAAGTTCGATGGTTGATGAAGAAAAATTTTACGCAAGAATTTAACATGACTTCGGAACAAGATATTCTCTAAAGATTTTCTGCGGATCTAGAATTACTTGGATTCTTTGAATATAGTTTTTGATCCTTGTATTTTTCCATGGTCTCCTTCATGGTTAGCTCAATTCGTTTTTCAGTACCAAATTTTCTATCGAGCGTTCCCTAACACTCCATTCTTTATCATCAACCTCTTGGCCATTTAGGCCATCTACAATTTTACTGTTTTGTCTGCATTTAATGCAGCCATATCTGAATTCGTTGGTTAGCAATCCAAGGTGTTTTCAAGAGAATTGTGTTTTTAGATGATTAAACACCGATGGTAATATGGTGAAATATAAAAGGTTCTCCGGTAACGATGAGGAAAGCCAATCTTATATATCAAAGTTATAATAAGACTTATTCGAATGAAAGGTCGAAGTTGGTCTGCTGGAGCTGTGACAAAATTGGCTAATTTGAAAGGGATTACCCAACTTATTTTGGGTAACAATAACACTAAAAGAATTAGCACAGCTACGTGTTAAACGATTACTCAGTTTCTGAGAGTTTTTCAGGTGCATAACTATATGCATCAATCTTTTCTTCTATAGATAAAGTGCGGCTGGTTCATCCTCTCGATCGAGGTGTTTTCAAGAATCATGAAAGATTTGAACACGGATTGTAATCGCCAAGATACAAATGAAGTTTAAAATGAAATCAAGTGGCAAACTTGAAGAAATGTTTAGTTTCATATGTAATAATCAATATTTTAGTTCATTTTAATTATCCAATATTATTAGTCCACAGTTAACAGTCCAATAATTCATATATAGTTTAATATATAATATTCGAATTAATTAATATGTTTCGTGACCTGTATACGTCTCAGACTCGATCACAACTCAAACTATATATATTATTGTAGAATCAACCTCAACCCTGTATAGTTAACTCCCGCATTACTGCATATAGAGTGTCTATGGTTATTCCAAATAATATATATAGATGCGTCGATATGATATGTCAAAACCTTGTATACGTGTCCCGATATTTAAAGTGTGTAAAAATAAATAACAGAAATTAAATGACGATAAATAAAGTGTGTAAGTAAATAACAGAAATTAAATGACGATAAATAAAATTGCGAGAATGTAAATTGCGATAATTAAACGGCGATAAATAAAATGTAATCTGTTAGCTAGGAACAATTAGCTAGGAATAGTTAGCGTGGATTCTTAACAAAATTCTCATAGTTAATTTGTTTGTTTCTAACAAATTTTATTTTGTTCAATATTTTCTTCGTTATGCCACTTGTTGGATTTTGATAGGTCAAAATCCAAATATGAAATTGAATTTGAATGAAAATAGTTGTTCTTTGGTGAACGAATACGTACCTGTGTAGATTTGAGCAGTATAGTTAATGATTGCTGAATCTGAGTTGAAGAATGTACAGTGTAACTTATTAATGTGAAATCTAAATATTCCTCGGGAATTACCTACCCGTTAAAATATTTTTACCATTAACAGTTTGTACAAAAGAATTTTTAATTACAATCTTTATGAAAATATACTTGCATATATATTTTCTGCAGATGTAATCATGGATTTAATGAGGTAATATGATATTAACCTCATTTGTTTTTCGATTTGAGCTAGAATAAGAAATCTCTAAAACTATTAGGAACCACATATTCTTCGTAGAATATTAATGAAGTTATGGATCAATACTTCATCATTCGTTGTTGTTGGTACTCATGGTATCCATGGTGTGTATGATGTTGATGTTCGAGGTATAGATTATAGTGTCGAGACGTGTGATGCGGATGTTGATGTTGGTGGTACTGCTGGTGCCAGTGATGTTGCTGAAGCTGGTACGTTTTGCACCATATTTTTCAAGGCTACAACTCGGGCGCGAAGCTCGTTAACTTCTTCTATTATACCAGGATGATTTTCGGTTCGGACGAGCAGATGAATAAGGTTTAGTATAACAACCCTCACTTTTTGACTTCCGATTTTACTAAAATACCTAGAGTTATTATATACGAATAAATTTAACGTTGACCGAATAAACGTACGCTTAAAATAAATAATATAATTATAAATATTATAAATAAGATTATGATATATAATATAACATAATTACATCAATGAATATATATATATATATAATATTTATATTACTTTTGTTATTTAGTTAATAGAATATATAATTAACTAAATAATACATAATATTATAACATTTATAAAACTAATAAAAACTATAAATTAATAATCATAAATTTTAATTTTTATAAAAACTAAATATAATAATAATTTTTATATAAAATTCGTATTTAATAATTAAACAAATATAGAAATAAAATGTTAAATGTTCTTAGAAATATATTAAACAAATTTTTGTTTTTTTAGAATTTTATACAAAAAAAAAAATCAAAACTATATCTACTTTTAATAAATAAATACAAAAATACAAACTACTTTTTCTTTTAAGATTTACTTTTAATAAAAATACAAACTACTTTTCTTTTAAGATTTACTTTTAATAAAAATACAAACTACTTTTTCTTATTTTAACTTTTAAGATTTACTTTTAATAAAAATACAAACTACTTTTTCTTATTTTAACTTTTAAGATTTACTTTTAATAAAAATACAAACTACTTTTTCTTATTTTAACTTTTAAGATTTACTTTTAATAAAAATACAAACTACTTTTTCTTATTTTAACTTTTAAGATTTACTTTTAATAAAAATACAAAATACTTTTTCTTATTTTAACTTTTAAGATTTTACTTTTAATAAAAATACAAACTACTTTTTCTTATTTTAACTTTTATGATTTTACTTTTAATAAAAATACAAACTACTTTTTCTTATTTTAACTTTTAAGATTTACTTTTAATAAAAATACAAAATACTTTTTCTTATTTTAACTTTTAAGATTTTACTTTTAATAAAAATACAAACTACTTTTTCTTATTTTAACTTTTAAGATTTTACTTTTAATAAAAATACAAACTACTTTTTCTTATTTTAACTTTTAAGATTTACTTTTAATAAAAATACAAAATACTTTTTCTTATTTTAACTTTTAAGATTTTACTTTTAATAAAAATACAAACTACTTTTTCTTATTTTAACTTTTAAGATTTTACTTTTAATAAAAATACAAACTACTTTTTCTTATTTTAACTTTTAAGATTTACTTTTAATAAAAATACAAAATAATTTTTCTTATTTTAACTTTTAAGATTTACTTATTTTATTTTAATTTTTATTTTTTTTACCTAACATTTTCAACTATAAATACCACATACATTTCTCATTTCAAACTTACACTTTAATCTCTCATTTCTCTCTTAAAGAACTACTTCTAGTTGATATCTCGGTCACTTACTTGCTTTACTTTCCTTTCTTGCGTGGAATACTTCAACTGCTATTTAAGGTGAGTTTCATTTGCTCCCTTTTTAATTGCTTTGCAATTTACATTTTTGGGCTGAGAATACATGCGCTGTTTTATAACTGTTTTATGAAATGAATACAAACACTAAAACTGATTTTGCGTTAGTTTCATTTGCTCCCCTTTTACTCTTTACATTTTTGGGGCTGAGAATACATGCAAAAGTTTTATTAACTGTTTTACAATAATTATATGCGTGAGTTTCATTTGATCCCTTTTTATATATATTTTTGGGCTGAGAACACATGCGCTGATTTATAAATGTTTTACGAAATAGGCACAAGTACTAAAACTAATTCTATGTGGGTTTAAACCAGAAATATACCCTTAGCTTGGTAACATTAAATTACTTGTCTATGTACGGTAGGCGCGAATCCTAAAGATAGATCTATTGGGTCTGACAAACCCCATCCTGACTATGGGATGCTTTAGTACTCGAGGTTATTTTAAACACACCTGATCTGGTGTACTTCAGAGGGTAAAACATGAACGTTAAGGCTTGTTACCGGGTGCCTACAACTTATAGAATGCTTTTATACACTTGCTAGTGTACGGATATTTATGAAACTGAAATCTTGTGGCCTATTATTATAACGGAAATGATTGATTTTGATAAACTAATGAACTCACCAACCTTTTTGGTTGACACTTTAAGCATGTTTTGTCTCAGGTGACGAATAAGATGATTGCCATGATTGCTACCTGATGAATTGAATGCTGCTACATGGAGTCTTCATTTCATTACATTTACTTTGCATTAAGACTATTATTATTATTTCAGTTTAAATTTGATGTAAAACTTTTAATGCTTCCGCTGTTTTATTAATAAATGTTTTATTCAAAACGTCTCATATAGAGTCGTTCTCGTTTATACAACTGTGATTTGATATAATTAGTCACAAATACCCTAGGCCCTAATTTGGGGGTGTGACCGATTGGTATCAGAGCAGGTTGTTGTAGAGAACCAGGATTGCATTTTATGTGTGCCTTATACAATTAGGTACCTTAGCAATGTAGGACTACAACTTTCCTTGACCATAGTGCCTTTAATTGTTGCCTTTAATTGCTACACTATACCTTAGAAACTATACTTAAATCTTAAGATTATAACATACACGATAATGTGAAATTACTCGAACGTCAACGCTACTTAAGGCCTAGGGTGATCCTTGGCACCACTATGGGACACTTGTGGATTTCGAATGCCAAACTTAGATTTTGGTCGAGAATTCCTGGGCTAACCGGTAACAATTGATCATTCAAGTGACTCGGCGGTGGCATAGATGTTTGGGTATGGTGCACAATATCAAACCTGACTATAGTGATCATACAACACTTAGTCACTTACGCACTTAATAAGTGGTGAACTTATTAAGAACAACTCAGTCATCTATCCTGGTTTTGTGTATTACATATGTATTACATGAAATATTATCCAAGATTTTTGAAACTCCTATAATTCATACTCAAACGTATATAACTCCCTGTTATATCACGAACCTATATGCCTTATGCCTTTATGCATCGGTTTGCGAATCGGGAAATGTCATTGGGTTATCACAGTATACGAATTGAAAGTCTTTAATCGAAAGATTATTAGATTACATACTTATCATTTTATAATATCGACACGTTATACTGCCATTATTGGAGTATAGACAAATCATATCTTAGCATATCTATTCCCAATAGACCTTGTCTAACACTTTTTCTAAATTTCCTCTGTAAATTATGGAAATCTTTCTGCTATATATACGTATTCAAGGAGACGAATATATCATTCAATATTCAACACCCATTTCATATCAATCACTATTCCAAACACATAATATGGATTTCTCACCTAATTCCTCAAGTTCTTCTAGCTCCAAAGATAGCGTGACAGGAGCACACCCACCGATCAATTATCGTGATTTCTTTAGAAAATGGGGATGGGTTCACGAAATACTCACCCTATGGAGAAATGAAGAAGGTACTCCTTATCACGAGCCAAACTTACCACCAAACGTCGGAGTACTCAATCTGCTTACCGGCGAACCTGTTCGCAATACCATTTTCACTCTTTTCGCAAGGATTTTCCGCCTCGAAGGTCGACTCGATGTAACCAACGACAATATTCGTCCTCTACTCCCGAATTCTAACCAGAAAGGGTTATTAGAAGAAGTTAGAAGACTTCGAACTAAATATCAAGAATTGACAAACCTTACAAAGGAATGGGTAGAACAAATCCATAGACTCGAGCGTAAAGTAGAAACCCTGGAGGAAATAGTGCGCGATTTGGTAGCTAGGCTCACACTTACTAACCAAGTACCACAAGCAGCACCAACAGCAGCACCAGCAGCAGCACCAGCACCACCAGTACTATCAGCATCACCACCAACAGCATCAGCTTCACCAACAACAACATCAGCATCCCACGTCTCAACATTATAATCGGTACCTCAAACATCGACATCATACGCCCATAGATACTAAGGAATATTAGTAATAATGAGTTAAGATGTATTGACTCATTCTTCCTGAAGAATTATATATGTATACTTTATATATATATGGTTTGGAACAATAATAAATCTTTTCGTACTAAACTATTACGTGTGAATCTTAACTAGTATGTACTACTTGGTTAATTCATATCACTAATACGCTATGATGTACATCCTTCGTTAATGACTTAACAATCATTAATCACTGCTTCAGTACAATAAACTCCATTTCATAATAAACTAAGTGTATTATTCAAATGCATGTGTGATTTTACACTCCTATTTTTCGATGTACTCGAAAATTTCTCGAAATATCATTTGTGCCTTATGAATTTCACAAGAAATCCACGAGCATCAACATCATTTACTGAGGTATATTAATAATAATGAACAATGAAGTATTGATTCATAACTTCATTAAAGAAATATTCCGCGACGATTATGTAATCTCTAAAGTTTTGGAGATTATTTATTCTCATTCCAACCGTAAATCAAATGAGTTTAATATTATATTAACTTATTAAATCCATAATTACATCTGAAGAAAATATATATGTATGTATATTTTCATAAAGATTGTATTTCAAAATTCTTTTGTACAAACTGTTGATTGTGAAAATATTTTAACGGGTAGGTAATACCCAAGAAATATCTAACATTCACATTAATATATTACATTGTACATTCTTCAAAATCCTTGAAAACATATCGGATTGATAATCAATGATTCAGATCAGTTAACCTTGAGAATGCTGATGAAGCAGCAAAAGCTGTAGATGACCTTAATGACCAGAAGCTTGATAATAAAGAATTGTGTATTGGAAAAGCTCAAAAGAATATATGGTATTGAAAGACGGATTGAGCAAAACATGAAGGAGACCAAGGACAAATCCCAAGGACTAAACCTATAACCAAAGAATCTAGATGATTCGATTTCTGAAGGAAATCACAGAAGATCTTTTTACGCATTCTAAATCCTTACAGAAGAATTTCTTCATTATCCATCGATTTTAGAAATTCTAAAATATCATCGTATCTTTCGTTATAAATATCCTCGATATTTCTAAAGATATCTTCATAACGATTCTTGTCCGCAATTAATTATCTCTTTGCAATATCTTTATTACATCATAAAGGAAAACTGTTTAAGTTTCTATATTCCGTAAAATTTAAATTCAAATTTTGAATGATTTGAAGTAGTGTTGAGAATTGAAGCATGAGTTAGTATAATATAATGACGTCAGGCCAACGTGATTATATTACAGTAAGTCATGCTAAATTTTTAATGGAAGATGATGATTCATAGACTTTATAATCATCATTTGCCATGTTACACGACTCTTACATTCTACTTAATCTCTGAACATATCAAGAAAATATATTCTTGATAGTTCTATCCTCAGTAATTCTGGTAATTTACCAAATCAAATTGTGATATTACGCTTAGAACAGTAGGTCCATTCGAAACTTCATACCTACAAATTCTGGACCATTACTCGCTTTACTTAGAGTCGAGAGGAGAATAAAAAGGCAAAGAGCTCCGACATATAAGGGAAAATATGTAGCCCGATAACGATACCGAAATTACAAACCGTATATATCAATACGTATTGCAACGTAAAGACATGGGAGAATTAAAAACAATATAACCCCAAGGTAATAGTAGAAGAAAACAAATTCCTCTAGTGGTAAATGAAAAAGAAGAATGACTGAAATGATAGTCAGAAAAATATCCAGAATAAGAACTGGATGGAGCATTCTCACAATCTTTGGAAGTATGAATTGAGGAAGAAAGTATAGAAGTGGTGAAGATAATGAAATGGAAGAAGCTAATTTATAGCAAAATTCCAAACACAGCAATTGAAGCAATTCACCTCATTTAATCAAAGAAAATTTCAAATTCCTTAATTACCGGAGAATCAACTCTTATGGATTACGAAGATTTCCTTTAATCCCTTGAATTCCGAAAATCAATCGTGACTACGTCAAAAGTTAAGGCGAACATTTTATTTCTCATTCACTCTTTTACAATAGCTTCGTTTATACGCTTCCTATAATCAAATTGTTTTATCCATATTATTCAGTAGTGATAAAACTTTATTTTTTCAACTTATATTCATCATTACAATATTCTTGTTGTAAACAATGATGATCTATATCAAACTTCATGACTATAATTTTCATGAACTACTCTCTGTTTTGTCTACCCTAATATTGTGACATAAACACTCAAAGTTTTAAATAAGCTCAATACTATTCATAACACATTTCATGTGTTCAGTTTACTAAAATGCTCGTATAACACCATCATCCCTTTTGAGGATAACCTAGTAAAATGACACTCTTATTAATCCTTTAGATAACCTCCGCATTAATGATAAAATGCACTTTATAGAAGAACCTGTAAGAAATTAGGGTTCGTATTATTTAAATGCATGAAACAGAACAATATTCTATCCGTTAGAATTCACGAAAGGTCCTGAACCTACCTGGGAACGTGAAGACCAGATAAAATGTAAATATCCTCGTCTAGGTACGAACAACGCCGATTGATGGCAAAAACTAAATTTCGGGACGAAATTTCTTTTAACGGGTAGGTACTATAACAACCCTCACTTTTTGACTTCCGATTTTACTAAAATACCTAGAGTTGTTATATACGAATAAATTTAACGTTGACCGAATAAACGTACGCTTAAAATAAATAATATAATTATAAATATTATAAATAAGATTATGATATATAATATAGCATAATTACATCAATGAATATATATATATATATAATATTTATATTACTTTTGTTATTTAGTTAATAGAATATATAATTAACTAAATAATACATAATATTATAACATTTATAAAACTAATAAAAACTATAAATTAATAATCATAAATTTTAATTTTTATAAAAACTAAATATAATAATAATTTTTATATAAAATTCGTATTTAATAATTAAAAAAATATAGAAATAAAATGTTAAATGTTCTTAGAAATATATTAAACAAATTTTTGTTTTTTTAGAATTTTATACAAAAAAAAAATCAAAACTATATCTACTTTTAATAAATAAATACAAAAATACAAACTACTTTTTCTTTTAAGATTTACTTTTAATAAAAATACAAACTACTTTTCTTTTAAGATTTACTTTTAATAAAAATACAAACTACTTTTTCTTACTTTAACTTTTAAGATTTACTTTTAATAAAAATACAAACTACTTTTTCTTATTTTAACTTTTAAGATTTACTTTTAATAAAAATACAAACTACTTTTTCTTATTTTAACTTTTAAGATTTACTTTTAATAAAAATACAAACTACTTTTTCTTATTTTAACTTTTAAGATTTACATTTAATAAAAATACAAAATACTTTTTCTTATTTTAACTTTTAAGATTTTACTTTTAATAAAAATACAAACTACTTTTTCTTATTTTAACTTTTATGATTTTACTTTTAATAAAAATACAAACTACTTTTTCTTATTTTAACTTTTAAGATTTACTTTTAATAAAAATACAAAATACTTTTTCTTATTTTAACTTTTAAGATTTTACTTTTAATAAAAATACAAACTACTTTTTCTTATTTTAACTTTTAAGATTTTACTTTTAATAAAAATACAAACTACTTTTTCTTATTTTAACTTTTAAGATTTACTTTTAATAAAAATATAAAATACTTTTTCTTATTTTAACTTTTAAGATTTTACTTTTAATAAAAATACAAACTACTTTTTCTTATTTTAACTTTTAAGATTTTACTTTTAATAAAAATACAAACTACTTTTTCTTATTTTAACTTTTAAGATTTACTTTTAATAAAAATACAAAATAATTTTTCTTATTTTAACTTTTAAGATTTACTTGTTTTATTTTAATTTTTTTTTTTTTTTACCTAACATTTTCAACTATAAATACCACATACATTTCTCATTTCAAACTTACACCTTAATCTCTCATTTCTCTCTTAAAGAACTACTTCTAGTTGATATCTCGGTCACTTACTTGCTTTACTTTCCTTTCTTGCGTGGAATACTTCAACTGCTATTTAAGGTGAGTTTCATTTGCTCCCTTTTTAATTGCTTTGCGATTTACATTTTTGGGCTGAGAATACATGCGCTGTTTTATAACTGTTTTATGAAATGAATACAAACACTAAAACTGATTTTGCGTTAGTTTCATTTGCTCCCCTTTTACTCTTTACATTTTTGGGGCTGAGAATACATGCAAAAGTTTTATTAACTGTTTTACAATAATTATATGCGTGAGTTTCATTTGCTCCCTTTTTATATATATTTTTGGGCTGAGAACACATGCGCTGATTTATAAATGTTTTACGAAATAGGCACAAGTACTAAAACTAATTCTATGTGGGTTTAAACCAGAAATATACCCTTAGCTTGGTAACATTAAACTACTTGTCTATGTACGGTAAGCGCGAATCCTAAAGATAGATCTATTGGGTCTGACAAACCCCATCCTGACTATGGGATGCTTTAGTACTCGAGGTTATTTTAAACACACCTGATCTGGTGTACTTCAGAGGGTAAAACATGAACGTTAAGGCTTGTTACCGGGTGCCTACAACTTATAGAATGCTTTTATACACTTGCTAGCGTACTGATATTTATGAAACTGAAATCTTGTGGCCTATTATTATAACGGAAATGATTGATTTTGATAAACTAATGAACTCACCAACCTTTTTGGTTGACACTTTAAGCATGTTTTGTCTCAGGTGACGAATAAGATGATTGCCATGATTGCTACCTGATGAATTGAATGCTGCTACATGGAGTCTTCATTTCATTACATTTACTTTGCATTAAGACTATTATTATTATTTCAATTTAAATTTGATGTAAAACTTTTAATGCTTCCGCTGTTTTATTAATAAATGTTTTATTCAAAACGTCTCATATAGAGTCGTTCTCGTTTATACAACTGTGGTTTGATATAATTAGTCACAAATACCCTAGGCCCTAATTTGGGGGTGTGACATTTAGAATCTGAGATAGTATATGATCGTGATGAGATACTCTGGAAATGAGAGAGAAAATGGTGTCTCGAACAGGTTCGCCGCTAAACGCTTCAGGTTCATTGTCAAGAGGTGAATTCGGTTGGTGGAAGGGATCGCCTTCTTCGCGTATCCATTGATTAAGTCGACTACGAACCCATCAGATGAATTGGGGATGGCTGATTGGTTGATTCATTATGATGGTACTGCTTTCGGAGCTTAGGTGAAACTCCATATTAGAATAGCTGTCGGAATCCAAGGAATTCGAATTGGTTGAGGGATTCGTCTCGTACGATCAGATGAAAGATTTTCGATAAGAAATAGATTATAGGATTTAGATTAGTACCCTGCAATACATAATTTACATATGCATATATAATACTAAAATCCCATAAGTTACGAAGGAATCTACGGAAGCTGTCAAGTAAGGTCTACAGTAACAGATACGCTAAGATATGAATTAGTAGATATGCTAAGATATGAGTTTTGTCTATACACTATATAGGCAATAGAGGCAGTAAGATGTCTCTAGACTTTAAAGATGACAAGTAAGTAATTTCCGACACGAAATGATAAGCAACACTTTTGACATGAAGACACGGTCGAAGTCCAGACTCATTAATGCATCCTAACAACAATCAGTTAGACACACTAATGCAAGACCTGGTTCGCTATGACCACCGCTCTGATACCAACTCTAACAACCCGTCCTAATCCACCTGGACGAAGTCATCAATATTTGGTCCCATTGCGATGATCGACTCCAAGTAATGTCCTTAAATTGAGCAAATGCACAGCGGAAGACTTAATTCGTACTTGAGAATAAACATGATTTAAAGTGTCAACCAAAAGGTTGGTGAGTTCATAGGTTTGTCATAACAATCATTTCAATATTTTAATAGACCGCAAGATTTCATAATCATAATCATAAACATAATACGCTCGCAAGTGTATGTAAAGCATTCTAAGTGGTTGAGTACTTGGTAACCATAGTTAACATTTAATCAACGTCGCATATTCCCTTTATTATAAAATCTCACTACACCGTACCAAGTGTAGCCTACAAAACGAAGTACTGTGCAACCATTGAATACTGGTCGTCCAGTCCGGTTGGGGTTGTTAGGCCTGGTAGATCTATCAACGGGATTCGCGTTTACAATACACATGTAAATATTAGTTACCAAGCTACAGGGAAGTATGCCAGTGGTACAACTCAACGTAGAATGTATTTTTAAGTATTTGTGTCTATTTCGTAAACATTTATAAAAGCAGCGCATGTATTCTCAGCCCAAAATAAATATTGCAAAAGCAATTAAAAAGGGAGCAAATGAAACTCACGATACGATATTTTGTAGTAAAAATATGCATACGACGGAACTGAACAATGCAAGGTTGACCTCGGATTCACGAACCTATATCAATTGTATATCTATTAAAACATGTAATGAAAATCACATAATTTCATTTATTAATATACATTATTTATATATTTGTGGTTATATAGATTTTATACTAAATTCCTTTTTTTAAAAAAAACGTATACTTATATTTTATTTTTGATTATATGCTATATATAGTTATTCGTTAAAATGATAATTCTGAAAATAAGAATTTACTAATAATAATAATAATAACTTTATTAATAATGATAATACTAATAATAAAATGATAATGATAATCTTTAATAATAATAATAATAATAATAATAATAATAATAATAATAATAATAATAATAATAATAATAATAATAATAATAATAATAATAAGTTATTTTATTTTTATAATAAAAACCATAATAATGATAATAATACCTAATACTAATAATGATTAATAATAATACTAATTATGATATTAATAATAAAAATAATAATTTAACTAATAATGTTAATCTTAATAACATGAAAATTTTTAATTAATAATAATGATGGTAAAAATAATAATTTTAATGAAAATGATAATTTCTCTAATAATAATAATAATAATAGTAAAAATGATAATTTTAATATAAGTGATAGTTTTTAATAAAACTGATACTAATAATAATATTAATGTTATTATTAATAATAATTTTTATAATACTAATAATAATAGTAATGACAAATATAATAATAATAATAATAATAATAATAATAATAATAATAATAATAATAATAATAATAATAATAATAATAATAATAATAATAATAATAATAATAATAATAATAATAATAATAAATAAATCAATAACTACCTCAAGGAAGTAGCTCTAAAAATAACGTCCAAGTCCGGGTTTAAACCCGCGACATCCCGCTAACCCAGTAACATCCTTAATCATCTACTCTGCTCGTACTTTCTGTTTTGATATCCTAATCTAAATCTATATAACCCGTTCCTTATGTTTTCTAATTCTCCCTCTTCTTCACACAACTAATCTTCGAAATTCCCATCATAATCATATTCAAAATTATAAATCATATTCATGATCATAAATCATAATCATAATCTCACTCATCATCCTTACATAATCATGTATAAATTTCATCATCTTAACATCCTCTTTTTCATTTCATTGTTTAAAAATGATTCAACCAAATTCTACTTCCTCTTTTTATTTCTTGATCTCGGTTCATTCAGCCAAGCAAGAAGCCCGATAAACTAGCCCAATAAGGAATGTAATGCGGCCCAACAGCAATAATAAACTTCGACCCATAACAAAAAGGATGTTCTTGATTGGCCCATCAACATAATACGACCTGCTTAGTAATTAAAGGCCTATGACTGGTTTTCACAACATCTCGTTCAGCATCAATAGAGTAATATCTTTTGGCACGTAACGTATGTAAAGATCTTGGTCCACCATGAAAAATTCCCTGATCAAAATGCCAAAAATATTGGCCCTTACTTGCCCCACTAGTTTTTGTCTTAAAAATTGATATTGAAATGCACTTTAATATATAATACATCCAATTTGGTAAAGTCTTAAACTGTGAACTATTCGACCCTACCATGATCATATATAATGCAGGTTAGCTCAAACAGTTGGAAGTTTAATATTGGTGTCGGCTAAAAGATAGAAGAGAGCACAATTTATCCGACCCAATATATTTATCAACTTTTTGGTGTAACCATAGGATTTCTATTCTTTTTGTTTTGTTTACACGATCCCAAATGGAAGTTCCAATTATTAAACAGCTCACAAAAATAATTAATCAAGTGGGGTTTGTGGTGAGTTGTTCGTTGAGGTTTAAACAGAAAAACAGAAAATACGAAAGAGAAGACGATGGTGGTGATTAAATGGGTTACGTGATGGGTTGTGGGGTTTTCGCACAGAAACATAAACTGACGTGTAATGGTGATGGAGATGGTGGTTTGTTGTAGTGGTCGATGGTTATGGTGGAAGTGGGTTTCTCGATACAGAAAAGAAGGTGGTGACGGAGACAAGTGATCAGAGTGGTCGTGATGTGTGATTGTAGCAAAGGTTTGCAAGGTGAAGATGGTTCAATGGTTTTGGTTCGGGACTCGATTGAAACAGGAAAAGGGTGTCGAGTAGCAATTGTAGAAGATGGTGGTTCGTTGGTAATCACAACTAAGAGAGGGAGAGAGAGAAAGGAAGAGATATAGATAGGTGGTAGTATCATGATCATGGTAGTGATTGTATTGAAATCGTGGGTTGATGAGGTTCAAATAAAGTGGTGACTGGTGGATCATGGTGGTGAGGTTCGAGGGTGTATCAAAGGTGATGCTCACGGTTTAAACAGAGACATACCGGTGGTTATTTGGTGATCGATTTGATAGGTGTTTTCACGATGGATATCCAGGAAAAAGAGTGGCGGTTCCTAGCAGTTGTAGGGTGGCAGCATTCGTGATGGTGGACGGTGGCGGTGGTGGAGATTATTACTCCGGTTGTTGTCTCAGTGGTGGAAGGATGGTTATCTAATAATGAATGGGGTGATAGTTTCATAGCATATATGTATCTCATATATGTACATGATGATATAGAATAAGTAAGAATTTTTAATATAATATACAATCATAATAAACGTGCAATTAATCTTGAGCAGTCAATGATTTGTAGTGTTGTACCGACGATTTAATCACGAAGTATAATATCGTGGTCCAATGCTAAACATTTAACATCTAAAGGTTTTCCTAAAAATCCCTAATTTTTAAATTGAATCCATTTATTTATTCTGGTTATTAAATGTTTGATACCTGATCAAAAGAGCTCGTCTATTATTTATTTTAATACTCTCACAAGTTCGCATTTTTACTTGATTAATATCAATCGAAATAATGGACGTGTGTTATTTTGCTTACTAAATAAATTCGAACCCATATATGTACATTCAATATACTTTATATATATAGATTTATAGTAATATCATATACTATTTTATTTACACAAATGAATTAAATCATATAAGTTTCTATTTCAAATTAATATATATATATATATATATATATATATATATATATATATATATATATATATATATATATATATATATATATATATATATATATAAATATATATGTATTTAATTACATATAGTGGTTCGTGAATCGTCAAGAATAGTCAAAGGTTAAATGAATGTAATGAAATAGTTCAAAATTTTTTAGACTAATCCTAATAGACTTGGCTTATCTTGTCAAAAATATAATATCGTATCGAGAGTTTGGTTCAAAATTAGTCGAAATTTTTTGGATCGTGACAGTTGAGTTCTTAATGACTGATCAAACCTCTCATTTGTTTGGGTTTGAGATGTAATAAATTGTGTTTGAGATTCCATTATCTTTGCCTTCATTTCTTCCAGATTTGGCTTTTTCTATTCGGTTTGTTGTGGTGGTTTATACAAGCTAGGTCTTTGTTGACTGAAAGTGTTATTTTGAGTTGGTTGGTTATTCGGACCTTGTTGGTTGTACGAGTTATTGTTGGGTCCATTTGGATTGTAAAGAATGTTTTGATTTCGATTAAAGTTTGGCCGTGGCGGTTGATAATTATTTCCTGGCCTTTGGTTCATGTAGGAAACATTCTCACGTTGTTCCATTGTTTACTCAATGTGACAATCTTTCGTTAAGTGTGGTCCACCGCATTGCTCATAACTGATTCGTATTGCGTGAATATCTTTAGTCATCTTTTCCATTCGTCTTTCGAAAGCATCTATTTTTGTAGAAAGGGAATCAAAGTCATGGCTAGAATCGGCTCTAGCTGCTTTAGATGAACGAAAAATATCTTTTTCCTGATGCCACTCATGTGAGTGAGAGGCTGTGTTATCAATAATTTTATAAGCTTCAGTTGCGGTTTTCTTCATAATGGAACCACCAGCTGCTATGTCGATGTCTTTTCGTGTAGTAATGTCGCATCCTTGGTAGAATATTTGTACTATTTGATAAGTGTCTAAACCATGTTGAGGACATCCTCTCAACAACTTTCCAAATCTTGTCCACGCCTCATATAGAGTTTCATTTGGCTTTTGCGTGAACGTAACAATTTCTCCTTGAAGTCTCACGGCTTTAGATGCCGGAAAGAATCTTTTAAGAAATTTCTCAACTAAAACATCCGATGTGTCAATCGCCCCTTCAGGTAACGATTCTAACCAATCTTTGGCTTCTCCCTTTAAAGTCCAGGGAAACAACATGAGATAGATCTGTTCATCCTCAACTTCTCTGATTTTAAATAAAGTACAAATCCTATTAAATGTTCGAAGATGTTAGTTTAGATCTTCTTTTCGCGTACCACTATATTGGCATTGATTAGTTACCATATGTAGGATTTGTCCTTTGATTTCATAATCTAGTGCATTAATATCTGGCTTAATAATGGCGTGACCTTGGCCCGTGCGTGTGGCTCTCATTCGGTCTTCCATACTTTGAGGTTCCGTTACTTCCATAATTGAATTTGTTGAATACAAATTACTAGAGGATTCTGATTTAACGGTTTGTGGTTCAGGAGGAATGATTAGTAGTTTAGGATCTTTGAATTGTTCTTGAATATCCTCCAGGTTCTCAATTGTGAATTCGGGTTCAAAAAATGGATTATCAGAAATTTGAATTGGAGTACTTGTTCGACTAGATGATAATTCTAAAGAAAAATCAACAGCGGAAATATTAGCTAGATGTCTTGATCGAGTTACATGTGGTGAACGTATGAAAGGTGGTGAATGTTTTGCTCGGTGCATTCACTAAATATCCTATTAGTTATAAAGATAAAAATTATTTAAGTTATCAAATTAATAGACTTTTCTAATTTTACCCACGTTTCGAATAGCTAATAGATGCAGCAGGTAGCCAGGACCCTTTAAATCGGAAGCCCACAACTCGCCACTAACAAATTCAACTATTACTACGAACCAGAAAATTTGGATGACTATCAATTTAACCGCTTAAAATAATTTTTCGTCAAAATTTTGAAATAAAAATCTATGTCCTAAAAACTAGAGCTTCGAGAAACAAGAGGAAGAAAAAGAGTGCGTCGAAAAACGTCGAAAAATAAAAAGAATAAAAGGTTGAAAAATAATAATAAGAAAGTAAAGCGTCGAAACTTAAAAGTCTAAAAACTAAATATTAAAAATTACGTCTAAAGGAATTAAAGCTTTAAAGGAATTCTATATCTAAAACGGCAATAACTTAATTAGGCACTAAAATCTATTTAAAAACTAAAGCGATAAGCGACGTCGTAAAATTCTAAAGCGCTTAAGTCTTAATCTAAAGAAAAAGCACTTAAGGGATTTTACTGCAAAACCTAAAAACTAGAAATACTAAAAGAACTATGGAAAAATACTAACTTAAAACTAAATACGAACGACAATAAAAATTACGAATTAAACGAAAAAAATACAATTTATAAAAAGAAACTAAAAATGGCAAAATAACAATTTTAATAAAAATATTATTTTTATATTATTATTATATATTATATAAAATTATTAATCTATAATAATAAAACTAAAAATTACAAATTAATATAACTAGATATAAAAATATATTATTAAATAAAACCCTAATTAGGTTTAAGTAATAATAATAAATTAATTAACCCTAATTGTGTAATTATTACATACAAGGTTGCAGCTGCCAGAGCAGCTCCACGAGTGCGGATACTTACTACCCAAAAAGCTGCGCGAGTGCGGAGAATGCAGGTTCAAATTGAGTGCAGACTCAAAAATCGCATTTTTTTTAACTCTTACAAAATTTAAAATAAAAGTGATATTTAAAATTATATTTTTAAGAACTGAAAAAAATACTTTTATACTTTATATAAATTATATAAAATATATTTTCTTTTTATTTAAACACTTAAATAGATATATATACTTTTTTTTATATATTTTTGTATTTTTTTTCAAACTTATATATAATTATATTTTTATAAATATAGATTTAAAATATAGTTTTTCGCCGAGTCCCCGGCAGCGGCGCCAAAAATTTGATGTTATGCGAGGTGTATACGAATACTATTATTGTTTATTACGAAATACGACGAAATTACACAAGTTTTATTTAGTTATTTATGGGATATATCTAAACCATGCTACAACACTGAAATGTCCCGTTCATATTGATTATAAACGTTCCATATTAATTGATTTCGTCGCGAGGTTTTGACCTCTATATGCGACATTTTTCAAAGACTGCATTCATTTTTAAAACAACCATAACCTTTATTTTATCGATAAAGGTTTAAAAAGCATTACGTAGATTATCAAATAATGATAATCTAAAATATACCTTTTACACACGACCATTACATAATGGTTTACAATAAGAATATATTACATCAAAAATAAGTTTCTTGAATGCAGTTTTTACATAATATCATACAAGCATGGACTCCAAATCTTGTCCTTATTTTAGTATGCAATAGCGGAAGCTCTTAATACTCACCTGAGAATAAACATGCTTTAAACGTCAACAAAAATGTTGGTGAGTTATAGGTTTAACCTATATATTTATCAATCGAAATAATAGACCACAAGATTTCATATTTCAATACATCCCATACATAGAGATAAAAATCATTCATACGGTGAACACCTGGTAACCGACATTACCAAGATGCATATAGAATATCCCCATCATTCCGGGACACCCATCGAACATGATAATTTCGAAGTACTAAAGCATCCGGTACTTTGGATGGGGTTTGTTAGGCCCAATAGATCTATCTTTAGAATTCGCGTCAATTAGGGTGTCTGTTCCCTAATTCTTAGATTACCAGACTTAATAAAAAGGGGCATATTCAATTTCGATAATTCAACCATAGAATGTAGTTTCACGTACTTGTGTCTATTTTGTAAATCATTTTTAAAACCTGCATGTATTCTCATCCCAAAAATATTAGATTTTAAAAGTGGGACTATAACTCACTTTCACAGATTTTTACTTCGTCGGGAAGTAAGACTTGGCCACTGGTTGATTCACGAACCTATAACAATATATACATATATATCAAAGTATGTTCAAAATATATTTACAACACTTTTAATATATTTTGATGTTTTAAGTTTATTAAGTCAGCTGTCCTCGTTAGTAACCTACAACTAGTTGTCCACAGTTAGATGTACAGAAATAAATTTATAAATATTATCTTGAATCAATCCACGACCCAGTGTATACGTATCTCAGTATTGATCACAACTCAAACTATATATATTTTGGAATCAACCTCAACCCTGTATAGCTAACTCCAACATTCACATATAGAGTGTCTATGGTTGTTCCGAAATATATATAGATGTGTCGACATGATAGGTCGAAACATTGTATACGTGTCTATGGTATCTCAAGATTACATAATATATAATACAAGTTGATTAAGTTATGGTTGGAATAGATTTGTTACCAATTTTCACGTAGCTAAAATGAGAAAAATTATCCAATCTTGTTTTACCCATAACTTCTTCATTTTAAATCCGTTTTGAGTGAATCAAATTGCTATGGTTTCATATTGAACTCTATTTTATGAATCTAAACAAAAAAAAGTATAGGTTTCTAGTCAAAAAATAAGTTACAAGTCGTTTTTGTAAAGGTAGTCATTTCAGTCGAAAGAACGACGTCTAGATGACCATTTTAGAAAACATACTTCCACTTTGAGTTTAACCATAATTTTTGGATATAGTTTCATGTTCATAATAAAAATCATTTTCTCAGAATAACAACTTTTAAATCAAAGTTTATCATAGTTTTTAATTAACTAACCCAAAACAGCCCGCGGTGTTACTACGACGGCGTAAATCCGGTTTTACGGTGTTTTTCGTGTTTCCAGGTTTTAAATAATTAAGTTAGCATATCATATAGATATAGAACATGTGTTTAGTTGATTTTAAAAGTCAAGTTAGAAGGATTAACTTTTGTTTGCGAACAAGTTTAGAATTAACTAAACTATGTTCTAGTGATTACAAGTTTAAACCTTCGAATAAGATAGCTTTATATGTATGAATCGAATGATGTTATGAACATCATTACTACCTTAAGTTCCTTGGATAAACCTACTGGAAAAGAGAAAAATGGATCTAGCTTCAATGGATCCTTGGATGGCTCGAAGTTCTTGAAGCAGAATCATGAAACGAAAACAAATTCAAGTAAGATCATCACTTGAAATAAGATTGTTATAGTTATAGAAATTGAACCAAAGTTTGAATATGATTATTACCTTGTATTAGAATGATAACCTACTGTAAGAAACAAAGATTTCTTGAGGTTGGATGATCACCTTACAAGATTGGAAGTGAGCTAGCAAACTTGAAAGTATTCTTGATTTTATGAAACTAGAACTTTTAGAATTTATGAAGAACACTTAGAACTTGAAGATAGAACTTGAGAGAGATCAATTAGATGAAGAAAATTGAAGAATGAAAGTGTTTGTAGGTGTTTTTGGTCGTTGGTGTATGGATTAGATATAAAGGATATGTTATTTTGTTTTCATGTAAATAAGTCATGAATGATTACTCATATTTTTGTAATTTTATGAGATATTTCATGCTAGTTGCCAAATGATGGTTCCCACATGTGTTAGGTGACTCACATGGGCTGCTAAGAGCTGATTATTGGAGTGTATATACCAATAGTACATACATCTAAAAGCTGTGTATTGTACGAGTACGAATACGGGTGCATACGAGTAGAATTGTTGATGAAACTGAACGAGGATCTAATTGTAAGCATTTTTGTTAAGTAGAAGTATTTTGATAAGTGTCTTGAAGTCTTTCAAAAGTGTATGAATACATATTAAAACACTACATGTATATACATTTTAACTGAGTCGTTAAGTCATCGTTAGTCGTTACATGTAAATGTTGTTTTGAAACCTTTAGGTTAACGATCTTGTTAAATGTTGTTAACCCAATGTTTATAATATCAAAAGAGATTTTAAATTATTATATTATCATGATATTATGATGTACGAATATCTCTTAATATGATATATATACATTAAATGTCGTTACAACGATAAACGTTACATATATGTCTCGTTTCAAAATCATTAAGTTAGTAGTCTTGTTTTTACATATGTAGTTCATTGTTAATATAATTAATGATATGTTTACTTATCATAATATCATGTTAACTATATATATAACCATATATATGTCATCATATAGTTTTTTACAAGTTTTAACGTTCGTGAATCACCGGTCAACTTGGGTGGTCAATTGTCTATATGAAACATATTTCAATTAATCAAGTCTTAACAAGTTTGATTGCTTAACATGTTGGAAACATTTAATCATGTAAATATCAATCTCAATTAATATATATATAAACATGGAAAAGTTCGGGTCACTACATTATACCTCCTCAAAGATTGTTGAGGGCTGAATTTTGGACAGCAGAAATGAAGAAGAAGAAGATAATGCAAAATGAGCTTCTAACTTGAACCCTCAAGTGTGCAATACTCTAATCCTTTGTTGCACCAACACCATCCTTTAAGTTAGTTAAGATTCAGAAACTTAACTAGCTAATTAACCAAGCTTAAAAACCTTTTATTTGCACCCAATATTCTGATCACCAGTAACTAGAAAGATGATGATGAATGGAGCCTCAAAACTATGAAACCTCAAGTGTTTATACCCCAAACTTATGACCAACACCTAGTACTTTGGTTAGGATTTAATTAAAACACTTAATCACTTGATTTACAAGAAAAATTCTCTCCCTTTTTCACCAAAACAGTTCGGCCAGAATCAAGCAAAGGGAGAGCTGAATTGCAGTTTTTTATTAGGAGAGAAGTCTCAAAATAACTCAATATATTCACTAGTTAAGTGTGTCTCTTTTTCCTTGAATACTTGTGTGAATATATTGGTCATTGAGTCAAGCATGTGCCTTGGAGCTGTATTGTATCAAAAGTAACAAGCAAAGGAGCATGGGTGCTTGTCTTGGAGACTAAAATTCTACACTCATCTTTATAAAATATAATAATGTTATATATATACATAAACTTGATATATATATATATATATATATATATATATATATATATATATATATATATATATATATATATATATATATATATATATATATATATATATATATATATATATATATATATATATATATATATATATATATATATATATATATATAAACATGTATTTATTTTGTTACTTTCACATTTTATAAACCTTTTTATAAAATATAACACAACATAATTATTTAAACCTATAAACAATTATATATAAATTATCCAAATAATTTATCTCAAGTGATTATATTTTAGAAAACCTATTTTCTAAAATCCAAGTGTCGCGTATTTATTTAATGATCCAATCGTTAAGATTAAATACTTATAAAATGTCGGTAAGCTTGTTATTGGGTATGACCCGACTTGGATCATAACACATTAGTCACATTAATTTAATATGTCTCTCGGGCATACAAAATACCTTCAATTAAGACACTACATGTATATACATTTTAACCGAGTCGTTAAGTCATCGTTAGTCGTTACATGTAAATGTTGTTTTGAAGCATTTAGGTTAACGATCCTGTTAAGTGTTGTTAACCCATTGTTTATTATATCAAATGAGATGTTAAATTATTACATTATCATGATAACATGATGTATTAATATATCTTAATATGATATATATATACATTAAATGTCGTTACAACGATAATCGTTACATATATGCCTCGTTTCAAAATTATTAAGTTAGTAGTCTTATTTTACATATGTAGTTCATTTTTAATATACTTAATGATATCTTTACTTATCATAATACCATGTTAACTATATATATCCATATATATGACATCATATAGTTTTTACAAGTTTTAACATTCGTGAATCACCGGTCAACTTGGGTGGTCAATTGTCTATATGAAATCTATTTCACTTAATCAAGTCTTAACAAGTTTGATTACTTAACATGTTGGAAACACTAAATCATGTAAATAACAATTTCATTTAATATATATAAACATGGAAAAGTTCGGGTCACTACAATACCTACCCGTTAAATAAATTTCGTCCCGAAAATTTAAGCAGTTGGAGGTGTTGACATATCTTCTGGAAATAAGTGTGGGTACTTCTTCTTCATCTGATCTTCTTGTTCTCAGGTCAACTTAGGTCCTCTACGAGAATTCCATCGAACTTTAACAATTGGTATCTTGTTTTACTTAAGTATTTTAACCTCACGATCCATTATTTCAACGGGTTCTTCGACGAATTAAAGTTTTTCGTTGATTTGGATTTCGTCTAACGGAATAGTGAGATCTTCTTTAGCAAAACATTTCTTCAAATTTGATACGTGAAAAGTGTTATGTACAGTCGCGAGTTGTTGAGGCAACTCAAGTCGGTATGCTACTGGTCCGACACGATCAATAAACTTGAATGGTCCAATATACCTTGGATTTAATTTCCCTCTTTTACCAAATCGAACAACGCCTTTCCAAGGTACAACTTTAAGCATGACCATTTCTCCAATTTCAAATTCTATATATTTTCTTTTAATGTCAGCGTAGCTCTTTTGTCGACTTTGGGCGGTTTTCAACCGTTGTTGAATTTGGATGATCTTCTCGGTAGTTTCTTGTATTATCTCCGGACCCGTAATCTATCTGTCCCCTACTTCACTCCAACAAATCAGAGACCTGCACTTTCTACCATAAAGTGCTTCAAATGGCGCCATCTCAATGCTTGAATGGTAGCTGTTGTTGTAGAAAAATTCTGCTAACGGTAGATGTCGATCCCAACTGTTTCCGAAATCAATAACACATGCTCGTAGCATGTCTTCAAGCATTTGTATCGTCCTTTCGCTCTGCCCATCAGTTTGTGGATGATAGGCAGTACTCATGTTTAGACGAGTTCCTAATGCTTGCTTTAATGTCTGCCAGAATCTTGAAATAAATCTGTCATCCCTATCAGAGATAATAGAGATTAGTATTCCATGTCTGGAGACGACTTCCTTCAAATACAGTCGTGCTAACTTCTCCATCTTGTCATCTTCTCTTATTGGTAGGAAGTGTGCTGATTTGGTGAGACGATCAACTATTACCCAAATAGTATCAAAACCACTTGCAGTCCTTGGCAATTTAGTGATGAAATCCATGGTAATGTTTTCCCATTTCCATTCCGGGATTTCGAGTTGTTGAAGTAGACCTGATGGTTTCTGATGCTTAGCTTTGGCCTTAGAACACGTCAAACATTCCCCTACGTATTTACCAACATTGGCTTTCATACCTGGCCACCAAAAATGTTTCTTAAGATCCTTGTACATCTTTTCCGTTCCAGAATGTATTGAGTATCTGTATTTATGAGCTTCTCAATGTACCATTTCTCTCATATCTCCAAATTTTGGTACCCAAATTCTTTCAGCCCTATACCGGGTTCCATCTTCCTGAATATTAAGATGCTTCTCCGATCCTTTGGGTATTTCATCCTTTAAATTTTCCTCTTTTAAAACTCCTTGTTGCGCCTCCTTTATTTGAGTAGTAAGGTTAGTGTGAATCATTATATTCATAGCTTTTACTCGAATGGGTTCTCTGTCCTTTCTGCTCAAGGCGTCAGCTACCACATTTGCCTTCCCCGGGTGATAACGAATCTCAAAGTCGTAATCATTCAACAAATTCAATCCATCTGCGCTGCCTCATGTTCAGTTGTTTCTGATTAAATATGTGTTGAAGACTTTTGTGGTCGGTATATATAATAATTTTGACCCCATATAAGTAGTGCCACCAAGTCTTTAATGCAAAAACAACCGTGCCTAATTCCAAATCATGCGTCGTATAATTCTGCTCGTGAATCTTCAATTGTCTAGACGCATAAGCAATTACTTTCGTTCGTTGCATTAATACATAACCGAGACCTTACTTTGAGGCGTCACAATATATCACAAAATCATCATTCCCTTCAGGTTACTGACAATATAGGTGTCGTAGTTAACTTTTTCTTCAATAATTAAAACGCTTTTTCTTGTTCATCCTTCCATTCAAATTTTCTCCCTTTATGCGTTAATGCAGTCAAGGGTTTTGCTATTTTGGAAAAATCTTGGATGAATCTCCTGTAATAACCAGCTAGTCCTAAAAATTAGCGTATGTGTTTCAGGAGTTTTCGGAGTTTCCCACTTTTTAACGGTTTCAATCTTTGCTGGATCCACCTGAATACCTTCTTTGTTCACTATGTGACCGAGGAATTGAACTTCTTCCAACCAAAATGCACACTTTGAAAACTTAGCGTACAGTTTTTCCTTTCTTAACAACTCTAGCACTTTTCTCAAATGTTCTTCATGCTCTTGGTCATTCTTTGAGTAAATAAGTATTTCATCGATGAAAACAATGACAAACTTGTCAATGTATGGTCCACACACTCGGTTCATTAGGTTCATGAACACAGCTGGTGCGTTAGTCAACCCAAACGGCATAACCATAAACTCGTAATGACCGTAACGCGTCCTAAAAGCCGTCTTTGGAATATCATCCTCCTTCACCCGCATTTGATGATACCCAGAACGTAAATCAATCTTAGAATAAACCGACGAGCCTTGTAGTTGATCAAATAAGTCGTCGATTCTTGGTAGTGGGTAACAGTTCTTGATGGTAAGTTTGTTCAAATCTCGATAGTCGATACACAACCTAAATGTACCATCCTTCTTCTTGACAAATAAAACAGGAGCTCCCCATGGTGATGTGCTTGGTCGAATGAAACCACGCTCTAAAAGTTCCTGTAACTGACTTTGTAATTCTTTCATTTTGCTGGGTGCGAGTCTGTATGGAGCACGAGCTATTGGTACAGCTCCTGGTACAAGGTCTTTTTGAAATTCAACGGATTGATGTGGGGGTAATCCCGATAATTCTTTCGGAAATACATCGGGAAATTCTTTTGCGACAGGAACATCACTGATGTTCTTTTCTTCAGGTTTAACTTCCTTGATGTGTGCTAAAATGATGTAACAACCTTTTCTTATTAGTTTCTGCGCTTTTAAACTACTAATAAGATTTAATTTTGCGTTGTTCTTTTCTCCGTACACCATTAAAGGTTTTCCTTTTTCACGCATAATGCGAATCGCATTTTTGTAACAAACGACCTCAGCTCTCACCTTCTTCAACCAGTCCATGCCAATTATTACATCAAAACTCCCTCGACTGGTATTAAATCAATTTTAAACGTTTCATCCTCCAGTTTAATTTCTTTATCCCGACATATATTATCTGCTGAAATTAATTTACTGCTTGCTAATTCGAGTAAAAATTTACTATCCAAAGGCGTCAATGGGCAACTTAACTTAGCACAAAAATCTCTACTCATATAGCTTCTATCCGCACCCGAATCAAATAAAATATAAGCAGATTTATTATCAATAAGAAACGTACCCGTAACAAGCTCCGGGTATTCCTGCGCTTCTGCCGTATTAATATTGAAAACTCTTTTGCGGACCTGCCCATTAGTATTCCCCTGATTCAGGCAATTACTTCCCAATGTGGCCCATTTTTCCACATCCATAACAAACAAAGGCGGCATTACTTGTTTCGCCACTATTTGTTCCTTTAGTTCTGTTAAACTTTGGTCCGTAGACCTCACACTTTTTTGCACCATGGCCAGTTCTTTTACACTTGGTGCAAAATGTCATGCAGAACCCATTCTGGTGGTACTCTTCACACCTTTGGCATTTTTGGTTTTTGTTGCCATTGTTATTATTGAGGTTGTTGTTGGGATTGTTATTGTTGTTGGAACGGTTGTTGTAGTTGTTGTTATTGTTGTTGGTACGTTTGTTGTAGTTATTGTTGGGATTGCGGTTATTGTTGTGATTGTTGTTGCGGTTGTGGTTGTAATTGTTGTTGTTGTTGTTGTATTGGTGACCCTTGTCACTGGTTTCTTCCCACTTTCTCTTGAGTTGTTTCGTGTTGGCTTTTTCGGCCGCCTGCTCTTTAATTCTTCCCTCAATCTGATTTATGAGTTTATGAGCCATTTGACTTGCCTTTTGTATGGAAGCGGGCTCGTGTGAACTCACATCTTCTTGAATCCTTACTGGTAACCCTTTTATAAACGCGTCGATCTTCTCTTCTTCATCTTCGAACGTTCCTGGACATAATAGGCACAACTCTGTGAATCGTCGTTCATATGTGGTAATGTCAAACCCTTGTGTTCGTAACTCTCTAAGCTCTACCTTAAACTTATTGACTTCGTTTCTACGACGGTACTGCTCGTTCATCAATTGCTTGAATGCCGACCACGGTAGTGCGTAAGCAGCATTTTGTCCTACCTGTTTAAGATAGGTGTTCCACCATGTTAACGCAGTACCTGTGAAGGTATGCGTAGTGAAATGTCCCGTTCTTATTGATTAAAAACGTTCCATATTAATTGATTTCGTTGCGAGGTTTTGACCTCTATATGAGACGTTTTTCAAAGACTGCATTCCTTTTTAAAACAAACCATAACCTTTATTTCATAAATAAAGGTTTAAAAAGCTTTACGTAGATTATCAAATAATGATAATCTAAAATATCCTGTTTACACACGACCATTACATAATGGTTTACAATACAAATATGTTACATCGAAATCAGTTTCTTGAATGCAGTTTTTACACAATATCATACAAACATGGACTCCAAATCTTGTCCTTATTTTAGTATGCAACAGCGGAAGCTCTTAATATTCACCTGAGAATAAACATGCTTTAAACGTCAACAAAAATGTTGGTGAGTTATAGGTTTAACCTATATATATCAAATCGTAACAATAGACCACAAGATTTCATATTTCAATACACATCCCATACATAGAGATAAAAATCATTCATATGGTGAACACCTGGTAACCGACAATAACAAGATGCATATATAAGAATATCCCCATCATTCCGGGACACCCTTTGGATATGATATAAATTTCGAAGTACTAAAGCATCCGGTACTTTGGATGGGGTTTGTTAGGCCCAATAGATCTATCTTTAGGATTCGCGTCAATTAGGGTGTCTGTTCCCTAATTCTTAGATTACCAGACTTAATAAAAAGGGGCATATTCGATTTCGATAATTCAACCATAGAATGTAGTTTCACGTACTTGTGTCTATTTTGTAAATCATTTATAAAACCTGCATGTATTCTCATCCCAAAAATATTAGATTTTAAAAGTGGGACTATAACTCACTTTCACAGATTTTTACTTCGTCGGGAAGTAAGACTTGGCCACTGTTGATTCACGAACCTATAACAATATATACATATATATTAAAGTATGTTCAAAATATATTTACAACACTTTTAATATATTTTGATGTTTTAAGTTTATTAAGTCAGCTGTCCTCGTTAGTAACCTATAACTAGTTGTCCACTGTTAGATGTACAGAAATAAATCGATAAATATTATCTTGAATCAATCCACGACCCAGTGTATACGTATCTCAGTATTGATCACAACTCAAACTATATATATTTTGGAATCAACCTCAACCCTGTATAGCTAACTCCAACATTCACATATAGAGTGTCTATGGTTGTTCCGAAATATATATAGATGTGTCGACATGATAGGTCGAAACATTGTATACGTGTCTATGGTATCTCAAGATTACATAATATACAATACAAGTTGATTAAGTTATGGTTGGAATAGATTTGTTACCAATTTTCACGTAGCTAAAATGAGAAAAATTATCCAATCTTGTTTTACCCATAACTTCTTCATTTTAAATCCGTTTTGAGTGAATCAAATTGCTATGGTTTCATATTGAACTCTATTTTATGAATCTAAACAGAAAAAGTATAGGTTTATTGTCGGAAAAATAAGTTACAAGTCGTTTTTGTAAAGGTAGTCATTTCAGTCGAAAGAACGACGTCTAGATGACCATTTTAGAAAACATACTTCCACTTTGAGTTTAACCATAATTTTTGGATATAGTTTCATGTTCATAATAAAAATCATTTTCTCAGAATAACAACTTTTAAATCAAAGTTTATCATAGTTTTTAATTAACTAACCCAAAACAGCCCGCGGTGTTACTACGACGGCGTAAATCCGGTTTTACGGTGTTTTTCGTGTTTCCAGGTTTTAAATCATTAAGTTAGCATATCATATAGATATAGAACATGTGTTTAGTTGATTTTAAAAGTCAAGTTAGAAGGATTAACTTTTGTTTACGAACAACTTTAGAATTAACTAAACTATGTTCTAGTGATTACAAGTTTAAACCTTCGAATAAGATAGCTTTATATGTATGAATCGAATGATGTTATGAACATCATTACTACCTTAATTTCCTTGGATAAACCTACTGGAAAAGAGAAAAATGGATCTAGCTTCAATGGATCCTTGGATGGCTCGAAGTTCTTGAAGCAGAATCATGACACGAAAACAAGTTCAAGTAAGATCATCACTTGAAATAAGATTGTTATAGTTATAGAAATTGAACCAAAGTTTGAATATGATTATTACCTTGTATTAGAATGATAACCTACTGTAAGAAACAAAGATTTCTTGAGGTTGGATGATCACCTTACAAGATTGGAAGTGAGCTAGCAAACTTGAAAGTATTCTTGATTTTATGAAACTAGAACTTTTGGAATTTATGAAGAACACTTAGAACTTGAAGATAGAACTTGAGAGAGATCAATTAGATGAAGAAAATTGAAGAATGAAAGTGTTTGTAGGTGTTTTTGGTCGTTGGTGTATGGATTAGATATAAAGGATATGTAATTTTGTTTTCATGTAAATAAGTCATGAATGATTACTCATATTTTTGTAATTTTATGAGATATTTCATGCTAGTTGCCAAATGATGGTTCCCACATGTGTTAGGTGACTCACATGAGCTGCTAAGAGCTGATCATTGGAGTGTATATACCAATAGTACATACATCTAAAAGCTGTGTATTGTACGAGTACGAATACGGGTGCATACGAGTAGAATTGTTGATGAAACTGAACGAGGATGTAATTGTAAGCATTTTTGTTAAGTAGAAGTATTTTGATAAGTGTATTGAAGTCTTTCAAAAGTGTATAAATACATATTAAAACACTACATGTATATACATTTTAACTGAGTCGTTAAGTCATCGTTAGTCGTTACATGTAAGTGTTGTTTTGAAACCTTTAGGTTAACGATCTTGTTAAATGTTGTTAACCCAATGTTTATAATATCAAATGAGATTTTAAATTATTATATTATCATGATATTTTCATGTATGAATATCTCTTAATATGATATATATACATTAAATGTCTTTACAACGATAATCGTTACATATATGTCTCGTTTAAAAATCATTAAGTTAGTAGTCTTGTTTTTACATATGTAGTTCATTGTTAATATACTTTATGATATGTTTTCTTATCATAGTATCATGTTAACTATATATATATATATATATCCATATATATGTCATCATATAGTTTTTACAAGTTTTAACGTTCGTGAATCACCGATCAACTTGGGTGGTCAATTGTCTATATGAAACATATTTCAATTAATCAAGTCTTAACAAGTTTGATTGCTTAACATGTTGGAAACATTTAATCATGTAAATATCAATCTCAATTAATATATATAAACATGGAAAAGTTCGGGTCACTACAGTACCTACCCGTTAAATAAATTTCGTCCCGAAATTTTAAGCTGTTGAAGGTGTTGACGAATCTTCTGGAAATAGATGCGGGTATTTCTTCTTCATCTAATCTTCACGCTCCCAGGTGAACTCGGGTCCTCTACGAGCATTCCATCGAACCTTAACAATTGGTATCTTGTTTTGCTTAAGTCTTTTAACCTCACGATCCATTATTTCGACGGATTCTTCGATGAATTGAAGTTTTTCGTTGATTTGGATTTCATCTAACGGAATAGTGAGATCTTCTTTAGCAAAACATTTCTTTAAATTCGAGACGTGGAAAGTGTTATGTACAGCCGCGAGTTGTTGAGGTAACTCTAGTCGGTAAGCTACTGGTCCGACACGATCAATAATCTTGAATGGTCCAATATACCTTGGATTTAATTTCCCTCGTTTACCAAATCGAACAACGCCTTTCCAAGGTGCAACTTTAAGCATGACCATCTCTCCAATTTCAAATTCTATATCTTTTCTTTTAATGTCAGCGTAGCTCTTTTGTCGACTTTGGGCGGTTTTCAACCGTTGTTGAATTTGGATGATATTCTCGGTAGTTTCTTGTATAATCTCCGGACCCGTAATCTGTCTATCCCCCACTTCACTCCAACAAATCGGAGACCTGCAATTTCTACCATAAAGTGCTTCAAATGGCGCCATCTCAATGCTTGAATGGTAGCTGTTGTTGTAGGAAAATTCTGCTAACGGTAGATGTCGATCCCAACTGTTTCCGAAATCAATAACACATGCTCGTAGTATGTCTTCAAGCGTTTGTATCGTCCTTTCGCTCTGCCCATCTGTTTGTGGATGATAGGCAGTACTCATGTCTAGATGAGTTCCTAATGCTTGCTGTAATGTCTGCCAGAATCTTGAAATAAATCTGCCATCCCTATCAGAGATAATAGAGATTGGTATTCCATGTCTGGAGACGACTTCCTTCAAATACAGTCGTGCTAACTTCTCCATCTTGTCATCTTCTCTTATTGGTAGGAAGTGTGCTGATTTGGTGAGACGATCAACTATTACCCAAATAGTATCAAAACCACTTGCAGTCCTTGGCAATTTAGTGATGAAATCCATGGTAATGTTTTCCCATTTCCATTCCGGGATTTTGGGTTGTTGAAGTAGACCTGATGGTTTCTGATGCTCAGCTTTGACCTTAGAACACGTCAAACATTCTCCTACGTATTTAGCAACATCGGTTTTCATACCCGGCCACCAAAAATGGTTCTTGAGATCTTTGTACATCTTCCCCGTTCCAGGATGTATTGAGTATCTGGTTTTATGAGCTTCTCTAAGTACCATTTCTCTCATATCTCCAAATTTTGGTACCCAAATCCTTTCAGCCCTATACCGGGTTCCGTCTTCCCGAATATTATGCTTCTCCGATCCTTTGGGTATTTCATCCTTTAAATTTCCCTCTTTTAAAACTCCTTGTTGCGCCTCCTTTATTTGAGTAGTAATGTTATTATGAATCATTATATTCATAGATTTTACTCGAATGGGTTCTCTGTCCTTCCTGCTCAAGGCATCGGCTACCACATTTGCCTTCCCCGGGTGGTAACGAATCTCAAAGTCGTAATCATTCAATAATTCAATCCACCTACGCTGCCTCATATTCAGTTGTTTCTGATTAAATATGTGTTGAAGACTTTTGTGGTCGGTATATATAATACTTTTGACCCCATATAAGTAGTGCCTCCAAGTCTTTAATGCAAAAACAACCGCGCCTAATTCCAAATCATGCGTCGTATAATTTTGTTCGTGAATCTTCAATTGTCTAGACGCATAAGCAATCACCTTCGTTCGTTGCATTAATACACAACCGAGACCTTGCTTTGATGCATCACAATAAATCACAAAATCATCATTCCCTTCAGGCAATGACAATATAGGTGCCGTAGTTAGCTTTTTCTTCAATAACTGAAACGCTTTCTCTTGTTCATCATTCCATTCAAATTTCTTCCCTTTATGCGTTAATGCAGTCAAGGGTTTTGCTATTCTGGAAAAGTCTTGGATGAACCTTCTGTAGTAACCAGCTAGTCCTAAAAACTGGCGTATGTGTTTCGGAGTTTTCGGGGTTTCCCACTTTTCAACAGTTTCTATCTTTGCCGGATCCACCTTAATACCTTCTTTGTTCACTAGGTGACCGAGGAATTGAACTTCTTCCAACCAAAATGCACACTTTGAAAACTTAGCGTACAATTCTTCCTTCCTCAATACTTCTAACACCTTTCTCAAATGTTCACCGTGTTCTTGGTCATTCTTTGAGTAAATAAGTATGTCATCAATGAAAACAATGACAAACTTGTCAAGGTATGGTCCACACACTCGGTTCATAAGGTCCATGAACACAGCTGGTGCATTAGTTAAACCAAACGGCATGACCATAAACTCGTAATGACCGTAACGTGTTCTGAAAGTAGTCTTTGGAATATCATCTTCTTTCACCCGCATTTGATGATACCCGGAACGTAAGTCAATCTTTGAATAAACAGACGAGCCTTGTATTTGATCAAATAAGTCGTCGATTCTCGGTAGTGGGTAGCGGTTCTTGATGGTAAGTTTGTTCAACTCTCGGTAGTCGATACACAACCTGAATGTACCATCTTTCTTCTTGACAAACAAAACAGGAGCTCCCCACGGTGATGTGCTTGGTCGAATGAAACCACGCTCTAAAAGTTCTTGTAATTGGCTTTGCAGTTCTTTCATCTCGCTGGGTACGAGTCTGTAAGGAGCACGAGCTATTGGTGCAGCTCCTGGTACAAGATCTATTTGAAATTCAACGGATCGATGTGGGGGTAATCCCGGTAATTCTTTCGGAAATACATCGGGAAATTCTTTTGCAATGGGAACATCATTGATGCTCTTTTCTTCAGTTTGTACTTTCTCGACGTGTGCTAGAACAGCATAGCAACCTTTTCTTATTAGTTTTTGTGCCTTCAAATTACTAATAAGATGTAGCTTCGTGTTGCCCTTTTCTCCGTACACCATTAAGGGTTTTCCTTTTTCTCGTATAATGCGAATTGCATTTTTGTAACAAACGATCTCCGCTTTCACTTCTTTCAACCAGTCCATACCGATTATCACATCAAAACTCCATAACTCTACTGGTATCAAATCAATCTTAAATGTTTCGCTAACCAGTTTAATTTCTCGATTCCGACATATATTATCTGCTGAAATTAATTTACCATTTGCTAATTCGAGTAAAAATTTACTATCCAAAGGCGTCAATGGACAACTTAATTTAGCACAAAAATCTCTACTCATATAGCTTCTATCCGCACCCGAATCAAATAAAACGTAAGCAGATTTATTGTCAATAAGAAACGTACCCGTAACAAGCTCCGGGTCTTCCTGTGCCTCTACCGCATTAATATTGAAAACTCTTCCACGGCCTTGTCCATTCGTGTTCTCCTGGTTCGGGCAATTTCTAATAATGTGGCCTGGTTTTCCACATTTATAACAAACTACATTGGCATAACTTGCTCCGACACTACTTGCTCCGCCATTACTCGTTCCAACACCATTTGTTCCTTTCGTTCTATTAACCCCTGGTCCGTAGACCTCACACTTTGCCGCGCTATGACCATTTATTTTACACTTGTTGCAAAATTTGGTGCAGAACCCCGAGTGATTCTTTTCACACCTTTGGCATAGCTGCTTCTGATTGTTGTTGTTGTTGCGGTTATTATTGTTGTTGGGATGATTGTTGTAGTTGCTGTTGTTGTTGTTGTTGTTGTTGGGCCGTTTGTTGTAGTTGCGATTGATGTTGCGATTGTTGGGATAATTGTTGCGATTATTGTTGTAATTGCTGTTGTTGTTGTATTGGTGATTCTTATCACCGTTTTCCTCCCACTTTCTTTTGACTTGCTTCACATTGGCCTCTTCATCAGTCTGTTCTTTAATTCTTTCTTCAATCTGGTTCACTAGTTTGTGAGCCATTCTACATGCCTGTTGTATGGAGGCGGGCTCGTGTGAACTTATATCTTCATGGATTCTTTCCGGTAATCCTTTCACAAACGCGTCGATCTTCTCTTCCTCATCTTCGAATGCTCCCGGACACAATAGGCACAATTTTGTGAATCGTCTTTCGTACGTGGTAATATCAAATCCTTGGGTTCGTAACCCTCTAAGTTCTGTCTTGAGCTTATTGACCTCGGTTCTGGGACGGTACTTCTCGTTCATCAAGTGCTTGAATGCTGACCACGGTAGTGCGTACGCATCATCTTGTCCCACTTGCTCTAGATAGGTATTCCACCATGTTAACGCAGAACCTGTGAAGGTATGCGTAGCGTACTTCACTTTGTCCTCTTCAGTACACTTACTTATGGCAAACACCGATTCAACCTTCTCAGTCCACCGTTTCAATCCGATCGGTCCTTCGGTTACATCAAATTCCAAAGGTTTGCAGGCAGTGAATTCTTTGTAGGTGCATCCTACACGATTTCCTGTACTGCTAGATCCAAGGTTATTGTTGGTATGTAGCGCAGCCTGTACTGCAGCTATGTTTGAAGCTAGAAAAGTACGGAATTCCTCTTCATTCATATTCACGATGTGTCGAGTAGTCGGTGCCATTTCCTTCAAAATAGTTAAATGGAACAAGTTAATCATACAGAATATTAAGAGTAGTTAATAGTATTTCGTAGCATAATATGAACTCATTTATAAAAGCTTTTTCTTCATATTAGCGTTTTATAAGTTTAAATTCGGGTAGTACCTACCCGTTAAGTTCATACTTAGTAGCTAATATACAATTCAACTACTACAATTCTATATGAAAAACTGATTATAATAATATTTCGCGTTCAAACTTTTATACAATATTTTACAAACTTACAATACCGCTTATTTTACATAAAGCATGAAATATAGCACACAATAACTTTGATACAAGATAGTTGTGAAGACAATTCTAGCTAGTACACAAGTCGTTCAGCAAAGGCAATAAAGACACGTAATTCATACGTCCAGAAACAAGTCATGCATTCTGGTTTTACTAGGACTACTTCCCATCCTTAGTCTTGTGCAACATAACCGTTATGGCCGTTGATAAGACAGCGTGTTGTAACGTCATCAAAGGGACGAGGGTTAAGTAATGTCCAACAGTCCCGTAATAATCTAAAAACCTCATTTCTTACCCCAATTACCGACTCCGTCACTTGTGGAAACGTTTTGTTTAATAGTTGTAGCCCGATGTTCTTGTTCTCACTTTGGTGAGAAGTGAACATTACTAATCCGTAAGCATAACATGCTTCTTTATGTTGCATGTTAGCCGCTTTTTCTAAATCACGAAGTCCAATATTCGGATATATTGAGTCAAAATAATTTCTTAACCCGTTGCGTAAAATAGCATTTGGGTTCCCCGCAATATATGCGTCAAAGTAAACACATCGTAAATTATGGGTTTCCCAATGTGATATCCCCCATCTTTCAAACGAAAGTCTCTTATAAACCAAGACATTCTTGGAACGTTCTTCGAATGTCTTACAAACTGATCTCGCCTTAAATAGTTGTGCCGAAGAATTCTGGCCGACTCTAGACAAGATTTCATCAATCATGTCTCCGGGTAGGTCTCTTAAAATATTGGGTTGTCTATCCATTTTGTGTTTTTAAACTGTAAAATAGACAAGAGTTAGATTCATAAAAAAATACTTATTAATACAAGCAATTTTTACATATATCATAAAGCATAAGAACACTATATTACATATATTACACCACACGAATACAACTATCTTATTCCGACTCGCTCATTTCTTCTTCTTCGGTTTTGGTTCGTTTTGCCAAGTTTCTAGGGATATATGATGTTCCCCTAATACGAGCCGTCGTTGTCCACATTGGTTTAGAAAAACCTGGTGGTTTAGAGGTTCCCGGGTCATTGTTACAACTTAAGGACTTCGGGGGTTGACGATACATATAAAGTTCATCGGGGTTGGAATTAGATTTCTCTATTTTTATGCCCTTTCCCTTATTATTTTCTTTTGCCTTTTTAAATTCAGTTGGGGTAATTTCTATAACATCATCGGAATTCTCGTCGGAATCCGATTCATCGGAGAATTGGTAATCCTCCCAATATTTTGCTTCCTTGGCGGAAACACCATTGACCATAATTAACTTTGGTCGGTTGGTTGAGGATTTTCTTTTACTTAACCATTTTATTATTTCCCCCACCGGTTCTATTTCTTCATCCGGTTCCGATTCTTCTTCCGGTTCCGATTCTTCTTCCGGTTCCGACTCTTCTTCCGGTTCTTCTTCGGGAACTTGTGAATCAGTCCACAAATCATTCCAATTTACATTTGACTCTTCATTATTATTAGGTGAGTCAATGGAACTTGTTCTAGAGGTAGACATCTATCACATAATATCAAACACGTTAAGAGATTAATATATCACATAATACCAACTGAAATGTCCCGTTCTTATTGATTAAAAACGTTCCATATTAATTGATTTCGTTGCGAGGTTTTGACCTCTATATGAGACGTTTTTCAAAGACTGCATTCCTTTTTAAAACAAACCATAACCTTTATTTCATAAATAAAGGTTTAAAAAGCTTTACGTAGATTTTCAAATAATGATATTCTAAAATATCCTGTTTACACACGACCATTACATAATGGTTTACAATACAAATATGTTACATCGAAATCAGTTTCTTGAATGCAGTTTTTACACAATATCATACAAACATGGACTCTAAATCTTGTCCTTATTTTAGTATGCAACAGCGGAAGCTCTTAATATTCACCTGAGAATAAACATGCTTTAAACCTCAACAAAAATGTTGGTGAGTTATAGGTTTAACCTATATATATCAAATCGTAACAATAGACCACAAGATTTCATATTTCAATACACATCCCATACATAGAGATAAAAATCATTCATATGGTGAACACCTGGTAACCGACAATAACAAGATGCATATATAAGAATATCCCCATCATTCCGGGACACCCTTCGGATATGATATAAATTTCGAAGTACTAAAGCATCCAGTACTTTGGATGGGGTTTGTTAGGCCCAATAGATCTATCTTTAGGATTCGCGTCAATTAGGGTATCTGTTCCCTAATTCTTAGATTACCAGACTTAATAAAAAGGGGCATATTCGATTTCGATAATTCAACCGTAGAATGTAGTTTCACGTACTTGTGTCTATTTTGTAAATCATTTATAAAACCTGCATGTATTCTCATCCCAAAAATATTAGATTTTAAAAGTGGGACTATAACTCACTTTACAGATTTTTACTTCGTCGGGAAGTAAGACTTGGCCACTGTTGATTCACGAACCTATAACAATATATACATATATATATTAAAGTATGTTCAAAATATATTTACAACACTTTTAATATATTTTGATGTTTTAAGTTTATTAAGTCAGCTGTCCTCGTTAGTAACCTATAACTAGTTGTCCACAGTTAGATGTACAGAAATAAATCGATAAATATTATCTTGAATCAATCCACGACCCAGTGTATACGTATCTCAGTATTGATCACAACTCAAACTATATATATTTTGGAATCAACCTCAACCCTGTATAGCTAACTCCAACATTCACATATAGAGTGTCTATGGTTGTTCCGAAATATATATAAATGTGTCGACATGATAGGTCGAAACATTGTATACGTGTCTATGGTATCTCAAGATTACATAATATACAATACAAGTTGATTAAGTTATGGTTGGAATAGATTTGTTACCAATTTTCACGTAGCTAAAATGAGAAAAATTATCCAATCTTGTTTTACCCATAACTTCTTCATTTTAAATCCGTTTTGAGTGAATCAAATTGCTATGGTTTCATATTGAACTCTATTTTATGAATCTAAACAGAAAAAGTATAGGTTTATAGTGGGAAAAATAAGTTACAAGTCGTTTTTGTAAAGGTAGTCATTTCAGTCGAAAGAACGACGTCTAGATGACCATTTTAGAAAACATACTTCCACTTTGTGTTTAACCATAATTTTTGGATATAGTTTCATGTTCATAATAAAAATCATTTTCTCAGAATAACAACTTTTAAATCAAAGTTTATCATAGTTTTTAATTAACTAACCCAAAACAGCCCGCGGTGTTACTATGACGGCGTAAATCCGGTTTTACGGTGTTTTTCGTGTTTCCAGGTTTTAAATCATTAAGTTAGCATATCATATAGATATAGAACATGTGTTTAGTTGATTTTAAAAGTCAAGTTAGAAGGATTAACTTTTGTTTGCGAACAAGTTTAGAATTAACTAAACTATGTTCTAGTGATTACAAGTTTAAACCTTCGAATAAGATAGCTTTATATGTATGAATCGAATGATGTTATGAACATCATTACTACCTTAATTTCCTTGGATAAACCTACTGGAAAAGAGAAAAATGGATCTAGCTTCAATGGATCCTTGGATGGCTCGAAGTTCTTGAAGCAGAATCATGACACGAAAACAAGTTCAAGTAAGATCATCACTTGAAATAAGATTGTTATAGTTATAGAAATTGAACCAAAGTTTGAATATGATTATTACCTTGTATTAGAATGATAACCTACTGTAAGAAACAAAGATTTCTTGAGGTTAGATGATCACCTTACAAGATTGGAAGTGAGCTAGCAAACTTGAAAGTATTCTTGATTTTATGAAACTAGAACTTTTGGAATTTATGAAGAACACTTAGAACTTGAAGATAGAACTTGAGAGAGATCAATTAGATGAAGAAAATTGAAGAATGAAAGTGTTTGTAGGTGTTTTTGGTCGTTGGTGTATGGATCAGATATAAAGGATATGTAATTTTGTTTTCATGTAAATAAGTCATGAATGATTACTCATATTTTTGTAATTTTATGAGATATTTCATGCTAGTTGCCAAATGATGGTTCCCACATGTGTTAGGTGACTCACATAGGCTGCTAAGAGCTGATCATTGGAGTGTATATACCAATAGTACATACATCTAAAAGTTGTGTATTGTACGAGTACGAATACGGGTGCATACGAGTAGAATTGTTGATGAAACTGAACGAGGATGTAATTGTAAGCATTTTTGTTAAGTAGAAGTATTTTGATAAGTGTATTGAAGTCTTTCAAAAGTGTATAAATACATATTAAAACACTACATGTATATACATTTTAACTGAGTCGTTAAGTCATCGTTAGTCGTTACATGTAAGTGTTGTTTTGAAACCTTTAGGTTAACGATCTTGTTAAATGTTGTTAACCCAATGTTTATAATATCAAATGAGATTTTAAATTATTATATTATCATGATATTATCATGTATGAATATCTCTTAATATGATATATATACATTAAATGTCTTTACAACGATAATCGTTACATATATGTCTCGTTTAAAAATCATTAAGTTAGTAGTCTTGTTTTTACATATGTAGTTCATTGTTAATATACTTTATAATATGTTTTCTTATCATAGTATCATGTTAACTATATATATATATCCATATATATGTCATCATATAGTTTTTACAAGTTTTAACGTTCGTGAATCACCGATCAACTTGGGTGGTCAATTGTCTATATGAAACATATTTCAATTAATCAAGTCTTAACAAGTTTGATTGCTTAACATGTTGGAAACATTTAATCATGTAAATATCAATATCAATTAATATATATAAACATGGAAAAGTTCGGGTCACTACACGTAGCATACTTAACTTTGTCCTCTTCAGTACACTTACTTATGGCAAACACCGATTCGACTTTCTCGGTCCACCGTTTCAATCCAATTCGTCCTTCAGTTCCATCAAATTCCAAAGGTTTGCAGGCAGTGAATTCTTTGTAGGAGCATCCTACACAATTTCTTGTGGAATTAGTTCCACTGCTAGATCCAAAGTCATTGTTATTTTGCATCGCAGCCTGTACTGCGGCTATGTTTGCTGCAAGGAAAACACGGAAGTCTTCCTCGTTCATGTTCAAATTCTAACGAGTCGCCGGTGCCATTTCCTTCAAAAATAGCCAAAAGAATTGAGTTAATCATATAGAATTTAAGAGTAGTCAATAGTATTTCGTAGCATAATATGAACTCATTTATAAAAGCTTTTTCTTCATATTAGCGTTTTATAAGTTTAAATTCGGGTACTACCTACCCGTTAAGTTCATACTTAGTAGCTAATATACAATTCAACTACTACAATTCCGTATAAAAACAGATTATAATAATATATCACATATAAATATTCTTCAAACTTACAACATCGCTATATTACATATAACATGAAATATAGTACACTTTGATACAGGACAGTTTTGAAGATAAATCTAGTTAATACACAAGTTGTTCAGCAAAGGAAATAAAGACATGTAATTCATAAGTCCAGAAACAAGTCATGTATTCTGGTTTTACTAAGACGACTACCCATCCTTGGTCTTGTGGAAAATAACCGTTATGACCATTGGCTAGGCAGCATGTTGTAATGTCGTCAAAAGGACGAGGGTTTCGTAATGTTCAACAGCCCCGTAATAATCTAAAAACCTTGTTTCTCACCCCAACTACTGAATCCGTCACTTGTGGGAAGGTTTTATTTAAAAGTTGTAACCCGATATTCTTTTTCTCACTTTGGTAAGAAGCGAACATCACTAACCCGTAAGTATAACATGCTTCTTTATGTTGCATGTTAGAAGCTCTTTCTAACTCACGAAATCCTATGTTGGGATATGTTGAGTCAAAATAGGTTCTTAACCCGTAGCGTAAAATTGCATTTGGGTTCTCCACATTTAATGCTTTAAAGAAAAAACGGCGTAACTTACAGTCTCCCCAATGTGATATACCCCACCTATCAAAGGAAAGCCTTTTATAAACTAAGGCATTTCTGGAAAGTCTTTCAAATGTTTGACAAGTTAATTTCACCATAACTAAATGTGCTGATGAATTTTGACCGACTCTATACAAGATTTCCTCAATCATATCCTCTGGTAGGTCTTCTAAAATATTCGGTTGTCTACCCTTAACGTCCATTTTTTTTATACTGTAAAATAGATAAGGATTAGATTCGTAAAAGATAATTAACAAACAATACAAGCAATTTTTACATAAAACATAAAAGTACAAGTACAGTACAATACATATAATACACAACATGATTACAACCCTCTAATCTGAATCACTGGTTTCTTCTTCTTCAGACTTGGTTCGTTTTCCTAATTTTCTAGGGATATATGGTGCTCCTCTAATACGAGCCGTCATTTTCCACAATGGTTTAGAAAAACCTGGTGGTTTACAGGTTCCCGGGTTATTGTTACAATTTAGGAAATACGAACATTGCCGATACATATAAAGTTTATCGGGGTTGGAATCAGGTTTCTCTATTTTTATACCTTTTCCCTTATTATTTTCTTTTGCCATATTAAATTGGGTCGAGGTAATTTCTATAACATCATCAGAATCCTCATCGGGATCCGATTCATCGGAAAATTGATACTCTTCCCAATATTTTGCTTCCTCGGCGAAAACACCATTGACCATTATTAACTTTGGTCCATTGGTTGAGGATTTTCTTTTATTTAATCGATTTACTATATGAATCAATATTTCTTCCTCCGGAACCTCTTCTTCTTCCGGTTCCTCCTCTTCTGATTCCTCTTCTTCCGGTTCCTCTTCTTCCGGTTCCTCTTCTGGAATTTGTGAATCTTCCCAAATTATATTCGACTCTTCATTATTATTAGGTGAGTCGATGGGATTTGTACTAGTGGTAGACATCTATTACACAATATCAAACACATTAAGAGATTAATATATCACATAATATTTACATGTTAATAATATATAGTTTCCAACAAAAGTGTTAAGCAATCGTTTATAAAGAAAACACGATCGAAGTTCAGACTCACTAATGTATCCTAACAAACTCGATAAGACACACTAATGCAAATTTCTGGTTCTCTAAGACCAACGCTCGGACACCAACTGAAATGTCCCGTTCATATTGATTATAAACGTTCCATATTAATTGATTTCGTCGCGAGGTTTTGACCTCTATATGAGATGTTTTTCAAAGACTGCATTCATTTTTAAAACAACCATAACCTTTATTTTATCGATAAAGGTTTAAAAAGCATTACGTAGATTATCAAATAATGATAATCTAAAATATACCGTTTACACACGACCATTACATAATGGTTTACAATAAGAATATATTACATCAAAAATAAGTTTCTTGAATGCAGTTTTTACATAATATCATACAAACATGGACTCCAAATCTTGTCCTTATTTTAGTATGCAATAGCGAAAGCTCTTAATAGTCACCTGAGAATAAACATGCTTTAAACATCAACAAAAATGTTGGTGAGTTATAGGTTTAACCTATATATTTATCAATCGAAATAATAGACCACAAGATTTCATATTTCAATACATCCCATACATAGACATAAAAATCATTCATACGGTGAACACCTGGTAACCGACATTAACAAGATGCATATAGAATATCCCCATCATTCCGGGACACCCATCGGACATGATAATTTCGAAGTACTAAAGCATTCCTAATTCTAGAATGGGGCTTGTTGGGCGTGATAGATCTATGTTTAGGATTCGCATCAATTTGAGGGTCTGTTCCCAAATTCTTAGGCTACCAAGCTAAAAAGGGGCATATTCGGCTTCGATCATTCACCCATATAATGTAGTTTCATTTACTTGTGTCTATTTCGTAAAATATTTATAAAATTGCATGTATTCTCATCCCAAAATATTAGATTTTAAAAGTGGGACTATCACTCACTTTCACAAATTTTTACTTCGTCGGGAAGTAAGACTTGGCCACTGGTCGATTCACGAACCTATAACAAATATGTACATATATATCAAAGTATGTTCAAAATATATTTACAACATTTTTAATACGTTTTAATGTTTTAAGTTTATTAAGTCAGCTGTCCTGGTTAGTAACCTACAACTAGTTGTCAATAGTTAGATGTACAGAAATAAATTGATATATATTATCTTGACCCAATTCATGACCTAGTGTATACACGTCTCAGGCTAGATCACAACTCAAAGTATATATATTTTTGGAATCAACCTCAACCCTGTATAGCTAACTCCAACATTACTGCATATAGAGTGTCTATGGTTGTTCCAAATAATATATATAGATGGGTCGATATGATATGTCAAAACATTTGCATACGTGTCTATGGTTGATAATGCTAAAAACGAACATATATTTCATAGCATTATTCCTCAAGAAAGACAAGCTTTTAGTTGCAATTGTCCTATTTACAAGTGATAATCGGTTAAATAATAAAAGGTGAAGACAAAAGATAGATTCGATGAATTGAAGACGCAAACGACCAAAAAGCTCAAAAGTACAAAATACAATCAAAGAGGTTCCAATTATTGATAAGAAACGTCTCAGAATTATAAGAGTACAAGATTCAAAACGCAAAGTACAAGATATTAAATTGTACGCAAGGACGTTCGAAAATCCGAAACCGGGACCAGAGTCAACTCTCAACGCTCGACGCAACGGACTAAAAATTACAAGTTAACTATGTATATAAATATAATATAATATATAATTAATTATATAAATTATATATATATATTATATTTATATATTAAAACCGTCGCCATACTAGGATCCAAACTTGTGTGAGCTGGATTTACGAACTCCGCGACTCGCGGAGTTTGTAGTGCAAAAATGTCGCGACTCGCGGAGCCCCAAATTCTGAAACTGCCTATAAAAGCCAACGCATTTGATCTGTTTTAAATATCCATCCATCAATCTCTCTATCTATATTATACGATATATATATATTTATATTATAATTTTAATTTTAATTTTAAATCCTAATAATAAGGGTATGTATAGTGACCCGAACTTTTCCATGTTTATATATATATTAATTGAGATTGATATTTACATGATTAAATGTTTCCAACATGTTAAGCAATCAAACTTGTTAAGACTTGATTAATTGAAATATGTTTCATATAGACAATTGACCACCCAAGTTGACCGGTGATTCACGAACGTTAAAACTTGTAAAAACTATATGATGACATATATATGGATATATATATATAGTTAACATGATACTATGATAAGTAAACATATCATTAAGTATATTAACAATGAACTACATATGTAAAAACAAGACTACTAACTTAATGATTTTTAAACGAGACATATATGTAACGATTATCGTTGTAAAGACATTTAATGTATATATATCATATTAAGAGATATTCATACATAATAATATCATGATAATATAATAATTTAAAATCTCATTTGATATTATAAACTTTGGGTTAACAACATTTAACAAGATCGTTAACCTAGAGGTTTCAAAACAACACTTACATGTAACGACTAACGATGACTTAACGACTCAGTTAAAATGTATATACATGTAGTGTTTTAATATGTATTTATACACTTTTGAAAGACTTCAATACAATTACCAAAATACTTCTACTTAACAAAAATGCTTAAAATTACATCCTCGTTCAGTTTCATCAACAATTCTACTCGTATGCACCCGTATTCGTACTCGTACAATACACAGCTTTTAGATGTATGTACTATTGGTATATACACTCCAATGATCAGCTCTTAGCAGCCCATGTGAGTCACCTAACACATGTGGGAACCATCATTTGGCAACTAGCATGAAATATCTCATAAGATTACAAAAATATGAGTAATCATTCATGACTTATTTACATGAAAACAAAATTACATATCCTTTATATCTAATCCATACACCAACGACCAAAAACACCTACAAACACTTTCATTCTTCAATTTTCTTCATCTAATTGATCTCTCTCAAGTTCTATCTTCAAGTTCTAAGTGTTCTTCATATATTCTACAAGTTCTAGTTACATAAAATCAAGAATACTTTCAAGTTTGCTAGCTCACTTCCAATCTTGTAAGGTGATCATCCAACCTCAAGAAATATTTGTTTCTTACAGTAGGTTATCATTCTAATACAAGGTAATAATCATATTCAAACTTTGGTTCAATTTCTATAACTATAACAATCTTATTTCAAGTGATGATCTTACTTGAACTTGTTTTCGTGTCATGATTCTGCTTCAAGAACTTCGAGCCATCCAAGGATCCATTGAAGCTAGATCCATTTTTTTTCTTTTCCAGTAGGTTTATCCAAGGAACTTAAGGTAGTAATGATGTTCATAACATCATTCGATTCATACATATAAAGCTATCTTATTCGAAGGTTTAAACTTGTAATCACTAGAACATAGTTTAGTTAATTCTAAACTTTTTCGCAAACAAAAGTTAATCCTTCTAACTTGACTTTTAAAATCAACTAAACACATGTTCTATATCTATATGATATGCTAACTTAATGATTTAAAACCTGGAAACACGAAAAACACCGTAAAACCGGATTTACGCCGTCGTAGTAACACCGCGGGCTGTTTTGGGTTTGTTAATTAAAAACTATGATAAACTTTGATTTAAAAGTTGTTATTCTGAGAAAATGATTTTTATTATGAACATGAAACTATATCCAAAAATTATGGTTAAACTCAAAGTGGAAGTATGTTTTCTAAAATGGTCATCTAGACGTCGTTCTTTCGACTGAAATGACTACCTTTACAAAAATGACTTGTAACTTATTTTTCCGACTATAAACCTATACTTTTTCTGTTTAGATTCATAAAATAGAGTTCAATATGAAACCATAGCAATTTGATTCACTCAAAACGGATTTAAAATGAAGAAGTTATGGGCAAAACAAGATTGAATAATTTTTCTCATTTTGGCTACGTGAAAATTGGTAACAAATCTATTCCAACCATAACTTAATCAACTTGTATTGTATATTATGTAATCTTGAGATACCATAGACACGTATACAATGTTTCGACCTATCATGTCGACACATCTATATATATTTCGGAACAACCATAGACACTCTATATGTGAATGTTGGAGTTAGCTATACAGGGTTGAGGTTGATTCCAAAATGTATATAGTTTGAGTTGTGATCAATACTGAGATACGTATACACTGGGTCGTGGATTGATTCAAGATAATATTTATCGATTTATTTCTGTACATCTAACTGTGGACAACTAGTTGTAGGTTACTAACGAGGACAGCTGACTTAATAAACTTAACACATCAAAATATATTAAAAGTGTTGTAAATATATTTTGAACATACTTTGATATATATGTATATATTGTTATAGGTTTGTGAATCAACCAGTGGCCAAGTCTTACTTCCCGATGAAGTAAAAATCTGTGAAAGTGAGTTATAGTCCCACTTTTAAAATCTAATATTTTTGGGATGAGAATACATGCAGGTTTTATAAATGATTTACAAAATAGACACAAGTACGTGAAACTACATTCTATGGTTAAATTATCGAAATCGAATATGCCCCTTTTTATTAAGTCTGGTAATCTAAGAATTAGGGAACAGACACCCTAATTGACGCGAATCCTAAAGATAGATCTATTGGGCCTAACAAACCCCATCCAAAGTACCGGATGCTTTAGTACTTCGAAATTTATATCATATCCGAAGGGTGTCCCAGAATGATGGGGATATTCTTATATATGCATCTTGTTAATGTCGGTTACCAGGTGTTCACCATATGAATAATTTTTATCTCTATGTATGGGATGTATATTGAAATATGAAATCTTGTGGTCTATTATTATGATTTGATATATATAGGTTACACCTATAACTCACCAACATTTTTGTTGACGTTTTAAGCATGTTTATTCTCAGGTGATTATTAAGCGCTTCCGCTGTCGCATACTTAAATAAGGACGAGATTTGGAGTCCATGCTTGTATGATATTGTGTAAAAACTGCATTCAAGAAACTTATTTTATTGTAACATATTTGTATTGTAAACCATTATGTAATGGTCGTGTGTAAACAGGATATTTTAGATTATCATTATTTGATAATCTACGTAAAGCTTTTTAAACCTTTATTGATGAAATAAAGGTTATGGTTTGTTTTAAAATGAATGCAGTCTTTGAAAAACGTCTCATATAGAGGTCAAAACCTCGCAACGAAATCAATTAATATGGAACGTTTTTAATCAATAAGAACGGGACATTTCAGTTGGTATCCGAGCGTTGGTCTTAGAGAACCAGAATTTTGCATTAGTGTGTCTTATCGAGTTTGTTAGGATGCATTAGTGAGTCTATACTTCGACCATGTTTACTTGAAAAGTAAAATGATTGCTTAACAAATTTTGTTGGAAACTATATATTTTTAACATGTGAATATTATGTGATATATTAATCTCTTAACGCGTTAGATATTATGTGATAGATGTCTACCTCTAGAACAAGTCCCATTGACTCACCTAATAATAATGAAGAGTCAAATGTAAATTGGAATGATTCGTGGACTGATTCACAAGTTCCCGAAGAGGAACCAGAAGAAGAGTCGGAACCGGAAGAAGAATCGGAATCGGAACCGGATGAAGAAATAGAACCGGTGGGGGAAATAATAAAACGATTAAGTAAAAGAAAATCCTCAACCAACCCACCAAGGTTAATTATGGTCAATGGTGTTTCCGCCAAGGAAGCAAAATATTGGGAGGATTACCAATTCTCCGATGAATCGGATTCCGACGAGAATTCCGATGATGTTATAGAAATTACCCCAACTGAATTTAAAAAGGCAAAAGAAAATAATAAGGAAAAGAGCATAAAAATAGAGAAATCTAATTCCAACCCCGATGAACTTTATATGTATCGTCAACCCCCGAAGTCCTTAAGTTGTAACAATGACCCGGGAACCTCTAAACCACCAGGTTTTTCTAAACCAATGTGGATAACGACGGCTCGTATTAGGGGAACATCATATATCCCTAGAAACTTGGCAAAACCAACCAAAACCGAAGAAGAAGAAATGAGCGAGTCGGAATAAGATAGTTGTATTCGTGTGGTGTAATATATGTAATATAGTGTTCTTATGCTTTATGATATATGTAAAAATTGCTTGTATTAATAAGTATTTTTTTTATGAATCTAACTCTTGTCTATTTTACAGTTTAAAAACCCAAAATGGATAGACAACCCAATATTTTAAGAGACCTACCCGGAGACATGATTGATGAAATCTTGTCTAGAGTCGATCAGAATTCTTCGGCACAACTATTTAAGGCGAGATCAGTTTGTAAGACATTCGAAGAACGTTCCAAGAATGCCTTGGTTTATAAAAGGCTTTCGTTCGAAAGATGGGGGATATCACATTGGGAAATCCATAAGTTACGATGTGTTTACTTTGACGCATATATTGCGGGGAACCCAAATGCTATTTTACGCAATGGGTTAAGAAATTATTTTGACTCAATATATCCGAATATTGGACTTCGTGATTTAGAAAAAGCGGCTAACATGCAACATAAAGAAGCATGTTATGCTTACGGATTAGTAATGTTCGCTTCTCACCAAAGTGAGAACAACAACATCGGGCTACAACTATTAAACAAAACGTTCCCACAAGTGACGGAGTCGGTAATTGGGGTAAGAAATGAGGTTTTTAGATTGTTACGGGACTGTTGGACATTACGTAACCCTCGTCCCTTTGACGACGTTACAACACGCTGTCTTATCAACGGCCATAACGGTTATGTTCCACAAGACCAAGGATGGGAAGTAATCCTAGTAAAACCAGAATGCATGACTTGTTTCTGGACGTATGAATTACGTGTCTTTATTACCTTTGCTGAACGACTTGTGTACTAGCTAGAATTATCTTCACAACCATCTTGTATCAAATTTATTGTGTGCTATATTTCATGCTATATGTAAAATAAGCGGTATTGTAATTTGTAAAATATTGTGTAAAAGTTTGAACGCGAAATATTATTATAGTCAGTTTTTCATATAGAATTGTAGTAGTTGAATTGTATATTAGCTACTAAGTATGAACTTAACGGGTAGGTACTACCCGAATTTAAACTTATAAAACGCTAATATGAAGAAAAAGCTTTTATAAATGAGTTCATATTATGCTATGAAATACTATTAACTACTCTTAAATATTCTGTATGATTAACTTGTTCCATTTGACTATTTTGAAGGAAATGGCACCGACTACTCGACACACCGTGAATATGAATGAAGAGGAATTCCGTACTTTTCTAGCTTCAAACATAGCCGCAGTACAGGCTGCGCTACATAACAACAATAACCTTGGATCTAGCAGTACAGGAAATCGTGTAGGATGCACCTACAAAGAATTCACTGCCTGCAAACCTTTGGAATTTGATGGAACCGAAGGACCGATCGGATTGAAACGGTGGACCGAGAAGGTCGAATCGGTGTTTGCCATAAGTAAGTGTACTGAAGAGGACAAAGTGAAGTACGCTACGCATACCTTCACAGGTTCTGCGTTAACATGGTGGAATACCTATCTAGAGCAAGTGGGACAAGACGATGCGTACGCACTACCGTGGTCAGTATTCAAGCACTTGATGAACGAGAAGTACCGTCCCAGAACCGAGGTTAATAAGCTCAAGACAGAACTTAGAGGGTTAAGAACCCAAGGATTTGATATTACCATGTACGAAAGACGATTCGCAGAATTGTGCCTATTGTGTCCGGGAGCATTCGAAGATGAGGAAGAGAAGATCGACGCGTTTATGAAAGGATTACCGAAAAGAATCCAAGAAGATATAAGTTCACACTAGCCCGCCTCCATACAACAGGCATGTAGAATGGCTCACAAACTAGTGAACCAGATTGAAGAAAGAATTAAAGAACAGACTGCTGAAGAGGCCAATGTGAAGCAAGTCAAAAGAAAGTGGGAGGAAAACGGTGATAAGAATCACCAATACAACAACAACAGCAATTACAACAATAATCGCAACAATTATCCCAACAATCGCAACATCAATCGCAACTATAACAAACGGCCCAACAACAACAATAACAACAACAACAACAGCAACTACAACAATCATCCCAACAACAATAATAACCGCAACAACAACAACAATCAAAAGCAGCTATGCCAATGGTGTGAAAAGTATCACTCGGGGTTCTGCACCAAATTTTGCAACAAGTGTAAAAGAAATGGTCATAGCGCGGCGAAGTGTGAGGTCTACGGACCAGGGGTTAATAGAACGAAAGGAACAAATGGTGTCGGAACGAGTAATGGCGGAGCAAGTAGTGTCGGAGCAAGTTATGCCAATGTAGTTTGTTATAAATGTGGAAAACCGGGTCACATTATTAGAAATTACCCGAACCAGGAGAACACGAATGGACAAGGCCGCGGAAGAGTTTTCAATATTAATGCGGCAGAGGTACAGGAAGACCCGGAGCTTGTTACGGGTACGTTTCTTATTGACAATAAATCTGCTTACGTTTTATTTGATTCGTGTGCGGATAGAAGCTATATGAGTAGAGATTTTTGTGCTAAATTAAGTTGTCCATTGACGCCTTTGGATAGTAAATTTTTACTCTAATTAGCAAATGGTAAATTAATTTCAGCAGATAATATATGTCGGAATCGAGAAATTAAACTGGTTAGTGAAACATTTAAGATTGATTTGATACCAGTAGAGTTAGGGAGTTTTGATGTGATAATCGGTATGGACTGGTTAAAAGAAGTGAAAGCAGAGATCGTTTGTTACAAAAATGCAATTCGCATTATACGAGAAAAAGGAAAACCCTTAATGGTGTACAGAGAAAAGGGCAACACGAAGTTACATCTTATTAGTAATTTGAAGGCACAAAAACTAATAAGAAAAGGTTGCTATGCTGTTCTAGCACACATCGAGAAAGTACAAACTGAAGAAAAGAGCATCAATGATGTTCCCATTGCAAAAGAATTTCCCGATGTATTTCCGAAAGAATTGCCGGGATTACCCCCACATCGATCCGTTGAATTTCAAATAGATCTTGTACCAGGAGCTGCACCAATCGCTCGTGCTCCTTACAGACTCGCACCCAGCGAGATGAAAGAACTGCAAAGCCAATTACAAGAACTTTTAGAGCGTGGTTTCATTCGACCAAGCACATCACCGTGGGGAGCTCCTGTTTTGTTTGTCAAGAAGAAAGATGGTACATTCAGGTTGTGTATCGACTATCGAGAGTTGAACAAACTTACCATCAAGAACCGCTACCCACTATCGAGAATCGACGACTTATTTGATCAACTACAAGGCTTGTCTGTTTATTCAAAGATTGACTTACGTTCCGGGTATCATCAAATGAGGGTGAAAGAAGATGATATTCCAAAGACTGCTTTCAGAACACGTTACAGTCATTACGAGTTTATGGTCATGCCGTTTGGTTTAACTAATGCACCAGCTGTGTTCATGGACCTTATGAACCGAGTGTGTGGACCATACCTTGAAAAGTTTGTCATTGTTTTCATTGATGACATACTTATTTACTCAAAGAATGACCAAGAACACGGTGAACATTTGAGAAAGGTGTTAGAAGTATTGAGGAAGGAAGAATTGTACGCTAAGTTTTCAAAGTGTGCATTTTGGTTGGAAGAAGTTCAATTCCTCGGTCACATAGTTAACAAAGAAGGTATTAAGGTGGATCCGGCAAAGATAGTAACTGTTGAAAAGTGGGAAACCCCTAAAACTCCGAAACACATACGCCAGTTTTTAGGACTAGCTGGTTACTACAGAAGGTTCATCCAAGACTTTTCCAGAATAGCAAAACCCTTGACTGCATTAACGCATAAAGGGAAGAAATTTGAATGGAATGATGAACAAGAGAAAGCGTTTCAGTTATTGAAGAAAAAGCTAACTACGGCACCTATATTGTCATTGCCTGAAGGGAATGATGATTTTGTGATTTATTGTGACGCATCAAAGCAAGGTCTCGGTTATGTATTAATGCAACGAACGAAGGTGATTGCTTATGCGTCTAGACAATTGAAGATTCACGAACAAAATTATACGACGCATGATTTGGAATTAGGCGCGGTTGTTTTTGCATTAAAGACTTGGAGGCACTACTTATATGGGGTCAAAAGTATTATATATACCGACCACAAAAGTCTTCAACACATATTTAATCAGAAACTACTGAATATGAGGCAGCGTAGGTGGATTGAATTATTGAATGATTACGACTTTGAGATTCGTTACCACCCGGGGAAGGCAAATGTGGTAGCCGATGCCTTGAGCAGGAAGGACAGAGAACCCATTCGAGTAAAATCTATGAATATAATGATTCATAATAACCTTACTACTCAAATAAAGGAGGCGCAACAAGGAGTTTTAAAAGAAGGAAATTTAAAGGATGAAATACCCAAAGGATCGGAGAAGCATCTTAATATTCAGGAAGACGGAACGTGGTATAGGGCTGAAAGGATTTGGGTACCAAAATTTGGAGATATGAGAGAAATGGTACTTAGAGAAGCTCATAAAACCAGATACTCAATACATCCTGGAACGGGGAAGATTTACAAGGATCTCAAGAAACATTTTTGGTGGCCGGGTATGAAAGCCGATGTTGCTAAATACGTAGGAGAATGTTTGACGTGTTCTAAGGTCAAAGCTGAGCATCAAAAACCATCAGGTCTACTTCAACAACCCGAAATCCCGGAATGAAAATGGGAAAACATTACCATGGATTTCATCACTAAATTGCCAAGGACTGCAAGTGGTTTTGATACTATTTGGGTAATAGTTGATCGTCTCACCAAATCAGCACACTTCCTGCCAATAAGAGAAGATGACAAGATGGAGAAGTTAGCACGACTGTATTTGAAGGAAGTCGTCTCCAGACATGGAATACCAATCTCTATTATCTCTGATAGGGATGGCAGATTTGTTTCAAGATTCTGGCAGACATTACAGCAAGCATTAGGAACTTGTCTAGACATGAGTACTGCCTATCATCCACAAATTGATGGGCAGAGCGAAAGGACGATACAAACGCTTGAAGACATGCTACGAGCATGTGTTATTGATTTCGGAAACAGTTGGGATCGACATCTACCGTTAGCAGAATTTTCCTACAACAACAGCTACCATTCAAGCATTGAGATGGCGCCATTTGAAGCAATTTATGGTAGAAAGTGCAGGTCTCCGATTTGTTGGAGTGAAGTGGGGGATAGACAGATTACGGGTCCGGAGATTATACAAGAAACTACCGAGAAGATCATCCAAATTCAACAACGGTTGAAAACCGCCCAAAGTCGACAAAAGAGCTACGCTGACATTAAAAGATAAGATATAGAATTTGAAATTGGAGAGATGGTCATGCTTAAAGTTGCACCTTGGAAAGGCGTTGTTCGATTTGGTAAACGAGGGAAATTAAATCCAAGGTATATTGGACCATTCAAGATTATTGATCGTGTCGGACCAGTAGCTTACCGACTTGAGTTACCTCAACAACTCGCGGCTGTACATAACACTTTCCACGTCTCGAATTTGAAGAAATATTTTGCTAAAGAAGATCTCACTATTCCGTTAGATGAAATCCAAATCAACGAAAAACTTCAATTCATCGAAGAACCCGTCGAAATAATGGATCGTGAGGTTAAAAGACTTAAGCAAAACAAGATACCAATTGTTAAGGTTCGATGGAATGCTCGTAGAGGACCTGAGTTCACCTGGGAGCGTGAAGATCAGATGAAGAAGAAATACCCGCATCTATTTCCAGAAGATTCGTCAACACCTTCAACAGCTTAAAATTTCGGGACGAAATTTATTTAACGGTTAGGTACTGTAGTGACCCGAACTTTTCCATGTTTATATATATTAATTGAGATTGATATTTACATGATTAAATGTTTCCAACATGTTAAGCAATCAAACTTGTTAAGACTTGATTAATTGAAATATGTTTCATATAGACAATTGACCACCCAAGTTGACCGGTGATTCACGAACGTTAAAACTTGTAAAAACTATATGATGACATATATATAGATATATATATAGTTAACATGATACTATGATAAGTAAACATATCATTAAGTATATTAACAATGAACTACATATGTAAAAACAAGACTACTAACTTAATGATTTTTAAACGAGACATATATGTAACGATTATCGTTGTAAAGACATTTAATGTATATATATCATATTAAGAGATATTCATACATAATAATATCATGATAATATAATAATTTAAAATCTCATTTGATATTATAAACATTGGGTTAACAACATTTAACAAGATCGTTAACCTAAAGGTTTCAAAACAACACTTACATGTAACGACTAACGATGACTTAACGACTCAGTTAAAATGTATATACATGTAGTGTTTTAATATGTATTTATACACTTTTGAAAGACTTCAATACACTTACCAAAATACTTCTACTTAACAAAAATGCTTACAATTACATCCTCGTTCAGTTTCATCAACAATTCTACTCGTATGCACCCGTATTCGTACTCGTACAATACACAGCTTTTAGATGTATGTACTATTGGTATATACACTCCAATGATCAGCTCTTAGCAGCCCATGTGAGTCACCTAACACATGTGAGAACCATCATTTGGCAACTAGCATGAAATATCTCATAAGATTACAAAAATATGAGTAATCATTCATGACTTATTTACATGAAAACAAAATTACATATCCTTTATATCTAATCCATACACCAATGATCAAAAACACCTACAAACACTTTCATTCTTCAATTTTCTTCATCTAATTGATCTCTCTCAAGTTCTATCTTCAAGTTCTAAGTGTTCTTCATATATTCTACAAGTTCTAGTTACATAAAATCAAGAATACTTTCAAGTTTGCTAGCTCACTTCCAATCTTGTAAGGTGATCATCCAACCTCAAGAAATCTTTGTTTCTTACAGTAGGTTATCATTCTAATACAAGGTAATAATCATATTCAAACTTTGGTTCAATTTCTATAACTATAACAATCTTATTTCAAGTGATGATCTTACTTGAACTTGTTTTCGTGTCATGATTCTGCTTCAAGAACTTCGAGCCATCCAAGGATCCATTGAAGCTAGATCCATTTTTTTTTCTTTTCCAGTAGGTTTATCTAAGGAACTTAAGGTAGTAATGATGTTCATAACATCATTCGATTCATACATATAAAGCTATCTTATTCGAAGGTTTAAACTTGTAATCACTAGAACATTGTTTAGTTAATTCTAAACTTGTTCGCAAACAAAAGTTAATCCTTCTAACTTGACTTTTAAAATCAACTAAACACATGTTCTATATCTATATGATATGCTAACTTAATGATTTAAAACCTGGAAACACGAAAAACACCGTAAAACCGGATTTACACCGTCGTAGTAACACCGCGGGCTGTTTTGGGTTAGTTAATTAAAAACTATGATAAACTTTGATTTAAAAGTTGTTATTCTGAGAAAATGATTTTTATTATGAACATGAAACTATATCCAAAAATTATGGTTAAACTCAAGGTGGAAGTATGTTTTCTAAAATGGTCATCTAGACGTCGTTCTTTCGACTGAAATGACTACCTTTACAAAAACGACTTGTAACTTATTTTTCAGACTATAAACCTATACTTTTTCTGTTTAGATTCATAAAATAGAGTTCAATATGAAACCATAGCAATTTTATTCACTCAAAACGGATTTAAAATGAAGAAGTTATGGGTAAAACAAGATTGGATAATTTTTCTCATTTTAGCTACGTGAAAATTTGTAACAAATCTATTCCAACCACAACTTAATCAACTTGTATTGTATATTATGTAATCTTGAGATACCATAGACACGTATACAATGTTTCGACCTATCATGTCGACACATCTATATATATTTCGGAACAACCATAGACACTCTATATGTGAATGTTGGAGTTAGCTATACAGGGTTGAGGTTGATTCCAAAATATATATAGTTTGAGTTGTGATCAATACTGAGATACGTATACACTGGGTCGTGGATTGATTCAAGATAATATCTATCGATTTATTTCTATACATCTAACTGTGGACAACTAGTTGTAGGTTACTAACGAGGACAGCTGACTTAATAAACTTAAAACATCAAAATATATTAAAAGTGTTGTAAATATATTTTGAACATACTTTGATATATATGTATATATTGTTATAGGTTCGTGAATCAACCAGTGGCCAAGTCTTACTTCTCGATGAAGTAAAAATTTGTGAAAGTGAGTTATAGTCCCACTTTTAAAATCTAATATTTTTGGGATGAGAATACATGCAGGTTTTATAAATGATTTACAAAATAGACACAAGTACGTGAAACTACATTCTATGGTTGAATTATCGAAATCGAATATGCCCCTTTTTATTAAGTCTGGTAATCTAAGAATTAGGGAACAGACACCCTAATTGACGCGAATCCTAAAGATAGATCTATTGGGCCTAACAAACCCCATCCAAAGTACCGGATGCTTTAGTACTTCGAAATTTATATCATATCCGAAGGGTGTCCCGGAATGATGGGGATATTCTTATATATGCATCTTGTTAATGTCGGTTACCAGGTGTTCACCATATGAATAATTTTTATCTCTATGTATGGGATGTATATTGAAATATGAAATCTTGTGGTCTATTATTATGATTTGATATATATAGGTTAAACCTATAACTCACCAACATTTTTGTTGACGTTTTAAGCATGTTTATTCTCAGGTGATTATTAAGAGCTTCCGCTGTCGCATACTTAAATAAGGACGAGATTTGGAGTCCATGCTTGTATGATATTGTGTAAAAACTGCATCCAAGAAACTTATTTTGTTGTAACATATTTGTATTGTAAACCATTATGTAATGGTCGTGTGTAAACAGGATATTTTAGATTATCATTATTTGATAATCTACATAAAGCTTTTTAAACCTTTATTGATGAAATAAAGGTTATGGTTTGTTTTAAAATGAATGCAGTCTTTGAAAAACGTCTCATATAGAGGTCAAAACCTCGAACGAAATCAATTAATATGGAACGTTTTTAATCAATAAGAACGGGACATTTCAGTATGTTAGCGAATGTTGTAAGGGTGTAAGTCAAAATTCTGTCCGTGTAACGCTACGCTATTTTTAATCATTGTAAGTTATGTTCAACATTTTTACATTAATGTCTTGTAGCTAAATTATTATTATGCTTATTTAATCCGAAGTAATCATGATGTTGGGCTAAAAATATTAAAATTGGGTAATTGGGCTTTGTACCATAATTGGGGTTTGGACAAAAGAACGACACTTGTGGAAATTAGACTATGGGCTATTAATGGGCTTTATATTTGTTTAACTAAATGATAGTTTGTTAATTTTAATATAAAGATTTACAATTGGACGTACCTATAAATAACCATATACACTCGATCGGACACGATGGGCGGGATATTTATATGTACGAATAATCGTTCATTTACCGGACACGGGAATGGATTAATAGTCTATGGAATTATTAAAAAGGGGTAAAATTATGTACAAGGACACTTGGCATAATTGATAACAAAGTATTAAAACCTTGAGTTACACACAGTCGATAACCTGGTGTAATTATTAAACAAAGTAATAAACCTTGTTACAGTTTAAGTCCCCAATTAGTTGGAATATTTAACTTCGGGTATAAGGATAATTTGACGAGGACACTCGCATTTTATATTTATGACTGATGGACTGTTATGGACAAAAACCAGACGGACATATTAAATAATCCAGGACAAAGGACAATTAACCTATGGGCATAAAACTAAAATCAACACGTCAAACATCATGATTACGGAAGTTTAAATAAGCATAATTCTTTTATTTCATATTTAATTTCCTTTATTTTATATTTAATTGCACTTTTAATTATCGTACTTTTTAATTATTATGATTGTATTTAATTGCACTTTTAATTATCGTACTTTTTAATTATTGTATTTTATTTCATCGAACTTTTATTTATCGCAATTTCATTATCGTTATTTACTTTACGCTTTAAATTAAGTTATATTTATTTAATATTTTACATTAGGTTTTAACTGCGACTAAAGTTTTAAAAATCGACAAACCGGTCATTAAACGATAAAAACCCCCTTTATAATAATAATATTACTTATTTATATATTTGTATTTTTATAAATTAAAACTAATATAGCGTTAAGCTTTGTTTAAAAGATTCTCTGTGGACGAACCGGACTTACTAAAAACTACACTACTGTACGATTAGGTACACTGCCTATAAGTGTTGTAGCAAGGTTTAAGTATATCCACTCGATAAATAAATAAATAACTTGTGTAAAATTGTAGCATATTTAATAGTATTTAGTTGTAAAAATAAAGCTATTTCATATACACCTCTGCGCACATCAAGTATTTTTGGCGCCGCTGCCGGGGAACGCCGAAGCGAAACGCCAAAAAAAAAAAAAAAAATTCTTGTTAAGTTTTAATTAGTTTTTGTAAAATATATACTTTTTAAATATAAAAAAAAACCGAAAAAAATATATATATAAATCTATTTTTAAGATTTTTATAAAATTATAAAGTATTTCTATTTTTATTTTAGTTTTTAAAACATAAGTTTTTATTTAATTTATATAAATATTTTATTTAATTATTAAAACAGAAAATATAAAACAGAAAAATATAAAAAAAATATAATAAAAACTGAACCTGTCAAATTTGAACCTGGTACACGTTGAACCTGCAATCTCCGCGACTTACGGGGGTTTTGAACTGGGTTCACCGCGACTCGTGGAGCCGCCCAGACAGGTCACACAGAAACCCTAAACTACATTAAATACGGAGTAATTATTATTATTATTTTTTAATTATAACCCTAATTAGGTTAGTGTTTTAATTAAATTTTTAATTTAGTTTTTATTATTATTTTGTATTATTTAGTTTTAATTAGTTATTTAATTTATATAAACTTAATAGTTTTATAAAATAAATAATATAAAAATAATATTTTTATAAAAATTGTAATTTTTACAACTTTTAGTTTATTTTTATATTTTGTTCCTTTTAATTGTTTTAGCGTAATATTTGTATTTTTCGCTCTTTTTTTTAGTTCTAAGTCATAGTTTTTGCCTTAGTAATTTTTATTTATAGATTTTTAGGCTTTCCGTAAAATCTCTTAAGTGCTTTCTTTTTAGATTAAGATTTAGGTGCTTTAGAATTTTGCGACGCCATTTTTATATTTTAGTGCCTTTTTAAGATATTGCCATTTGGGATATAGTTTTTCTTGTAAGCTTTAATATTTTTAGACGCAACTTTTAATTCTTAGTTTTTAGTTCCTTTTTAAGTTTTAACGCGCTTCTTTCTTATTTCTATTTTTCGACGCCTTTTACCTATGTATCAATTATCACTCCAATTAGTAATCTCAATTTTTAATTTTAATTTTAAGTTAGTGATAATAATAAAGTTGGGTTAGTCGAGTGTTTTAAAGTTTTATAAGTCGCTCTTTTTCTTTCTTATTTCTCCAATTTTAATATCGACGCGCTCTTTTTCTTTCTTATTTCTCCAATTTTAATACCGACGCGCTCTTTTTCTTTCTTATTTCTCGACATTCTAGTTTTAGGACATAGATTTTTATTCTACTTCTTCTCTAAATTTCTTAAAATTACAAAAATTTATTTTAAGTGGTTAAATTTATAGACATCAAAATTTTCTGGTTCGTAGTAATAGTTGGATTTGTACGTGGACCGGGTTATTGGAGCCAAACAGTACTCAATTATATTGAGACGAAACGAATCATGCCCCTCTGCTGCATCTTTTGGCTATTCAAAACGTGGGCAAAATCAGAAAAGTCTATTAATTGGATAACTTATATAATTTTTCTTTCTTTTTAAAAAACTAATAGGATATTCAGTGAATGCACTGAGCAAGACGTTCACCACCTTTTGTACATTCACCACCTCTAACTCGATCAAGACATCTAGCTAATATTGTCGCCGTTGTTTTTCTTTAGAATCGTCATCCAGTCGACCAAGTACTCCAATTCAAATTTCCGATAATCCATTTTTTGAACCCGATCTCACAATTGAGAATCCGGAGAATATTCAGGGACGATTCATAGATCCTGAACCATTAATTTTTCCTCCGGAACCACCAATCATTCAAACAGAGATTGTTGAGGAACGAACCATTAAATCAGAATCCTCTAGTGATTCAGATTCAACAAATTCAATCATGGAGAATCTGGAACCTTTAAGTATGGAAGACTGAATGAGAGCTAAACGCACTGGCCAAGGTCACGCAATTACTCATCCAGACATTAATGCGCCAGATTATGAAATCAAAGGACAAATTCTACACACGGTAACTAATCAATGCCAATTTAGTGGTGCGCCGAAGGAAGATCCAAATAAACATCTTCGTACCTTTAATAGGATCTGCACACTATTTAAAATAAGAGAAGTTGAGGATGAACAGATATATCTCATGTTATTTTCCTGGACTTTAAAGGGAGAAGTCAAAGATTGGTTGGAATCGTTACCTGAAGGGGCGATAGATACATGAGACGTTTTATTTGAAAAATTTCTTAAATAATTCTTTCCGGCATCTAAAGCCGTAAGACTTCAAGGAGAAATTGTTACGTTCACACAGAAACCGAATGAAACTCTATATGAGGCGTGGACAAGATTTGGAAAGTTATTAAGAGGATGTCCGCAACATGGTTTAGACACCTGTCAAATAGTACAAATATTTTACCAAGGATGCGACATCACTACAAGGAAAGACATCGATATAGCAGCTGGTGGTTCTATTATGAAGAAAACAGAAACTTATGCTTACAAAATTATTGATAACACTGCTTCCCACTCACATGAGTGGCACCAAGAAAAAGATATCGTTAGATCATCTAAAGCAGCTAGAGCCGATTCTAGCCATGACTTAGATTCCATTTCCACAAAGATAGACACTGTCGAGAGACGAATGGAAAAGATGACTAAAGATATTCACTCAATCGAATTAGTTGTGAGCAGTGTGGAGGACCACATTTGACAAAAGATTGTCTCAGTATTGAACTAACAATGGAACAAAGAGAGAATGTTTCATACATAAACCAAAGGCCTGGAAATAATTTTTAAAATAATTATCAACCGCCAAGACCAATTTACAATCAAAACTAGAATTATAACCGAAATGTTCCATACAACAATCAACAAGGTCCTAGCAATCAACAAGTATCCAATAATACTTACAATCAGTAAAGACCTAATTTTCAAAACAAACCACCACAAACCGATGATAAAAAGCTGAATTTAGAAGATATGATGACGAAGCTAGTTGAAACTCAAACGCAGTTTTTCACATCTCAGAAACAAACCAATGAACAAAATGCTCAAGCATTTAGAAATCAACAAGCTTCTATTCAAAATCTGGAACAAGAAGTAAGTAACCTAGCAAGGTTAATAGGTGAAAAAAAACCGGGAAGTCTACCTAGTAATAAAAATGCTAACCCCCGGAATGAAACAGCTAGAGCCATTACCACAAGAAGTGGTATTACACTTAAACCACCTGAAATACCTGTAACTTCTGATGAAGCTATTCCTACTCCACAAGAACCACAACCTGAACAAGATAAGGAAAAAGAACTGGTAGTTGAAAAGGTTAACGAAGATAACACATTTAATTCTAAACCTTATGTTAAACCATACCAACCACCACTTCCTTACCAGAGTAAAATGAAAAAAGAGAAACTTGAAGCCGAGCAATCCAAATTCTTGGATATGTTTAAACAAATAAATGTCAATCTTCCTTTCATTGATGTGATTTCAGGAATGCCTAGATATGCTAAATTTCTGAAAGATCTAATCTCGAATAGAAAGAAAATGGAAGAACTCTTGGCTGTTACTATGAATGCTAATTGTTCAGCAGTGCTGTTGAATAAGATACCAGAAAAATTATCTGATCCAGGAAGTTTCACAATTCCATGTTTTCTGGGTAGTCTTAGTTCAATAGAAGCATTGGCAGACTTAGGTGCTAGTATAAATTTAATGCCGTATTCACTATACGCTAAACTAGACCTTGGAGAATTGAAACCAACAAGAATAAGCATACAACTAGCCGATAGATCAATAAAATATCCTAGAGGGATAATGGAGAACATGCTAGTTAAAGTTGGTACTTTAGTATTTCCAGTAGATTTTGTTGTTCTGGACATGAAAGAAGATTCTCAAGTTCTTCTCATATTAGGAAGACCATTCTTAAACACGGATAAAGCAATGATAGACGTGTTTGGTAAGAAACTGACCCTAAGTATAGAGGACGAGAGTGTTACCTTTTCAGTTGATAGAGCAATACAACAACCACAATCTGCAGATGATACATGTTATTATATTCAAACTATAGATTCACATGCAGAATTGTTAGAAGAATTTCCAGAATTACAAAGAACAGGAGAATGTTCTTTAGGAGAAGGAACTGAACCAATTGATGAAACTGAAATGTTAGCTACACTAATAGCTAATGGATATGAACCAACAACAGAAGAAATTCAAATGCTAAAAGAAGAACACAGATATCGATATAAATCATCGATAGAAGAGCCACCAACGTTAGAGTTAAAGCCACTTCTAAACCATTTGGAATACGCTTATTTACATGGTGAATCTGAATTACCTCTAATAATATCGTCTTCTCTTACTAAAAATGAGAAATCACAACTCATTTCTGTGTTAAAAGCTCATAAACTAGCCATTGCATGGAAGATTCATGATATTAAAGGAATAAGTCCTTCGTATTGCACACATAAAATCCTTATGGAAGAAGGTCATAAAACGTATGTGCAACGCCAACGAAGACTAAATCCTAATATGCAAGATGTTGTTAAAAAAGAAATTATTAAACTGCTAGATGCAGGTTTAATTTATCCAATCTCTGATAGTCCATGGGTAAGCCCAGTTCAATGCGTGCCTAAGAAGGGTGGCATGACTGTTATCGTAAATGAGAAAAATGAACTTATTCCTACTAGGACTGTAACAGGATGGCGTGTTTGTATTGATTATAGAAAATTAAATGACGCCACCAAAAAAGATCACTTTCCCTTACCTTTTATTGATCAAATGTTGGAAAGGTTAGCTGGAAATAGTTACTATTGTTTTCTTGATGGTTTTTCCGGATATTTTCAAATTCCAATTGCACCCGAGGATCAAGAGAAAACCACATTCACGTGCCCTTATGGCACTTTTGCTTACAAACGCATGCCATTTGGACTTTGCAACGCCCCTGCAACCTTTCAATGGTGCAGGATGGCGATTTTTCACGACATGATAGAAGAATGCATGGAAGTTTTCATGGATGACTTTTCAGTCTTCGGTGATACATTTGAATCATGTCTAGTTAATCTTGAACGAATGCTTATTAGATGCGAATAATCAAATCTAGTTCTTAATTGGGAGAAATACCATTTCATGGTTAAAGAAGGCATCGTTCTTGGACATAAAATTTCAAAGGAAGGAATTGAAGTGGATAGAGCTAAAGAAGATGTAATTGCTAAACTTCCACATCCCACCAATGTTAGAGGAGTTAGGAGTTTTCTAGGGCATGCCGGTTTTTACCGACGTTTCATAAAAGATTTTTCTAAAATTGCCACTCCTATGAATAAACTCCTAGAAAAGGATGCTCCATTCATCTTTTTAGATGAATGCATCAAATATTTTAATATTCTTAAAGAAAAACTTACTAATGCGCCGATCATGATAACTCCAAATTGGAATCTACCATTTGAACTTATGTGCGATGCAAGTGATTTTGCAATGGGAGTCGTTTTAGGACAAAGGATTGAAAAACGATTTCAACCTATATATTATGCTAGTAAGACGTTACAAGGAGCATAAACAAATTACACAACTACTGAAAAAGAACTCCTTGCTATTGTCTTTGCTTTTGACAAATTTCGTTCATATCTCGTTCTAGCTAAAACGGTGGTCTATACCGACCATTCTGCTCTTAGATACCTATTTTCGAAACAAGGTGCCAAACCAAGTTTAATCCGTTGGATCTTAATCTTACAAGAGTTTGATATTGAAATCTGAGATAAAAGAGGAGCATAAAATCTCGCCGCTGATCATCTTTCTCGTCTTGAAAATCCCGAATTAGAAGTTCTAAATGAATTGGCCATACAAGACAACTTTCCTGATGAATATCTATTGAAGATAGATCATAATGAAATTCCATAGTTTGCAGACTATGCAAACTACTTAGTATGTGGATTCTTTGAAAAAGGATTATCGTACCAAAAATGAAAGAAATTCTCCAGTAATATAAAACACTATTTCTGGGAAAATCCACATTTGTTTAAAAGTTGTCCAGATGGAATAATACGCCGATGTGTATTCGGAGATGAAGCCAATCAAATCTTAAACCATTGTCATACAGGACCAACAGGAGGGCATTATGGGCCTCAACTCACAGCAAGAAAAGTTTATGATGCTGGATTTTATTGGCCTACAATTTTCAAAGACGTACACCTTCTTTGCAAATCCTGTGATGCTTGTCAAAGGGCTGGAAAAATAAGTCAACATGATGAAATGCCACAAAATGTCAGTCAAGTATGTGAAGTATTTGACATTTGGGGTATTGACTTTATGGGTCCATTTCCGAAATCTCATAATAATCTCTACATTCTCGTAGCCATTGATTATGTATCTAAATGGGCGGAAGCACAAGCTCTCCCAACTAACGATGCGCAAGTTGTAGTCAACTTTTTAAAATGTCTTTTTGCAAGGTTTGGAACACCGAAATCTTTAATAAGTGATCGGGGAACTCATTTCTGTAATAATCAACTTGAGAAAGTTCTCAAAAGATATGGAGTAACTCATAAAATCTCCACCGCATATCATCCACAAACAAGTGGACAAGTTGAAAATACCAACCGAGCTTTAAAACGTATTCTAGAGAAAACCGTAGGATCAAATCCGAAGGAATGGTCCATAAAATTGGAGGATGCACTCTGGGCTTTTAGAACAGCCTACAAAACTCCAATTGGAACCACACCTTTTAGACTTGTTTACGGAAAAGTATGGCATCTTCTAGTAGAAATTGAACACAAAGCATTTTGGGCTTTGAAGACATGTAATCTTGATTTACATGAAGCCGAATGTCTACGGTTAAGTCAACTAAACGAATTAGAAGAATTAAGACAAGAAGCATACGAAAATTCGTTAATCTATAAGGAAAGAACGAAGAAATGGCATGATAAAAGAATCAGAAGTTCAAAAGAATTTAAAGAAGGTGACAGAGTTCTTCTTTTCAATTCATGATTCAAGCTATTTCATGGAAAATTGAAAACAAGATGGTCTGGACCATTCATAGTCAAAAGAGTTTTCCCATACGAAACGATAGAATTAATAAATTCAAATGGGATTGAATTTAAAGTTAATGGTCACAGAGTTAAACATTACATAGATAGTCCAATGGAAGTCGACAACGAAGTTAATCAAAATTTCAATACCACAGCTAACTAAGTGTGGGGAGAATCAAGTCTTTAAAGGATAATATGTATTTTTGTTAGAGTTAGATTTTCTGTTTTCGTGTAGTTCTCGAAAATGGAACCCGAATGGTCTTTCCCTAGCAGACCCTAAAGAACTAGTCTTCTCCCCCCATTCTGAATATTTATTTCTTTTAGGTTTTTACGAAATGAAGACCTCCTGTGAACTAAACCATGGTCTAATGCTACACGCTTTGATTACTAAACGTAATAATGACACACTTCTGAGTGAACTGGTATCAGTAATCAGAGAAAAATTGGACGGAGTAAGAAAAGAATCCAGATGCGAAGATAATAAGTTACAATTTGTTAAAGGAAAATCAAAATCCGCAGCGAAAAGAAGAGCACGACACCTTGAAAGATGTCACAAATGCGGAAAATGGTCACACGAAGGTAAATGTTCAAATAATCAAACCTATTCAAATACCGAATTTGTTACTTTATGCAGAGATGGACCGTTCTTATGTTTAGAAGAAAAAACATTAAATGCTCGAGGTTACGCCTATGTAGCCATGGAAAATCAATTAGTCCGACTATCTTATGAGTGGGCTAGAGCATATCACTAAGAAATCTATTTCACAGGTAAGTTTGTACAGTTTTTATTTTTATTTTTATTTTTATTTTTAACCTTTTGATAATAAACGCTAATTTGTTCGCTATAAAGTATTAAATTGGTATTCGATGAAATTAGGTCTTGCGACCGAAATTATTGATATCATACAAAAATTTATTACATCACTGCGAAATTTAACGTTTATTCTTAAGGTATAAATATCTTTAATCAATCAACCCAAAATATTTAAAAAATTCGTCATGAGTTAAATTAGGTCAATGAACCGAAATTACTTTACCGAAAAGAGGGGCGTATATTTTTGATAATATTTGATTGATTAAAGTGGGATAAAAGCCAAAAAGATTTTTAATTTTATTTTTAACATGTTTTTAAAATTAATAAATTAGTATTAAAATAATATTGTAAACTTTTTAAATCAATATATTTAAAATTGTAAATATTTGAAAAATTAATATTTTTAATATAAGCTTGTATGTATAAAAACAAAAATATAATATAAGTTTGATGTAAATTTTTTTATTAATATGAATTTTTTAATTTTATGCATTTTAAATTTAAGTTTGGTGTGAATTTATAATATGAATTTTTAATTAAGTTTGGTGTGAATTTTAATTTTATGCATTTTAAATTTAAGTTGTGTGAATTTAAAAACAAAAATTTACTTTATCTCATTAAGTTAAAAATACGATTTTTAAAATTCGTCGTAAGTTGAAGACTAGGTCGTTGAGCCGAAATTGCTTTACCCGAGGGCGGGACGAGAATTTTTATTATCATTATTTTTAATCTTATTGATTTAAAGCTCTGTTGTAAAACACCCCGTCTAAAGCCGTTGCGACGTCCGTTGCGACGGTTTGGTGACTAGCCCGTCCCGTCTCCAAAAAAACCGTCTAATATGACAGTCAACGGTCAAAATTCGGGTCAAAGTTGAAAAAAATCATGTCAAAGTCTCTTAAAATTCGGAAAAGTTAGAAAGTCGGTTAAATCGGTCAAATTTGTCATATTTTAGTTTGAATTTTTTGTATTATATTAACGGTAATAGCGATTATAGGTATAAATTAGTCAATTAAAGTTTTTGGCTTTAAAATATGTACACGTATATACATTTATATACTTATATAATTAAAAGTCAACTCTGGTCAACGTCCGTCTCGACCCCCGTCTGGACCCCGTCTCGAACGTCTCGACCTTTTTAGGACCCGACCGTCTCGACCCCGTCTCACGTCTTTTACAACCTTGATTTAAATTATGCAAAAAAAAAAAAAAAATCCAATATGTTTGAAAACTTTGGTAAAATTTAATCATTTTTCTACGCTAATCACCCTCAATAATTTAAATTGTTAATGATTTCTTGCAAATGAGGGCATTGCAAGATCTTAAGTGTGGGAAGGGGTTAAATTCTTTCGGATTTTAATTTTTTTTTTTTTGATTTAAACACTTGGTTACCATTAAAAATACTAGTAACGCAGTAGTTGTATTAGAATCTAGTGCTCTCTGATAATAAAGAACAGCCCTAGTCTTATATACTGACTACCTAATTCTAGTAAAAATTTTCAAAATTTTCAATTAAATGAACTCAAAATCATGTTTATACATATTTATGAAAGATAAAACTAGGTATTAACACCGAAATTATTGTTACCTCGGAAAGGACATAAATTGAGAAACAACCCAAAATGTTAGAATTCATTTAAGAATGGAATAGAGGAAAATAAAAAGGCAAAGAAAAGCCAAGTGTGGGAAATTTTTACCAAGTTATTCAAAATATATATCACATATTTTTGTACAAATAATTGAAAATACTTTTGTTTTGGATGATAATTAACTGTTTTACCCGATAAAAGAAAAGAAGAGATGGATCTACACGATGAATCAATTCCATCATTTAAAGGAAGTAAAGTCTTCCGAAAAAGACACGCGCTTCTTGATTTAGGTCAAGAAGTTGTCGTTCAGACCAGCTGTAGGTTGACGAAAAATGTAGAAAAGTCATCACTAAAATCAGCAGGAAATCCACGGACCTCAGCATCAAACAGGGTCGCCAAGTGGTCAGATTTATCCTAACAATGAGAAGGATTTATCTCGTACAATGGGGGGGCACCGTGCAAATTAGCTTGATAAGACTAATGAATCAGATCCCCAGAAAGGATAATCTCCTTAAAGATCAAAAATCAGCTTTTAAGATTGATATTACTCAATCCTAGAGATTGACCTTAATGATTGAGAATTACAAACTCATGGAATTCGATGATATATAAACTCGAGCTTGAACGAGATAATATTTTGATCAAAATTTCAAACCGATTTGTTTTCTAAAAACCCATTTTCAATGCGTTCATTACCATTGAACGTAAAATCCTAGGAATTCACCTGGAATTCATTAGGTCACCTAAACCAAATCGGGTGTCAACCGTAAGAACGATGGTTGCATAGTATGGTCAAAGACAGGACCTTGTGCCAGACCGACAAATTATAAGGGTGAGCTTTACTATGCTCCTACAAAGGATAGTAATTGATTCCGACACGTTATAGACCATAATTAAAAGCATGTCAGGGAACATTGCCTTAACAGTTGCTTGTTCAACGCTTTCCTTTACAACCGGACGGTAGTTTATCGAAAGGTAATATACAGAGCAAGTATACTGGACGTGTTGCTTTCCCAATACAAGGTTAGCAAGTGGGTGACACAAAACCACAAGTTTTGAGCTAAAATTTTTAAATCTAAAACCCACCAAACCCACAAAAACAATTTGCAAACACCGGTGAAGGGTTATTCCGGAAAACTTATCTAGGGTAAAAGCAAGATTTAATTTTCAAACGATCAAATGTTTTCATAAAGATCCAATTTCCTTAATGGATCTAAATTTTATAGTCATGTGGGAGTGTAAACCACATCGTTACTACCATTATTTATACCGCCGTATAGAAATCACTGATGTACAAAGTGTGAAGAATAAAGAAGTGATTCTAGTATATTTCAAGACTATATTGCTTGAGGACAAGCAACGCTCAAGTGTGGGAATATTTGATAATGCTAAAAATGAACATATATTTCATAGCATTATTCCTCAAGAAAGACAAGCTTTTAGTTGCAATTGTCCTATTTACAAGTGATATTCGGTTAAATAATAAAAGGTGAAGACAAAAGATAGATTCGACGAATTGAAGACGCAAACGACCAAAAAGCTCAAAAGTACAAAATACAATCAAAGAGGTTCCAATTATTGATAAGAAACGTATCAGAATTACAAGAGTACAAGATTCAAAACGTAAAGTACAAGATATTAAATTGTACGCAAGGACGTTCGAAAATCCGGAACCGGGACCAGAGTCAACTCTCAACGCTCGACGCAACGGACTAAAAATTACAAGTTAACTATGTATATAAATATAATATAATATATAATTAATTATATAAATTATATATATATATTATATTTATATATTAAAACCGTCGGCAGACTAGGATCCAAACTTGTGTGAGCTGGATTTACGAACTCCACGACTCGCGAAGTTTGCAGTGCAAAAATGCCGCGACTCGCGGAGTCCCAAATTCTGAAACTTCCTATAAAAGCCAACGCATTTGATCTGTTTTAAATATCCATCCATCAATCTCTCTATCTATATTATACGATATATATATATATATATATATATATATATATATATATATATATATATATTTATATTATAATTTTAATTTTAATTTTAAATCCTAATAATAAGGGTATGTTAGCGAATGTTGTAAGGGTGTAAGTCGAAATTCTGTCCGTGTAACACTACGCTATTTTTAATCATTGTAAGTTATGTTCAACCTTTTTACATTAATATCTCGTAGCTAAATTATTATTATGCTTATTTAATCCGAAGTAATCCTGATGTTGGGCTAAAAATATTAAAATTGGGTAATTGGGCATTGTACCATAATTGGGGTTTGGACAAAAGAAAGACACTTGTGGAAATTAGACTATGGGCTATTAATGGGCTTTATATTTGTTTAACTAAATGATAGTTTATTAATTTTAATATAAATATTTACAATTGGACGTACCTATAAATAACCATATACACTCGATCGGACACGATGGGCGGGATATTTATATGTATGAATAATCATTCATTTTACCGGACACGGGACTGGATTAATAGTCTATGGAATTATTAAAACAGGGGTAAAATTATGTACAAGGACACTTGGCATAATTGATAACAAAGTATTAAAACCTTGGGTTACACACAGTCGATAACCTAGTGTAATTATTAAACAAAGTAATAAAACCTTGTTACAGTTTAAGTCCCCAATTAGTTGGAATATTTAACTTCGGGTATAAGGATAATTTGACGAGGACACTCGCATTTTATATTTATGACTGATGGACTGTTATGGACAAAAACCAGACGGACATATTAAATAATCCAGGACAAAAGACAATAACCCGTCAAACATCATGATTACGGAAGTTTAAATAAGCATAATTCTTTTATTTCATATTTAATTTCCTTTATTTTATATTTAATTGCACTTTTAATTATCGTACTTTTTATTTATTGTTATTGTATTTAATTGCATTTTTTAATTATCGTACTTTTTAATTATTGTATTTTATTTCATCGCACTTTTATTTATCGCAATTTCATTATCGTTATTTACTTTACGCTTTAAATTAAGTTATATTTATTTAATATTTTACATTAGGTTTTAACTGCGACTAAAGTTTTAAAAATCGACAAACCGGTCATTAAACGATAAAAACCCCCTTTATAATAATAATATTACTTATTTATATATTTGTATTTTTATAAATTAAAACTAATATAGCGTTAAGCTTTGTTTAAAAGATTCTCTGTGGACGAACCGGACTTACTAAAAACTACACTACTGTACGATTAGGTACACTGCCTATAAGTGTTGTAGCAAGGTTTAAGTATATCCACTCGATAAATAAATAAATAACTTGTGTAAAATTGTAGCATATTTAATAGTATTTAGTTGTAAAAATAAAGCTATTTCATATACACCTCTGCGCACATCAATGGTATCCCAAGATTACATAATATATTAGAATACATGTGTAATACAATATAAGTTAGCTAGGATATGATTAATACATATTTGTTACAATATTTCCCGTAGTTACAACAATAAAAAAAATATCCAATCTTGTTTTACCCATAACTTCTTCGTTTTAAATCCGTTTTGAGTGAATCAAATTGCTATGGTTTCATATTGAACTCTGTTTTATGAATCTAAACAGAAAAAGTATATTTTTATAGTCAGAAATATAAGTTACAAGTTGTTTTTGTAAGAGGTAGTCATTTCAGTTGAAAGAACGACGTCTTGATGACCATTTTGAAAAACATACTTCCACTTTGAGTTTAACCATGATTTTTGGATATAGTTTCATGTTCATAAGAAAAATAATTTTCCCAGAAGAACAACTTTTAAATCAAAGTTTATCATAGTTTTTAATTATCAAACCCAAAACAGCCCTCGGTGTTACTACGATGGCGTATATCCGGTTTTACGGTGTTTTCCGTGTTTTCCGATTTTAAATCATTAAGTTAGCATATCATATAGATATAGAACATTTGTTTAGTTTATTTTAAAAGTCAAGTTAGAATAATTAACTTTTGTTTGCGAACAAGTTTAGAATTAACTAAACTATGTTATAGTGATTTCAAGTTTAAACCTTCGAATAAGGTAGTTATATATATATGAATCGAATGATGTTATGAACATCATTACTATCTCAAGTTTTGTGGATAAACCTATTGGAAACGAGAAAAATAGATCAAGCTTCAAAGGATCCTTGGATGGCTTGAAAGTTCTTGAAGAAGAATCATGACACGAAAACAAGTTCAAGTAAGATTTCCACTCGAAATAAGATTGTTATAGTTATAAAAATTGAATCAAAGTTTAAATATGAGTATTACCTTGTATTATAAAGATATATTACTGTAAATAAGAAGGATTTCTTGAGGTTAGATGATCACTTTACAAGATTGGAAGTAAGCTAGCAAGCTTGGAAGTAATCTTGATTTTATGAAACTAGAACTTATAGAATTTATGAAGAACACTTAGAACTTGAAGATAGAACTTGAGAGAGATCAATTAGATGAAGAAAATTGAAGAATGAAAGTGTTTGTAGGTGTTTTTGGTCGTTGTTATATGGATTAGATATAAAGGATGTGTAATTTTGTTTACATGTAAATAAGTCATGAATGATTACTAATATTTTTGTAATTTTATGAGATATTTCATGCTAGTTGCCAAATGATGGTTCCCACATGTGTTAGGTAACTCACATAGGCTGCTAAGAACTAATCATTGGAGTGTATATACCAATAGTACATACATCTAAAAGCTGTGTATTGTACGAGTACGAATACGGGTGCATACGAGTAGAATTGTTGATGAAGCTGAACAAGGATGTAATTGTAAGCATTTTTGTTAAGTAGAAGTATTTTGATAAGTGTCTTGAAGTCTTTCAAAAGTGTATGAATACATATTAAAACACTACATGTATATACATTTTAACTGAGTCGTTAAGTCATCGTTAGTCGTTACATGTAAATGTTGTTTTGAAGCCTTTAGGTTAACGATCCTGTTAAGTGTTGTTAACCCATTGTTTATTATATCAAGTGAGATGTTAAATTATTATATTATCATGATAACATGATGTATTAATATATCTTAATATGATATATACACATTAAATGTCGTTACAACGATTATCGTTACATATATGCCTCGTTTCGAAATTATTAAGTTAGTAGTCTTGTTTTTACATATGTAGTTAATTGTTAATATACTTAATGATATGTTTACTTATCATAATACCATGTTAACTATATATATATATATATATATATATATATATATATATATATATATATATATATATATATATATATATATATATATATATATATATATATATATATCCATATATATGACATCATATAGTTTTACAAGTTTTAACGTTCGTGATTCACCGGTCAACTTGGGTGGTCAATTGTCTATATGAAATCTATTTCACTTAATCAAGTCTTAACAAGTTTGATTGCTTAACATGTTGGAAAAACTTAATCATATAAATAACAATTTCATTTAATATATATAAATATAAATATGGAAAAGTTTGGGTCACTACAAACACTATAGGAAGTGTACCTAATCATAGAGTAGTGTAGTTTTTAGTAAGTCCGGTTCGTTCCACAGGGAGCTAGCTGAGTTTAACGCTATATTTAAACAACTATATTTATATAGAATATATATATATAGTAATATTATTATAAAAGGGGGTTTTTACCGTTTAATGACCAGTTTGTCGATTTTAAATAAAGCGTAAAGATAAATGACGATAATATAAATGACAGAATTTAAATTGCAATAAAGTAAATAGCAGTAATTAAAATGACGGTAAATAAAGATACGATGAAATATGAAATAAAAGTATTATGCTTATTTAAACTTCCGTAATCATGATGTTTGACGTTTTGATTTTAATTTATTTATCTGGGTTAATTTTTCTTTGTCCTGGATTTATTTGATACCTATCTGGTTTTTATCTATAATAGTCCATCGGTCCTAATTATAAAATACTCGTCAAATTAACCTTATTCCCGAAGTCATATATTCCAACTAATTAGGGATTCGAACTGGAACAAGGTTTTAATACTTTGTTTAATGATTACACCAGGTTATCGACTGCGTATAATCCAAGGTTTTATTACTTTGTTACAATTACACCAATTATCCTTGTATGTAATCCACCCCTGTTTTAATGAGATATGAATATTAATTTACCCACTTGATCAGAATGAATAATCAATTACCCAACCCGAATAATTAATTAAATGATCGTAAAAGATGTCGTATAAACGTCACTAAATAGGACATACATAATCATTTTAATAATTATTAGATTAACTAATTTGAAGATAGGTTCGACAGGTTCCAATGAGTTGTCATTCGATTAGACAATACCCCTACCTATTAATAGTCAATAGTCCAATGTTCACAAGTGTCGGTCTTTTGTCCAAACCTTAATTATGGTACAAAATCCAAAACCCCATCTTAATATTTAGTCTAACATCACAATTACTTCGGTTCAAATAAGCATAATGATAACTTAGTTACGATACATTAATTTAAAAAGGAAGAACATAGCTTACAGTGATTATTTATCGCGTAGCGTTACACGGACAGAGTTCCGATTTTAAAACTCGTAAAACATTTCTTACAATAAACTTATTATTATTATTATTATTATTATTATTATTATTATTATTATTATTATTATTATTATTATTATTATTATTATTATTATTATTATTATTATTATTATTATTATTATTAAACTTAAAATTATAAATATAAATATATATATATATATATATATATATCGATAGATTAAAAGAAAGAAAAAGAAAAAGGTGTAAGGAAATCGATCAGAATGCGCGTCCTTTTATAGGCCCACTTTGAACTGTACAACTCCGCGAGTGCGGAGGTTTTGTGCTTCACAGCTCCACGAGTGCGGAGCTTCGGATTCCAGCTCACCAAATGAATTAAACGTGGGCTGCTTTGATTAAAATAATATATAATATATATAATTAATTATATATAATGTTATATTCTTGTGCATAGTTGACTTATAATTTTAGCTCCGTTGAGTCGCACGTTGATAGTTGGTTCATGTCTCGGTTCCGGATTTTCGAACGCCTTTTCGTATAATTTAATATCTTGTACTTTGCGTTTTGCTTGTACTCTTGTAATTTCTAGACGTTTCTCATCAGTAATTTGAACCACTTGGATTGTACTTTGTACTTTTTAGCTTTTTAGTCGTTTACGTCTTCAAATCGTCATTTTCTTCTTTTGTCTTCGCACTTATTTATTTAAACGATTATTACATAAAAATAGAACAATAGTAACTAAAAGCTTTACATATTGGAAGGATATTGATACTAAATATATGTTCCTTTTTAGCATTATCAATGTTCTTTTGAAATTTTGGGTATTCTGTCCAACAACAATCGAATCTTAGGTTGGGATGTAACTGTTGGTCATCGATAAGTGGGTGCATAATCCTCGAGTGAGGCTAAAATTGACGATGATTAGTGTAAAATAGTGGTTCCGGCTCATGATATAGCATGTGTTGATCATAATGTTATTGTTGTTCAGGTTGTGATTCCGGTTGTGGTTCTTGATCAGGTTCTTGTTCAGGTTCTTGTTCAGGTTGTCTAGACGATGATGTACCGTCCGTATCTGTATTTCTCTACAAAACACATTAAACACAAAATTTGTGCATCCAAATGTAGTGACCCGAACTTTTCCATGTTTATATATATTAATTGAGATTGATATTTACATGATTAAATGTTTCCAACATGTTAAGCAATCAAACTAATTAAGACTTGATTAATTGAAATATGTTTCATATAGACAATTGACCACCCAAGTTGACCGGCGATTCACGAACGTTAAAACTTGTAAAAACAACATGACGATATATATATGGATATACATATGGTTAACATGAGATTATGATAAGTAATTATCTCCATAAGTATATTAACAATGAGTTATATACATATAAACAAGACTACTAACTTAAGGATTTCGAAACGAGACATATATGTAACGATTATCGTTGTAACGACATTTAAATGTATATATATCATATTAAGATATATTAATATATCATAATATCATGATAATATAATAATTTAACATCTCATTAGATATAATAAACAATGGGTTAACAACATTAATTGAGATCGTTAACTTAAAGGTTTCAAAACAACACTTACATGTAACGACTAACGATGACTTAACGACTCAGTTAAAATGTATATACATGTAGTGTATTTAGATGTATTAAAATACTTTTGGAAGACTTCAAGACATATATCAAAACACTCATACTTAACGAAAATGGTTACAGTTACTTTTCCATTCTTTTCTTTCATCAAGAATTCTAGTCGTATTCTTACCCGTATTATACACAGCTTCAAAACGTACTTACTATGAGTATATACTAATAGGAACTAGCATGGGATTTCACTCTTGATTATGTCATGTATGACTAATCAATTTTAACTTCTACCATGAGCTAGTCAACTAACTAGAACTCCTTTTAACCCCACTCACCACTCACCAATTACCACTCATCATTCACTCCATTTCACTTCCAATTCTCTTTCTAATTCTCTCTCAACACACACACACTATTATGAACGTATTTTTCCAGTAGTTAATCATCATCTTCATCAAAAATCACTTCAAGAATCAAGCTATAATCATCATAGGAAGAACACTTCAAGAACACTTCAAAAATCCCTTCAAGTTTACTAATTTATTTCCAAGCTTTCTAATCCATTCCAAGTAATCATCTAAGATCAAGAAACCTTTGTTATATACAGTAGGTTATCTTTCTTATTCAAGGTAATATTCATATTCAAACTTTGATTCAATTTCTATAACTATAAACTATCTTAATTCGAGTAAAAATCTTACTTGAACTTGTTTTTGTGTCATGATCCTACTTCAAGAACTTTCAAGCCATCCAAGATCCTTTGAAGCTAGATCATTTCTTGTCACTTCCAGTAGGTTTACCTACTAAACTTGAGGTAGTAATGATGTTCATAACATCATTCGATTCATATATATAAAACTATCTTATTCAAAGGTTTAAACTCGTAATCACTAGAACATAGTTTAGTTAATTCTAAACTTGTTCGCAAACAAAAGTTAATCCTTCTAACTTGACTTTTAAAATTAACTAAACACATGTTATATATCTATATGATATGCTAACTTAATGATTTAAAACCTGGAAACACGAAAAACACCGTAAAACCGGATTTACACCGTCGTAGCAACACCGCGGGCTGTTTTGGGTTAGTTAATTAAAAACTATGATAAACTTTGATTTAAAAGTTGTTATTCTGAGAAAATGATTTTTATTATGAACATGAAACTATATCCAAAAATTATGGTTAAACTCAAAGTGGAAGTATGTTTTCTAAAATGGTCATCTAGACGTCGTTCTTTCGACTGAAATGACTACCTTTACAAAAATGACTTGTAACTTATTTTTCCGACTATAAACTTATAATTTTTCTATTTAGATTCATAAAATAGAGTTTAATATGAAACCATAGCAATTTGATTCACTCAAAACGGATTTAAAATGAAGAAGTTATGGGTAAAACAAGATTGGATAATTTTTCTCATTTTAGCTACGTGAAAATTGGTAACAAATCTATTCCAACCATAACTTAATCAACTTGTATTGTATATTATGTAATCTTGAGATACCATAGACACGTATACAATGTTTCGACCTATCATGTCGACACATCTATATATATTTCGGAACAACCATAGACACTCTATATGTGAATGTTGGAGTTAGCTATACAGGGTTGAGGTTGATTCCAAAATATATATAGTTTGAGTTGTGATCAATACTGAGATACGTATACACTGGGTCGTTTATTGATTCAAGATAATATTTATCGATTTATTTCTGTACATCTAACTGTGGACAACTAGTTGTAGGTTACTAACGAGGACAGCTGACTTAATAAACTTAAAACATCAAAATATATTAAAAGTGTTGTAAATATATTTTAAACATACTTTGATATATATGTATATATTGTTATAGGTTCGTGAATCAACCAGTGGCCAAGTCTTACTTCCCGACGAAGTAAAAATCTGTGAAAGTGAGTTATAGTCCCACTTTTAAAATCTAATATTTTTGGGATGAGAATACATGCAGGTTTTATAAATGGTTTACAAAATAGACACAAGTACGTGAAACTACATTCTATGGTTGAATTATCGAAATCGAATATGCCCCTTTTTATTAAGTCTGGTAATCTAAGAATTAGGGAATAGACACCCTAATTGACGCGAATCCTAAAGATAGATCTATTGGGCCTAACAAACCCCATCCAAAGTACCGGATGCTTTAGTACTTCGAAATTTATATCATATCCGAAGGGTGTACCGGAATGATGGGGATATTCTTATATATGCATCTTGTTAATGTCGGTTACCAGGTGTTCACCATATGAATGATTTTTATCTCTATGTATGGGATGTGTATTGAAATATGAAATCTTGTGGTCTATTGTTACGATTTGATACATATAGGTTAAACCTATAACTCACCAACATTTTTGTTGACGTTTAAAGCATGTTTATTCTCAGGTGAATACTAAGAGCTTCCGCTGTTGCATACTAAAATAAGGACAAGATTTGGAGTCCATGTTTGTATGATATTGTGTAAAAACTGCATTCAAGAAACTGATTTCGATGTAACATATTTGTATTGTAAACCATTATGTAATGGTCGTGTGTAAACAGGATATTTTAGATTATCATTATTTGATAATCTACGTAAAGCTTTTTAAACCTTTATTTATGAAATAAAGGTTATGGTTTGTTTTAAAAATGAATGCAGTCTTTGAAAAACATCTCATATAGAGGTCAAAACCTAGCAACGAAATCAATTAATATGGAACGTTTTTAATCAATAAGAACGGGACATTTCAGTTGGTATCCGAGCGTTGGTCTTAGAGAACCAGAAAATTTGCATTAGTGTGTCTTATCGAGTTTGTTAGGATGCATTAGTGAGTCTGGACTTCGACCGTGTTTTCTTTAAAAATGATTGCTTAACATTTTTGTTGGAAACTATATATTTTTAACATATGAATATTATGTGATATATTAATCTCTTAACATGTTTGATATTATGTGATAGATGTCTACCTCTAGAACAAGTCCCATTGACTCACCTAATAATAATGAAGAGTCAAATGTAAATTGGAATGATTCGTGGACTGATTCACAAGTTCCCGAAGAGGAACCGGAAGAAGAGTCGGAACCGGAAGAAGAATCGGAACCGGAAGAAGAATCGGAACAAGAAGAATCGGAACCGGTGGGGGAAATAATAAAACGGTTAAGTAAAAGAGAATCCTCAACCAACCGACCAAGGTTAATTATGGTCAATGGTGTTTCCGCCAAGGAAGCAAAATATTGGGAGGATTACCAATTCTTCGATGAATCGGATTCCGACGAGAATTCCAATGATGTTATAGAAATTACCCCAACTGAATTTAAAAAGGCAAAAGAAAATAATAAGGGAAAGGGCATAAAAATAGAGAAATCTAATTCCAACCCCGATGAACTTTATATGTATCGTCAACCCCCGAAGTCCTTAAGTTGTAACAATGACCCGGGAACCTCTAAACCACCAGGTTTTTCTAAACCAATGTGGATAACGGCTCGTATTAGGGGAACATCATATATCCCTAGAAACTTGGCAAAACGAACCAAAACCGAAGAAGAAGAAACAAGCGAGTCGGAATAAGATAGTTGTATTCGTGTGGTGTAATATATGTAATATAGTGTGCTTATGCTTTATGATATATGTAAAAATTGCTTGTATTAATAAGTATTTTTTTTATGAATCTAACTCTTGTCTATTTTACAGTATAAAAACACAAAATAGATAGACAACCCAATATTTTAAGAGACCTACCCGGAGACATGATTGATGAAATCTTGTCTATTGTCGGTCAGAATTCTTCGGCACAACTATTTAAGGCGAGACCATTTTGTAAGACATTCGAAGAACGTTCCAAGAATGTCTTGGTTTATAAGAGACTTTCGTTTGAAATATGGGGGATATCACATTGGGAAACCCATAAGTTACGATGTGTTTACTTTGACGCATATATTGCGGGGAACCCAAATGCTATTTTACGCAACGGGTTAAGAAATTATTTTGACTCAATATATCCGAATATTGGACTTCGTGATTTATAAAAAGCGGCTAACAAGCAACATAAAGAAGCATGTTATGCTTACGGATTAGTAATGTTCGCTTCTCACCAAAGTGAGAACAAGAACATCGGGCTACAACTATTAAACAAAACGTTTCCACAAGTGACGGAGTCGGTAATTGGGGTAAGAAATGAGGTTTTTAGATTATTACGGGACTGTTGGACATTACGTAACCCTCGTCCCTTTGACGACGTTACAACACCCTGTCTTATCAACGGCCATAACGGTTATGTTCCACAATACCAAGGATGGGAAGTAGTCCTAGTAAAACCAGAATGCATGACTTGTTTCTGGACGTATGAATTACGTGTCTTTATTGCCTTTGCTGAACGACTTGTGTACTAGCTAGAATTATCTTCATAACTATCTTGTATCAAAGTTATTGTGTGCTATATTTCATGCTTTATGTAAAATAAGCGGTATTGTAAGTTTGTAAAATATTGTATAAAAGTTTGAACGCGAAATATTATTATAATCAGTTTTTCATATAGAATTGTAGTAGTTGAATTGTATATTAGCTACTAAGTATGAACTTAACGGGTAGGTACTACCCGAATTTAAACTTATAAAATGCTTATATGAAGAAAAAGCTTTTATAAATGAGTTCATATTATGCTACGAAATACTATTAACTACTCTTAATATTCTGTATGATTAACTTGTTCCATTTGACTATTTTGAAGGAAATGGCACCGACTACTCGACACACCGTGAATATGAATGAAGAGGAATTCCGTACTTTTCTAGCTTCAAACATAGCCGCAGTACAGGCTGCGCTACATACCAACAATAACCTTGGATCTAGCAGTACAGGAAATCGTGTAGGATGCACCTACAAAGAATTCACTGCCTGCAAACCTTTGGAATTTGATGGAACCGAAGGACCGATCGGATTGAAACGGTGGACCGAGAAGGTCGAATCGGTGTTTGCCATAAGTAAGTGTACTGAAGAGGACAAAGTGAAGTACGCTACGCATACCTTCACAGGTTCTGCGTTAACATGGTGGAATACCTATCTAGAGCAAGTGGGACAAGACGATGCGTACGCACTACCGTGGTCAGCATTCAAGCACTTGATGAACGAGAAGTACCGTCCCAGAACCGAGGTCAATAAGCTCAAGACAGAACTTAGAGGGTTACGAACCTAAGGATTTGATATTACCACGTACGAAAGACGATTCACAGAATTGTGCTTATTGTGTCCGGGAGCATTCGAAGATGAGGAAGAGAAGATCGACACGTTTGTGAAAGGATTACCGGAAAGAATCCAAGAAGATATAAGTTCACACGAGCCTGCCTCCATACAACAGGCATGTAGAATGGCTCACAAACTAGTGAACCAGATTGAAGAAAGAATTAAAGAACAGACTGCTGAAGAGGCCAATGTGAAGCAAGTCAAAAGAAAGTGGGAGGAAAACGGTGATAAGAATCACCAATACAACAACAACAGCAATTACAACAATAATCGCAACAATTATCCCAACAATCGCAACATCAATCGCAACTACAACAAACGACCCAACAACAACAACAACAACAACAACAATAACAACAACAACAGCAACTACAACAATCATCCCAACAACAATAATAACCGCAACAACAACAACAATCAGAAGCAGCTATGCCAAAGTTGTGAAAAGTATCACTCGGGGTTCTGCACCAAATTTTACAACAAGTGTAAAAGAAATGGTCATAGCGCGGCGAAGTGTGAGGTCTACGGACCAGGGGTTAACAGAACGAAAGGAACAAATGGTGTCGGAACGAGTAGTGTCGGAGCAAGTAGTGTCGAAGCAAGTTATGCCAATGTAGTTTTTTATAAATGTGGAAAACCGGGCCACATTATTAGAAATTGCCCGAACCAGGAGAACACGAATGGACAAGGCCGCGGAAGAGTTTTCAATATTAATGCGACAGAGGCACAGGAAGACCCGGAGCTTGTTACGGGTACGTTTCTTATTGACAATAAATCTGCTTACGTTTTATTTGATTCGGGTGCAGATAGAAGCTATATGAGTAGAGATTTTTGTGCTAAATTAAGTTGTCCATTGACGCCGTTGGATAGTAAATTTTTACTCGAATTAGCAAATGGTAAATTAATTTCAGCAGATAATATATGTCGGAATCGAGAAATTAAACTGGTTAGCGAAACATTTAAGATTGATTTGATACCAGTAGAGTTAGGGAGTTTTGATGTGATAATCGGTATGAACTGGTTGAAAGAAGTGAAAGCAGAGATCGTTTGTTACAAAAATGCAATTCGCATTATACGAGAAAAAGGAAAACCCTTAATGGTGTACGGAGAAAAGGGCAACACGAAGCTACATCTTATTAGTAATTTTAAGGCACAAAAACTAATAAGAAAAGGTTGCTATGCTGTTCTAGCACACGTCGAGAAAGTACAAACTGAAGAAAAGAGCATCAATGATGTTCCCATTGCAAAAGAATTTCCCGATGTATTTCCGAAAGAATTACCGGGATTACCCCCACATCGATCCGTTGAATTTCAAATAGATCTTGTACCAGGAGCTGAACCAATAGCTCGTGCTCCTTACATACTCGCACCCAGCGAGATGAAAGAACTGCAAAGCCAATTACAAGAACTTTTGGAGCGTGGTTTCATTCGACCAAGCACATCACCGTGGGGAGCTCCTGTTTTGTTTGTCAAGAAGAAAGATGGTACATTCAGGTTGTGTATTGACTACCGAGAGTTGAACAAACTTACTATCAAGAACCGCTACCAACTACCGAGAATTGACGACTTATTTGATCAACTACAAGGCTCGTCTGTTTATTCAAAGATTGACTTACGTTCCGGGTATCATCAAATGCGGGTGAAAGAAGATGATATTCCAAAGACTGCTTTCAGAACACGTTACGGTCATTACGAGTTTATGGTCATGCCGTTTGGTTTAACTAATGCACCAGCTGTGTTCATGGACCTTATGAACCGAGTGTGTGGACCATACCTTGACAAGTTTGTCATTGTTTTCATTGATGACATACTTATTTACTCAAAGAATGACCAAGAACACGGTGAACATTTGAGAAAGGTGTTAGAAGTATTGAGGAAGGAAGAATTGTACGCTAAGTTTTCAAAGTGTGCATTTTGGTTGGAAGAAGTTCAATTCCTCGGTCACATAGTGAACAAAGAAGGTATTAAGGTGGATCCGGCAAAGATAGAAACTGTTGAAAAGTGGGAAACCCCGAAAACTCCGAAACACATACGCCAGTTTTTAGGACTAGCTGGTTACTACAGAAGGTTCATCCAAGACTTTTCCAGAATAGCAAAACCCTTGACTGCATTAACGCATAAAGGGAAGAAATTTGAATGGAATGATGAACAAGAGAAAGCGTTTCAGTTATTGAAGAAAAAGCTAACTACGGCACCTATATTGTCATTGCCTGAAGGGAATGATGATTTTGTGATTTATTGTGACGCATCAAAGCAAGGTCTTGGTTGTGTATTAATGCAACGAACGAAGGTGATTGCTTATGCGTCTAGACAATTGAAGATTCATGAACAAAATTATACGACGCATGATTTGGAATTAGGCGCGGTTGTTTTTGCATTAAAGACTTGGAGGCACTACTTATATGGGGTCAAAAGTATTATATATACCGACCACAAAAGTCTTCAACACATATTTAATCAGAAACAACTGAATATGAGGAAGCGTAGGTGGATTGAATTGTTGAATGATTATGACTTTGAGATTCGTTACCACCCGGGGAAGGCAAATGTGGTAGCCGATGCCTTGAGCAGGAAGGACAGAGAACCCATTCGAGTAAAATCTATGAATATAATGATTCATAATAACCTTACTACTCAAATAAAGGAGGAGCAACAAGGATTTTTAAAAGAGGGAAATTTAAAGGATGAAATACCCAAAGGATCGGAGAAGCATCTTAATATTCGGGAAGACGGAACCCGGTATAGGGCTGAAAGGATTTGGGTACCAAAATTTGGAGATATGAGAGAAATGGTACTTAGAGAAGCTCATAAAACCAGATACTCAATACATCCTGGAACGGGGAAGATGTACAAGGATCTCTGGAAATATTTTTGGTGGCCGGGTATGAAAGCCGATGTTGCTAAATACGTAGGAGAATGTTTGATGTGTTCTAAGGTCAAAGCTGAGCATCAGAAACCATCAGGTCTACTTCAACAACCCGAAATCCCAGAATGGAAATGGGAAAACATTACCATGGATTTCATCACTAAATTGCCAAGGACTGCAAGTGGTTTTGATACTATTTGGGTAATAGTTGATCGTCTCACCAAATCAGCACACTTCCTGCCAATAAGAGAAGATGACAAGATGGAGAAGTTAGCACGACTGTATTTGAAGGAAGTCGTATCCAGACATGGAATACCAATCTCTATTATCTCTGATAGGGATGGCAGATTTATTTCAAGATTCTGGCAGACATTACAGCAAGCATTAGGAACTCGTCTAGACATGAGTACTGCCTATCATCCACAAACTGATGGGCAGAGCGAAAGGACGATACAAACGCTTGAAGACATGCTACGAGCATGTGTTATTGATTTCGGAAACAGTTGGGATCGACATCTACCGTTAGCAGAATTTTCCTACAACAACAGCTACCATTCAAGCATTGAGATGGCGCCGTTTGAAGCACTTTATGGTAGAAAGTGCAGGTCTCCGATTTGTTGGAGTGAAGTGGGGGATAGACAGATTACGGGTCCGGAGATTATACAAGAAACTACCGAGAAGATCATCCAAATTCAACAACGGTTGAAAACCGCCCAAATTCGACAAAAGAGCTACGCTGATATTAAAAGAAAAGATATAGAATTTGAAATTGTAGAGATGGTCATGCTTAAAGTTGCACCTTGGAAAGGCGTTGTTCGATTTGGTAAACGAGGAAAATTAAATCCAAGGTATATTGGACCATTCAAGATTATTGATCGTGTCGGACCAGTAGCTTACCGACTTGAGTTACCTCAACAACTCGCGGCTGTACATAACACTTTCCACGTCTCGAATTTGAAGAAATGTTTTCCTAAAGAAGATCTCACTATTCCGTTAGATGAAATCCAAATCAACGAAAAACTCCAATTCATCGAAGAACCTGTCGAAATAATGGATCGTGAGGTTAAAAGACTTAAGCAAAACAAGATACCAATTGTTAAGGTTCGATGGAATGCTCGTAGAGGACCCGAGTTCACCTGGGAGCATGAAGATCAGATGAAGAAGAAATATCCGCATCTATTTCCAGAAGATTCATCAACACCTTCAACAGCTTAAAATTTCGGGACGAAATTTATTTAACGGGTAGGTACTGCAGTGACCCGAACTTTTCCATGTTTATATATATTAATTGAGATTGATATTTACATGATTAAATGTTTCCAACATGTTAAGCAATCAAACTTATTAAGACTTGATTAATTGAAATATGTTTCATATAGACAATTGACCACCCAAGTTGACCGGCGATTCACGAACGTTAAAACTTGTAAAAACGACATGACGATATATATATGGATATACATATGGTTAACATGAGATTATGATAAGTAATTATCTCCATAAGTATATTAACAATGAGTTATATACATATAAACAAGACTACTAACTTAAGGATTTCGAAACGAGACATATATGTAACGATTATCGTTGTAACGACATTTAAATGTATATATATCATATTAAGATATATTAATATATCATAATATCATGATAATATAATAATTTAACATCTCATTAGATATAATAAACAATGGGTTAACAACATTAATTGAGGTCGTTAACTTAAAGGTTTCAAAACAACACTTACATGTAACGACTAACGATGACTTAACGACTCAGTTAAAATGAATATACATGTAGTGTATTTAGATGTATTAAAATACTTTTGGAAGACTTCAAGACATATATCAAAACACTCATACTTAACGAAAATGGTTACAGTTACTTTTCCATTCTTTTCTTTCATCAAGAATTCTAGTCGTATTCTTACCCGTATTATACACAGCTTCAAAACGTACTTACTATGAGTATATACCAATAGGAACTAGCATGGGATTCCACTCTTGATTATGTCATGTATGACTAATCAATTTTAACTTCTACCATGAGCTAGTCAACTAACTAGAACTCCTTTTAACCCCACTCACCACTCACCAATTACCACTCATCATTCACTCCATTTCACTTCCAATTCTCTTTCTAATTCTCTCTCAACACACACACACTATTATGAACGTATTTTTCCAGTAGTTAATCATCATCTTCATCAAAAATTACTTTAAGAATCAAGCTATAATCATCATAGGAAGAACACTTCAAGAACACTTCAAAAATCCCTTCAAGTTTACTAATTTATTTCCAAGCTTTCTAATCCATTCCAAGTAATCATCTAAGATCAAGAAACCTTTGTTATATATAGTAGGTTATCTTTCTTATTCAAGGTAATATTCATATTCAAACTTTGATTCAATTTCTATAACTATAAACTATCTTAATTCGAGTAAAAATCTTACTTGAACTTGTTTTTGTGTCATGATCCTACTTCAAGAACTTTCAAGCCATCCAAGATCCTTTGAAGCTAGATCATTTCTTGTCACTTCCAGTAGGTTTACCTACTAAACTTGAGGTAGTAATGATGTTCATAACATCATTCGATTCATATATATAAAACTATCTTATTCAAAGGTTTAAACTCGTAATCACTAGAACATAGTTTAGTTAATTCTAAACTTGTTCGCAAACAAAAGTTAATCCTTCTAACTTGACTTTTAAAATTAACTAAACACATGTTCTATATCTATATGATATGCTAACTTAATGATTTAAAACCTGGAAACACGAACAACACCGTAAAACCGGATTTACGCCGTCGTAGCAACACCGCGGGCTGTTTTGGGTTAGTTAATTAAAAACTATGATAAACTTTGATTTAAAAGTTGTTATTCTGAGAAAATGATTTTTATTATGAACATGAAACTATATCCAAAAATTATGGTTAAACTCAAAGTGGAAGTATGTTTTCTAAAATGGTCATCTAGACGTCGTTCTTTCGACTGAAATGACTACCTTTACAAAAATGACTTGTAACTTATTTTTCCGACTATAAACCTATAATTTTTCTATTTAGATTCATAAAATAGAGTTCAATATGAAACCATAGCAATTTGATTCACTCAAAACGGATTTAAAATGAAGAAGTTATGGGTAAAACAAGATTGGATAATTTTTCTCATTTTAGCTACGTGAAAATTGGTAACAAATCTATTCCAACCATAACTTAATCAACTTGTATTGTATATTATGTAATCTTGAGATACCATAGACACGTATACAATGTTTCGACCTATCATGTCGACACATCTATATATATTTCGGAACAACCATAGACACTATATATGTGAATGTTGGAGTTAGCTATACAGGGTTGAGGTTGATTCCAAAATATATATAGTTTGAGTTGTGATCAATACTGAGATACGTATACACTGGGTCGTGGATTGATTCAAGATAATATTTATCGATTTATTTCTGTACATCTAACTGTGGACAACTAGTTGTAGGTTACTAACGAGGACAGCTGACTTAATAAACTTAAAACATCAAAATATATTAAAAGTGTTGTAAATATATTTTAAACATACTTTGATATATATGTATATATTGTTATAGGTTCGTGAATCAACCATTGGCCAAGTCTTACTTCCCGACGAAGTAAAAATCTGTGAAAGTGAGTTATAGTCCCACTTTTAAAATCTAATATTTTTGGGATGAGAATACATGCAGGTTTTATAAATGCTTTAAAAAATAGACACAAGTACGTGAAACTACATTCTATGGTTGAATCATCGAAATCGAATATGCCCCTTTTTATTAAGTCTGGTAATCTAAGAATTAGGGAATAGACACCCTAATTGACGCGAATCCTAAAGATAGATCTATTGGGCCTAACAAACCCCATCCAAAGTACCGGATGCTTTAGTACTTCGAAATTTATATCATATCCGAAGGGTGTCCCGGAATGATGGGGATATTCTTATATATGCATCTTGTTAATGTCGGTTACCAGGTGTTCACCATATGAATGATTTTTATCTCTATGTATGGGATGTGTATTGAAATATGAAATCTTGTGGTCTATTGTTACGATTTGATACATATAGGTTAAACCTATAACTCACCAACATTTTTGTTGACGTTTAAAGCATGTTTATTCTCAGGTGAATACTAAGAGCTTCCGCTGTTGCATACTAAAATAAGGACAAGATTTGGAGTCCATGTTTGTATGATATTGTGTAAAAACTGCATTCAAGAAACTGATTTCGATGTAACATATTTGTATTGTAAACCATTATGTAATGGTCGTGTGTAAACATGATATTTTAGATTATCATTATTTGATAATCTACGTAAAGCTTTTTAAACCTTTATTTATGAAATAAAGGTTATGGTTTGTTTTAAAAATGAATGCAGTCTTTGAAAAACATCTTATATAGAGGTCAAAACCTCGTAACGAAATCAATTAATATGGAACGTTTTTAATCAATAAGAACGGGACATTTCACCAAATATGCATTAGTGTTAGCAAAATAACAAATTAAAACAATTACAATAAAATGTTTAATCCATATTAAACTTATACTCATTTTCATATTTTTATCAATTCTACAATTTTTCAAATAAGCATATATGAAAAGGTATACAAAGTTCATAAGCATTCAACTCAAATAACATGTTAAAATAACCATTACTAGAAATTATACAAGTTTCAAATGGCATTTATATCAAAATAATCAAGATCGAGGGGTTGAGGACTTAAAAAGTCCACTTTGATGCTCAAAAATCATGTTTAGGATCAAGGTTTGGATCATTTAGCAACCTAAACATGTTACACTACTTAATTTAGCAATAATTCATAATAAAAATTGGTCATAACCTGTTTATATCAAAAAGCCCTAAATTGCTCAAGAACACAAATCCTAGATTTCTAAAAACTTTGAAGTTTAAGTCTTCAAATTATGACAAATAGCATCAATCTAGGTTATACAAACATAATATACTAACAATTTAACTATAATTATGCTAGAAATCATCAAAATGAAATTAGGAAAATTAATTATAATTATCACAAAAATTAGAAAATTTATGAGTTTAGGGGTGAAATTTTTACCTTTTTGCTCCTCCATCTGAAGAAAGGCATGATTGGAATGGATTATAGCAAGAAATTTCGTGAATTTTGGTGAAAAATTGAAGATTTTAGAGAGTTTTTAGTGTGTGTGTGTTCGAGTTTGTGTGACGACTCGGAAATTTCTAAACAAATTTAAACTTAATCTTTATATGATTTCCGACACGATAAACAAAGTCTGTTAGGTTGCGACTTAAAATTTTTGAACTGTTTTAATTACCCTTCGACTGTTTTCGGCGATTCACGAACAACTATTTGTAATATAGGTGCATATATATTTTAAATTTAAAAATATATATATTAATTCGAAATATAATTTGAAATACTATATTATTTAGTTATTAGAATTAATCTTGTAAAATAAAATAATATAAGATATAATAAAGTTTATTATTAATATATATATATATATATATATATATATATATATATATATATATATATATATATACATATATATATATATATATATATATATAGTATATTAATTGTAATTATTTAATGATTGTAATACTCGGTGAACGTTTCGATTATTATTTAGAGAGGTTCAATTTGAACTTATGTAATTTCAAAATAAATGGTGATCTGAAAATAAGTTATATGAATTATAGGTTTGTTAAAATATAATTAGAATCTATTTGTCTTAACATTTAGTATTTTTATTGGGGATTGGGAGCTAGTAATTAATTAAATTTTTATTTAATAATTTTAAAAAATTAATGACCAATTTTGTACCTTAATGACTGAAATAAATAAAGACATTTATTTTAAGAATATGAGATTTGTCTGAATACTTCTATCCGCCTACAATATAATATCCGTAATTTAGAAAATTATGTCGATGATACTGCCAAAAATGTGATGGCTTAACTATATAAAATAGTTACTTTCCGTTTCACGTCACTTTCTACCTTTCTATATGAGAATGAAATTGATATTTAAAGATATTATATCTATGTAAGTCCATGAACTGAATGTGCACTATATTGTAATTGAGGTTACTGTGCTTCACTTTTCAATTCATCCACGTTCTCCAACTTGAATGATTTATATATTATTATATTATTATTAATTGTTAAGGTATGTGTTTTGTTTCTATTATATCTAATTTCATCTATATAGTACATACACATACATGCACATGATCAACCAACCCCACACTTGAATTAATATCTGATGGCTTCACTATTATAAGCTGATATTTCCTTCTTTCTGTTTCCTATCAAATTAAACATCTTCTCATTTACAAACTACACCACCATTTGTAATATAAAATACTTTGCATTATCTTTTATGTACACTAGAAAATATACATACATCTCTCTGTCACTTTTCTCCTTCACCAACAACCGCCACCGACTACCACTTCCTAACACTCCTGCCGTCGACACACACCACCACTATCACCACCTATATCGCCATGACCATCACCCTAAACCACCACAACTCCATTATACGGTCACGGTTTCAGTTTCATTCAAAAGCTGCTATTGCTTTTGTTACCACCGGAAGTCATCAAACTAACACCACCATCGAACCTTTCTATCCCCATCATCATCGATACATCACTACTGAAGTTCATAACTCGTGTAATAATTTTTTTTTCTTCTTTACTTATGATATATACTTCGTCTTTACCTGTTAAATATTTAATACATAAAACCGCCACAAAATATCACTACATCATAATAAAACCATCCTCACCACCATATGACAAATCACATTTGTTAAACCCATTTATATTTTTTTTTTGTTGCTCGCTGCTACAATTAATCGAAAACAACCATGAAACACATGCTTCGGTTCCTAATTTTGCAGCTGTGATTCTTTGTTTTCTTTTTAATTTGAAACCACCATAACCTTAAACTATAATTGCTACCATGATTTGAAGACCCACTTCACTATCTTAAACCAAACAACCAACGGACTGCAAGAATTACTTGTTATTGTTTATGTTAGATCACAACAAACCCATGAACCTGCTGCAGTTTCTGTTTCAACGTAAAACACACCACCACATACTGCTATTGCTTCAATCTCCAATCTCTGGTTAGTCGCTGCTGTTGTACTTCTGTTTCTACTCAGCTATTCGACACAACAATCGCCAAAAGACACCTCATATCACCTTAAACCAAAACCCATTCCATAGCGATTCTTTTTGCTGTTACTCGTATACGTTTTCTTTTTGAAGACCTGCAAACCGTTCTAACCACAAAAACCAACACTATCGGTTGCCCTATTGTTCCCGTTTCTTTTCTGTTCCGATTCCGATAAAAACAAGTATCAAATAACTGCTGTGTTGTTCCTGCACGTAACTTGACAAAACACTCACATACGATTATAATTACGATATTAAGATTGATGATAACATTACACAATTCTATGGTGATATGATAATTATGATAGATCATAATGATGATGATACATATTATGCGTACAGAATAAGTGATGATGATCATACTTAAATATTTATTATTTACACAAGCATTGTGTGTAGCTGTCGTGATATGTCTGATTGTTAAGATTATGGAGAATGACGATAATATGAGATGTAAAGGGGAAAGAAAGAAACCTGTTGTAGGGTATGGGAGCAGTTAGGGTATCCAAGATCACGCGTGTTTTTCCAAGTGCGCCATAAACTTATTTTATTTTTTTAAACTGCCATACTAACATATATAATTAAAAAGGATGGGTTCCTTTATTTGATTTGCAACTTGGCCGAGATTTCCTCTTTCTGATTTGGGCCGTATATGAAGCAACATGTTGGGCCGTGAATTGTTACTTGGGTCGAGAACATACAGTTACATAGTTGGGCTTGATTTATGTCGTTGGGTCTAAGGGAAATTTTACGGGTTAAATTGTTTTAGTTGGAGATTATAAACAGAAATGTCATCCCAGAGCAGTGGTTAAGTGGGTTGTCAGTTGAGCGAGAGGTCACGGGTTCGAGCCCCATCAGTGACGTTTTTTTTTAGCTTTCCTTCAAAGGTTGTAATCCTTTAATTTTTTTTATTATCATCGTTATTATTATTATTATTATTATTATTATTATTATTATTATTATTATTATTATTATTATTATTATTATTATTATTATTATTATTACATAGTAGTATTATTGTAATTACTAATTATTATCATTATTATTAATATCATGGTTACTAAAATTATTATCATTAATATGGTTTATATTATTATCATTATTAATATTATTAGTATTACCCTTATTATTATTAGTATTATTATTATTATTATCATTATTATTATTGTTATTGTTAGTATTATTATTATTATTATTATTATTATTATTATTATTATTAAGTGTTGTAAATATTATGGTTAATATTATTATTATTATCACTAATAGTTGTAATATTATTATTATTATTATGATTAGGATTATTAATATTATTATTATGAAAATAATACAAGTTATCATTATTTTAGTATTAGTATCACTTTTGTAATTATTAGAATTATTATTTTTATAATTAAACAAAAGAATCATTATTAAAAATATCATTATTAATATTAATATTATCATTGGTAATTAAGATATTATTATTATTATTGTTAGAAAATCATTAATATCAAAACTATCATTTTTTTTAATAAAACATACTTATTGCATATACTACAATTATATTAATATACCATATAACTATATATAAAACATATTAACATTATTTATATAAAAACTTATAAACAACAAATTAGGTATTTTTAATATAATACTAAATATATATAGATATTAATATAACTATATTAACTACTTTAAATATATATACAAAATAAATATATACAACATATAATTTAAGATATAAAATAAAGTATATGTTTTTAAAATGGAATCTAGTATAAATCTTATATAACTACAAAATATATATAAATAATATATATTAATAAATGAAATCTTGATATTTCTATTATATATTTTAATAGAAATACAATTGATATAGGTTCGTGAGTCCGAGGACAACCCTGCATTGTTCAGTTGTTCAATGCCGTCATATGTATTTTTACTACAAAATACAGTATGGTAAGTTTCATTTGCTCCCCTTTTTAAATACTTTTGCAATATATATTTTTGGAACCGAGAATAAATGCGCTTTTATAAATGTTTGACGAAATAGACACAAGTAATTGAACTACATTCTATGGTTGAATGATCGAAGCCGAATATGCCCCTTTTAGCTTGGTAACCTAAGAATTAGTAAACCAGTCTACTAATTGACGCGAATCCTAAAGATATATCTATTGGGCTCAACAAACCCCATCAGTTTTAGCGGATGCTTTAGTACTTCGATGTTTTTTATCATGTTCGATGGATGTCCCAGAATGATGGGGATATTCTTATATGCATCTTGTTAATGTCGGTTACCAGGTGTTCAATCCATATGAATGATTTTTGCATGCATGATATTTATGAGAAATGGAAATGAAAATCTTGTGGTCTATTAAAATGATGAAAATGATCGATTATGATAAACTAATGAACTCACAAACCTTTTGGTTGACACTTTAAAGCATGTTTATTCACAGGATTGAAAGATATCTTCCGCTGTGCATTTGCTCATTCTAGAGATATTACTTGGAGTCATTAATGACATATTTCAAAAGACGTTGCATTCGAGTCATTAAGTTCATTAACATTATTACTAAGACAATTATAGTTGGATATATTAGGAAATGGTATGCATGCCGTCAACTTTCGATGTAATGAAAGTTTGTCTTTTAAAAACTAATGCAATGTTTGTAAAATGTATTATATAGAGGTCAAGTACCTCGCGATGTAACCAAATGTAATGTATTCGTCCGGATGGATTAGGATGGGTCATTAAAGTTGGTATCAGAGCGGTGGTCTTAGCGAACCAGGTCATGCATTAGTGTGTCTAACTAGTAGTCGTTAGGATGCATTAATGAGTCTGGACTTCGACCGTGCCTGCATGTCAAAAGTTTTGGTTATCATTTCGTGTTGAAAATTACCTGCTTATCATTCTTAGGGAATCATTTGTTATCATTCTTAGTCTAGACACATCTTACTGCATTGATTGCATGAATAGTGTATAGACAAAATTCATATCTCAGCATATCTGTTACTGTAAACTTTGCCTGACATATTTCGTAAATTCCTCCGTATTCTACGAAATCTTTTGTTCTATATATATATATATATATATATATATATATATATATATATATATATATATATATATATATATATATATATATATATATATATATATATATATATAGATATTCTATGTAATTAGAATACCATCCGATAGCCGAAAATCATTTCATACCGAAAAACCCTTTACTCAATCGTACGAAATGGAACTCGCCACTAGTTCAAGTTCTTCGGAATCTGACAGCTATTCCGACATGGATGTTCACCTAAGCTCCGAAAGCAGCGTCACCAGAATGAATCAACCAATCAGCCATCCCCAATTCATCTGAGGGGTTCGTAGTCTACTTAATCATTAGAGACAAGAAGAAGGCGATCCTTTACATCCACCACATTGCCCTCGTGGCGAAGAACCTGAAGCACTTACCAGCGAGCCTATCCGAAACACCATTTTCTATCTCATTTCCAGAGTATCTCGTCACGACTATATACTATACCAAATTCTAGATCTTATTTATCCGCTCGTCTGAACCGACAATCATCCCGGAGTAATAGAAGAAGTTAACGAATTTCGTGCCCGAGTTGTAGCCTTGGAAAATATGGTGCAAAACGTACCAGCTTCAGCAACATCACCGACACCAACAGTACCAGCAATATCAACACCATTACGACCAACAAACCAAGTTTCAACACCACATGACTCAACATCTCATTCTGTACCTCGAGTCTAATTATCGTTCTACATATCGTTCCACATCCTTGATCTTCGTTCGACATGATGATTATGTAATCTCTAGTGTTTTAGAGATTATATATTCTTGTTCTAAAAGGTAAATCAAATGAGTTTAATATCATATTAACTCATTAAATCCATGATTACATCTAAATAAAATATATATGTATATATGTTTTCATAAAGATTGTAATTAAAAATTCTTTTGTACAAACTGTTAATGGTGAAAATATTTTAACGGGTAGGTAATACCCGAGGAATATTTAGATTTCACATTAATAAGTTAAACTGTACATTCTTTGAATCTAATTCAATAGTCATTTACTATCCTACTTAGATCCATAGATATACGTATCCGTTCACCGCAGAATAACCATTTTCTTTCAATTTCATATTTGGATTTTGACCTATCAGAATCCAACAAGTGGCATAATGAAGAAAACATTGGACAAATAAAATTTGTTAGAAACAAACAAATTAACTATGAGAATTGCTGTTAAGAATCCACGCTAACAAAATCCTAGCTAACTGTTCCTAGCTAACTGTTAATTCCTTATTACATTTTATTTATCGGAATTTATTTATCGCAATTTTAATTCTCGCAATTTATTTATCGTCATTTAATTTCTGTTATTTATTTTACGCACTTTAAATATCGGGACACGTATACAATGTTTTGACATATCATATCGACGTCATCTATATATATTATTTGGAATAACCATAGACACTTTATATGCAGTAATGATCAAGTTCTCTATACAGGGTTGAGGTTGATTCTAAAATAATATATATACTTTGAGTTGTGATCGAGTCTGAGACATGTATACAATGGGTCACGATACGTATTAATTAATTCAAATATTATATATTAAACTATATATGAATTATTGAATTACTAATTGTGGACTACTAACTGTGGACTGCCAACATTGGACAATTAAAATGAATTAAAATATTGATTATAACATATGAAACTAAACAATTCTTCAAATTTGCCACTTGATTTCATCTTGAATCTCATTCGTATCTTGACGATTACAATCAGCGTTTAATCATCTAAAAACACAATTCTACTGAAACCACCTCAGATTGATAACCGACGATTCAGATATGGCTGCATTAAATGCAGAGGAAACAGTAAAATTGTAGATGGCCTAAATGGCCAAGAGTTTGATGATAAAGAATGAAGTGTTGGGAACGCTCGATAGAAAATTTGGTATTGAAAAACGGATTGAGCAAATCATGAAGGAGGCTGTGAACAAATCGCAAAGACTAAATCCGCCTTCAAAGAATCCAAATGATTCAGTATCTGCTAAAATTATTAACGAATATCTTGCTCCTGACTCTAAACGTTTACGGGCAAATCTTCTGCATCATCCATCGATATTAGAAATTCTAAGATATCATCGTATCTTTCATGATAAATATCCCCGATATTTGTGAAGATATTTTCATAAGTATTCTTATCTAAAATCATTTATCTCTTCGTGATATCAATGCTACATCAGAAAGAAAACTGTTTTAGTTTCTAAATTCTGAGAAATTCGAATTTAACATATGAATGTTTTTAAAGTAGTGTTGGGAACTGAAGCATGAGTTAGTATAATATAATGACACTTGATCAACATGATTATATTACAGTAAGTCATACTGAGTTTCTAATGGAACGTGATGATTCACAGACCTTAATGTCATCAAGTGCCATGTTACACCACTCTTACATTCTGTCTAATCTATAAAAATATCAAGAACATACTTTCTTGATAGTCCTATCTTTTCCCTGGAATTATGGTAATATGACAAGTCAGATTGTACTATTACTATTTCTTCTTAGAACATAAACTATGTTCATTCTGAAATACATATCTACGAATTCTAGACCATTATTCGCTTGACTTAAGGTCAGGAAGAGAAAACAAAAGCATAGAGCTTAAAGTATAAATAGGATTAGAAATCACAGCAAATAGAGAGATCATTAACCGTGAATGTCAATAAATATGGAAAGACAGATGGAAGGAATGATTATGAAAACCACCACACCAAGAACGAAGTAGAAGTAAACAGATTCCTCCGGTGGGAGTTGGAATAGAAGGATGATTGTTGCAATAGTCAGAATGAGGTCAAGGATTAGAACTGGATTAAGCATTTGTAAAATCTTTTGGGAGGAATGAATTGAGAAAAGAAAGTATACGAGTGATGAAAATAATTGAATGGAGAAAGTAAATTTATAATAAAATATCCGACATATCAATCAAGGTAGATCTTTGCATTTAATTAGAGAGATCCTAATTTCCTGAATTATCGAAGAATTAAATCTTATATAGTTTCGAAGGTTTTCTCTAAATCCCTTGAACTCCGGAAATTAACCATATCTAAGTCAAAAGATATGACGAAATATTATTTTCTCATTTTACTCTTTTGCGATAGCTTCATTAGTACTCTTCGCGTAATCAAATTATTTTGTCCATATTAGTCAATGATGATAAAACTCTATTCATCAACTCATATTCGTCATGAAAACATTCTTATTGTTATCCATGACGACCTCGATCAAATTTCGGGGACGAAATTTCTTTAACGGGTAGGTACTGTGACGACCTGGAAATTTCTGAACAAATTTAAACTTAATCTTTATATGATTTTTGACACGATAAGCAAAGTCTGTTAGGTTGCGTCTCAAAATTTTTGAACTATTTCAATTATCCTTCGACTGTTCTCGACGATTCACGAACAACTATTTATAATATAGGTGCATATATATTTTAAATTTATAAATATATATTAATTCAAAATATAATTTAAAATATTATATTATTTAGTTATTAGAATTAATCTTGTAAAATAAAATAATATAAGATATAATAAAGTTTATTATTAAAATAAATCTATATATATATATATATATATATATATATATATATATAGTATATTAATTGTAATTATTTAATGATTGTAATACTCGATGAATGTTTCGATTATTATTTAGAGAGGTTCAATTCGAACTTATGTAATTTCAAAATAAATGGTGATCCGAAAATAAGTTATATGAATTATAGCATTGTTAAAATATAAGTAGAATCTATTTGGTTAGTTTTAACATTTAGTATTTTTATTGGGGATTGGCAGCTAGTAATTAATTAAATTTTTATTTAATAATTTTAAAAAATTAATGACCAATTTTGTACCTTAATGACTGAAATAAATAAAGACATTTATTTTAAGGATATGGGATTTTTTGAGTACTTCTATCCGCCTACAATATAATATCCAAAATTTAGAAAATTATGTCGATGATACTGCCAAAAATGTGATGGCTTAACTATATAAAATAGTTACTTTCTGTTTCACGTTACTTTCTACCTTTCTATATGATAATGAAATTGATATTTAAAGATATTATATGTATGTATGTCCGTGAACTGAATGTGCACCATATTGTAATTGAGGTTACTGTGCTTCAATTTTCAATTCATCCACGTTCTCCAACTTGAATGATTTATATATTATTATATTATTATTAATTTTTAAGGTATGTGTTTTGTTTCTATTATATCTAATTTCATCTATATAGTACATACACATACATGCATATGATCAACCAACCCCACACTTGAATTAATATCCGATGGCTTCACTATTATAAGCTGATATTTCCTTCTTTCTATTTCCTATCAAATCAAACATCTTCTCATTTACAAACTACACCACCATTTGTAATATAAAATACTTTGCATTATCTTTAATGTACATTAGAAAATATTCATACATCTCTCGGTCACTTTTCTCCTTCACCAACAACCACCACCGACTACCACTTCCTAACACTCCTACCGTCGACACACACCCCCAATATCACCACCTATATCGCCATGACCATCACCCTAAACCATCACAACTCCATTATACGATCACGGTTTCAGTTTCATTCAAAAGCTGCTATTGCTTTTTTTACCACCGGAAGTCATCAAACTAACACCACCATCGAACCTTTCCATCCCCATCATCATTGATACATCACTGCTGAAGTTCATAACTCGCGTAATAATTTTTTTTCTTCTTTACTTATGATATATACTTCGTCTTTACCAGTTAAATATTTAATTCATAAAACCGCCACAAAATATCACGACATCATAATAAAACCATCCTCACCACCATATGACAGTCACATTTGTTAAACCCATTTATATTTTTTCTGTTGCTCGCTACTACAATTAATCGAAAATAACCATGAAACACATGCTTCGGTTCCTAATTTTGAAGCTGTGATTCTTTGTTTTCTTTTTAATTTGAAACCACCATAACCTTGAACTGTAATTGCTACCATGATTTGAAGAACCACTTCACTATCTTAAACCAAACAACCAACGGACTGCAAGAATTACTTGTTACTATTTATGTTAGATCATAACAAACCAATGAACCTGCTGCAGTTTCTGTTTCAACGTAAAACACACCACTTCGTACTGTTATTGCTTCAATCTCCAATCTCTGGTTAGTCGCTGCTGTTGTACTTTTGTTTCTACTCAGGTATTCGACACAAAAATCGCCAAAAGACACCTCATATCACCTTAAACCAAAACCCATTCCACAACGATTCTTTTTTCTGCTACTCGTATACATTTTCTTTTTGAAGACCTGCAAACCGTTCTAACCACAAAAACCAACACTATTGGTTGCCCTATTGTTCCCGTTTCTTTTCTGTTCCGATTCCGATAAAAACGAGTATCAAATAACTGATGTGTTGTTCCTGCACGTAACCTGACAAAACACTCACATACAATTATAATTATGATATTAAGATTGATGATAACATTACACGATTCTATGGTGATATGATAATTATGATAGATCATAATGATGATGATACATATTATGCGTACATAATAGGTGATGATGATCATACTTAAATATTTATTATTTACACAAGCATTGTGTGTAGCTGTCGTGATCTGTTTGATTGGTAAGATAATGGAGAATGATGATAATATGAGCTGTAAAGGGGAAAGAAAGAAACCTGTCCTAGGGTATGGGAGCAGTTAGGGTATCCAAGATCACGTGTGTTTTTCCAAGTGCACCATAAACTTATTTTATTTTTTTAAACCGCCCGACTAACATATATAATTAAAAAGGATCGGTTCCTTTATTTGATTTGCAACTTGGTGAAAGGACCCGTTCATATACATTATAAACGATTCACAATAGTTGATTACATCGCGAGGTATTTGACCTCTATATGATACATTTTACAAACATTGCATTCATTTTTAAAAGACAAACTTTCTTTACAACGAAAGTTGACGGCATGCACACTATTTCATAATACATCCAACTATAATTGGCTTAATAATAATCTTGATGAACTCAATGACTCGAATGCAACATCTTTCAAAATATGCCATGAATGACTCCAAGTAATATCCTTAAAATGAGCTAATGCACAGCGGAAGATTTCTTTAATACCTGAGAATAAACATGCTTTAAAATGTCAACCAAAAGGTTGGTGAGTTCATAGGTTTATCATAACAATCATTTCAATATATTAATAGACCACAAGATTTCTGTTTATAAATATATGTACACTCGCAAGTGTATAAAAGTATTCTATAAGTTGTAGGCACCCGGTAACAAGCCTTAACTTTCATGTTTTACCCTCTGAAGTACACCAGATCAGGTGTGTTTAAAATAACCTCGAAGTACTAAAGCATCCCATAGTCAGGATGGGGTTTGTCAGGCCCAATAGATCTATCTTTAGGATTCGCGCCTACCGTACATAAACAAGTAGTTTAATGTTACCAAGCTAAGGGTATATTTCTGGTTTAAACCCACGTAGAATTAGTTTTAGTACTTGTGCCTATTTCGTAAAACATTTATAAAAACAGTGCATGTATTCTCAGTCCCAAAAATATATATAAAAGGGAGCAAATGAAACTCACCATACTGTATTTCGTAGTAAAAATACATATAACGTCATTTAACAAGTGCAAGGTTGGTCTCGGATTCACGAACCTATATTAATTATATATATTTATATGTTGGTCAATATTTGTCTAACAATTTTTGGTCAAGTCATAGTGTACTACAATCCTAATGCTCGAGACTAATATGCAAAAGTCAACAAAAGTCAACTTGACCCAAAATGACTTCTAAAATTTATACGGGTTTATTATATAACTTAACTATAGTCATTTTATATATTTAAATATATTTATTAGATTTTATAATAATAAAAGTCATTTATTAATAAAAATTTATATTAACGTTTATATATGATAAAATATACTTTTATATATCTTAAGTAGTAAAATTTATAAAGTTCACTTAATATTGTAAAACTATAGTGGTATGTATTATTAATGTAATTATATTACGCGTGATGAAAAATATCTTTGTATCCCCTATTTATTTGATAAAATAATATTGATCATAATAATAATAAGTAAAAGTTGTATTATTTTGTAATAATAATTATTAGTATTCTATAAAAAAATAACAATATTTATATTTACTAAAAATGTTATTATGATAAAATGATAATACTAACATAATAGTAATAATGATATTTTATAATAACAATGATATTTCTATTAAAATAATAACGACGATAGTAATAATAATCATTTTAACAATAATACTAAAATTCAGTTGACTATAACTTCAAATCCGTTCATCGAAACCATTCGACATCTAAATGAAAAGTTCTTAATTTTTAGCTAGCTTTCCAATGACATGCATATCATATACCCTATCTCAGTAGCATATGTATCTAATTCAGGATTCAACAAACCTATCTAAGGATAATATCGAATGTACAAGCATGCATAATCCTATATACTCGAGCACTAGTCAGGGATACACTATTGATATATAAAAGTTAAGTTATGAGTGCTCACGTATCAATATTGAGATTCAATATTGCAGGAAAGTACGTAGACGCAACGGAGATGATAAACACTAGATTGACCTCACGAGCATACCCATGAACCATACCCATCACCTCCATAGCTATAACCCATAATTTCCTTAGCTTCGACTCATTCAAAAAAACTATTTTGAAATCACTCGGACATTACTCCGTCGTAATATTTTATGTATACTAATAATATCTTGAAATAATACAGAGAAAATATATATATATATATATATATATATGTAAATCGATTGAGAGAGTTTAGAGAAATATAGTTTCAAGTTTCTATGAAATAATGAAACCTATTGAATTCTATTTATAATAGATTTTTGAATTATTAAAGTGAATTATTAAAGTATGAATTATTAAAGTGAATTATTAAAGTATGAATTATTAAAGTGAATTATTAAAGTATGAATTATTAAAGTGAATTATTAAAGTATGAATTATTAAAGTGAATTATTAAAGTATGAATTATTAAAGTGAATTATTAAGGTATGAATTATTAAAGTTAAAGTAAAGTAAAAGTAAAGTAAAGGTAAAGTTAAAGTATAGTAAAAGTATAAAAACTATGTATGTATAATATGCGTATAAATATATATAATATTAATTTAAATCGTTATATATATTTAATGAAATAAAATATAAATATCGTTATATTTATTATACTGGTTAAGTAATGAGTTGTCAAAAGTGATTCTAGATATTTATAAAAGTTATATACGTTTTAATAATAAAGTTCTTTTTAAACTGAAAACGTTTTTGTACTTTTGAAAATAGATTAATAGAATATTATGGAAACCAATTCTCCACTAGCTTTTGTCTAACTTTCGTAAATGACATTTTTTATTTTTATTTATAAATAGCTTTACAAATTATTCCGAATATCGTTAAGAGGAATAGATTTTCTCAAATTATAGTGGACCTCTCAACAGAGACTTGTAATCATAATTCAATGTTTCTGATAATTCAATCATTTAATATTTTTTTTTTAATTTCGTCGATAATCATATTGAAACAAATACGTTCATATAAAGCATTATACGTTTAAATACTTTGTTGACATTTTCAATTTATAACATATACACATACACATACATATTCATATATGTTCATTTAATGGTTCGTGAATCATTGGAATTTGGTCGAGGTTTAAATGAATGTATAAACATAGTTTAAAATCCTTGAGATTTAACTTAACAAACATTGCTTATCGTGTCAAAATAATATAAAGATAAAGTTTAAATTTAGTCGAAAATTTCTGGGTCGTCACAGTACCTACCCGTTAAAGAAATTTCGTCCCCGAAATTTGTTAGAGGTCGTTATGGCTAACAATGAGAATGTTATTATGACGATTATGAAGTTTTATCATGTCTAAGAAGTATGGATAAAATAATTCGATTACTCAAAGCGTATGAGGGAAGTTATCATAAATGAAGGAAATAAGATTATAGTGATTCGTCATATCTTTTGACGTCATCACAATTGATCTCCGAATTTAAAGAAAATCTTTGTAATCTATATTGGATTTGATGCTTCAGTGATTAAGGAGATTATGATTCTCTTCGAATTAATACGATAATCCATCTTGATTTCTCTGTCGGGTATTTCACTATAAATCCACCTCCTTCGTTTCCTTACAACTCACACCTTCTATTCTTTCTCCCTCAACTCATATTTTAAAGTATTTGTCAATATGCTTCATCCAGTACTGATTCTCGATATACTCCTCACTTTCATATCTGTCGTTCTTCTTTTTCATCTGTCTCCGGAAGAATCTATTTACTTCTACTATACTCTCAGTTTTATAGTGTTTTTAGTTCTTCCGTGTCTTTATATTGCTATATGCATCGATATATACGGTTTATAATTTTTGGGTGGTTGTTGGGTTTTATATCTTCCCTTATATTTCAAAGCCCCTGCTTTTGTCTTCTATAATCATTGACATCCACAGTTAATGCTCCCTTCTATTTGCTGCGATTTATACTCCAATTTCTATTTTGGAGTTTTTTTCCTTTCGTTTCTTCTTCTTGCGATTAAGCAACGTTTGTAATGGTCCAGTATTCATAGATATGAATTTCAGAATGAACATAGTTAATGTTCTAAGAAGAAAATGGTAATGGCACGATCTTGATTTGTTAATTTACCAGAATACCCTGAAAAGACCGAATCATCAAGAAAATATATTCTTGATATTTTTAGAGATTAAATAGAATACAAGAGTCGTGTAACATGGAATATGATGACGGCATGGTCTGTGAATCGTCATGTCCCATTAGAAACTCAGCATGACTTACTGTAATATAATCACGTTGATCAAGTGTCATTATATTATACTAACTCATGCTTCAGTTCCCAACATTACTTCAAAACATTCATAATTTAAACTCGAAAGTTTATAGAATATAGAAACTAATAGTTTCTTATATGATGTAACACTGATAGCGCAAAGAGATAAATGACTTCAGATAAGATTAGTTGTGAAAATATCTTCAGAAATATCGCGGATATTTATAATGAAAGATATGATAATATCTTAGAATTTCTAATACTGATGGATGATGATGAAGATTTGTCTGTAAAGGTTTAGAATAAAGAGTAAGGTATTCGTTAATGACTTTAGCAGGCACTGAATCATTTGGATTCTTTGAAGGTAGATTTAGTCTTTGTGATTTGTCCACAGCCTCCTTCATAGTCTGTTCAATCCGTTTTCCAGTTCCAAACCTTCTCTTTTTCTCAGCTTTACCACCTTACTATTCTTTGTCGTCAAAATTTTTACTGTTAAGATCTTTTACAGTTTTTGATACTTCGTCAGCATTTCAAGAACTAGTTTGCAGTTCAAAATATTTTTCATAACTTCACTTTCAAAGTATGTAAGTCCAGGAGATAGACGTTTTACGTACACATATAACTGTTGGCGTAGACATGCTGCGAGATTTCAAAATACTGGTTACTGTTTTCCGATGATTCGTATGACAATTCTCGTTACAAGATGCGAATGAGTAAATGATGTGATTTCAATAAATATAATGAGTTTTCGAAAAGTCAAAGATAATTGAAGTTGTTGGTAAGTTTATTGCTAAGGTGGCGAGATATGAAAGGTCCCCAGTAATGATGACGAAAGGGCAACGTATCTATCGAGGTTATAATAAGACTAGTCCGACTGAAAAGTCAAAGTTGATTTGCTGGAGCTGTGACAAAACTGTCTACTTTGAAAAGGAATTGAAAAGTCATTTTTGCTAATAAATGCCAAAGGGCCTGACATGGATACGCGTAGAACTATGACTTTGGCTTCGAGAGCTTTTTAGGTACATAAATGTGGGTAATATGTGGTTGGATCATCATCTCGATTGTTCATTATTTGAAGTGTCTTCGAAAACTTTGGAGAGTTTGAACACAGTTTGTAATCGTTAATATACATATGATGTTCTAACATAGTTTTGAAGTCAAACTATAGCTTTGAAAGATGTAGGAATCTAAGAGTGATGTCTTCTGTTAAATCATGACTTGGATTTTGATTTGTCAAAATCAAAATGCGTAATCAAATTTAGGTGAGAATGGTTGTTTTGATTTCTATACAGGAATGTATATTGTTGTGAGATTTTGGGAGTATAGTTGATGATTTGCTTAATCAGATTCGAAAAATGTAACATATTAATTGTGAATTTATATATCTCTCGGGTATTACCTACCCGTTAAAAAAAATTTCACAATTAATATTTTGTACAACAGAATTTTATTACAGTCTTTATGAAAATATATATGTCCATATTTTCTTCAGATGTAACATAGATTTAATGAGTTAATATTAAATTAAACTCATTTGATTTACGGTTGAAACTAGAACTGAATAATCCCTAAAGACTTTAGAAATTACATAACTTTTACGGAGTATTTATTCAATAAAATTGAAATTATGAATTAATACTTCGTTATTTGTTGGTGTTTGTAACCCTTGCACCATATTCTCTAAAGCCACTACTCGAGCGCGAAGCTCGTTGACTTCTTCTATTACACTAGGGTGATTGTAGGTTCGGACGAGCGGATAAATAAAATCTAGAATTTGATGTAGTATATAATCGTGATGAGATACTCTGGAAATGAGAGAGAAAATGGTGTTTCGGACCGGTTCACCGGTAAATGCTTCAGGTTCATCGCCAAGAGGGCAATGTGGTGGATGGAAGGGATCACCTTTTTCTTGTCTCCAATTATTGAGGAGGCTACGAACCTATCCCCAATTCATCCAGAATAGATAATGGCTAATTGGTTGATCCATTCCGGTCACACTGCTTTCGGAGCTTGAGTGGGATTCCATATCGGAATTCGAGGGACTTGAACTAATGACGAATTCCATTTCATTCGATTGAATAAAGGATTTTTCGATATGAAATGATTTTTCGGCTATCGGGTGGTATTCTAATTACATAGAATATCTATATATATAGCGCAAAAGATTTCGTAGATTACGTAGGAAATTACGGGATATGTCAGGCAAAGTTTACAGTAACAGATACGCTAAGATATGGATTAGCAGATATGCTAAGATATGAATTTTGTCTATACACTATTCATGCAATCAATGCAGTAAGACGTGTCTAGACTAAGAATGATAAGCAGGCAATTTCCGACAAAAATGATAAGCAAAACTTTTGACATGCAGACACGGTCGAAGTCCAGGCTCACTAATGCATCCTAACGACTATCAGTTAGACACACTAATGCAGACCTGGTTCACTAAGACCACCGCTCTGATACCAACTGAAAGGACCCGTTCATACACATTATAAACGATTCACAATAGTTGATTACATCGCGAGGTATTTGACCTCTATATGATACATTTTACAAACATTGCATTCATTTTTAAAAGACAAACTTTCTTTACAACGAAAGTTGACGGCATGCACACTATTTCATAATACATCCAACTATAATTGGCTTAATAATAATCTTGATGAACTCAATGACTCGAATGCAACATCTTTCAAAATATGCCATGAATGACTCCAAGTAATATCCTTAAAATGAGCTAATGCACAGCGGAAGATTTCTTTAATACCTGAGAATAAACATGCTTTAAAATGTCAACCAAAAGGTTGGTGAGTTCATAGGTTTATCATAACAATCATTTCAATATATTAATAGACCACAAGATTTCTGTTTATAAATATATGTACACTCGCAAGTGTATAAAAGTATTCTATAAATTGTAGGCACCCGGTAACAAGCCTTAACTTTCATGTTTTACCCTCTGAAGTACACCAGATCAGGTGTGTTTAAAATAACCTCGAAGTACTAAAGCATCCCATAGTCAGGATGGGGTTTGTCAGGCCCAATAGATCTATCTTTAGGATTCGCGCCTACCGTACATAGACAAGTAGTTTAATGTTACCAATCTAAGGGTATATTTCTGGTTTAAACCCACGTAGAATTAGTTTTAGTACTTGTGCCTATTTCGTAAAACATTTATAAAAACAGCGCATGTATTCTCAGTCCCAAAAATATATATAAAAGGGAGCAAATGAAATTCACCATACTGTATTTCGTAGTAAAAATACATATAACGTCATTTAACAAGTGCAAGGTTGGTCTCGGATTCACGAACCTATATTAATTATATATATTTATATGTTGGTCAATATTTGTCTAACAATTTTTGCTCAAGTCATAGTGTACCACAATCCTAATGCTCGAGACTAATATGCAAAAGTCAACAAAAGTCAACTTGACCCAAAATGACTTCTAAAATTTATACGTGTTTATTATATAACTTAACTATAGTCATTTTATATATTTAAATATATTTATTAGATTTTATAATAATAAAAGTCATTTATTAATAAAAATTTATATTAACGTTTATATATGATAAAATATACTTTTATATATCTTAAGTAGTAAAATTTATAAAGTTCACTTAATATTGTAAAACTATAGTGGTATGTATTATTAATGTAATTATCTTACGCGTGATGAAAAATATCTTTGTATCCCCTATTTATTTGATAAAATAATATTGATCATAATAATAATAAGTAAAAGTTGTATTATTTTGTAATAATAATTATTATTATTCTATAAAAAATAACAATATTTATATTTACTAAAAATGTTATTATGATAAAATGATAATACTAACATAATAGTAATAATGATATTTTATAATAACAATGATATTTCTATTAAAATAATAACGACGATAGTAATAATAATCATTTTAACAATAATACTAAAATTCAGTTGACTATAACTTCAAATCCGTTCATCGAAACCATTCGATATCTAAATGAAAAGTTCTTAATTTTTTGCTAGCTTTCCAATGACATGCATATCATATACCCTATCTCAGTAGCATATGTATCTAATTCAGGATTCAACAAACCTATCTAAGGACAATATCGAATGTACAAGCATGCATAATCCTATATACTCGAGCACTAGTCAGGGATACACTATTGATATATAAAAGTTAAGTTATGAGTGCTTACGTATCAATATTGAGATTCAATATTGCAGGAAAGTACGTAGACGCAACGGAGATGATAAACACTCGATTGACCTCACGAGCATACCCATGAACCATACCCATCACCTCCATAGCTATAACCCATAATTTCCTTAGCTTCGACTCATTCAAAAAAACTATTTTGAAATCACTCGGACATCACTCCGTCGTAATATTTTATGTATACAAATAATATCTTGAAATAATACAGAGCAAATATATATATATATATATATATATATATATATATATATATATATATGTGTAAATCGATTGAGAGAGTTTAGAGAAATATAGTTTCAAGTTTCTATGAAATAATGAAACCTATTGAATTCTATTTATAATAGATTTTTGAATTATTAAAGTGAATTATTAAAGTATGAATTATTAAAGTGAATTATTAAAGTATGAATTATTAAAGTGAATTATTAAAGTATGAATTATTAAAGTGAATTATTAAAATATGAATTATTAAAGTGAATTATTACAGTATGAATTATTAAAGTGAATTATTAAAGTATGAATTATTAAAGTGAATTATTAAAGTATGAATTATTAAAGTTAAAGTAAAGTAAAAGTAAAGTAAAGGTAAAGTTAAAGTATAGTAAAAGTATAAAAACTATGTATGTATAATATGCATATAAATATATATAATATTAATTTAAATCGTTATATATATTTAATGAAATAAAATATAAATATCGTTATATTTATTATACTGGTTAAGTAATGAGTTGTCAAAAGTGATTCTAGATATTTATAAAAGTTATATACGTTTTAATAATAAAGTTCTTTTTAAACTGAAAACGTTTTTGTACGTTTGAAAATAGATTAATAGAATATTATGGAAACCAATTCTCCACTAGCTTTTGTCTAACTTTCGTAAATGACACTTTTTATTTTTATTTATAAATAGCTTTACAAATTATTCCGAATATCGTTAAGAGGAATAGATTTTCTCAAATTATAGTGGACCTCTCAACAGAGACTTGTAATCATAATTCAATATTTCTGATAATTCAATCATTTAATATATATTTTTTTTTAATTTCGTCGATAATCATATTGAAACAAATACGTTCATATAAAGCATTATACGTTTAAATACTTTGTTGACATTTTCAATTTATAACATATACACATACACATACATATTCATATATGTTCATTTAATGGTTCGTGAATCATTGGAATTTGGTCGAGGTTTAAATGAATGTATAAACATAGTTTAAAATCCTTGAGATTTAACTTAACAAACATTGCTTATCGTGTCAGAATAATATAAAGATAAAGTTTAAATTTAGTCGGAAATTTCTGGGTCGTCACACTTGGGCCGAGATTTCCTCTTTCTGATTTGGGCCGTATATGAAGTAACATGTTGGGCCGTGAATTGTTACTTGGGCCGAGAACATACAGTTACATAGTTGGGCTTGATTTAAGTTGTTGGGTCTAAGGGAAATTTTACGGGTTAAATTATTTTAGTCGAAGATTATAAACAGAAATGTCATCCCAGAGCAGTGGTTAGGTGGGTTGTCAATTGAGCGAGAGGTCCAGGGTTCGAGCCCCATCCGTGGCATTTTTTTTAGCTTTTCTTCAAAGGTGGTAATCCTTTATTTTTTTTATTATCATTGTTATTATTATTATTATTATTATTATTATTATTATTATTATTATTATTATTATTATTATTATTATTATTATTATTATTATTATTACATACCAGTATTATTGTAATTACTAATTATTATCATTATTATTAATATCATGGTTACTAAAATTATTATCATTAATATGGTTTATATTATTATCATTATTAATATTATTAGTATTAACCTTATTATTATTAGTATTATTATTATTATTGTTATTGTTAGTATTATTATTATTATTAAGTGTTGTAAATATTATGGTTAATATTACTATTATTATCACTAATAGTTGTAATATTATTATTATTATTATGATTAGGATTATTAATATTATTATTATTAAAATAATACAAGTTATCATTATTTTAGTATTAGTATCACTTTTGTAACTATTAGAATTATTATTCTTATAATTAAACAAAAGTATCATTATTAACAATATCATTATTAATATTAATATTATCATTGGTAATTAAGATATTATTATTATTATTGTTAGAAAATCATTAATATCAAAACTATCATATTTTTTAATAAAACATACTTATTACATATACTACAATTATATTAATATACCATATAACTATATATAAAACATATTAACATTATATATATAAAAACTTATAAACAACAAATTAGGTATTTTTAATATAATACTAAATATATATAGATATTAATATAACTATATTAACCACTTTAAATGCATATACAAAATAATTATATACAACATATAATTTAAGATATAAAATAAAGTATATGTTTTTAAAATGGAATCTAGTATAAATCTTATATAACTACAAAATATATATAAATAATATATATTAATAAATGAAATATTGAGATTTCTATTATATGTTTTAATAGAAATACAATTGATATAGGTTCGTGAGTCCGATGACAACCCTAAATTGATCAGTTGTTCAATGCCGTCATATGTATTTTTACTACAAAATACAGTATAGTGAGTTTCATTTGCTCCCTTTTTTAAATGCTTTTGCAATATATATTTTTGGGACTGAGAATACATGTACTTTTATAAATGTTTAACGAAATAGACACAATGCTTGGCAACCTAAAAATTAGTAAACCAGTCTACTAATTGACGCGAATCCTAAAGATAGATCTATTGGGCCCAACAAACCCCATCCGTTGTAGCGGATGCTTTAGTACTTCGATGTTTTTTTATCATGTCCGATGGATGTCCCGGAATGACGGGGATATTCTTATATGCATCTTGTTAATGTCGGTTACCAGGTGTTCAATCCATATGAATGATTTTTGCATGCATGATATTTATGAGAAATGGAAATGAAAATCTTGTGGTCTATTAAAATGATGAAAATGATCGATTATGATAAACTAATGAACTCACTAACCTTTGGTTGACACTTTAAAGCATGTTTATTCTCAAGATTGAAAGAAATCTTCCGCTGTGCATTTGCTCATTCTAGAGATATTACTTGGAGTCATTCATGACATATTTCAAAAGACGTTGCATTCGAGTCATTGAGTTCATCAAGATTATTACTAAGACAATTAAAGTTGGATATATTAGGAAATGGTATGCTTGCCGTTAACTTTCAATGTAATGAAAGTTTGTCTTTTAAAAACGAATGCAATGTTTGTAAAATGTATTATATAGAGGTCAAGTACCTCGCGAAGTAACCAAATGTAATGTATTCGTCCGGATGGATTAGGACGGGTCATTAAAGTTTGTGTGTGTGGGCATTATGAGACAGAGAGCACAGCTCGTGGCCTTTTGTTCCTGACCAGATTTCCCAGCCCATGCGATCGCATGGGTTGGCAGTGTAAACCCCATGCGACCGCATGAGGTATGGTATTTTTAAAAAAAAAATAAAACCTTTAACTTCTAAAAACAAATAAGTGAATAATTTTAAAATTTTTTTTTCCTTTTAAGAATGAGGGCATTTCGGTACGTTTACCTAGTTCATCCCTCGGCAAAATTTTAAAATTTGTCATTTTGAAACGTTGTTTTTAAAAGCAAAGATTTTCGGGTTTTTTAAATATTTTTGGCATACTTTAGATCAATAAGATTAAAAATAATGATAATAAAATTTCTCATCCCGCCCTCGGATAAAGTAATTTCGGTTCATCGACCTAGTCTTCAACTCACGATGAATTTTAAAAATCATTTTTTTATTTTATGAAATAAAATAAATTTTGTTTTTAAATTCACACCATACTTTAAATTTAAAATGCATAATAATAGAATTTCATATAAATATCATTAATATTTATATACATTAGTTTTACAATCTTATATTTAAAATAAAATAATTACATATTAAAATAATATAATATTAATTTTAAAAACATGGTAAAAATAAAATTAAAATCTTTTTGGTCTTTTATCCCACTTTAATCAATCAAATATTATCAAAAATATAGGTCACTCTTTTGGGTAAAGTAATTTCGGCTATATTACCTAGTTTTACTCCTGACGAATTTCTGAAATATTTTAAATTGATTGATTAAAGATATTTATACCTTATGAATAAACGGTAAATTTTGCAGTAATGAATTAAATTTTTGTCTGATATCAATAATTTTGGTTTATTATACCTAATTTTATTGAATATCAAATTAATACTTTATAGCGAACGATTCAACGTTTATTATCAAAAGGTTAAAAGCAATAAAAATAAAATAAAAATTGTACATACTTACGTGTGAAATAGAATTCTCAGAGACCTGCTTTAGTTGACTCATAGGAGAGTCGTTCGATTAGGTTTTCCATAGCTACATAAGCGTAACCTCGATTTTTTAATAACTTTTCTTCTAAACATATGAACAGTCCTTCTCTACATAGAGTAATGAACTCGGTATTGGAATGTGTCTGATTGTTCGAACATTTCCCTTCGTGTGACCATTTTCCGCATTTATGACATCTTTCAAGGTGTCGTGCTCTTCTTTTTGTTGCGGATTTTGATTTTCCTTTACCAAAATGTTTCTTATTATGATTCTTCCTGAGTTCTTTCCTCACTTCGTCCATTTTTTCTCTTATGAATGATATCAGTTCACTTAGGAAGATGTTATTATTACGTTTAGTAATCATAGCGTGTTGTAACGACCCAAACCTCGTTATAACAAAAACACGACCCAAAAAAAAAAAATTCAGGGCCTGTACAACTGGACGGCGTCCAGTACTGAAGACCTGGACGACGTCCAGCCTTTTTGGATGGCGTCCAATTAGGCTAAAAAGTTCTGATCAGTTTTTTACATTACGCTTGAACGAAAAACCCATTTTCCGACAATTTCCAATGAAACCAATTATCACAACATATCAAAATAAGTAAAGCTAATAGATTTCCAACTTCGAAACGAGTTTTACAAAATGGGGCCCACAACGGCCGTTTTACGAGTTTCGTACAAATCATGAGTTTCGACCACATTAGTTTAATTACCAAACGACACTATGAGCATGGTGCTTGGGTGTTAAACTACCGAAGTCTTGGTCAAACTCCAAAAGCAATCAAATCCCAAAAGCGTCTCCTAAACAACAAGCGGGATCTCTAATCCAATCGAATGCCCTTACCCTTATCAACGCCGGAGCCTATAAAAAGATAAATAATGAGAGGGTAAGTAAAGCTTAGTGAATGCAATAATTATACACATACATATATAATATATCTACTTGCAAACACTTACACGCATACCGTATACATACTACCAAAACACAATTAGCTTATCGTCATAAATACAAGCTATAACCTCCAATAACCAAGCTAGCATAACAATAGCATATTTAACTTGAACAATTATAATATGCTTACACTACAACACAATAACCATGGTTAACCAATCGAACAAAGGAACGGTGTTTAAAGACCGTCGGAGTTCATAACTACCATTAGTGCACTTAACACTTCGTACACTAACCCCACGGGTGGCATCTTAACACGTCGATACTTCACCCTGGGTGGCGTCTTAACACGTCGACACTTCACCCCGAGTGGTGTCTTAACACTTGGAGACTTCACTCTTCATTTTACTTGAGGTGGCATCTTAACACATCGATACTTCACCTCGAGTGGCGCCTTAACACATCGGCACTTCACCCGTTAATCTCTTGGAGTGGCATCTTAGCACATCGATACTTCACTCCGGGTGGTGTCTTAACACATCGACACTTCACCCCGGGTGGCATCTTAACACATCGACACTTCACCCATCACATTACTTTGAGTGGTGTCTTAGCACATCAACACTTCACTCGTCACGTGAAATGTGGTGTCTTAGCACATCGACATTTCACATCTCACGCTACAACAAATAAATACATTATATATCTACGCATATAATTATTCCACTCACCTTACGCCTTCGGTGAATCAATAAAGAAAGCTTAAATCTTCAAGGTAATGCACCTATTATAATATACACATAATCAATCAACTATTCAAGTTGGTTAAACCCACAACACTCACCACTACTAGGTCATTTTGACCCATTTGGGCACTTAACCCTAAAATCGGGTCATCTTTCGCCAAAACCCTAACATTAGCCAAGTTAGGTCTTAAAACACCTTTTAACACTAGGTTTATGCATTAATCACAAGCATTAACCAACTTAGGTCCATTATGACCCATTTGACAATTTTAAAGTCAACATTCCCATTTCGGGTCACCCACTAACCCACTTAACACCCATTTACATATATATCGGTGTTCTAGCAATTTACTAACTACTTAAGGTTCATTAACAACGATTAATACTTGAAAAACCCTAGTTAGTTATCTTTGAGTCAACATAACCCAAATTCACCCAAAACACCCAATTTACTAACAAAGTGGGTTTTAAGTTCACCATAAACCCTAACTCTAACCCTTACACAAAATTGAATCAAGAACTCAAGATTAGAGCATACCACTACCACTAAAACGTAGCTAGGAAGTAGATGAACAACTTTAGGACTTGAGCTTAAGCAAGAATCCTCATTCTTCTTCTCCAAAATGAGTTTTCTCACACTAGGTTATCACTCTCTCTCTAGAATTGAATTGGATGGAGTTTGGTGGTTGTAAATGGAGTAAATGAAGCTCCACCAACTGACCTAAGGCCTTAAATTCGGCCCCCAAGTGAAATTACCAAAATACCCACTTTAAATATCTAAAAACACAAAAGCAGGCTCGCCAGGCAATCTGGACGGCGTCAAGAATTTTGGACGGTGTCCAGCCCTTCAATCTGGGACGGCGTCCCACCCTGTTGGACGGCATCCAACATAACATTGAAAAACTGGTTCTAACAACTCTCCCCCACTTGAACCGGATTGCGACCTCGCAATCCAAGCCGCATGACAAGCAGGAAGATACACTAGAACAAACTCTCCGGGCTCCCAAGTAAACTCGGAACCTCTACTACGACGCCATTGAACTTTAAAAGTCCGCACCACTTTATTTCTCAATCTTTTGACCTTCTCATCGATTATAGCAATCGGCTCCTCAACATATTCCAACTTATTATTTAGCTCAATCTCGTCCAATGGTACCCATGATGAATCATCCGCAAGACACTTACGGAGATGTGATACATGGAATGTATTATGGATCCCCGCAAGTTCTTCAGGTAATTCCAAACGATACGCAACTTCACCAACCCGAGCCAAAACTTTAAATGGGCCAATAAACCGAGGAGCTAACTTTCCCCATTTTCAAAACTGAATAATACCTTTCCATGGCGAAACCTTAAGCATCACCATGTCGCCCTCTTGGAATCCGATCATTCGCCTATGTTTATCGGCATACGACTTTTATCTATCTTGCGCCTTTTTCAAATGATCCCGAATCACATCAATCTTGCTATTCATCTCTAAAACCAAATCGGTACTCCCGATTTCCTTTTGTCCCACTTCACCCCAACAAATTGGTGTTCAAAATCTTCGCCCATAAAGCATCTCATATGGTGGAATCCCGATACTAGTATGATAACTAATATTGTACGAGAATTCCACCAAAGGTAAGTGCTCGTCCCAACTACCACCGAAATCAATAATACACGCCCGTAACATATCCTCTAATGTTTGATTCGTACGTTCGGTTTACCGTCCGTTTGAGGATGATACGCCGTGCTCAATTTTAATTGTGTACCCATATCGTCATGAAACTTTTCCCAAAACCGAGACGTAAAACGGGTATCTCGATCCGAAATAATAGATATAGGAACCCCATGTTGAGCGACTACCTCCTTGATAAACAATTTAGCCAAGGTATCCGACGATATCGCTTCCTGAATCGGAAGAAACAAAGCACTTTTTGTCAATCTTTCAACTATCACCCATATTGAATCGAATTAGGTTCTCGTCGTCTTTGGTAACTTTGAGATAAAATCCATGGTAATGTGCTCCCATTTCCACTTCGGGATTTCTAACGGTTGCAACTTACCATACGGCTTTTGGTGCTCTGCTTTAACTTGCAAGCACGTGACGCATTGCTCAACATACTTTACAACATCACGTTTCATGCCCGGCCACCAATACTCTTTTCTTAAATCAAGATACATTTTCGTCGTACCCGGATGAATGGAATACTTTGACTTATGTGCTTCATCAAGTAGCACTTGTCGATAATCACCCATTTTAGGCACCCACACCCTTCCTTGAAAAGACACCAAACCACGCGACCCCATGGTAATGAATTCCGATTGTCCCACAATTCGTTCCGCATGCTTGTTGTGAACGTAAGCCTCTATTTGGATCACACCAAGTTTTTCAAGAAAATCGTTAGTAATAATCATACGTAACAATCCCAATAGTAACGCTGGGTGATGACTCTTTCGACTTAACGCATCCGCGACCACATTCGCCTTGCCCGGATGATAAAGTATCTCATAATCATAGTCTTTTACCACATCCATCCACCTATGTTGACGATAATTCAAATCTCATTGATTAAAGAGATGTTTCAAACTCTTATGATCCGAATAAGTCGTACTCTTGACACCATACAAGTAATGGCGCCAAATTTTCAACGCACGCACAACCGCCGCCAACTCAAGATCATGAGTCTGATATCTCGTTTCATGCTCCTTTAATTGTCAAGAGGCGTAAGCAATGACTTTACCTCTTTGCATTAGAACACACCCGAGCCCATTTAGGGAGGCATCACAATACACCATCATGTCTTCCACACCTTCCGGCAACACTAACACCGGAGCTTGACACAATTTCTCTTTTAGCAATTGAAAAGCAATTTCTTGCTCGTTCTCCCAAATAAACCTCACGTTCTTCCTCGTCAATTTTTTCAACGAAGAAGCGATCTTAGAAAAGTCCTGGATAAACCGACGATAATAACCGGCCAATCCGAGAAAACTTCGGATTTTCGTAGGCATAGTCGGTCGTCTCCAACTCTTCACCGTCTCTATCTTCCCCGGATCTACTTGAATACCATTTTCGTTCACAATATGGCTAAGGAATTGAACTTCCCTTAGCCAAAATTCACATTTGGAGAATTTAGCATTCAACTTCTCCTTCCGCAACGTCTTTAACACACACCGCAAATGAAGTTCATGTTCTTTCATATTCTTTGAATAGACAAGTATGTCGTCAATGAACACAATTACCGACTTGTCCAACATAGGTTGGCACACTCGGTTCATAAGATCCATGAATGCCGCCGATGCATTCGTAAGACCAAAAGGCATAACTACGAATTCAAAATGCCCGTAACGAGTTCGAAAAGCCATTTTCTCAACATCTTCCTCGCGAACCCGCATTAGGTGATAACCGGACCGTAGGTCGATTTTAGAGAAATACGTTGCACCTTGGAGTTGGTCAAACAAATCGTCAATCCTAGGAAATGGATAACGATTCTTGATCGTCACTTTGTTCAACTAACGATAATCGATGCACATCCGCATATTACCATCCTTCTTCTTCACAAATAAAACCGGAGCGCCCATGGCGAAGCACTCAGTCGAATGAAGCCCTTCTCAAGAAACTCTTGGGTTTGATTTAACAACTCTTGCATTTCCGTTAGCGCTAAATGATAAGGAGTTTTAGCAATGGGGGTAGCCCCCGGAACCAACTCAATGCGAAATTCGACTTGTCTTTCAGCCGGAACACCCGGTAACTAGTCCGGAAAAACGTCTTTGAATTCACTAACCACCAAAATTTCACGAATGGGTGGTGGCTCATCACGAGTATCAACAACATGGGCAAGAAAAGCCATGCCACCACTAACAAGAAAACGACGTGCCCGCGCAAAAGTGCATATCGGCACAAGTCTTCTTCGTTTATCACCGTGAATAATTAACTCTCCCCCACATCGAGTCTTCACTCGAATATATTTTTCATGGCATGCAATATCGGCTCTATTATGATCGAGCCAATCTATACCAACCACGATATCAAAATCACCCAAAGTCATCGGGATAAGATCAATCTTAAAGTTTTCGCCACCAAACACAACATCACAATTTTTACACACGTCAACCACTAGCACCGTCTTGCCGTCCGCTATTTTTACTTCTACCGGACGACTTAACTTAGCTAATGGTTTATTTAGTTTAGGCACAAATTTTGGTGACACGAACGACAAGTTAGCACCACTATCGAAAAGTATCCTTGCCGGATTAGAGTTAACCATGAAAGTGCCTGAGAAAACTTCATTCGATTGTTTGGCTTCATCATTGGTCATCAAATAATTGCGACCCCTAGCTGTACCCGCCGCCTTCTCTAACCGCTTAACATTATCATTGCGTAACTCGGGACACTCGGGCCTTTTGTGCCCCTCCTTACCACAATTGAAACAAGTGATTTTGGTTGCGGCGGATAAACTTGGACATTCATGAGCCATGTGGCCCTTTTGTCCACAATTGTAACACGAATAATAAAAATCCCCGGAAGCACCTTTCTTCCCACTACTAACATTACCGAAACACTTCTTGTTCTTTTTGTTTGAAAAATTCAAATGGCTCGAATCTTCATTCTTTCTCTTGCCAAAATTAAAGCCACTCTTCCTTAACACGAACGCCTCAAAGCCTTTGGCCATGTCAAACAACTCATCAAAAGTCTTTACCACCGTCACACTAATCTTCTCTTGATAGATGTCATTTAAAATTCGATAGAAGTCTTCCTTTAACATTTTATCATTACCGACGTACTCCGGGCAAAATTGGGTCTTGGACAATAACACGGATTTGAGAGTGTTCAAATCCATCGACCCTTGCATCAAGGAACGTAACTCGTCCTTAAGCCTAGTAAGATCGGCCGAAGTTCGGTATTCTTTGAAAAATTCGGACTTGAATTCATCCCAAGTGAATTCCATGCATTGCTCTTCACCATAAACTTGAAGCTTTGCGTCCCACCACAACTTAGCATCGCCTCTCAACATACCACACCCGTATCTTGTCTTCTTCTCGGGAGGACATTCACAAGTACGGAAGGCCCCCTCCGTTTCGGAGATCCAACGGACACTCTTTAGAGGGTCTCGTTCACCTTCAAAGGTGGGAGGTTGAGAATCCTTGAAGTTCTTATAAAGAAAGTCCCGTCTTCTCGCATTATCTTGGTGAAGAACGGCCTTAACTTGCTCCTTTACTACATTGACTAGTTGTTCATCAATCGTATCTAGAAACATTTTCTTAACATTCTCGAGGAACTCTGCCTTTTGATGTTTAAAGATGGCCTCAACTTTGGCTTTGAACTCAACGTCCTCACTTGTACTTCCGTCATTGGTGTCGTGTCCATTTCTCATCTTCATTCTATAAAACGAAAAAGATTAAACAACGAAATGAAAGGACTTAACACATATGTATATACATATACACCACACTACCCCATCTTGCTTAACATTCATCGTACATTGCTTGTTTGACACGATTTGAACCCGTAACAATGGTAGCTAATCATTGTTACGTGAGCACGTCGCACGAACTTGCTAGTACAACGCCTATCTCGCTTGATGATTGCTAACACAACACAAAACAATTAGTGCAAGGTTAGTTCACATAAACCTATTCACTACTCAACACTCGGTCTTGAAAGGACCCGTCCTAATCCATCCGGACAAAGTCCATATCGATTATAAACGATTCATAACAGTGGATTACATCGCGAGGTACTTGACCTCTATATAATACATTTTACAAACATTGCATTCGTTTTTGAAAAGACAATCTTTCATTACATCTAAGGTTGACAGCATGCATACCATTTCATAATATATCTTACTATAATTGACTTAATAATAATCTTGATGAACTCAACGACTAGAATGCAACGTCTTTTGAAATATGCCATGAATGACTCCAAGTAATATCTTTAAAGAGAGCAAAAGCACAGCGGAAGATTTCTTTCATACCTAAGAATAAACATGCTTCAAAGTGTCAACCAAAAGGTTGGTGAGTTCATTAGTTTATCATAAATAATCATTTCATAATTTTAATAGACCACAAGATTTCATATTTCCAATTCTCATAAACATACGTCCCATGCATAGAGACAAAAATAACATTCATATGGATTGAACACCTGGTAACCGACATTCACAATATGTATATAAGAATATCCCCATCATTTCGGGATCCTCCTTCGGACATGATATAAATTTCGAAGTACTAAAGCATCCGGTACTTTGGATGGGGCTTGTTGGGCCCGATAGATCTATCTTTAGAGTTCGCGTCAATTAGGGTGTCTGTTCCCTAATTCTTAGATTACCAGACTTAATAAAAAGGGGCATATTCGATTTTGATCATTCAACCATATAATGTAGTTTCAATTACTTGTGTCTATATCGTAAAACAGTTATAAAAATAGCGCATGTATTCTCAGTCTCAAAAATATATATTGCGAAAGCATTTAAAATGGGAGTAATGAAAACTCACGCATATAAATATTGTAAAATAGTTAATAAAGCATTTGCATGTATTCTCAGCCCAAAAACGTAAAGAGTAAAAAAGGGCGAATGAAACTCACCTAATGTATTTTGTAGTAAAAATACATATGACTATATTGAACAATGCAGGGTTGGCCTCGGATTCACGAACCTATATCAATTGTATATATTTATTAATATATATATTTGTAATCGAATAAATATATATATAATTCTATTAGTTATATCATTTTATTATTAATAACCTATATGTTTCATATATTTATTTTATATATTTAAAATAAACAAAAATATTAATTTTGTTATGTTATATGTATTTAATACATTTTTGTATATATATATATATTTATGTATATATATATATATATATATATATATATATATATATATATATATATATATATTTTTTTTTTTTAAAAATTATATTAATACTAAAATAATATTAGAAATGATAAAAATAATAATAATGATAATAGAGTTAAAATGATACTTTTAAGATTAATGATAAAATGATAATTTTAATAAAAATAATACATTTAATAAAAATGTTAATTTTAATAATAATGTATACTAATAATAATAATTCTAAAAGTAATGATTTTACTAATAATAATAATGATACTATTATTTATATTAATAACTTACGATGATAATAATACTACTGATAATAATACTAATACTTATGATAATAATAATAATAATAATAATAATAATAATAATAATAATAATAATAATAATAATAATAATAATAATAATATAATAATAATAATAATAATAATAATAATAATAATAATAATAATAATAGAAACTACCTTGATGTTAACAAGCCTTAAAAAATAATACCCTTGCCCGGGCTCGAACTCGAGACCTCTCGCTTAACAAACACCTTACTAAACCATTGGGCTGCTTATTAGTTTCTTGTTTCAATTCGAAATTTATATTCATATAACCGGTATTCTCTCTAGCTTGGCCCAATGTTACGGCCCATCATTCAAGCAATCCAACAAGGAGATAAAATGACTCGGCCCAAGAACTAATTACACCCAGTCCCTTTAAATTTAATATATGTATCGGTGCATCACAGCTGGAAAGTATAACTTTATGTGTGGTTATGAGATCGACAGAGAGGAGATCAAATTGATCCTGATTCTTCATCAATTATCATCATCATTAGGTCAAACAAACGGAAATCATCTCTGGATAACAAGTTAATTGATTCATCAATAGATTGAGCAGGTCATCGATTCAGTTGTCATCATCGTTCAATCGTTCAATTCAATCTGAATCATTGTCGTTAACAGAAGATTCGAAGTAATAGTTGAGGTTTGTTCCACTAAGAAAAAATCAATGACCATAGTTGAGTATTTACAGGTACCGTACTAATTATCATTGATTATTATCACCATCTTGTAATAACCGGAAACAAGAACAGAGGTTTGCGTTCTTTTTATTTATTTTATTATTGATTTATATAAATATATAGTTATTATCCATCAGTTATTATTCAATCCAATTAGATTTACTGGGATGTAATCGATTTGTTTGATTTGTATATGAAAGATTGGAATATCTTGTTTTATTCTTTCTAAATTGTAAACAGGTCTGATGATGATAGTTGTGTAGATCAATGGGTCCTGTTTCTTTTTCTTTCCAAACCAAACAAGAGGCTGTAGCTGTAATTGTTTGCATATCAGTAAATTGTGATAAGTATTTAGTTGGGTTTTTATTGGGTAGTTCTATTTTGAGTAGCAGATAGCAAGATCGAGTAGATTAGTTTAAAAGAAATATAGCAGTACTAAATATTGAGCAGGGTAGTAATATTGGTGATGGTGATTAGTTTAAATAGAGGACAAAATAAGTAAAGGGGTGTTGTTGCTTTAAGTGGGTTTGGTGATCGATGGAATTCAAGAACATAAAGAAGAAAATTTAGAATGAGAGTGAGGGTTGTGGAGATAGTGATGAAATTTGGTGTTAGTGGAAGGTTTGTTTGATTAGGGCTAATGACTTTGGAGATAGCCATAGCATAATAGATCAAGTATCGTATTCATGGTCATAATCATTATTATATCAATATCAATTATCATGATCTTTATTCTTCATCTTATTTATCTAATCTGTATAACATCATACCTTCGTCTGCTTTTCTTGTTCATATAGATATAGGAACTCAGAAAAAATTAAGCTGCAGTGTGATTGAAGCTGTTGGTCAGGTTTTTGTGGTAAATGAATTGGTTTTCCAAACCAACTTATCATATTAGGAACCTGTAGCAGGTGACCGGGTTAATAGCCAAGAACGTATAGCAGTTTGAGAGGATGATCCGAGGCAAGACAACCGCAGGTGTTTTCTGGCCTTCGAGCAACAAACCGAAGAGGAATACAGCAACCTTCGTGTGTCGAGCAAGTGATGGTGTTAGATGGTTGTTGTGGATGTTCACAAATAAGAACGAGAAAGATAGAAACTTGTGGTGTGATGGGATAGTTTAGGATGGTATTGATTATGTGAGTGTAACTTGCTCTTAATACTTTTTATTGTGTATGTGCATTTCAATCATGTACAGGGAGTTTCAATCATGTACAGGGAATTGTTCAATTAAAGCACAAGTGGAACATGCAAATTTCCTGATTGTTGATAACCCATATCTATATATACCTTTTTATACATATAATAATAATATATACCATATAATAAATAAATGGGTTAAAATATAAAGCCGTCGGTAATTTGTTTGCACTCTATTGGAATAATCTGGTGGACTGGATTTCGTGCTCTATTGCTAATCAGTTATGGTTAGAAGTTTCAAGTAATATGTACGGAGTATTAAAACTTAATTCAACAAGTAAAAATATTTTCAATAAACCCAAATTTTACATAGCCCACTAATGAACCAACATTTATTTATTTATTATTTTTTTTTAACTTCTCATAAGTTCATTTGTAAAATTTGATTAATCATAATCGAATGACAAACGAGCGTTACAGTTTTTTTTACAAAATAAATTCGAAAGCGCAAAACATATATTTAATACACTTTAATTATATATTATATATAGATATGTTTCAAATAAAAATTATTATATATTGTTTTATTTTACATAGTAAATTATAATATATTTCAAATTTATTATTTTTATACACTTAAATATATACATATCTATTTACAAGTAAATGTTCGTGAAACGCCAAGAATAGTCAAAGGGTAAATGAATACATGAACACAATTCAAAGTTTTTGAGACTTCAACATTACAGACTTTGCTTATCGTATCGAAATAAAATAAGAATAAAGTTTAAATTTGATCGGAAATCTCCGGGTCATCACAGTACCTACCCGTTAAAGAAATTTCGTCCCGAAATTTGAGTGAGGTGGTCATGGTTAACAATAAAAATGTTTTCATGACGAATATGAGTTGATAAATAGAGTTTTATTATCATTGAATAATATGGATAAAATGATTCGATTAATCGAAGTGTATGAATGAAGTTATCATAAAAGATCGAGATGAAGAAATGGAGATTTTCTATAACTTTTGTCGTAGTTGTAATTGAATTCCGGAATTCAAGGGATTTAAAGAAAATCTTCGAAATCTAAAAGATTTTATTCTTCGGCGAATAAGGAAATTAAGATCTCTATAATTAATGCGAAAATCTGCCTTGATTTCTTTGTCTGGTATTTTCAATATAAATGAACTTCTTCCGTTCCATTACTTTCACCATTCTTATACTTTCTTCCTCTATTCCTATTTCTAAAATATTGGGGAAATGCTCCATCGTGTTCTGATTCTTGATATTTTCCTATTTATGTATCTGTCATCCTTCTTTTAAATCTTCCATCAGAAAATCTGTTTACTTCTACTATGCTCTAGGGGTTATTGTATTTATAATCCTCCCGTGTCTTTATATTGCTATACGTACTGATATCCACTGTTTGTAATTTCGGTGTTGTCATTGGACTTTATATTTTCTCTTATATTTTGGATCTCCTTGCCTTTTTATTATTCTCCCGACCTCTAATAAAACGAGTAACGGTCCAGAATTCGTAAGTATGGAATTTCGGAAAAAAAAACATCATGTTCTAAATAAGAAAGAATGTATTAACACAATTTGATTTGTCAAATTACCAGAATCACTGAGTATAGAACTATCAAGAATATACTTTCTTGATATGTTCAGAAGTTAAGCAGAATGAAAGAGTTATGTAACATGGCACATAATGACGTTATGATCTGTGAATCATCACGTTCCATTAGAAACTCAGCATGACTTACTGTAATATAATCACGTTGATCAAGTGTCATTATATTATACTAACTCATGCATCAGTTCCCAACACTACTTCATTAACATTCATATTTTAAGCTCGAAAGTTTACAGAATATAGAAACTAACAGTTTCTATATGATGTAACACTGATAGCACGAAGAGATTAATGATTTCAGATAAGAATAGTTATGAAAATATCTTCAGAAATATGGAGGATATTTATAATGAAAGATACGATGATATCTTGGAATTTCTAATATCGATGGATGATGAAGAATATTTATCCGTAAGGGTTTAGATTCGGAAGCAAGGTATTCGCTAAAGATTTCATCAGAAACAGAATCATTTGGATTCTTTGAAGTCAAACTTATTCTTTGTGACTTGTCCACGGCTTCCTTCATAGTTTCGTATAATCCGCTTTTCGGTACTAAATTTTCTATTGAATGTTTCCAATATAATGATACACAAGAAGCACGAGGAGGTATATAATTTCAGACGAGAATATTTATGAAAATATCCTCAGAAATATCGAAGATATTGATGATGATATTTTGAAATTTCTAAGCTCGATAGTTGATGGAGAAAGTTTTTCCGCAAGATTTTAACATGACTTTGGAGCAAGATATTCTCTAAAGATTTCAACGGATCCAGAATTACCTGAATCTTTTGAATATAGGGTTTGGTCCTTGTATTTGTCCTTGGCCTCCTCCATGGGTAGCTCAATCTGTTTTTCAATACCCAATTTTCTATCGAGCGTTTCTAACACTCCTTTCTTTATCATCAAACTTTTGGCCGTTTAGACCACCTAAAATTTTTCCGTTTCCTCTGCATTTAATGCTATGATATCTAAATCATCGGTTATTAATCCGGGGTGGTTTCAGGAGAATTGTGTTTTTAGATGATTAAACGCTGATGGTAATATGGTGGAATATAAAAGGTACCCCGGTAATAATAAAAGAGCATACATATAAATCAAGGTGATAATAAGGTTGTTTCGAACGAAAAGTCGAAGTTGATTTGCTGGAGCTGTGACAAAATTTTCTACTTTGAAAGGAATTACCAAGTTATTTTGGGTAATAATAACACTAAAGGAATTAACACAACTATGTGTTAAACGTTTACTCAGTTGCCGAGAGTTTCTCAGGTGCATAACTATATGCATAAACCTTTCCTTCCATAGATGAAGTGCGGTTGATTCATCGTATCGATTGAGGTGTTTTCAAGAATCGTGAAAGGTTTGAACGCAGATTTGTAATTATCAAGATACAAATGAGGTTTAAGATGAAATCAAGTGGCAACTTGAAGAATTGTTTAGTTTCATATGTTATAATCAATATTTTAATTCATTTTAATTGTCCAGTGTTGGTAGTCCACAGTTGATATTCCGCAGTAACAGTCCAGTAATTCATATATAATTTAATATATAATATTCGAATTGATTAATAAATATCGTGACCCGTGTACATGTCTCAGACTCGATCACAACTCAAAGTATATATATTATTTGAGAATCAACCTCAACCCTGTATAGAGAACTTGATCATTACTGCATATAGAGTGTCTATGGTGATTCCAAATAATATATATAGATGCGTCGATATGATATGTCAAAACCATGTATACATGTCCCGATATTTAAAGTGCGTAAAATAAATAACAGAAATTAAATGACGATTAATAAAGTGCGTAAAGTAAATAACATAAATTAAATGACGATAATAAAATTGCGAGAATGTAAATTGCGATAAATAAACTGCGATAAATAAATTGCGATAATTAAATGGTAATACGGAATTCACAGTTAGCTAGGAACAGTTAGCTAGGATTTTGTCAGCGTGGATTCTTAATAGAATTTCATATTGTTAATTAATCTGTTTCTAATCAATTTTTATTGTGTCCATTATTTCTTCATTATGCCACTTGTTGGATTCTAATAGGTCAAAATCCAAATATGTATTTGGATGAATATGGTTATTCGGTGGTGAACGGATTTGTATACCGGTAGATGTAAGTAGGATAGTATATGACTGTTGAAACAGATTCGAAGAACGTACAATGTAACTTATTAATGTGAAATTTAAATAGTCCTCGGGTATTACCTACCCGTTAAAATATTTTCACCATTAACAGTTTGTACAAGAGAATTTTTAATTACAATTTTTTTGAAAACATATATACATATATATTTTCTTCAGATGTATTCATGGATTTAATGAGTTAATATAATATTAAACTCATTTGCTTTTCGGTTGGAACTAGAATAAATAATCTTTAAAACTTTAGAGATTACATATTCGACCTGTCGAACGAAGATCATACTCAAAGTACAGATGATGATATTGAAGCATGGATTATTGATGGTACTGGTGCTGTTATTGATTGTACTGTTGGTTCCGGTGATGTTGCTGAAGCTGGTACATTTTGCACCATATTCTCCGAATTGATTATTCAAGCGCGAAGTTTGTTGACTTATTACTCCAGGATGATTGTCGATCGGAACGAGCGGATGAATAAGATCTAGAATTCGAGATAGTATATAATCATGATGAGGTACTCTAGAAATGAGAGAGAAAATGGTGTCTCGAACAGGTTCGCCGGTAAACGTTTCAGGTTCATTGTCAAGAGGTGAATTCGGTTGGTGGAAGGGATTACCTTCTACGCGTTTCCATTAATTAATTCGACTACGAACCCATCAGATGAATTGATAATGGCTGATTGGTTGATTCATGCCGATGACGCTATTTTCGGAGCTTAGGTGAACATCGATGTCGAAATATTTGTCGGAATAACTATCGGAATAGCTATCGAAATCTGAGGGACTCGAACTGGTTGAGGAATTCATCTCGTACGATCAGATGAAGGATTTTTGATAAGAAATAGATTATAGGATGTAGATTAGTACCCTGCAATACATAATTTACATATGCATATATAATACTAAAATCTCATAAGTTACGGAGGAATCTACGAAAGCTGTCAGGCAAAGTTTGCAGTAACAGATACGCTAAGATATAAATTAGCAGATACCTTAAGATACGAATTTTGTCTATACACTATTCATGCAATCATTGCAGTAATATGTGTCTAGACTAAGAATGATAAGCATGTAATTTCCTAAGGATGATAAGCAGATGATTTCCGACAAAAATGATAAGCAAAACTTTTGACATGCAGACACGGTCGAAGTCCAGACTCACTAATGCATCCTAACGACTATTAGTTAGACACACTAATGCAAGACCCGGTTCACTAAGACCACCGCTCTGATACCAACTGAAAGGACCCGTCCTAATCCATCCGGACAAAGTCCATATCGATTATAAATGATTCATAACAGTGGATTACATCACGAGGTACTTGACCTCTATATAATACATTTTACAAACATTGCATTCGTTTTTGAAAAGACAATCTTTCATTACATCTAAGGTTGACAGCATGCATACCATTTCATAATATATCTTACTATAATTGACTTAATAATAATCTTGATGAACTCAACGACTAGAATGCAACGTCTTTTGAAATATGCCATGAATGACTCCAAGTAATATCTTTAAAGAGAGCAAATGCACAGTGGAAGATTTCTTTCATACCTGAGAATAAACATGCTTCAAAGTGTCAACCAAAAGGTTGGTGAGTTCATTAGTTTATCATAAATAATCATTTCATAATTTTAATAGACCACAAGATTTCATATTTCCAATTCTCATAAACATACGTCCCATGCATAGAGACAAAAATAACATTCATATGGATTGAACACCTGGTAACCGACATTCACAATATGTATATAAGAATATCCCCATCATTCCGGGATCCTCCTTCGGACATGATATAAATTTCGAAGTACTAAAGCATCCGGTACTTTGGATGGGGCTTGTTGGGCCTGATAGATCTATCTTTAGAGTTCGCGTCAATTAGGGTGTCTGTTCCCTAATTCTTAGATTACCAGACTTAATAAAAAGGGGCATATTCGATTTTGATCATTCAACCATATAATGTAGTTTCAATTACTTGTGTCTATATTGTAAAACAGTTATAAAAAGAGCGCATGTATTCTCAGTCTCAAAAATATATATTGCGAAAGCATTTAAAATGGGAGTAATGAAAACTCACGCATATAAATATTGTAAAACAGTTAATAAAGCATTTGCATGTATTCTCAGCCCAAAAACGTAAAGAGTAAAAAAGGGCGAATGAAACTCACCTAATGTATTTTGTAGTAAAAATACATATGACTATATTGAACAATGCAGGGTTGGCCTCGGATTCACGAACCTATATCAATTGTGTATATTTATTAATATATATATTTGTAATCTAATAAATATATATATAATTCTATTAGTTATATCATTTTATTATTAATAACCTATATGTTTCATATATTTATTTTATATATTTAAAATAAACAAAAATATTAATTTTGTTATGTTATATGTATTTAATACATTTTTGTATATATATATTTATGTATATATATATATATATATATATATATATATATATATATATATATATATATATATATATTTTTAAAATTATATTAATACTAAAATAATATTAGAAATGATAAAAATAATAATAATGATAATAGAGTTAAAATGATACTTTTAAGATTAATGATAAAATGATAATTTTAATAAAAATAATACATTTAATAAAAATGTTAATTTTAATAATAATGTATACTAATAATAATAATTCTAAAAGTAATGATTTTACTAATAACAATAATGATACTATTATTTATATTAATAACTTACGATGATAATAATACTACTGATAATAATACTAATACTTATGATAATAATAATAATAATAATAATAATAATAATAATAATAATAATAATAATAATAATAATAATAATAATAATAATAATAATAATAATAATAATAATAATAATAATAATAATAATAGAAACTACCTTGATGTTAACAAGCCTTAAAAAATAATACCCTTGCCCGGGCTCGAACTCGAGACCTCTCGCTTAACAAACACCTTACTAAACCATTGGGCTGCTTATTAGTTTCTTGTTTCAATTCGAAATTTATATTCATATAACCGGTATTCTCTCTAGCTTGGCCCAATGTTACGGCCCATCATTCAAGCAATCCAACAAGGAGATAAAATGACTCGGCCCAAGAACTAATTACACCCAGTCCCTTTAAATTTAATATATGTGTCGGTGCATCACAGCTGGAAAGTATAACTTTATGTGTGGTTATGAGATCGACAGAGAGGAGATCAAATTGATCCTGATTCTTCATCAATTATCATCATCATCATCATCATCATCATTAGGTCAAACAAACGGAAATCATTTCTGGATAACAAGTTAATTGATTCATCAATCGATTGAGCAGGTCATCGATTCAGTTGTCATCATCGTTCAATCGTTCAATTCAATCTGAATCATTGTCGTTAACAGAAGATTCGAAGTAATAGTTGAGGTTTGTTCCACTAAGAAGAAATCAATGACCATAGTTGAGTATTTACAGGTACCGTACTAATTATCATTGATTGTTATCACCATCTTGTAATAACCGGAAACAAGAACAGAGGTTTGTGTTCTTTTTATTTATTTTATTATTGATTTATATAAATATATAGTTATTATCCATCAGTTATTATTCAATCTAATTAGATTTACTGGGATGTAATCGATTTGTTTGATTTGTATATGAAAGATCGGAATATCTTGTTTTATTCTTTCTAAATTGTAAACAGGTCTGATGATGATAGTTGTGTAGATCAATGGGTCCTGTTTCTTTTTCTTTCCAAACTAAATAAGAGGCTGTAGCTGTAATTGTTTGCATATCAGTAAATTGTGATAAGTATTTAGTTGGGTTTTTATTGGGTAGTTCTATTTTGAGTAGCAGATAGCAAGATCGAGTAGATTAGTTTAAACGAAATATAGCAGTACTAAATATCGAGCAGGGTAGTAATATTGGTGATGGTGATTAGTTTAAATAGAGGACAAAATAAGTAAAGGGGTGCTGTTGCTTTAAGTGGGTTTGGTGATCGATGGAATTCAAGAACATAAAGAAGAAAATTTAGAACGAGAGTGAGGGTTGTGGAGATAGTGATGAAATTTGGTGTTAGTGGAAGGTTTGTTTGATTAGGGCTAATGACTTTGGAGATAGCCATAGCATAATAGATCAAGTATCGTATTCATGGTCATAATCATTATTATATCAATATCAATTATCATGATCTTTATTCTTCATCTTATTTATCTAATCTGTATAACATCATACCTTCGTCTGCTTTTCTTGTTCATACAGATATAGGAACTCAGAAACAATTAAGCTGCAGCGTGATTGAAGCTGTTGGTCAGGTTTTTGTGGTAAATGAATTGGTTTTCCAAACAAACTTATCATATTAGGAACCTGTAGCAGGTGACCGGGTTAATAGCCAAGAACGTATAGCAGTTTGAGAGGATGATCTGAGGCAAGACAACCGCAGGTGTTTTCTGGCCTTCGAGCAACAAACCGAAGAGGAATACAGCAACCTTCGTGTGTCGAGCAAGTGATGGTGTTAGATGGTTGTTGTGGATGTTTACAAATAAGAACGAGAAAGATAGAAACTTGTGGTGTGATGGGATAGTTTAGGATGGTATTGATTATGTGAGTGTAACTTGCTCTTAATACTTTTTATTGTGTATGTGCATTTCAATCATGTACAGGGAGTTTCAATCATGTACAGGGAATTGTTCAATTAAAGCACAAGTGGAACATGCAAATTTCCTGATTGTTGATAACCCATATCTATATATATCTTTTTATACATATAATAATAATATATACCATATAATAAATAAATGGGTTAAAATATAAAGCCGTCGGTAATTTGTTTGCTCTCTATTGGAATAATCTGGTGGACTGGATTTCGTTCTCTATTGCTAATCAGTTATGGTTAGAAGTTTCAAGTAGTATGTACGGAGTATTAAAACTTAATTCAACAAGTAAAAATATTTTCAATAAACCCAAATTTTACATAGCCCACTAATGAACCAACATTTATTTATTTATTTATTTATTATTTTTTTTAACTTCTCATAAGTTCGTTTGTAAAATTTGATTAATCATAATCGAATGACAAACGAGCGTTACAGTTTTTTTTACAAAATAAATTCGAAAGCACAAAACATATATTTAATACACTTTAATTATATATTATATATAGATATGTTTCGAATAAAAATTATTATATATTGTTTTATTTTACATAGTAAATTATAATATATTTCAAATTTATTATTTTTATACACTTAAATATATACATATCTATTTACAAGTAAATGTTCGTGAAACGCCAAGAATAGTCAAAGGGTAAATGAATACATGAACACAATTCAAAGTTTTTGAGACTTCAACATTACAGACTTTGCTTATCGTATCGAAATAAAATAAGAATAAAGTTTAAATTTGATCGGAAATCTCCGGGTCATCACAGGTCTGACCCGTCTCCTACAAGTCCCGCATAAACAACGCATACACAATTAAATCTAAGTCTAGGCACCTATCTCAAGTCGCCTAAATCCCTTAGACCATGCTCTGATACCACTTGTAACAACCCAAACCTCGTTATAACAAAAACACGACCCAAAAAAAAAAAATTTCAGGGCCTGTACAACTGGACGGCGTCCAGTACTGAAGACCTGGACGGCGTCTAGCCTTTTTGGACGGCGTCCAATTAGGCTAAAAAGTTCTGATCAGTTTTTTAAATTACGCTTGAACGAAAAACCCGTTTCCCGACAATTTCCAATGAAACCAATTATCACAACATATCAAAATAAGTAAAGCTAATAGATTTTCAACTTCAAAACGAGTTTTACAAAATGGGGCCCACAACGGCCGTTTTACGAGTTTCGTACAAATCATGAGTTTCGACCACATTAGTTTAATTACCAAACGACACTTTGAGCATGGTGTTTGGGGGTTAAACTACCCAAGTCTTGGTCAAACTCCAAAAGCTATCAAATCCCAAAAGCGTCCCCTAAACAACAAGCGGGATCTCTAATCCAATCGAATGCCCTTACCCTTATCAAAGCCGGAGCCTATAAAAAGATAAACAACAAGAGGGTAAGCAAAGCTTAGTGAATGCAATACTTATACACATACATATATAATATATCTACATGCAAACACTTAGACGCATACCGTATACATACTAGCAAAACACAATTAGCTTATCGTCATAAATACAAGCTATAACCTCCAATAACCAAGCTAGCATAACAATAGCATATTTAACTTGAACAATTATAATATGCTTACACTACAACACAATAACCATGGTTAACCAATCGAACAAAGGAACGGTGTTTAAAGACCATCGGAGTTCATAACTACCATTAGTGCACTTAACACTTCATACACTAACCCCACGGGTGGCATCTTAACACGTCGATACTTCACCCTGGGTGGCGTCTTAACACGTCGACACTTCACCCCGAGTGGTGTCTTAACACTTCGACACTTCACTCTTCATTTTACTTGAGGTGGCATCTTAACACGTTGATACTTCACCTCGAGTGGCGCCTTAACACATCGGCACTTCACCCGTTAATCTCTTGGAGTGGTATCTTAGCACATCAATACTTCACTCCGGGTGGTGTCTTAAAACATCGACACTTCACCCCGGGTGACGTCCTAACTCATCGACACTTCACCCATCACATTACTTTGAGTGGTGTCTTAGCACATCGACACTTCACTCGTCACGTGAAATGTGGTGTCTTAACACATTGACACTTCACATCTCACGCTACAACAAATAAATACATTATATATCTACGCATATAATTATTCCACTCACCTTACACCTTCAGTGAATCAATAAACCAAGCTTGAATCTTCAAGGTAACGTAACTATTATAATATGAACATAATCAATCAACCATTCAAGTTGGTCAAACCCACAACACTCACCACTACTAGGTCATTTTGACCCATTTGGGCACTTAACCCTAAAATCAGGTCATCTTTCGCCAAAAACCTAACATTAGCCAAGTTAGGTCTTAAAACACCTTTTAACACTAGGTTTATGCATTAATCACAAACATTAACCAACTTAGGTCCATTATGACCCATTTGACAATTTTAAAGTCAACATACCCATTTCGGGTCATCCACTAACCTACTTAACACCCATTTACATATATATCGGTGTTCTAGCAATTTACTAACTACTTAAGGTTCATTAATAATGATCAATACTTGAAAAACCCTAGTTAGTCATCTTTGAGCCAGCATAACTCAAATTCACCCAAAACACCCAATTTAATAACAAAGTGGGTTTTAATTTCACCATAAACCCTAACTCTAACCCTTACACAAAATTGAATCAAGAACTCAAGATTAAAGCATACCACTACCATCAAAACGTAGCTAGGAAGTAGATGAACAACTTTAGGACTTGAGCTTAAGCAAGAATCCTCCTTCTTCTTCTCCAAAATGAGTTTTCTCACACTAGGTTATCGCTCTCTCTCTAGAATTGAATTGGATGGAGTTTGGTGGTTGTAAATGGAGTAAATGAAGCTCCACCAACTAACCTAATGCCTTAAATTCAGCCTCCAAGTGAAATTACCAAAATACCCACTTTAAATATCTAAAAACACAAAAGCAGGCTCGCCAGGCAATCTGGACGGCGTCCAGAATTTTGGACAGCGTCCAGCCCTTCAATCTGGGATGGTGTCCCACCCTGTTGGACGGCGTCCAACATAACATGGAAAAATTGGTTCTTACACGTGTAGTAGTAGATCATGGTTCAGATCAAAGGAATTCTTCATCTCGTAAAACCTAAAAGAAATAAAAATTCATAATGGAGGGAGAAGACTAGTTCTTTAAGGTCTGCTAGGGAAAGACCATTTGGATTCCATTTTCGAGAACTACACGAAAATAGAAAATCTAACTCTAGGCAGCATTATATTATCCTTTAAAACATTTGAATTGCCCCACACTTAGTTAGCTGTGGTGTCGAAATTGTGATTAACTTCATCTTCAACTTCCATTGGATTATCTATGTAATGTTTAACTCTGTGACCATTAACTTTAAATTCAATCCCATTTGAATTTATCAACTATATTGTTCCGTATGGGAAAACTCTTTTGACTATAAATGGTCCAGACCATCTTGATTTCAATTTTCCAGGAAATAGCTTGAATCGTGAATTGAAAAGAAGAACTCGGTCTACTTCCTTGATTTCTTTTGAACTTCTGATTCTTTTATCATGCCATTTATTTGTTCTTTCCTTATAGATTAACGATTTTTCATATACATCATGTCTTAATTCTTCTAATTCATTTAGTTGACTTAATCGTAGACGTCCGACTTCATGTAAATCAAGATTACATGTCTTCAAAGCCCAAAATGCTTTGTGCTCAATTTCTACTGGATGGTGACATGCTTTTTCGTAAATGAGTTTAAAAGGTGTGGTTCCAATTGGAGTTTTATAGGCTGTTCTAAAAGCCCAAAGTGCATCCTCCAATTTCATGGACCATTCCTTTGGATTTGATCCTACGGTTTTCTCTAGAATACGTTTTAAAGCTCGGTTCATATTTTCAACTTGTCCACTTGTTTGTGGATGATAAGCGGTTGAGATTTTATGAGTTACTCTATATCTTTTGAGAACTTTCTCAAGTTGATTGTTACAGAAATGAGTACCCCGATCACTTATTAAAGCTTTCGATGTTCCGAACCTAGAAAAAAGACGTTTTAAGAAGTTGACTACAACTCGTGCATCGTTAGTTGGGAGAGCTTGTGCTTCCACCCATTTAGATACATAATCAATGGCAACGAGAATGTAGAGATTATTATGAGATTTTGGAAATGGGCCCATAAAGTCAATACCCCAAACGTCGAATACTTCACATACTTGAATGACATTTTGTCGTATTTCATCACGTTGACTTATTTTTTCGGCCCTTTGACAAGCATCACAGGATTTACAAAGAAGGTGTGCGTCTTTGAAAATTGTAGGCCAATAAAATCCAACATCATAGACTTTCCTTGCTGTGAGTTGAGGCCCATAATGCCCTCCTGTTGGTCCCGTGTGACAATGGTGTAAGTTTTGACTAGCTTCATCTCCGAATACGCATTGGCGTATTATTCCATCGTGACAACTTTTGAATAAATGTGGATCTTCCCAAAAATAGTGTTTTATATCACTAAAGAATTTCTTTCGTTTTTGGTATGACAACCCTTTTTCAAGGAATCCACATACTAAGTAGTTTGCAAAATCTGCAAACCATGGAATTTCACTATAATCGATCTTTAAAAGATATTCATCAGGAAAGTTATCTTATATAGCCGATTCATTTGGAACTTCTAATTTAGGATTTTCAAGGCGAGAAAGATGATCAGCGGCGAGATTTTCTGCTCCCTTTTTGTCTCGGATTTCAATATCGAATTCTTGTAAGAGTAAGATCCAACGGATTAATCGTAGTTTGCCATCTTGTTTTGAAAATTGGTATCTAAGAGCAGAATGGTCGGTATAGACCACCGTTTTTGCTAGAACGAGATATGAACGAAATTTGTCAAAAGCAAAGACAATAGCAAGGAGTTCTTTTTCAGTAGTTGTGCAATTCGTTTGTATTCCTTGTAACGTCTTACTTGCGTAATAAATAGGTTGAAATCGTTTTTCAATTCTTTGACCTAAAACGGCTCCCATTGCAAAATCACTTGCATCGCACATGAGTTCAAATGGTAGATTCCAGTTAGAGTTATCATGATCGGTGCATTAGTGAGTTTTTCTTTAAGAATATTAAAAGATTTGATGCATTCATCTGAAAAGATGAATGGAGCATCCTTTTCAAGGAGTTTATTCATAGAAGTGGCAATTTTAGAAAAATCTTTTATGAAACGTCGGTAAAAACCGGCATGCCCTAGAAAACTCCTAACTCCTCTAACATTGGTGGGATGTGAAAGTTTAGCAATTACATCTACTTTAGTTCTATCCACTTCAATTCCTTCCTTTGAAATTTTATGACCAAGAACGATTCCTTCTCTAACCATGAAATGTCATTTCTCGCAGTTAAGAACTAGATTTGATTGTTCGCAACTAATAGGCATTCGTTCAAGATTAACTAGACATGTTTCAAAAGTATCACCAAAGACTGAAAAGTCATCCATGAAAACTTCCATGCATTCTTCTATTATGTCATGAAAAATTGCCATCATGCACCTTTGAAAGGTTGCAGGGGCGTTGCATAGTCCAAATGGCATGCGTTTGTAAGCAAAAGTACCATAAGGGCACGTGAAGGTGGTTTTCTCTTGGTCCTCTGGTGCGATTGGAATTTGAAAGTATCCGGAGAAACTGTCAAGAAAACAATAGTAACTATTTCCGGCTAACCTTTCCAACATTTGATCAATTAAAGGTAAGGGAAAATGATCTTTTCTTGTGGCATCATTTAGTTTTCTATAATCATTTCAAACTCGCCATCCTGTTACAGTTCTAGTAGGAATAAGCTCATCTTTTTCATTTGTGATGACAGTCATGCCACCCTTCTTATGTATGCATTGAACTGGGCTTACCCATGGACTATCAGAGATTGGATAAATTAATCCTGCATTGAGCAGTTTAATAATTTCTTTCTTAACAACATCTTGCATATTAGGATTTAGTCTTCGTTGGCGTTGCACATATGTTTTATGACCTTCTTCCATAAGGATTTTATGTGTGCAATACGAAGGACTTATGCCTTTAATGTCATGAATCTTTCATGCAATAGCTGGTTTATGAGCTTTTAGCACAGAAATGAGTTGAGATTTTTCATTTTTCGTAAGAGAAGACGTTATTATTACAGGTAATTCAGATTCACCATGTAAATAAGTATATTCCAAATGGGTTGGAAGTGGCTTTAATTCTAATATCGGTGGTTCTTCTATCGATGATTTGTATCGATATCTGTCTTCCTCTTTCAGCATTTGAAGCACTTCTGTTGTTGGTTCGTATTCATTAGCCATAAGTGCGGCTAACATTTCAGCTTCATCAATTGGTTCAGTTCCTTCTCCTAAAGAACATTCTCCTTTTCCTTGTAATTCTGGAAATTCTTGTAACAATTCTGCTTGTGAATCTATATTTTGAATATAATAACATGTATCATCTGCAGATTGCGGTTGTTGCATGGCTCTATCAACAGAAAAGGTAACACTCTCATCCTCTATACTTAGGGTCAGTTTCTTACCAAACACGTCTATTATTACCAAACACGTCTATTATTGCTTTAGCCGTGTTTAAGAATGGTCTTCCTAATATAAGAGGAACTTGAGAATCTTCTTCTATGTCCAGAATAACAAAGTCTACTGGAAATACTAAAGTACCAACTTTAACTAGCATGTTCTCCATTATCCCTCTTGGATATTTTAATGATCGTTCTACTAGTTGTATGCTTATTCGTGTTGGTTTCAATTCTCCAATGTCTAGTTTAGCGTATAGTGAATACGGCATTAAATTTATACTAGCACCTAAGTCTGTCAATGCTTCTATTGAATTAAGACTACCCGGAAAACATGGAATTGTGAAACTTCCTGAATCAGATAATTTTTCTGGTAGTTTATTCAACAACACTGCAGAACAATTAGCATTCATCGTAACAGCCGAGAGTTCTTCCATTTTCTTTCTATTTGTGATTAGATCTTTCAGGAATTTAGCATATATTGGCATTCTTGAAATCACATTAATGAAAGGAAGATTGACATTTATTTGTTTCAACATATCTAAGAATTTGGATTTCTTGGCTTCAAGTCTTTCTTTTCTCATTTTACTCGGGTAAGGAAGCGGTAGTTGGTATGGTTTAACATAAGGCTTAGCCTTAACTGTATTATCTTCATTAACCTTTTCAACTACCGATTCTTTTTCCTTATCTTGCTCAGGCTGGGGTGCATGTGTAGTAGGAATAGAGTCATCAGAAATTACTGGTATTTCAGGTGGTTTGAGTGTAATACCACTACTGGTGGTAATGGCTTTAGCTGTTTCATTTCGAGAGTTAGCATTTGTATCGCTAGGTAGACTCCCCAGTTTTTTTTCACCAATTAACCTGGCTAGGTTACTTACTTCTTGTTCCAAATTTTGAATAGAAGCTTGTTGATTTCTAAATGCTTGAGCATTTTGTTCATTAGTTTGTTTCTGAGATGTAAAAAATTGAGTTTGAGATTTAACTAGCTTCAACATCATATCTTCTAAATTTGGCTTTTTATCATCGGTTTGTGGTGGTTTATTTGGAAAAATAGGTCTTTGCTGGTTGTAAGTATTGTTGGATACTTGTTGATTGCTAGGACCTTGTTGGTTGTTATATGGAACATTTCGGTTATAATTCTGATTTTGATTGTAGTTTGGTCTTGGCGGTTGATAATTATTTTGATAATTATTTCCAGGCCTTTGGTTCATGTATGAAAGATTCTCTCTTTGTTCCATTGTTTGTTCAATACTGAGACAATCTTTTGTCAAATGTGGTCCTCCACACTGCTCACAACTAATTTGTATTGCGTGAATATCTTTAGTCATCTTTTCCATTTGTGTCTCGAAAGTCTCTAACTTTGCGGAAATGGAATCAAAGTCATGGCTAGAATCGGCTCTAGCCGCTTTAGATGAGCGAAAAATATCTTTTTCTTGATGCCACTCATGTGAGTGGGAGGCTGTGTTATCAATAATTTTGTGAGCTTCAGTTGCGGTTTTCTTCATAATGGAACCACCAGCTGCTGTGTCGATGTATTTTCGTGTAGCAACATCGCATCCTTGGTAGAATAGTTGTACTATTTGATAAGTATCTAAACCTTGTTGAGTACATCCTCTCAACAACTTTCCAAATCTTGTCCACGCCTCATATAGAGTTTCATTTGCCTTTTGTGTGAACGTAACAATTTTTCCTTGAAGTCTTACGGCTTTAGATGCCGGAAAGAATCTTTTAAGAAATTTCTCAACTAAAACATCCCATGTATCAATCGCTCCTTCACGTAACGATTCTAACCAATCTTTGGCTTCTCTCTTTAAAGTCTAGGGAAACAACAAGAGATAGATCTGTTCATCCTCAACTTCTCTAATTTTGAATAGAGTACAAATCCTATTAAAGGTTTGAAGATGTTCGTTTGGATCTTCTTTTGGTGTACCACTAAATTGGCATTGATTAGTTACCATGTGTAGGATTTGTCCTTTGATTTCATAATCTTGTGCATTAATGTCTGGTTGAGTAATGACATGACCTTGGCCAGTGTGTGTAGCTCTCATTCGGTCTTCCATACTTAGAGGTTCCTGATTTTTCCATTATTGAATTTGTTGAATCTGAATCACTAGAGGATTCTGATTTAATGGTTTCTTCCTCGACGATCTCTGGATGAGTAATTTGTGGTTCAGGATCTATGATTTGTCCATGAATATCCTCCGGGTTCGCAATTGTGAGGTCGGGTTCAAAAAATGGATTATCGGAAATTTGAATTGGAGTACTTGTTCGACTAGATGATGATTCTAAAGAAAAATCAACGGTGACAATATTGGCTAGATGTCTTGATCGAGTTACATGTGGTGAACGTATGAAAGGTGGTGAACATTTTGCTTGGTGCATTCACTGAATATCCTATTAGTTATAAAGATAAAAATTATTAAAGTTATCAAATTAATAGACTTTTCTGATTTTGCTCACGTTTTGAATAGCCAATAGATGCAGCAGGTAGCCAAGACCCTTTAAATCGGAAGCCCACAACTCGCTACTAACAAATCCAACTATTACTACGAACCAGAAAATTTTGGATGTCTATCAATTTAACCACTTAAAATGATTTTTCGTCGAGATTTAAAGAAAATAAATAAAATTCTATGTCCTAAAAACTAGAGCGTAGAAATGAAAAAGAAAAAGCGCGTCGAGAAATAAGAGTCGAAAAACAAATGTCGAAAAACAAACAGTTGAAAAATAAAAAAATAAGAAAATAAAGCGTCAAAACTTAGAATTCTAAAAACTTAAGACTAAAAGTTGCGTCTAAAGGTATTAAAGCTTAAAGGAAATCTAAATCCAAAACGGCAATAATTTAAAAGGCACTAAAATTTATTAAATATTAAAGCGATAAGCGATGTCGTAAAATTCTAAAGCATCTAAATCTTATTCTAAAGAAAAAGTACTTAAGGGATTTTACGGCAAAGCTTAAAAATCTAGAAATAAACAATAACTATGGCAAAAACTAATTTTAAAACTAATTAAGAACGATAAATATAAACTATGTACTAAATAATAGAAAGATACAAAAATGATAAAATTACTTATTTTTATAAAAATATTATTTTTATATTATTATTTTATAAAAGTATTAATTTATATATTAATAAAACTAATTAAAACTTAAAATACAAAAATAAAACTAAAACTAACTATTATTTAATTAAAACCCTAATTACTAATTAATTAATAATAATTATTAATAAACCCTAACCCTAATTCGTCGGTCAAAGGTACCAGACCTGTCAAATCACCTCATGCTACCGCATGAGGTTTCTTTGTTCTGGCCATGCGATCGCATGGCTTCGGGTTCCAGGCCAGAAGTTTGGGCTGCTACAGTACGGCCCGTATTCAGTTTTACTTGTTATTTTTTTCTGATTTTTAATTTATAGACATAAAATAATTTAAATAAAACTCATAAATTAAAAAAAATTACTTATTAGTTTTTATAAGTTTTAACAATAAATAAAAATATAAACTTTTTTTTAATTTAACAAAACTTTAAAAATATAGATATATATTATTTATTTTTCGTGTTTTTTTATTTTGGTTTTTAATATTTAAAACTTATGTAAATATATTTTTACAAAAACAGCTTAAAAACTAAATTTTTTTATTATAGCATTCTATGGCGTCCCCGGCAGCGGTGCCAAAAATACTTTGATGTGTGCGAGGTGTAGTACGAAATAGATTATATTTTACTACGAAATACTATTAAATACGATACAATTTTACACAAGTTATTTATTTATTTATTGAATGGATATACCTAAACCTTGCTACAATACTTATAGGCAATGTACCTAATCGTAGCGTAGTGTAGTTTTTAGTAAGTCCGGTTCGTTCCATAGGAAGTCAGCTGAGTTTAACGCTATATATATATATATATATATATATATATATATATATATATATATATATATATATATATATATATATATATATATATATATATAAGTGGTAGTATTACTATTATTATTAAAGGGTGTTTTTACCGTTTGATGACCGGTTTGTCGATTTTATTTCTTAAGTCATAATTAAAACCTAATGTAAAATATTAAATATAAATATAACTTAATTTAAAGCGTAAAGTAAATGACAATAAATAAAAGTGCGATAAATAAAAGTACGATAATTAAAAGTGCAATAATTTGAAGTACGAAAAATAAAATGACGATAAATAAAAGTGCGATGAGATATAAAATAAAGGAATTATGCTTATTTAAACTTCCGTAATCATGATGTTTGACATGTTGATTTTAATTTATTACCATGGGTTAATTGTCCTTTGTCCTGGATTATTCGATATGCCCATCTGGTTTTGTCCATAATAGTCCATCGGTCATAAATATAAAGTGCGAGTGTCCTCGTCAAATTACCCTTATACCTGAAGTCAAATATTCCAACTAATTGGGGATTTAAACTGTAACAAGGTCTTAATACTTTGTTAATGATTACACCAGGTTATCGACTGCGTGTAATCCAAGGTTTTAATATGTTGTTAACAATTACACCAAGTGTCCTTGTATGTAATCCACCCCTGTTTTAATGAGTCGATTGACTATTAATCCATTCCCGTGTCCGGTTAAATGAACGATTATTAGTATTTATAAATATCCCGCCCATCGTGTCTGATTGAGTGTATGTGGTTATTTATAATTACCTCAAATTATAAATCTCTATATTAAATTAACCAACTATCATTCATTTAAACAAGTATAAAGCCCATTAACAGCCCATAGTCTAATTTCCACAAGTGTCGGTCTTTTGTCCAAACCCCAATTATGGTCCAAAGCCCAATAACCCAGTCTTAATATTTAGTCAAACATCACGATTATTCGGCTTAAATAAGCATAATAATAACTTATCTACGAGACATTAATTTAAAAAGGTTGAACATAACTTACAATGAGTATTAATAGCGTAGTGTTACACAGATAGAGTTTCGACTTACAAAACCTTAAAACATTCGACACTATAACCTTATTATTATTAACTTAATATTAAAATTATAATTATAAAATATAAATATATTGAGAGAGAGAGAGTGAGTATCAGTTGATGAAGGTGTATTCAATTCGGCCAGAAAACGTTCCAATTTATAGATGTAGCCAGGTTTCCTCATCCACGCGATCGCATGGGAATAAGGCCTCCAGGCCATGCGATCGCATGGCCTACTTTTCCAGCACCAAATGCTTCCAAAACGTGGGCGGCTCTTGATTTATTTATTTTATAATATATATAATTATATATAATTATATATATTATATTATATTCTTGTGCATCGTTGACTTGTAATTTTAGGCCCGTTGCGTAGCGCGTTGATAGTTGGTTCATGTCCCGGTTCTGGATTTTCGAACGTCCTTTCGTACGATTTAATATCTTATACTTTGCGTTTCGTGGCTCGTACTCTTGTAACTTTTAGACGTTTCTCAGCAATAATTTGAACCACTTGGATTGTACTTTGTACTTTTTAGCGTTTTGGTCATTTGCATCTTCAAATCATCGAATCTGTCTTTTGTCTTCACCTTTTATTATTTAAATAAATATCACTTGTAAATAGAACAATTGCAACTAAAAGCTTGTCTTTCTTGAAGGATAATGCTATGAAATATATGTTCATTTTTAGCATTATCATAACCGCGCCCTAAAAATAAGGTCAACAACCAAACTGATGAAGACCGAATAAAAGCGAATCCTTATGCATAACACTTACCACTTAACATCCCTTGTAGTGCGCAAACACGGCTAATATGCAACTACCGCAAATACGTGAGCAAAACACGACTATTGCATCACCAATCACACAACATGGTCCACATGACCGAACCACCGGCGTATAAAACAACCAATAGTTCTCAATACTAACAACATGAGGGTTGGCCGAAACTACATGCGCCTTAGCGAATTCGCACCACACGCGACTCACTACCTCCACCGCAACAACAATCGGGATTGGCCGAACATACACGCGCCCTAGTGAATCCACACCACATGAGGGTCACTATCCCAATAGAATGAATGCATCTACACGTGTCATTGTGAATCTGCACCACACGATTCATCACCCAAAATACCACAATACAGGAATGGTACTCTCATTTCCCACCGGTACTCACATTTCCCGATAACGTTATACCGTGCTGATATAACGCTACTCCCAAGATGAAGTATCGGACCTAGTCAATGACCATAACCCACAAATCACACACGCTCTTTTAGCCTCAATCAACGAGTGGTGTAGCATCGCGCACTGCGCACACCATAGTGAATCCTAACGGAATACACTAATCAATCACCACAAGCAAAAAGTATATATGCATACTTAGAATCATTCCACACCGCCTGGAATTTCCGCACACGAATTATACACACGCGTGAACATCGCTATCACAATCGAGCCAAGAACCCCTATATCGCACATAGGCACAACAATAATTCTCTAGAAGAGAATTCGGCACTCACATCCCTTATCCGAGGGATCTCACCTTATTCGTCAAACACGTCTATTTATCTCCCAATGAGATTCACCACATTACCACCTCGGTGATAATTTAAATCCAAAACCATAAGTACAATTTATTCTAAACCGTACCTTTACCACAATCGACCAACGTAGATGTCAACACTAGCCCCGAATCTATACGGGCTCCGTCCAACATCAACTTACAAAAAACTCTCCGTGCGGAAATACAGACTCCCCCACTTAGAACTCCTTTCCATAACCACATCATCGAGATAAAAGTATCCCGCAAAACCACTATCCACTCATTGTTGACTTAGTCAACCGTCGAGTCCGTCTCTGTCTCACTGAGACTCATGCAACCAACATGCTAAAGAAAGACAAGATCCATTCCTCTTGTAATCCATAATATAACCATCATGATACCTTGCTCCAACCTTGAGCACACGAAGGATTTCAGATCGTCTTTCTCCACCTCATTCAAATCGTTCATTAACACTGTAGTGACCCTAAATTTTCCATGATTATATATTATATGAGATTAATATTTACATGAATAAATGTTTCCAACATGTTAAACAATCAAACTTATTAAGATTTGATTATTTGAAATGAGTTTCATGTAGACAATTGACCACCCAGGTTGACCGGCGATTCACGAACGTTAAAACTTGAAAAAAACTACATGATGATATATATATGGATGTATATATATATATATATATATATATATATATATATATATATATATATATATATATATATATATATATACATATATATATATACATATATATATATACATATATATATATATATATACATATATATATATATACATATATATATACATATACATATATACATATATATATACATATATATATATATATATACATATATATATATATATACATATATACATACATATATATATATATATACATATATATATATATATATACATGTATATATATATATATATATATATATATATATATATATATATATATATATATATTTAACATGAAATTATGATAATTAAGTATCTCATTAAGTATATTAAAATGAGATATATACATGAGAATGAAACTGTTGAATTAAGAAACTCGAAACGGTATATATAACGATTATCGTTATAACAACGTCTTACTAAATACATATGTATCATATTAAGATATTGTTACACTATATTTAACATGATAAAATGATAATTATATATATCATTAAGTATGTTAACAATGAACTACATATGTAAAACAAGACTACTAACTTAAGAATATCGAAACAAGACATATATGTTACGATTATCGTTGTAACGACATTTTAATATATATATATATATATATATATATATATATATATATATATATCACAATAAGATATATTCATACATCATAATATCATGATAATGTAATAATTTAACATCTCATTAGATATAATAAACATTGGATTAACAACATTAAATAAGATTGTTAACTTAAAGGTTTCAAAACAACACTTACATGTAACGACTAACGATGACTTAACAACTCAGTTAAAATGTATATACATGTAGTTTATTAAGATGTATTAGTACACTTTTGAAAGACTTCATGACACATATCAAAGTAATCCACTTAACAAAAATGCTTAAATTTACATTCTCATTCATTTTCATCAACAATTCTACTCGTATGCACCCGTATTCTTACTCGTACAATACACAGATCCTAGATGTACATACTATTGGTATATACACTTCAATGATCAGATCTTAACAGCTCTTAATGAGTCATCAAACATGTGGAAACCATTATTTATAATCTAGTATGAATTATTTAGCAAGATTACAAAAATATTGTTAATCATTCATGACTTATTTACAAGAAAACAAACTTACACATCCTTTATATGTAATCCATATATCACGACCTAAAACACATACAAACACCTTCATTCTTCAATTTTATTCATCTAATTGATCTCTCTCAAGTTCTATCTTCAAGTTCTAAGTGTTCTTCATAAATCCTATAAGTTATAGTTTCATAAAATCAAGAATACTTTCAAGTTTGCAAGTCTACTTCCAAGCTTTCTAATCCATTCCAAGTAATCATCTAAGATCAAGAAACCTTTGTTATTTATAGTAGGTTATCATTCTAATTCAAGGTAATACTCATATTAAAACTTTGATTCAATTTCTATAACTATAACTATCTTAATTCGAGTAGAGAATCTTACTTGAACTTGTTTTTGTGTCATGATTCTACTTCAAGAACTTCCAAGCCATCAAAGATCCTTTGAAACTCAAGTTTATTTTTGATCATTTCCAGTATGTTTACCTACTAAACTTGAGGTAGTAATGATGTTCATAACATCATTCGATTCATATCTATATAACTATCTTATTCGAAGATTTAAACTTGTAATCACTAGAACATAGTTTAGTTAATTCTAAACTTGTTCGCAAACAAAGTTAATCCTTATAACTTGACTTTTAAAATCAACTAAACACATGTTCTATATCTATATGATATGCTAACTTAATGATTTAAAACCTGGAAACACGAAGAACACCGTAAAACCGGACATACACCGTCGTAGTGAAACCGGGGGCTGTTTTGGATTAGATAATTAAAAACTATGATAAACTTTGATTTAAAAGTTGTTCTTCTGAGAAAATGATTTTTCTTATGAACATGAAACTATATCCAAAATTCATGGTTAAACTCAAGGTGGAAGTATGTTTTTCAAAATGGTCATCAAAACGTCGTTCTTTCGACTGAAATGACTACCTCTTACAAAATTGACTTGTAACCTATATTTCCAACTATAAACTGAAAGGACCCGTTCATATACATTATAAACGATTCACAATAGTTGATTACATCACGAGGTATTTGACCTCTATATGATACATTTTACAAACATTGCATTCGTTTTTAAAAGACAAACTTTCTTTACAACGAAAGTTGACGGCATGCACACCATTTTCTAATACATCCAACTATAATTGACATAATAATAATCTTGATCAACTCAATGACTCGAATGCAACATCTTTCAAAATATGCCATGAATGACTCCAAGTAATATCCTTAAAATGAGCTAATGCACAGCGGAAGATTTCTTTAATACCTGAGAATAAACATGCTTTAAAGTGTCAACCAAAAGGTTGGTGAGTTCATAGGTTTATCATAACAATTATTTCAATATATTAATAGACCACAAGATTTCCGTTTATAAATATATGTACACTCGCAAGTGTATAAAAGTATTCTATAAGTTGTAGGCACCCGGTAACAATCCTTAACGTTCATGTTTTACCCTCTGAAGTACACCAGATCAGGTGTGTTTAAAATAACCTCGAAGTACTAAAGCATCCCATAGTCAGGATGGGGTTTGTCAGGCCCAATAGATCTATCTTTAGGATTCGCGCCTACCGTACATAGACAAGTAGTTTAATGTTACCAAGCTAAGGGTATATTTCTGGTTTAAACCCACATAGAATTAGTTTTAGTACTTGTGCCTATTTCGTAAAACATTTATAAATCAGCGCATGTATTCTCAGCCCAAAAATATATATAAAAAGGGAGCAAATGAAACTCACCATAATGTATTTCGTAGTAAAAATACATATAACGTCATTTAACAAGTGCAAGATTGGCCTCGGATTCACGAACCTATATTAATTATATATATATTTATATGTTGGTCAATATTTGTCTAACAATTTTTGGTCAAGTCATAGTGTACCACAATCCTAATGCTCGAGACTAATATGCAAAAGTCAACAAAAGTCAACTTGACCCAAAATGACTTCTAAAATTTATACATGTTTATTATATAACTTAACTATAGTCGTTTTATATATTTAAATATATTTATTAGATTTTATAATAATAAAAGTCATTTATTAATAAAAATTTATATTAACGTTTATATATGATAAAATATACTTTTATATATCTTAAGTAGTAAAATTTATAAAGTTCACTTAATATCGTAAAACTATAGTGGTAAGTATTATTAATGTAATTATATTACGCGTGGTGAAAAATATCTTTGTATCCCCTATTTATTTGATAAAATAATATTGATCATAATAATAATAAGTAAAAGTTGTATTATTTTGTAAAAATAACAATATTTATATTTACTAAAAATGGTATTATGATAAAATGATAATACTAACATAATAGTAATAATGATATTTTATAATAACAATGATATTTCTATTAAAATAATAACGACGATAGTAATAATAATCATTTTAACAATAATACTAAAATTCAATTGACTATAACTTATAATCCGTTCATCGAAACCATTGGATATCTAAATGAAAAGTTCTTAATTTTTCGCTAGCTTTCCAATGACATGCATATCATATACCCTATCTCAGTAGCATATGTATCTAATTCAGGATTCAACAAACCTATCTAAGGACAATATCGAATGTACAAGCATGCATAATCCTATATACTCGAGCACTAGTCAGGGATACACTATTGATATATAAAAGTTAAGTTATGAGTGCTCACGTATCAATATTGAGATTCAATATTGCAGGAAAGTACGTAGACGCAACGGAGATGATAAACACTAGATTGACCTCACGAGCATACCCATGAACCATACCCATCACCTCCATAGCTATAACCCATAATTTCCTTAGCTTCGACTCATTCAAAAAACTATTTTGAAATCACTCGGACATCACTCCATCGTAATATTTTATGTATACTCATAATATCTTGAAATAATACAGAGCAAATATATATATATATATATATATATATATATATATATATATATATATATATATATATATATATATATATATATATATATATATATATATATATATATATATATATATATATATATATATATATATATATAAATCAATTGAGAGAGTTTAGAGAAATATATTTTCAAGTTTCTATGAAATAATGAAGCCTATTGAATTCTATTTATAATAGATTTTTGAATTATTAAAGTGAATTATTAAAGTATGAATTATTAAAGTGAATTATTAAAGTATGAATTATTAAAGTGAATTATTAAAGTATGAATTATTAAAGTGAATTATTAAAGTATGAATTATTAAAGTGAATTATTAAAGTATGAATTATTAAAGTATGAATTATTAAAGTGAATTATTAAAGTGAATTATTAAAGTATGAATTATTAAAGTGAATTATTAAAGTTAAAGTAAAGTAAAAGTAAAGTAAAGGTAAAGTTAAAGTATAGTAAAAGTATAAAAACTATGTATGTATAATACGCGTATAAACATATATAATATTAATTTAAATTGTTATATATATATTTAATGAAATAAAATATAAATATCGTTATATTTATTATACCGGTTAAGTAATGAGTTGTCAAAAGTGATTCTAGATATTTATAAAAGTTATATACGTTTTAATAATAAAGTTCTTTTTAAACTGAAAACGTCTTTGTACGTTTGAAAATAGATTAATAGAATATTATGGAAACCAATTCTCCACTAACTTTTGTCTAAATTTCGTAAATGATACTTTTTATTTTTATTTATAAATAGCTTTACAAATTATTCTGAATATCGTTAAGAGTAATAGATTTTCTCAAATCATAGTGGACCTCTCAACAGAGACTTGTAATCATAATTCAATGTTTCTGATAATTCAATCATTTAATATATATATATATTTTTAATTTCGTCAAAAATCATATTGAAACAAATACGTTCGTGTAAAGTATTATAAGTTTAATACTTTATTAATATTCTCAAGTTATAATATATATATACATATACATATCTATTTATATATAACGGTTCGTGAATCGTCGTAATTTGGTCGAGGTTATAATGAATGTATGAACACAGTTTAAAATTCTTGAGATTTAACTTAAAAAACTTTGCTTATCGTGTCGGAATAATATAAAGATTAAAGTTTAAATTTGGTCGGAAATTTCCGGGTCGTCACAGTACCTACCCGTTAAAGAAATTTCGTCCCCGAAATTTGATAGAGGTCGTCATGACTAACAATGAGAATGTTATTATAACGATTATAGAGTTTTATCATGTTCAAGAAGAATGGATAAAATAATTCAATTACTCGAAGCGTGTGAGTGAAGTTATCGTAAATGAATGAAATAAGATAATAGTGATTCGTCGTATCTTTTGACGTCATCACGATTGATCTCCGAAAAGAAAATCTTTGTAATCTATATTGGATTTGATTATTCGGCGATTAAGAAAATTATGATCCTCTTCGAATTAATGCGATAATCCATTTTGATTTCTCTGTCGGATATTTCACTATAATTCCACCTCATTTGTTTTCTTACAACTCACACCTTCTCAACTCATATTTTAAAGTATTTGTCAATATGCTTCATCCAGTGCTGATTCTTGATATACTCCTCACTTTCATATCTGTCGCTCTTCTTTTTCATCTGCCTCCGGAAGAATCTATTTACTTCTACTATACTTTTGGTTTTATAGTGTTTTTAGTTCTCCCGTGTCTTTATATTGCTATATGCATTGATATATACGGTTTGTGATTTCTGGGTTGTTGTTGGGTTTTATATCTTCCCTTATATTTCAAAGTCCTTGCTTCTTCTATAATCATTGTCATCCACAGTTAATGCTCTCTTCTATTTGCTATGATTTATACTCCCATTTCTAGTTCGGAGCTTTGTCCTTTTGTTTCTTCTTCTTGCGATTAAGCACCGCTTGTAATGGTCCAGAATTCGCAGATATAAATTTCGGAATGAACATTGTTAATGTTCTAGGAAGGAAATTGTAATGGCACGATCTTGACTTATCAAATTACCAGAATACCTCGGAAAAGGCCGAATCATCAAGAAATATTTTCTTGATATTTAGAGATCAAAGAGAATACAAGAGTCGTGTAACATAGCACATGATGACGTTATGACCTGTGAATCATCATGTTCCATTTAGAAACTCAGCATGAATTACTATAATATAATCACGTTGATCAAGTGTCATTATATTACACTAACTCATGCTTCAGCTCCCAACACTTCTTCAAGAATATTCCTATTTTAAACTCGAATGTTTCAGAATTTAGAAACTAAAATAGTTTCTTTTATGATATAATACAGATAGCGCGAAGAGGTAAATGATTTCAGATAAGAATAATTATAAAAATATCTTCAGAAGTATGGATGATATTTATAATGAAAGATACGATGATATCTTAGAATGTCTAATATCAGAGGATGATGAAGGATATTGTCCGCAGTGGTTTAGAGTCAGGAGCAAGGTATTCGTTAATGACTTCAGCAAGTACTGAATCATTTGGATTCTTTGAAGGCAGGTTCAGCCTTTGTGATTTGTCCACAGCCTCCTTCATACTTTGCTCAATCCGTTTTCCAGTTCCAAAGCTTCTATTTTTCTGAGCTTTGCCAATATACTATCCTTTATCATCCAACTTTTTACTGTTAAGGTCGTTTACAGTTTTTGCTGCTTCATCAGCATTTTTCAAAATTTTGAGAACTGGTTCGCAGTTTAGGGTGTTTTTCAGAAATTTCTCATTCAAAGAATGTAAGTCTTGGAGGTAGACGTTGTGTGTATATGTAATTGTTGATGTAGACATGCTGCGAGGTTTCAAAATACTGATTGCTTATTCTCAATAATTGGTATGGAAATTCTTGTTATAAGGTACGAATGAGTATATGATAGGGTTTAGATAATTATAATGATTTTTTTTTTGAAAGTCAAAGATCAGTGAAGTTGTTGGTAAGTTTATTGCTAATGTGGTGAATATAAACGATTCCCCGGTAACGTTGGCGAAAGGGCAACGTATCTATCGAGGTTATAATAAGACTGTTTTGATTGAGAAGTCGAAGTTGACTTGCTGGAGCTGTGACAAAACTGTCTATTTTGAAACGGAATTGAAAAGTTATTTTAACTAGTAAATGCCAAAGGGTCTAACACGGATACGTGTCGAACTATGACTTGGGTTTTGAGAGTTTTTCAGGTGTATAACTGTGGGTAACATGTGGTTGGATCATCATCTCAATTGTTCCTTAGTTGAAGTGTCTTCAGGAATTTCGAAGGGTTTGAGCACATATTGTAATCGTTAATACATATGATGTTCTAACACAGTTTTGAAGTCAAAGTATAGCTTTGAAAGATATAGGAATCTAAGAGTGATGATACTGGTTATATTTCGAATTGAATTATGCGATTTCAAAATCAGAATATGTAATTGAATTTGAATGAGTATGATTGTTTTGATTTATATGAAAGAATGGATATTGTTGTGAAAGTAGAGAGTATAGTTGATGATTGCTGAATCAGTTTTGAAAAATGTAATATATTAATTGTGAATTTATATATCTCTCGGGTATTACCTACCCGTTAAAAAAAATTTCACCATTAATATTTTGTACAAAAGAAGTTTATTACAGTTTTTATGAAAATATATGTGTATATTTTCTTTAAATGTAATATAGATTTAATGAGTTAATATTAAATTAAACTCATTTGTTTTATGGTTGGAACTAGAATTGAGTAATCCCTAAAACTTTATAAATTGCATAAGTATTTCTTCAATAATATTGAAGTTATGAATCATTACTTTGTTATTTGTTGGTTTTTGTGAAATTCTTGTGAACTTCGCAAGGTACGAATGATGTTATTTGAAAAGCTTCGAGTACATCGATGATGAAAGTGTAAAATCAAACATATATTCGAATAATACACTTGATTTATTATGAATTGGATTTTTATTGAATTGAGACAGAGATTGTAATTAACGATGGTTAAATTGCGGACGAAGGACGTACATCATTGTATATTTGTAATATGAATTAACTGAGTAGTTAAGATTCACACATAATAGCTTAGTACGGGAAGATTTATTACGGTTTAAAAATTTATACATATAAAATATACATATAAATCTTTCGATTGGAAATGAGTTAATATTTCATAACTCGTTGATACAATATATTTGTTGCTGATTCGTAAGGATGTCCACAATGATTCTTGAACTGACAGAGTTTGTGATGTTACAGGTGCTGTTGATTCTGACGATACTGACGGCACTGACTGTGTTGATGATGCTACAGTCCTGTTGATGCTGTTGGTAAAACAAATCTAGCTTGTAAATTGTACACCATTTTCGATCAAAGTTTCTACTCTACCATCTCCGTTCACTCATCCGATTTACGGTCAGAATTAAATAATCTCTAAGATTTTGGAGATTACATAACTGCCGCAGAGATATCTCTTCAATGAAGTTTATGAATTAATACTTCATCGTTTGTTGTTGTTGATATTCCTGGATATTTACAGGGCATATGACGTTGATGTTTGAGATACAGATTGTGATGTTGCGGTGTGGGATGTGGATGTTGTTGTTGGTGGTGGTGATGGTACTGTTGGTGTTGCTGATGGTGGTACTGTTTATGCTGCTGGTGCTGCTGCTGGTGTTTGTAACCTTTGCACCATATTCTCCAAAGCCACTACCCGAGCGCGAAGCTCGTTGACTTCTTCTATTACACCGGGGTGATTGTCGGTTCGGACGAGCGGATAAATAAAATCTAGAATTTGGTGTAGTATGTAATCGTGACGAGATACTCTAGAAATAAGAGAGAAAATGGTGTTTCGGATAGGTTCGCCGGTAAGTGCTTCAGGTTCTTCGCCAAGAGGGCAATGTGGTGGATGGAAGGGATCACCTTCTTCTTGTCTCCAATGATTAAGGAGGCTACGAACCCATCCCCAATTCATCCAGAATAGATGATGACTAATTGGTTGATCCATTCCGGTCACACTGCTTTCGGAACTTGAGTGGGATTCCATTTCGGAATCCGAGGGACTTGAACTAATGAAGAATTTCATTTCGTATGATTGAATAAAGAATTTTTCAATATGAAATGATTTTTCGGCTATCGGGTGGTATTCTAATTATATAGAGCAAAAGGTTTCGTAGATTACGGAGGAATTTACTGAATATGTCAGGCAAAGTTTACAGTAACAGATACGCTAAGATATGAATTAGCATATACGCTAAGATATGAATTTTGTCTATACACTATTCATGCAATCAATGCAATAAGATGTGTCTAGACTAAGAATGATAAGCAGGTAATTTCCGACAAAAATGATGAGCAAAACTTTTAACATGCAGACACAGTCGAAGTCCAGACTCACTAATGCATCCTAACGACTATCAGTTAGACACACTAATGCAGACCTAGTTCACTAAGACCACCGCTCTGATACCAACTGAAAGGACCCGTTCATATACATTATAAATGATTCACAATAGTTGATTACATCGCGAGGTATCTGACCTCTATATGATACATTTTACAAACATTGAATTCGTTTTTAAAAGACAAACTTTCTTTACAACGAAAGTTGACGGCATGCACACCATTTTCTAATACATCCAACTATAATTGACATAATAATAATCTTGATGAACTCAATGACTCGAATGCAACATCTTTCAAAATATGCCATGAATGACTCCAAGTAATATCCTTAAAATGAGCTAATGCACAGCGGAAGATTTCTTTAATACCTGAGAATAAACATGCTTTAAAGTGTCAACCAAAATGTTGGTGAGTTCATAGGTTTATCATAACAATTATTTCAATATATTAATAGACCACAAGATTTCCGTTTATAAATATATGTACACTCGCAAGTGTATAAAAGTATTCTATAAGTTGTAGGCACCCGGTAACAATCCTTAACGTTCATGTTTTACCCTTTGAAGTACACCAGATCAGGTGTGTTTAAAATAACATCGAAGTACTAAAGCATCCCATAGTCAGGATGGGGTTTGTCAGGCCCAATAGATCTATCTTTAGGATTCGCGCCTACCGTACATAGACAAGTAGTTTAATGTTACCAAGCTAAGGGTATATTTCTGGTTTAAACCCACATAGAATTAGTTTTAGTACTTGTGCCTATTTCGTAAAACATTTATAAATCAGCGCATGTATTCTCAGCCCAAAAATATATATAAAAAGGGAGCAAATGAAACTCACCATACTGTATTTCGTAGTAAAAATACATATAACGTCATTTAACAAGTGCAAGGTTGGCCTCGGATTCACGAACCTATATTAATTATATATATATTTATATGTTGGTCAATATTTGTCTAACAATTTTTGGTCAAGTCATAGTGTACCACAATCCTAATGCTCGAGACTAATATGCAAAAGTCAACAAAAGTCAACTTGACCCAAAATGACTTCTAAAATTTATACGTGTTTATTATATAACTTAACTATAGTCGTTTTATATATTTAAATATATTTATTAGATTTTATAATAATAAAAGTCATTTATTAATAAAAATTTATATTAACGTTTATATATGATAAAATATACTTTTATATATCTTAAGTAGTAAAATTTATAACGTTCACTTAATATCGTAAAACTATAGTGGTAAGTATTATTAATGTAATTATATTACGCGTGGTGAAAAATATCTTTGTATCCCCTATTTATTTGATAAAATAATATTGATCATAATAATAATAAGTAAAAGTTGTATTATTTTGTAAAAATAACAATATTTATATTTACTAAAAATGGTATTATGATAAAATGATAATACTAACATAATAGTAATAATGATATTTTATAATAACAATGATATTTCTATTAAAATAATAACGACGATAGTAATAATAATCATTTTAACAATAATACTAAAATTCAATTGACTATAACTTATAATCCGTTCATCGAAACCATTGGATATCTAAATGAAAAGTTCTTAATTTTTCGCTAGCTTTTCAATGACATGCATATCATATACCCTATCTCAGTAGCATATGTATCTAATTCAGGATTCAACAAACCTATCTAAGGACAATATCGAATGTACAAGCATGCATAATCCTATATACTCGAGCACTAGTCAGGGATACACTATTGATATATAAAAGTTAAGTTATGAGTGCTCACGTATCAATATTGAGATTCAATATTGCAGGAAAGTACGTAGACGCAACGGAGATGATAAACACTAGATTGACCTCACGAGCATACCCATGAACCATACACATCACCTCCATAGCTATAACCCATAATTTCCTTAGCTTCGACTCATTCAAAAAACTATTTTGAAATCACTCGGACATCACTCCATCGTAATATTTTATGTATACTCATAATATCTTGAAATAATACAGAGCAAATATATATATATATATATATATATATATATATATATATATATATATATATATATATATATATATATATATATATATATATATATATATATATATATATATATATATATGTAAATCAATTGAGAGAGTTTAGAGAAATATATTTTCAAGTTTCTATGAAATAATGAAGCCTATTGAATTCTATTTATAATAGATTTTTGAATTATTAAAGTGAATTATTAAAGTATGAATTATTAAAGTGAATTATTAAAGTATGAATTATTAAAGTGAATTATTAAAGTATGAATTATTAAAGTGAATTATTAAAGTATGAATTATTAAAGTGAATTATTAAAGTATGAATTATTAAAGTAAATTATTAAAGTATAAATTATTAAAGTGAATTATTAAAGTATGAATTATTAAAGTGAATTATTAAAGTATGAATTATTAAAGTGAATTATTAAAGTTAAAGTAAAGTAAAAGTAAAGTAAGGGTAAAGTTAAAGTATAGTAAAAGTATAAAAACTATGTATGTATAATACGTGTATAAACATATATAATATTAATTTAAATTGTTATATATATTTAATGAAATAAAATATAAATATCGTTATATTTATTATACTGGTTAAGTAATGAGTTGTCAAAAGTGATTCTAGATATTTATAAAAGTTATATACGTTTTAATAATAAAGTTCTTTTTAAACTGAAAACGTCTTTGTACGTTTGAAAATAGATTAATAGAATATTATGGAAACCAATTCTCCACTAACTTTTGTCTAAATTTCGTAAATGATACTTTTTGTTTTTATTTATAAATAGCTTTACAAATTATTCTGAATATCGTTAAGAGGAATAGATTTTCTCAAATCATAGTGGACCTCTCAACAGAGACTTGTAATCATAATTCAATGTTTCTGATAATTCAATCATTTAATATATATATATATATTTTTTAATTTCGTCGAAAATCATATTGAAACAAACACGTTCGTGTAAAGTATTATACGTTTAATACTTTATTAATATTCTCAAGTTATAATATATATATACATATACATATCTATTTATATATAACGGTTCGTAAATCGTCGTAATTTGGTCGAGGTTATAATGAATGTATGAACACAGTTTAAAATTCTTGAGATTTAACTTAAAAAACTTTGCTTATCGTGTCAGAATAATATAAAGATTAAAGTTTAAATTTGGTCGGAAATTTCTGGGTCGTCACATAAACCTATACTTTTCTGTTTAGATTCATAAAATAGAGTTCAATATGAAACCATAGCAATTTGATTCACTCAAAACGGATTTAAAATGAAGAAGTTAGAGGGTAAAACAAGATTGGATAATTTTTCTCATTTTAGCTACGTGAAAATTGGTAACAAATCTATTCCAACAATAACTTAATCAACTTGTATTGTATATTATGTAATCTTGAGATACCATAGACACGTATACAATGTTTCGACCTATCATGTCGACACATCTATATATATTTCGGAACAACCATAGACACTCTATATGTGAATGTTGGAGTTAGCTATACAGGGTTGAGGTTGATTCCAAAATATATATAGTTTTAGTTGTGATCAATACTGAGATACGTATACACTGGGTCGTGGATTGATTCAAGATAATATTTATCGATTTATTTCTGTACATCTAACTGTGGACAACTAGTTGTAGGTTACTAACGAGGACAGCTGACTTAATAAACTTAAAACATCAAAATATATTAAAAGTGTTGTAAATATATTTTAAACATACTTTGATATATATGTATATATTGTTATAGGTTCGTGAATCAACCAGTGGCCAAGTCTTACTTCCCGACGTAGTAAAAATCTGTGAAAGTGAGTTATAGTCCCACTTTTAAAATCTAATATTTTTGGGATGAGAATACATGCTGGTTTTATAAATGATTTACAAAATAGACACAAGTACGTGAAACTACATTCTATGGTTGAATTATCGAAATCGAATATGCCCCTTTTTATTAAGTCTGGTAATCTAAGAATTAGGGAACAGACACCCTAATTGACGTGAATCCTAAAGATAGATCTATTGGGCCTAACAAACCCCATCCAAAGTACCGGATGCTTTAGTACTTCGAAATTTATATCATATCCGAAGGGTGTCCCGGAATGATGGGGATATTCTTATATATGCATCTTGTTAATGTCGGTTACCAGGTGTTCACCATATGAATGATTTTTATCTCTATGTATGGGATGTGTATTGAAATATGAAATCTTGTGGTCTATTGTTACGATTTGATACATATAGATTAAACCTATAACTCACCAACATTTTTGTTGACGTTTAAAGCATGTTTATTCTCAGGTGAATACTAAGAGCTTCCGCTGTTGCATACTAAAATAAGGACAAGATTTGGAGTCCATGTTTGTATGATATTGTGTAAAAACTGCATTCAAGAAACTGATTTTCATGTAACATATTTGTATTGTAAACCATTATGTAATGGTCGTGTGTAAACAGGATATTTTAGATTATCATTATTTGATAATCTACGTAAAGCTTTTTAAACCTTTATTTATGAAATAAAGGTTATGGTTTGTTTTAAAAATGAATGCAGTCTTTAAAAAACGTCTCATATAGAGGTCAAAACCTCGCAACGAAATCAATTAATATGGAACGTTTTTAATCAATAAGAACGGGACATTTCAGTTGGTATCCGAGCGTTGGTCTTAGAGAACCAAAAAATTTGTATTAGTGTGTCTTATCGAGTTTGTTAGGATGCATTAGTGAGTCTGGACTTCGGCCGTGTTTTCTTTAAAAATGATTGCTTAACATTTTTGTTGGAAACTATATATTTTTAACATATGAATATTATGTGATATATTAATCTCTTAACGTGTTTGATATTATGTGATAGATGTCTACCTTTAGAACAAGTCCCATTGACTCACCTAATAATAATGAAGAGTCAAATGTAAATTGAAATGATTCGTGGACTGATTCACAAGTTCCCGAAGAGGAACCGGAAGAAGAGTCGGAACCGGAAGAAGAGTCGGAACCGGAAGAAGAATCGGAACCGGAAGAAGAAATAGAACCGGTGGGGGAAATAATAAAACGGTTAAGTAAAATAGAATCCTCAACCAACCGACCAAGGTTAATTATGGTCAATGGTGTTTCCGCCAAGGAAGCAAAATATTGGGAGGATTACCAATTCTCCGATGAATCGGATTCCGACGAGAATTCCGATGATGTTATAGAAATTACCCCAACTGAATTTAAAAAGGCAAAAGAAAATAATAAGGGAAAGGGCATAAAAATAGAGAAATCTAATTCCAACCCTGATGAACTTTATATGTATCGTCAACCACCGAAGTCCTTAAGTTGTAACAATGACCCGGGAACCTCTAAACCACCAGGTTTTTCTAAACCAATGTGGACAACGACGGCTCGTATTAGGGGAACATCATATATCCCTAGAAACTTGGCAAAACAAACCAAAACCGAACAAGAAGAAATGAGCGAGTCGGAATAAGATAGTTGTATTCGTGTGGTGTAATATATGTAATATAGTGTGCTTATTGAAATGTCCCGTTCTTATTGATTAAAAACGTTCCATATTAATTGATTTCGTTGCGAGGTTTTGACCTCTATATGAGACGTTTTTCAAAGACTGCATTCATTTTTAAAACAAACCATAACCTTTATTTCATAGATAAAGGTTTTAAAAAGCTTTACGTAGATTATCAAATAATGATAATCTAAAATATCTTGTTTACACACGACCATTACATAATGGTTTACAATACAAATATGTTACAACAAAATAAGTTTCTTGAATGCAGTTTTTACACAATATCATATAGAGGTCAAAACCTCGCAACGAAATCAATTAATATGGAACGTTTTTAATCAATAAGAACGGGACATTTCAGTTGGTATACGAGCGTTGGTCTTAGAGAACCAGAATTTTTCATTAGTGTGTCTTATCGAGTTTGTTAGGATGCATTAGTGAGTCTGGACTTCGACCGTGTTTACTTGAAAAATGATTGCTTAACAAATTTTGTTGGAAACTATATATTTTTAACATGTGAATATTATGTGATATATTAATCTCTTAACGCGTTTGATATTATGTGATAGATGTCTACCTCTAGAACAAGTCCCATTGACTCACCTAATAATAATGAAGAGTCAAATGTAAATTGGAATGATTCGTGGACTGATTCACAAGTTCCCGAAGAGGAACCGGAAGAAGAGTCGGAACCGGAAGAAGAATCGGAACCGGAAGAAGAATCGGAACCGGATGAAGAAATAGAACCGGCGGGGGAAATAATAAAACGGTTAAATAAAAGAAAATCCTCAATCAACCGACCAAGGTTAATTATGGTCAATGGTGTTTCCGCCAAGGAAGCAAAATATTGGGAGGATTACCAATTCTCCGATGAATCGGATTCCGACGAGAATTCCGATGATGTTATAGAAATTACACCAACTGAATTTAAAAAGGCAAAAGAAAATAATAAGGGAAAGGGCATAAAAATAGAGAAATCTAATTCCAACCCCGATGAACTTTATATGTATCGTCAACCCCCGAAGTCCTTAAGTTGTAACAATGACCCGGGAACCTCTAAACCAATGTGGAAAATAACGGCTCGTATTAGGGGAACATCATATATCCCTAGAAACTTGGCAAAACGAACCAAAACCGAAGAAGAAGAAACAAGCGAGTCGGAATAAGATAGTTGTATTCGTGTGGTGTAATATATGTAATATAGTGTGCCTATGCTTGTATGATATTGTGTAAAAACTGCATTCAAGAAACTTATTTTGTTGTAACATATTTGTATTGTAAACCATTATGTAATGGTCGTGTGTAAACAGGATATTTTAGATTATCATTATTTGATAATCTACGTAAAGCTTTTTAAAACCTTTATCTATGAAATAAAGGTTATGGTTTGTTTTAAAAATGAATGCAGTCTTTGAAAAACGTCTCATATAGAGGTCAAAACCTCGCAACGAAATCAATTAATATGGAACGTTTTTAATCAATAAGAACGGGACATTTCACTTATGCTTTATGATATATGTAAAAATTGCTTGTATTAATAAGTATTTTTTTTATGAATCTAACTCTTGTCTATTTTACAGTATAAAAACACAAAATGGATAGACAACCCAATATTTTAAGAGACCTACCCGGAGACATGATTGATGAAATCTTGTCTAGAGTCGGTCAGAATTCCTCGGCACAACTATTTAAGGCGAGATCAGTTTGTAAGACATTCGAAGAACGTTCTAAGAATGCCTTGGTTTATAAAAGGCTTTCGTTCGAAAGATGGGGGATATCACATTGGGAAATCCATAAGTTACGATGTGTTTACTTTGACGCATATATTGCGGGGAACCCAAATGTTATTTTACGCAACGGGTTAAGAAATTATTTTGACTCAGTATATCCGAATATAGGACTTCGTGATTTAGAAAATGCGGCTAACATGCAACATAAAGAAGCATGTTATGCTTACGGGTTAGTAATGTTCGCTTCTCACCAAAGTGAGAACAAGAACATCGGGCTACAACTATTAAACAAAACATTCCCACAAGTGACGGAGTCGGTAATTGGGGTAAGAAATGAGGTTTTTAGGTTATTACGAGACTGTTGGTCATTACGTAACCCTCCTCCCTTTGACGACGTTACAACACGCTGTCTTATCAACGGCCATAACGGTTATGTTCCACAAGACCAAGGATGGGAAGTAGTCCTAGTAAAACCAGAATGCATGACTTGTTTCTGGACGTATGAATTACGTGTCTTTATTGCCTTTGCTGAACGACTTGTGTACTAGCTAGAATTATCTTCACAACTATCTTGTATCAAAGTTATTGTGTGCTATATTTCATGCTTTATGTAAAATAAGCGGTATTGTAAGTTTGTAAAATATTGTATAAAAGTTTGAACGCGAAATATTATTACAATCAGTTTTTCATATAGAATTGTAGTAGTTGAATTGTATATTAGCTAATAAGTATGAACTTAACGGGTAGGTACTACCCGAATTTAAACTTATAAAACGCTAAAATGAAGAAAAAGCTTTTATAAATGAGTTCATATTATGCTACGAAATACTATTAACTACTCTTAATATTCTGTATGATTAACTTGTTCCATTTGACTATTTTGAAGGAAATGGCACCGACTACTCGACACACCGTGAATATGAATGAAGAGGAATTCCGTAATTTTCTAGCTTCAAACATAGCCGCAGTACAGGCTGCGCTACATACCAACAATAACCTTGGATCTGGCAGTACATGAAATCTTGTAGGATGCACCTACAAAGAATTCACTGCCTGCAAACCTTTGGAATTTGATGGAACCGAAGGACCGATCGGATTGAAACGGTGGACCGAGAAGGTCGAATCGGTGTTTGCCATAAGTAAGTGTACTGAAGAGGACAAAGTGAAGTACGCTACGCATACCTTCACAGGTTCTGCGTTAACATGGTGGAATACCTATCTAGAGCAAGTGGGACAAGATGATGTGTACGCACTACCGTGGTCAGCATTCAAGCACTTGATGAACGAGAAGTACCGTCCCAAAACCGAGGTCAATAAGCTCAAGACAGAACTTAGAGGGTTACGAACCCAAGGATTTGATATTACCACATACGAAAGACGATTCACAGAATTGTGCCTATTATGTCCGGGAGCATTCGAAGATGAGGAAGAGAAGATCGACGCGTTTGTGAAAAGATTACCGGAAAGAATCCAAGAAGATCTAAGTTCACACGAGCCCGCCTCCATACAACAGGCATGTAGAATGGCTCACAAACTAGTGAACCAGATTGAAGAAAGAATTAAAGAACAGACTGCTGAAGAGGCCAATGTGAAGCAAGTCAAAAGAAAGTGGGAGGAAAACTGTGATAAGAATCACCAATACAACAACAACAGCAATTACAACAATAATCGCAACAATTATCCCAACAATCGCAACATCAATCGCAACTACAACAAACGGCCCAACAACAACAACAACAACAACAACAGCAACTACAACAATCATCCCAACAACAATAATAACCGCAACAACAACAACAATCAGAAGCAGCTATGCCAAAGGTGTGAAAAGTATCACTCGGGGTTCTGCACCAAATTTTGCAACAAGTGTAAAAGAAATGGTCATAGCGCGTCGAAGTGTGAGGTCTACGGACCAGGGGTTAATAGAACGAAAGGAAAAAATGGTGTCGGAACGAGTAATGGCGGAGCAAGTAGTGTCGGAGCAAGTTATGCCAATGTAGTTTGTTATAAATGTGGAAAACCGGGCCACATTATTAGAAATTGCCCGAACCAGGAGAACACGAATGGACAAGGCCGCGGAAGAGTTTTCAATATTAATGCGGCAGAGGCACAGGAAGACCCGGAGCTTATTACGGGTACGTTTCTTATTGACAATAAATCTGCTTACGTTTTATTTGATTCGGGTGCGGATAGAAGCTATATGAGTAGAGATTTTTGTGCTAAATTAAGTTGTCCATTGAAGCCTTTGGATAGTAAATTTTTACTCGAATTAGCAAATGGTAAATTAATTTCAGCAGATAATATATGTCAGAATCGAGAAATTAAACTGGTTAGCGAAACATTTAAGATTGATTTGATACCAGTAGAGTTAGGGAGTTTTGATGTGATAATCGGTATGGACTGGTTAAAAGAAGTGAAAGCAGAGATCGTTTGTTACAAAAATGCAATTCGCATTATACGAGAAAAAGGAAAACCCTTAATGGTGTACGGAGAAAAGGGCAACACGAAGCTACATATTATTAGTAATTTGAAGGCACAAAAACTAATAAGAAAAGGTTGCTATGCTGTTCTAGCACACGTCGAGAAAGTACAAACTGAAGAAAAGAGCATCAATGATGTTCCCATTGCAAAAGAATTTCCCGATGTATTTCCGAAAGAATTATCGGGATTACCCGCACAGCGATCCGTTGAATTTCAAATAGATCTTGTACCAGGAGCTGCACCAATAGCTCGTGCTCCTTACAGACTCGCACCCAGCGAGATGAAAGAACTGCAAAGCCAATTACAAGAACTTTTAGAGCATGGTTTCATTCGACCAAGCACATCACTGTGGGGAGCTCCTGTTTTGTTTGTCAAGAAGAAAGATGGTACATTTAGGTTGTGTATCGACTACCGAGAGTTGAACAAACTTACCATCAAGAACCGCTACCCACTACCGAGAATCGACGACTTATTTGATAAACTACAAGGCTCGTCTGTTTATTCAAAGATTGACTTACGTTCCGGGTATCATCAAATGCGGGTGAAAGAAGATGATATTCCAAAGACTGCTTTCAGAACACGTTACGGTCATTACGAGTTTATGGTCATGCTGTTTGGTTTAACTAATGCACCAGCTGTGTTTATGGACCTTATGAACCGAGTGTGTGGACCATACCTTGACAAGTTTGTCATTGTTTTCATTGATGATATACTTATTTACTCAAAGAATGACCAAGAACACGGTGAACATTTGAGAAAGGTGTTAGAAGTATTGAGGAAGGAAGAATTGTACGCTAAGTTTTCAAAGTGTGCATTTTGGTTGGAAGAAGTTCAATTCCTCGGTCACATAGTGAACAAAGAAGGTATTAAGGTGGATCCGGTAAAGATAGAAACTGTTGAAAAGTGGGAAACCCCGAAAACTCCGAAACACATACGCCAGTTTTTAGGACTAGCTGGTTACTATAGAAGGTTCATCCAAGACTTTTCCAGAATAGCAAAACCCTTGACTGCATTAACGCATAAAGGGAAGAAATTTGAATGGAATGATGAACAAGAGAAATCGTTTCATTTATTGAAGAAAAAGCTAACTACGGCACCTATATTGTCATTGCCTGAAGGGAATGATGATTTTGTGATTTATTGTGACGCATCAAAGCAAGGTCTCGGTTGTGTATTAATGCAACGAACGAAGGTGATTGCTTATGCGTCTAGACAATTGAAGATTCACGAACAAAATTATACGACGCATGATTTGGAATTAGGCGCGGTTATTTTTGCATTAAAGACTTGGAGGCACTACTTATATGGGGTCAAAAGTATTATATATACCGACCACAAAAGTCTTCAACACATATTTAATCAGAAACAACTGAATATGAGGCAGCGTAGGTGGATTGAATTATTGAATGATTACGACTTTGAGATTCGTTACCACCCGGGGAAGGCAAATGTGGTAGCCGATGCCTTGAGCAGGAAGGACAGAGAACCCATTCGAGTAAAATCTATGAATATAATGATTCATAATAACTTTACTACTCAAATAAAGGAGGCGCAACACGGAGTTTTAAAAGAGGGAAATTTAAAGGATGAAATACCCAAAGGATCGGAGAAAAATCTTAATATTCGGGAAGACGGAACCTGGTATAGGGCTGAAAGGATTTGGGTACCAAAATTTGGAGATATGAGAGAAATGGTACTTAGAGAAGCTCATAAAACCAGATACTCAATACATCCTGGAACGGGGAAGATGTGTAGCGACCCGACAAAATCGTCATTGACGGCGCCGTCTACTTAGGTCCCGTTACGTGGTCATAAGTCTTTAAAACAACGTTTGACCAAAAGATATGTCGCATTCATTTCAAATGTAAAGATTGTTCAAAGTTTACAAGAATAGTTCCACCACAAGTTGCGTTACAAAGTTATAAGTACAAATGAAACTTATGCGACACAATTTAAAAGTAGCCAAAAGACGCTCCATGTATGCATATATACTCGACATCCAATGCAAGTATCAAAATAAAGAGCGGAAGCATGTATCATGTATCGTTCAAGGACCTGAGAAAAACATAGAAATCTGTCAACGAAAACGTTGGTGAAATCATAGGTTTGAGTAAGTAAGTACAAGTGAACCACGAGATTTGCAACAATGAGATAATAGTAATACATTCCAAAAGTTTGTTTCACGAGCACCCAATTATCAATGCTTAACATTCCTTCCATAGAACCCCATCACAATAGTGTTTGAACATACACTGTTTCTCAAAAATATATTTCATTCGTAAACGGTAGCGAACCGTTTGAATGAGGGTTTGTCAAACCCATATGGCCATATAACATAAGTTCTCGCTTTAACCCGGCAAGTGTAACTAATGATAATCGAATTGAGGATTTTTGTTCAAACTCGTATGTAGAATGTTTGTTTTCCTGTACTTGTGTTCACTTAGTAAAACGAAACGTTTATGTTTTTCTCATCCCAAATGTAAGTGCAAAAGAGTAAAAGTGGGACTATGATCTCACCTTGAGTGCACGTACGAAAAGTACTTCACAAAATAACGTGCGCGAAGGATAGTGCTAGTCTTGACCTAAACAAATAGGTCGTATCAATAACGGTAAACACGATAGGTCAAAGATGTTCAATTAGTCCTATGGCTCGTTACGACTCGATTATGTAGCATGTGAAATCAAATTGTCAAGTTTCATGCAAGATACAAGTATATAAACAAGTTAGGAAGGTTGTATAATCATTTGGTTAAGTTTGACAAAAAGTCAAACTTTGGTCGGTCAAAGTCAACGAAAGTCAACACGTTCGGGTCGGGTCCCGAACTATTTTTCTGAGGTTTTTATTCATATATAAGCATGTTAGAACAAGTCTCATGTGAATCGGAGGTCCATAGTGTGCCAAACATTTTTCGTATTTTGACCAAAGAGGTCAGAAACTGGACACGGCTTAGGCCGCGCCGCAGCCCCAAATTGTCGCGCCGCGACAATACACGGGAACTGGTACCTGGTCAGTCTCAAATGTCCAAGTCTCAATTCCAAACACTTTCAAGCATAACTCGCAAACCGCTAATACTTAGAACTCGTATCTTATATCGTTAGAAAGGTAATTTGACAAAGAACACATCTAAATACATTTCACCAACCAAAAATGTTATTTGTAACAATCGGCTTTCCAAAGTAAATGATCAATTAATGCACACATTTAATACACAAATTTGATAAGTGCACATTTATGATTCGGGCATTTAATGCATACATGTAACATGCCGTTTTGTAGGTAATCGAGCATACAATACAACTAACTACTTACTAACTACAATTCATGTCATTCAATGCATCAAATATTCATTTCAAGCTTATCAAACCCTAACCCGAATTCACCAAAATCACTAATCAAGTTTATGGAGTTTTCTCAAGCAACCTACACATCAATTTGAAGCTAGTGATACTAGGAATACATTTAATACATGCATTTATAACATTTAACAACATTCAAACAACCAAATCACCAAATCAAACACACCAAAGTTCATACTCAAGCTAGTTACTTCAAATAACGAAATCGAGCATATAAATCATATATTCATGTTAGACTTGAGCCATAGACACTAATTAACAACTTTATAAGTTCAAAAAATATCAAGAACACAAAATCTAGTGATTTTAGAAAGTTACCCAAATGTAATGAAATCGGTATGGAATCGAAGAGGAAGATGCAAGGATCACGAATTTGCAATTTGTTTTGTTGCTAGCTTCCTAATCCGAATTTAGATGATGAATTCTTGATGGTGTTCTTGAGAGAAAAAGGGAGTAGAAGAAAGATGGAGATGTTGAAATGAGAGGAGGAGGTTGAAGGTTTGACTAGTTGACCTAGTCAAATCTTTGGCCTCTTGGCAAGTTTAGTCCCTCTAATTTGGATCGGGTGCGTGAATTACCTAAACGAGATAATTTAAAACGCGTATTAACGGGAGATGTTATAAACATATAACGGAGTTTAAATTAGTATAACGGAAAAGTAAATGGAAAAAGGCGGGATGTTACATTACCTACTCCTTAAAAGAAATTTCGTCCCGAAATTTAAGTAGGCGTAGTAGTCGTTGTTTCTTCCTCGAGATCTTGCGTTTCTGAATTCACGAATAGATGAGGATACTTCCTTTGCATTTGATCTTGTCTTTCCCAAGTAAACTCGGGTCCCCTTTTGGCGTTCCAACGGACTTTAACAATCGGGATTCGGCTTTGTTTCAATGTCTTGACGGAGGTGTCCACAATTTCAACCGGTTCCTCCACAAAATGAAGTTTGTCATCAATAGTAAGTTCCTCGAGAGGGATGACGATATCAGGTTCGGCAAGACACTTTTTCAAGTTAGATACATGGAAGGTAGGATGAACGGAGTTCAATTGAGGCGGAAGATCTAAACGATAAGCAACGGTTCCAATACGCTCCAAGATTTCGAAAGGACCAATATACCGCGGATTTAGCTTCCCGCGTTTCCCAAAACGGATTACACCCTTCCAAGGTGCGACTTTTAACATTACTCGGTCACCGACTTGAAATTCAAGATCGTTGCGTCGTTTGTCGGTATAGCTCTTTTGACGACTTCGGGCCGTCCTAAGCCTATCTCGGATTTGAACGATTTTCTCGGTGGTTTCGTGAATGAGTTCGGGTCCGGTGATTTGCACGTCGCCTACCTCGGCCCAACAAAGAGGTGAACGACATTTGCGGCCATATAGCGCTTCAAAAGGTGCGGCTTTAATACTCGCGTGATAACTATTGTTGTAAGAGAACTCGGCGAGAGGTAAGTGCTTGTCCCAAGCTTTTTCGAAATCAACCACGCAAGCTCGTAACATGTCCTCTAAGGTTTGAGTTGTACGTTCGCTTTGTCCATCGGTTTGAGGATGATATGCGGTGCTCATGTCTAAACGCGTTCCCAACGCTTCTTGCAATGTACGCCAAAATCTAGAAACGAAACGGCCATCTCGGTCGGAGATAATCGATAAAGGTACACCGTGTCGGGCTACGATCTCCTTATTGTAAAGTTGTGCAAGTTTCTCCATTTTGTCCGTTTCTTTCATGGCAAGGAAGTGTGCGGATTTGGTGAGACGGTCAACAATAACCCAAATGGTATCATAACCGTCCGTCGTTTTTGGTAATTTGGTGATAAAATCCATCGTTATTCTTTCCCACTTCCATTGCGGGATCTCGGGTTGTTGAAGTAGTCCGGACGGTCTTTGGTGTTCGGCTTTGACTTTGGAACATGTCAAACACTTGGAAACATAAGTAGCTACGTCCCTTTTGATGTTCGGCCACCAATATAGTTGTTTAAGGTCGTGGTACATCTTATTGGCACCGGGGTGAATCGAATACCTTGATTTATGGGCTTCGTCTAAAATAAGGCTTCGCAAATCCCCATAACTAGGTACCCAAATTCTTCCGGCGAAATATCGGAGTCCGGTTTCTTTAACTTCGAATCGAGAGGTGAGGACGTTCAAATGTTCGAGAGAGATGTTTTCATCCTTGAGAGCTTCGTCTTGGGCTACCCGAATTTGACTATTAAGGTTTGTGCGGATGGTGATGTTTAAGGCTCGGACACGAAGAGGCACCGCTCTTTCTTTTCGACTTAAGGCATCGGCTACTGCGTTTGCCTTCCCGGGATGGTAACGAAGTTCGCAATCGTAATCGTTTAAGGTTTCAATCCACCTTCGTTGTCTCATGTTTAGTTGCTTTTGATCGAAGATGTGTTGGAGACTTTTGTGATCGGTAAAGATAGTACTCTTGGTTCCATAAAGATAGTGTCTCCACATTTTAAGTGCAAAGACAACGGCTCCGAGTTCGAGATCATGCGTCGTGTAGTTTCGTTCATGAATTTTGAGTTGTCGAGAAGCATAAGAAATGACTTTCGTTCGTTGCATCAACACACACCCAAAACCATGTTTCGAGGCGTCGCAATACACAAAAAAATCATCGTTGCCTTCGGGAAGTGACAAGATAGGAGCGGTGGTAAGCTTTGTCTTCAAGATTTGGAACGCGGATTCTTGCTCGGTCGCCCAAATGAATTTCTTTCCCTTGTGAGTTAATGCGGTTAGAGGACGTGCAACCAAAGAGAAGTTTTCGATGAATCTACGATAGTACCCGGCGAGACCCAAGAATTGACGAATGTGAGTAGGAGTAGTAGGAGTCTCCCATTTACTAATGGCTTCGATTTTCGTGGGATCGACTTTAATACCTTGATCACTTACAACATGACCAAGAAATTGAACTTCCTTCAACCAAAATTCACACTTGGAGAATTTGGCATAAAGTCGTTCTTGTCTCAAGAGTTCAAGCACAAGTCGGAGATGTTGTTCGTGCTCTTCTTCATTTTTAGAATAGATCAATATATCTTCGATGAATACAATAACGAATTTATCGAGATACGGTTTGCACACGCGGTTCATAAGATCCATGAACACCGCCGGTGCGTTAGTGAGACCAAATGGCATGACAAGGAATTCATAACTACCATAACGAGTCTGGAAAGCGGTTTTGGAGACATCTTCCCCCTTAACCCTTAATTGATGATAACCCGAGAGGAGATCGATTTTCAAATATACACAAGACCCTTGTAGTTGATCAAAGAGGTCATCGATGCGAGGAAGAGGATATCGGTTCTTAACCATCAATTTATTTAGTTCATAATAATCAATGCACATTCGTAGGGATCCGTCTTTCTTTTTAACAAACAAAATCGGAGCGCCCCAAGGTGAATGGCTAGGTTGGATAAAACCACGATCAAGTAGTTCTTGGATTTGACTTTGCAATTCTTGCATTTCGGATGGAGCGAGTCTATACGGTGCACGTGCTACGGGTGCGGCTCCCGGAATAAGATCGATTTGGAATTCAACCGGTCGATGAGGTGGAAGACCCGGCAATTCGTCGGGAAATACATCGGAAAAGTCACTAACAATTGGCACATCATCGATATGCTTCTCATCGGACTCGACTTTCTTAACATGGGCAAGGATCGCAAAACAACCCTTACGGAGTAGTTTTCTAACCTTAAGGCACGAAACGAGGTTGAGTCTGGTGCAACTCTTATCGCCATAAACAATCAAAGGTTCACCATTCTCGATAGGAATTCGGATTGCGTTAAGATCACAAAGGATGTGAGATTTCGTTTTGACTAACCAATTCATACCGATTATTACATCAAAGCATCCTAGTTCCATGGGTATCAAGTCAATTTCAAATTCCTTACCCAAAATGTTTAACGTACACCCCCGGTAATATGTGTCGGCACTTAATAGTTTCCAATTAGCCACTTCAATGGTATAAGTGGTATCTAATGGAAGAGGTGGAGTGTTAAAAGAATGAGTCAAAGTCTTGGATACAAAACTCTTATCGGCACCCGAATCGAATAAACAAGTAACATAAGTGTTGTTGAGAAGAAACGTACCCGTGACCAATTCATTATCATCTCGGGCTTCCTCGGTGTTGATGTTGAAAGCTCGGCCGCGCGTATTGGGGTTATCTTTCTTGTTTAGGCATGCATTTCTATAATGACCCGTTTGGCCACATTCGTAACAAGTGCCCGTCTTTGGTGCATTGGGCCACTTTCGAGCGACGGGAGTGGCACTTTTACAATCGTTGGCCTTATGACCAACTCCTTGGAAACGGTGGCAAATTAACTTACTACATTCGCCAAAGTGATGTTTGTTGCATTTGTTGCAAAGAGGTAGGTTCCCGGCATAACCCTTCTTGCTGTCGGAGGTGTAAGGCTTCTTAGCAAAGTTGTTGTTGTTTGATTGGGAGGGTTCCCACTTTCTTTTGTTGCCGCCCGATTTATCCTCGACCTTAGGTGCCGGAACTATGATTTCGTCAACCGTTTCTATCAATTTGCGGGCCATGTTCAAAACTTCTTGATGATTAGTGGGTTTGGATGACATTACTCCGTGTTTGATACTCTTTGGAAGACCATCCATGTAAAGTTCAACCCTTAAAGCTTCGAGGTTCACAAGATTTGGGCACATCAAGGCTAGTTCGGAAAATCGTTGATTGTAAGCATTGAGATCATTTCCGATCGCCTTTAAAGTTCTTAGCTCTTGTTCGAGCCTTCGGGTTTCTTCACGAGGGAAATATTCGACAATCATCTTTTCCCTCAAGTCGGCCCAAGAGAGGGCGTGAGCTTCATCGGTACCCACCGATTGTACATAAGTATTCCACCATGTAAGAGCGACACCGGCGAAGGTGTGAGTGGAGTATTTGACCTTGTCTTGGTCCCGACAACCGCTTATGCTAAAGACGGCTTCCGTTTGCTCAAACCATCGGGTGAGCACGACCGGTCCCCCGGTTCCATCAAAAGTGTGAGGGTTGCACCCCATGAAAGCTTTATAGGAGCATCCCTCGTTTGAGTTACCGGCTCCATTGTTGTTGTTGTTGTTGTTGTTGTGGTTGTTGTTATTATTGTTTTTGTTGTTGGATGAGTGACCGGCCATGGCCGCATCTACGGCGGTAGCTATCATCCGTTCGAGAGCTTGTTTGGGAGTTTCATTACGGCGTACACGACGAGGAGCCATTGTTCCTTCAAGACACAAGAATATCATTGATTAGTATTCTCAATAATACTAACCGTGATATAGAATAAATATAAAGAGAAGTTTTTCTTCGACTCGCCTTAAATTCTTTATGTCATAATGTCGGAACGTTCATATGAGTCACCGTAATATAATCCCGAAAATTATATTACCCTGATTCATATGTGCATTCGACATCATTTCATATAGTCAAGGTGGCGTGTCAATCAAATTAAACAACGTGAGATTAAGATGAACTAAGAGTAGATATGTAACACCCCAGCTTAACATGACCACAATATTGTCCGCTTTGCCCGCAGGCGCACGGCTTTTTCTTGGCGACCACACACGAGAAGCACTTTCCCAGGAGGTCACCCATCCTGGTAGTGCTCTCGCCCGAGCACGCTTAACCACAACGTACTCACACTTCTACTCAGCCTGTGATCCCAAAACGCGTTGTGTCATTTAAGCGTGAGTATTACCTTATAATCCCATGATCACTCATGTTCGTGGTCGATGTGGGATTTGCCTTGGGTGTTACATTCACCCCCCCTTAGGGACTCATCGTCCTCGATGAGGTTTGCCCCACCACCCCCAACGGCACATGAGTGGCTCTGATACCATTGTGTAACACCCCAGCTTAACATGACCACAATATTGTCCGCTTTGCCCGCAGGCGCACGGCTTTTTCTTGGCGACCACACACGAGAAGCACTTTCCCAGGAGGTCACCCATCCTGGTAGTGCTCTCGCCCGAGCACGCTTAACCACAACGTACTCACACTTCTACTCAGCCTGTGATCCCAAAACGCGTTGTGTCATTTAAGCGTGAGTATTACCTTATAATCCCATGATCACTCATGTTCGTGGTCGATGTGGGATTTGCCTTGGGTGTTACAAGATATGAGTAGAAGCGTTCGAGTATAAATGCACAAGTAGTCAAGTAATTCCTACTTCAAGTCTATATGCCGGTTGTAGTCTAGACTCACCAATGTACCCTATGACTCGGGGTCGACACCAATGAACTCTAAATCCCTACAACCAACGCTCTGATACCATCTGTAGCGACCTGACAAAATCGTCATTGACGGCGCCGTCTACTTAGGTCCCGTTACGTGGTCATAAGTCTTTAAAACAACGTTTGACCAAAAGATATGTCGCATTCATTTCAAATGTAAAGATTGTTCAAAGTTTACAAGAATAGTTCCACCACAAGTTGCGTTACAAAGTTATAAGTACAAATGAAACTTATGCGACACAATTTAAAAGTAGCCAAAAGACGCTCCATGTATGCATATATACTCGACATCCAATGCAAGTATCAAAATAAAGAGCGGAAGCATGTATCATGTATCGTTCAAGGACCTGAGAAAAACATAGAAATCTGTCAACGAAAACGTTGGTGAAATCATAGGTTTGAGTAAGTAAGTACAAGTGAACCACAAGATTTGCAACAATGAGATAATAGTAATACATTCCAAAAGTTTGTTTCACGAGCACCCAATTATCAATGCTTAACATTCCTTCCATAGAACCCCATCACAATAGTGTTTGAACATACACTGTTTCTCGAAAATATATTTCATTCGTAAACGGTAGCGAACCGTTTGAATGAGGGTTTGTCAAACCCATATGGCCATATAACATAAGTTCTCGCTTACACCCGACAAGTGTAACTAATGATAATCGAATTGAGGATTTTTGTTCAAACTCGTATGTAGAATGTTTGTTTTCCTGTACTTATGTTCACTTAGTAAAACGAAACATTTATGTTTTTCTCATCCCAAATGTAAGTGCAAAAGAGTAAAAGTGGGACTATGATCTCACCTTGAGTGCACGTACGAAAAGTACTTCACAAAATAACGTGTGCGAAGGATAGTGCTAGTCTTGACCTAAACAAATAGGTCGTATCAATAACGGTAAACACGATAGGTCAAAGATGTTCAATTAGTCCTATGGCTCGTTACGACTCGATTATGTAGCATGTGAAATCAAATTGTCAAGTTTCATGCAAGATACAAGTATATAAACAAGTTAGGAAGGTTGCATAATCATTTGGTTAAGTTTGACAAAAAGTCAAACTTTGGTCGGTCAAAGTCAACGAAAGTCAACACATTCGGGTCGGGTCCCGAACTATTTTTCTGAGGTTTTTCTTCATATATAAGCATGTTAGAACAAGTCTCATGTGAATCGGAGGTCCATAGTGTGCCAAACATTTTTCGTATTTTGACCAAAGAGGTCAGAAACTGGACACGGCTTAGGCCGCGCCGCGGCCCCAAATTGTCGCGCCGCGACAATACACGGGAACTGGTACCTGGTCAGTCTCAAATGTCTAAGTCTCAATTCCAAACACTTTCAAGCATAACTCGCAAACCGCTAATACTTAGAACTCGTATCTTATATCGTTAGAAATGTAATTTGACAAAGAACACATCTAAATACATTTCACCAACCAAAAATGTTATTTGTAACAATCGGCTTTCCAAAGTAAATGATCAATTAATGCACACATTTAATACACAAATTTGATAAGTGCACATTTATGATTCGGGCATTTAATGCATACATATAACATGCCGTTTTGTAGGTAATCGAGCATACAATACAACTAACTACTTACTAACTACAATTCATGTCATTCAATGCATCAAATATTCATTTCAAGCTTATCAAACCCTAACCCGAATTCACCAAAATCACTAATCAAGTTTATGGAGTTTTCTCAAGCAACCTACACATCAATTTGAAGCTAGTGATACTAGGAACACATTTAATACATGCATTTATAACATTTAACAACATTCAAACAACCAAATCACCAAATCAAACACACCAAAGTTCATACTCAAGCTAGTTACTTCAAATAACGAAATCGAGCATATAAATCATATATTCATGTTAGACTTGAGCCATAGACACTAATTAACAACTTTATAAGTTCAAAAAATATAAAGAACACAAAATCTAGTAATTTTAGAAAGTTACCCAAATGTAATGAAATCGGTATGGAATCGAAGAGGAAGATGCAAGGATCACGAATTTGAAATTTCTTTTGTTGCTAGCTTCCTAATCCGAATTTAGATGATGAATTCTTGTTGGTGTTCTTGAGAGAAAAAGGGAGTAGAAGAAAGATGGAGATGTTGAAATGAGAGGAGGAGGTTGAAGGTTTGACTAGTTGACCTAGTCAAATCTTTGGCCTCTTGTCAAGTTTAGTCCCTCTAATTTGGATCGGGTGCGTGAATTACCTAAACGAGATAATTTAAAATGCGTATTAACGGGAGATGTTATAAACATATAACGGAGTTTAAATTAGTATAACGGAAAAGTAAATGGAAAAAGGCGGGATGTTACAAGATGTACAAGGATTTCAGGAAATATTTTTGGTGGCCGGGTATGAAAGCCGATGTTGCTAAATACGTAGGAGAATGTTTGATGTGTTCTAAGGTCAAAGCTGAGCATCAGAAACCATCAGGTCTACTTCAACAACCCGAAATCCCGGAATGGAAATGGGAAAACATTACCATGGATTTCATCACTAAATTGCCAAGGACTGCAAGTGGTTTTGATACTATTTGGGTAATAGTTGATCGTCTCACCAAATCAGCACATTTCCTGCCAATAAGAGAAGATGACAAGATGGAGAAGTTAGCACGAATGTATTTGAAGGAAGTCATCTCCAGACATGGAATACCAATCTCTATTATCTCTGATAGGGATGGCAGATTTATTTCAAGATTCTGGCAGACATTACAGCAAGCATTAGGAACTCGTCTAGACATGAGTACTGCCTATCATCCACAAACTGATGGCCAGAGCGAAAGGACGATACAAACGCTTGAAGACATGCTACGAGCATGTGTTATTGATTTCGGAAACAGTTGGGATCGACATCTACCATTAGCAGAATTTTCCTACAACAACAGCTACCATTCAAGCATTGAGATGGCGCCGTTTGAAGCACTTTATGGTAGAAAGTGCAGGTCTCCGATTTGTTGGAGTGAAGTGGGGGATAGACAGATTACGGGTCCGGAGATTATACAAGAAACTACCGAGAAGATCATCCAAATTCAACAACGGTTGAAAACCGCCCAAAGTCGACAAAAGAGCTACGCTGACGTTAAAAGAAAAGATATAGAATTTGAAATTGGAGAGATGGTCATGCTTAAAGTTGCACCTTGGAAAGGCGTTGTTCGATTTGGTAAACGAGGGAAATTAAATCCAAGGTATATTGGACCATTCAAGATTATTGATCGTGTCGGACCAGTAGCTTACCGACTTGAGTTACCTCAACAACTCGCGGCTGTACATAACACTTTCCACGTCTCAAATTTGAAGAAATGTTTTGCTAAAGAAGATCTCACTATTCCGTTAGATGAAATCCAAATCAACGAAAAACTCCAATTCATCGAAGAACCCGTCGAAATAATGGATCGTGAGGTTAAAAGACTTAAGCAAAACAAGATACCAATTGTTAAGGTTCGATGGAATGCTCGTAGAGGACCCGAGTTCACCTGGGAGCGTGAAGATCAGATGAAGAAGAAATACCCACATCTATTTCCAGAAGATTCGTCAACACCTTCAACAGCTTAAAATTTCGGGACGAAATTTATTTAACGGGTAGGTACTGTAGTGACCCGAACTTTTCCATGTTTATATATATTAATTGAGATTGATATTTACATGATTAAATGTTTCCAACATGTTAAGCAATCAAACTTGTTAAGACTTGATTAATTGAAATATGTTTCATATAGACAATTGACCACCCAAGTTGACCGGCGTTTCACGAACGTTAAAACTTGTAAAAACAACATGACGATATATATATGGATATACATATGGTTAACATGAGATTATGATAAGTAAGTATCTCCATAAGTATATTAATAATGAGTTATATACATATAAACAAGACTACTAACTTAAGGATTTCGAAACGAGACATATATGTAACGATTATCGTTGTAACGACATTTAAATGTATATATATCATATTAAGATATATTAATATATCATAATATCACGATAATATAATAATTTAACATCTCATTAGATATAATAAACATTGGGTTAACAACATTAATTGAGATCGTTAACTTAAAGGTTTCAAAACAACACTTACATGTAACGACTAACGATGACTTAACGACTCAGTTAAAATGTATATACATGTAGTGTATTTAGACGTATTAAAATACTTTTGGAAGACTTCAAGACATATATCAAAACACTCATACTTAATGAAAATGGTTACAGTTACTTTTCCATTCTTTTCTTTCATCAAGAATTCTAGTCGTATTCTTACCCGTATTATACACAGCTTCAAAACGTACTTACTATGAGTATATACCAATAGGAACTAGTATGGGATTCCACTCTTGATTATGTCATGTATGACTAATCAATTTTAACTTTTACCATGAGCTAGTCAACTAACTAGAACTCCTTTTAACCCCACTCACCACTCACCAATTACCACTCATCATTCACTCCATTTCACTTCCAATTCTCTTTCTAATTCTCTCTCAACACACACACACTATTATGAACGCATTTTTCCAGTAGTTAATCATCATCTTCATCAAAAATCACTTCAAGAATCAAGCTATAATCATCATAGGAAGAACACTTCAAGAACACTTCAAAAATCCCTTCAAGTTTACTAATTTACTTCCAAGCTTTCTAATCCATTTCAAGTAATCATCTAAGATCAAGAAACCTTTGTTATATACAGTAGGTTATCTTTCTTATTCAAGGTAATATTCATATTCAAACTTTGATTCAATTTCTATAACTATAAACTATCTTAATTCGAGTAAAAATCTTACTTGAACTTGTTTTTGTGTCATGATCCTACTTCAAGAACTTTCAAGCCATCCAAGATCCTTTGAAGCTAGATCATTTCTTGTCACTTCCAGTAGGTTTACCTACTAAACTTGAGGTAGTAATGATGTTCATAACATCATTCGATTCATATATATAAAACTATCTTATTCGAAGGTTTAAACTCGTAATCACTAGAACATAGTTTAGTTAATTCTAAACTTGTTCGCAAACAAAAGTTAATCCTTCTAACTTGACTTTTAAAATTAACTACACACATGTTCTATATCTATATGATATGATAACTTAATAATTTAAAACCTGGAAACACGAAAAACACCGTAAAACCGGATTTACGCCGTCGTAGTAACACCGCGGGCTGTTTTGGGTTAGTTAATTAAAAACTATGATAAACTTTGATTTAAAAGTTGTTATTCTGAGAAAATGATTTTTATTATGAACATGAAACTATATCCAAAAATTATGGTTAAACTCAAAGTGGAAGTATGTTTTCTAAAATGGTCATCTAGACGTCGTTCTTTCGACTGAAATGACTACCTTTACAAAAATGACTTGTAAGTTATTTTTACGACTATAAACCTATACTTTTCTGTTTAGATTCATAAAATAGAGTTCAATATGAAACCATAGCAATTTGATTCACTCAAAAAGGATTTAAAATGAAGAAGTTATGGGTAAAACAAGATTGGATAATTTTTCTCATTTTAGCTACGTGAAAATTGGTAACAAATCTATTCCAACAATAACTTAATCAACTTGTATTGTATATTATGTAATCTTGAGATACCATAGACACGTATACAATGTTTTGACCTATCATGTCGACACATCTATATATATTTCGGAACAACCATAGACACTCTATATGTGAATGTTGGAGTTAGCTATACAGGGTTGAGGTTGATTCCAAAATATATATAGTTTGAGTTGTGATCAATACTGAGATACGTATACACTGGGTCGTGGATTGATTCAAGATAATATTTATCGATTTATTTCTGTACATCTAACTGTGGACAACTAGTTGTAGGTTACTAACGAGGACAGCTGACTTAATAAACTTAAAACATCAAAATATATTAAAAGTGTTGTAAATATATTTTAAACATACTTTGATATATATGTATATATTGTTATACGTTCATGAATCAACCAGTGGCCAAGTCTTACTTCCCAACGAAGTAAAAATCTGTGAAAGTGAGTTATAGTCCCACTTTTAAAATCTAATATTTTTGGGATGAGAATACATGCAGGTTTTATAAATAATTTACAAAATAGACACAAGTACGTGAAACTACATTCTATGGTTGAATTATCGAAATCGAATATTCCCCTTTTTATTAAGTCTGGTAATCTAAGAATTAGGGAACAGACACCCTAATTGACGCGAATCCTAAAGATAGATCTATTGGGCCTAACAAACCCTATCCAAAGTACCGGATGCTTTAGTACTTCGAAATTTATATCATATCCGAAGGGTGTCCCGGAATGATGGGGATATTCTTATATACGCATCTTGTTAATGTCGGTTACCAGGTGTTCACCATATGAATGATTTTTATCTCTATGTATGGGATGTGTATTGAAATATGAAATCTTGTGGTCTATTGTTACGATTTGATACATATAGATTAAACCTATAACTCACCAACATTTTTGTTGACGTTTAAAGCATGTTTATTCTCAGGTGAATACTAAGAGCTTCCGCTGTTGCATACTAAAATAAGGACAAGATTTGGAGTCCATGTTTGTATGATATTGTGTAAAAACTGCATTCAAGAAACTGATTTCGATGTAACATATTTGTATTGTAAACCATTATGTAATGGTCGTGTGTAAACAGGATATTTTAGATTATCATTATTTGATAATCTACGTAAAGCTTTTTAAACCTTTATTTATGAAATAAAGGTTATGGTTTGTTTTAAAAATGAATGCAGTCTTTGAAAAACGTCTCATATAGAGGTCAAAACCTCGCAACGAAATCAATTAATATGGAACGTTTTTAATCAATAAGAACGGGACATTTCACATTATCATTTAAAAGATCTAACCCAGTATCTAGGTTTTTATTAGGTTTAAGAAAACGATATACAACAGACCTGGTGGGATCATAACCTAATTGTTGCATGACTAAATCCAGTTGTCCTAAACAAAACTTTTCAATGTCAAAACAATCAATGTAGTCAGTTTTACCTTGTGTGTACAAAACTTCACTACCCACTCTAAAACATCCACCATGATGTAACACAACCGTGAACAAATCAGGGTATACCTCTGAAAAATGTAAAAAAAATAAAGTTAATAAAACAATTAACTAATAATATTTAGGGTTCTGTAGAATTATGAGCTTTAGGGTGCATAAACTATACCGTATAATTGATCGATATCCTTTTGATCATTTTCTGATGTACGAATAGTCCATGAATCATCAATTTATAATCATTTTTGATTTTAGGGTTTTGTTCGTCGTAACAGTAATTGGAGGGATGGAGAGTGAAAAGAGGTGGATGAAAGTGGGGACCATACCCGTTTGGGTTTATTAAATGCCAAAAACTTAAGTTAATTCCGATAATACCCATCACGTGTAACTCACGTGATGGGAGTTAACGTTCGATTTGGATGTCCAGTTGACAGAAGGACGCCAATTGCAAAATCAAAATAACTCAGGTACTCTGATTGCCAAATTAAAAACCGAGGGACCAAACTAGCGATTTGGGGTATAATAGAGAGACCAACTAAGCAAAAAAATCTAATTTTTATTCATACTTCATAATCATAATCTACTTTTAACTTTTTTTTTACTAACCATAAACTTTTATTCATCATTCCCTATTAACTAAAACATATACATAATACTTATGCATAATATTAAAAGTAATTGAATTAAATTTAAACTGGGGTTAGTGACTACCTTAGAGGCTAAGAGCCTAAGACTATGATGATGGTGGTGCAAAAATAGAACAGAAACAGCAGCAGCAAATCACGAACAGAAAACTGATTACAGCAGTAGCAACTAGTGGCGATTAAGGGACTGTTTTGGGTCTCTTTTGATCACGAACAACTGCAGCAACAATCGACCCACAAAGAGGTCTTTTGCATCTGAATGGGCTCGACAGAATAACAGTAGTACAGCAACAAAATACTGCAGAAACTGCAGCACAATGGGACAATTCTGGGACTTGTTTAATCAAGAACAGAAATATGAATTGGTGATGATGATTCACGATTGCAGAGAGCTGCAGGAGGTGATGATGATTTACGATTGCAGGTGGGGTTTTGAGAGGGTTTTAGTCGACTGAAAATAGCAGGCTTAGGGGGTTATTTTGGGTCGAATGCAGGAGGCTGGATGATGTGGTTTAGTCGACAGGATTTGGAGGGTAAAACAAGGAACTAGTCGACTAATTTCGCAGGTTATTGTGGTGAATAAACTCGTAAATATCATGAGGGTATATATAGGTTATTTGGGTTTCCTAATCCTACACAAAAGCTTGGAGATTAAAGAGCCTAATTAGGATGGAACTAGGCTTGATAATACTTAGGGATCAAGTCTAAACCCTACAGCCGATTATATTTGTGACCATGTATTTTTTTTAACGGTATTCTTTAATTATTTATGTATTTTTATATTTATTATTATTATTATTATTATTATTATTATTATTATTATTATTATTATTATTATTATTATTATTATTATTATTATTAATTTTATTTATTTACTAATCCCTAACTTTTATTAATTTTTATTTAGCTCCAACAAGTTGATATTAATTCTTAAAGGATATATCATATAAATTTTAATAAGACATTTAGTTTAATAATATAAGAACATAGAAAATACATAAACCTTATATTAACGGAAATATTGATCAAAAATTACTATTTAATCAAAGGTTGTTAAACAAAGTTTACGAGTACATAAAGTCCTAATAATTGAATAGAAATAATAGAACTGAAAAATTGAGGGTCGTCATAGTACCTCCCCGTTAATAAAAACTTCGTCTCGAAGTTTCAGGAAGACTTCTCGGATGCATTAGCAGGTGAGAATAGATGTGGATATTTCCGTTTCATTTGGTCTTCACGTTCCCAGGTATACTCGGGGCCTTTTCGTGACTTTCAACGGATCTTAACAGCAGGAATAGAGCTTTGTTTCAAACGTTTAACCTCACGATCCAGAACTTCTATAGGTTTTTCAGTGAAGTGCAATTAATGCGAAGATCATTCAAGGACATAACGGATATGTCATCAACAAGACACTTTTTAAGGATCGAAATGTGAAATGTATGAACTTTAATTAACAGGAAGTGTTGACTAAAAATTACCATTCGGTCAACGTTTTATTAAAGCAAAATCTATACTTAATTACAGTGGGGATCTACTTAAGTGAGAGCTGATATTGTATGAAATGTCGGCTAAAAGAGCCTGGGTGATTAGAATATCTAGTCTTATGGACTTCCTCCATAACTAGTTCTCGAAAATTTCTGATTAATGGTGATTTTTATAGGATCGACATGTATTACTTCACTATTGACTACATGTCCAAAGAATTGTACGATTCGTAGCCAAAGTTCACACTTGGAAAAACTTGGCATACAGTTGTTCCTTCTTTAAGAGCTCTAGAATCAATTGCAAACATTGCTCATGCTCTTTCTCGCTTTTGGAATAGATTAAGATGTCATCAATGAAAACGGTTACGAATTTATCAAGATAAGGTTTGCATGCATGGTTCATATGATCCATGAATACAACAGGAGTATTGGTTAAACCAAAAGGCATGACAAGAAACTCATAGTGTCTATAACGAGTTCAGAAAGTAGTCTTAGAAACATTAGTTTCCTTGACTCTCAATTAATCATAACCCGACCTAAGATCAATCTTCGAATAGATACTTGACCCTTGCAAATGGTCAAACAGGTCATCAATATGCAGGAATGGATAACGATTTTTGATGGTTAGCTTGTTGAGTTCTCGGTAACCAATACACATTCTCAACGTGCCATCTTTCTTCTTGACAAATAGAACAGGTGCTCCTTACGGAGGCAAGCTAAGACGAATGGAACCTTTCTCCAAGAGTTCTTGGAGTTGGCTGGATGATTCCCTCATTTCGGATGGAGCTAATCGGTATGATACCTATGCAATAGGTACAGCACTGGGCGTGGATAATTGACAAGGGAAGGATAATATAATATCTATGGTTGATATTTTTAGTTGATAATATAGTGATAAGGAGTAGGTAATGGTACACAATGGTCCTAAGGTTGATCAAATCTTATTCCCATCATGATCCATTAGGATTTCTACATGATTTATCATAATATAATTACGTTGATCAAGTGTCATTATATTATTCTAAATCATACTTTTATCACTCCATAAGGTTACTACTATGTCATCTAGTCAATATTCCTCTTCTTCGAGGCGAATAATTCAATGGAAAATGAAAGAAAAGAAAATAACATCAATCATTCATTTAAAAGAAAATAACCAGAGTATTACGAAAACTTTAACGAAATCTTCCAAAATATAAAAGTACTAAATGATAACATAAAGAACACTATGAGAAATTTAAATGACACTTGTAGTTGCCAAAACTCTTCATTGTGCCTCTTCCCCTTCTTTCTCATTATCTCGAGCTTCTTCGGCAATCATCACAAACGCTCGGCCTTTAGCATTTCCCGTGTTATCCTTTTTCTTTGGACACTGGTTGCGATAATGCCATTTTTCTCCACAGTCATAGCATGTAGGAACGACTGCGTTGGCTTTTGTTGCAGGTGTATTGGTCGAAGGAACTACAACCCTACAAGTCTTGGATATATGACCAATCTTCTTACAATTGGTGCACTCAGCCTTGCACCACCCAGAATGGTGTTTCTAACAACGATTACAATAAGGTTGGTTCCCTAAATAACCTCCTCTTGAATTTTCAGCAACCTTCTTATTCGAACCTTGGTTTGATTCCTGAGTAGGCTCAATCTTCCTTTTGCCTTCACTAGTCTTAGCCCCGGCTTGTTTATTAGCCGCGGCCTTTCTCCTCTTAGCCATCATCAAGTTTTGAGCCATAATTATCACCGCATCTAAGGTTTCTTTACTAGCAGCAACAACATTTCCTTGAATCTCGTCAGGAAGACCTTTTATGTGTCGCTCAATCTTCTTTTGTTCACTGGGCACCATGTCCGGGCACAATGAAACCAACTCTATAAACCTGTTGGTATAAGCTTCAATATTGGTACCATTGACCTTCAATTCCCAAAACTCAACCTCTAGCTTTTGAATTTGGTTCCTTGGGCAAAACTTATTCGTCATCATTCTTTTCACAACAGCCCATGGAATAGCATTAGCAGCATCTAGCCCTACAGTTTGGGCATAAGCGTTCCACCAAGTCAAAGCAAGACCACTTAGTGTATGAGTGACATACTTCACTTGGTCGACCTCCGCGCAGTTACAGATGCGAAAGATTGATTCGAGTTTTTTGAACCAACGAGTCAATTCGACTGCTTCCTCATTCCCATTGAAGGATGGAGGCTTACAGTTCATAAATTCCTTGTAGGTGCATGATGTAGGTGGGTTTCCTTGGTTGTTTCCTTGATTATTGTTGCCTTGGGCTGCAGCAAGCAGTTGTTAAAATTGTGCTGAAGTAAAAGTAACATTGGGAAGAGCGTTAGCACCACGATTTGCAATTGATCTTCAATACACAAAGACAGTATTAGTTGGAGAGTTATGATGCACTAAGTAGCAACACCAATTGATAAGAAAAGGTAATATGGGTTAGTTAGTGATAATGATGGTGAAGCAAGTGAGTATTTGGGTGTGCGGAATGATTCCTTCAGTGTCGAATCCTTTGTTATCCAAAAAGATGACTGGGTGATGACTAGATATCCTAGAGAAGGAGTACTATGTAGATTCTAAAGCACGGTATGACGGAAAGGATATAAGGGGGCATAGTAAGACAAACATAGGTATGAGGATTACACTTCAAACTACGGCAGGAAAGGTTATAGTCCTATAGATTGCTAAGGCACCTAACTAACACATAAGGCACACATAATATGCAATCCTGGTTCTCTATAACAACCTGGCTCTGATACCACTCTGTCATACCCTCAAATAGGGCCGAGAAAATATGACTTCACAATATCACAACACAAGTATGTATAAAGGAGAACGACTCTATATGAGACGTTTTAATTAAAAACCAATATATAGTAAGTAGTGGAAAGTATTAAGTCATTACAATAAATGTTTTAATTCAATAATATGAATGTAATAATGCGGACTCCAAAAGCAGCAAAGTCCAAATAGCAACTAATCTTTAGAAATCTTCAATTGAGACAAAACATGATTAAAGTGTCAACCAAAATGGTTGAGTGAACAACATAGGTTTATCAATAATAACCAAGTTTTTAGACCACAAGATTTAATTATAAAGTTTAATCAGTTCGGTAGTAGTGCTGGTGTATATGATATCGATACTAACCATAAGTTACCTTAAACACATCACGTTCGTGTCGTGTATCATTATTATGTATCCATTGACCAACGGTCATCCGGATAGAGACGTCACTCTCCATAGCGCTATTCACAATAACTAAGCTTGCCTTTATACATAGCAACTAACGATATCATGGTAGGGATTTAGCATGAATCAAAGCATGTTAGCACAGTTTGAACTAATCAAAATAAAGTTTGAGTACTCGTGTCTAAGCGTAAAACAGTTTGAAAGCAAGCATGTGTCTCACCCCAAAAGTTTATAAAACAGTTAAGAAATAGTAAAAAGAGGGGCTATGAAGTTCACCTTAATAGCAGATAGATATTCCACGGAAGTTATATGATCGGAGTGTTGAACACGGAGATCTCAACCTAGAGATATAATGTTCGATTAGGTAATGTCTCATAGACATAAAGCTTGTTTATTAATATAGCAAACTATATTAACAGTGACCGTTTTCGAGAGAAGTTATATTTACATAAGTGATAATATACTTAGTGTACTTAAATGTTACTATATAATTAAGTGTATAGGTTATACTAATAATAGTATTATTAATTACCTTTAATAATCAACTATTATGTTACATGAATAAATATACCTATATGATACATACTTATATATTCTTTATTTATTATACATGTATGTGTTCAATACTATATGATATATATATATATATATATATATATATATATATATATATATATATATATGTTGCATATATAATAGTGTAAGTTGGTACATATACATATACTTATTACTTTTCTTATTATTAGGTTTACTAACTTATAACTTACATAATACACATTCATACATACATTCACACGTACATATACATACATATATACACATACATATACACGTATGTATATATTTACATATATACACACACACATATACATAAAGTGTATACATGCTCATACGTACATATGCATGCAAGCATGCATGCACATGTATTATTATTATCATTATTCTTTACTACATTACTAATCTTACAATCAAAACTTTTATCACAAACTTAACCTAACTACTTTAACCATATTAATCAAGATCAATCCATGTTATTCATTACTGGTTCAACTCATATTCAATCTTTTACTACACCTATGTCATATTCATATTCATCTTTTTACACATAAATTCATAATCTTCATATTAACAATTACTTGATCATAATCTTTATCATTATTCATTATAACTAGTTAATTAATCTCCTATCCAACTTACATAAGATCACAATCATACTCTCATAATTATTCTTTTAACTTTCTCACCTACATAAAATCATAAACTTAATAATTATTCATAACCTTCATTATAACTTTTAATCACAATCTAACATATTTTTTTATCAATTCATATTCATATACAATAATAATACTTAAACATAATTTTTATTCATACTTCATAATCATAATCTACTTTTAACTTTTTTTTTTACTAACCATAAACTTTTATTCATCATTCCCTATTAACTAAAACATATACATAATACTTATGCATAATATTAAAAGTAATTGACTTAAATTTAAACTAGGGTTAGTGACTACCTTAGAGGCTAAGACTATGATGAGGGTGGTGTGAATATAGAACAGAAACAGCAGCAGCAAATCACAAACAGAAAACTGATTACAGCAGTAGCAACTAGTGGCGACTAAGGGACTGTTTTGGGTTTCTTTTGATCATGAACAACTGCAGCAACAATCGACCCACAAAGAGGTCTTTTGCGTCTGAATGGGCTCGATAGAATAGCAGTAGCACAGCAACAAAATACTGCAGAAACTGCAGCACAATGCGACAATTCTGGGACTTGTTTGATCACGAACAGAAAGCTGAATTGGTGATGATGATTCACGATTGCAGAGAGCTGCAGGAGGTGATGATGATTTACAATTGCAGGTGGGGTTTTGAGAGGGTTTTAGTTGACTGAAAACAACAGGCTTAGGGGTTGTTTTGGGTCGAATGCAGGAGGCTGGATGATGTGGTTTAGTCGACATGATTTGGAGGGTAAAACAAGGAACTAGTCGACTAATCTTGCAAGTTATTGTGGTGAATAAACTCGTGAATATCATGAGGGTATATATAGGTTATTTGGGTTTCCTAATCCTACACAAAAGCTTGGAGATTAAGGAGCCTAATTAGGATCGAACTAGGCTTGATAATACTTAGGGATCAAGTCTAAACCCTACAGCCGATTATATTTGTGACCATGTATTTATTTTTTAACGGTATTCTTTAATTATTTATGTATTTTTATATTTATTATTATTATTATTATTATTATTATTATTATTATTATTATTATTATTATTATTATTATTATTATTAATTTTATTTATTTACTAATCCCTAACTTTTATTAATTTTTATTTAGCTCCAACAAGTTGATATTAATTCTTAAAGGTTATATCATATAAATTTTAATAAGACATTTAGTTTAATAATATAAGAACACAGAAAATACATAAACTTTATATTAACGGAAATATTGATCAAAAATTACTATTTAATCAAAGGTTGTTAAACAAAGTTTACGAGTACATAAAGTCCTAATAATTGAATAGAAATAACAGAACTGAAAAATTGAGGGTCGTCATAATATGCATTTTGTTAATGTCGGTTACCAGGTGTTCAACATATGAATGGTTTTTATGCAGTTCGCATGTTTTTGAAAAATGGAAATAGAAATCTTGTGGTCTATTATTACGATTTGATAAATATATATGTTAAACCTATAACTCACCAACATTTTTGTTGACGTTTAAAGCATGTTTATTCTCAGGTGATTAATAAGAGCTTCCGCTGTTGCATGCTAATTTAAGGACAAGATTGGAGTCTGCATGCTTGTATAATATTGTTTTAAAACTGCATTCGAAGACTTAATTTGTTGTGTATTATTATTGTAAACCAATATGTAATGTTCGTGTGTAAAACGTTATCTTTTAGATTATCATTTCTTGATAATCTACGTTATGGTTTTGAACCTTTATCGATAAAATAAAGGTTATGGTTTGTTTTAAAAACTTATGCAGTCTTTGAAAAACTTCTCATATAGCGGTCAAAACCTCGCAACGAAATCAATTAATATGAAATTTTTATAATCGATATGAACGGGACATTTCAAACACGAACAAAAAACATCACTCTTGCAATCGTTCGATTGCTATGGCTTGTCAAATTCTGCCTAGTCACTCATGTACCTAAGGGTTTCTATAGGGTAACCTAAGTACAATGTAACCACAACCATTGAAGTCGCACATCACGCCAGCAGGTATAAAAAGGCACCTGACATCGCGTCACGTCGACTCTATTACCAACATACATCGAGATCAAACACTCGATCTCTAAGGTTCCATCCACCCGATGAACCTCATGGTTCACGATCCTCAACACAAAACCGAACATGCGCTTAACAACCGAACACCAACGCCCAATCCTATGGTTTGGTAGAAACATTTCCCAAACACTAAGGAATGCTTGGTCGCACCATGTCTTACGCCCTTCATCCGTCAATCCAAACGCCACCGTAGGGTAATTCCATTACGAATGTCACCCATAATAGTAATATGCACAACACAATGCATTTAACCAACCCGAACTCATCGGCACATAATAAATAATCAAAGGACATATTTATTAAAACGAAAAGTACCTTAACGTCTTCTCGCCACACCCGTCCCCGCTAAGTCGGGACACTACGATTTGCGATGTCCTTCTCCTTGACAATTGAAATACACCGTGCCATCACCCTTTGGCACCGGACATTCCCAAAACTTGTGACCTCTCAGGCCATAATTGTAACACCTAGACGTACTAGAATCCGATATACCCGTCTGTATACCACCCGTGCTCACACTTGCACCCTTAGTAGTAGTAATAGTAGTGGTGGTGGTGGTGGTGGTGGTGGCGGTGGCGGTGGCGGCGGCGGTGACAGCGGCGGCGGAAGCTGCATTTGTGAAGGTTTCGCAGCACTAGTGGATAGTAAGTTGGGACGGCGATGAATAATGTGGGGAGACAGAACTCACAAACTACTGTGACCAATGATGTAGTCCTCATCCTTACGTGTATCAATCTTACGCTTACGTGGGTTGTCATAAAATGGCATAGTACGGGTCTTAGGATGAGAGTCAGGTTTAATAGCACTAGCAGGTAAAGCAATGCTAGCCTCAGTATCGGAATCGAGACAAGTACCATAAACATATTTTGGTTTTGGATAAAACATCTAACGCTTCATAAATATACCAAATTAGTACACATTTAACATAAGCACAATATATGTAGCATTGTAGTAATTCACAAAAGTTCTAAGTACGGGTTGTAGTCTAGACTCGCTTATGTTTCCAAGAGCCTTAGATGGACACACTAATGCATATCCTAGTTCTCTACAACCATTAGCTCTGATATCAACTTTAACCCCCCGTCAGATCACACTAACAGAATATTAACTTCTGGTCCCACAGTTAACGGTCACGCCCTCTATATGAGACGTTTTCGAAAAGCAATCGCATTTATTTCAAAAGACGTTGTCATTAAAGTAAATAAATCAAAAAGTTAACATTAATGACATAGGTAATAATTCTTAAACATCTTTTAAAAAGAAACAATTTAAAATACGATCGTAAGTTGTCTTGACATAATTCAAATCATGCTGGACTCCAATCCAGTGTATGCACCACATAAGCACACACTCATCAAAGTATGCTGAAACAAAGTACCTTTAAGGACCTGAGATAAAAAAATTCAAAACGGGTCAACATAAAGTTGAGTGAATCTACAGGTTTAAGTAAATAGTTTATCGTATGTTTCATAAAACAGTTTCCCAAAACTCATTTATCGAAAAATCAGTTATCAGAATCGTTTATCAGTAATCGGTATATGAAAATTAGTATTTAGAAATCAGTAAACATTTATCAGTGTAAAACCACCAAGGTTCAATGGCAAAAGTTTGCATACAGCAAATGTCAAGCTTTAAACTGTTTGAAATCAGCGATGTCAAGTTTCAATTGTGTGTGACATCAAAACAGTTTTGTTTTAAATGTTTGCAGACATTACCATGTCTAGTTTCTATTTCATAAACCTCAGATTTAAGTAGCATAAAGCACAATCTGAAAAACAGCATTCAGTGTAATAACTCTTTGTTAACATTTATCGTAAGTTAAGCTACGAGATTTCTTTGAAAGCTTCGTAAAAGTATACATTTGTCACCAGCACTTGATTATACGACATTAACCTGCGGATAGCTCATTCGCTACGCGTCTTCCTTTTACCCTTTCTAAGCATACACCGATCAAGTGTACAAGTTACAACAGAATAAGCACCCTGTGCGTTAGGGCGAGGTTTGTCAAACCTAACGGTACCGTCCATATAAGTCGAGCTTACTTAATGTAATTAATATAATCAAGCTAAGGGATTTTGGATCTGAACTCATATGTATATTTGTTTAAGTTACTCGTACCTAATATGAAAAACATTTGAAATAGATTGTTATCTCATCCCAAAAATGTTAAAGAGAATGGGACTGTAGACTCACCTTTGAAAATGCACAGTAAACTCTTAGTAAAACATTAGGGTAGCCGGACGATCACGACCGTGAAACGAAACCTAATTAAAAAAGTTACCTTAAGTAAATACATAAGCCACACTATTTCAACTCATAGTGTACGCGTAGTCCTAGTGCTCAGACTAGCTCAATGATGTAAGCAAAGGTCAACTAGTCCAAGTAAGTCAACAAAAGTCAACTAAAGTCAAACTAAAAGTCAACTTTGTTAAAGTGGTCAACTAAAGTCAACCATCTCGGCAGGTCATGCAATCTTAGTCAACATGTCAATCCTAAGTTAACTAACATGTTTTGGCTCACAGTTGGTCAAGTACGCGTTCACAGTTTATCGTATAGCATAAAATTCATGCACAACTTGCAAACAACGAACATAATTCATAGCACATAAGTCATGGTAATATGGAAAACTCCAAATCATAACTACCCTCATAAATGTTTCCAAAAAGCCTGGTCATGCCCTCATACAATGTCTACAAGTCCGGTTCCAGAAAAGGTTCAGTTAAGGTTTACCAAATCAGTTTCTGCTCGCGCAACAGTTTTAGAAAAATTCTCATTTAATATTGAAAATAGCAATTAATGAACGGAAAATTGGAGATGACTCTAGACACTCCAAATTTACAGTGTTAAAATAATCAAAGCAATCTGTAAAGACCCTAATCTTACGAATGCCAAAACTCATAAATAAAGGTAAATTAAAAGATAAATGAGCGTTATTCTTATTCGAATTCAAACCATAGTCCAAACCAAAGTTGACAAACTTATTCAAAAGTACTACTAAACCAAAACAAGCTACTAAATCTTGGAGGAAATCTCTAAGGCAAGGTGCTAAGTTCACTCCACTCTACACTCTTCCCTCGTTCCTAACGCCCCCTTGATTACCTGTCGTATAAGAAGGAAAACAAAGAATACGACTAAGCCAAAGCCCAGTGAACAGATATAACGAATAACGGAGTATAGTATGACATGCAAAATTTATATTCAAAACGAACTTATTTTCAAAATTACTTAGTTGCAAAACAAAGCGCGAATATGTATAGATCCACAATACCATATATCATGATGCAAATTTCATAAAATAATGCACTAAGATTCAAAACAAATATGTAACAAAGTATCAAAATTAAATCATAGGGTAGCTACTCCACTAATCATCCATATCGGTGACGTTTCGTATGACACTACGATGAACGTACACCATCAAAACAAAATCCTAGGATCGATCCATACGCCTCCTATCAAAATATAATAATTAAGAGCTCATACCAACTACCGGGTAATCAAAAGGAGACGCCGTAGATATAAACAAATACACCGCTACGGTCGATGCCACATTATCGGTGTCATAATAATGCGCCCACGGGACCTCCATGGATAGGTTACTCTTAGGCATATTTTAAGAAACCGTTTAACTGTCTTATTAATTATAAATGTTCAAATACTTTTAAAGTGGCTAACGGACTTTAAAATACATTTTAAAAAGAATTAACGAGTTGACTTAAATATTTTACGCTTGACCAAACACTTAAAATGTATATAACATTGTATGTCGTATTATTTTAAAATCACGTGTCAACCCAACCATTCGGTCTAACTTTTGTCACAAGTCATGTCACATAATACTTTAGCCCTTTACATATTAACAACTTAAACGGGACTAAACGGGACATGTAAAGCCACGTGGAATGAGCGACACTCGATACGAATCACCGTACCACTCGTCACACACACGTGTTCTTTACCGGGATGTTTCCCACCTTTTCGAGGCTGTTTTCGGGCTGTACGGGGCTGTTTATGGAGTTGAATTAGTGACAGTTTCCAGACAGCACATTCGAGACAGTTTCAGGATTTTTCGCGACACTTTCAGGCTATTTAGCGACACTTTCGGGGCTTTTCGCGACAGTTTCTGAGCTGACTTTTGGGCTGAATTCTGGATTGTTTTGGTTGAGGTTTTAAGACACGGTTTTGACACAATTTCCAAATACCAAAAGTATTATGATTCCTCAAACAACAAACATCCAAAATCGTTAATACATCATACATGAGGAAACTATAATACATTTCAAAGACAAATAAACACACATTTTGAACAAGCATGTCATACCATAATATTTACACAATTCGAAACAAAGTTTTGAGAGGAAGATTTATCGAAGCGATCCTAAAACCACCTAGAATATCCGTACCTAATGTTGAATGACGAAATTCCAAGGACAACAAAATACCACCAATGATGCGATCACCGAGCCAAATCTAATGAATAAACACGTATGAGCACAAAACGCATTCAGATAGGGAGTATGTAATATCCTTTATTTAAGTTGTGTTACCACATGGTTTTTTTTATTATTTTTTTTATGTGTTTATCTCTATTTCTTTTAAATATTACCCAAATACATCCACCTAAGTTCGTATTATCTTATACTTAAATTTGTTTAGTAACCTACATGTTATAAGGATTTAGTGAGCTAATAATAATAGTGACTACATGCAATTTATTTCAATTGCATCAACTGTTCGACACTTATTGGCTAGACCTTAATGCCCATTTGTCATAATTTTATAAGTATACCCATATTAATATCTACAAGAATAGTCAGTAGCACAAATTTGTAAACCTTAATTTTATCAGGTTATAAATCAAGATACTCTTTTTTTTTACCGTCCATGAAAACTATTATTCATACCACAACTAGATCAACATACAAGTATATGTGATTTAGTTATACTACTCTGTTTTTAGACATATATATATACAATTTTAGTCACAAATTCTATTTCTAATTAATAACACGACTTCTACATCCTTTTATGGGCTAGAAAATTTAAGTATGTTCTCAAAGATAGTACCAACAATTTATATCGAAAAATATAGTCCGACACAATACAACTTTAAATTGTAATACACTTAGAACATATGAAAATTTTATACAGAATCTTGGGGAGGCATAAATAAAAACACCTAAATCCATTACTAAACATGTGACTACCATTTGCTTAAGATCAATATTTACAAAAGATACCTATTTTGTACCCAAAATCTTAACATCTCAACTTTATTATAATCAAAGCGATATGTAGTTAATCTAAACCAATAAGTTGATTAAGAAGGCCAATAAACAAATTATACATCAATAATAAAGATAGTGATTAGTAGTTACCTCTAAATTGTATTCGTGTTATGACCGAAATTAGACCCGCAAATATTGTATTTCTTCAAAAATGCCTCTATTCTCCTCCTTTTAATATTATAGTAGATTGTAGTGAGTAGTATGTCTATTGAGTTAGTAAATTTTTCATCTCATTTGATTTAACTAAGAGTGTATCAAATGGAATACTAGTTGGATATATAGCTAAATGGGACTTATCACATACCCTTCTAGTAAATGTGGCCAAACAACTTCCATCTACCCGATGGACTGACACTTCTCATTTAGTAATGAATTTATTAACTTGGTTTTGAATTTGGTACAGTGCAAGTGATTAGTGATTAGTATTTAATTTTAGTTAGTTTATTTCTAGCATGATACCAAGTTAAGTTTGTTTAGTATATATTTCTCACGTTCTTAACACTACTAAACAAGATGTTTATATAAAGTAATTTATCAATTGACTATTTATCCATTATCACTTAAGTATCTATCTTAGATATTTTATTTATTTTAGTATGAGTTATTATAATTTGTAAGTAATAAACACTAGTTATGAGTTTTATATTTTTTTAAGTTTTATAGGATATTACAAATCCATGCAGCCATTTTGTACAGTTTTTCATATCTCTACAGACCTTCTGATTTAGACAACATTTAAACATGTCATTTGGTGATGCACCTAACACATAGCAAACCATGTTTTCAGAAGCTATCATACGAATTTAATATGTTTATGAACATCTAAATGACAATATTCCAGAAGATCAAAGTCTCAAACAATTCATAGTTCATGTGAGGTCATTTCGTGTGCATATGAAAATAGTTTTACCTCAATACGAGTTACCAATATTCGTTTAATCACATCGAGAGCAATACATAACCAATTTGCATGCTTCTTAAGTCTAACTTTAGTGATTTTTAACAAGGATTTCAGTGGTTAGCATTTCAATGACTAATTCATAAAGCATAAATACCATAAAATTCGAATAGCATGCAAACCCTAGCACAAACTTCAATTGATCATAACTAGTGCATCCGATAACGAAATCATGCAAATACAAAGTCCAAATTTATTAATTTTTTGAGATATATGAATCTAGATACATTACAACATCAGTACATAAACTCATTTTATCAGATTCATAGCAATTCAATTCGTGATTGCATCAAAACACATCAATCGCGCAAAATAACGACTAACAACGAGTATAATCACAATCAATTGAGCACTAAACCCTTTTGTACACTATATAATTGATCAAAATCACATATAATAAGATCAGGCTTAATGATTTATACATTAAAAACATAATTAATGGATACTAGCGTGTAGAGGACGATCAAAGGAAGCACTTTCGTGTTGATGGTTCAAGCAAACAAGCGATTTTTGAAGGTAATTGATGGAGATGAAGATGGCGACATTTGACACAGGTTTGGAGCTGCCCTAGGTCATGGTGCCTGAGAGAGGAAAAAATGGATTGCACTTATTTTGTTATAATTAGGTTTAGGGTTTAATTAAAAACCCAACAAGTAATCTAGTGGTCCAAAAAGTCCAATAAAGGGGTGAGGGAATGGTTTTTTGGCTAAGGGGCTGTAAAAGGGGTTCCATGGGCTCCCGAAAGTTGCTAGCTAAGTTTCTATGGAGTTCCGTTGAGTGTCATTGAGTTACGTGACCCAAAAATGCAAACGAAGTCGCTAAACGTTAATTTTTCGGATTCTAAATTTAAATTATTTTTTCTTAATCATTAAAGAAGTCTAATTTACATAAATTATATTGAATAATTATTTTAAATAATAGTTATTTAATTCATTGTTAAGTGTCGTTAACCGATACCGAGAACAGGAACGTTAACCGAGCGTTTTAGCGAATTCTACGCATTTTAAATTTATAAAACTTCTGATAAAATAAAAGTATCTTTAAAGCATAATAATTATATAAGATAATTATTAAAAGTGAATTATTAATTGTTTCGTTGTCTTAGATACATTTTTTTGGTTTTCACTAACCGTACGTTTTTCATGCGTTTTCGAAGTTTCTCGCATACTTCTAAACCAAAGTATGAAATCAAGTAATATTTAGCGCATATTAAGAATAGTATTTTATAAGAAAAAGTTCTGGCGTTTAAATTTGTAGGATTTAGATAACGGTCATTAAGTATTTAACGGAAAAGTTAACGGAAAAATTCGGGTTATTACAGCAACCTAATCATTTAGATTGTTCAATTAAGTTTATAATATCACAATAAATTATTCCATAGTGTACATGTTGTCCTAGTGCTCAGACCGAATCGACTAAACGGTAAAAGTCAACACATAGTCATGCAGGTCAACAAAAGTTAAACTTGGTCAAAGTAGTCAACTAAAGTCAAACACATGGGTAGGTCATGAAATCATGGTCGACAAGTCAATTCTAGGTCAACTAGCAAGTTTTAGATTATCATTTGTTATTTTCATGTGTACTAGTTATCGCATCGTTTCAGTTTCATGTAAGTCATGCAAACAGCAAGCATAAATCACAAGTCACAAATCATGGCAACATAAGTCACGTTTTTATCCCTGATATTGAGTCCCAAAAGCATAAAGTTCAAAACTATGTTAGAAAAATAATCGCTTTTTCAGTTAAATTTGTATATAAAGTAATTACGAAGACGATGCAAAAAGAATCAAGAGAATTAGAGCTAAAATGAAGATTCTAGAGCGAAAACGGTGAAAGACAAGAAATCAAGTTACGATCCAGCAAATTAGCAAGCCAAACGGCTTGCCGAAAGGGCTGCCAAACGGCTTGCCAGTATGGCAAACGGCCTGCCAAACACCCAGATCAAACGGGCATGTCAAATGGGCTGGCATGGCAAACGCCCTCACCAAACGGCCTGCCAGCCATTTGCAGGCCATTTTTACTTCTATTTAAAGGGCTTTTGTCATCCAATTTTAACACACCTCTCCTCACTCTCTCACTACAATACACTTTCTCTCACTAGGGCTTTCAAGGCCTTCTCACCTCCGAGCGGGAGATTAAGTACCCAGAGGCGAACGCCGAAGATTTTAAAAGGAGCGGTCTAGAGGATGTAAGCACTTGTAATTGAAATGTCCCGTTCATGTTGATTATAAACATTCCATATTAATTGATTTCGTTGCGAGGTTTTGACCTCTATATGAGACATTTTTCAAAAACTGCATTTATTTTTAAAACAACCATAACCTCTATTTTATCAATAAACGTTTTAAAAACATTACGTAGATTATCAAATAATGATAATCTAAAATATACTGTTTACACACGACCATTACATAATGGTTTACAATAGAAATATATTACATCGATATATGTCTCTTGAATACAGTTTTTACACAATATCATACAAACATGGACTCCAAATCTTGTCCTTATTTTAGTATGCAACAGCGGAAGCTCTTAGTATTCACCTGAGAATAAACATGCTTTAAACGTTAACAAAAATGTTGTTGAGTTATAGGTTTAACCTATATATATCAAATCGTAACAATAGACCACAATATTTCATATTTCAATACACATCCCATACATAGAGATAAAAATCATTCATAAAAGCAGCACATGTATTCCCAGCCCAAAAATATATATATTGTAAAAGTAATTAAAAAGGGAGCAAATGAAACTCACTTTCACATATATTTCCTTCCTCGGAAATAAGACTTTTCCACAGATCGATTCACGAACCTATACAAATATGTACATATATATCAAAGTATGATCAAAATATAATTACAACCATTTTTATTATGTTTTAAAGATTTGAGTGTATTAAGTCAGCTGTCCTCGTTAGTAACCTACAACTAGTTGTCCACAGTTAGATGTACAGAAATAAATCGATATATATTATCTTGAATCAATCCACGACCCAGTGTATACACATCTCAGGCTAGATCACAACTCAAAGTATATATATTTTTGGAATCAACCTCAACCCTGTATAGCTAACTCCAACATTACTGCATATAGAGTGTCTATGGTTGTTCCAAATAATATATATACATGGGTCGATATGATATGTTAAAACATTTGTATACGTGTCTATGGTATCCCAAGATTACATAATATATTAGAATACATGTATAATACAATATAAGTTAGCTAGGATACGATTTGTATAGATTTGTTAAACATTTTCAGTAGCTAAAAAGATCAAAAATATCCAATCTTGTTTTACCCATAACTTCTTCATTTTAAATCCGTTTTGAGTGAATCAAATTGCTATGGTTTCATATTGAACTCTAATTTAAGAATCCAAACAGAAAAAGTATAGGTTTATAGTCAGAAATTTAAGTTACATGTCAATTACTAAAGAGGTAGTCATTTTCGTCGAAAGAACGACATCTTGATGACCATTTTGAAAAACATACTTTCACTTTGAGTTTAACCAAGATTTTTGGATATCGTTTCATGTTCATATGAAAAATCATTTTCTCAGAAGAACAACTTTTAAATCAAAGTTTATCATAGTGTTTAATTATCTAAACCAAAACAGCCCCCGGTTTCACTACGACGGCATATATCCGATTTAATGGTGTTCATCGTGTTTCCAGGTTTTAAATCATTATGTTAGCATATCATATAGATATAGAACATGTGTTTAGTTAATTTTAAAATTCAAGTTAGAAGGATTAACTTTTGTTTGCGAACAAGTTTAGAATTAACTAAACTATGTTCTAGTGATTACAAGTTTAAACCTTCGAATAAGATAGCTTTATATGTATGAATCGAATGATGTTATGAACATCATTACTACCTCAAGTTTTCTGAATAAAACTACTGGAAATGAGAAAAATGGATCTAGCTTCAAAGGATCCTTGGATGGCTTAAAAGTTCTTGAAGCAGAATCATGACATGAAAACAGTTCAAGTAAGATTTTCACTCGAAATAAGATTGTTATAGTTGTAGAAATTGAATCAAAGTTTGAATATGAATATTACCTTGAATTAGAAAGATAACCTACTGTAAATAACAAAGGTTCCTTGATTTTAGATGATTACTTGGAATGGATTAGAAAGCTTGGAAGTAAACTTGCAACTTGGTAGTATTCTTAATTTTTATGAAACTATACTTATGGAATTTATGAAGAACACTTAGAACTTGAAGATGGAACTTGAGAGAGATCAATTAGATGAAGAAAATTGAAGAATGAAAGTGTTTGTAGGTGTTTTTTGTCGTTGGTATATGGATTAGATATAAAGGATATGTAATTTTGTTTTCATGTAAATAAGTCATGAATGATTACTAATATTTTTGTAACTTTATGAGATATTTCATGCTAGTTGCCAAATGATGGTTCCCACATGTGTTAGGTGACTCACATGGGCTGCTAAGAGCTGATCATTGGAGTGTATATACCAATAGTACATACATCTAAAAGCTGTGTATTGTACGAGTACGAATACGGGTGCGTACGAGTAGAATTGTTGATGAAACTGAACGAGGATGTAATTGTAAGTATTTTTGTTAAGTAGAAGTACTTTGATACATATCTTGAAGTCTTTAAAAAGTGTAAGAATAAATATCAAAACACAACATCTATATACATTCTAATGGAGTCGTTAAGTCTTCGTTAGTCGTTACATGTAAGTGTTATTTTGAAACCTTTAAGTTAACGATCTCAATTAATGATGTTAACCCAATGTTTATTATATCAAATGAGATGTTAAATTATTATATTATCATGATATTATGATGTATGAATATCTCTTAATATGATATATACATTAAAATATCGTTACAACGATAATCGTTACATATAAGTCTCGTTTCGTAATTCATGAGTTAGTAGTCTTGTTTTTACATATGTAGTTCATTGTTAACACACTTAATGATATATTTGAATATCATTTTATCATGTTAAATATAGTGTATAAATATCTTAATATGATACATATGTATTTAGTAGACGTTATCATAACGATAATCGTTATATATATCATTTCGAGTTTCTTAACTTAGTAATCTCATTTCTTATGTATATTACACATTGTTAATATATTTAGTGAGATACTTACTAATCATAATCTTATGTCAACCATATATATGTCTATATATACCACAACATGTAGTTTTTACAATTTTGTAACGTTCGTGAATCGCCGGTCAACTTTGGGTGATCAATTTTCTATATGAAACTTATTTCATTTAATCAAGTCTTAACAAGTTTGATTGCTTAACATGTTAAAAACATTTAGTCATGTAAATATCAATCTCAATTAATATATATATAAACATGGAAAAGTTTGGGTCACTACAGTACCTTCCCGTTAAATAAATTTCGTCGTGAAATTTTAAGCTGTTGACTAATCTTCTGGAAATAGATGTGGGTATTTCTTCTTATTCTGATCTTCACGCTCCCAGGTGAACTCAGGTCCTCTACGAGCATTCCATCGAACCTTAACAATCGGTATCTTGTTTTGCTTAAGTCTCTTAATCTCACGATCCATTATTTCGACGGGTTCTTCAATGAATTGAAGTTTTTCATTGATTTGAATTTCGTCCAACGGAATAGTGAGATCTTCTTTAGCAAAACATTTCTTCAAATTCGAGACGTGGAAAGTGTTATGTATAGCTGCGAGTTGTTGAGGTAGCTCAAGTTGGTAAGCTACTGGTCCGACACGATCTATAATCTTGAATGGTCCAATGTACCTTGATTTAGTTTCCCCCGTTTACCAAATCGAACAACGCCTTTCCAAGGTGAAACCTTAAGCATGACCGTTTCTCCAATTTCAAACTCTATATCTTTTCTTTTACAGTCCGCGTAGCTCTTTTGTCGACTCTGGGCGGTTTTCAATCGTTGTTGAATTTGGATGATTTTCTCGGTAGTTTCTTGTATTATCTCCGGACCCGTAATCTGTCTATCCCCCACTTCATTCCAAAAAATCGGAGACCTGTACTTTCTACCATAAAGTACCTCAAACGGTGCCATCTCAATACTAGAATGATAACTGTTGTTGTAGGAAAATTCTGCCAACGGTAGGTGTCGATATCAACTGTTCCCGAAATCAATAACACATGCTCGTAGCATGTCTTCAAGCGTTTGTATCGTCCTTTCGCTCTACCCATCAGTTTGTGGATGATAGGAAGTACTCATGTCTAGACGAGTCCACAATGCTTGTTGCAACGTCTGCCAGAACCTTGAAACAAATCTACCATCCCTATCAGAGATAATAGAGATGGGTATTCCATGTCTGGAGACAACCTCCTTCAAATACAATCGCGCCAACTTCTCCATTTTGTCATCTTCTCTCATTGGCAGGAAGTGTGCTGACTTAGTGAGACGATCAACTATTACCCAGATAGTATCATAACCACTTGCAGTCCTTGGCAATTTTGTAATGAAATCCATGGTAATGTTTTCCCATTTCCATTTCGGGATTTCAGGTTGTTGTAGTAGACCTGATGGTTTCTGATGTTCAGCTTTGACCTTAGAACACGTCAAACATTCTCCTACATATTTAGTAATATCGGCTTTCATACTCGGCCACCAAAAGTGTTTCTTGAGATCTTTATACATCTTCCCCGCTCCGGGATGTATTGAATATCTGGTTTTATGTGCTTCTTTAAGTACCATTTCTCTCACATCTCCAAACCTTGTGTGACAACCCGTCCTTATCCACCTGGACAAAGTCATCAACATTTGGTCCCATTGCGATGATCGACTCCAAGTAATGTCCTTAAATTGAGCAAATGCACAGCGGAACACTTAATTCGTACCTGAGAATAAACATGCTTTAAAGTGTCAACCAAAAGGTTGGTGAGTTCATAGGTTTATCATAACAATCATTTCAATATATTAATAGACCACAAGATTTCATAATCATAAACATAATACACTCGCAAGTGTATGTAAAGCATTCTAAGTGGTTGAGCACTTGGTAACCATACTTAACATTTAATCAACGTCGCATATTCCCTTTATTATGAAATCTCACTACACCGTACCAAGTTTAGTCTACAAAATGAAGTACTGTGCAACCGTTGAGTACTGGTCGTCCAGTCCGGTTGGGGTTGTCAGGCCCGATAGATCTATCAACAGGATTCGCGTTTACAATACCCATGTAAATAGTAGTTACCAAGCTACAGGGAAATATGCCAGTGGTACAACTCAACGTAGAATATATTTTTAAGTACTTGTGTCTATTTTGTAAACATTTATAAAAGCAGCGCATGTATTCTCAGCCCAAAAATATATATTGCAAAAGCAATTAAAAAGGGAGCAAATGAAACTCACCATACTGTATTTTGTAGTAAAAATACATATGACGTCATTGAACAAGTGTAGGGTTGGTCTCGGATTCACGAACCTATATCATTCATATGTATATTAATACATATATTCGTAATCAAATAAATTTATATATTACATCTTAAATTATATATCTTATATATTTAAAATAGTTGATATTTAAAATAGTTTAATATTATATTAAAAATAAATAATTTGTAATATGTAAATATTTATATAAATAATCTTAATATTTAATTATATGAAATATTAATGTAGTTATAACAAATATACTCTTATATGGAAAATATTTATTTGTTATGATAATATTGTTAATATAAAAGTAATAATGATAATAATAATAATAACTTTAATACTAATACTTATGTTCATACTAAATATAATAATACTCATAATATTTATTTTAATTATAATAATGTAAACTAAATTAGTAAAAATCATGATAATAATAACTAACATAATAAATATAATGATATTAATAATAGTAATAATAATAATAATTACCTTTACCATTTAATTTTAATGGGCTTAACCAATGAAAGAGTTAGATTTGGGCTTCAACTTTTGTAAATCTTGGACTAAACTTGTGCAGCTACTTGTTGGAAAAAGAAATAAATAAAACTGCACGAGCCTAGATTCGAACTCAAGACCCCTCGTCCATTAAACACTCACCAAACCAGCTGGACCATTCCGTTTTTCTGATTAGTATCACGATTCAATTATATCTAACCTGTTCTATTCTGTTTCTTAATTCTTCTTCTTTTTCCCAACATAAATCGACAAAAATCATATCAATCATAAATCATTAACTATCATCTATCATCATAACATCTTTTTCATCATCAATATCATTTCCTAATCCTAATCTAGTCATCACCCTCTAAACCATTATCATCAATCATTATTCCAAGATCATATTTCTTATGCATCATTTAATATAAAAAAAATAATTAGGATGTCCCTTTTTCTTTTCCCATTTTTGTCGGCCACAAACAATGAAAAAGAGAATACGTCCCTTTTTTTTTTTACTTCCTTATTTTGTTAATTTAAAAAGAAAGCATGCAGTAGCGACAGTAATTCATCGATGCTATTGTTATCATTAGTTTAGAACCACAACAGTAGCAGTAGTTTGATGTTTATGATGGTTAATCGCGAAAAGGAGCACAACAGCAGGTTTCGATGTAACTTCATTATCAAATCACGATTTCAATATTTGTTTTCAAGTCTTCACCATAATCGTATAACATTACTATCTTTCTCATCACCATTAATTATTACTTATAAAAACAGAAAAGAACATAGCGGTAGTAACAATCCGTATCATTCTACTATACACCTTCATCGTCTTCTTCTTTTGTTGTTCAAACCGAGACAAAATAACAAAGGTAGCAGCCGCCTGTTCGAAATACACAAAAGGCGTACAGCAGTTGCAACATCGAGATAGTAGTAGTACATGTAATCGAGTGTGGTGATATGAGGAGTGGTGTATAGTCACGAGATGAAGCAACAAACAAAAACATGGAAAGTGGCGGTTGTGTCTAATGACATATGGGGTTGTAATAGTGGTTCAAGGGGTGATGATTGTGTTTGGTGATGGTGGTTTTGTTATTGTGTTTGAAACAAAAGAAAAACCAACCATGGTGGTGGGTTTGGATAGTAAAACAGGAGACAGAATCACTATTGCGGTAGCTGTAACCAAAGATGTTCGATTAAGATATTAGAGTTGTGTTTGCGTGCGGTTCCAGCTGAAACATAAGACCATTAGCAGTAGCTACAAAGTCAAGCAGTAGAAGAAAGGTTGTAGGATGATGGTTGCTTTAGGTTCTTGAACTTAAATCGAAATAGAAACAGTGTGAGAGAGGATGAGTGAGAGATGATTGAAGGTGGTGTTTGATATAGGTCGAAGTGGTTTTCAAGATGTTAGTGAAGGTAGTGATCGATGGGTTAGTGATTGAGATGGATGTCGTGGTGTTATGATTGTGGAGATCAAGTTGGTTGTTTATGGTGGTTTTATGGGTTGTAGAAACAATTGATCGGTTTTACATATAATGAATAAGAGGGAATTATATATATATAAAAGGAATGATGGTAATGTGTGTTGTACTAGACAAAAATTAGACAAGTTGAAATTCAGTATTGATACAGGTTAAAGGATAAAGTGGATACAGAATTTTCTCCATCACAATTCAAATATCACGGGTCTCTAACAATTTGAAGGCAAAAACAAAATTGAATAAAGTTTGATGGGGATGTGAAACTGATTCGATTCTGTATTTGATTCTATATTTATTAAACTTAATATTAGTAGTTAATATATATTAATAATTATTATACTGTAAATAAATTAGTAATAATAATAATAGAATTAATAATAATAAGGATAATATCAAAATGATATTAATAATAACAATATTAATAATAATATTAGTAATACTAATGTTGATATTAATACCAATAATAATAAAAATGATAATATTATTATAACAACTCTCTTGTAAATACATTTAATATATTAATATTACAATTTATTAATTATGTAATATTTAATAATTATATCATATATTATTTCAAATAATATTTCAAACTAAAATATATATGTATCTATTTACAATTAGTTGTTCGTGAATCGTCGAGAACAGTCGAAGGTCAATTGAATATATGAAACAGTTCAAAAATTTTGAGACTCAGATTAACAGACTTTGCTTATTTTGTCAAAAATACAATATCATATCGAGAGTTTGGTTTAAAATTAGTCGAAATTTTCTGGGTCGTGACAGTACCTACCCGTTAAAGAAATTTCGTCCCGAAATTTGATCGAGGTGGTCATGGCTAACAATAAGATTGTTTTTATGACGAATATGAATTAATAACTAAAGTTATATCACCATTTAGTAATAGTGGTAAAACAATTCGATTATGTGAAGCGTACGAGTGAAGCTGTCACAAAAGAGTGAAATGAAGTAAGTAGAGGTTCGTTTTAACTTTTGACGTAGTCACTGTTGAATTTCGGAAGGAAAATGTATTAGCACGAATTATTAACAACTGTTGGAATTACGGAAGAACAGAAATATCAAGGAAATATTTCTGTGATATGCTTAGAGATTAAGTAGAATGAAAGAGTCGTGTGACATGGCACATGATGGGGATAAGGTCTGTGAATCATCATCACGTTACATTACAAATTTAGCATGACTTACTGTAATATAATCACGTTGGCCAAGCGCATTATATTATACTAACTCATGCTTCAATTTCCAACACTTCTCCAGAAATCATTCATAATTTAAAACTTGAATTTTTTATTTATTTTTTTTTTTTTTACAGAAGGATAGAAACTAAAACCATTTCTTTTATGATGTACCATGGATAGCACAAAGAGATAACTAATTTTGGACAAGAAAAGTTATAAAAATATCCTCAGAATATCGAAGATATTTATGATGATATTTTGAAATTTCTAAGTTCGGGGGTTGATGAAGATAAATTTTTTTGCAAGATTTTAACATGACTTCGGTGCGAGATATTCTCTAAAGATTTCATCGGATCCAGAATTACCTGAATTCTTTGAATATAGGGTTTGGTCCTTGTATTTGTCCTTGGTCTCCTTCATGGTTAGCTCAATCCGTTTTTCAGTTTCAACTTTTCTGAGCTTTTCCAACATACCATTCTTATTGTCAAGCTTTTGGCCATTAAGACCATCTATAGCTTTCGCTGCTTCGTCAGCATTTTCAAAGTTAACGGATCTGGGTCATCGGTTATCAAACTGAGGTGGTTTCAGGAGAATTGTATTTTTAGATGATTAAACGCTGATGGTAATATGGTGGAATATAAAAGATTCTCCAGTAACAATAAAGAGTACGCATATATATCAAGGTTATATTAAGGTTATTTCAAATAAAAAGTCGGAGTTGACTTGCTGGAGCTGTGACAAAATTTGCTAATTTGAAAGGGATTACCAAATTATTTTGGGTAATAATGCCGCCAAAGGAATTAGCACAGCTATGTATTAAATGTTTACTCAGTTTCCGAGGGTTTTTCAGGTGCAATACTATATGCATAAATATTTCCTTCCGTAGATGAAGTGCGGTTGGTTAATCCTCTCGATTGAGGTGTTTTCAAGAATTATGAAAGGTTTGAACTCAGATTGTAATCGTCAAGATACAAATGAGGTTTAAGATGAAATCAAGTGGCAAACTTGAAGAATTGTTTAGTTTCATATGTTATAATCAATATTTTAATTCATTTTAAATGTCCAATGTTTTTAGTCCACAGTCGATAGTCCACAGTCGGCAGTCCAATAATTCATATATAGTTTAATATATAATATTCGAATTAATTAATACGTATCGTGACCCGTGTACATGTCTCAGACTCGATCACAACTCAAAGTATATATATTATTTGAGAATCAACCTCAACCCTGTATAGCTAACTCCCGCATTACTGCATATAGAGTGTCTATGGTTATTCCAAATAATATATATATAGATGCGTCGATATGATATGTCAAAACCTTGTATACGTGTCCCGATATTTAAAGTGCGTAAAATAAATAACAGAAATTAAATGACGATAAATTAAATGCGTAAAGTAAATAACAGAAATTAAATGACGATAAATAAAATTGCGATAATTAAATTGCGATAAATAAAATGTAATCAGTTAGCTAGGAACAGTTAGCTGGAACAGTTAGCGTGGATTCTTAACAAAATTTCAATTAGTTAATTCGTTTGTTTCTAACAAATTTTATTTTGTCCAATGTTTTCTTCATTATGCCACTTGTTGGATTCTGATAGGTAAAAATCCAAATATGAAATTTAAATGGAAATGGTTATTCTGTGGTGAACGGATACGTATATCGGTGGTTGTACATAGGATAGTAAATGACCGTTGAATCAGATTCGAAGAATGTACAGTGCAACTTATTAATGTGAAATCTAAATATTCCTCGGGTATTACCTACCCGTTAAAATATATTCACCATTAACAGTTTGTACGAAAGAATTTTTAATTACAATCTTTATGAAAATATACATACATATATATATTTTTTTTCCAGATGTAATCATGATTTTTATGAGTTAATAAGATATTAAACTCATTTGATTTATCGTTGGAACTAGATTACATAATCTCTAAAACTTTAGAAATTACATAATCGCCATGTCGAGCGAAGATAATCGATGTAGAACGATATGTGGAACGAAGATAAAGTAGATAGAACGATACGTAGAATGATGATTATGCTCAAGGTACAGAATGAGATGTTGAGGCATGTGATGTTGAAACTTGGGGGGTTGGTGGTACTGTTGGTGCTGGTGATGTTGCTGAAGCTGGTAGGTTCTGCACCATATTCTCCAAAGCTACTACTCGAGCGCAAAGCTCGTTGACTTCTTCTATTACTCCGGGATGATTGGCGGTCAAAACGAGCGGATGAATAAGGTTTAGAATTTAAAAAAATATATAATCGTGTTGAGATATTCGGGAAATGAGGGTGAAAATGGTGTTTCGGATTGATTCGTCGGTAAGTGATTCAGGTTCTTCGCCAAAAGGTGAATTCGGTTGGTGGAAGTGATCGCCTTCTTCTCGTCTCCATTGGTTAAGTCGACTACAAACCCATCAGATAAATTGAGGATGGCTGATTGATTGATTCATTCTGGTGACGCTGCTTTCGGAGCTGGAGTGGGACTCCATATCGGAATCCAAGAGACTTGATCTAATGGTGAGTTCCATTGCGTACGATTGAATAAAGGATTTTTCGATATGAAATGATTTTCGGATATCGGATGGTATTCTAATTATATAGAATACCTATACATAGTACAGAAGATCCCGTAGATTACGAAGGGATTTAAGGAAACGTGTCAGATAAAGTCTACAGTAACAGATACGCTAAGATATGAATTTACCTATACACTATCTATCAAATAAGTGCAGGAAGTCGTGTGTAGACTTAGGAATGATAAGCAGGTAGTTTTCCACTAGAAATGATAAACAATACTTATAATATGCAGCTAAGGTCGAAGTCCAGACTCGCTAATGCATCCTAATAACTATCAGTTAGACACACTAATGCAAGACCTGGTTCGCTAGGACCAACGCTCTGATACCACCTGTGACAACCCGTCCTTATCCACCTGGACAAAGTCATCAACATTTGGTCCCATTGCGATGATCGACTCCAAGTAATGTCCTTAAATTGAGCAAATGCACAGCGGAAGACTTAATTCGTACCTGAGAATAAACATGCTTTAAAGTGTCAACCAAAAGGTTGGTGAGTTCATAGGTTTATCATAACAATCATTTCAATATATTAATAGACCACAAGATTTCATAATCATAAACATAATACACTCGCAAGTGTATGTAAAGCATTCTAAGTGGTTGAGCACTTGGTAACCATACTTAACATTTAATCAACGTCGCAATTTCCCTTTATTATGAAATCTCACTACATCGTACCAAGTGTAGTCTACAAAACGAAGTACTGTGCAACCGTTGAGTACTGGTCGTCCAGTCCGGTTGGGGTTGTCAGGCCCGATAGATCTATCAACAGGATTCGCGTTTACAATATCCATGTAAATAGTAGTTACCAAGCTACAGGGAAATATGCCAGTGGTACAACTCAACGTAGAATATATTTTTAAGTACTTGTGTCTATTTTGTAAACATTTATAAAAGCAGCGCATGTATTCTCAGCCCAAAAATATATATTGCAAAAGCAATTAAAAAGGGAGCAAATGAAACTCACCATACTGTATTTTGTAGTAAAAATACATATGACGTCATTGAACAAGTGTAGGGTTGGTCTCGGATTCACGAACCTATATCATTCATATGTATATTAATACATATATTCGTAATCAAATAAATTTATATATTATATCTTAAATTATATATCTTATATATTTAAAATAGTTGATATTTAAAATAGTTTAATATTATATTAAAAATAAATAATTTGTAATATGTAAATAATTATATAAATAATCTTAATATTTAATTATATGAAATATTAACGTAGTTATAACAAATATACTCTTATATGGAAAATATTTATTTGTTATGATAATATTGTTAATATAAAAGTAATAATGATAATAATAATAATAACTTTAATACTAATACTTATGTTCATACTAAATATAATAATACTCATAATATTTATTTTAATTATAATAATGTAAACTAAATTAGTAAAAATCATGATAATAATAACTAACATAATAAATATAATGATATTAATAATAGTAATAATAATAATAATAACCTTTACCATTTAATTTTAATGGGCTTAACCAATGAAAGAGTTAGATTTGGGCTTCAACTTTTGTAAATCTTGGACTAAACTTGTGCAGCTACTTGTTGGAAAAAGAAATAAATAAAACTGCACGAGCCTAGATTCGAACTCAAGACCCCTCGTCCATTAAACACTCACCAAACCAGCTGGACCATTCTGTTTTTCTGATTAGTATCACGATTCAATTATATCTAACCTGTTCTATTCTGTTTCTTAATTCTTCTTCTTTTTCCCAACATAAATCGACAAAAATCATATCAATCATAAATCATTAACTATCATCTATCATCATAACATCTTTTTCATCATCAATATCATTTGCTAATCCTAATCTAGTCATCACCCTCTAAACCATTATCATCAATCATTATTCCAAGATCATATTTCTTATGCATCATTTAATATAAAAAAAATAATTAGGACGTCCCTTTTTCTTTTCCCATTTTTGTCGGCCACAAACAATGAAAAAGAGAATACGTCCCTTTTTTTTTACTTCCTTATTTTGTTAATTTAAAAAGAAAGCATGCAGTAGCGACAGTAATTCATCGATGCTATTGTTATCATTAGTTTAGAACCACAACAGTAGCAGTAGTTTGATGTTTATGATGGTTAATCACGAAAAGGAGCACAACAGCAGGTTTCGATGTAACTTCATTATCAAATCACGATTTCAATATTTGTTTTCAAGTCTTCACCATAATCGTATAACATTACTATCTTTCTCATCACCATTAATTATTACTTATAAAAACAGAAAAGAACATAGCGGTAGTAACAATCCGTATCATTCTACTATACACCTTCATCGTCTTCTTCTTTTGTTGTTCAAACCGAGACAAAATAACAAAGGTAGCAGCCGCCTGTTCGAAATACACAAAAGGCGTACATCAGTTGCAACATCGAGATAGTAGTAGTACATGTAATCGAGTGTGGTGATATGAGGAGTGGTGTATAGTCACGAGATGAAGCAACAAACAAAAACATGGAAAGTGGCGGTTGTGTCTAATGACATATGGGTTTGTAATAGTGGTTCAAGGGGTGATGATTGTGTTTGGTGATGGTGGTTTTGTTATTGTGTTTGAAACAAAAGAAAAACCAACCATGGTGGTGGGTTTGGATAGTAAAACAGGAGACAGAATCACGATTGCGGTAGCTATAACCAAAGATGTTCGATTAAGATATTAGAGTTGTGTTTACGTGCGGTTCCAGCTGAAACATAAGACCATTAGCAGTAGCTACAAAGTCGAGCAGTAGAAGAAAGGTTGTAGGATGATGGTTGCTTTAGGTTCTTGAACTTAAATCGAAATAGAAACAGTGTGAGAGAGGATGAGTGAGAGATGATTGAAGGTGGTGTTTGATATAGGTCGAAGTGGTTTTCAAGATGTTAGTGAAGGTAGTGATCGATGGGTTAGTGATTGAGATGGATGTCGTGGTGTTATGATTGTGGAGATCAAGTTGGTTGTTTATGGTGGTTTTATGGGTTGTAGAAACAATTGATCGGTTTTACATATAATGAATAAGAGGGAATTATATATATATAAAAGGAATGATGGTAATGTGTGTTGTACTAGACAAAAATTAGACAAGTTGAAATTCAGTATTGATACAGGTTAAAGGATAAAGTGGATACAGAATTTTCTCCATCACAATTCAAATATCACGGGTCTCTAACAATTTGAAGGTAAAAACAAAATTGAATAAAGTTTGATGGGGATGTGAAACTGATTCGATTCTGTATTGATTCTATATTTATTAAACTTAATATTAGTAGTTAATATATATTAATAATTATTATACTGTAAATAAATTAGTAATAATAATAATAGAATTAATAATAATAAGGATAATATCAAAATGATATTAATAATAACAATATTAATAATAATATTAGTAATACTAATGTTGATATTAATACCAATAATAATAAAAATGATAATATTATTATAACAACTCTCTTGTAAATACATTTAATATATTAATATTACAATTTATTAATTATGTAATATTTAATAATTATATCATATATTATTTCAAATAATATTTCAAACTAAAATATATATGTATCTATTTACAATTAGTTGTTCGTGAATCGTCGAGAACAGTCGAAGGTCAATTGAATATATGAAACAGTTCAAAAATTTTGAGATTCAGATTAACAGACTTTGCTTATTTTGTCAAAAATACAATATCATATCGAGAGTTTGGTTTAAAATTAGTCGAAATTTTCCGGGTCGTGACACCTTGGTACCTAAATTCTATCAGCCCTATATCGGGTTCCGTCTTCCCAAATATTAAGATGCTTCTCTGATCCTTTGGGTATCTCATTCTTCAACTTTCCTTCTTTTACAACCCCCTGTTGCGCCTCCTTTATTAGAGTACTAAGGTTAGTACGAATAATTATATTCATAGCTTTTACCCGTATAGGTTCTCTATCCTTTCTACTCAAAGCGTCGGCTACCACATTCGCCTTCCCCGGGTGGTATCGAATCTCAAAATCATAATCATTCAACAGTTCAATCCACCTGCGTTGTCTCATATTCAGTTGCTTCTGATTAAATATATGTTGGAGACTTTTGTGGTCGGTATATATAATACTTTTGACCCCATATAAATAATTCCTCCAAGTCTTTAATGCAAAAACAACAGCACCCAATTCTAAATCGTGAGTTGTATAATTTTGCTCGTGAATCTTCAATTGTCTAGACGAATAAGCAATCACCTTCGTTCGTTGCATTAATACACAACCGAGACCTTGATTTGATGCGTCACAATAAATCACAAAATCATCATTCCCTTCAGGCAATGACAATATAGTTGCCGTAGTTAGCTTTTTCTTCAATAACTGAAACGCCTTCTCTTGTTCATCCTTCCATTCAAATTTCTTCCCTTTATGCGTTAATGCAGTCAAGGGTTTTGCTATTTTGGAGAAATCTTGGATGAATCTTCTGTAGTAACCAGCCAATCCTAAAAATTGACATATATGCTTCGGAGTTTTTGGAATTTCCCACTTTTCAACGGTTTCGATCTTTGCCGGGTCCACCTGGATACCTTCTTTGTTCACTATGTGACCGAGGAATTGAACTTCTTCCAACCAAAATGCACACTTTGAAAACTTAGCGTACAGTTTTTCTTTCCTCAATACTTCTAGCACTTTTCTCAAATGTTCTTCGTGCTCTTGATCATTCTTTGAGTGAATAAGTATGTCATCGATGAAAACAATGACAAACATGTCAAGATATGGCCCACACACTCGGTTCATAAGGTCCATGAACACAGCTGGTGCGTTAGTCAATCCAAACGGCATAACCATAAACTCGTAATGACCATAACGAATCCTAAAAGCAGTTTTTGGAATATCATCCTCCTTTCATCGCATTTGATGATATCTAGAATGTAAATCGATTTTCGAATAAACCGCCGAGCCTTGTAGTTGATCAAATAAGTCGTCAATTCTCGGCAGTGGATAACGGTTTTTGATGGTAAGTTTATTCAACTCTCTGTAGTCAATACACAACCTAAATGTACCATCCTTCTTCTTGACAAACAAAACAGGAGCTCCCCATGGTGATGTGCTTGGTCGAATGAAACCACGTTCTAATAGTTCTTGTAGTTGGCTTTGCAGTTCTTTCATCTCGCTGGGTGTGAGTCTGTAAGGAGCACGAGCTATTGGTGCAGATCCTGGTACAAGATCTATTTGAAATTCAACAGATCGATGTGGAGGTAGTCCCGGTAATTCTTTCGGGAATACATCGGGAAATTCTTTTACGACGGGAACATCATTGATGCTTTTTTTATTTAGTTTGTACTTTCTCGACGTGTGCTAGAACAGCATAGCAACCTTTTTTTATTAGTTTTTGTTCCTTCAAATTACTAATAAGATGTAGCTTCATGTTGCCCTTTTCTCCGTACACCATTAAGGGTTCTCCTTCTTCTCGAACAATGTGAATTGCATTTTTGTAACATATGATCTCTGCTCTCATCTCCTTCATCCAGTCCATGCCAACTATTACATCAAAAATCCCTAACTCTACTAGTATCAAATCAATCTTAAATATTTCGCTACCCAGTTTAATTTCTCGATTTCGGCATATATAATCTGCTGAAATTAATTTACCGTTTGCTAATTCGAGTAAAAATTTACTATCCAACTGCGTCAATGGACAACTTAATTTAGCACAACAATCTCTACTCATATAGCTTCTATCCGCACCCGAATCAAATAAAATGTAAGCAGATTTATTGTCAATAAGAAACGTACCCGTAACAAGCTCCGGGTCTTCCTGTGCCTCTGCCGCATTATTATTGAAAACTCTTCCGCGGCCTTGTCCATTCGTGTTCTACTGGTTCGGGCAATTTCTAATAATGTGGCCTGGTTTTCCACATTTATAACAAACTACATTGGCATAACTTGCTCTGACACTACTTGCTCCGCCATTACTCGTTCCGACACCATTTGTTCCTTTCGTTCTGTTAACCCCTGGTCCGTAGACCTCACACTTCACCGCGCTATGACCATTTCTTTTACACTTATTGCAAAATTTGGTGCAGAACCCCGAGTGATACTTTTCACACCTTTGGTATAGCTGCTTCTGATTGTTGTTGTTGTTGCGGTTGTTATTGTTGCTGGGATGATTATTGTAGTTGTTGTTGTTGTGCCGTTTGTTGTAGTTGCAATTGATGTTGCGATTGTTGGGATAGTTGTTGTTGTTTTGGTGACTCTTATCACCGTTTTCCTCCCACTTTCTTTTGACTAACTTCACGTTGGCCTCTTCGGTCGCCTGTTCTTTAATTCTTCCCTCAATCTGGTTCACTAGTTTGTGAGCCATTCTACATGCCTTTTGTATGGAGGCAGGCTCGTGAGAACTTATATCTTCTTGGATTCTCTCTGGTAACCCTTTCACAAACGTGTCGATCTTCTCTTCCTCATCTTTGAACGCTCTCGGACATAATAGGCACAATTCCGTGAATTGTCTTTCGTACGAAGTAATATCGAATCCCTGTGTTCGTAACCCTCTAAGTTCTGACTTGAGCTTATTGACCTCGGTTTTGGGACGGTACTTCTCGTTCATCAAGTGCTTAAATGCTGACCACGGTAGCGCGTAAGCAGCATCTTGTCCCACTTGTTCTAGATAGGTATTCCACCATGTTAACGCAATACCTGTGAAGGTATGCGTAGCGTACTTCACTTTATATCCTTCAGCACCCTTACTTATGGCAAACACTGATTCAACTTTCTTGGTCCACCATTTCAATCCGATTGGTCCTTCAGTCCCATCAAATTCTGAAGGTTTGCAGGCAGTGAATTCCTTGTAGGAGCATCCTACACGATTTCTTACGCTGTTAGCTGTATTGCTAGATTCAGAGTTATTCTTGGTATGTAGCGCGGCCTGTACTGTGGCTATGTTTGAAGCAAGAAAGGCACAAAATTCCTCTTCGCTCATATTCAAGGTGTGTCGAGTAGTCGGTGCCATTTCCTTCAAAATAGTCAAATGAAACAATTTAATCATACAGAATATTAAGAGTAGTCAATAGTATCTCGTAGCATAATATGAACTCATTTATAAAAGCTTTTTCTTCATATTAGAGTTTTATAAGTTTAAATTCGGGTACTACCTACCCGTTAAGTTCATACTTAGTAGCTAATATACAATTCAACTACTACAATTCGATATGAAAAACTGATTATAATAATACATCACATACAAATATTCTTCAAACTTACAACTTCGCTACATTACATATAACATGAAATATAGTACATTATGATACATGACAGTTTTGAAGATAAATCTAGTTAATACGCAAGTTGTTCAGCAAAGAAAATAAAGACACGTAATTCATAAGTCCAGAAACAAGTCATGCATTCTGGTTTTACTAAGACGACTTCCCATCCTTGGTCTTGTGGAAAATAACCGTTATGACCATTAGCTAGGCAGCATGTTGTAATGTCGTCAAAAGGATGAGGGTTTTGTAATGTCCAACAGCCCCGTAATAATCTAAAAACCTTGTTTCTCACCCCAACTACTGAATCCATCACTTGAAAAAAGTTTTATTTAAAAGCTGCAATCCGATGTTCTTTTTCTCACTTTGGTAAGAAGCGAACATCACTAACCCGTAAGCATAACATGCTTCTTTATGTTGCATGTTAGAAGCTCTTTCTAATTCACGAAATCCTATGTTGGAATATGTTGAGTCAAAATAGGTTCTTAACCCGTAGCGTAAAATTGCATTTGGGTTCCCCGCATTTAACGCTTTAAAGAAAACACGGCGTAACTTAAAGTCTCCCAATGTGATATACCGCACCTATCAAAGGAAAGCCTTTTATAAACTAAGGCATTTCTGGAAAGTCTTTCAAATGTTTGACAAGTTAATTTTGCCATAACTAAATGTGCTGAAGAATTCTGACCGACTCTAGACAAGATTTCCTCAATCATATCCTCTGGTAGGTCTTCTAAAATATTCAATTGTCTACCCTTAACGTCCATTTTGTTTTTATACTGTAAAATAGACAAGGATTAGATTCGTAGTAACAAACAATACAAGCAATTTTTACATAGAACATAAAAGTACAAGCATACTACAATACATTTATTACACAACATGCTCACACCCCTCTAATCTGAATCACTGGTTACTTCTTCTTCGTACTTGGTTCTTTTTCCTAATCTTCTAGGGATATATGATGTTCCTCTAATACGAGTCATCATTTTCCACATTGGTTTAGAAAAACCTGGTGGTTTAGAGGTTCCCGAGTTATTGTCACGATATTGAAAATACGGGTGTTGACGGTACATATAAAGTTCATCGGGGTCGGAATCAGGTTTCTCTATTTTGATGCCTTTTCCCTTATTATTTTCTTTTGCCTCATTAAATTGGGTCTGGGTAATTTCTATAACATCATCGGAATCCTCATCAGGATCTGATTCAACAGAAAATTGGTAATTTTCCCAATATTTTGCTTCCTTAGCGGAAACACCATTGACCATTATTAACTTTGGTCCATTGGTTGAGGATTTTCTTTTATTTGACCAGTTTTCTGTGGTTCCTACTATTCCCCCCTCCGAAACCTCTTCTTCTTCCAGTTCCTCTTCTTCCGGTTCCGTTTCCTCTTCTTCCGGTTCTTCGTGAACTTGTGAATCTTGCCAATATATATTCGACTCTTCATTATTATTAGGTGAGTCAATGGGATTTGTGCTAGAGGTAGACATCTATCACACAATATCAAACATGTTAAGAGATTAATATATCACATAATATTTACATGTTAATAATATATAGTTTCCAACAAAAATGTTAAGCAATCATTTTTAAAGAAAACACGGTCGAAGTCCAGATTCACTAATGCATCCTAACAAACTCGATAAGACACACTAATGCAAATTTTATGGTTCTCTAAGACCAACGCTCGGATACCAACTGAAATGTCCCATTCATATTGATTATAAACGTTCCATATTAATTGATTTCGTTGCGAGGTTTTGACCTCTATATGAGACGTTTTTCAAAGACTGCATTCATTTTTAAAACAACCATAACCTTTATTTTATCAATAAAGGTTTTAAAAACATTACGTAGATTATCAAATAATGATAATCTAAAATATACTGTTTACACACGACCATTACATAATGGTTTACAATATAAATATATTACATCGACATATGTCTCTTGAATGCAGTTTTTACACAATATCATACAAACATGGACTCCAAATCTTGTCCTTATTTTAGTATGCAATAGCGGAAGCTTTTAGTATTCACCTGAGAATAAACATGCTTTAAACGTCAACAAAAATGTTGGTGAGTTATAGGTTTAACCTATATATATATCAAATCGTAACAATAGACCACAAGATTTCATATTTCAATACACATCCCATACATAGAGATAAAAATCATTCATAAAAGCAGCGCATGTATTCTCAACCGAAAAATATATATTGCAAAAGCAATTAAAAAGGGAGCAAATGAAACTCACTTTCACAGATATTTCCTTCCTCGGAAATAAGACTTGGCCACGGATCGATTCACGAACCTATACAAATATGTACATATATATCAAAGTATGATCAAAATATAATTACAACCATTTTTATTATGTTTTAAAGATTTGAGTGTATTAAGTCAGCTGTCCTCGTTAGTAACCTACAATTAGTTGTCCACAGTTAGATGTACAGAAATAAATTGATATATATATTATTTAAATCAATCCACAACCCAGTGTATACACGTCTCAGGCTAGATCACAACTCAAAGTATATATATTTTTGGAATCAACCTCAACCCTGTATAGCTAACTCCAACATTACTGCATATAGAGTGTCTATGGTTGTTCCAAATAATATATATACATGGGTCGATATGATATGTCAAAACATTTGCATACGTATCTATGGTATCCCAAGATTACAGAATATATTAGAATGCATGTATAATATAATATAAGTTAGCTAGGATATGATTTGTATAGATTTGTTAAACATTTCCCGTAGCTAAAAATATCAAAAAATATCCAATCTTGTTTTACCCATAACTTCTTCATTTTAAATCCGTTTTGAGTGAATAAAATTGCTATGGTTTCATATTGAACTCTAATTTAAGAATCCAAACATAAAAAATATAGGTTTATAGTCAGAAATTTAAGTTACATGTCAATTACTAAAGAGGTAGTCATTTCCGTCGAAAGAACGACATCTTGATGAGCATTTTGAAAAACATACTTTCACTTTGAGTTTAACCAAGATTTTTGGATATAGTTTCATGTTCATATGAAAAATCATTTCCCAGAAGAACAACTTTTAAATCAAACTTTATCATAGTTTTTAATTATCCAAACCAAAACAGCCCCCGGTTTCACTACGACGGCGTATATCCGATTTTATGGTGTTCATCGTGTTTTCAGGTTTTAAATCATTATGTTAGCATATCATATAGATATAGAACATGTGTTTAGTTGATTTTAAAAGTCAAGTTAGAAGGATTAACTTTTGTTTGCGAACAAGTTTAGAATTAACTAAACTATGTTCTAGTGATTACAAGTTTAAACCTTCGAATAAGATAGCTTTATATGTATGAATCGAATGATGTTATAAACATCATTACTACCTCAGCTTTTCTGGATAAAACTACTAGAAATGAGAAAAATGGATCTAGCTTCAAAGGATCCTTGGATGGCTTGAAAGTTCTTGAAGCAGAATCATGACATGAAAACAGTTCAAGTAAGATTTTCACTCGAAATAAGATTGTTATAGTTGTAGAAATTGAATCAAAGTTTGAATATGAATATTACCTTGAATTATAAAGATAACCTACTGTAAATAACAAAGGTTCCTTGATTTTAGATGATTACTTGGAATGGATTAGAAATCTTGGAAGTAAACTTGCAACTTGGTAGTATTCTTGATTTTTATGAAACTATGCTTATGGAATTTATGAAGAACACTTAGAACTTGAAGATGGAACTTGAGAGAGATCAATTAGATGAAGAAAATTGAAGAATGAAAGTGTTTGTAGGTGTTTTTGGTCATTGGTATATGGATTGGATATAAAGGATATGTAATTTTGTTTTCATGTAAATAAGTCATGAATGATTACTAATATTTTTGTAATTTTATGAGATATTTCATGCTAGTTGCCAAATGATGGTTCCCATATGTGTTAGGTGACTCACATGGGCTGCTAAGAGCTGATCATTGGAGTGTATATACCAATAGTACATACATCTAAAAGCTGTGTATTGTACGAGTACGAATACGGGTGCGTACGAGTAGAATTGTTGATGAAAGTGAATGAGGATGTAATTGTAAGCATTTTTTTTAAGTAGAAGTACTTTGATATGTGTATTGAAGTCTTTCAAAAGTGTAAGAATACATATCAAAACACAACATGTATATACATTCTAATGGAGTCGTTAAGTCTTCGTTAGTCGTTACATGTATCTGTTGTTTTGAAACCTTTAAGTTAACGATCTCAATTAATGTTGTTAACCCAATGTTTATTATATCAAAGGAGATGTTAAATTATTATATTATCATGATATTATGATGTATGAATAACTCTTAATATGATATATACATTAAAATATCGTTACAACGATAATCGTTACATATATGTCTCGTTTCGTAATTCTTGAGTTAGTCGTCTTGTTTTTACATATGTAGTTCATTGTTAACACACTTAATAATATATTTAAATATCATTTTATCATGTTAAATATAGTGTATAAATATCTTAATATGATACATATGTATTTAGTAGACGTTATCATAACGATAATCGTTATATATATCATTTCTAGTTTCTTAACTTAGTAATCTCATTTCTTATGTATATCACACATTGTTAATATATTTAGTGAGATACTTACTCATCATAATCTTATGTCAACCATATATATATGTCTATATATACCACAACATGTAGTTTTTACAATTTTGTAACGTTCGTGAATCGCCGGTCAACTTTGGGTGATCAATTGTCTATATGAAACTTATTTCATTTAATGAAGTCTTAACAAGTTTGATTGCTTAACACGTTGGAAACATTTAGTCATGTAAATATCAATCTCAATTAATATATATAAACATGGAAAAGTTCGGGTCACTACAGTACCTACCCGTTAAATAAATTTCGTCTCGAAATTTTAAGCTGTTGAAGGTGTTGACGAATCTTTTGGAAATAGATGTGGGTATTTCTTCTTCATCTGATCTTCACGCTGCCAGGTGAACTCGGGTCCTCTATGAGCATTCCATCGAACCTTAACAATCGGTATCTTGTTTTGCTTAAGTCTCTTAATCTCACGATCCATTATTTCGACGGGTTTTTCAATGAATTGAAGTTTTTCATTGATTTGGATTTCGTTCAACGGAATAGTAAGATCTTCTTTAGCAAAACATTTCTTCAAATTCGAGACGTGAATAGTGTTATGTACAACCGCGTGTTGTTGAGGTAGCTCCAGTTGGTAAGCTACTGGTCCGACACGATCTATAATCTTGAATGGTCCAATGTGTGATGTCCCCGTCAAAACACTTAACGGCTCCGTCACTTGGTCCCACAGCTTGATCGTAACTCTATATGAATTTGATAAATAATCTTGCATTCTTTATTTAAAAATGATTTCCTATAAAGGAAACCTACCAAAATATGTAAGTTTAGAAAAACCATACATTATTACTTAACCAAAAGTTGACCTAAAAAAAGTCAACAACATCCACTATTAAATATATCAAAATAGAATGCAAGTTAATGTTTAACAAAAGCTGCCATCATAAATATGCAGACTCTCTAAGCACAGCGAAAGCAATCAATCATGAACCTGAGAATAAAACATGCGAGTAACTGTCAACAAAAATGCTGAGTGAATTATAGGTTTAATATTGGAAACAATATTTAATTTAAACCGTAAAAATTTATGTTTGAAAACATAAAAACTACTTTTTGGACCACAAAAATTATATGCTAGAAAACATATAAAAATATTATTCCATTTTCCGTGAGCCACCTGGTAACCACTTAACCATTTATTTACCCTTGCCAAACACAATAAAAAAATATACACCGAACAAGTGTATCTACAATAAAATACGAAGTACTAAACATTCCGATTATAAATTGCTAGCGCGACTAGCTCGAAATGGGGTTGTCAAACCAGATAGATCTATCCGTAGGATTCGAGTTCACTAGTAGAAACCAGTGATTACAGTTACCAGACTAGGGAATATTTTTGTTCAACTCACAATGAATAATTTAAACCAACTTCCACTTGTGTCCAAAATATAGAATAAATTGTATGTATTCTCATCCCAAAAGATTTAAAATAGAAAATGGAACTATAACTCACCTTAATAGCAAATGAAGTAATCACACAAATAAGCGAACAGCAAATGAAGTAAAGTGATCAGGAATGACACAACGCCGACCTATAAATAAAGTAGGTCGATATAAATAACTAACTTAGGTCAAGTCTTAGTATGATAGTTATTGTATATGTTGCAAGTAGACATAGAACAATACTCAACATGCATCGGTTTGATCGGAACAGCGTACGGACACACACTTTCTATTTTTAGAAAGTTTCTATTTTTAGCAGATTTCCATTTTTGGAAAGTTTCTATTTTTGGAAAGTTTCTATTTTTGGAAAGTTTCTATTTTAGGAAAGTTTCTATTTTTAGAAAGTTTCTATTTTAGGAAAGTTTCTATTTTTGGAAAGTTTCCAAATTTAGAAAGTTTCTATTTTTAGAAAGTTTTAAGTTAGGAAAGTTTCCTTATTTAGAAAGTCAACAAAAGTCAACTGAAAGTCAAAGTCAACCGAAAGTCAGCTCAAAAGTCAACCTCGGTCAAACATAGTCAACATTAATTTTAAAAGTGTAAGTTGAAATAATAATATAAGTTATAGTGTTAATTAAAGTTAAATATGTATAATTAGGTCATAACATAAGTTTAATTAAATTAAAATGAATCATTAAAGTTAACATAAGTTTAATTGATATAATTAATATGACATAAGTATTTAATTAATTAATTAATTATTTTTCATAATATAAGTATTATTAATTAATAATAAATTTTAAATCATATCATAAGTATTATTAATTAATAATGAAGTATTAATCATATCATAAGTTTCTAATTATAATTATTAAACCATAAGTATTTAATAATTAAATTATAATTAAATAATAACTGAGCCTTATAATAATTAAATAATTAATCAATCCTTATTATAAGTCTTATAATAATAATCTCATAATAGAAGTTTAATACTTATCATAAGTATTTTCCATTAATAATGAAAGTATTATTAATCATAAGTTTAATTAAAATGTTTAATTAAATCATAAGTAATTATTAAATGATATAATAAATATATATCAAAAGTCTTAAATTATAATAATTACTTTTTATATCATAATTAATTTAATAATAATGAAAATCATTATTTATATCATAAGTTTTAATAATTAACCATAAGTTTTAATTAAAAGTTCATCGGGTCATATCTTGAGCCCCGGGAATCAGTTTTCGGCGAGTCTTATATATATCTTTGCCTAACCAACTCAACCGACACCTTAGTGTGCTCAAGAACACCCCAAGAACAGCAAACAAGTCGTGACTTACAGCCACTAATCAGTTTGGATCTTCAATCCGCTCAAAAACGCGTTTTAGTCATAACGGGTGATCCGTGGCTCGGATTTCGAAGGCCCGAACATGAAAGTTCATCCCATCATCATTCCTAACATGCTAGTACACCCTAAAGACTGTAAAAATGATCAAAAAGTCGGACCATACCTGTACCAATTCGTTTTCACAATTTAATCTTAACAAAACACCATTTTAATTATATCTAGAGTTCCGGGAATCGAAATGACATGAATCCGGAGTCTAAAATTAATGTCTTGATGAGAGGAACTCATCTAAACACTTAAATTTCACTTTTATATCAGTTACATAATCAGAAATGAACGAATATGCTGCTGTCCCAATTCAATCAAACCGAAAACATGTATAATCGAGCAATTCTATGCATACAATCATCAATATAATAACATGTAAGCATCATACTATCAATATAACATCAAAATACAGAAAAATAAATAAAAATTTAAATTCTAGGGTTAGGGTTTATACCCTAATCGAGAATCAAATGATACAATCGCATAGAGGATGAAGAGAGCAATCCGATTATGCAAACAATTGAATGATTCAAGCCTTAGATGATGAACAAATGATGATGATGATGATTTTGCTGATATGGGATGGCCTAGGGAGGAAGGAGAAGGAGAGATCTCATTTAGGTTTGATTAAAATGATATGATGTAGTGATGTTTTGATTAAATGTCACTAGAATGCAAAATTTACACAATACCCCCTCTCTAAAGAGGGTTCGGCTGAGTTTCAGAATAGGGTGGGCCCCACATGGCCCATTTTTGATAATTGGTAAATTACTTGTGGCCCGAACGCCCGATCGAAGCCCGAAACGTGAAAACGCTACTACGCGATTGAATTTTCGGAGAGATAACAAATACGCGACGGATAAAATATATAAACACTATATATAATCATATGACATCAAAATATCATATTTAAAATAATTAGGACTTAAAAATCCCAAAATCTCGGCCGTTGGTTTGAAGACCGAAAAGATTCGCCGGATAGAAATCCGCGACACGTAGAAACGTACAATTTAAAATATGAATACAAATATTCATTTTACACATGATAATTAATATGTTATTAAAAAAATAATAATATAGGTCATAAAAATGATGTGGCACGAATAACAGTTAATGGTCGTTAAATAATTAACGGTAAAAGATAACGAAAAAAGTAGGGTCGTTACAGTACCTTCTCGTTACGGAAATTTAGTCCCGAAATTTAAGAAGGTGCAGGGGTCGACTCATCATCTGGGAACAAATGCGGGTACTTCTGCTTCATCTGATCTTCACGCTCCCAAGTGAACTCAGGACCGCGTCTGGCGTTCCATCTAACCCGGACAATAGGAGTTCTGTTCTGCTTGAGAGTCTTAACCTCTCGGTCCATAATTTCAACAGGTTCTTTAATAAAATGAAGTTGCTTATCAACATGAAGTTCCTCCAGAGGAATAGTCTTATCGGCCTCGGCCAAACACTTCTTTAAGTTCGATACATGAAAAACATCGTAAACAGCACTGAGTTCTTGTGGCAATTTCAAACGCTATGCCGCTGGTCCAACTCTCTCAATAATCTCAAACGGTCCAACAAAACGAGGACTCAACTTTCCCCTTTTACCAAAACGTATCACACCCTTCCAAGGTGAAACCTTTAACATAACACGGTTGCCAACCTGAAATTCTATATCTTTCCTTCCCTTATCGGCATAACTCTTTTTCCGACTTCTGGAGGTTCTCAATCTTTCCTTAATCTGTACGATCTTCTCGGTAGTCTCATGAATAATTTCTGGACCTGTGAGTTGAGCATCCCCAACCTCATTCCAACAGATAGGAGACCTACACTTTTCACCATACAGCGCTTCAAAAGGTGCGACTTAATACTTGCATGATAGCAGTTATTATAAGAAAATTCAGCCAGTGGAAAGTACTTATCCCAACCACTACCAAAATCAATGATGCATGCTCGTAACATGTCTTCCAATGTTTGAATGGTCCTTTCACTCTAACCATCTGACTGTGGATGATAAGCAGTGTTCATATCTAACTTAGTTCCCAAAGCTTCCTGTAAGGATCGCCAAAACCTTGATATAAATCGACTGTCTCGGTCTAAAATAATAGATACAGGAACACCATGTCTAGAAACAATCTCCTTTAAATACAAACGAGTAAGCTTCTCCATCGAATCTGTTTCCTTAATCGGCAAAAAGTGAGCTGAATTAGTGAGTCGGTCAACAATCATACAAATGGTATCATAACCACCCACAACTCTTGGTAACTTCGTAATAAAGTCCATCGTAATACCTTCCCACTTCCACTCGGGAATTTCAGGTTGCACCAAAAGTCCTGACGGTTCTGATGTTCAGCTTTAACCTTAGCACAGGTCAAACACTTAGCCACATACGTAGCCACATCAACTTTCAAATTACGCCACCAATACAGCTCCTTAAGATCATGATAAGTCTTTCCTGAACTAGGATGAATAGAGTACCCAGACTTATGAGCTTCATCTAAAACAATTTGTCGCAAATCACCAAATTTCGAAAACCCAATACGTCCTGCAAAAATACTGAGTGCCATCGGTTCGTACCTCAAACTGTTTACTTAAACCTCTGACCTTCCTGTTACGAAATTCTTCTCCTCCAAGGCTTCTTGTCGAGCTGCAAGAATCTGCCTTGCGAGGTTTGTTTGAATGGTCATATTTGAGGCTCTAAACCTCGAGGTTCAATTCTCTCTTTTCGACTTAACGAAGCGGCCACAACATTGGTCTTTCCCCGGAATGGCTAAAGGAGTTCACAATCATAATCGTTCAACAATTCAACCCATCTTAGCTACCTCATATTCCACTGTCTTTGACCAAAGATATGTTGAAGAATTTTGTGATCAGTGTACACTGTACCTTTGACCCCATAAAGATAATGTCTGCAAATCTTAAGCGCAAACACAATAGCTCCCAACTCTAAATCATGGGTTATGTAATTCTGCTCATGAATCTTCAACTGACGTGACGCGTACGCAATAACTTTCTTTCGTTGCATCAAAACACAACCAAAGCCTTGACGCGAAGCATCACAATAAACAACAAAATCATCATTACCATCAGGTAGTGATAATATTGGAGCGGTAGTCGACTTCTTCTTCAAAGTTTGAAAAGCAATCTCTTGTTCATCCTTCCACTCGTACTTCTTCCCCTTGTGCGTTAAAGCAGTCAGAGGTGTCACTATACGAGCGAAATCTTGAATGAATCTTCTATAGTAACCTGCCAACCCTAGAAACTGATGAATCTAAGTAGGAGTCTTCAGAATTTCCCACTTCTCAATTGCCTCAATCTTGGCAGTATCAACTTGTATTCCTTGTTTACTAACAACATGTCCAAGGAATTGAACTTCTCTTAACCAAAAAGCACACTTAGAGAACTTAGCGTATAACTCTTCTTTCCTCAATAAATCAAGCACCAACTTTAAATGTTCTTCGTGCTCTTCATCACTCTTGGAATAAATAAGGATATCATCGATGAAAACGTTACCGAATTTATCCAGATATGGGCTACACACATGGTTCATGAGGTCCATGAACACAGCAGGTGATTTAGTCACTCCGGACGTCATAACAAAAAAAAAAATCACAGTGACCATAACGGGTACAAAAAGCGGTTTTCGGAATATCAGTTTCTTTAACATGCAATTGGTGATAACCATAATGAAGATCAATCTTAGAATAAATGGACGAACCTTGAAGCTGATCGAACAGATCATAAATTCTCGGAAGAGGGTAACGATTTTTAACTGTAAGCTTGTTTAACTCGCGATAATCAATACACAATTGGAACGAACCATCTTTCTTCTTAACAAATAAAACAGGAGCTCCCCAAGGGGATGAACTGGGACGAACGAAATATAGTTGCAACCAACAAAGAAAACATTATATAGAGTAGCCACCTCAGTGGTATAGATGTTTAAGACAATTCCTTCAAGGAGATAATGAGGATCATGAACTTCAAAGTAAATTTTCATTACATTTCCGAAAGGAAGACGTACGGAAGGTGTGATCTTTAAACGAGGGTGAACTTCCTAGCACAAGGAGCGAGGAAATCTAGGATTCATCCTTATTCTTCAATTTATGAGCGGATGAAAAGAACGCGAATCATGGGTTATAAAGAATGGTCGACTCCAGATGAGATGAATCTCCAAAAATAATTTCGTGTACCTCAAGGTATTGAATCATAGGGTTGATGTTTACGAGGGTGTTGCGGTTAGCTGTGAATATCGATAGTAGAAACTCCTCAAATGATCTAGTGTAATATACATCCATGATACCTACTTTAACAACAGTTGGGGTAGAAACCCACCTAGTGCCTTTTCTACAATAGGGTGACTACCGAGTGTATCCCAGAAAATTGATTTATCGGTTCGCGTTTCGGCCATGTCCAACCATAAGAGGGTAAATTTTTACATGCGCAAAGACTTTCCAACAAATTTTATAAAACCGGCATTCAAAGTGGTGTAAGAGTTTCTATCAATGAACTTAATGGTAAGTTTCATCCTTAAATGGAGAATAAGAAGAACCGTGATCCAAACACTCTGTAGAGTAATGCGAAAATTTGATAAGATCAATCAAAAGGGGTTTTGAAAAAGCTTTAAATGTTTGATGCGACATCATAAACGGAGCGAAGTTCTTAGTAATTTAGAAGTATGTACAACGTGTACCATTTTATATAAAACAATTTGACTTAATCAAACAGCTCAATAAATGAGTGGTTTAAAATAATTTTTGAAGGTATGATTTAGTATATACTAGCCAAAATAGGTAAGGGTAAATTTATTCATTTGAATCCATACGTACATATATGATTTTATAACTTGTATACATGACAAAATATTTCATTACTTCTATTCGCCCATAAATCTCGTGATAACCGCTCAATTAAACAAATGTGTAAAATTCCCGATGATAAACAGAGTATCTGTATTTCATAGGTTACAAGTTGAAGTAAGATCGTGGAAGATTGAGTAAAGGACTTGAATAGTCGTACGACATTTGACTTACAAATGTTACGAGCTCATGAAAACCAATGAGTTAAATGTTGTTTTAACTATTATCAGGACATAAGTCCTTGGGCCAAAACTGTTCCTGAGCGAAGCTGTTGCTAACAAGCGAGTTATGAAGGATAGAGCATGAGATACATAATCTGGTTAAAACGAGCTTCTCGTATATCAACAAATAATATAATGAATATTTTCCCTATCCATGTAATACATCGGAATTTCTGAATGGGTAGTGTAAAAATTTTCTTTGACTCGCTTTCTATTCCTCATGTCACAATATTGGGACTTCTTTATGAATTAACATAATATAATCACGTTGGCCTGACGCCATTATATTTCACTAATTCATAGTTTCATTCCAATAGCACTACATGAGGTCAGGACACGCGATCAACCTCGGATTTCCACACAATTTCCCTAAAATGATTTCTTAAACAATGTGCTAAGAATAGCATAAGAGACATAAACATCAAAAGTAACGAATAGGAGTAACGATGACATAAAAATGTCTTCGAAGTACCAAGAATCTCTAAAAGTCAAGAATGACATTTTTCGGTTCAAAAACCAAAGCACATAGGCACAACAACACAAAGGCACGTAATATACCAAGAATGTTATATACCTAAACATAATAGCTGACATTGAAATGCCGAGCATTTAGAAGTCAAGAATGACATCTCGTGTAATATAACTTAAACGGTATATACATAACCATAATAGATGACATAGAAATGTCGAGAATTTCAGAAGTCAAGAATGACATCTCTCGGTTTAACTACTCGAGGTGTTCTTATAAGGATAAATTCGCATGAGTCAGAGCATACGTTTAAATCGGAATGGGAGTTCCTCCCGGATTCAAAATATAATAGAGATGTATGTATGATAACAATATACATACCAATACGATACAAATAATCACATATAATAATATATTATAGGCCGGGCTGTAGACTAGACTCACTAATGCACCCTATTGACTCAGGTAACGACATCAATGCAGCCTAATTCCCTACAACCTAAGCTCTGATACCAAATGTGATGTCCCCGTCAAAACACTTAACGGCTCCGTCACTTAGTCCCACAGGTTGATCATAACTCTATATGAATTTGATAAATAACCTTGCATTCTTTATTTAAAAATGATTTTCTATAAAGGAAACATACCAAAATATGTAAGTTTAGAAAAACCATACATTATTACTTAATCAAAAGTTGACCTAAACAAAGTCAACAACATCCACTATTAAATGTATCAAAATAGAATACAAGTTAATGTTTAACAAAAGTTGTCATCATAAATATGCAGACTCTCTAAGCACAGCGGAAGCAATCAATCATGAACCTGAGAATAAAACATGCGAGTAACTGTTAACAAAAATGTTGAGTGAATTATAGGTTTAATATTGCAAACAATATTTAATTTAAACCGTAAAAATTTATGTTTGAAAACATAAAAACTCCTTTTTGGACCACAAAAATTATATGCTAGAAAACATATAAAAACATTATTCCATTTTCCGTGAGCCACCTGGTAACCACTTAACCATTTATTTACCCTTGCCAAACACAATAAAAAAATATACACCGAACAAGTGTATCTACATCAAAATACGAAGTACTAAACATTCCGATTATAAATTGCTAGCGCGACTAGCTTGAAATGGGGTTGTCAAACCCGATAGATCTATCCGTAGGATTCACGTTCACTAGTAGAAATCAGTGATTACAGTTACCAGACTAGGGAATATTTTTGTTCAACTCACAATGAATAATTTAAACCAACTTCCACTTGTGTTCAAAATATAAAATAAATTGCATGTATTCTCATCCCAAAAGATTTAAAATAGAAAATGGGACTATAACTCACCTTAATAGCAAACGAAGTAACCACACAAATAAGCGAACAGCAAACGAAGTAAAGTGATTAGGAATGATCACAACGCCGACCTATAAATAAAGCAGGTCGATATAAATAACTAACTTAGGTCAATTCTTAGTATGATAGTTATTGTACATGTTGCAAGTAGACATAAAACAATACTCAACATGCATCGGTTTGATCGGAACAGCGTACGGACACACACTTTCTATTTTTAGAAAGTTTCTATTTTTAGCAGGTTTCTATTTTTGGAAAGTTTCTATTTTTGGAAAGTTTCTATTTTTGGAAAGTTTCTATTTTAGGAAAGTTTCTATTTTTGGAAAGTTTCCAAATTTAGAAAGTTTCTATTTTTAGAAAGTTTTAAGTTAGGAAAGTTTCCTTAATTAGAAAGTCAACAAAAGTCAACTGAAAGTCAAAGTCAACCGAAAGTCAGCTCAAAAGTCAACCTCGATCAAACATAGTCAACATTAATTTTAAAAGTGTAAGTTGAAATAATAATATAAGTTATAATGTTAATTAAAGTTAAATATGTATAATTAGGTCATAACATAAGTTTAATTAAATTAAAATGAATCATTAAAGTTAACATAAGTTTAATTGATATGATTAATATGACATAAGTATTTAATTAATTAATTAAATATTTTTCATAATATAAGTATTATTAATTAATAATAAATTTTAAATCATATCATAAGTATTATTAATTAATAATGAAGTATTAATCATATCATAAGTTTCTAATTATAATTATTAAACCATAAGTATTTAATAATTAAATTATAATTAAATAATAACTGAGCCTTACAATAATTAAATAATTAATTAATCCTTATTATAAGTCTTATAATAATAATCTCATAATAGAAGTTTAATACTTATCATAAGTATTTTCCATTAATAATAAAAGTATTATTAATCATAAGTTTAATTAAAATGTTTAATTAAATCATAAGTAATTATTAAATGATATAATAAATATATATCATAAGTCTTAAATTATAATAATTACTTTTTATATCATAAGTAATTTAATAATAATGAAAATCATTATTTATATCATAAGTTTTAATAATTAACCATAAGTTTTAATTAAAAGTTCATCGGGTCATATCTTAAGCCCCGAGAATCAGTTTTCGGCGAGTCTTATATATATCTTTGCCTAACCAACTCACCCGAAACCTTAGTGTGCTCAAGAACACCCCAAGAACAGCAAAAAATTCGTGACTTACAGCCACTAATCAGTTTGGATCTTCAATCCGCTCAAAAACGCGTTTTAGTCATAACGGGTGATCCGTGGCTCGGATTTCGATGGCCCGAACATGAAAGTTCATCCCATCATCATTCCTAACACACTAGTACACCCTAAAGACTATAAAAATGATCAAAAAGTCGGACCATACCAGTACCAATTCGTTTTCACAATTTAATCTTAACAAAACACCATTTTAATCATATCTTGAGTTCCGGGAATCGAAATGACATGAATCCGGAGTCTAAAATTAATGTCTCGATGAGAGGAACTCATCTAAACACTTAAATTTCACTTTTATATCAGTTACATAATCAGAAATGAACAAATATGCTGCTGTCCCAATTCAATCAAACCGAAAACATGTATAATCGAGCAATTCTACGCATACAATCATCAATACAATAACATTTAAGCATCATACTATCAATATAACATCAAAATACAGAAACATAAATAAAAATTAAAATTCTAGGGTTAGGGTTTATAGCCTAATCGAGAATCAAATGATACAATCGCGTAGAGGATGAAGAGAGCAATCCGATTATGCAAACAATTGAATGATCCAAGCCTTAGATGATGAACAAATGATGATGATGATGATTTTGCTGATATGGGACGGCCTAGGGAGGAAGGAGAAGGAGAGATCTCATTTAGGTTTGATTAAAATGATATGATGTAGTGATGTTTTGATTAAATGTCACTAGAATGCAAAATTTACACAATACCCCCTCTCTAAAGAGGGTTCGGCTGAGTTTCACAATAGGGTGGGCCCCACATGGCCCATTTTTGATAATTGGTAAATTACTTGTGGCCCGAACGCCCGATCGAAGCCCGAAACGGGAAAACGCTATTACGCGATTGAATTTTCGGAGAGAAAACAAATACGCGACGGATAAAATATATAAAAACTATATATAATCATATGACATCAAAATATCATATTTAAATAATTAGGACTTAAAAATCCCAAAAAGCTCGACCGTTGGTTTGAAGACCGAAAAGATTCGCCGGATACAAATATTCATTTTACACATGATAATTAATATTTTATTAAAAAATAATAATATAGGTCATAGAAATGACGTGGCACGAATAACAGTTAACGGTCTTTAAATAATTAACGGTAAAAGATAACGAAAAAAGTAGGGTCGTTACACAATGTACCTTGGATTTAGTTTCCTCCGTTTACCAAATCGAACAACTGCCTTTCCAAGGTGAAACCTTAAGCATGACCATTTCTCCAATTTCAAACTCTATATCTTTTCTTTTACTGTCCGCGTAGCTCTTTTGTCGACTCTGGGCGATTTTCAATCGTTGTTGAATTTGGATGATTTTCTCGTTAGTTTCTTGTATTATCTCCGGACCCGTAATCTGTCTATCCCGTACTTCATTCCAACAAATCGGAGACCTTCACTTTCTATCATAAAGTGCCTCAAATGGCGCCATCTCAATACTAGAATGATAACTGTTGTTGTGGGAAAATTCTGCTAACGGTAGGTGTCGATCCCAACTATTTCCGAAATCAATAACACATGCTCGTAGCATGTCTTTAAGCGTTTGTATCGTCCTTTCACTCTGCCCATCAGTTTGTGGATGATAGGCAGTACTCATGTCTAGACGAGTCCCCAATGCTTGTTGCAACGTCTGCCAGAACTTTGAAACAAATCTACCATACCTATCAGAGATAATAGAGACAGGTATTCCTCGTCTGAAGACAACCTCCTACAAATACAATCTCGCCAACTTCTCCATTTTGTCATCTTCTCTCATTGGAAGGAAGTGTGCTGACTTGGTGAGACGATCAACTATTACCCAAATAGTATCATAACCACTTGCAGTCCTTGGCAATTTAGTAATGAAATCTATGGTAATGTTTGAAATGTCCCGTTCTTATTGATTAAAAACGTTCCATATTAATTGATTTCGTTGCGAGGTTTTGACCTCTATATGAGACTTTTTTTTCAAAGACTGCATTCATTTTTAAAACAAACCATAACCTTTATTTCATAAATAAAGGTTTAAAAAGCTTTACGTAGATTATCAAATAATGATAATCTAAAATATCCTGTTTACACACGACCATTACATAATGGTTTACAATACAAATATGTTACATCAAAATCAGTTTCTTGAATGCAGTTTTTACACAATATCATACAAACATGGACTCCAAATCTTGTTCTTATTTTAGTATGCAACAGCGGAAGCTCTTAGTATTCACCTGAGAATAAACATGCTTTAAACGTCAACAAAAATGTGGTGAGTTATAGGTTTAACCTATATATATCAAATCGTAACAATAGACCACAAGATTTCATATTTCAATACACATCCCATACATAGAGATAAAAATCATTCATATGGTGAACACCTGGTAACCGACATTAACAAGATGCATATATAAGAATATCCCCATAATTCTGGGACAACCTTCGGATATGATATAAATTTTGAAGTACTAAAGCATCCGATACTTTGGATGGGGTTTGTTAGGCCCAATAGATCTATCTTTAGGATTCGCGTCAATTAGGGTGTCTGTTCCCTAATTCTTAGATTACCAGACTTAATAAAAAGGGGCATATTCGATTTCGATAATTCAACCATAGAATGTAGTTTCACGTACTTGTGTCTATTTTGTAAATCATTTATAAAACCTGCATGTATTCTCATCCCAAAAATATTAGATTTTAAAAGTGGGACTGTAACTCACTTTCACAGATTTTTACTTCGTCGGGAAGTAAGACTTGGCCACTAGTTGATTCACGAACCTATAACAATATATACATATATATCAAAGTATGTTCAAAATATATTTACAATACTTTTAATACATTTTGATGTTTTAAGTTTATTAAGTCAGCTGTCCTCGTTAGTAACCTACAACTAGTTGTCCACAGTTAGATGTACAGAAATAAATCGATAAATATTATCTTGAATCAATCCACGACCCAGTGTATACGTATCTCAGTATTGATCACAACTCAAACTATATATATATTTTGGAATCAACCTCAACCCTGTATAGCTAACTCCAACATTCACATATAGAGTGTCTATGGTTGTTCCGCAATATATATATAGATGGGTCGACATGATAGGTCGAAACATTGTATACGTGTCTATGGTATCTCAAGATTACATAATATACAATATAAGTTGATTAGATTATGGTTGGAATAGATTTATTACTAACTTTCACGTAGGTAAAATGAGTAGTTTTTATCAATCTTGTTTTACTCGCCATTTCTTCGTTTCTAATCCTTTTTGAGTGATTCCAGTGGCCACGGTTTCGTATTGAAATTAAATTTATGAATCTAAATAGAAAAAGTATAAGTTTATAGTCAGAAATACAAGTTACAAGTCATTTTTGAAAGAGGTAGTCATTTTCGTCGAAAGAACGACATCTTGATGACCATTTTGAAAAACATACTTTCACTTTGAGTTTAACCATGATTTTTGGATATAGTTTCATGTTCATAAGAAAAATCTTTTTTCCAGAAGTATAGCTTTTAAATCAAAGTTCTTCTTAGCTTTTAACTATCCCAACCAAAACAGCCCCGGTTTTACTACGACGGCGTATATCCAGTTTTATGGTGTTTATCGTGTTTCCGGGTTTTAAATCATTAAGTTAGCATATCATATAGATATAGAATATGTGTTTAGTTGATTTTAAAAGTCTAGTTAGAAGGATTAACTTTATTTGCGAACAAGTTTAGAATTAACTAAACTATGTTCTAGTGATTACAAGTTTATAACGTTGAATAAGACAACTTTTTATGTATGAATCGAATGATGTTATGAACATCATTACTACCTCAAGTTCCTTGGATAAAGCTACTAGAAATGAGAAAAATGGATCTAGCTTCAAAGGATCCTTGGATGGCTTGAAAGTTCTTGAAGCAGAATCATGACACGAAAACAATTTCAAGTAAGATTTCCACTCGAAATAAGATTGTTATAGTTATAGAAATTGAATTAAAGTTTGAATATGATTATTACCTTGTATTAGAAAGATAACCTACTGTAAGTAACAAAGGTTTCTTGATCTAAGATGATTACTTGGAATGGATTTAGAAAACTTGGAAGTAAACTTGCAATCTTGAAAGTATTCTTGATTTTATGAAACTAGAACTTTTGGAATTTATGAAGAACACTTAGAACTTGAAGATAGAACTTGAGAGAGATCAATTAGATGATGAAAATTGAAGAATGTAATTTTGTTTTCATGTAAATAAGTCATGAATGATTACTCATATTTTTGTAATTTTATGAGATATTTCATGCTAGTTGCCAAATGATGGTTCCCACATGTGTTAGGTGACTCACATGGGCTACTAAGAGCTGATCATTGGAGTATATATATCAATAGTACATACACCTAAAAGTTGTGTATTGTACGAGTACGAATACGGGTGCATACGAGTAGATTTATTGATGAAACTGAACAAGGATGTAACTGTAAGCATTTTTGTTAAGTAGAAGTATTTTGATAAGTGTCTTGAAGTCTTTCAAAAGTGTATGAATACATATTAAAACACTACATGTATATACATTTTAACTGAGTCGTTAAGTCATCGTTAGTCGTTACATGTAAATGTTGTTTTGAAACCTTTAGGTTAACGATCTTGTTAAATGTTGTTAACCCAATGTTTATAATATCAAATGAGATTTTAAATTATTATATTATCATGATATTATGATGTACGAATATCTCTTAATATGATCTATATACATTAAATGTCGTTACAACGATAATCGTTACATATATGTCTCGTTTCAAAATCATTAAGTTAGTAGTCATATTTTTACATATGTAGTTCATTGTTAATACACTTAATGATATATTTACTTATCATTTAACATAATTAACCAAGTGTATCAATATCTTAATATGATTCATATGTACCTAGTAAGACGTTATAACGATAATCGTTATATATATCGTTTTCGAGTTTCTTAATTTAATAGTCTCATTTTTATGTATATAACTCATTATTAAAATACCTAATGAGATACATAATTATAATAAAATCATGTTAACTATATATATAACCATATATATATCATCATATAGTTTTTACAAGTTTTAACGTTCGTGAATCACCGGTCAACTTGGGTGGTCATTTGTCTATATGAAACCTATTCCAATTAATCAAGTCTTAATAAGTTTGATTGCTTAACATGTTGGAAACACATAATCAGGTAAATATCAATTTCATTTAATATATATAAACATGGAAAAGTTCGGGTCACTACAGTACCTACCCGTTAAATAAATTTCGTCCCGAAATTTTAAGCTGTTGAAAGTGTTGACGAATCTTCTAGAAATAGATGCGGGTATTTCTTCTTCATCTGATCTTCACGCTCTCAGGTGAACTCGGGTCCTCTACGAGCATTCCATCTAACCTTAACAATTGGTATCTTGTTTTATTTAAGTCTCTTAACCTCACGATCCATTATTTCGACGGGTTCTTCAATGAATTGAAGTTTTTCATTGCTTTGGATTTCGTCTAACGGAATAGTGAGATCTTCTTTAGCAAACATTTCTTCAAATTTGAGACGTGGAAAGTGTTATGTACAGCCGCGAGTTGTTGAGGTAGCTCCAGTTGGTAAGCTACAGGTCCGACACGATCTATAATCTTGAATGGTCCAATGTACCTTGGATATAGTTTCCCCCGTTTACCAAATCGAACAACGCCTTTCCAAGGTGAAACCTTAAGCATGACCATTTCTCCAATTTCAAACTCTATATCTTTTCTTTTACTGTCCGCGTAGCTCTTTTGTCGACTCTGGGCGGTTTTCAATCTTTGTTGAATTTGAATGATTTTCTAGGTAGTTTCTTGTATTATCTCCGGAACCGTAATCTATCTATCCCCCACTTCATTCCAACAAATCGGAGACCTGCACTTTCTACCATAAAGAGCCTCAAACGGCGCCATCTCAATACTAGAATGATAATTATTGTTGTAGGAAAATTCTGCTAACGGTAGGTGTCGATCCTAACTGTTTCCGAAATCAATAACACATGCTCGTAGCATGTATTCAAGCGTTTGTATCGTCCTTTCGCTCTGGCCATCAGTTTGTGGATGATAGGCAGTACTCATGTCTAGAAGAATTCCTAATGCTTGCTGTAATGTCTGCCAGAATCTTGAAATAAATCTGCCATCCCTATCAGAGATAATAGAGATTGGTATTCCATGTCTGGAGACGACTTCCTTCAAATACAGTCGTGCTAACTTATCCATCTTGTCATCTTCTCTTATTGGCAGGAAGTGTGCTGATTTGGTGAGACGATCAGCTATTACCCAAATAGTATCAAAACCACTTGTAGTCCTTGGCAATTTAGTGATAAAATCCATGGTAATGTTTTCCCATTTCCATTCCAGGATTTCGGGTTGTTGAAGTAGACCTGATGGTTTCTGATGCTCAGCTTTGACCTTAGAACACGTCAAACATTCTCCTACGTATTTAGCAACATCGGCTTTCATACCCGGCCACCAAAAATGTTTCTTGAGATCCTTTTACATCTTCCCCGTTCCAGGATGTATTGAGTATCTGGTTTTATGAGCTTCTCTAAGTACCATTTCTCTCATATCTCCAAATTTTGGTACCCAAATCCTTTCAGCCCTATACCGGGTTCCGTCTTCCCAAATATTAAGATGCTTCTCTGATCCTTTGGGTATTTCATCCTTTAAATTTCCCTCTTTTAAAACTCCTTGTTGCACCTCCTTTATTTGAGTAGTAAGGTTATTGTGAATCATTATATTCATAGATTTTACTCGAATGGGTTCTCTGTCCTTCCTGCTCAAGGCGTCGGCTTCCACATTTGCCTTCCCCGGGTGGTAACGAATCTCAAAGTCATAATCATTCAACAATTCAATCCACCTACGCTGCCTCATATTCAGTTGTTTCTGATTAAATATGTGTTGAAGACTTTTGTGGTCGGTATATATAATACTTTTGACCCCATATAAGTAGTGCCTCCAAGTCTTTAATGAAAAAACAATTGCGCCTAATTTCAAATCATGCGTCGTATAATTTTGTTCGTGAATCTTCAATTGTCTAGACGCATAAGCAATCACCTTTATTCGTTGCATTAATACACAACCGAGACCTTGCTTTGATGCATCACAATAAATCACAAAATCATCATTCCCTTCAGGCAATGACAATATAGGTGCCGTAGTTAGCTTTTTCTTCAATAACTGAAACGCTTTCTCTTGTTCATCCTTCCATTCAAATTTCTTCACTTTATGCGTTAATGCAGTCAAGGGTTTTGCTATTCTGGAAAAGTCTTGGATGAACCTTCTGTAGTAACCAGCTAGTCCTAAAAACTGGCGTATGTATTTCGGAGTTTTTGGGGTTTTCCACTTTTCAACAGTTTCTATCTTTGCTGGATCCACCTTAATACCTTCTTTGTTCACTATGTGACCGAGGAATTGAACTTCTTCCAACCAAAATGCACACTTTGAAAATTTAGTGTACAATTCTTCCTTCCTCAATACTTCTAACACCTTTCTCAAATGTTCACCGTGTTCTTGGTCATTCTTTGAGTAAATAAGTATGTCATCAATGAAAACAATGACAAAATTGTCAAGGTATGGTCCACACACTCGATTCATAAGGTCCATGAACACAGCTGGTGCGTTAGTTAAACCAAACGGCATGACCATAAACTCGTAATGACCGTAACGTGTTCGGAAAGCAGTCTTTGGAATATCATCTTCTTTCACCCGCATTTGATGATACCCGAAACGTAAGTCAATCTTTGAATAAACAGATGAGCCTTGTAGTTGATCAAATAAGTCGTAGATTCTCGGTAGTGGGTAGCGGTTCTTGATGGTAAGTTTGTTCAACTCTCGGTAGTCGATACACAACCTGAATGTACCATCTTTCTTCTTGACAAACAAAATAGGAGCTCCCCACGGTGATGTGCTTGGTCGAATGAAACCACGCTCTAAAAGTTCTTGTAATTGGCTTTGCAGTTCTTTCATCTCACTGGGTGCGAGTCTGTAAGGAGCACGAGCTATTGGTGCAGCTCCTGGTACAAGATCTATTTGAAATTCAACGGATCGATGTGGGGGTAATCCCGGTAATTCTTTCGAAAATACATCGGGAAATTCTTTTGCGACGGGAACATCATTGATGCTCTTTTCTTCAGTTTATACTTTCTCGACGTGTGCTAGATCAGCATAGCAACCTTTTCTTATTAGTTTTTGTGCCTTCAAATTACTAATAAGATGTAGCTTCGTGTTGCCCTTTTCTCCGTACACCATTAAGGGTTTTCCTTTTTCTCGTATAATGCGAATTGCATTTTTATAACAAACGATCTCTGCTTTTACTTCTTTCAACCAGTCCATACCAATTATCACATCAAAACTCCATAACTCTACTGGTATCAAGTCAATCTTAAATGTTTCGCTAACCAGTTTAATTTTTCGATTCCGACATATATTATCTGCTGAAATTAATTTACCATTTGCTAATTCGAGTAAAAATTTACTATCCAAAGGCGTCAATGGAAAACTTAATTTAGCACAAAAATCTCTACTCATATTGCTTCTATCCGCACCCGAATCAAATAAAACGTAAGCAGATTTATTGTCAATAAGAAACGTACCCGTAACAAGCTCCGGGTCTTCCTGTGCCTCTGCCGCATTAATATTGAAAACTATTCCGCGGCCTTGTCCATTCGTGTTCTCCTGGTTCGGGCAATTTCTAATAATGTGGCCCGGTTTTCCACATTTATAACAAACTACATTGGCATAACTTGGTCTGACACTACTTGCTCCGCCATTACTCGTTCTGACACCATTTGTTCCTTTTGTTCTGTTAACCCCTGGTCCGTAGACCTCACACTTCGCCGCGCTATGACCATTTCTTTTACACTTGTTACAAAATTTAGTGCAGAACCCCGAGTGATACTTTTCACACCTTTGGCATAGCTGCTTCTGATTGTTGTTGTTGTTGTGGTTATTATTGTTGTTAAGATGATTGTTGTAGTTGCTGTTGTTGTTGTTGTTGTTGTTGTTGTTGTTGGGCTGTTTGTTGTAGTTGCGATTGATGTTGCGATTGTTAGGATAGTTGTTGCGATTATTGTTGTAATTGCTGTTGTTGTATTGGTGATTCTTATCACCGTTTTCCTCCCACTTTCTTTTGACTTGCTTCATATTGGCCTCTTCAGCAGTATGTTCTTTAAATCTTTCTTCAATCTGGTTCACTAGTTTGTGAGCCATTCTACATGCCTGTTTTATGGAGGCGGGCTCGTGTGAACTTATATCTTCTTGGATTCTTTCCGGTAATCCTTTCACAAATGCGTCGATCTTCTCTTCCTCATCTTCGAACGCTCCCGGACACAATAGGCATAATTCTGTGAATCGTCTTTCGTACGTGGTAATATCAAATCCTTGGGTTCGTAACCCTCTAATTTTTGTCTTGAGCTTATTGACGTCGGTTCTGGGACGGTACTTCTCGTTCATCAAGTGCTTGAATGCTGACCACGGTAGTGCGTAAGCATCATCTTGTCCCACTTTCTCTAGATAGGTATTCCACCATGTTAACGCAGAACCTGTGAAGGTATGCGTAGCGTACTTCACTTTGTCCTCTTCAGTACACTTACTTATGGCAAAAACCGATTCAACCTTCTCGGTCCACCGTTTCAATCCGATCGGTCCTTCGGTTCCATCAAATTCCAAAGGTTTGCAGGCAGTGAATTCTTTGTAGGTGCATCCTACACGATTTCCTGTACTGCTAGATCCAAGGTTATTGTTGGTATGTAGCGCGGCCTGTACTGCGCCTATGTTTGAAGCAAGAAAGGCACGAAATTCCTCTTCACTCATATTCAAGGTGTGTCGAGTAGTCGGTGCCATTTTCTTCAAAATAGTCAAATGAAACGAGTTAATCATATAGAATATCAAGAGTAGTCAATAGTATTTCGTAGCGTAATATGAACTTATTTATAAAAGATCTTTCTTCATATTAGCATTTTATACTGTTTAATTCGGGTAGTACCTACCCGTTAAGTTCATACTTAGTAGCTAACATACCATTTCAACTACTACAATTCTATATGAAAAACTAATCACAAAAAAATATATATCATATTCAAACCTTTATACAATAACTTGTAAACTTACAATACCGCTATTTTACATATAGCATGAAATATAACACATAAAACTTTGATACAAAGTAGTTGCGAAGATAATTCTAGTTAATAAATAAGGCGTTCAGCAAAGGCAACAAAGACACGTAATTCATATGTCCAGAAACAAGTCATGCATTCTGGTTTTACTAATACCACTTCCCATCCTTGGTCTTGTGGAACGTAACCGTTGTGACTGATAGCATGACAACGTGTTGTAACGTCGTCAAAAGGACGAAGGTTACGTAATGACCAACAGTCTCGTAATAACCTAAAAACCTCATTTCTTACCCCAATTACCGACTCCGTCACTTGTGGGAACGTTTTGTTTAATAGTTGTAGCCCGATGTTCTTTTTCTCACTTTGGTGAGAAGCGAACATTACTAACCCATAAGCATAACATGCTTCTTTATGTTGCATGTTAGTCGCTTTTTCAAAATCATGAAGTCCTATATTCGGATACATTGAGTCAAAATAATTTCTTAACCCGTTGCGTAAAATAGCATTTGGGTTCCCCGCAATATATGCGTCAAAGTAAACACATCGTAACTTATGGGTTTCCCAATGTGATATCCCCCATCTTTCAAACGAAAGCCTTTTATAAGACAAGGCACTCTTTGAACGTTCTTCGAATGTCTTACAAACTGATTTTGCCATAAATAGTTATGCCGAGGAATTCTGACCGACTCTAGACAAGATTTCATCAATCATGTCTCCGGGTAAGTCTTCTAAAATATTGGGTTGTCTATCCATTTTGTGTTTTTATACTGTAAAATAGACAAGAGTTAGATTAATAAAAGATACTTATTAATACAAGCAATTTTTACATATATCGTAAAGCATAAGCACACTATATTACATATATTACACCGCACAAATACAACTATCTTATTCCGACTCACTCGTTTCTTCTTTTTCGAACTTGGTTCTTTTTGCTAAGTTTTTAGGGATATATGATGTTCCCCTAATACGAGCTGTCGTTTTTCACATTGGTCTAGAAAAACCTGGTGGTTTAGAGGTTCTCGGGTTATTGTTACAACTTAAGAAATACGGGTGTTGACGATACATATAAAGTTCATCGGGGTTGGAATCAGATTTCTCTATTTTTATGCCCTTTCCCTTATTGTTCTCTTTTGCCTTTTTAAATTTAGTTGGGGTAATTTCTATAACATCATCGGAATCCTCGTCGGGATCCGATTCATCAGAGAATTGGTAATCCTCCCAATATTTTGCTTCCTTGGTGAAAACACCGTTGACCATAATTAACCTTGGTCGGTTGGTTGAGGATTTTCTTTTACTTAACCGTTTTATTATTTCCCCCACCGGTTCTATTTCTTCTTTCGGTTCCTCCTCCTCCGGTTCCGATTCTTCTTCCGGTTCCTCTTCGGGAACTTGTGAATCAGTCCACGAATCATTCCAAATTACATTTGACTCTTCATTATTATTAGGTGATTCAATGGGACTTGTATTAGAGGTAGACATCTATCACATAATATCAAACATGTTAAGAGATTAATATATCACATAATATTCACATGTTAAAAATATATAGTTTCCAACAAAATTTGTTAAGCAATCATTTTTCAAGTAAACACGGTCGAAGTCCAGACTCACTAATGCATCCTAACAAACTCGATAAGACACACTAATGCAAAATTCTGGTTCTCTAAGACCAACGCTCTGATACCAATTGAAATGTCCCGTTCTTATTGATTAAAAACGTTCCATATTAATTGATTTCGTTGCGAGGTTTTGACCTCTATATGAGACTTTTTTTTCAAAGACTGCATTCATTTTTAAAACAAACCATAACCTTTATTTCATAAATAAAGGTTTAAAAAGCTTTACGTAGATTATCAAATAATGATAATCTAAAATATCCTGTTTACACACGACCATTACATAATGGTTTACAATACAAATATGTTACATCAAAATCAGTTTCTTGAATGCAGTTTTTACACAATATCATACAAACATGGACTCCAAATCTTGTCCTTATTTTAGTATGCAACAACAGAAGCTCTTAATATTCACCTGAGAATAAACATACTTTAAACGTCAACAAAAATGTTGGTGAGTTATAGGTTTAACCTATATATATCAAATCGTAACAATAGACCACAAGATTTCATATTTCAATACACATCCCATACATAGAGATAAAAATCATTCATATGGTGAACACCTGGTAACCGACATTAACAAGATGCATATATAAGAATATCCCCATCATTCCGGGACACCCTTTGGATATGATATAAATTTCGAAGTACTAAAGCATCCGGTACTTTGGATGGGGTTTGTTAGGCCCAATAGATCTATCTTTAGGATTCACGTCAATTAGGGTGTCTGTTCCCTAATTCTTAGATTACCAGACTTAATAAAAAAGGGCATATTCGATTTCGATAATTCAACCATAGAATGTAGTTTCACGTACTTGTGTCTATTTTGTAAATCATTTATAAAACCTGCATGTATTCTCATCCCAAAAATATTAGATTTTAAAAGTGGGACGATAACTCACTTTCACAGATTTTTACTTCGTCGGGAAGTAAGATTTGGCCACTGGTTGATTCACGAACCTATAGCAATATATACATATATATCAAAGTATGTTCAAAATATATTTACAATACTTTTAATACATTTTGATGTTTTAAGTTTATTAAGTCAGCTGTCCTCGTTAGTAACCTACAACTAGTTGTCCACAGTTAGATGTACAGAAATAAATCGATAAATATTATCTTGAATCAATCTACGGCCCAGTGTATACGTATCTCAGTATTGATCACAACTCAAACTATATATATATTATGGAATCAACCTCAACCCTGTACAGCTAACTCCAACATTCACATATAGAGTGTCTATGGTTGTTCCGCAATATATATATATATATGGGTCGACATGATAGGTCGAAACATTGTATACGTGTCTATGGTATCTCAAGATTACATAATATACAATATAAGTTGATTAGGTTATGGTTGGAATAGATTTATTACTAACTTTCACGTAGGTAAAATGAGTAGTTTTTATCAATCTTGTTTTACTCGCCATTTCTTCGTTTCTAATCCGTTTTGAGTGATTCCAGTGGCCACGGTTTTGTATTGAACTTAACTTTATGAATCTAAATAGAAAAAGTATAAGTTTATAGTCGGAAATACAAGTTACAAGTCATTTTTGAAAGAGGTAGTCATTTCCGTCGAAAGTACGATATCTTGATGACCATTTTGAAAAACATACTTTCACTTTGAGTTTAACCATGATTTTTGGATATAGTTTCATGTTCATAAGAAAATTCATTTTTCCAGAAGTATAGTTTTTAAATCAAAGTTCTTCTTAGATTTTAATTATCCCAACCAAAACAGCCCCCGGTTTTACTACGACGACGTATATCCAGTTTTATGGTGTTTATCGTGTTTCTGGGTTTAAAATCATTAAGTTAGCATATCATATAGATATAGAACATGTTTTTAGTTGATTTTAAAAGTCTAGTTAGAAGGATTAACTTTATTTGCGAACAAGTTTAGAAAATTAACTAAACTATGTTCTAGTGATTACAAGTTTATAACGTTGAATAAGATAACTTTTTATGTATGAATCGAATGATGTTATGAACATCATTACTACCTCAAGTTCCTTGGATAAACCTAATGGAAATGAGAAAAATGGATCTAGCTTCAAAGGATCCTTGGATGGCTTGAAAGTTCTTGAAGCAGAATCATGACACGAAAACAATTTCAAGTAAGATTTCCACTCGAAATAAGATTGTTATAGTTATAGAAATTGAATTAAAGTTGGAATATGATTATTACCTTGTATTAGAAAGATAACCTACTGTAAGTAACAAAGGTTCCTTGATCTTGGATGATTACTTGGAATGGATTTAGAAAACTTGGAAGTAAACTTGCAATCTTGGAAGTATTCTTGATTTTATGAAACTAGAACTTTTGGAATTTATGAAGAACACTTAGAACTTGAAGATAGAACTTGAGAGAGATCAATTAGATGAAGAAAATTGAAGAATGAAAGTGTTTGTAGGTGTTTTTGGTCGTTGGTGTATGGATTAGATATAAAGGATATGTAATTTTGTTTTCATGTAAATAAGTCATGAATGATTACTCATATTTTTGTAATTTTATGAGATATTTCATGCTAGTTGCCAAATGATGGTTCCCACATGTGTTAGGTGACTCAAATGGGCTGCTAAGAGCTGATCATTGGAGTGTATATACCAATAGTACATACATCTAAAAGCTGTGTATTGTACGAGTACGAATACGGGTGCATACGAGTAGATTTGTTGATGAAACTGAACGAGGATGTAATTGTAAGAATTTTTGTTAAGTAGAAGTATTTTGATAAGTGTCTTGAAGTCTTTCAAAAGTGTATGAATACATATTAAAACACTACATGTATATACATTTTAACTGAGTCGTTAAGTCATCGTTAGTCGTAACATGTAAATGTTGTTTTGAAACCTTTAGGTTAACGATCTTGTTAAATGTTGTTAACCCAATGTTTATAATATCAAATGAGATTTTAAATTATTATATTATCATGATATTATGATGTACGGATTTCTCTTAATATGATCTATATACATTAAATGTCGTTACAACGATAATCGTTACATATATGTCTCGTTTCAAAATCATTAAGTTTGTAGTCTTATTTTTACATATGTAGTTCATTGTTAATACACTTAATGATATATTTACTTATCATTTAACATAATTAACCAAGTGTATCAATATCTTAATATGATTCATATGTACCTAGTAAGACGTATAACGATAATCGTTATATATATCATTTTCGAGTTTCTTAATTTAATAGTCTCATTTTTATGTATATAACTCATTGTTAAAATACCTAATGAGATACATACTTATAATAAAATCATGTTAACTATATATATATAACCATATATATATCATCGTATAGTTTTTACAAGTTTTAACGTTCGTGAATCACCGGTCAACTTGGGTGGTCATTTGTCTATATGAAACCTATTCCAATTAATCAAGTCTTAATAAGTTTGATTACTTAATATGTTGGAAACACTTAATCATGTAAATATCAATTTCATTTAATATATATAAATATGGAAAAGTTCGGGTGACTACAATGTTTTCCCATTTCCATTCCGGGATTTCAGGTTGTTGTAGTAGACCTGATGGTTTCTGATGTTCAGCTTTGACCTTAGAACACGTCAAACATTCTCCTACATATTTAGCAAAATCGGCTTTCATACCCGGCCACCAAAAGTGTTTCTTGAGATCTTTATACATCTTCCCCGCTCCGGGATGTATTGAATATCTGGTTTTATGTGCTTCTTTAAGCACCATTTCTCTCACATCTCCAAACCTTGGTACCCAAATTCTATCAGCCCTATATCGGGTTCTGTCTTCCCGAATATTAAGATGTTTCTCTGATCCTTTGGGTATCTCATTCTTCAACTTTCCTTCTTTTACAACCCCCTATTGCGCCTCCTTTATTTGAGTAGTAAGGTTAGCACCAATAATTATATTCATAGCTTTTGCCCGTATAGGTTCTCTGTCCTTTCTACTCCAAGTGTCGGCTACCACATTCGCCTTCCCCAGGTGGTATCGAATCTCAAAATCATAATCATTCAACAGTTCAATCCACCTGCGTTGTCTCATATTCAGTTGCTTCTGATTAAATATATGTTGGAGACTTTTGTGGTCAGTATATATAATACTTTTTACCCCATATAAATAATGCCTCCAAGTCTTTAATGCAAAAACAACAGCACCCAATTCCAAATCGTGAGTTGTATACTTTTGCTCGTGAATCTTCAATTATCTAGACGCATAAGCAATCACCTTCGTTCGTTGCATTAATACACAACCGAGACCTTGCTTTGATGCATCATAATAAATCACAAAATCATCATTCCCTTCAGGCTGCTTTTTCTTCAATAACTGAAACGCCTTCTCTTGTTCATCCTTCCATTTAAATTTCTTCCCTTTATGCGTTAATGCAGTCAAGGGTTTTGCTATTTTGGAGAAATCTTGGATGAATCTTCTATAGTAACCAGCCAATCCTAAAAATTGATGTATATGATTCGGAGTTTTTGGGGTTTCCCACTTTTCAACGGTTTTGATCTTTGCCGGGTCCACCTGGATACCTTCTTTAAGTTGCTTTCATCTTGCATGGCTATATATCTGTTACAAATGTTTATTATGTGTTAAATAATTTATCTGAGACTTATGCTATTGTTATGCTGAAACCTTGACGGTTTAGAGGTTTAATTTACGGATTACCCTTTCCGTTTATTCACGGGGCTATAACCTAGTATTATGACCTGATCAACCCTAGGATACAAGATAAGTAGTTATGTGTGCTTAACGTCACAGTAGGGATATAGTACCTGCGTACGAATAACTATTTATTCGTCAAAGAAGAGCTTCCCATTTAGGTTGTGATTAGAGTAGGTAATATAGAGTTTAGTGAACACTGGCTTGCTCAGAAGCATGATTCGCGTTAGAAGCAACGTTCTTGAGATGTTGTAAGATGATCCGGGGTTGAGTAAGTGATCGCAAAGGAGAGACTTCTAATCCAATTAGAAGTACCTTATAATATCTAAGATTACACATATATTAATGTTAAGGCATAGCTTAGTATTAAGTGGTGGAATATTGCTTTAGTTAGACCAACTAGGATTAAGAAAAGCTGAGACTTTCCTTTAGGGATATATCACTTTGTTAATGTACCTAGGATTCTATCCATAAGGTCGTTTAAACTCTCTAAGGTTAACGTTGGGAGTAGGGATATCTGTCTTAGCCAAAATCTTCAAGGCCTAAACTATTAGTGACAAATCAGTTAGGTTCATAGCCAAGTTAATTGTGGTTTAGTGTTTATTCTAAAAAGTTAAACTCTTGTGATAATTCCCCATCAGGATTCTATTCTTCATACATATCTATGTTAATCTTTATAATTATATCATAATATTAGTAGTTAATCTTAACATATCACCACTTGTCGCTAGGGTTAACTATATAAGTACTTTTATCCCACGTTACTGATCAAACATACAAAATACGAACCTGAGTTATATTTACCACTTACTCGTTAAAAGGAAGACAAGTAGGTGAGTTATATCTAGGAAACCCTAGCTAAATATAAATAATAAAACCATTACTCTCTTTTGGTAGCTAATTCTGACGTGTTGCAACCTAACGACACTGCACAAATAAAACCGTCCGTTTTGGCCATATCATAAGTAAGTAAAGTTTTTGGCGCCGCTGCCGGGGACTTATTTTTGGTCTGTTAAGGTAACCGTTGATTCTGTTAAGATATCTGAGATTCTTGAGTGGTGTCTAATGATACGCATATCCGAAAGATTATGCGGACTACGCATCCAAAGCCCTGAACTGCACACAAATTGCTATGTAAGATATATGGTACGGGTATAGTCGCACTCTATGACCCTATACCATCTGATGCGAGTTTCATATACTTGCATAGGAGTCCAGTATATTCTAGAAGAATGTATGGTATAATTAATTCGGATTCTTTACCTTAAATAACTAAAGTTAGTTGGGATAATATTGCATTTAATTAGGGAAGAGATTCTATCGATACCCTAATTCGTGAGCCTATAAATGCATAGCTCATAAACCCTAAAAACATACTCGTTTAGTCATACGTAACAACAGCATACATATCTTCATCGTACGAACAAAGCTTCATACGATCTTAAAGACTTTCAGGTATGACTCGAACTGTAAAACCTTCATTTCTTTGGGCCACTCAGCCCCGTATGCTGGGTTGTTGGTGGACTCTCAAATCGGCCACCCTGTCGGAATCGAAACAATGCCGATGTGGGTTATCCATGACTAAGCATCGGAGGTCCGAATGTTGTTAGTCCTTAAACCCCATTATGCACTCAAGCGTAGGTTCACCTTGACCTCGTGAAAATATGCTTGATCATTTGGTGCCATCCGTAGGACCGGTTATATGAAACAAATAAGATTGGAATTTATGTTGCGTAAGACTTATTATACGCATCTTTTTTCCAAAAAACTCTTTTGTTTAATTATTCGGTCACTTTCAAATTTTCAAAGCTGTCAGCAAGAATGGGTGGAGGAAGTAAGCGTGCCAAAAATCAGGGGCGATCGGATTCTCTAGTAAGACCAGGGTTTCAAACACCTACAGGGCTGTCACGAGTACACCATCAACGCCGCCTGCACCAGTCAAAGGCACATTAAAGCATCCATCAACATTAAATGTTGAAACATGACCGGTTACATCAGAAATAGTCCTGAAAGAATCATCTAAGAGTTGGTTGCACTCTCCCAATGGAAGCTTACTGTAAACAGGAACTAGCTTCAAACCATTCGAGGATCTGCCTCCAAAAAATCTGAGCTTCGGTTCTCCAAGCGAAACCGTTCCACCAGGTTTCATAGTTAAAACTACCTGTGTGGGTACCATACCAATCATCACTTTGATTGAACCCGAAACTCCTATTGAAAGGGTTACTACCGAGAAGGCTCAAGAAAGAATCAGGTAGATGGGTCTAAGAAATTCGGATGGTTCTTATATTACGCTGACACCGCAGCAAGGGTCAACGACGTATGCGTCTTCGCAACCAATTACCGCTATTGCAAGCAACTAGTATAGCGTAACCCATTATGTTGTGACCCAGTCAAACATCTTTATATCTCAATTGCAGCAAGTTGTGCCACCACACTTGGCACCAGCTTTCAATGAGCCAGCGCGAGTACAAGAATTTATGAGCAATTGGTTCGCAGTGATGCAAGGGCAAAAAGCTAAGCAAAGCCTTGAGCTAGCTCCCACAACGGAAAAGTTTGTGCCACATATTGCAAATCATCCCTTCACAGTAACACCCGTGTTACCTTTAACGCTCAGAAGTTACGATGGATTATCAGATCCAGATGATTTTTTGCAAAAATTTGAAGGAACTGCAAGAACACACAGTTGGGGCGATGTAGTAGCATGCCATATGCTACCAATAGTGCTGTAAGGAGTATAAAGGGAGTGGTTCAATAATTTACCAGCCCAAAGCGTTATAGGTTTTGCGGATTTGCGCTCAAGATTTTTGTTAAACTTTCATAACTTGCGCGCCCGCAAAAGAACACATGTCAAATGCCACGACATAAAGCAGAAACTAAAAGAAAGCTTGGAGAGATAATAGACAGCTACACTAAGGAGGTGGCCAAAATACAAGACTTGCCAGAAAGCCAGAAGGTGTCCGGCTTTCTACATTGTATAGATACGGACAGACACCTATCTTTATGGCAGTGGTTACGCAGAACAGTGCCAGAAACTTTCGCAAAAGCTATAAAAGAAACGCATGATTATATGCGAGCACAAGAAGACATAAAGCAAAATTGGGAAAATACCTCTTCAAATATGGATATCGATGATGATTACTATCGAATGCAAGGAAGAGGATCAGAGTCTGGCAAGCGCTATGGTAATAATGGGCCACCCTGGAGTGGTAATTACAATAGTGATAAATATCGCAAGTTTAATAACAACAAAGGGGGTGGAAGTCAGAGGTTTAAAAGCAACCACGCTGATAATGTTGCATTAATAAAAGACCTCACAAAAACACCAAAGGAAATTCTAGCTACAGAGGCAGTATGCAAAAGCTTCGACCCCCCAGTACCTTTGTCAAAATACGGGAATAGAGACAAAAGCAAATTTTTCGATTTTCATGACGATTATGGTCATGAAACCAACGAATGTCGGCATCTAATCGAAAAGGTAGTTATTGAACTTAAAAGAGGAAGATTGCAACACGTGAAGAAAAGTGGAAAAACATCAAGTGAGAAGCCGAAAGGAGAAAAAGAATATCAGTGGCAAAAGAAGAATGATGGAAGGGAAATGGATAAAACCATTAATATGGTAACCAGTGGACGAGAAAATCAGAGACGCAAGTTAGAAGTATCTGAAGAGTGAGAAAACACTCGCATTATGTTCCCGGCCATAGCGCTGGAACCCTCGGATGCGCCCATCACAATTAAAGGACGCGTTAAGAGATGCGGGTACATCATAAAGAAATTGTATATAGACACCGGCTGCGGAGTTGATATAATGTATGAACATTGTTTCCGCTTGTTTCTAGGAGCGGTGTGAGCCAAGCTAGTAGCTCTTAGCACCGCATTATCAGATTTTTCTGGGGAGTCCGTGTAGTGACCCGAACTTTTCCATGTTTATATATTAATTGAAAACTATATTTGCATGATTAAATGTTTCTAACATGTTAAGAAATCAAACTTGTTAAGACTTGATTATTTGAAATGAGTTTCATGTAGACAATTGACCACCCAAGTTGACCGGCGATTCACGAACGTTAAAAACTTGTAAAAACTACATGATATATATATATATATATATATATATATATATATATATATATATATATATATATATATATATAGTTAACATGAGATTTTGATAAGTAAGTATCTCACTAAGTATATTAACAATGAGTTATATACATAAAAATGAGACTATTGAATTAAGAAACTCAAAACGATATATATAACGATGTTCGTTATAACAACGTGTTACTAAATACATATGAATCATATTAAGATATTGATATATATATATATATATATATATATATATATATATATATATATATATATATATATATATATATATATATGTTTCACATGATGAAATGATAATTAAAGTATCTCATTATGTATATTAACAATGAACCTTATACATAAAACAAGATTACTAACTTAAGAGTTTCGAAACGAGTTATATATGTAACGATTATCGTTGTAACAATGTTTAATATATATATCGTATTAAGATATATTCATACACCATGTTATCATGATAATATTATAATTTAACATCTCATTTGATATAATAAACAATGGATTAATTACATTTAACAGGATCGTTAACTTAAAGGTTTCGAAACAACACTTACATGTAACGACTAACGATGACTTAACGACTCAGTTAAAATATATATACATGTAGTGTATTAAGATATATTAATGCACTTTTGAAAGACTTCAAGACACATATCAAAATACTTCTACTTAACAAAAATGGTTACAAATACATTTCCATTCATTTTCATCATCAATTATACTCATATGCACCCGTATTCGTACTCGTACAATACACAGCTTCTAGATGTATATACTATTGATATATACACATAATAATTCAGCTCTTAGCTGGCCTTGATGAGTCAACAAACACGTGGAACCAACAATTAGACAACTAGCATGACTTATGAGCAAGGAAACAAAAACAAGAACTCCTTTTAACCCCACTCACCCTTCACCACTCACCACCCTTTCCATTTCACTTCCAATTCCCTTTCTAATTCTCTATAAACATACACACACTCTCAAGAACGAAATTTCCAGTAAACTAATCATCATCTTCATCAAAAATTACTTTAAAAATCAAGCTATAATCATCATAGGAAGAACACTTCAAGAACACTTCGAAAATCCTTTCAAGTTTGCTAGTTTACTTTCAATCTTGCAAATCCATTTCAAGTGATCATCCAACCTCAAGAAATCCTTGTTATTTAGAGTAGGTTATCTTTCTAAATCAAGGTAATACTCATATTCAAACTTTGATTCGATTCAATAACTATAACTATCTTAATTCGAGTAGTAATCTTACTTGAAATTGTTTTTGTGTCATGATTCTACTTCAAGAACTTTCAAAGCCTTCCAAGATCCTTTGAAGCTCTAGATCATTTCTTGTCATTTCTAGTAGGTTTACCTACTAAACTTGAGGTAGTAATGATGTTCATAACATCATTCTATTCATATATATAAAGCTATCTTATTCAAAGATTATAACATGTAATCACTAGGACATAGTTTAGTTAATTCTAAACTTGTTCGCAAACAAAGTTAATTCTTCTAACTTGACTTTTAAAATCAACTAAACACATATTCTATATCTATATGATATGCTAACTTAATGATTTAAAACATGAAAACACGAAGAACACCGTAAAACCGGACATACACCGTCGTAGTAAAACCGCGGGCTGTTTTGGGTTAGATAATTAAAACTATGATAAACTTTGACTTAAAAGTTGTTCTTCTGGGAAAATAAATTTTCTTATGAACATGAAACTATTTCCAAAAATCATGGTTAAACTCAAAGTGGAAGTATGTTTTTCAAAATGGTCATCAAGACGTCGTTTTTTCGACTGAAATGACTACCTCTTACAAAAATAACTTTTAACTTATATTTCTGACCTATAAACTTATACTTTTTCTGCTTAGTTTCATAAATTTTAGTTCAATATGAAACCATAGCAATTTGATTCACTCAAAACGGATTTAAAACGAAGAAGTTATGAGTAAAACAAAATTGGTTAAAAATGGTTAATTTGACTACGGGATGAAATTACAAAAATCTATGCTAACCATATCCTAACTAACTTATATTGTGTTATACATGTATTCTAACATATATTATGTAACCTTGATAGACCATTGACACGTATACAATGTTTTGACATATCATATCGACGCTATCTATATATATTATTTGGAACAACCATAGACACTCTATATGCTGTAATGCTCGAGTTCGCTATACAGGGTTGAGGTTGATTCCAAAATAACATATATACTTTTAGTTGTGATCTAGCCTAAGACTTGTATACACTGGGTCGTGGATTGATTCGAGATAATATATATTGATTTATTTCTGTACTACTAACTGTGGACAACTAGTTGTAGATTACTAACGTTGGACAGCTAACTTAACAAACTTAAATCATTAAAACGTAATAAAAAATGTTGTGAATATATTCGATCATACTTTGATATATATGTACATATTTGTCGTAGCTTCGTGAATCGACCAGTGGCCAAGTCTTATTTCCGGCAAAGTAAAAATCTGTGAAAGTAAGTTATAGTCCCACTTTTAAAATCTATTATTTTTGGGATGAGAATACATGCAGTTTATAAATGTTTACAAAATAGACACAAGTAATCGAAACTACTTTCTATGTTGGATTATCGAACCGAATATGCCCCTTTTTAGCTTGGTAGCCTAAGAATTAAGGAAATGGCCCCTAATTGACGCGAATCCTAAAGATAGATCTATTTGGCCCAACAAGCCTCATCCGAGTTACGAATGCTTTAGTACTTCGATTTATCATATCCGATGAGAGTCTGGAATGATGGGGATATTCTATATGCATCCTGTTAAGGTCGGTGTAGTGACCCGACAAAATCGTCATTGACGGCGCCGTCTACTTAGGTCCCGTTACGTGGTTATAAGTCTTTAACACAATGTTTGACCAAAAGTTTGTCGCATTCATTTCAAAAGTAAGGATGTTTCAAGGTTTACAAAGTAGTTTGACAACTAGTTACATTACGAAGTTTAAAGTACAATTGAAACATATGCGACACAATTTAAGAATAAGTCAAAAGAGGCTCCACGTATGCATGTATACTCGACATCCAAGCAAGTATCAAAAATAATGTGCGGAAGCATGTATCACCTAGCATTCAAGGACCTGAGAAAACATATAGAAAACTGTCAACGAAAAACGTTGGTGAAATCATAGGTGTAATAGTAACGTTGTTTTTGAACCAAAAGATTTAATATAGTTGCTTATCCAAATCGTTTGTATTCCAAAATTATGTTCGCGAGCACCCAATTATCAAGACTTAACTATTTTGTACCCTGTTACGTAGTGTTAGTGAAGGTATTTCGTATGCCCGAGAGACATATTAAAGTAATGTGGCTAATGTGTTATGATCCAAGTCGGGTCATACCCAATAACAAGCTTACCAACACCTTATATGTATTTAATCTTAACGATTGGGTCGTTGAATAAATACGCGACACTTGAACTTTAGAAAATCGGTTTTCTAACAATATTATTACTTGAGATAAATTATTTGGATAATTTAAATGATAAGGATTTAATTATTCATAATATTAAATAGTTATGTTGTGATACATTTTATAAAAGGGTTTATAAAATATAAGTAACAAATGCATGGTATATTTTGCTACAAGTTTATAAAAATTGGAGTTACATTTTTTATAAAAAAAATCCCTCATGGAGGACGGTTTTGGGAGGACCAAGGAGTCCACCCCATGCTTGATTGTTACTTCCAATATGACACAAGTCCTTATGTTTTGATGCTTGACCAGAATTAATAGGGACATGCATTCAAACATCAAGTAATAAGATAAAACTCTCCTTCTTTTTCTGCTGTATGCTGGCCGAAATACTTGAGGTAAAAAGAGGGAGTTTTGAGTTTAATTGAAGCTCATTTTCTAGTGTAATCAAATCCTAACTAAAGTACAAGGTGTTGGTGATAAGTTTGGGTATAACAACTTGAGGTTTCATTGTTTTGAGGCTTCATTCGTCATCATCTCTTGGGCAGCTGCTGTTCGAATTTATAGTAAAGGAAACGAGTGGGTTTCAAGCTTGGTTAACTAGCTCATTAAGGTTCTAAGGCCTAACCAAATCAAGGGTGTGTTGGTGCATTTTTTCATCATCTTAATTATCTTTTTGTTCTTCAAACTCACCCTCAATTAACTTGAGGAGGTATTACTTTCTTCCTTCTTGATATATATATATATATATATATATATATATATATATATATATATATATATATATATATATATATATATATATATAAGCATTTATCCATGACTTGATATTAATATGGGATTTAACAAAATGGCTTAACAAATGTACTTGTTCTTTTAACGCTTCCGCTTGCTTTAACTTTCTTAAAATTGGTTTTATGATTGAGTAAACTACATGAACATGTTTTTATGGACTTGTTAAATTCCATCAATGGTATCTAGAGCCGAGGTCTATGAATTATGCTTCTTATATTGTCTTTAAACCACTATGTTTGCATTCCAAGTACATGCATGAAAATGGAATACAAAAATTGTCGGGTTTGGGTGGGTATAAAGTTTTGGCTAAAAATTTGGAGACCCAAAATGGTTTTTGGGTGCTTCAATTTTTCCATATTTGTTGTTTGTTGTTATTCACAATCAAGCCTTGACCTTGTGTTTGAATGGTTGCATGTTTGGTTGATTATTTATTATTCATTTAGTTTGTAATAATATTTATTCAATTGGTTTGTAATATTATTCATTTTGTCATGTAATTTATTTTATATTTGGCATATAAAATAGATTAGGTTGTATTTTCATTTTTAGAGAAAAATATATTAGGATATATTTTGTAAAAATGAAGATACAAGAAGGTGACAATGAAGAACACAAGGAAGGATGCAAGATTAAGTGGGAGATTTTGAAATCTCCTACTTCGTGTTATAACCCCTTAATCGGTTGCATTTGTTTTCGGCTAAACAAATGTCTACAAAATTGGCTTGATTGTGAACATATTGTTTTGCATGCATGGTTGTTTGTTTGATTATGGATTGTATGTTTGGTTGCTACAAATTAATCACACAAGTTAACAACATTCATATTAAAAATTTAATTGGTTAAATTAGACGTTATTAACGACATGAAAAATGACAATTTAAATGGTTAAATTAAAAATGGCTAAAAGGATTATAATAATTGGTTATTAAAACTAATATAAAATGGTTTATACTAATGTAATGAAATTGGCTTTATTACATAACATGAAAATGGTTTTTCAAATAAACCATACACTAAATGCATGTTGGTGTATGGTATAAAAGTTTTCTTAAACTAGAAATTATGAAAACTTAAAATCCCTTTAATCAACAAGGCAAACAAGGTAAATGCCATCCTTTTGTGCAACACTTAAAAATATTAGGGAACTCATAATGGGATAAAGGTCACCTAACCGTTATGAGCAAACTAATATGATTAAGGTGAATTTCGCACACTTATGGGATAAAGGTCACCTAACCACTTGTATGTTAAATTTACACGTTTACACAAGTAGGACGACTTGATTTGGGAATCATGAACTTAGGGTCACCGAAGCATGAGGAACAAATAGGCGTTGATGGGATAGATATGCCATGCAAAAGGATTGCATGATCCCATAACCTAGAAGTTGCAAAAGGATTGCAATTGTTATATAATGACTACCTAGCTAAATCAAATGACGGGATAAAGGTCACCTAACCGAAAGTTGGTTTACCGTTGGATTCTAAAATTTAATAAATATCAATTGGATTTAAAGGGTATTGATTATTAAATTAAAATTGATACTTAAACAACTTTGTTAAATATTGTAGATGGCCGCCAATAACAACAACATTCCAAACGCACCAATCAACTTTAACAACCTATCGTTGAGGTCAATCCTCGAAAAGGAAAAACTCAACCTTACAAACTTCATGGATTGGTTTCGCAATCTAAGAATTGCCCTCAAACTAGAGAATAGGGCGTATGTGTTGGAAGACCCCATTCTCGATCAACCCGACGAGGATGATACGAAAGGCATGGCTTATTGGGAGAAATATTGCACCGATTCGGTGCAAGTTTCTTGCCTCATGCTTGGGACTATGATACCTGAACTCCAAAAGGATTTCGAGCATCATAGTGCATATGACATGATCACATAATTAAAGGAGATGTTCCTTCAACAAGCTCGTGTCGAGCGCTTCGAAACAGTTCGAGCGCTTCATGCATGTCAGATGGACGACTCCCAATCCGTTTCATCTTATGTCCTTAAGATGAAAAGCCTAATTGATCGAGCGAACCGTTTAAACTGCAACGTGTTTAATGAATTAGCCACAAACCTTATCCTTAATTCTTTGTCAAAGAGGTTTGACACATTTGTAATGAATTACAACATGAATGGATGGGATAAGAGCATTGGTGAATTACATGCCATGCTTAAGAAGGCCGAAGCGAGCATAGGTAAATGGGCTTCACCCATGTTTATGATCAATGAAGGCGGGTCCAAAACCAATAACACTTCTAAGCCAAAGGTGGCTAAGAGGAAAGGACCCGCCTACCAAGGCAAGAGAAAGGGAAAGGGGAAGATGGTTACCCCAACCAACAATAACAAGAAGCAAAAGGTTGCCAGTAAAGCTAACCCCAAGGAAGATCCGTGCTTTGGTTGCGGTGAAATGGGTCACTGGAAACGCAACTGCCCGGTCTACCTCAAGGAGTTGAAAGAAAAGAGGGATGCAGGGCAAACCTCAGGTAATGTATATATGGTATACATTGAGCTTAGTATTACTTCTTCTAATACATGGGTATTAGACACAGGATGTGGAACTCATATTTGCAATTATTTGCAGGGGTTCAAAAAAAGTAATCAAGATGCGGGAACAACAAGTCTCTTCATGGGTAATGGAGCAAGGGTGCAAGTGAAAGCTCAAGGAGACTTTGTTTTGAAGCTTCCAAGTGGTTTGGAGCTTATTTTGAAAAATGTTTTGTATGCACCCGATTTATCTCGAAACATTATTTCTATTTCCCGTTTAAGACAATGTGGTTTTGATTTCAATTTTATTGATGATGATATCCATGTTTCTTTAGATAAAGTGTTCTATTTTAAGGCTTCGCCTTTGAATGATATTTATGAATTGGTTCATGATGATACGTCATACAATAGCTCAATATACCATGCAAACACCAAGAAACTCAAAAGGGATTTGAGTGATTCCTACTTATGGTATTGTCGCCTTGGTCACATAAACAAGAATCGAATGCATACACTTAAAAAGAATGGACTTTTGAAATCAAATGAACTAGACTCATTTGATGTATGTAAATCTTGTTTACAAGACAAAATGACTAAAGCACCTTTCAAAGGGACCTATGAAAGGGCTAAAGACTTATTAGGATTAATACATTCGGATGTATGTGGACCTTTTAAGCCCATGACTAGGAAAGTGAAAGATACTTCGTCACTTTCATTGATGACTTCAGTCGTTTTGGATATGTCTATTTATTAAGGCACAAGGACGTAACTCTTGAAGCAGTCAAAGAATATCAAAACGAAATACAAAATCAACTCAATAAGACAATTAAGGTACTTCGTACCGATAGAGGAGGTGAATACCTAAGCGATTCTTTCCAAGATCATCTTAAAGGTTGTGGGATTATCTCGCAACTCACTCCTCCTGGAACACCCCAACTTAATGGAGTTTCTGAAAGGAGGAACCGAACCCTAATGGATATGGTTCGATCTATGATGGCTAGAAGCTCATTACCTCTATCATTTTGGGGTTATTTTCTATGCTCTGCGGCTCATATTTTAAATATGGCCCCAACCAAGAAAGTGGAACGAACACCTCATAAGATGTGGTTTGGAAAACCTCCATTGATCAATCCTTAATTAGTGATGTTACTTAATTACGGATTGAGTGCAATAAGAATGTAATGGAGGATGAAATGTTTGATGATTATTTTGGGCCCCGATGATCGTTTTTCACTTTAAGTATCAAGTGATCAACCACCCCGACCCAGTCTTGATTGTTAATTAGCTTAATTCACCTTTGCGCGGTGTAAAAATCCCTTGGGCAAGATCACAAGTGGAAATTACAAAGGCTTAGGCAAAATGGCAGAGAATCAACAACCTATAAATGAGAGGCCAAGCTCTCTATTTATAGTGTTCAAGATAACCTCAATCCGCGGATTGCTTATCCTTCCGCGAAAACTCAGTAGATTGTACCGCAGTCCCCGATTAGTGCGGAAACACAGCTGCTATGCTTATTTTCAGCGGATACCTCATGACTTTGCATTATAATCAGCATAACTCTGCTCTTTTCTTTTGGCAAATAAAATATACATATACAATGCTATGTATATGATCAAGTCCCCCAAGTTTATTATGATACACTTTCGCGAAGCAAATATATCATGATAAACTCCATGAATTCGCTGTTAACCTGACCACTATCCGCATTGAAACATATATCGCGTTATCTTTGTGACCATTATAACAGTCAATGTTACCGTTTGAGTTATCTCAATAGATAATTAACATAATTAACCCCATCGCCTATATATATATATATTGTGATCTGAAATCACAAATTCACTACTCATTTTTCCAAAATATCAGAAAATTTCTCAATTTGTCAGTCAATCTTTATCATTTTAGTCATTACTTGCAGCTCTTATTTAATTTTAAATGAAGATTAACGAGTTAGATAGGAAGGCTGATCCAAAAACCCTGATCACCAAACTATTAACAAGCCCGGAAGCTAAATCATCATCATCAAAAGAAAAGCAACTCATTCCAATCGTCAATTTAACCTCCAAATCTCCCTATACAAAGCCGAGCTCTACCAAGCGGCCGTTACAAACGCCGCCGTCTTCGCAAAGCAAAAAACATAAACAACAGGAGACCCCCCCTCACGACAATCCATTTATATCGGAACACGAAGGCGACCTGCAAACTGGTATATTGCGGATTGTTATTGCATATGTAAAATATACATTATTTTTATTTCGCCGACTAACCAAAGATGTTATATTGCAGGCGATTCTTCTGGTGATCCTATCTTTGCAAGCCCAAACCCTCTTGATCAAATCACCGAATTATTCCGCACTCCACCTGACTCTTATGGAGTGCGGATTGACGGTTTAGCAGGATACACTTATGTTTCAGCTGCTGCTGCTCTGGATCAGTGCCAACAGAGGAAGTTAGCAATCCCCGGCGAGCTTCGCCGCGAGTTCTCTAAACTCTCTGCGCTGGACGCGCATAATAGTTTTGTTCAAAATTTCTACATGTGCTACAATTCAGCATATGATGTTATATGCCGTCAAGAACAATTTTTCAATGTTCTTGAAGCTGAACAACCAAAGTACAATGCTGAGAAGAACAAAGTTGAAGACAGCAAAAAACGCTGTGCTAATCTCTCCCATGAGCTAACCGCAGCAAAAACCACCATTGATGACTTAAAACAACAGGTTGCTGCTGCGACTGAGAAAGAAAACCAACTGCAGGACACCATTAAAGCACTGTCAGAGAATGTGACAAAACTAACGACAGAGCGAGACAACGCTCTTGCTTCTAAAGCCTTTGCGGAACTTGAGTTCACCAAGGTCCGCCAACATCTCCCTGAACTGGCTAGAAAGATTCTCAATTCCAAGCCTGTTTCTGTAAATTTTTCAACATTTTCTGCCTCGTTAAGGCTATGTGAGAGGGTTGAATTTATGGATGAGATTGCTATTCGCTGCCCACTGCCAGACCCGCTACCATCTACATTAGCTGATCGCCTTTGATCACTGGAAGAGGCGAAATCAGCATACGCGGTTGCTCAACAGGGCATAGCCGAAATTCTCCTCCCCAAGATAACCGCAATAAGTGAGCAAGAAGATGTCACTGCAGATGACATCATCAAGCTTGACTTAACCAAGGACTAATACTCACTTTGTATAACAACACGCAGCTACTTCTGCGACCTTATTAATAAAATTTCTCTTTTTCATATTTTTGCAAGTACTTCTATTTTTATAGCGCTTTCATTATCAACATTCATAACACAAACTTGTCCTTTGCAATTTCCAACATATATTATTGTGCACATAATAAATGCGTACTTTTGCGAAACAATCTGTATGCGTATATGCTTATACATTATGAATCTTCTAGGTCCGCCGAAACGATCTTTAGGCAATTAATTAGCATTGCGAAGCATCTAAACATTGGCAAAATCAAATACTTAGGATATAAAATTCCTTTCACAATAGTTCGTATGCAAAAGTTTGCAATTTCATCACTTTGCTATTTAAACACTGCGAAATACTATAATCATTATTAAACAATCTTTAAAACATTTCATAACTATTCGTATTTCACAAATAAGCTTTTCGCGTATTTTTACAAGTGCTTATTTTTAAAATTCCTACAAGCGTGATCAAGACTTGCAAAAAAAAAATAAAAAAAAAACACCTAATAAGCATATCAGCCATATGCCTTGAATCCAATGTCGCACTTTGTACATATATCTTTGATATTTTTTGCAAAACTACGCGTAATATCGCTTTAACAAAACAGCATGCCACGCATTAGGTAAAACTCGTCCTTCCATATTCGCGAGCTTATATGAACCTGCGGCATTAATTGCCACAATTTGACAAGGGCCTTCCCAATTAGGACCCAACTTGCCAAGCTTTTCTGCTCTGCTTGCTTCATTGTTTCGCAACACCCATTCGCCTATAGCGAAAGACAAAGCACGCACTCTTTTGTTATAATACTTAGCAATTTGCTGCTTATTATTCGCTTCTCTAATAGCAGCCATTAATCGCCGCTCCTCAGTGAAATTCAGGTTTTCGCTCAACGCAGCATCATTTGCTTCTTCTTCAAAGTTAACTATTCTATGCGTTGGTACCAGAATTTCCTCAGGAATGACTGCCTCAGAACCATACACCAAGCTAAAAGGTGTTTCACCTGTGCTTTTCTTAAATGTTGTGCGATGTGCCCATAACACATTGGGTAATTCATCTACCCAACCTGTTCTCTTTTCACATAATCTCTTTTTAATACCGCCTACTATGTCACGATTGGTTACTTTTCATAAACCGTTAGCCTGTGGGTGCGCCACTGATGTAAATTTTTGTATAATATTTAAATCAGTGCACCATGTCTTTAAAGGATCTTTCGCTATTTGAGCACCATTATCGCTAACCAATTCTCGCGGAATGCCAAATCGACAAACAATGTATTCCCATACAAAATTTCGCACTTGCACACCAGTAATAGTGCGAGCCGCCTTAGCTTCAACCCATTTGGTAAAGTAATCAATCGCGACAATCAGGAATTTAACATTTCCAGGGCCTGCAAGAAATGGCCCTACAATGTCAATAGCCCATTTATTAAACGGCCATGGTGAATTAACAGGAATCATATCATGCCGCGCATTCGATTCTGCGGAGCATGCCTTTGGCAACTTTTATAGCGTTTAACAATTTTTGCTACATCACGGTATTGGGATGGCCAAAAGTATCCCATTCGCATAATTTTTGCTGCGATAGTTTTGTAGCCTGAATGCAGTGCACAAGTACCATTATGCACTTCTTCTATAATCATTTCTGCCTCGATTGGGCCGACACAACGCATCATTGGCCCACAATATGATTTGTGATATAATATATCATCTTGGATGATATACATCGGTGCTCGCTCTCTTACTAAACGGGCTTCGCGACTATCATCTGGCAGAATATCACTGCGGATATATTGTAGAATTGGGTCCATCCAATTTTGCTGTTCTTCTGTAACAGATGCAACCATTAAGTCACTATCTATTGATTTACTTGGTAATTCCTAAACCCATACTTGTATTTGAAAGTGCGAAAACGTTAAAGCAGCCAATTTGCTCAACGCATCCGCCTTTTTGTTTTGGCTTCTTGGCACTTGCGCGAGTTCGAAATGCTCAAATCGCACTGCCATTTCTTTCAACAACTGCAAGTATTTCTGCATAGAGGGATCATGCGCATCAAAAGATCCATTAAACTGATTCGCTACTAGCTATGAATCTGTAAATGCACGCAACTTAACAATATTCATTTTTTGCGCAATATTTAAACCTGCAAGCAATGCCTCATACTCTGCCTCATTATTTGTTACGTCAAAATTAAACCGCAGAGCATAAGTATGCTCTTCACCGCTTGAACTTGCCAAAACTAAACCCGCACCTGCACCTTCTGCACACGAAGCACCATCAGTAAATAAATCCCAAGTTTCACCATGTTCAGGTTTTAGTGCGGTTCTCTCGTTAATCACCTCCAACTCTCCAGACAGTTCAGCGAGATAATCCGCCATAACTTGTCCTTTTTCAGTGCTACGCGGAAGGTAAGATATTTGATAAGCACCTAATTCTACCGCCCATAAAGCGAGTCTACCTGATATCTCTGGCTTTGTTAAGACTTGCCTGATTGGTAGATTAGTTAATACATGCACAGGATGCCCTTGAAAATATCTTCGTAGCCTTCGCGTTGTTAAAATGAGCGCATACACAAACTTTTCAATCAGCGCATAGTTTATTTAACTCCCCGTAAGAGCTTTACTAACAAAATACACTGGCTTTTGTATTTTGTTCCTTTCCGCGATCAAAACTGAGCCAAAAGCTTCGTTTGCTACTGAGATATAAAGATAAATAGTTTTGCCATGAACCGGCGCTGTTAGTGTAGGCAAAGTTTTTAACAACTTTTTCATCTCCTGAAACGCAGATTCTGCTTCGCTGGACCAAACAAAATTCTTTTGCTTCAAACAACCTTTTAAGGTTTTGAAAAATGGCAACTGCCTTTCCGCGGCTTTAGACAAGAAGCGCATTAATGCGGCTAGCTTTCCCGTCAAACTTTGCACTTCTTTGACCGTTTTTGGCGCGGTCATATTTTCTATAGCCGCGATCTTTTTTGGATTAGCTTGAATACCTTGTTCTGTAACAAGATATCCCAAAAATTTCCCTTCCGTTTTGCCAAAACTACATTTTAACGGATTAAGCTTCATGTTTATTTTTCACAGTCTGTCAAATGTTTCTCGCATATCTTCAATGATTCGCTCTTGCGTCATGCTTTTGATGACTAAATCATCTACATAAGCTTCAAGATTACGCCCTATTTGTTTATCAAACGCGGTATCAATCAACCGTTGATATGTCGCGCCCGCATTGATTAAACCGAAAGGCATCATGATATAGCAATATATGCCTTTGCCTGTATGAAATGCTGTTTTATCTGCATCTTCTTGCGCCATAGGAATCTGATGATATCCTGTTGTCGCGTCCAAAAAACATTTATATGGAAAAGTATGTAAAGATTCCACTTTCAGATCAATTTCTGGAAGCGGATAGTTATCCTTGGGGCTCGCTTTATTCAAATCTTTGTAATCAATACACATTCTCCAAGAACCATCAGGTTTTTTCACCAATACTGGATTCGCAATCCATGATTGGTATTGGACTTCGCGCAAAATTTCGGCTCTTACCAAATTTGTTACTTCTTCACACAACCATTTTACGCGATCTGGGGCCATACCCCTTCGCTTTTGCACTACGGGTTTTAGAGCTGGATTCACATTAAGCCTGTGTTCCGCAATATGACGCGGAACACCAGTCATATCGTTTTTGCACCAAGCAAAAACATCCATATACTGGACAAGTAATGGCACAATTTGTTTTCTAGTATCCGCACTAACATTGCGTCCTACTTTGATTTTCTGTTCTGGATATGCGGGATTAATTATTTCCATAACATCCGCACCATCAACAGGTTCTTACCCTGTGGTTTTTACATTAACAGCCGCACAAATAGGCATAATGCTCAGTGAACAAATTGTGGCAACTCCCTTATATGTTGGAAACTTAATCATGCCATGAATTGTAGACGGGACAATTCTAAATTTACTTATAGCGGTTCTTCCCAGCAGCATGTTATAGCGAGAAGAGGCTCGCATAACATAAAAATCTAATCGCGCTTGTTGCACCAAAGCTATAGTGACCCGAACTTTTCCATGTTTATATATATTAATTGAGATTGATATTTACATGATTAAATGTTTCCAACATGTTAAGCAATCAAACTTGTTAAGACTTGATTAATTGAAATATGTTTCATATAGACAATTGACCACCCAAGTTGATCGGTGATTCACGAACGTTAAAACTTGTAAAAACTATATGATGACATATATATGGATATATATATATAGTTAACATGATACTATGATAAGAAAACATATCATAAAGTATATTAACAATGAACTACATATGTAAAAACAAGACTACTAACTTAATGATTTTTAAACGAGACATATATGTAACGATTATCGTTGTAAAGACATTTAATGTATATATATCATATTAAGAGATATTCATACATGATAATATCATGATAATATAATAATTTAAAATCTCATTTGATATTATAAACATTGGGTTAACAACATTTAACAAGATCGTTAACCTAAAGGTTTCAAAACAACACTTACATGTAACGACTAACGATGACTTAACGACTCAGTTAAAATGTATATACATGTAGTGTTTTAATATGTATTTATACACTTTTGAAAGACTTCAATACACTTATCAAAATACTTCTACTTAACAAAAATGCTTACAATTACATCCTCGTTCAGTTTCATCAACAATTCTACTCGTATGCACCCGTATTCGTACTCGTACAATACACAGCTTTTAGATGTATGTACTATTGGTATATACACTCCAATGATCAGCTCTTAGCAGCCCATGTGAGTCACCTAACACATGTGGGAACCATTATTTGGCAACTAGCATGAAATATCTCATAAAATTACAAAAATATGAGTAATCATTCATGACTTATTTACATGAAAACAAAATTACATATCCTTTATATCTAATCCATACACCAACGACCAAAAACACCTACAAACACTTTCATTCTTCAATTTTCTTCATCTAATTGATCTCTCTCAAGTTCTATCTTCAAGTTCTAAGTGTTCTTCATAAATTCCAAAAGTTCTAGTTTCATAAAATCAAGAATACTTTCAAGTTTGCTAGCTCACTTCCAATCTTGTAAGGTGATCATCCAACCTCAAGAAATCTTTGTTTCTTACAGTAGGTTATCATTCTAATACAAGGTAATAATCATATTCAAACTTTGGTTCAATTTCTATAACTATAACAATCTTATTTCAAGTATCTTACTTGAACTTGTTTTCGTGTCATGATTCTGCTTCAAGAACTTCGAGCCATCCAAGGATCCATTGAAGCTAGATCCATTTTTCTCTCTTCCAGTAGGTTTATCCAAGGAACTTAAGGTAGTAATGATGTTCATAACATCATTCGATTCATACATATAAAGCTATCTTATTCGAAGGTTTAAACTTGTAATCACTAGAACATAGTTTAGTTAATTCTAAACTTGTTCGCAAACAAAAGTTAATCCTTCTAACTTGACTTTTAAAATCAACTAAACACATGTTATATATCTATATGATATGCTAACTTAATGATTTAAAACCTGGAAACACGAAAAACACCGTAAAACCGGATTTACGCCGTCGTAGTAACACCGCGGGCTGTTTTGGGTTAGTTAATTAAAAACTATGATAAATTTTGATTTAAAAGTTGTTATTCTGAGAAGATGATTTTTATTATGAACATGAAACTATATCCAAAAATTATGGTTAAACTCAAAGTGGAAGTATGTTTTCTAAAATGGTCATCTAGACGTCGTTCTTTCGACTGAAATGACTACCTTTACAAAAACGACTTGTAACTTATTTTTCCGACTATAAATCTATACTTTTTCTGTTTAGATTCATAAAATAGAGTTCAATATGAAACCATAGCAATTTGATTCACTCAAAACGGATTTAAAATGAAGAAGTTATGGGTAAAACAAGATTGGATAATTTTTCTCATTTTAGCTACGTGAAAATTGGTAACAAATCTATTCCAACCATAACTTAACCAACTTGTATTGTATATTATGTAATCTTGAGATACCATAGACACGTATACAATGTTTCGACCTATCATGTCGACACATCTATATATATTTCGGAACAACCATAGACACTCTATATGTGAATGTTGGAGTTAGCTATACAGGGTTGAGGTTGATTCCAAAATATATATAGTTTGAGTTGTGATCAATACTGAGATACGTATACACTGGGTCGTGGATTGATTCAAGATAATATTTATCGATTTATTTCTGTACATCTAATTGTGGACAACTAGTTGTAGGTTACTAACGAGGACAGCTGACTTAATAAACTTAAAACATCAAAATATATTAAAAGTGTTGTAAATATATTTTGAACATACTTTGATATATATGTATATATTGTTATAGGTTCGTGAATCAACCAGTGGCCAAGTCTTACTTCCCGACGAAGTAAAAATCTGTGAAAGTGAGTTATAGTCCCACTTTTAAAATCTAATATTTTTGGGATGAGAATACATGCAGGTTTTATAAATGATTTACAAAATAGACACAAGTACGTGAAACTACATTCTATGGTCGAATTATCGAAATCGAATATGCCCCTTTTTATTAAGTCTGGTAATCTAAGAATTAGGGAACAGACACCCTAATTGACGCGAATCCTAAAGATAGATCTATTGGGCCTAACAAACCCCATCCAAAGTACCGGATGCTTTAGTACTTCGAAATTTATATCATATCCGAAGGGTGTCCCGGAATGATGGGGATATTCTTATATATGCATCTTGTTATTGTCGGTTACCATGTGTTCACCATATGAATGATTTTTATCTCTATGTATGGGATGTGTATTGAAATATGAAATCTTGTGGTCTATTGTTACGATTTGATATATATAGGTTAAACCTCTAACTCACCAACATTTTTGTTGACGTTTAAAGCATGTTTATTCTCAGGTGAATATTAAGAGCTTCCGCTGTTGCATACTAAAATAAGGACAAGATTTGGAGTCCATGTTTGTATGATATTGTGTAAAAACTGCATTCAAGAAACTGATTTCGATGTAACATATTTGTATTGTAAACCATTATGTAATGGTCGTGTGTAAACAGGATATTTTAGATTATCATTATTTGATAATCTACGTAAAGCTTTTTAAACCTTTATTTATGAAATAAAGGTTATGGTTTGTTTTAAAAATGAATGCAGTCTTTGAAAAACGTCTCATATAGAGGTCAAAACCTCGCAACGAAATCAATTAATATGGAACGTTTTTAATCAATAAGAACGGGACATTTCAAAAGCGTCATCATTAACATCAGCTAACTCGATGTTTAATGACAAAACAAATATAGGTAATGAAGATTCTCCTGCAAAACCGGTTAGTGAAACTGCGGTTGTTTGCAGGTTTGTTTTAATACTTTCTGGCAATTGAGCGAAACATTGTTCGTAAATAATATCAACGCTACTGCCGTTGTCGACATGGACTTTCATGACTGTGATATCAGCTTCCGCAATTTTGCACGATACCATTATCGGCATTTCAGAGAAATCATCGCTCTGCATTTTCGGGAAACTAGTTGGCGCAAATTGCCAATTATGATACATTTTAGCGGACTTTCATTTTTTTCCTCTTTTTTGGGCATTCGCTCGCACAGCGACCACTACATCACTATTATTTCCAATACTACTCATAATTCTAAGCAATCAAGCAATTTGCCGCCGATTTTAGATGTATGCACCTGCAAATCATCACAACATAAACACGATTGAAATTAAACCGTCGAATTAATTGTTTTAACGGCATAAAACAAAAAAATTTTAGTTTAATTCGTAAAACGTGTCCCACGGATGGCGCCAATTGATCAATCCTTAATTAGCGATGTTACTTAATTACAGATTGAGTGCAATAAGAATGTAATGGAGGATGGAATGTTTGATAATTATTTTGGGCCCCGATGATCTTTTTTCACTTTAACTATCAAGTGATCAACCACCCCAACCCGGTCTTGATTGTTAATTAGCTTAATTCACCTTTGCGCGGTGTAAAAATCCCTTGGGCAAGATCACAAGTGGAAATTACAAAGGCTTAGGCAAAATGGCAGAGAATCAACAACCTATAAATGAGAGGCCAAGTTCTCTATTTATAGTGTTCGAGATAACCACGATTCGCGGATTGCTTATCCTTCCGCGAAAACTCAGCAGATTGAACCGCAGTCCTCGATTAGTGCGGAAATACAGCTGCTATGCTTATTTTCAGCGGATACTTCATGACTTTGCATTATAATCCGCATAACTCTGCTCTTTTCTTTTGGCAAATAAAATATACATATACAATGCTATGTATATGATCATCCATCTCTATCATACTTAAAGGTATGGGGATGTGAAGCTTATCCTAAGCGTTATGTCCCTAATAAGTTGAATGCTCGATCCACGAAGAGTATCTTCATAGGATATCCCAAGGATGATATGGGATATTATTTCTATGATCCATCCGAGCATAATGTATTTGTTGCTCGGAAGGCAGAATTCCTTGAAACTAAGTTCCTAATGGAAGGTAATAGTAAAAGGAAGATAGATCTTGAAGAGGTTCAAGATCAAGTAGATGATACACAATTGGTTGACACTAGCACTCAAAATGAAAATGTTGAGAATGATCAAATGGATGATGAAAGTATACATGACATTCGCAGATCTGGTAGGATTAGTAATCCTCCTGAGAGATATGGGTTTCTCATGGATGGTTGCTATGTGGTTGATTTGGATGAACCAACAAACTACCAAGATGCTTTATCAAGGATTGATAAGGATAAATGGCAGGAAGCCATGAACGCTGAGATGCAATCCATGTATGACAATCAAGTTTGGAAACTTGTTGCACAACCTACTGGCTCAAGGCTAGTTGATTGTAAATGGCTTTTCAAAATGATAACCGACATTCATGGAAACTTGGATACATATAAAGCTAGACTTGTAGCAAAAGATTTCACTCAAACTCAAGGGGTTGACTATGACGAAACTTTTTCGCCTGTGGTAATGCTAAAGTCTATTAGGATATTACTTGCCATTGCTGCTCATTATGATTATGAAATATGGAAAATGGATGTCAAGACCTCTTTCCTAAATTGTAGCGACCCGTCCTAATCCATCCGGACAAAGTCCATTTCGATTATAAACGATTCACAACTGTTGATTACATCGCGAGGTACTTGACCTCTATATGATACATTTTACAAATATTGCATTCGTTTTTGAAAAGACAATATTTCATTACATCGAAAGTTGACAACATGTATACCATTTCGTAATATATATTACTATAATTGACTTAATAATAATCTTGATGAACTCAACGACTCGAATGCAACGTCTTTTGAAATATGTCATGAATGACTCCAAGTAATATCTCTAAGATGAGCAAATGCACAGCGGAAGATTTCTTTCGTACCTGAGAATTAACATGCTTTAAAGTGTCAACCAAAAGGTTGGTGAGTTCATTAGTTTAACATAAATAATCATTTCATAATTTTAATAGACCACAAGATTTCATATTTCCATTTCTCATAAACAAACGTCCCATACATAGAGACAAAAATATCATTAATATGGATTGAACACCTGGTAACCGACATTCACAATATGCATATATGAATATCCCCATCATTCCGGGATCCTCCTTCGGACATGATATAAATTTCGAAGTACTAAAGCATCCGGTACTTTGGATAGGGCTTGTTGGGCCTGATAGATCTATCTTTAGAGTTCGCGTCAATTAGGGTGTCTGTTCCCTAATTCTTAGATTACCAGACTTAATAAAAAGGGGCATATTCGATTTCGATCATTCAACCATATAATGTAGTTTTAGATACTTGTGTCTATTTCGTAAAACAGTTATAAAAATTGCGTATGTTTTCTCAGCCCAAAAATGTAATGAGTAAAAAGGGATTAAATGAACTCACCATACTGTATTTTGTAGTAAAATTACATATAACGACATTAAACAACTGAACAATGCAGGGTTGGCCTTGGATTCACGAACCTATATTATTTGTATATTTATTAATACACATAATCCTAATCGAACAAATTTATTTATTATATCTTATTTTATATATTATATATTTAATTTGAGTATATATTCAAAATGATTAATATATATATATAGTTATATTAATATATAACTGATTTGTAATATATTAAAAATACTTAATTTGTTATTTATGAGTATTTATATAAAAGTGTTAATATGATTAGTACATACATATAACTTTAATAGTATCCTTAAAACTTATATTTTCATCATAATTTTAATGTTAAATATTGGTAATACTACTAATAATAATATTGATAGCTTTAGTGATAATAGCATGATGTTTGTTAATAATGATTAAAAATTTTATTAATAGTAATACTAATAGTGGTACTATATTAATAATAATAATGTTAATATTTATAGTGATACTTATGTTTGTACTATAAATAATAATTCTAATAATTAGGAAATGGTATTAATACTAAAATAATAATAATTTTAGTATTCATAAACCTAGTGGTAATGGTAATAACTATATTGACAGTACTTGTGATTCTAAGGTTTTAATAAAAATACTCTTACTGATTTTGATATAAATAATAAATAATAATAATAATAACAATAACAATTTTAATGAATATATAATAATAATAATCTTAATCATAACTATCATAATAATAATACTTATACTATTAAAATACTAAGTTCATGATACTCATAATAATAATAATAATAACGTTAATAACAATAACAATAATAATTTATAATAATAATAATAATAATAATAATAATAATAATAGTAAAAATAATAATAATAATAATAAAGTTGAAGACTACCTCCAATTGAAAAGGCTTTATAAAAAAAAAACGCCATCCCCGGGACTCGAACCCGTGACCTCCCGCTCAACCGCAACTCTCTTAACCAATGGACCATTTCTGCTTTTCCTGATATGGTCTCAACCCAAAACCATTTAAACCTTATTATTTGTTTCCTATTTCTACTTCTCCTTCCCAATACACTGAATTGACAGATATCCAAAAATCAAACATGTTGACGAGTTTATTTTTTAAATTAGGAGTTGTAATCACAACAGAGATGATTGGGATGATTGGGTTGTCATGTTTAAACAAAAAAAATAAAAATAAAGAACACGCTGTATGCCGATATTGAACTCAAAATTAAAATGGGATTTTTAGGACGTTTTAGAGTACGATTACAACATGAAAAAAGTTCAAAATCTTTATTAGAAACTTTATGAACTATCAATTTAATTTGAGACTTTCAAAACAGCTTCGAATTCTCGATGAACAAGTTCTTTGACTTTTTTGAAAATTAACTTTGACTCCATAATTCAAGAGCTATAGAAAGAATTGAAAGCTATAAATTTGCAGTTAGTTTGAGTAAATAATTCCTAACAAAACTGCATCTTTATTTTTTAAAAATCATTACAGTTTTGAGTCATTGTCAAAATGAAGTAGAAACAGAGATAATGAACTGGGTATGGTTTCTTATTCGATTTAAATTCAATACCTTGAATTGATTATACGTGATAATTGATAATGATAGTGGAAAAAAAAATTGGATGTCTGAATTATAACAGAAGTGATCGAATATATATCTAAACGTGGTTATCCAGTTGTTCAATCAGACAAGTTTAAAAAAAAAAACAAATAGAAAGTGATCCTGATTGCTAACGAATTTTGTTGTTTTGCTGAGATATTATTCGATTTGCTAGACAGGAAATAAACTTCGTACTCTTTGAGAGCTACATCTAACAAATTTGTAAGAGTTTCCTATTTTATATAATTAATTAATATTAATGATTAATAAATAATAATAATAATAATAATAATAATAATAATAATAATGATAATTGTATTAATAATAATATTAATATTATCATTTTAATCATAAATATGATAACAAAGATATTAATAATAGAGTGTGTTATTTTCTTATATTTATAACTAATATAATTCTAATGATATTAATAGTATTAATAAAAAAAATTAATAACTATAAATATTCGTATTAACTTAGATTTAAAATTTTACTACTAATTTTAATGATATAACGAATTAAATGTATCAACATTATTCTAATGTTAATGTTAATATTATACTAGTATTACTACTGAAAATAAATATAATAATATTAATGTAACACTTATACTTTAATTCGTACTTAAATATTAATGTTACAATCTACTAATCATGTATTAGTTATAGTTATTTATTATATAATACATATATATATATATATATATATATATATATATATATATATATATATATATATATATATATATATATATATATATATATATATATATATATATATATATATATATATATATATTGAATGTTTAGTATATATACCTTTCAATATAATAATAATTATTTATAGAGATTATAAATTTATGATAATGTCATATGCATATTTATATATATTTATATGGTAGTAATTTAGTTACTTATATTTATTATTTTACATTTAATTCAAATGATTAATGTGTACTTTTATTTTTAAATTAATATACATATACTTACATTTATATATACATATTTATTTACAAACGATTGTTCGTGAATCGTCGAGCATAGTCAAAGGGTAACTGATTACATGAATATAGATTTCAAAACTTTCGAGACTCAACATTACAGATTTTGCTTATCGAGTTGGGTTCAACTTAAGATCAAGTTTAAATTTGGTCCGAAATTCCCGGGTCATCACATAAATGGACATCTTGAGGAAGATGTCTATATGGTTCAGCCAGAAGGTTTTGTTGATCCAAAATATCCTAAAAAGGTATGCAAGTTAAAGAAGTCAATCTACGGATTGAAACAAGCATCTAGAATGTGGAATCATCGTTTTAATAAGGAGGCCAAGAAATTTGGCTTCATTAAAAATGGTGATGAAGCTTGTGTATACAAGAAAGCTAGTAGGAGCACTATCATGTTCCTTGTATTATATGTGGATGATATTTTATTATTTGGGAACGATATTCTGGCAATGCAAGGTGTTAAAACTTGGTTAAGTAAATGCTTCTCCATCAAGGATCTTGGAGAAGCACAATATGTTTTGGGGATTGGGATCTACAGGGATAGATCCAAGAAACTGATAGGTTCGAATCAAAGTGCATACATTGAAAAGATCTTGAAAAGATTCAAGATGGACAACTCTAAGAAAGGTTTGGTACTTATTCAAAGAGGAACGCTCCTCAGTTCATCCCAGTGTCCTACCACGAAAGATGAACAAGAGAGAATGAAGAAAGTCCCGTACGCATCTGATATTAGGTCAATCATGTATGTAATGATATGCACAAGACCGGATGTGTCATGCGCTCTTAGCTTGACAAGTAGATACCAGAATAACCCAGGAAACAGTCATTAGATTACGGTTAAAAGTATATTGAAATACCTTAGGAGGACTAAGGATATGTTTCTAATATATGGGTCTGGTGAGGAGGAACTCGCTGTAAAAGGTTACGTGGATGCGAGTTTCCAAACTGATTGAGATGATTCTCGATCACAATTCGGTTATGTCTTCACATTAAATGGAGGTGCAGTCTCTTGGGAGAGTTCAAAATAGGATGTTGTTGCCTTATCCACTACTGTAACGACCCGGAAATTTCTGACCAAATTTAAACTCTAATCTCTATATGGTTCCGACACGATAAGCAAAAACCCTAAAGTTGACCCGCACTTTTTCGATCGTTCTATACTTATAAGATTAATATTTACATAAATTAAACCTTACCAACATGATAAGCAATCCAAATTGTTGAGACTTATGTTTTCGAAAAGAGTTTTACACAACGTTTGACCGTCTAGTTTGACCGATGATATCACGAACTATATAACATATGATAATTATACGTTTGTGTATATATATGTATATATACATATTTAACATGGTTTATGGATGTTTTAATATCTCATTTTGTATTAATAACAATAAGTTATAAGTATATTTTGAAACTACTAACTTAAGTTTTCAAAACAATAACCATACATAACGTTATTTGATATAAATACTTATGACTTATAATGTTTATACATATAACGTATAAGTAATGTATTTAATCACTTTTAAGGACTTAAATACATAAAACAATATAAGTATATTCACAAAAGATAGCTATATTTGAATCCTCGTTCCGTTTTCTCAAAGATTTCTACACGTATATTTAGGGTATATGTACCCGTATCATACGCAGCTTCTAGATGTATTTACTATTGGTATATACCAATAAAAATCTGCTCCTTAGCAGCCTTAAATGATTAAGAAACATGTGGAACCAACCATTTGTCAAGTAGCATGAATTATTTAGCAAGAAAACAAAGTTAGGTATCTTTTTTTTCCTTTATAACCTAAAAACGTTTTTATGCATGCACACCATTTCTTCACCCCATTTTCTCATACTTACACTTCCATTTCTCTCTCAAAATACTCTTAACTTCATACTTGATCATCTCCAAGCATTTTCCCCATCATTTAGCTTCAAAAACCTTACTTAAACACCATAAGAAAACCATACAAAAACACTTCAAGAAATCCTTCCAAGAACACAAACTTACTTCCAATCTTTCATCCAATTCCATCACCCTTTTGGTTCTAGCTTTTTACTCCTCTTTTACAGCAACCTTGTCCAAGGAACTTGAGGTAGTATCTATGTTCATAACCTTATTCGATTCATATATATATAGCTATCATATTTTGTGGTATACAATTTTAACAAAAAGAACATAGTTTGAAAGTTTTCAAACTTGTTTGCAAACTAAATAGATCCTTCTAACTTAACTTTTAAAATACTTCAAGACCTGTAATATAATTTAAATATATGCTAACTTAACAAGGTATAACTTGGTTTTTCAAAGAATATCTTAAAAACTGTTTTTACGACGTCGGAGTGTAACCGGGGACTATTTTGGGTTGGATAATTAAAAACTATCTTATGCTTTGAATTGGAGGTTTATGTTCTGGAAAAATGATTTTTACTATAAATATGTTAACACATAAAAATTTCATGATTTAATTCAAAGTATAAGTATTTTTAGAAAAATGGTCATTAAGTGTTATTTTTTTGTAACAAAAATGTTTTACTTCATAAGTTTCACTAAAGTTTCACCTATGCCGTGTGATTTTGAATACAAACCAAGGTATTTTCAGTTCATAGTCTTAAAGAGGGATTCGATCCAAGGAGATGGCAAGTTGAATCAACGAAAATGGATTTGTAACGAAGAAACTATGACCGAAACAAAATTGGTTATCCTAGACTTGTTTAACTTCGGGATTAATTGGGAAAAATTAAATAAATCACATATTTCTAAGATAACATGATATTTTATATATATGTACTTATAATTCAATTTTATATGGTTCAGGATCACCCGTAAACAACACGAGAAGATTAATCATAAGATCCCATGTTTGCACGCAACACATCATTTGACAACACCGGTACTTTATGTACGCAACACGTCATTTGACAACACCGGTACTGTGGGTCAAGATTAATCTCGACCAATACATATACGATGGGGTTTTATTTATTTCGTTGGGGGTTTTATTTATTTCATTGCGGGTATATTAAACATCTAAAAATGAACCATTAAAATTGAATTACTAACAACGAGCTGCTAACTACGGACTAAGGAATTATTCAAAGTATTAAAAGTATAACAAGTATATATATGTGACGTTTGTTTAAAAAGAAAAGGTATTGATATATTATATATGGATAGGTTCGTGATATCAACCGGAGACCAAGTCAAATTATATATATCTTCAAGACGAAAGTGAGTATATAGTCCCACTTTTAAACTCTAAATATTTCGGGATGAGAATACATGTATTTTATGTTTTACGTTATGGACACAAGTAACTGAAAAATATATTCTACGTTGAGTTGTACCACTGGCATACTTCCCTGTAGCTTGGTAACTAATATTTACAGCGGTATTGTAAACGCGAATCCTGTTGATAGATCTATCGGGCCTGACAACCCCAACCGGACTGGACGACCAGTATTCAACGGTTGCACAGTACTTCGTTTCGTGACTACACTTGGTACAGTGTAGTAAGATTTCATATTAAAGGGAATATGCGACGTGATTAATTGTTAAGTATGGTTACCAAGTGCTCAACCACTTAGAATATTTTTATTAAAATGTTTATATATGAAATCTTGTGGTCTATATTTATATCGCTGTCGACATTAAACCTATATCTCACCAACTTTATGTTGACATTTTAAAGCATGTTATTCTCAGGTATGAATTAAGTCTTCCGCTGTGCATTATCTCGTACTAAGGATACTACTTGAGGCCATTAAGGACTTATATCATAAGGCGTTGCATTCGAGTCATTGAAGTTCATAGAGACTATTATTAAGTAAATGGCGGTTTAGGTCATTTGAATATTATGAAATGTCAGGCGAATATGTCAATTATGGATGTAACTATAGATTGCCTTATAAGAATAAATGCAACGTTTGTAAGATGTATCATATAGAGGGCAAGTACCTCGCAATGTTATCAACTATTGTAATTCGTTTGTAATCAATATGGACAACGTCCGGATGATTAGTTTCGGATCCTTTCAGTTGGTATCAGAGCGTTGGTCTTAGCGAACCAGGCCTTGCATTAGTGTGTCTAACTAGTAGTTATTAGGATACATTAAGTGAGTCTGGACTTTGACCGTGTCTGCCTGTCAAAAGTTTTGCTTATCAATCCTAGTCGGAAATCATCTGCTTATCATTCTTAGGGAACTGCCTGCTTATCATTCTTAAGTCTAGACACGTCTTACTTCATTTAGTGCATCGATAGTGTATAGACAAAATTCATATCCTAGCGTATCTGTTACGATAGACATTGCCTGACGTATTTCAAAGATTCTCCGTAATTCATGGGATTTTGATATTATATATACATATGTAAATTATGTATTGAAGAGTACCAAACCCAACTCCTATAATCTATTCCAAACCAAAAATTCATTTCTCCGACCATAAAAGATGGATTCTTCATCCAGCTCAAATTCCTCCGACTTCGATAGCTTCGCCGATATGGATTTCCATTCGAGCTCCGAGAACAGCGTTACCGGAATGGATCAACCAATTTCCCATCATCTATTCTAGATGAAGTGGGGATGGGTTCGTAATATACTAAATTTCTGGAGGCAAGAAGAAGGTGATCCATTCCATCCACCAAATTGTCCTCTTAACGATGAACCTGAAGCACTTACCGGCGAACCTATTCGAAACACCATTTTCTCGCTCATTTCTAGAGTATCTCGTCATGATTACATACTATCCCATATTTCAAATCTTGTTCATTCGCTCGTTCCAACCGTCAATCATCCCGGTATAATAGAAGAAGTCAACGAACTCCGTGCCCGGGTAGTGGTTTTGGAGAATATGGTGCGAAGGTTACAAACACCAACAGCAGCACCAGCAGCATAATCCGTACTACCATCGTCAACGCCGACAGTACCTTTATCACCCCAATCACAACCGCGCCTTAAATCTCAACATCACAATCTGTATCTCGAATATCAACATCACACGACTCAATATCTGTACTTCGAGTATGATCTTCGTTCTATATATCGTTCTACATCGATTATCTTCGCTTTACGTATCGTATGACGATTATGTAATTTCTAAAGTCTTAGAGATTATGTAATCTAGAATTAACGATAAATCAAATGAGTTTAATATCTTATTGACTCATTAAATCTATGATTATCTCTGAAGAAAATATATATGCAAGTATATTTTCATAAAGATAGTAATTAAAAATTCCTTCGTACAAACTATTAATGATGAAAATATTTTAACGGGTGGGTTGTACCCGAGGAATATTTAGAATTCACATTAATAAGTTATATTGTACATTCTTGAATCTGATTCAACGGTTATCTATTATCTTACTTACAACCACCGATATTCGTATCCGCTCACCCCAGAATAACCATTTTCAATCAAATTTCATATTCGGATTTTGACCTACCAGAATCCAACAAGTGGCATAAAGAAGAAAACATTGGACAAAAAAAAAAATTGTTAGAAACACACGATTTAACTAAGTAAAAATCTATTAAGGATTCCACGCTAACTGTTCCGGCTAACTCTGGACAATTAAAATGAATTAAAATGTTGATTGTAACATATGAAGCTAAACAATTCTTCAAGCTTGCCACTTGATTTTATCTTAAACCTCATTCGTAACTTGACGATTACAATTCGCATTCAAATCCTTTCATGATTCCTGAAAACACCTCGACCGAGAAGTTGAACCCGCCGCACCTCGCCTACGGAATGAAGATTTATACATACAGTTATACACCTGAAGAACTCTCGAACCCAAATTCATAATTTAACACATAACGTATTGAATCCTTTGCCATTTATTAGCAAGAACAACCCTACAATTCCTTTTCAAGAAGTTAATTTTGTCACAGCTCCACTTCGACTTTTCAGTGAGATTATTTCTATTATAATCATGATATTTATACCTTGTCCTTTCGCCGTCATTACCGGAAAACCTTTTATATCCCTCGACAACATCAACAGGTGCACCAGCAGATCGTTATCCTTTTGGCGAAATCAACAATCAGTATTTTGAAAATCTCGCGGAACTTCTTCCATCATATCTATAATGTCTATCCCTAAGAATTTCATGATCTGAACGTGAAGTTTCTGAAAAACACCCGGGACTATGAAATAGTTCTTGAAATGCTAACGAAGCAGCAAAAACTGTAAACGACTTTAACGGTCAAAAGTTTGATGACAAAGAATAGTAAGGTGGTAAAGCTGAAAAAAAAAAAAAACGTTTGGAACTAGAAAACGGATGAAGCAAAGTATGAAAGAGGCTGTGGATAAATCACAGGGACTGAACCTGCTCTCAAAGAATACAAACGATTCCGTACCTGCTGAAACTGTCAGTAAGAACCCTACTCTTTTTTTCAAAACCTTGCCCGGATGATATTTTTCATCATCATCTTATCTTAGATATTATAAGATATCTTCATATCATTCGTTATACATATTTTTCATATTTCTGGAGATATTTTTACAACTATTCCTATCTGCGATCATTTATCTCTCCGTAACATCTGCGTTACAATATAAAAGAAACTGTGTTAATTTCTAAATTCTGAAACCTCCGAGATTAAAATATAAATGATTTGAAGTAGTGTTGGGAACTGATGCATGAATTAGTATAATATAATGAAACTTGATCAACTTCATTATATTACAGTAAGTCATGTTAAGTTTCTAATGGAATGTGATGATTCACATTACCGTCATCATGTGCCATGTTACACGGCTCTTACATTCTATCAAGTCTCCAAACATATTAGAACGTATCACCTTGATAGTTCTATTTTTCCGGAATATTCGAGTAATTTAACGAATCAAGATCGTGCCATTACAATTTCATTCTAAAACCAATAGCTAGGTTCATTCCAAATTTCCTACCTACGAATTTCGGACCATTGTTCGCTTGGCTCGAGGACGGGAAGAAGAAATGAAGGGACAAAACCTCAGAATAGAAATAGGAACATAAACCACAGCAAATAAGAGAGAGCATTAACTGTGGATGACAATGATTTTAAGGGACGGGAGTAGGAACATCGAAATATAAGGGAAGGTATAAAACATAACAACAACCCCGAAACTACAAACCGTGCATATCAATACGTATTGCAACGTAAAGGCACGGGAGAATTAAAAACATTATAATTCCAAGGAAAGGATAAAAGAGAATAGATTCTTCTGGTGATAGATGAAAAAGAAGAATGAAAGATATGAAAGTTAGAAATATAACAAGGATTAGAATGGGATGGAGCATATTAGCGAAAGTCTGAAAGTAGGAACTAAAGAGAAAGAATAGAAGATGTGGGAAGAAAGAAAGGGAAGGAGGTAAATTTATAGTGAAATATTCGACAAAGAAATCAAAACAGATTGCCGCGTTAAATCAAAGAAGATCCTGATCGCCGCAAAACTAAATCTTATTACATAAGATTTTCTTTAAAACCCTTAAATCCCGGAAATCGATCATAATCACGTCATCGGTTACAACAATTCTATATTTACTCATTTCACTCTTTTGTGATAGCTTCGCTCGTGCGTCTCACATAACCGAATCGTTTTATCTAAATCTTTCAATAATGATAAAATTTCATTATTACCTCATATTCGTCATGAAAACATTCCTATTATTATTTATGACAACCTCTACCAAATTTCGAGGACGAAATTTCTTTAACGGGTGGGTACTGTAACGACCCGGAAATTTCCGACCAAATTTAAACTCTAATCTCTATATGGTTCCGACACGATAAGCAAAAACCCTAAAGTTGACCCGCACTTTTTCGATCGTTCTATACTTATAAGATTAATATTTACATAAATTAAACCTTACCAACATGATAAGCAATCCAAATTGTTGAGACTTATGTTTTCGAAAAGAGTTTTACACAACGTTTGACCGTCTAGTTTGACCGATGATATCACGAACTATATAACATATGATAATTATACGTTTGTGTATATATATGTATATATACATATTTAACATGGTTTATGGATGTTTTAATATCTCATTTTGTATTAATAACAATAAGTTATAAGTATATTTTGAAACTACTAACTTAAGTTTTCAAAACAATAACCATACATAACGTTATTTGATATAAATACTTATGACTTATAATGTTTATACATATAACGTATAAGTAATGTATTTAATCACTTTTAAGGACTTAAATACATAAAACAATATAAGTATATTCACAAAAGATAGCTATATTTGAATCCTCGTTCCGTTTTCTCAAAGATTTCTACACGTATATTTAGGGTATATGTACCCGTATCATACGCAGCTTCTAGATGTATTTACTATTGGTATATACCAATAAAAATCTGCTCCTTAGCAGCCTTAAATGATTAAGAAACATGTGGAACCAACCATTTGTCAAGTAGCATGAATTATTTAGCAAGAAAACAAAGTTAGGTATCTTTTTTTTCCTTTATAACCTAAAAACGTTTTTATGCATGCACACCATTTCTTCACCCCATTTTCTCATACTTACACTTCCATTTCTCTCTCAAAATACTCTTAACTTCATACTTGATCATCTCCAAGCATTTTCCCCATCATTTAGCTTCAAAAACCTTACTTAAACACCATAAGAAAACCATACAAAAACACTTCAAGAAATCCTTCCAAGAACACAAACTTACTTCCAATCTTTCATCCAATTCCATCACCCTTTTGGTTCTAGCTTTTTACTCCTCTTTTACAGCAACCTTGTCCAAGGAACTTGAGGTAGTATCTATGTTCATAACCTTATTCGATTCATATATATATAGCTATCATATTTTGTGGTATACAATTTTAACAAAAAGAACATAGTTTGAAAGTTTTCAAACTTGTTTGCAAACTAAATAGATCCTTCTAACTTAACTTTTAAAATACTTCAAGACCTGTAATATAACTTAAATATATGCTAACTTAACAAGGTATAACTTGGTTTTTCAAAGAATATCTTAAAAACTGTTTTTACGACGTCGGAGTGTAACCGGGGACTGTTTTGGGTTGGATAATTAAAAACTATCTTAAACTTTGAATTGGAGGTTTATGTTCTGGAAAAATGATTTTTACTATAAATATGTTAACACATAAAAATTTCATGATTTAATTCAAAGTATAAGTATTTTTAGAAAAATGGTCATTAAGTGTTATTTTTTTGTAACAAAAATGTTTAACTTCATAAGTTTCACTAAAGTTTCACCTATGCCGTGTGATTTTGAATACAAACCAAGGTATTTTCAGTTTAGAGTCTTAAAGAGGGACTCGATCCAAGGAGATGGCAAGTTGAATCAACGAAAACGGATTTGTAACGAAGAAACTATGACCGAAACAAAATTGGTTATCCTAGACTTGTTTAACTTCGGGATTAATTGGGAAAAATTAAATAAATCACATATTTCTAAGATAACATGATATTTTATATATATGTACTTATAATTCAATTTTATATGGTTCAGGATCACCCGTAAACAACACGAGAAGATTAATCATAAGATCCCATGTTTGCACGCAACACGTCATTTGACAACACCGGTACTTTATGTACGCAACACGTCATTTGACAACACCGGTACCGTGGGTCAAGATTAATCTTGACCAATACATATACGATGGGGTTTTATTTATTTCGTTGGGGGTTTTATTTATTTCATTGCGGGTATATTAAACATCTAAAAATGAACCATTAAAATTGAATTACTAACAACGAGCTGCTAACTACGGACTAAGGAATTATTCAAAGTATTAAAAGTATAACAAGTATATATATGTGACGTTTGTTTAAAAAGAAAAGGTATTGATATATTATATATGGATAGGTTCGTGATATCAACCGGAGACCAAGTCAAATTATATATATCTTCAAGACGAAAGTGAGTATATAGTCCCACTTTTAAACTCTAAATATTTCGGGATGAGAATACATGTATTTTATGTTTTACGTTATGGACACAAGTAACTGAAAAATATATTCTACGTTGAGTTGTACCACTGGCATACTTCCCTGTAGCTTGGTAACTAATATTTACAGCGGTATTGTAAACGCGAATCCTGTTGATAGATCTATCGGGCCTGACAACCCCAACCGGACTGGACGACCAGTATTCAACGGTTGCACAGTACTTCGTTTCGTGACTACACTTGGTACAGTGTAGTAAGATTTCATATTAAAGGGAATATGCGACGTGATTAATTGTTAAGTATGGTTACCAAGTGCTCAACCACTTAGAATATTTTTATTAAAATGTTTATATATGAAATCTTGTGGTCTATATTTATATCGATGTCGACATTAAACCTATATCTCACCAACTTTATGTTGACATTTTAAAGCATGTTATTCTCAGGTATGAATTAAGTCTTCCGCTGTGCATTATCTCGTACTAAGGATACTACTTGAGGCCATTAAGGACTTATATCATAAGGCGTTGCATTCGAGTCATTGAAGTTCATAGAGACTATTATTAAGTAAATGGCGGTTTAGGTCATTTGAATATTATGAAATGTCAGGCGAATATGTCAATTATGGATGTAACTATAGATTGCCTTATAAGAATAAATGCAACGTTTGTAAGATGTATCATATAGAGGGCAAGTACCTCGCAATGTTATCAACTATTGTAATTCGTTTGTAATCAATATGGACAACGTCCGGATGATTAGTTTCGGATCCTTTCAACTACAGAGTCGGAGTACATTACCGCCTCATTGGCAGCTCAGTAAGCTACATGGATGAAGAAATTCATCGACGACTTAGGTGTTGTCCCTTCCATTCAGGACCCTCTTGAGATCTTTTGTGACAACGAAGGTACGATTGCTCAAATCAAGGAACCTCGTGCTCACCAAAAGACCCATCACATTGAGCGGCGATTCAACTACATAAGGGATGAAGTTGAAAAGGGAAAGATATATATTCACAAAGTTCACACAGATCTTAATATAGCAGATCCTCTCACGAAGCTCTTACATGGAGCAAAACATACTGGACATGTTTGTACATTAGGGCTTCGATATTCTAGTGATTGGTCATGATCTGTTTTAAGTATTGTAACGGAACGAAATTGTTCAAACTCAATAATATAATTATGGTATTAATTTATTTTGAGTCATGTTCCTATTTTGCATATTTTATCCATGAATAAGTAATTATTCTAAATTTCGTAGTCGATCACATTTGTGGGAACAAGTGTGAGGTTTAGACAATTATGAACTTGGATTGGTATACATTCACGGGATGAATGTGGGGCAAGGTTTCAACCAAGGTTCATAGATATTTGTGGGATACAAATATTGGAAGACCCGCCCTCAAGATTTACTAAATGGAGCCTTTGTGGTTGATCACATGTAATCTTGAGTAAAGACGAATATCATTATATCCTCTGACCTGAGATACATATTGGGTTCGGATATTCACTAAGTATTATGCCTTGATTCTTTCCTTCGCTATTCTGAAATATTGTAGTTCATAAGGAAGATCTCAGGTGTAATACAAAGTATATATCTAGGACGTATGTAGTCAAGATGGAATTTGTCCCTCTTCTTCGTTTAGAGTCAGATGTCTAAGGCCTAATAAAGTAAAATCTAAAAGAGAGTGATCATTATATGTCTCTTGGATTTAACATGACATCTAGGACGAAAGGATATAATGAAAGATTCACCTATTCATATTTGAGATGGGAACTCAAAAGGGACGATGTTATTGAATGGCACAAAGTCATAACATATTAGGGATGATGGACGGTCGTTAGGTGGTATCCATCACTTGCATTAATTTTTTATGTTTCTCGTGCAAGTGGGAGATTGAAGGTATTTCGTATGCCCGAGAGACATATTAAAGTAATGTGGCTAATGTGTTATGATCCAAGTCGGGTCATACCCAATAACAAGCTTACCAACACCTTATATGTATTAAATCTTAACGATTGGGTCGTTGAATAAATACGCGACACTTGGACTTTAGAAAATCGGTTTTATAAAAATATTATTACTTGAGATAAATTATTTGGATAATTTATATGATAAGGATTTAATTATTCATAAGATTAAATAGTTAAGTTGTGATACATTTTATAAAAGGGTTTATAAAATATAAGTAACAAATGCATGGTATATTTTGCTACAAGTTTATAAAAATTGGAGTTACATTTTTTATTAAAAAAACCCCTCATGTGGGACAATTTTGGGAGGACTAAAGAGTCCACCCCATGCTTGATTGTTACTTCCAATATGACACAAGTCCTTATGTTTTGATGCTTGACCAAAATTAAAAGGGACATGCATTCAAACATCAAGTAATAAGATAAAACTCTCTTTCTTTTTCTGCTGTATGTTGGCCGAAATACTTGAGGTAAAAAGAGGGAGTTTTGAGTTTAATTGAAGCTCATTTTCTAGTGTAATCAAATCCTAACTAAAGTACAAGGTGTTGGTGATAAGTTTGGGGTATAATGTGACGACCCGGGAATTTCCGACTAAATTTAAACTTAATCTTTATATAATTTCGATACGATAAGCAAAGTATGTAATGTTGAGTCTAGAAAATTTTGAACTATTTCATATATTCAATTAACCTTCGACTGCTCTCGACGATTCACGAACAACTATTTGTAAATAGATACATATATATTTAAATATATATATATATATATATATATATATATATATATATATATATATATATATATATATATATACATATACATATATATATATATATATATATATAATTTGAAATATTATTTGATATAATATATGATTAAATTTTAAGAAATAAATATGTAAAATAATATGCGGTGTAATGAAAACTACTATTATAATTATATAGATATGTATATATATGTATATATAAATATTTCTTGTAAATCTATATATAAAATTATATTAAATCTAATTGTTTAAAAATATATAATATACTTATTTTAGTAGTTAAAACTTGCTATTTAAAACTGTTTGCATATAGAAAGAGAATATATTAAAAATAATTGATTTCGAGCCTAATTAGTAAACATCAGTGACACTCGGTTGACGTTTCGTTAGTTTTAATATAGATATAATACATGTTCATGAATGATTAAGATAAAAGTTGGACTGTAAATTGATTACGAAGATTTTACATTTGTTAAAAATATTTTTACATTTTTAAGTTTAAATATTAGTACTCCGTACATATAAATTGGAACAGAAAATAAATAATTATCGAACCTTTTTGATCAGGTTTCAAACAGTTAATGAGTGAAATAATTAAATATATTTAATCTAAAAATTTGGGATTTTTAAGAACACTTTTATATTTTAACTGTTTAGCAATGGACACGAGATAATACCCGAGCTAAGTGTCGGTAAGATATAGACAATTGGGTTCACGAGAGTAGTTACTGGTATTAATTATTATTATTATTATATTAATTAATCTTTAAGTTTAAAAGTTATATATAGATTATATATATATGTACGTCCATGAATTAGGAACATCACACCCATTTCTAATCTTCTTCTTCACCTACTACACTACCGTCAACCACCATGAACCACCTCAGTCACCATCACCTTCCATGACCATTATACCCGTCACCCTCAATCCACTACCGGAGTACCAACACCTATCACCACCGTCACCTTTATCAAAACCACCATCGATCACTTTGTTACTACTACAGCTGCTTGATTTCATGGTCACCACAAACACAACCACCACTCGCCATTTCTGTTTGCAGTTTCTATGCTATTTTCGTCCAAGAAATAAACCAAAACACCATCACCATTCAATCAACCGCCACCACAACCCCATCTTCACCCCTCTCTTTCTATCTCTCTCTCTCTCTCTCTCTCTCTCTCTCTCTCTCTCTCTCTCTTGTCCGAGAACCATCAATACAATCACCATATCACCATCATCACACGTCTATAATCTTATTTCCCGTTCTGTTCAAAAACCACCATCAAAACTACCACTGCATAGTGATGGTGCTACTGCAGAGCTTCTGTTTAATCTTTGTTGTTACAGCCAAAGGATGACGAAGATAATCATGATGAGGAAGGAGATGAACAGTAGCACTATAATGATAACGATGATAATGATGGTGATCCGTTAATCTTGAAGAAGATAATTGATACCAGGAGGCGGCGGCTACTATTTTTTGTTGTTGTTGTGATGAGGCAGATGAAACCAAGTATAGGCATACCTATTTTTTTTTATATATACCGGATCCATTTTTTTATGGACTACAAGGTTTTGCAAGTTGGGCCGAGATTTACTCATGCTTTTCTGCTGGGCCGAGACATACATGGACTGCTGTGTTCCAATTGTTTTTCATTGGGCTCTAAATTGCTTTTGGGCTTGAGCAGTTAAACGGGTAAAATGGAATTAATTCATGAATTAAGCAGAAAAATAGAAATAGAGTAGATGGTAGGGAGTGTTGTTGGGAAGCGAGAGGTCACAGGTTCGAGCCCGGTTCAGGGCATTTATTTTTAGAAAAAGATTTCAAAGGGGTATACACTCTTATTTTGTTTCTATTTATTATTATTATTATTATTATTATTATTATTATTATTATTATTATTATTATTATTATTATTATTATTATTATTATTATTATTATTATTATTATTATTATTATTATTATTATTATTGGTATTATAATTTTTATTATTATTATCATGATATTAGTTACAATTATGATTATTAGTATTATTAGTATTGTTATCATTAATATTATTAACATTCCTAGATTATTATTAAATAACATTATTATCATTAGTAATAAGATTATTATTATTATTATTATTATTATTATTATTATTATTAGGTATTAAGTATTATTATCAAAAGTATTGTTTTCATTGTCATTATTATTGATATTATTATTATTATTACAAAGATTATTAATATTATTATTATCATTCCTATTGAAATTGTCATTTTCAAAAGTATCATTTTTATTATCACTATTATTTTTATCATTATCATTATATTATTATTATCACTATTATTATCACTATTATTGTTATTATTACAAATAAATATTATTTTATAAAATACATTACAAATATATTAATATTACATATTACTAGATTTTTATTATTAAGATGACATTTAGTAAGCTATATATAAAATATATTAATTAATATAAATATATATATTCTTATCACATATAAACCTTAAAATAAATTTCTATTTTAATATATTATGATAAATGATAAATATTATAATATTAAACTACTCTAATAAGTATTTACTATATTAATAAAAGTATTATATAAATAAATATTAACTACATAAAGTATATAGGATAAATATAACTTATTTAGTAATACAATACGTAAATTATTAATATATAAACTTGTTAGTTGTTATTATATGTTTTAATATATATAACTGATATAGGTTCATGAATCTGAGGCCAACCTTATACTTGTTCAATGATGTTATATGTATTTTTACTACGAAATACAGTATGGTGAGTTTCATTTGCTCCCTTTTTAATTGTTTTTGCAATATATATTTTTGGGCTGAGAATACATGCGCTGCTTTTATAAATGCTTTACGAAATAGAGACAAGTGATTAAAAACGATATTCTGCGGATTGATGTGCTAGGTAATTTAGTTATATGTTATAAAAGCATGTAAGCGCGAATCCTAAAGATAGATCTATCGGGCTTAACATCCCCATCCTGTAGGCTGCACTAGACATAAGAGCTAGTGGGCGGATGTTTAGTACTTCGAGGATTATTTATACACTTGCGAGTGTACGTATAAATCTTTGCGAAGATGACTTATTATATTATTGTTAAGGTTGGTTACTGAGGCCTCAACATAAGCAGAACGGTTTTATACACTTGCGAGTGTACATATATTTATAAACAGAAATCTTGTGGTCTATTAATATATTGAAATGATTGTTATGATAAACTTATGAACTCACCAACCTTTTGGTTGACACTTGAAAGCATGTTTATTCTCAGGTATGAAAGAAATCTTCCGCTGTGCATTTGCTCATATTAGAGATATTACTTGGAGTCATTCATGACATATTTCAAAAGACGTTGCATTCGAGTCGTCGAGTTCATCAAGATTATTATTAAGTCAATATTAGTTGGAGGTATTATGAAATAATATGCTTGCCGTCAACTTTTGATGTAAAGAAAGTTTGTCTTTTAAAAACGAATGCAATGTTTGTAAAATGTATCATATAGACGTCAAGTACCTCGCGATGTAACCAAATGTAATGTATTCGTCTAGATGGATTAGGACGGGGCATTTCAGTTGGTATCAGAGCGGTGGTCTTAGCAAACCAGGTCTTGCATTAGTGTGTCTAACTGATAGTTGTTTAGATGCATTAGTGAGTCTGGACTTCGACCGTGTCTGCATGTCAAAAGTTTTGCTTATCATTTCGTGTCGAAAGTTACCTACTTATCATCCTTAGGAAATTACCTGCTTATCATTCTTAGTCTAGACATGTCTTACTGCCTCTATTGCATAGACATTGTATAGATAAATTCATATCTTAGCGTATCTATTATTGTTAACTTTGCCTGACAGCTTCCGTAGATTCCTCCGTAACTTATGGATTTTTAGTATTATATATGCATATGTAAATTATGTATTGCAGGCTACTAATCTACATCCTATAATCTAATTCTTATTGAAAATCCTTCATCTGATCGTACGAGATGAATCCCTCAATCAGTTCAAATTCCTCTGATTCCGACAGCTATTCCGATATGGATTTTCACTTGAGCTCCGAAAGTAGTGTGACCGGAATGGATCAACCAATCAGCCATCCCCAATTCATCTGATGGGTTCGTAGTCTACTAAATCATTGGAGACAAGAAGAAGGCGATCCTTTCCACAACCTAATTCACCTCTTGGTGAAGAACCCGAAGCACTTACCAGCGAACCTATCCGAAATACTATTTTCAGCCTCATTCCCAGGGTATCTCGACACGATTATATTCTATCCATAATTCAAAACCTTATTCATCCGCTCGTTCCGACCGACAGTCATCCCGGAATAATAGAAGAAGTTAGCGAACTTCGCGCTCAAGTAATCAATTTAGAGAATATGGTGCAAAATTTACCAGCTTCAATAACATCACCGGCACCAACAGTACCATCAATAACAGCACCAGTATCATCAACAATCCATGCCTCAATATTACCATCTGTACTTCGAGTATAATCATCGTTCTACGTATCGTTGTACATCTATTATCTTTGTTCTTCACGGCGATTATGTAATCTCTAAAGTTTTGGAGATTATTCATTCCAGTTCCAACCGAAAATCAGATGAGATTAGTATTATATTAACTCATTAAATCCGTGATTACATCTGAAGAAAATATATATGTATATATATTTTCATAAAGATTGTAATTAAAAATTCTTTTGTACAAAGTGTTAATTGTGAAAATATTTTAACGGGCAGGTAATACCTGAGGAATATTCAGATTTCACATTAATAAGTTACACTGTACATTCTTTGAAGCTGATCCAACAGTCATTTACTATCCTACTTACATCCACCGATATACAAATCCGTTCATCACAGAATAACCATATTCATCCAATTTCATATGGGGATTTTGATTTATCAGAATCCAATAAGTGGCATAATGAAGAAAACATTTGACAAAATAAAATTTGTTAGAAATAAACAAATTAACTATGAGAAATTTTGTTAAGAATCCACGCTAACTGTTCCTAGCTAATTGTTCCTAGCTAACTGATTACATTTTATTTATCGCAATTTACATCCTCGCAATTTTATTTATCGTCATTTAATTTCTGTTATTTACTTTACGCACTTTATTTATCGTCATTTAATTTCTGTTATTTAGTTTACGCACTTTAAATATCGGGACATGTATACAAGGTTTTGACATATCATATCGACGCATCTATATATATTATTTAGAATAACCATAGACACTCTATATGCAGTAATGCTGGAGTTAGCTATACAGGGTTGAGGTTGATTCTACAATAATATATATAGTTTGAGTTGTGATCGAGTCTGAGACATGTACAAGGGTCACGATACGTATTAATTAATTCGAATATTATATATTAGACTATATATGAATTATTGGACTGTTAACTGTGGACTATCGACTGTGGACTAATAACATTGGACAATTAAAATGAATTAAAATATTGATTATAACATATGAAACTAAACAATTCTTCAAGTTTGCCACTTGATTTCATCTTAAATCTCATTTGTATCTTGACAATCGCAATCTGCCTTCAAACCTTTCATGATTCTTGAAAACACCTCAATCCAGAGGATGAACCAACCGCACTTCATCTACGGAAAGAAAGATTTATGCATATAGTTATGCACCTGAAAACACTCGGAATCTGAGTAAACGTTTAACACATATCTGTGCAAATTCCTTTAGTGTTATTATTACCCAAAATAACTTGGTGATTCCTTTCAAAGTAGCAAATTTTGTCACAGCTCCAGCAAGTCAACTTCAACTTTTCGTTCGAAACAACCTTATTAACACCTTGATATATACGTGTGCTCTTTTATTGTTACCGGGAAACCTTTTATATTCCACCATAGTACCATCAGCGTTTAATCATCTAAAAACACAATTCTCCTGAAACCACCTCGGATTGATAACCGATGATTCAGATATCGTAGCATTAAATGTAGAGGAAACAGAAAAATTGTAGATGGTCTAAACGGTCAAAAGTTTGATGATAAATAAGGGAGTGTTAGTAACGCTCGATAGAAAATTTGGTCCTGAAAAACAGATTGAGCAAACCATAAAAGAGACCAAGGCCAAATACAAGGACCATACCATATATTCAAAGAATCCATGTAATTCTGGATCCGATGAAACCTTCAACGAATACCTTGCTTCGTACTCATGTTAAAATCTTGCGAAAAATCTTTCTTCATCAACCATTGAACTTAAAAATTCCAAAATATCATCATAAATATCTTCGAAATTTCTGAAGATATTTTCATAGATATTCTCGTTCGAAGTTATTTATCTCTTCGTGCTATCTATATTATATCATAAAGGAAACTACTTTAGTTTCTAAATTTCTTTAAAATTCAAGTTTGAATTATGAATGATTTTGAAGTAGTGTTGGGAACTGATGCATGAGTTAGTATAATATAATGACACTTGATCAACGTGATTATATTACAGTAAGTCGTGCTAAGTTTCTAATGAAACGTGATGATTCACAGACTATAACGTCATCATGTGCCATGTTACACGACTCTTACATTCTATCTAATCTATAAACATATCAAGAACAAATTTTCTTGATAGTTCTAACTTTTCTCTTGAATTCTGGTAATTTAACCAATCAAGATCATGCTATTACAATTTCTCTCCTAGAACATTAGCCATGTTCATTCGAAACTCCATATATACTAATTCTGGACCATTATTCGCTTGATTTAAAGTTGGGAAGAGAAAACAAAAGTATGGAACTCCAAAATATAAAATAAAGAAGGTGGATTTATAGTGAAATATCCGACAGGGTAATCGGGACAGATGACTGTAACGACCCCGACAAATCGTCAAGTGACGGCGTCGACTACGTAGGTCCCATTACCTGGTCATAAGTCTTTAAAACAGACGTTTGACCCAAAATATGTCGCATCCATTCAAGTGTAAAGATTGTTTCAAAGTTTACAAAGATAATTGACCACAAGTTAAGTTACAACGTTATAAGTACAAATGAAAACTATGCGACACAGTTTAAATAAGTTCAAAAGATGCTCCAAAATGAATGTATACTCGACATCCAAGCAAGTATCAAAAGAGTGCGGAAGCATGTATCACTAAGCATTTAAAACCTGAGAAAACATAGAAGAATCTGTCAACGAAAACGTTGGTGAAATCATAGGTTTAGTAAGTATTAAACGTTATTTTTGAACCACAAGATTTTGTATTTCCATAACGTAGATTATCCAAATCATTTGCATTCCAAAAGTGTTGTTATACGCGAGCACTCAATTATCAAAACTTAACCAACGTTACCCCATCACACAGTGCTAGAACCCACACTAAAACACAAAAATATATTGCATCCGCATAACGGTAGCGAACTGTCCGAATGAGGGTTTGTTAAACCCGTATGGCCACACAATATAAGTTCTCGCTTACACCCTGCAAGTGTAACTAATGATAATCGAATTGAGGCATTTTTGTTCTAACTCGCACGTGGAATGTTTGTTTTCACACTTGTGTTCAAAACATAAAAGTAAGTAGTACAAGATGTAACAAAGTATATGTTTTCTCAGCCCACGATTTAAAAGTATAAAAGTTGTTGAAAAGGTGGGACTATGATCTCACCTTGAGTGCAAGAGTTAATAAAGTACTTCAACAAGTAGACGCGTGCAAAGACAAAGCTAGTCTTGACCTAAACATATAGGTTGTATCAATAACGGTAAACACAAACGGTCAAAGATGTTCAATTAGTCCTATGGCTCGTTACGACTCGATTAATATAGCATGTGAATCAATTTGTCAAGTTTCATGCACGATACAAGTAGTTAAGTATGTTAGAACGATTGTATAATCGTTTGGTTAAGTTTGACTAAAAGTCAAACTTGGTCAAAGTCAAAGTCAACGGGGTCGGGTCGGGTATCCGACAATTTTCCCAAGACGAGAAGTCATATAAGAGCCTAATAGTCAAGTTTCATGTTAAACGGAGTTTTAGTTAAGCGGAAACATTTTTGTGACATTTAAAAACAAAAGAGAGTGGCCTGGGGCTTTTGCGCGGCGCGTACTGGGTTGCGCGGCGCGCACCCAAGTGCAATTTCTGGTCAGAACTCAACCAAGAAGGCAAACATCTGGGATCTCTGATTCTGCACGGCGCGCGGGTAAATGCGCGGCGCGCAATACCTGGGAATCATGCAGTTTGCAGAAAAATGGTCCAAGTCACGAACCAAAATACAATATAACACATTTCATGCACCGAAAACACTTAAAACGCATAACCTATATCATTAGAAAGGTAATTTGACAAGGAAAACAACTAAGCACATTTCATCAAGCAATTCATCACTAACAACAACCAAAAACCGCATTAAACGTTCATAATCAAAGTTTCAAGTTCTAAAACGCATTTTATGATTCGGGCAACCAATTTACATGTATGATATGCCGTTTCGAAGGTAATCATACACACATTGCAACAAAATTCTTATCTACAATATTTCATAGCATTTGGTGCATCAAAAGTTCATCTAAAGCTTATCAAACCCTAATCCAAGTTCACAAAATCACTAATCATGTTCTTGGAGTTTCCTTAATCAACTTATACATCAAAACGAAGCTAATGATACTAGTAACACTTTTAAAACATGCACTTTAACAATCTAACAACATTTGATCATCCAAAATCAAGGATTTAGCAAGTAATTTTCATATTGAACTAGTTACACCAAAAACAACGAATCGAGCATACAAATTACATACACGACATCACAATGAGCCATAGACACTAATTAACAACATTTCAAGTCAAAAACACGAATTTAGAGAAATCTAGAGTTTTAGAAATGTTACCCAAACTTGATGATATTGGTATCAAAATGTAGAGGATGAAGAGAGGATCACGAAAATGTAATTTGTTTTGATGTTTGCTTCTCCAATCGGATTTAGATGATGATTTTATGTTTGAGGGTTTTGAGTTCAAAAATGGGAAGTAGAGAGAAAGAGGAGGATGAAGGTGGGAGGTGGAGATGAAATGAATGGATGTGGTAAGTGGGTTGACTAGTTGACCTAGTCAACTAGTTTGCCCATTTGGCAATCTCGGTCCCTTGAGTTTCAAAGCGGGTGCGGGAATTAACCCAACGAATATTTTAAAAACGTTCGAGTAACGGATGACTTTAAAATTAGATAACGAGAATATTATGAACGTTAGTTAATGAAAGATACAAATTTGAATAACGAAAGATATTATATAAAAAAAAAAGACGGTGTTAAAATAAATTAAACGGAAAATCACGGGATGTTACATTATCCACACCTCAAAAGAAATTTCGTCCCGAAATTTAGTTGGAAGTAATAGTCGATGTCTCTTACTCGAGACTTAGTGTAGTAACTCTACGAATGATTGAAGGTACTTTCTTGGACATTCCACGAATCCGGATAGTCGGGGTGTTACGTTGTATTAGGGCTTGGTTTTACGATCCACCAGTTCAGCCGGTTTTTCCTATGAGGAGGAGTTTGTCATCAATAGTTGGTGCATCTAGAAGGATTGCACGTTCCTGTTCCGCAGGACACGTTTCTAAGTTTGTTACACGAAATGTAGGGTAAACGGAAACTTAATTGAGTCGGAAGTTCTAAACGATAGGAAGCGGTTCCCAATACGCCCCAAGGTTTCAAAAGGTTCGATATTGCGGATATAGCCTTTCTCGATTTCCCAAAATGGATTACACCTTTCCAAGGTGCGGTTTCTCAATATTACGCGGTTACACACTGGGATTTGTGAGGTTTTCATCCAAGTTTGGTATGACTCTTTTGGGCGACTACGGGTCGTCTCGAGCCCTTCTCGGACTTGGATTATCTCAATTGTTGTTTCTTGGATGAGTTAAGATTCGGTGTTTTGTTTGCCACATGCTTTGGTCCAACGAATAGGGGTATGACATTAGCGGTCATATAGGGTTTCGGAAAGTGCGTGTGAACACACGAGTGGTAACTACTGTTGTAAGAGGGATCTACTAAAAGCGACCATGCAAGTTTGAAACATGTCTTTCGAAGACGTAAATCGTTCGTTTGTTCGGTTCGTCTGTTTGTGGGTGGTACGCGGTACTCATGTCTAAGCGGGTCTCCAAGGTTTCTTGTAAAACTAGAAGTGAAACGAGTATTTCGATACGGAATAATTGACAAAGATACACCGTGTTGGAATAGAATCTATTAAGATACGTTTGAACAAGTCAGTTAGGGTTCAAAAAATGTTCGTTAGGACTATTCACCCTCGTGGCGAATACTAATGTAATATGATGAATTTCTCTATCCATGGAGAAATGTTACAAGGAGTTTCTTTAAACGGAAATGCGAGCGATAAAGATAGGAGTGAAATGAGGACTTAGAATAGGATGAGCTTGCATCTCGAGGTTGCCATAACGTGCCTCTAGTTGTCAAAAGTTGAAGTCTGAAAGAGAAACGAGATAGTACACGTGGTTGTATAGTTCGGGGTTGAATAATAGTTGGCCGATTATCAGAAATACAAGGGCGTTAAGTCAAAGAAGAGTGAAGTATCGTTGGATTGTGTGTTATCTTAATTTCCAGTAATATCAGACGGTAACGGTGAAATAACAGAGGTATGTAGTGTGGTACGTGATGACAAGAATATTGATCGGATCCACAATTTAGTATTCGAATTCTTCGTGCAAAATAACGAATTTCCGTTCCGTTGATTTCGAGATTGATTGTAATGCCTTGACCATTAACATCATGGTCTAGAAAATTGGACTTCGTTCAACAGAAATTCTCACTCGGAGAATTTGGTATAGAGTTGCTCTTTTCTCAAAAGTTCGAGCGTAAGATGGTGATGTTGTTCGTTTTCCTTCTTTACTTAAATAAGTTAAGATGTCATCCATAAATACGATAACAGATTTGTCTAGATAAGTTGCATACGTGGTTTAGGAGGTTCATGAATACGGACGGAGTCCTAAATAAATCAAACGGTACTAAGAGAGATTTACAACTAACGTTGCGAGTTCGGAAAAATGGCTTAGGAGACATCGTCTCCCTTAACCCCCAATTGATGATAACCGGAACGGAGGTCGATTTGGAACATACGGGATTCGTGCAAATAATCATGAGGTCATGGATGCGAGAGAGAGGGTATCGGTTTCCAACCGAAAATTTCTTAGTTCACAATAATCTATACATAAATGTAGGGCAACAATTTCTCCTTAATGAATAGGTTTTGAGTTCCTTAGTTCTATTGGTGTCGAGTTCAATTTCTTAACGTATATCCTCCGATAATATTTATAGGCACACAATATTTTTCCGTTGGTCGCTTAAATCGTCTAAGTAGTATCTGGGGGAAAGAGGTGGAATATAAAGAGCACGAGTCAAATCCTTGGTTATAAAACGTCTAACGGTACTCGAATCGAATAAGTATGAAATATACAGTTTGTTGTGAAGAAACGTACCCGTGACTAGTCCATCATCGTCTTGGGCATCCTAGGTGTCGATGTTGTAAGTTCAACGGCGCGCGTTGGTTTTTGCTTTATTCTTTGGGCATTCATTCCTAAAATGACCCGATTGGCCACATTTGTAGCAAATACTCGGCTTTGGTGCGTCGGGCCCCTTTTGAGTGACGGGGGCGGTACTTCCACAATACTTGGCAATATGACCACTACCTTGGCACCGATGGCAAATTAGCTTGCCACATTCACCAAAATGATGCTTGTGGCATTTGTTGTAAAAAGGTCGTGTCCCGGCATAACTTTTCTTGCCGACGGGGGTGAGAGGTTCCTTGGAAAAGTTGTTGTTGTAGTTACTCGATTGGGGGGCTTCCCATTTTCTTTTGTTGTCACCCGACTCATCCTCGGCTTTAGGTGCCGGCACTTCAATCTCGTCTACCGTTTCGATCAATTGACGGGCCATATTCAGGGCCTCTTGGTGATTACTGGGTTTGGATGACATTACTCCTTGTTTGATGCTCTTGGGAAGACCATCCATGTAAAGTTCAACCCTTAGAGGTTCGGGGGTCACGAGGTTTGGGCACATCAAGGATAGCTCAGAAAATCGTTGATTATATGCCTTTAGGTCATTCCCGACCGCTTTTAAAGTTCTTAGTTCGTGTTCGAGCTTACGGGTCTCTTCGCGCGGGAAGTATTCGGTGATCATCTTTTTCTTTAAGTCCGCCCATGAGAGTGTGTGGGCTTCATCGATACCCACTGACAGCACATACGTATTCCACCATGTGAGGGCGATACCGGCAAAAGTGTGGGTGGAATATTTGACTTTGTCTTGGTCCCGACAACCGCTTATGCTAAAAACGGCTTCTGTTTGCTCAAACCATCGGGTGAGCACAACCAGTCCTCCGGTCCCATCGAAGGTGTGAGGTTTGCACCCCATGAAAGTTTTGTAGGAGCAACCCTCGTTTGAATTACCGGCTCCATGGTTGTTGTGGTTGTGGTTGTTATTGATGTCGGAGGAGATACTAGCCATAGCCGCACCTATGGCGGTGGCTATCATGCGTTGAAAAGCTTGTTCGGATGTTTCATTACGTGGTCCGCGACGGGGAGGCATTGTTCCTTCAAGACACAAGAATATCGTTGATTAGTATTCTCAATAATACTAATCATGATAGGGAATGATGATGTAGAGAAAATTTTCCTTGACTCGCCTTAAATTCTTTATGTCATAATGTCGGAATGTCCATATGAATCACCGTAATATAATCCCGGAAATTATATTACCCTGATTCTCATGTGCATTTAACATTACCTCATAAAGTCAAGGTGGCGCGTCAACAAAATTTATCAACGTAAGATCAAGATCGAATACGAGTTAGATATGATTGAAGAGTTCGAATATAAATGCACAAATAGTCAAGTAATTCCTACTTCAGTCTATATGCCGGTTGTAGTCTAGATTCACCTATGTACCCTATGACTCGGGGTGGACACAAATGAACTCTAAATCCCTACAACCAAGGCTCTGATACCACTTGTAACGACCCCGACAAATCGTCAAGTGACGGCGTCGACTACGTAGGTCCCATTACCTGGTCATAAGTCTTTAAAACAGACGTTTGACCCAAAATATGTCGCATCCATTCAAGTGTAAAGATTGTTTCAAAGTTTACAAAGATAATTGACCACAAGTTAAGTTACAACGTTATAAGTACAAATGAAAACTATGCGACACAGTTTAAATAAGTTCAAAAGATGCTCCAAAATGCATGTATACTCGATATCCAAGCAAGTATCAAAAGAGTGCGGAAGCATGTATCACTAAGCATTCAAAACCTGAGAAAACATAGAAGAATCTGTCAACGAAAACGTTGGTGAAATCATAGGTTTAGTAAGTATTAAACGTTGTTTTTGAACCACAAGATTTTGTATTTCCATAACATAGATTATCCAAATTATTTGCATTCCAAAAGTGTTGTTATACGCGAGCACTCAATTATCAAAACTTAACCAACGTTACCCCATCACACAGTGCTAGAACCCACACTAAAACACAAAAATATATTTCATCCGCATAACGGTAGCGAACCGTCCGAATGAGGGTTTGTTAAACCCGTATGGCCACACAATATAAGTTCTCGCTTACACCCAGCAAGTGTAACTAATGATAATCGAATTGAGGCATTTTTGTTCTAACTCGCACGTGGAATGTTTGTTTTCACACTTGTGTTCAAAACATAAAAGTAAGTAGTACAAGATGTAACAAAGTATATGTTTTCTCAGCCCACGATTTAAAAGTATAAAAGTTATTGAAAAGGTGGGACTATGATCTCACCTTAAGTGCAAGAGTTAATAAAGTACTTCAACAAGTAGACGCGTGCAAAGACAAAGCTAGTCTTGACCTAAACATATAGGTTGTATCAATAACGGTAAACACAAACGGTCAAAGATTTTCAATTAGTCCTATGGCTCGTTACGACTCGATTAATATAGCATGTGAATCAATTTGTCAAGTTTCATGCACGATACAAGTAGTTAAGTATGTTAGAACTATTGTATAATCGTTTGGTTAAGTTTGACTAAAAGTCAAACTTGGTCAAAGTCAAAGTCAACGGGGTCGGGTCGGGTATCCGACAATTTTCCCAAGACGAGAAGTCATATAAGAGCCTAATAGTCAAGTTTCATGTTAAAAGGAGTTTTAGTTAAGCGGAAACATTTTTGTGACATTTAAAAACAAAAGAGAGTGGCCTGGGGCTTTTGCGCGGCGCGCACTGGGTTGCGCGGCGCGCACCCAAGTGCAATTTCTGGTCAGAACTCAACCAAGAAGGCAAACATCTGGGATCTCTGATTCTGCGCGGCGCGCGGGTAAATGCGCGGCGCGCAATACCTGGGAATCATGCAGTTTGCAGAAAAATGGTCCAAGTCACGAACCAAAATACAATATAACACATTTCATGCACCGAAAACACTTAAAACGCATAACCTATATCATTAGAAAGGTAATTTGACAAGGAAAACAACTAAGCACATTTCATCAAGCAATTCATCACTAACAACAACCAAAAACCGCATTAAACGTTCATAATCAAAGTTTCAAGTTCTAAAACGCATTTTATGATTCGGGCAACCAATTTACATGTATGATATGCCGTTTCGAAGGTAATCATACACACATTGCAACAAAATTCTTATCTACAATATTTCATAGCATTTGCTGCATCAAAAGTTCATCTAAAGCTTATAAAACCCTAATCCAAGTTCACAAAATCACTAATCATGTTCTTGGAGTTTCCTTAATCAACCTATACATCAAAACGAAGCTAATGATACTAGTAACACTTTTAAAACATGCACTTTAACAATCTAACAACATTTGATCATCCAAAATCAAGGATTTAGCAAGTAATTTTCATATTGAACTAGTTACACCAAAAACAACGAATCGAGCATACAAATTACATACACGACATCACAATGAGCCATAGACACTAATTAACAACATTTCAAGTCAAAAACACGAATTTAGAGAAATCTAGAGTTTTAGAAATGTTACCCAAACTTGATTATATTGGTATCAAAATGTAGAGGATGAAGAGAGGATCACGAAAATGTAATTTGTTTTGATGTTTGCTTCTCCAATCGGATTTAGATGATGATTTTATGTTTGAGGGTTTTGAGTTCAAAAATGGGAAGTAGAGAGAAAGAGGAGGATGAAGGTGGGAGGTGGAGATGAAATGAATGGATGTGATAAGTGTGTTGACTAGTTGACCTAGTCAACTAGTTTGCCCATTTGGCAATCTCGGTCCCTCGAGTTTCAAAGCGGGTGCGGGAATTAACCCAACGAATATTTTAAAAACGTTCGAGTAACGGATGACTTTAAAATTAGATAACGAGAATATTATGAACGTTAGTTAACGAAAGATACAAATTTGAATAACGAAAGATATTATATAAAAAAAAAGACGGTGTTAAAATAAATTAAACGGAAAATCACGGGATGTTACAATGACCACATTTAATTAAAGAGATCTTAATTTCCTTAATCACAGACGAATCAAATCTTATATAGATAACGAAGATTTTCTTTGAAATCCCTTGAATTCCGGAATTCAACCAAGACTAGTCAAAAGTTATGATTGTCATTTTCATTTCACTATTTAGTGATAGCTTCACTCGTACGCTTCACATAATCGAGTCGTTTTATCTATATTATTCAATAATGATAAAACTCTATTTATCAACTCATATTCGTCAGGAACATATTCTAATTGTTAGCCATGACGACCTCACTCAAATTTCGGGACGAAATTTCTTTAACGGGTAGGTATTGTGATGACCTGGGAATTTTTGACTAAATTTAAACTTAATCTTTATATAATTTCGATACGATAAGCAAAGTATGTAATGTTGAGTCTAGAAAATTTTGAACTGTTTCATATATTCAATTGACCTTCGACTGCTCTCGACGATTCACGAACAACTATTTGTAAATAGATACATATATATTTAAATATATATATATATATATATATATATATATATATATATATATATATATATATATATATATATATATATATATATATATATATATATATATATATATATATATATATATATATAATAATTTGAAATATTATTTGATATAATATATGATTAAATTTTAAGAAATAAATATGTAAAATAATATGCGATGTAATGAAAACTACTATTATAATTATATAGATATGTATATATATGTATATATAAATATTTCTTGTAAATCTATATATAAAATTATATTAAATCTAATTGTTTAAAAATATATAATATACTTATTTTAGTAGTTAAAACTTGCTATTTAAAACTGTTTGCATATAGAAAGAGAATATATTAAAAATAATTGATTTCGAGCCTAATTAGTAAACGTCAGTGACACTCGGTTGACGTTTCGTTAGTTTTAATATAGATATAATACATGTTCATGAATGATTAAGATAAAAGTTAGACTGTAAATTGATTACGAAGATTTTACATTTGTTAAAAATATTTTTACATTTTTAAGTTTAAATATTAGTACTTCGTACATATAAATTGGAACAGAAAATAAATAATTATCGAACCTTTTTGATCAGGTTTCAAACAGTTAATGAGTGAAATAATTAAATATATTTAATCTAAAAATTTGGGATTTTTAAGAATACTTTTATATTTTAACTGTTTAGCAATGGACACGAGATAATACCCGAGCTAAGTGTCGGTAAGATATAGACAATTGGGTTCACGAGAGTAGTTACTGGTATTAATTATTATATTTATTATATTAATTAATCTTTAAGTTTAAAAGTTATATATAGATTATATATATATGTACGTCCATGAATTAGGAACATCACACCTATTTCTAATCTTTTTCTTCACCTAACACACTACCGTCAACCACCATGAACCACCTCAATTGAAATGTCCCGTTCTTATTGATTAAAAACGTTCCATATTAATTGATTTCGTTGCGAGGTTTTGACCTCTATATGAGACGTTTTTCAAAGACTGCATTCATTTTTAAAACAAACCATAACCTTTATTTCATAGATAAAGGTTTTAAAAAGCTTTACGTAGATTATCAAATAATGATAATCTAAAATATCCTGTTTACACACGACCATTACATAATGGTTTACAATACAAATATGTTACAACAAAATAAGTTTCTTGAATGCAGTTTTTACACAATATCATACAAGCATGGACTCCAAATCTCGTCCTTATTTAAGTATGTGACAGCGGAAGCTCTTAATAATCACCTGAGAATAAACATGCTTAAAACGTCAACAAAAATGTTGGTGAGTTATAGGTTTAACCTATATATATCAAATCATAATAATAGACCACAAGATTTCATATTTCAATACACATCCCATACATAGAGATAAAAATCATTCATATGGTGAACACCTGGTAACCGACATTAACAAGATGCATATATAAGAATATCCCCATCATTCCAGGACACCCTTCGGATATGATATAAATTTCGAAGTACTAAAGCATCTGGTACTTTGGATGGCGTTTGTTAGGCCCAATAGATCTATCTTTAGGATTCGCGTCAATTAGGGTGTCTGTTCGCTAATTCTTAGATTACCAGACTTAATAAAAAAGGCCATATTCGATTTCGATAATTCAACCATAGAATGTAGTTTCACGTACTTGTGTCTATTTTGTAAATCATTTATAAAACCTGGATGTATTCTCATCCCAAAAATATTAGATTTTAAAAGTGGGACTATAACTCACTTTCACAGATTTTTACTTCGTCGGGAAGTAAGACTTGGCCACTGGTTGATTCACGTACCCATAACAATATATACATATATATCAAAGTATGTTCAAAATATATTTACAACACTTTTAATATATTTTGATGTTTTAAGTTTATTAAGTCAGCTGTTGTGACGATCGCTCCAAATCCATATGGACGAACACGTCATTCATCGATTTCATTGCGAGGTATTTGACCTCTATATGATACGTTTTGTAAACATTGCATTCTTTTGAAAAGGCACACCATAAATGAATATTTAAATCAAAGGTTTTCGACATCTGATGATTTCTACATATAGACAATCACTGTAAATAATAGTTTACCATAGTACTTCCATTGACAATGCAGTCAAAATAATATACATGGTGATGATTTGGTGAATGCAACGTTTCCTTGAAAAATATGCCATGTAAGATTCCATGCACATAGCTTGTCTAACATATAAGCAAACAGCGGAAGACTTCTAGGGAACCTGAGAATAAACATGCTAACAAGTGTCAACACAAAGGTTGGTGAGTTCATAGTTTTAATGTTTTGCATAATCTGTACATAAAAGTGGATCACAAGATTTCAGTTGTTCCATCCAGAAACGTTTATCAAAATATTCTACGAAATTGAGCACCCTGGTAACTAAACTTAACGTATATATAATTTGTACCCATTGTATAATCATCTTAAAAATATACGCAAACCAACCTGTACGCTTCTCAAATAGCATACGTCCGTTAAAATGCTAGTGCTCTAGCTCGGACGGGGATGTCAAGCCCTATGGATCCATATACAACTACTCGCGCCCACCAGTTCTTATAACTGGCAGTTACTAGTTACCAAAGCTAAGGGATTTTCGGTTTAAACTCAGTGTAGAATTTAGTATGTACTTTTGTCCATTGCATTTAAATTAAAGTGCATGTATTCTCAGCCCAAAAATATATATTGCAAAAGCAATTAAAAAGGGAGCAAATGAAACTCACGCATATAAATATTGTAAATCAGTTAATAAAGCATTTGCATGTATTCTCAGCCCAAAAATGTAGAGAGTAAAAGGGATCATATGAAACTCACCTTAGCAGCACATAAAGTTGTTCATCATAATGTGACCGAAACTCGGATTACCAAATAATCGTATATCTCAACCTAGAGAACATATGTTGGTCAATAAATATCTATCAAGCTAGGTCAGGTCATAGTGTATCACAATCCTAATGCTCGAGATCGACATACAAAAGTTATCCAAAGTCGTTTCAAAAAGTCAATTTTGACAGTAGTTCAACAAAACGAGACGTACCTTATATAAGGATTCATTTACTCGGTTGGTAATATTATAAATCCATTTTATCAATCTCGTAAACAAGTTGTTTAAATCTTAATTGCAGATTCAAAAGCAATTTCAATTAACGTCAATCATAATTCAGTTGATCATATCTTTTAATCCGTTTATCGAAACTATTCGGTGTCTAAAAGAAAAGTTATTGATTTTTTGCCAGCTTTCCAAAAACATGTATATCATATACCTTTTACCAGTAATATATGTATTTAATTCGTGATTCATCATAAACTGTTTAACAACAAAATTTAGCATACAAGCTTGTATAAATATATATACTCGAGCACTAGACATGGATACACTATTAGTATATAAAAGATAAAATATAAATGCTTACGTATCAATATTGTGATTCAATATTTCAGAAAAGTACGTAGACGTAACGGAGATGATAAACACTAGGTTTGATTCATAAATATACCCTCGAACATTACCCATAATTTCCTTAGCTCTATCCCGCTTGAAAACCCATTTTGAAAGTGACACGCTCATAACTTCGTCGTAATATTTTATGTATAATACTAATACTACTAATTAAGATTAATAATAATAATAATAATAATAATAATAATAATAATAATAATAATAATAAATAAATAATAAATATAATACGGAGTAATATAGATAAATATGTGTGTGTAGGAATTTAAGCTAGAACTCGATCAATTTATAGAACTTTTTCTGAAAAAGTACCCCATGCGATCGCATGGGATTTGTGCTTCAAGGCCATGCGATCGCATGGTCCTCTGATCCAGCTCACAAACTTTTTACTTTTTGTTTGTCGACATAATTTTATATAATATATATAATATATTTAATTTATATAATTAATTATATATTATATTAAATTCACATGCATAGTTGACTTGTAATTTTTGTTCCGATAAGTCGTACGTCATCACTCGACTTATGTCCCGGTTCCGGTTTTTCAAATGTCCCTTCGTACGCTGAGAAAACTTGTATTTTACATTTCGTGTCACGTACCTTTGTCAAAATATAGCCTTAAATTATTCCTAAACTATACCACTCAAAGTATATCTTAAACTTTCGAGTATTTTGGTCATTTACTTTTATAAATCATCGTCTCGCTATTTGTTAATATATATATAATAACAAATCATTTTATGACCAAGTTAATATATATTTTCAACATTCATAAACACGTTTTAAATATACGTCGCAAATTATTCATACAATTAATATTCCAACTTATCATATATATTCAAATAAATATTTAAACCAATAAGTTTAATGTACAGTATCAAACAATTAATACATTGTTACGTTTTCAAGTTATAGTATATATATATATATATATATATATATATATATATATATATATATATATATATATATATATATATATATGTATCTATATACATATAATTGTTTGCGAATTGTCAAGAACAACCGAAAGGTATTTGAATATATGAAAGTAGTTTAAAAATTATGAGATTCAGTTTTACAGACTTTGCTTATCGTGTCGAAAATGTTAATCATACAAAGATTAAGTTTAAATTTGGTCAGAAATTTCTGGGTCATCACAGCTGTCCTCGTTAGTAACCTACAACTAGTTGTCCACAGTTAGATGTACAGAAATAAATCGATAAATATTATCTTGAATCAATCCACGACCCAGTGTATACGTATCTTAGTATTGATCACAACTCAAACTATATATATTTTGGAATCAACCTCAACCCTGTATAGCTAACTCCAACATTCACATATAGAGTGTCTATGGTTGTTCCGAAATATATATAGATGTGTCGACATGATAGGTCGAAACATTGTATACGTGTCTATGGTATCTCAAGATTACATAATATACAATACAAGTTGATTAAGTTATGGTTGGAATAGATTTGTTACCAATTTTCACGTAGCTAAAATGAGAAAAATTATCCAATCTTGTTTTAGCCATAATTTCTTCATTTTAAATCCGTTTTGAGTGAATCAAATTACTATGGTTTCATATTGAAATATATTTTATGAATCTAAACAGAAAAATTATAGGTTTATAGTTGGAAAAATAAGTTACAAGTCATTTTTGTAAAGGTAGTCATTTCAGTCGAAAGAACGACGTCTAGATGACCATTTTAGAAAACATACTTCCACTTTGAGTTTAACCATAATTTTTGGATATAGTTTCATGTTCATAATAAAAATCATTTTCTCAGAATAACAACTTTTAAATCGAAGTTTATCATAGTTTTTAATTAACTAACCCAAAACAGCCCGCGGTGTTACTACGACGGCGTAAATCCGGTTTTACGGTGTTTTTCGTGTTTTCAGGTTTTAAATCATTAAGTTAGCATATCATATAGATATAGAACATGTGTTTAGTTGATTTTAAAAGTCATGTTAGAAGGATTAACTTTTGTTTGCGAACAAGTTTAGAATTAACTAAACTATGTTCTAGTGATTACAAGTTTAAACCTTCGAATAAGATAGCTTTATATGTATGAATCGAATGATGTTATGAACATCATTATTACCTTAAGTTCCTTGGATAAACCTACTGGAAAAGAGAAAAATGGATCTAGCTTCAACGGATCCTTGGATGGCTCGAAGTTCTTGAAGCAGAATCATGACACGAAAACAAGTTCAAGTAAGATCATCACTTGAAATAAGATTGTTATAGTTATAGAAATTGAACCAAAGTTTGAATATGATTATTACCTTGTATTAGAATGATAACCTACTGTAAGAAACAAAGATTTCTTGAGGTTGGATGATCACCTTACAAGATTGGAAGTGAGCTAGCAAACTTGAAAGTATTCTTCATTTTATGTAACTAGAACTTGTAGAATATATGAAGAACACTTAGAACTTGAAGATAGAACTTGAGAGAGATCAATTAGATGAAGAAAATTGAAGAATGAAAGTGTTTGTAGGTGTTTTTGGTCGTTTGTGTATGGATTAGATATAAAGGATATGTAATTTTGTTTTCATGTAAATAAGTCATGAATGATTACTCATATTTTTGTAATTTTATGAGATATTTCATGCTAGTTGCCAAATGATGGTTCCCACATGTGTTAGGTGACTCACATAGGCTGCTAAGAACTGATCATTGGAGTGTATATACCAATAGTACATACATCTAAAAGCTGTGTAATGTACGAGTACGAATACGGGTGCATACGAGTAGAATTGTTGATGAAACTGAACGAGGATGTAATTGTAAGCATTTTTGTTAAGTAGAAGTATTTTGATAAGTGTATTGAAGTCTTTCAAAAGTGTATAAATACATATTAAAACACTACATGTATATACATTTTAACTGAGTCGTTAAGTCATCGTTAGTCGTTACATGTAAGTGTTGTTTTGAAACCTTTAGGTTAACGATCTTGTTAAATGTTGTTAACCCAATGTTTATAATATCAAATGAGATTTTAAATTATTATATTATCATGATATTATCATGTATGAATATCTCTTAATATGATATATATACATTAAATGTCTTTACAATGATAATCGTTACATATATGTCTCGGTTAAAAATCATTAAGTTAGTAGTCTTGTTTTTACATATGTAGTTCATTGTTAATATACTTAATGATATGTTTACTTATCATAGTATCATGTTAACTATCTATATATCCATATATATATCATCATATAGTTTTTACAAGTTTTAACGTTCGTGAATCACCGGTCAACTTGGGTGGTCAATTGTCTATATGAAACATATTTTAATTAATCAAGTCTTAACAAGTTTGATTACTTAACATGTTGGAAACATTTAATCATGTAAATATCAATCTCAATTAATATATATAAACATGGAAAAGTTTGGGTCACTACAGTACCTACCCGTTAAATAAATTTCGTCCCGAAATTTTAAGCTGTTGAAGGTGTTGACGAATCTTCTGGAAATAGATGCGGGTATTTCTTCTTCATCTGATCTTCACGCTCCCAGGTGAACTCAGGTCCTCTACGAGCATTCCATCGAACCTTAACAATTGGTATCTTGTTTTGCTTAAGTCTTTTAACCTCACGATCCATTATTTCGACGGGTTCTTCGATGAATTGAAGTTTTTCGTTGATTTGGATTTCATCTAACGGAATAGTGAGATCTTCTTTAGCAAAACATTTCTTCAAATTCGAGACGTGGAAAGTGTTATGTACAGCCGCGAGTTATTGAGGTAACTCAAGTCGGTAAGCTACTGGTCCGACACGATCAATAATCTTGAATGGTCCAATATACCTTGGATTTAATTTCTCTCGTTTACCAAATCGAACAACGCCTTTCCAAGGTGCAACTTTAAGCATGACCATCTCTCCAATTTCAAATTCTATATCTTTTCTTTTAATGTCAGCGTAGCTCTTTTGTCGACTTTAGGCGGTTTTCAACCGTTGTTGAATTTAGATGATCTTCTCGGTAGTTTCTTGTATAATCTCCAGACCCGTAATCTATCTATCCCCCACTTCACTCCAACAAATCGGAGACCTGCACTTTCTACCATAAAGTGCTTCAAACGGCGCCATCTCAATGCTTGAATGGTAGCTGTTGTTGTAGGAAAATTCTGCTAACGGTAGATGTCGATCCCAACTGTTTCCGAAATCAATAACACATGCTCGTAGCATGTCTTCAAGCATTTGTATCATCCTTTTGCTCTGCCCATGAGTTTGTGGATGATAGGCAGTACTCATGTCTAGACGAGTTCCTAATGCTTGCTGTAATGTCTGCCAGAATCTTGAAATAAATCTGCCATCCCTATCAGAGATAATAGAGATTGGTATTCCATGTCTGGAAACGACTTCCTTCAAATACAGTCGTGCTAACTTCTCCATCTTGTCATCTTCTCTTATTGGCAGGAAGTGTGCTGATTTGGTGAGACGATCAACTATTACCCAAATAGTATCAAAACCACTTGCAGTCCTTGGCAATTTAGTGATGAAATCCATGGTAATGTTTTCCCATTTCCATTCCGGGATTTCGGATTGTTGAAGTAGACCTGATGGTTTCTGATGCTCAGCTTTGACCTTAGAACACGTCAAACATTCTCCTACGTATTTAGCAACATCGGCTTTCATACCCGGCCACCAAAAATGTTTCTTGAGATCCTTGTACATCTTCCCCGTTCCAGGATGTATTGAGTATCTGGTTTTATGAGCTTCTCTAAGTACCATTTCTCTCATATCTCCAAATTTTGGTACCCAAATCCTTTCAGCCCTATACCGGGTTCCGTCTTCCCGAATATTAAGATGCTTCTCCGATCCTTTGGGTATTTCATCCTTTAAATTTCCATTTTTTAAAACTCCTTGTTGCGCCTCCTTTATTTGAGTAGTAAGGTTATTATGAATTATTATATTCATAGATTTTACTCGAATGGGTTCTCTGTCCTTCATGCTCAAGGCATCGGCTACCACATTTGCCTTCCCCGGATGGTAACGAATCTCAAAGTCGTAATCATTCAATAATTCAATCCACCTACGCTGCCTCATATTCAGTTGTTTCTGATTAAATATGTGTTGAAGACTTTTGTGGTCGGTATATATAATACTTTTGACCCCATATAAGTAGTGCCTCCAAGTCTTTAATGCAAAAACAACTGCGCCTAATTCCAAATCATGCGTCGTATAATTTTGTTCATGAATCTTCAATTGTCTAGACGCATAAGCAATCACCTTCATTCATTGCATTAATACACAACCGAGACCTTGCTTTGATGCGTCACAATAAATCACAAAATCATCATTCCCTTCAGGTAATGACAATATAGGTGCCGTAGTTAGCTTTTTCTTCAATAACTGAAACGCTTTCTCTTGTTCATCATTCCATTCAAATTTCTTCCCTTTATGCGTTAATGCAATCAAGGGTTTTGCTATTCTAGAAAAGTCTTGGATGAACCTTCTGTAGTAACCAGCTAGTCCTAAAAACTGGCGTATGTGTTTCGGAGTTTTCGGGGTTTTCCACTTTTCAACAGTTTCTATCTTTGTAGGATCTACCTTAATACCTTCTTTGTTCACTATGTGACCGAGGAATTGAACTTCTTCCAACCAAAATGCACACTTTGAAAACTTAGCGTACAATTCTTCCTTCCTTAATACTTCTAACACCTTTCTCAAATGTTCACCGTGTTCTTGGTCATTCTTTGAGTAAATAAGTATGTCATCAATGAAAACAATGACAAACTTGTCAAGATAAGGTCCATGAACACAGATGGTGCATTAGTTAAACCAAATGGCATGACCATAAACTCGGAATGACCGTAACGTGTTCTGAAAGCAGTCTTTGGAATATCATCTTCTTTCACCCGCATTTGATGATACCCGAAACGTAATTCAATCTTTGAATAAACAGACGAGCCCTGTAGTTGATCAAATAAGTCATCGATTCCCGGTAGTGGGTAGCAGTTCTTGATGGTAAGTTTGTTCAACTCTCGGTAGTCGATACACAACCTGAATGTACCATCTTTCTTCTTGACAAAAAAAACAGGAGCTCCCCACGGTGATGTGCTTGGTTGAATGAAACCATGCTCTAAAAGTTCTTGTAATTAGCTTTGCAGTTCTTTCATCTCGCTGGGTGCGAGTCTGTAAGGAGCACGAGCTATTGGTGCAGCTTCTGGTACAAGATCTATTTGAATTTCAACAGATCGATGTGGGGGTAATCCCGGTAATTCTTTCGGAAATACATCGGGAAATTCTTTTGCAATGGGAACATCATTGATGCTCTTTTCTTCAGTTTGTACTTTCTCGACGTGTGCTAGAACAGCATAGCAACCTTTTCTTATTAGTTTTTGTGCCTTCAAATTACTAATAAGATGTAGCTTCGTGTTGCCCTTTTCTCTGTACACCGTTAAGGGTTTTCCTTTTTCTCGTATAATGCGAATTGCATTTTTGTAACAAACAATCTCTGCTTTCACTTCTTTCAACCAGTCCATACCGATTATCACATCAAAACTCCCTAACTCTACTGGTATCAAATCAATCTTAAATGTTTCGCTAACCAGTTTAATTTCTCGATTCTGACATATATTATCTATTGAAATTAATTTACCATTTGCTAATTCGAGTAAAAATTTACTATCCAAAGGTGTCAATGGACAACTTAATTTAGCACAAAAATCTCTACTCATATAGCTTCTATCCGCACCCGAATCAAATAAAACGTAAGCAGATTTATTGTCAATAAGAAACGTACCCGTAACAAGCTCTGGGTCTTCCTGTGCCTCTTCCGCATTAATATTGAAAACTCTTCCGCGGCCTTGTCCATTCGTGTTCTCCTGGTTCGGGCAATTTCTAATAATGTGGCCCGGTTTTCCACATTTATAACAAACTACATTGGCATAACTTGCTCCGACACTACTTGCTCAGCCATTACTCGTTCCGACACCATTTGTGAAATGTCCCGTTCTTATTGATTAAAAACGTTCCATATTAATTGATTTCGTTGCAAGGTTTTTACCTCTATATGAGACGTTTTTCAAAGACTGCATTCATTTTTAAAACAAACCATAACCTTTATTTCATAAATAAAGGTTTAAAAAGCTTTACGTAGATTATCAAATAATGATAATCTAAAATATCCTGTTTACACACGACCATTACATAATGGTTTACAATACAAATATGTTACATCGAAATCAGTTTCTTGAATGCAGTTTTTACACAATATCATACAAACATGGACTCCAAATCTTGTTCTTATTTTAGTATGCAACCGCGGAAGCTCTTAGTATTCACCTGAGAATAAACATGCTTTAAACGTCAACAAAAATGTTGGTGAGTTATAGGTTTAACCTATATATATCAAATCGTAACAATAGACCACAAGATTTCACATTTCAATACACATCCCATACATAGAGATAAAAATCATTCATATGGTGATCACCTGGTAACCGACATTAACAAGATGCATATATAAGAATATCCCCATCATTCCGGGACACCCTTCGGATATGATATAAATTTTGAAGTACTAAAGCATCCGGTACCTTGGATGGGGTTTGTTAGGCCCAATAGATCTATCTTTAGGATTCGCGTCAATTAGGGTGTCTGTTCCCTAATTCTTAGATTACCAGCCTTAATAAAAAGGGGCATATTCGATTTCGATAATTCAACCATAGAATGTAGTTTCACGTACTTGTGTCTATTTTGTAAATCATTTATAAAACCTGCATGTATTCTCATCCCAAAAATATTAGATTTTAAAAGTGGGACTATAACTCACTTTCACAGATTTTTACTTCGTCGAGAAGTAAGACTTGGCCACTGGTTGATTCACGAACCTATAACAATATATACATATATATCAAAGTATGTTCAAAATATATTTACAACACTTTTAATATATTTTGATGTTTTAAGTTTATTAAGTCAGCTGTCCTCGTTAGTAACCTACAACTAGTTGTCCACAGTTAGATGCACAGAAATAAATCGATAAATATTATCTTGAATCAATCCACGACCCAGTGTATACGTATCTCAGTATTGATCACAACTCAAACTATATATATTTTGGAATCAACCTCAACCCTGTATAGCTAACTCCAACATTCACATATAGAGTGTCTATGGTTGTTCCGAAATATATATAGATGTGTCGACATGATAGGTCGAAACATTGTATACGTGTCTATGGTATCTCAAGATTACATAATATACAATACAAGTTGATTAAGTTATGGTTGGAATAGATTTGTTACAAATTTTCACGTAGCTAAAATGAGAAAAATTATCCAATCTTGTTTTACCCATAACTTCTTCATTTTAAATCCGTTTTCAGTGATTCAAATTGCTATGGTTTCATATTGAACTCTATTTTATGAATCTAACCAGAAAAAGTATAAGTTTATAAGTTACAAGTCGTTTTTGTAAAGGTAGTCATTTCAGTCGAAAGAACGACGCCTAGATGACCATTTTAGAAAACATACTTCCACTTTGAGTTTAACCTGTGACAACCCGGAAATTTCCAACCAAATTTAAACTTTAATCTTTATATGTTTCCGACACAATAAGCAATATTTGTTAAGTTAAATTTCAAGAATTTTAAACTATGTTCATACATTCATTCAACTTCGACCAAGTTTCAACGATTCACGAACCATTAAACGAATATGATTATATATGTATATGTGTATATATATTATAACTTGAAACGTAAATGAAATATTATATTAAATACTTTATATGATTGTATCTGTTTCAAAATGTTTATCAATAGAATTAGAAGATAAGATCAACTGATTGAATTATCAGATATATTAAATTATGATTACAAGTCTCTGTTGAAAGGCCCACGTTGATTTGAGAAATCTTTCCATTTTAACAATATTCGGAAAATGGTAAAGTAATTTATAAATAAGAACAAATTGTCAATCATTGAGAACTAGACAAAGGATAGTGGAAGATTGAATCTCATAAAGACTCGATTGATCTATTTAGTTTCAAACGTACAAAAACGTTTTCAGTTTAAAAAGAACTTTATTATTAAAACGTATATAACTTTTATAAATATCTAGAACCACTTTTGACAACTCATTACTTAACTAGTATGATAAAGATAACGATATTTATATTTTATTTTATTAAATATATATATATATATAACGATCTAAATTAATATTATATATATTTATACGCGTATAATACGTACATAGTTTTATACTTTTACTATACTTAAACTTTACCTTTACTTTATTTTTACTTTACTTTAACTTTAATAATTCACTTTAATAATTCATACTTTAATAATTCATACTTTAATAATTCACTTTAATAATTCATACTTTAATAATTCATTTTAATAATTCAAAAATCTATTATAAATAGAATTCAATAGGTTTCATTATTTCATAGAAACTTGAAAATATTTTTCTCTAAACTCTCTCAATCGATTTACATATATATATTTACTCCGTATTATTTCAAGATATTATTAGTTTACATAAAATATTACGACGGAGTGTTGTCTGAGTGATTTCGAAATTGTTTTTCGAGTAGGATAGGATTAAGGAAATTATGGGTTATAGCTATAGAGGTGATTGAGTATGGTTCATGGGTATGCTCGTGAGGTCAATATAGTGTTTATCATTTCCGTTGCGTCTACGTACCTTTCCTGCAATATTGAATCTCAATATTGATACGTGAGTACTCATAATTTAACTTTTACATACTAATAGTGTATCCTTGACTAGTGCTCGAGTATTTAGGATTATGCATGCTTGTACTTTTGATATTGCCCTTAGACAGGTTAGGTTGAATCTTGAATTAGTTACACTTGCGGTTGAGATAAGGTATAAGATATGCATGTCCTTGGAAAGCTAGCGAAAAATTAAGAACTTTTCCTTTAGATATCGAATGGTTTCGATGAACGGATTAGAAGTTATAATCAATTGAATTTTCGGTATTTTTATTAAAAATGATTATTATTATCGTCGTTTTTATCGTCGTTCTAGTTTTATCTAATTATTATCATTATTATTATCTTTATCAATAAAAGGGATTTATCATTAAAAATTGTTTTCTTTATTACTATCGTTATTATCGTTAAAGTTATAATTAGTATTATTATTATTATTATCCCATTATCATTATCATTATTATTATTATTATTATTATTATTATTAGTATTATTATTATTATTATTATTAATATATATATATATATATATATATCATTATTTAAAAATGGTTATTGTTATTGTTATTATTATTATTACTATATTATCATTAAGATAATTATTAGTATTATCGTTAATAATATTATAGTAACTATCATTATTAATATTAGTGCAATTAAAACAAATAATTGTAACACCTAAATATTTTGATTACTATTATTATCATTATTATGAACACGATATAAAAGACGATTAAAAGCTGTTAAACGAAACGATTAGGAAATAATGAGTAAGAGTATCATGATGAAATTAAAATATTATAAGATATTAATTTAGATAAAATTATCGTTCTTATTATTTTTATCATTACTATTATTATTAAAAGTATCGTTAGTATTAAAACTATCATTTTAACAAAAATTATCATTTTAATAGAAATGTCATTGTTACTATAAAATATCATTATTATTATTATTTTAAATAGAATTATTATTTTAAAGATAATATTAAAAATTATCGTAAATATTAAAGTTATCATAATTAGAATTATCGTTTTATCATAATGTCATCTTAGTAATTATAAATATTGATATTTTTATAATAATAATTATTATTACAAAATAATACAACTTTTACTTACTATCATTATAGATATTATTTTATCAAATAAATATGTGATACAAACATATTTTACTACGTGTAATAACTTACTTTAATAATACCTATCATATTATCTTTATGATATTAAATGAACCCTATAAATTTTATTACTTAATATATATAAAAGTATATTTGATTATATAAATTTAATATAAAATTTTATTTATTAATAAATAAATTATATTATTTACTCTAATAAATCTTTTTAAAATATTTAAAAATATAAAACGACGATATTTAAACTATATATTAATCATGTATAGATTTTTAGAAATTATTTTGAGTCAAATTTACTTTTGTTGACTTTTGCATATTAGTCTCGAGCATTAGGATTGTGGTACACTATGACTTGACCTAATTTGTTAGACAAATATTGACCAACATATAAATATATATAATTAATTTAGGTTCGTGAATCCGAGGCCAACCTTGCACTTGTTCAATGACGTTATATGTATTTTTACTACGAAATACAGTATGGTGAGTTTCATTTGCCTTTTTACCTTTTATATTTTTGGGCTGGGAATACATGCGCAACTTTTATAAATATTTTACGAAATAGACACAAGTACGTGAAACTACATTCTATGGTTGAATTATCGAAATCGAATATGCCCCTTTTTATTAAGTCTGGTAATCTAAGAATTAGGGAACAGACACCCTAATTGACGCGAATCCTAAAGATAGATCTATTGGGCCTAACAAACCCCATCCAAAGTACCGGATGCTTTAGTACTTCGAAATTTATATCATGTCCGAAGGAGGATCCCGGAATGATAGGGGATATTCTTATATGTATCTAGTTAATGTCGGTTACCAGGTGTTCACCATATGAATGATTATTTTTGTCTCTATGCATGGGACGTATATTTATGAGAACTGAAAATGAAATTCTTGTGGTCTATTAAAATGATGGAAATAAATGATTATGATAAACTAATGAACTCACCAACCTTTTGGTTGACACTTTAAAGCATGTTTATTCTCAGGTGTTAAAGAAATCTTCCGCTGTGCATTTGCTCATTTTAAAGATATTACTTGGAGTCTTTCATAGCATATTTTGAAGAACGTTGCATTCGAGTCATTGAGTTCATCAAAGATTATTATTAAATCAATTTATAGTTGGATAATGGATATTATGAAATGGTATGCATGCCTGTCAATTTTCGATGTAAAGAAAGTTTGTCTTTTAAAAACGAACGCAATGTTTGTAAAATGTATCATATAGAGGTCAAATACCTCGCAATGTAATCAACTATTGTGAATCGTTTATAATGTATATGAACGGGTCCTTTCAGTTGGTATCAGAGCGGTGGTCTTAGCGAACCAGGTCTGCATTAGTGTGTCTAACTGATAAGTCGATAGGATGCATTAGTGAGTCTGGACTTCGACCGTATCTGCATGTCAAAAGTTTTGCTTATCATTTTGTGTCGAAAATTAACTACTTATCATCCTCAGAAAATTACCTGCTTATCATTTTTAGTCTAAGACACGTCTTGCTGTATTGATTGCATGAATAGTGTATAGACAAAAATTCATATCTTAGCATATCTGCTAAATCATATCTTATCGTATCTGTTACTTTAAACTTTGCCTGACATATCCCGCAAAGTCCTCCGTAATCTACGAAATCTTTTGATATATATATATATATATATATATATATATATATATATATATATATATATATATATATATATATATATATATATATATATATATATATATATTCTATGTAATTAGAATACCATCCGTTAGCCAAAATCATTTCATATCGGAAAAAAAAATCCTTTATCCAATCGTACGAAATGGAATTCGTCATCAGTTCAAGTCACTCAGATTCCGAAATGGAATCCCATTCAAGCTCCGAAAGTAGTGTGACCGGAATAGATCAACCAATCAGTCATCACCTATTCTGGATGAATTGGGGATGGGTTCGTAGCCTCCTCAATCATCGGAGACAAGAAGAAGGTGATCCCTTCCATCCACCACATTGCCCTCTTGATGAAGAACCTGAAGCACTTACCGGCGAACCTGTCCGAAACACCATTTTCTCGCTCATTTCCAGAGTATCTCGTCACGATTATATATTACATCAAATTTTAGATTTTATTTATCCGCTCGTCCGAACCGACAATCACCCCGGTGTAATAGAAGAAGTCAACGAGCTTCGCGCTCGGGTAGTGGCTTTGGAGAATATGGTGCAGAGATTACAAACACCAGCAGCAGCATCAGCAGCATAACCAGTACCACCATCATCAACACCAACAGTACCATTACCACCTCCAACCACAACCGCGTCGTAAACCTCAACTTCACAATCTGTCCCACGAGCATCAACGTCATACGCACCATAGATACCAAGGAGTACCAACAACAATAACTGACGAAGTATTAATTCATAACTTCATTGGAGAAACATTCCGCGGCGATTATGTAATCTCTAAAGTCTTAGAGATTATCTAATCTAGCCCTAACCATAAATCAGTTAAGCGAACCAAAATGATGGAAGGAAGAGTAGAAACCCTGACAAAAATGGTGTGTGATTAACAAGCTAAACTTGCTTTACCAACAACATCAATAGTACCATCAGTGTTACCAGCATCGTCAGTACAGTCAACATCCGAATCAACAACACCGATAACATCACAAACTCCGTCAGTTCAAGAATCACTGTGGACATCATTACGAATCGATAACGTTTATATTGTATCAACGAGTTATGAAGAATTAACTCATTTCCTCTGAAGAAATTATATGTATGTATATATATATATATATATATATATATATATATATATATATATATATATATATATTGAAATAAATCTTTCAGTGCTAAGCTATTGTGTGTGAATCTTAACTACTCGGTTAATTCATATTACAAATATGCAATAATGTACGTCCTTCGGCCGCAACTTAACCAGCGTTAACTACAATCTCTGTCGCAATTCAACAAATTCCAATTCATAATAAATCAAGTATATATTTGATTTTACACTTTCATCATCAATGTACCCGAAACTTTTCAGATAACATCATTCGTACTTTGCGAAATTCACAAGAATTCCACGAACCGAACACCATACATCAACAAATAACGAAGTATTGATTCATAATTTTAATGTCATTAAAGAAATACTGCGTAAAAGTTATGTACATTTTAAAGCCTTTAGGGATTATTCAATTCTAGTTTCAACCGTAAATTAAATGAGTTTAATTTAACATTAACTCATTAAATCTATGTTACATCTGAAGAAAATATACATATATATATTTTCATAAAGACTGTAATAAAATTCTTTTGTACAAAATATTAATTATGAATTTTTTTTTTAACGGGTAGGTAATACCCGAGAGATATATAAATTCACAATTAATATGTTACATTCTTCGAATCTGATTCAGCAAATCATCCATTATACTCCCTACTTTCACAACAATATACATTCTTTTATAGAAATCAAAACAACCATACTCATTCAAAATTTAATTACATATTCTGATTTTGAAATCTCAAAATTTAACTTGAGATATGACCAAAATCATCACTCTTAGATCCTTACATCTTTCACAAGCTATATTTTGACTTCAAAACTGTGTTAGAACATCAAATGTATGTTAACGATTACAATCTGTGTTCAAACCCTTCGAAAATTTCTGAAGACACTTCGAATGATGAGCAATCGAGATGATGATCCAACCACATGTTACCCACAGTTATGTACCCGAAAAACTCTTGAAACCAAAGTAAAAGTTTAAACAACGTATCCGCGTCAGATTCTTTGGCATTTATTAGCAAAAATAACTTTGCGACTCCTATTCAAAGTAGCCAGTTTTGTCACAGCTCCAGCAAGTCAACTTCGAATTTTCAGTCAGACTAACCTTATTATAACCTTGAGATATACACCATCGTTACCAGGGAACCTTTTACATTCCACCATATTATTAGCAGATGTACCAACAACTTCATTACCCTTTGACTTTAGCCTCTCCAAAAAGTCATCATAATTATTCATTGAAACCCCATCATTTACTCATTCGCATCTTGTAATGAGAATTGCCATACGAATCATTGGGAATTAGCAATCAGTATTTTGAAATCTTGCAGCATGTCTGCGCCAACAGTTATATGTGTATATATAACGTCTATCTTCTGGACTTAATTTGAATGTGAAGTTTCTGAAAAACACTCCGAACTACGAATTGGTTCTCCGAAAATGGAAAAAATGCTGATGAAGCAGCAAAAACTATAAACGACTTTAAATGGTAAAAGCTGGATGATAATGATGAAGTGTGCTGGCAAAGCGCAGAAAAAGAGAAGTTTTGGAACTGGAAAACGGATTGAGCAAAGTAGGAAGGAGGCTGTGGACAAATTACAAAGACTGAACCTTGACTTTAAAGGATCCAAATGATTCAGTACCTGCTGAAGTCATTAACGAATACCTTGCTCCTGACTCTAAACCCCTGCGGACAATATTCTTCATCATCCTATGATATTAGAAATTCTAAAATATCATCATATCTTTCATTATAAATATCCTCCATATTTCTGAAGATATTTTCTTAATTCTTCTTATTTGAAATCATTTACCTCTTCGCGCTATCTGTATTACATCATAAAAGAAACTATTTTAGTTTCTAAATTCTGAAAGATTCAAGTTTAAAATAGGAATATTTTGAAGTAGTGTTGAGAACTGAAGCATGAATTAGTATAATATAATGACACTTGATCAATGTGATTATATTACAGTAAGTCATGCTGAGTTTCTAAATGGAACGTGATGATTCACAGATCATAACATCATCATGTGCCATGTTATACGACTCTTGTATTCTATTTAACCTCTAAAATATCAAAAAAATATTTCTTGATGATTCGGCCTTTTCCAAGATATTCTAGTAATTTGACAAGTCATGATCGTGCCATCACAATTTCCTTCCTAGAACATTAACAATGTTCATTCCGAAATTCATATCTATGAATTCTGGACCATTACAAGCGGTGCTTAATCGCAAGAAGAAGAAACGAAAGGACAAAACTCCGAAATAGAAATTGGGGTATAAATTGCAGCAAATAAAAGAGAGCATTAATTGTGAATGATAATGATTATAGAAGACAGAAGCAGAGAATTTGAAATATAAGGGAACATATAAAGCTCAACGACAAACCAGAAATTATAAACCATATATCGATGCATATAGCAATATAAAGACACGGGAGAACTAGAAACACTATAAACCCAAGAGTATAGTAGAAGTAAATAGATTCTTCCGGCGGTAGATGAAAAAGAAGAATGACCGATATGAAAGTTAGAAGTATATCGAGAATCAGAGCTGGATGGAGCATATTGATGAATACTTTAAAATATGAGTTGAGGGGGAAAGAATAGAAGGTGATGAAACATGACTAGGAACTTAGAAATCAACAGATTTAACTCACACAATGGCAGAATAAGTGAATCAAACCCTCTAGTGAATAGGTTAAGTTTTTTTTGATTAATTTAGTCAAACCACAACTAAATCAAGTGTGATTAGATCAACACCTAGAGCTATTATTCACCACATGGGTGATTTGGACTGAGAGAGAATCGGAGGAGCTCACTAGATCTGAGTGTGTGTAACAAATAAGAGGCTTAACCTAAAATGAAGAACATAAGACTTTATATACCCCTGCTGTTGACTCACCCATACGATTCATTCATCACACGTACGAGTTGGCTTCATCAGCCGTACGGGTGATCACTCACTCGTGTCTTCTCATTTAGGTTGTAATTGTGACTTAGCTCAGCATCAACCGTGCGTATGAGCCTGTCAGCCGTACTAGTGAGGCTTCACTCGTACGTCTGACTAAGTCTAACATAGTCAAACATCTAAATCTCGTTCCTGCAGTTCCTGTAACCACATACAAACACAGGATAATAATGAGCAATCATGGTGGCCTTTAAACTGTTGTACCTGCAATGGACGTGGGTAGATGTCTAGGGACTTGCATAAAATGCATCAACAGAAGGTGTGAGTTGTAAGGAAACGAAGGAGGTGAATTTATAAGAAAATCTCCGACAGAATAATTAAAATGGACGATCGAATTTAAAGCGGATCCTAATTTCCTTGATTACCGGAGAGTCAAATCTTATTAAGAAGATTTTCTTCAAATCCCTTGAAATCTGGGAATCAATCATATCTACGTCAAATGATAAGATGAATCTACACTTACTCATTTCACTCTTCTATGTTAGCTTCATTCGTACTCTTCATATAAATGGATTGTTTATCCAAATTATTCGCTGATGATAAAACTCTAATTTTCAGCCCGTATGTATCATGAAAACATACTTATTATCATTCACGACCTTTCCACTTAAATTTCGGGACGAAATTTCTTTAACGGGTAGGTACTGTGACAACCCGGAAATTTCCAACCAAATTTAAACTTTAATCTTTATATGTTTCCGACACAATAAGCAATATTTGTTAAGTTAAATTTCAAGAATTTTAAACTATGTTCATACATTCATTCAACTTCGACCAAGTTTCAACGATTCACGAACCATTAAACGAATATGATTATATATGTATATGTGTATATATATTATAACTTGAAACGTAAATGAAATATTATATTAAATACTTTATATGATTGTATCTGTTTCAAAATGTTTATCAATAGAATTAGAAGATAAGATCAACTGATTGAATTATCAGATATATTAAATTATGATTACAAGTCTCTGTTGAAAGGCCCACGTTGATTTGAGAAATCTTTCCATTTTAACAATATTCGGAAAATGGTAAAGTAATTTATAAATAAGAACAAATTGTCAATCATTGAGAACTAGACAAAGGATAGTGGAAGATTGAATCTCATAAAGACTCGATTGATCTATTTAGTTTCAAACGTACAAAAACGTTTTCAGTTTAAAAAGAACTTTATTATTAAAACGTATATAACTTTTATAAATATCTAGAACCACTTTTGACAACTCATTACTTAACTAGTATGATAAAGATAACGATATTTATATTTTATTTTATTAAATATATATATATATAACGATCTAAATTAATATTATATATATTTATACGCGTATAATACGTACATAGTTTTATACTTTTACTATACTTAAACTTTACCTTTACTTTATTTTTACTTTACTTTAACTTTAATAATTCACTTTAATAATTCATACTTTAATAATTCATACTTTAATAATTCACTTTAATAATTCATACTTTAATAATTCATTTTAATAATTCAAAAATCTATTATAAATAGAATTCAATAGGTTTCATTATTTCATAGAAACTTGAAAATATTTTTCTCTAAACTCTCTCAATCGATTTACATATATATATTTACTCCGTATTATTTCAAGATATTATTAGTTTACATAAAATATTACGACGGAGTGTTGTCTGAGTGATTTCGAAATTGTTTTTCGAGTAGGATAGGATTAAGGAAATTATGGGTTATAGCTATAGAGGTGATTGAGTATGGTTCATGGGTATGCTCGTGAGGTCAATATAGTGTTTATCATTTCCGTTGCGTCTACGTACCTTTCCTGCAATATTGAATCTCAATATTGATACGTGAGTACTCATAATTTAACTTTTACATACTAATAGTGTATCCTTGACTAGTGCTCGAGTATTTAGGATTATGCATGCTTGTACTTTTGATATTGCCCTTAGACAGGTTAGGTTGAATCTTGAATTAGTTACACTTGCGGTTGAGATAAGGTATAAGATATGCATGTCCTTGGAAAGCTAGAGAAAAATTAAGAACTTTTCCTTTAGATATCGAATGGTTTCGATGAACGGATTAGAAGTTATAATCAATTGAATTTTCGGTATTTTTATTAAAAATGATTATTATTATCGTCGTTTTTATCGTCGTTCTAGTTTTATCTAATTATTATCATTATTATTATCTTTATCAATAAAAGGGATTTATCATTAAAAATTGTTTTCTTTATTACTATCGTTATTATCGTTAAAGTTATAATTAGTATTATTATTATTATTATCCCATTATCATTATCATTATTATTATTATTATTATTATTATTAGTATTATTATTATTATTATTATTAATATATATATATATATATATCATTATTTAAAAATGGTTATTGTTATTGTTATTATTATTATTACTATATTATCATTAAGATAATTATTAGTATTATCGTTAATAATATTATAGTAACTATCATTATTAATATTAGTGCAATTAAAACAAATAATTGTAACACCTAAATATTTTGATTACTATTATTATCATTATTATGAACACGATATAAAAGACGATTAAAAGCTGTTAAACGAAACGATTAGGAAATAATGAGTAAGAGTATCATGATGAAATTAAAATATTATAAGATATTAATTTAGATAAAATTATCGTTCTTATTATTTTTATCATTACTATTATTATTAAAAGTATCGTTAGTATTAAAACTATCATTTTAACAAAAATTATCATTTTAATAGAAATGTCATTGTTACTATAAAATATCATTATTATTATTATTTTAAATAGAATTATTATTTTAAAGATAATATTAAAAATTATCGTAAATATTAAAGTTATCATAATTAGAATTATCGTTTTATCATAATGTCATCTTAGTAATTATAAATATTGATATTTTTATAATAATAATTATTATTACAAAATAATACAACTTTTACTTACTATCATTATAGATATTATTTTATCAAATAAATATGTGATACAAACATATTTTACTACGTGTAATAACTTACTTTAATAATACCTATCATATTATCTTTATGATATTAAATGAACCCTATAAATTTTATTACTTAATATATATAAAAGTATATTTGATTATATAAATTTAATATAAAATTTTATTTATTAATAAATAAATTATATTATTTACTCTAATAAATCTTTTTAAAATATTTAAAAATATAAAACGACGATATTTAAACTATATATTAATCATGTATAGATTTTTAGAAATTATTTTGAGTCAAATTTACTTTTGTTGACTTTTGCATATTAGTCTCGAGCATTAGGATTGTGGTACACTATGACTTGACCTAATTTGTTAGACAAATATTGACCAACATATAAATATATATAATTAATTTAGGTTCGTGAATCCGAGGCCAACCTTGCACTTGTTCAATGACGTTATATGTATTTTTACTACGAAATACAGTATGGTGAGTTTCATTTGCCTTTTTACCTTTTATATTTTTGGGCTGGGAATACATGCGCAACTTTTATAAATATTTTACGAAATAGACACAAGTACGTGAAACTACATTCTATGGTTGAATTATCGAAATCGAATATGCCCCTTTTTATTAAGTCTGGTAATCTAAGAATTAGGGAACAGACACCCTAATTGACGCGAATCCTAAAGATAGATCTATTGGGCCTAACAAACCCCATCCAAAGTACCGGATGCTTTAGTACTTCGAAATTTATATCATGTCCGAAGGAGGATCCCGGAATGATAGGGGATATTCTTATATGTATCTAGTTAATGTCGGTTACCAGGTGTTCACCATATGAATGATTATTTTTGTCTCTATGCATGGGACGTATATTTATGAGAACTGAAAATGAAATTCTTGTGGTCTATTAAAATGATGGAAATAAATGATTATGATAAACTAATGAACTCACCAACCTTTTGGTTGACACTTTAAAGCATGTTTATTCTCAGGTGTTAAAGAAATCTTCCGCTGTGCATTTGCTCATTTTAAAGATATTACTTGGAGTCTTTCATAGCATATTTTGAAGAACGTTGCATTCGAGTCATTGAGTTCATCAAAGATTATTATTAAATCAATTTATAGTTGGATAATGGATATTATGAAATGGTATGCATGCCTGTCAATTTTCGATGTAAAGAAAGTTTGTCTTTTAAAAACGAACGCAATGTTTGTAAAATGTATCATATAGAGGTCAAATACCTCGCAATGTAATCAACTATTGTGAATCGTTTATAATGTATATGAACGGGTCCTTTCATAACCATAATTTGTGGATATAGTTTCATGTTCATAATAAAAATAATTTTTCCAGAATAACAACTTTTAAATCAAAGTTTATCATAGTTTTTAATTAACTAACCCAAAACAGCCCGCGGTGTTACTACGACGGCGTAAATCCGGTTTTACGGTGTTTTCTTGTTTCCAGGTTTTAAATCATTAAGTTAGTATATCATATAGATATAGAACATGTGTTTAGTTGATTTTAAAAGTCAAGTTAGAAGGATTAACTTTTATTTGCGAACAAGTTTAGAATTAACTAAACTATGTTCTAGTGATTACAAGTTTAAACCTTCGAATAAGATAGCTTTATATGTATGAATCGAATGATGTTATGAACATCATTACTACCTCAAGTTCCTTGGATAAACCTACTGGAATTGAGAAAAATAGATCTAGCTTCAAAGGATCCTTGGATGGCTTGAAAGTTCTTGAAGCAGAATCATGACACGAAAACAATTTCAAGTAAGATTTCCACTCGAAATAAGATTGTTATAGTTATAGAAATTGAATTAAAGTTTGAATATGATTATTATCTTGTATTAGAAAGATAAACTACTGTAAGTAACAAAGGTTTCTTGATCTTGGATGATTACTTGGAATGGATTTAGAAAACTTGGAAGTAAACTTGCAATCTTGGAAGTATTCTTGATTTTATGAAACTAGAACTTTTGGAATTTATGAAGAACACTTAGAACTTGAAGATAGAACTTGAGAGAGATCAATTAGATGAATAAAATTAAAGAATGAAAGTGTTTGTAGGTGTTTTTGGTCGTTGGTGTATGGATTAGATATAAAGGATATGTAATTTTGTTTTCATGTAAATAAGTCATGAATGATTACTCATATTTTTGTAATTTTATGAGATATTTCATGCTAGTTGCCAAATGATTGTTCCGACATGTGTTATGTGACTCACATGGGCTGCTAAGAGCTGATCATTGGAGTATATATACCAATAGTACATACATCTAAAAGCTGTGTATTGTACGAGTACGAATACGGGTGCATACGAGTAGAATTGTTGATGAAACTGAACGAGGATGTAATTGTAAGCATTTTTGTTAAGTAGAAGTATTTTGATAAGTGTCTTGAAGTCTTTCAAAAGTGTATGAATACATATTAAAACACTACATGTATATACATTTTAACTGAGTCGTTAAGTCATCGTTAGTCGTTACATGTAAATGTTGTTTTGATACCTTTAGGTTAACGATCTTGTTGAATGTTGTTAACCCATTGTTTATTATAAAAAATGAGATGTTAAATTGTTATATTATCATGATATTATGATATATAATATATCTTAGTATGATATATATACAGTTAAATGTCGTTACAACGATAATCGTTACATATATGTCTCGTTTCGAAATCATTAAGTTAGTAGTCTTATGTTTACATATGTATTTCACTGTTAATACACTTAATAATATATTTACTTATCATTTAACATAATTAACCAAGTGTATCAATATCTTAATATGATTCATATGTACCTAGTAAGACGTTGTTATAACGATAATCCTTATATATATCATTTTCGAGTTTCTTAAATTAATAGTCTCATTTTTATGTATATAACTCATTGTTAAAATACCTAATGAGATACATACTTATAATAAAATCATGTTAACTATATATATAACCATATATATGTCATCGTATAGTTTTTACAAGTTTTAACGTTCGTGAATCACCGGTCAACATGGGTGGTCAATTGACTATATGAAACCTATTTCAATTAATCAAGTCTTAACAAGTTTGATTGCTTAACATGTTGGAAACACTTAATCATGTAAATAACAATTTCATTTAATATATATATAAACATGGAAAAGTTCGGGTCACTACAGTACCTACCCGTTAAATAAATTTCGTCCCGAAAATTTAAGCAGTTGGAGATGTTGACGTATCTTCTGGAAATAAATGCGGGTATTTCTTCTTCATCTGATCTTCACACTCCCAGGTGAACTCGGGTCCTCTACGAGCATTCCATCGAACCTTAACAATCGGTATCTTGTTTTGTTTAAGTCTCTTAACCTCACGATCCATTATTTCGACGGGTTCTTCAATGAATTGAAGTTTTTCATTGATTTGGATTTCGTCCAACGGAATAGTGAGATCTTCTTTAGCAAAAAATTTCTTCAAATTTGAGACATGGAAAGTGTTATATACAGCCGCGAGTTATTGAGGTAGCTCCAGTTGGTAAGCTACTGGTCCGACACGATCTATAATCTTGAATGGTCCAATGTACCTTGGATTCAGTTTCCCCCGTTTACCAAATCGAACAACGCCTTTCCAAGGTGAAACCTTAAGCATGACCATTTCTCCAATTTCAAACTCTATATCTTTTCTTTTACTGTCCGCGTAGCTCTTTTGTCGACTCTGGGCGGTTTTCAATCTTTGTTGAATTTGGATTATTTTCTCGGTAGTTTCTTGTATTATCTCCAGACCCGTAATCTGTCTATCCCCCACTTCACTCCAACAAATCAGAAAGTGCTTCAAACGGCGCCATCTCAATGCTTGAATGGTAGCTGTTGTTATAGGAAAATTTTGCTAACGGTAGATGTCGATCCCAACTGTTTCTGAAATCAATAACACAAGCTCGTAGCATGTCTTCAAGCGTTTGTATCGTCCTTTCGCTCTGCCCATCAGTTTGTGGATGATAGGCAGTACTCATGTCTAGACGAGTTCCCAATGCTTGCTGTAATGTCTGCCAGAATCTTGAAATAAATCTGCCATCCCTATCAGAGATAATAGAGATTGGTATTCCATGTCTGGAGACGACTTCCTTCAAATACAGTCGTGCTAACTTCTCCATCTTGTCATCTTCTCTTATTGGCAGGAAGTGTGCTGACTTGGTGAGATGATCAACTATTACCCAAATAGTATCATAACCACTTGTAGTCCTTGGCAATTTAGTAATGAAATCCATGGTAATGTTTTCCCATTTCCATTCCGGGATTTCAGGTTGTTGTAGTAGACCTGATGGTTTCTGATGTTCAGCTTTGACCTTAGAACACGTCAAACATTCTCCTACATATTTAGCAATATCGGCTTTCATACCTGGCCACCAAAAATGTTTCTTAAGATCCTTGTACATCTTCCCCGTTCCAGGATGTATTGAGTATCTGGTTTTATGAGCTTCTCTAAGTACCATTTCTCTCATATCTCCAAATTTTGGTACCCAAATTCTTTCAGCCCTATACCGGTTTCCGTCTTCCCGAATATTAAGATGCTTCTCCGATCCTTTGGGTATTTCATCCTTTAAATTTCCCTCTTTTAAAACTCCTTGTTGTGCCTCCTTTATTTGAGTAGTAAGGTTAGTGTGAATCATTATATTCATAGATTTTACTCGAATGGGTTCTCTTTCCTTTCTGTTCAAGGCGTCGGCTACCACATTTGCCTTCCGTGGGTGGTAACGAATCTCAAAGTCGTAATCATTCTACAATTCAATCCACCTACGCTGCCTCATATTCAGTTGCTTCTGATTAAATATGTGTTGAAGACTTTTGTGGTCGGTATATATAATACTTTTGACCCCATATAAGTAGTGCCTCCAAGTCTTTAAAGCAAAAACAACCGCGCCTAATTCCAAATCATGCGTCGTATAATTTTGCTCGTGAATCTTCAATTGTCTAGACTCATAAGCAATCACCTTCGTCCGTTGCATTAATACACAACCGAGACCTTGCTTTGATGCGTCACAATAAATCACAAATTCATCATCCCCTTCAGGCAATGACAATATAGGTGCCGTAGTTAGCTTTTTCTTCAATAATTGAAACGTCTGCTCTTGTTCATCCTTCCATTCAAATTTCTTCCCTTTATGCGTTAATGCAGTCAAGGGTTTTGCTATTTTGGAGAAATCTTGGAAGAATCTTCTGTAGTAACCAGCCAATCCTAAAAATTATCGTATATGCTTCGAAGTTTTTGGGGTTTCCCACTTTTCAACGGTTTTGATCTTTGCCGGGTCCACCTGGATACCTTCTTTGTTCACTATGTGACCGAGGAATTGAACGTCTTCCAACCAAAATGCACACTTTGAAAACTTAGCGTACAGTTTTTCTTTCCTCAATACTTCTACCACTTTTCTCAAATGTTCTTCGTGCTCTTGATCATTCTTTGAGTAAATAAGTATGTCATCGATGAAAACAATGACAAACTTGTCAAGATATGGCCCACACACTCGGTTCATAAGGTCCATGAACACAGCTGGTGCGTTAGTCAATCCAAACGGCATAACCATAAACTCGTAATGACCATAACGCGTCCTAAAAGCAGTTTTTGGAATATCATCGTCCTTTACTCGCATTTGATGATATCCAGAACGTAAATCGATCTTCGAATAAACCGACGAGCCTTGTAGTTGATCAAATAAGTCGTCAATTCTCGGTAGTGGATAACGGTTTTTGATGGTAAGTTTGTTTAACTCTCTGCAATCAATACACAACCTAAATGTACCATCTTTCTTCTTGACAAACAAAACAGGAGCTCCCCATGGTGATGTGCTTGGTCGAATGAAACCACGTTCTAATAGTTCTTGCAGTTGGCTTTGCAGTTCTTTCATCTCTCTGGGTGCGAGTCTATAAGGAGCACGAGCTATTAGTGCAGCTCCTGGTACAAGATCTATTTGAAATTCAACAGATCGATGTGGAGGTAGTCCCGGTAATTCTTTCAGAAATACATCGGGAAATTCTTTTGCGATGGGAACATCATTGATGCTCTTTTCTTCAGTTTGTACTTTCTCGACGTGTGCTAGAATAGCATAGCAACCTTTTCTTATTAGTTTTTATGCTTTCAAATTACTAATAAGATGTAGCTTCATGTTGCCCTTTTCTCCGTACACCATTAAGGGTTCTCCTTCTTCTCGTACAATGCGAATTGCATTTTTATAACATACGATCTCTGCTTTCACCTTCTTCAGCCAGTCCATGCCAACTATTACATCAAAACTCTCTAACTCTACTGGTATCAAATCAATCTTAAATATTTCGCTACCCAGTTTAATTTCTCGATTCCGGCATATATTATCTGCTGAAATTAATTTACCGTTTGCTAATTCGAGTAAAAATTTACTATCCAACGGCATCAATGGACAACTTAATTTAGCACAAAAATCTCTACTCATATAGCTTCTATCCGCACCCGAATCAAATAAAACGTAAGCAGATTTATTGTCAATAAGAAACGTACCCGTAATAAGCTCCGGGTCTTCCTGTGCCTCTGCCACATTAATATTGAAAACTCTTCCACGGCCTTGTCCATTCGTGTTCTCCTGGTTCGGGCAATTTCTAATAATGTGGCCCGGTTTTCCACATTTATAACAAACTACATTGGCATAACTTGCTCCGACACTACTTGCTCCGCCATTACTCGTTCCGACACCATTTGTTTCTTTCGTTCTGTTAACCCCTGGTCCGTAGACCTCACACTTCGCCGCGCTATGACCATTTCTTTTACACTTGTTGCAAAATTTGGTGCAGAACCCCGAGTGATACTTTTCACACCTTTGGCATAGCTGCTTCTGATTGTTGTTATTGTTGCGGTTATTATTGTTGTTGGGTGATTGTTGTAGTTGATGCTGTTGTTGTTATTTTTGTTGTTGTTGTTGTTGTTGTTGTTGTTGTTGGGCCGTTTGTTGTAGTTGCGATTGATGTTGCGATTGTTGGGATAATTGTTGCGATTATTGTTGTAATTGATGTTGTTGTTGTATTGGTGATTCTTATCACCGTTTTCCTCCCACTTTCTTTTGACTTGCTTCACATTGGCCTCTTCAGCAGTCTGTTCTTTAATTCTTTCTTCAATCTGGTTCACTAGTTTGTGAGCCATTCTACATGCCTGTTGTATGGAAGCGGGCTCGTGTGAACTTATATCTTCTTGGATTCTTTCCGGTAATCCTTTCACAAACGCGTCGATCTTCTCTTCCTCATCTTCGAACGCTCCCGGACACAATAGGCACAATTATGTGAATCGTCTTTCATACGTGGTAATATCAAATCCTTGGGTTCGTAACCCTCTAAGTTCTGTCTTGAGCTTATTGACCTCGGTTCTGGGACGGTACTTCTCGTTCATCAAGTGCTTGAATTCTGACCACGGTAGTGCGTAAGCATCATCTTGTCCCACTTGCTCTAGATAGGTATTCCACCATGTTAACGCAGAACCTGTGAAGGTATGCGTAGCGTACTTCACTTTGTCCTCTTCAGTACACTTACATATGGCAAACACCGATTCGACCTTCTCGGTCCACCGTTTCAATCCGATTGGTCCTTCGGTTCCATCAAATTCCAAAGGTTTGCAGGCAGTGAATTCTTTGTAGGTGCATCCTACACGATTTCCTGTACTGCTAGATACAAGGTTATTGTTGGTATGTAGAGCAGCCTGTACTGCGGCTATGTTTGAAGCTAGAAAAGTACGGAATTCCTCTTCATTCATATTCACGGTGTGTCGAGTAGTCGGTGCCATTTCCTTCAAAATAGTCAAATGGAATAAGTTAATCATACAGAATATTAAGAGTAGTTAATAGTATTTCATAGCATAATATGAACTCATTTATAAAAGCTTTTTCTTCATATTAGCGTTTTATAAGTTTAAATTCGGGTAGTATCTACCCGTTACGTTCATACTTAGTAGCTAATATACAATTCAACTACTACAATTCTATATGAAAAACTGATTATAATAATATTTCGTGTTCAAACTTTTATACAATATTTTACAAACTTACAATACTGCTTATTTTACATAAAGCATGAAATATAGCACACAATAACTTTGATATAAGATAGTTGTGAAGATAATTATAGCTAGTACACAAGTCGTTCAGCAAAGGTAATAAAGACACGTAATTCATACGTCCAGAAACAAGTCATGCATTCTGGTTTTACTAGGATTACTTCCCATCCTTGGTCTTGTGGAACATAACCGTTATGGCCGTTGATAAGACAGCGTGTTGTAACGTCATCAAAGGGACGAGGGTTACGTAATGTCCAACAGTCCCGTAACAATCTAAAAACCTCATTTCTTACCCCAATTACTGACTCCGTCACTTGTGGGAATGTTTTGTTTAATAGTTGTAGCCCGATGTTCTTGTTCTCACTTTGGTGAGAAGCGAACATTACTAATCCGTAAGCATAACATGCTTATTTTATGTTGCATGTTAGCCACTTTTTCTAAATCACGAAGTCCAATATTCGGATATATTGAGTCAAAATAATTTCTTAACCCATTGCGTAAAATAGCATTTGGGTTCCCCGCAATATATGCGTCAAAGTAAACACATCGTAACTTATGGATTTCCCAATGTGATATCCCCCATCTTTTGAACGAAAGCCTTTTATAAACCAAGGCATTCTTGGAACGTTCTTCGAATGTCTTACAAACTGATTTCGCCTTAAATACTTGTGCCGAGGAATTCTGACCGACTCTAGACAAGATTTCATCAATCATGTCTCCGGGTAGGTCTCTTAAAATATTGGGTTGTCTATCCATTTTGTGTTTTTAAACTGTAAAATAGACAAGAGTTAGATTCATAAAAAAAAAATTACTTATTAATACAAGCAATTTTTACATATATCATAAATCATAAGCACACTATATTACATATATTACACCACACGAATACAACTATCTTATTCCGACTCGCTCGTTTCTTCTTCTTCGGTTTTGGTTCGTTTTGCCAAGTTTCTAGGGATATATGATGTTCCCCTAATACGAGCCGTCGTTTTCCACATTGGTTTAGAAAAACCTGGTGGTTTAGAGGTTCCCGGGTCATTGTTACAACTTAAGGGCTTCGGGGGTTGACGATACATATAAAGTTCATCGGGGTTATAATTAGATTTCTCTATTTTTATGCCCTTTCCCTTATTATTTTCTTTTGTTTTTAAATTCAGTTGGGGTAATTTCTATAACATCATCGGAATTCTCGTCGGAATCCAATTCATCGGAGAATTGGTAATCCTCCCAATATTTTGCTTCCTTGGCGGAAACACCATTGACCATAATTAACTTTGGTCGATTGGTTGAGGATTTTCTTCTACTTAACCGTTTTATTATTTCCCCCACGGGTTCTATTTCTTCTTCCGGTTCCGATTCTTCTTCCGGTTCCGACTCTTCTTCCGGTTCCTCTTCGGGAACTTGTGAATCAGTCCACGAATCATTTCAATTTACATTTGACTCTTCATTATTATTAGGTGAGTCAATGGGACGTGTTCTAGAGGTAGACATCTATCACATAATATCAAACGCGTTAAGAGATTAATATATCACATAATATTCACATGTTAAAAATATATAGTTTCCAACAAAATTTGTTAAGCAATAATTTTTCAAGTAAACACGATCGAAGTCCAGACTCACTAATGCATCCTAACAAACTCGATAAGACACACTAATGCAAAATTCTGGTTCTCTAAGACCAACGCTCGGATACCAACTGAAATGTCCCGTTCTTATTGATTAAAAACGTTCCATATTAATTGATTTCGTTGCTAGGTTTTGACCTCTATATGAGACGTTTTTCAAAGACTGCATTCATTTTTAAAACAAACCATAACCTTTATTTCATAAATAAAGGTTTAAAAAGCTTTACGTAGATTATCAAATAATGATAATCTAAAATATCCTGTTTACACACGACCATTACATAATGGTTTACAATACAAATATGTTACATCGAAATCAGTTTCTTGAATGCAGTTTTTACACAATATCATACAAACATGGACTCCAAATCTTGTCCTTATTTTAGTATGCAACAGCGGAAGCTCTTAGTATTCACCTGAGAATAAACATGTTTTAACCGTCAACAAAAATGTTGGTGAGTTATAGGTTTAACCTATATATATCAAATTGTAACAATAGACCATAAGATTTCACATTTCAATACACATCCCATACATAGAGATAAAAATCATTCATATGGTGATCACCTGGTAACCGACATTAACAAGATGCATATATAAGAATATCCCCATCATTCCGGGACACCCTTCGGATATGATATAAATTTCGAAGTACTAAAGCATTCGGTACCTTGGATGAGGTTTGTTAGGCCCAATAGATCTATCTTTAGGATTCGCGTCAATTAGGGTGTCTGTTCCCTAATTCTTAGATTACCAGACTTAATAAAAAGGGGCATATTCGATTTCGATAATTCAACCATAGAATGTAGTTTCACGTACTTGTGTCTATTTTGTAAATCATTTATAAAACCTGCATGTATTCTCATCCCAAAAATATTAGATTTTAAAAGTGGGACTATAACTCACTTTCACAGATTTTTACTTCATCGGGAAGTAAGACTTGGCCACTGTTTGATTCACGAACCTATAACAATATATACATGTATATCAAAGTATGTTCAAAATATATTTACAACACTTTTAATATATTTTGATGTTTTAAGTTTATTAACTCAGCTGTCCTTGTTAGTAACCTACAACTAGTTGTCCACAGTTAGATGTACAGAAATAAATTGATAAATATTATCTTGAATCAATCCACGACCCAGTGTATACGTATCTCAGTATTGATCACAACGCAAACTATATATATTTTGGAATCAACCTCAACCCTGTATAGCTAACTCCAACATTCACATATAGAGTGTCTATGGTTGTTCCAAAATATATATAGATGTGTCGACATGATAGGTCAAAACATTGTATACATGTCTATGGTATCTCAAGATTACATAATATACAATACAAGTTGATTAAGTTATGGTTGGAATAGATTTGTTACCAATTTTCACGTAGCTAAAATGAGAAAAATTATCCAATCTTGTTTTACCCATAACTTCTTCATTTTAAATCCGTTTTGAGTGAATCAAATTGCTATGGTTTCATATTGAACTCTATTTTATGAATCTAAACAGAAAAAGTATAGGTTTATAGTTGGAAGAATAAGTTACAAGTCGTTTTTGTAAAGGTAGTCATTTCAGTCGAAAGAACGATGTCTAGATGACCATTTTAGAAAACATACTTCCACTTTGAGTTTAACCATAATTTTTGGATATAGTTTCATGTTCATAATAAAAATAATTTTCCCAGAATAAAAACTTTTAAATCAAAGTTTATCATAGTTTTTAATTAACTAACCCAAAACAGCCCGCGGTGTTACTACGACGGCGTAAATCCGGTTTTACGGTATTTTTTGTGTTTCCAGGTTTTAAATCTTTAAGTTATCATATCATATAGATATAGAACATGTGTTTAGTTGATTTTAAAAGTCAAGTTAGAAGGATTAACTTTTATTTGCGAACAAGTTTAGAATTAACTAAACTATGTTCTAGTGATTACAAGTTTAAACCTTCGAATAAGATAGCTTTATATGTATGAATCGAATGATGTTATGAACATCATTACTACCTCAAGTTCCTTGGATAAACCTACTGGAATTGAGAAAAATAGATCTAGCTTCAAAGGATCCTTGGATGGCTTGAAAGTTCTTGAAGCAGAATCATGACACGAAAACAATTTCAAGTAAGATTTCCACTCGAAATAAGATTGTTAAAGTTATAGAAATTGAATTAAAGTTTGAATATGATTATTACCTTGTATTAGAAAGATAAACTACTGTAAGTAACAAAGGTTTCTTAATCTTGGATGATTACTTGGAATGGATTTAGAAAACTTGGAAGTAAACTTGCAATCTTGGAAGTATTCTTGATTTTATGAAACTAGAACTTTTGGAATTTATGAAGAACACTTAGAACTTGAAGATAGAACTTGAGAGAGATCAATTAGATGAAGAAAATTAAAGAATGAAAGTGTTTGTAGGTGTTTTTGGTCATTGGTGTATGGATTAGATATAAAGGATATGTAATTTTGTTTTCATGTAAATAAGTCATGAATGATTACTCATATTTTTGTAATTTTATGAGATATTTCATGCTAGTTGCCAAATGATGGTTCCCACATATGTTAGGTGACTCACATGGGCTGCTAAGAGCTGATCATTGGAGTGTATATACCAATAGTACATACATCTAAAAGCTGTGTATTGTACGAGTACGAATACGGGTGCATACGAGTAGAATTGTTGATGAAACTGAACGAGGATGTAATTGTAAGCTGTTGGGATTTTAACAAGTTTGAAACTCTTAAGTTCATTTAAGATTATAATCAAAACGGAAGCGTGAATTACCAATTAAACTTGTTTAATCTTTAAACCAATTAAAGTTAAATCCCACAAGGATCAAGTTATGAAATCATGCTTACAATTAATAAGAAAAGGAAGAGTAATATACCTCTTTAAACAAGTTTAAGGGCTGTCCAAATGGTAGTAAGATGATGAACAAAAGTGTAGAACTTCAAGCCTTTGATCCTCCAACACCACCCTTAAGTTAGCTAGACTTTGTAACCTTAACACCCTTGTTAACCTAGCTTGAAAACCCACCTTTCTACCTTGGAAAAATTCGAACAGCAGCTCCCAAATATGAGCAGAATGTTTGATGATATTGAAGAGTTTATAGCTTCTATCTTGAAGCCTCAAGTGTGTAATACCCCAAGCAATAACCCCAACACTTATGCCTTTAGTTAGGATTTGTTTTACACTTGATGTGAGCTTGTAAAAAGCAAAGTTAGAACCTCCCTTGAGTCCTAAACAGCCCACGGCTTTTTGGACAGCAGCAGGAACAATTTTTGCAGTTTTTACTTGTTGTTATGTTGTGTATTGCATGTGTGTTTTGAGTCAAGACCTTGGTAAACTTATTAAGCATGTTCCTAGGAGTTAAGACCTCAAAAGTACCAAAAGGAATAAGTATGGGAGGACTTCTTGGGTCTACAAAATCTGCCCACAATTTCCATTATTTTATACAAGATGTAAATTTTATAAAACTTGTAAATAATTTTATAAAACTTGTATAAAATATACATGTACTTATTATTTGCAATAATTTTATAAACCATTTTATAAAATATAATACAACATAATTATTTAAACCTATAAATAATTAAATACAAATTATCCAAATAATTTATTTCAAGTAATAACATTTCAGAAAACCGATTTTCTAAAGTTCAAGTGTCGCGTATTTATTTAACGATCCAGTCGTTAAGATTAAATACATATAAAGTGTTGGTAAGCTTGTTATTAGGTATGACCTGACTTGGATCAAAACATATTAGCCACATTAATTTAATATGTCTCTCGGGCATACTAAATACCTTCAATCTCCCACTTGCACGAGAAACATAAGAAATTAATGCAAGTGATGGATACCACCTAACGACCATCCATCACCCCCAATATATTATGACTTTGTGCCATTCAATAACATCATCCCTTTCGAGTTCCCATCTCGAATATGAATAGGTGAATCTTTCATCACATCCTTTTGTCCTAGATGTCATGTTAAATCCAAGAGACACAGATTGATCACTCTCTTCTAGATTTAACTTTATCAGGCCTTAGACATCTGTCTCTCAACGAATAAGAGGGACAAATTCCATCTTGACTACACACGTCCTAAATATATACCTTGCATTATACCTGAGCTCTTCCTTATGAACTACCATATTTCAGAATAGCGAAGGAAAGAATCAAGGCACAATACTTGGTAAATATCCGAACCCAATATGTATATCAGGTCAGAGGATACAATGATATTCGCCTTTACTCAAGATTACATGTGATCAACCACAAAGGCTCTATTTAGTAAATCTTGAGGGCGGGTCTTCCAATATTTGTATCCCACAAATATCTATGAACCTTGGTTGCAACCTTGCCCCATATTCATCCCGTGAATTTATACCAATCCAAGTTCATAATAGTCTAAACCTCACACTTGTTCCCACAAATGTGATCGACTACGGAATTTAGAATAATTACTTATTCATGGATAAAATATGCAAAATAGGAACATAACTCAAAATAAATTAATGCCATAATTATATTAATGAGTTTGAACAATTTTGTTCCGTTACAATACTTAAAATAGATCATGACCAATCACTAGAATATCGAAGCCCTAAAGCACAAACATGTCCTGCATGTTTTGATCCATGTAAGAGCTTCGTGAGTGGATCCGCTATGTTAAGATCTGTGTGAACTTTGCGAATACACATCTTTCCCTTTTCAACTTCATCCCTTATGTAGTTGAATCTTCGCTCAATGTGATGGGTCTTTTGGTGAGCACGAGGTTCTTTGATTTGGGCAATCGCACCTTCGTTGTCACAAAAGATCTTAAGAGGGTCCTGAATGGAAGGGACCACTCCTAAGTCGTCGATGAATTTCTTCATCCATGCAGCTTCCTGTGCTGCCAATGACGCGGCAATGTACTCTGACTCTGTAGTGGATAATGCAACAACATCCTGTTTTGAACTCTTCCAAGAGACCGCACCACCATTTAATGTGAAGACATAACCGGATTGTGATCGAGAATCATCTCGATCAGTTTGGAAACTTGCATCCACGTAACCTTTTACAGTGTGTTCCTCCTCACCAGACCCATATATTAGAAACATATCCTTAGTCCTCCTAAGGTATTTCAATATACTTTTAACAGCAATCCAATGACTGTTTCCTGGGTTATTCTGGTATCTACTTGTCAGGCTAAGAGCGCATGACACATCCGGTCTAGTGAATATCATTGCATACATGATTGACCCAATGGCAGACGCATATGGGACTTTCTTCATTCTCTCTTGTTCATCTTTCGTGGTGGGGCACTGAGATGAACTGAGAAGTGTTCCCTTTTGAATAGGTACCAAACCTTTCTTAGAGTTCTCCATCTTGAACCTTTTCAAGATCTTTTCAATGTATGCACTTTGATTCAAACCTATCAGCTTCTTGGATCTATCCCTGTAGATCTCAATCCCCAAAACATATTGTGCTTCTCCAATATCCTTAATGGAGAAGCATTTACTTAACCAAGTTTTAACTCCTTGCATTGCCGGAACATCATTTCCAAATAATAATATATCATCCACATATAATACAAGGAACATGATAGTGCTCCCACTAGCTTTCTTGTATACACAAGCTTCATCACCATTTTTAATGAAGCCAAATTTCTTGGCCTCCTCATTAAAACGATGATTCCACATTCTACATGTTTGTTTCAATCCGTAGATTGACTTCTTTAACTTGCATACCTTCTTAGGATATTTCGGATCAACAAAACCTTCAGGCTGAACCATGTAGACATCTTCCTCAAGATGTCCGTTTAGGAAAGCAGTCTTGACATCCATTTGCCATATTTCATAATCAAAATGAGCAGCAATGGCAAGTAATATCCTAATAGACTTTAGCATTGCCACAGGCGAAAAAGTTTCATCATAGTCAACCCCTTAAGTTTGAGTGAAACCTTTTGCTACAAGTCTAGCTTTATATGTATCCAAGTTTCCATGTATGTCGGTTTTCATCTTGAAAAGCCATTTACAATCAACTAGCCTTGAGCCAGTAGGTTGTTCAATAAGTTACCATACTTGGTTGTCATACATGGATTGCATCTCAGCGTTCATGGCTTCCTGCCATTTATCTTTATCAATCCTTGATAAAGCATCTTGGTAGTTTATTGGTTCATCCAAATCAACCACATAGCAACCATCCATGAGAAACCCATATCTCTCAGGTGGATTACTAATCCTACCAGATCTGCGAACGTCTTGTGTATTTTGATCATTCATTTGATCACTCTCAATATTTTCATGTTGAGTGCTAGTGTCAACCAATTGTGTATCATCTACTTAATCTTGAACCTCTTCAAGATCTATCTTCCTCTCACTATTTCCTTCCATTAGGAACTTAGTTTCAAGGAATTCAGCCTTTCGAGCAACAAATACATTTTGCTCGGTTTGATCATAGAAATAGTATCCCATATCATCCTTGGGATATCCTATGAAGATACACTTCGTGGATCAAGAATTCAACTTATTAGGGACGTAACGCTTAGGATAAGCTTCACATCCCTATACCTTTAAGTATGATAGAGACGGAGGTTTTCCAAACCACATCTCATGAGGAGTTCGTTCCACTTTCTTGGTTGGGGCCATATTTAAAATACGAGCCGCGGAGCATAGACAATAACCCCAAAACGATAGAGGTAACGAGCTTCTTGCCATCATAGATCGAACCATATCCATTAGGGTTCGGTTCCTCCTTTCGAAAACTCCATTAAGTTGGGGTGTTCCTGGTGGAGTAAGTTGTGAGATAATCCCACAACTCCTAAGATGATCTTGGAAAGCATCGCTTAGGTATTCACCTCCTCTATTCGTATGCAGTACCTTGATTATCTTGTTGAGTTGATTTTGTACTTCGTTTTGATATTCTTTGAATGCTTCAAAAGTTTCATCCTTATGCCTTAACAAGTAGACATATCCGAAACGACTGAAGTCATCAATGAATGTAACAAAGTATCTTTCACCATTCCTAGTCATGGGTTTAAAGGGTCCACACACATCCGAATGTATTAATCCCAATAAGTCTTTAGCCCTTTCATAGGTCCCTTTGAAAGGTGCTTTAGTCATTTTGCCTTGTAAACAAGATTCACATATATCAAACGAGTCCATCTCATTCGATTTCAAAAGTCCATTCTTTTGAAGTGTATGCATTCGGTTCTTGTTTATGTGACCAAGGCGACAATGCCATAAGTAGGAATCACTCAAATCCCTTTTGAGTTTCTTGGTGCTTGTATGGTATATTGAGCTACTAGATGATGTGTCATCATGAATCAATTCATAAATTCCATTTGAAGGTGAAGCCTTAAAATAGAATACATTATCTAAATAAACGTGGATATCATCATTAACAAAATTAAGATTAAAACCACATTGTTTCAAACGGGAAACTGAAATAATGTTTCGACATAAATCCGGTGCATACAAAACATTGTTCAAAATAAGTTCCAAACCACTTGGAAGTTTTAACACAAGGTCTCCTTGAGCCTTCACTTGCACTTTGGCTCCATTACCCATGTAGAGACTTGATGTTCCTGTTTACTTGCTACTTCTTTTGAACCCCTGCAAAGTATTGCAAATGTGAGTTCCACATCCAGTGTCTAATACCCATGTATTAGAAGAAGTAATACTAAGCTCTATATATACCATATATATATTACCTGAGGATTGCCCCACATCCCTCTTTTCCTTCAACTCCTTAAGGTAGACCGGGCAGTTTCGTTTCCAGTGACCCATTTCACCGCAACCGAAACACGGGTCATCCTTGGGGTTTGCTTGTCCGGCAACCTTTTGCTTCTTGTTCTTGTTTTTGGTTGGGGTAACCATCTTCCCCTTTCCCTTGCCTTTATGAGCAGGTCCTTTCCTTTTAGCCGCCTTAGGCTTAGAGGTGTTATTACCTTTGGACCCATCAACATTAATCATTAGTATGGGTGAAGCCCTTTTACCCATGCTAGTTTCAGCCGTCCTTAACATGCCATGAAGTTCACCAATGGTCTTATCCATCCCATTCATATTGTAATTAATTACAAATTGGTCAAACCTCTTTGACAAGGAGTTTAGGATAAGATCGGTGGCTAACTCATTAGAAATGTTGAGATTAAGACGGTTTGCACGATCAATAAGGCTTTTCATTTTGAGGACATAAGATGAAACTGATTGGGTGTCATCCATACGACATGCATGTAGTGCTCGAACGGTCTCGAAGCGCTCGACACGTGCTTGTTGAAGGAACATCTCCTTCAATTGTGTGATCATGTCGTATGTAGTATGATGCTCAAAATCCTTTTGAAGTTCGGGTATCATAGTCCCGAGCATTAGGAAAGCGACTTGCACCGAATTGGCGCAATACTTATCCCAATAAGCCATGCCTTCCGTATCATCCTCGTCGGGTTGATCGGGAATGGGGTCTCCAACACATACGCCTTATCCTCGAGTTTAAGGACAATCCTAAGATTGCGGAACCAATCCATAAAGTTCGTATGGTTGAGTTTGTCTTTCTCGAGGAGAGACCTTAATGATAGGTTGTGTAAGTTAATTGGTGCATTTTGCGTGTTGTTGATGTTATTGGCGGCCATCTACAAATTTAACAAAGTTCATTTAAGTATTGATTTTAAATTTAATAAGCAATACCCTTTTATATTTTAATTGACATATTAAATATTAGAATCCAACGGTAAATCAAATTTCGGTTAGGTGACCTTTATCCCGTTATTTGATTTAGCTAGGTAGTCATAATGACAATTGCAATCCTTTTGCAACTTCTAAATTATGGGATCATGCAATCCTTTTGCATGGCATATTTATCCCATCAACGCCTATTTGTTCCTCATGCTTCGGTGACCCTAAGTTCATGATTCCCAAATCAAGTCGTCCTACTTGTGTAAACTTGTAAATTTAACAAACAAGCGGTTAGGTGACCTTTATCCCACAAGCATGTCAAATTCACCTTAACCACATTAGTTTGTTCATAACGGTTAGGTGACCTTTATCCCATCGTGAGTTCCCTAATATGTTTAAGTGTCGCACAAAAGGATGGCGTTAAACTTGTTTACCTTGCTTGTAAAAGGGATTTTAAGTTTTCATTAATTCTAGTTTGAGAAAACTTTTATGCCATACACCAACATGCATTTAGTTTATGGTACTTATGAAAAACCATTTTCATGTCTTGTAATTTGCCAATTACTTGATATAAACCATTTTATATATACGTGATCCTTTTCTTATTCTTAATAACCATTTATTAAGGTCTTTAGTTGCTTTTAATTTAACCAATTAAATTGTCGTTTTGCATGTTATTAATACGTTTAATTTAACCAATTAAATTGTCGTTTTGCTTGTTGTTATCTTGTGATTAATTTTATCAACCAAACATACAATACAATAAACAAACAAACAACCACACATGCAAAACAAGTATGTTCACAATCTAGCCATTTTGGTGGACATTTGTTTAGCCGAAAACAAATGTCACCGCGTTAAGGGGTAATAATACAAAGTAGGAGATTTCAAATCTCCCACTTAACCTTGCATCCATATGCTCCTTGTGTTCTTTAAGTTTTCATCATCTTGTATCTTCATTTTTACAAAATATGTATCCTAATACATTTTTCTCTAGAAAATTAAAATATAACCTAATCTATTTTACATGCCAAATATAATTAAATTACATAACCAAATGAATGAATTATTACATGCCAAATAAATAATTATTACAAACCAAATTGAATGAATTAATATTACATACCAAATGAATAATACAATTCATTCAAACACACATGCATGCAACACAAGGTCAAGGCTAAAATTGTGAACATTAACATGCAACCAAAATATGAACCAAATGGAAGAACCCAAACCCATTTTGGGACTCCATAAATTCGGCCTTAACTTTAAACCCACCCAAACCCTTTTATTTTTGCATTCTACATTCATGCATGTTTATAGAATGCAAATATAGTGGGTTTAAAATAACATATTGAAGCATATTTCAACAACTTCGGCTCTAGATACCATTGTTGGGATTTTAACAAGTTTGAAACTCTTAAGTTCATTTAAGATTATAATCAAAACGGAAGCGTGAATTACCAATTAAACTTGATTAATCTTTAAACCAATTAAAGTTAAATCCCACAAGGATCAAGTTATGAAATCATGCTTACAATTAATAAGAAAAGGAAGAGTAATATACCTCCTTAAAACAAGTTTAAGGGCTGTCCAAATGGTAGTAAGATGATGAACAAAAGTGTAGAACTTCAAGCCTTTGATCCTCCAACACCACCCTTAAGTTAGCTAGACTTTGTAACCTTAACACCCTTGTTAATCTAGCTTGAAAACCCACCTTTCTACCTTGGAAAAATTCGAACAGCAGCTCCCAAATATGAGCAGAATGTTTGATGATATTGAAGAGTTTATAGCTTCTATCTTGAAGCCTCAAGTGTGTAATACCCCAAGCAATAACCCCAACACTTATGCCTTTAGTTAGGATTTGTTTTACACTTGATGTGAGCTTGTAAAAGCAAAGTTAGAACCTCCCTTGAGTCCTAAACAACCCACGGCTTTTTGGACAGCAGCAGGAAACAATTTTTGCAGTTTTTACTTGTTGTTATGTTGTGTATTGCATGTGTGTTTTGAGTCAAGACCTTGGTAAACTTATTAAGCATGTTCCTAGGAGTTAAGACCTCAAAAGTGCCAAAAGGAATAAGCATGGGAGGACTTCTTGGGTCTACAAAATCTGCCCACAATTTCCATTATTTTATACAAGATGTAAATTTTATAAAACTTGTAAATAATTTTATAAAACTTGTATAAAATATACATGTACTTATTATTTGCAATAATTTTATAAACCATTTTATAAAATATAATACAACATAATTATTTAAACCTATAAATAATTAAATACAAATTATCCAAATAATTTATTTCAAGTAATAACATTTCAGAAAACTGATTTTCTAAAGTTCAAGTGTCGCGTATTTATTAACGATCCAGTCGTTAAGATTAAATACATATAAAGTGTTGGTAAGCTTGTTATTAGGTATGACCCGACTTGGATCAAAACATATTAGCCACATTAATTTAATATGTCTCTCGGGCATACTAAATACCTTCATAAGCATTTTTGTTAAGTAGAAGTATTTTGATAAGTGTCTTGAAGTCTTTCAAAAGTGTATGAATACATATTAAAACACTACATGTATATACATTTTAACTGAGTCGTTAAGTCATCGTTAGTCGTTACATGTAAATGTTGTTTTGATACCTTTAGGTTAACGATCTTGTTGAATGTTGTTAACCCATTGTTTATTATAACAAATGAGATGTTAAATTGTTATATTATCATGATATTATGATATATATAATATATCTTAGTATGATATATATACAGTTAAATGTTGTTACAACGATAATCGTTACATATATGTCTCGTTTCGAAATCATTAAGTTAGTAGTCTTATTTTTACATATGTATTTCATTGTTAATACACTTAATAATATATTTACTTATCATTTAACATAATTAACCAAGTGTATCAATATCTTAATATGATTCATATGTACCTAGTAAGACGTTGTTATAACGATAATCGTTATATATATCATTTTCGAGTTTCTTAAATTAATAGTCTCATTTTTATGTATATAACTCATTGTTAAAATACCTAATGAGATACATACTTATAATAAAATCATGTTAACTATATATATAACCATATATATGTCATCGTATAGTTTTTACAAGTTTTAACGTTAGTGAATCACCGGTCAACATGGGTGGTCAATTGTCTATATGAAACCTATTACAGTTAATCAAGTCTTAACAAGTTTGATTGCTTAACATGTTGGAAACACTTAATCATGTAAATAACAATTTCATTTAATATATATATAAACATGAAAAAGTTCGGGTCACTACAATTTGTTCCTTTCGTTCTATTAATCCCTGGTCCGTAGACCTCACACTTCGCGGCGCTATGACCATTTCTTTTACACTTGTTGCAAAATTTGGTGCAGAACCCCGAGTGATACTTTTCACACCGTTGGCATAGCTGCTTCTGATTGTTGTTGTTGTTGTTGCGGTTATTATTGTTGTTGGGATGATTGTTGTAGTTGCTGTTGTTGTTGTTGTTGTTGTTGTTGTTGTTGTTGTTGTTGTTGTTGTTGTTGTTGTTGGGCCGTTTGTTGTAGTTGTGATTGATGTTGCGATTGTTGGGATAATTATTGTGATTATTGTTGTAATTGCTGTTGTTGTTGTATTGGTAATTCTTATCACCGTTTTCCTCCCACTTTCTTTTGACTTGCTTCACATTGGCCTCTTCAGCAGTCTGTTCTTTAATTCTTTCTTCAATCTGGTTCACTAGTTTGTGAGCCATTCCACATGCCTGTTGTATGGAGGCGGGCTCGTGTGAACTTATATCTTCTTGGATTCTTTCCGGTAATCCTTTCACAAACGCGTCGATCTTCTCTTCCTCATCTTCGAATGCTCCCGGACACAATAGGCACAATTCTATGAATCGTCTTTCGTACGTGGTAATATCAAATCCTTGAGTTCGTAACCCTCTAAGTTCTGTCTTGAGCTTATTGACCTCGGTTCTGGGACGGTACTTCTCGTTCATCAAGTGCTTGAATGCTGACCACGGTAGTGCGTACGAATCGTCTTGTCCCACTTGCTCTAGATAGGTATTCCACAATGTTAACGCAGAACCTGTGAAGGTATGTGTAGCGTACTTCACTTTGTCCTCTTCAGTACACTTACTTATGGCAAACACCGATTCGACCTTCTCGGTCTACCGTTTCAATCCGATCGGTCCTTCGGTTCCATCAAATTCCAAAGGTTTGTAGGCAGTGAATTCTTTGTAGGTGCATCCTACACGATTTCCTGTACTGCTAGATCCAAGGTTATTGTTGGTATGTAGCGCAGCCTGTACTGCGGCTATGTTTGAAGCTAGAAAAATACGGAATTCCTCTTCATTCATATTCACAGTGTGTCGAGTAGTCGGTGCCATTTCCTTCAAAATAGTCAAATGGAACAAGTTAATCATACAGAATATTAAGAGTAGTTAATAGTATTTCTTAGCATAATATGAACTCATTTATAAAAGCTTTTTCTTCATATTAGCGTTTTATAAGTTTATATTCGGGTAGTACCTACCCGTTAAGTTCATACTTAGTAGCTAATATACAATTCAACTACTACAATTCTATATGAAAAACTAATTATAATAATATTTCGCGTTCAAACTTTTACACAATATTTTCCAAACTTACAATACCGCTTATTTTACATATAGCATGAATTATAGCACACAATAAATTTGATACAAGATGGTTGTGAAGATAATTCTAGCTAGTACACAAGTCGTTCAGCAAAGGAAATAAAGACACGTAATTCATACGTCCAGAAACAAGTCATGTATTCTGGTTTTACTAGGATTACTTCCCATCCTTGGTCTTGTGGAACATAACCGTTATGGCCGTTGATAAGACAGCGTGTTGTAACGTCGTCAAAGGGACGAGGGTTACGTAATGTCCAACAGTCCTGTAACAATCTAAAAACCTCATTTCTTACCCCAATTACCGACTCCGTCACTTGTGAAAACGTTTTGTTTAATAGTTGTAGCCCGATGTTCTTGTTCCACTTTGGTGAGAAGCGAACGTTACTAATCCGTAAGCATAACATGCTTCTTTATGTTGCATGTTAGCCGCTTTTTCTAAATCACGAAGTCCAATATTTGGATATATTGAGTCAAAATAATTTCTTAACCCATTGCGTAAAATAGCATTTGGGTTCCCCACAATATATGCGTCAAAGTAAACACATCGTAACTTATGGATTTCCCAATGTGATATCCCCCATCTTTCGAACTAAAGCCTTTTATAAACCAAGGCATTCTTGGAACGTTCTTCGAATGTCTTACAAACTGATCTCGCCTTAAATAGTTGTGCCGAAGAATTCTGACCGACTCTAGACAAGATTTCATCAATCATGTCTTCGGGTAGGTCTCTTAAAATATTGGGTTGTCTATCCATTTTGTGTTTTTATACTGTAAAATAGACAAGAGTTAGATTCATAAAAAAATACTTATTAATACAAGCAATTTTTACATATATCATAAAGCATAAGCACACTATATTACATATATTACACCACACGAATACAACTATCTTATTCTGACTCGCTTGTTTCTTCTTCTTCGGTTTTGGTTCGTTTTGCCAAGTTTCTAGGGATATATGATGTTCCCCTAATACGAGCCATCGTTTTCCACATTGGTTTAGAAAAACCTGGTGGTTTAGAGGTTCCCGGGTCATTGTTACAACTTAAGGACTTCGGGGGTTGACGATACATATAAAGTTCATCGGAGTTGGAATTAGATTTCTCTATTTTTATGCCCTTTCCCTTATTATTTTCTTTTGCCTTTTTAAATTCAGTTGGGGTAATTTCTATAACATCATCGGAATTCTCTTCGGAATCCAATTCATCGGAGAATTGGTAATCCTCCCAATATTTTGCTTCCTTGGCGGAAACACCATTGACCATAATTAACCTTGGTCGGTTGGTTGAGGATTTTCTTTTACTTAACCGTTTTATTATTTCCCCCACCGGTTCTATTTCTTCATCCGGTTCCGATTCTTCTTCCGGTTCCGATTCTTCTTCCGGTTCCGACTCTTCTTCCGGTTCCTCTTCGGGAACTTGTGAATCAGTCCACGAATCATTCCAATTTACATTTGACTCTTCATAATTATTAGGTGAGTCAGTGGGACTTGTTCTAGAGGTAGACATCTATCACATAATATCAAACGCGTTAAGAGATTAATAGATCACATAATATTCACATGTTAAAAATATATAGTTTCCAACAAAATTTGTTAAGCAATCATTTTTCAAGTAAACACAGTCGAAGTCCAGACTCACTAATGCATCCTAACAAACTCGATAAGATACACTAATGCTAAATTCTGGTTCTCTAAGACCAACGCTCGGATACCAACTGAAATGTCCCGTTCTTATTGATTAAAAACGTTCCATATTAATTGATTTCGTTGCGAGGTTTTGACCTCTATATGAGACGTTTTTCAAATTCTGCATTCATTTTTAAAACAAACCATAACCTTTATTTCATAGATAAAGGTTTTAAAAAGCTTTACGTAGATTATCAAATAATGATAATCTAAAATATCCTGTTTACACACGACCATTACATAATGGTTTACAATACAAATATGTTACAACAAAATAAGTTTCTTGAATGCAGTTTTTACACAATATCATACAAGCATGGACTCCAAATCTCGTCCTTATTTAAGTATGCGACAGCGGAAGCTCTTAATAATCACCTGAGAATAAACATGCTTAAAACGTCAACAAAAATGTTGGTGAGTTATAGGTTTAACCTATATATATCAAATCATAATAATAGACCACAAGATTTCATATTTCAATACACATCCCATACATAGAGATAAAAATCATTCATATGGTGAACACCTGGTAACCGACATTAACAAGATGCATATATAAGAATATCCCCATCATTCCGGGACACCCTTCGGATATGATATAAATTTCGAAGTACTAAAGCATCCGGTACTTTGGATGGGGTTTGTTAGGCCCAATAGATCTATCTTTAGGATTCGCGTCAATTAGGGTGTCTGTTCCCTAATTCTTAGATTACCAGACTTAATAAAAAGGGGCATATTCGATTTCGATAATTCAACCATAGAATGTAGTTTCACGTACTTGTGTCTATTTTGTAAATCATTTATAAAATCTGCATGTATTCTCATCCCAAAAATATTAGATTTTAAAAGTGAGAATATAACTCACTTTCACAGATTTTTACTTCGTCGGGAAGTAAGACTTGGCCACTGGTTGATTCACGAACCTATAACAATATATACATATATATCAAAGTATGTTCAAAATATATTTACAACACTTTTAATATATTTTGATGTTTTAAGTTTATTAAGTCAGCTGTCCTCGTTAGTAACCTACAACTAGTTGTCCACAGTTAGATGTACAGAAATAAATCGATAAATATTATCTTGAATCAATCCACGACCCAGTGTATACGTATCTCAGTATTGATCACAACTCAAACTATATATATTTTGGAATCAACCTCAACCCTGTATAGCTAACTCCAACATTCACATATAGAGTGTCTATGGTTGTTCCGAAATATATATAGATGTGTCGACATGATAGGTCGAAACATTGTATACGTGTCTATGGTATTTCAAGATTACATAATATACAATACAAGTTGATTAAGTTATGGTTGGAATAGATTTGTTACCAATTTTCACGTAGCTAAATTGAGAAAAATTATCCAATCTTGTTTTACCCATAACTTCTTCATTTTAAATCCGTTTTGAGTGAATCAAATTGCTATGGTTTCATATTGAACTCTATTTTATGAATCTAAACAGAAAAAGTATAGGTTTATTGTCGGAAAAATAAGTTACAAGTCATTTTTGTAAAGGTAGTCATTTCAGTCGAAAGAACGACGTCTAGATGACCATTTTAGAAAACATACTTCCACTTTGAGTTTAACCATAATTTTTGGATATAGTTTCATGTTCATAATAAAAATCATTTTCTCAGAATAACAACTTTTAAATTAAAGTTTATCATAGTTTTTAATTAACTAACCCAAAACAGCCCGCGGTGTTACTACGACGGCGTAAATCCGGTTTTACGGTGTTTTTCGTGTTTCCAGGTTTTAAATCATTAAGTTAGCATATCATATAGATATAGAACATGTGTTTAGTTGATTTTAAAAGTCAAGTTAGAAGGATTAACTTTTGTTTGCGAACAAGTTTAAAATTAACTAAACTATGTTCTAGTGATTACAAGTCTAAACTTTCGAATAAGATAGCTTTATATGTATGAATAGAATGATGTTATGAACATCATTACTACCTTAAGTTCCTTGGATAAACCTACTGGAAAAGAGAAAAATGGATCTAGCTTCAACGGATCCTTGGATGGCTCGAAGTTCTTGAAGCAGAATCATGACACGAAAACAAGTTCAAGTAAGATCATCACTTGAAATAAGATTGTTATAGTTATAGAAATTGAACCAAAGTTTGAATATGATTATTACCTTGTATTAGAATGATAACCTACTGTAAGAAACAAATATTTCTTGAGGTTGGATGATCACCTTACAAGATTGGAAGTGAGCTAGCAAACTTGAAAGTATTCTTGATTTTATGTAACTAGAACTTGTAGAATATATGAAGAACACGTAGAACTTGAAGATAGAACTTGAGAGAGATCAATTAGATGAAGAAAATTGAAGAATGAAAGTGTTTGTAGGTGTTTTTGGTCGTTGGTGTATGGATTAGATATAAAGGATATGTAATTTTGTTTTCATGTAAATAAGTCATGAATGATTACTCATATTTTTGTAATTTTATGAGATATTTCATGCTAGTTGCCAAATGATGGTTCCCACATGTGTTAGGTGACTCACATAGACTTCTAAGAGCTGATCATTGGAGTGTATATACCAATAGTACATACATCTAAAAGCTGTGTATTGTACGAGTACGAATACGGGTGCATACGAGTAGAATTGTTGATGAAACTGAACGAGGATGTAATTGTAAGCATTTTTGTTAAGTAGAAGTATTTTGATAAGTGTATTGAAGTCTTTCAAAAGTGTATAAATACATATTAAAACACTACATGTATATACATTTTAACTGAGTCGTTAAGTCATCGTTAGTCGTTACATGTAAGTGTTGTTTTGAAACCTTTAGGTTAACGATCTTGTTAAATGTTGTTAACCCAATGTTTATAATATTAAATGATATTTTAAATTATTATATTATCATGTATGAATATCTCTTAATATTATATATATACATTAAATGTCTTTACAACGATAATCGTTACATATATGTCTCGTTTAAAAATCATTAAGTTAGTAGTCTTGTTTTTACATATGTAGTTCATTGTTAATATACTTAATGATATGTTTACTTATCATAGTATCATGTTAACTATATATATATATATCCATATATATGTCATCATATAGTTTTTACAAGTTTTAACGTTCGTGAATCACCGGTCAACTTGGGTGGTCAATTGTCTATATGAAACATATTTCAATTAATCAAGTCTTAACAAGTTTGATTGCTTAACATGTTGGAAACATTTAATCATGTAAATATCAATCTCAATTAATATATATAAACATGGAAAAGTTCGGGTCACTATAGTACCTACCCGTTAAATAAATTTCGTCCCGAAATTTTAAGCTGTTGAAGGTGTTGACGAATCTTCTAGAAATAGATGCGGGTATTTCTTCTTCATCTGATCTTCACGCTCCCAGGTGAACTCAGGTCCTCTACGAGCATTCCATCGAACCTTAACAATTGGTATCTTGTTTTGCTTAAGTCTTTTAACCTCACGATCCATTATTTCGACGGGTTCTTCGATGAATTGAAGTTTTTCGTTGATTTGGATTTCATCTAACGGAATAGTGAGATCTTCTTTAGCAAAACATTTCTTCAAATTTGAGACGTGGAAAGTGTTATGTACAGCCACGAGTTATTGAGGTAACTCAAGTCGGTAAGCTACTGGTCCGACGCGATCAATAATCTTGAATGGTCCAATATACCTTGGATTTAATTTCCCTCGTTTACCAAATCGAACAACGCCTTTCCAAGGTTCAACTTTAAGCATGACCATCTCCCCAATTTCAAATTCTATATCTTTTCTTTTAATGTCAGTGTAGCTCTTTTGTCGACTTTGGGCGGTTTTCAACCGTTGTTGAATTTGGATGATCTTCTCGGTAGTTTCTTGTATAATCTCCGGACCCGTAATCTGTCTATCCCCCACTTCACTCCAACAAATCGGAGACCTGCACTTTCTACCATAAAGTGCTTCAAACGGCGCCATCTCAATGCTTGAATGGTAGCCGTTGTTGTAGGAAAATTCTGCTAACGGTAGATGTCGATCCCAACTATTTCCGAAATCAATAACACATGCTCGTAGCATGTCTTCAAGCGTTTGTATCGTCCTTTCGCTCTGTCCATCAGTTTGTGGATGATAGGCAGTACTCATGATGATGATGATAATCATGATGAGGAAGGAGATGAACAGTAGTACTATAATGATAACAATGATAATGATGGTGATCCGTTAATCTTGAAGAAGATAATTGATACCAGGAGGCGGCGGCTGCTATTTTTTGTTGTTCTTGTGATGAGGCAGATGAAACCAAGTATACGCATACCTATTTTTTTTATATATACCGGATCCATTTTTTTATGGACTACAAGGTTTTGCAAGTTGGGCCGAGATTTACTCATGCTTTTCTGCTGGGCCGAGACATACATGGACTGCTGTGTTCCAATTCTTTTTCATTGGGCTCTTAATTTCTTTTGGGCTTGAGCAGTTAAACGGGTTAAATGTAATTAATTCGTGAATTAAGCAGAAAAATAGAAATAGAGCAGTTGGTGGGGAGTGTTGTTGGGGAGCGAGAGGTCGCGGGTTCGAGCCCGGTTCAGGGCATTTATTTTTAGAAAAAGATTTCAAAGGGGTATACACTCTTATTTTGTTTCTATTTATTATTATTATTATTATTATTATTATTATTATTATTATTATTATTATTATTATTATTATTATTATTATTATTATTATAATTTTTATTATTATTATCATGATATTAGTTACAATTATGATTATTAGTATTATTATTATTGTTATCATTAATATTATTAACATTCCTAGATTATTATTAAATAACATTATTATCATTAGTAATAAGATTATTATTATTATTATTAGGTATTAAGTATTATTTTCAAAAGTATTGTTTTCATTATCATTATTATTGATATTATTATTATTATTACAAAGATTATTAATATTATTATTATTATCATTCCTATTAAAATTGTCATTTTTAAAAGTATCATTTTTATTATCACTATTATTTTTATCATTATCATTATATTATTATTATCATTATTATTATCACTATTATTGTTATTATTACAAATAAATATTATTTTACAAAATACATTACAAATATATTAATATTACATATTACTAGATTTTTATTATTAAGATGACATTTAGTAAGCTATATATAAAATATATTAATTAATATAAATATATATATTCTTATCACATATAAACCTTAAAATAAATTTCTATTTTAATATATTATGATAAATGATAAATATTATAATATTAAACTACTCTAATAAGTATTTACTATATTAATAAATGTATTATATAAATAAATATTAACTACATAAAGTATATAGGATAAATATAACTTATTTAGTAATACAATACGTAAATTATTAATATATAAACTTGTTAGTTGTTATTATATGTTTTAATATATATAACTGATATAGGTTCGTGAATCCGAGGCCAACCTTACACTTTTTCAATGATGTTATATGTATTTTTACTACGAAATACAGTATGGTGAGTTTCATTTGCTCCCTTTTTAATTGCTTTTGCAATATATATTTTTGGGCTGAGAATACATGCGCTGGTTTTATAAATGCTTTACGAAATAGAGACAAGTGATTAAAAACGATATTCTGCGGATTGATGTGCTAGGTAATTTAGTTATATGTTATAAGAGCATGTAAGCGAGAATCCTAAAGATATATCTATCGGGCTTAACACCCCCATCCTGTAGGCTGAACTAGACATAAGAGCTAGTGGGCGGATGTTTAGTACTTCGAGGATTATTTATACACTTGCGAGAGTACATATCCATCTTTGTGAAGATGACTTATTATATTATTGTTAAGGTTGGTTACTGAGGCCTCAACATAAGCAGAACGGTTTTATACACTTGCGAGTGTACATATATTTATAAATGGAAATCTTGTGGTCTATTAATATATTGAAATGATTGTTATGATGAACTTATGAACTCACCAACCTTTTGGTTGACACTTGAAAGCATGTTTATTCTCAGGTATGAAAGAAATCTTCCGCTGTGCATTTGCTCATATTAGAGATATTACTTGGAGTCATTCATGACATATTTCAAAAGACGTTGCATTAGAGTCATCGAGTTCATCAAGATTATTATTAAGTCAATATTAGTTTGAGGTATTATGAAATAGTATGCTTGCCGTCAACTTTCGATGTAAAGAAAGTTTGTCTTTTAAAAATGAATGTAATGTTTGTAAAATGTATCATATAGAGGTCAAGTACCTCGCGATGTAACCAAATGTAATGTATTCGTCCAGACTGATTAGGACGGGGCATTTCATATAACAACTTGAGGTTTCATTGTTTTGAGGCTTCATTCATCATCATCTCTTGGGCAGCTGCTGTCCGAATTTATAGTAAAGGAAACGAGTGGGTTTCAAGCTTGGTTAACTAGCTCATTAAGGTTCTAAGACCTAACCAAATCAACGGTGTGTTGGTGCATTGTTTCATCATCTTAATCATCTTTTTGTTCTTCAAACTCACCCTCAATTAACTTGAGGAGGTATTACTTTCTTCCTTCTTGATATATATATATGTAAGCATTTATCCATGACTTGATATTAATATGGGATTTAACAAAATGGCTTAACAAATGTACTTGTTCTTTTAATGCTTCCGCTTGCTTTAACTTTCTTAAAATTGGTTTTATGATTGAGTAAACTACATGAACATGTTTTTATGGACTTGTTAAATTCCATCAGTTAGAACATACACTAAACTCGAAAACATATTTCATCCGCTAACGGTAGCGAACCGTCCGAATGAGGGCTCGTCAAGCCCAATGTGATCACATAACATAAGTTCACGTTTACACCCTGCAAGTGTAACTAATGATAATTGAATTGAGGCTTTTCGTTCTAACTCACTGTGGAATGTTTGTATTCGTACTTGTGTTCAAAGCATAAAAGTATGATACGTATATGTTTCTCATCATATAGCTTAAAAGTAAAAGTTATTGAAAAGGTGGGACTAAGATCTCACCTTGAGTGCAATCATATAAAAGTACTTCACAAGTAAGTGTGTGTAAGGACGAATGCTAGTCTTGACCTAAACAAGTAGGTCGTATCAATAACTATAAACACGATTGGTCAAAGTGTTCAATTAGTCATATGGCTCGTTACGACTCGATTATTATAGCATGTGAATCAAATTGTCAATTTTCATGAAAGATACAAGTATTAAAGCTTGTTAGAATGGTTGCATAAGTATTTGGTTAAGTTTGGACAAAAGTCAACTTTCATCAAGTCAAAGTCAACGAAAAAGTCAACACGTTCGGGTCGGGTCCCGAACTATTTTTCTGAGGTTTTTAATCATATATAAGCATGTTAGAACAAGTTACATGTGAATCGGAGGTGCGTAGCATAGCAAACATTTTTCGTAATTTGACAAGGTAGGTCACTCCCTTGCCACGCCTAATGTCGCGCAACGACCAAGGAATGCCGCGCCGCGGCAATCAACGTGAACTGGTACCTGGCCAGTTTCAATTGTTCAAGTCTCAACCAAACTTCAATTAAGCACAACTCGCAAACCGTAAACACTTAAAGCATATACCATACATCGTTGGAAAGGTAACTTGACGAGGAGTGTAACTAAACACATTTCATCAACCAAAATCATCATTTACAATAATCAATTTCCAAATTGAATGATCAATTAATGCTCATCATAAATGCTTCAAGTTCATAAATGCATAATGATGATTTGGGAATTAAATGCACACATATGATACGCCATTTCGTAGGTAATTACACATACAATACAACTAAACACTTACAAACAACATTGCAAAGCATTCAAAGCATCGAAAGTTCATTTTTACTCCTATCAAACCCTAACTCAAACTCACAAATTTAACAATTATGTTTATGAAGCTTATTCCATGTCAACCTACATACCAAATTGAAGCTAATGATGCTAGTAACACATTTAATACATGCACTTTTAACATCTAATAAAATTTAAGCAACCAAATCTCACAATCAAAAACACCCATTTCAAGTTTGAGCTAGTTACATCAAAATGACAAGAATAAGCATATAAATCATATATTCATGTTAGACTTGAGCCATGGACACTAATTAACACTTTTATAAGTTAAAAACATCAAGAACACAAAATCTAGTGTTTTTAGAAAATTACCCAAATGCAATAAAGTTGGTATGGATTTGAAGAGGAAGATGCAAGGATTCCAAATATGTAATTTGTTTGAGTTGATGCTTGCTAGATCTTGAATAGATGATGAATCTTGTTGAGTGAGTTGAGAGAAATTGGAAGTAACACAAATTTGAAAAGAGAGGTGCATGGATGAGTGGAGGAGAAGGGTTTGACTAGTTGACCTAGTCAAACCTTTTGTCCTTTGGCAAGTTTAGTCCCTCAAGTTTCAAAACGGGTGCGTGAATTACCTAAACTCGATAATTTAAAATGCGTTTTAACGGAAGATGTTATAATCATATAACGAACTCTAAATAATTAAACAGAAAGTAAACGAAAAAAGGCGGGATGTTACAGACAGTTACCAGGTGTCAACATATGAATGAATTTTATCTCTATGCAGTTTGCGAAATGCCTGATATGAGATGTATATTTATGGAAAAAAAATGAAATCTTGTGGTCTATTATTATGATTTGATAATATATAGGTTAAATTTATAACTCACCAACATTTTTGTTGACGTTTTAAGCATGTTTATTCTCAGGTGATTATTAAGAGCTTCCGCTGTTGCATGTTAATTTAAAGACAAGAATCGGAGTCAGCATGCTTGTATAATATTGTTTAAAAACTGCATTGATGACTTAAATTGTTGTGTAATATTATTGTAAACTGTTATATTTTAGATTATCATTATTTGATAATCTTTGTAATGTTTTAAACCTTTATCGATAAAATAAATGTTATCGTTTGTTTTAAAAACGAATGCAGTCTTTGAAAAACGTCTCATATAGAGGTTAAAACCTCGCAACGAAATCAATTAATATGAAACGTTTATAATCTATATGAACGGGACATTTCAGTTGGTATCCGAGCATTGGTTTTAGAGAACCAGAAATTTCATTAATGTGTGTCTAACCGAGTTTGTTAGGAGGCATTAGTGAGTCTGGACTTCGACCGTGTTTTCTTTAAAAACGATTGTTTAACACTTTTTGTTGGAAACTATATATATTGTTAACATGTAAATATTATGTGATATATTAATATCTTAACGTGTTTGTATTGTGTGATAGATGTCTACCTCTAGTACAAATCTATCGACTCACCTAATAATAATGAAGAGTCGAATATATTTTGGGAAGATTCACAAATTCCCGAAGAGGAACCGGAAGAAGAGGAACCGGAAGAAGAGAAACAGGAAGAAGAGGTTCCGGAGGAGGAAATATTAGTAACTATAGAAAAAAAGATAAATAAAAGAAAATTCTCAACCAATGGACCAAAGTTAAAAATGGTCAATGGTGTTTGCACCGAGGAAACAAAATATTGGGAAAATTACCAATTTTCTGATGAATCGGATCCCGATGAGGATTCCGATGATATTATAGAAATTACCTCGACCCAATTTGAAAAAGCAAAAGAAAATAATAAGGGAAAAGGCATCAAAATAGAAAAACCTAATTCCAACCCCGATGAACTCTACGTTAACATGAAATACCCTGATGAGGTGTACCGAAAACACCCGTATTTCTTAAGTTTTAACTATAATCCGGGGACTTCTAAGCCATCAGGTTTTTCTAAACCATTTGTGAAAACAACGGCTCATATTAGGGGAGCACCATATATCCCTAGGATATTAGCGAAACGAACCAAGTCCGAAGAGGAAGAAACAATTGAGTCGGAGTGAAGAGTAGTAACCATGATGTGTAATATATGTATTGTAGTGTGCTTGTATCTTTATGTTATATGTAAAAATTGCTTGTATTATTTGTTAATTATCTTTTACGAATCTAATCCTCGTCTATTTTTACAGTATAAAAACACAAAATGGATGTTAAGGATTGAAAACTGAGTATTTTAGAAGACCTACCAGAGGATATGATTGATGAAATCTTGTCCAGAGTCAATCAGAATTCATCAGCACAATTATTTATGGCAAAATTAGTGTGTCGGACATTTGAAAAACGTTCAAGGAATGCCTTAGTTTATAAAAGGCTTTCCTTTGAGAGATGGGGTATATCACATTAGGGAGACCTTAAGTTACGCCGTGTTTTCTTTAAGGCATTAAGTGCGGGGAACTCAAATGCAAATTTACGCTATGGGTTGAGAGCCTATTTTGACTCCACATATCCCAACATAGGACTTTGTTCTTTAGAAAGAGCTTCCAACAAGCAACTTAAAGAAGCATGTTATGCTTACGGGTTAGTGATGTTCGCTTCTCACCAAATTGAGAAAAAGAACATCGGATTGCAACTGTTAAACAAAACATTCCCACAAGTGACGGATTCAGTAGTTGGAGTGTGAGACAAGGTTTTTTAGATTGTTACGGGGCTGTTGGGCATTACGTAACCCTCTTCCTTTTAACGACGTTACAACATGTTGTCTTGCTAACGACCACAACGGTTATTTTCCACAAGACCAAGGATGGGAAATAATACTAGTAAAACCCGAATGCATGAATTGTTTCTGGACCTACGAATTACGTGTGTTTATTACCTTTGCTGAACGACTTGCGCTTAACTAGAATTGACTTCACAACTGCCTTGTAACGAAGTTATTGTGTGCCATATTTCATGCTATATGTAAAATAACTGTATTGTAAGTTTTTAAAATATTGTATAAAAGTTTGAACGCGAAATATTATTTGTATTTAGTTTTTCATATAGAATCGTAGTAGTTGAATTGTATAGTAGCTACTAAGTATGAACTTAATGGGTAGGTACTACCCGAATTAAAACTATAAAATGCTAATATGAAGAAAAAGCTTTTATAAATAAGTTCATATTATGCTACGAAATACTATTGACTACTCTTAAATTTTATATGATTAACTCAATTCTTTTGGCTATTTTTGAAGGAAATGGCACTGACGACTCGTCAAAACTTGAACATGAGTGAGGAAGACTTTCGTGTTTTCCTTGTTGTGAACATAGCCGCAGTACAGGCCGCAATGCAAAATAACAACAATAACTCTGGTTCTAGCAGTGGAACTAATTCCACAAGAAATCGTGTAGGATGCTCCTACAAAGAATTCACTGCCTGTAAACCTTTGAAATTCGATGGCACCGAGGGTCCGATCGGATTAAAACAGTAGACCGAAAAGGTTGAATCGGTGTTTGCCATAAGTAAATGTACTGAAGAAGAAAAAGTAAAGTACGCTGCTACGCATACCTTCACAGGTACTGCGTTAACATGGTGGAACACCTATCTCGAGCAGGTGGGACAAGATGCTGCTTACGCACTACTGTGGTCAGCATTCAAGTACTTGATGAATGAGCAGTACCGTCCAAGAAACGAGAACAATAAGCTCAAGGTAGAGCTTAGAGGATTACGAATGCAAGGTTTTGACATCACCACGTACGAACCACGATTCACAGAGTTGTGCCTATTGTGTCCAAGAGCGTTCGAAGATGAAGAGGAGAAGATTGACGCATTTGTAAAAAGGTTACCAAAAAGGATTCAAGAAGATGTGAGTTCACATGAGCCCGCCTCCATACAAAAGGCAAGTCGAATGGCTCACAAAATCATAAATCAGATTAAGAGAAGCATTAAAGAACAGGTGGCTGAAGAGGCCAACACGAAACAAATCAAGAGAAAGTGGGAAGAAAACAGTGACAAGAGTCACCAACACAACCGCACTAACTATCGCTTCAACAATCAACACCACAATCATGACCATTTTCCACAACAATAAACGCAACAAAAACCATCCCAACAACAACAACTACAACAATCGTCCCAACAACAATACCAACCGCAACAACAACAATCTCAATAACAATACTGGCAATCAAAATCAGAAAATTCCGTGCCTAAGGTGTGAAGGGTACCATCCAACTACTTTTTGTTCGGCATCATGCATCAAATGTAATAGAAAGGGTCATGATGCAACGAAGTGTAAAGTTTATGGACCAGCGGGTAAAGGAACAATTAATACCCACATTATTTGTTATGGATGCGGGAAGAAGGGCCACTACAAAACTACGTGCCCAAACCAGGGAAATAATAATGGACAAAGCCGTGGAAGAGTTTTTATCATTAATACAGAAGAAGCGCATGAAGACCTGTAGCTTATTACGGGTACGTTTCTAATCGTTGAAAAACCTGCTTATGTTTAATTTGATTCTGGTGAGGATAGAAGCTATATGGGTAGAGATCTTTGTGCTAAATTAAGTGGTCCATTGACGCCAATGAATAATAAATTTTTACTCGAATTAGCAAAAGGTAAATTAATTTCAGCAGATAAAATATGTCGGAATCGAGAAATTAAACTGGTTAGCGAAACGTTTAAGATTGACTTGATACCAATAGAGTTAGGGAATTTTTATGTGATAATTGAAGGTATTTCATATGCCCGAGAGACATAATAAATTAATGTGGCCAATATGTTATGATCCAAGTCGGGTCATACCCAATAATAAGCCGTCAACACTTTAATGTATTTGTTTTAATGAGTGGATCTTTAAAATGAATACTTGACACTTAGACTTTAGAAATTGGTTTTCTAAAGATAAAATGCAAGAAATAATTATTTGGATAATTATAAGTGCAAGTTTAATTATTTATATGATTAAACTTATATGTGTATTATAATTTTATAAAGTGGTTTATAAAATTATATTTAAATGTGCAAGTAACATATTGAACTTTATAAGTGGTTTATAAAGATAAAATTATGTGCATGTATTTAAATAAACAAAGAGTGCAAGTTTTATGTTATTAAAAAGAAAAGCAAAGAAAAAAAAAAAGAATGATGATGGTGGTGGCGGTTTTGGGGACTCCAAGAGAGCCACCCCATGCTTGCTTTTAGTTAATAACACACTCTACCTACATGCATGCTTACTTGCACTCTCTCACACACACATTTACTAGTCTTTTTTGAAAATCAAAATCTCTCTTCCTTTTCTCTTCTTGGCCGATATTTAGGGAGGAAGAACAAGGTGTTCTTCATTTTGATTTTACTTGCATTTGGTGTTTAAATCCTAACCTAGTTTCAAGGGTGTTGATACAAAAGGCTTGTGGGTATACAAAACTTGAGGCTTCAAGTAAGAAGCTTGCTAGTTCATCATCTTCATCATCTTCATCTTGTTTCTTCAACCTCCATTTAGGTGAAGGTATAAACATCTTACTAGCTCTATTTACATTTTAGTATATTTTCAAGACTAGATCTATGAAATGGAATACATTTTAAAAGGTTAAAATACACATGTTCTTAAGATGAAAATTGCTTCCGCTTACTCTATATATACATACGAATCTATATACATACAAATTTGGTTTTGTGACTTTGTTTACATGTGGTATTCCATCAATGGTATCTAGAGCCAAAGTCTTGTTAATATGCTTCTTGTTTTTGGCTAGAAAACTCATTTATTTTACAATCTACTAACATGCATGAAAGTAGAATGGAAAAATCATGAGTTTTGATGGGTGTGGTGATTTGGCCGAATTATTGGGGTCCCAAAAGTGGGTTTGGGATTTCAAGTTTGGCCAAGATTTGTTGTTATGTTATTGTTCACAATCGAGCCAAGACCGTGTGTTTGTTTGGTTGAATGATTTGGTTATTTTTCATGGTTGTAATATTCATTCATTTGGTTTGTATTAATTTGTTGTAATTTTGTAATTTTGGTGTGTAAGAAGTTGTAATTAATCTTGTATTTTCTTCATGTAATTTATTCTATTTGTTTGTAAAAATAGAGTAGGTTGTTGTTTCATTTTCTAGAAAAATTGTATTAGGATATAATTTTGTAAAAGAAAATGAAGATTCAAGAAGAAGAACACAAGATGGAGCTTATGAAGTTACAAGACTAAGTGGGAGATTTTGTATAAAATCTCTTACTTTTGTTAACCCTTAAAGGTGACATTTGTTTTTTTTTGGCTAAACAAATGTCCACCAAAATGGCTCTCGATTGTGAACATTTTGTTATGCATGTTTGTGTATGTTTGTATGTTTGGTTGCTACAAGATTATCACATGTTAACACTTGCATAATACATTATAAATGGTTATAATAAAACATAACATAATGACACTAATAATTGGTTATTAGACCTAAATAAAATGGTTTATTTAAAAGGTAACAATTGGCTTATAACTAGTAATTGGTTTTACTAAAAGGACATGAAAATAGGTTTTTCATAAGATACTACACACCAAATGCATGTTGGTGTATAGCACTTTGTTTTCTAAAACTAGAATGTAGAAAACTTAAAATCCCTTTAACTAAAACAAGGTAAACAAGTTAAACGCCATCCTTTTGTATGAACACTTAGACATATTAGGAAACTCTTGATGGGATAAAGGTCACCTAACCGTCATGAGCGAACTAATATGAATAAGCTACACTTTGCATACATATGGGATAAAGGTCACCTAACCACTTGTATGTTAAGTCTACATGTTTACACAAGTAGGACGACTTGATTTGGGAATCATGAACTTAGGGTCACCGAAGCATGAGGATCAAATAGGCGTTGATGGGATTAATATGCCGTGCAAAAGGATTGCATGATCCCATAACTTAGAAGTTGCAAAAGGATTGCAATTGTCATTATGACTACCTAGCTAAATCAAATGACGGGATAAAGGTCACCTAACCGAAATTTGATTTACCGTTGGATTCTAATATTTAATAAAACAAATTAAAGGGTATTGTTTATTAAATCTAAAATCGATACTTAAAATGAACTTTGTTGAATTTTGTAGATGGTCGCCAATAACAACAACATGCAAAATGCACCACTTAACCTAAACAACCTATCGTTACGGTCTCTCCTCGAGAAAGATAAACTCAACCATACCAACTTTATGGATTGGTTCCGCAATCTTCGGAATGTCCTCAAACAAGAGGATAAAGCGTATGTACTTGAGGACCCCATTCCCGATCAACCGGATGAGAATGATGTGGAGGCAATGGCCTCTTACGATAAGTATTGCCACGACTCCCTTCAAGTCTCATGCCTAATGCTTGGGACTATGATTCCCGAACTCCAAAAGGATTTCGAGCATCATAGTGCATACGACATGATAACGCAATTGAAGGAGATGTTCCTTCAACAAGCGTGTGTCGAGCGTTTCGAGACCGTTCTGGCGCTGCATGCTTGTCGTATGGACGATACCCAATCGGTTTCATCTTATGTGCTTAAGATGAAAAGCCTTATTGATCGTGCTAACCGTCTTAACCTAAACATATCAAATGAGTTAGTCAACGATCTTATCCTTAACTCCCTATCAAAAGGGTTTGATCAATTTGTAATCAATTACAATATGAATGGGATGGATAAGAGCATAGGTGAGCTTCACGGTATGCTTAGAACGGCGGAAACTAGCATGGGTAAAAGGGCTTTACCCGTGTTAGCAATCGATCAAGGTGGGTCCAAAGGTAACACCTCTAAGCCAAAGGTGGCTAAGAGAAAAGGACCCGCCTATCAAGGCAAAGGGAAGGGGAAGATGGTTACCCCAACCATCAACAAGGCTAAGAAGCAAAAGGTAGCCGAGAAGGCAAACCCCAAGGAAGACCCATGTTTCGGTTGTGGTGAGATGGGTCATTGGAAACGAAACTGTCCGGTCTACCTCAAGGAGTTGAAAGAAAAGAGGGATGCGGGGCAATCCTCAGGTAATATATATATGGTATATATAGAGCTTAGTATTACTTCTTCTAATACATGGGTATTAGACACTGGATGTGGAACTCACATTTGCAATTCTTTGCAGGGGTTTAAAAGAAGTAACAAGCAAACGGGAACATCAAGTCTCTTCATGGGGAATGGAGCTAAGGTGCAAGTGAAAGCTCAAGGAGACTTTGTGTTAAAACTTCCAAGTGGCTTGGAACTTATTTTGAATGATGTTTTGTATGCACCCGACTTGTGTCGAAACATTATTTCTGTTTCCCGTTTGAGACAATGTGGTTTTAATGTTAATTTTATTAATGATGATATCCATGTTTGTTTAGATAATGTATTCTATTTCAAGGCTTCACCTTCAAATGGAATTTATGAATTGGTTCATGATGATACATCATCTAGTAGCTCAATGTACCATACAAGCACCAAGAAACTCAAAAGGGATTTGAGTGATTCCTACTTATGGCATTGTCGCCTTGGTCACATAAACAAGAACCGAATGCATACACTTCAAAAGAATGGACTTTTGAAATCAAATGAAATGGATTCGTTTGATGTATGTGAATCTTGTTTACAAGGCAAGATGACTAAAGCACCTTTTAAAGGGACTTATGAGAGGGCTAAAGATTTATTGGGATTAATACATTCGGATGTATGTGGACCCTTTAAACCCATGACTAGGAATGGTGAAAGATACTTTGTTACTTTCATTGATGACTTTAGTCGTTTCGGATATGTCTACTTATTGAGACATAAGGACGAAACGTTTGAAGCATTCAAAGAATATCAAAACGAATTACAAAATCAACTCAATAAGACAATTAAGGTACTACGTACCGATAGAGGTGGTGAATACCTAAGCGATGCCTTCCAAGATCATCTTAAGAGTTGTGGGATTATCTCACAACTTACTCCACCCGGAACACCCCAACTTAATGGAGTTTCCGAAAGGAGGAACCGAACCCTAATGGATATGGTTCGATCGATGATGGCAAGAAGCTCATTACCTCTATCATTTTGGGGTTATTGTCTAAGCTCCGCGGTTCGTATTTTAAATATGGCCCAACCAAGAAAGTGGAACGAACTCCTCATGAGATGTGGTTTGGAAAACCTCCTTCTCTTTCATACTTAAAAGTATTGGGATGTGAAGCATATCCTAAGCGTTATGTAGCTAATAAGCTACATGCTCGATTCACAAAGTGTATCTTCATAGGATATCCCAAAGATGACATGGGATATTACTTCTATGATCCATCCGAGCAAACGGTATTTGTTGCTCGGAAAGCGGAATTCCTTGAAACCAAATTCCTTATGGAAGGTGATGGTGAAAGGAAGATAGATCTTGTAGAGGTACAAGATCAAGCCGATGATACACAATTGGTTGGCATTAGTACTCAACATGAGGATGTTGAAAATGATCAAGTGGATGATCAAGGTACACAAGACGTTCGAAGATCTAGTAGGATTAGTAATCCTCCCGAGATATATGGGTTTCTCGTGGATGGTTGCTATACGGTTGATTTGGATGAACCGACAAACTACGAAGATGCTTTATCAAGGATTGATAAAAATAAATGGCAGGAAGCCATGAACGCCGAGATGCAATCCATGTATGAAAATCAAGTTTGGGAACTTGTTGTGCAACCTCCTAGCTCCAAGCTAGTTGATTGCAAATGGCTTTTCAAGAAGAAAACCGACATACATGGAAACTTGGATACATATAAAGCTAGACTTGTAGCAAAAGGTTTCACTCAAACTCAAGGGGTTGATTATGATGAAACTTTCTCGCCAGTGGCAATGCTAAAGTCTATTAGGATATTATTTGCCATCGCTGCTCATTATGATTACGAAATTTGGCAAATGGATGTCAAAACCGCTTTCCTAAATGGATAAATTGAGGAAGATGTCTATATGGTACAGCCCGATGGTTTTGTTGATCCGAAAAATCCTAAAAAGGTATGCAAGTTAAAGAAATCAATCTACGGATTGAAACAACCATCTAGAATGTGGAATCATCGTTTTAATGAAGAGGCAAAGAAATTTGGCTTCATTAAAAATGGTGATGAAGCTTGTGTATACAAGAAGGCTAGTGGAAGCTCTATAATGTTCCTTGTGCTATATGTGGATGATATATTATTATTTGGGAATGATATTACCACAATGCAAGAAGTCAAAACTTGGCTAAAGAGTTGCTTCTCCATTAAGGATCTTGGAGAAGCACAATACATATTGGGGATAGGGATCTATAGGAATAGATCCAAGAGATTGATAGGTTTAAGTCAAAGTACATACATTGATAAAATCTTGAAAAGGTTCAAGATGAAAAACTCTAAGAAAGGTTTGGTACCTATTCAAAGAGGAACCGTTCTCAGTTCATCTCAGTGTCCTACCACAAAATATGAACAAGAGAGAATGAAGAAAGTCCCATACGCATCTGCTATTGGGTCTATCATGTATGCAATGATATGTACTAGACCGGATGTGTCATGCGCTCTAAGCTTGACAAGTAGATACCAGAATAACCCAGGAAACAGTCATTGGATTGCTGTTAAAAGTATATTGAAATACCTTAGGAGAACTAAGGATATATTTCTAATATATGGGTCTGGTGAGGAGGAACTCGCTGTAAAAGGTTACGTGGATGCGAGTTTCCAAACTGATCGAGATGACTCTCGATCACAATCCGGTTATGTCTTCATGTTAAATGGTGGTGCGATCTCTTGGAAGAGTTCGAAACAGGAGGTTGTTGCGTTATCCACTACAGAGTCGGAGTACATTGCCACCTCACTGGCAGCTCAGGAATCTGCATGGATGAAGAAATTCATCGACGACTTAGGAGTGATCCCTTCCATTCAGGACCCTCTTGAAATCTTTTGTGACAACGAGGGTGCAATTGCTCAAATCAAGGAACCTCGTGCTCATCAAAAGACTCGTCACATTGAGTGGAGATTCAACTACATCAGGGATGAGGTTGAAAAGGGAAAGATATGTATTCACAAAGTTCACACAGATCAAAATGTTGCGGATCCACTCACGAAGCTTTTACATGGGCCAAAACATGAGGGACATGTTTGTGCATTAGGGCTTCGATATTCTAGTGATTGGAATTGATCTATTTTATGTATTGTAACGGAACGAATTAGTTCAAACTCATTAATATAATTATGGTATTAATTTAATTATGAGTCATGTTCCAATTTTGCATATTTTATCCATGAATAAACTATTATTCTAGATTCCGTAGTTGATCACATTTGTGGGAACAAGTGTGAGGTCTGGACTATTATGAACTTGGATTGGTTAACATTCAAATGGTGAATGTGGGGCAAGGTTGCAACCAAGGTTCATAGATATTTGTGGGATACAAATATTGGAAGACCCGCTCTCAAGATTTACTATATGGAGCCTTTGTGGTTGATCACATGAAATCTTGAGTAAAGGAGAATATCATTATATCCTCTGACCTGAGACACATATTGGGTTTGGATATTCACCGAATATTATGCCTTGATTCTTTCCTTCGCTATTCTGAAATATGGTAGTACATAAGGGAGGCTTCAGGTGTGGTACAAGGTGTAGTGTCTAGGACGTATGTAATCAAGATGGAATTTGTCCCTCTTATTCGTTGAGAGTCGGATGTCTAAGGCCTGATAAAGCTAAATCTATAAGAGAGTGATCATTCTATGTCTCTTAGATTTAACATGACATCTAGGATGAAAGGATATAATGAAAGATTCACCTATTCATATTCGAGATGGGAACTCGAAAGGGATGATGTTATTGAATGGCACCAAGTCATAACACATTGGGGGTGATAGACGGTCGTTAGGTGGTATCCGTCACTTGCATTAATTCATTATGTTTCTCGTGCAAGTGGGAGATTGAAGGTATTTCATATGCCCGAGAGACATAATAAATTAATGTGGCCAATATGTTATGATCCAAGTCGGGTCATACCCAATAACAAGCCGTCAACACTTTTATGTATTTGTTTTAATGAGTGGATCTTTAAAATGAATACTTGACACTTAGACTTTAGAAATTGGTTTTCTAAAGATAAAATGCAAGAAATAATTATTTGGATAATTATAAGTGCAAGTTTAATTATTTATATGATTAAACTTATATGTGAATTATAATTATATAAAGTGGTTTATAAAATTATATTTAAATGTGCAAGTAACATATTGAACTTTATAAGTGGTTTATAAAGATAAAATTATGTGCATGTATTTAAATAAACAAAGAGTGCAAGTTTTATGTTATTAAAAAGAAAAGCAAAGAAAAAAAAAAAGAATGATGATGGTGGTGGCGGTTTTGGGGACTCCAAGAGAGCCACCCCATGCTTGCTTTTAGTTAATAACACACTCTACCTACATGCATGCTTACTTGCACTCTCTCACACACACATTTACTAGTCTTTTTTGAAAATCAAAATCTCTCTTCCTTTTCTCTTCTTGGCCGAAATTTAGGGAGGAAGAACAAGGTGTTCTTCATTTTGATTTTACTTGCATTTGGTGTTTAAATCCTAACCTAGTTTCAAGGGTGTTGATGCAAAAGGCTTGTGGGTATACAAAACTTGAGGCTTCAAGTAAGAAGCTTGCTAGTTCATCATCTTCATCTTGTTTCTTCAACCTCCATTTGGGTGAAGGTATAAACATCTTACTAGCTCTATTTACATTTTAGTATATTTTCAAGACTAGATCTATGAAATGGAATACATTTTAAAAGGTTAAAATACACATGTTCTTAAGATGAAAATTGCTTCCGCTTACTCTATATATACACACGAATCTATATACATACACATTTGGTTTTGTGACTTTGTTTACATGTGGTATTCCATCAATAATTGGCATGGACTGGTTGAAAAAGGAGAGGGCATAGATCGTATGTTACAAAAATGCAATTCGCATTGTACGAGAAGAATGAAAACCCTTAATGGTGTACGAAGAAAAGAGCAACGCGAAGCTACATCTTATTAGTAATTTGAAGGCGCAAAAGCTAATAAGAAAGGGTTGCTATGCTGTTCTAACACATGTCGAGAAAGTAAAACTGAAGAAAAGAGCATCAATGATGTTCCCGTCGCAAAAAAATTTCCCGATGTATTTTCGAAAGAATTACCGGGACTACCTCCACACCGATCCATTGAATTTCAAATAGATCTTGTACCGGGAGCTTCACCAATAACTCGTGCTCCATACAGACTCGCACCAAGCAAAATGAAGGAACTCCAAAGCCAATGATAAGAACTTTTAGAGCGTGGTTTCATTCTACCAAGCACATCACCATGGGGAGCTCCTGTTTTATTTGTCAAAAAGAAGGATGGTACATTCAGGTTGTGTATCGACTACCACGAGTTGAAAAAACTTACCATCAAGAACCGTTACCCACTACCGAGAATTGACAACTTATTTGATCAACTACAGGGCTCATCAGTTTATTCAAAGATTGACTTACGTTCTGGGTACCATCAAATGCGGGTGAAGGAGGATGATATTCCAAAGACTGCTTTCAGAACGCGTTACGGTCATTACGAATTTATGGTTATGACGTTTGGGTTGACTAACACACCAGCTGTGTTCATGGACCTCATGAACCGAGTGTGTGGACCATACCTTGACAAGTTTGTCATTCTTTTCATCGATGACATACTTATTTACTCAAAGAATGATCAAGAGCACGAAGAACATTTGAGAAAAGTGCTAGAGTTGTTGAGGAAAGAAAAATTGTACGCTAAGTTTTCAAAGTGTGTATTTTGGTTGGAAGAAGTTCAATTCATCGGTCACATAGTGAACAAAGAAGGTATTCAAGTGGATCCGGCAAAGAATGAAACCGTTGAAAAGTGGGAAACCCCGAAAACTCAGAAGCATATACCCCAATTTTTAGGACTGGCTGGTTACTACAGAAGGTTCATCCAAGATTTTTCCAAAATAGCGAAACTCTTGACTGCATTAACGCATTAAGGGAAGAAATTTGAATGGAAGGATGCGCAGGAGAAAGCGTTTCAATTGTTGAAGAAAAAGATAACTACGGCACCTATATTGTCATTGCCTGAAGGGAATGATGATTTTGTGATATATTGTGACGCCTCAAAGCAAGGCCTCGGTTGTGTATTAATGCAACGAACAAAGGTAATTGCTTATGCGTCCAGACAATTGAAGATTCACGAGCAAAATTATACGACTCACGATTTGGAATTGGGTGCTGTTGTTTTTGCATTAAAGACTTGGAGGCACTACTTATATGGGGTCAAAAGTATTATATATACCGCCACAAAAGTCTCCAACACATATTTAATCAGAAACAACTGAACATGAGGCAGCGTATGTGACGATCGCTCCAAATCCATATGGACGAACACGTCATTCATTGATTTCATTGCGAGGTATTTGACCTCTATATGATACGTTTTGTAAACATTGCATTCTTTTGAAAAGGCGTACCATAAATGAATATATAAATCAAAGGTTTTTGACATCTGATGATTTCTACATATAGACAATCACCGTAAATAATAGTTTACAATAGTACTTCTGTTGACAATGCAGTCAAAATATGATACATGGTGATGATTTAGTGAATGCAACGTTTCCTTGAAAAATATGCCATGTAAGACTCCATGCACATAGCTTGTATAACATATAAGCACACAGCGGAAGACTTCTAGGGAACCTGAGAATAAATATGCTAACAAGTGTCAACACAAAGGTTGGTGAGTTCATAGTTTGTATGTTTCGCATAATCTGTATATAAAGATGGATTACAAGATTTCAGTGATTTCATCCGAAACGTTTAACAAAATATTCTACTAAATTGAGCACCCTGGTAACTAAACTTAACGTATATATAATTTGTACCCTTTGTATAATCATCTTAATAATACACGTAAACCAACGTGTACGCTTCTCAAATAGCATACGTCCGTTAAAAGGCTAGTGTTCTAGCTCGGACGGGGATATCAAGCCCTATGGATCCATATACTACTACTCGCGCCCACCAGTTCTTATAACTGGCAGTTAACAGTTACCAAAGCTAAGGGATTTTCGGTTCAAACTCAGTGTAGAATTTAGTATGTACTTATATCCATTGCGTTTAAAATAAAGTGCATCTATTCTTAGCCCAAAAATATATATTGCAAAAGCAATTAAAAAGGGATCAATGAAACTCACCTTAGCAGCACATAAAGTTGTTCATCGTAATGTGACCGAAACTCGGTATATCAAATAATCGTAGATCTCAACCTAGAGATCATATGTTGGTCAATAAATGTCTATCAAGCTAGGTCAGGTCATAGTGTATCACAATCCTAATGCTCAAAATTGACATACAAAAGTTATTCAAAGTTGTTTCAAAAAGTCAATTTTGACAATAGTTCAACAAACGAGACGTACCTTATATAAGGATTCATTTACTCGGTTGGTAATATTCAAAAATCTATTTTATCAATCTCGTAAACAAGTTGTTTAAGTATTAATTGCAGATTCAAAAAGCAATTCCAATTAATGTCAATAATTCAGTTGACCATATCTTTTGATTCGTTCCTCAAAACTATTCGATATCTAAATGAAAAGTTATTGATTTTTCGCCAGCTTTCCGAAAACATGTATATCATATACCTTTTATTCGTAATATATGTATTTAATTCGTGATTTATTATAAACTGTTTAACGACGAAATTTAGCATACAAGCATGTATAAATATATACACTCGAGCACTAGTATGTATACACTATTAATTTATAAAATATAAAATATAAATGCTTACGTAATAATATTGAGATTCAATATTGTAGAAAAGTACGTAGACGTAACGGAGATGATAAACACTAAGTTTGATTCACAATTATACCCCCGAACATTACCCATAACCTCCTTGGCAATAACCCATAATTTCCTTAGCTTTAATTCACTCGAAAATCATTTTTGAAATCGTTTGAACATGACCTCGTCGTAGTATTTTATGTATAATACTAATAAAAATAATATTAATACTACTGATAATAATAAGATTAATATTAATATTAATCTTTAATAATAATTATTATAATAATTATAATAATAATATTAATAATAATAATAATAATAATATAAATAATATAAATATTACGGAGTATATATCTATATCTGTGTAAGTGTGTGTGATGTTCGAGCAAAACAATTGAATTTATAGTACCTTTTCTGAAAAAGCACCCCATGCGATTGCATGGGATTTTTACTTCAAGGCCATGCGATCGCATGGCCCTCTGATCCAGCTCACAATATTTTAAATTTTTGTTTGTCGACATAATTTAATATAATATATATAATATATTTTATTTATATAATTAATTCTATATTATATTAAATTCACATACATAGTTGACTTGTAATTTTTGTTCCGATAAGTCGTAAGTCATCACTCGACTTATGTCCCGGTTTCAGTTTTTCAAATGTCCTTTCGTACGCTGAGAAAACTTGTATTTTACATTTCGTGTCACGTACCTTTGTCAAAATATAGCCTTAAATTATCCCTAAACTATACCACTCAAAGTATATCTTAAACTTTCGAGTATTTTGATCATTTACTTCTATAAATCATCGTCTCGCTATTTGTTAATATATATATAATAACAATTCATTTTTATGACCAATTTAATATTATATTTTATCGTATTGTTAAATATATATTTTCGATATTAATAAACACGTTTTAAAATACATATCGCAAGTTATTCATATATCTAATTCCAACAGTTGATATTCCTTATTATTGTATGTGTCCAAATTATGTTATTTAAACAAACACTTTACCATTTATTCCGAATACCGTTAAGAATGAATGATTTCCCAAATCAACGTGGACCTTACAACAGAGACCCGTAATAATATTATAATCCTTAAGGGACTCAATAATTATCTTTTAATTCAATCGTTTGGCATAATCTTTTAACTCTGTATCTAAATATATCAATCAGATAATCAAACCAATAAGTTTAATGCACAGTATCATATACTCAACACTTTGTTACATTTTCAAGTTATGGTATATATATGTATCTATTTACCTATAATTGTTCGCGAATCGTTGAGAACAATCGAAAGGTAATTGAATAGTTCAAAAATTTTGAGATTCAATTTTACAGACTTTTCTTATCGTGTCGAAAATGTTAATCATACAAAGATTAAGTTTAAATTTGGTCAGAAATTTCCGGGTCATCACAGTACCTACCCGTTAAAGAAATTTCGTCCCGAAATTTGAGTGAGGTCGTCATGACTAACAATAAAAATGTTTTCATGAAGTATATGTGTTGATAAATAGAGTTTTATCGCCGTTGAATAATATGGATAAAACAATCCGATTATTCGAAGCGTATGAGAGAAGTTATCATAAAAGAGTGAAATGGAAAATAGAGATTCGTCTTATCTCTTGATGTAGTAACGATTGATTTCCAGAATTTAAGGAATAGAAAATCTTCATAATTTAAATAAGATTTGATGTAGTGACCCGAACTTTTCCATGTTTATATATATTAATTGAGATTGATATTTAAATGATTAAATGTTTCCAACATGTTAAGCAATCAAACTTGTTAAGACTTGATTAATTGAAATATGTTTCATATAGACAATTGACCACCCAAGTTGACCGGTGATTCACGAACGTTAAAACTTGTAAAAACTATATGATGACATATATATAGATATATATATAGTTAACATGATACTATGATAAGTAAACATATCATTAAGTATATTAACAATGAACTACATATGTAAAAACAAGACTACTAACTTAATGATTTTTAAACGAGACATATATGTAACGATTATCGTTGTAAAGACATTTAATGTATATATATCATATTAAGAGATATTCATACATGATAATATCATGATAATATAATAATTTAAAATCTCATTTGATATTATAAACATTGGGTTAACAACATTTAACAAGATCGTTAACCTAAAGGTTTCAAAACAACACTTACATGTAACGACTAACGATGACTTAACGACTCAGTTAAAATGTATATACATGTAGTTATTTAATATGTATTTATACACTTTTGACAGACTACAATACACTTATCAAAATACTTCTACTTAACAAAAATGCTTACAATTACATCCTCGTTCAGTTTCATCAACAATTCTACTCGTATGCACCTGTATTCGTACTCGTACAATACACAGCTTTTAGATGTATGTACTATTAATATATACACTCCAATGATCAGCTCTTAGCAGCCCATGTGAGTCACCTAACACATGTGGGAACCATCATTTGGCAACTAGCATGAAATATCTCATAAAATTACAAAAATATGAGTAATCATTCATGACTTATTTACATGAAAACAAAATTACATATCCTTTATATCTAATCCATACACCAACGACCAAAAACACCTACAAACACTTTCATTCTTCAATTTTCTTCATCTAATTGATCTCTCTCAAGTTCTATCTTCAAGTTCTAAGTGTTCTTCATATATTCTACAAGTTCTAGTTACATAAAATCAAGAATACTTTCAAGTTTGCTAGCTCACTTCCAATCTTGTAAGGTGATCATCCTGAAGATATTTCGTATGCCCGAGCGACATATTAAATTAATGTGGCTAGTATGTTATGATCCAAGTCGGGTCATACCCAATAACAAGCTTACCGACACCTAAAATGTATTTAATCTTAACGATTGGGTCGTTAAATAAATACGCGACACTTGAACTTTAGAAAATCGGTTTTCTAAAATATCATCACTTGAGATAAATTATTTGGATAATTTATATTTAATTATTTATAGGTTTAAATAATTATGTTGTGTTATATTTTATAGATTGGTTTATAAAATGTAAGTAACTTAACAAATGCAAGTTTTATATAACAAGTTTTTTATAAAACTACAAGGCATTTTATAACAAGTTTTATTAAATAAAAATCTTGTTATAAAACCTCATGGGGGACGGTTTTGGTGTCTCCAAGGAGACATCCCATGCCATGTTTTGTTGCTTTCAAGATCACACAAATACTTAGATGCATGCTTGTCTTAAGAAACTCACTCCTTGACCAAGAATAGAGACTAAGTTTCAAAAATAACTCTAAAATGGTTGGGAGAGGGCTGCTGGCCGAATTCTTTTGGTAAGGAGAAGGGAGATTTTGCTTGCTAAGTTGAGTGATTAAGTGTCTTAAAATCCTAACTTCACAAAGGGTGGTGTTGGTATTCAAAGCTTGGGGTATACTACACTTGAGGCTTCAAGTTAGAAGCTTTTAAATCATCATAAACATCACACATTTCAGCTCAAATACTGCTGCTGCTGTTCGGTTTTCTCAAGGGCAGAAAAGTGGGTTTCAAGCTAGGTTTCAAGGTGATAAAGGTTTAACCAACTCAAGGGTGGTTTGGTGTATTGTTCTATCATCTTCATCATCATCTTAAGCTTTTCAAAACAGCCCTCAAACTTGGTTTTGAAGAGGTATTGAATCACTTCTTTTCTTGTTAATTGTAAGCATATATTTTCACAACTTGATCCTTGATGGGATTTGGCTTAATATGGTTTAAAGATTAACAAGTTGAAATTGATAATTACACGCTTCCGTATATAATGATTCTTAAAAGGTTTTAAGATATATGAACATGTTAAATCCCAACATTGGTATCTAGAGCTGAAGTTGTTGAAATATGCTTCGAATTGTTGTTTTAAACCCACTATATTTGCAATCTATGAACATGCATGAATGTAGATTGCAAAAACAAATGGGTTTGGGTGGGTTTATGATGAATGCCGAATTCAAAAGGGTCCAAAAGTGGGTTTGGACTCTTCCATTTGGTTCATATTTGGTTGCATGTTAATGTTCACAATCTAAGCCTTGACCTTGTGTTGCATGCATGTATGTTTGGTTGATTTGAAATGTTATTTGGCTTTTAATATTATTCATTCATATGGCATGTAATAATTCATTCATTTGGCTATGTAATTTGTTTTACATTTGGTTTGTAAAATAGAATAGGTTGTATTTTCATTTTCTAGATAAAAATGTATTAGGATACATATTTTGTAAAAATGAAGATACAAGGTGATGAAGACTTGAAGAACACAAGGAGCATATGGATGCAAGATTAAGTGGGAGATTTGAAATCTCCTACTTTGTATGATTAACCCTTACCCGGTGACATTTGTTTTCGGCTAAACAAATGTCCACCAAAATGGCTAGATTGTGAACATACTTATTTTGCATGTGTAGTTGTTTGGTTGTTTATGGATTGTATGTTTGATTGCAACAAATTAATCACACAAGTTAACAACAAACAAAACGACAATTTAATTGGTTAAATTAGACGTATTAACGACATGTAAAATGGCAATTTAAATGGTTAAATTGAAAAGGAAACTAAAGACTTTAATAAATGGTTATTAAGAACAAGAAAAGGATAACGTCATTAAAATGGTTTATATCAAGTAATTGGCTCAATTACAAGACATGAAATTGGTTTTTCATAAGTACCATACACTAAATGCATGTTGGTGTATGGCATAAAAGTTTTCTCAAACTAGAATTAACGAAAACTTAAAATCCCTTTTACAAACAAGGTTAACAAGTTTAACGCCATCCTATTGTGTGACACTTAAAAGTATTAGGGAACTCATGATGGGATAAAGGTCACCTAACCGTTATGAGCAAACTAATATGATTAAGGTAAATTTCGCATGCTTGTGGGATAAAGGTCACCTAACCACTTGTATGTTAAATTTACAAGTCAATACAAATAGGACGACTTGATTTGGGAATCATGAACTTAGGGTCACCGAAGCATGAGGAACAAATAGGCGTTGATGGGATAAATATGCCATGCAAAAGGATTGCATGATCCCATACTCTAGAAGTTGCAAATGGATTGCAATTGTCATTTATTGACTACCTAGCTAAATCAAATTGCGGGATAAAGGTCACCTAACCGAAATTTGGTTTACCGTTGGATTCTAGAATTTAATAATTCAATTGAATTTAAAGGGTATTGAATGTTAAATTAAAATCGATACTTAAACGAACTTTGTTAATTTTGTAGATGGCCGCCAATAACAACAACAACATTCAAAATGCACCACTTAACATGAACAACCTATCATTAAGGTCTCTCTTAGAGAAAGATAAACTCAACCATACAAACTTTATGGATTGGTTCCGCAATCTTCGGATTGTCCTCAAACAAGAGGATAAAGCGTATGTACTTGAGGACCCCATTCCCGATCAACCGGATGAGAATGATGTGGAAGCAATGGCCTCTTACGATAAGTATTGCGACGACTCCCTTCAAGTCTCATGCTTAATGCTTGGGACTATGATACCCGAACTCCAAAAGGATTTCGAGCATCATAGTGCATACGACATGATAACGCAATTGAAGGAGATGTTCCTCCAACAAGCGCGTGTCGAGCATTTCGAGACCGTTCGGGCGCTACATGCTTGTCGTATGGACGATACCCAATCGGTTTCATCTTATGTGCTTAAGATGAAGAGCCTTATTGATCGTGCTAACCGCCTAAACCTAAACATATCAAATGAGTTAGCCACCGATCTTATCCTTAACTCCCTATCAAAAAGGTTTGATCAATTTGTAATTAATTACAATATGAATGGGATGGATAAGAGCATAGGTGAGCTTCACGGTATGCTTAGAATGGCGGAAACTAGCATGGGTAAAAGGGCTTTACCCGTGTTAGCAATCGATCAAGGTGGATCCAAAGGTAACACCTCTAAGCCAAAGGTGGCCAAGAGAAAAGGACCCACCCATCAAGGCAAAGGGAAAGGGAAGATGGTTACCCCAACCATCAACAAGGCTAAGAAGCAAAAGGTAACCGAGAAGGCAAACCCCAAAGAAGACCCATGTTTCGGTTGCGGTGAGATGGGTCATTGGAAACGAAACTGTCCGGTCTATCTTACGGAGTTGAAGGACAAGAGGGATGCAGGGCAAACCTCAGGTAATATATATATGGTATATATAGAGCTTAGTATTACTTCTTCTAATACACGGGTATTAGACACGGGATGTGGAACTCATATTTGCAATTCTTTGCAGGGGTTGAAAAGAAGTGATCATAAGGCGGGAACATCAAGTCTCTATATGGGCAATGGTGCAAAGGTGCATGTTAAAGCTCAAGGAGATTTTATTTTGAAGTTTCCAAGCGGATTGGAACTTATTTTAGAAAATGTTTTGTATACTCCGGATTTGTGTAGAAACATTATTTCTATTTCTCGCTTAAAACAATGTGGTTACGTTGTTAATTTTATTGATGATGATATTCATGTTTCTAAAGACAATGTATTCTATTTCAAGGCTTCGCCTTCAAATGGAATTTATGAATTGGTTCATGATGACGCATCATCGAGCTCTATATACCATACAAGCACCAAGAAACTCAAAAGGGATTTGAGTGATTCCTATTTATGGCATTGTCGCCTTGGCCATATAAACAAGAACCGAATGCATACACTTCAAAGGAATGGACTTTTGAAATCAACTGAAATGGATTCGTTTGATGTATGTGAATCTTGTTTACAAGGAAAGATGACTAAAGCACCTTTCAAAGGGACATGTGAAAGGGCTAAAGACTTATTGGGATTAATACATTCGGATGTGTGTGGACCCTTTAAGCCTATGACTAGGAATGGTGAAAGATACTTTGTTACTTTCATTGATGACTTTAGTCGTTTCGGATATGTCTACTTATTAAGACACAAGGACGAAACGTTTGAAGCATTCAAAGAATATCAAAACGAAGTACAAAATCAACTCAATAAGACAATTAAGGTACTTCGTACCGATAGAGGAGGTGAATACCTAAGCGATGCTTTCCAAGATCATCTTAGGAGTTGTGGGATCATCTCACAACTTACTCCACCCGGAACACCCCAACTTAATGGAGTTTCCGAAAGGAGGAACCGAACCCTAATGGATATGGTTCGATCTATGATGGCAAGAAGCTCGTTACCTCTATCATTTTGGGGTTATTGTCTAAGCTCCGCGGTTCGTATTTTAAATATAGCCCCAACCAAGAAAGTGGAACGAACTCCTCATGAGATGTGGTTTGGAAAACCTCCTTCTCTTTCATACTTGAAAGTATGGGGATGTGAAGCTTATCCTAAGCAATACGTAGCTAATAAGCTACATGCTCGATCCACAAAGTGTATCTTCATAGGATATCCCAAAGATGACATGGGGTATTACTTCTATGATCCATCCGAGCAAACGGTATTTATTGCTCGGAAAGCGGAATTCCTTGAAACTAAGTTCCTTATGGAAGGTGATGGTGAAAGGAAGATAGATCTTGTAGAGGTACAAGATCAAACCGATGATACACAATTGGTTGGCACTAGTACTCAACATGAGGATGTTGAAAATGATCAAGTGGATGATCAAGGTACACAAGACGTTCGAAGATCTAGTAGGATTAGTAATCCTCCCGAGAGATATGGGTTTCTCGTGGATGGTTGCTATACGGTTGATTTGGATGAACCGACAAACTACGAAGATGCTTTATCAAGGATTGATAAAGATAAATGGCAGGAAGCCATGAACGCCGAGATGCAATCCATGTATGAAAATCAAGTTTGGGAACTTGTTTTGCAACCTCCTAGCTCCAAGCTAGTTGATTGCAAATGGCTTTTCAAAATGAAAACCGACATACATGGAAACTTGGATACATACAAAGCTAGACTTGTAGCAAAAGGTTTCACTCAAACTCAAGGGGTTGATTATGATGAAACTTTCTCGCCTGTGGCAATGCTAAAGTCTATTAGGATATTATTTGCCATTGCTGCTCACTATGACTATGAAATATGGCAAATGGATGTCAAAACCGCTTTCCTGAATGGATATCTTGAGGAAGATGTCTATATGGTACAGCCCGAAGGTTTTGTTGATCCGAAAAATCCTAAGAAGGTATGCAAGTTAAAGAAGTCAATCTACGGATTGAAACAAGCATCTAGAATGTGGAATCATCATTTTAATGAAGAGGCAAAGAAATTTGGCTTCATTAAAAATGGTGATGAAGCTTGTGTATACAAGAAGGCTAGTGGGAGCTCCATAATGTTTCTTGTGCTATATGTGGATGATATATTATTATTTGGGAATGATATTACCACAATGCAAGAAGTCAAAACTTGGCTAAAGAGTTGCTTCTCCATTAAGGATCTTGGAGAAGTACAATACATATTGGGGATAGGGATCTATAGGAATAGATCCAAGAGATTGATAGGTTTGAGTCAAAGTACATACATTGATAAAATCTTGAAAAGGTTCAAGATGGAAAACTCTAAGAAAGGTTTGGTACCTATTCAAAGAGGAACCGTTCTCAGTTCATCTCAGTGTCCTACCACGAAAGATGAACAAGAAAGAATGAAGAAAGTCCCATACGCATCTGCTGTTGGGTCTATCATGTATGCAATGATATGTACTAGACCGGATGTGTCATGCGCTCTAAGCTTGACAAGTAGATACCAGAACAACCCAGGAAACAGTCATTGGATCGCTGTTAAAAGTATATTGAAATACCTTAGGAGAACTAAGGATATGTTTCTAATATATGGGTCTGGTGAGGAGGAACTCGCTGTAAAAGGTTACGTGGACGCGAGTTTCCAAACTGATCGAGATGACTCTCGATCACAATCCGGTTATGTCTTCATGTTAAATGGTGGTGCAGTCTCTTGGAAGAGCTCAAAACAGGAAGTTGTTGCATTATCCACTACAGAGTCGGAGTACATTGCCGCCTCATTGGCAGCTCAGGAAGCTGCATGGATGAAGAAATTCATCGACGACTTAGGAGTGGTCCCTTCCATTCAGGACCCTCTTGAGATCTTTTGTGACAACGAGGGTGCCATTGCTCAAATCAAGGAACCTCGTGCTCATCAAAAGACTCGTCACATTGAGCGGAGATTCAACTACATCAGGGATGAGGTTGAAAAGGGAAAGATATGTATTCACAAAGTTCACACAGATCAAAATGTTGCAGATCCACTCACGAAGCTTTTACATGGGCCAAAACATGAGGGACATGTTTGTGCATTAGGGCTTCGATATTCTAGTGATTGGAATTGATCTATTTTATGTATTGTAACGGAATGAATTAGTTCAAACTCATTAATATAATTATGGTATTAATTTAATTATGAGTCATGTTCCAAATTTTGCATATTTTATCCATGAATAAACTATTATTCTAAATTCCGTAGTTGATCACATTTGTGGGAACAAGTGTGAGGTTTAGACTATTATGAACTTGGATTGGTATACATTCACGGACTGAATGTAGGGCAGGGTTGCTACCAAGGTTCATAGATATTTGTGAGACACAAATATTGGAAGACCCGCTCTCAAGATTTACTGCATGGAGCCTTTGTGGTTGATCACATGTAATCTTGAGTAAAGGCAAATATCATCGTATCCTCTGACCTGAGATACATATTGGGTCCTGATATTCACCGAGTATTATGCCTTGATTCTTTCCTTCGCTATTCTAAAATATGGTAGTACATAAGGAAGAGCTCAGGTATAATCCAAAGTATGTATCTAGGACGTATGTAGTCAAGATGGAATTTGTCCCTCTTATTCGTTGAGAGTCAGATGTCTAAGGCCTGATAAAGTTAAATCTATAAGAGAGTGGTCACTCTGTATCTCTTGGATTTGACATGACATCTAGGATGAAAGGATATAATGAAAGATTCACCTATTCATATTCGAGATGGGAACTCGAAAAGGATGATGTTATTGAATGGCACAAAGTCATAACATATTGGGGGTGATGGACGGTCGTTAGGTGGTATCCATCACTTGCATTAATTTCTTATGTTTCTCGTGCAAGTGGGAGATTGAAGATATTTCGTATGCCCGAGCGACATATTAAATTAATGTGGCTAGTATGTTATGATCCAAGTCGGGTCATACCCAATAACAAGCTTACCGACACCTAAAATGTATTTAATCTTAATGATTGGGTCGTTAAATAAATACGCGACACTTGAACTTTAGAAAATCGGTTTTCTAAAATATCATCACTTGAGATAAATTATTTGGATAATTTATATTTAATTATTTATAGGTTTAAATAATTATGTTGTGTTATATTTTATAAATTGGTTTATAAAATGTAAGTAACTTAACAAATGCAAGTTTTATATAACAAGTTTTTTATAAAACTACAAGGCATTTTATAACAAGTTTTATTAAATAAAAATCTTGTTATAAAACCTCATGGGGGACGGTTTTGGTGTCTCCAAGGAGACATCCCATGCCATGTTTTGTTGCTTTCAAGATCACACAAATACTTAGATGCATGCTTGTCTTAAGAAACTCACTCCTTGACCAAGAATAGAGACTAAGTTTCAAAAATAACTCTAAAATGGTTGGGAGAGGGCTGCTGGCCGAATTCTTTTGGTAAGGAGAAGGGAGATTTTGCTTGCTAAGTTGAGTGATTAAGTGTCTTAAAATCCTAACTTCACAAAGGGTGGTGTTGGTATTCAAAGCTTGGGGTATACTACACTTGAGGCTTCAAGTTAGAAGCTTTTAAATCATCATAAACATCACACATTTCAGCTCAAATACTGCTGCTGCTGTTCGGTTTTCTCAAGGGCAGAAAAGTGGGTTTCAAGCTAGGTTTCAAGGTGATAAAGGTTTAACCAACTCAAGGGTGGTTTGGTGTATTGTTCTATCATCTTCATCGTCATCTTAAGCTTTTCAAAACAGCCCTCAAACTTGGTTTTGAGGAGGTATTGAATCACTTCTTTTCTTGTTAATTGTAAGCATATATTTTCACAACTTGATCCTTGATGGGATTTGGCTTAATATGGTTTAAAGATTAACAAGTTGAAATTGATAATTACACGCTTCCGTATATAATGATTCTTAAAAGGTTTTAAGATATATGAACATGTTAAATCCCAACACATCCAACCTCAAGAAATCTTTGTTTCTTACAGTAGGTTATCATTCTACTACAAGGTAATAATCATATTCAAACTTTAGTTCAATTTCTATAACTATAACAATCTTATTTCAAGTGATGATCTTACTTGAACTTGTTTTCGTGTCATGATTCTGCTTCAAGAACTTCGAGCCATCCAAGGATCCGTTGAAGCTAGATCCATTTTTCTCTTTTCCAGTAGGTTTATCCAAGGAACTTATGGTAGTAATGATGTTCATAACATCATTCGATTCATATATATAAAGCTATCTTATTCGAAGGTTTAAACTTGTAATCACTAGAACATAGTTTAGTTAATTCTAAACTTGTTCGCAAACAAAAGTTAATCCTTCTAACTTGACTTTTAAAATCAACTAAACACATGTTCTATATCTATATGATATGCTAACTTAATGATTTAAAATATGGAAACACGAAAAACACCGTAAAACCGAATTTACGCCGTCGTAGTAACACAGCGAGCTGTTTTGGGTTAGTTAATTAAAAACTATGATAAACTTTGATTTAAAAGTTGTTATTTTAAGAAAATGATTTTTATTATGAACATGAAACTATATCCAAAAATTATGGTTAAACTCAAAGTGGAAGTATGTTTTCTAAAATGGTCATCTAGACGTCGTTCTTTCGACTGAAATGACTACCTTTACAAAAACGACTTATAACTTATTTTTCCGACAATAAACCTATACTTTTTCTGTTTAGATTCATAAAATAGAGTTCAATATGAAACCATAGCAATTTGATTCACTCAAAACGGATTTAAAATGAAGAAGTTATGGGTAAAACAAGATTGGATAATTTTTCTCATTTTAGCTACGTGAAAATTGGTAACAAATCTATTCCAACCATAACTTAATCAACTTGTATTGTATATTATGTAATCTTGAGATACCATAGACACGTATACAATGTTTCGACCTATCATGTCGACACATCTATATATATTTCGGAACAACCATAGACACTCTATATGTGAATGTTGGAGTTAGCTATACAGGGTTGAGGTTGATTCCAAAATATATATAGTTTGAGTTGTGATCAATACTGAGATACGTATACACTGGGTCGTGGATTGATTCAAGATAATATTTATCGATTTATTTCTGTACATCTAACTGTGGACAACTAGTTGTAGGTTACTAACGAGGACAGCTGACTTAATAAACTTAAAACATCAAAATATATTAAAAGTGTTGTAAATATATTTTGAACATACTTTGATATATATGTATATATTGTTATAGGTTCGTGAATCAACCAGTGGCCAAGTCTTACTTCCCGACGAAGTAAAAATCTGTGAAAGTGAGTTATAGTCCCACTTTTAAAATCTAATATTTTTAGGATGAGAATACATGCAGGTTTTATAAATGATTTACAAAATAGACACAAGTACGTGAAACTACATTCTATGGTTGAATTATCGAAATCGAATATGCCCCTTTTTATTAAGTCTGGTAATCTAAGAATTAGGGAACAGACACCCTAATTGACGCGAATCCTAAAGATAGATCTATTGGGCCTAACAAACCCCATCCAAAGTACCGGATGCTTTAGTACTTCGAAATTTATATCATATCCGAAGGGTGTCCCGGAATGATGGGGATATTCTTATATATGCATCTTGTTAATGTCGGTTACCAGGTGTTCACCATATGAATGATTTTTATCTCTATGTATGGGATGTGTATTGAAATATGAAATCTTGTGGTCTATTATTATGATTTGATATATATAGGTTAAACCTATAACTCACCAACATTTTTGTTGACGTTTTAAGCATGTTTATTCTCAGGTGATTATTAAGAGCTTCCGCTGTCGCAAACTTAAATAAGGACGAGATTTGGAGTCCATGCTTGTATGATATTGTGTAAAAACTGCATTGAAGAAACTTATTTTGTTGTAACATATTTGTATTGTAAACCATTATGTAATGGTCGTGTGTAAACAGGATATTTTAGATTATCATTATTTGATAATCTACGTAAAGCTTTTTAAACCTTTATTGATGAAATAAAGGTTATGGTTTGTTTTAAAATGAATGCAGTCTTTGAAAAACGACTCATATAGAGGTCAAAACCTCGCAACGAAATCAATTAATATGGAACGTTTTTAATCAATAAGAACGGGACATTTCAGTTGGTATCCGAGCGTTGGTCTTAGAGAACCAAAATTTTGCATTAGTGTGTCTTATCGAGTTTGTTAGGATGCATTAGTGAGTCTGGACTTCGACCGTGTTTACTTGAAAAATGATTGCTTAACAAATTTTGTTGGAAACTATATATTTTTAACATGTGAATATTATGTGATATATTAATCTCTTAACGCGTTTGATATTATGTGATAGATGTCTACCTCTAGAACAAGTCCCATTGACTCACCTAATAATAATGAAGAGTTAAATGTAAATTGGAATGATTCGTGGACTGATTCACAAGTTCCCGAAGAGGAACCGGAAGAAGAGTCGGAACCGGAAGAAGAATCGGAACCGGAAGAAGAATGGGAACCGGATGAAGAAATAGAACCGGTGGGGTAAATAATAAAACGGTTAAGTAAAAGAAAATCCTCAACCAACCGACCAAGGTTAATTATGGCCAATGGTGTTTCCGCCAAGGAAGCAAAATATTGGGAGGATTACCAATTCTCCGATGAATCGGATTCCGACGAGAATTCCGATGATGTTATAGAAATTACCCCAACTGAATTTAAAAGGGAAAAAGAAAATAATAAGGGAAAGGGCATAAAAATAGAGAAATCTAATTCCAACCCCGATGAACTTTATATGTATCGTCAACCCCCGAAGTCCTTAAGTTGTAACAATGACCCGGGAGCCTCTAAACCACCAGGTTTTTCTAAACCAATGTGGAAAACGACGGCTCGTATTAGGGGAACATCATATATCCCTAAAAACTTGGCAAAACGAACCAAAACTGAAAAAGAAGAAACAAGCGAGTCGGAATAAGATAGTTGTATTCGTGTGGTGTAATATATGTAATATAGCGTGCTTATGCTTTAAGATATATGTAAAAATTGCTTGTATTAATAAGTATTTTTTTTTTTATGAATCTAACTCTTGTCTATTTTACAGTATAAAAACACAAAATGGATAGACAACCCAATATTTTAAGAGACCTACCCGGAGACATGATTGATGAAATCTTGTCTAGAGTCGGTCAGAATTCTTCGGCACAACTATTTAAGGCGAGATCAGTTTGTAAGACATTCGAAGAACGTTCCAAGAATGCCTTGGTTTATAAAAGGCTTTCGTTCGAAAGATGGGGGATATCACATTGGGAAATCCATAAGTTACGATGTGTTTACTTTGACGCATATATTGCGGGGAACCCAAATGCTATTTTACGCAATGGGTTAAGAAATTATTTTGACTCAAAATATCCGAATATTGGACTTCGTGATTTAGAAAAAGCGGCTAACATGCAACATAAAGAAGCATGTTATGCTTACGGATTAGTAATGTTCGCTTCTCACCAAAGTGAGAACAAGAACATTGGGCTACAACTATTAAACAAAACGTTCCCACAAGTGACGGAGTCGGTAATTGGGGTAAGAAATGAGGTTTTTAGATTGTTACGGGACTGTTGGACATTACGTAACCCTCGTCCCTTTGACGACGTTACAACACGCTGTCTTATCAACGGCCATAACGGTTATGTTCCACAAGACCAAGGATGGGAAGTAATCCTAGTAAAACCAGAATGCATGACTTGTTTCTGGACGTATGAATTACGTGTCTTTATTGCCTTTGCTGAACGACTTGTGTACTAGCTAGAATTATCTTCACAACCATCTTGTATCAAATTTATTATGTGCTATATTTCATGCTATATGTAAAATAAGCGGTATTGTAAGTTTGTAAAATATTGTGAAAAAGTTTGAACGCGAAATATTATTATAATCAGTTTTTCATATAGAATTGTAGTAGTTGAATTGTATATTAGCTACTAAGTATGAACTTAACGGGTAGGTACTACCCGAATTTAAACTTATAAAATGCTAATATGAAGAAAAAGCTTTTATAAATGAGTTCATATTATGCTACGAAATACTATTAACTACTCTTAATATTCTGTATGATTAACTTGTTCCATTTGACTATTTTGAAGGAAATGGCACCGACTACTCGACACACCGTGAATACGAATGAAGAGGAATTCCGTACTTTTCTAGCTTCAAACATAGCCGCAGTACAGGCTGCGCTACATACCAACAATAACCTTGGATCTAGCAGTACAGGAAATCGTGTAGGATGTACCTACAAAGAATTCACTGCCTGCAAACCTTTGGAATTTGATGGAACCGAAGGACCGATCGGATTGAAACGGTGGACCGAGAAGGTCGAATCGACGTTTGCCATAAGTAAGTGTACTGAAGAGGACAAAGTGAAGTACTCTACACATACCTTCACAGGTTCTGCATTAACATGGTGGAATACCTATCTAGAGCAAGTGGGACAAGACGATGCGTACGCACTACCGTGGTCAGCATTCAAGCACTTGATGAACGAGAAGTACCGTCCCAGAACCGAGGTCAATAAGCTCAAGACAGAACTTAGAGGGTTACGAACCCAAGGATTTGATATTACCACGTACGAAAGACGATTCACAGAATTGTGCCTATTGTGTCCGGGAGCATTCGAAGATGAGGAAGAGAAGATCGACGCGTTTGTGAAAGGATTACCGAAAAGAATCCAAGAAGATATAAGTTCACACGAGCCCGCCTCCATACAACAGGCATGTAGAATGGCTCACAAACTAGTGAACCAGATTGAAGAAAGAATTAAAGAACAGACTGCTGAAGAGGCCAATGTGAAGCAAGTCAAAAGAAAGTGGGAGGAAAACGGTGATAAGAATCACCAATACAACAACAACAGCAATTACAACAATAATCGCAACAATTATCCCAACAATCGCAACATCAATCGCAACTACAACAAACGGCCCAACAACAACAACAACAACAACAACAACAACAACAGCAACAACAGCAACTACAACAATCATCCCAACAATAATAATAACCGCAACAACAACAACAATCAGAAGCAGCTATGCCAAAGGTGTGAAAAGTATCACTCGGGGTTCTGCACCAAATTTTGCAACAAGTGTAAAAGAAATGGTCATAGCGCGGCGAAGTGTGAGGTCTACGGACCAGGGGTTAATAGAACGAAAGGAACAAATAGTGTCGGAACGAGTAATGGCGGAGCAAGTAGTGTCAGAGCAAGTTATGCCAATATAGTTTGTTATAAATGTGGAAAACCGGGCCACATTATTAGAAATTGCCCGAACCAGGAGAACACGAATGGACAAGGCCGCGGAAGAGTTTTCAATATTAATGCGGCAGAGGCACAGAAAGACCCGGAGCTTGTTACGGGTACGTTTCTTATTGACAATAAATCTGCTTACGTTTTATTTGATTCGGGTGCGGATAGAAGCTATATGAGTAGAGATTTTTGTGCTAAATTAAGTTGTCCATTGAAGCCTTTGGATAGTAAATTTTTACTCGAATTAGCAAATGGTAAATTAATTTCAGCAGATAATATATGTCGGAATTGAGAAATTAAACTGGTTAGCGAAACATTTAAGATTGATTTGATACCAGTAGAGTTAGGGAGTTTTGATGTGATAATCGGTATGGACTGGTTGAATGAAGTGAAAGCAGAGATCGTTTGTTACAAAAATGCAATTCGCATTATACGAGAAAAAGGAAAACCCTTAATGGTGTACGGAGAAAAGGGCAACACGAAGCTACATCTTATTAGTAATTTGAAGGCATAAAAACTAATAAGAAAAGGTTGCTATGCTGTTCTAGCACACGTCGAGAAAGTACAAACTGAAGAAAAGAGCATCAATGATGTTCCCATTGCAAAAGAATTTCCCGATGTATTTTCGAAAGAATTACCGGGATTACCCCCACATCGATCCGTTGAATTTCAAATAGATCTTGTACCAGGAGCTGCACCAATAGCTCGTGCTCCTTACAGACTCGCACCCAGCGAGATGAAAGAACTGTAAAGCCAATTACAAGAACTTTTAGAGCGTGGTTTCATTCGACCAAGCACATCACCGTGGGGAGCTCCTGTTTTGTTTGTCAAGAAGAAAGATGGTACATTCAGGTTGTGTATCGACTACCGAGAGTTGAACAAACTTACCATCAAGAACCGCTACCCACTACCGAGAATCGACGACTTATTTGATCAACTACAAGGCTCAGCTGTTTATTCAAAGATTGACTTACGTTCCGGGTATCATCAAATGCGGGTGAAAGAAGATGATATTCCAAAGACTGCTTTCAGAACATGTTACGGTCATTACGAGTTTATGGTCATGCCGTTTGGTTTAACTAATGCACCAGCTGTGTTCATGGACCTTATGAACCGAGTGTGTGGATCATACCTTGACAAGTTTGTCATTGTTTTCATTGATGACATACTTATTTACTCAAAGAATGACCAAGAACACGGTGAACATTTGAGAAAGGTGTTAGAAGTATTGAGGAAGGAAGAATTGTACGCTAAGTTTTCAAAGTGTGCATTTTGGTTGGAAGAAGTTCAATTCCTCGGTCACATAGTGAACAAAGAAAGTATTAAGGTGGATCCGGCAAAGATAGAAACTGTTGAAAAGTGGGAAACCCCAAAAACTCCAAAACACATACGCCAATTTTTAGGACTAGCTGGTTACTACAGAAGGTTCATCCAAGACTTTTCCAGAATAGCAAAACCCTTGACTGCATTAACGCATAAAGGGAAGAAATTTGAATGGAATGATGAACAAGAGAAAGCGTTTCAGTTATTGAAGAAAAAGCTAACTACGGCACCTATATTGTCATTGCCTGAAGGGAATGATGATTTTGTGATTTATTGTGACGCATCAAAGCAAGGTCTTGGTTGTGTACTAATGCAACGAACGATGGTGATTGCTTATACGTCTAGACAATTGAAGATTCACGAACAAAATTATATGACGCATGATTTGGAATTAGGCGCGGTTGTTTTTGCATTAAAGACTTGGAGGCACTACTTATTGTTGGGATTTAACAAGTTCATATATCTTAAAACCTTTTAAGAATCATTATAAACGGAAGCGTGTAATTATCAATTTTAACTTGTTAATCTTTAAACCATTTAAAGCCAAATCCCATCAAGGATCAAGTTGTGAAAATATATGCTTACAATTAACAAGAAAAGAAGTGATTCAATACCTCCTCAAAACCAAGTTTGAGGGCTGTTTTGAAGGCCTTAGATGATGATGAAGATGATAGAACAATACACCAAACCACCCTTGAGTTGGTTAAACCTTTATCACCTTGAAACCTAGCTTGAAACCCACTTTTCTGCCCTTGAGAAAACCGAACAGCAGCAGCAGTATTTGAGCTGAAATGTGTGATGAAAATGATGATTTAAAAGCTTCTAACTTGAAGCCTCAAGTGTAGTATACCCCAAGCTTTGATCACCAACACACCCTTTGTATTTAGTTAGGATTTAGAACACTTGAATGTGATCAAATAGCAAGCAAAGGAACCTCCTTTTTCTCCAAAACAGTTCGGCAAAGGGGGCTGCAGAACCAGAATTTTGAAGTCACTTTTATGTGTGTTATCCTCTCACTCTTGAGTCAAGGCCTTGGTTAATACATAAGCATGCACCTTGGCACTTGTGTGTTATTAAAAGTAAACATAAACAAGGCATGCTTGTGAGTCTTGGAGTCACAAATTCTGCACTATATATATTATATAACAATGTATTTATACATATATATAAACTAGATAAAATATAAAACATGTATATATTTTTATGTTACTTTTATATTTTATAAACCCTTTTATAAAATATAACACAATATAATCATTTAAACTTATAAACAATTATATATAAATTATCCAAATAATTTATCTCAAGTGATAACATTTTGAAAAACTGATTTTCTAAAATCCAAGTGTCGCGTATTTATTTAATGATCCATTCATTAAGATTAAATACGATTAAGGTGTCGGCAAGCTTGTTATTGGGTATGACCCGACTTGGATCATAACATATTAGCCACATTAATTCAATATGTCTCTTGGGCATACGAAAAACCTTCAATCTCCCACTTGCACGAGAAACATATGAATTAATGCAAGTGATGGATACCACCTAACGACCGTCCATCACCCCCAATATGTTATGACTTTGTGCCATTCAATAACATCATCCCTTTCGAGTTCCCATCTCGAATATGAATAGGTAAATCTTTCATAGTATCCTTTCGTCCTAGATGTCATGTTAAATCCAAGAGACACAGAGTGATCACTCTCTTATAGATTTAACTTTATCAGGCCTTAAACATCTGACTCTCAACGAATAAGAGGGACAAATTCCATCTTGACTACATATGTCCTAAATACATACCATGCATTATACCTGAGCTCTTCCTTATGAACTACCATATTTCAGAATAGCGAAGGAAAGAATCAAGGCACAATACTTGGTAAATATCCGAACCCAATACGTATCTCAGGTCAGAGGATACAATGATATTCGCCTTTACTCAAGATTACATGTGATCAACCACAAAGGCTCCATTTAGTAAATCTTGAGAGCGGGTCTTCCAATATTTGTATCCAACAAATATCTATGAACCTTGGTTGCAACCTTGCCCCACATTCATCCCGTGAATGTATACCAATCCAAGTTCATAATAGTCTAAACCTCACATTTGCTCCCACAAATGTGATCGACTACGGAATTTAGAATAATTACTTATTCATGGATAAAATATGCAAAATAGGAACATAACTCGAAATAAATTAATACCATAATTATATTAATGAGTTTGAACAATTTCGTTCCGTTACAATACTTAAAATAGATCATGACCAATCACTAGAATATCGAAGCCCTAATGCACAAACATGTCCTGCATGTTTTGATCCATGTAAGAGCTTCGTGAGAGGATCCGCTATATTAAGATCTGTGTGAACTTTGCGAATACATATCTTTCCTTTTTCAACTTCATCCCTTATGTAGTTGAATCTCCGCTCAATGTGACGGGTCTTTTGGTGAGCACGAGGTTCCTTGATTTGAGCAATCGCACCCTCGTTGTCACAAAAGATCTCAAGAGGGTCCTGAATGGAAGGGACAACTCCTAAGTCGTCGATGAATTTCTTCATCCATGCAGCTTCCTGAGCTGCCAATGAGGCGGCAATGTACTCCGACTCTGTAGTGGATAATGCAACAACATCCTGTTTTGAACTCTTCCAAGAGACTGCACCTCCATTTAATGTGAAGACATAACCGGATTGTGATCGAGAATCATCACGATCAGTTTGGAAACTCGCGTCCACGTAACCTTTTACAGCGAGTTCCTCCTCACCAGACCAATATATCAGAAACATATCCTTGGTCCTCCTAAGGTATTTCAATATACTTTTGACAGCAATCCAATGACTATTTCCTGGGTTATTCTGGTATCTACTTGTCAGGCTAAGAGCGCATGACACATCCGGTCTAGTGCATATCATTGCATACATGATAGACCCAATGGTAGACGCATATGGGATTTTCTTCATCCTCTCCTGTTCATCTTTCGTGGTGGGGCACTGAGACGAACTGAGAAGTGTTCCCTTTTGAATAGGTACCAAACCTTTCTTAGAGTTCTCCATCTTGAACCTTTTCAAGATTTTTTCAATGTATGCACTTTGATTTAAACCTATCAGTTTCTTGGATCTATCCCTGTAGATCCCAATCCCCAAAACGTATTGTGCTTCTCCAAGATCCTTAATGGAGAAGCATTTGCTTAACCAAGTTTTAACACCTTGCATTGCCGGAATATCATTTCCAAATAACAATATATCATCCACATATAGTACAAGGAACATGATAGTGCTCCCACTAGCTTTCTTGTATACACAAGCTTCATCACCATTTTTAATGAAGCCAAATTTCTTGGCCTCCTCATTAAAACGATGATTCCATATTCTAGATGCTTGTTTCAAACCGTAGATTGACTTCTTTAACTTGCATACCTTTTTAGGATATTTCGGATCAACAAAACCCTCAGGCTGAACCATATAGACATCTTCCTCAAGATGTCCATTTAGGAAAGCGGTCTTGACATCCATTTGCCATATTTCATAATCATAATGAGCTGCAATGGCAAGTAATATCCTAATAGACTTTAGCATCGCCACAGGCGAAAAAGTTTCATCATAGTCAACCCCTTGAGTTTGAGTGAAACCTTTTGCTACAAGTCTAGCTTTATATGTATCCAAGTTTCCATGTATGTCGGTTTTCATTTTGAAAAGCCATTTACAATCAACTAGCCTTGAGCCAGTAGGTTGTGTAACAAGTTCCCAAACTTGGTTGTCATACATGGATTGCATCTCAGCGTTCATGGCATCCTGCCATTTATCTTTATCAATCCTTGATAAAGCATCTTGGTAGTTTATTGGTTCATCCAAATCAACCACATAGCAACCATCCATGAGAAACCCATATCTCTCAGGAGGATTACTAATCCTACCAGATCTGCGAACGTCTTGTGTATTTTGATCATCCATCTGATCACTCTCAACATTTTCATGTTGAGTGCTTGTGTCAGCCAATTGTGTATCATCTACTTGATCTTGAACCTCTTCAAGATCTATCTTCCTTTCACTATTTCCTTCCATTAGGAACTTAGTTTCAAGGAATTCAGCCTTTCGAGCAACAAATACATTTTGCTCGGTTGGATCATAGAAATAGTATCCCATATCATCCTTGGGATATCCTATGAAGATACACTTCGTGGATCGAGCATTCAACTTATTAGGGACGTAACGCTTAGGATAAGCTTCACATCCCCATACTTTCAAGTATGAAAGAGAAGGAGGTTTTCCAAACCACATCTCATGAGGAGTTCGTTCCACTTTCTTGGTTGGGGCCATATTTAAAATACGAGCCGCGGAGCTTAGACAATAACCCCAAAATGATAGAGGTAACGAGCTTCTTGCCATCATAGATCGAACCATATCCATTAGGGTTCGGTTCCTCCTTTCGGACACACCATTAAGCTGTGGTGTCCCGGGTGGAGTAAGTTGCGAGATAATCCCACAACTTCTAAGATGATCTTGGAAGGCATCGCTTAGGTATTCACCTCCTCTATCGGTTCGAAGTACCTTAATTGTCTTATTGAGTTGATTTTGTACTTCGTTTTGATACTCTTTGAATGCTTCAAAAGTTTCGTCCTTATGTCTTAACAAGTAGACATATCCGAAACGACTGAAGTCATCAATGAAAGTAACGAAGTATCTTTCACCATTCCTAGCTATGGGCTTAAAGGGTCCACATACATCCGAATGTATTAATCCCAATAAGTCTTTAGCCCTTTCATTGGTCCCTTGGAAAGGTGCTTTTGTCATTTTGCCTTGTAAACAAGATTCACATACATCAAATGAGTCTAGTTCATTTGATTTCAAAAGTCCATTCTTTTGAAGTGTATGCATTCGGTTCTTGTTTATATGGCCAAGGCGACAATGCCATAAATAGGAATCACTCAAATCCCTTTTGAGTTTCTTGGTGCTTGTATGGTATATAGAGCTCGATGATGCGTCATCATGAACCAATTCATAAATTCCATTTGAAGGCGAAGCCTTGAAATAGAATACATTGTCTTTAGAAACATGAATATCATCATCAATAAAATTAACAACGTAACCACATTGTTTTAAGCGAGAAATAGAAATAATGTTTCTACGCAAATCCGGAGCATACAAAACATTTTCTAAAATAAGTTCCAATCCGCTTGGAAGCTTTAAAATAAAATATCCTTGAGCTTTAACATGCACCTTTGCACCATTGCCCATATAGAGACATGATGTTCCCGCCTTATGATCACTTCTTTTGAACCCCTGCAAAGAATTGCAAATATGAGTTCCACATCCCGTGTCTAATACCCATGTATTAGAAGAAGTAATACTAAGCTCTATATATACCATATATATATTACCTGAGGTTTGCCCTGCATCCCTCTTGTCCTTCAACTCCTTAAGATAGACCGGACAGTTTCGTTTCCAATGACCCATCTCACCGCAACCGAAACATGGGTCTTCTTTGGGGTTTGCCTTCTCGGCTACCTTTTGCTTCTTGTTCTTGTTTTTGGTTGGGGTAACCATCCTCCCCTTTCCCTTGCCTTGATTGGCGAGTCCTTTCCTCTTAGCTGCCTTTGGCTTAGAGGTGTTATTACCCTTGGACCCACCATCATTGATCATTAGCACGGGTGAAGCCCTCTTACCCATGCTAGTTTCGGCCGTCCTTAACATGCCATGAAGTTCACCAATGGTCTTATCCATCCCATTCATATTGTAATTAATTACAAATTGGTCAAACCTCTTTGACAGGGAGTTTACGATAAGATCAGTGGCTAGCTCATTAGATATGTTGAGATTAAGACGGTTTGCGCGATCAATAAGGCTTTTCATTTTGAGGACATAAGAGGATACGGATTGGGTGTCATCCATACGACATGCATGTAACGCTCGAACCGTTTCGAAGCGCTCGACACGTGCTTGTTGAAGGAACATCTCCTTCAATTGCGTAATCATGTCATATGCACTATGATGTTCGAAATCCTTTTGGAGTTCGGGTATCATAGTCCCAAGCATTAGGCAAGCGACTTGCACCGAATCGGCGCAATACTTATCCCAATAAGCCATGCCTTCCGTATAATCCTCGTCGGGTTGATCGGGAATGGGGTCTTCCAACACATACGCCTTATCCTCAAGTTTGAGGACAATTCTAAGATTGCGGAACCAATCCATAAAGTTCGTATGGTTGAGTTTGTCTTTCTCGAGGAGAGACCTTAATGATAGGTTGTTTAGGTTAAGTGGTGCATTTTGCATGTTGTTGTTATTTACGGCCATCTACAAAATTAACAAAGTTCATTTAAGTATCGATTTTAAATTTAATAAATAATACCCTTTTATATATAATTGTTTTATTAAATATTAGAATCCAACAGTAAATCAAATTTCGGTTAGGTGACCTTTATCCCGTTATTTGATTTAGCTAGGTAGTCATTTATATGACAATTGCAATCCCTTTGCAACTTCTAAATTATGGGATCATGGAATCCTTTTGCATGGCATATTTATCCCATCAACGCCTATTTGTTCCTCATGCTTCGGTGACCCTAAGTTCATGATTCCTAAATCAAGTCGTCCTACTTGTGTAAACATGTAAAATTAACATACAAGTGGTTAGGTGACCTTTATCCCACAAGCATGCGAATTTTACCTTAACCATATTAGTTAGCTCATAACCGTTAGGTGACCTTTATCCCATTATGAGTTCCCTACTATGTTTAAGTGTCCCACAAAAGGATGGCGTTAAACTTGTTTACCTTGTCGATTAAGGGATTTTATGTTTTCGTTAATTCTAGTTTAAGAAAACATTTATGCCATACACCAACATGCATTTAGTGTATGGTTCATTTGAAATCCATTTTCAAGTCTTGTAATTTGCCAATTACTTGATATAAACCATTTTATATATATGTGATCCTTTTCTTGTTCTTAATAACCATTTATTTAGGTCTTTAGTTGCTTTTAATTTAACCAATTAAATTGTCGTCTTGCATGTTATTAATACGTCTAATTTAACCAATTAAATTGTCGTTTTGCTTGTTGTTATCTTGTGATTAATTGTATCAACCAAACATACAATACAATAAACAAACAAACAACCACACATGCAAAACAAGTATGTTCACAATCTAGCCATTTTGGTGGACATTTGTTTAGCCGAAAACAAATGTCACCGGGTTAAGGGGTAATAATACAAAGTAGGAGATTACAATCTCCCACTTAACCTTGCATCCATATGCTCCTTGTGTTCTTCAAGTCTTCATCATCTTGTATCTTCATTTTTACAAAATATGTATCCTAATACATTTTATCTAGAAAATGAAAATACAACCTAATCTATTTTACATACCAAATATAAAATAAATTACATAGCCTTATGAATGAATTATTACATGCCAAATGAATAATATTACAAGCCATATGAATGAATAATATTACAAACCATATGAATCATACAATTCATTCAAACATTCAACCAAACACAAGGTTAAGGCATAGATTGTGAACTTCAACATGCAACCAAGTATGACCAAATTAGAGAGTCCAAAACCCACTTTTGAAGCCCTCTTGAATTCGGCCATTTCCTAATACCCACCCAAACCCATTTGTTTTTGCAATCTACATTCATGCATGTTAGTAGATTGCAAATATAGTGGGTTTTAAACAACAATTCGAAGAATATTTCAACAACTTCGGCTCTAGATACCATTGTTGGGATTTAACAAGTTCATATATCTTAAAACCTTTTAAGAATCATTATAAACGGAAGCGTGTAATTATCAATTTTAACTTGTTAATCTTTAAACCATTTAAAGCCAAATCCCATCAAGGATCAAGTTGTGAAAATATATGCTTACAATTAACAAGAAAAGAAGTGATTCAATACCTCCTCAAAACCAAGTTTGAGGGCTGTTTTGAAGGCCTTAGATGATGATGAAGATGATAGAACAATACACCAAACCACCCTTGAGTTGGTTAAACCTTTATCACCTTGAAACCTAGTTTGAATCCCACTTTTCTGCCCTTGAGAAAACCGAACAGCAGCAGCAGTATTTGAGCTGAAATGTGTGATGAAAATGATGATTTAAAAGCTTCTAACTTGAAGCCTCAAGTGTAGTATACCCCAAGCTTTGATCACCAACACACCCTTTGTATTTAGTTAGGATTTAGAACACTTGAATGTGATCAAATAGCAAGCAAAGGAACCTCCTTTTTCTCCAAAACAGTTCGGCAAAGGGGGCTGCAGAACCAGAATTTTGAAGTCACTTTTATGAGTGTTATCCTCTCACTCTTGAGTCAAGGCCTTGGTTAATACATAAGCATGCACCTTGGCACTTGTGTGTTATTAAAAGTAAACATAAACAAGGCATGCTTGTGAGTCTTGGAGTCACAATTCTGCACTATATATATTATATAACAATGTATTTATACATATATATAAACTAGATATATATATAAAACATGTATATATTTTTATGTTACTTTTATATTTTATAAACCCTTTTATAAAATATAACACAATATAATCATTTAAACTTATAAACAATTATATATAAATTATCCAAATAATTTATCTCAAGTGATAACATTTTGAAAAACTGATTTTCTAAAATCCAAGTGTCGCGTATTTATTTAATGATCCATTCATTAAGATTAAATACGATTAAGGTGTCGGCAAGCTTGTTATTGGGTATGACCCGACTTGGATCATAACATATTAGCCACATTAATTCAATATGTCTCTTGGGCATACGAAAAACCTTCACTTATATGGGGTTAAAAGTATTATATATACCGACCACAAAAGTCTTCAACACATATTTAATCAGAAACAACTGAATATGAGGCAGCGTAGGTGGATTGAATTATTGAATGATTACGACTTTGAGATTTGTTACCACCCGGGGAAGGCAAATGTGGTAGCCGATGCCTTGAGCAGGAAGGACAGAGAACCCATTCGAGTAAAATCTATGAATATAATGATTCATGATAACCTTACTACTCAAATAAAGGAGGCGCAACAAGGAGTTTTAAAAGAGGGAAATTTAAAGGATGAAATACCCAAAGGATCGGAGAAGCATCTTAATATTCGGGAAGACGGAACCCGGTATAGGGCTGAAAGGATTTGGGTACCAAAATTTGGAGATATGAGATAAATGGTACTTAGAGAAGCTCATAAAACCAGATACTCAATACATCCTGGAATGGGGAAGATGTACAAGGATCTCAGGAAATATTTTTGGTAGCCGGGTATGAAAACCGATGTTGCTAAATACGTAGGAGAATGTTTGACGTGTTCTAAGGTCAAAGCTGAGCATCAGAAACCATCAGGTCTACTTCAACAACCCGAAATCCCGGAATGGAAATGGGAAAACATTACCATGGATTTCATCACTAAATTGCCAAGGACTGCAAGTGGTTTTGATACTATTTGGGTAATAGTTGATCGTCTCACCAAATCAGCACATTTTCTGCCAATAAGAGAAGATGATAAGACGGAGAAGTTAGCACGACTGTATTTGAAGGAAGTCGTCTCCAGACATGGAATACCAATCTCTATTATCTCTGATAGGGATGGCAGATTTATTTCAAGATTCTGGCAGACATTACAGCAAGCATTAGGAACTCGTCTAAACATGAGTACTGCCTATCATCCACAAACTGATGGGCAAAAGGACGATACAAACGCTTGAAGACATGCTACGAGCATGTGTTATTGATTTCGGAAACAGTTGGGATCGACATCTAGCGTTAGCAGAATTTTCCTACAACAACAGCTACCATTCAAGCATTGACATGGCGCCATTTGAAGCACTTTATGGTAGAAAGTGCAGGTCTCCGATTTGTTGGAGTGAAGTGGGGGATAGACAGATTACGGGTCCGGAGATTATACAAGAAACTACCGAGAAGATCATCCAAATTCAACAACGGTTGAAAACCGCCCAAAGTCGACAAAAGAGCTACGCTGACATTAAAAGAAAAGATATAGAATTTGAAATTGGAGAGATGGTCATGCTAAAAGTTGCACCTTGGAAAGGCGTTGTTCGATTTGGTAAACGAGGCAAATTAAATCCAAGGTATATTGGACCATTCATTATTATTGATCGTGTCGGACCAGTAGCTTACCGACTTGAGTTACCTCAACAACTCGCGGCTGTACATAATACTTTCCACGTCTCGAATTTGAAGAAATTTTTTACTAAAGAAGATCTCACTATTCCGTTAGATGAAATCCAAATCAACGAAAAACTTCAATTCATCGAAGAACCCGTCGAAATAATGGATCGTGAGGTTAAAAGACTTAAGCAAAACAAGATACCAATTGTTAAGGTTCGATGGAATGCTCGTAGAGGACCCGAGTTCACCTGGGAGCGTGAAGATCAGATGAAGAAGAAATACCCGCATCTATTTCCAGAAGATTCGTCAACACCTTCAACAGCTTAAAATTTCGGGACGAAATTTATTTAACGGGTAGGTACTGTAGTGACCCGAACTTTTTCATGTTTATATATATTAATTGAGATTGATATTTAAATGATTAAATGTTTCCAACATGTTAAGCAATCAAACTTGTTAAGACTTGATTAATTGAAATATGTTTCATATAGACAATTGACCACCCAAGTTGACCGGTGATTCACGAACGTTAAAACTTGTAAAAACTATATGATGACATATATATGGATATATATATATAGTTAACATGATACTATGATAAGTAAACATATCATTAAGTATATTAACAATGAACTACATATGTAAAAACAAGACTACTAACTTAATGATTTTTAAACGAGACATATATGTAACGATTATCGTTGTAAAGACATTTAATGTATATATATCATATTAAGAGATATTCATACATGATAATATCATGATAATATAATAATTTAAAATCTCATTTGATATTATAAACATTGGGTTAACAACATTTAACAAGATCGTTAACCTAAAGGTTTCAAAACAACACTTACATGTAACGACTAACGATGACTTAACGACTCAGTTAAAATGTATATACATGTAGTGTTTTAATATGTATTTATAAACTTTTGAAAGACTACAATACACTTATCAAAATACTTCTACTTAACAAAAATGCTTACAATTACATCCTCGTTCAGTTTCATCAACAATTCTACTCGTATGCACCCGTATTCGTACTCGTACAATACACAGCTTTTAGATGTATGTACTATTGATATATACACTCCAATGATCAGCTCTTAGCAGCCCATGTGAGTCACCTAACACATGTGGGAACCATCATTTGGAAACTAGCATGAAATATCTCATAAAATTACAAAAATATGAGTAATCATTCATGACTTATTTACATGAAAACAAAATTACATATCCTTTATATCTAATCCATACACCAACGACCAAAAACACCTACAAACACTTTCAGTCTTCAATTTTCTTCATCTAATTGATCTCTCTCAAGTTCTATCTTCAAGTTCTAAGTGTTCTTCATATATTCTACAAGTTCTAGTTACATAAAATCAAGAATACTTTCAAGTTTGCTAGCTCACTTCCAATCTTGTAAGGTGATCATCCAACCTCAAGAAATCTTTGTTTCTTACAGTAGGTTATCATTCTAATACAAGGTAATAATCATATTCAAACTTTGGTTCAATTTCTATAACTATAATAATCTTATTTCAAGTGATGATCTTACTTGAACTTGTTTTCGTGTCATGATTCTGCTTCAAGAACTTCGAGCCATCCAAGGATCCGTTGAAGCTATATCCATTTTTCTCTTTTCCAGTAGGTTTATCCAAGGAACTTAAGGTAGTAATGATTTTCATAACATCATTCGATTCATATATATAAAGCTATCTTATTCGAAGGTTTAAACTTGTAATCACTAGAACATAGTTTAGTTAATTCTAAACTTGTTCGCAAACAAAAGTTAATCCTTCTAACTTGACTTTTAAAATGAACTAAACACATGTTCTATATCTATATGATATGCTAACTTAATGATTTAAAACCTGGAAACACGAAAAACACCGTAAAACCGGATTTACGCCGTCGTAGTAACACCGCGGGCTGTTTTGGGTTAGTTAATTAAAAACTATGATAAACTTTGATTTAAAAGTTGTTATTTTGAGAAAATGATTTTTATTATGAACATGAAACTATATCCAAAAATTATGGTTAAACTCAAAGTGGAAGTATGTTTTCTAAAATGGTCATCTAGACGTCGTTCTTTCGACTGAAATGACTACCTTTACAAAAATGACTTGTAACTTATTTTTCCGACTATAAACCTATACTTTTTCTGTTTAGATTCATAAAATAGAGTTCAATATGAAACCATAGCAATTTGATTCACTCAAAACGGATTTAAAATGAAGAAGTTATGGGTAAAACAAGATTGGATAATTTTTCTCATTTTAGCTACGTGAAAATTGGTAACAAATCTATTCCAACCATAACTTAATCAACTTGTATTGTATATTATGTAATCTTGAGATACCATAGACACGTATACAATGTTTCAACCTATCATGTCGACACATCTATATATATTTCGGAACAACCATAGACACTCTATATGTGAATGTTGGAGTTAGCTATACAGGGTTGAGGTTGATTCCAAAATATATATAGTTTGAGTTGTGATCAATACTGAGATACGTATACACTGGGTCGTGGATTGATTCAAGATAATATTTATCGATTTATTTCTGTACATCTAACTGTGGACAATTAGTTGTAGGTTACTAACGAGGACAGCTGACTTAATAAACTTAAAACATCAAAATATATTAAAAGTGTTGTAAATATATTTTGAACATACTTTGATATATATGTATATATTGTTATAGGTTCGTGAATCAACCAGTGGCCAAGTCTTACTTCCCGACGAAGTAAAAAAAAATCTGTGAAAGTGAGTTATAGTCCCACTTTTAAAATCTAATATTTTTGGGATGAGAATACATGCAGGTTTTATAAATGATTTACAAAATAGACACAAGTACGTGAAAATACATTCTATGGTTGAATTATCGAAATCGAATATGCCCCTTTTTATTAAGTCTGGTAATCTAAGAATTAGGGAACAGACACCCTAATTGACGCGAATCCTAAAGATAGATCTATTGGGCCTAACAAACCCCATCCAAAGTACCGGATGCTTTAGTACTTCGAAATTTATATCATATCCGAAGGGTGTCCCGGAATGATGGGGATATTCTTATATATGCATCTTGTTAATGTCGGTTACCAGGTGTTCACCATATGAATGATTTTTATCTGTATGTATGGGATGTGTATTGAAATATGAAATCTTGTGGTCTATTATTATGATTTGATATATATAGGTTAAACCTATAACTCACCAACATTTTTGTTGACGTTTTAAGCATGTTTATTCTCAGGTGATTATTAAGAGCTTCCGCTGTCACATACTTAAATAAGGACGAGATTTGGAGTCCATGCTTGTATGATATTGTGTAAAAACTGCATTCAAGAAACTTATTTTGTTGTAACATATTTGTATTGTAAACCATTATGTAATGGTCGTGTGTAAACAGGATATTTTAGATTATCATTATTTGATAATCTACGTAAAGCTTTTTAAACCTTTATTGATGAAATAATAAAGGTTATGGTTTGTTTTAAAATGAATGCAGTCTTTGAAAAACGTCTCATATAGAGGTCAAAACCTCGCAACGAAATCAATTAATATGGAACGTTTTTAATCAATAAGAACGGGACATTTCATTTGATTCTTCGGAATTTAAGGAAATTAGGATTTCCTTTGATTAAATGCGTAATCTGCCTCGATTGCTATGTCTGATATTTTGCTATAAATTAACCTCTTCTGTTTCATTTATTTTCACCCCTCCTATAATCTTCTTTCTTATTTCATACTTACAAAAGATTTGTGAAAATGCTTCATCCAGTTCTGATTCTTGATATTTTCTTGGCTATCATATCATTCATTTTTCTTTTTCATCTGCCACCAGAGGAGGTTATTTTCTTCTACTTTTACCTTGGGATTATATTGTTTTTCATTCTCCCGTGTCTTTATATTGCTATACGCATTGATATACACGGTTTGTAATTTCGGGGTTGTTTTCGGGCTTTATATTTTCCATTATATTTCGGAGCTTCATGCTTTCTTTTTCTCTTCCCGACTTTAAGTCAAGCGAATAATGGTCTAAAATTCGTAGGTATGGATTTTGAAATGAACATAATTAGTGTTCTAAGAAAGAAACGGTAATGGCACAATCTGACTTTTCAAATTACCAGAATACCTCGAAAAAGACCGAATCATCAAGAAAAATATTTTCTTGATATGTTTAGAGGTCAAATAGAATGAAAGAGTTATGTAACATGGTTCATTATGAGGGTATGATCTATGAACCTTTATCACATTCCATTAGAAACTCAGCATGACTTACTGTAATATAATCACATTGATCAAGTGTCATTATATTTTACTAACTCATGCTTCAATTCCCAACACTACTTCAAAAACATCCATTTTTTGAAATTTTCAGAAATTAGAAACTAAAATAGTTTCTTTTATGATGTAACACAGATAGGGTGAAGAGATAAATGATTTCAGATAAGAATAGTTATGAAAATATCTTCAGAAATATGGAGGATATTTATAATGGAAGATACGATGATATCTTAGAATTTCTAATATGAGAGGATGATGCGGAAAATCTGTCTGTGAAGGTTTAGAATAAGAAGTAAGATTCTTACTAATGGTTTCAGCAGACACTGAATCATTTAAATTCTTTAAAGGTAGATTTCGTCCTTGTGATTTGTCTACAGCTTCCTTCATACTTTGCTCAACCCGTTTTCCAGTTTCAAGCCTTCTCTTTTTCTGTGCTTTTCCAACACACTACTCTTTATCATCAAACTTTCGACTGTTAAAGTCGTTTATAGTTTTTGCTGCTTCATCAGCATTTTTCCAAAATTCGTTGAACTAGTTTCGTAGTTTGGGGTGTTTTTCAGAAACTTCACATTCGAAGTATGTAAGTCTAGAAGATAGATGTTATATATATATATATATATATATATATATATATATATATATATATATATATATATATATATATATATATATATATATATATATATATATATATATATATATATATATATATATATATATATATATATATATATATATATATATATATATATAACTATTGTCATAGAAAATGCTGCGAGATTCAAAATACTGATTGCTAATTCCCGGTGGTTGGTATGGAAATTATTGTTACAAGATGTGGATGAGTACATGATAGGGTTTCAATGAGTATAAGAATTTTTCGAATGGTCAAGGATTAATAAAGTTGTTTGGTAAATTTACTGCTAATGTGGCGGAACATGAAAGGTTCCCCAGTAACAAAACGTATATATCAAGGTTACAATAAGGCTTAATCTGAAAAGTTGAAGTTGACTGGTTGGAAGTGTGATAAACCTAGATACTTTGAAAAGAAATTGCAAGATTATTTTCGGTAATAACAATGCTAAAGGATCTTTCACCGTTTTGAAGTCAAAGTATAGCTTTGAAAGATGTAGAGATCTAAGAATGATGTCACTTGTTAAATCTTGACTTGGATTCTACTCTGTCAATATCAGAATATGTAATTGAATTTGTATGGAAACGATTGTATATCGGTGTGAGCATAGTTAATAATTTTTGAATCAAAGTTAAAGAATGTACAGTGTAACATATTAATTGCGAACTTATATATTTCCCGGGTATTACCTACCCGTTAAAGATTTCACAATTAATACTTTGTACAAAAGAATTTTTATTACAATCTTTATGAAAATATATGTATGTATATTTTCTTCAGATGTAACACAGCTTTAATGAGTTAATATCATATTAAGCTCATTTAATTTTCGGCTTGACTTAGAAATGATTAATCTCTAAAACATTGAAGATTACATAATCTTTGCAGAGTATTTCGCTAATGTAATCGATACTTCATTATTTATTCTTATTGATATTCCTCGGTGAAGGATGTTGGCGCTCGTGGAATTTTTGTGAAGCTTATAAGGCACAGATGATGCTTTCTGAAAAGTTTCGAGTATATTGAAATTGAAAATGTAAAATCAATTATGTAATTGATTAATACACTTGGTTTATTATGAAATGGAATTCATGGAGTTGAAACGGAGATTGTAGTTAACAATGGTTAAGTTGTTAAGGAAGGATGTATATCATTGCATATTAGTAATATGAACTAACCGAGTAGTACCTACCAGTTAAGATTCACACGTAATAGCTTAGTACGAAAATATTTATTTTGATTTCAAAATTCATATATATTAAATATACATAAAATTTCTTCAGGGGAAATGAGTTAATACTTCATCGGTTATTGTTTCTGGTATTTCTTGGTAACTACGGTGCGTATGACGTTGATGTTCGTGGTACAGATTGTGATGTTGAGGTGTGGGATGCGGATGTTGTTGTTGGTGGTGGTAATGATACTGTTGGCGTTGATGATGGTGGTACTGTTGATGCTGATGATGCTGCTGGTGCTTGTAACCTTTGTACCATATTCTCTAAAGTCACCACTCGAGCACGAAGCTCGTTGACTTCTTCTACTACACCGGGATGATTGTCGGTTCGGATGAGCCGATGAATAAGATTCAGAATTTGAGATAGTATATTATCGTGGCGAGATACTCTGGAAATGAGAGAGAAAATGGTGTCTCGAACAGGTTCGTCGGTAAGTGCTTCAGGTTCTTCGCCAAGAGGGCAATGTGGTGGATGGAAGGGATCACCTTCTTCTTGTCTCCAATGACTAAGTAGGCTACGAACCCATCCCCAATTCATCCAGAATAGATGATGGCTAATTGGTTGATCCATTCCGGTTACACTGTCTTCGGAGTTCAGGTGAATATCCATATCGGAATAGCTGTCAGAGTTTGAACTAGATACGAGATCCATCTTGTATAATTAGGGAGATGATTTTTGATATGAATTAGATTATAGAATTTAGTTTGGTATTCTTCAATACATAATTTACATATGTATATATAATACCAAAATTCCATAAATCACGGAGAAATTTTCGAAAGATATCAGGAAAAGTTTACAGTAACAGATATGCTAAGATATGAATTTTTTGTCTATACACTATTTATGCAATAAATGCAGGAAAACGTGTCTAGACTTAAGAATGATAAGCATGTAATTTCCGACAAGAAATGATAAGCAAAACTTTTAACATGCAGACACGGTCGAAGTCCAGACTTACTAATGCATCTTAACAACTATCAGTTAGACACATTCATGCAAGACCTGGTTCGCTAGGACCAACGCTCTGATACCAACTGTGACGATCGCTCTAAATCCATATGGACGAACACGTCATTCATTGATTTCATTGCGAGGTATTTGACCTCTATATGATACGTTTTGTAAACATTGCATTCTTTTGAAAAGGCATACCATAAATGAATATATAAATCAAAGGTTTTTAACATCTGATGATTTCTACATATAGACAATCACCGTAAATAATAGTTTACAATAGTACTTCTGTTGACAATGCAGTCAAAATATGATACATGGTGATGATTTGGTGAATGCAACGTTTCCTTGAAAAATATGCCATGTAAGACTCCATGCACATAGCTTGTATAACATATAAGCACACAATGGAAGACTTCTAGGGAACCTGAGAATAAACTTGCTAACAAGTGTCAACACAAAGGTTGGTGAGTTCATAGTTTGTATGTTTTGCATAATCTGTATATAAAGATGGATTACAAGATTTCAGTTGTTTCATCCGAAACGTTTATCAAAATATTCTACAAAATTGAGCACCCTGGTAACTAAACTTAACGTATATATAATTTGTACCCTTTGTATAATCATCTTAATAATACACGCAAACCAACGTGTACGCTTCTCAAATAGCATACGTCCGTTAAAAGGCTAGTGCTCTAGCTCGGACGGGGATATCAAGTCCTATGGATCCATATACTACTACTCGCTCCCACCAGTTCTTATAACTGGCAGTTAACAGTTACCAAAGCTAAGGGATTTTCGGTTCAAACTCAGTGTAGAATTTAGTATGTACTTGTATCCATTGCGTTTAAAATAAAGTGCATGTATTCTCAGCCCAAAAATATATATTGCAAAAGCAAATAAAAAGGGATCAATGAAACTCACCTTAGCAGCACATAAAGTTGTTCATCGTAATGTGACCAAAACTCGGTATATCAAATAATCGTAGATTTCAACCTAGAGATCATATGTTGGTCAATAAATGTCTATCAAGCTAGGTCAGGTCATAGTGTATCACAATCCTAATGCTCGAAATTGACATACAAAAGTTATTCAAAGTTGTTTCAAAAAGTCAATTTTGACAATAGTTCAACAAACGAGACGTACCTTATATAACGATTCATTTACTCGGTTGGTAATATTCAAAAATCCATTTTATCAATTGTTGGGATTTAACAAGTTCCATTATACATAAAACCATTTAAGAATCAATTAAAAAGCGGAAGCATGTAATTACCATTTGAACATGTTATGACTTTAACCAATTTAAAGTTAAATCCCAATTAGGATCAAGTTGTGAAACATGCTTACAAACTACAAGCAAGATAAGAGATTATACCTACTCCAAGCTTGTTGATAAGTGATGAAGATGATGATGATGAATGGAGCTCCAAAACAATGAAACCTCAAGTTGTTATACCCCAAACTTGTGCACCAACACCCTAGCTTTTGGTTAGGATTTACTTTACACTTGAAATGAGCTTGAAAAACTTGAAAATGAATCCCTTTGGCACCCTCAAAGGCCACGGCCAACAGCTCTCTTTTGAGCAGAATTTTGCAAGTTGTTTTGATGTGTAATGTTATGTGTCTCTCTCTTTGGTCAAGGAGCATGCATGTATATGGAATGGGAATTGTATTTGACCAAGATGGAATCTTTAGCATGCTTCATCCAATTCCAAGGCCACTCCCATCATTTTATAAAATAATACTTGACATATTTTATAAACTTGCATCTTTTATAAATTTGTTTAGTAAAATTAAATTTTATAAAACAAATTTTACAAACTTGCATTTTATAAATTATGTTACATTATTTATAAAACTAATAAAATTCCATACCATTTGTTATGTATACTTTATTTTATAAAACCAATTTATAAAATGCAACATAACATAATTAATTATTTAACCTATAAATAATTAAATCCATATTATATAAATTATTCCATAATTTATATATATATATATATATATATATATATATATATATATATACACATCAAGTAATATTTAAGAAAACCATTTTTCTTAAAGTTCAAGTGTCGCGTATTTAATCAACGAACCAATCGTTAAGATCAAAATACAATTAAGGTGTCGGTAAGCTTGTTATTGGGTATGACCCGACTTGGATCAAAACATATTAGCCACGTTAATTTAATATGTCTCTCGGGCATATGAAATACCTTCAATCTCCCACTTGCACGAGAAACATAAGAAATTAATGCAAGTGATGGATACAGCCTAACACACCGTCCATCACCCCTAATATGTTATGACTTTGTGCCATTCAATAACATCATCCCTTTCGAGTTCCCATCTCGAATATGATTAGGTGAATCTTTCATTATTTCCTTTCGTCCTAGATGTCATGTTAAATCCAGGAGATACAGAGTGATCACTCTCTTATAGATTTAACTTTTCAGGCCTTAGACATCTGACTCTCAACGAATAAGAGGGACAAATTCCATCTTGACTACATACGTCCTAGATATACACTTTGTAATATACCTGAGTTCTTCCTTATGTACTACCATATTTCAGAATAGCGAAGGAAAGAATCAAGGCACAATACTTGGTGAATATCCGAACCCAATATGTATCTCAGGTCAGAGGATACAATGATATTCGCCTTTACTCAAGATTACATGTGATCAACCACAAAGGCTCTATACAGTAATTCTTGAGAGCGGGTCTTCCAATATTTGTTTCCCACAAATATCTATGAACCTTGGTTGCAACCTTGCCCCACATTCAGTCCTTGAATGTATACCAATCCAAGTTCATAATAGTCTAAACCTCACACTTGTTCCCACAAATGTGATCAACTACGGATTTTAGAATAATAGCTTATTCATGGATAAAATATGCAAAATAGGAACATGACTCAAAATAAATTAAACCATAATCATATTAATGAGTTTGAACAAATTCGTTCCATTACAATACATAAAGTAGATCATTTCCAATCACTAGAACGTCGAAGCCCTAATGCACAAACATGTCCCTCATGTTTTGGCCCATGTAAAAGCTTCGTGAGTGGATCCGCAACATTATGATCTGTGTGAACTTTGTGAATACATATCTTTCCCTTTTCAACCTCATCCCTGATGTAGTTGAATCTCCGCTCAATGTGACGAGTCTTTTGATGAGCACGAGGTTCCTTGATTTGAGCAATCGCACCCTCGTTGTCACAAAAGATCTCAAGAGGGTCCTGAATGGAAGGGACCACTCCTAAGTCGTCGATGAATTTCTTCATCCATGCAGCTTCCTGAGCTGCCAGTGAGGCGGAAATGTATTCCGACTCTGTAGTGGATAACGCAACAACCTCCTGTTTCGAACTCTTCCAAGAGACCACACCACCATTTAACATGAAGACATAACCGGATTGTGATCGAGAGTCATCTCTATCAGTTTGGAAACTCGCGTCCACGTAACCTTTTACAGCGAGTTCCTCCTCACCAGACCCATATATTAGAAACATATCCTTAGTCCTCCTAAGGTATTTCAATATGCTTTTAACAGCAATCCAATGACTATTTCCTGGTTTATTCTGGTATCTACTTGTCAAGCTTAGAGCGCACGACACATCCGGTCTAGTACATATCATTGCATACATGATAGACCCAATAGCAGATGCGTATGGGACTTTCTTCATTCTCTCTTGTTCATCTTTCGTGGCAGGACACTGAGATGAACTGAGAACGGTTCCTTTTTGAATAGGTACCAAACCTCTCTTAGAGTTTTCCATCTTGAACCTTTTCAAGATTTTATCAATGTATGTACTTTGACTTAAACCTATCAATCTCTTGGATCTATTCCTATAGATCCCTATCCCCAATATGTATTGTGCATCTCCAAGATCCTTAATGGAGAAGCAACTCTTCAGCCAAGTTTTGACTCCTTGCATTGTGGTAATATCATTTACAAATAATAATATATCATCCACATATAGTACAAGGAACATGATAGTGCTCCCACTAGCTTTCTTATATATACAAGCTTCATCACCATTTTTAATGAAGCCAAATTTCTCGGCTTCCTCATTAAAACGATGATTCCACATTCTAGATGCTTGTTTCAATCCGTAGATTGACTTCTTTAACTTGCATACACTTTTAGGATATTTTGGATCAACAAAACCTTCAGGCTGGACCATATAGACATCTTCCATAAGATATCCATTTAGGAAAGCGGTTTTGACATCCATTTTCCATATTTCATAGTCGTAGTGAGCAGCAATGGCAAATAATATCCTAATAGACTTTAGCATTGCCACAGGCGAGAAAGTTTCATCATAATCAACCCCTTGAGTTTGAGTGAAACCTTTTGCAACAAGTCTGGCTTTATATGTATCCAAGTTTCCATGTATGTCGGTTTTCATTTTGAAAAGCCATTTGCAATCAACTAGCTTAGAGCTAGGAGGTTGCTCAACAAGTTCCCACACTTGGTTTTCATACATGGATTGCATCTCAGCGTTCATGGCTTCCTGCCATTTATCTTTATCAATCCTTGATAAAGCATCTTGGTAGTTTGTTGGTTCATCCAAATCAACCGTATAGCAACCATCTATGAGAAACCCATATCTCTCAGGAGGATTGCTAATCCTACCAGATCTACGAATGCCTTGTGTATCTTGATCATCCATTTGATCACTATCAACATTTTCATGTTGAGTGCTAGTGTCAACCAATTGTGTATCATCCACTTGATCTTGAACCTCTTCAAGATCTATCTTCCTTTCACTGTTTCCTTCCATTAGGAACTTAGTTTCAAGGAATTCCGCCTTCTGAGCAACAAATACATTCTGCTCGGATGGATCATAGAAATAGTATCCCATATCATCCTTGGGATATCCTATGAAGATACACTTCGTGGATCGAGCATTCAACTTATTAGGGACGTAACGCTTAGGATAAGCTTCACATCCCCATACCTTTAAGTATGATAGAGATGGAGGTTTACCAAACCACATCTCGTGAGGAGTTCGTTCCACTTTCTTGGTTGGGGCCATATTTAAAATACGAGCCGCGGAGCTTAGACAATAACCCCAAAATGATAGAGGCAACGAGCTTCTTGCCATCATAGATCGAACCATATCCATTAGGGTTCGGTTCCTCCTTTCGGAAACTCCATTAAGTTGGGGTGTTCCGGGTGGAGTAAGTTGTGAGATAATCCCACAACTCCTAAGATGATCTTGGAAGGCATCGCTTAGGTATTCACCTCCTCTATCGGTACGAAGTACCTTAATTGTCCTATTGAGTTGATTTTGTACTTCGTTTTGATATTCTTTGAATGCTTCAAACATTTCGTCCTTATGTCTTAATAAGTAGACATATCCGAAACGACTAAAGTCATCAATGAAAGTAACAAAGTATCTTTCACCATTCCTAGTCATGGGTTTAAAGGGTCCACATACATCCGAATGTATTAATCCCAATAAATCTTTAGCCCTTTCATAGGTCCCTTTGAAAGGTGCTTTAGTCATCTTGCCTTGTAAACAAGATTCACATACTTCAAACGAATCCATTTCATTTGATTTCAAAAGTCCATTCTTTTGAAGTGTATGTATTCGGTTCTTGTTTATGTGACCAAGGCAACAATGCCATAAGTAGGAATCACTCAAATCCCTTTTGAGTTTCTTGGTGCTTGTATGGTACATTGAGCTACTAGATGATGTGTCATCATGAACCAATTCATAAATTCCATTTGAAGGTGAAGCCTTGAAATAGAATACATTATCTAAATAAATATGGATATCGTCATTAACAAAATTAAGATTAAAACCACATTGTTTCAAACGGGAAATGGAAATAATGTTTCGACATAAATCGGGTGCATACAAAACATCTTTCAAAATAAGTTCCAAGCCACTTGGAAGTTTTAACACAAAGTTTCCTTGAGCCTTCACTTGCACTTTGGCTCCATTACCCATGTAGAGACTTGATGTTCCCGTTTGCTTGCTACTTCTTTTGAACCCCTGCAATGAATTGCAAATGTGAGTTCCACATCCAGTGTCTAATACCCATGTATTAGAAGAAGTAATACTAAGCTCTATATATACCATATATATATTACCTGAGGTTTGCCCTGCATCCCTCTTCTCCTTCAACTCCTTAAGATAGATCGGACAGTTTCGTTTCCAATGACCCATTTCACCGCAACCGAAACATTTCACCGCTACCTTTTGTTTCTTAGCCTTGTTGATGGTTGAGGTAACCATCTTCCCCTTCCCTTTGCCTTGATGGGCGGGTCCTTTTCTCTTAGCCACCTTTGGCTTAGAGGTCTTACTTTTGGACCCACCTTGATCGATTGCTAACACGGGTAAAGCCCTTTTACCCATGCTAGTTTCCGCCGTTCTAAGCATACCGTGAAGCTCACCTATGCTCTTATCCATCCCATTCATATTGTAGTTAATTACAAATTGATCAAACCTTTTTGATAGGGAGTTAAGGATAAGATCGGTGGCTAACTCATTTGATATGTTCAAGTTAAGACGGTTAGCACGATCAATAAGGCTTTTCATCTTAAGTACATAAGATGAAACCGATTGGGTATCGTCCATACGACAAGCATGTAGCGCCCGAACCGTTTCGAAGCGCTCGACACGTGCTTGTTGGAGGAACATCTCCTTTAATTGCGTTATCATGTCGTATGCACTATGGTGCTCGAAATCCTTTTGGAGTTCGGGTATCATAGTCCCAAGCATTAAGCATGAGACTTGAAGGGAGTCGTGGCAATACTTATCGTAAGAGGCCATTGCCTCCACATCATTCTCATCCGGTTGATCGGGAATGGGGTCCTCAAGCACATACATTTTATCCTCTTGTTTGAGGACAATCCGAAGATTGCGGAACCAATCCATAAAGTTGGTATGGTTGAGTTTGTCTTTCTCTAAGAGAGACCTTAATGATAGGTGGTTTAGGTTAAGTGGTGCGTTTGGAATGTTGTTGTTATTATTGGCGGCCATCTACAAAATTAACAAAGTTCGTTTAAGTATCGATTTTAATTTAACATTCAATACCCTTTTAAATTTTAATTGACTTATTAAATATTAGAATCCAACGGTAAATCAAATTTCGGTTAGGTGACCTTTATCCCGTTATTTGATTTAGCTAGGTAGTCATTATATGACAATTGCAATCCTTTTGCAACTTCTAAGTTATGGGATCATGCAATCCTTTTGCATGGCATATTTATTCCATCAACGCCTATTTGTTCATCATGCTTCGGTGACCCTAAGTTCATGATTCCCAAATCAAGTCGTCCTACTTGTGTAAACATGTAGACTTAACATACAAGTGGTTAGGTGACCTTTATCCCACATGTATGCGAAGTGTACCTTATTCATATTAGTTCGCTCATGACGGTTAGGTGACCTTTATCCCATCAAGAGTTTCCTAATACGTCTAAGTGTTTCCACAAAAGGATGGCGTTTAACTTGTTTGCCTTGTTAATAAGGGATTTTAAGTTTTCATTAATTCTAGTTTGAGAAAACATTTGCACCATACACCAACATGCATTTAGTGTACGGTTTATTTGAAAATCCATTTTCATGTTATGTAATAAAGCCAATTTTATTACTTTGATATAAACCATTTTATATGTATGATCCTTATCATGTTCTTAATAACCGATTATTAATGTCCTTTTAGCCGTTTTTAATTAAACCATTTAAATTGACGTTTTGCATGTCGTTAATAATGTCAATTTTAACCAATTTAAATTGCCATTTTAGTTTGTTGTTAACTTGTGTGATTAACTTGTAGCATACAAACATACAATCCACATAATCATACAAAACAACCATGCATGCAAAATCATATGTTCACAATCAAGCCATTTTTGGTAGACATTTGTTTAGCCGAAAACAAATGCCACCGGTTAAGGGGTTATAACACAAAGTAGGAGGTTTTAACCTCCCACTTAATCTTGCATCCAAATGCTTCTTCATGTGTTCTTCAAGTCTTCATCATCTTCATCATTTTACAAAATATATCCTAATACATTTTGTCTAGAAAATGAAAATACAACCTAATCTATTTTACATACCAAATATAAAATAAATTACATAACAAAAGGAACAATTATTACACACCAAATTACATGAATATTACAACCACATGAATGAATTAATATTACATACCAAATGAATGAATTAATTCAACCACACATGCAACCATTCAAACAAAAGGCCAAGGCTTGATTGTGAACTTCAACATACAACAAAATGACCAAAATGGAGGAACCAAACCCAATTTTTGGAGCTTCCAAATTCGGCCAAGACATCAAACCACCCAAAACCAATAATTTTTTGCATTTTATTATCATGCATGTACATAAAATGCAAAGTTATGGTGAGTTCAAAAACCATCTCGAAGCATATTTCAACAACTTCGGCTTTGATACCATTGTTGGGATTTAACAAGTTCCATTATACATAAAACCATTTAAGAATCAATTAAAAAGCGGAAGCATGTAATTACCATTTGAACATGTTATGACTTTAACCAATTTAAAGTTAAATCCCAATTAGGATCAAGTTGTGAAACATGCTTACAAACTACAAGCAAGATAAGAGATTATACCTACTCCAAGCTTGTTGATAAGTGATGAAGATGATGATGATGAATGGAGCTCCAAAACAATGAAACCTCAAGTTGTTATACCCCAAACTTGTGCACCAACACCCTAGCTTTTGGTTAGGATTTACTTTACACTTGAAATGAGCTTGAAAAACTTGAAAATGAATCCCTTTGGCACCCTCAAAGGCCACGGCCAACAGCTCTCTTTTGAGCAGAATTTTGCAAGTTGTTTTGATGTGTAATGTTATGTGTCTCTCTCTTTGGTCAAGGAGCATGCATGTATATGGAATGGGAATTGTATTTGACCAAGATGGAATTTTTAGCATGCTTCATCCAATTCCAAGGCCACTCCCATCATTTTATAAAATAATACTTGACATATTTTATAAACTTGCATCTTTTATAAATTTGTTTAGTAAAATTAAATTTTATAAAACAAATTTTACAAACTTGCATTTTATAAATTATGTTACATTATTTATAAAACTAATAAAATTCCATACCATTTGTTATGTATACTTTATTTTATAAAACCAATTTATAAAATGCAACATAACATAATTAATTATTTAACCTATAAATAATTAAATCCATATTATATAAATTATTCCATAATTTATATATATATATATACACATCATGTAATATTTAAGAAAACCATTTTTCTTAAAGTTCAAGTGTCGCGTATTTAATCAACGAACCAATCGTTAAGATCAAAATACAATTAAGGTGTCGGTAAGCTTGTTATTGGGTATGACCCGACTTGGATCAAAATATATTAGCCACGTTAATTTAATATGTCTCTCGGGCATATGAAATACCTTCATCAATATCGTAAACAAGTTGTTTAAGTATTAATTGTAGATTCAAAAAGCAATTCCAATTAATGTCAATTATAATTCAGTTGACCATATCTTTTGATTCGTTCCTCGAAACTATTCGATATCTAAATGAAAAGTTATTGATTTTTCGCCAGCTTTCCGAAAACATGTATATCATATACCTTTTACCCGTAATATATGTATTTAATTCGTGATTTATTATAAACAGTTCAACGACGAAATTTAGCATACAAGCATGTATAAATATATACACTCGAGCACTAGTATGTATACACTATTAATTTATAAAATATAAAATATAAATGCTTACGTATTAATATTGAGATTCAATATTTTAGAAAAGTACGTAGACGTAACGGAGATGATAAACACTAAGTTTGATTCACAATTAAACCCCCAAACATTACCGATAACCTCCTTGGCAATAACCCATAATTTCATTAGCTTTAATTCACTCGAAAATCATTTTTGAAATCGTTTGAACATGACCTCGTCGTAGTATTTTATGTATAATACTAATAAAAATAATATTAATACTACTGATAATAATAAGATTAATATTAATATTAATCTTTAATAATAATAATTATAATAATTATAATAATAATATTAATAATAATAATAATAATAATATAAATAATATAAATATTACGGAGTATATATCTATATCTGTGTAAGTGTGTGTGATGTTCGAGCAAAACAATTGAATTTATAGTACCTTTTCTGAAAAAACACCCCATGCGATCGCATGGGATTTGTGCTTCAAGGCCATGCGATCGCATGGCCCTCTGATCCAGCTCACAAACTTTTAACTTTTTGTTTGTCTACATAATTTAATATAATATATATAATATATTTAATTTATTTAATTAATTATATATTATATTAAATTCACATGCATAGTTGACTTGTAATTTTTGTTCCGATAAGTCGTACATCATCACTCGACTTATGTCCCGGTTCCGGTTTTTCAAATGTCCTTTCGTACGCTGAGAAAACTTGTATTTTACATTTCGTGTCACGTACCCTTTTCAAAATATAGCCTTAAATTATCCCTAAACTATACCACTCAAAGTATATCTTAAACTTTCGAGTATTTTGATCATTTACTTCTATAACAATTCGTTTTTATGACCAAGTTAATATTATATTTTATCGTATTGTTAAATATATATTTTCGATATTAATAAACACATTTTAAAATACATATCGCAAGTTATTCATATATCTAATTCAAACAGTTGATATTCCTTATTATTGTATGTGTCCAAATTACGTTATTTAAACAAACACTTTACATTTTATTCTGAATACCGTTAAGAATGAATGATTTCCCAAATCAACGTCGACCTTACAACAGAGACCCGTAATAATATCATAATCCTTAAGGGACTCAATAATTATCTTTTAATTCAATCGTTTGGCATAATCTTTTAACTCTGTATCTAAATATATCAATCAGATAATCAAACCAATAAGTTTAATGCACAGTATCATATACTCAACACAATTTGTTACGTTTTCAAGTTATGGTATATATATGTATCTATTTACCTATAATTGTTCGCAAATCGTTGAGAACAATCGAAAGGTAATTGAATAGTTCAAAAATTTTGAGATTCAACTTTACAGACTTTGTTTATCGTGTCAGAAATGTTAATCATACAAAGATTAAGTTTAAATTTAGTCAGAAATTTCCGGGTCATCACAGCGTAGGTGGATTGAATTGTTAAATGATTACGACTTTGAGATTCGTTACCACCCGGGGAAGGCGAATGTGGTAACCGACGCTTTGAGTAGAAAGGACAGAGAACCAATGCGGGTAAAAGCTATGAATATAATTATTCGTACTAACATTACTACTCAAATAAAGGAGGCGCAGCAGGGAGTGTTAAAAGAAGGAAATTTGAAGAATGAAATACCTAAAGGATCAGAAAAACATCTTAATATTCTGGAAGACGGAACCCGATATAGGGCTGAAAGAATTGGGGTACCAAAGTTTGGAGATGTGAGAGAAATGGTACTTAAAGAAGCACATAAAACCAGATATTCAATACATCCCGGAACGGGGAAGATGTACAAAGATCTCAAGAAACACTTTTGGTGGCCGGGTATGAAAGCCGATATTGTTAAATACGTAGGAGAATGTTTGACGTGTTCTATGGTCAAAGCTAAACATCAAAAACCATCAGGTCTACTTCAACAACCTGAAATCCCAGAATGAAAATGGGAAAACATTACCATGGATTTCATTACTAAATTGCCAAGGACTGCAAGTGGTTATGATACTATTTAGGTAATAGTCGATCGTCTCACCAAGTCAGCACACTTTCTGCCAATGAGAGAAGATGATAAAATAGAGAAGTTGGCGCGATTATATTTGAAGGAAGTTGTCTCCAGACATGGAATACCAATCTCTATTATCTCTGATAGGGATGGCAGATTTGTTTCAAGGTTTTGGCAGACATTACAAGCTATGAGTACTACCTATCATCCACAAACTGATAGGCAGAGCGAAAGGACGATACAAATGCTTGAATACATGCTACGAGCATGTGTTATTGATTATGGAAACAGTTGGGATCGACATCTACCATTAGCAGAGTTTTCCTACTATAACAGTTACCACTCGAGTATTGAGATGGCACCGTTTGAGGTACTTTATGGTAGAAAGTGCAGATCTCCGATTTGTTGGAGTGAAATGGGGGATAGACAAATTACGGGTCCAGAGATAATCCAAGAAACTACCAAAAAAATCATTCAAATTCAACAACGGTTGAAAACCGCCCAAAGTTGACAAAAGAGGTACGCGGACATTAAAAGAAAAGATATAGAATTTGAAATTGGAGAGATGGTCATGCTTAAAGTTTCACCTTGGAAAGGCGTTGTTCGATTTGGTAAACGGGGGAAACTAAATCCTAGGTACATTGGACCATTCAAAATTATAGATCGTATCGGACCAGTAGCTTACCGACTTGACTTACCGCAACAACTCGCCAGCGTACATGATACTTTTCACGTATCGAATCTGAAGAAATGCTTAGCCAAAGAAGATCTCACTATTCCTTTAGACGAAATCCAAATCAATGAAAAACTTCAATTCATTGAAGAACCCGTCGAACTAATGGATCGTGAGGTTAAAAGACTTAAGCAAAATAAAATACCGATTGTTAAGGTTCAATGGAATGCTCATAGAGGACCCGAGTTCACCTGGGAGCGTGAAGATCAGATGAAGCTGAAATACCCTCATCTATTTTCAGAAGATGCGTCAACACCTTCAACAGCTTAAAATTTCGGGACGAAATTTATTTAACGGGTAGGTACAGTAGTGACCCGAAATTTTCCATGTTTATATATTAATTGAAAACTATATTTTCATGATTAAATGTTTCCAACATTTTAAGCAATCAAACTTGTTAAGACTTGATTATTTGAAATGAGTTTCATGTAGGCAATTGACCACCCAAGTTGACCAGCGATTCACGAACGTTAAAAACTTGTAAAAACTACATGATGATATATATATGTATATATATATATATATATATATATATATATATATATATATATATATAGTTAACATGAGATTTTGATAAGTAAGTATCTCACTAAGTATATTAAAAATGAGTTATATACATAAAAATGAGACTATTGAATTAAGAAACTCAAAACGATATATATAACGATTTTCGTTATAACAACGCCTTACTAAATACATATGAATCATATTAAGATATTGATATATATATGTTTAACATGATGAAATAATAATTAAAGTATCTCATTATGTTTATTAACAATGAACCTTATACATAAAACAAGACTACTAACTTAAGAGTTTCGAAACGAGTTATATATGTAACGATTATCGTTGTAACAACATTTTAATATATATATCGTATTAAGATATATTCATACACCATGTTATCATGATAATATGATAATTCAACATCTCATTTGATATAATAAACAATGGATTAATTACATTTAACAGGATCGTTAACTTAAAGGTTTCGAAACAACACTTACATGTAACGACTAACGATGACTTAACGACTCCGTTAAAATGTATATACATGTAGTGTATTAAGATATATTAATGCACTTTTTAAAGACTTCAAGACACATATCAAAATACTTCTACTTAACAAAAATGGTTACAAATACATTTCCATTCATTTTCATCAACAATTCTACTCGTATGCACCCGTATTCGTACTTGTACAATACACAGCTTCTAGATGTATATACTATTGGTATATACACATAATAATTCAGCTCTTAGCAGCCCTTGATGAGTCAACAAACATGTGGAACCAATAATTAGACAACTAACATGACTTATGAGCAAAGAAACAAAAACAAGAACTCCTTTTAACCCCACTCACCCTTCACCACTCACCACCCACTCCATTTAACTTCCAATTCCCTTTCTAATTCTCTCTAAATACACACATACACTCTCAAAAATGAAATTTCCAGTAAACTAATCATCATCTTCATCAAAAATTACTTTAAGAATCAAGCTATAATCATCATAGGAAGAACACTTCAAGAACACTTCGAAAATCCTTTCAAGTTTTGGGTTAGATAATTAAAAACTATGATAAACTTTGATTTAAAAGTTGTTCTTCTGGGAAAATGATTTTTCTTATGAACTTGAAACTATATCCAAAAATCATGGTTAAACTCAAAGTGGAAGTATGTTTTTCAAAATGGTCATCAAGACGTCGTTCTTTCGACTGAAATGACTACATTTTACAAAAATGGCTTGTAACTTATATTTTCGACTATAAACTTATACTTTTTCTATTTAGTTTCATAAATTTTAGTTCAATATGAAACCATAGCAATTTGATTCACTCAAAACGGATTTAAAACGAAGAAGTTATGGGTAAAACAAAATTGGTTAAAAATGGTTAATTTGACTACGGGATGAAATTCCAAAAATCTATGCTAACCATATCCTAACTAACTTATATTCTATTATACATGTATTCTAACATATAATATGTAACCTTGATAGACCATTGACACGTATACAATGTTTTGACATTACATATCGACGCTATCTATATATATTATTTGGAACAACCATAGACACTCTATATGCTGTAATGCTCGAGTTCGCTATACAGGATTGAGGTTGATTCCAAAATAATATATATACTTTGAGTTGTGATCTAGCCTGAGACTTGTATACACTGGGTCGTGGATTGGTTCGAGATAATATATATTGATTTATTTATGTACTACTAACTGTGGACAACTAGTTGTAGATTACTAACGTTGGACAGCTAACTTAACAAACTTAAATCATTAAAACGTAATAGAAAATGTTGTGAATATATTCGATCACACTTTGATATATATGTACATCTTTGTTGTAGGTTCGTGAATCGACCAGTGGCCAAGTCTTATTTTCGGCAAAGTAAAAATCTGTGAAAGTGAGTTATAGTCCCACTTTTAAAATCTATTATTTTTGGGATGAGAATACATGCAGTTTATAAATGTTTTACTAAATAGACACAAGTAATCGAAACTACTTTCTATGTTGGATTATCGAACCGAATATGCCCCTTTTTAGCTTGGTAGCCTAAGAATTAGGGAAATGGCCCCTAATTGATGTGAATTCTAAAGATAGATCTATTTGGCCCAACAAGCCTCATCCGAGTTACGGATGCTTTAGTACTTCGATTTATCATTTCCGATGGGAGTCCCGGAATGATGGGTGTATTCTATATGCATCCTGTTAAGGTAGATTACCAGGTGTTCAACATATGAATGAATTTTATCTCTATGCAGTTTGCGAAATGCCAGATATGAGATGTATATTTATGGAAAAAAATGAAATCTTGTGGTCTATTATTATGATTTGATAATATATAGGTTAAACCTATAACTGACCAACATTTTTGTTGACGTTTTAAGCATGTTTATTCTCAGGTGATTATTAAGAGCTTCCGCTGTTGCATGCTAATTTAAAGACAAGAATCGGAGTCAGCATTCTTGTATAATATTGTTTAAAAACTGCATTCGAAGACTTAAATTGTTGTGTAATATTATTGTAAACCATTATGTAATGGTCGTGTGAAAATGCTATATTTTAGATTATCATTATTTGATAATCTTCGTAATGTTTTAAACCTTTATCGATAAAATAAAGGTTATGGTTTGTTTTAAAAACGAATGCAGTCTTTGAAAAATGTCTCATATAGAGGTTAAAACCTCGCAACGAAATTCATTAATATGAAACGTTTATAATCGATAGGAACTGGACATTTCAGTCTGCATGGCCAATTGGGATCATTGAATTCGAGCTAGAGCTGGTAGATGATGATAATAAGGAATTAGTAAGAAGTACAACAGTAGAATTTGGTGTAGTAAGGTCTTACTCGAAATATAATGCACTCTTAGGACGCACAACCTTGCAAAAGTTGGCAGCTATCCCTTCCACAGTGCATGGCCTTATCAAATTCCCAACACCATTAGGAATTGCAACGATAAGGTCAGAAAAACAAGATGGAAGTGTTTTAACTGTAGAACAAGCAGAAAAATAGCCAAGTGAGGCAGAACATCTTCGAAGCTGCATGATTATCGCAAACCGCGATATCCAGAGCAAAAAATCAATATCGGCGGAGGATTGTCCGACGAAACAAAGTTTAAGCTTCGTAACAAACGTGGGTAGCAAACGTGGGTAGCAAACCCGGTATTGGTAAAAAAAGCCTGATGGGTCTTGGCGGATGTGTGTCGACTTCACGGACATTAATAAAGCCTGTCCCAAAGACAATTATCCTCTACCAGAAATAGACTGGAAAGTAGAGTCGCTAGCCGTTTTTCGATATAAATGTTTTATGGATGCGTACAAAGGATACCATCAGAAACAGATGGCAGCAGACGATGAGGATAAAACTGCCTTTCACACAAGCCAAGGCATATACTGCTATACAAAGATGCCATTTGGTCTAAAGAATGCCGGAGCAACATACCAACGTGTAATAGACGAAGCTTTCAAAGGTCAGATTGGCAGAAATTTAGAAGCATATATTGATGATTTGGTGATAAAAAACACAACAGAACAAGGATTGTTGGAAGATATATTAGAAACGTTTGCATCGTTGAGAAAGCTAAATATTAAGCTCAATCCGTCGAAGTGCAGTTTTGGAGAAGAGGAAGGAAAGTTTCTTAGCTATATAATAACTGAGCGCGGGATACGCATAAATCCAAACAAAATAGAGGCAATCGAAAATATGCCGTCGCAAAGAAATAAAAAAAGAAGTTCAAAGTTTAACGGGTAAATTGGCGGCACTAACAAGGTTCTTATCAAAATCCGCAGAGCGATCGCTCCCCTTTATCGGGACATTAAAGAATTGCTTAAAGAAAACGGATTTCAAGTGGACAGAAGAGGAAGCAGAAGTGGCGTTTTAAGAAATGAAAAAGTTGTTAAAAGAGTTGTCGACAATGACTGTGCTGATTGAGGGGGAAACGTTGATACTTTACTTAACAGCATCGAAAGAAGCTATAAGTACAGTATTGATAGCGGACACGGTACAGGTACGCACTATAAACTTAAAATAGTTAATTTTTTCAGTAGACATTTAAAATTATATCATTATGCTGTGCGGACAGGTACAAATGCCTGTATATTTTGTTAGAAAAGCTTTAATAGGAAGCGAATTAAACTACCCTGCAATTGAAAAACTGGTTTATGCACTCGTGCATACGGCTAGATGCTTAAGGAGATATTTCCAAGCGCATTCAATAATGGTCCTAACAGACCAACCAATAAAGCAGGTATGACAAGAAACAACGTATTGTTAAAAACTTAAAATTGCTTGTTGAGCAGGTGTTATATAAACCAGAAAATTCTGGTCGCATGGCCAAATGGGCTATTGAATTAGGTGAGCATGAGATAAGCTTCTCACCAAGAAGTGCGATAAAAGGGAAAGTCCTAGAAGATTATCTGTCTAAAACAGCAGGAGATATCGAAGTCTCGCATGAATCAAAAGAAATACCACCTTCGCCTGAACAGCCATGAGAAATGCACACAGATGGGGCTTGTGGTCCAGAGGGAGAAGAATATACCTTCGCGTTACGCTTTAGCTTCCCTGTAACAAACAATGAAGTGAGTATGAAGCGCTGTTATCTGGAATGCGGATAGCAAAATATTTGGAGGTAAAAGAGCTGTCAGTATATGTTGATTCACATCTAGTTGCAAACCAATTCAACGGGATATTCGAAGCACATGATGAATTGATGCAAAAGTATCTGAAACTTGTGCAAGAGCTCGCAGTGGACTTCGATTTATTCCAGATAACTTAGGTTTCAAAAACATTGAATAAAAAGGCGGATGCGCTCAGTAAGTTAGCCGCCTTAACATTCAGCCATTTTAAGAAAGAAATTTGGGTCGAGGAAGTGAAAGTAAAATCCATTGAGACAGACGGTGTATCCACCGCAGTTGAAGAAGAGGAGAAGAGTTGGATGACACCGATAGTATAATTTCTGAACAAAGGTACATTACCGATATATTTAATAGAAGCAAGAAAGAATAAGATAAAAGCACCGATGTATCTGTTAGACAAAGGAATTCTATACAGAAAGTCTTTCCTGGGACCCCATTTGCGGTGTCTTAATCCAACTCAAGCAGAGTCGATCATACGGGAAGTGCATGAGGGAATGTGCGCTTTCCACTCAGGAAAGAAAACAGCTGCGTCCAAAATAATGCGGCTCAGATACTATTGGCCGTCAATGTACAGAGATGTCACGAAGGTGATACGCAAATGTCAGTCGTGTCAGCTGCACACACCGGTAAGCAAAGCTCCACGACATCCAATGATACCAGTCGCGTCTCCATGGCCATTCTGCAAATGGGCAATTGACATAGTGGGGCCATTCCCCGCAGGACCAGGAGGTGTAAAGTTTTTGGTAGTGGCCATTGATTATTTTACAAAGTGGGTAGAAGCCAAACCGCTGAAAACAATTTCAAGCAAACAAATCCGAAATACTGTATGGGAAAATATCGTCTGTCGGTTTGGAATACCAAATGAAATAGTAAGTGACAATGGTACACAGTTTGAAGGTAATCCATTCAGCGATTGGTGCCAAGAACTGAACATAAAGCAAACATTCACATCAGTCGCACACCCCCAGGCGAACGGTCAGTGTGAGGTCATAAATCGGGATATCGTGTTAGGAATCAAAGCAAGACTTGGATTATGCCGAAGGGGTTGGATAGATGAACTACCAAACGTACTATGGGCACACAACAAAACTCCAAAAGGCGCGACCAATGAAACACCTTTCAGTTTGGTGTACGGGTCCGAGGCTGTGATACCCGCAGAAATAAACGTGCCAACTATGCACATAGCTTCCTTCAATGAAAGTAGCAATAGCGAAGAACTGAGTGAAAATCTAAACTTAGTTGAAGAACGCAGGGAAATGGCGGCCATAAAAGAAGCAATCAACAAACAAAGAATCGTGAGCTACTATAATAAGCGAGTACAACCATTATCTTTCCAATTGGATGACTTGGTGTGGTGAAAAAATGAAGCAAGCAGAGCAGAGGACACGGGTAAACTTGGACCTAAATGGGAAGGACTATACAAGGTTATTGGCATAAGTGATACAGGGGCGTATCGACTAGCAAGTTTAGATGGAAAAGCAATAAAACACACCAGGCATGCACAAACACTGAAACGGTGCTACATATGAAAAAAATACAGAGGGATTGATCGCCCCAGACAACTGTTTAAAGTTTTTATTATGTAAATTTTTATTTTCTATTGTAAACATGACAACTAAGTGTTGGTCAAGTGATATGTTTGAAATAAATTGAATCATGCAATTTATGTGACGACCCGAAAAATTTCGACTAATTTTAAACCAAACTCTCGATACGATTTAATATTTTTGACACAATAAGCAAAGTCTATAAGGTTGAGTCTCAAAAAGTTTGAACTGTTTTATATATTCAAATGACCTTCGACCATTCCCGATGATTCACGAACAACTATTTGTAAATAGATACCTATATATTATTATCATTTATAATGATCCGACGATTCACGAACAACTATTTGTAAATAGATACATATATATTATTTTCATTTATATTATTATCATTATTTTTACTTTTATCTTTACTATTATTATTCTTATTATTAGTATTATTCGATATTAGTTTTATCATTAATATTAGTATTATTTCTATTCTATTATTATATTCACTAATATCTTTATCATTGGTAATAATATGAAAATTACAGAACTTTAGTATTAACATATTTATATGTTAAATTCAGATTGTTAAATATCAAAATCAGATATAATACAGAATTCGTTAACCATCACTATCTGATTTAATTTTTATTTTATTTGTTTTGTTTCTTCTTTATGATTGAAGATTCCTATCTGTTAAATTGTACGACTTCAACTAATCACAATCCACTTTACAAACAATAATACTCCCGTGATCTATTTGAGGAATTTTTATTTCCATTCATTACCTAACTTTCTAACATATCTATATATGATCATACATGCATACAGAAGCATAAGGAACCATAGTCTGTACTTCATCTTTCTTCTTCTCTTTCTCCATTAACATCTCCCTCTCCTATCTTAATAAACGAGAATCATCACCACTTGCTCGACTTTATTTTCTGTTTTGCTTCGTTAACAAAAATACCACTTCATCACCTTGCCTTCTGTTTATTACTCTCTTCGTGAACCCTCAAACTAACAAAACCCATCAACTAATCTATTAACCACGATCACCCCGTTGTAAGTTGTTGCTTCTTTTCGTGACCCAAGACATCCCTACTTGTTATGTTTTTGATGCGTGCTACTTGCATTCTATCTTGTTAATCGAAGGTCTAAGAATCCAACAAACCCAACAATCTCTTCATTTGATTATCAATATCGAACTCGATCACCATGCTTAGCCATCGTGAACGCAAGCTCCACGACACCACCCTATTCGATCACCACTTTAACCCTCCACGATAAACACCATTATGAGCCACCAATCACCTCCTTGTTCACTCTTAAATGGCTAACCCATCACCACCTTGCCATCATCAAAACCACCATCGAACCATTTTATTTTTTGCAGCCTGTGATCGAACTTGGATGGCTGTTATTACAGCTATAAAACCCCACCATTAACCCCAATAAAAACCCATCATACATCCACGTAAGACTGCTGCAATATTTATTATTTTTCTTTTTCCTTCGACAGTTGCAAGCAAACAACACACTAAACCCCTACCCTCACAACCTGCAACACTTGTTTTTTTTTTACTTTCTATTCGCTACTGTGACCGGATGACAAAAACCCACAAAGCATGCCAATGATGATGAAATGTAAGGTGGAAGAAGAAATAACGATGAGGATATTTTACCTGCTGCTACACTTCAGTTTACTTCCCGTTCGAAAATAAGAACAACTATTACGTGTATCCTATTATTACTTTCTTTGTTGTTCGGCGGACACATTAAATAAAGAACCTCACTTAAGTAGATATTATATTACAACATGATTAGAACTTTATAGCCGACACCCACTAAACAATATGACCCACTTGTTGAATTGTGATTCAAGTTTAAATAAAGATTAGGTGTGAGGAAATGCTGTCGTATAACTACTACTGCATACTCGAGTTTATTTATATATTTTTTTTGATTTCTTTCGGTGGTGATGGGATGCAAGCGGGACCAATCAACCTACCAACTTGCTAAGTGGGCTCCTAAAACCTACCGAGCCTGTTACATCCTTTATTCCCTTTGATCGAATCCTAGCAGCCATACCTTCTGTTTTGTTTTAGTGTACTGGAGATTGGAGTTGGGCCACCATAATATATTTGGGCCGTGTATAGGGTTTACAATGTTGGGCCACGAATTCAGTTCTGTTGGGCTGCTGTTATCAATATGAAACGTCACCAAGAACCTCACGTACTGCAGCTAATTTCTCTTATTAAACCCACCTACAGCTGCACGAACTTGTTTGTTTTTGTGTGATTTAAACTCACGAAGGAAATGAAGTTTGATGATGGCGAGTCTAATGAAATAGGTTTCGAATTATTCTGATCATTTAAGAAATGATTATAATTATGATTATAAGGATAAGATTTTGATTATGGCAATGATAGTAATTAAATGATATAGTTGATCATGCGGTGATCGAATTTTTAAAGAAGAAGAAAGGAACATTTCGAATTATGGGTTTTATATTTTAAGATGATAAATTTATGGTAGGCTTTGAGAACCTGTGTGTCGAGCTGTACATGAATAATCAGTTAAACAGCAAACTGGAACCGTAAACCTTTAAAGTTATGGACTATATTATTGTTGGGCTTAGCTATGTTGGGCCGAGATAATATACATCCTTTCACTTGGGGCCGGTTGTATTGTTGGGCCAAAGAACCACTTTGTGATTTCTACTAATGCGAAATAAAAGATGATGATGGATACGTTGGAGAATGATAAATGATAATTCATTTATGTTATAAGATGAGAGGATGTAGATGATGATGTGATGATGTTTGTGATTATGAACATGATGATGGCATAATGGTATGATGTTAGTGACGATGATGGGCAACGAGTTAGATATGAAGATGTTGATGATGTATGATTTTAGAAGAATGATGATGATGATTACGATTCACGAAAGATGTATGATGATGATGATGATGATGATGTTCTAAGAATGATGATGGTAACGGATTTTGAAGAAGAAAATACATTAGTTCAATCGATGTGGTGTGTAAATTAAAACAGAAATGGAATTGTAGCGTAATGGTTTAGGTTGTTACGGATTAGCGGGATGTCGCGGGTTCAAACCCGGACATGGGCATTTTTAAGGTCTACTCCTTTGAGGTACTTATTACTAATACTCTTATTATTATTATTTCATTATTATTATTATTGTTATTAATATTATTATTATTTATTATTGATTGTTATTAAATAATTAGTATTATTACCCATATTAGAAATAAGATTATTAGTATTATTATTATAAGTATTATTATTATTAATAACATTATTATTATTATCGTTATAAAGAAATTACAATTTTTTTTATTTACTATTATTATTATTATTATTATCATATTTTTAAAATGAGTATTATTATTATTGTAACTACTGATATTATTAATATAAAGATATTAAGACTTTGTATTTATTAGTATTAATTTAACCAAATAAATATTAGTTACATAAAAATATATATAATACATATAACCTAAATCTATCATTATTTTTAAAATAAGTAGGATATATAAAATAAATATATTTAAGCTATTAATGGAATATATAAATCTTTTAAATAACAAGTATATCAATAATAATATATAAATTCATTCGATTACGAGTATATGTGTTAATGTATATACAAATGATATAGGTTCGTGAATCCGAGGCCAACCCTGCATTGTTCAGTTCCGTCGTATGAATATTTTTACTACAAAATATTGTATTGTGAGTTTCATTTGCTCCCTTTTTAAATGCTTTTGCAATATATATTTTTGGGACTAAGAATACATGCGCTGCTTTTATAACTGTTTTACGAAATAGACACAAGTAATTGAAACTACATTCTATGGTTGAATTGTTATACCGGATATCGCCCTTGTTGAACTTGGTAACATAAGAATTGGTGTTTATTATAATTGCCACCAATTGACGCGAATCCTAAAGATAGATCTATGGGCCTTGACAAACCCCAGTCAGAGAATTTAAACTGCTTTAGTACTTCGATTATATGTTTGGGGATATTCTAGATATATTTTGTTAATGTCAGTTACCAGGTGTTCAATCCATATGAATGAATTTTAAACACTTACGAGTGTATGATTATTGATTAAATGAAATCTTGTGGTCTATTAAAATTATGGAAATGATTGATTACGATAAACTAATGAACTCACCAACCTTTTGGTTGACACTTGAAAGCATGTTTATTCTCAGGTATTAAAGAAATCTTCCTCTGTGTATTTGCTCATTTTAGAAATATTACTTGGAGTCATTCATGGCATATTTCAAAAGACGTTGCATTCAAGTCATTGAGTTCAATAAAGATTATTACTAAAGTAAATGACACATTAGGTCATTTATAGTTTGGATGTTATGGAATGGTATGCATGCCTGTCAACTTTCGATGAAATGAAAGTCTGTCTTTTAAAAATGAATTCAATATTTGTAAAATTTATCATATAGAGGTCAAATACCTCGCGATGTAATCATATGTTATTTTATTCGTTCTTATGGATTTGGACGGGTCGTCTCTTGTGGTATCAGAGCAGTGGTCTTAGCGAACCAGGTCTTGCATTAGTGTGTCTAACTAATAGTTGTTTAGATGCATTAGTGAGTCTGGACTTCGACCGTGTCTGCATGTCAAAAGTTTTGCTTATCATTTCGTGTCGAAAATTACCTGCTTATCATTCTTAAGGAATCACTTGCTTATCATTCTTAGTCTAGACACATCTTATTGCATTTGATTGCATGAATAGTGTATAGACAAAATTCATATCTTAGCGTATCTACTAATTCATATCTTAGCGTATCTGTTACTATAAACTTTGCCTGATATATTCCGTAAATTCCTCCGTAATCTACGAAATTTTTTGTTCTATATATAGATATTTTATGTAATTAGAATATCATCCAATATCTGAAAATCATTTCATATCAAAAAATTCTTTATTCAATCGTACGAAATGGAACTCGCCAATAGTTCAAGTCCCTCGGATTTCGATATGGAGTTTCACTCAAGCTCCGAAAGCAGTGTGACAGGAATGGATCAACCAATCAGTCATCACCAATTCTAGATGAATTGGGGATGGGTTCGTCGTCGACTTAATCAATAGATACAAGAAGAAGATGATCCTTTCCATCAACTGAATTCACCTCTTAACGAAGAACCCGAAGCACTTACCGGCGAACCTGTTGAAAAACCATTTTCTCTCTCATTTCCAGAGTATCTCGCCACGACTATATCACAACTCAGATTCTAAACCTTATTCATCCACTAGTTCCTACCGACAATCATTCCGGAGTAATAGCAGAAGTCAACGAGCTTCGCGCCCGAGTTGTAGCCTTGGGAAATATGGTGCAAAATGTACCAGCTTCAGCAACATCACCAGCACCAACAGTACCACCAACATTAATACCAGTACCACCAACAACACAAGTTTCAAGATCACACATCTCATTATGTACCTCGATCATAATCATCGTTCTACGAATCGATCTACATCATTTATCTCCGTTCGACATGATGATTATGTAATCTCTAATGTTTTAGAGATTATGTACTCTAGATTTAACCGTAAATCAAATGAGTTTAATATCATATTGACTCATTAAATCCACGATTATATCTGAAGAAAATATATATATGTAAGTATATTTTCATAAAGATTGTAATTAAAATTTCTTTTGTACAAACTGTTAATGGTGAAAATATTTTAACGGGTAGGTAATACTCGAGAAATATTTAGATTTCACATTAATAAGTTACACTGTACATTCTTCGAATCCGATTCAACAGTCATTTATTATCCTACTTATATCCACGGATATACGTATTCGTTCACCACAGAATATCCATTTTCATTCAATTTCATATTTGGATTTTGACTTATCAGAATCCCACAAGTGGCATAATGAAGAAAACATTGGACAAAAATAAAATTTGTTTGACACAAACAAATTAACTATGAGAAATTTTGTTCAGAATCCACACCAACAAAATCCTAGCTAACTGTTCCTAGCTAACTGTTAATTCCTTATTACATTTATTTATCGCAATTTATTTATCGCAATTTTAATTCTCGCAATTTTATTTATCGTCATTTAATTTCTGTTATTTATTTTATACACTTTAAATATCGGGACACGTATACAAGGTTTTGACATATCATATCGACGCATCTATATATATTATTTGGAATAACCATAGACACTCTATATGCAGTAATGCTTGAGTTAACTATACAGGGTTGAGGTTGATTCTACAATAATATATATACTTTGAGTTGTGATCGAGTCTGACACATGTACACGGGTTACGATACATATTAATTAATTCGAATATTATAAACTATATATGAATTATTGAGTTAGTAACTGTGGACTGCTAACTGTGGACTACCAAGATTGGACAATTAAAATGAATTAAAATATTGATTATAACATATGAAACTAAACGATTCTTCAAGTTTGCCACTTGATTTCATCTTAAACCTCATTTTTATCTTGACGATTACAATCTGCGTTAGAACCTTTCATGATTCTTGAAAACACCTCAATCGAGAAGATGAACCAACAGCATTTCATCTACGGAAGGAAATATTTATGCACAAAGTTATGCAACTGAACAAAAAAACTCTCAGAAACTGAGTAAACGTTTAACACGTAGCTATGCTAATTCCTTTAGTGTTATTATTACCGAAAATAACTTTGCAACTCCTGTTCGAGATAGCCAGTTTTGTCACAGCTTCAGCAAGTCAACTTCGACTTTCATTCGAATTAGCCTTATTATAACCTTGATATATAAGTTTTCCTTTCGTCATTGTTAACGGAGAACCTTTTATGTTCCACCATATTAGCAATAAACGTACCAGCAACTTCAGTATTCTCTGGCGTAAGTCTCTCCGACAATTCACTATATATTCATTGAAAACCCTATCATATACTTATCTACATCTTGTAACAATAATTACCATACTAAATACCGGGAATCATCAATCATTAACTTCGAATTTCGCAGCGTTTCTACGTCAACAGTTATACATAAACATATAACGTTTATCTCCTGGAATTATGTACTTAAAATCTGAAGAAGCACCCAGTCTGCGAAACAATTCTCTAAACTATGAAAAAGCTGAATGAAGCAGTGAAAATTGAAGACTGCCTTAACAGTCAAAAGTTTGATAATAAAGAGCGACATACTGAAAAATCTCAAAAGTTTTGATACTGAAAAACGAATTGAGCAAACCATGAAGGAGGCTATGGACAAATCACAAAGACTAAACATGCCTTCAAAGAATCCAAATGATTCAGTATCTGCTGAAGTCATTAATGTATAACTTGCTCCTGACTCTACACTATTACAGAAAAATCTTCATCATCATCCTTCGACATTAGAAATTCTACGATATCATCGTATTTTTCATTATAAATATCCTCGATATTTTTGAAGATATTTTTATAACTATTATTATCTGAAATCATTTATTTCCTCGTGTTATCTGTATTACATCATAAAGGAAACTGTTTAGTTTCTATATATTCTGTAAACCTTCGAGTTTAAATAATGAATGTTTTTGAATTAGTGTTGGGAACTGAAGCATGAGTTAGTATAATATAATGACACTTTATCAACATGATTATATTACAGTAAGTCATGCTGAGTTTCCAATGAAACATGATGATTCACAGACCAAAACATCATCATGTACCATGTTACACGACTCTTACATTCCAATTAATCTCCAAACATATCAAAAACATATTTTCTTGAAAGTCCTATCTTTTCTTTTGAATTCTGGTAATTTAACCAATCAAGATCGTGCTATTACAATCTCACTCCTAGAACGTTAGTCATATTCATTCGAAACTTCATACCTACGAATTCTGGACCATTATTCGTTTGACTTAAAGTAGGGAAGAGAAAAACAAAAGGATGGAACTTCAAAATATAAAGGAAGCAAAGGGAGTGGATATATAGTAAAGTATCAGACAGAGCAATCGAGACAAATCATCACATTTAACCAAAGAAAATTCTAATTTCCTTAATTACCGAAGAACAAAATCTTATTACAAAGATTTTCTCCAAATCCCTTGAATTCCGGAAATCCACCGTGACTACTTCAAAAGTTAAATCTCTATCTAAATCTGTTGTGACAGCTTCACTCGTACGCTTCACATAATCAAATCGTTTTATCTATATTAGTCAATAATGATAAAATTCTATTTATCAACTCATATTCGTCATGAAAACATTTTTATTGTTAGCCATGACCACCTCACTCTAATTTCGGGATGAAATTTCTTTAACGGGTAGGTACTGTGACGACCCGGAAAATTTTGACTAATTTTAAACCAAACTCTCGATACGATTTAATATTTTTAACACAATAAGCAAAGTCTAGAAGGTTAAGTCTCAAAAAGTTTGAACTGTTTTATATATACAATTGACCTTCAACCATTCCCGACAATTCACGAATAACTATTTGTAAATATATACATATATATTATTATCATTTATAATGATCCGACGATTCACGAACAACTATTTGTAAATAGATACATATATATTATTATCATTTATATTATTATCATTATTATTACTTTTATCTTTATTATTATTATTATTATTCTTATTATTAGTATTATTCCATATTAGGTTTATCATTAATATTAGTATTATTTCTATTTCTATTATTATATTCACTAATATCTTTATCATTGGTAATAATATGAAAATTACAGAACTTTAGTATTAACATATTTATATGTTAAATTCAGATTGTTAAATATCAAAATCAGATATAATACAGAATTCATTAACCATCACTATCTGATTTAATTTTTATTTTATTTGTTTTATTTCTTCTTTATGATTGAAGATTCCTATCTGTTAAATTGTACGACTTCAACTAATCACAATCCACTTTACAAACAATAATACTCCCGTGATCTAATTGAGGAATTATTGTTTCCATTCATTACCTAACTTTCTAACATATCTATATATGATCATACATGCATACAGAAGCATAAGGAACCATAGTCTGTACTTCATCTTTCTTCTTCTCTTTCTCCATTAACATCTCCCTCTCCTATCTTAATAAATGAGAATCATCACCACTTGCTCGACTTTATTTTCTATTTTGCTTTGTTAACAAAACTACCACTTCATCACCTTGCCTTCTGTTTATTGCTCTCTTCATGAACCCTCAAACTAACAAAACCCATCAACTAATCTATTAACCACGATCACCCCGTTGTAAGTTGTTGCTTCTTTTCGTGACCCAAAACATCCCTACTTGTTATGTTTTTATTGCGTGCTACTTGCATTCTATCTTGTTAATTGAAGGTCTAAGAATCCAACAAACCCACCAATCTCTTCATGTGATTATCAATATCGAACTCGATCACCATGCTTAGCCATCGTGAACGCAAGCTCCACGACACCACCCTATTCGATCACCACTTTAACCCTCCACGACAAACACCATTGTGAGCCACCACTCACCTCCTTGTTCACTCTTAAATGGCTAACCATCACCACCATGCCATCATCAAAACCACCATCGAACCATTTTATTTTTTGCAGCCTGTTATCGAACTTGGACGGCTGTTATTACAGCTGTAAAACCCCACCATTAACTGTAACATCCCGCGTTTTTCCGTTAAATTTATTTTTAACACCGTCTTTTTCTTTTAAATAATACCTTTCGTTATTTAAATTCGTAGTTTCCGTTGACTAACGTTCATAATAATTCCGTCATTTAATTATAACATCTCTCGTTAACTTGCGTTTTAAAAATATTCGTTTGGTTAAATCCCGCACCCGCTTTGAAACTCGAGGGACCGGAGTTGCCAAATGGGCAAACTAGTTGACTAGGTCAACTAGTCAACCCATTTCATCCATTCCATCATCTCCCTCATCCCTTTTTCTCTCCATCTCAAGAACACACACACAAACCCATTCCATTCATTCATCATCTAAATTCAATCTTGGAAGCTCACAACAAATCCGATTACATATTTGGAATCCTCTCTTCATCCTCTACAATTTGATACTAACTTCATCTCGTTTGGGTAACATTTCTAAAACTCTAGATTTCTCTAAATTCGTGTTTTTGACTTGAAATGGTGTTAGTTAGTGTCTATGGCTCATTGTGATGTCGTGTATATAATTTGTATGCTCGATCTCGTTGTTTTAGTGTAACTAGCATGAACTTGAATTTTGGTGTGTTGTTCTTGAATTTTGGATGATCATATGTTGTTAGATGTTAAAAGTTCATGTTCTAATTGTGTTCCTAGTATCATTAGCTTCATTTTGATGTATAGATTGATTTAAGAAACTTCATAAACGCGATTATTGATTTTGTGAACTTTTGGTTAGGGTTGACAACTCTTAAAACGAACTTTTGATGCGTTGAATGCTTGTTAATGTTATTGATAAGTGTTTAGTTGTGTTACATGTTTCATTACCTTCAAAACGGCATATCATATGTATAAATTGGATTCCCGAAACTTGAATTGCAATTGATGAACTTGAAACCTTGTTTTGGAACGTTTAACGAACTTTCGACGAGATTTTTGTTGTCTAAAATGATAAATTTGATTTAGGAAATGTATCTAGTTGTGTTCCTTGTCGAAAGAGCTTTCCGGTGATATAAAATACATGTCTTGATTGTTTGCGGATCATAAACTAGGATTGATTGAAGTTTGGCTCGTGCCTTGTGTTTTCTGCAAACAGGGTCTGTAAGTCTTTTGGGACGCCGTCCCAACCTCCTAGACGCCGTCCCACCCTTTATATCAGGACGCCGTCCTGGCAATTGGGACGCCGTCCCACTCTTCATATCAGGACGCCGTCCTGGAAATTGGGACGCCGTCCTGATACACTAAAACTGGCTGTTACTTTGGTCATTTGACATAAAAATGTTTGCTATGCTACGGACCTCCGATTAACATGAAACTTGGCCAACATGCTCATATATGATTATATAACTTAGAAAAATTGTCGGATACCCAACCCGACCCCGTTGACTTTTCTGTTGACTTTGACCCGACCAAGTTGACTTTTAATCAAACTTAACCAAATACTTATACAACCTTTCTAACATGCCTTTATACTTGATTCTCGCATGAAACTTGGCAACGTGATTCACATGCTATATTTAATCGAGTCGTAACGAGCCATAGGACTAATTGAACACATTTCACCCGACCTTGTGTCGTAACCGGTTAATTGATATAATTTACTTGTTTAGGTCAAGGCTAAGCAACTTTCATGCACACGTTTACTTTGTGAAGTACATTTATACTCGTGCACTCGAGGTGAGATCATAGTCCCACCTTTTCAACAATTTTTATTCTTTTAAATCGTGGGCTGAGAAACATATACATTACATATTTATATACATTTCACATGTATATATACTTTTCATACTTTTATACTTTGAACACAAATACGAATACAAAGATACAGACGAGTTAGAACAAAAGTCCTCAATCCAATTATCATTAGTTCCACTTGCAGGGTGTAAGTGTAAGCGAGTGATTATGTTGTGTGGCCATACGGGTTTAACGAACCCTCATTCAGACGGTTCGCTACCGTTAGTGGATGAAATATAATTTCAACGTGCATAGTGTATGTTCTAACACTATATTCAAAATTCAGAGGGAAGATTCAGTTAAGTTTTGGTAATTGGGTGCTCGTGATACAGACAACATCTTTTGGGATGTATACGCTTGATATTCACTTTATACTAAATCTTGTGGTTTACAAACACATCTTCAGAGATGTATACGCCTTGATACTAAACCTTGTGATTCAAAATATACTTTTACAAATACATTTATGATCTCACCAACGTTTTTCGTTGACAGTTTTCTACATGTTTTTCTCAGGTCTTGCACGATATGTGATACATGCTTCCGCTCATTATTTGATACTTGCATTGGATGTCGAGTATACATGCATTTCATGGAGCGTCTTATGACTTTACTTTAAACCGTGTCGCCTAGATTTCATTTGTACTTATAACCTTGTAACTTAACTTTTGGTTGAACAATTCTTGTAAACTTTGAAACAATTTTTATTTGGAAATGAAGGCGACATATTTTGGTCAAACGTTATCTTAAAGACTTATAATCAGGTAATGGGACCCACGTAGCCGACGCCGTCACTTGACGATTTGTCGGGGTCGCTACAGTTGGTATCAGAGCCTTGGTTGTAGGGATTTAGAGTTCATTTGTGTCCACCCCGAGTCATAGGGTACATAGGTGAATCTAGACTACAACCGGCATATAGACTGCAGTACGAATTACTTGACTATTTGTGCATTTATACTCGAACTCTTCTATGATATCTAACTCGTATTCGATCTTGATCTTATGTTGATAAATTTTGTTGACGCGCCACCTTGACTTTATGAAGTAATGTTAAATGCACATGAGAATCAGGGTAATATAATTTCCGGGATTATATTACGGTGATTCACATGGACGTTCCGACATTATGACATAAAGAATTTAGGGCGAGTCAAGGAAAATTTTCTCCCTATCCTTATTCCATACTCCGGTTAGTATTGTTGAAAATACTAACCAACGATATTCTTGTGTCTTTAAGGAACAATGGCTCCTCGTCGTGTACGCCGCAATGAAACTCCCGAACAAGCTCTCGAACGGATGATAGCTACCTCCGTAGATGCGGCCATGGCCGGTCACTCATCCAACAACAATAATAATAACAACCACAACAACAACAACAACAACAATGGAGCCGGAAACTCAAACGAGGGATGCTCCTATAAAGCTTTCATGGGGTGCAAACCTCACACTTTTGATGGAACCGGGGGACCGGTCGTGCTCACCTGATGGTTTGAGCAAACGGAAGCCGTCTTTAGCATAAGCGGTTGTCGGGACCAAGACAAGGTCAAATACTCCACTCACACTTTCTCCGGAATTGCTCTAACATGGTGGAACACCTATGTTCAATCGGTGGGTACCGATGAAGCTCATGCCCTCTCTTGGGCCGATCTAAAGGAAAAGATGATTGTTGAATATTTTCCGCGCGAAGAAACCCGAAAGCTTGAGGAAGAACTAAGAGCTTTGAAAGCGGTCGGAAACGATCTTAAAGCTTATAATCAACGCTTCGCCGAACTATCCTTGATGTGTCCTAATCTTGTTAACCCCGAATCTCAAAGGATTGAGCTCTACATGCTCGGTCTTCCAAAAAGCATCAAACAAGGGGTGATGTCATCCAAACCCACTACTCATCAAGCCGCTATGAACATGGCTCGCCAACTAATTGAAACGGTTGACGAAATCGTAGTTCCGGCACCTAAGGCCGAGGATAAATCGGGCGGCAACAAAAGAAAGTGGGAACCCTCCCAATCAAGCAACAACAACTTTGCTAAGAAGCCTTACACCTCCGACGGCAAGAGGGGTTATACCGGACACCTACCGTATTGTAACGAGTGCTACAAACATCATTTAGGCGAATGTGGCAAACCATTTTGCTTGAAGTGTCAAAGAAGTGGCCATGTAGCCCACGATTGTAGGAATACCGCTCCCGTCGCTCAAAAGGAGCACAATGCACCCAAGACGGGTGTTTGTTTTGAGTGTGGCCAACCGGGTCATTTTAGGAGTGCGTGCCCAAATAAGAAAATCAACCCCAACGCACGCCGTTAAACTTTCAACATCAACGCCTAGGATGCCCGAGACGACGATGGACTAGTCACGGGTATGATTCTTCTCGAAATTCTCACGTTTCATGTTTATTCGATTCGGTTACCGTTAGACGTTTTATAAACAAGTCTTTGACTCGTGCTCTTTACATTCCACTTTTCCCCTAGATACTACTTAGACGATTTAAGTGACCAACGTAAAAATATTGTGTGTCTATAAATTTTATTGGAGGATATACATTAAGACTTTTGACTTGACACCTATAGAACTAGGGAGCTCGGAACATATTCGTTAAAAAAAAAAAAAAAAAAAAAAAAAAAATGTGTTTCCCCATCGTCTTGTATAGATTATTGTGAACTGAGTAATTTTCGGTTGGAAACCGATACCCTCTCCCTCGCATCCATGACCTCATGATTATTTGCATGAATCCCGTATGTTCCAAATCGACCTCCGTTCCGGTTATCATCAATTGGGGGTTAAGTGAGACGATGTCTCCTAAGCCACTTTCCGAACTCGCAACGTTAGTTGTAAATCTCTCTTAGTACCGCTTGATTCATTTAGGGCTCGCCCGTATCCATAAACCTCTTGAACCGCGTATGTAAATTCATATAGACTAATCTGTTATCGTATTTATAGATGACATCTTAACTTATTTAAGTAAAGAAGAAAACGAACAACATCACCATCTTAAGCTCGAACTTTTGAGAAAAGAGCAACTTTATACCAAATTCTCCGAGTGAGAGTTTCTGTTGAACGAAGTCCAATTTTCTAGACCATGAAGTTAATGGTCAAGGAATTACAATCAATCTCGAAATCAACGGGACGGAAATTCGTTATTTTGCACAAAGAATTCAAATACTAAATTGTGGATCCGATCAATATTCTTGTCATCACGTACCACACTACATACCTCTGTTATTTCACCGTTACCGTCTGATATTACTGGAATTTAAGATAACCCACAATCCAACGATACTTCACTCTTCTTTGACTTAACGTCCTTGTGTTTCTGATAATCGGCCAACTATTATTCAACCCCGAACTATACAATTACGTGTACTATCTTGTTTCTCTTCCAGACTTCAATTTTCGACAACTAGAGGCACGTTATGGCAACCTCGAGATGTAAGCTCATCCTATTCAAAGTCCTCATTTCACTCCCATCCTCATCGCTCGCATTTTCCGTTTAAGGAAACTCCTTGTAACATTTCTCCATGGATAGATAAACTCCTCATATTACATTAGTATTCGCCACGAGGGTGAATAGTCCTAACGAACATTTTTCGACCCCTAACTGACTTGTTCAAACATATCTTAAGAGATTCTATTCCAACACGGTGTATCTTCGTCATTTATCCTGTATCGAAATACTCGTTTCACTTCTAGCATTACAAGAGACCTTGGGAACCCGCTTAGACACATGTACCGTGTATCTCTCACAAACCGACGAACCGAGCAAACGAACGATTTACGTCTTGGAAAGACATCTCACAAACTCGTATTGTCACCTTTAGTAGATCACTCTTACAACAGTAGTTACCACTCGTGTGTTCACGCGCACTTTTCGAAACCTTATATGACCGCTAATGTCATACCCCGGTTCATTTAACCAAAGCATCAACCACCGAAATCTGAACTCCATCAAGAAACAACAATTGAGATCGTTCAAGTCCGAGAAGGGCTCGAGACAACCCATTGTCGCCAGAAGAGTTATACCAAACTTAGAGGAGAACCTCACAAATCCCAGTGTGTAACCGCGTAATATTGAGAACCCGCACCTTGGAAGGGTGTAATCCGTTTCGGGAATCAGGGAAAGTTAAACCCGCGACATGTTAACCCTTTTGAAACATTGGGGCGTATTGGAACCGCTCCCTACCGTTTAGAACTTCCGACTCAATTAAGTTTCCGTTTACCCTACATTTCGTGTAACAAACTTAGAAACGTGTCCTGCGGAACAGGAACGTGCAATCCTGCTGGATACATCAACTATCGATGACAAACTTCTCTTCATAGGAAAACCAGTTGAAACTGGGGATCGTAAAAACCGAACCTTAATGCAACGTAAAACCCTGACTATCCAAATTCATGAGAACCCTCAAGAACGTACTTTCACTTATTCATAGCATTGACAACGTAAAGTCTCGAGTAAGAGATATCGACTACTACTTCCAACTAAATTTCGGGACGAAATTTCTTTTGAGTTGTGGATAATGTAACATCCCGCGTTTTTCCGTTAAATTTATTTTTAACACCGTCTTTTTCTTTTAAATAATACCTTTCGTTATTTAAATTCGTAGTTTCCGTTGACTAACGTTCATAATAATTCCGTCATTTAATTATAACATCTCTCGTTAACTTGCGTTTTAAAAATATTCGTTTGGTTAAATCCCGCACCCGCTTTGAAACTCGAGGGACCGGAGTTGCCAAATGGGCAAACTAGTTGACTAGGTCAACTAGTCAACCCATTTCATCCATTCCATCATCTCCCTCATCCCTTTTTCTCTCCATCTCAAGAACACACACACAAACCCATTCCATTCATTCATCATCTAAATTCAATCTTGGAAGCTCACAACAAATCCGATTACATATTTGGAATCCTCTCTTCATCCTCTACAATTTGATACTAACTTCATCTCGTTTGGGTAACATTTCTAAAACTCTAGATTTCTCTAAATTCGTGTTTTTGACTTGAAATGGTGTTAGTTAGTGTCTATGGCTCATTGTGATGTCGTGTATATAATTTGTATGCTCGATCTCGTTGTTTTAGTGTAACTAGCATGAACTTGAATTTTGGTGTGTTGTTCTTGAATTTTGGATGATCATATGTTGTTAGATGTTAAAAGTTCATGTTCTAATTGTGTTCCTAGTATCATTAGCTTCATTTTGATGTATAGATTGATTTAAGAAACTTCATAAACGCGATTATTGATTTTGTGAACTTTTGGTTAGGGTTGACAACTCTTAAAACGAACTTTTGATGCGTTGAATGCTTGTTAATGTTATTGATAAGTGTTTAGTTGTGTTACATGTTTCATTACCTTCAAAACGGCATATCATATGTATAAATTGGATTCCCGAAACTTGAATTGCAATTGATGAACTTGAAACCTTGTTTTGGAACGTTTAACGAACTTTCGACGAGATTTTTGTTGTCTAAAATGATAAATTTGATTTAGGAAATGTATCTAGTTGTGTTCCTTGTCGAAAGAGCTTTCCGGTGATATAAAATACATGTCTTGATTGTTTGCGGATCATAAACTAGGATTGATTGAAGTTTGGCTCGTGCCTTGTGTTTTCTGCAAACAGGGTCTGTAAGTCTTTTGGGACGCCGTCCCAACCTCCTAGATGCCGTCCCACCCTTTATATCAGGACGCCGTCCTGGCAATTGGGACGCCGTCCCACTCTTCATATCAGGACGCCGTCCTGGAAATTGGGACGCCGTCCTGATACACTAAAACTGGCTGTTACTTTGGTCATTTGACATAAAAATGTTTGCTATGCTACGGACCTCCGATTAACATGAAACTTGGCCAACATGCTCATATATGATTATATAACTTAGAAAAATTGTCGGATACCCAACCCGACCCCGTTGACTTTTCTGTTGACTTTGACCCGACCAAGTTGACTTTTAATCAAACTTAACCAAATACTTATACAACCTTTCTAACATGCCTTTATACTTGATTCTCGCATGAAACTTGGCAACGTGATTCACATGCTATATTTAATCGAGTCGTAACGAGCCATAGGACTAATTGAACACATTTCACCCGACCTTGTGTCGTAACCGGTTAATTGATATAATTTACTTGTTTAGGTCAAGGCTAAGCAACTTTCATGCACACGTTTACTTTGTGAAGTACATTTATACTCGTGCACTCGAGGTGAGATCATAGTCCCACCTTTTCAACAATTTTTATTCTTTTAAATCGTGGGCTGAGAAACATATACATTACATATTTATATACATTTCACATGTATATATACTTTTCATACTTTTATACTTTGAACACAAATACGAATACAAAGATACAGACGAGTTAGAACAAAAGTCCTCAATCCAATTATCATTAGTTCCACTTGCAGGGTGTAAGTGTAAGCGAGTGATTATGTTGTGTGGCCATACGGGTTTAACGAACCCTCATTCAGACGGTTCGCTACCGTTAGTGGATGAAATATAATTTCAACGTGCATAGTGTATGTTCTAACACTATATTCAAAATTCAGAGGGAAGATTCAGTTAAGTTTTGGTAATTGGGTGCTCGTGATACAGACAACATCTTTTGGGATGTATACGCTTGATATTCACTTTATACTAAATCTTGTGGTTTACAAACACATCTTCAGAGATGTATACGCCTTGATACTAAACCTTGTGATTCAAAATATACTTTTACAAATACATTTATGATCTCACCAACGTTTTTCGTTGACAGTTTTCTACATGTTTTTCTCAGGTCTTGCACGATATGTGATACATGCTTCCGCTCATTATTTGATACTTGCATTGGATGTCGAGTATACATGCATTTCATGGAGCGTCTTATGACTTTACTTTAAACCGTGTCGCCTAGATTTCATTTGTACTTATAACCTTGTAACTTAACTTTTGGTTGAACAATTCTTGTAAACTTTGAAACAATTTTTATTTGGAAATGAAGGCGACATATTTTGGTCAAACGTTATCTTAAAGACTTATAATCAGGTAATGGGACCCACGTAGCCGACGCCGTCACTTGACGATTTGTCGGGGTCGCTACATTAACCCCAATAAAAACCCATCATACACCCACGTAAGACTGCTGTAATATTTATTATTTTTCTTTTTCCTTCGACAGTTGCAAGCAAACAACACACTAAACCCCTACCCTCACAACCTGCAACACTTGTTTTTTTTACTTTCTATTCGCTACTGTGACCGGATGACAAAAACCCACAAAGCATGCCAATGATGATGAACTGTAAGGTGGAAGAAGAAATAATGATGAGGATATTTTACCTGATGCTACACTTCAGTTTACTTCCTGTTCGAAAATAAGTATAACTATTACGTGTATCCTATTATTACTTTCTTTGTTGTTCGGCAGACACATTAAATAAAGAACCTCACTTGAGTAGATATTATATTACAACATGATTAGAACTTTATAGCCGACACCCACTAAACAATATGACCCACTTGTTGAATTGTGATTCAAGTTTAAATAAAGATTAGGTGTGAGGAAATGCTGTCGTATAACTACTACTGCATACTCGAGTTTATTTATATATTTTTTTTTGATTTCTTTCGGTGGTGATGGGATGCAAGCAGGACCAATCAACCTACCAACTTGCTAAGTGGGCTCCTAAAACCTACCGAGCCTGTTACATCCTTCTTCCCTTTGATCGAATCCTAGCAGCCATACCTTCTGGTTTTTTTTTGTGGACCGGAAATTGGAGGTGGGCCACCATAATCTATTTGGGCTATGTATAGGGTTTACAATGTTGGGCCACGAATTCAGTTCTGTTGGGCTGCTGTTATCAATATGAAACGTCACCAAGAACCTCACGTACTGCAGATAATTTCTCTTACAAAACCCACCTACAGCTATACGAACTTGTTTGTTTCTGGTCATTTAAGAAATGATTATAATTATGATTATAAGGATAAGATTATGATTATGGCATTGATAGTAATTAAATGATATATTTGATCATGCGGTGATCGAATGTTTAAAGAAGAAGAAAGGAACAGTTCGAATTATGGGTTTTATATTTTAAGATGATAAAGTTATGGTAGGCTTTGAGAACTTGTGTGTCGAGCTATACATGAATAATCAGTTAAATAGCAAACTGGAACCGTAAAACTTTAAAGTTATGGACTATATTATTGTTAGGCTTAGCTATGTTGGGCCGAGATAATATACATCCTTTCACTTGGGGCCGTTTGTATTATTGGGCTAAAGAACCACTTTGTGATTTCTACTAATGCGAAATAAAAGATAATGATGGATATGTTGGAGAATGATAAATGATAATTCATTTATGTTATAAGATGATAGGATGTAGATGATGATGTGATGATGTTTGTGATTATGAACATGATGATGGCATAATGGAATGATGTTAGTGACGATGATGGGCAACGAGTTAGATATGAAGATGTTGATGATGTATGATTTTAGATAAATGATGATGATGATTACGATTCACGAAAGATGTATGATGATGGATGATGATGTTCTAAGAATGATGATGGTAACGGATTTTGAAGAAGAAAATACATTAGTTCAATCGATGTGGTGTGTAAATTAAAACAGAAATGGAAGTGTAGCGTAATGGTTTAGGTTGTTACGGATTAGCGGGATGTCGCGGGTTCAAACCTAGTCATGGGCATTTTTAAGGTCTACTCCTTTGAGGTAGTTATTACTAATACTCTTATTATTATTATTTCATTATTATTATTATTATTGTTATTAACATTATTATTATTTATTATTGATTGTTATTAAATAATTAGTATTATTACCAATATTAGAAATAAGATTATTAGTATTATTATTATAAGTATTATTATTATTAATAACATTATTATTATCGTTATAAAGAAATTACTTTTTTTTATTTACTATTATTATTATTATTATCATTATTTTTAAAATGAGTATTATTAATATTGTAACTACTGATATTATTAATATAAAGATATTATGACTTTGTATTTATTAGTATTAATTCAACCAAATAAATATTAGTTACATAAAAATATATATAATACATATAACCTAACTCTATCATTATTTTTAAAATAAGTAGGATATATAAAATAAATATATTTAAGTTATTAATGGAATATATAAATATTTTAAATAACAAGTATATCAATAATAATATATAAATTCATTTGATTACGAGTATATGTGTTAATGTATATACAAATGATATAGGTTCGTGAATTCGAGGCCAACCATGCATTGTTCAGTTCCGTCATATGAATATTTTTACTACAAAATATTATATTGTGAGTTTCATTTGCTCCCTTTTTAAATGCTTTTGCAATATATATTTTTGGGACTGAGAATACATGCGCTGCTTTTATAACTGTTTTACGAAATAGACACAATTAATTGAAACTACATTCTATGGTTGAATTGTTATACCAGATATCGCCCTTGTTGAACTTGGTAACCTAAGAATTGGTGTTTATTATAATTGACACCAATTGACGCGAATCCTAAAGATATATCTATGGGCCTTGACAAGCCCCAGTCAAAGAATTTGAACTGCTTTAGTACTTCGATTATATGTTTGGGGATATTCTAGATGCATTTTGTTAATGTCGGCTATCAGGTGTTCAATCCATATGAATGAATTTTAAACACTTACGAGTGTATGATTATTGATTAAATGAAATCTTGTGGTCTATTAAAATTATGGAAATGATTGATTACGATAAACTAATGAACTCACCAACCTTTTGGTTGACACTTGAAAGCATGTTTATTCTCAGGTATTAAAGAAATCTTCCGCTGTGCATTTGCTCATTTTAGAGATATTACTTGGAGTCATTCATGGCATATTTCAAAAGATGTTGCATTCAAGTCATTGAGTTCAATAAAGATTATTACTAAAGTAAATGACACATTAGGTCATTTATAGTTTGGATGTTATGGAATGGTATGCATGCCTGTCAACTTTCGATGAAATGAAAGTCTGTCTTTTAAAAATGAATGCAATATTTGTAAAATTTATCATATAGAGGTCAAATACCTCGCGATGTAACCATATGTTATTGTATTCATTCTTATAGATTTCGACGGGTCGTCTCAATTTAAGCAAATAACTTGTGCATTTTTACATTTGTTAATTGCATGTCCCTTAAGCTGCACATGGACACACTCCGAGTCTCGAGTGGCATAGTTTAGTTTGTTTACTAATACTAATTTTAATGGTGACAGTAGTAAAACATTGGTTTGTTTCAAACGCTCGTACACCGCGCAAGACGGAGACTTGAACAGTCTAGACTATAAAACACAAGTTTGGTTTACTTGTTTAAATAACCCGGACATTGGCGTGGCCGGAAGACTCTTGAGTATAGACATTGGTTTTTCTATAGTATGGGTAACTTACATTCGATTGTATATGCGTACACACTTATAAAATTTTTATAAAAGTCTTGAGTATAAACTTATAAGCATTGGTTTGCTTACTTTTGCGTATAACATTGGATTGTTAGCGCAAGAATAAAAAGATCATGAAACGATTGAAGGGTCGCTCCCGTCATGAAGTCATGGCATTTATTCTAAATAAGAGTTATTGAATGCAAAAAATTGTAATGAATCATTATAACTGCCATAGTGACTTCATAAAAAAGCAATAATTGCACTTTAACCAAAAGAGATATCCAATTATATTCAACCGAAGCTAACAAATTACAATTAGATAAAAGATATAAAGTCAAATGCTTAGCATAAAAGCGGGACATGTACCAAAATTCGACCTAATATATGCTAATATAATAAATAAAAAAGAGGGGGTGGCATTGGCTGGAACGATTGCCCTACACTAAGGAGAATATGACATCCTCGCACGTAGCGATCAGACGCATACCCTGCTTTAAACATAAAAGAAAAATATAATATAGGGATGCGAAACCTCCAAGGTTGCAAGGCCCATCCCTCACTAGCAAAAAACGCTACCCAAGCATGGATAAATAACATCCATCCTGGGTAGCTTAACAAACTCAGTCAAGTTTGTCATTGATTATCTCCTGCGCGGAGATGGTGGGATCGTTGATTAGAAATTGTAGATGGGGGATCGGGATTTGTTCAAGTCGGGCACAAGCTTCTTCACATCTTTCCTTGGCTCCATCAGTGAGCAGCTCAGCAATGTTCGGGGGAATCACGGGGGGTACAAACATTTCCCGGCAGATGACATTCCAAAAAAGGGTACGCTTATAAGCGCGAGCAGCAACCATAGCTGCGCCAAAACGCTGCTCGACCACTTTGCAGTCAAGCGCATGCTGGATTATGGTTGGAAGACCCTTTCAGAGAATGTCATAATCCGCCTTTTTAGCATCATGCTTCGCACCCCATGATTCTTGGGCTGAAATCCAATCGCTGAAGCTTTCATTCAAAAACACGACGTGACCCTCTGCTTCCTTCAGTTTCACAGACAATGACGCAATCTCAGACTCCAAAACCTTTTTTCAGCAACATGCTGGTCCTCCTCCTGCTGCCTTTTAAACATCAGGACATTTATCCGCTCTTCTGCCTGTACATGCGCGGTCACAGCGACCGCAAGTTGGGCAGTTAGCTTTGCATTGTCTTCTTACAAGGCATTTATTTTAGATGTTTCTGATGTTGAGGGAGGTGGTGGATGAGCAAGTGCAGCAGATTTCTGCAAATGATTCAGATCCTTGGCGAAGTTGAAAAGCGTCGACTGTGCGTCCATATAAAATTCTTCGGAAGGAGAAAGTGAGGAGAATTTCTGCACTAACTGCTAGGCGGCACAAGATTGTAAAAAACAGAACTGTTCTTCAAATACTGGAAGGGGAACCTTCATGAACTCATTCACGTTCAGAATCAGTAAAGATGAATCATCAAGATTCAGGCATACGCGCTTAGAATGATGGGATACACCACTTGGACCTGCAAAATACGATAAAAATGGTGTATAAAAACTTAAATTCAAGTTTCAATAAAAAGTCAGACGCTCAAAATTAATACCTTCATCATGTAACCTTTTGTGGTTACCTAAGATTTTGGCATCAGAAGTTCGGTATAGTGAAGGTATTGTGTCCGAATGACTGACTGGCGAACTGGAATGGTTATCGGAGTCAGTGGTAGGAATCGGTGCATAAGATTCCATCTTCATCTACAATATCAAAAACAGAATAACATATGAGTGATACATAAAATATGTAACTAGGGTTACATAGTATAATGTAAAGTGTAAGAGTATGAAATATACCTTTTTTTACAATCAGGAACAGGTTCTAGCAGAGAAGATGAAAAGGGTCGAATGACTTAAAAGGGAAAAGATTGTGAGGTACGAAAAAGCCAAAATCCTATTTATAGAGGAAATACGGGAGTCAAAAGGTAACCAGGGTATAATGGTAGCCGTACACGTGTATAAATCTTAAGCTAAGCACTTTTAATGCCCCGTTCATATACATTATAAACGATTCACAATAGTTGATTACATCGCGCGGTATTTGACCTCTATATGATACATTTTACAAACATTGCATTCGTTTTTAGAAGACAAACTTTCATTTCATTGAAAGTTGACAGCATGCATACCATTTCATAATATATCCAACTATAATTGACTTAATAATAATCTTGATGAACTCGATGACTCGAATACAATGTCTTTTGAAATATGTCATGAATGACTCCAAGTAATATCTTTAAAATGAGCAAATGCACAGCGGAAGATTTCTTTCAAACCTAAGAATAAACATGCTTTCTAGTGTCAACCAAAAGGTTGGTGAGTTCATTAGTTTATCATAAACAATCATTTCCATTAATTTAATAGACCACAAGATTTTCATTTCATTTCTCATAAATATCATGCATCTGCATAAAAATCATTCATAAAGATTGAATAGCGGGTAACCGACCTTAACAGGATGCATATAGAATATCCCCATCATTCCGAGACTCTCATCGGACATGATAAATCGAAGTACTAAAGCATCCGTAATTTGGATGAGGCTTGTTGGGTGATAGTGCTCCAAATGAACATGTATTTAGGTACAATATCCTTCCAATATGTAAAGCTTTTAGTTGCAATTGTTCTATTTTTATGTAATATTCGTTTAAATAAATAAGTGCGAAGACAAAAGAAGAAAATGACGATTTGAAGACGCAAATGACCAAAAAGCTAAAAAGTACAAAGTACAATTCAAGTGGTTCAATTTATTGATGAGAAACGTCTCAAAATTACAAAAGTACAAGCTGCAAAACGCAAAGCACAAGATATTAAATTATACGAAAAGGCGTTCGAAAATCCGGAACCGAGACATGAACCAACTTTCAACGATCGACGCAACGGAGCGAAAATTATAAGTTAACTATGCTCAAGAATATAGTATAATATTTAAATAATTCATAATAAGAATAATAATAAATAATAAAAAGTTGTTAATTGAGTATAGTTAAAGGATCATAAGTGAAAATATTTTAATCAATAATTCAATTCAGTGAATTGAATTATCGTTAGCTACCTTTCCAGCTAACTTTCCACCTTGCTACAGTAATTCATTTTGCCTATAAAATGGAATTCACGGAGGCACCAATAGATACACCTTCACCTCTTCATACTCTTTCGTTATTTCTTATGTAATTTATATTTATATTTATAATATTAAGTTTAATTTAAGATTAATAATAATTGGGTTATTGTAAGAAATGTTTTATGGGTTTTAAAGTCGAAACTCTGTCCGTGTAACGCTACGCGATTAATCACCATTGTAAGATATGCTCTTCCTTTTTAAATTAATGTATTGTAACTAAGTTATTGTTATGCTTATTTGAGCCGAAGTAATCGTGATGTTGGGCTAAATATTAAGATTGGGTAATTGGGCTTTGGACCATAATAGGGGTTTGAACAAAAGACCGACACTTGTGGAAATTAGACTATGGGCTATTAATGGCCTTTATATTTGTTTAACTGAATGATAGTTCATTAATTTAATATAAAGATTTACAATTTGACGTATCTATAAATAATCACATACACTCGATCGGATACGATGGGCGGGATATTTATAAGTACTAATAATTGTTCATTTGACCGGACACGGGGATGGATTAATAGTCAATGGACTCATTAAAACAGGGGTGGATTACATACAAGGAAAATTGGTGTAATTGTTAACAAAGTATTAAAACCTTGTTACAGTTTAAGTCCTCAATTAGTTGGAATATTTGACTTCGGGTATAAGGGTAATTTGACGAGGATACTCGCACTTTATAATTATGGCCGATGGACTGTTATGGACAAAAACCAGATAGACGTATCGAATAATCTAGGACAAAGGACAATTAACCCATGGTAATAAATTAAAATCAAAACGTCAAACATCATGATTACGGAAGTTTAAATAAGCATAATTCCTTTATTTTATATCTCATCGTACTTTCATTTATCGTCATTTTATTTATCGTACTTTAAATTATCGCACTTTTATTTTTACGCTTTATTTATATTTTTAAATATTGCACTTTTATTTGTTGTCATTTACTTTACTCTTTAAAATAAGTTATATTTATATTTAATATTTTGCATTAGGTTTTAACTGTGATATAAGTTTCAAAATCGACAAACCGGTCATTAAACGGTAAATCCCCCCAAAGTTACCTATAATTACTATATATTACTAAATCTAGTTTAACTACTTAATTAACTAATTTGACCTAGTAAGACACCCAATAATAGTGTCCACGGATCGACCTCCCGGACTTTACCTTAGCTATATTATTACACGACAGGTATATTTGACTTTTGTGTTTTAGTTTAATTTAGGTGATTTCCTGTAGTAAATAAATATAAAACTGATAGCCGTTTCATACACACCCTCTAGAACACATCAAGTTTTTGGCGCCGCTGCCGGGGACACTTTTTGTGTCTTCGCGGGGTGTTTAAGTTTTTTTTTTAGATTATGACTGATTAAAGATATATTAATTTAAATATAATAATATAATAATAATGAAATAAAATATAATAATGTAATAATAATTTTGAATCAAATTTGAATCGTAAAGTTTTAAAAAGTCGTATTTATTAAATACTTCAGGGGTATATTATGTAACTTATAATTAATAATTTCGATCATGTCGCTTTCATGTGAATAGTAAATTAATTAATTTCGTTTCATTTACTATGCAATGAATAGTAAATGAATTAAAAAAATAATTAAATAGTTTTTGCTTTTCTACTTTTTTTAAGTTAAAAAAATTAAAAAAAAATAAAATAAAATCGAAAAATAAAAAAAAAAATTTTAAAAAAATAATAATAATAAAAAATCTTGTTTTTTTAAAAAATAAATATAAAATAAAAAAAATTATCAAAAAATTTAAAAAAAAATTTTAAAAAAAAATTTAAAACGTAAAAAAAAATAAAATAAAATAATAATTTAAAAAATAAAAAAAATTATTAATTTCGTAAAAAAAATAAAAAAATAATAAAAAAATATTAAAATCGTTAAAAAAAATTTTAAAAATATAAAAATAAAATTTTTATTAAAAAAATTTTAAAAAAAATTAATTGAATAAAAAATATATTTTTAAGATTTTGGCTATAAAATTAAAAAAAAAATTTAAGTTTTATTACCTTTAGATTTTTAGACTCTAGTCATAACTTTTAGTATTAAGTTTAGTTTTGCCATAGTTATTTTTATACTTTTAGATTTTTAGGCTTTGCCGTAAAATCTCTTAAGTGCTTTTTCTTTAGACTAAGATTTAGGTGCCTTAAAATTTTGCGATGCCATGTTAAAATTTTAGTATCCTTTTAAGTAATTCCCGTTTTTCGTTTAGAATCCCTTTTTAATTTTCGACGCTCTACAATTTTCTTATTTTTCGACCTTTTATTTTTCGACATTTTTCGACGCTCTAGTTTTTAGGACATAGATTTTTATTTCAAAATTTCAAAGAAAATCTGTTTTAAGTGATTAAATTGATAGACATCCAAATTTTCTGGTTCGTAGTAATAGTTGGATTTATTAGTGGCGAGTTGTGGGCTTCCGATTTAAAGGGTCCTGGCTACCTGCTGCATCTATTGGCTATTCAAAACGTGGACAAAATCAAAAAAGTCTATTAATTTGATAACTTATATAATTTTTATCTTTATAACTAATAGGATATTCAGTGAATGCACCGAGCAAAACGTTCACCACCTTTCATACGTTCACCTCCTGTAACCAGATCAAGATATCTAGCCAATATTGTTGCCGTTGATTTTTCTTTAGAATCATCATCTAGTCGAACAAGTTCTCCAACTCAAATTTCCGATAATCCATTTTTTGAACCCAACTTCACAATTGAGAACCCGGAGGATATTCAGGGACAATTCCAAGATCCAGAACCACTAATAATTCCTCCTGAACCACAAAACGTTAAATCAGAATCTTCTAGTGATTCGGATTCAACAATTTCAAATATGAAAATAACGAAACCTCTAAGTATGGAAGTTCGAATGAGAGCCACACGCACGGGCCAAGGTCACGCCATTATTAAGCCAGATATTAATGCACCAGATTATGAAATCAAAGGAAAAATCCTACACATGGTAACTAATCAATGCTAATATAGTGGTACACCAAAAGAAGATCCAAATGAACATCTTCGAACCTTCAATTGGATTTGCACTCTATTTAAAATCAGAGAAGTTGAGGATGAACAGATCTATCTCATGTTATTTCCCTGGACTTTAAAGGGAGAAGCCAAAGATTGGTTAGAATCGTTACCTGAAGGGGCGATTGATACATGGGATGTTTTAGTTGAAATATTTCTTAAACAATTCTTTCCGGCATCTAAAGCCGTGAGACTTCAAGTAGAAATTGTTACGTTCACGCAAAAGCCAAATGAAACTCTATATGAGGCGTGGACAAGATTTGGAAAATTGTTAAGAGGATGTTCGCCGCATGGTTTATACACTTATCAAATAGTACAAATATTCTACCAAGGTGTCGACGTTGCTACACGAAAAGACATCGACATAACAGCTGGTGGTTCCATTATGAAGAAAACCGCAACTGAAGCTTACAAAATTATTGATAACACAGCATCCCACTCACATGAGTGGCACCAGGAAAAAGATATCTTTCGTTCATCTAAAGCGGCTAGAGCCGATTCTAGCCATGACTTTGATTCCGTTTCCGCAAAAATAGATGCTTTCGAGAGACGAATGGAAAAGATGAATAAAGATATTCATGCAATACGAATCAGTTTTGAGCAATGCGGTATACCACACTTAACGAAAGATTGTCACATCGAGCAAACGATGGAACAACGTGAGAATGTTTCCTATATGAACCAAAGGCCGGGAAATAATTATCAAAATAATTATCAACCGCCAAGGCCAAACTTCAATCGAAATCAAAACATTCTTTACAATCCAAATGAACCCAACAATAACTCGTACAACCAACAAGGTTCGAATAACCAACCAACTCAAAACAACACTTTCAATCAACAAAGACCTAGCTTATATAAACCACCACAACAAACCGAAGAGAAAAAGCCAAATCTGGAAGAAATGATGGCAAAGCTAATGGAATCTCAAACACAATTTATTACAACTCAAACCCAAACAAATGAGAGGTTTGATCAGTCATTAAGAACTCAACAAGCTTCCATTTTGAATCTAGAAAAACACGTAGGTACTCTTACTAGCATGATGAGTGAGAGGGAACAAGGAAAGCTACAGAGTAATACTGAAGTAAATCCTCGGAATGAAACTGTTAACATGGTATCAACAAATTCTGAAAAATCAGCATCAGAAGATGGAAAGGTTTTCGATGTGAGTAACAATGAAGAAGTTACAACACCACCACCACCACCCGAGTATGTAAAGCCAGTGGTGGCACCATACAGACCACCCATCCCGTTTCCAAGAAAAGGAGTTGAGTATGAGAAATTAATAGGTAATAAAGTTTGTGATACCTTTGGAAAGAAGAAGAATAATAAGAAAGTACAAGAAACTAAAACCGTAAAGATAAACCCGGTGAAGACAGTTTCACCAAAACCTCCACCCATTGTGGGTGATCCAGGTGAATTTATTATTCCTTGTCTACTTAGTGATTGTGTCATGTATGATGCACTAGCAGATTTAGGTGCGAGTGTGAGTGTTATGCCTATTTCATTATATAAGAGATTAGGAGTAGGTGAGTTAAGTCCAACAGAGATGAGTGTCCGACTCTTTGATCAAACCATTAGGCACCCAGTTGGAATTGCTGACAACCTACCAGTTCAAGTGGGTAATTTAACCTTTCTAGTCGAATTCATTGTCATTGACATAGAAGAGGACCCAAACATTCCTCTAATTTTAGGTCGACCATTCTTAGCATCTACCGGGGCGTTATTTAATGTAAGAAAGGGTATAATGACACTTAGTAATGATGAGAAATCGATCACCTTTATGATTAGAAAGTCTAAATCTCCACAAACCAAAACCGTTGAACCAACAAAAACGATTGGTAAGAACCATGTTATTTTACCAACTCCAACGGTAGTGCTTAACAATAATAAAATGCCTAAGGGTGGGGAAAATGAAACAACACCTAATGATGACCTGATAACAAAGAACCCCATTGTTGATACGAAATTAAATGACCCCGTTATTAACAGTTCAATGAAGAAACTTTATAAATGCATTTACGGTGCTAGAATTAAGGGGAACTTTAAGTTATGTAACCGGTTAGTATCCAATCTATCGCCTAAAGAAAAGGCGAAACTAGGTGAATTTGTGGATAATACAGAAGAAGCCGGCCACTGGCTTAAAGCAAAATTCACAGATATGCAAGTTGATTATGGTCCAAGAGAAATTGATGATCACAATTTCAACACAACAGCTACCTAAGTGTGGGGATATTCATGTAGTGACAAGAACTTTTCCATGTTTTTATATATATTAAATGAAATTGTTATTTACATGATTAAGTGTTTCCAACATGTTAAGCAATCAAACTTGTTAAGACTTGATTAATTGAAATAGGTTTCATATAGACAATTGACCACCCAAGTTGACCGGTGATTCACGAACGTTAAAACTTGTAAAAACTATATGATGACATATATATGGATATATATATATATATATATATATATATATATATATATATATATATATATATATATATATATATATATATATATATATATAGTTAACATGATATTATGATAAGTAAACATATCATTAAGTATATTAAAAATGAACTACATATGTAAAAGCAAGACTACTAACTTAATGATTTTGAAACGAGACATATATGTAACGATTATCGTTGTAACGACATTTAATGTATATAAATCATATTAAGAGATATTCATACATCATATTATCATGATAATATAATAATTTAAAATCTCATTTGATATTATAAATATTAGGTTAACAACATTTAACAAGATCGTTAACCTAAAGGTTTCAAAACGACACTTACATGTAACGACTAACGATGACTTAACGACTCAGTTAAAATGTATAAACATGTAGTATTTTAATATGTATTCATACACTTTTGAAAGACTTCAAGACACTTATCAAAATACTTCTACTTAACAAAAATGCTTACAATTACATCCTCGTTCAGTTTCATCAACAATTCTACCCGTATGCACCCGTATTCGTACTCGTACAATACACAGTTTCATCACTATTGGTATATACACTCCAATGATCAGCTCTTAGCAGCCCACGTGAGTCACCTAACACATGTGGAAACCATAATTTAGCAACTAGCATGAAATATCTCATAAAATTACAAAAATATTAGTAATCATTCATGACTTATTTACATAAAAACAAAATTACATATCCTTTATATCTAATCCATACACCAATGACTAAAAACACCTACAAGCACTTTCATTCTTCAATTTTCTTCATCTAATTGATCTCTCTCAAGTTCTATCTTCAAGTTCTAAGTATTCTTCATAAATTCTACACGTTCTAGTTTCATAAAATCAAGAATACTTCCAAGTTTGCTAGCTTACTTCCAATCTTGTAGATTGATCATCCAACCTAAAGAAATCTTTCTTATTTACAGTAAGATATCTTTCTAATATAAGGTAATACTCATATTCAAACTTTGATTCAATTTCTATAACTATAACAATCTTATTTCGAGTGGAAATCTTACTTGAACTTGTTTTCGTGTCATGATTCTACTTCAAGAACTTTCAAGCCATCCAAGATCCTTTGAAGCTAAATCCATTTGTCTCTTTTCCAGTAGGTTTATCCACAAAACTTGAGGTAGTAATAATGTTCATAACATCATTCGATTCATACATATAAAGCTATCTTATTCGAAGGTTTATACTTGAAATCACTAGAACATAGTTTAGTTAATTCTAAACTTGTTCGCAAACAAAAGTTAATCCTTCTAACTTGACTTTTAAAATCAACTAAATACATGTTCTATATCTGTATGATATGCTAACTTAATGATTTAATACCTGGAAACACGAAAAACACCGTAAAACTGGACATTCGCCGTCGTAGTAACACCGCTGGATGTTTTGGGTTTGATAATTAAAAACTATGATAAACTTTGATTTAAAAGTTGTTCTTATGGGAAAATGATTTTTCTTATGAACATGAAACTATATCCAAAAATCATGGTTAAACTCAAAGTGGAAGTATGTTTTTCAAAATGGTCATCAAGACGTCGTTCTTTCGACTGAAATGACTACCTCTTACAAAAATGACTTGTAACTTATATTTCCGACTATAAACCTATACTTTTTCTGTTTAGATTCATAAAATAGAGTTCAATATGAAACCATAGCAATTTTATTCACTCAAAACGGATTTAAAATGAAGAAGTTATGGGTAAAACAAGATTGGATATTTTTTGATTTTTGTAGCTACGGGAAATATTAACAATTCTATACAAATCATATCCTAGCTAACTTATATCGTATTATACATGTATTCTAATATATTATGTAATCTTGGGATACCATAGACACGTATGCAAATGTTTTAACATATCATATCGACCCATGTATATATATTATTTGGAACAACCATAGACACTCTATATGCAGTAATGTTGGAGTTAGCTATACAGGGTTGAGGTTGATTCCAAAAATATATATACTTTGATTTGTGATCTAGCCTGAGACGTGTATACACTGGGTCGTGGATTGATTCAAGATAATATATATCGATTTATTTCTGTACATCTAACTGTGGACAACTAGTTGTAGGTTACTAACGAGGACAGCTGACTTAATAAACTTAAAACATCAAAATGTATTGAAAGTGTTGTAAATATATTTTGAACTTACTTTGATATATATGTACATATTTTTTATAGGTTCGTGAATCGACCAGTGGCCAAGTCTTACTTCCCGACGAAGTAAAAAATCTGTGAAAGTGAGTTATAGTCCCACTTTTAAAATCTAATATTTTGGGATGAGAATACATGCATTTTTATAAATGTTTTACGAAACAGACACGAATAATTGAAACTACATTATATGGGTGAATGATCAAAGCCGAATATGCCCCTTTTGCTTGGTAGCCTAAGAATTAGTAAACCGATCTACTAATTGACGCGAATCCTAAAGATAGATCTATTGGGCCTAACGAACCCCATCCAAAGTACCGGATGCTTTAGTACTTCGAATTCGTTTTTATCATGTCCGAAGGATTTCCCGGAATGATAGGGGATATTCTTATATGCATCTTGTTAATGTCGGTTACCAGGTGTTCACCATATGAATGAATTTTATCTCTATGTATAGGATGTATATTGAAATATGAAATCTTGTAGTCTATTATTATGATTTGATAATATATAGGTTAAACCTATAACTCACCAACATTTTTGTTGACGTTTTAAGCATGTTTATTCTCAGGTGATTATTAAGAGCTTTCGCTGTCGCATACTTAATTAAGGACGAGATTTGGATTCCATGCTTGTATGATATTGTGTAAAAACTGCATTCAAGAAACTTATTTCGTTGTAACATATTTGTATTGTAAACCATTATGTAATGGTCGTGTGTAAACAGGATATTTTAGATTATCATTATTTGATAATCAACGTAAAGCTTTTTAAACCTTTATTGATGAAATAAAGGTTATGGTTTGTTTTAAAATGAATGCAGTCTTTGAAAAACGTCTCATATAGAGGTCAAAACCTCGCAAAGAAATCAATTAATATGGAACGTTTTTAATCAATAAGAACGGGACATTTCAGTTGGTATCCGAGTGTTGGCATTAGAGAACCAGAATTTTGCATTAGTGTGTCTTATCAAGTTTGTTAGGATGCATTAGTGAGTCTGGACTTCGACCGTGTTTACTTGAAAAATGATTGCTTAACAAATTTTGTTGGAAACTATATATTTTTAACATGTGAATATTACGTGATATATTAATCTCTTAACATGTTTGATATTATGTGATAGATGTCTACCTCTAGAACAAGTCCCATTGACTCACCTAATAATAATGGAGAGTCAAATGTAAATTGGAATGATTCGTAGACTGATTCACAAGTTCCCGAAGAGGAACCGGAAGAATAGTCGGAACCGGAAGAAGAATCGGAACCGGAAGAAGAATCGGAACCGGAAGAAGAAATAGAACCAGTGGGAGAAATAATAAAATGGTTAAGTAGAAGAAAATCCTCAACCAACTGACCAAAATTAATTATGGTCAATGGTGTTTCCGCCAAGGAAGCAAAGTATTGGAAGGATTACCAATTCTCCGATGAATCGGATCCCGACAAGGATTTCGATAATGTTATAGAAATTACCCCAACATAATTTAATAAGGCAAAAGAGAACAATAAGGGAGAGGGCATAAAAATAGAGAAATTTGATTCCAAACCCGATGAACTTTATATGTATCGTCAACACCCATATTTCTTAAGTTGTGACAATAACCCGGGAACCTCTAAACCACCAGGTTTTTCTAAACCAATATGGAAAACGACGGCTCGTATTAGGGGAACATCATATATCCCTAGAAACTTGGTAAAACAAACCAAAACAAAAGAAGAAGAAACGAGCGAGTCGGAATAAGATAGTTGTATTCGTGTGGTGTAATATATGTAATATAGTGTGCTTATGCTTTATGATATATGTAAAAATTGCTTGTATTAATAAGTATTTTTTTTATAAATCTAACTCTTGTCTATTTTACAGTATAAAAACACAAAATGGATAGACAACCCAATATTTTAAGAGACCTACCCGGAGATATGATTGATAAAATCTTGTCTAGAGTCGGTCAGAATTCCTCGGCACAATTATTTAAGGCGAGATCAGTTTGTAAGACATTCGAAGAACATTCCAAGAATGCCTTGGTTTATAAAAGGCTTTCGTTCGAAAGATGGGGGATATCACATTGGGAAATCCATAAGTTACGATGTGTTTACTTTGACGCATATATTGCGGGGAACCTAAATGCTATTTTACGCAACGGGTTAAGAAATTATTTTGACTCAATATATCCAAATATAGGACTTCGTGATTTAGAAAAAGCGGCTAACATGCAACATAAAGAAGCATGTTATGCTTACGGGTTAGTAATGTTCGCTTCTCACCAAAGTGAGAACAAGAACATCAGGCTACAACTATTAAACAAAACATTCCCACAAGTGACGGAGTCGGTAATTGGGGTAAGAAATGAGGTTTTTATGTTATTACGAGACTGTTGGTCATTACGTAACCTTCATCCTTTTGACGACGTTACAACACATTGTCTTACTATCGGTCACAACGGTTATGTTCCACAAAACCAAGGATGGGAAGTGGTATTAGTAAAACCAGAATGCATGACTTGTTTCTGGACGTATGAATTACGTGTCTTTATTGCCTTTGCTGAACGCCTTATTTATTAACTAGAATTATCTTCGCAACTACTTTGTATCAAAGTTTTATGTGCTATATTTCATGCTATATGTAAAATAGCGGTATTGTAAGTTTGCAAGTTATTGTATAAAGGTTTGAATATGATATATTTTTTTTTGTGATTAGTTTTCATATAGAATTGTAGTAGTTGAAATGGTATGTTAGCTACTAAGTATGAATTTAACGGGTAGATACTACCCGAATTAAAGAGTATAAAACGCTAATATGAAGAAAGAGCTTTTATAAATAAGTTCATATTACGCTACGAAATACTATTGACTACTCTTGATATTCTATATGATTAACTCGTTTCTTTTGGCTATTTTTGAAGGAAATGGCACCAACTACTCGACATACCGTGAGTATGAACGAAGAGGAGTTTCGTACCTTTCTTGCTGCAAATATAGCCACAGTACAGGCTGCGCTACATACCAACAATAACGCTGAATCTAGCAATGCAGCTAACGGCGCAAGAAATCGTGTAATATGCACCTACAAAGAATTTGCTGCCTGCAAACCTTTGGAATTTGATGGAACCGAAGGACCAATTGGATTGAAACGGTGGACCGAGAAATTCGAATCGGTGTTTTCCATAAGTAAGTGTACTGAAGAGGACAAAGTTAAGTACGCTACGCATACCTTCACAGGTACTGCGTTAACGTAGTGGAATACCTATCTTGAACAGGTAGGACAAAATGCTACTTACGCACTACCGTGGTCGGCATTCAAGCAATTGATGAACGAGCAGTACCGTCCTAGAAACGAAGTCAATAAACTCAAGGCAGAACTTAGAGAGTTACGAACACAAGGGTTCGACGTTACCACATATGAAAGACGATTCACAGAGTTGTGCCTATTGTACCCGAGAGCATTCGAAGATGAAGAAGAGAAGATCGACGTGTTTGTAAAAGGGTTACTAGTAAGGATTCAAGAAGATGTAAGTTCACACGAGCCCGCTTCTATACAGAAGGCAAGTCCAATGGCTCATAAACTCATAAATCAGATTGAGGGAAGAATTAAAGAGTAGGCGGCCGAAGAAATCAACACGAAACAACTCAAGAGGAAGTGGGAGGAAAACGGTGACAAGAGTCACCAGTACAACAACAATAACAATTACAACCACAATCGCAACAACTATCCCAACAATCGCAACAACAATCGCAACAATAACTGTAATCCTAACAATAACTACAACAAACATCCCAACAACAACAACAACTACAACAACCGTTTCAACAACAATAACAATCCCAACAACAACCTCAATAACAACAACGGCAACAAAAACCAAAAACAGCCATGTCATAGGTGTGAAGAAAATCACCAGGGGTTTTGCACGACATTTTGCAACAGGTGTAAAAGAAATGGTCATAGTGCGATAAAGTGTGAGGTCTACGGACCAAAGTTTAATAGAACTAAGGGAGCAAATAATGCCGGAACAAGTAATGCCGAAACGAATAGTGTCGGAGCAAGTAATACCAACGTTGTTTGTTATAAATGTGGAAAACCAGGCCACATTATTAGAAATTTCCCGAATCAGGGGAATACTAATGGGCAGGGCCGTGGAAGAGTTTTCAATATTAATGCGGCAGAAGCACAGGAAGACCCAGAGCTTGTTACGGGTACGTTTCTTATTGATGATAAATCTGCTTATGTTTTATTTGATTCGGGTGCCGATATAAGCTATACGAGTAGAGAATTTTGTGCTAAATTAAGTTACCCATTGATGCCTTTGGATAGTAAATTTTTACTCGAATTAGCAAATGGTAAATTAATTTCAGCAGATAATATATGTCGGAATCGAGAAATTAAATTGGTTAGCGAAACATTTAAGATTAACTTGATACCAGTAGAGTTAGGGCGTTTTCATGTGATAATCGGTATGGACTGGTTGAAAGAAGTGAAAGCAGAGATCGTTTGTTACAAAAATGCAATTCGCATTATATGAGAAAAAGGAAAACCCTTAATGGTGTACGGAGAAAAGATCAACGCAAAGTTAAATCTTATTAGTAACCTGAAGGCACAAAAACTAATAAGAAAAGGTTGCTATGCTATGCTAGCACATGTCGAGAAAGTCAATTCCGAAGAGAAGAACATCAAGGATATTCCCGTCACAAAAGAATTTTTCGATGTATTTCCGAAAGAATTACTGGGACTACCTCCACACCGATCCGTTGAATTTCAAATAGACCTTGTACCAGGAGCTGCACCAATAGCTCGTGCTCCATACAGACTCGCACCTAGTGAAATGAAGGAACTTCAGAGCCAATTATAAGAACTTTTAGAGCGTGGTTTCATTCGACCAAGCACATCACCTTGGGGAGCTCCTATTTTGTTTGTCAAGAAGAAAGATGGTACATTCAGGTTGTGTATCGACTACCGTGAGTTGAACAAACTTACCATCAAGAACCGATACCCACTACCAAGAATCGACGACTTATTTGATCAACCACAAGGCTCGTCTATTTATTCAAAGATTGACTTACGTTCCGGGTATCATCAAATGCGGGTGAAAGAAGATGATATTCCAAAGACTGCTTTCAGAACATGTTACGGTCATTACGAGTTTATGGTCATACCGTTTGGTTTAACTAATGCACCAGCTGTGTTCATGGACCTTATGAACAGAGTGTGTGGACCATACCTTGACAAGTTTGTCATTGTTTTCATTGATGACATACTTATTTACTCAAAGAATGACCAAGAACACGGTGAACATTTGAGAAAGGTGTTAGAAGTATTGAGGAAGGAAGAATTGTATGCTAAGTTTTCAAAGTGTGTATTTTGGTTGGAAGAAATTTAATTCCTCGGTCACATAGTGAACAAAGAAGGTATTAAGGTGGATCCGGCAAAGATAGAAACTGTTGAAAAGTGGGAAACCCCGAAAACTCCAAAACACATACGCCAGTTTTTAGGACTAGCTGGTTACTACAGAAGGTTCATCCAAGACTTTTCCAGAATAGCAAAACCCTTGACTGCATTAACGCAGAAAGGGAAGAAATTTGAATGGAAGGATGAACAAGAGAAAGCGTTTCAGTTATTGAAGAAAAAGATAACTACGGCACCTATATTTTCATTACCTGAAGGGAATGATGATTTTGTGATATATTGTGACACCTCAAAGCAAGGTCTCGGTTGTGTATTAATGCAATGAACGAAAGTAATTGCTTATGCCTCTAGACAATTGAAGATTCACGAACAAAATTATACGACGCATGATTTGGGGTCAAAAGTATTATATATACCGACCATAAAAGTCTTCAACACATATTTAATCAGAAACAACTGAATATGAGGCAGCGTAGGTGGATTGAATTGTTGAATGATTATGACTTTGAGATTCGTTACCACCCGGGGAAGGCAAATGTGGTAGCCGACGCCTTGAGCAGGAAGGACAGAGAACCCATTCGAGTAAAATCTATGAATATAATGATTCACAATAACCTCACTACTCAAATAAAGGAGGCGCAACAAGGAGTTTTAAAAGAAGGAAATTTAAAGGATGAAATACCCAAAGGATCGGAGAAGCATCTTAATATTCGGGAAGACGGAACCCGGTATAGGGCTGAAAGGATTTGGGTACCAAATTTCGGAGATATGAGAGAAATGGTACTTAGAGAAGCTCATAAAACCAAATACTCAATACATCCTGGAACGGGGAAGATGTACAAGGATCTCAAGAAACATTTTTGGTGGCCGGGTATGAAAGCCGATGTTGCTAAATACGTAGGAGAATGTTTGACGTGTTCTAAGGTCAAAGATGAGCATCAGAAACCATCAGGTCTACTTCAACAACTCGAAATCCCGGAATGGAAATGGGAAAACATTACCATGGATTTCATCACTAAATTGCCAAGGACTGCAAGTGGTTTTGATACTATTTGAGTAATAGTTGATCGTCTCACCAAATCAGCACACTTCCTGCCAATAAGAGAAGATGACAAGATGAAGAAGTTAGCACGACTGTATTTGAAGGAAGTCGTCTCCAGACATGGAATACCAATCTCTATTATCTCTGATAGGGATGACAGATTTATTTCAAGATTCTGGCAGACATTACAGCAAGCATTAGGAACTCGTCTAGACATGAGTACTACCTATCATCCACAAACTGACGGGCAGAGCGAAAGGACGATACAAACGCTTGAGAACATGCTATGAGCATGTGTTATTGATTTCGGAAACAGTTGGGATCGACATCTACCGTTAGCAGAATTTTCCAACAACAACAGTTGAGATGGCGCCATTTGAAGCACTTTATGGTAGAAAGTGCAGGTCTCCGATTTGTTGGAGGGAAGTGGGGAATAGACAAATTACGGGTCCGAAGATAATACAAGAAACTACCGAGAAGATCATCCAATTCAACAACGGTTGAAAACCGCCCAAAGTCGACAAAAAAGCTACGCTGACATTAAAAGAAAAGATATAGAATTTGAAATTGGAGAGATGGTCATGCTTAAAGTTGCACCTTGGAAAGGCATTGTTCGATTTGATAAACGAGGGAAATTAAATCCAAGGTATATTGGACCATTTAAGATTATTGATCGTGTCGGACCAGTAGCTTACCGACTTGAGTTACCTCAATAACTCGCGGCTGTACATAACACTTTCCACATCTCGAATTTGAGGAAATGTTTTGCTAAATAAGATCTCACTATTCCGTTAGATGAAATCCAAATCAACGAAAAACTTCAATTCATTGAAGAACCCGTCGAAATAATGGATCGTGAGGTTAAAAGACTAAAGCAAAACAAGATACCAATTCTTAAGGTTCGATGGAATGCTCGTAGAGGACTCGAGTTCACCTGGGAACAAGAAGATCAGATGAAAAAGAAATACCCGCATTTATTTCCAGAAGATACGTCAACACCTCCAACTGCTTAAAATTTCGGGACAAAATTTATTTAACGGGTAGGTACTGTAGTGACCCGAACTTTTCCATGTTTATATATATATTAAATGAAATTGTTATTCATGATTAAGTGTTTCCAACATGTTAAGCAATCAAACTTGTTAAGACTTGATTAATTGAAATAGGTTTCATATAGACAATTGACCACCCAAGTTGACCGGTGATTCACGAACGTTAAAACTTGTAAAAACTATATGATGACATATATATGGATATAAATATAGTTAATATGATATTATGATAAGTAAACATATCATTAAGTATATTAACAATGAACTACATATGTAAAAGCAAGACTACTAACTTAATGATTTTGAAACGAGACATATATGTAACGATTATCGTTGTAACGACATTTAATGTATATATATCATATTAAGAGATATTCATACATCATTTTATCATGATAATATAATAATTTAAAATCTCATTTGATATTATAAACATTGGGTTAACAACATTTTGTTGGGATTTAACAAGTTCCATTATACTTAAAACCATTTAAGAATCAATTAAAAGCGGAAGCATGTAATTACCATTTTAGAACATGTTAAACTTTAACCAATTAAAGTTAAATCCCAATTAGGATCAAGTTGTGAAACATACTTACAAACTACAAGCAAGATAAGAGTATATACCTACTCCAAGCTTGTTGATAAGTGATGAAGATGATGATGATGAATGGAGCTCCAAAAGTATGAAACCTCAAGTAGTTATACCCCAAACTTTCCACCAACACCCTAGCTTTTGGTTAGGATTTAATCTTCACTTGAATGAGCTTCAAAAAAATAAATTATGAATCCCTTTTGCCTTCCAAAAGGCCACGGCTCCAGCAGCCTGTTTTGGAGGATTTTGCAGTTTTTTTTGAAGTGTTTTGATGTGTAAATGCATGTGTTTTTGGTCTCCAAGAGAGCCTTGGTTAATATGCACTTAGAATGGAAGTAACATGGTAAAAGACAAGTCAAAAGAGCATGCTTACTCCATACTCCCATGCCACTTCCAATTCTTTTAAATAAAATGGTTTGTTTTATAAAATTAGATTTTATAAAACACATTTTATAAAACTTCCATTTATTATATACATTTTATTATATAAAACCAATTTATATATAAAATGTAACATAAATAAATTAATTATTTAACCTATAAATAATTAAATCCATAATATATAAATTATTCCATAATTTATATAATACACATCAAATAATATTTAAGAAAACCATTTTTCTTAAAGTTCAAGTGTCGCGTATTTGATCAATGAACCAATCGTTAAAATCAAATACAAATAAGGTGTCGGTAAGTTTGTTATTGGGTATGACCCGACTTGGATCATAACACGTCAGCCACATTAATTTAATATGTCTCTCGGGCATACGAAATACCTTCAATCTCCCACTTGCACGAGAAACATAAGAAATTAATGCAAGTGATGGATACAGCCTAACACACCGTCCATCACCCCTAATATGTTATGACTTTGTGCCATTCAATAACATCATCCCTTTCGAGTTCCCATCTCGAATATGATTAGGTGAATCTTTCATTATTTCCTTTCGTCCTAGATGTCATGTTAAATCCAAGAGATACAGAGTGATCACTCTCTTATAGATTTAACTTTTCAGGCCTTAGACATCTGACTCTCAACAAATAAGAGGGACAAATTCCATCTTGACTACATACGTCCTAGATATACACTTTGTAATATACCTGAGTTCTTCCTTATGTACTACCATGTTTCAGAATAGCGAAGGAAAGAATCAAGGCACAGTACTTGGTGAATATCCGAACCCAATATGTATCTCAGGTCAGAGGATACAATGATATTCGCCTTTACTCAAGATTACATGTGATCAACCACAAAGGCTCTATACAGTAATTCTTGAGAGCGGGTCTTCCAATATTTGTTTCCCACAAATATCTATGGACCTTGGTTGCAACCTTGCCCCACATTCAACCTATGAATGTATACCAATCCGAGTTCATAATAGTCTAAACCTCACACTTGTTCCCACAAATGTGATCGACTACGGAATTTAGAATAATAGTTTATTCATGGATAAAATATGCAAAATTGGAACATGACTCATGATTAAATTAATACCATAATTATATTAATGAGTTTGAACTAATTCGTTCCGTTACAATACATAAAGTAGATCAATTCCAATCACTATAATATCGAAGCCCTAACGCACAAACATGTCCCTCATGTTTTGGCCCATGTAAAAGCTTCGTGAGTGGATCCGCAACATTATGATCTGTGTGAACTTTGTGAATACATATCTTTCCCTTTTCAACCTCATCCCTGATGTAGTTGAATCTCCGCTCAATGTGACGAGTCTTTTGATGAGCACGAGGTTCCTTGATTTGAGCAATCGCACCCTCGTTGTCACAAAAGATCTCAAGAGGGTCCTGAATGGAAGGGACCACTCCTAAGTCGTCGATGAATTTCTTCATCCATGCAGCTTCCTGAGCTGCCAGTGAGGCGGCAATGTACTCCGACTCTGTAGTGGATAACGCAACAACCTCCTGTTTCGAACTCTTCCAAGAGACCGCACCACCATTTAACATGAAGACATAACCGGATTGTGATCGAGAGTCATCTCGATCAGTTTGGAAACTTGCGTCCACGTAACCTTTTACGGCGAGTTCCTCCTCACCAGACCCATATATTAGAAACATATCCTTAGTCCTCCTAAGGTATTTCAATATGCTTTTAACAGCAATCCAATGACTGTTTCCTGGGTTATTCTGGTATCTACTTGTCAAGCTTAGAGCGCATGATACATCCGGTCTAGTACATATCATCGCATACATGATAGACCCAATGGCAGATGCGTATGGGACTTTCTTCATTCTCTCTTGTTCATCTTTCGTGGTAGGACACTGAGATGAATTGAGAACGGTTCCTCTTTAAATAGGTACCAAACCTTTCTTAGAGTTTTCCATCTTGAACCTTTTCAAGATTTTATCAATGTATGTACTTTGACTTAAACCTATCAATCTCTTGGATCTATTCCTATAGATCCCTATCCCCAATATGTATTGTGCGTCTCCAAGATCCTTAATGGAGAAGCAACTCTTTAGCCAAGTTTTGACTCCTTGCATTGTGGTAATATCATTCCCAAATAATAATATATCATCCACATATAGCACAAGGAACATTATAGAGCTCCCACTAGCCTTCTTGTACACACAAGCTTCATCACCATTTTTAATGAAGCCAAATTTCTTTGCCTCTTCATTAAAGCGATGATTCCACATTCTAGATGCTTGTTTCAATCCGTAGATTGATTTCTTCAACTTGCATACCTTTTTAGGATTTTTCGGATCAACAAAACCTTCGGGCTGTACCATATAGACATCTTCCTCAAGATATCCATTTAGGAAAGCGGTTTTGACATCCATTTGCCATATTTCATAGTCATAGTGAGCAGCAATGGCAAATAATATCCTAATAGACTTTAGCATTGCCACTGGCGAGAAAGTTTCATCATAATCAACCCCTTGAGTTTGAGTGAAACCTTTTGCTACAAGTCTAGCTTTGTATGTATCCAAGTTTCCATGTATGTCGGTTTTCTTCTTGAAAAGCCATTTGCAATCAACTAGCTTGGAGCTAGGAGGTTGCACAACAAGTTCCCAAACTTGGTTTTCATACATGGATTGCATCTCGGCGTTCATGGCTTCCTGCCATTTAACTTTATCAATTCTTGATAAAGCATCTTTGTAGTTTGTTGGTTCATCCAAATCAACCGTATAGCAACCTTCCACGAGAAACCCATATCTCTCGGGAGGATTACTAATCCTACTAGATCTTCGAACGTCTTGTGTACCTTGATCATCCACTTGATCATTTTCAACATCCTCATGTTGAGTACTAGTGTTAACCAATTGTGTATCATCGGCTTGATCTTGTACCTCTACAAGATCTATCTTCCTTTCACCATCACCTTCCATAAGGAACTTGGTTTCAAGGAATTCCGCTTTCCGAGCAACAAATACGGTTTGCTCGGATGGATCATAGAAGTAATATCCCATGTCATCTTTGGGATATCCTATGAAGATACACTTTGTGGATCGAGCATGTAGCTTATTTGCTACATAACGCTTAGGATAAGCTTCACATCCCCATACTTTCAAGTATGAAAGAGAAGGAGGTTTTCCAAACCACATCTCATGAGGAGTTCGTTCCACCTTCTTGGTTGGGGCCATATTTAAAATACGAGCCGCGGAGCTTAGACAATAACCCCAAAATGATAGAGGCAACGAGCTTCTTGCCATCATAGATCGAACCATATCCATTAGGGTTCGGTTCCTCCTTTCGGAAACTCCATTAAGTTGGGGTGTTCCGGGTGGAGTAAGTTGTGAGATAATCCCACAACTCCTAAGATGATCTTGGAAGGCATCGCTTAGGTATTCACCTCCTCTATCGGTACGTAGTACCTTAATTGTCTTATTGAGTTGATTTTGTACTTCGTTTTGATATTCTTTGAGTGCTTCAAACGTTTCGTCCTTGTGTCTTAATAAGTAGACATATCCGAAACGACTAAAGTCATCAATGAAAGTAACAAAGTATCTTTCACCTTTCCTAGTCATGGGTTTAAAGGGTCCACATACATCCGAATGTATTAATCCCAATAAATCTTTAGCCCTTTCATAGGTCCCTTTGAAAGGTGCTTTAGTCATCTTGCCTTGTAAACAAGATTCACATACATCAAACGAATCCATTTCATTTGATTTCAAAAGTCCATTCTTTTGAAGTGTATGCATTCGGTTCTTGTTTATGTGACCAAGGCGACAATGCCATAAATAGGAATCACTCAAATCTCTTTTGAGTTTCTTGGTGCTTGTATGGTACATTGAGCTACTAGATGATGTGTCATCATGAACCAATTCATAAATTCCATTTGAAGGCGAAGCCTTGAAATAGAATACATTATCTTTAGAAACATGAATATCATCATCAATAAAATTAACAACGTAACCACATTGTTTTAAGCGAGAAATAGAAATAATGTTTCTACACAAATCCGGAGCATACAAAACATTTTCTAAAATAAGTTCCAATCCGCTTGGAAGCTTCAAAATAAAATCTCCTTGAGCTTTAACATGCACCTTTGCACCATTGCCCATATAGAGACTTGATGTTCCCGCCTTATGATCACTTCTTTTGAACCCCTGCAAAGAATTGCAAATATGAGTTCCACATCCAGTGTCTAATACCCATGTATTAGAAGAAGTAATACTTAGCTCTATATATACCATATATATATTACCTGAGGTTTGCCCTGCATCCCTCTTGTCCTTCAACTCCTTAAGGTAGACTGGACAGTTTCGTTTCCAATGACCCATCTCACCGCAACCGAAACATGGGTCTTCCTTGGGGTTTGCCTTCTCGGTGACCTTTTGCTTCTTGGCCTTGTTGATGGTTGGGGTAACCATCTTCCCCTTCCCTTTGCCTTGATAGGTGGGTCCTTTTCTCTTAGCCACCTTTGGCTTAGAGGTCTTACCTTTGGACCCACCTTGATCGATTGCTAACACGGGTAAAGCCCTTTTACCCATGCTAGTTTCCGCCGTTCTAAGCATACCGTGAAGCTCACCTATGCTCTTATCCATCCCATTCATATTGTAATTAATTACAAATTGATCAAACCTTTTTGATAGGGAATTAAGGATAAGATCGGTGGCTAACTCATTTGATATGTTTAGGTTAAGACGGTTAGCACGATCAATAAGGCTCTTCATTTTGAGGACATAAGAGGAGACGGATTGGGTGTCATCCATACGACATGCATGTAGCGCTCGAACCGTTTCGAAGCGCTCGACACGTGCTTGTTGAAGGAACATCTCCTTCAATTGCGTAATCATGTCATATGCACTATGATGTTCGAAATCCTTTTGGAGTTCGGGTATCATAGTCCCAAGCATTAGACAAGCGACTTGCACCGAATCGGCGCAATACTTGTCATAATAAGTCATGCCCTCTATATCTTCCTCATCCGGTTGGTCGGGAATAGGGTCCTCCAACACATACGCTTTGTCCTCAAGTTTGAGGACAATCCTAAGATTACGGAACCAATCCATAAAGTTCGTATGGTTGAGTTTGTCTTTCTCGAGGAGAGACCTTAATGATAGGTTGTTTAGGTTAAGTGGTGCATTTTGCATGTTGTTGTTATTTGCGGCCATCTACAAAATTAACAAAGTTCGTTTAAGTATCGATTTTTAATTTAACATTCAATACCCTTTTAAATTTTAATTGACTTATTAAATATTAGAATCCAACGGTAAATCAAATTTCGGTTAGGTGACCTTTATCCCGTTATTTGATTTAGCTAGGTAGTCATTATATGACAATTGCAATCCTTTTGCAACTTCTAAGTTATGGGATCATGCAATCCTTTTGCATGGCATATTTATCCCATCAACGCGTATTTGTTCATCATGCTTCGGTGACCCTAAGTTCATGATTCCCAAATCAAGTCGTCCTACTTGTGTAAACATGTAGACTTAACATACAAGTGGTTAGGTGACCTTTATCCCACATGTATGCGAAGTGTACCTTATTCATATTAGTTCACTCATGACGGTTAGGTGACCTTTATCCCATCAAGAGATTCCTAATATGTCTAAGTGTTTCCACAAAAGGATGGCGTTTAACTTGTTTACCTTGTTTTAGTTAAGGGATTTTAAGTTTTCATAAATTTTGTTTTAGTTAATGTTCACAATCTAAGCCTTGACCTTGTGTTTGGTTGCATGCATGGTTGATTGATATTTATTCAATTGGTTTGTAATAATATTTATTCATTTGGCATGTAATAATTCATTTGGTTATGTAATTTATTTTATATTTGGTATGTAAAATAGATTAGGTTGTAATTTCATTTTTTAGACAAAATGTATTAGGATATATTTTGTAAAATGATGAAGAATGATGAAGACTTGAAGAACACATGAAGAAGCATTTGGATGCAAGGTTAAGTGGGAGATTTGAAATCTCCTACTTTGTGTTATAACCCCTTATCCGGTGGCATTTGTTTTCGGCTAAACAAATATCTACCAAAATGGCTTGATTGTGAACATATTTGTTTTGCATGCATGGTTGTTTATTGTATGATTGTGGATTGTATGGTTGTATGCTACAAGTTAATCACACAAGTTAACGACATGCAAAACGTCAATTTAAATGGTTAAATTAAAAATGGCTAAAAGGACATTAATAAACGGTTATTAAGATCATGATTAGGATCATATATATAAAATGGTTTATAGACATGAAATTGGCTTTTCATAATGAACTATACACCAAATGCATGTTGGTGTATGGCAAATGTTTTCTTAAACTAATTGAAGGTATTTCGTATGCCCGAGAGACATATTAAATTAATGTGGCTGACGTGTTATGATCCAAGTCGGGTCATACCCAATAACAAACTTACCGACACCTTATTTGTATTTGATTTTAACGATTGGTTCATTGATCAAATACGCGACACTTGAACTTTAAGAAAAATGGTTTTCTTAAATATTATTTGATGTGTATTATATAAATTATGGAATAATTTATATATTATGGATTTAATTATTTATAGGTTAAATAATTAATTTATTTATGTTACATTTTATATATAAATTGGTTTTATATAATAAAATGTATATAATAAATGGAAGTTTTATAAAATGTGTTTTATAAAATCTAATTTTATAAAACAAACCATTTTATTTAAAAGAATTGGAAGTGGCATGGGAGTATGGAGTAAGCATGCTCTTTTGACTTGTCTTTTACCATGTTACTTCCATTCTAAGTGCATATTAACCAAGGCTCTCTTGGAGACCAAAAACACATGCATTTACACATCAAAACACTTCAAAAAAAAAACTGCATAATCCTCCAAAACAGGCTGCTGGAGCCGTGGCCTTTTGGAAGGCAAAAGGGATTCATAATTTATTTTTTTGAAGCTCATTCAAGTGAAGATTAAATCCTAACCAAAAGCTAGGGTGTTGGTGGAAAGTTTGGGGTATAACTACTTGAGGTTTCATACTTTTGGAGCTCCATTCATCATCATCATCTTCATCACTTATCAACAAGCTTGGAGTAGGTATATACTCTTATCTTGCTTGTAGTTTGTAAGTATGTTTCACAACTTGATCCTAATTGGGATTTAACTTTAATTGGTTAAAGTTTAACATGTTCTAAAATGGTAATTACATGCTTCCGCTTTTAATTGATTCTTAAATGGTTTTAAGTATAATGGAACTTGTTAAATCCCAACACATTTAACAAGATCGTTAACCTAAAGGTTTCAAAACAACACTTACATGTAACGACTAACGATAACTTAACGACTCAGTTAAAATGTATATACATGTAGTGTTTTAATATGTATTAATACACTTTTGAAAGACTTAAAGACACTTATCAAAATACTTCTACTTAATAAAAATGCTTAAAATTACATCCTCGTTCAGTTTCATCAACAATTCTACTCGTATGCACCCGTATTCGTACTCGTACAATACACAGATTTTAAATGTATGTACTATTGGTATATACACTCCAATGATCAGCTCTTAGCAGCCCATGTGAGTCACCTAACACATGTGGGAACCATCATTTGGAAACTAGCATGAAATATCTCATAAAATTATAAAAATATGAGTAATCATTCATGACTTATTTACATGAAAACAAAATTACATATCCTTTATATCTAATCCATATACCAACGACTAAAAACACCTACAAACACTTTAATTCTTCAATTTTCTTCATCTAATTGATCTCTCTCAAGTTCTATCTTCAAGTTCTAAGTGTTCTTCATAAATTCTACAAGTTCTAGTTTCATAAAATCAAGAATAATTCCAAGTTTGCTAGCTTACTTCCAATCTTGTAGAGTGATCATCCAACCTCAAGAAATCTTTCTTATTTACAGAAATATATCTTTCTAATATAAGGTAATACTCATATTCAAACTTTGATTCAATTTCAATAACTATAACAATCTTATTTCGAGTGGAAATCTTACTTGAACTTGTTTTCGTGTCATGATTCTACTTCAAGAACTTTCAAGCCATCCAAGATCCTTTGAAGCTAGATCCATTTGTCTCTTTTCCAGTAGGTTTATCCATAAAACTTAAGGTAGTAATAATGTTCATAGCATCATTCGATTCATACGTATAAAGCTATCTTATTCGAAGGTTTAAACTTAAAATCACTAGAACATAGTTTAGTTAATTCTAAACTTGTTCGCAAACAAAAGTTAATCCTTTTAACTTGACTTTTAAAATCAACTAAATACATGTTCTATATCTATATGATATGCTAACTTAATGATTTAAAACCTGGAAACATGAAAAACACCGTAAAACTGGACATACGCCGTCGTAGTAACACCGCGGGCTGCTTTGGGTTTGATAATTAAAAACTATGATAAACTTTGATTTAAAAGTTTTTCTTCTGGGAAAATGATTTTTCTTATGAACATGAAACTATATCCAAAAATCATGGTTAATCTCAAAGTGGAAGTATGTTTTTCAAAATGGTCATCAAGACGTCGTTCTTTCGACTGAAATGACTACCTCTTACAAAAATGACTTGTAACTTATATTTCCGACTATAAACCTATACTTTTTATGTTTAGATTCATAAAATAGAGTTCAATATGAAACCATAGCAATTTGATTCACTCAAAACGGATTTAAAATGAAGAAGTTATGGGTAAAACAAGATTGGATATTTTTTGATTTTTGTCGCTACGGGAAATATTAACAATTCTATACAAATCATATCCTAGCTAAATTATATTGTATTATACATGTATTCTAATATATTATGTAATCTTGGGATACCATAGACACGTATGCAAATGTTTTGACATACAATATCGACCCATGTATATATATTATTTGGAACAACCATAGACACTCTATATGCAGTAATGTTGGAGTTAGCAATACAGGGTTGAGGTTGATTCCAAAAATATATATACTTTGATTTGTGATCTAGCCTGAGACGTGTATACACTGGGTCGTGGATTGATTCAAGATAATATATATCGATTTATTTATGTACATCTAACTGTGGACAACTAGTTGTAGGTTACTAACGAGGACAGCTGACTTAATAAACTTAAAACATCAAAATATATTAAAAGTGTTGTAAATATATTTTGAACTTACTTTGATATATATGTACATATTTGTTATAGGTTCGTGAATCGACTAGTGGCCAAGTCTTACTTCCCGACTAAGTAAAAAATCTGTGAAAGGGAGTTATAGTCCCACTTTTAAAATCTAATATTTTGGGATGAGAATACATGCAGTTTTATAAATGTTTTACGAAATAGACACAAGTAATTGAAACTACATTATATGGGTGAATGATCGAAGCCGAATATGCCCCTTTTGCTTGGTAGCCTAAGAATTAGTAAACCGATCTACTAATTGACGCGAATCCTAAAGATAGATCTATTGGGCCTAACGAACCCCATCCAAAGTACCGGATGCTTTAGTACTTCGAATTCATTTTTATCATGTCCGAAGAATTTCCCGGAATGATAGGGGATATTCTTATATGCATCTTGTTAATGTCGGTTACCAGGTGTTCACCATATGAATGAATTTTATCTCTATGTATGGGATGTATATTGAAATATGAAATCTTGTGGTCTATTATTATGATTTGATAATATATAGGTTAAACCTATAACTCACCAACATTTTTGTTGACGTTTTAAGCATGTTTATTCTCAGATGATTATTAAGAGCTTTCGTTGTTGCATACTTAATTAAGGATGAGATTTGGAGTCCATGCTTTTATGATATTGTGTAAAAACTGCATTTAAGAAACTTATTTCGTTGTAACATATTTGTATTGTAAACCATTATGTAATGGTCGTGTGTAAACAGGATATTTTAGATTATCATTATTTGATAATCTACTTAAAGCTTTTTAAACCTTTATTGATGAAATAAAGGTTATGGTTTGTTTTAAAATGAATGCAGTCTTTGAAAAACGTCTCATATAGAGGTCAAAACCTCGCAACGAAATAAATTAATATGGAACGTTTTTAATCAATAAGAACGGGACATTTCAATTCAGATGTTCTAAAAAGAAAAGGTTGTCTAGAGTTAGTTGTTCTGTTCTCGTGTAGTTCCGAGAATGAAATCCGATTGGTCTTTTCCACTAGCAGACACTAAAGAATTAGTTTTCTCCCCCATTCTGAATTTTTGTTTTTTAGGTTTTATATGAAATTAATATGCTTTTTAAATTTAAGTTTTGTGTGATTTTAAAAACAAAATTTACTTTATTTCATTAAGTTTAAAAAATGATTTCTAAAGTTCATCGTAAGTTGAAGACTAAGTGTGGGAAGAATTTACCAAGTTATTTAAAACACATATCACATATGCTTGTACAAGATTATTACAGGTACTTTTGTTTTGGACGATACTAATTAGTTTTACCCGAAAAAGAATAGATGGATCTACACGATGAATCAATTCCATCATTAAAAGGATGTAAAGTTTTTCGAAAAAGAAATGCGCTTCTTGATTTAGGTCAGGAAGTTGTCGTCCAGACCAGCTGTAGGTTGACGAAAAATCAAGAAAAGTCATGTCTAAAATCAGCAGAAAATCAACGGACCTAAGCATCAAACAGGGTCGCCATGTGGTCAGACTTATCCTAACCATGAGAGGATCTGTATCGTAAAATGGGGAGGGCGCCGTGCAAATTAGCTTGATAAGACTAATGAATCAGACCCCCAGAAAGGATAATCTCCTTAAAGATTAAAAATCAGCTTTTAAGCCTGATATTACTCAATCCTTGAGATTGAATTTAAAGATTGAGAATTACAAACTCATGGAATTCGATGATATCTAAACTCGAGCTTGAACGAGAAAATATTTTGATTAAATTAAAACCGATTTGTTTTCTGAAAACCTATTTTCTATGCGTTCATTACCATTGAACGTAAAATACTAAGAATTCATCGGAATTCATTAGGTCACCTGAACCAAGTCGGGTGTCAACCGTAAGAACGGTGGTTGCATAGCATGGTTGAAGACAGGACCTTGTGCTAGACCGAAAAATTATAGGGTGATCTTTACTATTGCTCCTACATAGGATAGTAATTGCATCCGACACGATATAGACCATAATTAAAAGCATGTCACGGGACATTGCCTTAACAGTTGTTTGTTCAACGCTTTCCTTTACAACCGGACTGTAGTTTACCGAAAGGTAATAAACGGAGCAAGTATACTGGACGTGTTGCTTTCCCAATACAAGGTTAGCAAGAGGGTGACACAAAACCATAAGTTTTGAGCTAAAACTTTCAAATCTGAAACCCACAAAACCCACAAAAATAATTTGCAAACACCGGTGAAGGGTTATTCTGGAAAACTTATCTAGGGTAAAAGCTTGAATAAATTTTCAAAAGATCAAATGTTTTCATAAAGATCCAATTTCCTTAAAGGATCTAAATTTTCATAGTCATGTGGGACTGTAAACCACTCGTTACTATCATTGTTTATACCACCGTATTAAAATCACTGATGTATAAAGTGTGAGAATAAATGAAACAACCCAACCCGTATTCCATACGATAATTTTTTTTTTAATAATAATAATACACATTTACGCGCCAATTAAATGTGTAAACCATTTCACACGTTTCGTTATAACATACATCAAATTTAGTGTTTACAAAAGGTATGAAGGCCATTAATAAATGTGATACAAGTTTGACCTACTACAAATGATAGTTTATAATCCAAACGACACATGAGCATGGTTTGGGACTAAACTACCCAAAACGTTAGGCCAACATCAAAAAGCCAACACCACAAGCACTCCCCGACAACATAAGCGGGAGACCACTAGTCCAAACGTATGCCCTTACCCTTGTCCAAGCCGGAACCTAAAAAAAATGGTAAACAATGAGAGGGTAAGCAAGGCTTAGTGAGTGCAACAATTATACATACATATATATAACCTACTTACTTGCAAACACTTACCAAATCCGCATACGTACTAGTTACATAATTAGCATACCTTCCACATGTATAACGCTAAGTACCACGACAACAAGGCTAGTATAACAATAGCATATAACACAACAATACAATATGCTATACTACAAGTATAACGATGATGTTCACAACATCTATAGTACTCAAAATCTCAAGGCTAGCCTAACGAATGGTATCGTCAACATCGAACTTAAAACCCATTCGCCTATAATAATGTAGTATCGTCAACACCGAACTTTAAACCCACATATGAGGTATCGTCAACATCGAACTTTAAACCCTCATCCAACGTCACTACTATAGTCGTATGGCATCATCAACATCGAACTTAAATTCCATACGTTTATATTAATGTGGTATCGTCAACAACGAACTTTAAACCCACATATATACTCTAGGGTACGGTATCGTCAACAACGAACTTTAAACCCTTACCCCACAAATAAATAAATCATATATATACATATATAATTATTCCACTCACCTTGTCACAAGGATGATGATCTAGTACTTCCGAGCTTCAACGCAATGTACCTAAATCATTAAGTGCACATTCAATTTCACAACTAGTGGGATTAACCACAATACTCCCACTTGAGCATTTAATGACCCAAATTGCATTAAATGACTCAACTACTCACAACTGCCCATAAATGGCCAAGTCTCGACTTAAATCACTAAGACTAGTGAATCAAGGTCTATTAACTTCAATTAACACAAAATTTAGGGTAATCCATACCCATTTCATCTAATTAGGTCAACTAGTACATTTTGACCCATTTTACATTACTTAGACTCATAATCAAGTCAAACTTACCCATTTACACTTCTTTCATAAATCTTAAAGTGCATTAGTGACTAACACACCAATTGGCACTTACGAACCTCAAATCACAAGGCCAAAACCCTAGATTATGGCTATTAGGGTTTTATTGCAACAACATAACCCAAACTCGCCCATTTTACCACTAAATGGGTCTTACAAATCTCTAGTACCCAAACCCTAGTCATTAACCAATTAAAACTCAAAACTTAGAGTTAGAACTTACCAAGACTATCTTCTTGTAGCTAGTAACAAGGAGAACAACTTTAAATCTCGCTCCTAGGTTCGATTCACAAATCTCCAAATTCAAATCTCAAGATCAAGCTAGGTGGGTTTTGTGTTTTGGGAGAGAAATAGGAAAGAAAATAGAAAAGAAAATGAAATAAATGAGTATGTGGTTGAGAGTTAAAGCTCCCATCAGATCCACATATGAATTTACCATTTTACCCCTTAAAATCCCTTAATTTGAGCTAAAATCCGAATCTGTCCAGCAGAATTGCCGCGGCGCGGCCCCAAATGTCGCGGCGCGACATATCGAAGGAAAATGAACCCTTCTTAACCCAACTTCTGATCTTGATCTGCTTTATGTGTCGCGGCGCGGCCTTCTATGCCGCGGTGCGGCATTTAACTAAGTTTTCGAGCTGTCTTAATACTTTTTCTGAAATTGGTTAGCGTTGTTTGTCGCGGCGCGACAAAGGCCTCCGCGGCGCGGCATTAGCCGTCACCTGACCACTTCGACTATGAAAAACCAAATATCAATTTATACGACTTTTAAGCTTCGTTCACGTTTCTCTTATACACTAAACTCCAACTTTAAGCCCCACAAGACTTAATACCTCACCTAAACCATGTGTATACTCGTACACCTATACATTCTCATGCGTAAAATAACAATTAACACTTTGAAACGTTTAAACACATATACGAGCAATATATATAATGTTCTAAATCAATAAAATAAGTACCTTAAGACACGTACGGGAAAACGGGATGTTACAACTCTCCCCCACTTGAATCGGAGCGCGTCCTCGCGATCCAAGCCGCGTGACAAGAAGGAAGATAAACCAACACAAACTCTTCGGGCTCCCAGGTGAACTCGGAACCCTTACTACGACGCCATTGAACTTTAAAAGTCCTTACCTCTTTATGTCTCAACCTTTTGACCTTCTCATCAAGTATGGCAATCGGTTCCTCAATATATTCTAACTTATTGTTTAGCTCGATCTCGTCTAAAGGCACCCAAGATGAATCATCCACAAGACACTTACGGAGGTGGGAAACATGAAATGTATTATGGATCCCCGCAAGCTCTTCGGGTAATTCCAAACGATACGCGACTTCACCAACACGAACTAAAACCTTAAACGGTCCAATAAACCGAGGAGCTAACTTTCCTCGTTTCTGGAATCGAATAATACCTTTCCATGGTGAAACCTTAAGCATCACCATGTCACCTTCTTGAAATTCGATCGTTCGTCTACGTTTGTCGGCATACGACTTTTGCCTATCTTGAGCCTTTTTCAAATGCTCTCGAATCACGGCAATCTTACTATTCGTCTCTAAGACCAAATCGGTACTCCCGATTTCCTTTTGTCCCACTTCACCCCAACAAATCGGAGTTCGACACCTTCGCCCATAAAGCATCTCATACGGTGGCATCCCGATACTAGTATGATAACTATTATTGTACGAGAATTCCACCAAAGGTAAATGCTCGTCCCAACTACCACCGAAATCAATAATACACGCCCGTAACATATCTTCCAATGTTTGATTTGTACGTTCGGTTTGACCGTCCGTTTGAGGATGATATGCCGTGCTCAACTTCAATTGCGTACCCATATCTTCATGAAACTTTTCCCAAAACCGAGATGTAAAACGGGTATCTCGATCCGAAATAATAGATATAGGAACCCCATGTCGAGAGACCACTTCCTTGATAAACAACTTAGCCAAGGTCTCCGACGATATCGCTTCTTTAATGGGAAGAAACAAAGCGCTTTTTGTCAATCGGTCAACTACAACCCAAATCGAATCGAATTGGGTTCTCGCCGTTTTAGGTAACTTTGTAATGAAATCCATGGTAATGTGCTCCCATTTCCATTTCGGGATTTCTAACGGTTGTAATTTACCATACGGCTTTTGGTGTTCGGCTTTTACTTGCAAACACGTGACGCATTGCTCAACATACTTCACAACATCACGCTTCATGCCCGGCCACCAATAATCTTTCTTCAAGTCAAGATACATTTTCGTCGCGCCCGGATGAATGGAGTATTTTGACTTATGTGCTTCATCAAGTAGCACTCGTCGGTAATCACCCATCTTAGGCACCCACACCCTTCCTTGGAAGGACAACAAACCACGCGGACCCATAGTAATAAACTCCGTTTGGCCCACGATTCGCTCCGTATGCTTGTTGTGAACATAAGCCTCTATTTGAATCTCACCAAGCTTTTCAAGAAAATCGTTGGTAATAATCAAATGTAACGACCCCACTTTTATCGCCGGATGTTGACTCTTTCGACTCAACGCATCCGCGACCACATTCGCCTTACCCGGGTGATAAAGTATCTCACAATCGTAGTCTTTCACCACATCCATCCACCTACGTTGGCGATAATTCAAATCTCGTTGATTAAAGAGATGTTTCAAACTCTTATGATCCGAATAAATCGTACACTTGACACCATACAAGTAATGGCGCCAAATTTTCAACGCATGCACTACCGCCGCCAACTCAAGATCATGAGTCGGATATCTCATTTCGTGTTCTTTTAATTGTCGAGAGGCATAAGCGATGACTTTACCTCTTTGCAATAGAACACACCGGAGTTCATTTAAAGACGCATCACAATAGACCGTCATGTCTTCTACACCTTTTGGCAACACTAACACCGGAGCTTGACACAACTTCTCTTTTAACAATTGAAAAGCAATTTCTTGCTCGTTCTCCCAATTAAATCTCGTGTTCTTTCTCATCAACTTCGTCAATGGAGAAGCAATCTTAGAAAAGTCTTGGATAAACCGACGATAATAACCGGCCAATCCGAGAAAACTTCGGATTTCCGTAGGCGTAGTCGGTCGTCCCCAACTCTTCACCGTCTCGATCTTCCCTGGATCTACTTGAATACCATTCTCATTCACAATATGACCAAGGAATTGAACTTCCCTTAGCCAAAATTCACATTTGGAGAACTTTGCATACAACTTCTCCTTTCGTAACGTCTTCAATACTTCACGCAAATGATGTTCATGTTCGTCCATACTTTTCGAGTAGACTAGTATGTCGTCAATGAACACTATTACCGACTTGTCCAACATATATTGGCACACTCGGTTCATAAGATCCATGAATGCCGCCGGTGCATTCGTAAGACCAAAGGGCATAACTACAAACTCGTAATGCCCGTAACGCGTTCGAAAAGCCGTCTTCTCTATGTCTTCCTCAAGGACCCGCATTTGGTGATAGCCGGACCGTAGGTCGATCTTAGAGAAATACGTTGCACCTTGAAGTTGATCAAATAAATCGTCAATCCTAGGTAATGGATAACGATTCTTGATCGTCACTTTATTCAACTCACGGTAATCAATGCACATACGCATACTACCATCTTTCTTCTTCACAAATAACACCGGAGCGCCCCATGGCGAAGCACTCGGTCGAATAAAACCCTTCTCGAGCAACTCTTGGGTTTGATTTAACAACTCTTGCATTTCTGTTGGTGCTAAACGATAAGGAGTTTTAGCAATGGGAGTAGCTCCCGGAACCAACTCAATACGAAACTCAACCTGTCTTTCCGCCGGAACACCCTTGTAATTCATCCGGAAAAATGTCTTCGAATTCACTAACAACCGGAATTTCACGAATAGGTGGTGGCTCATCACGAGTATCAACAACATGGGTAAGAAAAGCCATGCCACCACTAACAAGAAAACGACGTGCCCGTGCAAAAGAACATATCGGCACAAGTCTTCTTCGTTTATCGCCGTGAATAACTAACTCTCCCCCACTTGGGGTCTTCACGCGGATAAATTTATCATGGCATGCAATATCGGCTCTATTCCGATCGAGCCAATCCATGCCAACAACGATATCAAAATCGCCCAACGTCATAGGGATAAGATCAATTTTAAAGTTTTCGGCACCAAAAACAACGTCACAGTTCTTGCACACATCAACCACTAGCACCGTCTTGCCGTCCGCTATTTCGACTTCTACCGGACGACTTAACTTAGCTAACGGTCTATCAAGTTTAGGCACAAATTTTGGAGATACAAACGACAAATTTGCACCGCTATCAAATAAAATCCTTGCTGGATTAGAGTTAACCATAAAAGTACCTAAGACAACATCGTGGGATTGCTTGGCTTCGTCATTCGTCATCAAATAGTTTCGCCCTCGAGCCGTACCCGCCGACTTCTCTAGCCTTTTAACATTATCGTTGTTCAAATCGGGACACTCTGACTTTCGGTGTCCTTCTTTGTTGCAATTAAAACAAGTGAGCTTGTTTGTTGAATTTGGCTTCGGACAATCTCGAGCCATATGTCTACGTACCCCACAATTGTAGCAAGTAGGGACAAAGTTCCCAAAACCACCGGTAGCGCCCTTCTTCACACTATTGACACTTTCGGAACCCTTTTTGTTCTTGTTCTTCTTATTTGAAAAATTCGAATGACTCGAACCTTCAAACTTTCTTTTTGAAAAAGTGAAATCGCTTTTTCTTGGAACCTCCGGCTCAAAACCCCGAGCCAACTCGTATAGCTCTTCAAAAGTCTTAGCCATCCCCCGACTAATCTTACCCTTGAACTCGTCATTCAAAGTACGATAAAAATCCTTCATTAGCTTGTGATCATCACCAACATATTCCGGGCAAAAACGAGTCTTTGCCAAGAAGGTAGACTTTAGAGTCACCAAGTCCATTGAACCTTGTTGCAAATTGTGCAACTCGTCCCGGATTCTATCGAGGTCAGAAGAAGTTCGGTATTCCTTGAAGAATTCCTTCTTAAACTCCTCCCACGTCAAGCTCATGCATTGTTCCTCACCATATAATTGGATTTTATCGTCCCACCACAACTTCGCCTCTTCTCGTAACATGCTAGAACCATACCTTGCCTTCTTCTCGGGAGGACATTCCGCGGTACGGAAAGCTCCCTCGATATCGGAAATCCAACATGTGCTTTTCAACGGATCTCGTACTCCATTAAACATCGGAGGTTGAGCATCCTTGAAGTTTTTGTAGTGGAAATCTCGCCTTCCATGACCACCATTACCATCACCCCCCTTCACCACGAGGATGAATGTTTCTAGCTTCTAATGCCTCCTCGATTGCGGTATTCATTCGCTCATTTATCATTTCGGTTACCTGCCCATCAACCGATTCTTGAAAAACCTTTCGGACATCCTCAAGGAATTCCGCTCTTTGCCTTTTAATAATGGCCTCAACCTTGGCCGTGAACCCGGCGTCTTCACTAGTACCTCCGCCGTTAATATCATGTCCGTTTCTCATCTTCATTCTATAAGATGGAAAAGATTAAACAACGAATCGATAGGACTTAACACATAAGTATATACATATACACCACACTACCCCATCTTGCTCAACAATCGTCGTACATCGCTTGTTTGACACGATTTGAACCCGTAACAATGGTAGCTAATCATTGTTACGCGAGCACGTCGCATTAACTCGCTAGTACAACGTCTATCTTGCTTGACGATTGCTAACACCACACAAAACAATTAGCGCAAGGTTAGTTCACATAAACCTAAGCACTAATCAACTCTCGGTCCGACCCGTCTCCTACAAGTCCCGCATAACGCGCATACACAATAAAGTCTAAGTCTAGGCGCCTATCTCAAGTCGCCTAAATCCCTTAGACCATGCTCTGATACCACTTGAAACAACCCAACCCGTATTCCATACGATAATTTTTTTTATAATAATAATACACATTTACGCGCCAATTAAATGTGTAAACCATTTCACACGTTTCGTTAAAACATACATCAAGTTTAGTGTTTACAAAAGGCATGAAGGCCATTAATAAATGTGATACAAGTTTGACCTACTACAAATGATAGTTTATAATCCAAACGACACATGAGCATGGTTTGGGACTAAACTACCCAAAACGTTAGGCCAACATCAAAAAGCCAACACCACAAGCACTCCCCGACAACATAAGCGGGAGACCACTAGTCCAAACGTATGCCCTTACCCTTGTCCAAGCCGGAACCTAAAAAAAATGGTAAACAACGAGAGGGTAAGCAAGGCTTAGTGAGTGCAACAATTATACATACATATATATAACCTACTTACTTGCAAACACTTACCAAATCCGTATACGTACTAGTTACATAATTAGCATACCTTCCACATGTATAACGCTAAGTACCACGACAACAAGGCTAGTATAACAATAGCATATAACACAACAATACAATATGCTATACTACAAGTATAACGATGATGTTCACAACATCTATAGTACTCAAAATCTCAAGGCTAGCCTAACGAATAGTATCGTCAACATCGAACTTAAAAACCATTCGCCTATAATAATGTGGTATCGTCAACACCGAACTTTAAACCCACATATGAGGTATCGTCAACATCGAACTTTAAACCCTCATCCAACGTCACTACTATAGTCGTATGGCATCGTCAACATCGAACTTAAATTCCATACGTTTATATTAATGTGGTATCGTCAACAACGAACTTTAAACCCACATATATACTCTAGGGTACGGTATCGTCAACAACGAACTTTAAACCCTTACCCCACAAATAAATAAATCATATATATACATATATAATTATTCCACTCACCTTGTCACAAGGATGATGATCTAGTACTTTCGAGCTTCAACGCAATGTACCTAAATCATTAAGTGCACATTCAATTTCACAACTAGTGGGATTAACCACAATACTCCCACTTGAGCATTTAATGACCCAAATTGCATTAAATGACTCAACTACTCACAACCGCCCATAAATGGCCAAGTCTCGACTTAAATCACTAAGACTAGTGAATCAAGGTCTATTAACTTCAATTAACACAAAACTTAGGGTAATCCATACCCATTTCATCTAATTAGGTCAACTAGTACATTTTGACCCATTTTACATTACTTAGACTCATAATCAAGTCAAACTTACCCATTTACACTTCTTTCATAAATCTTAAAGTGCATTAGTGACTAACACACCAATTGGCACTTACGAACCTCAAATCACAAGGCCAAAACCCTAGATTATGGCTATTAGGGTTTTATTGCAACAACATAACCCAAACTCGCCCATTTTACCACTAAATGGGTCTTACAAATCTCTAGTACCCAAACCCTAGTCATTAACCAATTAAAACTCAAAACTTAGAGTTTGAACTTACCAAGACTATCTTCTTGTAGCTAGTAACAAGGAGAACAACTTTAAATCTCGCTCCTAGGTTCGATTCACAAATCTCCAACTTCAAATCTCAAGATCAAGCTAGGTGGGTTTTGTGTTTTGGGAGAGAAATAGGAAAGAAAATAGAAAAGAAAATGAAATAAATGAGTATGTGGTTGAGAGTTAAAGCTCCCATCAGATCCACATATGAATTTACCATTTTACCCCTTAAAATCCCTTAATTTGAGCTAAAATACGAATCTGTCCAGCAGAATTGCCGCGGCGCGGCCCCAAATGTCGCGGCGTGACATATCGAAGGAAAATGAACCCTTCTTAACCCAACTTCTGATCTTGATCTGCTTTATGTGTCGCGGCACGGCCTTCTATGCCGCGGCACGGCATTTAACTAAGTTTTCGAGCTGTCTTAATACTTTTTCTGAAATTGGTTAGCATTGTTTGTCGCGGCGCGATAAAGGCCTCCGCGGCGCGGCATTAGCCGTCACCTGACCACTTCGACTATGAAAAACCAAATATCAATTTATACGACTTTTAAGCTTCGTTCACATTTCTCTTATACACTAAACTCCAACTTTAAGTCCCACAAGACTTAATACCTCACCTAAACCATGTGTATACTCGTACACCTATACATTCTCGTGCGTAAAATAACAATTAACACTTTGAAACGTTTAAACACATATACGAGCAATATATATAATGTTCTAAATCAATAAAATAAGTACCTTAAGACACGTACGGGAAAACGGGATGTTACAATAAAAAAGTGATTCAAGTGAAGTGTGATTTTATTTTAAGTTCTGTATTGCTTGAGGACAAGCAAGGCTCCAATGTGGGGATATTTGATAGTGCTCCAAATGAATATGTATTTAGGCATAATATCCTTCTAATATGTAAAGCTTTTAGTTGCAATTGTTCTATTTTTATGTAATATTCGTTTAAATAAATAAGTGCGAAGACAAAAAAAGAAAATGACGATTTGAAGACGCAAATGACCAAAAAGCTAAAAAGTACAAAGTACAATTCAAGTGGTTCAATTTATTGATGAGAAACGTCTCAAAATTACAAAAGTACAAGCAACAAAACGCAAAGTACAAGATATTAAATTATACGAAAAAGCGTCCGAAAATTCAGAACCGAGACATGAACCAACTTTCAACGCTCGACGCAACGAAGCTAAAATTACAAGTTAACTATGCTCAAGAATATAATATAATATTTAAATAATTCATAATAAGAATAATAATAAATAATAAAAAGTTGTTAAAGGATCATAAGTGAAAATATTTCAATCAATAATTCAATTAAGTGAATTGAATTATCGTTAGCTACCTTTCCAGCTAACTTTCCACCTTGCTACAGTAATTCATTTTGCCTATAAAATGGAATTCACGGAGGCACCAATAGATACACCTTCACCTCTTCATACTCTTTCTTTCTTTCTTATGTAATTTATATTTATATTTATAATATTAAGTTTAATTTAAGATTAATAATAATTGGGTTATTGTAAGAAATGTTTTACGGGTTTTAAATTCGAAACTCTGTCCGTGTCACGCTACGCGATTAATCACCATTGTAAGCTATGTTCTTCCTTTTTAAATTAATGTATCGTAACTAAGTTATTATTATGCTTATTTAAGCCGAAGTAATCGTGATGTTGGGCTAAATATTAAGATTGGGTAATTGGGCTTTGGACCATAATTGAGGTTTGAACAAAAGACCGACACTTGTGGAAATTAGACTATGGGCTATTAATGGGCTTTATATTTGTTTAACTGAATGATAGCTCGTTAATTTAATATAAAGATTTACAATTTTACGTATCTATAAATAACCACATACACTCGATCGGATACGATGGGCGGGATATTTATAAGTATTAATAATTGTTCATTTGACCGGACAGGCGATGGATTAATAGTCAATGGACTCATTAAAACATGGGTGGATTACATATAAGGAAAATTGGTGTAATTGTTAACAAAGTATTAAAACCTTGTTATAGTTTAAGTCCTCAATTAGTTGTAATATTTGACTTCGGGTATAAGGGTAATTTGACGAGGATACTCTCACTTTATAATTATGGCCGATGGACTGTTATGGACAAAAATCAGATAGACGTATCGAATAATCCAGGACAAAGGACAATTAACCAATGGTAATAAATTAAAATCAAAACGTCAAACATCATGATTACAGAAGTTTAAATAAGCATAATTCCTTTATTTTATATCTCATCGTACTTTCATTTATCGTCATTTTATTTATCGTACTTTAAATTATCGTACTTTTATTTTTACGCTTTATTTATATTTTTAATTATTGCACTTTTATTTGTTGTCATTTACTTTACTCTTTAAAATAAGTTATATTTATATTTAATATTTTTCATTAGGTTTTAACTGTGATATAAGTCTCAAAATCGACAAACCGGTCATTAAACGATAAATCCCCCCAAAGTTACCTATAATTACTATATATTACTAAATCTAGTTTAACTACTTAATTAACTAATTTGACCTAGTAAGACACCCAATAATAGTGTCCACGGATCGACCTCCCGGACTTTACCGTAGCTATATTATTACACGCTAAGTATACTTGCCTTTTATGTTTTAGTTTAATTTAGGTGATTTCCTATAGTAAATAAATATAAAACTGATAGCCGTTTCATACACACCCTCTAGAACACATCATTGGGTCAAATAGATCTATCTTTAGGATTCGCGTCATTTGGTGGCAATTATCATAAACACCAATTCTTAGGCTACCAAGCTAAAAGGGGGCATATTCGGTTCGATAATCCAACCATAGAATGTAGTTTCGATTCCTTGTGTCTATTTCGTGAAACATTCATAAAAGCGCATGTATTCTCAGTCCCAAAAATATATATTTCAAAAGCATTTAAAAAAGGAGCAAATGAAACTCACAATACTGTATTTTGTTGTAAAAATACATATGACGACATTGAACAAGTGTAGGGTTGACCTCGGATTCACGAACCTATATCATTTGTATATCTATTAAAACATATAATGGAAATCACATAGTTTCATTAATATATATTAAAACATATAACAAGTTCATATATTAATAATATTAATATACTTATTATATTTAATAATTCATATGTCATGTTTAATAAATAACTTAAATATATTTATTTTATATATCTTGAATAATTAATTAATACTTTAAAAAAATATAATAATAGAGTTAGGTTAACTGTTTTAAATATGGTTTTATATATCTAATAGTTATTTTAATGATAATAATGATACTTAGTAATAATAATAAAAATGATAATACTAATGATAATACTAATTATTATTAATGGTAGTGTTAATAATAATATTGATAATAATGATATTAATAATTAATAGCTCACTTAAATCATAATTTTATCTATAGTTTTTAAATCCATAAATTTATATATATACTTAATATTATTTTCATATTCGAAGTTTCGAACTAACATTTGTAACAATACTTTTTAAATCATGACTTTTACTTAAGCTTAATTACATGACTTCAATCACAACTTAATTATAATACTTTTATTGATGATGATAATAATGTTAACGGTAATAATAATGATATGATAATAATAATAACAATAATAATAATAATAATAATAATAATAATAATAATAATAATAATAATAATAATAATAATAATACTTATATAAAAATAATAATAATATTGATTCTAATAATATCAATAATAATAATAATAATAATAATAATAATAATAATAATAATAATAATAATAATAATAATAATAATAATAATAATAATAATAATAATAATAATAATAATCATATTAACAACAATAATAATTATAATCATAATAATAACATTAATAATAGTAATCATAATAATAATAACAACAACAACAACAACAATAATAATAATAATAATAATAATAATAATAATAATAATAATAATAATAATAATAATAATAATAATAATAATAATAATAATAATAATTGAAATAAAGAAATAAAAGTGTATACCCTTTAAAAGCTTTTTCAAAAACAAAATGTCCCAAACCGGGCTTGAACCCGAAACCCCTCGCTAACCCGAAATCACCCATAACCACTCCTCTGCTTCCTTTTATCTGATATACTTAGGATTTCAATTTTTTTAAACCCAATACTATCTATATCCCTTTCTCTTCTTCTTCTTCAATTTTCAAACAACCAATTCAACAATCAAGGATTATAACAGCAAAACAGTAAATTGTGTTTTGAATTTGTAAATGAAATAGAAGTAATCATTTGTGGGGATTTGTTTTAAAAAAAATTTTGAAACAACAACAAAAGAAAACAGTCGTGAATGAACACATAGAACTCAAACTTTGATTTTGATTTTAATATCGTTTTAGTCCCTGATTTCTTCATGAAATAGTTTTTAAATCAAACCTAGAAGCTTTTCAAATCATTAATTTAACCAGAAACATCACAACGATTTTGAATTTCATGAAGAACACAACGGTTGACTTTTTGTTTTGAAACTTTGACTCGAAAAATTAGGATTCGTTAAAACGAATTGGAAGCTCAACATTTGCAGATAGTTTGAGTAATTAAATCCTAACGTAACTGCATTTTTAGATCTTGCAAAGTCATTCAAAATCAAGGTTTGAGTACAAAGGTATGCGTACAAAGAACCGGAACTGTTTTCTTCATTTTTTTTCATTTAATTCATTAGATATTTGCAGATGTAATTGATAATTGATAATTGATATTTGATAGTGAAACTCGAGTAATTTTCAACAAACTGAGGAATTCGATTTATGTATTGCAGATATGAGTCGACAAATGATCACAAGTAAACAGAAAAATATTTAAATAAAATAAAACGAAAGTGATGGCTCACTGATTATAAATTATTTAGGTATTATATATATTTTTTTATAAATTATACTTGCTATTATTAATTAATAAGTATAAACATATTAATAATAATGTTGTTATAATAAATAATAGTAACAATATTATTAATAATTGTAAATAATGATAATAATACTAACAATAAGAATGATATCAATAATAATGATATTTAATAATAATAAAAAAATTTGAAAATAATAATAGCTAATAGTTTATTTACATCATAACTAATTTATAATTTCAATCCATCTTTTATAATATTTATATTTAAAATTTTTACTATGATTGCCCTAAAATTATTAGAATTTTATTAATTACAATTATAACATAATAATAATATTAATAATACTCATATTGATATAATAAATTACACGTATCAAATCTCATATCTATATATTAAATTAATAATATTAATATTACAAATAATGATACTAATATTAACCATAATACTAAAATTATAACTTTACTACTAGTTATAATGATATTAAAAATGGTAACAATAATATTAATAAATATAACAAATTAAATGTATCAAATTTCATATTATAATTTTCAATAATTTTAATAGTACTAATATTAAATAATAATGAATGTAATAATAATAAAACAACGAGAATTAAACTTTTAATTACATTTTATTTTGATAATATTACAATTTATTAATTTTGTAATACCTAATAATTATATCATATGTTATATGAATACATCTATAAAATATTTAACGTTTATATGTTTTATAACTGTTACAATATAATAATTATTAGTATAAATCAGTTATATATATTATATATATATATATATATATATATATATATATATATATATATATATATATATATATATATATATATATATATATATTCTTTTTAATAATAACTTAATTATTCTGTTTATTATTTTACATTTTTACTTTCAAATTGATTAAAGTGTATTTTATTAATTTAAAATATTATATATATTCTTATATATATATATATATATATATATATATATATATATATATATACATACATATATATATATATATATTCACATATTTATTTACACACAACTGTTCGTGAATCGTCGGAGATGGTCAAAGGTTAAATGATTTCATGAAACATTTCAAACATTTTGAGATTCATTTTAACAGACTTTGCTTATCATGTCCAAACCATAATAAGATTAGGTTTAAAGTTGGTCGAAAATTTCCGGGTCGTCACAGTACCTACGCGTTAAAGAAATTTCGTCCCGAAATTTGATCGTGGTTGTCAAATAGGGTTTTATCATCATTGGGTAATATAGATAAAACAATAAAATGTCTTCAATAAAATGGTTGTCAAACAATAAAATGTCTTCATGACGAATATGAGTTGACAAATAGGGTTTTATCATCATTGGGTAATATAGATAAAACTATTCGATTTCGTGAAGAGTACGAGTGAAGCTATCACAAAATAGTGTAATGAGTAAATGCAAGTTCGTCTTAACCGGTGACGTATTCATGGTTGATTTTCGGAATTTAAGAAATTTAAAAGAAATCTTAGTAATAAGATTTGATTCTTCGGTAATTAAGGAAATTAGGATTCTCTTTGGTTAAATGCGAGGATTTTTTGTGATTGTTCTGTCGGATATTTCACTATAAATCCACCATCTTCGTTTCCTTTATATTTTGGAGTTCCATACTTTTGTTTTCTCTTCTCGACTTTAAGTTAACGAATAATGGTCCAGAATTCGTAGGTATGAAGTTTCGAATAAACATGACTAACGTTCTAAGAGGGAAAGTATAATAGTACGATCTTGATTGGTTAAATTACCAGAATTTAAGAGAAGATAGAATTATCAGGAAGATATGTTCTCGATATTTATGGAGATTAGGTAGAATGTAAGAGTCGTGTAACATGGTATATAATGACGTTATAGTCTGTGAATCATCACTTTTCATTAGAAACTCAGCATGACTTACTGTAATATAATCACGTTGATCAAGTGTCATTATATTATACTAACTCATGCTTCAGTTCCCAACACTACTTCAAAAGCATTTTAAATTCGAATTTTTCAGAATTTAAAAACTAAAACAGTTTCTTTTATGATGTAACACGGATAATGCGGAGAGGTAATTAATATCAGATTAGAATAGTTATGAAGATTTCTCCAGAAATATTGAGGATATTTATAATGAAAGATACAATAATATCTTAGAATTTTAGAATCATAATGTGATGAAGAAATTCATTCACAATGATTTAGAGCAATTAAGGAGTAAGGTATTCGCTAAAGTTTTCATCAGAAACAGAACCATCAGGATTCTTTATGTACAAGTTTAGTTCTTGTGATTTGTCCACAGTCTCCTTCATGGTTTGTTAAATTTGTTTTTCAGTATCAAAATTTTCCATTGAGTGTTTCCAACACTTCATTCTTTATCATCAAACTTTTGGCTGTTAATGTCGTTTACAGTTTTTGCTGCCTCATTCAGTTTTTTTTTTAACATTCCGAGTATTGATTCGTAGACTGGGTGCTTTTCAGAATTTTCAGAATGGAAAATCATAATTTTAAGAGATAAATGTTGTATGTATCGTATAACTGTTGATGCAGAAATGTCGCGAGATTCAAAATACTGATTGCTGACTTCCAGTACTTGGTATGACAATTCTTGTTACAAAATACGGGTGAGTATATGATAGGGTTTCAATGAATATAATATTTTTTCGAAAAGTTAAAGATCAATGAAGTTGCTGGTAAGTTTACTGCTAATGTGTGGAATATAAACGGTTCTCCGGTAACAATGATGAAAGGCAAACTTTATAATAAGGTTTAATCGAATGAAAATTTGAAGTTGATTTGCTGAAGCTGTGACAAAATTGGCTACTTTGGAAAGGGATTGCAAAGTTATTTTCGGTAATAACAACGCCAAAGGAGCTAGCACAGATACGTGTTAAACGTTTACTCAGGTTCTGAGTGTTTTCAGGCGCATAACTATATGCATAAATCTTTCCTTTCGTAGATGAGATGCAGTTGGTTCATCCTCTCGATTGAGGTGTTCTCAAGAATTATGAAAGGTTTGAACGCAAATTGTAATTGTCAAGATACAAATGAGGTTTAAGATGAAATCAAGTGCCAACTTGAAAAAAATGTTTAGTTTCATATGTTAAAATTAATATTTTAATTCATTTTAATTGTCCAATGTTAGTAGTCCACAGTTAGCAGTTCAATAATTCATATATAGTTTAATATATTATATTCGAATTAATTAATACGTGTCGTGACCCATTATATACATGTCTCAGATTCGATCACAACTCGAAGTATATATATTATTTAGAACCAACCTCGACTCTTTATATGCTAACTCGAACATTATCGCGATATAGAGTGACTTACAGTTATTCCAAATAATATATCTAGATGCGTCGATATGATATGTCAAAACATTGTATACCTGTCCCGATATTTAAAATGTGTAAATAATAGTATTTAAATGACGATAAATAAAGTGCGTAAAATAAATAACAGAAATTAAATGATGATAAATAAAATTACGAGAATTAAAATTTGCGATATATAAATCGCGATAATTAAATTGTGATAATTGAAATGTAATAAGGAATTAACAGTTAGCTAGGAACAGTTAGCTAGGATTTTGTTAGCGTGGATTCTTAACAAAATTTCTCATAGTTAATTTGTTTGTTTCTAACAAATTTTATTTTGTCAAATGTTTTCTTTATTATGCCACTTGTTGGATTCTGATAAGTCAAAATCCAAATATGAAATTGAATGAAAATGGTTATTCTGTGGTGAACAGATTCGTATATCTGTGGATGTAAGTAGGATAGTAAATGACCGTTGAATCAGATTCGAAGAATGTACACTGAAACTTATTAATGTGAAATCTAATTATTCCTCGGGTATTACCTACCCGTTAAAATATTTTCACTATTAACAGTTTGTACAAAAGAATTTTTAATTACAATCTTTATAAAAACATATCTACGTATATATTTTCTTAGGATGTAATCATGGATTTAATGAGTTAATATGGTATTAATCTCATTTGCTTTTCGATTTGAGCTAGAAAAAATAATCTTTAAGACTTTGGAGATTACATAATCGCTACAGAATGTTTCTCCAATGATGTTATAGATTAATACTTCATCGGTTGTTGTTGTTGGTACTCCTTGGTATCTATTGTAACACCCTAGGCAAATCCCACATCGCCCACGAACATGAGTGATCATGGGATTATAAGGTAATACTCACGCTTAAATGACACAACGCGTTTTGGGATCACAGGCTGAGTAGAAGTGCAAGTACGTTGTGGTTAAGCGTGCTCGGGCGAGAGCACTACCAGGATGGGTGACCTCCTGGGAAAGTGCTTCTCGTGTGTGGTCGCCAAGAAAAAGCCGTGCGCCTGCGGGCAAAGCGGACAATATTGTGGTCATGTTAAGCCGGGGTGTTACAGAATGGTATCAGAGCCACTCATGTGCCGTTGGGGGTGGTGGGGCAAACCTCATCGAGGACGATGAGTCCCTAAGGGGGGGTGAATGTAACACCCTAGGCAAATCCCACATCGCTCACGAACATGAGTGATCATGGGATTATAAGGTAATACTCACGCTTAAATGACACAACGCGTTTTGGGATCACAGGCTGAGTAGAAGTGCAAGTACGTTGTGGTTAAGCGTGCTCGGGCGAGAGCACTACCAGGATGGGTGACCTCCTGGGAAAGTGCTTCTCGTGTGTGGTCGCCAAGAAAAAGCCGTGCGCCTTCGGGCAAAGCGGACAATATTGTGGTCATGTTAAGCCGGGGTGTTACATCTATGGTGCGTATGACATTGATGCTCGAGATACAGATTGTGATGTTGAATTGTGGGATGCGGATGTTGCTATTGGTGGTACTGTTGCTGCCGGCTCTGCTGCTGGTGCTTGTAACCTTTGCACCATATTCTCCAAAGTCACTACCCGAGCGCGAAGCTCGTTGACTTCTTCTATTACACCGGGATGATTGTTGGTTCAGACGAGCAGATGAATAAGATCTAGAATTCGAGATAGTATATAATCGTGATGAGATACTCTGGAAATGAGAGAGAAAATGGTGTCTCGAACAGGTTCGCCGGTAAGTGCTTCAGGTTCTTCGCCAAGAGTGCAGGTTGGTGGGTGGAAAGGATCGCCTTCTTCTTGTCTCCATCGGTTAAATCAACTACGAACCCATCCCTAATTCATCCAGAATATATAATGGCTAATTGGTTGATCCATTCTGGTCACACTGTTTACGGAGTTCGAGTGGAAATCCATATCGGAATAGCTGTCAGAATCCGAGGAATTTGAACTAGTTGTGAGTTCCATCCTGTACGGTTAGATAAAGGGTTTTCGATATGAAATGATTTTTGGATATCAGATGATATTCGATTTACATAGAATACTTACATATAGTACAGAAGATCGCGTGGATTACGGAGGGAATCAAGGAATGTATCAGGCACAGTTTACAGTAACAGATACTCTAAGATATGAATTAGCATATACGCTAAGATATGAATTTTGTCTATACACTATTCATGCAATCAATGCAGTAAGATGTGTCTAGACTAAGAATGATAAGCAAGTGATTTTCTAAGAATGATAAGCAGGTAATTTTCGACACAAAATGATAAGCAAAACTTTTGACATGCAAACACGGTCGAAGTCCAGACCCACTAATGCATCTAATCATCTATAAGTTAGACACACTAGTGCAAGACCTGGTTCACTAAGACCACCACTTTGATACCAACTTTAATGCCCCGTTCATATACATTATAAACGATTCACAATAGTTGATTACATCGCGAGGTATTTGAGCTATATATGATACATTTTACAAACATTGCATTCGTTTTTAGAAGACAAACTTTCATTTCATCGAAAGTTGACAGCATGCATACCATTTCATAATATATCCAACTATAATTGACTTAATAATAATCTTGATGAACTCGACGAATCGAATGCAACGTCTTTTGAAATATGTCATGAATGACTCCAAGTAATATCTTTAAAATGAGCAAATGCACAGCGGAAGATTTCTTTCAAACCTGAGAATAAACATGCTTTCAAGTGTTAACCAAAAGGTTGGTGAGTTCATTAGTTTATCATAAACAATCATTTCCATTAATTTAATAGTGAAATGTCCCGTTCTTATTGATTAAAAACGTTCCAAATTAATTGATTTCGTTGCGAGGTTTTGGCCTCTATATGAGACGTTTTTCAAAGACTGCATTCATTTTTAAAACAAACCATAACCTTTATTTCATAAATAAAGGTTTAAAAAGCTTTACGTAGATTATCAAATAATGATAATCTAAAATATCCTGTTTACACACGACCATTACATAATGGTTTACAATACAAATATGTTACATCGAAATCAGTTTCTTGAATGCAGTTTTTACACAATATCATACAAATATGGACTCCAAATCTTGTCCTTATTTTAATATGCAACAGCGGAAGCTCTTAGTATTCACCTAAGAATAAACATGCTTTAAACGTCAATAAAAATGTTGGTGAGTTATAGGTTTAACCTATATATATCAAATCGTAACAATAGACCACAAAATTTCATATTTCAATACACATCCCATACATAGAGATAAAAATCATTCATATGGTGAACACCTGGTAACCGACATTAACAAGATGCTTATATAAGAATATCCCCATCATTCCTGGACACCCTTCGGATATGATATAAATTTCGAATTACTAAAGCATCCGGTACTTTGGATGGGGTTTGTTAGGCCCAATAGATCTATCTTTAGGATTTGCGTCAATTAGGGTGTCTGTTTCCTAATTCTTAGATTATCAGACTTAATAAAAAGGGGCATATTCGATTTCGATAATTCAACCATAGAATGTAGTTTCACGTACTTGTGTCTATTTTGTAAATCATTTATAAAACCTGCATGTATTCTCATCCCAAAAATATTAGATTTTAAAAGTGGGACTATAACTCACTTTCACAGATTTTTACTTCGTCGGGAAGTAAGACTTGGCCACTGGTTGATTCACGAACCTATAACAATATATACATATATATCAAAGTATGTTCAAAATATATTTACAACACTTTTAATATATTTTGATGTTTTAAGTTTATTAAGTCAGCTGTCCTCGTTAGTAACCTACAACTAGTTGTCCACAATTAGATGTACAGAAATAAATCGATAAATATTATCTTGAATCAATCCACGACTCAGTGTATACGTATCTCAGTATTGATCACAACTCAAACTATATATATTTTGGAATCAACCTCAACCCTGTATAGCTAACTCCAACATTCACATATAGAGTGTTTATGGTTGTTCTGAAATATATATAGATGTGTCGACATGATAGGTTGAAACATTGTATACGTGTCTATGGTATCTCAAGATTACATAATATACAATACAAGTTGATTAAGTTATGGTTGGAATAGATTTGTTACCAATTTTCACGTAGCTAAAATGAGAAAAATTATCCAATCTTGTTTTACCCATAACTTCTTCATTTTAAATCCGTTTTGAGTGAATCAAATTGCTATGGTTTCATATTGAACTCTATTTTACGAATATAAACAGAAAAAGTATAGGTTTATAGTCAGAAAAATAATTTACAAGTCATTTTTGTAAAGGTAGTCATTTCAGTCGAAAGAACGACGTCTAGATGACCATTTTAGAAAACATACTTCCACTTTGAGTTTAACCATAATTTTTGGATATAGTTTCATGCTCATAATAAAAATCATTTTCCCAGAATAACAACTTTTAAATCAAATTTTATCATAGTTTTTTAATTAACTAACCCAAAATAGCCCGCGGTGTTACTATGACGGCGTAAATCCGGTTTTACGGTGTTTTTCGTGTTTCCAAGTTTTAAATCATTAAGTTAGCATATCATATAGATATAGAACATGTGTTTAGTTGATTTTAAAAGTCAATTTAGAAGGATTAACTTTTATTTGCGAATAAGTTTAGAATTAACTAAACTATGTTCTAGTGATTACAAGTTTAAACCTTCGAATAAGATAGCTTTATATGTATGAATCGAATGATGTTATGAACATCATTACTACCTCAAGTTCCTTGGATAAAATTACTGGAAATGAGAAAAATAGATCTAGCTTCAAAGGATCCTTGGATGGATTGAAAGTTCTTGAAGCAGAATCATGACACGAAAACAATTTCAAGTAAGATTTCCACTCGAAATAAGATTGTTATAGTTATAGAAATTGAATTAAAGTTTGAATATGATTATTACATTTTATTAGAAAGATAACCTACTGTAAGTAACAAAGGTTTCTTGATCTTGGATGATTACTTGGAATGGATTTAGAAAACTTGTAAGTAAACTTGCAATCTTGGAAGTATTCTTGATTTTATGAAACTAGAACTTTTGGAATTTATGAAGAACACTTAGAACTTGAAGATAGACCTTGAGAGAGATCAATTAGATGAAGAAAATTGAAGAATGAAAGTGTTTGTATGTGTTTTTGGTCGTTGGTGTATGGATTAGATATAAAGGATATGTAATTTTGTTTCCATGTAAATAAGTCATGAATGATTACTCATATTTTTATAATTTTATGAGATATTTCATGCTAGTTGTCAAATGATGGTTCCCACATGTATTAGGTGACTCACATGGGCTGATAAGAGCTGATCATTGGAGTGTATATACCAATAATACATACATCTAAAAGCTGTGTATTGTACGAGTACGAATACGGGTGCATACGAGTAGAATTGTTGATGAAACTGAATGAGGATGTAATTGTAAGCATTTTTGTTAAGTAGAAGTATTTTGATAAGTGTCTTGAAGTCTTTCAAAAGGGTATGAATACATATTAAAACACTACATGTATATACATTTTAACTGAGTCGTTAAGTCATCGTTAGTCGTTACATGTAAACGTTGTTTTGAAACCTTTAGGTTAACGATCTTGTTGAATGTTGTTAACCCATTGTTTATTATAACAAATGAGATGTTAAATTGTTATATTATCATGATATTATGATATATAATATATCTTAGTATGATATATATACAGTTAAATGTTGTTACAACGATAATCGTTACATATATGTCTCGTTTCGAAATCATTAAATTAGTAGTCTTATTTTTACATATGTATTTCATTGTTAATACACTTAATAATATATTTACTTATCATTTAACATAATTAACCAAGTGTATCAATATCTTAATATGATTCATATGTACCTAGTAAGACGTTGTTATAACGATAATCGTTATATATAGTTTTCGAGTTTCTTAAATTAATAGTCTCATTTTTATGTACATACCTCATTGTTAAAATACCTAATGAGATACATACTTATAATAAAATCATGTTAACTATATATATAACCATATATATGTCATCGTATAGTTTTTACAAGTTTTAACGTTCGTGAATCACCGGTCAACTTGGGTGGTCAATTGTCTTATATGAAACCTATTTCAATTAATCAAGTCTTAACAAGTTTGATTGCTTATCATTTTGGAAACACTTAATCATGTAAATAACAATTTCATTTAATATATATATAAATATAAATATGGAAAAGTTCGGGTCACTACAAATAGATCACAAGATTTTCATTTCATTTCTCATAAATATCATGCATCTGCATAAAAATCATTCATATGGATTGAACACCTGGTAACCAACCATAACAGGATGCATATAGGATATCACCATCATTCCGGGACTCTCATCAGACATGATAAATCGAAGTACTAAAGCATCCGTAATTCGGATGAGGCTTGTTGGGCCAAATAGATCTATCTTTAGGATTCGCGTCAATTGGTGGCAATTATCATAAACACCAATTCTTAGGCTACCTAGCTAAAAAGGAGCATATTCGGTTCGATAATCCAACCATAGAATGTAGTTTCAATTACTCGTGTCTATTTCGTAAAATATTCATAAAAGCGCATGTATTCTCAGTCCCGAAAATATATATTGCAAAAGCATTTAAAAGGGGAGCAAATGAAACTCACAATACTGTATTTTGTAGTAAAAATACATATGACGACATTGAACAAGTGTAGGGTTGGCCTCGGATTTATGAACCTATATCATTTGTATATCTATTAAAACATATAATGGAAATCACATAGTTTCATTAATATATAAAAAAACATATAACAAGTTCATATATTAATAATATTAATATACTTGTTATATTTAATAATTCATATGTCATGTTTAATAAATAACTTAAATATATTTATTTTATATATCTTGAATAATTAATTAATACATTAAAAAATATAATAATAGAGTTAGGTTATTCGTTTTAAATATGGTTTTATATATCTAGTAGTTATTTTGTTAATAATAATGATACTTAGTAATAATAATAAAAATGATAATAATAATAATGATAATACTAGTTATTATTAATGGTAGTGTTAATAATAATATTGATAATAATGATATTAACACTTAAATCATAATTTTATCTATAGTTTTTAAATCTATAAATTTATATATATACTTAATATTATTTTCATATTCGAAGTTTCGAACTAACATTTGTAACAATACTTTTTAAATCATGACTTTTACTTAAGCTTAATTACATGTCTTCAATCACAACTTAATTATAATTCTTTTATTGATGAGGATAATAATGTTAACGGTAATAATAATATTTATCTTAATAATAATAATGATATGATAATAATAATAATAATAATAATAACAATAATAATAATAATAATAATATTATTATTATTATTATTATTATTATTATATAAAAATAATAATAATATTGATTCTAATAATATCAATAATAATAACAATAATCATATTAACAACAATAATAATTATAATCATAATAATAACATTAATAATAATAATCATAATAATAACAACAACAATAATAATAATAATAATAATAATAATAATAATAATAATTATAATAATAATAATAATAATTATAATAATAATAATAATAATTATATTTATAATTATAATAATAATAATTATAATAATAATAATAATAATAATAATAATAATAATAATAATAATAATAATAATAATAATAATAATAATAATAATAATAATAATAATAATAATAATTGAAATAAAGAAACAAAAGTGTATACCCTTTAAAAGCTTTTCCAAAAAAAAAAAAAATGTCCCAAACTGGGCTTGAACCCGAAACCCCTCGCTAACCTGAAATCACCCATAAGCACTCCTCTGCTTCCGTTTATCTGATATACTTAGGATTTCAATTTTTTTTAACCCAATACTATCTGTTTCCCTTTCTCTTCTTCTTTTTCAATTTTCAAACAACCAATTCGACAATCAAGGATTATAACAGCAAAACAGTAAATTGTGTTTTGAATTTGCAAACGAAATAGAAGTAATCGTTTGTGGGGATTTGTTTTAAAAAAATATAGAAACAACAGCAAAAAAAAAAAAAAACAGTCGTGAATGAACACATAGAATTCAAACTTTGATTTTGATTTTAAAATCGTTTTAGTCCCTGATTTCTTCATGAAATAGTTTTTAAATCAAACCTAGAAGCTTTTCAAATCATTAATTTAACCAGAAACATCACAACGATTTCGAATTTCATGAAGAACAATGTTGTTATAATAAATAATAGTAACAATATTATTAATAATTGTAAACAATGATAATACTAATAATAAGAATGATATCAATAATAATGATATTTAATAATAATAAAAAAATTTGAAAACAATAATAGCTAATAGTTTATTTACATCATAACTAATTTATAATTTCAATCCATCTTTTATAATATTTATATTTAAAATTTTTACTATGATAGCCCTAAAATTATTAGAATTTTATTAATTACAATTATAACATAATAATAATATTAATAATACTCATATTGATATAATAAATTACACGTATCAAATCTCATATCTATATATTAAATTAATAATATTAATATTACAAATAATGATACTAATATTAACCATAATACTAAAATTATAACTTTACTACTAGTCATAATGATATTAACAATGGTAACAATAATATTAATAAATATAACAAATTAAATGTATCAAATTTCAAATTATAATTTTCAATAATTTTAATAGTACTAATATTAAATAATAATGAATGTAATAATAATAAAACAAAGAGAATTAAACTTTTAATTACATTTTATTTTATTAATATTACAATTTATTAATTTTGTAATACCTAATAATTATATCATATGTTATATGAATACATCTATTGAATATTTAACATTTATATGAATACATTTTATTTTATTAATATTACAATTTATTAATTTTGTAATACCTAATAATTATATGTTTTTTGTCACTATGCATGAAATGTCCCGTTCATATTGATTATAAACGTTCCATATTAATTGATTTCGTTGCGAGGTTTTGACCTCTATATGAGACGTTTTTCAAAGACTTCATTCATTTTTAAAACAACCATAACCTTTATTTTATCAATAAAGGTTTTAAAAACATTACGTAGAATATCAAATAATGATAATCTAAAATATACTGTTTACACACGACCATTACATAATGGTTTACAATAGAAATATATTACATCGACATATGTTTCTTGAATGCAGTTTTTACACAATATCATACAAACATGGACTCCAAATCTTGTCCTTATTTTAGTATGCAACAGCGGAAGCTCTTAATATTCACCTGAGAATAAACATGCTTTAAACGTCAACAAAAATGTTGGTGAGTTATAGGTTATATATATCAAATCGTAACAATAGACCATAAGATTTCATATTTCAATACACATCCCATACATAGAGATAAAAATCATTCATATGGTGAATACCTGGTAACCGACATTAACAAGATGCATATATAAGAATATCCCCATCATTCCAGGACACCCTTCGGATATGATATAAATTTCGAAGTACTAAAGCATCCTGTACTTTGGATTGGGTTTGTTAGGCCCAATAGATCTATCTTTCGGATTTGCGTCAATTAGGGTGTCTGTTCCCTAATTCTTAGATTACCAGACTTAATAAAAAGGGGCATATTCGATTTCGATAATTCAACCATAGAATGTAGTTTCACGTACTTGTGTCTATTTTGTAAATCATTTATAAAACCTGCATGTATTCCCCTCCCAAAAATATTAGATTTTAAAAGTGGGACTATAACTTACTTTCACAGATATTTCCTTCCTCGGAAATAAGACTTGGCCACGGATCGATTCACGAACTTATACAAATATGTACATATATATCAAAGTATGATCAAAATATAATTACAACCATTTTTATTATGTTTTAAAGATTTGAGTGTATTAAGTCCGCTGTCCTCGTTAGTTACCTACAACTAGTTGTCCACAGTTAGATGTACAGAAATAAATCAATATATATTATCTTGAATCAATCCACGACCCAGTGTATACACGTCTCAGGCTAGATCACAACTCAAAGTATATATATTTTTAGAATCAACCTCAACCCTGTATAGCTAACTCCAACATTACTGCATATAGAGTGTCTATGGTTGTTCCAAATAATATATATACATGGGTCGATATGATATTTCAAAACATTTGCACACGTGTCTATGGTATCCCAAAATTACATAATATATTAGAATACATGTATAATACAATATAAGTTAGCTAGGATATGATTTATATAGATTTGTTAAACATTTCCCGTAGCTAAAAAGATCAAAAATATCCAATCTTGTTTTTCCCATAACTTCTTCATTTTAAATCCGTTTTGAGTGAATAAAATTGCTATGGTTTCATATTAAACTCTAATTTAAGAATCCAAACAGAAAAAGTATAGGTTTATAGTCAGAAATTTAAGTTACATGTCAATTACTAAAGAGGTAGTCATTTCCGTCGAAAGAACGACATCTTGATGACCATTTTGAAAAACATACTTTCACTTTGAGTTTAACCAAGATTTTTGGATATAGTTTCATGTTCATATGAAAAATAATTTTCCCAGAAGAAAAACTTTTAAATCAAAGTTTATCATTGTTTTTAATTATCCAAACCAAAACAGCCCCCGATTTCACTACGACAGCGTATATCCGATTTTATGGTGTTCATCGTGTTTCCAGGTTTTAAATCATTAAGTTAGCATATCATATAGATATAGAACATGTGTTTAGTTGATTTTAAAAGTCAAGTTAGAATGACTAACTTTTGTTTGCGAACAAGTTTAGAATTAACTAAACTATGTTCTAGTGATTACAAGTTTAAACCTTCGAATAAGATAGCTTTATATGTATGAATTGAATGATGTTATGAACATCATTACTACCTCAAGTTTTCTGGATAAAACTACTGGAAATGAGAAAAATGGATCTAGTTTCAAAGGATCCTTGGATGGCTTGAAAGTTCTTGAAGCAGAATCATGACACGAAAACAGTTCAAATAAGATTTTCACTCGAAATAAGATTGTTATAGTTGTAGAAATTGAATCAAAGTTTGAATATGAATATTACCTTGAATTAGAAAGATAACCTACTATAAATAACAAAGGTTCCTTGATCTTATATGATTACTTGGAATGGATTAGAAAGCTTGGAAGTAAACTTGCAAACTTGGTAGTATTCTTGATTTTTATGAAACTATACTTATGGAATTTATGAAGAACACTTAGAACTTGAAGATAGAACTTGAGAGAGATCAATTAGATTAAGAAAATTGAAGAATGAAAGTGTTTGTAGGTGTTTTTGGTCATTGGTATATGGATTAGATATAAAGGATATATAATTTTGTTTTCATGTAAATAAGTCATGAATGATTACTAATATTTTTGTAATTTTATGAGATATTTCATGCTAGTTGCCAAATGATGGTTCCACATGTGTTAGGTGACTCACATGGGCTGCTAAGAGCTAATCATTGGAGTGTATATACCAATAGTACATACATCTAAAAGCTGTGTATTGTACGAGTACGAATACGGGTGCATACGAGTAGAATTGTTGATGAAACTGAACGAGGATGTAATTGTAAGCATTTTTGTTAAGTAGAAGTACTTTGATATGTGTCCTGAAGTCTTTCAAAAGTGTAAGAATACATATCAAAACACAACATGTATATACATTCTAATGGAGTCATTAAGTCTTCGTTAGTCGTTACATGTAAGTGTTGTTTTAAAACCTTTAAGTTAACGATCTCAATTAATGTTATTAACCCAATGTTTATTATATCAAATGAGATGTTAAATTATTATATTATCATGATATTATGATGTATGAATATCTTTTAATATGATATATACATTAAAATATCGTTACAACGATAATCGTTACATATAAGTCTCGTTTCGTAATTCTTGAGTTAGTAATCTTGTTTTTACATATGTAGTTCATTGTTAACACACTTAATGATATATTTAAATATCATTTTATCATGTTAAATATAGTGTATCAATATCTTAATATGATACATATGTATTTAGTAGACGTTATCATAACGATAATCGTTATATATATCATTTCGAGTTTCTTAACTTAGTAATCTCATTTCTTATGTATATCACACATTGTTAATATATTTGGTGAGATACTTACTCATCATAATATTATGTCAACCATATATATATGTCTATATATACCACAACATGTAGTTTTTACAATTTTATAACGTTCGTGAATCGCCGGTCAACTTGGGTGATCAATTATCTATATGAAACTTATTTCATTTAATCAGGTCTTAACAAGTTTGATTGCTTAACACGTTGGAAACATTTGGTCATGTAAATATCAATCTCAATCAATATATATAAACATGGAAAAGTTTGGGTTCCTACAGTACCTACCCGTTAAATAAATTTCGTCTCGAAATTTTAAGCTGTTGAAGGTTTTGACGAATCTTCTGGAAATAGATGCGGGTATTTCTTCTTCATCTGATCTTCACACTCCCAGGTGAACTCGGGTCCTCTACGAGCATTCCATCGAACCTTAACAATCGGTATCTTGTTTTGCTTAAGTCTCTTAACCTCACGATCCATTATTTCGACGGGTTCTTCAATGAATTGAAGTTTTTCATTGATTTCGATTTCGTCCAACAGAATAGTGAGATCTTCTTTAGCAAAACATTTCTTCAAATTCAAGATGTGGAAAGTGTTATATACAACCGCGAGTTGTTGAGGTAGCTCCATTTGGTAAGCTACTGGTCCGACACGATCTATAATCTTGAATGGTCCAATGTACCTTGGATTTAGTTTCCCCCGTTTACCAAATCGAACAGCGCCTTTCCAAGGTGAAACCTTAAGCATGACCATTTCTCCAATTTCAAACTCTATATTTTTCTTTTACTGTCCGCGTAGCTCTTTTGTCGACTCTGGGCGGTTTTCAATCGTTGTTGAATTTGGATGATTTTCTCGGTAGTTTCTTGTATTATCTTAGGACCCGTAATCTGTCTATCCCCCACTTCATTCGAACAAATCGGAGACCTGCACTTTCTACCATAAAGTGCCTCAAACAGCACCAGCTCAATACTAGAATGATAACTGTTGTTGTAGGAAAATTCTGCTAACGGTAGGTGTCGATCCCAACTGTTTCCGAATTCAATAACACATGCTCGTAGCATATCTTCAAGCATTTGTATCGTCCTTTCACTCTGCCCATCAGTTTGTGGATGATAGGCAGTACTCATGTCTAGACGAGTCCCTAATTCTTGTTGCAATGTCTGCCAGAACCTTGAAACAAATCTACCATCCCTATCAGAGATAACAGAGACGGGTATTCCATGTCTGGAGACAATCTCCTTCAAATACAATCGCGCCAACTTCTCCATTTTGTCATCTTCTCTCATTGGCAGGAAGTGTGCTGACTTGGTGAGACGATCAACTATTACTCAAATAGTATCATAACCACTTGCAGTCCTTGGCAATTTAGTAATGAAATCCATGGTAATGTTTTCCCATTTCCATTCCGGGATTTCAGGTTGTTGTAGTAGACCTGATGGTTTCTGATGTTCAGCTTTGACCTTAGAACACGTCAAACATTCTCCTACATATTTAGCAATATCGGCTTTCATACCCGGCCACCAAAAGTGTTTCTTGAGATCTTTATACATCTTTCCCGCTCTGGGATGTATTGAATATCTGGTTTTATGTGCTTCTTTAAGTACCATTTCTCTCACATCTCCAAACCTTGGTACCCAAATTCTATCAGCCCTATATCGGGTTCTGTCTTCCCGAATATTAAGATGTTTCTCTGATCCTTTGGGTATCTCATTCTTCAACTTTCCTTCTTTTACAACCCCCTGTTATGCCTCCTTTATTTCAGTAGTAAGGTTAGTACGAATAATTATATTCATAGCTTTTACCCGTATAGGTTCTCTGACCTTTCTACTCAAAGTGTCGGCTACCACATTCGCCTTCCCCGGGTGGTATCGAATCTCAAAATCATAGTCATTCAATAGTTATATCCACCTGCATTGTCTCATATTCAGTTGCTTCTGATTAAATATATGTTGGAGACTTTTGTGGTCGGTATGTATAATACTTTTGATGAAATGTCCCGTTCTTATTGATTAAAAACGTTCCATATTAATTGATTTCGTTGCGAGGTTTTGACCTTTATATGAGACGTTTTTCAAAGACTGCATTCATTTTAAAACAAACCATAACCTTTATTTCATCAATAAAGGTTTAAAAAGCTTTACGTAGATTATCAAATAATGATAATCTAAAATATCCTGTTTACACACGACCATTACATATTGGTTTACAATGCAAATATGTTACAACAAAATAAGTTTCTTGAATGCAGTTTTTACACAATATCATACAAGCATGGACTCCAAATCTCATCCTTATTTAAGTATGCTACAGCGGAAGCTCTTAATAATCACCTGAGAATAAACATGCTTAAAACGTCAACAAAAATGTTGGTGAGTTATAGTTTTAACCTATATATATCAAATCATAATAATAGACCACAAGATTTCATATTTCAATACACATCCCATACATAGAGATAAAAAATCATTCATATGGTGAACACCTGGTAACCGACATTAATAAGATGCATATATAAGAATATCCCCATCATTCCGGGACACCCTTCGGATATGATATAAATTTCAAAGTACTAAAGCATCCTTTACTTTGGATGGGGTTTGTTAGGCCCAATAGATCTATCTTTAGGATTCGCGTCAATTAGGGTGTCTGTTCCCTAATTCTTAGATTACCAGACTTAATAAAAAGGGGCATATTCGATTTCGATAATTCAACCATAGAATGTAGTTTCACGTACTTGTGTCTATTTTGTAAATCATTTATAAAACCTGCATGTATTCTCATCCCAAAAATATTAGATTTTAAAAGTGGGACTATAACTCACTTTCACAGATTTTTACTTCGTCGGGAAGTAAGACTTGGCCACTGGTTGATTCACGAACCTATAACAATATATACATATATATCAAAGTATGTTCAAAATATATTTACAACACTTTTAATATATTTTGATGTTTTAAGTTTATTAAGTCAGCTGTCCTCGTTAGTAACCTACAACTAGTTGTCCACAGTTAGATGTACAGAAATAAATCGATAAATATTATCTTGAATCAATCCACGACCCAGTGTATACGTATCTCAGTATTGATCACAACTCAAACTATATATATTTTGGAATCAACCTCAACCCTGTATAGCTAACTCCAACATTCACATATAGAGTGTCTATGGTTGTTCCGAAATATATATAGATGTGTCGACATGATAGGTCGAAACATTGTATACGTGTCTATGGTATCTCAAGATTACATAATATACAATACAAGTTGATTAAGTTATGGTTGGAATAGATTTGTTACCAATTTTCACGTAGTTAAAATGAGAAAAATTATCCAATCTTGTTTTACCCATAACTTCTTCATTTTAAATCCGTTTTGAGTGAATCAAATTGCTATGGTTTCATATTGAACTCTATTTTATGAATCTAAACAGAAAAATTATAGGTTTATAGTCGTAAAAATAAGTTACAAGTCGTTTTTGTAAAGGTAGTCATTTCAGTCGAAAGAACGACGTCTAGATGACCATTTTAGAAAACATACTTCCACTTTGAGTTTAACCATAATTTTTGGATATAGTTTCATGTTCATAATAAAAATCATTTTCTCAGAATAACAAATTTTAAATCAAAGTTTATCATAGTTTTTAATTAACTAACCCAAAACAGCCCGCGGTGTTATTACGACGGCGTAAATCCGGTTTTACGGTGTTTTTCGTGTTTCCAGGTTTTAAATCATTAAGTTAGCATATCATATAGATATAGAAAATGTGTTTAGTTGATTTTAAAAGTCAAGTTAGAAGGATTAACTTTTGTTTGCGAACAAGTTTAGAATTAACTAAACTATGTTCTAGTGATTACAAGTTTAAACCTTCGAATAAGATAGCTTTATATGTATGAATCGAATGATGTTATGAACATCATTACTACCTTAAGTTCCTTGGATAAACCTACTGGAAAATAGAAAAATGGATCTAGCTTCAACGGATCCTTGGATGGCTCGAAGTTCTTGAAGCAGAATCATGACACGAAAACAAGTTCAAGTAAGATCATCACTTGAAATAAGATTGTTATAGTTATAGAAATTGAACCAAAGTTTGAATATGATTATTACCTTGTATTAGAATGATAACCTACTGTAAGAAACAAAGATTTCTTGAGGATGGATGATCACCTTACAAGATTGGAAGTGAGCTAGCAAACTTGAAAGTATTCTTGATTTTATGTAACTAGAATTTGTAGAATTTATGAAGAACACTTAGAACATGAAGATAGAACTTGAGAGAGATCAATAAGATGAAGAAAATTGAAGAATGAAAGTGTTTGTAGGTGTTTTTGGTCGTTGGTGTATGGATTAGATATAAAGGATATGTAATTTTGTTTTCATGTAAATAAGTCATGAATGATTACTCATATTTTTGTAATTTTATGAGATATTTCATGCTAGTTGCCAAATGATGGTTCCCACATGTGTTAGGTGACTCACATGGGCTGCTAAGAGCTGATCATTGGAGTGTATATACCAATAGTACATACATCTAAAAGCTGTGTATTGTACGAGTACGAATACGGGTGCATACGAGTAGAATTGTTGATGAAACTGAACGAGGATGTAATTGTAAGCATTTTTGTTAAGTAGAAGTATTTTGATAAGTGTATTGAAGTCTTTCAAAAGTGTATAAATACATATTAAAACACTACATGTATATACATTTTAAGTGAGTCGTTAAGTTATCGTTAGTCGTTACATGTAAGTGTTGTTTTGAAACCTTTAGGTTAACGATCTTGTTAAATGTTGTTAACCCAATGTTTATAATATCAAATGAGATTTTAAATTATTATATTATCATGATATTATCATGTATGAATATCTCTTAATATGATATATATACATTAAATGTCTTTACAACGATAATCGTTACATATATGTCTTGTTTAAAAAATCATTAAGTTAGTAGTCTTGTTTTTACATATGTAGTTCATTGTTAATATACTTAATGATATGTTTACATATCATAGTATCATGTTAACTATATATATATCCATATATATGTCATCATATAGTTTTTACAAGTTTTAACGTTCGTGAATCACCGGTCAACTTGGGTGGTCAATTGTCTATATGAAACATATTTCAATTAATCAAGTCTTAACAAGTTTGATTGCTTAACATGTTGGAAACATTTAATCATGTAAATATCAATCTCAATTAATATATATAAACATGGAAAAGTTCGGGTCACTACAGTACCTACCCGTTAAATAAATTTCGTCCCGAAATTTTAAGCTGTTGAAGGTGTTGACGAATCTTCTGGAAATAGATGCGGGTATTTCTTCTTCATCTGATCTTCACGCTCCCAGGTGAACTCGGGTCCTCTACGAGCATTCCATCGAACCTTAACAATTGGTATCTTGTTTTGCTTAAGTCTTTTAACCTCACGATCCATTATTTCGACGGGTTCTTCGATGAATTGAAGTTTTTCGTTGATTTGGATTTCATCTAACGGAATAGTGAGATCTTCTTTAGCAAAACATTTCTTCAAATTTGAGACGTGGAAAGTGTTATGTACAGCCACGAGTTGTTGAGGTAACTCAAGTCGGTAAGCTACTGGTCCGACACGATCAATAATCTTGAATGGTCCAATATACCTTCGATTTAATTTCCCTCGTTTACCAAATCGAACAACGCCTTTCCAAGGTGCAACTTTAAGCATGACCATCTCTCCAATTTCATATTCTATATCTTTTCTTTTAATGTCAGCATAGCTCTTTTGTCGACTTTGGGAGGTTTTCAACCGTTGTTGAATTTGGATGATCTTCTCGGTAGTTTCTTGTATAATCTTCGAACCCGTAATCTGTCTATCCCCCACTTCACTCCAACAAATCGGAGACCTGCACTTTCTACCATAAAGTGCTTCAAACGGCGCCATCCCAATGCTTGAATGGTAGCTGTTGTTGTAGGAAAATTCTGCTAACGGTAGATGTCGATCCCAACTGTTTCCGAAATCAATAACACATGCTCGTAGCATGTCTTCAAGCGTTTGTATCGTCCTTTCACTCTGCCCATCAGTTTGTGGATGATAGGCAGTACTCATGTCTAGACGAGTTCCTAATGCTTGCTGTAATGTCTGCCAGAATCTTGAAATAAATCTGCCATCCCTATCAGAGATAATAGAGATTGGTATTCCATGTCTGGAGACGACTTCCTTCAAATACCGTCGTGCCAACTTCTCCATCTTGTCATCTTCTCTTATTGGCAGGAAGTGTGCTGATTTGGTAAGACGATCAACTATTACCCAAATAGTATCAAAACCACTTGCAGTCCTTGGCAATTTAGTGATGAAATCCATGGTAATGTTTTCCCATTTCCATTTCGGGATTTCGGGTTATTGAAGTAGACCTGATGGTTTCTGATGCTCAGCTTTGACCTTAGAACACGTCAAACATTCTCCTACATATTTAGCAACATCGGCTTTCATACCCGGCCACCAAAAATGTTTCTTGAGATCCTTGTACATCTTCCCCGTTCCAGGATGTATTGAGTATCTAGTTTTATGAGCTTCTCTAAGTACCATTTCTCTCATATCTCCAAATTTTGGTACCCAAATCCTTTCAGCCCTATACCGGGTTCCGTCTTCCCGAATATTAAGATGCTTCTCCGATCCTTTGGGTATTTCATCCTTTAAATTTCCCTCTTTTAAAACTCCTTGTTGCGCCTCCTTTATTTGAGTAGTAAGGTTATTATGAATCATTATATTCGTAGATTTTACTAGAATTGGTTCTCTATCCTTCCTGCTCAAGGCATCGGCTACCACATTTGCCTTCCTCGGGTGGTAACGAATCTCAAAGTCGTAATCATTCAATAATTCAATCCACCTACGCTGCCTCATATTCAGTTGTTTCTGATTAAATATGTGTTGAAGACTTTTGTGGTCGGTATATATAATACTTTTGACCCCATATAAGTAGTGCCTCCAAGTCTTTAATGCAAAAACAACCGCGCCTAATTCCAAATCATGCGTCGTATAATTTTGTTCGTGAATCTTCAATTGTCTAGACGCATAAGCAATCACCTTCGTTCGTTGCATTAATACACAACCGAGACCTTGCTTTGATGCGTCACAATAAATCACAAAATCATCATTCCCTTCAGGCAATGACAATATAGGTGCCGTAGTTAGCTTTTTCTTCAATAACTGAAACGCTTTCTCTTGTTCATCATTCCATTCAAATTTCTTCCCTTTATGCGTTAATGCAGTCAAGGATTTTGCTATTCTGGAAAAGTCTTGGATGAACCTTCTGTAGTAACCAGCTAGTCCTAAAAACTGGCGTATGTGTTTTGGAGTTTTCGGGGTTTCCCACTTTTCAACAGTTTCTATCTTTGCTGGATCCACCTTAATACATTCTTTGTTCACTATGTGACCGAGGAATTGAACTTCTTCCAACCAAAATGCACACTTTGAAAACTTAGCGTACAATTCTTCCTTCCTCAATACTTCTAACACCTTTCTTAAATGTTCACCGTGTTCTTGGTCATTCTTTGAGTAAATAAGTATGTCATCAATGAAAACAATGACAAACTTGTCAAGGTATGGTCCACACACTCGGTTCATAAGGTCCATGAACACAGCTGGTGCATTAGTTAAACCAAACGGCATGACCATAAACTCGTAATGACCGTAACGTGTTCTGAAAGCAGTCTTTGGAATATCATCTTCTTTCACCCGCATTTGATGATACCCGGAACGTAAGTCAATCTTTGAATAAACAGACGAGCCTTGTAGTTGATCAAATAAGTCATCGATTCTCGGCAGTGGGTAGAGGTTCTTGATGGTAAGTTTGTTCAACTCTCGGTAGTCGATACACAACCTGAATGTACCATCTTTCTTCTTGACAAACAAAATTGGAGCTCCCCACGGTGATGTGCTTGGTCGAATGAAACCACGCTCTAAAAGTTCTTGTAATTGGCTTTGCAGTTCTTTCATCTCGCTGGGTGCGAGTCTGTAAGGAGCACGAGCTATTGGTGCAGCTCCTGGTACAAGATCTATTTGAAATTCAACGGATCGATGTGGGGGTAATCCCGGTAATTCTTTTGGAAATACATCGGGAAATTCTTTTGCAATGGGAACATCATTGATGCTCTTTTCTTCAGTTTGTACTTTCTCGACGTGTGCTAGAACAGCATAGCAACCTTTTCTTATTAGTTTTTGTGCCTTCAAATTACTAATAAAATGTAGCTTCGTGTTGCCCTTTTCTCCGTACACCATTAAGGGTTTTCCTTTTTCTCGTATAATGCGAATTGCATTTTTGTAACAAACGATCTCTGCTTTCACTTCTTTCAACCAGTCCATACCGATTATCACATCAAAACTCACTAACTCTACTGGTATCAAATAAATCTTAAATGTTTCGCTAACCAGTTTAATTTCTCGATTCCGACATATATTATCTGCTGAAATTAATTTACCATTTGCTAATTCGAGTAAAAATTTACTATCCAAAGGCGTCAATGGACAACTTAATTTAGCACAAAAATCTCTACTCATATAACTTCTATCCGCACCCGAATCAAATAAAACGTAAGCAGATTTATTGTCAATAAGAAACGTACCCGTAACAAGCTCCGGGTCTTCCTGTGCCTCTGTCGCATTAATATTGAAAACTCTTCCGCGGCCTTGTCCATTCGCGTTCTCCTGGTTCGGGCAATTTCTAATAATGTGGCCCGGTTTTCCACATTTATAACAAACTACATTGGCATAACTTGCTCCGACACTACTTGCTCCGCCATTACTCGTTCCGACACCATTTGTTCCTTTCGTTCTATTAACCCCTGGTCCGTAGACCTCACACTTCGCCGCGCTATGACCATTTCTTTTACACTTGTTGCAAAATTTGGTGCAGAACCCCGAGTGATACTTTTCATACCTTTGGCATAGCTACTTCTGGTTGTTGTTGTTGTTGTTGCGGTTATTATTGTTGTTGAGATGATTGTTGTAGTTGCTGTTGTTGTTGTTGTTGTTGTTGTTGTTGTTGTTGTTGTTGTTGTTGTTGTTATTGTTGTTGGGCCGTTTGTTGTAGTTGCGATTGATGTTGCGATTGTTGGGATAATTATTGCGATTATTGTTGTAATTGCTGTTAGTTGTTGTATTGGTGATTCTTATCACCGTTTTCCTCCCACTTTCTTTTGACTTGCTTCACATTGGCCTCTTCAGCAGTCTGTTCTTTAATTCTTTCTTCAATCTGGTTCACTAGTTTGTGAGCCATTCTACATGCCTGTTGTATGGAGGCGGGCTCGTGTGAACTTATATCTTCTTGGATTCTTTCCGATAATCCTTTCACAAACGCGTCGATCTTCTCTTCCTCATCTTCGAATGCTCCCGGATACAATAGGCACAATTCTGTGAATCGTCTTTCGTACGTGGTAATATCAAATCCTTGGGTTCGTAACCCTCTAAGTTCTGTCTTGAGCTTATTGACCTCGGTTCTGGGACGGTACTTCTCGTTCATCAAGTGCTTGAATGCTGACCACGGTAGTGCGTACACATCGTCTTGTCCCACTTGCTCTAGATAGTTATTCCACCATGTTAACGCAGAACCTGTGAAGGTATGCGTAGCGTACTTCACTTTGTCCTCTTCAGTACACTTACTTATGGCAAACACCGATTCGACCTTCTCAGTCCACCATTTCAATCCAATCGGTCCTTCGGTTCCATCAAATTCCAAAGGTTTGCACGCAGTGAATTCTTTGTAGGTGCATCCTACACGATTTCCTGTACTGCTAGATCCAAGGTTATTGTTGGTATGTAGCGCAACCTGTACTGCGGCTATGTTTGAAGCTAGAAAAGTACGGAATTCCTCTTCATTCATATTCACGGTGTGTCGATTAGTCGGTGCCATTTCCTTCAAAATAGTCAAATGGAACAAGTTAATCATACAGAATATTAAGAGTAGTTAATAGTATTTCGTAGCATAATATGAACTCATTTATAAAAGCTTTTTCTTCATATTAGCGTTTTATAAGTTTAAATTCAGGTAGTACCTACCCGTTAAGTTCATACTTAGTAGCTAATATACAATTCAACTACTACAATTCTATATGAAAAACTGATTATAATAATATTTCGCGTTCAAACTTTTACACAATATTTTACAAACTTACAATACCGCTTATTTTACATATAGCATGAAATATAGCACACAATAAATTTGAAACAAGATGGTTGTGAAGATAATTCTAGCTAGTACACAAGTCGTTCAACAAAGGCAATAAAGACACGTAATTCATACGTCCAGAAACAAGTCATGCATTCTGGTTTTACTAGGATTACTTCCCATCCTTGGTCTTGTGGAACATAACCGTTATGGCCGTTGATAAGACAGCGTGTTGTAACATCGTCAAAGGGACGAGGGTTACGTAATGTCCAACAGTCCCGTAACAATCTAAAAACCTCATTTCTTACCCCAATTACCGACTCCGTCACTTGTGGGAACGTTTTGTTTAATAGTTGTAGCCCGATGTTCTTGTTCTCACTTTGGTAAGAAGCGAACATTACTAATCCGTAAGCATAACATGCTTCTTTATGTTGCATGTTAGCCGCTTTTTCTAAATCACGAAGTCCAATATTCGGATATATTGAGTCAAAATAATTTCTTAACCCATTGCGTAAAATAGCATTTGAGTTCCCCGCAATATATGCGTCAAAGTAAACACATCGTAACTTATGGATTTCCCAATGTGATATCCCCCATCTTTCGAACGAAAGCCTTTTATAAACCAAGGCATTCTTGGAACGTTCTTCGAATGTCTTACAAACTGATCTCGCCTTAAATAGTTGTGCCGAAGAATTCTGACCGACTCTAGACAAGATTTCATCAATCATGTCTCCGGGTAGGTCTCTTAAAATATTGGGTTGTCTATCCATTTTGTGTTTTTATACTGTAAAATAGACAAGAGTTAGATTCATAAAAAAAAATACTTATTAATACAAGCAAGTTTTACATATATCATAAAGCATAGGCACACTATATTACATATATTACACCATACGAATACAACTATCTTATTCCGACTCGCTTGTTTCTTCTTCTTCGGTTTTGGTTCGTTTTGCCAAGTTTCTAGGGATATATGATGTTCCCCAAATACGAGCCGTCATTTTCCACATTGGTTTAGAAAAACCTGGTGGTTTAGAGGTTCCCGGGTCATTGTTACAACTTAAGGACTTCGGGGGTTGACGATACATATAAAGTTCATCGGGGTTGGAATTAGATTTCTCTATTTTTATGCCCTTTCCCTTATTATTTTCTTTTGCCTTTTTAAATTCAGTTGGGGTAATTTCTATAACATCATCGGAATTCTCGTCGGAATCCGATTCATCGGAGAATTGGTAATCCTCCCAATATTTTGCTTCCTTGGCGGAAACACCATTGACCATAATTAACCTTGGTCGGTTGGTTGAGGATTTTCTTTTACTTAACCGTTTTATTATTCCCCCCACCGGTTCTATTTCTTCATCCGGTTCCGATTCTTCTTCCGGTTCCGATTCTTCTTCCGGTTCCGACTCTTCTTCCGGTTCCTCTTCGGGAACTTGTGAATCAGTCCATGAATCATTCCAATTTACATTTGACTCTTCATTATTATTAGGTGCGTCAATGGGACTTGTTCTAGAGGTAGACATCTATCACATAATATCAAACGCGTTAAGAGATTAATATATCACATAATATTCACATGTTAAAAATATATAGTTTCCAACAAAATTTGTTAAGCAATCATTTTTCAAGTAAACACGGTCGAAGTCCAGACTCACTAATGCATCCTAACAAACTTGATAAGACACACTAATGCAAAATTCTGGTTCTCTAAGACCAACGCTCGGATACCAACTGAAATGTCCCGTTCTTATTGATTAAAAACGTTCCATATTAATTGATTTCGTTGCGAGGTTTTGACCTCTATATGAGACGTTTTTCAAAGACTGCATTCATTTTAAAACAAACCATAACCTTTATTTCATCAATAAAGGTTTAAAAAGCTTTACGTAGATTATCAAATAATGATAATCTAAAATATCCTGTTTACACACGACCATTACATAATGGTTTACAATACAAATATGTTACAACAAAATAAGCTTCTTGAATGCAGTTTTTACACAATATCATACAAGCATGGACTCCAAATCTCGTCCTTATCTAAGTATGCTATAGCGGAATCTCTTAATAATCACCTGAGAATAAACATGCTTAAAACGTCAACAAAAATGTTGGTGAGTTATAGGTTTAACCTATATATATCAAATCATAATAATAGACCACAAGATTTCATATTTCAATACACATCCCATACATAGAGATAAAAATCATTCATATGGTGAACACCTGGTAACCGACATTAACAAGATGCATATATAAGAATATCCCCATCATTCCGGGACACCCTTCGGATATGATATAAATTTCGAAGTACTAAAGCATCCATTACTTTGGATGGGGTTTGTTAGGCCCAATAGATCTATCTTTAGGATTCGCGTCAATTAGGGTGTCTGTTCCCTAATTCTTAGATTACCAGACTTAATAAAAAGGGGAATATTCGATTTCGATAATTCAACCATAGAATGTAGTTTCACGTACTTGTGTCTATTTTGTAAATCATTTATAAAACCTGCATGTATTCTCATCCCAAAAATATTAGATTTTAAAAGTGGGACTATAACTCACTTTCACAGATTTTTACTTCGTCGGGAAGTAAGACTTGGCCACTGGTTGATTCACGAACCTATAACAATATATACATATATATCAAAGTATGTTCAAAATATATTTACAACACTTTTAATATATTTTGATGTTTTAAGTTTATTAAGTCAGCTGTCCTCGTTAGTAACCTACAACTAGTTGTCCACAGTTAGATGTACAGAAATAAATCGATAAATATTATCTTGAATCAATATACGACCCAGTGTATACGTATCTCAGTATTGATCACAACTCAACCTATATATATTTTGGAATCAACCTCAACCCTGTATAGCTAACTCCAACATTCACATATAGAGTGTCTATGTTTGTTCCGAAATATATATAGATGTGTCGACATGATAGGTTGAAACATTGTATACGTGTCTATGGTATCTCAAGATTACATAATATACAATACAAGTTGATTAAGTTATGGTTGGAATAGATTTGTTACCAATTTTCACGTAGCTAAAATGAGAAAAATTATCCAATCTTGTTTTACCCATAACTTCTTCATTTTAAATCCGTTTTGAGTGAATCAAATTGCTATGGTTTCATATTGAACTCTATTTTATGAATCTAAGTAGAAAAAGTATAGGTTTATAGTCGGAAAAATAAGTTACAAGTCGTTTTTGTAAAGGTAGTCATTTTAGTCGAAAGAACGACGTCTAGATGACCATTTTAGAAAACATACTTCCACTTTGAGTTTAACCATAATTTTTGGATATAGTTTCATGTTCATAATAAAAATCATTTTCTCAGAATAACAAATTTTAAATCAAAGTTTATCATAGTTTTTAATTAACTAACCCAAAACAGCCCGCGGTGTTATTACGACGGCGTAAATCCGGTTTTACGGTGTTTTTCGTGTTTCCAGGTTTTAAATCATTAAGTTAGCATATCATATAGATATAGAACATGTGTTTAGTTGATTTTAAAAGTCAAGTTAGAAGGATTAACTTTTGTTTGCGAACAAGTTTAGAATTAACTAAACTATGTTCTAGTGATTACAAGTTTAAACCTTTGAATAAGATAGCTTTATATGTATGAATCGAATGATGTTATGAACATCATTACTACCTTAAGTTCCTTGGATAAACCTACTGGAAAAGAGAAAAATGGATCTAGCTTCAACGGATCCTTGGATGGCTCGAAGTTCTTGAAGCAGAATCATGACACGAAAACAAGTTCAAGTAAGATCATCACTTGAAATATGATTGTTATAGTTATAGAAATTGAACCAAAGTTTGAATATGATTATTACCTTGTATTAGAATGATAACCTACTGTAAGAAACAAAGATTTCTTGAGGACGGATGATCATCTTACAAGATTGGAAGTGAGCTAGCAAACTTGAAAGTATTCTTGATTTTATATAACTAGAATTTGTAGAATTTATGAAGAACACTTAGAACTTGAAGATAGAACTTGAGAGAGATCAATTAGATGAATAAAATTGAAGAATGAAAGTGTTTGTAGGTGTTTTTGGTCATTGGTGTATGGATTAGATATAAAGGATATGTAATTTTGTTTTCATGTAAATAAGTCATGAATGATTACTCATATTTTTGTAATTTTATGAGATATTTCATGCTAGTTGCCAAATGATGGTTCCCACATGTGTTAGGTGACTCACATGGGCTACTAAGAGCTGATCATTGGAGTGTATATACCAATAGTACATACATCTAAAAGCTGTGTATTGTACGAGTACGAATACGGGTGCATACGAGTAGAATTGTTGATGAAACTGAACGAGGATGTAATTGTAAGCATTTTTGTTAAGTAGAAGTATTTTGATAAGTGTATTGAAGTCTTTCAAAAGTGTATAAATACATATTAAAACACTACATGTATATACATTTTAACCGAGTCGTTAAGTTATCGTTAGTCGTTACATGTAAGTGTTGTTTTGAAACCTTTAGGTTAACGATCTTGTTAAATGTTGTTAACCCAATGTTTATAAGATCAAATGAGATTTTAAATTATTATATTATCATGATATTATCATGTATGAATATCTCTTAATATGATATATATACATTAAATGTCTTTACAACGATAATCGTTACATATATGTCTTGTTTAAAAAATCATTAAGTTAGTAGTCTTGTTTTTACATATGTAGTTCATTGTTAATATACTTAATGATATGTTTACTTATCATAGTATCATTTTGACTATATATATATCCATATATATGTCATCATATAGTTTTTACAAGTTTTAACGTTCGTGAATCACCGGTCAACTTGGGTGGTCAATTGTCTATATGAAACATATTTCAATTAATCAAGTCTTAACAAGTTTGATTGCTTAACATGTTAGAAACATTTAATCATGTGAATATCAATCTCAATTAATATATATAAACATGGAAAAGTTCGGGTCACTACATTTGACCCCATATAAATAATGCCTCCAAGTCTTTAATGCAAAAACAACAGCACCCAATTCTAAATCGTGAGTTGTATAATTTTGTTCGTGAATCTTCAATTATCTAGCTGCATAAGCAATCACCTTCGTTCGTTGCATTAATACATAACCGAGACCTTGCTTTGATGCGTCACAATAAATCACAAAATCATCATTCCCTTTAGGCAATGACAATATAGGTGCTGTAGTTAGCTTTTTCTTCAATAACTGAAACGCCTTCTTGTTCATCCTTCCATTCAAATTTCTTCCCTTTATGCATTAATGCAGTCAAGGGTTTTGCTATTTTGGAGAAATCTTGGATGAATCTTCTGTAGTAACCAGCCAATCCTAAAAATTGACGTATATGCTTCGAAGTTTTTGGGGTTTCCCACTTTTCAACGATTTCGATCTTTGTCGGGTCCACCTGGATACCTTCTTTGTTCACTATGTGACCGAGGAATTGAACTTCTTCCAACCAAAATGCACACTTTAAAAACTTAGCATACAGTTTTTCTTTCCTCAATACTTCTAGCACTTTTCTCAAATGTTCTTCGTGCTCTTAATCATTCTTTGAGTAAATAAGTATGTCATCGATGAAAACAATGAAAAACTTGTCAAGATATGGCCCACACACTCGGTTCATAAGGTCCATGAACACAGCTGGTGCGTTAGTCAATCCAAACGGCATAACCATAAACTCATAATGACCATAACGCGTCCTAAAAGCAGTTTTTGGAATATCATCCTCCTTTACTTGCATTTGATGATATCCAGAACGTAAATCTATTTTTGAATAAACCGACGAGCCTTGTAGTTGATCAAATAAGTCTTCAATTCTCGGCAGTGGATAACGGTTTTTGATGGTAAGTTTATTCAACTCTCTGTAGTCAATACACAACCTAAATGTACCATCCTTCTTCTTGACAAACAAAACAGGAGCTCCCCATGGTGATGTGCTTGGTAGAATGAAACCACGTTCTAATAGTTCTTGCAGTTGGTTTTGCAGTTCTTTCATCTCGCTGGGTGCGAGTCTGTAAGGAGCACAAGCTATTGGTGCAGCTCCTGGTACAAGATCTATTTGAAATTCAACAAATCGATGTGGAGGTAGTCCCGGTAATTCTTTCGGAAATACATCGGGAAATTCTTTTGCGACGGGAACATCATTGATGCTCTTTTCTTCAGTTTGTGCTTTCTCGACGTGTGCTAGAACAGCATAGCAACCTTTTCTTATTAGTTTTTGTGCCATCAAATTACTAATAAGATGTAGCTTCGTGTTGCCCTTTTATCCGTACACCATTAAGGGTTCTCCTTCTTCTCGTACAATGCGAATTGCATTTTTGTAACATACGATCTCTGCTTTCATCTCCTTCAGCCAGTCCATGCCAACTATTACATCAAAACTCCCTAACTCTACTGATATCATATCAATCTTAAATATTTCGCTACCCAGTTTAATTTCTCGATTCCGGCATATATAATCTGCTGAAATTAATTTACCGTTTGCTAATTCGAGTAAAAATTTACTATTCAACGGCGTCAATGGACAACTTAATTTAGCACAAAAATCTCTACTCATATAGCTTCTATCCGCACCTGAATCAAATAAAACGTAAGCAGATTTATTGTCAATAAGAAACGTACCCGTAACCAGCTCCGGGTCTTCCTGTGCCTCTGCCGCATTAATATTGAAAACTCTTCCGCGGCCTTGTCCATTCGTGTTCTCCTGGTTTGGGCAATTTCTAATAATGTGGCCCGGTTTTCCACATTTATAACAAACTACATTGGCATAACTTGCTCCGACACTACTTGCTCCGCCATTACTCATTCCGACACCATTTGTTCCTTTCGTTCTGTTAACCCCTGGTCCGTAGACCTCACACTTCACCGCGCTATGACCATTTCTTTTACACTTGTTGCAAAATTTGGTGCAGAACCCCGAGTGATACTTTTCACACCTTTGGCATAGCTGCTTCTGATTATTGTTGTTGTTGCAGTTGTTATTGTTGTTGGGATGATTGTTGTAGTAGTTGTTGTTGTTGTTGTTGTGCCGTTTGTTGTAGTTGCGATTGATATTGCGATTGTTGGGATAGTTGTTGTTTTTTTGTGACTCTTATCACCGTTTTCCTCCCACTTTCTTTTGACTAACTTCACGTTGGCCTCTTCGGCCGCCTGTTCTTTAATTCTTCCCTCAATCTGGTTCACTTGTTTGTGAGCCATTCTACATCCCTTTTGTATGGAGGCAGGCTCGTGTGAACTTATATCTTGTTGGATTCTCTCCGGTAACCGTTTCACAAATCCGTCTATCTTATCTTCCTCATCTTCGAACGCTCTCGGACACAATAGGCACAATTCTGTGAATCGTCTTGCGTACGAAGTAATATTGAATCCCTGTGATCATAACCCTCAAAGTTCTGACTTGAGCTTATTGACCTCAGTTCTGGGACGGTACTTCTCGTTCATCAAATGCTTAAATGCTGACCACGGTAGCGCGTAAGCAGCATCTTGTCCCACTTGCTCTAGATAGGTATTCAACCATGTTAACGAAATACCTGTGAAGGTATGCGTAGCGTACTTCACTTTGTCTCCTTCAGCACACTTACTTATGGCAAACAAAGATTCAACTTTCTCGGTCCACCATTTCAATCCGATTGGTCCTTCAGTCCCATCAAATTCTGAAGGTTTGCAGACAGTGAATTCCTTGTAGGAGCATCCTACACGATTTCTTGCGCCGTTAGCTGTATTGCTTGATTCAGAGTTATTGTTGGTATGTAGCGCGGCCTGTACTGTGGCTATGTTTGAAGCAAGAAAGGCACGAAATTCCTCTTCGCTCATATTCAAGGTGTGTCGAGTAGTCATTGCCATTTCCTTCAAAATAGTCAAATGAAACAATTTAATCATACAGAATATTAAGAGTAGTCAATAGTATCTCGTAGCATACTATGAACTCATTTATAAAAGCTTTTTCTTCATATTAACGTTTTATAAGTTTAAATTCGGGTACTACCTACCCGTTAAGTTCATACTTAGTAGCTAAAATACAATTCAACTACTACAATTCCATATGAAAAACTGATTATAATAATATATCACATACAAATATTCTTCAAACTTACAACTTCGCTATATTACATATAACATGAAATATAGTACACTATGATACAGGACAGTTTTGAAGATAAATCAAGTTAATACGGAAGATGTTCAGCAAAGGAAATAAAGACACGTAATTCATAAGTCCAGAAACAAGTCATGCATTCTGGTTTTACTAAGACGACTTCCCATCCTTGGTCTTGTGGAAAATAACCGTTATGACCATTAGCTAGGCAGCATGTTGTAATGTCGTCAAAAGAACGAGGGTTTCGTAATGTCCAACAGCCCCGTAATAATCTAAAAACCTTGTTTCTCACCCCAACTACTGAATCCGTCACTTGTGGGAAAGTTTTATTTAAAAGCTGCAATCCGATGTTCTTTTTCTCACTTTGGTAAGAAGCGAACATCACTAACCCGTAAGCATAACATGCTTCTTTATGTTGCATGTTAGAAGCTCTTTCTAATTCACGAAATCCTATGTTGGGATATGTTGAGTCAAAATAGGTTCTTAACCCGTAGCGTAAAATTGCATTTGGGTTCCCCGCATTTAACGCTTTAAAGAAAACACGGCGTAACTTAAAGTCTCCCCAATGTGATATACCCCACCTAACAAAGGAAAGCCTTTTATAAACTAAGGCATTTCTGGAAAGTCTTTCAAATGTTCGACAAGTTAATTTCGCCATAACTAAATGTGCTGATGAATTCTGACCGACTCTAGACAAGATTTCCTCAATCATATCCTCTGGTAGGTCTTCTAAAATATTCGGTTGTCTACCCTTAACGTCCATTTTGTTTTTATACTGTAAAATAGACAAGGATTAGATTCGTAATAACAAACAATACAAGAAATTTTTACATAGAACATAAAAGTACAAGCACACTATAATACATTTATTACACAACATGCTCACACCCCTCTAATCTGAATCACTGGTTTCTTCTTCTTCGGACTTTGTTTTTTTTTCCTAATCTTCTAGGGATATATGATGTTCCTCTAATACGAGTCGTCATTTTCCACATTGGTTTAGAAAAACCTGGTGGTTTAGAGGTTCCCGGGTTATTGTCACGATATTGAAAATACGAGTGTTGACTGTACATATAAAGTTCATCGGGGTCGGAATTAGATTTCTATATTTTGATGCCTTTTCCCTTATTATTTTCTTTTGCCTCATTAAATTGGGTCGGGGTAATTTCTATAACATCATCAGAATCCTCATCAGGATCCGATTCATCGGAAAATTGGTAATTTTCCCAATATTTTGCTTCCTTAGCGGAAACACCATTGACCATTATTAACTTTGGTCCATTGGTTGAGGATTTTCTTTTATTTAACCGGTTTTCTGTGGTTCCTACTATTCCCCCCTTCGGAACCTCTTCTTCTTCCGGTTCCTCTTCTTCTGGTTCCTCTTCTTCCAGTTCCTCTTCTTCCGGTTCCGTTTCCTCTTCTTCCGGTTCTTCGGGAACTTGTGAATCTTGCCAATATATATTCGAATCTTCGTTATTATTAGGTGAGTCAATGGGATTTGTGCTAGAGGTAGACATCTATCACACAATATCAAACATGTTAAGAGATTAATATATCACATAATATTTACATGTTAATAATATATAGTTTCCAACAAAAATGTTAAGCAATCATTTTTAAAGAAAACACGGTCGAAGTCCAGACTCACTAATGCATCCTAACAAACTCGATAAGACACACTAATGCAAATTTTTCTGGTTCTCTAAGACCAACGCTCGGATATCAACTGAAATGTCCCGTTCATATTGATTATAAACGTTCCATATTAATTGATTTCGTTGCGAGGTTTTGACCTCTATATGAGACGTTTTTCAAAGACTGTATTCATTTTTAAAACAACCATAACCTTTATTTTATCAATAAAGGTTTTAAAAACATTACGTAGATTATCAAATAATGATAATCTAAAATATACTGTTTACACACGACCATTACATAATGGTTTACAATAGAAATATATTACATCGACATATGTTTCTTGAATGCAGTTTTTACACAATATCATACAAACATGGACTCCAAATCTTGTCCTTATTTTAGTATGCAACAGCGGAAGCTCTTAGTATTTACCTGAGAATAAACATGCTTTAAACGTTAACAAAAATGTTGGTGAGTTATAGGTTTAACCTATATATATATCAAATCGTAACAATAGACCACAAGATTTCATATTTCAATACACATCCCATACATAGAGATAAAAATCATTCATATGGTGAACACCTGGTAACCGACATTAACAAGATGCATATATAAGAATATCCCCATCATTCCGGGACACCCTTCGGATATGATATAAATTTCGAAGTACTAAAGCATCCGGTACTTTGGATGGGGTTTGTTAGGCCCAATAGATCTATCTTTAGGATTCGCGTCAATTAGGGTGTCTGTTCCCTAATTTTTAGATTACCAGACTTAATAAAAAGGGGCATATTCGATTTCGATAATTCAACCATAGAATGTAGTTTCACGTACTTGTGTCTATTTTGTAAATCATTTATAAAACCTGCATCTATTCTCATCCCAAAAATATTAGATTTTAAAAGTGGGACTATAACTCACTTTCACCGATATTTCCTTCCTCGGAAATAAGACTTGGCCACGGATCGATTCACGAACCTATACAAATATGTACATATATATCAAAGTATGATCAAAATATAATGACAACCATTTTTATTATGTTTTAAAGATTTGAGTGTATTAAGTCAGCTGTCCTCGTTAGTAACCTACAACTAGTTATCCATGACCCAGTGTATACACGTCTCAGGCTAGATCACAACTCAAAGTATATATATTTTTGGAATCAACCTCAACCCTGAATAGCTAACTCCAACATTACTGCATATAGAGTGTCTATGGTTGTTCCAAATAATATATATACATGGGTCGATATGATATGTCAAAACATTTGCATACACGTCTATGGTATCCCAAGATTACATAATATATTAGAATACATGTATAATACAATATAAGTTAGCTAGGATATAATTTGTATAGATTTGTTAAACATTTCCCGTAGCTAAAAAGATCAAAAATATTCAATCTTGTTTTTCCCATAACTTCTTCATTTTAAAACCGTTTTGAGTGAATCAAATTGCTATGGTTTCATATTGAACTATAATTTAAGAATACAAATAGAAAAAGTATAGGTTTATAGTCTGAAATTTAAGTTACATGTCAATTACCAAAGAGGTAGTCATTTCCGTCGAAAGAACGACATCTTGATGACCATTTTGAAAAACATACTTTCACTTTCAGTTTAACCAAGATTTATGGATATAGTTTCATGTTCATATGAAAAATCATTTTCTCAGAAGAACAACTTTTAAATCAAAGTTTATCATAGTTTTTAATTATCTAAACCAAAACAGCCCCCGGTTTCACTACGACGGCGTATATCCGATTTTATGGTGTTCATCGTGTTTCCAGGTTTTAAATCATTAAGTTAGCATATCATATAAATATAGAACATGTGTTTAGTTGATTTTAAAAGTCAAGTTCGAAGGATTAACTTTTGTTTGTGAACAAGTTTAGAATTAACTAAACTATGTTCTAGTGATTACAAGTTTAAACCTTCGAATAAGATAGCTTTATATGTATGAATCGAATGATGTTATGAACATAATTACTACCTCAAGTCTTCTGGATAAAACTACTGGAAATGAGAAAAATAGATCTAGCTTCAAAGGATCCTTGGATGGCTTGAAAGTTCTTGAAGCAGAATCATGACACGAAAACAGTTCAAGTAAGATTTTCACTCGAAATAAGATTGTTATAGTTGTAGAAATTGAATCAAAGTTTGAATATGAATATTACCTTGAATTATAAAGATAACCTACTATAAATAAAAAAGGTTCCTTGATCTTAGATGATTACTTGGAATGGATTAGAAAGCTTGGAAGTAAACTTGCAAACTTGGTAGTATTCTTGATTTTTATGAAACTATACTTATGGAATTTATGAAGAACACTTAGAACTTGAAGATGGAACTTGAGAGAGATCAATTAGATGAAGAAAATTGAAGAATGAAAGTGTTTGTAGGTGTTTTTGGTCGTTGGTATATGGATTAGATATAAAGGATATGTAATTTTGTTTTCATTTAAATAAGTCATGAATGATTACTAATATTTTTGTAATTTTATGAGATATTTCATGCTAGTTGCCAAATGATGGTTCCCACATCTGTTAGGTGACTCACATGGGCTGCTAAGAGCTAATTATTGGAGTGTATATACCAATAGTACATACATCTAAAAGATGTGTATTGTACGAGTACGAATACGGGTGCATACGAGTAGAATTGTTGATGAAACAGAATGAGGATGTAATTGTAAGTATTTTTGTTAAGTAGAAGTACTTTGATATGTGTCTTGAAGTCTTTCAAAAGTGTAAGAATATATATCAAAACACAACATGTATATACATTCTAATGGAGTCGTTAAGTCTTCGTTAGTCGTTACATTGAAGTGTTGTTTTGAAACCTTTAAGTTAACGATCTCAATTAATGTAGTTAACCCAATGTTTATTATATAAAATGAGATGTTAAATTATTATATTATCAGGATATTATGATGTATGAATATCTTTTAATATGATATATACATTAAAATATCGTTACAACGATAATCGTTACATATAAGTCTCGTTTCGTAATTCTTGAGTTAGTAGTCTTGTTTTTACATATGTAATTCATTGTTAACACACTTAATGATATATTTAAATATCATTTTATCATGTTAAATATAGTGTATCAATATCTTAATATGATACATATGTATTTAGTAGACGTTATCATAACGATAATCGTTATATATATCATTTCGAGTTTCTTAACTTAGTAATCTCATTTCTTATGTATATCACACATTGTTAATATATTTAGTGAGATACTTACTCATCATAATCTTATATCAACCATATATATATGTCTATATATACCACAACATGTAGTTTTTACAATTTTGTAACGTTCGTGAATCGCCGGTCAACTTGGGTGACCAATTGTCTATATGAAACTTATTTCATTTAATCAAGTCTTAACAAGTTTGATTGCTTAACACGTTGGAAACACTTAGTCATGTAAATATCAATCTCAATTAATATATATAAACATGGAAAAGTTCAGGTCACTACAATGCATGGGACGTATATTTATGAGAACTGGAAATGAAATTCTTGTAGTCTATTAAAATGATGGAAATGAATGATTATGATAAACTAATGAACTCACCAACCTTTTGGTTGACACTTTAAAGCATGTTTATTCTCAGGTATGAAAGAAATTGATGTCAAAGCAGAGGGGTATAAAATACTATTAAATTTTAGCAGAAAATACTATTAAATACGATACAATTTTACACAAGATATTTATTTATTTATAGAATGGATATACTTAAACCTTGCTACAACACTTATAGGCAGTGTACCTAATCGTACAGTAGTGTAGTTTTTAGTAAGTCCGGTTCGTTCCACAGGGAGATCTTTAAGCAAAGCTCAACGCTATATTAGTTTACTTTTATAAAAATACAAATATATATATAAGTAATATTATTATTATAAAGGGGGTTTTTTACCGTTTAATGACCGGTTTGTCGATTTTAAAACTTTAGTCGCAGTTAAAACCTAATGTAAAATATAAAATAAATACAAGACTTTAAATTAAAGCGTAAAGTAAATAATGATAATGAAATTGTGAATAATAAAAATGCGATAAAATTAAATTGCGATAATTAAAAGTACGATAATTAAAAGTGCGATAATTAAAAGTGCGATTAAATAAAATAACAATAAATAAAAGTGCGATAATTAGAAGTGCAATTAAATATAAAATAAAGGAAATTAAATATAAAATAAAAGAATTATGCTTATTTAAACTTCCGTAATCATGATGTTTGACGTGTTGATTTTAGTTTTATGCCCATGGGTTAATTGTCCTTTGTCCTGGATTATTCAATATGTCCGTCTGGTTTTTGTCCATAACAGTCCATCAGTCATAAATATAAATTGCAAGTGTCCTTGTCAAATTATTATTATACCCGAAGATAAATATTCCAACTAATTGGGGATTCGAATTGTAACAAGGTTTTAATACTTTGTTTAATGAATACACCAGGTTATCGACTGCGTGTAAACCAAGGTTTTACTACTTTGTTAACAATTACACCAATTACCCTTGAATGTAATTTCACCCCTGTTTTAATTATTCTAGTGGCTATTAATCCATTCCCGTGTCCGGTTAAATGAACGATTATTCGTACATATAAATACCCCGCCCATCGTGTCCGATCGAGTGTATATGGTAATTTATAGGGACGCCCAATTGTAAATCTTTATATTAACATTAACAAACTTTCATTTAGTTAAACAAATATAAAGCCCATTAATAGCCCATAGTCTAGTTTCCACAAGTGTCGTTCTTTTGTCCAAACCCCAATTATGGTACAAAGCCCAATTACCCAATTTTAGTAATTAGCCCAACATCATGATTACTTCGTTTTAAACAAGCATAATAATAACTTAGCTACGAGACATTAATATAAAAAGGTTGAACATAACTTACAATGATTAAAAATAGCGTAGCGTTACACGGACAGAATTTCGACTTACACCCTTACAACATTCGCTAACATACCCTTATTATTAGAATTATAATTAAAATTAAAATATAAATTATAAATATAAATATATTACTTCGTATGAATGAGAAGAAAAAATGATGATGATTTTGATCAGAATTCGGGTTGATTTATAGCCAGGAATGATTTTTGGGGCTCCGCGACTCGCGGCCAAATAGCCTTCAAACTCCGCGAGTCGCGGAGAGGTATTTTCAGTTTACACCCTTGGAGTTTCCTGCTGCCGACGGTTTTAAATATATATATATAATATATATATAATTAATATAATTAATTATATATTATATTATATTTATATACATAGTTAACTTGTAATTTTTAGTCCGTTGCGTCGAGCGTTAAGAGTTGGCTCTAGTCCCGGTTCCGGATTTTCGAACGTCCTCGCGTACAATTTAATATCTTGTACTTTGCGTTTTGAATCTTGTACTCTTGTGATTTCGAGACGTTTCTTATCAATAATTGGAACCTTTTTGATTGTCTTTTGTTCTTTTGAGCTTTTTGGTCGTTTGCGTCTTCAAATCGTCGAATCTGTCTTTTGTCTTCACCTTTTATTATTTAAACGAATATCACTTGTAAATAGAACAATTGCAACTAAAAGCTTGTCTTTCTTGAGGAATAATGCTATGAAATATATGTTCGTTTTTAGCATTATCAAATATTCCCACACTTGAGCGTTGCTTGTCCTCAAGCAATATTGTCTTGAAATACTAGAATCACTTCTTTATTCTTCACACTTTGTACATCAGTGATTTCTATACGGCGGTATAAACAATGGTAGTAACGATATGGTTTACAGTCCCACATGACTATAAAAATTTAGATCCATTAAGGAAATTGGATCTTTATGAAAACATTTGATCTTTTGAAAATTAAATCTAGTTTTTACCCTAGATAAGTTTTCCGGAATAACCCTTTACCGGTGTTTGCAAAATATTTTTGTGGGTTTGGTGGGTTTCAGATTTGAAAATTTTAGCTCAAAACTTGCGGTTTTGTGTCACCCACTTGCTAACCTTGTATTTGGAAAGCAACACGTCCAGTTTACTTGTTCCGTATATTACCTTTCGGCAAACTACCGTCCGGTTGTAAAGGAAAGCGTTGAACAAGCAACTGTTAAGGCAATGTCCCGTGACATGCTTTTGATTATGGTCTATAACGTGTCGGACGCAATTACTATTCTTGGTAGGAGCAATAGTAAAGCTCACCCTTATAATTTTTCGGTCTGGCACAAAGTCCTGTCTTTGACCATGTTATGCAACCACCGTTCTTACGGTTGACACCCGATTTAGTTCAGGTGACCTAATGAATTCCAGGTGAATTCCTAGGATTTTACGTTCAATGGTAATGAACGCATTGAAAATAGGGTTTTCAGAAAACAAATCGGTTTGTAATTTTGATCAAAATATTTTCTCGTTTAAGCTCGAGTTTAGATATCATTGAATTCCATGAGTTTGTAATTCTCAATCTTTAAGGTCAATCTCAAGGATTGAGTAATATCAGTCTTAAAAGCTGATTTTTAATCTTTAAGGAGATTATCCTTTCTGGGGATCTGATTCATTAGTCTTATCCAGCTAATTTGCACGGTGCCCCCCCATTGTACTTGATAAATCCTTCTCATGGTTAGGATAAATCTGACCACTTGGCGACCCTGTTTAATGCTGAGGTCCGTGGATTTCCAGCTGATTTTAGTGATGACTTTTCTAGATTTTTCGTCAACCTACAGCTGGTCTGAACGACAACTTCATGACCTAAATCAAGAAGCGCGTGTCTTTTTCGGAAGACTTTACTTCCTTTTAATGATGGAATTGATTCATCGTGTAGATCCATCTCTTCTTTTCTTTCATCGGGTAAAACAGTTTAGTTTAGTCCAAAGCAAAAGTATTTTCAGTTATTTGTTACAAATATATGTGACATATGTTTAAAATAACTTGGTAAATTTTCCCACACTTGGCTTTTTATTTTTCTTTTTATCGTCCTCTATTCCATTTTAAATGAATTTTAACATTTTAGTTTGTTTCTCAATTTATGTCCTTTCCGAGGTAACAATAATTTCGGTGTTAAAACCTAGTTTTATCGTTCATAAATATGTATAAACATGATTTGAATTCATTTAATTGAAAATTTTGAAAAATTTTACTAGAATTGGGTAGTCAGTATATAAGACTAGGGCTGTTCTTTTTTTATCAGAGAGCACTAGATTCTAATACAACTACTGCTTTACTAGTATTTTTAATGGTAACCAAGTGTTTAATAAAAATTTTTAAAATCCGAAAGAATTTAACCCCTTCCCACACTTAAGATCTTGCAATGCCCTCATTTGCAAGAAATCAGTAACAATTTAAATTATTGAGGGTGATTTGTGTGAAAATGATTAAATTTTTACCAAAGTTTCCAAATATATTGGCGTTTGTTTGCTGAATGATAAATGGTGCACGTCATTTGTTCATTCCGTCTTGTTGTTATTTCACATATATTTTGCATCATTGTCGTCAAAATTAGTTGCTTTTGCTGAACTTAATGCCAGTCTTTGAAAATGCGTTGTTTTACCCTGTTGTGTACATAAGATAAACTGCAAACATATATACATATTTTTGAAGTTTGGAATATTACCCCACATTCAAAAATTATTAAAATCTAAGAATAAAAGTTAGATAATTATAAAAATGATTACAATATTAACAAAAATATTAAACATATCAATAATTACAAATTACAAAATAAAAATAAAAATAAGTAAACTAAGGATGATATTGGTACCAATAGGGGTTCCACGCATAACCATAAGTGCTATAGAATGCCTCGGCAGGGTCATACGTAGGATATGGTGGCTGCATCTCTATCGACCAAGGAGGGAAGACGGGCTTCGGTGTAGGAATATAGTTTCTACCTATATGTTGGCAATGCGCTATGATCTGGTTCTGATGAACTTGCCAATCTTCGAATGCTCTCTGTCTAGCATTTTCGTATTCCTGAGAAGCTATAAACCTATGAATTTCTTGCCCCCCTCCTACATTACCTTGTTCCTGGTTTCTCTCTACCTGTGGATGTCTACCATTGTATCGTACTGCGGCGTTATTTCGCCGCTTCAACACTTTCGCACCATGGTATACATTTAAACCTATAGTGTCGCGGGGTTCCGGCTCTTCTACTAATAATCCCCCCCGACTTATATCCACACCGAGATATTCACCAATCAAAGTAATAAAAATACCACCTCCTATTATGCTATGTGGACGCATCCCTCGAACCATAGCTGATAAATAATAACCCACACAATATGGTATACTTACAGCGCTGTGTGGGTCTCGAATACACATATGGTAAAACAAATCTTGTTCATTTACCTTTTCTTTGTTTTTACCCCTTTGTGTAATCGAATTAGCTAAAAACCTATGTATTACTCTTAATTCGGCTCTATCTATATCCAAATAAGAGTAGTTTCCCCCTTTAAAACGGTGATGGCTTGTCATTTGACTCCACACACCGTGTGTATCAAAATTTTCATCTATTTTCCTACCGTTTAGTATCAATCCTCTACAATCGGCAGACGCTAACTCCTCAGGCGTATATATACGTAAAGCCTGAGCCATGTCCAGTAAAGACATGTGGCGCATCGAACCGCCTAACAAAAATCTAATAAAAGAACGATCGGTTAAACTAGCTACCCGATCATTCAACTCTATACTACATAACAACTCTTCACACCATACTTTATATACAGGTCTGCGTATGGTGAATAAACATATCCAGTCATTAAAAGAAGAATTACCATACCTCTGTACCAGTAATTCCCTAATTGGCCCGGCCAATTCTACAGCTTCCAAGGGTCCCCATTCTATGACCCTTGGTACCTCAACAACCTTTGAGTGAAGAGTATGCAAACCCCGTTGATATTTTGGATAATCTATCCAAAGTCTGTCAAATCGCAGGTTCGGGTGCAACTGTTCCAAATGCATATCTGAAAAGGTCATGACTGGATGAGGTACATCCTGCCTGTAGTAGTTATCTACCTCCTGTTGTTCCAAGTTCTCAGCAGGAGCATGGCGGGCTTGGGATGAAGATTCACCCCTTTCATTCTGCAAAACACATCAAACACAAATTTTGTGCATCCAAATATGCATTAGTGTCAGCAAAATCATCAATCAAAATAATTACAATGACATTATCAATTTACATCAAACTTAAGCTTATTTTCACATTTTTATCAAATCTACACTTTTTCAAATAAGCATATACGAAAATTTTCGCCAAGTTCATAAGCATTCAACTCAAATAACATGTCAAAATAATCATTATTAGCAAATAAACAAGTCTCAAATGGCATTATCTTTCAAAAATCAAGTTCATGAATTTTGGACTTGAAAAAGTCCACTTTAATTCTCAAAATCATGTTTAGGCTCAAAGTTTGGATCATTTAACTACCTAGACATGTTACACTACTCAATTTAGCAACAATTCATGACAAAAATCGGCCATAACCTGTTTATATCAAAAAGCCCCAAATTTGCTCAAGAACACAAACCCTAGATTCTAAAGATTTTGAAGTTTTTGGCTTCAAATCATGTTAACAAGCATCAATCTAGGTTATACATGCATAATATACTAACAATTTAACACTAATTACACTAAAAATTAACAAAATTCAAATTATGAAAATATGCTCAAGAACACACTAAAATTCGGATTTAAAGGTGATTTGGGGTGTAATTGTACCTGTTTTCTTGAGTAGTTCCTAGATATCATCCTTCTCAACATGATTGTAGTGAAAAATTTGAAGATTAACGGTGAAAAATCGAGTTTTTGGGATGATTTTCGTGGGTTTTCTCGGGTTTTTTCGCAGCTATTTCGGGTGTTTATGTGTGTGTGTGAGTTATCTGATCGAGCAGCTAGTTTTATTTTTTTTTCTGTAATTTTGTCCCTCCGCGAGTCGCGGAGGTTTTCACTGAAAACTCCGCGAGTCGCGGAGTTATTTTTTTTTTTTTTTTTTTTTTTTTTTTTTTTTATAATCTTTAACTTATAAAACAATTAAGAAATTAATTTTAAAATTTTGTTTCCCTTGTTATTTAGGACGAGGTCGTTTCGGATCGATGTCCTAGTCCGTCCCTCGACAAAATTTTTAAAATTTGTCTTTTTGTAGCGATTGTTTTAAAAGCTAAGATTTTTGGGTTTTTTAATGTTTTTGGCATACTTTAAATCAACAAGATTAAAAATAATGATAATAAAAGTTCTCGTCCCTCCCTCGGGTAAAGCAATTTCGGTTCAAAGACCTAGTCTTCAACTTACGACGAATTTTAAAAATCATATTTTTAACTTAATGAGATAAAGTAAATTTTTGTTTTTAAATTCACACAACTTAAATATAAAATTCAAAATTAATATTAAAAATTCAAAATTCACACCAAACTTAAAATTTGAAATGCATAAAATTAAAATTTCATATTTTAAAAATTAAAAATTCACACCAAACTTAATTTAAAAATTCATATTATAAATTTACACCAAACTTATATTAATTTTTCAAATATTTACAATTTTAAATATATTGTTTTTACAAAGTTTACAATATTAATTTAAGATTTAAATATTAATTTTAAAAATATAATAAAATTAAAAAAATCTTTTTGTCTTTTTATCCCACTTTAATCAATCAAATATTATCAAAAATATGCGCTCCTCTTTTCGGTAAAGTAATTTCGGTTCCAAGACCTAATTTAACTCATGACGAATTTTTGAAATATTTTGGGTTGATTGATTAAAGATATTTATACCTTAAGAATAAACGTTAAATTTCGCAGTGATGTAATAAATTTTTGAACGATATCAATAATTTCGGTCGCCAAACCTAATTTTATTTAATACCAATTTAATACTTTTTAGCGAACAAATTAGCGTTTATTATCAAAAGGTTAAAAATAAAAATAAAAATAAAAACTGTACAGACATACCTGTGAAATAGATTTCTTAGTTATATGATCTATTATATTCATAAGATAGTCGGTTTAATTGGTCTTCCATGGCTGCATAGGCGTAACCTCGAGCATTCATTGTCTTTTCTTCTAAACATATGAACGGTCCGTCTCTGCATAAAGTAACAAATTCGGTATTTGAATAGGTTTGATTATTTGAACATTTACCTCCATGTGACCATTTTCCGCATTTGTGACATTTTTCTAGGTGTCGTGCTCTTCTTTTCGCTGCGGATTTTGATTTTCCTTTACCAAATTGTAACTTATTATCTTCGCATCTGGATCCTTTTCTAACTCCGTCCATTCTTTCTCTGATTACTGATACTAATTCACTCGGGAGTATGTCATTATTACGTTTAGTGATCAAAGCGTGTAGCATTAGACCATGGTTTAATTCACAGGCAGTCTTCATTTTGTAAAAACCTAAAAAAATAAAAATTCAGAATGGGGGGAGAAGACTAGTTCTTTAGGGTCTGCTAGGGAAAGACCATACGTGTTCCATTTTCGAGAACTATACGAAAACAGACAATCTAACTCTAACAGAAATATATATTATCCTTTAAAGACTTGATTCTCCCCACACTTAGTTAGCTGTGGTGTCGAAATTGTGATTAACTTCGTTGTCGACTTCCATCGGACCCTGTATGTAATGTTTAACTCTGTGACCATTAACTTTAAATTCAATCCCATTTGAATTTATCAATTCTATCGTTCCGTATGGGAAAACTCTTTTGACTATGAATGGTCCAGACCATCTTGATTTCAATTTTCCAGGAAATAGCTTGAATCGTGAATTGAAAAGAAGAACTCTGTCTCCTTCTTTAAATTCTTTTGAACTTCTGATTCTTTTATCATGCCATTTCTTCGTTCTTTCTTTGTAGATTAACGAATTTTCGTATGCTTCATGTCTTAATTCTTCTAATTCGTTTAGTTGACTTAATCGTAGACGTCCGGCTTCATGTAAATCAAGATTACATGTCTTCAAAGCCCAAAATGCTTTGTGTTCAATTTCTACTGGAAGATGACATGCTTTTCCATACACAAGTCTAAAAGGTGTGGTTCCAATTGGAGTTTTGTAGGCTGTTCTAAAAGCCCAGAGTGCATCCTCCAATTTAATGGACCATTCCTTCGGATTTGATCCTACGGTTTTCTCTAGAATACGTTTTAAAGCTCGGTTTGTATTTTCAACTTGTCCACTTGTTTGTGGATGATATGCGGTGGAGATTTTATGAGTTACTCCATATCTTTTAAGAACTTTCTCAAGTTGATTATTACAGAAATGAGTACCCCGATCACTTATTAAAGCTTTCGGTGTTCCAAACCTTGCAAAAAGACGTTTCAAAAAGTTTACTACAACTCGTGCATCGTTAGTTGGGAGAGCTTGTGCTTCCGCCCATTTAGATACATAGTCAATGGATACGAGTATATATAGATTATTATGAGATTTTGGAAATGGACCCATAAAGTCAATACCCCAAATGTCAAATACTTCACATACTTGGATGACATTTTGTGGCATTTCATCACGTTGACTTATTTTTCCGGCCCTTTGACATGCATCACAGGATTTGCAAAGAAGGTGTGCGTCTTTGTAAATTGTAGGCCAATAGAATCCAGCTTCATAAACTTTTCTTGCTGTTAGTTGAGGCCCATAATGCCCTCCTGTTGGTCCTGTGTGACAATGGTTTAATATTTTACTAGCTTCATCTCCAAATACACATCGGCGTATTATTCCATCGGGACAACTTTTAAACAGATGTGGATCTTCCCAGAAATAGTGTTTTATATCACTGAAGAATTTCTTTCGTCTTTGGTACGATAATCCTTTTTCAAGGAATCCACAAACTAAGTAGTTTGCATAGTCTGCAAACCATGGGATTTCTTTATAATCTATCTTCAATAGATATTCATCAGGAAAGTTGTCTTGTATGGCTGATTCATTCAGAACTTCTAATTCGGGATTTTCAAGACGAGAAAGATGATCAGCGGCGAGATTTTCTGCTCCTTTTTTATCTCGGATTTCAATATCAAACTCTTGTAAGAGTAAGATCCAACGGATTAATCTTGGTTTAGCATCTTGTTTTGAAAATAGGTATCTAAGAGCAGAATGGTCGGTATAGACCACCGTTTTTGCTAGAACGAGATATGATCGAAATTTGTCAAAAGCAAAGACAATAGCAAGGAGTTCTTTTTCAGTAGTTGTATAGTTCGTTTGTGCTCCTTGTAATGTCTTACTAGCATAATATATAGGTTGAAATCGTTTTTCAATCCTTTGTCCTAAAACGGCTCCCATTGCAAAATCACTTGCATCGCACATTAGTTCAAATGGTAGACTCCAATTTGGTGTTATCATGATCGGTGCATTAGTGAGTTTTTCTTTAAGAATATTAAAAGATTTGATACATTCATCTGAAAAGATGAATGGCGCATCCTTTTCTAGGAGTTTATTCATAGGAGTGGCAATTTTAGAAAAATCTTTTATGAAACGTCGGTAAAAACCGGCATGCCCTAGAAAACTCCTAACTCCTCTAACATTGGTGGGATGTGGAAGTTTAGCAATTACATCTACTTTAGCTCTATCCACTTCAATTCCTTCTTTTGAAATTTTATGTCCAAGAACGATGCCTTCTTTAACCATAAAATGGCATTTCTCCCAATTAAGCACTAGATTTGATTTTTCGCATCTAATTAGCATTCGTTCCAGATTTACTAGACATGATTTAAATGTATCACCGAAGACTGAAAAGTCATCCATGAATACTTCCATGCATTCTTCTATCATGTCATGAAAAATCGCCATCATACACCTTTGAAAGGTTGCAGGGGCGTTGCAAAGTCCAAATGGCATTCTTTTGTAAGCAAAAGTACCATAAGGGCACGTGAATGTTGTTTTCTCTTGGTCCTCGGGTGCTATTGGAATTTGAAAATATCCGGAAAATCCATCTAGAAAACAATAGTAACTATTTCCGGCTAATCTTTCCAACATTTGATCTATGAAAGGTAAGGGAAAGTGATCTTTTCTGGTGGCGTCATTTAATTTTCTATAATCAATACATACACGCCATCCTGTTACAGTCCTAGTAGGAATAAGCTCATTTTTCTCATTTGTAATGACAGTCATGCCACCCTTCTTAGGCACGCATTGAACTGGGCTTACCCATGGACTATCAGAGATTGGATATATCAAACCTGCATCTAGCAGTTTAATAATCTCTTTCTTAACTACATCTTGCATATTAGGATTTAGTCTTCGTTGGCGTTGCACATACGTTTTATGACCTTCTTCCATAAGGATTTTATGTGTGCAATACGAAGGACTTATTCCTTTAATATCATGAATCTTCCATGCAATGGCTGGTTTATGAGCTTTCAACACAGAAATGAGTTGTGATTTCTCATTTTCAGTAAGAGAAGACGATATTATTACAGGTAATTCAGATTCACCATGTAAATAAGCGTATTCCAAATGGTTTGGAAGTGGCTTTAACTCTAATTTCGGAGGTTCTTCTATCGATGATTTATATCGATATCTGTCTTCTTCTTTTAGCATTTGAATTTCTTCTGTTGTTGGTTCATATCCATTAGCTATAAGTGTAGCTAACATTTCAGCTTCATCAATTGGTTCATTTCCTTCTCCTAAAGAACATTCTCCTGTTCCTTGTAATTCTGGAAATTCTTCTAATAATTCTGCATGTGCATCTATAGTTTGAATATAATAACATGTATCATCTGCAGATTGTGGTTGTTGCATTGCTCTATCAACTGAAAAGGTAACACTCTCATCCTCTATACTTAGGGTCAGTTTCTTACCGAACACGTCTATCATTGCTTTAGCCGTGTTTAAGAATGGTCTTCCTAATATGAGAGGAACTTGAGAATCTTCTTCCATGTCCAAAACAACAAAATCTACTGGAAATACTAAAGTACCAACTTTAACTAGCATGTTCTCCATTATCCCTCTAGGATATTTTATTGATCTATCGGCTAGTTGTATGCTTATTCTGGTTGGTTTCAATTCTCCAAGGTCTAGTTTAGCGTATAGTGAATACGGCATTAGATTTATACTAGCACCTAAGTCTGCCAATGCTTCTATTGAACTAAGACTACCCAGAAAACATGGAATTGTGAAACTTCCTGGATCAGATAGTTTTTCTGGTATCTTATTCAACAGCACTGCTGAACAATTAGCATTCATAGTAACAGCCGAGAGTTCTTCCATTTTCTTTCTATTCGTGATTAGATCTTTCAAGAATTTAGCATATCTTGGCATTCCTGAAATCACATCAATGAAAGGAAGATTTACATTTATCTGTTTAAACATATCCAAGAATTTGGATTGCTCGGCTTCAAGTTTTTCCTTCTTCATTTTACTCGGGTAAGGAAGTGGTGGTTGGTATGGTTTAACATAAGGTTTAGCCTTAACTGTGTTATCTTCATTAACCTTTTCAACTACCGGTTCTTTTTCCTTATCTTGATCAGGTTGTGGTTCTTGTGAAGTAGGAATAGTTTCATCAGAAGTTACAGGTATTTCAGGTGGTTTAAGTGTTGTACCACTTCTTGTGGTAATAGCTTTAGCTGTTTCATTCCGGGGGTTAGCATTTGTATCACTAGGTAAACTTCCCGGTTTTCTTTCACCTATTAACCTTGCTAGGTTACTTACTTCTTGTTCCAGATTTTGAATAGAAGCTTGTTGATTTCTAAATGCTTGAGCATTTTGTTCATTGGTTTGTTTTTGAGATGTGAAAAACTGCGTTTGAGTTTCAACTAGCTTCGTCATCATATCTTCTAAATTCGGCTTTTTATCATCGGTTTGTTGTGGTGGTTTGTTTTGAAAATTCGGTCTTTGCTGATTGTAAGTATTATTGGATACTTGTTGATTGCTAGGACCTTGTTGGTTATTGTATGGAATATTTCGGTTATAATTCTGGTTTTGATTGTAAATCGGTCTTGGCGGTTGATAATTATTCTGATAATTATTTCCAGGCCTTTGGTTTATGTATGAAATATTCTCTCTTTGTTCCATTGTTAATTCAATATTGAGACAATCTTTTGTCAAATGTGGTCCTCCACACTGCTCACAACTAATTCGTATAGCATGAATATCCTTAGTCATCTTTTCCATTCGTCTCTCGAAAGCATCTATCTTTGCCGATATGGAATCTAAGTCATGGCTAGAATCGGCTCTAGCTGCTTTAGATGATCTAATGATGTCTTTTTCTTGGTGCCACTCATGTGAGTGGGAAGCAGTGTTATCAATAATTTTGTAAGCATCAGTTTCGGTTTTCTTCATAATAGAACCACCAGCTGCTATATCTATATCTTTCCTTGTAGTGATGTCGCATCCTTGGTAGAATATTTGTACTATTTGACAGGTGTCTAAACCATGTTGCGGACATCCTCTTAATAACTTCCCATATCTTGTCCACGCCTCATATAGAGTTTCATTTGGCTTCTGTGTGAACGTAACAATTTCTGCTTGAAGTCTTACGGCTTTAGATGCAGGAAAGAATTGTTTAAGAAATTTGTCAATTAAAACATCCCATGTATCAATCGCCCCTTCGGGTAACGATTCCAACCAATCTTTGGCTTCTCCCTTTAAAGTCCAGGGAAATAACATGAGATATATCTGTTCATCCTCCACTTCTCGGATTTTAAATAGTGTGCAGATCCTATTAAAGGTACGTAGATGTTCATTTGGATCTTCCTTCGGCGCACCACTAAATTGGCATTGATTAGTCACCATGTGTAGAATTTGTCCTTTGATTTCATAATCTGGCGCATTAATGTCTGGATGAGTAATTGCGTGACCTTGGCCAGTGCGTTTAGCTCTCATTCGGTCTTCCATACTTAAAGGTTCCAGATTCTCCATAATTGAATTTGTTGAATCGGTATCACTAGATGATTCTGATTTAATAGTTCGTTCCTCAACAATCTCTGTTTGAATGATTGGTGGTTCCGGAGGAAAGTTTAATGGTTCAGGATCTATGAACCGTTCCTGAATATTTTCTGGATTCTCAATTGTGAGGTTGGGTTCAAAAAATGGATTATCGGAAATTTGAACTGAAGTACTTGGTCGACTGGATGACGATTCTAAAGAAAAATCAACGGCGGTTATATTTGTTAAACGATGTCTTGATCGAGTTACAGGTGGTGAACGTACAAAAGGTGATGAACGTCTTGCTCGGTGCATTCACAGAATATCCTATTAGTTTTTAAAAGGAAAGAAAAATTATAATAAGTTATCCAATCAATAGACTTTTCTGATTTTGCCCACGTTTCGAATAGCCAAAAGATGCAGCAGAGGGGCAGGATTCGTTTGGTCTCAATATAATTGAGGACTGTTTGGCTCCAATAACCCGGTCCACGTACAAATCCAACTATTACTACGAACCAGAAAATTTTGATGTCTATCAATTTAACCACTCAAAATAAATTTTCGTAATTTTAAGAAATTTAGATAAGAAGTAGAATAAAATTCTAAGTCCTAAAAACTAGAATGGCGAGAAATAAGAGAGAAAAAGATTGCGCGTCGAAAAATGTCGAAAAAGAAAAATGGTTGAAAAATAAAAGGTGACGGAAATAAAAGAAACTTATCAAAACTTAAAAATACTTAACTAATTTAACCTTATTACTACAACTAACTTAAAATTATAATCGCAAATTGAAATTACTAATTGGAATGATAATTGATACATAGTAAAAGGTCTAAAAATATTAAAGCTTACAGGAAAAACTAAATCTCAAATGAAAATAACTTAAAAAGAAACTAAAACTTAAAAAGGCGTTGCAAAATTCTAAAGCACCTAAATCTTAGTCTAAAGAAAAAGCACTTAAGGAATTCTACGGCAAAGCCTAAAAATCTAGGAGTAAAAATAACTATAGCAAAAACTAAGTTTAAAATTAATTATGAGCTAAAAATACAAAAGTTACGCTACAACGATTAAAAAGGTACAAAATATAAAAATATACAAAAAGTTGTAAAAAGTACAATTTTTATAAAAATATTATTTTTATATTATTATTTTACTAAACTATTAATTTTACAATTTAATAAAAACTTATTAAAACTAAATACATAAATATAAATAAAAATAAAACTTAAAACTAATAATAATAATAATAATAATAATGTTTAAATAATAATAATAATAAATTAAAACTCCGTAATTAATGCAACTTTAGGGTTTTGTCCGTGTGTCAGAAGACCTCCGCGAGTCGCGGCAATTAAAGAGGAAAACCCCGCGAGTCGCGGGGTTCAGGAATTCAGTTGACAGGTTTTGTTTTTACGCGGTTTTCTTTATTTTTATTTTTTTTTTTTTTATTTCTGTTTTTAGTTTAAATAAACGATTTTTAATAAAATTTATATTTTTATAAATTAAAATAAAGATAAAGAAACTTATAAAACTTAAATATTTAACAAAATCCTAAAAATACTTATATTTTTGTTTTTCTTTTTATATTTTTGAATAATTAAAACGTAATTTTTACAAAAACGACTTTTAATAAAAGTAGATAAAAATCTTTTTTTTTTTTTTTTTTATATTAGCGTTGCGCTTCCGGCTTTTAAGAGTTGTCCCCGGCAGCGGCGCCAAAAATACTTGATGTCAAAGCAGAGGGGTATAAAATACTATTAAATTTTAGCAGAAAATACTATTAAATACGATACAATTTTACACAAGATATTTATTTATTTATAGAATGGATATACTTAAACCTTGCTACAACACTTATAGGCAGTGTACCTAATCGTACAGTAGTGTAGTTTTTAGTAAGTCCGGTTCGTTCCACAGGGAGATCTTTAAGCAAAGCTCAACGCTATATTAGTTTACTTTTATAAAAATACAAATATATATATAAGTAATATTATTATTATAAAGGGGGTTTTTTACCGTTTAATGACCGGTTTGTCGATTTTAAAACTTTAGTCGCAGTTAAAACCTAATGTAAAATATAAAATAAATACAAGACTTTAAATTAAAGCGTAAAGTAAATAATGATAATGAAATTGTGAATAATAAAAATGCGATAAAATTAAATTGCGATAATTAAAAGTACGATAATTAAAAGTGCGATAATTAAAAGTGCGATTAAATAAAATAACAATAAATAAAAGTGCGATAATTAGAAGTGCAATTAAATATAAAATAAAGGAAATTAAATATAAAATAAAAGAATTATGCTTATTTAAACTTCCGTAATCATGATGTTTGACGTGTTGATTTTAGTTTTATGCCCATGGGTTAATTGTCCTTTGTCCTGGATTATTCAATATGTCCGTCTGGTTTTTGTCCATAACAGTCCATCAGTCATAAATATAAATTGCAAGTGTCCTTGTCAAATTATTATTATACCCGAAGATAAATATTCCAACTAATTGGGGATTCGAATTGTAACAAGGTTTTAATACTTTGTTTAATGAATACACCAGGTTATCGACTGCGTGTAAACCAAGGTTTTACTACTTTGTTAACAATTACACCAATTACCCTTGAATGTAATTTCACCCCTGTTTTAATTATTCTAGTGGCTATTAATCCATTCCCGTGTCCGGTTAAATGAACGATTATTCGTACATATAAATACCCCGCCCATCGTGTCCGATCGAGTGTATATGGTAATTTATAGGGACGCCCAATTGTAAATCTTTATATTAACATTAACAAACTTTCATTTAGTTAAACAAATATAAAGCCCATTAATAGCCCATAGTCTAGTTTCCACAAGTGTCGTTCTTTTGTCCAAACCCCAATTATGGTACAAAGCCCAATTACCCAATTTTAGTAATTAGCCCAACATCATGATTACTTCGTTTTAAACAAGCATAATAATAACTTAGCTACGAGACATTAATATAAAAAGGTTGAACATAACTTACAATGATTAAAAATAGCGTAGCGTTACACGGACAGAATTTCGACTTACACCCTTACAACATTCGCTAACATACCCTTATTATTAGAATTATAATTAAAATTAAAATATAAATTATAAATATAAATATATTACTTCGTATGAATGAGAAGAAAAAATGATGATGATTTTGATCAGAATTCGGGTTGATTTATAGCCAGGAATGATTTTTGGGGCTCCGCGACTCGCGGCCAAATAGCCTTCAAACTCCGCGAGTCGCGGAGAGGTATTTTCAGTTTACACCCTTGGAGTTTCCTGCTGCCGACGGTTTTAAATATATATATATAATATATATATAATTAATATAATTAATTATATATTATATTATATTTATATACATAGTTAACTTGTAATTTTTAGTCCGTTGCGTCGAGCGTTAAGAGTTGGCTCTAGTCCCGGTTCCGGATTTTCGAACGTCCTCGCGTACAATTTAATATCTTGTACTTTGCGTTTTGAATCTTGTACTCTTGTGATTTCGAGACGTTTCTTATCAATAATTGGAACCTTTTTGATTGTCTTTTGTTCTTTTGAGCTTTTTGGTCGTTTGCGTCTTCAAATCGTCGAATCTGTCTTTTGTCTTCACCTTTTATTATTTAAACGAATATCACTTGTAAATAGAACAATTGCAACTAAAAGCTTGTCTTTCTTGAGGAATAATGCTATGAAATATATGTTCGTTTTTAGCATTATCAGAAATCTTTGAAGAATATGGTGCAAAGGTTACAAACACCAGCAGCAGCACCAGCAGTATAACCAGTACCACCATCATCAATGCCAAAAGTACCATTACCACCCCCAACCACAATCGCGTTGTAAACCTCAACTTCACAATCTGTCCCGCGAGCATCAACGTCATACGCACCATAGATACCAAGAAGTACCAACAACAATAACTAATGAAGTATTAATTCATAACTTCATTGGAGAAACATTCCGCGGCAATTATGTAATCTCTAAAGTCTTAGAGATTATCTAATCTAGCCCTAACCATAAATCAGTTAAGCGAACCAAAAAGATAGAAGGAAGAGTAGAAACCCTGACAAAAATGGTGTGTGATTAACAAGCTTTACTTGTTTTTTATCAACAGCATCCACAGTACCGTCAGCGTCACCAGCATCGTCAGTACAGTCAACATCAGAATCAACAACACCTATAACATCACAAACTCCGTCAGTTCAAGAATCACTGTGGACATCATTACAAATCAATAACACGTATATTGTATCAACGAGTTATGAAGAATTAACTCATTCTCTCTGAAGAAATTATATGTATATTATATATATATATATATATTTTGAAATAAAAAAAAAATAAATCTTTCTGTGCTAAGCTATTGTGTGTGAATCTTAACTACTCGGTTAATTCATATTACAAATATGCAATAATGTACGTCCTTCGCGCGCAACTTAACCATCATTAACTACAATCTCTGTCTCAATTCAACAAATTCCAATTCCTAATAAATCAAGTATATATTTGATTTTTCACTCTCATCATCGATGTAACCAAAACTTTTCAGATAACATCATTCGTACTTTGCGAAGTTCACAAGAATTTAACAAAAACTAACATCACGCCTCAACAAATAACGAAGTATTAATTCATAATTTCAATATTATTGAAGAAATACTTATGTAATCTCTAAAGCCTTCAAGGGATTATTCAATTCTAGTTCCAACTGTAAATCGAATGAGTTTAATTTAGTATTAACTCATTAAAATCTATGTTACATCTAAAGAGAATATATACATATATATTTTCATAAAGACTGTAATAAAATTCTTTTGTACAAAATATTAATTGTAATTTTTTTTTTTTACGGGTAGGTAATACCCGAGAGATATATATGTTCACAATTAATATGTTACATTTGAAATGTCCCGTTCTTATTGATTAAAAACGTTCCATATTAATTGATTTTGTTGCGAGGTTTTGACCTCTATATGAGACATTTTTTCAAAGACTGCATTCATTTTTAAAACAAACCATAACCTTTATTTCATAAATAAAGGTTTAAAAAGATTTACGTAGATTATCAGATAATGATAATCTAAAACATCCTGTTTACACACGACCATTACATAATGGTTTACAATACAAATATGTTACATCAAAATCAGTTTCTTGAATGCAGTTTTTACACAATATCATACAAACATGGACTCCAAATCTTGTCCTTATTTTAGTATGCAACAACGAAAGCTCTTAGTATTCACCTGAGAACAAACATGCTTTAAACGTCAACAAAAATGTTGGTGAGTTATAGGTTTAACCTATATTTATCAAATCGTAACAATAGACCACAAGATTTCATATTTCAATACACATCCCATACATAGAGATAAAAATCATTCATATGGTGAACACCTGGTAACCGACATTAACAAGATGCATATATAAGAATATCCCCATCATTCCGGGACACCCTTCGGATATGATATAAATTTCTAAGTACTAAAGCATCCGGTACTTTGGATGGGGTTTGTTAGGCCCAATAGATCTATCTTTAGGATTCGCGTCAATTAGGGTGTCTGTTCCCTAATTCTTAGATTACCAGACTTAATAAAAAGGGGCATATTCGATTTTGATAATTTAACCATAGAATGTCGTTTCACGTACTTGTGTCCATTTTGTAAATCATTTATAAAACCTGCATGTATTCTCATCCCAAAAATATTAGATTTTAAAAGTGGGACTATAACTCACTTTCACAGATTTTTACTTCGTCGGGAAGTAAGACTTGGCCACTGGTTGATTCACGAACCTATAACAATATATACATATATATCAAAGTATGTTCAAAATATATTTACAATACTTTTAATACATTTTGATGTTATAAGTTTATTAAGTCAGCTGTCCTCGTTAGTAACCTACAACTAGTTGTCCACAGTTAGATGTACAGAAATAAATCGATAAATATTATCTTGAATCAATCCACGACCCAGTGTATACGTATCTCAGTATTGATCACAACTCAAACTATATATATATTTTGGAATCAACCTCAACCTTGTATAGCTAACTCCAACATTCACATATAGAGTGTCTATGGTTGTTCCTCAATATATATATAGATGGGTCGACATGATTGGTCGAAACATTGTATACGTGTCTATGGTATCTCAAGATTACATAATATACAATATAAGTTGATTAGGTTATGGTTGGAATAGATTTATTACTAACTTTCACGTAGGTAAAATGAGTAGTTTTTATCAATCTTGTTTTACTCGCCATTTCTTCGTTTCTAATCCATTTTGAGTGATTCCAGTGGCCACGGTTTCGTATTGAACTTAACTTTATGAATCTAAGTAGAAAAAGTAATAGTTTATAGTCGGAAATACAAGTTACAAGTTATTTTTGAAAGAGGTAGTCATTTCCGTCGAAAGAACGACATCTTGATGACCATTTTGAAAAACATACTTTCACTTTGAGTTTAACCATGATTTTTGGATATAGTTTCATGTTCATAAGAAAAATAATTTTTCCAGAATTATAGGTTTTAAATCAAATTTCTTCTTAGCTTTTAATTATCCCAACCAAAACAGCCCCCGGTTTTACTACGACGGCGTATATCAAGTTTTATGGTGTTTATCGTATTTTCGGGTTTTAAATCATTAAGTTAGCATATCATATAGATATAGAACATGTTTTTAGTTGATTTTAAAAGTCTAGTTAGAAGGATTAACTTTATTTGCGAACAAGTTTAGAATTAACTAAACTATGTTCTAGTGATTACAAGTTTATAACGTTGAATATGACAGCTTTTTATGTATGAATCGAATGATGTTATGAACATCATTACTACCTCAAGTTCCTTGGATAAACCTACTGGAAATGAGAAAAATGGATCTAGCTTCAAAGGATCCTTGGATGGCTTGGAAGTTCTTGAAGCAGAATCATGACACGAAAACAATTTCAAGTAAGATTTTCACTCGAAATAAGATTGTTATAGTTATAGAAATTGAATTAAAGTTTGAATATGATTATTACCTTGTATTAGAAAGATAACCTACTATAAGTAACAAAGGTATCTTGATATTGGATGATTACTTGGAATGGATTTAGAAAACTTGGAAGTAAACTTGCAATCTTGGAAGTATTCCTGATTTTATGAAACTAGAACTTTTGGAATTTATGAAGAACACTTAGAACATGAAGATAGAACTTGAGAGAGATCAATTAGATGAATAAAATTGAAGAATGAAAGTGTTTGTAGGTGTTTTTGGTCGTTGGTGTATGGATTACATATAAAGGATATGTAATTTTGTTTTCATGTAAATAAGTCATGAATGATTACTCATATTTTTGTAATTTTATGAGATATTTCATGCTAGTTGCCAAATGATGGTTCCCACATGTGTTAGGTGACTCAAATGGGCTGCTAAGAGCTAATAATTGGAGTGTATATACCAATAGTACATACATCTAAAAGTTGTGTATTGTACGAGTACGAATACGGGTGCATACGAGTAGATTTGTTGATGAAACTGAACGAGGATGTAATTATAAGCATTTTTGTTAAGTAAAAGTATTTTGATAAGCGTCTTGAAGTCTCTCAAAAGTGTATGAATACATATTAAAACACTACATGTATATACATTTTTAGTGAGTCGTTAAGTCATCGTTAGTCGTTACATGTAAATGTTGTTTTGAAACCTTTAGGTTAACGATCTTGTTAAATGTTGTTAACCCAATGTTTATAATATCAAATGAGATTTTAAATTATTATATTATCATGATATTATAATGTACAAATATCTCTTAATATGATCTATATACATTAAATGTCGTTACAACGATAATCGTTACATATATGTCTCGTTTCAAAATCATTAAGTTAGTAGTCTTATTTTTACATATGTAGTTCATTGTTAATACACTTAATGATATATTTACTTATCATTTAACATAATTAACCAAGTGTATCAATATCTTAATATGATTCATATGTACCTAGTAAGACGTTATAACGATAATCGTTATATATATCGTTTTCGAGTTTCTTAGTTTAATAGTCTCATTTTTATGTATATAACTCATTGTTAAAATACCTAATGAGATACATACTTATAACAAAATCATGTTAACTATATATATAACCATATATATGTCATCGTATAGTTTTTACAAGTTTTAACGTTCGTGAATCACCGGTCAACTTGGGTGGTCATTTGTCTATATGAAACCTATTCCAATTAATCAAGTCTTAATAAGTTTGATTGCTTAACATGTTGGAAACACTTAATCATGTAAATATAAATTTCATTTAATATATATAAATATGGAAAAGTTCGGGTCACTATAGTACCTACCCGTTAAATAAATTTCGTCCTGAAATTTTTAGCTGTAGAAAGTGTTGACGAATCTTCTAGAAATAGATGCGGGTATTTCTTCTTCATCTGATCTTCACGCTCTCAGGTGAACTCGGGTCCTCTACGAGCATTCCATCGAACCTTAACAATTGGTATCTTGTTTTGTTTAAGTCTCTTAACCTCACGATCCATTATTTCGACAGGTTCTTCAATTAATTGAATTTTGTCATTGATTTGGATTTCGTCCAACGGAATAGTGAGATCTTCTTTAGCAAAACATTTCAGCAAATTTGAGACGTGGAAAGTGTTATGTACAGCCGCGAGTTGTTGAGGTAACTCAAGTCGGTAAGCTACTGGTCCGACACGATCAATAATCTTGAATGGTCCAATATACCTTGGATTTAATTTCTCTCGTTTACCAAATCGAACAATGCCTTTCCAAGGTGCAACTTTAAGCATGACCATCTCTCCAATTTCAAATTCTATATCTTTTCTTTTAATGTCAGCGTAGCTCTTTTGTCGACTTTGGGCGGTTTTCAACTGTTGTTGAATTTGGATGATCTTCTCGGTAGTTTCTTGTATTATATTCGGACCCGTAATCTGTCTATCCCCCACTTCACTCCAACAAATCGGAGACCTGCAATTTCTACCATAAAGTGCTTCAAACGGCGCCATCTCAATGCTTGAATGGTAGCTGTTGTTGTAGGAAAATTCTGCTAACGGTAGATGTCGATCCCAACTGTTTCCGAAATCAATAACACATGCTCGTAGCATGTCTTCTAGCGTTTGTATCATCCTTTCGCTCTGCCCATCAGTTTGTGGATGATAGGCAGTACTCATGTATAGACGAGTTCCTAATGCTTGCTGTAATGTCTGCCAGAATCTTGAAATAAATCTGCCATCCCTATCAGAGATAATAGAGATTGGTATTCCATGTCTGGAGACGACTTCCTTCAAATACAGTCGTGCTAACTTCTCCATCTTGTCATCTTCTCTTATTGGCAGTAAGTGTGCTGATTTGGTGAGACGATCAACTATTACCCAAATAGTATCAAAACCACTTGCAGTCCTTGGCAATTTAGTGATGAAATCCATGGTAATGTTTTCCCATTTCCATTCCGGGATTTCGGGTTGTTGAAGTAGACCTGATGGTTTCTGATGCTCAGCTTTGACCTTATAACACGTCAAACATTCTCCTACGTATTTAGCAACATCGGCTTTCATACCTGGCCACCAAAAATGTTTCTTGAGATCCTTGTACATCTTCCCCATTTCAGGATGTATTGAGTATCTGGTTTTATGAGCTTCTCTAAGTACCATTTCTCTCATATCTCTAAATTTTGGTACCCAAATCCTTTCAGCCCTATACCGGGTTCCATCTTCCCGAATATTAAGATGCTTCTCCGATCCTTTGGGTATTTCATCCTTTAAATTTCCCTCTTTTAAAACTCCTTGTTGCGCCTCCTTTATTTGAGTAGTAAGGTTATTGTGAATCATTATATTCATAGATTTTACTCGAATGGGTTCTCTGTCCTTCCTGCTCAAAGCGTCGGCTACCACATTTGCCTTCCCCGGGTGGTAACGAATCTCAAAGTCGTAATCATTCAACAATTCAATCCACCTACGCTGCCTCATATTCAGTTGTTTCTGATTAAATATGTGTTGAAGACTTTTGTAGTCGGTATATATAATACTTTTGACCCCATATAAGTAGTGCCTCCAAGTCTTTAATGTAAAAACAACCGCGCCTAATTCCAAATCATGCGTCGTATAATTTTGTTCGTGAATCTTCAATTGTCTTGACGCATAAGCAATCACCTTCGTTCGTTGCATTAATAAACAACCGAGACCTTGCTTTGATGCGTCACAATAAATCACAAAATCATCATTCCCTTTAGGCAATGACAATATAGGTGCCGTAGTTAGCTTTTTCTTCAATAACTGAAACGCTTTCTCTTGTTCATCCTTCCATTCAAATTGCTTCCCTTTATGCGTTAATGCAGTCAAGGGTTTTGTTATTCTGGAAAAGTCTTGGATGAACCTTCTGTAGTATCCAGCTAGTCCTAAAAACTGGCGTATGTGTTTTGGAGTTTTCGGGGTTTCACACTTTTCAACAGTTTCTATCTTTGCCGGATCCACCTTAATACCTTCTTTGTTCACTATGTGACCGAGGAATTGAACTTCTTCCAACCAAAATGCACACTTTGAAAATTTAGCGTACAATTCTTCCTTCCTCAATACTTCTAACACCTTTCTCAAATGTTCACCGTGTTCTTGGTCATTCTTTGAGTAAATAAGTATGTTATCAATGAAAACAATGACAAACTTGTCAAGGTATGGTCCACACACTCGGTTCATAAGGTTCATGAACACAGCTGGTGCATTAGTTAAACCAAACAGCATGACCAGAAACTCGTAATGACCGTAACGTGTTCTAAAAGCAGTCTTTGGAATATCATCTTCTTTCACCCGCATTTGATGATACCCCGAACGTAAGTCAATCTTTGAATAAACAGACGAGCCTTGTAGTTGATCAAATAAGTCATCGATTCTCGGTAGTGGGTAGCGGTTCTTGATGGTAAGTTTGTTCAACTCTCGGTACTCGATACACAACCTGAATGTACCATCTTTCTTCTTGACAAACTAAACAGGAGCTCCCTACGGTGATGTGCTTGGTCGAATGAAACCACGCTCTAAAAGTTCTTGTAATTGGCTTTGCAGTTCTTCATCTTGCTGGGTGCGAGTCTGTAAGGAGCACGAGCTATTGGTTCAGCTCCTGGTACAAGATCTATTTGAAATTCAACGGATCGATGTGGGGGTAATCCCGGTAATTCTTTCGGAAATACATCGGGAAATTCTTTTACGACGGGAACATCATTGATGCTCTTTTCTTCAGTTTGTACTTTCTCAACGTGTGCTTGAACAGCATAGCAACCTTTTCTTATTAGTTTTTGTGCCTTCAAATTACTAATAAGATGTAGCTTCGTGTTGCCCTCTTCTCCGTACACCATTAAGGGTTTTCCTTTTTCTCGTATAATGCGAATTGCATTTTTGTAACAAACGATCTCTGCTTTCACTTCTTTCAACCAGTCCATACCGATTATCACATCAAAACTCCCTAACTCTACTGGTATCAAGTCAATCTTAAATGTTTCGCTAACCAGTTTAATTTCTCGATTCTGACATATATTATCTGCTGAAATTAATTTACCATTTGCTAATTCGTGTAAAAATTTACTATCCAAAGGTGTCAATGGACAACTTAATTTAGCACAAAAATCTCTACTCATATAGCTTCTATCCGCACCCGAATCAAATAAAATGTAAGCAGATTTATTGTCAATAAGAAACGTACCCGTAACAAGCTCCGGGTCTTCCTGTGCCTCTGCCGCATTAATATTGAAAACTCTTCCGCGGCCTTGTCCATTCGTGTTCTCCTGGTTCGGGTAATTTCTAATAATGTGGCCCGGTTTTCCACATTTATAACAAACTACATTGGCATAACTTGCTCCGACACTACTTGCTCCGCTATTACTCGTTCCAACACCATTTGTTCCTTTCGTTCTGTTAACCCCTGGTCCGTAGACCTCACACTTCGCCGCGCTATGACCATTTCCTTTACACTTGTTGCAAAATTTGGTGCAGAACCCCGAGTTATACTTTTCACACCTTTGGCATAGCTGCTTCTAATTGTTGTTGTTGTTGCGGTTATTATTGTTGTTAAGATGATTGTTGTAGTTGCTGTTGTTGTTGTTGTTGTTGTTGTTGTTGTTGTTGTTGTTGTTGGGCTGTTTGTTGTAGTTTCGATTGATGTTGCGATTGTTAGGATAGTTGTTGCGATTATTGTTGTAATTACTGTTGTTGTTGTATTGGTGATTCTTATCACCGTTTTCCTCTCACTTTCTTTTGACTTGCTTCACATTGGCCTCTTCAGCAGTCTGTTCTTTAATTCTTTCTTCAATCTAGTTCACTAGTTTGTGAGCCATTCTACATGCCTGTTGTATGGAGGCGGGCTCGTGTGAACTTATATCTTCTTGGATTCTTTCCGGTAATCCTTTCACAAATGCGTCGATCTTCTCTTCCTCATCTTCGAATGCTCCCGGACACAATAGGCATAATTCCGTGAATCGTCTTTCGTACGTGGTAATATAAAATCCTTGGGTTCGTAACCCTCTAAGTTCTATCTTGAGCTTATTGACCTCGGTTCTGGGACGGTACTTCTCGTTCATCAGGTGCTTGAATGCTGACCACGGTAGTGCGTAAGCATCATCTTGTCCCACTTGCTCTAGATAGGTATTCCACCATGTTAACGCAGAACCTGTGAAGGTATGCGTAGCATACTTCACTTTGTCCTCTTCAGTACACTTACTTATGGCAAACACCGATTCAACCTTCTCGGTCCACCGTTTCAATCCGATCGGTCTTTCGATTCCATCAAATTTCAAAGGTTTGCAGGCAGTGAATTCTTTGTAGGTGCATCCTACACGATTTCCTGTACTGCTAGAACCAAGGTTATTGTTGGTATGTAGCACGGCCTGTACTGCGGCTATGTTTGAAGCAAGAAAGGCACGAAATTCCTCTTCACTCATATTCAAGGTGTGTCGAGTAGTCGGTGCCATTTCCTTCAAAATAGTCAAATGAAACGAGTTAATCATATAGAATATCAAGAGTAGTCAATAGTATTTCGTAGCGTAATATGAACTTATTTATAAAAGCTCTTTCTTCATATTAGCATTTTATACTCTTTAATTCGGGTAGTACCTACCCGTTAAGTTCATACTTAGTAGCTAACATACCATTTCAACTACTACAATTCTATATGAAAAACTAATCACAAAAAAATATATATCATATTCAAACCTTTATACAATAACTTGTAAACTTACAATACCGCTATTTTACATATAGCATGAAATATAGCACATAAAACTTTGATACAAAGTAGTTGCGAAGATAATTCTAGTTAATAAATAAGGCATTCAGCAAAGGCAACAAAGACACGTAATTCATACGTCGAGAAACAAGTCATGCATTCTGGTTTTACTAATACCACTTCCCATCCTTGGTCTTGTGAAACGTAACCGTTGTGACCGTTAGTATGACAACGTGTTGTAACGTCGTCAAAAGGACGAAGGTTACGTAATGACCAACAGTCTCGTAATAACCTAAAAACCTCATTTCTTACCCCAATTACCGACTCCGTAACTTGTGGGAACGTTTTGTTTAATAGTTGTAGCCCGATGTTCTTTTTCTCACTTTGGTGAGAAGCGAACATTACTAACCCGTAAGCATAACATGCTTCTTTATGTTGTATGTTAGCCGCTTTTTCTAAATCATGAAGTCCTATATTCGGATACATTGAGTCTAAATAATTTCTTAACCCTTTGCGTAAAATAGCATTTGGGTTCCCCGCAATATATGCGTCAAAGTAAACACATCGTAACTTATGGGTTTCCCAATGTGATATCCCCCATCTTTCAAACAAAAGCCTTTTATAAACCAAGGCATTCTTGGAACGTTCTTTGAATATCTTACAAACTGATTTTGCCATAAATAGTTGTGCCGAGGAATTCTGACCGACTCTAGACAAGATTTCATCAATCATGTCTCCGGGTAAGTCTTCTAAAATATTGGGTTGTCTATCCATTTTGTGTTTTTATACTGTAAAATAGACAAGAGTTAGATTCATAAAAGATACTTATTAATACAAGCAATTTTTACATATATCGTAAAGCATAAGCACACTATATTACATATATTACACCGCACAAATACAACTATCTTATTCCGACTCACTCGTTTCTTCTTTTTCGAACTTGGTTCTTTTTGCTAAGTTTTTAGGGATATATGATGTTCCCCTAATATGAGCAGTCGTTTTCCACATTGGTCTAGAAAAACCTGGTAATTTAGAGGTTCCCGGGTTATTGTTACAACTTAAGAAATACGGGTGTTGACGATACATATAAAGTTCATCGGGGTTGGAATCAGATTTCTCTATTTTTATGCCCTTTCCCTTATTGTTCTCTTTTTCCTTTTTAAATTCAGTTGGGGTAATTTCTATAACATCATCGGAATCCTCGTCGGGATCCGATTCATCGGAGAATTGGTAATCCTCCCAATATTTTGCTTCCTTGGCGGAAACACCATTGACCATAATTAAGCTTGGTCGGTTGGTTGAGGATTTTCTTTTACTTAACCGTTTTATTATTTCCCCCACTGGAACTATTTCTTCTTCCGGTTCCTCCTCCTCCGGTTCCGATTCTTCTTCCGGTTCCGATTCTTCTTCTGGTTCCTCTTCGGGAACTTGTGAATCAGTCCACGAATCATTCCAAATTACATTAGACTCTTCATTATTATTAGCTGAGTCAATGGGACTTGTATTAGAGGTAGACATCTATCACATAATATCAAACACGTTAAGAGATTAATATATCACATAATATTCACATGTTAAAAATATATAGTTTCCAACAAAATTTGTTAAGCAATCATTTTTCAAGTAAACATGGTCGAAGTCCAGACTCACTTATGCATCCTAACAAACTCGATAAGACACACTAATGTAAAATTCTGGTTCTCTAAGACCAACGCTCTGATACCAACTGAAATGTCCCGTTCTTATTGATTAAAAACGTTCCATATTAATTGATTTCGTTGCGAGGTTTTGACCTCTATATGAGACATTTTTTCAAAGACTGCATTCATTTTTAAAACAAACCATAACCTTTATTTCATAAATAAAGGTTTAAAAAGCTTTACGTAGATTATCAAATAATGATAATCTAAAATATCCTGTTTACACACGACCATTACATAATGGTTTACAATACAAATATGTTACATCGAAATCAGATTCTTGAATACAGTTTTTACACAATATCATACAAACATGGACTCCAAATCTTGTCCTTATTTTAGTATGCAACAGCGGAAGCTCTTAGTATTTACCTGAGAATAAACATGCTTTAAACGTTAACAAAAATGTTGGTGAGTTATAGGTTTAACCTATATATATATCAAATCGTAACAATAGACCACAAGATTTCATATTTCAATACACATCCCATACATAGAGATAAAAATCATTCATATGGTGAACACCTGGTAACCGACATTAACAAGATGCATATATAAGAATATCCCCATCATTCCGGGACACCCTTCGGATATGATATAAATTTCGAAGTACTAAAGCATCCGGTACTTTGGATGGGGTTTGTTAGGCCCAATAGATCTATCTTTAGGATTCGCGTCAATTAGGGTGTATGTTCCCTAATTCTTAGATTACCAGACTTAATAAAAAGGGGCATATTCGATTTCGATAATTCAACCATAGAATGTAGTTTCACGTACTTATGTCCATTTTGTAAATCATTTATAAAACCTGCATGTATTCTCATCCCAAAAATATTAGATTTTAAAAGTGGGACTATAAATCACTTTCACAGATTTTTACTTCGTCGGGAAGTAAGACTTGGCCACTGGTTGATTCACGAACCTATAACAATATATACATATATATCAAAGTATGTTCAAAATATATTTACAATACTTTTAATACATTTTGATGTTTTAAGTTTATTAAGTCAGTTGTCCTCGTTAGTAACCTACAACTAGTTGTCCACAGTTAGATGTACAGAAATAAATCGATGAATATTATCTTGAATCAATCCACGACCCAGTGTATACGTATCTCAGTATTGATCACAACTCAAACTATATATATATATATTTTGGAATCAACCTCAACCCTGTATAGCTAACTTCAACATTCACATATAGAGTGTCTATGGTTGTTCCTCAATATATATATAGATGGGTCGACATGATAGGTCGAAACATTGTATACGTGTCTATGGTATCTCAAGATTACATAATATACAATATAAGTTGATTAGGTTATGGTTGGAGTAGATTTATTACTAACTTTCACGTAGGTAAAATGAGTAGTTTTTATCAATCTTGTTTTACTCGCCATTTCTTAGTTTCTAATCCGTTTAAAGTGATTCCAGTGGCCACGTTTTCGTATTGAACTTAAATTTATGAAACTAAATAGAAAAAGTATAAGTTTATAGTCGGAAATACATGTTACAAGTCGTTTTTGAAAGAGGTAGTCATTTCCGTCGAAAGAACGACATCTTGATGACCATTTTGAAAAACATACTTTCACTTTGAGTTTAACCATGATTTTTGGATATAGTTTCATGTTCAAAAGAAAAATCATTTTTCCAGAAGTATAGCTTTTAAATCAAAGTTCTTCTTAGTTTTAATTATCCCAACCAAAACAGCCCCCGGTTTTACTACGACGGCGTATATCCAGTTTTATGGTGTTTATCGTGTTTTCGGGTTTTAAATCATTAAGTTATTATATCATATAGATATATAACATGTGTTTAGTTGATTTTAAAGTCTAGTTAGAAGGATTAACTTTATTTGCGAACAAGGTTAGAATTAACTAAACTATGTTCTAGTGATTACAAGTTTATAACGTTGAATAAGACAGCTTTTTATGTATGAATCGAATGATGTTATGAACATCATTACTACCTCAAGTTCCTTGGATAAATCTACTGGAAATGAGAAAAATGGATCTAGCTTCAAAGGATCCTTGGATGGCTTGAAAGTTCTTGAAGCAGAATCATGACACGAAAACAATTTCAAGTAAGATTTCCACTCGAAATCAGATTGTTATAGTTATAGAAATTGAATTAAAGTTTAAATATGATTATTACCTTGTATTAGAAAGATAAACTACTGTAAGTAACAAAGGTTTCTTGATCTTGGATGATTACTTGGAATGGATTTAGAAAACTTGGAAATAAACTTGCAATCTTGGAAGTATTCTTGATTTTATGAAACTAGAACTTTTGGAATTTATGAAGAACACTTAGAACTTGAAGATAGAACTTGAGAGAGATCAATTAGATGAAGAAAATTGAAGAATGAAAGTGTTTGTAGGTCTTTTTGGTCGTTGGTGTATGGATTAGATATAAAGGATATGTAATTTTGTTTTCATGTAAATAAGTCATGAATGATAACTCATATTTTTGTAATTTTATGAGATATTTCATGCTAGTTGCCAAATGATGGTTTCCACATGTGTTAGGTGACTCACATGGGCTGCTAAGAGCTGATCATTGGAGTGTATATATCAATAGTACATACATCTAAAAGTTGTGTATTGTACGAGTACGAATACGGGTGCATACGAGTAGATTTGTTGATGAAACAGAACGAGGATGTAATTGTAAGCATTTTTGTTAAGTAAAAGTATTTTGATAAGTGTCTTGAAGTCTTTCAAAAGTGTATGAATACATATTAAAACACTACATGTATATACATTTTAACTGAGTCGTTAAGTCATCGTTAGTCGTTACATGTAAATGTTGTTTTGAAACCTTTAGGTTAACGATCTTGTTAAATGTTGTTAACCCAATGTTTATAATATCAAATGAGATTTTAAATTATTATATTATCATGATATTATGATGTACGAATATCTCTTAATATGACCTATATACATTAAATGTCGTTACAACGATAATCGTTACATATATGTCTCGTTTCAAAATCATTAAGTTAGTAGTCTTATTTTTACATATGTAGTTCATTGTTAATACACTTAATGATATATTTACTTATCATTTAACATAATTAACCAAGTGTATCAATATCTTAATATGATTCATATGTACCTAGTAAGACGTTATAACGATAATCGTTATATATATCGTTTTCGAGTTTCTTAATTTAATAGTCTCATTTTTATGTATATAACTCATTGTTAAAATACCTAATGAGGTACATACTTATAATAAAATCATGTTAACTATATATATAACCATATATATGTTATCGTATAGTTTTTACAAGTTTTAACGTTTGTGAATCACTGGTCAACTTGGGTGGTCATTTGTCTATATGAAACCTATTCCAATTAATCAAGTCTTAATAAGTTTGATTGCTTAACATGTTGGAAACACTTAATCATGTAAATATAAATTTCATTTAATATATATAAACATGGAAAAGTTCGGGTCACTACAACATTCTTCTAATCTGATTAAGCAAATTATCAACTATACTTCCTACTTTCACAATAATATACATTCTTTCATAGAAATCAAAACAACCATACTCATTCAAACTCAATTACATATTCTGATTTTGAAACCCAAGAATTCAATTCAAGATATAACTGGTACCATCACTTTTAGATTCCTACATCTTTTAAAGCTATAATTTGACTTCAAAACTGTGTTAGAACATCAAATGTATATTAACGATTGCAATCTGTGTTCAAACCCTTCGAAAATTTCTGAAGACACTTCAAATAATGAGCAATCGAGATGATGATCCAACCACATATTACCCACAGTTATGTACTTAAAAAGCTCTCGAAACCAAAGTCATAATTCAACACATATCTGTGTCAGATCCTTTGGCATTTATTAGCAAAAAAAAAATATAACTTTGCAATTCCTTTTCAAAGTAGCAACTTCTATCACAGCTCCAGCAAGACAACTTCAATTTTTCATTCGGAGTAGCCTTATCATAATCTTGATATATATAATTACCCTTTTGTTACCGAAGAACCTTTCATGTTCCACCACATTAGAAATAAACTTATTCACAACTTCACTGATCTTTGACCTTCCGAAGAATCATTATATTTACCGAAACCCCATCATTTACTCATTCGCATCTTGTAACGAGAATTGCCATACGAATCATCAAAAATTAGCAATCAGTATTTTGAAATCTCGCAGCATGTCTACGCCAACAGTTATATGTGTATATATAACGTCTATCTTCTGGACTTGATTTGAATGTGAAGTTTCTGAAAAACACTCCGAACTACGCACTGGTTCTCCGAAAATGGAAAAATGCTGATGAACCAGCAAAAACTATATACGACTTTAACAGTAAAAGTTTGATGATAATGAATAAGTGTGCTGGCAAAGCGCAGAAAAAGAGTAGTCTTGGAACTGGAAATCGAATTGAGCAAAGTACGAAGGAGGCTGTGGACAAATCACAAAGACTAAACCTGACTTCAAAGAATCCAAATGATTCAGTACCTGCTGAAGTCATTAACGAATACCTTTCTCCTAACCTTAAACCCCTGCGTACAATATTCTTCATCATCCTCTGATATTAGAAATTCTAAGATATCATCGTATCTTTCAATATAAATATCCTTCATATTTTTGAAGATATTTTCATAATTATTCTTATCTGAAATCATTTACCTCTTCGCGCTATCTGTATTACATCATAAAAGAAACTATTTTAGTTTCTAAATTTTGAAACATTCGAGTTTAAAATAGGAATATTTTTGAAGTAGTGTTCGGAACTGAAGCATGAGTTAGTATAATATAATGACACTTGATCAACGTGATTATATTACAGTAAGTCATGCTGAGTTTCTAAATGGAACATGATGATTCACAGATCATAACATCATCATGTACCATGTTATACGACTCTTATATTCTATTTAACCTCTAAAATATCAAGAAAATATTCCTTGATGATTCGGCCTTTTCCGAGGTATTCTAGTAATTTAACAAATAAAGACCGTGCCATTACAAATTTCTTCTTAGAACATTTACTATATTCATTCCGAAATTCATATCTTCGAATTCTGTACCATTACAAGCGGTGCTTAATCGCAAGAAGAAGAAACGAAAGGACAAAGCTCCGAAACAGAAAATTGGGATATAAATCGCAGCAAATAAAAGAGAGCAGTAATTGGAGATGACAATGATTATAGAAGACAGAAGCAGGGACATCGAAAAATAAGGGAAGATATAAAACCCAACAACCACCCAGAAATTATAAACCGTATATGTCGAATCATATAGCAATATAAAGACACGGGAGAACTAGAAACACAATAAACCCAAGAGTATAGTAGAAGTAAATAGATTCTTCCGGCGGTAGATGAAAAAGAAGAATGACCGATATGAAGGTTAGAAGTATATCGAGAATCAGAACTGGATGGAGCATATTGACGAATACTTTAAAAAAAATGAGTTGAGGGAGAAAGAATAGAAGGTGTGAGTTGTAAGGAAATGAAGGAGGTGGATTTATAGGAAAATCTCGGACAGAGCAATCAAAAATGGATAATCGCATTTAAAGCGGATCCTAATTTCCTTGGTTACCAGAGAATCAAATCTTATTACGAAGATTTTCTCCAAATCTCTTGAACTTGAAAATCAATCATATCTACGTCAAAAGATATGACGAATCTATACCTACTCAATTCACTCTTTTGGTGATAACTTCACTCGTACTCTTCACAAAATCAAATGGTTTTATTCATATTACTCAATGATGATAAAACCCTAATCTTCAGCTTATATGCGTCATGAAAACATACTTATTGTCAGCCATGACCACCCCAATCAAATTTCGGGACGAAATTTATTTAACGGGTAGGTACTGTGACAACTCGAAAATTTTCGACCAAATTTAAACTTTAATCTTTATATATTCCCGACACGATAAGCAAAGTTTGTAAGTTGAATCTCAAGAATTTTAAACTGTGTTCATACACTCATTTAACCTCGACTAAATTCTGACAATTCACGAACCATTATATAATTGAATATCAATATATATATGTATGTATATGTATATATATTATAACTTGAGAACGTTAACAAAGTATTAAAAGTATAATACTTTATGTGAACGTATTTGTTTCAATATGATTATCGATGGAATTAGAAGATAATATCAAATGATTGATTTGTCAGATACAATGAATTATGATTACGAGTCTCTGTTGAGAGGTCTACTTTGATTTAGAAAACCTTTCCTTTTTAACGGTATTCGGAATGATTGGTAAAGTGATTTACAAGTAAGAACAAAAGTGTCAATTAACGGTAACTGGACAAAAGTTAGTAGAGATTCCTGCTTAATTTTCCATGCATGCTTTACAATAACTTTCTCGTGACTCTTGATAAGTTAATTATTTAACTTTCATAAAATTAATAGTAAGAACATAAAATGTAAATAGATGTCGACAAAATAAGCAAATGGATATATTGATTTAAAACGATTTCATACGTTTAATTGTCCATTGGACTTAACCCTACGATTCACGAATAAACTGTAAGTAAAAACTGGAAACCATTATGACTTATATATTATATGATTTTACTTTATGAAATGAAAATATTTTATGATATAACAATTTCTATTATTTAAACCTTTGAATAAAATGATTTTGAATATAAGTAGTTTTGGAAAACTAAACCTTATAGTATTATTTGATTTAGTTTCAAACGTACGAAAACATTTTTTTCGATATAATAGAATTTGATTATAAAATATTTTTATGGATTTTCAATGATATGAAAATAAAAATAAAGATAAAATAAAGATTTTTAATGAGCACTAAAAGACTACAACATTTCATCTCAAGATTACAAGTTAAAATGACGAAAATCACTAAACCTGCGCACTTGCACGAGAAAAATCATAACTAAATCATACTGACTCGAAATAGGGTGATTCTGGTGTCCAAACGACCGTAACTCAAAAATCTACAACTTTTGTGAAGACACCATACGCGGATCGCATACCTATCTACACGGAACGCGTAATGTTTTAAAACATTACACGAAAGATGTAATCTTTACGCGGAACGCGTAATGATTGAGGCGACTTTACTGTTTTTCACTGTTTTTCACTATTCTTCACTATTCTAACACGTTATATATATATATATATTATATTATTATATAGGATTATGCATGCTTGTATTTTTGCTATTGTCGTTAAATAGGTTATGTTGAATCCTGAATTAGTTACATATGCGGTTGAGATAAAGTATAAGATATGCATGGCATTGGAAAGCTAGCAAAAAATTAAGAACTTTTCATTTAGATGTCGAATGGTTTCGATGAACGGATTAGAAGTTATAGTCAATTGAATTTTTGTATTATTATTAAAAAATGATTATTATTATCGTCGTTATTATCGTCGTTATAATTTTTATCTTATTATTATTATTATTATTATTATTATTATTATTATTATTATTATTATTATTATTATTATTATTATTATTATTATTATTATTAAAAGTATCGTTAGTATTAAAACTATCATTTTAACAAAAATTATCATTTTAATAGAAATGTCATTGTTATTATAAAATATCATTATTATTACTATTTTAAATAAAATTATTATTTTTAAAAGTTAATATTAAAAAGTATCGTAAATATTAAAGTTATCATAATTAGAATTATCATTTTATCATAATAATTTTTTTGATATTTTTATTAATAGAATAATAATAATTATTATTACAAAATAATACAACTTTTACTTATTATTATTATCAAGGTTAGTTTATCAAATAAATATAATATAAATACCTTAATAGAATCTATCATAATATTTTTATAATATTAAATGAACTTTATAAATTTTACTACTTAAGATATATAAAAGTATATTTTTATTTATTAATAAATTAATTATATTATTTACTCTATTAAATCTTTTAAAAATATTTAAAAATATAAAACGACGATATTTAAACTATATATTAATCATGTATAAATTTTGGAAATCATTTTGAGTCAAATTGACTTTTGTTGACTTTTGCATATTAGTCTCAAGCATTAGGATTGTGATACACTACGACTTGACCTAAATTATTAGACAAATATTGATCAACATATAAATATATATAATTAATATAGGTTCGTGAATCCGAGGCTGTGATGACTCGGGAATTTCTGACCAAATTTAAACTTAATCTTTACATGATCTCAATACGATAAGCAAAGTCTGTCAAACTGAATCTCAAAAACTTTGAACTGTGTTCATGTATACACTTGACATTTGACTAATCCTGACGATTCACGAACATTCACTTGTATATATATATATATATATATATATATATATATATATATATATATATATATATATATATATATATATAGTAATATATATAGTAATATATATAAAATTTATTAATATTAAATATTCAATATATAATATATATGATTAATATATAGGGTATAACTAATGAATTGTAATATTAATATATTAAAATATAATTTAAAAATACGATTATGATATTATTATTAATACTTCCATAAACATAAATATTAAGATTGATATTGATATCAGAAATTGTAATATTATTACTATTATTAATGTTATAATTATAATTAAAAGATTATGATCATAAAAATAAAGATGTTAACTACAAATATTATTATAAGAATCATTAAAACTAAAATGTTATTTATTATTATTAGTATCACCAAGTATTAACATTTATTATTATTTCAATGTCATTACTATTAACCCTATTATTGTTTTTAATAATATTAATATATTTTTTATTACCGATAGTATTATTATTTTTAACATCACTATGAACAATAATAATAATTATTATTAATATCAGTATTATTATTATTATTTAATTGTTATTATTATTATTATCAATTATTATAAACATTATTAAAAGTATTGTTATTAATGTAGTTAATATTAAAGGATATAACAGCGATTATATAACTGGATCCATTTTGAGTTGTAATCAACTGTAGTAGATTGATAATTTGTCTCTAATATTATAAAACAACCAAAATAATCGGTACATTTTTTTCTTCATAATCTGTTTCAAGTCTTTTTCTTCTTTATTTTTGTTTTGTTTGTATTCTCCTGCCCAATTAATATGTCGACTCTCAAACTAAGGTATAACGAATCAATTAACTTGTAAGTAATACATTCAACATATATATCTTCTTCTCTCTACTATCAAATGAACCATCACCATTACTCACTTCCGGATTCTAATATAGACGAGTATCATCATCAAACCACCATTTAATCATCTTGCATTCCTACAGCTCGTCTTGCTTTCTTGTTAGATCATACTACAATCGTTACCTTGTCTTTCTTCTTCATCATCGAGCACCAAGTGAACCGCCCAAGAACTCACCAAATTTCACCACCTATCAACCCACCTATCTAACTATGTTTCTGTTTTGTTCGCTGTCAAACCAAAAAGAAGCCAAAGCATTGTTCGCTGTCAAACCAAAAAGAAGCCAAAGCATCCGTGTACTACCAAACCCAATCCACTGTTACTGTTACAATCAACCACAATTTGTATACTCTCTTTCTCTTCTTCTTGAATGTGAAACCAAACCAAACAACCATAAACTTCCACTCCACAAGCTGCTATCCATTTCTGTTTGCTACTGGACGAACCATACCATCAAATCCATGACACCACACCTATATGTTTCTGTTTTTGGTCACAAAGAACCACCACCCATATTGCTACTCTACCACCATCATGAGCCATCACCCTAAACCTCTCTCTCTCTAATATTTCTATATAATAGATTTCTTTCCCATTTTAATCACTTATACAAATTGTTGCTGCTATGAGTCTTATTTTAATAGAAATTTCGCCACCTATGAAACTGATACAATCGTTGCCATATTCTGTTTCCTTGTTTGACCTTAATTATTGAAAAGTAAAGAGATATATAGCCATGTACGCCTACAATTGGAGAGACCCACTCAAAAGGTAATATGAATAATTGAAGTAATGAGTGGAGCAACAAAGAGGAAACTTTCGATGGCCACTTGTTCAATTCCACTAACGTATGCACTTGATTGTTGACCACATATGTTATTTGTTTTGGCCAAAACCCTTGTGGAATTGTGGGAAACTTTTGCGTTTTTTTTTCTTTACTTCCTGTGTGGCCGACAATAGAAATTGAAACCCCACTTTTTCTTTTCTTTTCGCATGCTAAACCATATAATACGAGAACCTATCCTAAATAACTTACCACTTGACAAGTTGATGGACCGAGGGTTGTTTAGAATTCATGATGGACCAGCGTATTTTTTTGAGCCATGATTTCATTTCTCATTGATTGGGCTTCGGTTTTCCTTGGGCCGTAATCCAAATCCTGTTGGGCTGTAGCAAGGACAGTAAAGATACACGATGATATACGTAGAAGGTCATGTTATATGTAGAAGGTGATAACCGAGGATAATGAAAATAATTATGATCATATTGATTAAGTTGATGATGATAAACGCTCATGATAATGATTAGGATAATAGATGGGATCGTGATATAGTCGTGATATTAGGGATGAACGAGGATAATAAGAATATGATGACCGATTGGTGAGGAGGTCTAGATAATGATAATGATAATTAGGTAATGGAATATAGACGTGTTTGTGTTTCTATTTTCAAACAAAACACCAATTCATTATGGAGTTGATTGAATCAAGTTTATACAGATTTAATTAACGTGCCACTTTAGATAACTGGATTGATCAATTGAGCCGAGATTGATTTTCCTGTTGGGCCGAGTTACATGGGCTACTAAAAGCATTTTACTGTTTCTTACTCTTTTGTTGCTAGAAAAACGATGATGTTGATGATTTAAATAAAATTGATGATGATGGCGTTTTAAATGATTAGATTAAGATGATGATAATAGGAAGATCATAAACCGTTAATATGGATTAAATGATTAACCGTGCGAAATAATTCATGAAAGAAACAAACGGAGCAGTGATTGGTAGTGTATCTGTTGAGCGAGAGATCGTGGGTTCGAATCCGGGCAGTGGAGTTTTATTTTTAGAGGCTTGTTATCTTCAAAGGTTGTATTCTAAAATTATTATTATTATTATTATTATTATTATTATTATTATTATTATTATTATTATTATCATTACAACAAATATTATTTATATAAAATATATTTATTACCTACATATACTAATATTACATACTTCTATACTTTTAACCAAAAAGTTACTTTTATATAATAAGAATTAGTAATATACAAAATATAAAATATTATACATTACAGAATATTCTAAAACATTAATATGTAATAATTATAATAAACAATATATGAATTATTAATATAACAAGTATATTAACATTAATACCTAAACTTGTTTAAATATTAGTATATGTGTTAACATACATACTTGATATAGGTTCGTAAATCCGAGGCCAACCTTACACTTGTTCAATGATGTTATATGTATTTTTACTACGAAATACAGTATGGTGAGTTTCATTTGCTCCCTTTTACTTATTACATTTTTGGACTGAGAATACATGCAATATTTTAATAACTGTTTTACAATATTTATATGCGTGAGTTCATTTGCTCCCTTTTACTCTTTACATTTTTGGGACTGAGAATACATGAACTGTTTTTATAACTGCTTTATTAAATGCTTTTGAAATATGTTTTGAACTGTAAATACATGAAATGCTTTTATAAATGTTTGATGAGATAGACACAAGAAAAACATTCCTCGAATGAATTATTATGCAGACAGAATTTCTGCGGATTATTATTGAATTATGTGGACATGATAATTGCCACCATTGAATTATGTGGACATGATAATTACTACCATTGAATTATGTGGACATGATAATTGCCACCATTGAATTATGTGGATATGATAATTGCCACCAATTGTAGTGAATGTTATGTATCGAGAGAATGATTTTATACACAGGTTATCTGTATGTTATTTTTGTGCACAAGATATGTGTACGGTTACTAACATTATGAAAGATGATTTCATACACAAGAAAGGTGTACTGTATTTAAAAGATATCGCATATACATTACAGGTGGTATAGGATTCGGGCCCATTTGTACCATACAGGATTTAAATCTTGTGGTCTATCAAAATGATGAATTTTATTGTTTTATTATATACCTATGAACTTACCAACCTTTTGGTTGACACTTGAAAGCATGTTTATTCCCAGGTATGAAAGAAATCTTCCGCTGTGCATTTGCTCATTGTAAAGACATTATTTGGAGTCGATCATCGCAATGGAACCAGATGTTGGTGACTTCGTCTAGATGGATTAGAACGGGGCATGACATGTGGTATCAGAGCGGTGGTCTTAGCGAACCAGGTCTTGCATTAGTGTGTCTAACTGATAGTTGTTTAGATGCATTAGTGATTCTGGACTTCGACCGTGTCTGCATGTCAAAAGTTTTGCTTATCATTTCATGTCGAAAATCATCCGCTTATCATCCTTAGGAAATTACTTGCTTATCATTCTTAATCTAGACATATCTTACTGCCTGGATTGCATGATTAGTGTATAGACAAAAATTCATAGCTTTGCGTATCTGTTACTGTAAACTTTGCATTACATATTCCTTAGATTCCTCCGTAACTTATGAGATTTTAGTATTATATATGCATATGTAAATTATGTATTGCAGGGTACTAATCTACATCCTATAATCTATTCCTTATCGAAAATCCTTCATCTGATCGTACGAGATGAATCCCTCAACTAGTTCGAGTCCCTCAGATTCTGATAGCTATTCCGATAGTTATTCCGACAGCTATTCCGACATGGATATTCATCTAAACTCTGAAAGCAGTGTAAACGAAATGGATTAACCAATCGGCCATCATCAATTCATCTGATGGGTTCGTAGTCTACTTAATCATTGGAGACAAGAAGAAGGTGATCCTTTTCATCAACCGAATTCACCTCTTAGTGAAGAACCTGAAGCACTTACCGGCGAATCTATTCGAAACACCATATTCACCCTCACTGCCAGGATATCCCACAATGATTATATTCTATCCACAATTCTAGATCTTATTCATCCGCTCATTCCGATCGACAATAATCCCGGAATAATATAAGAAGTTAACGAACTTCGCGCTCGATTAATCAATTTGGAAAATATGGTGCAAAACTTACCAGCTTCAACAACATCACCGGCACCAACAGTACCACCAACAACCCAAGTTTCAACATCACATGCCTCAATATCTCATTTTGTACCTCGAGTATAATCCTCGTTCTACATGATGTTCAACATCATTTACCTTCGTTTAACATGGCGATTATGTAATCTCTAATGTTTTAGAGATTATATATTCTTGTCCTAACGGTAAATCAAATGAGTTTAATAGCATATTAACTCATTAAATCCATGATTACATCTGAAGAAAATATATATGTATATATATTTTCATAAAGATTGTAATTAAAAGTTCTTTTGTACAAAATGTTAATGATGAAAATATTTTAACGGGTAGGTAATACCCGAGAAATATTTAGATTTCACATTAATAAGTTACACTGTACAATCTTCGAATCTGATTCAACAGTCATTCACTATTCTACTTATATTCACAGATATACGAATCCGTTCACTACAGAATAACCATTTTCATTCAAAATCATATTTGGATTTTGACTTACCAGAATCCAACAAGTGGCATAATGAAGAAAACATTGGACAAAATAAAGTATGTTAGAAACAAACGAATTAACTAATTGAAATTTTGTTAAGAATCCACGCTAACTATTCCTAGCTAACTGATTACATTTTATTTATCGCAGTTTATTTATCGCAATTTTATTTGTTGTCATTTAAATTCTGTTATTTACTTTACGCACTTTATTTATCGTTATTTAATTTCTGTTATTTATTTTACGCACTTTAAATATCGGGACACGTATACAAGGTTTTGACATATCATATCGACGCAGCTATATATATTATTTGGAATAACCATAGACACTCTATATGAAGTAATGATCGAGTTCTCTATACAGGGTTGAGGTTGATTCTACAATAATATATATACTTTGAGTTGTGATCGAGTCTGAGACATGTACAAGGGTCAAGACACGTATTAATTAATTCGAATATTATATATTGCTAACTGTGGACTATCAACTGAGAACTACCAACATTGGACAAATAAAATGAATTAAAATATTGATTATAACATATGAAACTAAACATTTCTTCAAGTTTGGCACTTGATCTCATCTTAAACCTCATTTGTATCTTGACGATTACAATCTGCGTTCAAACCTTTCATGATTCTTGAAAATACCTCAATCTAGAGGATGAACCAACCGCACTTCATCTATGGAAGAAAAGGTCGAAGCATATAGTTATGCACCTGAAAACTCTCGAAAACTGAATAAACGTTTAACGCGTAGCTGTGCTAATTCCTTTAGCGTTATTATTACCGAAAATAACTTTGCAATCTCTTTCCAAATTAGCCCATTTTGTCACAGCTCCAGCAAGACAACTTTGACTTTTCATTCAAAACAACTTTAATATAACCTTGATTTATATGCGTGTTCATTTATTGTTACCAGAGAACCTTTTATATTCCACCATATTACCAGCAGACATACCAGCAACCTCGTTACTTCTTGACTTAAATCTCTCTGATAAATCATTATATTTATTCATTGAAACCCTATCATATACTCATCCGCATCTTATAACGAGAACTGACATACCAATTACCGGGAATCAGCAATCAGTACTTTGAAAACTCACAACATATCTACATCAACAGTTATATGTATAACATTCATCTCTTAGAATTATGATTTTTCATTCTGAAATTCTGAAAAGCACTTAGTCTACAAATCAATACTCTGAATGTTGAAAAAGCTGAATGAAATAGCAGAAACCGTAGACAACCGCAAACGACCTTAATCATTGAAAGTTTGATGATAAAGAATAGTATGTTGGAAAAGCTCAAAAAAAAAGGTGGAACTGGAAAACGGATTAAGCTAACCACGAAGGAGACCAAGGACAAATACAAGGACCAAACACTATATTCAAAGGATCCAAGTAATTCTGAAACCGATGAAACCTTCAACGAATATCTTGCTCCGTACTCATGTTAAAATCTTGCGAAAAATCTTTCTTCATCAACTATCGAACTTAGAAATTCCAAAATATCATCATAAATATCTTCGATATTTCTGAAGATATTTTCATAAATATTCTCGTCCGAAATTATTTATCTCTTCGTGCTATATATTACATCATAAGGGAAACTACTTCAGTTTCTAAATTTCTTTAAAATTCGGATTTAAATTCTGAATGTTTTTGAAGTAATGTTGTGAACTGATGCATGAGTTAGTATAATATAATGACACTTGATCAACGTGATTATATTACAGTAAGTCATGCTGAGTTTCTAAATGGAACATGATGATTCACAGATTATAACATCATCATGTGTCATGTTACATAACTCTTTCATTCTGATTAACTTCTGAACATATCAAGAAACTATATTGTTGATAGTTCTATTATCAGTGATTCAGGTAATTTGACAAATCAAATCGTGAGATTACGTTCTTTCTTGTTTAGAACATTAAGTTCATTCAAAACTCCATATTTACGAATTCTGGACCATTACTCGCTTTACCAGAGGTCGAGAAGAGAATAAAAAGGCAATGAGCTCCAAAATATAAGAGAAAATATAAAGCCCAATAACAACACGGAGATTACAAACCGTGGATATTAATGCGGATAGCAATATAAAGACACGGTATAATTAAGAATAGTATCACCCAAGGTAATAGTAGAAGTAAACAGATTCTTCCGATGGAAGAATGAAAAAGAAGAATGACAGAAGCGATAATTAGAAAAATATCAAGGATTAGAACTGGATTAAGTTTTTTCACAATCTTTTGGATGTATGAACTAAGAAAGAAAGTATAGGAATGATGAGAATAATGGAACGGAAAAGCTTAATTTATAATGGAAATATCAGACAGAGTAATCGAGGTAGATCACCGTATTTAATTATAGAAATCTTATTCTCCTTATTCACCGAAGAATCAAATCTTTTAGATTTCGAAGATTTTCTTTAAATCCCTTGAATTCCGAAATTCAACCAAGGCAACGTCATAAGTTAGGATGCATCTTATTTTCTAAATTTAACCCTGACTTTGTCAAAAGTTAAGATGAATCTTTACTTTCCTATTTCACTCTTTGGTGATAGCTTCATTCGTACTCTTCGAATAATCGAGTTATTTTATCCATATTACTCAATGATGATAAAACTCAATTTATCAACTCATATTCATCATGAAAACATTTTTATTGTTAGCCATGACCACCTCACTCAAATTTCAGGATGAAATTTCTTTAACGGATAGGTACTGTGATGACACGGGAATTTCCGACCAAATTTAAACTTAATCTTTACATGATCTCGATACGATAAGCAAAGTCTGTCAAACTGAATCTCAAAAACTTTGAACTGTGTTCATGTATACACTTGACCTTTGACTAATCCCGACGATTCACGAACATTCACTTGTAAATAAATAAATAAATAAATAAATATATATATATATATATATATATATATATATATATATATATATATATATATATATATATATATATATATATATATATATATATATATATATATATATATATATATATATATGTTTATATATAGTAATATATATAAAATTTATTAATATTAAATATTCAATATATAATATATATGATTAATATATATGGTATAACTAATGAATTGTAATATTAATATATTAAAATATAATTTAAAAATATGATTATGATATTATTATTAATACTTTGATAAGCATAAATATTAAGATTGATATTGATATCAGAAATTGTAATATTATTACTATTATTAATGTTATAATTATAATTAAAAGATTATGATCATGAAAATAAAGATGTTAACTACAAATATTATTATAAGAATCATTAAAACAAAAATGTTATTTATTATTATTAGTATCACTAAGTATTAACATTTAGTATTATTTCAATGTCATTACTATTAACCCTATTATTGTTATTAATAATATTAATATATTTTTTATTACCGATAGTATTATTATTTTTAACATCACTATGAACAATAATATTAATAATTATTAATATCAGTATTATTATTATTATTTAATTGTTATTATTATTATTATTATCAATTATCATAAACATTATTAAAAGTATTATTATTAATGTAGTTAATATTAAAGGATATAACAGCGATTATATAACTGGATCCATTTTGAGTTGTAATTAATTGTAGTAGATTGATAATTTGTCTCTAATATTATAAAACATCCAAAACAATCGGTACATTTTTTTCTTCATAATCTGTTTCAAGTCTTCTCTAATATTATAACGAATCAATTAACTTATAAGTAATACATTCAACATATATATCTTCTTCTCTCTACTATCAAATGAACCATCACCATTACTCACTTTCGGATTCTAATATAGACGAGTATCATCATCAAACCACCATTTAAACATCTTGCATTCCTACAGCTCGTCTTGCTTTCTTGTTCGATCAAACAACCATCGTTACCTTGTCTTTCTTCATCATCATCGAGCACTATATGAACCGCCCAAGAACTCACCAAATTTCACCACCTATCAACCCACCTATCTAACTATGTTTCTGTTTTGTTCGCTGTCAAACCAAAAAGAAGCCAAAGCATTGTTCGCTGTCAAACCAAAAAGAAGCCAAAGCATCTGTGTACTACCAAACCCAATCCACTGTTACTGTTACAATCAACCACAATTTGTATACTCTCTTTTTCTTCTTCTTGAACGTGAAACCAAACCAAACAACCATAAACTTCCACTCCACAAGCTGCTATCCATTTCTATTTGCTACTGGACGAACCATACCATCAAATCCATGACACCACACCTATATGTTTCTGTTTTCGGTCACAAAGAACCACCACCCATATTGCTACTCTACCGCCATCATGAGCCATCACCCTAAACCTCTCTCTCTCTCTAATATTTCTATATAATAGATTTCTTTCCCATTTTAATCACTTATACAAATTGTTGCTGCTATGAGTCTTATTTTAACAGAAATTTCGCCACCTATGAAACTGATACAATCGTTGCAATATTCTGTTTCCTTGTTCGACCTTGATTATTGAAAAGTAAAGAGATATATACCCATGTACGCCTACAATTGGAGAGACCCACTCAAAAGGTAATATGAATAATTGAAGTAATGAGTGGAGCAACAAAGAGGAAACTTTTGGTGGCCACTTGTTCAATTCCGCTAACGTATGCACTTGATTGTTGACCACATATGTTATTTGTTTTGGCCGAAACCCTTGTGGAATTGTGGGAAACTTTTGCGTTTTTTTTTCTTTACTTCCTGTGTGTCCGACAATAGAAATTGAAACCCCACTTTTTCTTTTCTTTTCGCATGCTAAACCATCTAATACAAGAACCTATCCTAAATAACTTACCACTTGACAAGTTGATGGACCGAGGGTTGTTTAGAATTCATGATGGACCAGCGTATTTTTTTGAGCCATGATTTCATTTCTCATTGATTGGGCTTCGGTTTTCCTTGGGCCGTAATCCAAATCCTGTTGGGCTGTAGCAAGGACAGTAAAGATACACGATGATATACGTAGAAGGTTATGTTATATGTAGAAGGTGATAACCGAGGATAATGAAAATAATTATGATCATATTGATTAAGTTGATGATGATAAACGCTCATGATAATGATTAGGATAATAGATGGGATCGTGATATAGTCGTGATATTAGGGATGAACTGAAATGTCCTGTTCATATTGATTATAAACGTTCCATATTAATTGATTTCGTCGCGAGGTTTTGACCTCTATATGAGACGTTTTTCAAAGACTGCATTCATTTTAAAAACAACCATAACGTTTATTTTATCGATAAAGGTTTAAAAAGCATTACGTAGATTATCAAATAATGATAATCTAAAATGTACCGTTTACGCACGACCATTACATAATAGTTACAGTAAGAATATATTACATAAAAAATAAGTTTCTTGAATGCAGTTTTTACATAATATCATACATGCATAGACTTCAAATCTTGTCCTTATTTTAGTATGTAACAGCGGAAGCTCTTAATAATCACCTGAGAATAAACATGCTTAAAACGTCAACAAAAATGTTGGGGAGTTATAGGTTTAACCTATATATTATCAAATCATAATAATAGACCACAAGATTTCATATTTCAATATACATCCCATACATAGAGATAAAATTCATTCATATGGTGAACACCTGGTAACCGACATTAACAAGATGCATATATAAGAATATCTCCATCATTCCAGGACACCCTTCGGATATGATATAAATTTTGAAGTACTAAAGCATCCGGTACTTTGGATGGGGTTTGTTAGGCCCAATAGATCTATCTTTAGGATTCGCGTCAATCAGGGTGTCTGTTCCCTAATTCTTAGATTACCAGACTTAATAAAAAGGGGCATATTCGATTTCGATAATTCAACCATAGAATGTAGTTTCACGTACTTGTGTATATTTTGTAAATCATTTATAAAACCTGCATGTATTCTCATCCCAAAAATATTATATTTTAAAAGTGGGACTATAACTCACTTTCACAGATTTTTACTTCGTCGGGAAGTAAGACTTGGCCACTGGTCGATTCACGAACCTATAACAGTTATGTACATATATATCAAAGTATATTCAAAATATATTTACAACACTTTTAATACATTTTGATGTCAGCTATCCTCGTTAGTAACCTACAACTAGTTGTCCAACGTTAGATGTACAGAAAAAAATTGATATATATTATCTTGAATCAATCCACGACCCATTGTATACACGTCTCAGGCTAGATCACAACTCAAAGTATATATATTTTTGGAATTAACCTCAACCCTGTATAGCTAACTCCCACATTATTGTATATATAGAGTGTCTATGGTTGTTCCAAATAATATATACACATGGGTCGATATGATATGTCAAAACATTTGCATACGTGTCTATGGTATCCCAAGATTACATAATATATTAGAATATATGTATAATACAATATAAGTTAGCTAGATATGATTAATATAGATTTGTTACCAATTTTCACGTTGCTACAACAAGAAAAATTATCCAATCTTGTTTTACCCATAACTTCTTCATTTTAAATCCGTTTTGAGTGAATCAAATTGCTATGGCTTCATATTGAACTCTATTTTATGAATCTAAACAGAAAAAGTATAGGTTTATAGTCGTAAATATAAGTTACAAGTTGTTTTTGTAAAGGTAGTCATTTCAGTCGAAAGAACGACGTCTAGATGACCATTTTAGAAAACATACTTCCACTTTGAGTTTAATCATGATTTTTGGATATAGTTTCATGTTCATAAGAAAAATCATTTTTCCAGAAGAACAACTTTTAAATCAAAGTTTATCATAGTTTTTAATTAACTAACCCAAAACAGCCCGCGGTGTTACTACGACAGCGTATGTCCGGTTTTACATTGTTCTTCGTGTTTCCAGGTTTTAAATCATTAAGTTAGCATATGATATAGATATAGAACATGTGTTTAGTTGATTTTAAAAGTCAAGTTAGAGGGATTAACTTTTGTTTGCGAACAAGTTTAGAATTAACTAAACTATGTTCTAGTGATTACAAGTTTAAACCTTCGAATAAGATAGCTTTATATGTATGAATCGAATAATGTTATGAACATCATTACTACCTCAAGTTTTCTGGATAAAGCTACTGGAAATGAGAAAAAATGGATCTAGCTTCAAAGGATCCTTGGATGGCTTGAAAGTTCTTGAAGCAGAATCATGACACGAAAACAAGTTCAAGTAAGATTTCCACTCGAAATAAGATTGTTATAGTTATAGAAATTGAATCAAAGTTTGAATATGAGTATTACCTTGTATTAGAAAGATATCTTACTGTAAATAAGAAAGATTTCTTGAGGTTGGATGATCACTCTACAAGATTGGAAGTAAGCTAGCAAACTTGGAAGTATTCTTGATTTTATGAAACTAGAACTTGTAGAATTTATGTAGAAAACTTAGAACTTGAAGATAGAATTTGAGAGAGATCAATTAGATGAAGAAAATTGAAGAATGAAAGTGTTTTTAGGTATTTTTGGTCGTTGGTGTATGGATTAGATATAAAGGATATGTAATTTTGTTTTCATGTAAATAAGTCATGAATGATTACTCATATTTTTGTAATTTTATGAGATATTTCATGCTAGTTGCCAAATGATGGTTCCCACATGTGTTAGGTGACTCACATGGGCTGCTAAGAGCTGATTATTAGAGTGTATATACCAAGAGTACATACATCTAAAAGCTGTGTATTGTACGAGTATGAATACGGGTGCATACGAGTATAATCGTTGATGAAACTGAACGAGGATGTAATTGTAAGCATTTTTGTAAAGTAGAAGTATTTTGATAAGTGTCTTGAAGTCTTTCAAAATTGTATGAATACATATTAAAACACTACATGTATATACATTTTAACTGAGTCGTTAAGTCATCGTTAGTCGTTACATGTAAGTGTTCTTTTGAAACCTTTAGGTTAACGATCTTGTTAAATGTTGTTAAACCAATGTTTATAATATTAAATGAGATTTTAAATTATTATATTATCATGATATTATGATGTATGAATATCTCTTAATATGATATATATACGTTAAATGTCATTACAACGATAATCGTTACATATATGTCTCGTTTCAAAATCATTAAGTTAGTAGTCTTGCTTTTACATATGTAGTTCATTGTTAATATACTTAATGATATGTTTACTTATCATAATATCATGTTAACTATATATATATCCATATATATGTCATCATATAGTTTTTTACAAGTTTTAACGTTCGTGAATCACCGGTCAACTTGGGTGGTCAATTGTCTATATGAAACCTATTTCAATTAATTAAGTCTTAACAAGTTTGATTGCTTAACATGTTGGAAACACTTAATCAGGTAAATAACAATTTCATTTAATATATATATATATATATATATATATATATATATATATATATATATATATATATATAAACATGGAAAATTTCGGGTCACTACAGTACCTACCCGTTAAATAAATTTCGTCCCAAAATTTTAAGCAGTTGGAGGTGTTGACGTATCTTCAGGAAGTAAATATGGGTATTTCTTCTTCATCTGATCTTCTCGTTCCCAGGTGAACTCGGGTCCTCTACGAGCATTCCATCGAACCTTAACAATTGGTATCTTGTTTTTCTTAAGTCTTTTAACCTCACGATCCATTATTTCGACGGGTTCTTCGATGAATTGAAGTTTTTCGTTGATTTGGATTTCATCTAACGGAATAGTGAGATCTTCTTTAGCAAAACATTTCTTCAAATTCGAGACGTGGAAAGTGTTATGTACAGCCGCGAGTTGTTGAGGTAACTCAAGTCGGTAAGCTACTGGTCCGACACGATCAATAATCTTGAATGGTCCAATATACCTTGGATTTAATTTCCCTCGTTTACTAAATTGAACAACACCTTTCCAAGGTGCAACCTTAAGCATGACCATCTCTCCAATTTCAAATTCTATATCTTTTCTTTTAATGTCGGCGCAGCTCTTTTGTCGACTTTGGGCACTTTTCAACCGTTGTTGAATTTGGATGATCTTCTCGGTAGTTTCTTGTATAATCTCCGGACCCGTAATCTGTCTATCCCCCACTTCACTCCAACAAATCGGAGACCTGCACTTTCTACCATAAAGTGCTTCAAACGGCGCCATCTCAATGCTTGAATGGTAGCTGTTATTGTAGGAAAATTCTACTAACGGTAGATGTCGATCCCAACTGTTTCCGAAATCAATAACATATGCTCGTAGCATGTCTTCAAGCGTTTGTATCGTCTTTTCGTTCTGCCCACCAGTTTGTGGATGATAGGCAGTACTCATGTCTAGACGAGTTCCTAATGCTTGCTGTAATGTCTGCCAGAATCTTGAAATAAATCTGCCATCCGTATCAGAGATAATAGAGATTGGTATTTCATGTCTGGAGACGACTTCCTTCAAATACAGTCGTGCTAACTTCTCCATCTTGTCATCTTCTCTTATTGGAAGGAAGTGTGCTGACTTGGTGAGATGATCAACTATTACCCAAATAGTATCATAACCACTTGCAGTCCTTGGCAATTTAGTAATGAAATCCATGGTAATGTTTTCCCATTTCCATTCCGGGATTTCAGGTTGTTGTAGTAGACCTGATGGTTTCTGATGTTCAGCTTTGACCTTAGAACAAGTCAAACATTCTCCTACATATTTAGCAATATCGGCTTTCATACCTGGCCACCAAAAATGTTTCTTAAGATCCTTGTACATCTTCCCCGTTCCAGGATGTATTGAGTATCTGGTTTTATGAGCTTCTCTAAGTACCATTTCTCTCATATCTCCAAATTTTGGTACCCAAATTCTTTCATCCCTATACCGGGTTCCGTGTTCCCGAATATTAAGATGCTTGTCCGATCCTTTGGGTATTTCATCCTTTAAATTTCCCTCTTTTAAAACTCCTTGTTGCGCCTCCTTTATTTGAGTAGTAAGGTTAGTGTGAATCATTATATTCATAGATTTTACTCGAATGGGTTCTCTGTCCTTTCTGCTCAAGGCGTCAGCTACCACATTTGCCTTCCCCGGGTGGTAACGAATCTCAAAGTCGTAATCATTTAACAATTCAATCCACCTACGCTGCCTCATATTCAGTTGTTTCTGATTAAATATGTGTTGAAGACTTTTGTGGTCAGTATATATAATACTTTTGACCCCATATAAGTAGTGCCTCCAAGTCTTTAATGCAAAAACAACCGCGCCTAATTCCAAATCATGCGTCGTATAATTTTGCTCGTGAATCTTCAATTGTCTAGACGCATAAGCAATCACCTTCGTCCGTTGCATTAATACACAACTGAGACCTTGCTTTGATGCGTCACAATAAATCACAAAATCAGCATTCCCTTCAGGCAATGACAATATAGGTGCCGTAGTTAGCTATTTCTTCAATAATTGAAACGCCTTCTCTTGTTCATCCTTCCATTCAAATTTCTTCCCTTTATGCGTTAATGTAGTCAAGGGTTTTGCTATTTTGGAGAAATCTTGGATGAACCTTCTGTAGTAACCAGCCAATCCTAAAAATTGACGTATATGCTTCGGAGTTTTTGGGGTTTCCCACTTTTTAACGGTTTCGATATTTGCCGGGTCCACCTGGATACCTTCTTTGTTCACTATGTGACCGAGGAATTGAACTTCTTCCAACCAAAATGCACACTTTGAAAACTTAGCGTACAGTTTTTCTTTCCTCAATACTTCTAGCACTATTCTCAAATGTTCTTCATGCTCTTGATCATTCTTTGAGTAAATAAGTATGTCATCGATGAAAACAATGACAAACTTGTCAAGATATGGCCCACACACTCGGTTCATAAGGTCCATGAACATAGCTGGTACGTTAGTCAATCCAAACGGCATAACCATAAACTCGTAATGACCATAACGCGTCCTAAAAGCAGTTTTTGGAATATCATCCTCTTTACTCGCATTTAATGATATCCAGAACGTAAATCGATCTTTGAATAAATCGACGAGCCTTGTAGTTGATCAAATAAGTCATCAATTCTCGGCAGTGGATAACGATTTTTTATGGTAAGTTTGTTCAACTCTCTGTAGTCAATACACAACCTAAATGTACCATCCTTCTTCTTGACAAACAAAACAGGAGCTCCCCATGGTGATTTGCTTGGTCGAATGAAACCACGTTCTAATAGTTCTTGCAGTTGGCTTTGCAGTTCTTTCATCTCGCTGGGTGCGAGTCTATAAGGAGCACGAGCTATTGGTGCAGCTCCTGGTACAAGATCTATTTGAAATTCAACAGATCGATGTGGAGGTAGTCCCGGTAATTCTTTCAGAAATTCATCGGGAAATTCTTTTGCGACGGGAACATCATTGATGCTCTTTTCTTCAGTTTGTACTTTCTCGACGTGTGCTAGAACATCATAGCAACCTTTTCTTATTAGTTTTTGTGCCTTCAAATTACTAATAAGATGTAGCTTCGTGTTGCCCTTTTCTCCGTACACCATTAAGGGGTTTCCTTTTTCTCGTATAATGCGAATTGCATTTTTATAACAAACGATCTCTGCTTTCACTTCTATCAACCAGTCCATACCGATTATCACATCAAAACTCCCTAACTCTACTGGTATCAAGTCAATCTTAAATGTTTCGCTAACCAGTTTAATTTCTCGATTCCGACATATATTATCTGCTGAAATTAATTTACCATTTGCTAATTCGAGTAAAAATTTACTATCCAATGGCGTCAATGGACAACTTAATTTAGCACAAAAATCTCTACTCATATAGCTTCTATCCGCACCCGAATCAAATAAAACGTAAGCAGATTTATTGTCAATAAGAAACGTATCCGTAACAAGCTCCGGGTCTTCCTGTGCCTCTGCCGCATTAATATTGAAAACTCTTCCACGGCCTTGTCCATTCGTGTTCTCCTGGTTCAGGAAATTTCTAATAATGTGGCCCGGTTTTCCACATTTATAACAAACTACATTGGCATTACTTGCTCCGACACTACTTGCTCCGCCATTACTCGTTCCGACACCATTTGTTCCTTTCGTTCTGTTAACCCCTGGTCCATAGACCTCACACTTCGCCGCGCTATGACCATTTCTTTTACACTTTTTGCAAAATTTGGTGCAGAACCCCGAGTGATACTTTTCACACCTTCGGCATAGCTGCTTCTGATTGTTGTTGTTGTTGTTGTGGTTGTTATTGTTATTGGGATGATTGTTGTAGTTGTAGTTGTAGTTGTTGTTGTTGTTGTTGTTGTTGTTGTTGTTGTTGTTGGGCCATTTGTTATAGTTGCGATTGATATTGCGATTGTTGGGATAGTTGTTGCGATTATTGTTGTAATTGCTGTTGTTGTTGTATTGTTGATTCTTATCACCGTTTTCCTCCCACTTTCTTTTGACTTGCTTCACATTGGCCTCTTCAGCCGCCTGTTCTTTAATTCTTTCCTCAATCTGGTTCACTAGTTTGTGAGCCATTCTACATGCCTGTTGTATGGAGGCGGGCTCGTGTGAACTTATATCTTCTTGGATTATTTCCGGTAATCCTTTCACAAACGTGTCGATCTTCTCTTCCTCATCTTCGAACGCTCTCGGACACAATAGGCACAATTCTGTGAATCGTCTTTCGTACGTGTTAATATCAAATCCTTGGGTTCGTAACCCTCTAAGTTCTGTCTTGAGCTTATTGACCTCGGTTCTGGGACGGTACTTCTCATTCATCAAGTGCTTGAATGCTGACCACGGTAGTGCGTAAGCATCATCTTGTCCCACTTGCTCTAGATAGGTATTCCACCATGTTAACGCAGTACCTGTGAAGGTATGCGTAGCGTACTTCACTTTGTCCTCTTCAGTACAATTACTTATGGCAAATACCGATTCGACCTTCTCGGTCCACAGTTTCAATCCGATCGGTCCTTCGGTTCCATCAAATTCCAAAGGTTTGCAGGCAGTGAATTCTTTGTAGGTGCATCCTGCACGATTTCTTGCGCCGTTAGCTGCATTGCTAGATTCGGAGTTATTATTGGTATGTAGCGCAACCTGTACTGCGGCTATGTTTGCAGCAAAAAAGGTACGAAATTCCTCTTCACTCATATTCATGGTTTGTCGAGTAGTCGGTGCCATTTCCTTCAAATAGTCAAATGAAACAAGTTAATAATACAGAATATTAAGAGTAGTCAATAGTATCTCGTAGCATAATATGAACTCATTTATAAAAGCTTTTTCTTCATATTAGCGTTTTAAAAGTTTGAATTCGGGTAGTACCTACTCGTTAAGTTCATACTTAGTAGCTAATATACAATTCAACTACTACAATTCTATATGAAAAACTGATTATAATAATATTTCACGTTCAAACTTTTACACAATATTTTACAAACTTACAATACCGCTTATTTTACATATAGCATGAAATATAGCACACAATAACTTTGATACAAGATAGTTGTGAAGATAATTCTAGCTAGTACACAAGTCGTTCAGTAAAGGCAATAAAGACACGTAATTCATACGTCCAGAAACAAGTCATGCATTCTGGTTTTACTAGGACTACTTCCCATCCTTGGTCTTGGGGAACATAACTATTATGGCCGTTGATAAGACAGCGTGTTGTAACGTCGTCAAAGAGACGAGGGTAACGTAATGTCCAACAGTCCCGTAACAATCTAAAAACCTCATTTCTTACCCCAATTACCGACTCCATCACTTGTGGAAACATTTTGTTTAATAGTTGTAGCCCGATGTTCTTGTTCTCACTTTGGTGAGAAGCGAACATTACTAATCCGTAAGCATAACATGCTTCTTTATGTTGCATGTTAGCCTCTTTTTCTAAATCACGAAGTCCTATATTCGGATATATTGAGTCAAAATAATTTCTTAACCCGTTGCGTAAAATAGCATTTGGGTTCCCCGCAATATATGCGTCAAAGTAAACACATCGTAACTTATGGATTTCCCAATGTGATATCCCCCATCTTGAAATGTCCCGTTCTTATTGATTAAAAACGTTCCATATTAATTGATTTCGTTGCGAGGTTTTGACCTCTATATGAGACGTTTTTCAAAGACTGCATTCATTTTTAAAACAAACCATAACCTTTATTTCATAAATAAAGGTTTAAAAAGCTTTACGTAGATTATCAAATAATGATAATCTAAAATATCCTGTTTACACACGACCATTACATAATGGTTTACAATACAAATATGTTACATCGAAATCAGTTTCTTGAATGCAGTTTTTACACAATATCATACAAACATGGACTCCAAATCTTGTCCTTATTTTAGTATGCAACAGCGGAAGCTCTTAGTATTCACCTGAGAATAAACATGCTTTAAACGTCAACAAAAATGCTGGTGAGTTATAGGTTTAACCTATATATATCAAATCGTAACAATAGACCACAAGATTTCATATTTCAATACACATCCCATACATAGAGATAAAAATCATTCATATGGTGAACACCTGGTAACCGACATTAACAAGATGCATATATATAAGAATATCCCCATCATTCCGGGACACTCTTCGGATATGATATAAATTTCGAAGTACTAAAGCATCCGGTACTTTGGATGGGGTTTGTTAGGCCCAATAGATCTATCTTTAGGATTCGCGTCAACTAGGGTGTCTATTCCCTAATTCTTAGATTACCAGACTTAATAAAAAGGGGCATATTCGATTTCGATAATTCAACCATAGAATGTAGTTTCACGTACTTGTGTCTATTTTGTAAATAATTTATAAAACCTGCATGTATTCTCATCCCAAAAATATTAGATTTTAAAAGTGAGACTATAACTCACTTTCACAGATTTTTACTTCGTCGGGAAGTAAGACTTGGCCACTGGTTGATTCACGAACCTATAACAATATATACATATATATCAAAGTATGTTTAAAATATATTTACAACACTTTTAATATATTTTGATGTTTTAAGTTTATTAAGTCAGCTGTCCTCGTTAGTAACCTACAACTAGTTGTCCACAGTTAGATGTACAGAAATAAATCGATAAATATTATCTTGAATCAATCCACGACCCAGTGTATACGTATCTCAGTATTGATCACAACTCAAACTATATATATTTTGGAATCAACCTCAACCCTGTATAGCTAACTCCAACATTCACATATAGAGTGTCTATAGTTGTTCCGAAATATATATAGATGTGTCGACATGATAGGTCGAAACATTGTATACGTGTCTATGGTATCTCAAGATTACATAATATACAATACAAGTTGATTAAGTTATGGTTGGAATAGATTTGTTACCAATTTTCACGTAGCTAAAATGAGAAAATTATCCAATCTTGTTTTACCCATAACTTCTTTATTTTAAATCCGTTTTGAGTGAATCAAATTGCTATGGTTTCATATTGAACTCTATATTATAAATCTAAACAGAAAAGTATAGGTTTATATTCGGAAAAATAAGTTACAAGTCGTTTTTGTAAAGGTAGTCATTTCCGTTGAAAGAACGACGTCTAGATGACCATTTTAGAAAACATACTTCCACTTTGAGTTTAACCATAATTTTTGGATATAGTTTCATGTTCATAATAAAAATCATTTTCTCAGAATAACAACTTTTAAATCAAAGTTTATCATAGTTTTTAATTAACTAACCCAAAACAGCCCGCGGTGTTACTACGACGGCGTAAATCCGGTTTTACGGTGTTTTTCGTGTTTCCAGGTTTTAAATCATTAAGTTAGCATATCATATAGATATAGAACATGTGTGTAGTTAATTTTAAAAGTCAAGTTAGAAGGATTAACTTTTGTTTGCGAACAAGTTTAGAATTAACTAAACTATGTTCTAGTGATTACGAGTTTAAACATTCGAATAAGATAGTTTTATATATATGAATCGAATAATGTTATGAACATCATTACTACCTCAAGTTTAGTAGGTAAACCTACTGGAAGTGACAAGAAATGATCTAGCTTCAAAGGATCTTGGATGGCTTGAAAGTTCTTGAAGTAGGATCATGACACAAAAACAAGTTCAAGTAAGATTTTTACTCGAATTAAGATAGTTTATAGTTATAGAAATTGAATTAAAGTTTGAGTGGTAATTGGTGAGTGGTGAGTGGGGTTAAAAGGAGTTCTAGTTAGTTGACTAGCTCATGGTAGAAGTTAAAATTGATTAGTCATACATGACATAATCAAGAGTGGAATCCCATGCTAGTTCCTATTGGTATATACTCATAGTAAGTACGTTTTGAAGCTTTGTATAATACGGATAAGAATACGACTAGAATTCTTGATGAACAAAAAGAATGGAAAAGTAACTGTAACCATTTTCGTTAAGTATGAGTGTTTTGATATATATATATGTCTTGAAGTCTTCCAAAAGTATTTTAATACATCTAAATACACTACATGTATATACATTTTAACTGAGTCGTTAAGTCATCGTTAGTCGTTACATGTAAGTGTTGTTTTGAAACCTTTAAGTTAATGATCTCAATTAATGTTGTTAACCCATTGTTTATTATATCTAATGAGATGTTAAATTATTATATTATCATGATATTATGATATATTAATATATCATAATATGATATATATACATTTAAATGTCGTTACAACGATAATCGTTACATATATGTCTCGTTTCGAAATCCTTAAGTTAGTAGTCTTGTTTATATGTATATAACTCATTGTTAATATAATTATGGAGATACTTACTTATCATAATCTCATGTTAACCATATGTATATCCATATATATATCGTCATGTCGTTTTTACAAGTTTTAACGTTCGTGAATCGCCGGTCAACTTGGGTGGTCAATTGTCTATATGAAACATATTTCAATTAATCAAGTCTTAACAAGTTTGATTGCTTAACATGTTGGAAACATTTAATCATGTAAATATCAATCTCAATTAATATATATAAACATGGAAAAGTTCGGGTCACTACACATCTTTCGAACGAAAGCCTTTTATAAACCAAGGCATTCTTGGAACGTTCTTCGAATATCTTACAAAATGATCTCGCCTTAAATAGTTGTGCCGAGGAATTCTGACCGACTCTAGACAAGATTTCATCAATCATGTCTCCGGGTAGGTCTAGAGGTAGACATCTATCACATAATATTAAACATGTTAAGAGATTAATATATCACATAATATTCACATGTTAAAAATATATAGTTTCCAACAAAAATGTTAAGCAATCATTTTTAAAGAAAACACAGCCGAAGTCCAGACTCACTAATACATCCTAACAAACTCGATAAGACACACTAATGCAAATTTTCTGGTTCTCTAAGACCAATGCTCAGATACCAACTGAAATGTCCCATTCATATTGATTATAAACGTTCCATATTAATTGATTTCGTCGCGAGGTTTTGACCTCCATATGAGACATTTTTCAAAGACTGCATTCATTTTTAAAATAACCATAACGTTTATTTTATCGATAAAGGTTTAAAAAGCATTACGTAGATTATCAAATAATGATAATCTAAAATGTACCGTTTACACACGACCATTACATAATGGTTTACAATAAGAATATATTACATCAAAAATAAGTTTCTTGAATGCAGTTTTTACATAATATCATACAAGCATAGACTGCAAATCTTGTCCTTATTTTAGTATGCAACAGCGGAAGCTCTTAATAATCACCTGAGAATAAACATGCTTAAAACGTCAACAAAAATGTTGGTGAGTTATATGTTTAACCTATATATTATCAAATCATAATAATAGACCACAAGATTTCATATTTCAATATACATCCCATACATAGAGATAAAATTCATTCATATAGTGAACACCTGGTAACCGACATTAACAAGATACATATATAAGAATATCCCCATTATTCCGGGACACCCTTCGATTATGATATAAATTTCGAAGTACTAAAGCATCCTATACTTTGGATGGGGTTTGTTAGGCCCAATAGATCTATCTTTAGGATTCGCGTCAATTAGGGTGTCTGTTCTCTAATTCTTAGATTACCAGACTTAATAAAAAGGGGCATATTCGATTTCGATAATTCAACCATAGAATGTAGTTTCACGTACTTGTATCTATTTTGTAAATCATTTATAAAACCTCATCCCAAAAATATTAGATTTTAAAAGTGGGACTATAACTCACTTTCACAGATTTTTACTTCGTCAGGAAGTAAGACTTGGCCACTGGTCGATACACGAACCTATAACAATTATATACATATATATCAAACTATATTCAAAATATATTTACAACACTTTTAATACATTTTGATATTTTAAGTTTATTAAATCAGCTGTCCTCGTTAGTAACCTACAACTAGTTGTCCAACGTTAGATGTACAGAAAAAAATTGATATATATTATCTTGAATCAATCCACGACCCATTGTATACACGTCTCAGGCTAGATCACAACTAAAAGTATATATATTTTTGGAATCAACCTCAACCCTGTATAGCTAACTCCCACATTACTGCATATAGAGTGTCTATGGTTGTTCCAAATAATATATACACATGGGTCGATATAATATGTCATAACATTTGCATACGTGTCTATGGTATCCCAAGATTACATAATATATTAGAATACATGTATAATACAATATATGTTAGCTAGGATATGATTAATATAGATTTGTTACCAATTTTCACGTTGCTACAACAAGAAAAATTATCCAATCTTGTTTTACCCATAACTTCTTCATTTTAAATCCGTTTTGAGTGAATCAAATTGCTATGGTTTCATATTGAACTCTATTTTATGAATCTAAACATAAAAAATATAGGTTTATAGTCATAAATATAAGTTACAAGTCGTTTTTGTAAAGGTAGTCATTTCAGTCAAAAGAACGACGTCTAGATGACCATTTTAGAAAACATACTTCCACTTTGAGTTTAATCATGATTTTTGGATATAGTTTCATGTTCATAAGAAAAATCATTTTTCCAGAAGAACAACTTTTAAATCAAAGTTTATCATAATTTTTAATTAACTAACCCAAAACAGCCCGCGGTGTTACTACGACAGCGTATGTCCGGTTTTACAGTGTTCTTCGTGTTTCCAGGTTTTAAATCATTAAGTTAGCATATCATATAAATATAGAACACGTGTTTAGTTGATTTTAAAAGTCAAGTTAGAAGGATTAACTTTTGTTTGCGAACAAGTTTAGAATTAACTAAACTATGTTCTAGTGATTACAAGTTTAAACCTTCGAATAAGATAGCTTTATATGTATGAATCGAATGATGTTATGAACATCATTACTACCTCAAGTTTTCTGGATAAAGCTACTGGAAATGAGAAAAAATGGATCTAGCATCAAAGGATCCTTGAATGGCTTGAAAGTTCTTGAAGCAGAATCATGACACGAAAACAAGTTCAAGTAAGATTTCTACTCGAAATAAGATTGTTATAGTTATAGAAATTGAATCAAAGTTTGAATATGAGTATTACCTTGTATTAGAAAGATATCTTACTGTAAATAAGAAAGATTTCTTGAGGTTGGATGATCACTCTACAAGATTGGAAGTAAGCTAGCAAACTTAGAAGTATTCTTGATTTTATGAAACTAGAACTTGTAGAATTTATGAAGAACACTTAGAACTTGAAGATAGAACTTGAGAGAGATCAATTAGATGAAGAAAATTGAAGAATGAAAGTGTTTGTAGGTGTTTTTGGTTGTTGGTGTATGGATTAGATATAAAGGATATGTAATTTTGTTTTCATGTAAATAAGTCATGAATGATTACTCTTATTTTTGTAATTTTATGAGATATTTCATGCTAGTTGCCAAATGATGGTTCCCACATGTGTTAGGTGACTCACATGGGCTGCTAAGAGCTAATCATTGGAGTGTATATACCAATAGTACATACATCTAAAAGCTGTGTATTGTACGAGTACGAATACGGGTGCATACGAGTAGAATTGTTGATGAAACTGAACGAGGATGTAATTGTAAGCATTTTTGTAAAGTAGAAGTATTTTGATAAGTTTCTTGAAGTCTTTCAAAAGTGTATGAATACATATTAAAACACTACATGTATATACATTTTAACTGAGTCGTTAAGTCATCGTTAGTCGTTACATGTAAGTGTTGTTTTGAAACCTTTAGGTTAACGATCTTGTTAAATGTTGTTAACCCAATGTTTATAATATCAAATGAGATTTTAAATTATTATATTATCATGATATTATGATGTATGAATATCTCTTAATATGATATATATACGTTAAATGTCGTTACAACGATAATCGTTACATATATGTCCTCAAAATCATTAAGTTAGTAGTCTTGCTTTTACATATGTAGTTCATTGTTAATTTACTTAATGATATGTTTACTTATCATAATATCATGTTAACTATATATATATATATATATATATATATATATATATATATATATATATATATATATATATATCCATATATATGTCATCATATAGTTTTTTACAAGTTTTAACGTTCGTGAATCACCGGTCAACTTGGGTGGTCAATTGTCTATATGAAACCTATTTCAATTAATCAAGTCTTAACAAGTTTGATTGCTTAACATGTTGGAAACACTTAATCATGTAAATAACAATTTCATTTAATATACATATATATATATATATATATATATATATATATATATATATATATATATATATATATATATATATATATATATATATATATATATATATATATATATATATATATATATAAACATGGAAAAGTTCGGGTCACTACATGAACGAGGATAATAAGAATATGATGACCGATTGGTGAGGAGGTCTAGGTAATGATCAATTGGGCCGAGATTGATTTTCTTGTTGGGCCGAGTTACATGGGCTACTAAAAGCATTTCGCTGTTTCTTACTCTTTTGTTGCTAGAACAACGATGATGTTGATGATTTAAATAAAATTGATGATGATGGTGTTTTAAATGATTAGATTAAGATGATGATAATAGGAAGATGATAAACCGTTAATATGGATTAAATGATTAAGCGTGCGAAATAATTCATGAAAGAAATAAGCGGAGCAGTGATTGGTTGTGTATCTGTTGAGCGAGAGATCGTGGGTTCGAGTCCGGGCAGTGGCGTTTTATTTTTAGAAGCTTGTTATCTTCAAAGGTTGTATTCTAAAATTTTTATTATTATTATTATTATTATTATTATTATTATTATTATTATTATTATTATTATTATTATTTTTATTATTATTATTATTATTATTATTATTATTATTATTATTATTAATATTATCATTACAAAAAATATTATTTATATAAAATATATTTATTACCTACATATACTAATATTACATACTTCTATACTTTTAACCAAAAAGTTACTTTTATATAATAAAAATTAGTAATATACAAAATATAAAATATTATACATTACAGAATATTCTAAAACATTAATATGTAATAATTATAATAAACAATATATGAATTATTAATATAACAAGTATATTAACATTAATACCTAAACTTGTTTAAATATTAGTATATGTGTTAATATACATACTTGATATAGGTTCGTGAATCCGAGGCCAACCTTACACTTGTTCAATGATGTTATATGTATTTTACTACGAAATACAGTATGGTGAGTTTCATTTGCTCCCTTTTACTTATTACATTTTTGGGCTGAGAATACATGCACTGTTTTAATAACTGTTTTACAATATTTATATGCGTGAGTTCATTTGCACCATTTTACTCTTTACATTTTTGGGACTGAGAATACATGCGCTGTTTTTATAACTGCTTTATTAAATGCTTTTGAAATATGTTTTGAACTGTGAATACAAGAAATACTTTTATAAATGTTTGACGAGATAGACACAAGCAAAACATTCCTCGAATGAATTATTATGCAGACAGAAGTTCTGCGCATTATTATTGAATTATATGGACATGATAATTGCCACAATTGAATTATGTGGACATGATAATTGCCACCATTGAATTATGTGGACATGATAATTGCCACCATTGAATTATGTGGACATGATAATTGTCACCAATTGTAGTGAATGTTATGTATCGAGAGAATGATTTTATACACAGGTTATGTGTATGTTATTTTTGTGCACAAGATATGTGTACGGTTACTAAGATTATGAAAGATGATTTCGCACACGAGAAAGGTGTACTGTATTTAAAAGATATCGCATGTACATTACACGTGGATATAGGATTCGGGCCCATTTGTACCATGCAGGATTTAAATCTTGTGGTCTATCAAAATGATGAATTTTATTGTTTTATTATAAACTTATGAACTCACCAACCTTTTGGTTGACACTTGAAAGCATGTTTATACCCAAGTATGAAAGAAATCTTCCGCTGTGCATTTGCTCATTGTAAAGACATTATTTGGAGTCGATCATCGCAATGGAACCAGATGTTGGTGACTTCGTCCAGATGGATTAGGACGGGGCATGACAGAGGCCAACCTTGCACTTGTTCAATGACGTTATATGTATTTTTACTACGAAATACAGTATGGTGAGTTTCATTTGCCTTTTTACCCTTTATATTTTTGGGCTGAGAATACATGCGCAATTTTTTATAAATGTTTTACGAAATAGACACAAGTAATTGAAACTACATTATATGGGTGAATGATCGAAGCCGAATATGCCCCTTTTTGCTTGGTAACCTAAGAATTAGTAAACCAGTCTACTAATTGACGCGAATCCTAAAGATAGATCTATTGGGCCTAACGAACCCCATCCGTTGTAGCGGATGCTTTAGTACTTCGATGTTGTTTTTATCATGTCTGAAGGATTTCCCGAAATGATAGGGGATATTCTTATATGCATCTTGTTAATGTCGGTTACCATGTGTTCAATCCATATGAATGATTTTTTGTCTCTATGCATGAGACGTATATTTATGAGAACTGGAAATGAAATTCTTGTGGTCTATTAAAATGATGGAAATGAATGATTATGATAAACTAATGAACTCACTAACCTTTTGGTTGATACTTTAAAGCATGTTTATTCTCAGGTATTAAAGAAATCTTCCGCTGTGCATTAGCTCATTTTAAAGATATTATTTGAAATCATTCATGGCATATTTCAAAAGACGTTGCATTCAAGTCGTTGAGTTCAGTAAAGATTATGATTAAGTAAATTTCAGATTAGAGCATTTATAGATGGATATTATAAAATGGTATGCATGCCTGTCAACTTTCGATGAAATGAAAGATTGTCTTTTAAAACGAATGCAATATTTGTAAAATGTATCATATAGAGGTCAAATACCTCACGATGTAATCATATGTTATTGTATTCGTTCTTATGGATTAGGACGGGTCTTTACATACTGGAACCAAAAGGATCATGCCTCTCCTTTGTCAGCCTGGCCACTTGTTTCAAAGATAAATTGATAAGAAACACACATGCTTAACATACTGGGAGTTTTTTGGTATAGGATTTAAAGTCATTATTATAGTAAACCCTTTTTAAAACTATAAAAACAAAATATTAATTATGGTATTAATTTATGTATATTCCAGTTCAAACTTAACCAATTACGAAGAAAGTGCGAAAGACAATTGCTCTCCCACAACTTCAGAAATCGGAGATGTTTTTCTCTATAAAACCAAAACAAATCTAGACCCTGATAAATCTCATCAAGAATTAGTTCTTGACCCTAGTAGTCCAAGAAGCCGGATAACTTCATCCGACTTGGAGATTTCATTGCCTTTAGATAAGTTTTACTCAAATGAACCAGGATTCAACCCTCTTCACGATCCAAAAGGGAGGCTTAGTCTTAACGAACTCCTGATTATGGAAGACAAGATACGGGAAGAATACCCAACTATTTTCAATTACCCAAACTTGTTCGAATTTAATTCCAAAGAGAAATGACACATTGATAAAACAAAAGCTCCATTTACTGGAAATCTGTTAAATCCTAGTAGAAGGTTAGATGTCTATAGAGAATTCATTAGGCACCTCTATTCCTCAGACTTTCCGTTCTCAACATTTCAAATCAATTTGTTAAAAGAGCTACGTTCTCAAGTTCGTTCCCTTTACAAACTGTTAAAGGAATGTGGGGATGATATTTTTGTCAAGTATCGAGATGCAGAAATTGATTTCAAATTCGATTTAGATTCATTCGTCAGTTTTCTACCTCACATCAGTGATAAGGAATTTTCTCAAATTCATATCAACCGTTATGTCGCCGCAATGATTTCTGAATTAGAATTTTAAATTGAAAGCAAAAAACCTAACCCTATTTCAAAATATGGAGATCGAGATTTCTTTTACTTTGATCCAACCTCATTTCTCATCAAAAGATTAATTGAAGTTTTTTCGGATTCAACCGAGGAAAGAATACATCAGAATTTCTTCGCAAAAAGAAAGGAAATATATTGTGAACTCGTACAAATCCTCACTATGTCAAAATTTCCGTTTACAACTCCGCAAAGAAAGATCATTCAGGAAATATCTGAAAACTTTAAATTTAATGTTGGTGATCCTGACTGCGCGAAAGATCTTTTATTTCAAGACACAGTGTCGAAACTTCTTTTCGAACTTAATTATCGAGATACTGGACCTAGGGATGGAATTTCAAACATTAAAAAAGTTAGAAGGGCTTTGGTTAAACTTATGGACGCCATCGGAGATTTGTAAAAGCGTGAGCGTAAAATGCTAAGTGATTTTGAAATATTTTCAGTACACTCCGCTGATTTACTCTGGATGGTCAAAGAAGCTTTAAATTTATCTTTATTTTCGCATATTTTTCTTTCCGCGTCATTTCTAAAACTTAGTTGTGGAACCTGTGTAATTTATGTTATTAATAAAATAAATTTTTTAATTTTACTCCGTCCATTTGTTGTTTTCTTTTAGTTTTTAGTTTAAATTAATAAAAATGGCCGGATTAAGATCCGAAGAAAAATTTCATTAATCTAGTGAAAAATTTTAAAAATTTAAAAATATAAAAATTCGTGAGTCGGGTCGGGAAAATAAGTCTGTGAGCCACACGGGCCCATTTTTCTTTTTCCTTTTCTTTCCTCCTCTTCTTTTTCTTTTTTCTTCTCCTCATTCCTCTTTCGTTCGGCCGACGAGCACCAACACCACCACCATCCTCAAAACTTGATCAGTTTTAACGATTCAAATCTCTAATCCGCATCTCTCGTGCCTTCTAAACGCGTTTTCATCGTCAATTTGGCATAAAAGGTACTCTTTCACGGTTAAAAATCGAGTTTTTACTCAAAGTAAAATTTTTTACTTTTGAGAAAAATTGTGTTTTATGCCCAATTTTGGACTCCTATATGCTTAGTTAGATAATGTGATTGATATGTGTTAGTTTTTAGGTTCGATTGAAGCATTTTTGTTCATTTTTAGCTCTTGATTCGTTAGTTTTAGTTTTAGGCTAGGAATTGGGGAAATTTTTAGAAACTTGATATTCTGCTAGCTCATTTAGGCTTAGTAATTCACCTAGAGTGCTTAGAAACTAGTTTTGGAACAATTTAGACTTGTTTACTTGAAGATTGAAGTTTTGGTTAAACTACACTAAAGTAGGCTTATGGTTTTTCCTATAGTTATAACGTTTTTAAAACTTATGATTGCTTGGAAATTAGCCTAAATAAAGATATATCGACTTGCAAATAAAATTTGAACCTAGTCTTTGACTTTTCTTATTTTGTACGTTTTGAACAAAATGAATATATTAGGTAAAAACGGTCTTAAACCTTGACTTAAGGATGTTATAGGTAAAAACATATTTAAGGTAATTAAAAATGATCATTAGGATCATTGTATGCTTAAAAACCATCTTACTTTAATCAAAGTTGCTTATTACGACTAACTCGCTATAATTATTATTTTTAGCATTATTTGTTGCAATCACGGGTACGCTTTGAATTTTGCCTAGAAATAAGTTTATAGTGAGATTAGATATTGTTTGCAGTAATTTTGGCTATAATTGACTATCTCAGGGAATTGGAAAATGCCATTTTTAAAGCCCTCATTTCGAATTTTTTTCGAAAAATATAAGCATTTTTCATTTCTAAAGTGTTATTATAAGTCTTATTATTTTGGAACATAACCTACATTATTTGACTTTTGCAGATGGCTAATAATCTACCAGATGAGTATGAGTTGCCCCATTCCCTCCTCGGGCAAGAAAACCCAGCGGATAACGAACCATTCATGAGAAACTGGATAAACAGATAGAAGGGTGCCAAAAAATACATAAACTGGGAAATAATGAAGCAATGTGGTTGGGCTGATGAGTTGAGACAGATTTTGAGTTTTACAGCACATGGGAAAGTCAACAGTGCATGGCAAAAGCTGTTTGAAATTCATGAACGGGTGTACTAGGAACTGTATGCAGAATTCATGGCAACATGGAGATTTGAAGCAAATGTTGACCCAGAGGAATACAACAGTCATCAGTGCATCCATTTCCGCCATCAGAATCAAATGTATCACCTGACTCTTACGCAGTTCGCAACTCATCTAGAACTGTACAAGAAAACACACGTTGACTGATCAGTGTTTAAAAGGGGATACACCACCCTGAACAAAATCGATCATCAAGCTTTCTGGCGAGACTACACCTCCGATAAAAGCTTGGAGGTCAAGTAAAAAGGCTTCAAATTTCACTAATCCCGTTCACTGCATTCTTCACCACCTCATCGCCAAAACCCTTCACCCGAAAACCCAACATGGCGGTGCCATCACTGTTAATGATATGTGCCTAATGCACGCCATGATCAATAACCAAAATATGCAAGTCGCACATCTTCTAGCTCAGGCATTTACTAATGAAAGAAATGCCTCAAGAACAGTTGTACCAGTTTTGGGAGCTGTTTTCACCAAACTCCTTCGTCGGATGCATGTTGTAACGACCCGACCAAAACCGTTATTGACGGCGCCGTTAACTTAGGTCCCGTTGCGTGGTCGTAGTCCCTATATGAGACACGTTTGACCAAAATTATGTCGCATTCATTTGAAACGTGCATGACTTGCAAAGTTTAGTTCACCAGACGGATCGACAACGAGTTTAAGTTTACAAAAGTAGTAAAGTACAAATGAAATATCTTGCGACATAATTAGTTTAAAATCACAGTTGCTATAAATAGCGTAAGTATGTAAACAATATGTTTGAATCCAACGGTGCTATCACTAGCGTATGCATGTATGTATGCTTGACTCCAAGCATGAAATCAGAGTGTATGCATGTATGCTTGACCCCAAGCAAGTATGAATGTACGCGGAAGCATGTATCAAATAGCCATGTATGAACCTGAGAAACATATAGAAAACTGTCAACGAAAAACGTTGGTGAAATCATAGGTGTATTAATAAAAGTTATATTTTGAACCACAAGATTTAGTATTTCCATAAATTGATCATCCAAAAGTTGCATTCCAAAAGTTGGTTCGCGAGCACCCAATTATCAAGACTTAACGTTTCCTTCCATAGAACCCCATCACAATAGTGTTAGAACATACACTGTTTCCCGAAAATATATTTCATCCGTAGACGGTAGCGAACCGTCCGTAATGAGGGTTTGTCAAACCCGTATGGCCACACAATATAAGTTCTCGCTTACACCCTGCAAGTGTAACTAATGATAATCGAATTGAGGATTTTTGTTCTAACTCGCTGTGGAATGTTTGTTTTCCTTGTACTTGTGTTCAAAGTATAAAAGTAAGTAGTACAAAATGTAACAAAGTATATGTTTCTCAGCCCACAATTTAAAGTATAAAAAGTTGTTGAAAAGGTGGGACTATGATCTCACCTCGAGTGCACGAGTATAAAAGTACTTCACAAAGTAACGTATGCATGAAAGTTGCTTAGCCTTGACCTAAACAAGTAAGTTGTATCAATTAACCGGTTACGACACAAGGTCGGGTGAAATGTGTTCAATTAGTCCTATGGCTCGTTACGACTCGAAAAGTATAGCATGTGAATCACGTTGTCAAGTTTCATGCAAGAATCACGTATAAAAGCATGTTAGAACGATTGTATAAAAGTTTGGTTAAGTTTGACTAAAAGTCAAACTTGGTCAAAGTCAACGAAAAAGTCAACACGTTCGGGTCGGACCTCGGACTATTTTTCTATGCTAGTTATTCATATATAAGCATATTAGAACAAGTTTCATGTGAATCGGAGGTCTAGAACATGGCAAACATTTTTGGTAAAAAGGGACAAATGGGACAGAAGCTGGACACGTTATACGCCGCGCCGCGGCCAGGCCTGTCGCGCCGCGACAAAAGCCGTGGCCTGGTCCCTGGCCTGTTTCACTTGTTCAAGACTTGGAAATTTTCAAACAATCGCAAAACTTAAACCGCAAACAATTAGAAGACGTATCTTATACCGTTGGAAAGCTCTTTTGACAAAGAATACAACTAAACACAAATCATCAAACAAAGACATTATTTACAATAACCGAAAACTCGTCAATTGATCAAGAAAGGTTTATTTTCAAAGTTTCAAGTTCGTAAAACGTATTTTATGATTCGGGAATCCAATTTACACATACGATATGCCGTTTTGAAGGTAATGAAGCATACATTACTACTAAACACTAACAGTTAACATTTAATGGCATTCAAGAATCAAAAGTTCATGTCAAGAACTATCAAACCCTAGTCAAACATCACAAAATCATTATTCGGGTTTTTGAAGTTTTCTTAATCAACCTACACATCAAAATGTGGCTAATGATACTAGTAACACAATTAAAACATGAACTTTGACAATTAAACAACTTTTAATCATCCAAAATCAAAGATTAAGCTAACCCATTTCAAATGTTCAAACTAGTTACTCAAAACAACAAATCGAGCAAGTAAATCATATATTCATGCTAGACACGAGCCATAGACACTAACTAACACACTTTCAAGTCAAAAACACGAATTTAAAGAAATCTAGAGTTTTAGAAATGTTACCCAAACGAGATGAAGTTGGTATCAAATTGTATAGGATGAAGAGAGGATTCCAAATATGTAATTTGTTTTGTTGTAAGCCTCCTAGATCGAATTTAGATGATGAATGATTGAATTGGGTGTTTGTGTGGTGTTCTTGCTAGAGAGAAAAAGAGATGAGGGAGATGGATGGAAATGAATGGAGGAGGTGAAGTGGTTGACTAGTTGACCTAGTCACCACTTTGCCCACTTGTCAACTTAAGTCCCTCATGTTTGTAGTCGGGTGCGGGAATTAACCAAACGAATATTTTAAAAACGCTCGAGTAGACGAGTGATGTTATAATTAAATAACGAGAATATTATAAACGTTAGTCAACGGAAATTGGGAATTTAAATAGCGAAAGATATTATTTAAAAAAAAGACGGTGTTAAAAATAAATTTAACGGAAAAACGCGGGATGTTACACATGTTTTAGGTAGTATTGAGAAATTTGGGTATTTGATAGCAGCTGAGTTTGAAGAGATAGGGTATAAGTTACTGCACACTTGGCAGTACATTCCGATTGAGGATGAACATTTAATAGTTGCAGCTAATCCGGCAATCCCAGACTCAGAAGACCGAACAGTGCCAGGGGTAAGAGTTAGGGGATTTAGGCCTGATATGAAGACTAAGGATGGTCGGAGACGGCGAGGTTCATAGGAACCACGAGATGAGGATGATCCCACCACACAGGGTAGGCCCATTGACACCCGCACACACTCATCAGTAGGAGAGAGGGATCGGTCGCGCTTTCCACTGTACCATTATCATATGGGGGATCTGCCCGGACACGAGAGTTGGTTTGCTCAGCATGCTATCTTTAAGAATCTGAATCACTTCACACATCATGCAGGCATACATCTTAATATCCCGCCATATCCGCATGATTATCCAGTGATGTTAGCCCACAGAGACCCTCGAAGTGCAGGACTTAGCCATCAGTATCCACGACCCCCACCTCCACCTCAGCATCATTACACACAGCACACGATCATCCCATCTCCTCCAAGGGAACAGAGCACAGGGGCCGCGGATTTTTTTACCAGCCTTTTTGACATAACCCGCGTTAGCACTCACAGAGATACATCCACCGATGCTCAGGTTTCAGCATGGAATCAGGCTGCGAGCCGGTATATGACTGAGGATGTCACACAGGGTATAGGAGGTATAGGTATGGACCCAAATTGGTGTAGAGATCTGCAGGAAGGGCAGGGTTGGTGTACTGGGCCTATGATTCACACGAGCACCTCATCACTCATGGGACTGATCGCACGATCAGACTAGGTCCAGTTCAGGATATCCTCGGGGATGAACACGGCAGAATTGGTACATCAATTCACTACTGACGAGGAGATGACCGATGAGGGGCATTCTGCTTTAAGGAACCCAACGAGGCCACGCATGAGTGTATCATACTCTCTTCCCTACCATCCAGCTCAGCCATAACGTTCCCTATCTCTGCTCTATTTTTATGATTACTTGTAATCTTTTGATACAGTATTACATTATTAAACTATGTCTGTGCGCCCAATCTTGGGCATAACTACTTTTATGTTTTTAAGTTTGTATGATAATTAGAATAAATTTCATGAATAAAGCGTCTCAAATAACCGACGATCGAGATCATACAAGATGGAAGAACAACTTGGAGCAAGGACGCACTTGTAACATCCCACATTTTTCCGTTAAATTATTTTAACGCCCGTCTTTTTTTTCTAGATAATATCTTTCGTTATCTAAATTCGTACCTTTCGTTAACTAACGTTCTTAATATTTCCGTTATTTGATTATAACATCTCGCGTTTACTCTAGCATTTTAAAATAATTCGTTTGGTTAATTCACGCACCCTCTTTTAAACTCGAGGGACTAATGTTGCCAAGTGACCAAAGTGGTGACTAGGTCAACTAGTCCACCACTCTTCCTCTTTCTTCACCATTTTCTTTTCTTCTTTTTCTTTTTCTCTCTACTTGAACAAAAACCTCATTTTCTCCATCAACACTAAATCATCATCTAAATCCGATCTAGGAGGCTTACAATAAAACAAATTACATATTCGTGATCCTCTCATCATCCTCTACATTTTGGTACCAATTTCATCTCGTTTGGGTAACATTTCTCAAACACTAGATTTCTCTAAATTCGTTTTATATACTTGAAATGGTGTTAGTTAGTGTCTATGGCACAAGTATAACATGAATATATGTTTTGTTTGCTCGATTTGTTGTTTTGGAGTAACTAGCATGAACTTGTAAATGGGTGTGCTTCATCTTTGATTTTGGATGAGTTAATGTTGTTAAATTGTTAAAGTTCATGTTTTAATTGTGTTACTAGTATCACTAGCTTCGTTTTGATGCGTAGGTTGATTAAGAAAACTTCAAACACATGATTATTGATTTTTTGTGAATTTTGGTTAGGGTTTGATAGACTTAAAACGAACTTTCAATGTTTTGAATGCCATGAAATGTTATTAGTAAGTGTTTAGTTATAATGTATGTTTCATTACCTTCAAAACGGCATATCATATGTGTGAATTGGATTCCCGAATCTTAAAATGCATTTTGTGAACTTGAAACTTTGAAAATAAATCTTTAATGATCACTTGACGAGATTTCGGTTATTGTAATTGATTTTTTTTCTTGATGAAAAGTGGTTAGTTGTATTCCTTGTCAAAAGTGCTTTCCAACAATATAAGATACGTGTTCTAAGTGTTTACGATCTGTGAATTGTGCTAAATTGAAGATTGGATTTAGACTTGAACAATTGAAACTGACCAGGCACCAGACCACGTTAAGTGTCGTGGCGCGGCCCTCCTTGGTCGCGGCGCGGCATTTGCCGTGTTTGGCTTCTGACCTACATTGTCAAATTTTGAAAAATGTTTGCTATGCTACACACCTCCGATTCACATGTAACTTGTTCTAACATGCTTATATATGAATAATAACCTCAGAAAAATAGTTCAGGACCCGACCCAAACGTGTTGACTTTTTCGTTGACTTTGACCAAAGTATGATTTCTAGTCAAACTTAACCAAATACTTATGCAATCGTTCTAATCTTCTTTTATACTTGATTCTTGCATGAAACTTGACGACGTGACTCACATTCTATATAATCGAGTCGTAACGAGCCATAGGACTAATTGAACACATTTCGCCCGACCTTGTGTCGTAACCGGTTAATTGATACAACTTACTTATTTAGGTCAAGGCTAAGCAAATTTCATGCACACGTTTACTTTGTGAAGTACATTTATACTCGTGCACTCGAGGTGAGATCATAGTCCCATCTTTTCAACAACTTTTATACTTTTAAATCATGGGATGAGAAACATATACGGTTTTATACTACATACTTTATACTTTGAACACAAGTACGAAAACAAACATTCCACAGCGAGTTAGAACAAAAAGCCTCAATTCAATTATCATTAGTTACACTTGCAGGGTGTAAGCGAGAACTTATATTATGTGATCACATGAGCTTGACGAGCCTCATTCGGACGGTTCGCTACCGTTAGCGGATGAAATATATTTTCGAGTTTAGTGTATGTTCTAACACTACGTAACAGGGTGCAAAATAGTTAAGTCTTGATAATTGGGTGCTCGCGATCATACTTTTGGAATGCTAACGATTCAGATAATCAACGTTATGGAAATACAAAATCTTGTGGTTCAAAATCAACGTTTACAAATACACCTATGATTTCACCAACGTTTTTCCTTGACAGTTTTCTATATGTTTCTCAGGTTCATACTTGGCTACTTGATACATGCTTCCGCACACTTTGATTACTTGCTTGGGGTCAAGCATACATGCATACACTAGTGATAGCACCTTTGGATTCAAGCATTTTGTCTACATACTTACGCTATTTATAGCAACCGTGATTTTCAACTAATATTATGTCGCAAGTCATTTCATTTATACTTTATAACTTTTGTAAACTTAAACTTGTTGTCAAGCCGTTTGGTAATTTAAAACTTTATAAGTCTTGTACGTTTCAAATGATTGCGACATAATTTTGGTCAAACGCGTCTCATATAGGGACTATGACCATGTAATGGGACCTAAGTTAACGACGCCGTCTATGACGATTTTGTTGTGTCGCTACAGATGGTATCAGAGCGTTGGTTGTAGGGAACTAGGATGTGCATTATTGTGTCTGACAGAGTCGTTAGGATGCATTAGTGAATCTAGACTACAACCGGATAGTTAGCCATTGCATTCTGACATACATTTGCTATAGATAGCACTTACTTGACTACTTGTGCATTATACTTGAATCATTCGTAGGCAAACTTCTTAATGGTACCAAACTTTCATCATACGAATCGGTATTCTGCCACTTTCTGGTAACACACGTAAATTCGAGATTCATACGCGCAAGGATGACGACGACTTTGTTAGACACTTTAGATCGGGAACTCTGACTCCTTAGTTGTTATTCACCCCGTCTCATCTTACCATCCACAAGTGTTGTAAAGTTACCATCACTACTCTACGTGAGTATCGTCATCAATTTTTATCGCTACGGTTACGTACAACTCATTATCATAATTCGTTACTCTTTTCGTACCTAAATGCATTATTGTTTGACTTGAATCACATTGACATGAACAATCATTTATACACTTCCCTCGGGGAACGCTTCTTTAGAGTTGCACTAATTCTTTCGATTCAATACGAGTCACGTTATCGACGTCATTACACTTTGTTCATTTTAAATCTTCACGATTGCACGAACTTGAATCTATGGAGTGATGTGGGAATGGAGGTATGAGTTAGTTTAATATAACGACACTAGATCAACGTGGTTATATTATGGTAAGTCATACCAAAGTTCTAATGACTCGTGATGGTGATTGGACTCGATCAACCTAATCACCACCATGTGCCATGTACATGACTTCATTTTTTTTTCTTGTTTGAACATCCGAAAACTCTGAGAATACTGATAACAACCATACCTGAGACACATCTTCGATTATTTTCGAACCATATTTATGCTTCCAAATGAATGGCAAATTCTTTCAACATTAGACGTATGTTACACGTGTATACCATCTCGTTTTCGCACAGTTTTATCGACGAACTACAACATGCTTGATATGCTCACATCAAGGCGGAAACTTCTCTCGCATTACACTCGTACTTCTGTATAAGGAAATCCTTTATCTAAATTCTCAATAGAGAGAGAGACTCTTCACATTATACTAGTATTCACCACGAGGGAGAATAGTCCTAACGAACGTTTTCGAAAACCGATAAATCTTCCGCGGCGCGAAATTCTTGAGAAACATAAACTTGTTCCAACAAGCGTTTTTAGGTCCTAACAAGCTTGTTCAAATGTATCTTAATAGAACTGTACCTCGTTTCAGATCGAGATCCTCGTTTCACTTCTAGATTTTGGAGTGCCTTACAAAAAGCCTCGGGATCACGTTTAGACATGAGTACCGCACATCAACCACAACCCGACTGACCGAGCAAACATACGATTCAAACCTTGGAGACCGTAATATGAATTTGTGTTATCAATTTCAAATTTACTTGAGAAAAAGTACTTGCATTTAGTCAAATTCTCCTACTACAAAATTTTCTTTCGTGTATTAACGCCGCACCTTTTCAAAACTTTATATGACCGCAATTATCGTTCTACAATTTGTTGGGCCGACGTAGGCAACAATCAAACCCCCGGAATCGAACTCATTCATGAAATAACTGTTAAGATCGTTCAAATCCAAGAGAGGCCCAAGACGATCCGTAGCCTCCAAAAGAGCCATGCAAATGTTAGACGTAAACCTCTCGAATTCCAAGTGGGGACAGCGCATAACGTTTAAAGTCGCACCTTGAGGAGGTGTAATCTGTTTCGGGAAACGTAGGAACCTAAATCTGCGATATTTTAATCCTTTTGAAATCTTGGGAGGTATTGGACCCGTTGCTTACAGTTTCGAATTCTCAACTCAAACAAATTCCGTCCATCCTACATTCTGTGTATCAAACTTAAAGATGTGTCTTGCGAAACAAGAACTTGTTATCCTCTTCGATGAACTTACTATCGATGGTAAACTACACTTCCTAGGAGAACCGGTTGAAACTATGAATTGTGTAACCAAACTCTGAAACAGCGTAAGATCCCGACTGTCAAAGTTCGTTGAAATGCCCAAGGAAGTACCTTCACTTATTCGTAGAATTAGCAACGCAAGATCTCGAGGAAGAAACAACGACTACTACTTCCAACTAAATTTCGGGACGAAATTTCTTTTAAGGTGTAGGTAATGTAACGTCCCGCATTTTTCCGTTAAATTATTTTAACGCCCGTCTTTTTTTTCTAGATAATATCTTTCTTATCTAAATTCGTACCTTTCGTTAACTAACGTTCTTAATATTTCCGTTATTTGATTATAACATCTTGCGTTTACTCTAGCATTTTAAAATAATTTGTTTGGTTAATTCACGCACCCGCTTTTAAACTCGAGGGACTAATGTTGCCAAGTGACCAAAGTGGTGACTAGGTCAACTAGTCCACCACTCTTCCTCTTTCTTCACCATTTTCTTTTCTTCTTTTCTTTTTCTCTCTACTTGAACAAAAACCCCATTTTCTCCATCAACGCTAAATCATCATCTAAATCCGATCTAGGAGGCTTACAACAAAACAAATTACATATTCGTGATCCTCTCATCATCCTCTACATTTCGGTACCAATTTCATCTCGTTTGGGTAAAATTTCTCAAACACTAGATTTCTCTAAATTCATTTTATATACTTGAAATGGTGTTAGTTAGTGTCTATGGCTCAAGTATAACATGAATATATGTTTTGTTTGCTCGATTTGTTGTTTTGGAGTAACTAGCATGAACTTGAAAATGGGTGTGCTTCATCTTTGATTTTGGATGAGTTAATGTTGTTAAATTGTTAAAGTTCATGTTTTAATTGTGTTACTAGTATCACTATCTTCGTTTTGATGTGTAGGTTGATTAAGAAAACTTCAAACACATGATTATTGATTTTTTGTGAATTTTGGTTAGGGTTGATAGACTTAAAACGAACTTTTGATGTTATGAATGCCATAAAATGTTATTAGTAAGTGTTTAGTTGTAATGTATGTTTCATTTCCTTTAAAACGGCATATCATATGTGTGAATTGGATTCCCGAATCTTAAAATGCATTTTGTGAACTTGAAACTTTGAAAATAAATCTTTAATGATCACTTGACGAGATTTCAGTTATTGTAATGGATGTTTTTGCTTGATGAAAAGTGGTTAGTTGTATTCTTTGTCAAAAGAGCTTTCCAACGATATAAGATACGTGTTCTAAGTGTTTACGGTTTGTGATTGGATTTAGACTTGAACAATTGAAACTGACCAGGCACCAGACCACGTTAAGTGTCGTGGCGCGGCCTTCTTTGATCGCGGCGCGACATTTGCCCTATTTGGCTTCTGACCTACATTATCAAATTTTGAAAAATGTTTGCTATGCTACACACCTCCGATTCACATGTAACTTGTTCTAACATGCTTATATATGAATAATAACCTCAGAAAAATAGTTCGGGACCCGACCCGAACGTGTTGACTTTTTCGTTGACTTTGACCAAAGTTTGATTTCTAGTCAAACTTAACCAAATACTTATGCAATCGTTCTAATCTTCTTTTATACTTGATTCTTACATGAAACTTGACGACATGACTCACATGCTATATAATCGAGTCGTAACGAGCCATAGGACTAATTGAACACATTTCGCCCGACCTTGTGTCGTAACCGGTTAATTGATACAACTTACTTGTTTAGGTCAAGGCTAAGCAACTTTCATAAACACGTTTACTTTGTGAAATACATTTATACTCGTGCACTCGAGGTGATATCATAGTCTCATCTTTTCAACAACTTTTATACTTTTAAATCATGGGATGAGAAACATATACGATTTTATACTACATACTTTATACTTTAAACTGAAGTACGAAAACAAACATTCCACAGTGAGTTAGAACAAAAAGCCTCAATTCCATTATCATTAGTTACACTTGCAGGGTGTAAGCGAGAACTTATATTATGTGATCACATGGGCTTGACGAGCCTCATTCAGACGGTTCGCTACCGTTAGCGGATGAAATATATTTTCGGGTTTAGTGTATGTTCTAACACTACGTAACAGGGTGCAAAACAGTTAAGTCTTGATAATTGGGTGCTCGCGATCATACTTTTGGAATGCAAACGATTCAGATAATCAACGTTATGGAAATACAAAATCTTGTGGTTCAAAAACAACGTTTACAAATACACCTATGATTTCACCAACGTTTTTCGTTGACAGTTTTCTATATGTTTCTCAGGTTCATACACACTTTGATTACTTGCTTGGGGTTAAGCATACATGCATACGCTCGTGATAGCACCTTTGGATTCAAGCATTTTGTTTACATACTTACGCTATTTATAGCAACCGTGATTTTCAACTTATATTATGTCGCAAGTCATTTCATTTATACTTTATAACTTTTGTAAACTTAAACTTGTTGTCGAGCCGTTTGGTAATTTAAATCTTTGTAAGTCTTGTACGTTTCAAATGAATGCGACATAATTTTGGTCAAACGCGTCTCATATAGGGACTATGACCACGTAATAGGACCTAAGTTAACGACGCCGTCAATGAAGATTTTTTCGGGTCGCTACAGCACTGAACGAAGATGACGCTAGCACGAGAATTGATGAAACCATAATTTGCAAACCATCCGATTGCACGCCTTGCAACCATAGGGGAGTACTACGTCTTCACCGGTTTTTTAATAGAATATACGTAAACTACTATACCACTTTGAACATTAAGTGTGGGATTGGCAACCCCATCAAAATAAACTTTTAATAACAAAGCGCCTCTTTCACAACCTAAGTGTGGGATACGCCATATCCTTAATATTGAGGACAATGTTATTTTAAAGTGTGGGATAGCAAATATTGCACATAATGATTCTTGTAAAAACCCTCAAGTGTTTTTAAACTAAATTTTTAACAAAATTTAAAACTTTTGAACTATAAAACACTAAGGATTATGAATTCTATAAATGATCAAAAAGTTTTTTGTTACAAAATAGACAAAAGTGTAAAAGAAAGTCAAAACTTTTTGCAAAAAACCAAACCAAATTTTCCAAAAGAGCATTGCATAACGAAAGACGCGCAATTCAAACCATTATAATTGTTGTGAGGCACCCCCAAATAAGGCTTTATGAGTACTCATTTTTAGTGTTTCACTATACTTCCATTGAGCGCGCCGATGTTAACATCTAGGAATTAGGACTTGCTCTTGATCTACATTTTGGAATCACACATTTTGACGAGAACTACTAAGTTAGAACGTCGGCAATTACTGAAGACAAAAACACCCTCATTACATACCTTCATTGCCATTTTCACTCCAAATCACCACAATTCCATCCACCACTACCTATCCATTCTATTAGCTTCATAAATAAAGAAATAAATCCTGAAAAAATCATTCCTTTCGGGAAATCCTCTATAAAACCGCATTATAAAATGAGAGCATCCAAGTCAATTATCAAGGAGACCGCCAATAAACGGAAACCTCGAAGAGAAAAGCAAAAGATGCTTGCCAAAAAAAAAATGTGTGTTAATGAATAAAGGTTCTGAGAAAAGGAGCAGAACCAGAAAAGATTCGAGAAAGAACTCCTGGCAGTCAAAAAGAAGGATGCTCATCTTGAAATTCCCGACAAAAAGCTAAAAGGATCCCCAAAACCGATCTTTTAAAGAACTCATATCTATTAAACCCTTTACATCCCAAAAAACCTCCAAATCACCATCTATTCACGATACAAGTTGAGTCCATAACTAAAAATTCTCTCAAATAAGTGATGAAGATTTGCGTCTTGATCAAGCCTATGACGAAGAATGTGAGCATGACTGGCTAAGAGCGATTTCATTTCTTAGAACTATAGGACACCCAAAACACCTTAGTGAATTGAGGTAACCAGAGTAAGATAGCCTCAGTTATGTAACCTCCTCTCATGCTTGCAAAAAAGGGTTTAGGAATAACAAAAAGAATAAAACCGAGTTTTTTCTCCTGCTTCTTACGGAACAAAGACCACTTGATCACTACAAATAAAAATCTTCTGTGTTGAAAGCTCGAAAGTTTTCTTGAGGACAAGCAAAGTCTAAGTGTGAGATATTTGATATCGGCTAAAAAGTTACATTTTTACCCCCGATATTGAGTCCCAAAAGCATAAAGTTCAAAACTTCGTCTGCAAAATAATCACTTTTTCGGTTAAATTTGTAGATAAAGTAATTACGAACACGATGCAAAAAGAATCAAGAGAATTGGAGCTAAAACGGCTTGCCAAACGGTGTGTTGAATTGGACAAGAAATCAAGTTACGATCCAGCAATTCAGCAAGCCAAACGGCTTTCCAAACGGGCTGCCATACAGCTTGCTAGTGTGGAAAACGAGCTGCCACACGCCCAGATCAAACTGGCATGTCAAACGGGCTGGCTTGGCAAACGGCCTCACCAAACGATCTGCCAAACGGCTTGCCAAACGGCCTGTCAGCCATTTGCAGGGCATTTTTACTTCTATTTAAAAGGCTTTTGTCATCCAATTTTAGTACACCTCTCCCCACTCTCTCACTACAATACACTTTCTCTCACTAGAGCTTTCAAGGCCTTCTCACCTCCGAGCGTTAAGTACCCGGAGGCGAACGCCGAAGATTGTAATAAGAGCGGTCTAGAGGATGTCGGCACTTGTAATGGTCTAGATTTCGTCTGTAAACAGTGAACGCTTTTCTTAAATTAATAAAGTTATCTTGTTATTTTAAGTTGCGTTCATCTTGCATGCCTATCTATCTATTTTAAATGTTTATTATGTGTTGAATACTTTATCTGAGACTTATGCTATTGTTATCCTGAAACCTTGACACTTTTGAGGTTTAATTTACGGATCACCTTTTCCGCTTATTCACGTGGCTATAACCTAGTATTAGGACCTGATCAACTCTAGGATACAAGGTAAGTAGTTATGTATGCTTAACATCACAATAGGGATATAGTACCTGCGTACGAATAACTATTTATTCGTCAAAGAAGAGCTGCCCATTTAGGTTGTGATTAGAGTAGGCAATATAGAGTTCAGTGAACACTGGATTGCTCAGAAGCATGATTCGCGTCAAAAGCAACGTTCTTGAGATATTATAAGATGATCCAGGGTTGAGTAAGTGATCGCAAAGGAGAGACTTCTAATCTAATTAGCAGTACCTTAGAATATCTAAGATTGCACATCTGTTAATGTTAAGGCATAACTTTGTATTAAGTGGTGGAATATTGCTTTAGTTAGAACAACTAGGATTAAGAAAAGCTGAGACTTTCCTTTAGGGATATACCACTTTGTTCATGTACCTAGGATTCTATCCATAAGGTCGTTTAAACCCTCTAAGGTTAACGTTGGGAGTAGGGATATCCGTCTTAGCCAGAATCTTCAAGGCCTAAACCCTTAGTGACAAATCAGTTAGGTTTATAGCCTAGTTGATTGAGGTTTAGTGTTTATTCTAGGAAGTTAAACTCTTGTGATAATTCCCCATCAGGATTTTATTCTTCATACCTATCTATCTTTATCTTTATAAATATATTATAATATTAGTAGTTAATCTTAACCTATCACCACTTGTCACTAGGGTTAACTATATAGGCACTTTTATCCCACGTTACTGAGCAAACATACAAAAATACGAACTTGGGTTATATTTACCACTTACTCGTTAAAAGGAAGACAAATAGGTGAGTTATAGCTAGGAAACCCCAGCTAAATATAAATAATAAAACCATTACACTCTTTTGGTAGCTAATTCTGACGTGTTGCGACCTAACGACACCGCACAAATAAAACCGTCCATTTTGGCTATATCAATAATATACTCCAGATAAAAATAACATATGATGAGATTTCTAAAAATTCTAGACATGCCTTCGTATGATTCTTATAACTTAAGTTTCATACAAGTTTCACCAATTTAGTTTCTGCTAGCGCAATAGTTTATTTTAATTATCATTTAATCTAGAAATATGCAAATGACACATGTATATGATTACTAACATCGCAAAGTTTAAGTGGTAAAAATATCTAATCATTTCATGTAGCTAATTTGTACAGTTTTGCAATCAAATTCGGACTTTTGGATTTGGACAGAATTCAGACATACCATTTTAGAACACATGTAACACATAACATATAAAGTTTATAGATATTGACATTCAAATGAAATGTGTTTCTTAACATACAGATACCAACATATCATAAGAACAATTTTTCAATCAATTTCTAACTCATGCTAGACCAAGTTTTGTGCATACGAGACAGTTTTGACTCAATTCAGGTAGTCATTTTCGGACGCGATTATCCGGACATCTAGGAACAATTGGCACACATATTCTATATGAATAGCGAAGTACTAATCATGTAGGTTTCAGAAATCAAAAGATCTTATTCCATAAATCAAGTTAACTAAGTCGTTTTCATCAGTTTTAAGTGTCAATCAACAAAATAGTCACAAACAATCAAACTAGCATAACGTGAGCATTACGAATCCGATTTGCATGAATCTTAAGTCTAACTTCTGTGACTTTTGATAAAATTTCAGATTAAAAACATTTCATAGTCTATATCCCAACCCAATTCATCCAGAATTCTGATTTACACCAAAACAAAAAATCGAAAATTCAACTAGTCATAACTTGAGCATAACATAACGAAAATTCGAGATTCAAGAGCCTAAAATTAATAGTTTTTCAAGAGCTTTTCAAATATGAAATAATATTAAAGAAAAAATCATAAGTCCAAATTTCTGTTAGGTCATGTTTCAAATTCGGGATTTTTATAAACAAAACAACCGAACAAATCAAACATCAATACGCATCATGAAACGACCCAACCCGTCGTTATACCATCCCATAATTTTTTTTTCCTTTTATAGAATTTAATACTATTAAAACGACGCCATGATTATGTTTTCCAATTATCTTTAAAATACCTACTAGTACAAATGACTTTAATAACACGCGCTACATAATTTAAAACCATATTTATCAAATCCGATTACATAACCAAAAGACACTAATAGGTTTTTCGACAAAAGACCGAGCATGGTGATTGGGAACGATCTACCCAATCCTATGTAATCCAAAAGCCAAGTCTTCTAAGCATCACAAGCTAGCTCACTAGTCCCGGTACTTACCCTTGCCGCCACCATGCGAACCTATAAAAAATAAAGTCAACGAGAGGGTAAGCTAATGCTTAGTGAGTGAGAATATACTACATACATATATATGTATAAAATGGACACGCCACACAATAATAATCAAGTAGCACATACCGGAGTCCGAGCATACAGGCAAGCTAATCTAAACATACCATCTAACGTAATACGACAAGCTAACAAATCAACAATGTATATGCACCACAACCGATATGAACAAACCCATCAAGCTATACACGAAGGGTTAGCTACATCACAACAATATCAATAACATATGTACATAACAAAGCGTAAACCGCCCAAGGTTAACCCCTTAACCTAATACCAAATGAAGATTGGCCAAAACTACAAGAGTCTTAGTAAGTCCGCACCACCCTCGACTACTATCTTCAATACCATTACAACATCGAGGTTGGCCGAACATACACGAGCCCTAGTGAATCCACACCACACGTTACAACTACCTCAATAAGATGACTGATATCGGGCAAAAAGTCACGTTTTTACACCCTAATTTAGCCCTAAAACAATAAAGATTAAAACTTTGTCGGCAAAATTATCGCTTTTTCAGTTGATTTTGTAGATTAAGTAATTACAAAGGCGAGGCAAAAAGAATCAAGTAAAACGGAGCTAAAACGAAGATTCTAGAGCGAAAACGGTGAAAGACAAGAAATCAAGTTACGATCCAGTGAATCAAGGTTGACCAGCACCACATACGGCCTGCCATACGGGCTGCTATACGGGCTGCCAGTATGGAGTATGACCTGTCACATGGACCAGCAAATGCCTGCCAGCCATACGGCCTGCCAAATACGGGCCATCATACGGCCTGCCATACGGTCAGGCGTATTTGGGCAAAATTCTGGTCTATTTAAAGGGCCTTCTCCATCCATTCCAACACACACTCAACTTGCAATTCAATTTATATTTTCAATCTTTTAGTTAGTTTTTAGTAGTAGTTAGCTTAGCTTTTATTTTCCGGAGGATATCCCGGCGAGTCCCTGCGATCTCGGGCAGATTTGTTCGGCCTTTTCAGGTTTTTTATCCGAAATGCTTGTCTTTTGTAATAATCATGTATTCTTACTTTTTATGTTTAATAATGCATTCTGATATTGCCATGATAGCTTAACTTATCTGTATTTTTCCATGATAGAAGTTTGGGTTAGCGTAATTACGTTAATTTAGTACGATTACTGTTATAATACTGAACTAGGAAGTCTGATTGGTTTGTATGCTAGCATCTTAAGGATTGACCAACTTAGGTTGTGATCAGGACTTGTCCACCTATATGAAAGTAGCTACTTCATAGGATTAAGACCCCTGGTTATACTGTATCTGAAGATTCTATGAACTCGATATGGCCGGAGTTCCCGAGAGGCATCTAATGCACTTTTAGGACACGGAACCTAGGAATTGAGACATGAATGATCTAGTATGCCTATTGACTGTTCCAAAGAGACCTCTTAGGAGCTGTTAAGATCTAGTTAGTGCCTTTACTGTATGACCCAAGCCTATTGCATGTTCTTGTCTCATTGTTGCCTTAGGTCTTAGTCATATCAACTGTTTAGGTACTAATTAGGTTTCTATCTGCTTTACTATCAGTATATTAACTGTAATGCTGTATAATGTTTGATTTTTTGAGATCTCATTAGTATGATGAAATGGTTGTTAGTTTTCATTTAAGGTTTTGCCAACTTAAACTGACAGACTCCTTCCGTTTGTGATCAGTGTTCAATCAACACGGCACGTTGTTATTCAGTTACCTAAACTGATAACGAGGGTTAGGATTAGAGCTTAACTCACTAATAAACCTAGTACTTTACTGAGGATAACCTCCGAGGTATTGTTACATTTCAGTTATACGACCAAGTGACATACTTCTCACTGCTCAAAGAGAACTTCGAGAGTTCAGAGATAAGTAGGTCTGTGTAATTGGCTCATCCAACCAGATCTACGTCAATCTAAGCATAGTCTTAACATAAGCATAATTACCTTTCCCTAACCCAATACTGATGTCTTGGTCAACATTTCCCTGATCTGCATACTCCGGATATCCTTGCACTTTCTTTACTTTTCTGCATTTAGGACCTTTAGCTAAAATCAACTACTATCTTTTATCCAGGTAATTTACCTAAAAGACAATTATCCACTTGATCTTCAATTCGTTAATCAGCATAAAATTCGACACTAGGTTAACTTACACCTTCTACACCTTAGAAAGTAAAAGTAAATTTAGGCCCCGCAAAATATAAATAAACGAAGACACTGTGTGCTACCGAATCGGACATCGTGCCACCTAACGACACTGCACAAAAAAACCGTCCGTTAGTGGCATACCAGCTGTCTCTTCTTGGCGCCACTGCCGGGGATCGAATATTTTGATCGAGAAAGATTTTTAGCAGACAAAGTATTTTTTGGTGGTGTCTAAGAAAGACAATTATACACGGACTTGGTTATTGGATTTTCTGAACAGTCTCCAATATATTGGAACCAAAAGGATCCTGCCTCTCCGTAGTCGGCCTGGCCACCTCAATACGAGTAATCTGTGAGAAGTTCTATCAGTTAAGATAACCGATCTGGTTAGCGATCGAATTTCAAGAATAATTGTTTTTATTAAATTATCGATCCTTTTAGTAAATTAATATTTTCTAAAAGTTACTTTTAAGTCTTTTTAAAACAGAAAATATAAAAAATGGAACAACAAGATACCCTTGCTTCTATGCATAAGTCATGCTTAGAGGAAAGAGGAGGACCAATCACCTTAGGAATCGAAGAAACTCCTGAAATTAGTTCACACATGATTAAACTAGTCAGTATGATCTGTAAATTTCAAGGATTACCGACTAAAAATCCTAACTTTCATATAAATAAATTTATCAGTCTGGTTGACTCTTTTAAGAAGGAATCAAACGAGAAAAACATTTTAAAACTTCATCTTTTTCAATATTCACATCCTACACACGCTTCAGCATGGTTTGACGCAGTTAACCCGAATTCAATCCGTACATGGGAGGATTTAGCCACTAAATTTCTAAACAAATTTTTTCCACCCTCCCTGCAAACCTGTTTAAGAAATGACATCACAAACTTTTCTCAAAAAGAAAATGAGTCATTGTGTCTAGCATGGAATAGAGTAAAGATTGAAAGGACCCGTTCATATACATTATAAACGATTCACAATAGTTGATTACATTGCGAGGTATTTGACCTCTATATGATACATTTTACAAACATTGCATTCGTTTTTAAAAGACAATCTTTCTTTACATCGAAAATTGACAGGCATGCATACCATTTCATAATATCCACTATCCAATTATAAATTTATTTAATAATAAACTTTGATGAACTCAATGACTCGAATGCAACGTTCTTCGAAATATGCTATGAAAGACTCCAAGTAATATCTTTAAAATGAGCAAATGCACAGCAGAAGATTTCTTTAACACCTGAGAATAAACATGCTTTAAAGTGTCAACCAAAAGGTTGGTGAGTTCATTAGTTTATCATAATCATTTATTTCCATCATTTTAATAGACCACAAGAATTTCATTTTCAGTTCTCATAAATATACGTCCCATGCGTAGAGACAAAAATAATCATTCATATGGTGAACACCTGGTAACCGACATTAACTAGATACATATAAGAATATCCCCTATCATTCCAGGATCCTCCTTCGGACATGATATAAATTTCGAAGTACTAAAGCATCCGGTACTTTGGATGGGGTTTGTTAGGCCCAATAGATCTATCTTTAAGATTCGCGTCAATTAGGGTGTCTGTTCCCTAATTCTTAGATTACCAGACTTTAATAAAAAGGAGCATATTCGATTTCGATAATTCAACCATAGAATGTAGTTTCAATTACTTGTGTCTATTTCGTCAAACATTTATAAAAGCGCATGTATTCTCAGTCCCAAAAATATAAAGGGTAAAAAGGCAAATGAAACTCACCATACTGTATTTCGTAGTAAAAATACATATAACGTCATTGAACAAGTGCAAGGTTGGCCTCGGATTCACGAACCTAAATTAATTATATATATTTATGTGTTGGTCAATATTTGTCTAACAAATTAGGTCAAGTCATAGTGTACCACAATCCTAATGCTCGAGACTAATATGCAAAAGTCAACAAAAGTAAATTTGACTCAAAATAATTTCCAAAAATCTATACATGATTAATATATAGTTTAAATATCGTCATTTTATATTTTTAAATATTTTTAAAAGATTTATTAGAGTAAATAATATAATTTATTTATTAATAAATAAAATTTTATATTAAATTTATATAATAAAATATACTTTTATATATATTAAGTAATAAAATTTATAGGGTTCATTTAATATTATAAAGATAATATGATAGGTATTATTAAAGTAAGTTATTACACGTAGTAAAATATGTTTGTATCACATATTTATTTGATAAAATAATATCTATAATGATAGTAAGTAAAAGTTGTATTATTTTGTAACAATAATAATTATTATAAAAATATCAATATTTATAATTACTAAGATGACATTATGATAAAACGATAATTCTAATTATGATAACTTTAATATTTACGATAATTTTTAATATTATCTTTAAAATAATAATTCTATTTAAAATAATAATAATAATGATATTTTATAGTAACAATGACATGTCTATTAAAATGATAATTTTTGGTAAAATGATAGTTTTAATACTAACGATACTTTTAATAATAATAGTAATGATAAAAATAATAAGAACGATAATTTTATCTAAATCAATATCTTATAATATTTAATTTCATCATTATACTCTTACCCATTATTTCTTAATCGTTTCGTTTAATAGCTTTTAATCGTCTTTTATATCGTGTTCATAATAATGATAATAATAGTAATCAAAATAATTAGGTGTTACAAATATTTGTTTTAATTACACTAATATTAATAATGATAGTTACTATAACATTATTAACGATAATACTATTAATTATCTTAATGATAATATAGTAATAATAATAATAACAATAACAATAACCATTTTTAAATAATGATATATATATTAATAATGATAATAATAATAATAATAATAATACCAATAATAATAATAATAATTGGATAATAATAATAATACTAATTATAACTTTAACGATAATAACGATAGTAATAATAAAAAAATAACAATTTTTAATGATAAATCCCTTTTATTGATAAAGATAATAATAATGATAATAATAAGATAAAACTAGAACGACGATAAAAACGACGATAATAATAATCATTTTTAATAAAAATATCGAAAATTCAATTGATTATAACTTCTAATCCGTTCATCGAAACCATTCGATATCTAAAGGAAAAGTTCTTAATTTTTCGCTAGCTTTCCAAGGACATGCATATCTTATACCTTATCTCAACCGCAAGTGTAAATAATTCAAGATTCAACCTAATCTGTCTAAGGGCAATATCAAAAGTACACGCATGCATAATCCTAAATACTCGAGCACTAGTCAGGGATACACTATTAGTATGTAAAAGTTAAATTATGAGTACTCACATATCAATATTGAGATTCAATATTGCAGGAAAGGTACGTAGACGCAATGGAAATAATAAACACTATATTGACCTCACGAGCATACCCATGAACCATACTCAATCACCTCCATAGCTATAACCCATAATTTCCTTAATCATATCCCACTCGAAAAACAATTTCGAAATCACTCGGACAGCACTCCGTAGTAATATTTTATGTATACTAATAATATCTTGAAATAATACGGAGTAAATATATATATGTATATCGATTAAGAGAGTTTAGAGAAAAATATTTTCAAATTCTATAAAATAATGAAACCTATTGAATTCTATTTATAATAGATTTTTGAATTATTAAAGTGAATTATTAAAGTATGAATTATTAAAGTGAATTATTAAATTATGAATTATTAAAGTGAATTATTAAAGTATGAATTATTAAAGTGAATTATTAAAGTTAAAGTAAAGTAAAAATAAAGTAAAGGTAAAATTTAAGTATAGTAAAAGTATAAAACTATGTACGTATAATACGTGTATAAATATATATAATATTAATTTAAATCGTTATATATATTTAATAAAATAAAATATAAATATCGTTATCTTTATCATACTAGTTAAGTAATGAGTTGTCAAAAGTGGTTCTAGATATTTATAAAAGTTATATACGTTTTAATAATAAAGTTCTTTTTAAACTAAAAATGTTTTTTGTACGTTTGAAACTAAATAGATCAATCGAGTCTTTATGAAATTCAATCTTCCACTATCCTTTGTCTAGTTCTCAATGATTGACAATTTGTTCTTATTTATAAATCACTTTACCATTTTTCGAATATTGTTAAAATGGAAAGATTTCTCAAATCAACGTGGGCCTTTCAACAGAGACTTGTAATCATAATTCAATATATCTGATAATTCAATCATTTGATCTTATCTTCTAATTCCATTGATAAACATTTTGAAACAGATACAATCATATAAAGTATTTAATCTAATATTTTATTTACGTTTCAAGTTATAATATATATACACATATACATATATAATCATATTCGTTTAATGGTTCGTGAATCGTTGGAACTTGGTCGAGGTTGAATGAATGTATGAACATAGTTTAAAATTCTTGAAATTTAACTTAATAAATATTGCTTATTGTGTCGGAAACATATAAAGATTAAAGTTTAAATTTGGTTGAAAATTTCCGGGTTATCATAGTACCTACCCGTTAAAGAAATTTCGTCCCGAAATTTGAGTGAAAAGGTCTTGAATGATAATAAATATGTTTTCATGATGCATACGGGCTGAAAATTAGAGTTTTATCATCAGCGAATAATTTGGATAAACAATCCATTTATATGAAGAGTACGAATGAAGCTAACATAGAAGAGTGAAATGAGTAAGTGTGGATTCATCTTATCATTTGACGTTGATATGATTGATTCCCAGATTTCAAGGGATTTGAAGAAAATCTTCTTAATAAGATTTGACTCTCCGGTAATCAAGGGAATTAGGATCCGCTTTAAATGCGATCGTCCATTTTAATTGTCCTGTCAGAGATTTTCTTATAAATTCACCTCCTTCATTTCCTTACAACTCACACCTTCCGTTGATGCATTTTATGCAAGTCCCTAGACATCTACCCACGTCCATTGCAGGTACAACAGTTTACAGGCCACCATGATTGCTCGTTATTATCCTATCCGTGTTTGTATGTGGTTACAAGAACTGCAGGAACGAGATTTAGATGTTTGACCATATTAAACTTAGTCAGATGTACGAGTGAAGCCTCACTAGTACGACTGACAGGCTCATACGCACGGTTGATGCTGAGCTAAGTCACAATTACAACCTAAATGAGAAGACACGGGTGAGTGATCACCCGTACGGCTGATGAAGCCGACTCATACGTGTGATGAATAAATCGTATGGATGAGTCAACAGCAGGGGTATATAAAGTCTTATGTTCTTCATTTTAGGTTAAGCCTCTCATTTGTTACACACACTCAGATCTAGTGAGCTCCTCCGATTCTCTCTCAGTCCAAATCACCCAGGTGGTGAATAATAGCTCTAGGTGTTGATCTAATCACACTTGATTTAGTTGTGGTTTGACTAAATTAATCAAAAAAAAAAAACTTAACCTATTCACTAGAGGGTTTGATTCACTTATTCCGCCATTGTGTGAGTTAAATCTGTTGATTTCTAAGTTCCTAGTCATATTTCATCACCTTCTATTCTTTCCCCCTCAACTCATATTTTAAAGTATTCATCAATATGCTCCATCCAGTTCTGATTCTCGGTATACTTCTAACTTTCATATCGGTCATTCTTCTTTTTCATCTACCGCCGGAAGAATCTATTTACTTCTACTATACTCTTGGGTTTATAGTGTTTCTAGTTCTCCCGTGTCTTTATATTGCTATATGCATCGATATATATGGTTTATAATTTCTGGTTTATCGTTGGGCTTTATATGTTCCCTTATATTTCAAAGTCTCTGCTTCTGTCTTCTATAATCATTATCATTGATGTTTTAGCAGAGTGGTATAAAAAATAGCTATTAATTTTAGCAGAAAATACTATTAAATACGATACAATTTTACACAAGATATTTATTTATTTAGAGAATGGATATACTTAAACCTTGCAACAACACTTATAGGCAGTGTACCTAATCGTACAGTAGTGTAGTTTTTAGTAAGTCTGGTTCGTTCCACAGGGAATCTTTTTAAACAAAGCTTAACGCTATATTAGTTTACTTTTATAAAAATACAAATATATATATAAGTAATATTATTATTATAAAGGGGGGTTTTTACCGTTTAATGACCGGTTTGTCGATTTTAAAACTTTAGTCGCAGTTAAAACCAAATGTAAAATAATAAATAAATACAAGACTTAATTTAAAGCGTAAAGTAAATAACGATAACGAAATTGCGAATAATAAAAGTGCGATAAAATAAACTTGCGATAATTAAAAAGTACGATAATTAAAAGTGCAATTAAATACAATAACAATAAATAAAAATACGATAATTAGAAGTGCAATTAAATATAAAATAAAGGAAATTAAATATGAAATAAAAGAATTATGCTTATTTAAACTTCCGTAATCATGATGTTTGACGTGTTGATTTTAGTTTTATGCCCATGGGTTAATTGTCCTTTGTCCTGGATTATTTAATATGTCCGTCTGGGTTTTGTCCATAACAGTCCATCGGTCATAAATATAAAGTGCGAGTATCCTCGTAAAATTATCCTTATACCCGAAGTTAAATATTCCAACTAATTGGGGATTTAAACTGTAAAAAGATTTTAATACTTTGTTTAATAATTACACCAGGATGTCAACTGAGTGTAACCCAAGGTTTTAATATTTTGTTATCAATTATACCAAGTGTCCTTGTACATAATTTCACCCCTGTTTTAATTATTCTAGTGGCTATTAATCCATTCCCGTGTCTGGTTAAATGAACGATTATTCGTACATATAAATACCCCGCCCATCGTGTCCGATCGAGTGTATATGGTAATTTATAGGGACGCCCAATTGTAAATCTTTATATTAACATTAACAAACTATCATTTAATTAAACAAATATAAAGCCCATTAATAGCCCATAGTCTAATTTCCACAAGTGTCGTTCTTTTGTCCAAACCCCAATTATGGTACAAACCCCAATTACCCAATTTTAGTAATTAGCCCAACATCATGATTACTTCGGATTAAATAAGCATAATAATAACTTAGCTACGAGACATTAAATTAAAAAGGTTGAACATAACTTACAATGATTAAAAATAGCTTAGCGTTACACGGACAGAATTTCGACTTACACCCTTACAATATTCGCTAACATACCCTTATTATTAGAATTAAAAATTAAAATTAAAATTAAAATATAAATTATATATATATTTTTACGCATATATTGAGAGAGAGATAGATATTAGATGATGAAAAATGATCAGAATTTGGCTGGCTTTATAGGGAATTGGGTTCAGGTATACTCCGCGACTCGCGGCCTTTTTTGCCTTCAAACTCCGCGAGTCGCGGAGTTTGAAATTACAGCTCACAAACTTTGGAGTCTTTCTTGCCGACGGATTTTTATTATTTATTATAATATATAAATAATTATAAGAATTATTTAAATATTATATTATATTTATGTGCATAGTTGACTTGTAATTTTTAGTCCGTTGCGTCGAGCATTGAGAGTTGACTCTGGTCCCGGTTTCGGATTTTCGAACGTCCTTGCATACAATTTAATATCTTGTACTTTGCGTTTTGAATCTTGTACTCTTGTAATTTCGAGACGTTTCTTATCAATAATTGGAACCTCTTTGATTGTCTTTTGTACTTTTGAGCTTTTTGGTCGTTTGCGTCTTCAATTCGTCGAATTTGTCTTTTGTCTTCACCTTTTATTATTTAAACGAATATCACTTGTAAATAGAACAATTGCAACTAAAAGCTTGTCTTTCTTGAAGAATAATGCTATGAAATATATGTTCGTTTTTAGCATTATCAAATATTCCCACACTTGAGTGTTGCTTGTCCTCAAGCAATATCGTCTTGAAATACTAGAATCACTTCTTTATTCTTCACACTTTGTACATCAGTGATTTCTATACGGCGGTATAAACAATGGTAGTAACGATATGGTTTACAGTCCCACATGACTATAAAAATTTAGATCCATTAAGGAAATTGGATCTTTATGAAAACATTTGATCTTTTGAAAATTAAATCTAGTTTTTACCCTAGATAAGTTTTCCGGAATAACCCTTCACCGGTGTTTGCAAAATATTTTTATGGGTTTGGTGGGTTTCAGATTTGAAAATTTTAGCTCAAAACTTGCGGTTTTGTGTCACCCACTTGCTAACCTTGTATTTGGAAAGCAACACGTCCAGTTTACTTGTCCCGTATATTACCTTTCGGTAAACTACCGTCCGGTTGTACAGGAAAGCGTTGAACAAGCAACTGTTAAGGCAATGTCCCCTGACATGCTTTTAATTATGGTCTATAACGTGTCGGACGCAATTACTATCCTTGGTAGGAGCAATAGTAAAGCTCACCCTTATGATTTTTCGGTCTGGCACAAGGTCCTATCTTTGACCATGCTATGCAACCACCGTTCTTACGGTTGACACCCGATTTGGTTCAGGTGACCTAATGAATTCCAGGTGAATTACTAGGATTTTACGTTCAATGGTAATGAACGCATTGAGAATAGGGTTTTCAGAAAACAAATTGGTTTGTAATTTTGATCAAAATATTTTCTCGTTCAAGCTCGAGTTTAGATATCATTGAATTCCATGAGTTTGTAATTCTCAATCTTTAAGGTCAATCTCTAGGATTGAGTAATATCAGGCTTTAAAAGCTGATTTTTAATCTTTAAGGAGATTATCCTTTCTGGGGATCTGATTCATTAGTCTTATCAAGCTAATTTGCATGGTGCCCCCCATTGTACGAGATAAATCCTTCTCATGGTTAGGATAAATCTGACCACTTGGCGACCCTGTTTAATGATGAGGTCCGTGGATTTCCTGCTGACTTTAGTGATGACTTTTCTAGATTTTTCGTCAACCTACAGCTGGTCTGGACGACAACTTCTTGACCTAAATCAAGAAGCGCGTGTCTTTTTCGGAAGACTTTACTTCCTTTTAATGATGGAATTGATTCATCGTGTAGATCCATCTTTCTTATAGTAAATCAGGTAAAACTTTTTAGTTTAGTCCAAAGCAAAAGTATTTTCAGTTATTTGTACAAAAATATGTGATATATGTTTTGAATAACTTGGTAATTTTCCCACACTTGGCTTTTATTTTCCTTTTTATCGTCCTCTATTCCATTTTAAATGAATTTTAACATTTTGGTTTGTTTCTCAATTTATGTCCTTTCTGAGGTAACAAGAATTTCGGTGTTAAAACCTAGTTTTATCGTTCATAAATATGTATAAACATGATTTTGAGTTCATTTAATTGAAAATTTTGAAAAATTTTACTAGAATTGGGTAGTCAGTATATAAGACTAGGGCTGTTCTTTATTATCAGAGAGCACTAGATTCTAATACAACTACTGCTTTACTAGTATTTTTAATGGTAACCAAGTGTTTAAGATAAAAATTTTAAAATTCGAAAGAATTTAACCCCTTCCCACACTTAAGATCTTGCAATGCCCTCATTTGCAAGAAATCAGTAACAATTTAAATTATTGAGGGTGATTTGTGTGAAAATGATTAAATTTTTACCAAAGTTTCCAAATATATTGGCGTTTGTTTGCTGAATGATAAATGGTGCACATCATTTGTTCATTCCGTCTTGTTGTTATTTCACATATATTTTGCATCTTGTCGTCAAAATTAGTTGCTTTTGCTGAACTTAATGCCAGTCTTTGAAAATGCGTTGTTTTACCCTGTTGTGTACATAAGATAAACTGCAAACATATATACATATTTTTTGAAGTTTGGTATATTACCCCACATTCAAAAATTATTAAAATCTAAGAATAAAAGTTAGAAAATTATAAAAACTATTACAATATTAACATAAGTATTAAACGTATCCGCATTACAAATTACAAAATAAATAAAACTAAGTAGACTAGGGATGATATTGATACCAATAGGGGTTCCAAGTATAACCATAGGTGCTATAGAATGCTTCGGCAGGGTTATACGTAGGATACGGTGGTTGCATCTCTATAGACCATGGAGGGAATATGGGTTTTGGCGTAGAATATAGTTTCTACCTATATGTTGGCAATGAGCTATGATTTGGTTTTGATGAACTTGCCAATCTTCAACTGCTCTCTGTCTAGCATTTTCGTACTCCTGTGAAGCTATAAACCTTTGCATTTCTTACATTTCATTTCCCCCTCCTACATTACCTTGCTGTTGGTTTCTCTCAACCTATGGATGTCTACCATGGTATTGTACTGCGGCGTTATTTCGCCTCTTCAAAACTTTCGCACCATGGTATACATTTAAACCTATAGTATCGCGGGGTTCTGGTTCTTCTACTAATAATCCCCCCCGACTTATATCCACACCGAGATATTCAGCAATCAAAGTAATAAAAATACCACCTCCTATTATGCTATGCGGTCTCATCCCCCTAACCATAGCTGATAAATAATAACCCACACAATAAGGTATACTTACAGCACTTTGTGGGTCTCGAATACACATATGGTAAAACAAATCCTGTTCATTTACCTTTTCCTTGTTCTTACCTCTTTGTGTAATCGAATTTGCTAAAAACCTATGAATTACTCTTAATTCAGCTCTATCTATATCCAAATAAGAGTAATTTTCCCCTTTGAATCGGTGATGGCTTGTCATTTGACTCCATACACCGTGTGTATCAAAATTTTCATCTATCTTTCTACCATTTAGTATCAACCCTCTACAATCGGCAGATGCTAACTCCTCAGGCGTATATATACGTAAAGCCTGAGCCATGTCTAGTAAAGACATGTGGCGCATCGAACCTCCTAACAAAAATCTAATAAAAGATCGATCGGTTAAACTAGCTACCCGATCATTTAATTCTATACTACACAACAATTCTTCACACCATACTTTATATACAGGTCTACGCATGGTGAATAAACGTACCCAGTCATTAAAAGTAGAATTACCATACTTCTGTGCAAGTAATTCTCTAATTGGCCCGGCCAATTCTACAGCTTCTAATGGTCCCCATTCTATGACCCTAGGTACCTCAACAACCTTAGAATGAAGAGTATGCAAACCCCTTTGGTATTTTGGATAATCTATCCAAAGTCTGTCAAATCTCAGGTTCGGGTGCAAATCTTCCAAGTGCATATCAGAAAATGTCATGACTGGATGAGGTATATCTTGCTTGTAGTAGTTATCCACCTCCTGTTGTTCCGCATTCTCAGCAGGAGCATTGCGAGCTTGGGATGAAGATTCACCCCTTTCAGTCTGTAAAACACATCAAACACAATTTTTGTGCATCCAAATATGCATTAGTGTCAGCAAAATCATCAATCAAAATAATTACAATGACATGATCAATTTATATCAAACTTAAGCTCATTTTCATATTTTCATCAAATCTACACTTTTTCAAATAAGCATATACGAAAATGTTCGCCAAGTTCATAAGCATTCAACTCAAATAACATGTCAAAATAATCATTACTAGCAATTAAACAAGTTTCAAATGGCATTATCTCTCAAAAATCAAGTTCATGAATTTTAGACTTGAAAATGTCCACTTTAATTCTCAAAATCATGTTTAGGCTCAAAGTTTGGATCATTTAACTACCTAAACATGTTACACTACTTAATTTAGCAACAATTCATGACAAAAATCGGCCATAACCTGTTTATATCAAAAAGCCCCAAATTTGCTCAAGAACACAAACCCTAGATTACTCAAAATTTGAAGTTTAAGGCTTCTAATCATGTTAAATAGCATCAATCTGGGTTATACAAGCATAATACATAAACAATTTAAGCATAATTACACTAAAAAGCATCAAAATCGAATTGGGGAAAAAATTGCTCAAGAACACTAATTTTCGGATTAAATGGTGTTTAGGTGTAGAAATTTACCGTTTTTCTTGAGTAATTCCTTGATAGCATCCTTCTCAACATGATTTTAGTAAAAGATTTGATATTTAACGGTTAAAAATTGTGATTTTGGGGGTGTTTTTGCGGGTTTTTTCGAGGGTTATTTCGCAGTTTTTTTATTTTCTGTGTTGGGACTGATCAAATCGATCAGTATATATTTTTTTTCTGGTTTTTTCATCCTCCGCGAGTCACGGTGGATTTACCTTTCAAACCCCGCGACTCGCGAAGTTTGTATTTTTTTTTATATTAATTAAAACAATTAAGTAATTAATTTTAAAATTTTGTTTCCCTTGTTATTTAGGACGAGGTCGTTTCAGATCGATGTCCTAGTCCGTTCCTCGACAAAATTTTAAAATTTGTCTTTTTGTAGCGATTGTTTTAAAAGCTAAGATTTTTGGGGTTTTTAATGTTTTTAGCATACTTTAATTCAATAAGATTAAAAATAATGATAATAAAAGTTCACGTCCCTCCCTCGGGTAAAGCAATTTCGGTTCAAAGACCTAGTCTTCAACTTACGACGAATTTTAAAAATCATATTTTTAACTTAATGAGATAAAGTAAATTTTTGTTTTTAAATTCACAAAACTTAAATATAAAATTCAAAATTAATATTAAAAATTCACACCAAACTTAAAATTTGAAATGTATAAAATTAAAAATTCATATTTTAAAAATTAAAAATTCACACCAAACTTAATTTAAAAATTCATATTATAAATTCACACCAAACTTACTTTAAAAATTCATATTATAAATTCACACCAAACTTATATTAATTTTTCAAATATTTACAATTTTAAATATATTGTTTTTACAAAGTTTACAATATTAATTTAAGATTTATATATTAATTTTAAAAACATGGTAAAAATAAAATTAAAAATCTTTTTGGCTTTTTATCCCACTTTAATCAATCAAATATTATCAAAAATATACGCCCCTCTTTTCGGTAAAGTAATTTCGGTTCCAAGACCTAATTTAACTCATGACGAATTTTTGAAATATTTTGGGTTGATTGATTAAAGATATTTATACCTTAAGAATAAACGTTAAATTTCGCAGTGATGTAATAAATTTTTGAATGATATCAATAATTTCGGTCGCCAAACCTAATTTTATTCAATACCAATTTAATACTTTATAGCGAACAAATTAGCATTTATTATCAAAAGGTTAAAAATAAAAAAAATAAAAAACTGTACAGACATACATGTGAAATAGATTTCTTAGTTATACGATCTATCCCATTCATAAGATAGTCGGTTTAATTGGTTTTCCATGGCTACATAGGCGTAACCTAGAGCATTCAGTGTATTTTCTTCTAAACATATGAACGGTCCGTCTCTGCATAAAGTAACAAATTCGGTATTTGAATAGGTTTGATTATTTGAACATTTACCTCCATGTGACCATTTTCCGCATTTGTGACATCTTTCTAGGTGTCGTGCTCTTCTTTTTGCTGCGGATTTTGATTTTCCTTTACCAAATTGTAACTTATTATCTTCGCATCTGGATTCTTTGCTAACTCCATCCATTCTTTCTCTGATTACTGATACTATTTCACTCGGTAGTGTGTCATTATTACGTTTAGTGATCAAAGCGTTTAGCATTAGACCATGGTTTAGTTTACAGGCAGTCTTCATTTTGTAAAAACCTAAAAAAATAAAAATTCAGAATGGGGGGAGAAGACTAGTTCTTTAGGGTCTGCTAGGGAAAGACCATTCGGGTTCCATTTTCGAGAACTACACGAAAACAGACAATCTAACTCTAACAGAAATACATAAACCCCTTTAAAGACTTGATTCTCCCCACACTTAGTTAGCTGTGGTATCGAAATTGTGATTAACTTCATTGTCAACTTCCATCGGACCATGTATGTAATGTTTAATTCTGTGACCATTAACTTTAAATTCAATTCCATTTGAATTTATTAATTCTATCGTTCCGTATGGGAAAACTCTTTTGACTATGAATGGTCCAGACCATCTTGATTTCAATTTTCCAGGAAATAGCTTGAATCGTGAATTGAAAAGAAGAACTGTGTCTCCTTCTTTAAATTCTTTTGAACTTCTGATTCTTTTATCATGCCATTTCTTCGTTCTTTCCTTATAGATTAACGAATTTTCGTATGCTTCATGTCTTAATTCTTCTAATTCGTTTAGTTGACTTAATCGTAGACGTCCGGCTTCATGTAAATCAAGATTACATGTCTTCAAAGCCCAAAATGCTTTGTGTTCAATTTCTACTGGAAGATGACATGCTTTTCCATAAACAAGTCTAAAAGGTGTGGTTCCAATTGGAGTTTTGTAGGCTGTTCTAAAAGCCCAGAGTGCATCCTCCAATTTAATGGACCATTCCTTCGGATTTGATCCTACGGTTTTCTCTAGAATACGTTTTAAAGCTCGGTTGGTATTTTCAACTTGTCCACTTATTTGTGGATGATATGCGGTGGAGATTTTATGAGTTACTCCATATCTTTTAAGAACTTTCTCAAGTTGATTATTACAGAAATGAGTACCCCGATCACTTATTAAAGCTTTCGGTGTTCCAAACCTTGCAAAAAGACGTTTTAAAAAGTTGACTACAACTCGTGCATCGTTAGTTGGGAGAGCTTGTGCTTCCGCCCATTTAGATACATAATCAATGGCTACGAGTATATATAGATTATTATGAGATTTTGGAAATGGACCCATAAAGTCAATACCCCAAATGTCAAATACTTCACATACTTGGATGACATTTTGTGGCATTTCATCACGTTGACTTATTTTTCCGGCCCTTTGACAAGCATCACAGGATTTGCAAAGAAGGTGTGAGTCTTTGTAAATTGTAGGCCAATAGAATTCAGCATCATAAACTTTTCTTGCTGTTAATTGAGGCCCATAATGCCCTCCTGTTGGTCCTGTGTGACAATGATTTAATATTTTACTAGCTTCATCTCCAAATACACATCGGCGTATTATTCCATCGGGACAACTTTTAAACAGATGTGGATCTTTCCAAAAATAGTGTTTTATATCACTGAAGAATTTCTTTCGTCTTTGGTACGATAATCCTTTTTCAAGGAATCCACAAACTAAGTAGTTTTCATAGTCTGCAAACCATGGAATTTCTTTATAATCTATCTTCAATAGATATTCATCAGGAAAGTTGTCTTGTATGGTCGATTCATTTAGAACTTCTAATTCGGGATTTTCAAGACGAGAAAGATGATCAGCGGCGAGATTTTCTGCTCCTCTTTTATCTCGGATTTCAATATCAAACTCTTGTAAGAGTAAGATCCAACGGATTAATCTTGGTTTAGCATCTTGTTTTGAAAATAGGTATCTAAGAGCAGAATGGTCGGTATAGACCACCGTTTTTGCTAGAACGAGATATGATCGAAATTTGTCAAAAGCAAAGACAATAGCAAGGAGTTCTTTTTCAGTAGTTGTATAGTTCCTTTGTGCTCCTTGTAACGTCTTACTAGCATAGTATATAGGTTGAAATCGTTTTTCAATCCTTTGTCCTAAAACGGCTCCCATTGCAAAATCACTTGCATCGCACATTAGTTCAAATGGTAGATTCCAATTTGGTGTTATCATGATTGGTGCATTAGTGAGTTTCTCTTTAAGAATATTAAAAGATTTGATACACTCATCTGAAAAGATGAATGGAGCATCCTTTTCTAGGAGTTTATTCATAGGAGTGGCAATTTTAGAAAAATCTTTTATGAAACGTCGGTAAAAACCGGCATGCCCTAGAAAACTCCTAACTCCTCTAACATTGGTGGGATGTGGAAGTTTAGCAATTACATCTACTTTAGCTCTATCCACTTCAATTCCTTCTTTTGAAATTTTATGTCCAAGAACGATGCCTTCTTTAACCATGAAATGGCATTTCTCCCAATTAAGTACTAGATTTGATTGTTCGCATCTAATGAGCATTCGTTCAAGATTAGCTAGACATGATTCAAATGTATCACCGAAGACTGAAAAGTCATTCATGAAAATTTCCATGCATTCTTCTATCATGTCATGAAAAATCGCCATCATACACCTTTGAAAGGTTGCAGGGGCGTTACAAAGTCCAAATGGCATGCGTTTGTAAGCAAAAGTACCATAAGGGAACGTGAATGTGGTTTTCTCTTGGTCCTCGGGTGCTATTGGAATTTGAAATTATCCGGAAAATCCATCTAGAAAACAATAGTAACTATTTCCGGCTAATCTTTCCAACATTTGATCTATGAAAAGTAAGGGAAAGTGATCTTTTCTGGTGGCGTCATTTAATTTTCTATAATCAATACATACACGCTATCCTGTTACAGTCCTAGTAGGAATAAGCTCATTTTTTTCATTTGTAATGACAGTCATGCCACCCTTCTTAGGTACGCATTGGACTGGGCTTACCCATGGACTATCAGAAATTGGATAAATTAGACCTGCATCTAGCAGTTTAATAATCTCTTTCTTAACTACATCTTGCATATTAGGATTTAGTCTTCGTTGGCGTTGCACATACGTTTTATGACCTTCTTCCATAAGGATTTTATGTGTGCAATACGAAGGACTTATTCCTTTAATATCATGAATCTTCCATGCAATGGCTGGTTTATGAGCTTTCAACACAGAAATGAGTTGTGATTTCTCATTTTCAGTAAGAGAAGACGATATTATTACAGGTAATTCAGATTCACCATGTAAATAAGCGTATTCCAAATGGTTTGGAAGTGGCTTTAACTCTAATTTCGGAGGTTCTTCTATCGATGATTTGTATCGATATCTGTCTTCTTCTTTTAGCATTTGAATTTCTTCTGTTGTTGGTTCATATCCATTAGCTATAAGTGTAGCTAACATTTCAGCTTCATCAATTGGTTCATTACCTTCTCCTAAAGAACATTCTCCTGTTCCTTGTAATTCTGGAAATTCTTCTAATAATTCTGCATGTGCATCTATAGTTTGAATATAATAACATGTATCATCTGCAGATTGTGGTTGTTGCATTGCTCTATCAACTGAAAAGGTAACACTCTTATCCTCTATACTTAGGGTCAATTTCTTACCGAACACGTCTATCATTGCTTTAGCCGTGTTTAAGAATGGTCTTCCTAATATGAGAGGAACTTGAGAATCTTCTTCCATGTCCAAAACAACAAAATCTACTGGAAATACTAAAGTACCAACTTTAACTAGCATGTTCTCCATTATCCCTCTAGGACATTTTATTGATCTATCGGCAAGTTGTATGCTTATTCTGGTTGGTTTCAATTCTCCAAGGTCTAGTTTAGCGTATAGTGAATATGGCATTAGATTTATACTAGCACCTAAGTCTGCCAATGCTTCTATTGAACTAAGACTACCCAGAAAACATGGAATTGTGAAACTTCCTGGATCAGATAGTTTTTCTGGTATCTTATTCAACAGTACTGCTGAACAATTAGCATTCATGGTAACAGCCGAGAGTTCTTCCATTTTCTTTCTATTTGAGATTAGATCTTTCAAGAATTTAGCATATCTAGGCATTCCTGAAATCACATCAATGAAAGGAAGATTTACATTTATCTGTTTAAACATATCCAAGAATTTGGATTGCTCGGCTTCAAGTTTCTCTTTCTTCATTTTACTCGGGTAAGGAAGTGGTGGTTGGTATGGTTTAACATCAGGTTTAGCCTTAACTGTGTTATCTTCATTAACCATTTCAACTACCGGTTCTTTTTCCTTATATTGATCAGGTTGTGGTTCTTGTGGAGTAGGAATAGTTTCATCAGAAGTTACAGGTATTTCAGGTGGTTTAAGTGTTGTACCACTTCTTGTGGTAATGGCTTTAGCTGTTTCATTCCGGGGGTTAGCATTTGTATCACTAGGTAGACTTCCCGGTTTTCTTTCACCTATTAACCTTGCTAGGTTACTTACTTCTTGTTCCAGATTTTAAATAGAAGCTTGTTGATTTCTAAATGCTTGAGCATTTTGTTCATTGGTTTGTTTCTGAGATGTGAAAAACTGCGTTTGAGTTTCAACTAGCATCGTCATCATATCTTCTAAATTCGGCTTTTTATCATCGGTTTGTTGTGGTGGTTTGTTTTGAAAATTAGGTCTTTGCTGATTGTAATTATTATTGGATACTTGTTGGTTGTTGTATGGAATATTTCTGTTATAGTTCTGGTTTTGATTGTAAATCGGTCTTGGCGGTTGATAATTATTTTGATAATTATTTCCATGCCTTTGGTTTATGTATAAAATATTCTCTCTTTGTTCTATTGTTAATTCAATACTGAGACAATCTTTTGTCAAATGTGGGTCTCCACACTGCTCACAACTAATTCGTATTGAGTGAATATCTTTAGTCATCTTTTCCATTCGTCTCTCCACAGCATCTATCTTTGCGGAAATGGAATCTAAGTCATGGCTAGAATCGGCTCTAGCTGCTTTAGATGATCTAACGATATCTTTTTTTTGGTGCCACTCATGTGAGTGGGAAGCAGTGTTATCAATAATTTTGTAAGCATCAGTTTCAGTTTTCTTCATAATAGAACCACCAGCTACTATATCTATGTCTTTCCTTGTAATGATGTCGCATCCTTGGTAGAATATTTGTACTATTTGACAGGTGTCTAAACCATGTTGCGGACATCCTGTTAATAACTTTCCATATCTTGTCCACGCCTCATATAGAGTTTCATTTGGCTTAGAGTTTCATTTGGCTTCTGTGTAAACGTAACAATTTCTGCTTGAAGTCTTACGGCTTTAGATGCAGGAAAGAATTGTTTAAGAAATTTTTCAACTAAAACATCCCATGTATCAATCGCCCCTTCAGGTAACGATTCCAACCAATCTTTGGCTTCTCCCTTTAAAGTCCAGGGAAATAACATGAGATATATCTGTTCATCCTCCACTTCTCTTATTTTAAATAGTGTGCAGATCCTATTAAAGGTACGTAGATGTTCATTTGGATCTTCCTTCGGCGCACCACTAAATTGGCATTGATTAGTCACCATGTGTAGAATTTGTCCTTTGATTTCATAATCTGGCATATTAATGTCTGGATGAGTAATTGCGTGACCTTGGCCAGTGCGTTTAGCTCTCATTCGGTCTTCCATACTTAAAGGTTCCAGATTCTCCATAATTGAATTTGTTGAATCGGAACACTAGAGGATTCTGATTTTATGGTTCGTTCCTCAACAATCTCTGTTTGAATGATTGGTGGTTCCGAAGGAAAGTTTAGTGGTTCAGGGTCTACGAATCATCCTTGAATATTCTCCAGATTCTCAATTGTGAGGTCGGGTTCAAAAAATGGTTTATCGGAAATTTGAACTGGAGTACTTGGTCGACTGGATGACGATTCTAAATAAAAATCAACGGCAGTAATATTTGCTAAATGTCTTGATCTAGTTACAGGTGGTGAACGTACAAAAGGTGGTGAACGTCTTGCTCGGTGCATTCACTGAATATCTTATTAGTTTTTAAAAGGAAAGAAAAATTATAATAAGTTATCCAATCAATAGACTTTTCTGATTTTGCCCACGTTTCGAATAGCCAAAAGATGCAGCAGAGGGGAAGGATTCGTTTGTTCTCAATATAATTGAGGACTGTTTGGCTCCAATAACCCGGTCCACGTACAAATCCAACTATTACTACGAACCAGAAAATTTTGATGTCTATCAATTTAACCACTTAAAATAAATTTTCGAAATTTTAAGAAATTTAGATAAGAAGTAGAACAAAAATCTATGTCCTAAAACTAGAATATCGAGAAATAAGAAAGAAAAAGAGTTCGTCGGAAAAAGATCGAAAAAGAAAAATGGTTGAAAAATAAAAGGTGACGGAAAAATAAAAGAAACTTATAAAACTTAAAAACACTTGACTAACCTAACCTTATTACTACAACTAACTTAAAATTATAATCTCAAATTGTGATTACTAATTGGAATGATAATTGATACATAGGTAAAAGTCGTCTAAAAATATTAAAGCTTACAGGAAAAACTATATCCCAAATGGAAATAACTTAAAAAGAAACTAAAACTTAAAAAGGCGTCGCAAAATTCTAAAGCACCTAAATCTTAGTCTAAAGAAAAAGCACTTAAGGAATTCTACGGCAAAACCTAAAAATCTAGAAATAAAAATAACTATGGCAAAAACTAAGTTTAAAACTAAATATGACCTAAAAATACAAATATTACGCTAAAACGATTAAAAAGGGACAAAATATAAAAATATACAAAAAGTTGCAAAAAGTACAATTTTTATAAAAATATTATTTTTATATTATTTATTTTATAATAGTATTAATTTTTATATATAAATAAAACTAATTAAAATTTATTATTACAAATTAATTAAAAACTTAAACTAAATAATATTATATATAAAACCTAATTAGGTTTAATAATAATAATAATAAATAATTAAAACCTAAATCGTATTAATTGCTGGACCAGGTTCGTGTCAGACGGCTCCGCGACTTGCGGTATTCAAAGCATCAAACCCCGCGACTCGCGGGGTTCCAGGATTCAACTGACAGGTTATTTAATATTCGACGCGTTTTTTTTTTCTATTTTCTGTTTTTATATTTTTCTGTTTTAAAATCTAAATATTTGTATAAAAAAAAACTTATATTTAAAAACTAAAATAAAAATAGAATTACTTTATAATTTTATAAATAAAAATCTTAAAGCTAGATATATATATATATATATATATATATATATATATATATATATATATATATATATATATATATATATATATATATATATATATATATATTTTCAGTTTTTTTATATTTATAAAATATATTTATAAAATAAATTAAATAAAACTTATATTTTTACAAACTAAAGAAACTTTATAAAACTTAAATATTTATCAAACTCCTAAAAATATTTATATTTTTGTTTTTCTTTTTATATTTTCGAATATTTAAAACGTATTTTTATAAAAACGAATTTTAATAAAAGTAAACTAAATATTTTTTTTTTATATTAGCGTTGCGCTTCCGGCTTTTTAGAGTTCCCCGGCAGCGGCGCCAAAAATACTTAATGTTTTAGCAGAGTGGTATAAAAAATAGCTATTAATTTTAGCAGAAAATACTATTAAATACGATACAATTTTACACAAGATATTTATTTATTTAGAGAATGGATATACTTAAACCTTGCTACAACACTTATAGGCAGTGTACCTAATCGTACAGTAGTGTAGTTTTTAGTAAGTCCGGTTCGTTCCACAGGGAATCTTTTTAAACAAAGCTTAACGCTATATTAGTTTACTTTTGTAAAAATACAAATATATATATAAGTAATATTATTATTATAAAGGGGGGTTTTTACCGTTTAATGACCGGTTTGTCGATTTTAAAACTTTAGTCGCAGTTAAAACCAAATGTAAAATAATAAATAAATACAAGACTTAATTTAAAGCGTAAAGTAAATAACGATAACGAAATTGCGAATAATAAAAGTGCGATAAAATAAACTTGCGATAATTTAAAAGTACGATAATTAAAAGTGCAATTAAATACAATAACAATAAATAAAAATGAGATAATTAGAAGTGCAATTAAATATAAAATAAAGGAAATTAAATATGAAATAAAAGAATTATGCTTATTTAAACTTCCGTAATCATGATGTTTGACGTGTTGATTTTAGTTTTATGCCCATGGGTTAATTGTCCTTTGTCCTGGATTATTTAATATGTCCGTCTGGTTTTTGTCCATAACAGTCCATCAATCATAAATATAAAGTGCGAGTATCCTCGTAAAATTATCCTTATACCCGAAGTTAAATATTCTAACTAATTGGGGATTTAAACTGTAACAAGATTTTAATACCTTGTTTAATAATTACACCAGGATGTCGACTGAGTGTAACCCAAGGTTTTAATATTTTGTTATCAATTATACCAAGTGTCCTTGTACATAATTTCACCCCCGTTTTAATTATTCTAGTGGCTATTAATCCATTCCCGTGTCCGATTAAATGAACGATTATTCGTACATATAAATACCCCGCCCATCGTGTCCGATCGAGTGTATATGGTAATTTATAGGGACACCCAATTGTAAATCTTTATATTAACATTAACAAACTATCATTTAGTTAAACAAATATAAAGCCCATTAATAGCCCATAGTCTAATTTCCACAAGTGTCGTTCTTTTGTCCAAACCCCAATTATGGTACAAAGCCCAATTACCCAATTTTAGTAATTAGCCCAACATCATGATTACTTCGGATTAAATAAGCATAATAATAACTTAGCTACGAGACATTAAATTAAAAAGGTTGAACATAACTTACAATGATTAAAAATAGCGTAGCGTTACACGGACAGAATTTCGACTTACACCCTTACAATATTCGCTAACATACCCTTATTATTAGGATTAAAAATTAAAATTAAAATTAAAATATAAATTATATATATATATTTTTACGTATATATTGAGAGAGAGATAGATATTAGATGATGAAAAATGATCAGAATTCGGCTGGCTTTATAGGAAATTGGGTTCAGGTATACTCCGCGACTCGCGGCCTTTTTTGCCTTCAAACTCCGCGAGTCGCGGAGTTTGAAATTACAGCTCACAAACTTTGGAGTCTTTCTTGCCGACGGATTTTTATTATTTATTATAATATATAAATAATTATAAGAATTATTTAAATATTATATTATATTTATGTGCATAGTTCACTTGTAATTTTTAGTCCGTTGCGTCGAGCGTTGAGAGTTGACTCTGGTCCCGGTTCCGGATTTTTGAACGTCCTTGCGTACAATTTAATATCTTGTACTTTGCATTTTGAATCTTGTACTCTTGTTATTTCGAGACGTTTCTTATCAATAATTGGAACCTCTTTGATTGTCTTTTGTACTTTTGAGCTTTTTGGTCGCTTGCGTCTTCAATTCGTCGAATCTGTCTTTTGTCTTCACCTTTTATTATTTAAACGAATATCACTTGTAAATAGAACAATTGCAACTAAAAGCCTGTCTTTCTTGAAGAATAATGCTATGAAATATATGTTCGTTTTTAGCATTATCAATCATTCACAGTTAATGCTCTCTTTTATTTGCTGCAATTTATACCCCAATTTCTATTTTGGAGTTTTGTCCTTTCGTTTCTTCTTCTTGCGATTAAGCACCGCTTGTAATGGTCCAGAATTCACAGATATGAATTTCGGAATGAATATTGTTAATGTTCTAGGAAGGAAATTGTGATGGCACGATCTTGACTTGTCAAATTACTAGAATACCTTGGAAAAGGCCGAATCATCAAGAAATATTTTCTTGATATTTTAGAGGTTAAATAGAATACAAGAGTCATATAACATGGCATATGATGATGTTATGATCTGTGAATCATCACGTTCCATTTAGAAACTCAGCATGACTTACTGTAATATAATCACGTTGATCAAGTGTCATTATATTATACTAATTCATGCTTCAGTTCCCAACACTACTTCAAAATATTCCTATTTTAAACTTGAATGTTTCAGAATTTAGAAACTAAAATAGTTTCTTTTATGATGTAATACAGATAGCGCGAAGAGGTAAATGATTTCAAATAAGAAAAATTAAGAAAATATCTTCAGAAATATGGAGGATATTTATAATGAAAGATATGATAATATTTTAGAATTTCTAATATCAGAGGATGATGAAGAATATTGTCCGCAGGGGTTTAGAGTCAGGAGCAAGGTATTCGTTAATGACTTCAGCAGGTACTGAATCATTTGGATCCTTTGAAGTCAGGTTCAGTCTTTGTAATTTGTCCACAGCCTCCTTCCTACTTTGCTCAATCCGTTTTCCAGTTCCAAAACTTCTCTTTTTCTGCGCTTTGCCAGCACACTTCATTATTATCATCCAGCTTTTACCGTTTAAAGTCGTTTATAGTTTTTGCTGCTTCATCAGTATTTTTTTTTCCATTTTCGGAGAACCAATTCGTAGTTCGGAGTGTTTTTCAGAAACTTCACATTCAAATTAAGTCCAGAAGATAGACGTTATATATACACATATAATTGTTGGCATAGACATGCTGCGAGATTTCAAAATACTGATTTTTAATTCCCAATGATTCGTATGGCAATTCTCATTACAAGATGAGAATGAGTAAATGATGGGGTTTCAATAAATAATTATAATGACTTTTTGGAGAGGCTAAAGTCAAAGGGTAATGAAGTTGTTGGTACATCTGCTAATAATGTGGTGGAATGTAAAAGATTCCCTGGTAACGATGGTGTATATCTCAAGGTTATAATAAGGTTAGTCTGACTGAAAAGTCGAAGTTGACTTGCTGGAGCTGTGACAAAACTGGCTACTTTGAATAGGAGTCGCAAAGTTATTTTTGCTAATAAATGCCAAAGAATCTGACGTGGATACGTTGTTTAAACTTTTACTTTGGTTTCAAGAGTTTTTTGGGTACATAACTGTGGGTAACATGTGGTTGGATCCTCATCTCGATTGCTCATCATTCGAAGTGTCTTCAGAAATTTTCGAAGGGTTTGAACACAGATTATAATCGTTAACATACATTTGATGTTCTAACATAGTTTTGAAGTCAAAATATAGCTTGTGAAAGATGTAAGGATCTAAGAGTGATGATTTTGGTCATATCTCGAGTTGAATTTTGAGATTTCAAGATCAGAATATGTAATTAAATTTTGAATGAGTATGGTTGTTTTGATTTCTATAAAAGAATGTATACTGTTGTAAAAGTAGGGAGTATAATGGATGATTTGCTGAATCAGATTCGAAGAATGTAACATATTATTTGTGAATTTATATATCTCTCGGGTATTACCTACCCGTAAAAAAAAAATTTCACAATTAATATTTTGTACAAAAGAATTTTATTACAGTCTTTATGAAAAAATATATATATATATGTATACTTTCTTCAGATGTAACATAGATTTAATGAGTTAATGTTAAATTAAACTCATTTGATTTACGGTTGAAACTAGAATTGAATAATCCCTAAAGGCTTTAAAAAGTACATAATTTTTACGCAGTATTTCTTTAATGACATTGAAATTATGAATCAATACTTCGTTATTTGTTGATGTATGATGTTCGGTTCGTGGAATTCTTGTGAATTTCGCAAAGTACGAATGATGTTATCTGAAAAGTTTCGGGTACATCGATGATGAAAGTGTAAAATCAAATATATACTTGATTTATTATGAATTGGAATTTGTTGAATTGCGACAGAGATTGTAGTTAACGCTGGTTAAGTTGCGACCGAAGGATGTACATTATTGCATATTTGTAATATGAATTAACCGAGTAGTTAAGATTTATTTCAATATATATATATATATATATATATATATATATATATATATATATATATATATATATATATATATATATATATAATATACATATAATTTCTTCAGAGGGAATGACTTAATTCTTCATAACTCGTTGATACAATATACACGTTATTGATTCGTAATGATGTCCACAGTGATTCTTGAACTAACGGAGTTTGTGATGTTATCGGTGTTGTTGATTCGGATGTTGACTGTACTGACGATGCTGGTAACGCTGACGGTACTGTTGATGCTGTTGGTAAAGCAAGTTTAGCTTGTTAATCACACACCATTTTTGTCAGGGTTTCTACTCTTCCTTCTATCATTTTGGTACGCTTAACTGATTTATGGTTAGGGCTAGATTAGATAATCTCTAAGACTTTAGAGATTACATAATCGCCGCGGAATGTTTCTCCAATGAAGTTATGAATTAATACTTCGTCAGTTATTGTTGTTGGTACTCCTTGGTATCTATGGTGCGTATGACGTTGATGCTCGTGGGACAGATTGTGAAGTTGAGGTTTACGACGCGGTTGTGGTTGGAGGTGGTAATGGTACTGTTGGCGTTGATGATGGTGGTACTGGTTATGCTGATGATGCTGCTGCTGGTGTTTGTAATATCTGCACCATATTCTCCAAAGCCACTACCCGAGCGCGAAGCTCGTTGTCTTCTTCTATTACACCGGGGTGATTGTCGATTCGGACGAGCGGATAAATAAAATCTAAAATTTGATGTAATATATAATCGTGATGAGATACTCTGGAAATGAGTGAGAACACGGTATTTCAGACAGGTTCGCTGGTAAGTGCTTCAGGTTCTTCGTCAAGAGGGCAATGTGGTAGATGGAAGGGATCACCTTCTTCTTATCTCCAATGATTGAGGAGGCTACGAACCCATCCCCAATTCATCCAGAATAGGTGATGACTGATTGGTTGATCTATTCCGGTCACACTGCTTTCGGAGCTTGAATGGGATTCCATTTCGGAATCTGAGTGACTTGAACTGATGACGAATTCCATTTCGTACGATTGGATAAAGGATTTTTTTTTTATATGAAATGATTTTAGCTAACGGATGGTATTCTAATTACATAGAATATATATATATATATATATATATATATATATATATATATATATATATATATATATATATATATATATATATATATATATATATATATATATATATATATATATATAGATCAAAAGATTTCCTAGATTACGGAGGACTTTGCGGGATATGTCAGGCAAAGTTTAAAGTAACAGATACGATAAGATATGATTTAGCAGATATGCTAAGATATGAATTTTTGTCTATACACTATTCATGCAATCAATGCAGCAAGACGTGTGTTAGACTAAAAATGATAAGCAGGTAATTTCCTGAGGATGATAAGTAGTTAATTTTCGACACAAAATGGTAGGCAAAACTTTTGACATTCAGACACGATCGAAGTCCAGACTCACTAATGCATCCTATCAACTTATCAGTTAGACACACTAATGCAGACCTGGTTCGCTAAGACCACCACTCTGATACCAACTGAAAGGACTCGTTCATATACATTATAAACGATTCACAATAGTTGATTACATTGCGAGGTATTTGACCTCTATATGATACATTTTACAAACATTGCATTCATTTTTAAAAGACAATCTTTCTTTACATCGAAAATTGACAGGCATGCATACCATTTCATAATATCCACTATCCAATTATAAATTGATTTAATAATAATCTTTGATGAACTCAATGACTCGAATGCAACGTTCTTCGAAATATGCTATGAAAGACTCCAAGTAATATCTTTAAAATGAGCAAATGCACAGTGGAAGATTTCTTTAACACCTGAGAATAAACATGCTTTAAAGTGTCAACCAAAAGGTTGGTGAGTTCATTAGTTTATCATAATCATTTATTTCCATCATTTTAATAGACCACAAGAATTTCATTTCCAGTTCTCATAAATATACGTCCCATGCGTAGAGACAAAAATAATCATTCATATGGTGAACACCTGGTAACCGACATTAACTAGATACATATAAGAATATCCCCTATCATTCCTGGATCCTCCTTCGGACATGATATAAATTTCGAAGTACTAAAGCATCCGGTACTTTGGATGGGGTTTGTTAGGCCCAATAGATCTATCTTTAGGATTCGCGTCAATTAGGGTGTCTGTTCCCTAATTCTTAGATTACCAGACTTTAATAAAAAGGGGCATATTCGATTTCAATAATTCAACCATAGAATGTAGTTTCAATTACTTGTGTTTATTTCGTCAAACATTTATAAAAGTGCATGTATTCTCAGTCACAAAAATATAAAGTGTAAAAAGGCAAATGAAACTCACCATACTGTATTTTGTAGTAAAAATACATATAACGTCATTGAACAAGTGCAAGGTTGGCCTCGGATTCACGAACCTAAATTAATTATATATATTTATGTGTTGGTCAATATTTGTCTAACAAATTAGGTCAAGTCATAGTGTACCACAATCCTAATGCTCGAGACTAATATGCAAAAGTCAACAAAAGTAAATTTGACTCAAAATAATTTCCAAAAATCTATACATGATTAATATATAGTTTAAATATCGTCATTTTATATATTTAAATATTTTTAAAAGATTTATTAGAGTAAATAATATAATTTATTTATTAATAAATAAAATTTTATATTAAATTTATATAATAAAATATACTTTTATATATATTAAGTAATAAAATTTATAGGGTTCATTTACTATTATAATGATAATATGATAGGTATTATTAAAGTAAGTTATTACACGTAGTAAAATATGTTTGTATCACATATTTATTTGATAAAATAATATCTATAATGATAGTAAGTAAAAGTTGTATTATTTTGTAATAATAATTATTATTATAAAAATATCAATATTTATAATTACTAAGATGACATTATGATAAAACGATAATTCTAATTATGATAACTTTAATATTTACGATAATTTTTAATATTATCTTTAAAATAATAATTCTATTTAAAATAATAATAATAATGATATTTTATAGTAACAATGACATGTCTATTAAAATGATAATTTTTGTTAAAATGATAGTTTTAATACTAACGATACTTTTTATAATAATAGTAATGATAAAAATAATAAGAACGATAATTTTATCTAAATCAATATCTTATAATATTTAATTTCATCATGATACTCTTATCCATTATTTCCTAATCGTTTCGTTTAATAGCTTTTAATCGTCTTTTATATCGTGTTCATAATAATGATAATAATAGTAATCAAAATAATTAGGTGTTACAAATATTTGTTTTAATTACACTAATATTAATAATGATAGTTACTATAACATTATTAACGATAATACTATTAATTATCTTAATGATAATATAGTAATAATAATAATAACAATAACAATAACCATTTTTAAATAATGATATATATATTAATAATGATAATAATAATAATAATAATACCAATAATAATAATAATTGGATAATAATAATAATACTAATTATAACTTTAACGATAATAACGATAGTAATAATAATAAAAAATAACAATTTTTAATGATAAATCCCTTTTATTGATAAAGATAATAATAATGATAATAATAAGATAAAACTAGAACGACGATAAAAACGACGATAATAATAATCATTTTTAAAAAAAATATCGAAAATTCAATTGATTATAACTTCTAATCCGTTCATCGAAACCATTCGATATCTAAAGGAAAAGTTCTTAATTTTTCGCTAGCTTTCCAAGGACATGCATATCTTATACCTTATCTCAACTGCAAGTGTAACTAATTCAAGATTCAACCTAATCTGTCTAAGGGCAATATCAAAAGTACAAGCATGCATAATCCTAAATACTCGAGCACTAGTCAGAGATACACTATTAGTATGTAAAAGTTAAATTATGAGTACTCACGTATCAATATTGAGATTCAATATTGCAGGAAAGGTACGTAGATGCAACGGAAATGATAAACACTATATTGACCTCACGAGCATACCCATGAACCATACTCACTCACCTCCATAGCTATAACCCATAATTTCCTTAATCATATCCCACTCGAAAAACAATTTCGAAATCACTCGGACAGCACTCCGTAGTAATATTTTATGTATACTAATAATATTTTGAAATAATACGGAGTAATATATATATATATATATATATATATATATATATATATATATATATATATATATATATATATATATATATATATATATATATATATATATATGTATATCGATTGAGAGAGTTTAGAGAAAAATATTTTCAAGTTTTTATGAAATAATGAAACCTATTGAATTCTATTTATAATATATTTTTAAATTATTAAAGTGAATTATTAAAGTATAAATTATTAAAGTGAATTATTAAAGTATGAATTATTAAAGTGAATTATTAAAGTATGAATTATTAAAGTGAATTATTAAAGTATGAATTATTAAAGTGAATTATTAAAGTTAAAGTAAAGTAAAAATAAACTAAAGGTAAAGTTTAAGTATAGTAAAAGTATAAAACTATGTACGTATAATACGCGTATAAATATATATAATATTAATTTAAATCGTTATATATATTTAATAAAATAAAATATAAATATCGTTATCTTTATCATACTAGTTAAGTAATGAGTTGTCAAAAGTGGTTCTAGATATTTATAAAAGTTATATACGTTTTAATAATAAAGTTCTTTTTAAACTAAAAACGTTTTTTGTAAGTTTGAAACTAAATAGATCAATCGAGTCTTTATGAAATTCAATCTTCCACTATCCTTTGTCTAGTTCTCAATGATTGACAATTTTTTCTTATTTATAAATCACTTTACCATTTTTCGAATATTGTTAAAATGGAAAGATTTCTCAAATCAACGTGGGCCTTTCAATAGAGACTTGTAATCATAATTCAATATATCTGATAATTCAATCATTTGATCTTATCTTCTAATTCCATTGATAAACATTTTGAAACAGATACAATCATATAAAGTATTTAATCTAATATTTTATTTACGTTTCAAGTTATAATATATATACACATATACATATATAATCATATTCGTTTAATGGTTCGTGAATCGTTGGAACTTGGTCGAGGTTGAATGAATGTATGAACATAGTTTAAAATTCTTGAAATTTAACTTAACAAATATTGCTTATTGTGTCGGAAACATATAAAGATTAAAGTTTAAATTTGGTTGGAAATTTTCGGGTTGTCACAAAGATGATGCTTAAAAGATGTCCGAATCATTCGTTAAGTCAGGCAGATATAATATGTACGCTTTACAATGGTTTGACCAAGGTTGATAAGTCTCTCTTAGACATGGCCTCGCAAGGCAATATCATGTCCCGAACAGTAGACGAAGCATGGAATCTCTTGGACACAATCGCTGCACAGCAGGAAGATTGGAACAATGAAGCTGCTGAGAAGGATGACATCTTCGCTCATACGGTAAAAATGTTGGAAACCAAGTTACAAGATCTCACCCTCACTCTTCAAAGTTTACAAATTCCTAAAAACTCCGATGCTACTAGAACCAATCTAAGGTATCCTTACCCTAGATGGGCACGCAAACAGCAAAATAGCTCGGATCATAATATAATATTCCCATTGCACAAACCTACTCTCCACTCTAAGGAAATTTTAGCTGAATTTATGAAAAAGCAATATGATAAACCTTCAAGTCATAGAATGCCAGAACAAGTTCGACACTTTAATAAAGACTTTTGAAGAATTAATCACTAATTTTCAGCTTACGCTTAAACGATTAACTACTAAAATTGATATAGAGTGTAGTGACTTTGATGCCCTAGTAATTACTAGAGGAAGGTAAGAAACAACTATTAATATACCCATACAAGATTTTTCCGATAAGGAACCTGTGCCAATTGACCCAGTCGTCAATCCACCGGAACCTATCTCTCCTAAGGCCCCGGAAATTATTCCGCGCACCCGCATACCTTTCCCAGGTAGGCTTAGGAAGGAAAAACAAGAAGCAAAATTTGCTAAGTATTAGGATATTATTAAGAATCTACATTTGAATGTACGTCTAGTAGATGCTTTAGTAGAAATGCCGAACTGCGCCAAATTTTTCAAAGAACTGCTTTCATACAAAGAGAGATTAAGAGAGATAGTTAGCTTGCCCTTAAGTGAAGAATGCTCGTTAGTGTTAAAGCATGGAATTCCCCCTAAGTTAGGAGATTCAGGAAGATTTACGGTACCTTGCTACCTGCAAGATGTCCAAATTAGCAATGCGTTAGCAGACTTAGGAGCCAGTGTAAACCTAATGCCCTATTCATTATTCAAGAAGTTAGGATTAAATAACTTAAGGCCAACCAGGATGACTATCCAACTCGCGGACAGATCAGTTAAGATTCCTCGGGGAATCGCTGAAGATGTCCTAGTTAGAGTGGATAAGTTCGCGTTTTCCGTTGATATTGTCATTATGGATATTGAGGAAGACACGAAGTTCCCACTCATTCTTGGCAGGCCATTCCTAAATACTGACAAGGCCGTAATTGACGTTCACGATAAATCTCTAAAGTTAAGGGTTGGAGGAGAAGAAATCACATTCAATGTTGATCGCCTCATAAACCATCCTAAGAAAGAAGATGTGAATCTCTCTGATTCTTTTCAAGAATTCGTCAACGAATACCTGGAAGAGACTATGGCTATATGTAGTCAAGATCAAATTTCTAAGGATCTGTTCTTTACACCTCCTGAAGAAAATCTCGACAAACATGTCACCATAGACCTTAGTCAACACATATATCCCCTCTCTGAAAGTAACTTTCTTGGCAACACTATTCAAATAGCACCACTAGGACAAGGCATTTCTCTACCTCTATTAAGGAGAAGACCGAATGAAGAAACAGATTTCATTCCGGTATATCAGGAACCCTAGTCAAGGGAAGACTGTGAGGAGTTTCCCGAACCTACCTTCGAAACTAAAGAAGACGTTTCTGAAGAGGAAGCATTAAGAAGGACAATTTCCAGAAATGAAGAACAGATAGCATCAGTTACCGCTACTGAAGAATCAGAATTCCAGGAGAAGTACGACTCGTTAGACCGAAAGGAGATAGCTAGAATGAAGCCATCTATCGAGGAGCCTCCAGAATTAGAATTGAAGAAGTTACCCGACAATCTGGAATATGCATTTTTAGAAGGAGAATTGCAACTCTCTGTGATCATATCGAAAGACCTCACGCCACAAGAGAAGGTGAAATTGATTCAAGTTTTGAAATCACATAAGAAGGCAATTGCTTGGAAGATCTCCGACATCAAAGGGATCAACCCCAACTATTGCACCGATAAGATCTTCATGGAAGATGATTTCAAACCATCAGTTCAGAGGCAAAGAAGGGTCAACCCTATGATTCAAGAAGTCGTCAAGAAAGAAGTAATCAAACTTCTGGATGCTGGTCTGATCTATCCCATCTCTGATTCGACATGGGTCAGTCCTGTTCAAGTGGTACCCAAAAAGGGAGGGACGACCGTAATTCAAAATGAGAATAATGAGCTTATTCCAACTCGGGAAGTCACTGTTTAGAGGGTTTACATAGACTATCGTAAACTAAATGATGCAACCCAGAAAGATCATTTTCCATTACCTTTTATCGATCAAATGTTGGAAAGTCTATCAGGAAATGAATTCTACTGTTTCCTTGACGGTTTTTTCGACTACTTTCAAATTCCCCTCGATCCAAAGGACCAAGAGAAAACAACCTTCACCTGTCCTTATGGAACATTTGCCTATCGATGCATGCCCTTTGGGTTATGCAATTCACCGGCTACATTTCAGCGATGCATGGTAGCAATAGTCCACGACATGATTGAACGTTGTATGGAAGTCTTCATGGAAAACTTCTCAGTCTTTGGTAGTACCTTTGATTTGTGCCTTTCAAACCTTGACAAGATGCTCACCTGGTGTGAAGAGTCAAATTTAGTTCTAAATTGGGAAAAATGTCACTTCATGGTAAAAGAAGGGATAGTTTTTGTCATAACCCGTCCTTAACCATAAGAACGTGTTAGATAACGTATGATTTCATTGCGAGGTATTGACCTCTATATGCGACATTTTTTTAAAGAAAAACTGCATATATTATACATTACAAACCATGATCCTTATTTTTGATACAAGCTTTGGACAAAATAAAGATGATTATCGTTTAGCGATAATCTTTGACTTACAAACTTTACAAATGATAATAACAACCCGATTTCTAGCATATTTTACAACACAAGTTCTTGGATATGCAGTCTTATTTTTGACACAAATATGCGTACGCAAGATCCTGCTTAGATTCAACATTATGCAGCGGAAGCTTCTAATTATCACCTGAGAATAGACATGTTTAAAACGTCAACATAAAGTTGGTGAGATATAGGTTTAATGCCGGCAGCGATATAAATATAGACCACAAGATTTCATATATAAACATTTTAATAAAAATATTCTAAGTGGTTGAGCACTTGGTAACCATACTTAACATTTAATCACGTCGCATATTCCCTTTATTATGAAATCTTACTACACCGTACCAAGTGTAGTCACGAAACGAAGTACTATGCAACCGTTGAATACTGGTCGTCCAGTCCGGTTGGGGTTGTCAGGCCCGATAGATCTATCAACAGGATTCGCGTTTACAATACCGCTGTAAATAACAGTTACCAAGCTACAGGGAAGTATGCCAGTGGTACAACTCAACGTAGAATATATTTTTCAGTTACTTGTGTCCATATCGTAAAACATAAAATACATGTATTCTCATCCCGAAATATTTAGAGTTTAAAAGTGGGACTATATACTCACTGTTGTCTTGAAGATATATATAATTCGACTTGGTCTCCGGTTGATATCACGAACCTATCCATATATAATATATCAATACCTTTTCTTTTTAAACAAACGTCACATATATATACTTGTTATACTTTTAATACTTTGAATAATTCCTTAGTCCGTAGTTAGCAGTTCGTTGTTAGTAATTCAATTTTAATGGTTCATTTTTAGATGTTTAATATACCCGCAATGAAATAAATAAAACGCCCTAACGAAATAAATAAAACCCCATCGTATATGTATTGGTCGAGATTAATCTTGACCCACGGTACCGGTGTTGTCAAATGACGTGTTGCGTACATAAAGTACCGGTGTTGTCAAATGACGTGTTGCGTACAAACATGGGATCTTATGATTAATCTTCTCGTGTTGTTTGCGGGTGATCCTGAACCATATAAAATTGAATTATAAGTACATATATATAAAATATCATGTTATCTTAGAAATTTGTGATTTTATTTAATTTTTCCCAATTAATCCCGAAGTTAAACAAGTCTTAGATATCCGATCTCGTTTTGGTCATAGTTTCTTCGTTACAACTCCGTTTTCGTTGATTCAACTTGTCACTTCCTTGGATCGAGTCCCTCTTTAAGACTATGAACTGTAAATACCTTAGTTTGTATTCGAAATCACAGGTCATAGGTCAAACTTTAGTGAAACTTATGAAGTTAATCATTTTCCATCATGTAAACAACCTTAAATGATTATTTTTCTAAAAATACTTATACTTTGAGTTAAATCATGAAATTTTTATGTGTTATCATATTCATAGTAAAAATCATTTTTCCAGAAAATAAACCTCCAATTCAAAGTTTAAGATGGTTTTTAATTATTCAACCCAAAACAGCCCCCGGTTGCACTCCGACGTCGTAAATTCAGTTTTTAAGGTGTTCTTTGAAAAACCAAGTTATACCTTGTTAAATTAGCATATATTTATGATATATTACAGGTCTTGAAGTATTTTAAAAGTTAAGTTAGAAGGATCTATTTAGTTTGCAAACAAGTTTGAAAACATTCAAACTATGTTCTTGTTGTTAAAATTTTATACCACAAAATAAGATAGCTATATATATATGAATCGAATAAGGTTATGAACATAGATTCTACCTCAAGTTCCTTGGACAAGGTTGCTGTAAAAGAGGAGTAAAAAGCTGGAACTAAAAGGGTGATGGAATTGGATGAAAGATTGGAAGTAAGTTTGTGTTCTTGGAAGGATTTCTTGAAGTGTTTTTGTATGGTTTTCTTATGGTGATTAAGTAAGGTTTTTGAAGCTAAATGATGGGGAAAATGCTTGGAGATGATCAAGTATGAAGTTAAGAGTATTTTGAGAGAGAAATGGAAGTGTAAGTATGAGAAAATGGGGTGAAGAAATGGTGTGCATGCATAAAAACGTTTTTAGGTTATAAAGGAAAAAAAAGATACCTAACTTTGTTTTCTTGCTAAATAATTCATGCTACTTGACAAATGGTTGGTTCCACATGTTTCTTAATCATTTAAGGATGCTAAGGAGCAGATTTTTATTGGTATATACCAATAGTAAATACATCTAGAAACTGCGTATGATACGGGTACATATACTCTAGGTATACGTATAGAAATCTTTGAGGAAACGGAACGAGGATTCAAATATAGCTATCTTTTGTAAATATACTTATATTGTTTTATGTATGTAAGCCCTTTAAAAGTGATAAAATACATATCTATACGATGCATGTATAAGTAATATAGGTTATAAGTATTTACGTCGAAAAACATTACGTATAGTTATCGTTTTGAAAACTTAAGTTAGTAGTTTTAAAATATACTTATAACTTATTGTTATTAATACAAAATGAGATATTAAAACATTCTTAGATCATGTTAAATATGTATATATACATATATATACACAAACATATAATTATCATATGTTATATAGTTCGTGATATCATCGGTCAAACTAGACGGTCAAACGTTGTGTAAACTCTTTTCGGAAATATAAATCTCGACAATTTGGATTGCTTATCATGTTGGTAAGGTTTAATTTATGTAAATATTAATCTTATAAGTATAGAACGATCGAAAAAGTGCGGGTCGTTACATTACCTCCCCGTTAAATAAATTTCGTCCCGAAATTTTAAAATTGTACCTATTTTGCGTCATCGAGAAACAAGTGTGGATACTTTTGTTTCATCTGATCCTCTCGTTCCCAAGTAAACTCAGGACCTCTTCGAGCATTCCAACGAACCTTAACGATCGGTATGTTGCTCTGCTTGAGCTGTTTAACTTCACGGTCCATGATTTCGATTGGTTCTTCGATGAATTGTAGTTTCTCATCGACATGGATTTCTTCAAGAGGAATGGTGAGATCTTCCTTTGCAAGACACTTCTTAAGGTTCGAGACGTGAAAGGTATTATGTACTCCGGCGAGTTGTTGCGGTAACTCGAGTCGATAAGCTACCGGTCCAATGCGTTCAATAATCTTGAACGGGCCTACGTACCTTGGGTTCAGTTTACCCCTTTTGCCGAAACGTATTACACCTTTCCATGGTGACACTTTTAACATAACCATGTCACCGATCTGAAACTCTAATGGTTTCCTTCGAACATCGGCGTAGCTCTTTTGGCGACTACGGGCTGTTTTCAATCTCTCCTTGATTTGTACAATCTTCTCAGTCGTTTCGTGTATGATCTCGGGACCCGTTAATTGTCGATCTCCTACTTCATTCCAACAAATAGGAGATCTACACTTCCTTCCATACAATGCTTCGAATGGCGCAGCTCCAATGCTCGCATGATAACTATTATTATACGAGAATTCTGCTAACGGTAGATATTTATCCCATCCGTTTCCAAAATCGATCACACATGCCCTGAGCATGTCTTCAAGAGTCTGAATTGTTCTTTCACTCTGCCCGTCGGTTTGTGGATGATATGCGGTACTCATATCCAAACGAGTTCCTAGTGCCTCCTGTAGTGATTGCCAGAACTTTGAGGTAAATCTACTATCACGATCAGATATAATGGAAATAGGTATTCCATGCCTTGAAACTATTTCCTTTATATATAATCGTAATAATTTCTCCATTCTATCCGTTTCCTTTATAGGCAAGAAATGTGCAGATTTGGTAAGACGATCAACAATTACCCAAATAGTGTCGTATCCCCAGGCAGTCTTTGGTAACTTCGTGATGAAATCCATGGTAATACCGTCCCATTTCCATTCTGGGATTTCTGGTTGTTGAAGTAATCCTGACGGCTTTTGGTGTTCTGCTTTGACTTTGGAACAAGTTAAACACTCCCCAACATATGTTGCAACGTCTGTCTTTAAATTAGGCCACCAATAATGCGTCTTAAGATCTTGATACATCTTTCCAACTCCAGGATGTATCGAGTATCTTGTCTTATGTGCCTTATTCAATATCAACTTCCTTAATCCACCCAACTTCGGTACCCAAATACGGTTTGCAAAATATCGAATTTCGTCTTCCCGTATAACGAGTTGCTTCTCATACTTCTTCATTATTTCATTTCTTATGTTTTCTTTAGTAAGTGCTTCTCGTTGAACTTCTTTGATTTGTGAGTTGAGATTCATGCGATTTTTTATGTTCATCGCTCGTACTCGAATTGGTTCTCGTTCCTTTCTGCTTAGAGCATCGGCCACCACGTTCGCCTTCCCGGGATGATAACGAATTTCACAATCATAGTCGTTTATCAGCTCGACCCACCTACGTTGCCTCATGTTCAGCTGTTTTTAATCGAAAATATGTTGAAGGCTTTTATGATCAGTAAACACAGTGCATTTAACCCCATACAAGTAGTGTCTCTATATCTTCAATGCAAACACGACTGCTCCCAGTTCTAGATCATGCGTCGTATAATTCCGCTCGTGAATCTTTAATTGTCGGGATGCGTATGCAATAACTTTCTTCCGTTGCATAAGAACGCAACCAAAACCTTGTCGCGAAGCGTCACAATATATTTCAAAATCATCGTTCCCTTCTGGTAACGATAAAATAGGCGCCGTAGTCAACTTCTTTTTCAGTAATTGAAATGCACTCTCCTGCTCAGAAGTCCATTCATATTTCTTCCCTTTTTGCGTTAACGCTGTCAACGGCTTAGCTATTCGGGAAAAATCTTGAATAAACCTTCTATAATAACCGGCTAAACCCAAAAATTGGCGTATCTGCATTGGTGTCTTAGGAGTCTCCCATTTTTCAATGGCTTCAATTTTTGCTGGATCAACCTGAATTCCTTTGCTACTAACAACGTGGCCAAGAAATTGCACTTCTTTCAACCAGAAAGCACATTTAGAAAATTTAGCATATAGCTGTTCTTTTCTCAACAACTCTAATATCAACCTTAAATGCTGCTCATGCTCTTGCTCACTCTTGGAATAGATAAGAATATCATCAATGAAAACGATAACAAACTTATCTAAATATGGACTACAAACTCGATTCATGAGGTCCATGAATACAGCTGGCGCATTCGTCAATCCAAACGGCATGACCAAAAATTCATAATGACCGTAGCGTGTCCGAAAAGCAGTTTTCGGTATATCTTCTTCTTTGACACGTAATTGATGATAGCCCGATCTTAGGTCAATTTTCGAGTACACACATGATCCTTGGAGTTGATCAAATAAGTCGTCAATTCTCGGTAGTGGATACCGATTCTTGATAGTTAACTTATTTAATTCACGATAATCTATACACATTCGGAAAGATCCGTCTTTCTTCTTGACGAATAAAATTGGAGCTCCCCACGGTGAAGTACTTGGTCGTATGAATCCACGATCCAGTAATTCTTTTAACTGACTCTGAAGTTCTTTTAACTCGGACGGTGCAAGTCTATATGGAGCACGGGCAACCGGTGCAGCTCCTGGTACAAGATCTATGTGAAATTCTACAGATCTAAATGGAGGTAATCCCGGCAACTCTTCCGGAAATACTTCAGGAAAATCTCTTGCCACAGGCACGTCATTGATGCACTTCTCTTTTTCTTTCTTTTCGACTTTATTAACATGTGCTAAGATAGCATAGCACCCTCTCTTCAAGCACTTTTGAGCTTTCAAATAACTAATGAGTTTTAGCTTTGATTTACCCTTCTCTCCATAAATCATTACTGGCGTTTTATCCTTACGAGGAATGCGAATTGCCTTCTTGGCGCACACAACTTCAGCTCCTATTTTGGACATCCAGTCCATGCCGATTATTACATCAAAACTTCCTAATTCTACGGGTATCAAATCAATCTTAAATGTTTCTCCGGCTAAATTTATTTTACAATCACGGCAAATTTTATCGGCTTTAATTAGTTTACCATTAGCTAACTCAATCATGTACTTAGCATCTAGAGGTAATGATGAACAATTCAATTTAGCGTGAAATTCTCTACACACGTAACTTCTATCAGCACCAGTATCAAATATAATAGATGCGGATAAGTTATTAATGGTAAACGTACCCGTAACAAGCTCCGGGTCTTCACATGCCTCTCTAGCATTAATAACAAATGCTCTCCCACGTGCAGGTCCGATATTCTTCTCTGGATTCGGGCACTGGCTCTTATAGTGACCTTGTTTTCCACACCCAAAACAAGTAATGGTAGCCAAAGCAGTTCTATTTGCATTGGTGGCAGGAGTCTTGGTACCATTTGTATTTGTAACGAGAGCCCTACAATCTTCAGCAAGATGACCCTTTCGATTACATTTGTTGCATACCACATTACAGTAACCAGAGTGATGTTTGTGGCATCGGTTGCATAAAGGATTTTGTCCTTTATAACCAAAGCTTAAACCACTACCCGCACCTTGCGTGATTTCTTGTTTCTTAAAAGATTGTTGTTGGTTACCTCGATCATAATTTCCATTCCACTTTCTTTTGTTACCTGATACATTCACATCAGTATTGGATACTTTCTTATCCATGATGACCTGATCCATTAGCTCGTTTGCCATGGTTATAGCTTCATGAATTGTCTTAGGTTTCGATGCTGTAACATTTGCTTTGACCTTTTTGGGCAAACCATCTTTGTACATTTCAATCTTCCGTTCTTCGGTTGGAACCAATTCAGGACATAGCAAAACTAATTCCATGAATCGCTGATTGTAGTTGGTGATTTCAGTACCAATAACCTTCAGACTTCGTAACTCATCTTCCAACTTCCTAACCTCGTTCCTTGGACAATATTCATTGATTAACATTGTTTTGAATTCTTCCCACGGAGTATCATAAGCTACATCTCCTCCTACAGCCTTCACATAATTTTTCCACCACGTGAGTGCACTATCTTGTAAAGTGCACGATGCATACTTGGTCATGTCCTTTTCAACACAACCACTGATTTTAAACACAGTCTCCATCTTTTCTATCCACCGGGTTAAACCGATCGGTCCTTCTGTTCCACTGAATGATGAGGGCTTGCAAGCTTGAAAAGTTTTGTAAGTGCACCCCACACGAGGATTTGGGTTAACTGCAGCACCTCTTGTAGCCTCGACCCATAACATTCTGTCGTTCACTCGCTGATTGATGAGTTCATGGATTTCTTGTTCCGTCATTCGGTTCAATCGCGCCATATTCTTCTATAAGAATGAAAAGAAAATAATTATTCACATGGAATATTATAGATGTAGTGTATATTTACAGTACATTATAGCTTATTAATAATATGAACCAGGTATTATTATAAAAGCCTTTTCTTCTTATTAGCGTTTTATAATTATATCTAGGGTAGTACCTACCCGTTAATGTCCATACTTAATAGCTTAGTACAGAATCAATTACTACCATCTAAATAATACTTAACCATGGAAAATTATTGCATTTCACACTTCACTATTTTACATATGCTTATCTTACATCGAACATTAAGCAAACCACACTAATAATATTATACAAAACATTATATGATCCCATGGTTTAATACGGCAGCGCATCGTTTGGTCTATTTTCTAGGACGTTTAGGTTCAAAGAATCGCTTAACGCTTATCCTGGCTGTCTGCCTATATTTTCGCTGTGGGACTGAAGAACTGGATGCCGGGATAGAACGAATAGGAATAGCGGGAATTGGGGTGGTAGTGTCTAGTGGAGTTGGTGCCACATCATCCTTATTAAACTCAGGATTTGAATTTTCTAATTCATTAGCCTTTCGTTTCTTTCCTAGTTCGAACTCTTCTTTTGTAATTTCCTGTATTTCTTCCTCGGGTTCACTTTCCTCCTCGGGTTCACTTTCCTCCTCGGGTTCACTTTCCTCCTCGGGTTCACTTTCCTCCTCGGGTTCACTTTCCTCCTCGGGTTCACTTTCCTCCTCGGGTTCACTTTTCGGGTTCTCTATAGTCGGTTCATCCGGAATTTGTGAGTCTTCCCCAAAGATATTATTTTCATCATCGGATAGGTTAATGACTGGAACACCATCTGAAGATTCTGGTTCGGAGTCGCTGAATGTGATAACAAGTTTTGAGCCCGACATCTATCACACAACAACTAACCCATTAGTACTACATAATATTTACATATAAATTTTAACCAACAATGATAAGCAATGGTTTTTAAATCAGACCCGGTCAAAGTCCAGACTTACTAATGTATCCTAACGACTTATCAGTTAGACACACTAATGCAAACCTGGTTCGCTAAGACCACCGCTCTGATACCACATGTCATAACCCGTCCTTAACCATAAGAACGTGTTAGATAACGTATGATTTCATTGCGAGGTATTGACCTCTATATGCGACATTTTTTTAAAGAAAAACTGCATATATTATACATTACAAACCATGATCCTTATTTTTGATACAAGCTTTGGACAAAATAAAGATGATTATCGTTTAGCGATAATCTTTGACTTACAAACTTTACAAATGATAATAACAACCCGATTTCTAGCATATTTTACAACACAAGTTCTTGGATATGCAATCTTATTTTTGACACAAATATGCGTACGCAAGATCCTGCTTAGATTCAACATGATGCAGCGGAAGCTTCTAATTATCACCTGAGAATAGACATGTTTAAAACGTCAACATAAAGTTGGTGAGATATAGGTTTAATGCCGGCAGCGATATAAATATAGACCACAAGATTTCATATATAAACATTTTAATAAAAATATTCTAAGTGGTTGAGCACTTGGTAACCATACTTAACATTTAATCACGTCGCATATTCCCTTTATTATGAAATCTTACTACACCGTACCAAGTGTAGTCACGAAACGAAGTACTGTGCAACCGTTGAATACTGGTCGTCCAGTCCGGTTGGGGTTGTCAGGCCCGATAGATCTATCAACAGGATTCGCGTTTACAATACCGCTGTAAATAACAGTTACCAAGCTACAGGGAAGTATGCCAGTGGTACAACTCAACGTAGAATATATTTTTCAGTTACTTGTGTCCATATCGTAAAACATAAAATACATGTATTCTCATCCCGAAATATTTAGAGTTTAAAAGTGGGACTATATACTCACTGTTGTCTTGAAGATATATATAATTCGACTTGGTCTCCGGTTGATATCACGAACCTATCCATATATAATATATCAATACCTTTTCTTTTTAAACAAACGTCACATATATATACTTGTTATACTTTTAATACTTTGAATAATTCCTTAGTCCGTAGTTAGCAGTTCGTTGTTAGTAATTCAATTTTAATGGTTCATTTTTAGATGTTTAATATACCCGCAATGAAATAAATAAAACCCCCTAACGAAATAAATAAAACCCCATCGTATATGTATTGGTCGAGATTAATCTTGACCCACGGTACCGGTGTTGTCAAATGACGTGTTGCGTACATAAAGTACCGGTGTTGTCAAATGACGTGTTGCGTACAAACATGGGATCTTATGATTAATCTTCTCGTGTTGTTTGCGGGTGATCCTGAACCATATAAAATTGAATTATAAGTACATATATATAAAATATCATGTTATCTTATAAATATGTGATTTTATTTAATTTTTCCCAATTAATCCCGAAGTTAAACAAGTCTTAGATATCCGATCTCGTTTTGGTCATAGTTTCTTCGTTACAACTCCGTTTTCGTTGATTCAACTTGTCACTTCCTTGGATCGAGTCCCTCTTTAAGACTATGAACTGTAAATACCTTAGTTTGTATTCGAAATCACAGGTCATAGGTCAAACTTTAGTGAAACTTATGAAGTTAATCATTTTCCATCATGTAAACAACCTTAAATGATTATTTTTCTAAAAATACTTATACTTTGAGTTAAATCATGAAATTTTTATGTGTTATCATATTCATAGTAAAAATCATTTTTCCAGAATATAAACCTCCAATTCAAAGTTTAAGATGGTTTTTAATTATCCAACCCAAAACAGCCCCCGGTTGCACTCCGACGTCGTAAATTCAGTTTTTAAGGTGTTCTTTGAAAAACCAAGTTATACCTTGTTAAATTAGCATATATTTATGATATATTACAGGTCTTGAAGTATTTTAAAAGTTAAGTTAGAAGGATCTATTTAGTTTGCAAACAAGTTTGAAAACATTCAAACTATGTTCTTGTTGTTAAAATTTTATACCACAAAATAAGATAGCTATATATATATGAATCGAATAAGGTTATGAACATAGATTCTACCTCAAGTTCCTTGGACAAGGTTGCTGTAAAAGAGGAGTAAAAAGCTAGAACTAAAAGGGTGATGGAATTGGATGAAAGATTGGAAGTAAGTTTGTGTTCTTGGAAGGATTTCTTGAAGTGTTTTTGTATGGTTTTCTTATGGTGATTAAGTAAGGTTTTTGAAGCTAAATGATGGGGAAAATGCTTGGAGATGATCAAGTATGAAGTTAAGAGTATTTTGAGAGAGAAATGGAAGTGTAAGTATGAGAAAATGGGGTGAAGAAATGGTGTGCATGCATAAAAACGTTTTTAGGTTATAAAGGAAAAAAAAGATACCTAACTTTGTTTTCTTGCTAAATAATTCATGCTACTTGACAAATGGTTGGTTCCACATGTTTCTTAATCATTTAAGGCTGCTAAGGAGCAGATTTTTATTGGTATATACCAATAGTAAATACATCTAGAAGCTGCGTATGATACGGGTACATATACTCTAGGTATACGTATAGAAATCTTTGAGGAAACGGAACGAGGATTCAAATATAGCTATCTTTTGTAAATATACTTATATTATTTTATGTATGTAAGCCCTTTAAAAGTGATAAAATACATATCTATACGATGCATGTATAAGTAATATAGGTTATAAGTATTTACGTCGAAAAACATTACGTATAGTTATCGTTTTGAAAACTTAAGTTAGTAGTTTTAAAATATACTTATAACTTATTGTTATTAATACAAAATGAGATATTAAAACATTCTTAGATCATGTTAAATATGTATATATACATATATATACACAAACATATAATTATCATATGTTATATAGTTCGTGATATCATCGGTCAAACTAGACGGTCAAACGTTGTGTAAACTCTTTTCGGAAATATAAATCTCGACAATTTGGATTGCTTATCATGTTGGTAAGGTTTAATTTATGTAAATATTAATCTTATAAGTATAGAATGATCGAAAAAGTGCGGGTCGTTACAGTTTTAGGACATAAGATCTCTAAAGCAGGAATAGAAGTTGATAAGGCTAAGATTGAGACCATTACTAAACTTCCAGAACCTACCATGGTAAGAGCGGTAAGGATTTTCCTAGGACACGCCGATTTCTACCGACGATTCATTAAGGATTTTTCAAAGGTCACACGGCCTCTCACTCATCTCCTAGGAAAGGAAGTCCCGTTTGTCTTCAATGAAGAATGTCGAAAAGCATTCAACTATCTGAAAGAGTAGCTAACACATGTACCCATCATGATAGCTCCTGATTGGAGTCTACCTTTTGTGATCATGTGTGATGCGAGTGATTTCGCAGTTGGATCAGTGTTTGGACAGCGGGTAGATAAACACTTTCATCCAATCTATTATGCAAGCAAAACCTTAACCGGAGCTCAAGAGAATTACACTACCATGGAAAAGGAGCTGCTAGCCGTAGTATTCGCCTTCGACAAATTTCGTTCCTATCTCATCCTGTCCAAGACTACAGTCTATACAGATCATTCAGCCCTTAAATATCTATTCACAAAGCAAGACGCGAAGCCAAGACTCCTACGATGGATCTTACTCCTTTAGGAATTCGAAACTGAGATTAAAGATAAGAAAGGAGCAGAGAACGTCGCAGCAGATCATCTTAGTCATTTGGAGAATCCAACGATGGAGAAACTTGCTGAATAAGATATCAGAGATAAATTTCCGGAAGAACAGCTTATGAGTTTAGGACAAACTCACATAAGATCACAATTTGCTGACACTCCTTGGTATGCCGACATGGCCAACTACCTAGTTACCGGAGTAGTACAAAAGGGGATGAGTACCTCCCGAAGAAGGAAGTTCTTTAGGGATGCCAAATACTACTACTGGGAAGATCCTTACCTGTTTAGAATTTGCCCTGATCAAATAATCAGGAGATGCGTAGATGAAAAGCAAGCAGCAGGGATTCTTCACCAATGTCACCATGGGCCAACTGGAGGTCATTGAAATGTCCCGTTCTTATTGATTAAAAACTTTCCATATTAATTGATTTCGTTGCGAGGTTTTGACCTCTATATGAGACGTTTTTCAAAGACTGCATTCATTTTAAAACAAACCATAACCTTTATTTCATCAATAAAGGTTTAAAAAGCTTTACGTAGATTATCAAATAATGATAATCTAAAATATCCTGTTTACACACGACCATTACATAATGGTTTACAATAAAAATATGTTACAACAAAATAAGTTTCTTGAATGCAGTTTTTACACAATATCATACAAACATGGACTCCAAATCTCGTCCTTATTTAAGTATGCGATAGCGGAAGCTCTTAATAATCACCTGAGAATAAACATGCTTAAAACGTCAACAAAAATGTTGGTGAGTTATAGGTTTAACCTATATATATCAAATCATAATAATAGACCACAAGATTTCATATTTCAATACACATCCCATACATAGAGATAAAAGTCATTCATATGGTGAACACCTGGTAACCGACATTAACAAGATGCATATATAAGAATATCCCCATCATTCCGGGACACCCTTCGGATATGATATAAATTTCGAAGTACTAAAGCATCCGGTACTTTGGATGGGGCTTGTTGGGCCCGATAGATCTATCTTTAGGATTCGCGTCAATTAGGGTGTCTGTTCCCTAATTCTTAGATTACCAGACTTAATAAAAAGGGGCATATTCGATTTCGATCATTCAACCATAGAATGTAGTTTCACGTACTTGTGTCTATTTTGTAAATCATTTATAAAACCTGCATGTATTCTCATCCCAAAAATATTAGATTTTAAAAGTGGGACTATAACTCACTTTCACAGATTTTTACTTCGTCGGGAAGTAAGACTTGGCCACTGGTTGATTCACGAACCTATAACAATATATACATATATATCAAAGTATGTTCAAAATATATTTACAACACTTTTAATATATTTTGATGTTTTAAGTTTATTAAGTTAGCTGTCCTCGTTAGTAACCTACAACTAGTTATCCACAATTAGATGCACATAAATAAATCGATAAATATTATCTTGAATCAATCCACGACCCAGTGTATACGTATCTCAGTATTGATCCCAACTCAAACTATATATATTTTGTAATCAACCTCAACCCTGTATAGCTAACTCCAACATTCACATATAGAGTGTCTATGGTTGTTCCGAAATATATATAGATGTGTCGACATGATAGGTCGAAACATTGTATACGTGTCTATGGTATCTCAAGATTACATAATATACAATACAAGTTGATTAAGTTATGGTTGGAATAGATTTGTTACCAATTTTCACGTAGCTAAAATGAGAAAAATTATCCAATCTTGTTTTACCCATAACTTCTTCATTTTAAATCCGTTTTGAGTGAATAAAATTGCTATGGTTTCATATTGAACTCTATTTTATGAATCTAAACAGAAAAATTATAGGTTTATAGTCGGAAAAATAAGTTACAAGTTGTTTTTGTAAAGGTAGTCATTTCAGTCGAAAGAACGACGTCTAGATGACCATTTTAGAAAACATACTTCCACTTTGAGTTTAACCATAATTTTTGGATATAGTTTCATGTTCATAATAAAAATCATCTTCTCAGAATAACAACTTTTAAATCAAAGTTTATCATAGTTTTTAATTAACTAACCCAAAACAGCCCGCGGTGTTACTACGACGGCGTAAATCCGGTTTTACGGTGTTTTTCGTGTTTCCAGGTTTTAAATCATTAAGTTAGCATATCATATAGATATAGAACATGTGTTTAGTTGATTTTAAAAGTCAAGTTATAAGGATTAACTTTTGTTTGTGAACAAGTTTAGAATTAACTAAACTATGTTCTAGTGATTACAAGTTTAAACCTTCGAATAAGATAGCTTTATATGTATGAATCGAATGATGTTATGAACATCATTACTACCTTAAGTTCCTTGGATAAACCTACTGGAAAAGAGAAAAATGGATCTAGCTTCAACGAATCCTTGGATGGCTCGAAGTTCTTGAAGCAGAATCATGACACGAAAACAAGTTCAAGTAAGATCATCACTTGAAATAAGATTGTTATAGTTATAGAAATTGAACCAAAGTTTGAATATGATTATTACCTTGTATTAGAATGATAACCTACTGTAAGAAACAAAGATTTCTTGAGGTTGGATGATCACCTTACAAGATTGGAAGTGAGCTAGCAAACTTGAAAGTATTCTTGATTTTATGTAACTAGAACTTGTAAAATATATGAAGAACACTTAGAACTTGAAGATAGAACTTGAGAGAGATCAATTAGATGAAGAAAATTGAAGAATTAAAGTGTTTGTAGGTGTTTTTGGTCGTTGGTGTATGGATTAGATATAAAGGATATGTAATTTTGTTTTCATGTAAATAAGTCATGAATGATTACTCATATTTTTGTAATTTTATGAAATATTTCATGCTAGTTGCCAAATGATGGTTCGCACATTTGTTAGGTGACTCACATGGGCTGCTAAGAGCTGATCATTGGAGTGAATATACCAATAGTACATACATCTAAAAGCTGTGTATTGTACGAGTACGAATACGGGTGCATACGAGTAGAATTGTTGATGAAACTGAACGAGGATGTAATTGTAAGCATTTTTGTTAAGTAGAAGTATTTTGATAAGTGTCTTGAAGTCTTTCAAAAGTGTATGAATACATATTAAAACACTACATGTATATACATTTTAACTGAGTCGTTAAGTCATCGTTAGTCGTTACATGTAAATGTTGTTTTGAAACCTTTAGGTTAACGATTTTGTTGAATGTTGTTAACCCATTATTTATTATAACAAATGAGATGTTAAATTATTATATTATCATGATATTATGATATATAATATATCTTAGTATGATGTATATACAGTTAAATGTCGTTACAACGATAATCGTTACATATATGTCTCGTTTCGAAATCATTAAGTTAGTAGTCTTATTTTTACATATGTATTTCATTGTTAATAGACTTAATAATATATTTACTTATCATTTAACATAATTAACCAAGTGTATCAATATCTTAATATGATTCATATGTACCTAGTAAGTCGTTGTTATAACGATAATCGTTATATATATCGTTTTCGAGTTTCTTAAATTAATAGTCTCATTTTTATGTATATAACTCATTGTTAAAATACCTAATGAGATACATACTTATAATAAAAACATGTTAACTATATATATAACCATATATATGTCATTATATAGTTTTTACAAGTTTTAACGTTCGTGAATCACTGGTCAACTTGGGTGGTCAATTGTCTATATGAAACATATTTCAATTAATCAAGTCTTAACAAGTTTGATTGCTTAACATGTTGGAAACATTTAATCATGTAAATATCAATCTCAATTAATATATATAAACATGGAAAAGTTCGGGTCACTACAGTACCTACCCGTTAAATAAATTTCGTCCCGAAATTTTAAGCTGTTGAACGTGTTGACGAATCTTCTGGAAATAGATGCGGGTATTTCTTCTTCATCTGATGTTCACGCTCCCAGGTGAACTCGGGTCCTCTACGAGCATTCCATCGAACCTTAACAATTGGTATCTTGTTTTGCTTAAGTCTTTTAACCTCACGATCCATTATTTTGACGGGTTCTTCGATGAATTGAAGTTTTTCGTTGATTTGGATTTCATCTAACGGAATAGTGAGATCTTCTTTAGCAAAACATTTCTTCAAATTCGAGACGTGGAAAGTGTTATGTACAGCCGCGAGTTGTTGAGGTAACTCAAGTCGGTAAGCTACTGGTCCGACACGATCAATAATCTTGAATGGTCCAATATACCTTGGATTTAATTTCCCTCGTTTACCAAATCGAACAACGCCTTTCCAAGGTGCAACTTTAAGCATGACCATCTCTCCAATTTCAAATTCTATATCTTTTCTTTTAATGTCAGCGTAGCTCTTTTGTCGACTTTGGGCGGTTTTCAACCGTTGTTGAATTTGGATGATCTTCTCGGTAGTTTCTTGTATAATCTCCGGACCCGTAATCTATCTATCCCCCACTTCACTCCAACAAATTGGAGACCTGCACTTTCTACCATAAAGTGCTTCAAACGGCGCCATCTCAATGCTTGAATGGTAGCTGTTGTTGTAGGAAAATTCTGCTAACGGTAGATGTCGATCCCAACTGTTTCCGAAATCAATAACACATGCTCGTAGCATGTCTTCAAGCGTTTGTATCGTCCTTTCGCTCTGCCCATCAGTTTGTGGATGATAGGAAGTACTCATGTCTAGACGAGTTCCTAATGCTTGCTGTAATGTCTGCCAAAATCTTGAAATAAATCTGCCATCCCTATCAGAGATAATAGAGATTGGTATTCCATGTCTGGAGACGACTTCCTTCAAATACAGTCGTGCTAACTTCTCCATCTTGTCATCTTCTCTTATTGGCAGGAAGTGTGCTGATTTGGTGAGACGATCAACTATTACCCAAATAGTATCAAAACCACTTGCAGTCCTTGGCAATTTAGTGATGAAATCCATGGTAATGTTTTCCCATTTCCATTCCGGGATTTCGGGTTGTTGAAGTAGACCTGATGGTTTCTGATGCTCAGCTTTGACCTTAGAACACGTCAAACATTCTCCTACGTATTTAGCAACATCGGCTTTCATACCCGGCCACCAAAAATGTTTCTTGAGATCCTTGTACATCTTCCCCGTTCCAGGATGTATTGAGTATCTGGTTTTATGAGCTTCTCTAAGTACCATTTCTCTCATATCTCCAAATTTTGGTACCCAAATCCTTTCAGCCCTATACCGGGTTCCGTCTTCCTGAATATTAAGATGCTTCTCCGATCCTTTGGGTATTTCATCCTTTAAATTTCCCTCTTTTAAAACTCCTTGTTGCGCCTCCTTTATTTGAGTAGTAAGGTTATTATGAATCATTATATTCATAGATTTTACTCGAATGGGTTCTCTGTCCTTCCTGCTCAAGGCATCGGCTACCACATTTGCCTTCCCCGGGTGGTAACGAATCTCAAAGTCGTAATCATTCAACAATTCAATCCACCTACGCTGCCTCATATTCAGTTGTTTCTGATTAAATATGTGTTGAAGACTTTTGTGGTCGGTATATATAATACTTTTGACCCCATATAAGTAGTGCCTCCAAGTCTTTAATGCAAAAACAACCGCTCCTAATTCCAAATCATGCGTCGTATAATTTTGTTCGTGAATCTTCAATTGTCTAGACGCATAAGCAATCACCTTCGTTCGTTGCATTAATACACAACCGAAACCTTGCTTTGATGCATCACAATAAATCACAAAATCATCATTCCCTTCAGGAAATGACAATATAGGTGCCGTAGTTAGCTTTTTTTTCAATAACTGAAACGCTTTCTCTTGTTCATCATTCCATTCAAATTTCTTCCCTTTATGCGTTAATGCAGTCAAGGGTTTTGCTATTCTGGAAAAATCTTGGATGAACCTTCTGTAGTAACCAGCTAGTCCTAAAAACTGGCGTATGTGTTTCGGAGTTTTCGGGGTTTCCCACTTTTCAACAGTTTCTATCTTTGCCAGATCCACCTTAATACCTTCTTTGTTCACTATGTGACCGAGGAATTGAACTTCTTCCAACCAAAATGCACACTTTGAAAACTTAGCGTACAATTCTTCCTTCCTCAATACTTCTAACACCTTTCTCAAATGTTCACCGTGTTCTTGGTCATTATTTGAGTAAATAAGTATGTCATCAATGAAAACAATGACAAACTTGTCAAGGTATGGTCCACACACTCGGTTCATAAGGTCCATGAACACAGCTAGTGCATTAGTTAAACCAAACGGCATGACCATAAACTCGTAATGACCGTAACGTGTTCTGAAAGCAGTCTTTGGAATATCATCTTCTTTCACCCGCATTTGATGATACCCGGAACGTAAGTCAATCTTTGAATAAACAGACGAGCCTTGTAGTTGATCAAATAAGTCGTCAATTCTCGGTAGTGGGTAGCGGTTCTTGATGGTAAGTTTGTTCAACTCTCGGTAGTCGATACACAACCTGAATGTACCATCTTTCTTCTTGACAAACAAAAGAGGAGCTCCCCACTGTGATGTGCTTGGTCGAATGAAACCATGCTCTAAAAGTTCTTGTAATTGGCTTTGCAGTTCTTTCATCTCGCTGGGTGCGAGTCTGTAAGGAGCACGAGCTATTGGTGCAGCTCCTGGTACAAGATCTATTTGAAATTCAACAGATCGATGTGGGGGTAATCCCGGTAATTCTTTCAGAAATACATCGGGAAATTCTTTTGCAATGGGAACATCATTGATGCTCTTTTCTTCAGTTTGTACTTTCTCGGCGTGTGCTAGAACAGCATAGCAACCTTTTCTTATTAGTTTTTGTGCCTTCAAATTACTAATAAGATGTAGCTTCGTGTTGCCCTTTTCTCCGTACACCATTAAGGGTTTTCCTTTTTCTCGTATAATGCGAATTGCATTTTTGTAACAGACGATCTCTGCTTTCACTTCTTTCAACCAGTCCATACCGATTATCACATCAAAACTCCCTAACTCTACTGGTATCAAATCAATCTTAAATGTTTCGCTAACCAGTTTAATTTCTCGATTCCGGCATATATTATCTGCTGAAATTAATTTACCATTTGCTAATTCGAGTAAAAATTTACTATCCAAAGGCGTCAATGGACAACTTAATTTAGCACAAAAATCTCTACTCATATAGCTTCTATCCGCACCCGAATCAAATAAAACGTAAGCAGATTTATTGTCAATAAGAAACGTACCCGTAACAAGCTCCGGGTCTTCATGTGCCTCTGCCGCATTAATATTGAAAACTCTTCCGCGGCCTTGTCCATTCGTGTTCTCCTGGTTCGGGCAATTTCTAATAATGTGGCCCGGTTTTCCACATTTATAACAAACTACATTGGCATAACTTGCTCCGACACTACTTGCTCCGCCATTACTCATTCCGACACCATTTGTTCCTTTCGTTCTATTAACCCCTGGTCCGTAGACCTCACACTTCGCCGCGTTATGACCATTTCTTTTACACTTGTTGCAAAATTTGGTGCAGAACCCCGAGTGATACTTTTCACACCTTTGGCATAGCTGCTTCTGATTGTTGTTGTTGTTGCAGTTATTATTGTTGTTGGGATGATTGTTGTAGTTGTTGTTGTTGTTGTTGTTGTTGTTGTTGTTGTTGTTGTTGTTAGGCCGTTTGTTGTAGTTGCGATTGATGTTGCGATTGTTGGGATAATTGTTGCGATTATTGTTGTAATTGCTGTTGTTGTTGTATTGGTGATTCTTATCACCGTTTTCCTCCCACTTTCTTTTGACTTGCTTCACATTGGCCTCTTCAGCAGTCTGTTCTTTAATTCTTTCTTCAATCTGGTTCACTAGTTTGTGAGCCATTCTACATGCTTGTTGTATAGAGGCGGGCTCGTGTGAACTTATATCTTCTTGGATTCTTTCCGGTAATCCTTTCACAAACGCGTCGATCTTCTCTTCCTCATCTTCGAATGCTCCCGGACACAATAGGCACAATTATGTGAATCGTCTTTCGTACGTGGTAATATCAAATCCTTGGGTTCGTAACCCTCTAAGTTCTGTCTTGAGCTTATTGACCTCGATTCTGGGACGGTACTTCTCGTTCATCAAGTGCTTGAATGCTGACCACGGTAGTGCGTACGCATCGTCTTGTCCCACTTGCTCTAGATAGGTATTCCACCATGTTAACGCAGAACCTGTGAAGGTATGCGTAGCGTACTTCACTTTGTCCTCTTCAGTACACTTACTTATGGCAAACACCGATTCGACCTTCTCGGTCCACCGTTTCAATCCGATCGGTCCTTCGGTTCCATCAAATTCCAAAGGTTTGCAGGCAGTGAATTCTTTGTAGGTGCATCCTACACGATTTCCTGTACTGCTAGATCCAAGGTTATTGTTGGTATGTAGCGCAGCCTGTACTGCGGCTATGTTTGAAGCTAGAAAATTACGGAATTCCTCTTCATTCATATTCACGGTGTGTCGAGTAGTCGGTGCCATTTCCTTCAAAATAGTCAAATGGAACAAGTTAATCATACAGAATATTAAGAGTAGTTAATAGTATTTCGTAGCATAATATGAACTCATTTATAAAAGCTTTTTCTTCATATTAGCGTTTTATAAGTTTAAATTCGGGTAGTACCTACCCGTTAAGTTCATACTTAGTAGCTAATATACAATTCAACTACTACAATTCTATATGAAAAACTGATTATAATAATATTTCGCGTTAAAACTTTTATACAATATTTTAAAAACTTACAATACCGCTTATTTTACATAAAGCATGAAATATAGCACACAATAACTTTGATACAAGATAGTTGTGAAGATAATTCTAGCTAGTACACAAGTTGTTCAGCAAAGGCAATAAAGACACGTAATTCATACGTCCAGAAACAAGTCATGCATTCTGGTTTTACTAGGATTACTTCCCATCCTTGGTCTTGTGGAACATAACCGTTATGGTCGTTGATAAGACAGCGTGTTGTAACGTCGTCAAAAGGACGAGGGTTACGTAATGTCCAACAGTCCCGTAACAATCTAAAAACCTCATTTCTTACCCCAATTACCGACTCCGTCACTTGTGGAAACGTTTTGTTTAATAGTTGTAGCCCGATGTTCTTGTTCTCACTTTGGTGAGAAGCGAACATTACTAATCCGTAAGCATAACATGCTTCTTTATGTTGCATGTTAGCCGCTTTTTCTAAATCACGAAGTCCAATATTCGGATATATTGAGTCAAAATAATTTCTTAACCCGTTGCGTAAAATAGCATTTGGGTTCCCCGCAATATATGCATCAATGTAAACACATCGTAACTTATGGGTTTCCTAATGTGATATCCCCCATCTTTCAAACGAAAGTCTCTTATAAACCAAGACATTCTTGGAACGTTCTTCGAATGTCTTACAAACTGATCTCGCCTTAAATAGTTGTGCCGAGGAATTCTGACCGACTCTAGACAAGATTTCATCAATCATGTCTCCGGGTAGGTCTCTTAAAATATTGGGTTGTCTATCCATTTTGTGTTTTTAAACTGTAAAATAGACAAGAGTTAGATTCATAAAAAAATACTTATTAATACAAGCAATTTTTACATATATCATAAAGCATAAGCACACTATATTACATATATATTACACCACACGAATACAACTATCTTATTCCGACTCGCTCGTTTCTTCTTCTTCGGTTTTGGTTCGTTTTGCTAAGTTTCTAGGGATATATGATGTTCCCCTAATACTAACTGTCGTTTTCCACAACGGTTTAGAAAAACCTAGTGGTTTAGAGGTTCCCGGGTCATTGTTACAACTTAAGGACTTCGGGGGTTGACGATACATATAAAGTTCATCGGGGTTGGAATTAGATTTCTCTATTTTTATGCCCTTTCCCTTATTATTTTCTTTTGCCTTTTTAAATTCAGTTGGGGTAATTTCTATAACATCATCGGAATTCTCGTCGGAATCCGATTCATCGGAGAATTTGTAATCCTCCCAATATTTTGCTTCTTTGGCGGAAACACCATTGACCATAATTAACCTTGGTCGGTTGGTTGAGGATTTTCTTTTACTTAACCGTTTTATTATTTCCCCCACCGGTTCTACTTCTTCATCCGGTTCCGATTCTTCTTCCGGTTCCGATTCTTCTTCCGGTTCCGACTCTTCTTCCGGTTCCTCTTCGGGAACTTGTGAATCAGTCCACGAATCATTCCAATTTACATTTGACTCTTCATTATTATTAGGTGAGTCAATGGGACTTGTTCTAGAGGTAGACATCTATCTCATAATATCAAACGCGTTAAGAGATTAATATATCACATAATATTCACATGTTAAAAATATATAGTTTCCAACAAAATTTGTTAAGCAATCATTTTTCAAGTAAACACGGTCGAAGTCTAGACTCACTAATGCATCCTAACAAACTCGATAAGACACACTAATGCAAAATTCTGGTTCTCTAAGACCAACGCTCGGATACCGACTGAAATGTCCCGTTCTTATTGATTAAAAACGTTCCATATTAATTGATTTCGTTGCGAGGTTTTGACCTCTATATGAGACATTTTTCAAAGACTGCATTTATTTTAAAACAAACCATAACCTTTATTTCATCAATAAAGATTTAAAAAGCTTTACGTAGATTATCAAATAATGATAATCTAAAATATTCTGTTTACACACGACCATTACATAATGGTTTACAATACAAATATATTACAACAAAATAAGTTTCTTGAATGCAATTTTTACACAATATCATACAAACATGGACTCCAAATCTCGTCCTTATTTAAGTATGCGACAGCGGAAGCTCTTAATAATCACCTGAGAATAAACATGCTTAAAACGTCAACAAAAATGTTGGTGAGTTATAGGTTTAACCTATATATATCAAATCATAATAATAGACCACAAGATTTCATATTTCAATACACATCCCATACATAGAGATAAAAGTCATTCATATGGTGAACACCTGGTAACCGACATTAACAAGATGCATATATAAGAATATCCCCATCATTCCGGGACACCCTTCGGATATGATATAAATTTCAAAGTACTAAAGCATCCGGTACTTTGGATGGGGCTTGTTGGGCCCGATAGATCTATCTTTAGGATTCGCGTCAATTAGGGTGTCTGTTCCCTAATTCTTAGATTACTAGACTTAATAAAAAGGGGCATATTCGATTTTGATAATTCAACCATAGAATGTAGTTTCACGTACTTGTGTCTATTTTGTAAATCATTTATAAAACCTGCATGTATTCTCATCCCAAAAATATTAGATTTTAAAAGTGGGACTATAACTCACTTTCACAGATTTTTACTTCGTCGGGAAGTAAGACTTGGCCACTTGTTGATTCACGAACCTATAACAATATATAAATATATATCAAAGTATGTTCAAAATATATTTACAACACTTTTAATATATTTTGATGTTTTAAGTTTATTAAGTCAGCTGTCCTCGTTAGTAACCTACAACTAGTTGTCCACAATTAGATGTACAGAAATAAATCGATAAATATTATCTTGAATCAATCCACGACCCAGTGTATACGTATCTCAGTATTGATCACAACTCAAACTATATATATTTTGGAATCAACCTCAACCCTGTATAGCTAACTCCAACATTCACATATAGAGTGTCTATGGTTGTTCCGAAATATATATAGATGTGTCGACATGATAGGTCGAAACATTGTATACGTGTCTACGGTATCTCAAGATTACATAATATACAATACAAGTTGATTAAGTTATGGTTGGAATAGATTTGTTACCAATTTTCACGTAGTTAAAATGAGAAAAATTATCCAATCTTGTTTTACCCATAACTTCTTCATTTTAAATCCGTTTTGAGTGAATCAAATTGCTATGGTTTCATATTGAACTCTATTTTATGAATCTAAACAGAAAAAGTATAGGTTTATAGTCGGAAAAATAAGTTACAAGTCGTTTTTGTAAAGGTAGTTATTTCAGTCGAAAGAACGACGTCTAGATGACCATTTTAGAAAACATACTTCCACTTTGAGTTTAACCATAATTTTTGGATATAGTTTCATGTTCATAATAAAAATAATCTTCTCAGAATAACAACTTTTAAATCAAAGTTTATAATAGTTTTTAATTAACTAACCCAAAACAGCCCGCGGTGTTACTACGACGGCGTAAATCCGATTTTACGGTGTTTTTCGTGTTTCCAGGTTTTAAATCATTAAGTTAGCATATCATATAGATATAGAACATGTGTTTAGTTGATTTTAAAAGTCAAGTTAGAAGGATTAACTTTTGTTTGCGAACAAGTTTAGAATTAACTAAACTATGTTCTAGTGATTACAAGTTTAAACCTTCGAATAAGATAGCTTTATATGTATGAATCGAATGATGTTATGAACATCATTACTACCTTAAGTTCCTTGGATAAACCTACTGGAAAAAAGAAAAATGGATCTAGCTTCAACGGATCCTTGGATGGCTCGAAGTTCTTGAAGCAGAATCATGACACGAAAACAAGTTCAAGTAAGATCATCACTTGAAATAAGATTGTTATAGTTATAGAAATTGAACCAAAGTTTGAATATGATTATTACCTTGTATTAGAATGATAACCTACTGTAAGAAACAAAGATTTCTTGAGGTTGGATGATCACCTTACAAGATTGGAAGTGAGCTAGCAAACTTGAAAGTATTCTTGATTTTATGTAACTAGAACTTGTAAAATATATGAAGAACACTTATAACTTGAAGATAGAACTTGAGAGAGATCAATTAGATGAAGAAAATTGAAGAATGAAAGTGTTTGTAGGTGTTTTTGGTCGTTGGTGTATGGATTAGATATAAAGGATATGTAATTTTGTTTTCATGTAAATAAGTCATGAATGATTACTCATATTTTTGTAATTTTATGAGATATTTCATGCTAGTTGCCAAATGATGGTTCCCACATGTGTTAGGTGACTCACATGGGCTGCTAAGAGCTGATCATTGGAGTGTATATACCAATAGTACATACATCTAAAAGCTGTGTATTGTACGAGTACGAATACGGGTGCATACGAGTAGAATTGTTGATGAAACTGAACGAGGATGTAATTGTAAGCATTTTTGTTAAGTAGAAGTATTTTCATAAGTGTCTTGAAGTCTTTCAAAAGTGTATGAATACATATTAAAACACTACATGTATATACATTTTAACTGAGTCGTTAAGTCATCGTTAGTCGTTACATGTAAATGTTGTTTTGAAACCTTTAGGTTAACGATCTTGTTGAATGTTGTTAACCCATTGTTTATTATAACAAATGAGATGTTAAATTATTATATTATCATGATATTATGATATATAATATATCTTAGTATGATGTATATACAGTTAAATGTCGTTACAACGATAATCGTTACATATATGTCTCGTTTCGAAATCATTAAGTTGGTAGTCTTATTTTTACATATGTATTTCATTGTTAATACACTTAATAATATATTTACTTATCATTTAACATAATTAACCAAGTGTATCAATATCTTAATATGATTCATATGTACCTAGTAAGTCGTTGTTATAACGATAATCGTTATATATATCGTTTTTGAGTTTCTTAAATTAATAGTCTCATTTTTATGTATATAACTCATTGTTAAAATACCTAATGAGATACATACTTATAATAAAAACATGTTAACTATATATATAACCATATATATGTCATTGTATAGTTTTTACAAGTTTTAACGTTCGTGAATCACCGGTCAACTTGGGTGGTCAATTGTCTATATGAAACATATTTCAATTAATCAAGTCTTAACAAGTTTGATTGATTAACATGTTGGAAACATTTAATCATGTAAATATCAATCTCAATTAATATATATAAACATGGAAAAGTTCGGGTCACTACAGTCATCATGGAGCAAACTTAAACGCACGAAAAGGTTACGAGTCAGGATTCTACTAGCTATCTATATTCCGAGATGCACAACATCTTATAAAGCATTGTGACACATGCCAAAGGCAAGGTATTATCTCTATGAAGAATGAGATGCCTCGGACTAATATCTAAGCTTGCGAGATCTTCGATATATGGGGATTAGACTTCATGGGCCCATTCCCAAAGTCTAACGGGAAAGAATATTTCCTCGTAGTAGTAGATTACGTCTCCAGACGGGTTGAAGCCCAAGCATTTCTGACTAATGATGCCAAAGTTGTAACGACCCTACTTTTTCCGTTATCTTTTACCGTTAATTACTTAACGACCGTTAATTTTTATTCATTCCACATCATTTCTATGATCTATATTATTATTTTAGTAATAATATATTAATTATTATGTGTTATATGAATATTTGTATTCATATTTCAAGTTATACGTTTCTACGTGTCACGGATTTCTATCCGGCGAATCTTTTCGGTTTTCAAACCAACGGGCAAGCTTTTGGGATTTTTTTAGTCCTAATTATTTTAAATATGATATTTTAATGTCATATGTTTATATTTAGTGTTTATATATTTTATTCGTCGCGTATTTGTTATCTCTCCGAAAAATCAATCGCGTAGCAGTGTTTTCGCGTTTCGGGCTTCGTTCGGACATTTGGGCCACAAGTTATTGAGCATTTATCAAATTTAGCCCACTTAGGGTGTGAGGACCGGTCCTTATCCACCCGGATGGAGTCTTCAACAGTTGGTCCCATTGCAATGATCAACCTCAAATAATATCTTTAGTATGAGCATATGCACAGCGGAAGATTTCTTTCAAAACCTGAGAATAACATGCTTTAAAATGTCAACATAAAGTTGGTGAGATATATAGGTTTGATGCTAGCAGCGTGATAACTATGGACCACAAGATTTTAAGTTTATACATAATACACTCCTCGTGTATAGAAAAGCAGTTGAGCACTTGGTAACCATACTTAACTAAAAGTCACAGCAGCATACTCTTAAATAAACCCTACACCGTACCAAGTGTAGTAACGAGAACGAAGTACTGTGCAACCGTTAAATGCTGGTCGTCCAGCCCGGTTGGGGATGTCAGCCCGATAGATCTATCAACAGGATTCGCGTTTACGCTCCTCACGTAATTAGCAGTTACCAAGTATAAAGAGATATGTCATGGTACAACTCAATCGAGAATTTAGTTTTATCTCTTGTGTCCATAACGTAAATCATTTATAAAAACAGTGCATGTATTCTCAGCCCAAAATTTAGAGTTTAAAAGGGACTATATACTCACCATAATGTATTTTGTAGTAAAAATACATATAACACCATTAATCACGTATAAGGTTGGCCTTGGATTCACGAACCTATATCAATTGTATATCTATATTAACACATATCTTATCTAATCAACTAAATTTACTTATATTTTATGATTTATTAAATTTTGTATCCTTAAATATAATTATATTTATAGTAATTATATGGTTTATAATTCTACTTAGAATTTTATCAATATATATATATGGTAATATATATTGGTTTAAGAAAAACATATTAATACATCATATTGGTTGTATTGTGATATATTTTTATATAGATAACATTTGTTTAAAAATTAAATATTATAATAATAAAAATGATAATACCTTTAACATTAATAATAATAATAAAATGATAAAAATATTATATGAAAATAATGATAAAAGTGGTAAAAGTAATAGTAATAATAATAATAATTTTGATAGATGTAATAATAATAATTTTAGTAATATAAAATATTAATAATGTTTCCATTAAAATAATACTTTTATTAAAAAAAAATAATTTTAGTGTTAATGATAATAAATTAATAGTTTTCATAATAATAACGATCAAAATAATAATTTGATAAAAATATTAATTATTTTTGTTTATTAACAATAATGATCATAATAATAATAACAATAATGATAATAATTATAGTAATATAGATAATACTACCTTTAAAGTAATAATCTCCAAAAATAATGTTGCTGCCCGGGGTCGAACCCGAGACCTCTCGGTCTCATACAAACACCCCTGACCATCTACTCCAATACTACTTCTGTGTTTTAATTCGGTCTCGTTTTAATTTAATCCGTCATAGTATTCTTACGGGTCATATGCCCAACTTAAGCATTAAAGAGACCTCGACCCATATTCATTTTTGGCCCATGTATATCCTATTTGTTAAAACGAATACCGAAACCTAGTTTAATTATTATTTCGATCAGGAACCAAGATAAATTGATTAATCATTGATTGTTTAAAGTATTCCCACTGTGTTCTCACCAAATCCATTACCTTTCCTTAATTATTTCGGCACTTGAAAAAGTAAATGAAAAATTCATTTTTCCTTGGATTCCCTATCATTTGTTAATTGTCCTTATCACCAAAATGTTTTTCTTATTCGTTATCTATTGCATCGAAACCAACTTTTATGAACAAGTGGACAAGTGAGAGTTATTTCTTTTGTCGTCCACTGATGAAAAAATAGAATATGTATTATCATTAGTTTATTGATCAATCATGCAAGATATATAGCCGAATGTGTTTGGTTTTGGGGTAGGTTGAGATCTAAACAGATATATATTAACATATGGGGTAGAAAGAAAAAGGAAAATGTCGGTTTCTTTATGGGAACATATACAAGGGGTGGTTTGTGGTTTGTGGGTTTATAAAGAAGAAATAAGATGAAGAAGGTGGTTCATGGGTGACTTTGTATGTCAACTATTTGTACAAGAAACTAGGAGATTTAAATCGAGTAATCAAGGAAGTATAATAGTTAATGGTGGGTTTGGAGTATGGAACCGAAACCGAAGTATAAGGTGGTGATGGCGGGGGTTCCTTTGTTGGATGGAATACGAAAGTGAGGGTGGTTTCATTTGGGTTTTCATGGTGATTCATAATGGAAACAGAAACGCAGTAGCAGCAGTGTGCAGGTTTACGGTGGTGGCTGAAATGGTGGTTTATGACGGGTTGGTGACGGTTTACAGCAGCTACAAGGGTTTGTTGTGGTGGTTTCATGATGATTTCGATTAGTAACAGAAACAGATAGAATAGAATAAAAGAATGGTGGTGATGACGTTGGGTTGTTGATAAAAATAGTTGTTGTGGATTCAGTTATTCACGAATTAGAAGTAAACAATAACAATAATAACTAACAACCGAAAAGTGGTGTTTGGGTTGGGTTGTTTTGGTGGTGTTCTCGGTTAACAGTAAATGAAGTAGTAATAAGGGGTGATCGAATATGGAGTTTGTGTTGGGTTGTAGGTGTTTTTCGGAAGAAGAGGAGGGAAGAGGGAAAGTGGTGGCTCGATAGTGATGAAGAAAAATTACTTGGGGTTCATGGATGATGGTGACAAATGAAAAGGGTGATGGAACCCATGATGGTGTTGACAGTTAATGTTTTACAAAGAAAAAGAATAACAAGAGAGGAGAATGAAGTGGGTGTGTGATTTTTGTGAATGCATTATATGCATATATATTTGATCCAGGTTGCTGTTTAATGAGGAATTGAATGGTTTTTTTTTTTTTTCAATAAGTGGATCAATTATATATGGCAGGTGTCGGTTTATTAATCACTGACGTAATAGAATACAGGAAACTATTTTGACAGTGATATGATATAATTTACGTGTAATTGACTAATTATATATTTAACTTTATTTATAAATGTATTCATAATAATAACAGAATTTAAAAATTATATTATTAAAATCTGTTAATAATAAAATAAAATACTAATAATAATATTAATAGAAATAAGTAATAGTATCATTATTACGATAACTATATCTTAACTTATAATTAGATTTAATATATTAACATTATATAATTTTAATTATACAATATATATAACATATGTTTAATATTTATACTTCCTATTATAAATACATTTAATAAGTGTTCGTGAATCGTCAGGTTTAGTCAAGAGGGTAACTAATTATCCAGATATAGATTTCAGACTTTCTAGACTCAACATTAAGGTTTTTGCTTATCGTGTCAGAAACGTATAGAGATTAAGGTTTAAATTTGGTCAGAAATTTTCGGGTCGTTACAGTACCCACCCGTTAAAGAAATTTCGTCCCCGAAATTTGGTAAAGGTCGTCATGGATAACAATAGGAATGTTTTCATGACGAATATGAGGTAATAATGGTGTTTTATCATTATTGAGAGATATAGATAAAACGATTCGATTACGCGAAGAATATAAATGAAGCTATCGCAAAAGGGTGAAATGAGTAAATAAATATATTTGTTTTAACCGATGACGTAGCTACCATTGACTTCCGGGATTTAAGGAATTTAAAGAAAATCTTACATAATAAGATTTGGTTCTTCAGCGATTTAGAAAAATCAGGATCTTCTTTGATTTAATGCGGCAATCTGTTTCGATTTCTTTGTCGGATATTTCACTATAAATTCACCTCTTCGTTTTTCTTATTCTCCACATCTTCTATTCTTTATCCCTCTACTCATTCCTTGATATGCTCCATCCAATCCTGATTCTTATTATACTTCTAACTTTCATATCTTTCATTCTTCTCTTTCATCTGTCGCCAGAAGAATCTATTCACTTTTATGATTTCCTTGGAATTATATTGTTTCTAATTCTCCCGTGTCTTTACGTTGCGATACGTATTGATATACACGGTTTGTAGTTTCTGGGTGGTTGTTGGGTTTTATATCTTTCCTTATACTTCGATGTTATTACTTTTGTTTTCTATAATCATTGTCATCCACAGTTAATGTTCTTTCCTAATTGCTGCGATCTTTACTACAAATTTTATTTCGGAGCTTCATTCTTTTTCTTTTCCTCCTCTTCAACTAAGCATCCTTTGTAATGGTCCAGAATTCGTAGGTATGAGGTTCGGAACGAGCATAGCTAATGTTCTAAGAAAGAAAGGGTATTGGCAAAATTTTGATTTGTTAAATTACCAGAATACCCTGGAAAAGATAGAACTATCAAGACGATATGTTCCTAATACGTTTGAGGATTAGATAGAATGTAAGAGCCGTGTAACATGGCACATGATGACGGTACTGTGAATCATCATATTCCATTAGAAACTTATCATGACTTACTGTAATATAATGGAGTTGATCAAGTTTCATTATATTATCCTAATTCATGCTTCAGTTCCCAACACTGCTTCAGAACATTCCTATTTTAAACTCGAAGGTTTTGGAACTTATAAACTAACACAGTTTCTTTTATTGTTGTAACGCAGATGTTACAGAGAGATAAATGACCCCAGCTAAGAATAGTTGTGACAATATTTCCAGAAATATGGAGAATATATATAACGAAAGATATGAAGATATCTTATAATATCTAAGATAAGATGATGATGAAGAACATCATCTGGAAAGATTTAGAATAAAGAGTAGGGTTCTTACTAATGATTTCAGTAGGCACTGAATCTTTTGGATTCTTTGAAGTCAAACTTATTCTTTGTAATTTGTTCACAGTTTCCTTCATAGTTTCGCATAATCCACTTTTCGGTGCTAAATTTTCTATTAAGTGTTCCCATCACTTCCTTCTTTATCATCCACTTTTGACCATTAAGATCATTTACAATATGCTGCTTCGTCAGCATTCTCAAAGTTGACAATTCTGGGTCATCGGTTATCAAACTGAGGCGGTTTCAGAAGAATTGTGTTTTTAGATGATTAAACGCTGATGATAACATGATGGAATATGAAAGGTCCTCCGGTAACGATGGCCAAAGGATAACGTATATGTCGAGGTTATAATAAAAGTAATCTTACTGAGAAGTCGAAGTGGAGCTGTGACAAAATTGACTACTTGAAAAGGAGTCATAAGGTTGTTTTTGATAATGAATGGTAAAGGATTCAACACTTATACGTGTTAAACTATGAATTTGGGTTCGAGAGTTCTTCAGATGCATAACTATATGCATGAATCTTTCTTCCGTAGACGATGTACGGCTGGTTCAACTTCTTGATCAAGGTGTTTTTAAGAATTATGAAAAGATTTGAACGCGGATTGTAATTGTCGAGATTCAAATGAGGTTGAAGATGAAATCAAGTGGCAAACTTGAAGAATTGTTTAGTTTCATATGTTATAATCAATATTTTAATTCATTTACTTGTCCAAAGTTAGCAGTCTAATAGTCCGATTGTCCAATGGTCCAATTGTTCAACAGTTCAATATATTCATATATAATTTAATATACATAATTAATACGTATCGTGACCCGTGTACCGGTCTCAGTGTCGATCATAACTCAAAGTATATATATATTTTGGAATCCACCTCAACCCTGTATAGTCAACTATAGAGTGTCTATGGTCGTTCCGAAATATATATATAGATGGGTCGATATGATAAGTCGAAACCTTGTATACGTGTCCCGTTATTTAAAATGCGTAAAATAAATAAATATATATCATGACCCATTATACAACGTGTTGTCTCAGAATTAATCCGACGTATTGTTGTACATGTGTCCCGATGGTATATAAAGTGCGGAAATTAAATAATAATAAATAAAATTACGAGAATGTAAATTCGGATAAATTAAATGTTAATCAGTTAGCTGGGAACAGTTAGCTAGGAACAGTTAGCGTGAAATCTTAACAATATTTCAATTAGTTAATTCGTTTGTTTCTAACAAATTTTATTTTGTCCAATATTTTCTTCATTATGCCACTTGTTGGATTCTGATAGGTCAAAATCCAAATATGAAATTTGAATGGAAATGATTATTCTGTGGTGAACAGATACGTATATTGATGGTTGTAAGTCAGATAGTAAATGATCGTTGAATCAGATTCGAAGAATGTACAGTGTAACTTATTAATGTGAAATCTAAATATTCCTCGGGTACTACCTACCCGTTAAAGTATTTTCATTATTAACAGTTTGTAATTAAGAATTTTTAATTAAAATCTTTATGAAAATATACTTGCATATATATTTTCTTCAGATGTAATCATGGATCTAATGAGTCAATAAGATATTAAACTCATTTGATTTATCGTTAGTACTTGATTACATGATCTCTAAAACATTAGGGATTACATAATCGCCATGTCGAACGAAGATAAATGAGGTAGAACGTTACATAAAACGAAAATATTCAATGTAGAACGATATGTAGAACGAAAATCATACTCGAAGTACAGATGGGGTTATTGAGGCGTGTGATGTTGATATCTGAGGTACAGATTGTGATATTGAGGTTTATGACGCGGTTGTGATTGGGGGTGGTAAGGGTACTGTCGGCGTTGATGATGGTGGTGCTGATTATGCGGCTGGTGCTGCTGCTGGTGTTTGCAACCTTCGTACCATGTTCTCCAAAGCCGTCACACGAGTGCGTAGTTCGTTAACTTCTGCTTGTACACCGGGATGATTGGCGGTTGGAGCGAGCAAATGAACAAGATTCGAAATATTGGATAATATATAATCGTGACGAGATACTCTAGAGATAAGGGTGAAAATGGTTTCTCGAACAGGTTCGCCGGTAAGTGCTTCAGGTTCATCGCTAAGAGGATAATTTGGTGGATGGAATGGATCACCTTCTTCTTGTCTCCAGTGATTTAGTATATTACGAACCCATCCCCAATTCATCCAGAATAGATGATGAGAGATTGGTTGATCCATTCCGGTGACGCTACCTTCGGAGCCCGAATGGAAATCCATATCAGCGTAGCTGTCGGAGTCAGAGGAATTCGAACTGGACGCGGAGTTCATCTTGTATGATCAGGGAAATGAATTTTTGGTATGGAATAGATTATAGGAGATGGGTTTGGTACTCTTAAATACATAATTTACGTATGTATATATAATACCAAAATCCCGTAATTTACGGAGAATCTTTGAAAAGATATCGGCCAAAGATAACAATAACAGATACGCTAAGATATGAATTTTGTCTTTACACTATCGATGCACTAAATGCAATAAGACGTGTCTAGACTTAAGAATGCTAAACATGAAATTTCCTAAGGATGATAAGCAGATGATTTCCGACTAGAAATGATAAGCAAAACTTTTGACATGTAGACGCGGTCGAAGTCCAGACTCATTAATGTATCCTAACAACTACTAGTCAGACACACTAATGCAAGACCTGGTTCGCTAAGACCACCGCTCTGATACCACCTGTGAGGACCGGTCCTTATCCACCCGGACGGAGTCTTCAACAGTTGGTCCCATTGCAATGATCAACCTCAAATAATATCTTTAGTATGAGCATATGCACAGCGGAAGATTTCTTTCAAAACCTGAGAATAACATGCTTTAAAATGTCAACATAAAGTTGGTGAGATATATAGGTTTGATGCTAGCAGCGTGATAACTATGGACCACAAGATTTTAAGTTTATACATAATACACTCCTCGTGTATAGAAAAGCAGTTGAGCACTTGGTAACCATACTTAACTAAAAGTCACAGCAGCATACTCTTAAATAAACCCTACACCGTACCAAGTGTAGTAACGAGAACGAAGTACTGTGCAACCGTTAAATGCTGGTCGTCCAGCCCGGTTGGGGATGTCAGCCCGATAGATCTATCAACAGGATTCGCGTTTACGCTCCTCACGTAATTAGCAGTTACCAAGTATAAAGAGATATGCCATGGTACAACTCAACCGAGAATTTAGTTTTATCACTTGTGTCCATAACGTAAATCATTTATAAAAATAGTGCATGTATTCTCAGCCCAAAATTTAGAGTTTAAAAGGGACTATATACTCACCATAATGTATTTTGTAGTAAAAATACATATAACACCATTAATCACGTATAAGGTTGGCCTTGGATTCACGAACCTATATCAATTGTATATCTATATTAACACATATCTTATCTAATCAACTAAATTTACTTATATTTTATGATTTATTAAATTTTGTATCCTTAAATATAATTATATTTATAGTAATTATATGGTTTATAATTCTACTTAAAATTTTATCAATATATATATATATGGTAATATATATTGGTTTAAGAAAAACATATTAATATATCATATTGGTTGTATTGTGATATATTTTTATATAGATAACATTTGTTTAAAAATTAAATATTATAATAATAAAAATGATAATACCTTTAACATTAATAATAATAATAAAATGATAAAAATATTATATGAAAATAATGATAAAAGTGGTAAAAGTAATAGTAATAATAATAATAATTTTGATAGATGTAATAATAATAATTTTAGTAATATAAAATATTAATAATGTTTCCATTAAAATAATACTTTTATTAAAAAAAAAAAAATTTAGTGTTAATGATAATAAATTAATAGTTTTCATAATAATAACGATCAAAATAATAATTTGATAAAAATATTAATTATTTTTGTTTATTAACAATAATGATCATAATAATAATAACAATAATGATAATAATTATAGTAATATAGATAATACTACCTTTAAAGTAATAATCTCCAAAAATAATGTTGCTGCCCGGGGTCGAACCCGAGACCTCTCGGTCTCATACAAACACCCCTGACCATCTACTCCAATACTACTTCTGTGTTTTAATTCGGTCCCGTTTTAATTTAATCCGTCATAGTATTCTTACGGGTCATATGCCCAACTTAAGCATTAAAGAGACCTCGGCCCATATTCATTTTTGGCCCATGTATATCCTATTTGTTAAAACGAATACCGAAACCCAGTTTAATTATTATTTCGATCAGGAACCAAGATAAATTGATTAATCATTGATTGTTTAAAGTATTCCCACTGTGTTCTCACCAAATCCATTACCTTTCCTTAATTATTTCGGCACTTGAAAAAGTAAATGAAAAATTCATTTTTCCTTGGATTCCCTATCATTTGTTAATTGTCCTTATCACCAAAACGTTTTTCTTATTCGTTATCTATTGCATCGAAACCAACTTTTATGAACAAGTGGACAAGTGAGAGTTATTTCTTTTGTCGTCCACTGATGAAAAAATAGAATATGTATTATCATTAGTTTATTGACAAATCATGCAAGATATATAGCCGAATGTGTTTGGTTTTGGGGTAGGTTGAGATCGAAACAGATATATATTAACATATGGGGTAGAAAGAAAAAGGAAAACGTCGGTTTCTTTATGGGAACATATACAAGGGGTGGTTTGTGGTTTGTGGGTTTATAAAGAAGAAATAAGATGAAGAAGGTGGTTCATGGGTGACTTTGTATGTCAACTATTTGTACAAGAAACTAGGAGATTTAAATCGAGTAATCAAGGAAGTATAATAGTTAATGGTGGGTTTGGAGTTTGGAACCGAAACCGAAGTATAAGGTGGTGATGGCGGGGGTTCCTTTGTTGGATGGAATACGAAAGTGAGGGTGGTTTCATTTGGGTTTTCATGGTGATTCATAATGGAAACAGAAACGCAGTAGCAGCAGTGTGCAGGTTTACGGTGGTGGCTGAAATGGTGGTTTATGACGGGTTGGTGACGGTTTACAACAGCTACAAGGGTTTGTTGTGGTGGTTTCATGATGATTTCGATTAGTAACAGAAACAGATAGAATAGAATAAAAGAATGGTGGTGATGACGTTGGGTTGTTGATAAAAATAGTTGTTGTGGATTCAGTTATTCACGAATTAGAAGTAAACAATAACAATAATAACTAACAACCGAAAAGTGGTGTTTGGGTTGGGTTGTTTTGGTGGTGTTCTCGGTTAACAGTAAATGAAGTAGTAATAAGGGGTGATCGAATATGGAGTTTGTGTTGGGTTGTAGGTGTTTTTCGGAAGAAGAGGAGGGAAGAGGGAAAGTGGTGGCTCGATAGTGATGAAGAAAAATTACTTGGGGTTCATGGATGATGGTGACAAATGAAAAGGGTGATGGAACCCATGATGGTGTTGACAGTTGATGTTTTACAAAGAAAAAGAATAACAAGAGAGGAGAATGAAGTGGGTGTGTGATTTTTGTGAATGCATTATATGCATATATATTTGATCCAGGTTGCTGTTTAATGAGGAATTGAATGGTTTTTTTTATTATCAATAAGTGGATCAATTATATATGGCAGGTGTCGGTTTATTAATCACAGACGTAATAGAATACAGGAAACTATTTTGACAGTGATATGATATAATTTACGTGTAATTGACTAATTATATATTTAACTTTATTTATAAATGTATTCATAATAATAACAGAATTTAAAAATTATATTATTAAAATCTGTTAATAATAAAATAAAATACTAATAATAATATTAATAGAAATAAGTAATAGTATCATTATTACGATAACTATATCTTAACTTATAATTAGATTTAATATATTAACATTATATACTTTTAATTATACAATATATATAACATATGTTTAATATTTATACTTCCTATTATAAATACATTTAATAAGTGTTCGTGAATCGTCAGGTTTAGTCAAGAGGGTAACTAATTATCCAGATATAGATTTCAGACTTTCTAGACTCAACATTAAGGTTTTTGCTTATCGTGTCAGAAACGTATAGAGATTAAGGTTTAAATTTGGTCGGGAATTTTCGGGTCGTTACATAGGGGCCCACACTACCAAAAGTTCGGCCAACAAATCCATGGGGAGGGGTGTTTGGTGCATTTTGGCTAAACTTGAGGCATTAGATCATAATACCTCACTACTTCCCTCATTTGTAAACCTAATCATTTTTTTTTCTCATCTTCTCCTCTCCCCTCCCATCCTTAGCCTTCACCTACACCACCACTTCTCATCATCATCTTCATTCAATTATAGCTTGGATCAAAGGGCTTCTTGTATAATCGGATTCTACTCTTCGTTCTCTACGCGACTACATCTTTTGATTCTTGATTAGGGTATAAACCCTAACCCTAGATTTTTAATTTTTCTTATATTTTCTGTATTTTGATATTATATTGATAGTATGATGATTACATGTTATTGTATTGATGATTGTATGCGTAGAAATGCTCAAATATATATGTTTTCTGTTTGATTGAATTGGGACAGCAGCATTTTCGTTCATTTCTGATTATGTAACTGATATAAAAGTGAAATTAAAGTATCTAGATGAGTTCCTCTCATCAATACATTAATTTTAGACTCCGAATTCATGTCATTTCGATTCCCGGAGCTTAAGATATGATTAAAATGGTGTTATGTGGAGATTAAACTATGAAAACTAATTGAACCAGGTTTGGTCCGACTTTGTGACCATTTTTAGGGTCCTTAGGGTGTACTAGTGTGTTAGGATTGATGATGGGATGAACTTTCATGTTTGGGTCATCGAAATCCGAGCCACGGATCACCCGTTATGAATAAAACACGTTTTTGAGCGGATTAAAGGTCTAAACTGAATAAGAGCTGTAATTCACGACTTGGTGACTGTTCTTGGGATGTTCTTGAGCATACTAATGTTTCGGGTGGGTTGGTTAGGCCAAGATATATATAAGGCTCGTCGAAAACTGATTCTCGGGGCTCAAGTTATGACCCGATGAACTTTTGATTAAAACTTATGGTTATTAAATAAAACTTATGATATAAATAATGATTTTCATTATTATTAAATTACTTATGATATAAAAAGTAATTATTATAATTTAAGACTAATGATATATATTTATTATATCATTTAATTATTACTTATGATTTAATTAAACTTTTAATTAAATTGATGATTAATAATACTTTTATTATTAATGGAAAATACTTATGAGAAGTATTAAACTTATATTAGGAAATTATTATAATAAGACTTATAATAAGGATTAATTAATTATTTAATTATTATAAGGCTTAGTTATTATTTAATTATAATTTAATTATTAAATACTTATGATTTAATAATTATAATTAGAAACTTATGATATGATTAATAATTCATTATTAATTAATAATACTTATGATATGATTTAAATTTTATTATTAATTAATAATACTTATATTATGACTAATATTTAATTAATTAATTAAATAATTATGTTATATTAAATATATCATTTAAACTTATGTTAACTTTAATAATTCATTTTAATTTAATTAAACTTATGTTATGACATAATTATACATATTTAACTTTAATTAACATTATAACTTATATTATTATCATAACTTATACTTTTAAAATTAATGTTGACTATGTTTGACCGAGGTTGACTTTTGAGTTGACTTTCGGTTGAGGTTGACTTTTAGTTGACTTTTGTTGACTTTCTAAATAAGGAAACTTTCCTAACTTAAAACTTTCTAAAAATAGAAACTTTCTAAATTTGGAAACTTTCCAAAAATAGAAACTTTCTTAAAATAGAAACTTTCCAAAAATAGAAACTTTCCAAAAATAGAAACTTTCAAAAAATGGAAACCTGCTAAAAATAGAAACTTTCTAAAAATAGAAAGTGTGTGTCCGAACGCTGTTCCGATCAAACCGATCCATGTTGAGTATTGTTCTATGTCTACTTGCAACATGTACAATAGCTATCATACTAAGACTTGACCTAAGTTAGTTATTTATATTGACCTGCTTTATTTATAGGTCGGCATTGTGATCGTTCCTGATCACTTTACTTCGATTGCTGTTTGCTTATTTGTATGGTTACTTCATTTGCTATTAAGGTGAGTTATAGTCCCATTTTTCTATTTTAAATCCTTTGGGATAAGAATACATGCAATTTATTTTATATTTTTGGACACATGTGGAAGTTGGTTTAAATTATTCATTGTGAGTTGAACAAAAATATTCCCTAGTCTGGTAACTGTAATCACCGGTTTCTACTGGTGAACGCGAATTCTACGGATAGATCTATCGGGTTTGACAACCCCATTTCGAGCTAGTCGCGCTAGCAATTTATAATCGAAATGTTTAGTACTTCGTATTTAGTTGAAGATACACTTGTTCGGTGTATATTATTTATTTTGTTTGGCAAGGGTAAATAAATAGTTAAGTGGTTACCAGGTGGCTCACGAAAAATGGAATAATGTTTTTATATGTTTTCTAGCATATAATTTTGTGGTCCAAAAAGGGGTTTTTATGTTTTCAAACATAAATTTTTATGGTTTAAATTAAATATTGTTTGCAATATGAAACCTATAATTCACTCAACATTTTTTGTTGACAGTTACTCGCATGTTTTATTCTCAGGTTCATAATTGATTGCTTCCGCTGTGCTTAGAGAGTCTGCATATTTATGATGGCAGCTTTTGTTAAACAATAACTTGCATTCTATTTCGATACATTTAACGTGGATGTTGTTAACTTTGTTTTGGTCAACTATTGGTTAAGTAATAATGTATGGTTTTTCTAAACTTACATATTTTGGTAGATTTCCTTTATAGGAAATCATTTTTAAACAAAGAATGCAAGGTTATTTATTAAATTCATATAGAGTTATGATCAAGCTATGGGACCAAGATAACGATGGTCGTCAAGTGTACTTTGACGGGTCGTTAAAGTTGGTATCAGAGCGTTGGTTGTAGGGAATTAGGCTACATTGATGTCGTTACCCGAGTCAATAGAGTGCATTAGTGAGTCTAGTCTACAGCCCGGCCTATAATATATTATTATATGTGATTATTTGTATCATATTGGTATGTATATAGTTTTCATATACGTACATCTCCTTCATATGTTCTGAATCCAGGAGGAACTTCCATTCCAATTTAAACGTATCCTCCGACTCATGCGAGTTTATCTTTTATAAGAACACATCGGTTAGTGAAACCGAGGAATGCCATTCTTGACTTCTGGAATTTTCGACATTTCTATGTCATCTATTATAGTTATGTATATAACGTTTGAATTATATTACACGAGATGTCATTCTTGACTTCTAAAGGCTCGACATTTCAATGTCAGCTATTATGTTTAGGTATATAACATTCTTGTTATATTACGTGCCTTTGTGCTGTTGTGCCTATGTGCTTTGGTTTTTGAACCGGAAGATGTCATTCTTAACTTTTAGAGATTCTTGGTACTTCGAAGACATTTTTATGTCGTCGTTACTCCTATCCATTACTTTTGATGTTTTTGTCTCTTGTGCTATCCTTAGCACACTGTTTAAGAAATTGTTTTAGAGAAAGTGTGTGGAAATTCGAGGTTGATCGTGTGTCCTGACCTCATGTAGTGCTATTGGAATGGAACTATGAATTAGTGAAATATAATGGCGTCATGCCAACGTGATTATATTATGTTAATTCATAAAGAAGTCCCAATATTGTGACATGAGGAATAGAAAGCGAGCCAAAGGAAATTTTTACACTACTCATTCAGAAATTCTGATGTATTACATGGGTAGGGAAGATACTCATTTTCTTAATTGTTGAGATACGGGAAACTCGTTTTATCTCATGATTTTATCATTCATAACTCGCTTGTTAGCAATAGCTTCGCTCGGGAAGAGTTTTGGCCCAAGGACTTATGTCCTGATAATAGTCAAAACAATATTTAACTCATTGGTTTTCATGACCTCGTAACATTTGTTGGTCAAATGTCGCACGACGATTCAAGTCCTCTACTCGATCTTCCACGATCTTACTTCAACTTGTAACCTCTGAAATACATATACTCTGTTTATCATCGGGAGTTTTACACATTCATTTAATTGGGCGGTTCTCACGGGATTTATGGGCGAATAGAAGTAATGAAATATTTTGTCATGTATACAATTTATAAAATCGTATATGTACGTATGGATTCAAATGAATAAATTTACCTTTACCTATTTTGGCTAGTATATGCTAAATCATACCTTCAAAATTAGTTTAAAACCACTCATTTATTGAGCTGTTTGATTAAGTCAATTTGTTTTATAAAAAATGGTACACGTTGTACATACTTCTAAATTTACTAAGAACTTCGTTCCGTTTATGTTGTCACATCAAACGTTTAAAGCTTTTTCAAAACTCCTTTGATTGATTTTATCAAATTTTCGCATTACTCTACAGAGTGTTTGGATCACAGTTCTTCTCATCCTTCGTTTATGTTTGCACCACTTTGGATGCCGGTTTATAAAAATTGTTGGAAAGTCTTTGCGCTCATAAAATTTTCCCTCTTATGGTTGAACATGGTCGAAATGCGAATCGATAAATCAATTTTCTGGGGTACACTCGGTGGTCACCCTACTATAGAAAAGGCGCTAGGTGGGTTTCTACCCCAACTGTTGTATAGTGGGTATCATGGATATATATTACACTAGACCGTTTGAGGAGTTTCTACTCTCAAAATTCGTTGTTAACCGCAACACCCTCGTAAACATCAATCCTAGGATTCAATACTTTGAGGTACAAGAAATTATTTTTGGAGATTCATCTCACCTGGAGTCGACCATTCTTTATAACCCATGATTGGCGTTCTTTTCATCCTCACATAAATTTAAGAATATGGATGAATCCTAGATTTCCTCGCTCATTGTACAAGGAAGTTCACTCTCATTGAAATATCACACCTTTCGTACGTCTTCCTATCGGAAATGTAATGAAAATTTTCTTTGAAGTCCATGATCCTCATTATCTCCTTTGAGAGAATTGCCTTAAATACCTATGCCACCGATGTGACTACTCCATATATTTCTTCCTTCATTGTTGCAACTCCATTTCATTCTTCCCAGTTCGTACCCTTGGGGAGCTCCTGTTTTGTTTGTTAAGAAGAAAGGTGGTTCGTTCCGATGGTGTATTGATTATCGCGAGTTGAACAAGCTTACAGTTAAGGACCGTTACCCTCTTCCGATAATTGATGATCTGTTCGATCAACTTCAAGGTTCGTCCATTTATTCTAAAAATTATCTTCATTCTGATTATCACCAACTGCGGGCTAAAGAAACTGATATTCCAAAAACCGCTTACCGTACCCGTTATGGTCACTGCGAATTTCTTGTTATGCCGTCCAGATTGACTAACGTACTTGCTGTGTTCATGGACCTCATGAACCGTGCGTGTAGCCTATATCTGGATAAATTCGTTATCATTTTCATCGATGATATCCTTATCTATTCCAAGAAGTGATCAAGAGCACGAAGATAAGTGCTTGATTTGTTCAGAAAAGAAGAGATGTATGCTGAATTTTTCTAAATGTGCGTTCTGGTTGAAAGAAGTTGAATTCCTTGGGCACGTTGTTATTAAACAGGGAATTCAAGTTGATCTTACTAAGATTGAGACAATTGGGAAATGGGAAATTTCCGAAAACTCCTACTCAAATTCGCCAGTTTCTAGGATTAGCAGGCTATTATAGAAGGTTCATTCAAGATTTTTCACGAGTAGCGAAACCTTTGACTGCTTTAAAGCATAAGGGGAAGAAGTACGAGTGGAAGAGTGAACAAGAGTCTGCTTTCCAAACTCTGAAGAAGAAGTTAACTTCTGCACCGATATTATCAGTACCTGAGGGTAGTGATGATCTTGTTATCTATTGTGATGCTCCGTGTCAAGACTTTGGTTGTGTTTTGATGCAACGAAAGAAAGTCATTGTTTACGCGTCACGTCAGTTGAAGATTTATGAACATAATTATACAACCCATGATGTAGAATTGGGAGCTGTTGTGTTCGCACTCAAGAATTGGAGACATTACTTATATGGGGACAAAAGTACTGTGTACACTAATCACAAAAGTCTTCAACATATCCTTGATCAGAAACAGTTGAATATGAGGCAACGAAGATGGATTGAGACGTTGAATGATTTTGATTGTGAACTTTTATATCATCCAGGGAAGGCTAATGTTGAGGCCGATATGTTAAGTCATAAAGAGAGGACTGAACCTCATAGGTTTAGGGCCTTAAATATGACCATTCGAACAAACCTCGCAAGGCAGATTCATGAGGCACAACAAGAAGCCTTGAAGTAGGAGAATTTTGTAACGGGAAGGTCCGAGGCTTGTGTAAACAATTAGAGGTACGAACCGATGGTACTCGGTATTTTACGGGACGCCTTTGGGTTCCGAAGTTTGGTGATCTACGACAACTTGTTTTAGACGAGACTCATAAGTCTAGCTACTCTATTTGTAACGCCCCGTACAAAACCATCGTGTATGATTCGTCATCAACATGATCTTTACACGGTCAAACACTATATGCTGTTTGAAAACCAGTTGCATTCATAAAAGATAACGTTTTTACAAAAGATAGCGTGCATCCTATGAATAGGAGCATAAACATAATAATTTGACCCTAAGGTCATTACAAAGCCATTGTTTGAAATGAACATAAACTACGAATGTAACAGAACGGTTCCATGAATGAGACATCTCTAGTAATGCAGCGGATAACTAGTACAGTAGGTCCATAACAGCAATTCAATAACAGCATGACAGCAAGTGTAACAGCGGAAGCAATAAACCTCTAGGCACCTGAGAAATACATGCTTAAAAAGTCAACACGAATGTTGGTGAGCTATAGTTTAAGTTGTAATAATAACGTAAGATAGGCCACGAGATTTCAGTGCTGTAACAGCGAATCAAAACAGTATGAAAAGTATATGTATAACCGTGGGCACCCGGTAACTAGACTTAACGTTTATAACCCCCTGAAAGTGCACTTGGCGAGTGCGTATGTTCACGAAGTATTAAACACCCGTTAAATGCTAGCGCGACTAGCCCGAGTGGGGATGTCAAACCCTATGGATCCATATCTAAGATTCGCGTTCACCGGTTCAAAAACCAATGAATAAACGTTACCGTGCTAAGGGGAATGTTTATGCCGTTGTATAACCCACATACATATAAAGTTTAAGTACTCGTGCCTAACATGTAAAAAGCGCATGTATTCTCAGTCCCAAAAATAGTAAAAGTAGTAAAAAGGGATGCTATAACTCACAGTGATAAAAGCGGTAAAGTCGGTAATGAAAGTACGCAAGTAGTAAGTCGGTCTGAAAGGTCGTCAACCTAAATCAAAGTTTACTAGGTCAGTAGGTTGTCTTTATAAATTCTAATAGTGCACAAAATAAGTTTAAGTGTCATCATCATCATCATTCATCATCATAAAAGCTAAGTAATTTCGACAAGAATACAGATCGAAACAATAGGCTGACTTCGGTCAGCTGCTACGACCTCTATGTAAATCAAAAAGACGCATAGTCAGTGGCTATGGCTCCGTATATAAGTCCCCTAACAACTGACCAATTTACAGAACCTAACTCGTCTTTGTTTGACCGTGGCGACGGTTTAAGTGCGAGTAGGTCAGAAATTTCAGCACAACGTTAATAGGGTGTATTGACTCTCGGAGGGCCATAAATCCTAAACCGTAACTCGGATTAAGACGAGGCCTAAACGTAAAATCATCTACTCGAACCGAACTAACTGAAAATAAACTTTCCAGTAGCCCAGGTGGTCTGATCAGATACGAAAATTAGTGGACAAGTGCTCCGGTGGGGTTCTTGGTGCTTGATGCTCATCACGGTTCTCATCCTTGATGCTTGTAGCTTCAAGTGTACAACTCGTTGATGGTTTAGCTTCACTTTTGACCAAGATTCACCATCAATACATAATATGTTAAGACCAAGTAAGAACACAACTCATTCATGAGTCTTAGATGGATGATGAACCAAGGTTACATCATATCCTTAGTCTTAACACAATTTCAATTCACAACAACAACTAAAGCTACAAACTTTACATCATTTCAACAAGTATAAGCACAATCCAAGTCAAAAGAGGTGATGGAACCCTAAGCTAGAGAGCTTGGATCCATTTCACACAAGTTACAAGGTTGCAAAGCTAGAAAGCTTGAACCTTTAAGTGTTCTTGAAGATCTTGAAGCATAAAGCTTGGATCTTGAAGATACATGAAGACTCCAAACAAAAGTTTGAATCTTTTTTACAAAACAACATGATCAAAGCAAAAAGAACTTAGATCTAACAAAAAGATATGAAGATTCAAGCTAGAAAGCTTGCATCTTGTTTGTTCTTGAAGATCTTGAAGCATAAAACTTGGATCTTGAAGATGCATGAAGGTTACAAACAAAAGTTTAAATCTTTATCACAAAATAGAAAGATTAAAGTATAAAAGAAGTAGATCTACAAAAGATATGAAGATTCAAGCTAGAAAGCTTGAATCTTCCATATTCTTGAAAGATTCATGCTTGAATCAACAAGATATAAGTAAGATCAAAGCTAAAAGGAACTTGATCTCCATAAGAATGATGATGATCTACACGAAAATGATGAAGAAAAGAGGAAGGAAAAGGAAAACTTACAAGTATGGAAAGAAAGAAAGAACAAGTGTGTGAAAAACCAAAATGATCAAGTGTTGGAATGAGAGGCAAAGGCTAGTATTTATAAGCAAATGAAATTCACATGCATTGATGAGGTGGCCATGAGGCCTCCTTGGTGGCCGATCGGTTTTAGGGAGGGGAGGGGGGACAAAATTTTACTTTTTGGCTAATGGTGTCTAAAGTGTGTCCTTTTGCTAGAATCCCATGTGACAATTAGATAAACCTTATCCATTATGCTAGTATGACTCACTATTTATTTATTTATTTATTATTATGGGTCACTAGTGATAATACTTGGGCTAATTAATTGGGTCACTAGCTAGAGTAGGGTGGGCTTGAGCCCAACAAGGTAGAAAGTCCAACAAGACTAACTATTGGGCTTTAGCAATTAAATAAATAAAATTAAGCATCCAAAGGCTCAAGTAATTATTATTATAAAATAATAATTAATATTTCGCAGTCCAAAAGTTTCGGTTCCGAAAAAAGTCAAACGTGCACGCAGTCCGCGGTTTATTCGTAACGGCAAGTAACACTATCAGTTATAAAGCATCCAATGGACATGTTAAGCATTCCACATACACCAAGGCATGTTTTAAAGTATATATGAATATAAAACATGTGTGTCAAGGTTCCAGAGTAATAAAGTAACACAGTACGCACAAATACGCAGTTTCGCTAAAATACAAGGCACAAAAGAAAGTCGAAAAAGTCGGGTCGCTACATTACCCACCTGTTATTGGAAATTTCGTCCCGAAATTTAAGCTGGAGGTGATGGAGGAGCTGGGAAAAGGTGAGGATACTTCTGCTTCATTTGATCCTCTCGCTCACAGGTAAACTCATGTCTACGCTTTGCATTCCATCTAACTCGGACAATTGGAATCTTATTGCGTTTCAAGGTTTTGACCTCACGGTCCATAATTTCGACAGGTTCTTCCACGAAGTGGAGTTGGTCATCAATGGTAAGTTCTTCCAATGGTATGATAAGTTTCGTTGGAGCGAGACACTTTTTCAAATTTGATACGTGGAATGTAGGATGAACAGCACTCAACTGAGTCGGAAGATCCAAATGGTAAGCAACCGGTCCAACACATTCCAAAACTTCAAAAGGACCAATATATTACGGGTTTAACTTTCTGCGGTTTCCAAAATGAATTAAACCTTTCCAAGGTGCGACCTTCAACATTACTCGGTCACCTACGTTGAATTCGAAGTCTTTATGTTTAAGATCAGCATAACTCTTTTGGCGATCGCGGGCCGTCTTAAGTCTTGCCTGAATCTGAGAAATCTTCTCCGTCATTTCATTAACTATCTCGGGTCCAGTGATTTGCACTTCGCCTAACTCGGCCCAACAAATAGGAGAACGGCACTTGCGACCATACAACGCTTCAAAAGGCGCGGCTTTAATACTTGAATGATAACTGTTGTTGTAAGAGAATTCGGCTAGCGGCAGACGCCTTTACCAAGACTTTCCAAAGTCAATAACACAGGTACGCAACATGTCTTCTATAGTCTGAATTGTTCGTTCGCTCTGACCGTCGGTCTGGGGGTGATACGCGGTGCTCATGTCGAGACGATTTCCCAAGGCTTCTTGCAAAGAACGCCAGAATCTGGAAGCAAAACGGGGATCGCGATCTGAGATGATTGATAAGGGTACACCATGACGAGATACAACCTCTTTGATATACAGTTGAGCAAGTTTCTCCATTGTATCTGTTTCGTTCATTACTAGAAAATGAGCAGATTTGGTAAGACGGTCAACGATAACCCAGATTGTATCGTATCTGCCCACCGTCTTTGGTAGCTTCATGATGAAATCCATTGTAATTGCTTTCCATTTCCATTGTGGGATTTCTGGTTGTTGAAGTAATCCAGATGGCCTCGGATGTTCAGTCTTAACCTTCGAACAAGTCAAACACCTTCCAACATAAGTTGCAACATCCTTCTTAAGATTTGGCCACCAATACTGTTCCTTAAGATCGTGGTACATTTTCCGGCTCCTAGGTGAATCGAATATCTCGACTTGTGGGCTTCATCAAGTATAAGGTTCCGTAGATCTCCGTAACGAGGTACCCATATTCTTCCGGCATAACATCGGAGTCCAGACTCCTTAACCTCGAATTTAGAGATGAGGATGTTCAGGTATTCACAAGATATGTTCTCCTCCTTGAGAGCCTCTTCTTGGGCTACTCGAATCTGGCTGTGATGATTCGAATGGATGGTGGTGTTCAGAGCCCGAACACGAAGAGGTATCGTCCTCTCCTTTGGATTTAATGCGTCAGCTACAACATTGGCCTTGCCCGGATGGTAGCAAAGTTCACAATCATAGTCGTTTAACATCTCAATCCATCGACGCTGTCTCATGTTCAGTTGCTTCTGATCGAAGATGTGTTAGAGACTCTTGTGATCGGTAAAGATAGTACTTTTAGTTCCATACAAATAATGTCTCCATAATTTGAGCGCAAAGACAACGGCTCTAAGTTCGAGATCGTGAGTAGTGTTGTTTCGCTCGTGGACCTTCAGTTGACAAGATGCATAAGCAATAACCTTCGTTCTTTGCATCAATACACAACCAAAACCATTCTTCAAAGATAGGTGCGGTGGTTAACTTCTGCTTCAGGGTTTGAAATGCCATTTCTTGTTCTTTCTCCCAAACAAACTTCTTCCCTTTACGAGTTAACGCCGTCAAAGGACGCGAAATCAAAGAGAAACCTTCAATAAACCTTCGGTAATAACCGGCAAGACATAGAAATTGGCGGATGTGAGTCGAAGTAGTGGGGGTTTCCCACATGCTGATAGCCTTGATCTTGGTGGGATCAACTTTGATACCTTGATCACTCACAATATGACCCAAAAATTGGACTTCCTTCAGCCAAAATTCACACTTGGAGAATTTGGCATAAAGCTTCTCTTGTCTCAAGAGTTCAAGCACTAACTGAAGATGTTGCTCATGTTCTTCTTCGCTCTTGGAGTAGATGAGGATATCATCTATGAAGACGATAGCGAATTTATCCAGGTATGGCTTACAGACACGATTCATGAGGTCCATGAACACGGCTGGTGCGTTGGTTAATCCGAACGGCATCACGAGAAACTCATAATGACCATAGCGGATTCTAAACGCAGTCTTTATCACATCACTCTCCTTCACCCTCAACTGGTGATAATCGGATCGCAAATTGATCTTAGAATAAATGCTTGATCCTTGCAGCTGATCAAAAAGATTGTCAATTCGGGGAAGAGGATATCGGTTCTTAATCATCAACTTTTTCAGCTCACGATAATCGATACACATGCGGAAGGATCTATCCTTCTTCTTCACGAATAAAACAGGTGCGCCCCAAGGCGACGAGCTCGGTTGGATAAACCCTCGATCGAGCAATTCCTGCAGTTGACTCTACAATTCTTGCAGTTCTGAAGGTGCCAGACGATAGGACGCACGAGCTACGGGTGCAGCTTCCGGCACTAGATCGATTTGGAACTCCACTGCTCTGGGTGGCGGTAATCCAGGCAACTCTTTCGGAAAGACGTCGGGGAATTCATTCACGATTCGCACATCATTCACATTCTTTTCTTCTGTTTCTAAAGCCTTCACGTGTGCTAAAATAGCAAGACATCCTTTCTTCATGATCTTCTGCGCTTTCATACAATTAATGAGGTTCAGTTTCGAACTACATCTCTCTCCGTATATAACCAGTGGCTCACCATCTCCTTGTGGTATACGAAGAGCTTTATCTCCACAGATAACATCGGCCCTTACTTTAGTCAACCAATCCATGCCGACAATCACGTCAAAGCTTCCCAATTTGATGGGTATCAAGTCAATTTCGAAATCCACGCCAGCTATGTTAATAATAGCTCCTCGGCCAATTTGGTCAACCTTTTCAAGTTTACCGTTGGCTACCTCGACAAGCATACTTTCTTTTAAAGGAACTAATGACCAATTTATCTTATAACAAAAGTGTCTACATACATAACTTCTATCGGCACCAGTATCAAATAGGACAGAAGCTAAAAGATTGTTGATAGTGAATATACCTGTAACCAAGTCGGGGTTCTCACGTGCATCCCTTGCATTAACGTTGAAAGCTCTTGCACGCGGTGGTCCGCCATCCTTCTTCTTATTGGGGTAATCATTCCTAAAGTGACCCTGCTATCCATACTCATAGCATTTCCTTGGCCCATTTGGGTTTGTCCTTGCAGCTGGGACGGGAATCTTGCAGTTCTTACCAACATGTCCGATCCTGTTGCACTTTTCACAGACCGAATTATAGTACCCAGTGTGGTGTTTGTAACACCTCTTGCACTGCGGTAGAGTGCCCTTGTAGTTCGGGTTTGAACTTGTGTTGGGGTTGGGGTTTCCACCGTTGTTGTGCCTCTTGGTAGGGGTTTGATCGTAGATTCTTCCCTTGTTATTATCCCACTTGTGCTTGTCACTACTACCCGCTTCAGACTTGGACTTCTCTGGTTCATCGATGAGAATCTGATTCATGAGTGTATGCGCATTGCTTTGGGAACATTCGGTGGCCTGGACGAGGTGACATTACACTTAATGGACTTAGGGAGTCCCCAAAAGTATCTCTCCATATGCTTGAATTCCGGGGTGACCATGGTAGGACACATAAGAGCTAACTCAAGAAACCTCTGATTGTAACCATCGAGATCGTTTCCAACAGCTTTCAATTGCATAAACTCTATTTCCATCTTTTGTATCTCGGTTCTCGGACAATACTCATCAATAATAGCCGCTTTGAACTCCTCCCATGGCGTAGCATACGCCTCATCAATACCTTGTGCCTGTGCCATGGTGTTCCACCACGTGAGTGCGACATCAGATAGCGTGCAGAAAGCAAATTTGGTTTTGTTAGACTCAGAATAGTTGCTGACTCGGAATACTGATTCAAGCTTTTCAAACCATCTTGTGAAACCAACAGGCCCCTCAGTTCTGCTGAAGTTATGTGGTTTACAGCTCTGGAATTCCTTGTAGGTGCACCCGTTTCGAACGGATTGGATAACCGGCGATGGTTCAGCTTGAGGGTTCATTTCCGCCAAGGCTGCGGCGACTCGTTCATTAATCATCTCTTCGATTTGGGCTGCGGTGGGTGTTGTTCGTGTGTTTGCCATTTCCCTTTGAAACAAAAGTTTTGACTTAAGTCAAAATCCAGCATACAACATACAATAATACAGTATATAGTAAACAGGGAAACAACACAACGCATGCCAATATAGTAACGCAACCAGGTATAAATACTGCGAAACCAACATACAGTAATGTAGATAGAATACTGTGCAAGAATTTAACAATACAAAGTTCCATTCATTAATAAAGAGTTGCATACATCCGCATAAGTTCGCACATTACATAAGGAAAAACATGGAGCTACAAACGAGATTACAAAATGAAACCTACTAAAAGCTCTATGGTGACGGTGGGTAAAGGATGTCCAGCACACGGGACATCTGCTCCTCGAGCTCAGTCACCCGAGCACGGAGGATCTCCACTTCCCTTGCCAGTTCCTTGACAGAGGGAGGGGCTGGCAGAGCAGGCGGTGCTGCTGGTGTAGGTGGTGCTGGTGGTGCAGATGGTCCGACTCCAGAGGTAGATGCTGCACGGCAGTAAGGCTTATGCACGAACGGATCAGCAGGGTAAGGCACAACCCGCTTACGGGCGGTAACCCTACGACGCTGACCATGTGCGTTAGTGAATGCTCATCCTTCGTTGATCCCCGGAATAACGGTGCCATCGAAACAGTACCGCTTCTTTGACGGGGTGGAGGGTGGCTGCACAGGTGCATCATCAGGATTCTTCTCGTCGAAGTCATCGTCACTAGTGTCGTCTATGGATGAGTCATCAGATGATGAATCAGCTGGGGGTGGCGGCGATCGGTAGTCATGATCCGGTATCTGAAAGGTGGGATCGGTATGACATGTCCATCAGGAAGACATCGGCACCAATGGTTATGCTCATTATGGAACAGAACGTCCCCGTATTCCCCGGGAATCACAACACCACCAGGGCGGGGTTGTGGCTCCTGAGGTACCGGGGCAACTGGAGCTGGAATCTTAGGAGGGTCCTGGGCTCCGACTGCGGTAACCACTGGTACAGGTGTATGGCTGCTGGTTCTGGAGGATGAAGCGCCGGGGTCACTGGTTAACGGGATCTGTGTGTCGGTAGTAGCAGTAGGTGAGGTGGCTGACGAGCCTGAATCGCTGTCCAAAATGATGACAGGTGGAATATCCGACATCTGAACAAGGAAAATAACTTTTCCATATCAGTAAGTCATAAGCAAGCATGTATTAGGCACTATAGCAACCTAGCATGGCAATAACAATAGTGCTAAACAGAAATAACATGTGAAAGCAGATAGTAATCCTGCAATAGCGGAAGTAAGCATACAGCAAGTTCGTATGGCAGTAAAGATAAGCAATAGGATGCAGTAAGATCATACAGCAGAAAGTAGGCAAAGCATACAGTAAGTCTCGCAGAAACAAGTAAACAAGCTAGTTGTAGATTAGTCCTATTAGTGAATCCTACTTGGTCCGGTTCTAGACTCACTAATGCAACTTAATTCCCTACAACCAATGCTCTGATACCAACTGTGATGCCCTGTACAAAACCATCATGTACGATTCGTCATCAACAGGATCTTTACATGGTCAAACACTATATGCTGTTTGAAAACCAGTTGCATTCATAAAAGATAACGTTTTTACAAAAGATAGCGTGCATCCTATGAATAGGAGCAAAAACATAATAATTTGACCCTAAGGTCGTTATAAGGCCATTGTTTGAAATGAACATAAACTACGAATGCAACAGAAAGGTTCCATTAATGAGACATCTCTAGTAATGCAGCGGATAACTAGTACAGTAGGTCCATAACAGCAATTCAATAACAGCATGACAGCAAGTGTAACATCGGAAGCAATAAACCTCTAGGCACCTGAGAAATACACACTTAAAAAGTCAACACGAATGTTGGTGAGCTATAGTTTAAGTTGTAATAATAACGTAAGATAGGCCACGAGATTTCAGTGCTGCAACAGCGTATCAAAACAGTATGAGAAGTATATGTATAACTGTGGGCACCCAGTAACTAGACTTAACGTTTATAACCCCCTGAAAGTGCACTTGGCGAGTGCGTATGTTCACAAAGTATTAAACACCCGTTAAATGCTAGCGCAACTAGCCCGAGTGGGGATGTCAAACCCTATGGATCCATATCTAAGATTCGCGTTCACCGGTTCAAAAACCAATGAATAAACGTTACCGTGCTAAGGGGAATGTTTATGCCGTTGTATAACCCACATACATACAAAGTTTAAGTACGCGTTCCTAACATGTAAAAAGCGCATGTATTCTCAGTCCCAAAAATAGCAAAAGTAGTAAAAAGGGATGCTATAACTCACAGTCATAAAAGCGGTAAAGTCGGTAATGAAAGTACGCAAGTAGTAAGTCGGTCTGAAAGGTTGTGAACCTAAATCAAAGGTTACTAGGTCAGTAGGTTGTCTTTATAAATTCTAATAGTGTACAAAATAAGTTTAAGTGTCATCATCATCATCATTCATCATCATAAAAGCTAAGTAAGTTCAACAAGAATAGAGATCGAAACAATAAGCTTAATTCGGTCAGCTGCTACGACCTCTACGTAAATTGAAAAGATGCATAGTCAGTGGCTATGGCTCCGTATATGAGTCCCCTAACCACTGACCAATTTCCAGATCCTAACTCGTCTTTTTTTGACCGTGGCGACGGTTTAAGTACGAGTAGGTCAGAAATTTCAGCACAACGTTAATAGGGTGTATTGACTCTCGGAGGGCCATAAATCCTAAACCATAACTCGGATTAAGACGAGGCCTAAACATAAAATCATCTACTCGAACCGATCTAAATAAAAATCAACTTTCCAGTAGTCCAGGTGGTCTGATTAGATACGAAAATCAGTGGACAAATGCTCCAGTGGGGATCTTGGTGCTTGATGCTCATCACGGTTCTCATCCTTGATGCTTGTAGCTTCAAGTGTACAACTCATTGATGGTTTAGCGTCACTTTTGACCAAGATTCACCATCAATACACAATATGTTAAGACCAAGTAAGAACACAACTCATTCATGAGTCTTAGATGGATGATGAACCAAGGTTACATCATATCCTTAGTCTTAACACAATTTCAATTCACAACAACAACTAAAGCTACAAAGTTTACATCATTTCAACAAGTATAAGCACAATCCAAGTCAAAAGAGGTGATGGAACCCTAACCTAGAGAGCTTGGATCCATTTCACACAAGTTACAAGGTTGCAAAGCTAGAAAGCTTGAACCTTTAAGTGTTCTTGAAGATCTTGAAGCATAAAGCTTGGATCTTGAAGATACATGAAGATTACAAACAAAAGTTTGAATCTTTTTCACAAAACAACATGATCAAAGCAAAAAGAACTTAGATCTAACAAAAAGATATGAAGATTCAAGCTAGAAAGCTTGCATCTTATTTGTTCTTGAAGATCTTGAAGCATAAAGCTTGGATCTTGAAGATGCATGAAGATTACAAACAAAAGTTTGAATCTTTATCACAAAATAGAAAGATTAAAGTATAAAAGAAGTAGATCTACAAAAGATATGAAGATTCAAGCTAGAAAGCATGAATCTTCCATGTTCTTGAAAAATTCATGCTTGAATCAACAAGATATAAGTAAGATCAAAGCTAAAAGGAACTTGATCTCCATAAGAATGATGATGATGTACACGAAAATGATGAAGAAAAGAGGAAGGAAAAGGAAAACTTACAAGTATGGAAAGAAAGAAAGAACAAGTGTGTGAAAAACCAAAATGATCAAGTGTTGGAATGAGAGGCAAAGGCTAGTATTTATAAGCAAATGAAATTCACATGGATTGATGAGGTGGCCATGAGGCCTCCTTGGTGGCCGATCGGTTTTAGGGAGGGGAGGGGGGACAAAATTTTACTTTTTGCCTAATGGTGTCTAAAGTGTGTCCTTTTGCTAGAATCCCATGTGACAATTAGATAAACCTTATCCATTATGCTAGTATAACTCACTAATTATTTATTTATTTATTTATTTATTATTATGGGTCACTAGTGATAATACTTGGGCTAATTAATTGGGTCACTAGCTAGAGTAGGGTGGGCTTGAGCCCAACAAGGTAGAAAGTCCAACAACACTAACTATTGGGCTTTAGCAATTAAATAAATAAAATTAAGCATCCAAAGGCCCAAGTGATTATTATTATAAAATATTAATTAATATTTCACAGTCCAAAAGTTCCGGTTCCGACAAAAGTCAAACGTATGCGCAGTCCGCGGTTTATTCGTAATGGCAAGTAACACTAACGGTTATAAAGCATCCAATGGACAAGTTAAGCATTCCACATACACCAAGGCATGTTTTAAAGTATATATGAATATAAAACATGTGTGTCAAGGTTCTGGAGTAATAAAGTAACACAGTATGCACAAATACGCAGTTTTGCTAAAATACAAGGCACAAAAGCAAGTCGAAAAAGTCGGGTCGCTACACTATTCATCTTAAGGAGTTGTATTGGCGGCCTCATTTGAAGGCTAATGTGGCTACGTATGTGGCTAAGTGTTTGACCTGTGCTAAGGTTAAAGCTGAACATCAGAACCGTCAGGACTTTTGGTGCTACCTGAAATTCCCGAGTGGAAGTGGGAAGGTATTACGATAGACTTTATTACGAAGTTACCGAGAGTTGTGGGTGGTTATGATACCATTTGGGTGATTGTTGACCGACTCACTAAGTCAACTAATTTCTTGCCAATTAAGGAAACAGATTCAATGAAGAAGCTTAGTCGTTTGTATTTGAAGGAGATTGTTTCGAGACATGGTGTTCCCGTATTGATTATTTTGGACCGAGACAGTTGATTTACATCGAGGTTTTGGCAGTCCTTACAAGATTCTTTGGGAACTAAATTGGATATGAGCACCGCTTATCATCCACAGTCGGATGGTCACAATGAAAAGACAATCCAAACGTTGGAAGTCATGTTGAGGGCATGCGTAATTGATTTTGGTAATGGTTAGGATAGATACTTGCCGTTGGCCAAATTTTCTTATAACAACAAGTTATCATGCAAGTATTAAAGCCGCACCGTTTGAAGCTCTGTATGGTAGAAATTGTAGGTCTCCTGTCTGTTGGAATGAGGTTGGGGATGATCAACTCGCAGGTCAAGAAATTATTCATGAGACTACCGAGAAGATCGTACAGATTAAGGGAATGTTGAGAACCGCCAGAAGTCGGTGAAAGAGTTATGCTAATAAGAGAAGGAACGATATTGAATTTCAGGTTGGTGATCGTGTTATGTTGAGGGTATCACCTTGAAAGGGCGTAATACGTTTTGGTAAAAGGGGAAAGTTGAGTCCTCATTTTGTTGGACCATTTGAGATTATTAAGAGAGTTAGACCCGTGGCTTATCGTTTGAAATTGCCACAAGAACTCAGTGCTGTTCATGACATTTTTCATGTATCGAATTTAAAGAAGTGTTTGGTCGAGGCCGATAAGACTATTCCTCTGGAGGAGCTTCATGTTGTTAAGCAACTACATTTTATAGAGGAACCTGTTGAAATTATGGGTTGAGATGTTAAGACTCTCAAACAGAACAAAATTCCTATTGTTCGAGTTAGATGGAATGACAGACCCGGTCCCGGGTTCACTTGGGAGCGTGAAGATCAGATGAGGCAGAAGTACCCGCATTTGTTCTCAGATGCCAAGTCAACCAATGCACCTGGTGAAATTTCGGGATGAAATTTCCGTAACGGGAAGGTATTGTAACGACCCTACTTTTTCCGTTATCTTTTACCGTTAATTATTTAACGACCGTTAATTATTATTCATTCCACATCATTTCTATGATTTATATTATTATTTTAGTAATAATATATTAATTATTATGTGTTATATGAATATTTGTATTCATATTTCAAGTTACGTGTCACGGATTTCTATCCGGCGAATCTTTTCAGTTTTCAAACCAACGGGCAAGCTTTTGGGATTTTTTTAGTCCTAATTATTTTAAATATGATATTTTAATGTCATATGTTTATATTTAGTGTTTATATATTTTATTTGTCGCGTATTTGTTATCTCTCCGAAAAATCAATCGCGTAGCAGTGTTTTCGCGTTTCGGGCTTCGTTCGGACATTCGGGCCACAAGTTATTGATTATTTATCAAATTTGGCCCACTAAGGGGCCCACCCTACCAAAATTTCTGCCAACACATCCATGGGGAGGGGTGTTTGGTGCATTTTGGCTAAACTTGAGGCATTAGATCATAATACCTCACTACTTCCCTCATTTGTAAACCTAATCAATTTTTTTTTCTCATCTTATCCTCTCCTCTCCCATCCTTATCCATCACCTACACCACCACTTCTCATCATCATCTTCATTCAATTATAGCTTGGATCAAAGGGCTTCTTGTATAATCGGATTCTACTCTTCGTTCTCTACGCGACTACATCTTTTGATTCTTGATTAGGGTATAAACCCTAACCCTAGATTTTTAATTTTTCTTTTATTTTCTGTATTTTGATGTTATATTGATAATATGATGATTACATGTTATTGTATTGATGATTGTATGCGTAGAAATGCTCAAATATATATGTTTTCGGTTTGATTGAATTGGGACAGCAGCATTTTCGTTCATTTATGATTATCTAACTGATATAAAAGTGAAATTAAAGTATCTATATGAGTTCCTCTCATCAAAACATTAATTTTAGACTCCGAATTCATGTCATTTCGATTCCCGGAGCTTAAGATATGATTAAAATGGTGTTATGTGGAGATTAAACTATGAAAACGAATTGAACCAGGTTTGGTCCGACTTTGTGACCATTTTTAGGGTCCTTAGGGTGTACTAGTGTGTTAGGATTGATGATGGGATGAACTTTCATGTTCGGGTCATCGAAATCCGAGCCACGGATCACCCGTTATGAATAAAACATGTTTTTGAGCGGATTAAAGGTCCAAACTGATTAAGAGCTGTAAGTCACAACTTGGTGACTGTTCTTGAGATGTTCTTGAGCATACTAATGTATCGGGTGGGTTGGTTAGGCCAAGATATATATATAAGGCTCGTCGAAAACTGATTCCCGGGGCTCAAGTTATGACCCGATGAACTTTTGATTAAAACTTATGGTTATTAAATAAAACTTATGATATAAATAATGATTTTCATTATTATTAAATTACTTATGATATAAAAATTAATTATTATAATTTAAGACTAATGATATATATTTATTATATCATTTAATTATTACTTATGATTTAATTAAACTTTTAATTAAACTGATGATTAATAATACTTTTATTATTAATGGAAAATACTTATGATAAGTATTAAACTTATATTATGAAATTATTATAATAAGACTTATAATAAGGATTAATTAATTATTTAATTATTATAAGGCTTAGTTATTATTTAATTATAATTTAATTATTAAATACTTATGATTTAATAATTATAATTAGAAACTTATGATATGATTAATAATTCATTAATAATTAATAATACTTATGATATGATTTAAATTTTATTATTAATTAATAATACTTATATTATGACTAATATTTAATTAATTAATTAAATACTTATGTTATATTAAATATATCATTTAAACTTATGTTAACTTTAATAATTCATTTTAATTTAATTAAACTTATGTTATGATATAATTATACATATTTAACTTTAATTAACGTTATAACTTATATTATTATTATAACTTATACTTTTAAAATTAATGTTGACTATGTTTGACCGTGGTTGACATTTTAGTTGACTTTCAGTTGACGTTGACTTTCAGTTGACTTTTGTTGACTTTCTAAATAAGGAAAATTTCCTAACTTAAAACTTTCTAAAAATAGAAACTTTCTAAATTTGGAAACTTTCCAAAAATAGAAACTTTCTTAAAATAGAAACTTTCCAAAAATAGAAACTTTCCAAAAATAGAAACTTTCCAAAAATAGAAACTTTCCAAAAATGGAAACCTGCTAAAAATAGAAACTTTCTAAAAATAGAAAGTGTGTGTCCGAACGCTGTTTCGATCAAACCGATGCATGTTGAGTATTATTCTATGTCTACTTACAACATGTACAATAGCTATCATACTAAGACTTGACCTAAGTTAGTTATTTATATTGACCTGCTTTATTTATAGGTCGGCATTGTGATCATTCCTGGTCACTTTACTTCGATTGCTATTCGCTTATTTGTATGGTTACTTCGTTTGCTATTAAGGTGAGTTATAGTCCCATTTTTCTATTTTAAATCTTTTGGGATGAGAATACATGCAATTTATTTTATATTTTTGGACACATTTAGAAGTTGGTTTAAATTATTCATTGTGAGTTGAACAAAAATATTCCCTAGTCTGGTAACTGTAATCACCGATTTCTACTGGTAAACGCGAATCCTACGGATAGATCTATCAGGTTTGACAACCTCATTTCGAGCTAGTCGCGCTAGCAATTTATAATCGGAATGTTTAGTACTTCGTATTTAGTTGAAGATACACTTGTTCGGTGTATATTATTTATTGTGTTTGGCAAGGGTAAATAAATGGTTAAGTGGTTACCAGGTGGCTCACAAAAAATGGAATAATGTTTTTATATGTTTTCTAGCATATAATTTTGTGGTCCAAAAAGGGGTTTTTATGTTTTCAAACATAAATTTTTATGGTTTAAATTAAATATTGTTTGCAATATGAAACCTATAATTCACTCAACATTTTTGTTGATAGTTACTCGCATGTTTTATTCTCAGGTTCATGATTGATTGCTTCCGCTGTGCTTAGAGAGTCTGCATATTTATGATGGCAGCTTTTGTTAAACAATAACTTGCATTCTATTTTGATACATTTAATAGTGGATGTTGTTGACTTTGTTTTGGTCAACTATTGGTTAAGTAATAATGTATGGTTTTTCTAAACTTACATATTTTGGTAGATTTTCTTTATAGGAAATCATTTTTAAACAAAGAATGCAAGGTTATTTATTAAATTCATATAGAGTTATGATCAAGCTGTGGGACCAAGATAACGATGGTCGTCAAGTGTACTTTGACGGGTCATTAAAAAAGTCATCACCAATTTCCTGAAGAGATTCTTCTGCAGATTTGGAGCTCCTCGTGCGATAATAAGTGATAGAGGCACACACTTCTGTAATACTCAGTTTATGAAGGTGATGCAATAATACGGAGTTACCCACAAGATGTCCACTGCCTATCATCCGCAGACCAACGGACAAGCAGAGGTCATAAACAGAGCACTTAAAAGAATCTTAGAACGAACTGTCGGCCATCATGGAAATAAATGGGCCGAGAAGTTAGATGATGCTCTGTGGGCATTCCGGACTGCCTACAAGAATCCTCTAGGAACTACACCCTACCGCATGATCTATGGAAAAGCTTGTCACCTTCCGCTGGAACTTGAATACAAAGCACTCTGGGCACTAAAGATCTGCAAGCTCGATCCCTCAGTTGCCGGAAGACATAGGAAAATGCAAATGAACGAACTCTCCGAATTGAGAGACCAAGCATATGAAACGTCATACATCTACAAGGAACGAACAAAGCTTACGTACGATGCAAAATTGATCCCAACAAAGTTCGCCCCTGGAGATAAAGTTCTGCTCTTTAATTCTCGGTTCAAGAAGTTCGCGGAAAAATTTAGATCAAGATGGAGTGGCCCATACAAAGTTGTACACGCTTTTCCACACGGAGCCGTGGAATTGAAAGGACCTACTGGTAATTTCAAAGTTAATGGCCACCGGTTGAAAGCCTATCTAGAAGACTATGATAAGGAGGAGTACCTCTTCTCCTTTGATCCATTTTGAAGATCTGACAAGGAAAAGTCAAGCTGTAACGACTTGATAAACAAAGCGCTCTTGGGAGGCACCCCTTGCTTATCATTTTGATTACTTATTTTTTTTTCAGTCTTAAGATATTACCTATGTGTACTAACAACTAAGCGCCATACTTGCGCTTAGTACTTATAAAGTTTGTTGAATGTGTTTAGATGAAATGCCAAGCTTAGGGGCTTCAGTTTACATTCCCGTTCGCAGGAGGAGGACTCCTGTAGTTTACTCATCCGGAAGCAGTGCTGATCAGAACAGGCCATCAACAGGGCAATTAGGCCCAAGGCGTTTGATATTAGAGAGTGTTAAGGAGGATATCGGCACAGCACCACCAGCTCCTCCCGTTCGACGATCTAGACGTTTAGCCAGGAGACCAGCTGAGCACACATAGTTTCCAGATACGCATGAGCCAAAGATAGTGATACATTACGGAGCTACGTTGAATGACCCTGATGTCGCATGGGCACTACTCAGAGATCAGCAGAGACTTTACAAGGCTCTGAGAGCATACCTCCAGCGCGAGGGGATGCCACGCAGTACTCTGGGCCCATCTTCTTTTAGGCTAGCACGCCGTGTTCAGCCGACACGACGAGCTACGCCCAGGCATTCCACACAGGCCTCAGTCCACTCAGTTCACTCAGCTGTCATGCCTGTATATGCTACTCCTATTCCCATCACGCCACCTGCCCTAGTCACCAAGCCAGTTCCAGTCACTGAGTTACCAGAGGGTTGTCATCTAGTCACTATTTCCATTTCAGTGGAGCCACCAATGGCCCAGGCATTTGAGATCACTGGAAGAATACCTGACAAGGAGCCTTTTCCAGACTTATCCCACCTGGAGATGCCAATAGACTTATGTCTATATTCACTACTAGGCCCTGAGTTGGATATAGGGCAACCTCTCGAGTACTTTCCGAGCCTAGAGGATGAGGATGTTGAGATCTGCAGGAATTTCGCAACGCCAACACAGCATTGACCAGGATAGTATCCCATAGACTACTTTATCTTCATTTTATCTTTTAGTTTTTTAAAAAGCATTGTACTAAAAAGTTATATATAGTGGAAATGCTGCCTTTCTCTTTTTGTCCTTCATGCAGAAATATTATTAAAAGAGACTGGTACGTAGGAGATTGACCGTAGGAAGGCCCATCACTAGGAAAGTAACACGACTATAGGGAAGTAATCCTTCCTCAAACCTATTTCAATTATAACGCACTAAAATCTCTATGTGTGGGGTAACCCCCGCAACTAACTTAGAATTTTAGAAGTCAATGTCCTTAATTTTTAAAGTATTAAAATATTTTTTCTAGAGAACATTAGGGACAATGTTCTTCTAAGTGTGGGGTAATGGGTAAGGTTTTTAAAGGTCGGAAGTTTTAATAGTCAAGTAACCATAAATCGCCAAGTTTTGAAAAATTCTTTTGTCCAAAAGTAATTGAGTAATGGATATTGGGTAATTTTGAAAAATTCTTACTTTGTTTTCGCCCAAAAGATCTAATAAAATTGCTAGAAATCAGTTTTTGGAACATTTATTAGAACGGAATGATTAAGCTGAAACTTATGTTTTGTGTCAAAAGATTTCTTTTAAAAAAATATATGTAAAAGGCTACGCATGATCAAGCACGACCCCTACTCTGAAAAGTGAGGAATATTGGACCCAAAGTATCTGTATGACCCATCAAATCTGCAGTACTTTATTATTTCAATTGATGAGCGTGCCGGTGTACGGTTCAAGTTAGAACTTGGTTCAGACATACGTTTCAAGACCAATGGTTAATGAGTGCCATACGTGGTGCAGGTGCGATACTCCTTCCGAAATCATTCTGAATAGAGAAGACAAAATGCCATCCGTTTCTGTTTCCACTTTACGCAATTTAAACCGACCAACTCACAAAAAAGAGTTGATGAATCAGAAATATTCACCCCAAATTCACTCCCAAAATACACCATTCACATTCATTCCCCTTTCCATTCATCCAAAGATCCAGAGATCAATGAAGAGATAGGTCGATCAAATTTGCTTCAAAAGCAGTAGTTGAAAGATTCTGAACCCCTAATTGTTTTTGATAGGTCAAAGACCTATTTTCAGTGGATTATCACTTCCTCTCTGGGCACCAGGAACGAAAGACAAAAGTTAAGAAGAAAGGGTATGCCAAAAAAAAATGTTTTTGAAAGAGCAAAGTCTTTAATAAGGCAAAAAGAAAGCCGAGGAGATGCCCTGAAGAAGAATGCTGGAAGAGAAAAAAAAATATATTTTTTCAACGAAGTCTTAGCAAAATCCGCCTCTTCCGAAGAAAACCTTTACAGAATTCTCAGCCATTATCTATCCAAAATGGATACTCTGAAGAATCAAAGTCTATCAATTCTCTCAGAAATCAAGAGATCTGGATCTCTTTCACCAAATTCATAAATTTCCAACCAAACCCTATAACCCGTCTTCCTCTTGAAAGAATGCTTAGGAAGAAGATCAGTACCTTCCTTACTTAGCCGGTGGAGATATCGATGCTTTACCAAGCCTATGATGAGAACTGTTACACGACTGACTTCTGAGCAACAATACAATTAGAATAGGACACCCTAAACACTTGAGTGATATAAGTGATCCGTCAGTGAGGAGCCTGATCATGTATACTCTACATCCGAGAGTTAGAAAGTACGCCTTTTCCACTATGGACACAATTGAAATCTAACGATCAAAATCATCAAAGCTCAAAAATTTTTCTAATACTTTCGAAAGATGTGCCGACTTCTGATGAAGGCATAATAAAAAGATCTATGGGTGGGGCAAGGAAGAATCTATTAGAAAGATCCTTATATTCTCGCTTCCTTACTTGAGGACAAGAAAAGCTAAGTGTTGGGTATTTGATATCGGGCAAAAAGTCATATTTTTACCCCCTAAATTAAGCCCAAAAACAATAAAGATTAAAACTTTGTCCGCAATATTATAGTTTTTTCAGTTGATTTTGTAGATTAAGTAATTACAAAGGCGATGCAAAAAGAATCAAGTAAAACGGATCTAAAACGAAGATTCTAGAGCGAAAACGGTGAAAGACAAGAAATCAAGTTACGATCCAGTGAATCAAGGCTGATCAGCACCACATACGGCCTGCCATACGGGCTGCCCTACGGGCTGCCAGTATGGAGTACGGCTTGCCACATGGACCAGCAAACGCCCCCAGGAAACGGCCTGCCAGCCATACGGCCTGCCAAATACGGGCCACCATACGGCCTGCCATACGGCCAGACGTATTTGGGCAAAATTCTGGTCTATTTAAAGGGCCTTCTCCATCCATTCCAACACACACTCAACTTGCAATTCAATTTATATTTTCAATATTTTAGTTAGTTTTTAGTAGTAGTTAGCTTAGCTTTTATTTTCCGGAGGATATCCCGGCGAGTCCCTGCGATCTCGGGCAGATTTATTCGGCCTTTTCAGGTTTTTTATCCGAAAAGCTTGTCTTTTGTATTAAACATGTATTATTACTTTTTATGTTTAATAATGCGTTCCGATATTGCCATGATAGCTTAACTTATCTGTATGTTGCCATGATAGAAGTTTGGGTTAGCATAATTATGTTAATTTAGTACGATTACTGTTATAATACTGAACTAGGAAGTCTGATAGGTTTGTATGCTAGCATCTTAAGGATTGACCAACTTAGGTTGTGATCAGGAGTTGTCCACCTATATGAAATTAGCTACTTCATAGGATTAAGACCCCTGGTTATACTGTATCTGAAGATTCTATGAACTCGGTATGGCCAGAGTTCCCGAGAGGCATCTAATGCACTTTTAGGACACGGAACCTAGGAATTGAGACATGAATGACCTAGTATGCCTGTTGATTGTTCCAAAGAGACCTCTTAGGAGCTGTTAAGATCTAGTTAGTGCCGTTACTGTGTGACCCAAGCCTATTGCATGTTCTTGTCTGATTGTTGCCTTAGGTCTTAGTCATATCAACTGTTTAGGTACTCATTAGGTTTCTATCTGCTTTACTATCAGTATATTAACTGTAATGCTGTATAATGTTTGATTTTTTGAGATCTCATTAGTATGATGAAATGGTTGTTAGTTTTCATTTAAGGTTTTGCCAACTTAAACCGACGGACTCCTTCCGTTTGTGATCAGTGTTCAATCAACACGGAATGTTGTTATTCAGTTACCTAAACTGATATCGAGGGTTAGGATTAGAGCTTAACTCACTAATAAACCTAGTACTTTACTGAGGATAACCTCCGAGGTATTGGTACATTTCAGTTATAAGACCAAGTGACATACTTCTCACTGCTCAAAGAGAACTCCGAGAGTTCAGAGATAAGTAGGTCTGTGTAATTGGCTCATCCAACCAGATCTACGTCAATCCAAGCATAGTATTAACATAAGCATAATTACCTTTCCCTAACCCAATACTGATGTCTTAGTCAACATTTCCCTGATCTGCATACTCCGGATATCCTTCCACTTTATTTACTTTTCTGCATTTAGGACCTTTAGCTAAAATCAACTACTATCTTTTATCCAGGTAATTTAACTAAAAGACAATTATCCACTTGATCTTCAATTCGTTAATCAGCATAAAATTCGACATTAGGTTAACTTACACCTTCTACACCTTAGAAAGTAAAAGTAAATTTAGGCCCCGCAAAATATAAATAAACGAAGACGCTGTGTGCTACCGAATCGGACATCGTGCGACCTAACGACACCGCACAAAACAAAACCGTCCATTAGTAGCATATCAATGACCGAATCTACACGCGTCAGCGTGAATCCGCACCACACGTGACTCACCCCCCAAATCAAAACCCACGGTCCCGGGATTATAAAAATCCACATCATCGGGGTTAATCAACCGTAAACCAAAAACCAAACCCACGCCGTCGGGATTATATAAATCCACATCATCGGGGTTATCCAAATCACAAGCCCATGTGAAAACGTACACACATAATATGCACCTCGCCAAAGGTGGTCAACCAAAACGCACAACCGTGCCAATTGGACCTATTACACAAGTCCATCAAATCCACCTATATGTGAAGTGAGCTCTATAGCCGAGGATTAAAAGGACCCGTTCATATACATTATAAAAGATTCCCAATAGTTGATTTCATTGCGAGGTACTTGACCTCTATATGATACATTTTACAAACATTGCATTCGTTTTTAAAAGACAAACTTTCATTTACATCGAAAGTTGACGGCATGTATACTCTTTCATAATATATCCATATATAATTGACTTAATAATAATCTTGATGTACTCGATGACTCGAATGCAATGTCTTTTGAAATATGTCATGAATGACTCCAAGTAATATCTCTAAGATGAGTAAATGCACAGCGGAAGATTTCTTTCATACCTGAGAATAAACATGCTTTAAAGTGTCAACTAAAAGGTTGGTGAGTTCATTAGTTTATCATAAACATTCATTTTCATCATTTTAATAGACCACAAGAATTTCATTTTCAGTTCTCATAAATATACGTCCCATGCATAGAGACAAAAATCATTCATATGGTGAACACCTGGTAACCGACATTAACAAGATGCATATAAGAATATCCCCTATCATTCCGGGAAATCCTTCGGACTTGATAAAACAACATCGAAGTACTAAAGCATCCGTCCCAACGGATGGGGTTCGTTAGGCCCAATAGATCTATCTTTAGGATTCGCGTCAATTAGCAGATCGGTTTACTAATTCTTAGGTTACCAAGCAAAAGGGGCAGATTCGGCTTCGATCATTCACCCATATAATGTAGCTTCAATTACTTGTGTCTATTTCGTAAAACATTTATAAAGATTGCGCATGTATTCTCAGCCCAAAAATATAAAGGGTAAAAAGGCAAATGAAACTCACCATAATGTATTTTGTAGTAAAAATACATAGAACGACATTGAACAAGTATAGGGTTGGCCTCGGATTCACGAACCTATATCATTTATATACATATTAACACCTTATAATTGAAATCGAACAAGTTTATGTATTTTTCTTAGTAACATAATTATTATATTTAATACTTTATATGTTGCATTAATAATTTAGTTAGATATATTTACTTTATTTACTTTAGATAAATAATTATTATTTATTATAAAAATACTAATATAGTTATGTTATATGTATTAAATAGATTTTGATATAATTAATATTTATTTGTTATAATATTAATAATAGGAATAATATTAATAATAATGATACTTATAATAATAATTATAATGAACTACTAATAATAATGTTAATATTGATAATAAAAATGATAATGATAATAAAATATATAAAATTTTTAATAATGATAGTAATAATAATAAAATAAAAAGTTGTATCATTTTTACAATAAAAACACTAATTTTGATAAAAATTCTTAATACTAATAATACTTAAAAATAATACTTGTTAATAAATATATTAATGTTAATAATGGTAATAAAAAAATGACAATTCTAATAATGATAATGATAGTGTTTAATGATAATGAAATGATAGTTTTAATAATACTAATAATAATAATAATACTTACGTTAATAATAAAAATGATAAAATTAATAATAATAATAATAATAATAATAATAATAATAATAATAATAATAATAATAATAATAATAATAATAATAATAATAATAATAATAATAATAATAATAATAATAATAAAATATACAACCTTTGAAGAAACATCTTAAAAAGATACGCCACTGTTCGGGCTTGAACTCGAGACCTCTCGCTTAACACAAACACACCCAACCACTGAACTGTCCAATACTTTCTATTTTAACTCTTATCCAAAAATATATAACCCGTCACCAGTCGACAGAAACAAAGAGGACTACATTTTCAATTAGCAGCCCAACAAAAGCAATTAGATTTCGGCCCACTGTAGTTTCTTAAGCCCAAAAATGGACAAGCCCATTTAAATGTGATTCAAGAACAAATAAGTGGTTCGGTTTTGGAGAAAAAAATATAACGATTGCAGAATCAAGTCAAAAGTAGTAGGGTTTATATCCTCCACTTTACACGATGTACACACACTTGTTTCCACTTTCATCAATCATTATCATCATGTCTATTTGTATAAGCTCATCATCAATAATTTCATAACAGCAGCCGTAGCATCATAACAAAAAAAAATAAAAAATCTGCAAGGCTGTTTTCAGTTGCAATAGGAGGTTCATAGCAGCAGTAATATGGTGGATGTTGGTGGTTTGCATTTTAAATAAAAGAAGATAATTAAACCGTAAAGTTGTAGAAATCGTTCCATCATGGGTCTTCATATTATTTGTAGTACCGTAAACATAAATACATAGGTGTTTGTTCTTCCGGCCAAAACAGATAAATATATATACAAAAGTAGCTTTTATCATCTTCATCCTTTCACTTAATAATTTCCAATGGTACAACAGCAAGGGAGCTTTCGATGGTGTTGGGTTTTTCCGGCTAAGATAGAAGACGAATCACGTTATAAAGATGATGGTGGTTGGTTGCTCTAGGGTGGCGGATGGTGGTGTAATGGGTGTACTTAATCCACAACAGCTGCAATAAACAAACACATGAACTGCAGTAGCAGTTTAGGCTGCTGCAGTATCCAAACCATATCAGTGTCTCAAGGCCTAACAACAAGAATCGACCCAAATAAGAATTGAAAGTTACCGGCCCAACTTGGAATAACTAAGGCTTTGGTACATGTTAATGGAATGGTTTAAACAAAAGAAAAGAATGCACTGTATACGTATCTTTCTTGGATTCTCAAAGTGTTTGTTACAACAAAAAAATATATATATATATCAAGTGGAATGTCTCTTTTTGGAATCCTTCTTGGTCAGCCACAATGCCTCCTTGTCCCCCATGATAGTTTTAATAATGCTCTATAAATTTTCATTCCATAATTATGCAGATAATTCATTAAACTTGTAATTATTAGCTTGTTACACAGAAGAATATGAAGTAGTAGTAACAATCGGGGTTTTTAGTATTTATGTTTTCGGTTGTAGCTGTGGTGGTAAAAGATGATCGTGAAAATGGTGGTAGAAAGTCAGGTAGAAGAAGAAATCAAGGTGATGGTGTTTTAAATGGTTTGGTGTAGTAGTGGTGTTTGATGGTTCTCGAAGAATGAATCAAAAGTAACAAAATTACATACCTATGCAGCAGTAGCAACTCATGATGAGTGGTGGGTTGAGGTGTTTGGTTCATGTATATCTATTATATATAGATACATAATATACTTTTGTGATTTGTGGTTAAGCCAAAATAGAATACCTAGCAGCAGCTTTTGGTCGTGATGGTTACGATTATGGTGATAAAGGTGATGGTGGTTTAGCAGAGAAAGAAAGAAAAGAATAGAGGTGGTGTTAAAGTTCATGGTGGCTAGAGGTTCGGTGTTGCTCGATCAAGAAGATAGTAGGAATAATTAAATAGAAGTGGTTGAGTATTAAGTGGGTTTGTGGTTCTAACATGTATATGTATTTTATATCTATAGATAGAGAGCTAGTTGAGGTTCAATATTACGTGGTGGGTTGGTTTATATTGAGCAAGTGATTGACAACAAGAATCACTTAGGCAGTAGCAATAATACATATCATGTAAGTGGGTAGTTGAATTTCACTAATATCTAGAGAAGGTGGATAGATGGTGGGATGTATGTACGTGATACATGCATATATGCTTTCTCAAAAAGTTAAATAAATCCGAAAGAATATCAATTGAATATATATCTATAATATATTACTTGTACTGCTAGTGGAGATGAAATGAAATTTAAAAGGAAACAGTAATATCTTTATGAATATTGTTTGTTAGTCAAATTCATGGGATTGATTGATAACTGAATTTGAAATCGAATAAAAATAATAATATAATAATAATTATAATATAAAATTAAAACGTGTGATTAAGTTAGCGTCGCCTACTATTTCATTCACGGACTGAAATTCGTGCTCCGTTGATAATGGATAAAAGTACACATAAAAATCCCAAAATTTAAATTAATTATAAATAATTATTCTACTCATTATCTTATAAAAAAGTCATTAATTATTTTAAAATTATTAAATAAAGTTTAAATCAACTGTCCGCGCTCGATCCCAGATAAAATATAAAAAGTGTTAAAATTTAATAACTATATCCTAAACACATTTTTAGTAAGCCTAAAATTTATAGTACTCATTTTTGGATCACCGTTTATTTTAAAATTATATAAGTTTGAATTTAACTTGCTTAATAGCGATCGACTGACAAACGAGTGCTGTTATTGTTAGCTAAATAAATTCGAAACCATATAAATATACATTCAATATACCTTATATATATATATATATATATATATATATATATATATATATATATATATATATATATATATATATATATATATAGATTTATTTTAATATCATATATTATTATATTTACATTATTAATTAACTCATATAATATTTTAATTTATAATATATATATATATATATATATATATATATATATATATATATATATATATATTTATTTACACATAATGATTCGTGAATCGTCGAGAATAGTCGAAGGGTAATTAATTACATGAACACAGTTCAAAGTTTTTAAAACATCAACATTACAGAATTTGCTTATCGTGTTGAAATCATATAAAGATTAAGTTTAAATTTGGTCGAAAATTTCTGGGTCATCACAGTACCTACCCGTTAAAGAAATTTCGTCCCGAAATTTGAGTGAGGTGGTCATGGCTAACAATAAAAATGTTTTCATGACGCATATGAGTTGATAAATAGAGTTTTATCATTATTGAGTAATACAGATAAAACAATTCAATTATTCGAAGCGTATGAGTGAAGTTATCACAAAAGAGTGAAATGGGAGAAATAAAGTTTCATCATATCTTTTGACACAGGTAGGCTTGATTTCTGGAGTTTAAGGGATTTAGAAGAAATCTTCGAAATCTAAAAGATTGGATTCTTCAACGAATAAGGAAATTAAGATCTCTATAATTAGATACGGTGATCTGCCTCGATTACTCTGTCTGATATTCCCATTATAAATTTACCTTTTCCATTCCATTAGTTTTCACCACTTTTACACTCAATTCCAAAATTCAAAAGATTGTGAAAATGCTTAATCCAGTTCTGATCCTTGTCCTTATCCTGGATATCGCCACAATCATTCTCCTTTTCCAACTTCCACCAGAGGAATCTGTTTACTTCTACTTCGCCCTTAGGGTTATAGTGTTTTTAATTCTCCCGTGTCTTTATGTTGCAATAAACATTGATATAAACGGTTTGTAATTTCTGTATTATTTTTGAGCTTTATATTTCTTTTTATATTTCGGAGCTCCATGCTCTTGTTTCCTCTTCCCGACTTTAAGTCAAGCGAATAATGGTCCAGAATTTGTAGATATGGAGTTCGAATGAACATGACTAATGTTATAAGAGAGATAGCACGATCTTGATTGGTTAAATTACCAGAATTCAAGAGAAAAATAGAACTATCAGGAAGATATGTTCCTGATATATTTATAGATTAGATAGAATGTAAGAGTCGCGTAACATGGTACATGATGACGGTAGAGTCTGTGAATCATCACATTCCATTAAAAACTCAGCATGACTTACTGTAATATAATCACGTTGATCAAGTGTCATTATATTATACTAATTCATGCATCAATTACTTTACATTTCTCCAGAATTCATTCATAAATTAAACTTTAATTTTTACGGAAGTTTCCAATAAATGAAACACAGGAAGCACGAAGAGTTATATAATTTTGGACGAGAATATTTATGAAAATATCTTCAGAAGTATCGAAGATATTTATGATGATATTTTGGAATTTCTAAGTTCGAAAGTTTATAAGGAAAAATTTTCCGTAAGATTTTAACATGACTTCGGAGCAGGATATTCTCTAAAGACATCATTTGGATCCAGAATTATCTAGATTCTTTGAATATAGAGTTTGGTCCTTGTATTTGTCCTTGGTCTCATTCATGGCTAGCTCAATCTATTTTTCAGTACCAGATTTTCTATCGAGCGTTCCCAACATTTCATTCTTTATTATCATCCTTTTGGCCGTTTATGTGAAGACCCGTCCTAATCCATCCGGACGAAGTCCATATCGATTATACATGATTCATAACAGTTTATTACATCGCGAGGTACTTGACCTCTATATGTTACATTTTACAAACATTGCATTCATTTTTGAAAAGACAAACTTTCATTACATCGAAAGTTGACGGCGTGCATACCATTTTATAATATATCTAACTATAATTGACTTAATAATAATCTTGATGAACTCAAAGACTCAAATGCAACGTCTTTTGAAATATGTCATGAATGACTCCAAGTAATATCTTTAAAATGAGCAATTGCACAGCGGAAGACTTCTTTCATACCTGAGAATAAACATGCTTTCAAGTGTCAACCAAAAGGTTGGTGAGTTCATTAGTTTAACATAAATAATCATTTCATAATTTTAATAGACCACAAGATTTCATATTTCCATTTCTCGTAGACATACGTCCCATGCATAGAGACAAAAATATCATTCATATGGATTGAACACCTGGTAACCGACATTAACAAGATGCATATAAGAATATCCCCATCATTCCGGGATCCTCCTTCGGACATGATATAAATTTTGAAGTACTAAAGCATCCGCTACTTTGGATGGGGCTTGTTGGGCCCGATAGATCTATCTTTAGGATTCGCGTCAATTAGGGTGTCTGTTCCTTAATTCTTAGATTACCAGACTTAATAAAAAGGGCATATTCGATTAGATAATCCAACCATAGAATGTAGTTTCGATTACTTGTGTCTATTTCGTAAAGCATTTATAAAAACAGCGCATGTATTCTCAGCCCAAAAATATAAAGGGTAAAAGGGCAAATGAAACTCACCTAATGTATTTTGTAGTAAAAATACATATAAAGACATTAATCAACTGAACAAATGCAGGGTTGGCCTCGGATTTACGAATCTATATAATTCATATATGTATTAAAACATATTCTTGAAATCGAACAATATTTATATTATTATTAGTGATAATTTATATATATAGTAGATTAAGAAGTTTTATTATATATATTTTCATTTTATATATAGATATATTAATATAGTTAAGTTATGTGTATTAGATATATTTTATATATATACATATCACTTGTTTGTTAAAACTAGTAATTATATTGATACTAACATAATATTTTTATTGGTAAAAATGATTATAGTTCTTAATATTACTAATAAGGGTAATAATATTAATAATTCTATTGATGATTAATATCATGATATTAATGATAATATTTGTAAAAATATTAATCTTACTGTTACTAGTAGTTATGATTAATGATTTTAATATTTATATAGTAATACTCATTAATAAAACTACTTATAATGATAATGATAGGAATAATAATATATTTGTAGTACTAATAATGGTAAAAATAATAATAATAATATTAGTAAGGCTTATAATACTAATAATAATAATAATGATAATATTAATAATTACGAATGTGATGATACTACTAATATTAATGATAAATATATTAAATTTCATTATGATAGTAGTATTGAAATTAATAATACCTAATATTAATACTTAAGGATAATATCAATAATAATACTAATATATTCTAATGTTAGTATCAATAATAATAATGATAATAATATTAATAATTTTATTACTAATAATGATAACAACATCAATAATAATAATCATGGTAATAATAATAATAATAATCATAATAATCATAATAATAAAAATAATAAAGAAGTAGATTAACTACCTCAAAAGAGGCCTTTAAAAAGAATTGTTGAGAACCGGACTCGAACCCCCGACCTCTCGGATGACCACCACTCCCCTAAACCATTTGGGCTGTGCCCATTATCTGTTTTAATATGAATCTCAGATTTATTTAACCCGTAATATAATTATATGGATTTCATCATCTTCTTCCTTGATTTAGTCGACCAGAGGTTTAAAAAAAAAATTGAAACAATAATACCAGCTTGAATTTTGTGTTGGAATTAAAACATGCTAGACTTTCTGGGATATACTGGATTAACAGAACAGATAAAAAATTTAAACATTAACAGCAAAAAAAAAATGCCACGATGAACTCCAAATCTATTTTCGAACTTCCGACTGTTTTGAATCAAAATTACCACATGAATTGTATAGCACGTCCCTCCTAGAAACTTTAGGAATCATTAATTTTATCAGAAACTCTAAAACAGCTTCGAATTTCTTGATGAACATATTATTTGACTTTTTGAAATAAAGGTTTGACTTCTCAAATTCGAACTCGGTTTTTAAAATTGGAACTTGAAACCTTGCAGAAAGATTAAATGAAGGATTTCTAACGCAATGGCATCATTACTTTTTGAATTTAATTTCGAATTCGAAGTTTTTAGAAAAATAGAAAGAAACAGAGATGTCGACTAAATATTTTCATATAAACTGCTTGATTTTTCTTTTCCCTCTCTTCATCAATTGCATTAGTTGTTATATAAAACATAATATAGATATTTACACTGTATTAGACTCGTTTGCAGTTGTTGTGTAGCTATATTCAATCGACAGAAAATATATCCTGTCAGAATAAAAATAAAAAAAAGAATCGACTTTAGACTGTTTTTGTTTGATCTTGTAACTAATTGGGTTTGATTGGTACTCATTTGCAGACGTAAAACAATTTTTAAAAAGATTTGATAGCTATGTGCAACAAATTGGGACCTCTTTCATGATTTATATAAATAAAAATTAACTTTAATAATAATACTTCCATAAATAAATAATAATAAAAGTGCTGAATATTATTAGTAATAATAACATAATAATAATAATATTATTAATAAAAATTACCCTAATAATAATATTTAGATTAATAATACTATTAGTTATTGTTTATAATGATATTATTAATAATGATATTAATAAATGGTATTATTGTTATTATTAATGATAATAACGATTTTTAATAATAGTACTAAATAATAATACTAGTAATAGCATGTTACATTTTTAAATTTTTATTTCTACATATTACATATTTTAAATTTTAGTAATACAATTAATAATATTGATATAAATATTAATAATAATGATGAGAGTAATAGTAACGTTAATACAATAATTATGCTTATCAAATCTCATATTTTTATATTATATTTCATATATTAAATTAACAATATCAATAATACTGATATTAATATTAATATTAACATAAACAATAATAAAGGAAGTAATAGTAGTAATGTTATTATAAAATCATATTTTTAATGTATAGTTATATTTAACATATTATACATTATAATTTTACCAGATATAACATATGTTGAATATTATTTATTCATATTAATATAAATACATTATACAATATGTGTTTGCACACTTAAATATAAATGTCTTATATATTTACAAGTATTATATATTTATTTACTTGATATGTTATTTTCTTTTAAGAATAATTTCGACACATAATATTTATAACTTTTATATATATTTCAATATACATATAATAATAATTATTATAGAATTCATCTATACATAGGTTTATTTTAGTAACATCTTGTTTTATATAATATTTTACATTTTTAATTAGTAACATTTTTATATTTTCTACTACTTACATTTATAATTATATATATTTATATATATACTTATTTGTTTACAAACAATTGTTCGTGAATCGTCGGAGTTAGTCGAAGGTCAAATGTATACATACACAGTTTAAAGTTTTTGAGACTTCCATATTACAGACTTTGCTTATCGTGTCGAAATCATATATGATTAAGTTTAAATTTGGTCTGAAATTCCCGGGTCACTACAGTACCTACCCGTTAAAGAAATTTCGTCCCGAAATTTGAGTGAGGTCATCATGGCTAACTATAAAAATGTTTTCATGATGAATAGGAGTTGATAAATAGAGTTTTATCATCATTGAGTAATATGGATAAAACAATTTGATTATTCGAAGAGCACGAGTGAAGCTATTCACAACAGAATGAAATGAGAAACAAAGATTTGTTTTTATCTTTTGACGTAGTCAGGTTTGAATTTAGAAAATAAGGCGCGTCTTAACTTTTGAAATTGCCTTGGTTGAATTCCGGAATTCAAGGAATTTAAAGAAAATCTTGAAGATCTATAAGATCTGATTCTTCGGGATTTATGGAAATTAAGATCTCTTTTATTAAATATGGTGATCTGCCCCGATTACTACGTCTGATATTTCCTTTATAAATTTACCTTTTCTGTTCCATTTATTTTCACCACTTCTATACTCAATTCCCAAATTCAAAAGATTTATGAAAATGCTTAACCCTGTTCTGATCCTTGTTCTAATTCTAACTATCACAATGATCGTTCTTCTTTTCCAACTCCCACATGAAGAATCTGTTTATTTCTATTATGCTCTAGGGATTATTGTATTTATAATCCTCCCGTGTCTTTATATTGCTATACGTACTGATATCCACGGTTTGTAATTTTGGTGTTGTCATTGGGCTTTATATTTTCTCTTATATTTTGGATCTCTTTGCCTTTTTATTATCCTCCCGACCTCTAGTAAAGCGAGTAATGGTCCAGAATTCGTAAGTATGGAATTTCGGATAAACATCATGTTCTAAATAAGAAAGAAGGTATTAGCATGATTTGATTTGTCAAATTATCAGAATCACTGAGTATAGAACTATCAAGAATATATATTTTTGATAAGTTCAGAAGTTACGCAGAATGAAAGAGTTATGTAACATGGCACGTGATGACGTTATGAACTGTGAATCATCACGTTTCATTAGAAACTCAGCATGACTTACTGTAATATAATCACGTTGATCAAGTGTCATTATATTATACTAATTCATGCATCAGTTCCCAACACTACTTCAAAAATATTCATATTTTAAGCTCGAAAGTTTACAGAATATAGAAACTAACAGTTTCTATATGATGTAACATTGATAGCAAGAATAGATTATTGATTTCAGATAAGAATAGTTATGAAAATATCTTCAGAAATATGGAGGATATTTATAATGAAAGATACGATGATATCTTGGAATTTCTAATATCGATGGATGATGAAGAAGATTTATCCGTAAGGGTTTAGATTTGGAAGCAAGGTATTAGCTAAAGATTTCATCAGAAATAGAATCATTTGGATTCTTTGAAGTCAAACTTATTCTTTGTGATTTGTCCACGGCTTCCTTCATAGTTTCACATAATCCGCTTTCCGGTACTAAATTTTCTTTTGAGTGTTTCCAAAACTCCATTCTTTATCATCAAATTTTCGATAGTTAAGGTATTGTACAGTTTGTGCTGCTGTATTTCAGCTTTTTCAGAATTTCAGAATGGAAGATCATAATTCTAGAGATAAATGTTATATGTTTGCATATAACTGTTGATATAGACATGCTGCGAGATTTCAAAATACTGATTGTTGATTCTCGGTATTTGGTACGGCAATTCTCGTTACAAGGTGCGGATGAGTACATGATGAGACTTCAATAGATAAATTTATTGATTTGTCGGAGAGATTTAAACCAAGGAGCGACGAGGTTGCTGGTACATCTGTTGGTAATATGGTGGAATATAATAAAAGGTTCCCCGGTAATAATAAAAGAGTACACATATAAATCAAGGTTATAATAAGGTTGTTTCGAACAAAAGTCAAAGTTGACTTGCTGGAGCAGTGACAAAATTTGCTAATTTAGAAAGGGATTGCAAAGTTATTTTGGGTAATAATAACACTAAGAAATTATCATAGCTACGTTTTAAACGTTTACTCAGTTGCCGAGAGTTTCTCAGGTGAAAAGTTATATGCATCAATTTTTTCTTCCGTAGATGAAATGTGGTTGGTTCATCCTCTAGATTGAGGTGTTTTCAAGAATCATGTAAGGTTTGAACGCAGAATGTAATCGTGAAGATACAAATGATGTTTAAGACGAAATCAAGTGGCAACTTGAAGAATTGTTTAGTTTCATATGTTATAATCAATATTTTAATTTATTTTAATTGTCCAATGTTATTAGTCCACAGTCGATAGTCCACAGTTGATAGTCCAATAATTCATATATAGTTTAATATGTATAATATTCGAATTAATTAATACGTTTCGTGACCCGTATACGTCTCAGACTCGATCACAACTATAGAATCAACCTCAACCCTGTATAGAGAACTCGATCAATACTGCATATAGAGTTTCTATGGTGATTCCAAATAATATATATAGATGTGTCGATATGATATGTCAAAACTTTGTATACGTGTCCCGATATTTAAAGTGCGTAAAATAAATAACAGAAATTAAATGACGATAAATAAAATTGCGAGAAATAAATTGTGATAATTAAATTGCGATAAATAAAATGTAATACAGAATTAACAGTTAGCTAGGAACAGTTAACTAGAATTTTGTTAGCGTGGTTTCTTAATAAAATTTAATATTGTTAATTAGTCTGTTTCTAATCAATTTTTATTGTATCCATTATTTCTTCATTATGCCACTTGTTGGATTCTGATAAATCAAAATCCAAATATGAAATTGGATGAATATGGTTATTCTGTGGTGAACGGATTTGTATATCGGTAGATGTAAGTAGGATATTATATGACTGTTGAAACAGATTCGAAGAACGTACAATGTAATTTATTAATGTGAAATTTAAATATTCCTCGGGTATTACCTACCCGTTAAAATATTTTCACCATTAACAGTTTGTACAAGAGAATTTTTAATTACAATCTTTATGAAAACATATATACATATATATTTTGTTCAGATGTATTCATGGATTTAATGAGTTAATATGATATTAAACTCATTTGCTTTTTGGTTGGAACTAGAATAAATAATCTCTAAAACTTTAGAGATTACATGTTCGCCATGTCGAACGAAGATAAATGAGGTAGAACGATACGTAGAACGAAGGTCATACTCAAAGTACAGATGATGATCTTGAAGCATGGATTGTTGATGGTACTAGTGCTGTTATTAATGGTACTGTTGGTGTCGGTGATGTTGCTGAAGCTGGTACATTTTGCACCATATTTTCTTAATTGATTATTCGAGTGCGAAGTTCGTTGACTTATTACTCCAGGATGATTGTCGGTCGGAACGAGCGGATGAATAAGGTTCAGAATTGTGGATAGAATATAATCTTGTTGAGTTACCCTGGAAATGAGATTGAAAATGGTGTCTCGAACAGGTTTGCCGGTAAATGCTTCAGGTTCGTTGTCAAGAGGTGAATTCAGTTGGTGGAAGGGATTGCCTTCTGCGCGTTTCCATTAATTAAGTCGACTACGAACCCATCAGATGAATTAATAATGGCTGATTGGTTGACTCATGCTGATGACGCTATTTTCAGAGCTTAGGTGAACATCTATGTCGGAATAGCTGTCGGAATAACTATCAGAATAGCTATCGGAATATGAGGGACTCGAGCTGGTTGAGGGATTCATCTCGTACGATTAGATAAAGGATTTTCGATAAGAAATAGATTATATGATGTAGATTAGTACCCTGCCATACATAATTTACATATGCATATATAATACTAAAATTCCAGAAGTTACGGAGGAATCTACGAAAACTGTCAGGCAAAGGTAACAATAACAGATACGCTAAGATATGAATTAGCAGATACGCTAAGATATGAATTTTGTCTATACACTATTCATGCAATCAAGGCAATAATACGTGTCTAGACTAAGAATGATAAGCAAGAAATTTTCTGACGAAAATGATAAGCAAAACTTTTGACATGCAGACACGGTCGAAGTCCAGACTCACTAATGCATCCTAATGACTTATCAGTTAGACACACTAATACAGACCTGGTTCGCTAAGACCACCGCTCTGATACCAACTATGAAGACCCGTCCTAATCCATCCGGACGAAGTCCATATCGATTATAAATGATTCATAACAATTGATTACATCGCGAGGTACTTGACCTCTATATGTTACATTTTACAAACATTGCATTCGTTTTTGAAAAGACAAACTTTCATTACATCGAAAGTTGACGGCGTGCATACCATTTTATAATATATCTAACTATAATTGACTTAATAATAATCTTGATGAACTCAACAACTCGAATGCAACGTATTTTGAAATATGTCATGAATGACTCCAAGTAATATCTTTAAAATGAGCAATTGCACAGCAGAAGACTTCTTTCATACCTGAAAATAAACATGCTTTCAAGTGTCAACCAAAAGGTTGGTGAGTTCATTAGTTTAACATAAATAATCATTTCATAATTTTAATAGACCACAAGATTTCATATTTCCATTTCTCGTAAACATACGTCCCATGCATAGAGACAAAAATATCATTCATATGGATTGAACACCTGGTAACCGACATTAACAAGATGCATATAAGAATATCCCCATCATTCCGGGATCCTCCTTCGGACATGATATAAATTTCGAAGTACTAAAGCATCCGGTACTTTAGATGGGGCTTGTTGGGCCCGATAGATCTATCTTTAGGATTCGCGTCAATTAGGGTGTTTGTTCCCTAATTCTTAGATTACCAGACTTAATAAAAAGGGCATATTCGATTAGATAATCCAATCATAGAATGTAGTTTCGATTACTTGTGTCTATTTCGTAAAGCATTTATAAAAACAGCGCATGTATTCTCAGCCCAAAAATATAAAGGGTAAAAAGGCAAATAAAACTCACGTAATGTTTTTTGTAGTAAAAATACATATAACGACATTAATCAACTGAACAAATGCAGGGTTGGCCTCGGATTCACGAAACTATATAATTCATATATGTATTAAAACATATTCTTGAAATCGAACAATATTTATATTATTATTAGTGATAATTTATATATATAGTAGATTAAGAAGTTTTATTATATATATTTTCATTTTATATATAGATATATTAATATAGTTAAGTTATGTGTATTAGATATATTTTATATATATATCACTTGTTTGTTAAAACTAGTAATTATATTGATACTAACATTATATTTTTATTGGTAAAAATGATTATAGTTCTTAATATTACTAATAGGGTAATAATATTAATAATTCTATTGATGATTAATATCATGATATTAATGATAATATTTGTAAAAATATTAATCTTACTGTTACTAGTAGTTATGATTAATGATTTTAATATTTATATAGTAATACTCATTAATAAAACTACTTATAATGATAATGATAGTAATAATAATATATTTTTAGTACTAATAATGGTAAAAATAATAATAATAATATTAGTAAGGCTTATAATACTAATAATAATAATAATGATAATATTAATAATTACGAATGTGATGATACTACTAATATTAATGATAAATATATTAAATTTCATTATGATAGTAGTATTAAAATTAATAATACCTAATATTAATACTTAAGGATAATATCAATAATAATACTAATATATTCTAATGTTAGTATCAATAATAATAATGATAATAATATTAATAATTTTATTACTAATAATGATAACAACATCAATAATAATAATCATGGTAATAATAATAATAATAATAATAATAATAATAATAATAATAATAATAATCATAATAATAATAAAAATAATAAAGAAGTAGATTAACTACCTCAAAAGAGGCCTTTAAAAAGAATTGTCGAGAACCGAACTCGAACCCCCCGACCTCTCGGATGACCACCACCCCCTAAACCGTTTGGACTGTGCCGATTATCTGTTTTAATATGAATCTCAGATTTATTTAACCCGTAATATAATTATATGGATTTCATCATCTTCTTCCTTGATTTAGTCGACCAGAGGTTTTAAAAAAAAATTGAAACAACAATACCAGCTTGAATTTCGTGTTGGAATTAAAACATGCTAGACTTTCTGGGATATACTGGATTAACAGAACAGATAAAAAATTTAAACATTAACAGCAAAAAAAAAAAAAATGCCACGATGAACTCCAAATCTATTTTTGAACTTCCGACTGTTTTGAATCAAAATTACCACATGAATTACATAGCACGTCCCTCCTAGAAACTTTAGGAATCATTGATTTTATCAGAAACTCTAAAACAACTTCGAATTTCTTGATGAACATATTATTTGACTTTTTGAAATAAAGGTTTGACTTCTCAAATTCGAACTCGATTTTTAAAATGGGAACTTGAAACCTTGCAGAAAGATTAAATGAAGGATTTCTAATGCAATGGCATCATTAATTTTTGAATTTAATTTCAAATTCAAAGTTTTTAGAAAAATAGAAAGAAACACAGATGTCGACTAAATATTTTCATATAAACTGCTTGATTTTTCTTTTCCCTCTCTTCATCAATTGCATTAGGTGTTATATAAAACATAATATAGATATTTACACTGTATTAGACTCGTTTGCAGTTGTTGTGTAGCTAGATTCAATCGACAGAAAATATATCCTGTCAGAATAAAAATAAAAAAAAGAATCGACTTTAGACTGTTTTTGTTTGATCCTGTTACTAATTGGGTTTGATTGGTACTCATTTACAGACATAAAACAATTTATAAAAAGATTTATTAGCTATGTGCAACAAATTGGGACCTCTTTCATGATTTATATAAATAAAAATTAACTTTAATAATAATACTTCCATAAATAAATAATAATAAAAGTGCTGAATATTATTAGTAATAATAACATAATAATAATAATATTATTAATAAAAATTACCCTAATAATAATATTTAGATTAATAATACTATTAGTTATTGTTTATAATGATATTATTAATAATGATATTAATAAATGGTATTATTGTTATAATAATAATAATAATGATAATAACGATTTTTAATAATAGTATTAAATAATAATACTAGTAATAGCATGTTACATTTTTAAATTTTTATTTCTACATATTACATATTTTAAATTTTAGTAATACAATTAATAATATTGATATAAATATTAATAATAATGATGAGAGTAATAGTAACGTTAATACAATAATTATGCTTATCAAATCTCATATTTTTATATTATATTTCATATATTAAATTAACAATATCAATAATACTGATATTAATATTAATATTAACATAAACAATAATAAAGGAAGTAATAGTAGTAATGTTATTATAAAATCATATTTTTAATGTATAGTTATATTTAACATATTATACATTATAATTGTACCACATATAACATATGTTGAATATTATTTATTCATTTTAATATAAATACATTATACAATATGTGTTTGCACACTTAAATATAAATGTCTTATATATTTACGAGTATTATATATTTATTTACTTGATATGTTATTTTCTTTTAAGAATAATTTCGACACATAATATTTATAACTTTTATATATATTTCAATATACATATAATAATTATTATAGAATTCATCTATACATAGGTTTATTTTAGTAACATCTTGTTTTATATAATATTTTACATTTTCAATTAATAACATTTTTATAATTTCTACTACTTACATTTATAATTATATATATTTATATATATACTTATTTGTTTACAAACAATTGTTCGTGAATCGTTGGGGTTAGTCGAAGGTCAAATGTATACATACACAGTTCAAAGTTTTTGAGACTTCAATATTACAGACTTTGCTTATCGTGTCGAAATCATATAAGATTAAGTTTAAATTTGGTCAGAAATTCCCGGGTCACTACAGTTTAGACTATCTACGATTTTGCTGTTTCCTCTGCATTTAATGCTACCATATCTGAATCATGGGTTATCAGTCCGAGGTGGTTTCAAGAGATTTATGTTTTTAGATGATTAAACGCTGATGGTAATATGGTGGAATATAAAAGGTTCCCCGGTAGCAATAAAAGAGCACGCATATATATCAAAATTATAATAAGGCTAATCCGAATGAAAAGTCGAAGTTGACTTGCTGGAGCCGTGACAAAACTGGCTATTTGGAAAGGGATTACAAAGTTATTTTCGGTAATAACAATGCCAAAGAAGCTAGCACAGATATGTGTTACACGTTTAATCAGTTTCCGAGAGTTTTTTAGTTCATAACTATATGCATAAATCTTTCCTTTCGTAGATGAAGTGCGATTGGTTCATCCTCTTAATTGAGGTGTTTTCAAGAATCATGAAAGGTTTGAACGCAGATTATAATCATCAAGATACAAATAAGGTTTAAGATAAAATCAAGTGGCAAACTTGAAGAATTGTTTATTATCATATGTTATAATCAATATTTTAATTCATTTTAATTGTCCAATATTGACAGTCCACAGTTAGCAGTCCAATAATTCATATATAGTTTATAATATTCGAATTAATTAATACGTATCGTAACCCGTGTACATGTCCCAGACTCGATCACAACTCAAAGTATATATATATATTATTATAGAATCAACCTCAACCCTGTATAGCGAACTCTAACATTACAGCATATAGAGTGTCTATGGTGATTCCAAATAATACATATAGATGCGTCGATATGATATGTCAAAACCTTGTATACGTGTCCCGATATTTAAAGTGCATAAAATAAATAACAGAAATTAAATGACGATAAATAAAATTGCGAGAATTAAAATTGCGATAAATAAAATGCGATAAATAAATTGCGATAAATAAATTGCGATAAATAAAAGGTAATACAAAATTAACAGTTAGCTAGGAACAGTTAGCGTGGATTCTTAAAAAAATTTCTCATAGTTAATTTGTTTATTTCTAACAAATTTTATTTTGTCCAATGTTTTCTTCATTATGCCACTTGTTGGATTCTGATAAATTAAAATCCAAATATGAAATTGGATGAAAATAGTTATTCTGCGATGAACGGATTCGTATATCTGTGGATGTAGGTAGGATAGTAAACGACTATTGAATCAGAATTGTAAGAATGTACAGTGTAACTTATTAATGTGAAATCTAAATATTCCTCGGGTATTACCTACCCGTTAAAATATTTTCACCATTAACAATTTGTACAAAAGAATTATAATCTTTATGAAAACATATATACATATATATTTTCTTTAGATGTAATAATGGATTTAATGAGTTAATATGATATTAACTCATATGATTTACCGTTAGAACAAGAATATATAATCTCTAAAACATTAGAGATTAGATAATCGCCATGTCGAACGAAGATAAATGATGTACAACGTCATGTAGAACGATGATTATACTCGAGGTACAGAATGAGATGTTGAGGCATGTGAGGTTGAAACTTGGGTTGTTGGTGGTACTGTTGGTGCTGGTGATGTTGCTGAAGCTGGTAAGTTTTGCACCATATTCTCCAAATTAATTACTCGAGCACGAAGTTCGTTGACTTCTTCTATTATCTCAGGATGATTGTCGGTCGGAATGAGCGGATGAATAAGGTTTAGAATTTGAGATATTATATAATCGTGGCTAGATATTCAGGAAATGAGGGTGAAAATGGTGTTGCGGATAGGTTCACCGGTAAGTGCTTCAGGTTCTTCACTAAGAGGTGAATTCGATTGACGGAAAGGATCACCTTCTTCTTGTCTCCAATGATTATGTAGACTACGAACCCATCAGATGAATTGGGGATGGCTGATTGGCTGATTCATTCTGGTTACGCTGCTTCCGGAGCTTACGTGAAACTCCATATCGAAATAGCTGTTGGAATCCGAGGAATTCGAACTGGTTGAGAGATTCATCTCGTACGATCAGATAAAGGATTTTCGATAAGAAATAGATTATAGGATATAGATTAGTACCCTGCAATACATAATTTACATATGCATATATAATACTAAAATCCCATAAGTTACGGAGGAATCTACGGAATTAGTCTGGCAAAGGTAACAATAACAGATACGCTAAGATATGAATTAGCAGATACACTAAGATATGAATTTTGTCTATACACTATTCATGCAATCATTGCAGTATGATGTGTCTAGACTAAAAATGATAAGCAGGTAATTTTTTGACAACAATGATAAGCAAAACTTTTTGACATGCAGACACGGTCGAAGTCCAGACCCATTAATGCATCTAAACAACTATCAGTTAGACACACTAATGCAAGACCTGGTTCGCTAAGACCACCGCTCTGATACCAACTGAAAGGACTCGTTCATATACATTATAAATGATTCCCAATAGTTGATTTCATTGCGAGGTACTTGACCTCTATATGATACATTTTACAAACATTGCATTTGTTTTTAAAAGACAAACTTTCATTTACATCGAAAGTTGACGGCATGTATACTCTTTCATAATATATCCATCTATAATTGACTTAATAATAATCTTGATGAACTCGACGACTCGAATGCAATGTCTTTTGAAATATGTCATGAATGACTCCAAGTAATATCTCTAAGATGAGCAAATGCACAGCGGAAGATTTCTTTCATACCCGAGAATAAACATGCTTTAAAGTGTCAACCAAAAGCTTGGTGAGTTCATTAGTTTATCATAAACATTCATTTTCATCATTTTAATAGACCACAAGAATTTCATTTTCAGTTCTCATAAATATACATTCCATGCACAGAGACAAAAATCATTCATATGGTGAACACCTGGTAACCGACATTAACAAGATGCATATAAGAATATCCCATATCATTTCGGGAAATCCTTCGGACATTAAAAAACAACATCGAAGTACTAAAGCATCCGCTCCAACGGATGGGATTCGTTAGGCCCAATAGATCTATCTTTAGGATTCGCGTCAATTAGCAGATCGGTTTACTAATTCTTAGGTTACCAAGCAAAAGGGGCATATTCAGCTTCGATCATTCACCCATATAATGTAGTTTCAATTACTTGTGTCTATTTCGTAAAACATTTATAAAAATTCCGCATGTATTCTCAGCCCAAAAATATAAAGGGTAAAAAGGCAAATGAAACTCACCATAATATATTTTGTAGTAAAAATACATAGAATGACATTGAAAAATATAGGGTTGGCCTCGAATTCACGAACCTATATCACTGAACAAGATATAGGTGGTCTTAGCGAACCAGGTCTTGCATTAGTGTGTCTAACTGATAGTTGTTAAGATGCATTAGTGAGTCTGGACTTCGACCGTGTTTGCATGTCAAAAGTTTTGCTTATCATTTAGTGTCAAAATTTAATTGCTTATCATCCTTAAAGTCTAGACACGTCTTACTGCCTCTATTGCATAGACAGTGTATAGATAAATTCATATCTTAGAGTATCTGTTATTGTTAACTTTGCCTGACAGTTTCCGTAGATTCCTCCGTAACTTATGGGATTTTAGTATTATATATGCATATGTAAATTATGTATCGCAGGGTACTAATCTACATCATATAATCTATCTCTTATCAAAAATCCTTCATTTGATCGTATGAGATGAATCCCTCAACAAGTTCGAGTCCCTTAGATTCTGATAGCTATTCCGATAGTTATTCCGACAGCTATTCCGATATGGATTGTCACTCGAACTCCTAAAGCAGTGTGACCGGAATGGATCAATTAATTATCCATTCCCAATTCATCTGATGGGTTCGTAGTCTACTAAATCACTGGAGACAAGAAGAAGGTGATCCTTTTCACCAACCGAATTCACCTCTTGGCGATGAATCTGAAGCACTTACCGGCGAACCTATTCGTAATACCATTTTCCCTCTTATTTCCAGAGTATCTCGTCATGATTATATACTATCTCACATATTAGACCTTATTCACCTGCTCGTTCCGACCGACAATCATCCTAGAGTAATAAGTTAACGAACTTCGCGCTCGAATAATCAATTTGGAGAATATGGTGCAAAATGTACCAGCATTAGCAACATCACCGGCACCAATAGTACCATCAGTAACAGCACCAGTACCATCAACAATCCATGCCTCAACATCTCATTCTGTACCTCGAGTATAATTATCGTTATACGAATTGTTCTACATCATTTATCTTCGTTCGACATGGCGATTATGTAATCTCTAATGTTTTAGAGATTATATATTCTTATTCTAACGGTAAATCAAATGAGTCTAATATCATATTGACTCATTAAATCTCTGACTACATCTAAAGAAAATATATATGTATATATGTTTTCATAAGGATTGTAATTAAAAATTCTTTTGTATAAACTGTTAATGGTGAAAATATTTTAACGGGTAGGTAATACCCGAGGAATATTTAAATTTCACATTAATAAGTTACACTGTACATTCTTCGAATCTGATTCAACAGTCATTTACTATCCTACTTACATCTACCGATATACGAATCCGTTCACCACAGAATAACCATTTTCATTAAATTTCATATTTGGATTTTGACCTATCAGAATCCAACAAGTGGCATAATGAAGAAAACATTGGACAAAATAAAATTTGTTAGAAACAAACAATTTAACTATGAGAAGAATTTTGATAAGAATCCACGCTAACTGTTCCTAGCTAACTGTTCCTAGCTAACTGATTAATTCCGTATTACATTTTATTTATCGTAATTTATTTATCGTAATTTATTTATCGCAATTTATTATCGCAATTTTAATTCTCGCAATTTAATTTATCATCATTTAATTTCTGTTATTTATTTTACGCACTTTAAATATCGGGACACGTATACAAGGTTTTGACATATCATATCGACGCATCTATATATATTATTTGGAATAACCATAGACACTCTATATGCAGTAATGATCGAGTTCTCTATACAGGTTTGAGGTTGATTCTATAATAATATATATACTTTGAGTTGTGATCGAGTCTGAGACATGTACACGGGTCACGATACGTATTAATTAATTCGAATATTATATATTAAACTATATATGAATTATTGGACTGTTAACTGTGGACTATCGACCGTGGACTAATAATATTGGACACTTAAAATGAATTAAAATATTGATTATAACATATGAAACTAAACATTTCTTTAAGTTTGCCACTTGATTTCATCTTAACCCTCATTTTTATCTTGACGATTACAATCTGCGTTCAAACTTTTCATGATTCTTGAAAACACCTCAATGGAGAGGATGAACCAACCGCACTTCATCTACGGAAGAAAAGATTAATGCATATAGTTATGCACATGAAAACACTCGGAACCTGAGTAAATCGTTTAACAAGTATCTGTGCTAGCTCCTTGACGTTGTTATTACCAGAAATAACTTTACAATCTCTTTTCAAATTAGCCAATTTTGTCACAGCTTCAGCAAATCAATTTTGACTTCTCATTCGAATAAACTCTATTATAACTTTGATATATAAATTTTCCTTTCGTCACCGTTACCGAAGAATCGTTTATATTCCACCACAATAGCAACTTACCAACAGTTTCATTACTCATTGATTTAAGTTTCTCCGAAAAACCAATTGTTCATTAAAAACCTTAGCATATACTCATCCACACCTTATAACGAGAATGACCATACCAATTACCCAGAATTAACAATCAGTATTTTGAAATCTCGCAGCATGTTTACATCAACAGTTATATATATACATATAACATTTATCTCTTAGAATCATGATCTTCCATCCTGGAATTCTGAAAAATACCAAGTCTACGAATCAATACTCTGAATTCTGAAAAAGCTGAATACAGCAGCAAAAACTGTACACGACATTAACAGTCGAAGGTATAAAGATAAAGAATAGTATGTGGGCAAAGCTCAGAAAAGTTGGAACTGGAAAACGGGTTGAGCAAACTATGAAGGATGCCGTGGACGAATCACAAAGACTAAGCTTGACTTCAAAGAATCCAAATGATTCAGTACCTGCTGAAGTCATTAACGAATACCTTGCTTCTGACTCTAAACTTTTGCTGACAAATTTTCTTCATCATCCATCGATATTATAAATTTTAAGATATCATCGAATCGTTCAATATAAATATCTTCGATATTTCTAAAGATATTTTCATAACCATCTTATCTGAAATCATTTAGCTCTTCACGATATCAGTGTAACATTAGAAAGGAAGCTGTTTTAGTTTCTAAATTCTGAAACTTTCGAATTTAAAATACGAATGATTTTGAAGTAGTGTTGGGAACTGATGCATGAGTTAGTATAATATACTGGCGCTTGGCCAACGTGATTATATTACAGTAAGTCATGCTGAGTTTCTAATGGAATGTGATGATTCACAGATTATAACGTCATCATGTGCCATGTTACACGACTCTTACATTCTACGAAATCTCTAAACAAAATCAAAAACATATTTTCTTGATAATTCCATCTTTTCCAATTACTTCTGATAATGTGGCAAATGTATTGGAAATATGAACTGAAATATAAAAGTTGAGAGTTGTGGGAAATAATGGAACAAAAGAGGTTCATTTATAGTGGGAGTATCAGATGTTGAAATCGAAATAGATTATCGCATTTAATTAAAGAGATCCTATTTCCTTAACTACCGAAGAATCAAATCTTATAACAAAGATTTTCTTTAAATCCTTTGAATTCCGGAATTTAACCCTCTACGTCAAAAGTTAAGACACCCCTTATTTTCTAAATTCAACCATGACTAGTCAAAAGTTATGATGAAACTTGTCTTTCTCATTTCACTATTTTGTGATAGCTTCACTCGTACGCTTCACATGATCGAATCAATATATCTATATTAATCAATAATGATAAAACTCTATTTATCAACACATATTCGTCATGAAAACATTTTTATCGTGAGCCATGACGACCTCGATCAAATTTCGGGACGAAATTTCTTTAACGGGTAGGTACTATGACGACCCGAAAATTTCCGATCAAATTTAAACTTAATCTTAATATGAATTCGACACGATAAGCAAAGTCTGTAATATTGAGTCTCCAAATTTTGAATTTGTTTTATGAAATCATTTGACTTCGACCAATTTCGACGATTCACGAACCATTATTTGTAAATAGATAAATATATATATAAATAAGTAAATATAAATAATTATGTATAAGAATAGTAATAAACTATTATATACAATATACAATTTGTTATAAATAAATATGTAAATTTATATAAGATATATTAAAATTTATTATAAAAGTGAATATATAAAGTATGTTATATATATATATATATATATATATATATATATATATATATATATATATATATATATATATATATATATATATATATATATATATATATATATATATATATATATATATATATATATATATATATATATATATATATATATATATAAGTAATTTCAAAGCTATTTAGTAAACGACGGAAACGCTCATTTGTTATTCAATTAATAATAAACGAATTAAAAAGGAACTTATATTATTCTAAAATAAACGGTGATCCGAAAATGAGTAATATAAATTATAGACTTACTAAAAATATGTTTAGGAACTATTTATTGAGTTTTAAATTTTTTTATATATTACTTGGGGTTGGGAATGAATAATTAATGTAATTTTTATTTAATAGTTAATGCTCGAATTTTATGCCATAATAACCAAAATAAATAAATATAATTAATTTAAAAATATGGGATTTTTCTGAAGAACTTTTATTCGCCACTGTTTAACAACGAGGTATGAATTAATATTCGTAAAAAGTTTCGGCAACATATAATTGAAGTTGTTAAATATTTTTATACACGTTTCTTTCTAAATTTTATTTAATATATTTATATATTCACTGCTTTACATGTGAATGTTTGTTAGGAGTGCAATCATACATATCACTATCACTTTTATATATTTCCTACTACCCGATCAATCTTTGGATTTCATTTAGTTTTAAACTTAACTCCACAAAAACCATCTTCCTCAAAAGCTTAACGAATTCTACTACTAGGTATCAATTTCCATCTCAAAACCAAAACCTTGATTGTTTGCTACTTCTGTTACACGATGATCTTTTGATACTTTATTACTTGAACCACCACAAAACACTCCCTTAAACAATTTTTGATTTCCTCTCGGTTTACAACCTCACAATCACCATAGTTACTGCTATCCAGTTGTCATGTTAGCTAAAGAAACGACAACAAACTCACACACCCATTTACAAACACCATAGATTTTTTTTTTTCCTTTATGGTCTTCGAATGAACCCTGTAGTGACCCGAACTTTTCCATGTTTTTATATATTAAATGAAATTGATATTTACATGATTAAATGTTTCCAACATATTAAGCAATCAAACTTGTTAAGACTTGATTAATTGAAATAGGTTTCATATAGACAATTGACCACCCAAGTTGACCGGCGATTCACGAACGTTAAAACTTGTAAAAACTATATGATGACATATATATGGATATATATATAGTTAACATGATATTATGATATGTAAACATATCATTAAGTATATTAACAATGAACTACATATGTAAAAACAAGACTACTAACTTAATGATTTTGAAACGACACATATATGTAACGATTATCGTTGTAACGACATTTAATGTATATATATCATATTAAGATATATTAATACATCATGATATCATGATAATGTAATAATTTAACATCTTATTTGATTTAATAGACAATGGGTTAACAACATTTAACAAGATCGTTAACCTAAAAGTTTCAAAACAACACTTACATGTAACGACTAACGATGACTTAACGACTCAGTTAAAATGTATATACATGTAGTGTTTTAATATGTATTCATACACTTTTGAAAGACTTCAAGACACTTATCAAAATACTTCTACTTAACAAAAATGCTTACAATTACATCCTCATTCAGTTTCATCAACAATTCTACTCGTATGCACCCGTATTTGTACTTGTACAATACACAGCTTTTAGATGTATGTACTATTGGTATATACACTCCAATGATGAAAGGACCCGTTCATATACATTATAAACGATTCACAATAGTTGATTACATCGCGAGGTATTTGACATCTATATGATACATTTTACAAACATTGCATTCGTTTTTAAAAGACAAACTTTCTTTACATCAAAAATTGATGGCATGCATGCCATTTCATATTACATCCAACTATAATTGACTTAATATTAATCTTGATGAACTCAATGACTCGAATGCAACGTCTTTCAAAGTATGTCATGAATGACTCCAAGTAATATCCTTAAAATGAGCTAATGCACAGCGGAAGATTTCTTTAATACCTGAGAATAAACATGCTTTAAAGTGTCAACCAAAAGGTTGGTGAGTTCATTAGTTTATCATAATCAATCATTTCCGTAATAGTAATAGACCACAAGATTTCAGTTTCCATAAATATCCGTACACTCGCAAGTGTATAAAAGTATTCTATAAGTTGTAGGCACCCGGTAACAAGCCTTAACGTTCATGTTTTACCCTCTGAAGTACACCAGACCAGGTGTGTTTAAAATAACCTCGAAGTACTAAAGCATCCCATAGTCAGGATGGGGTTTGTCAGGCCCAATAGATCTATCTTTAGGATTCGCGCCTACCGTACATAGACAAGTAGTTTAATGTTACCAAGCTAAGGGTATATTTCTGGTTTAAACCCACATAGAATTAGTTTTAGTACTTGTGCCTATTTCGTAAAACATTTATAAAATAGCGCATGTATTCTCAGCCCAAAAATATATATAAAAAGGGAGCAAATGAAACTCACAATACTGTATTTCGTAGCAATTATGTATATGACGGCACTGAACAAGTGCAGTGTTTGTCTCGGATTCACGAACCTATATTAAGTATATATATTTATATGTTGGTCAATATCTGTCTAACAATTTAGGTCAAGTCGTAGTGTATCACAATCCTAATGCTCGAGACCGACATGCAAAAGTCAACAAAAGTCAACTTAACCCAAAATGACTTCTAAAATTTATACGTGTTTATTATATAACTTAACTATAGTCATTTTATATATTTTAATATATTTATTAGATTTTATAATAATAAAAGTCATTTATTAATAAAAATTTATATTAACGTTTATATATGATAAAATATACTTTTATATATCTTAAGTAGTAAAATTTATAAAGTTCACTTAATATCGTAAAACTATAGTGGTAAGTATTATTAATGTAATTATATTACGCGTGGTGAAAAATATCTTTGTATCCCCTATTTATTTGATAAAATAATATTGATCATAATAATAATAAGTAAAAGTTGTATTATTTTGTAATAATAATTATTATTATTCTATAAAAAAATAACAATATTTATATTTACTAAAAATGTTATTATGATAAAATAATAATACTAACATAATAGTAATAATGATAATTTATAATATCAATGATATTTCTATTAAAATAATAACGACGATAGTAATAATAATCATTTTAATAATAATACTAAAATTTAGTTGACTATAACTTCTAATCCGTTCATCGAAACCATTCGATATCTAAATGAAAAGTTCTTAATTTTTCGCTAGCTTTCCAATGACATGTATATCATATACCCTATCTCAGTAGCATATGTATCTAATTCAGGATTCAACAAGCTTATCTAAGGACAATATCGAATGTACAAGCATGCATAATCCTATATACTCGAGCACTAGTCAGGGATACACTATTGAAATATAAAAGTTAAGTTATTAGTGCTCACGTATCAATATTGAGATTCAATATTGCAGGAAAGTACGTAGACGAAACAAAAATGATAAACGTTAGGTTGACCTCACGAGCAATACCCTCGATCAATACCCATAACCTCCATAGCTATAACCCATAATTTCCTTAGCTCTATCCCGTTTGAAAACTTATTTTAAAATCGTCTGAATATAACTCCGTCGTAGTATTTTATGTATACTAATAATATCTTGAAATAATACAAAGAAAATATATATGTGTAATTCGATTGAGAGAGTTTAGAGAAATATATTTTCAAGTTTCTATGAAATAATAAAACCTATTGAATTCTATTTATAATAGATTTTTGAATTATTAAAGTGAATTATTAAAGTATGAATTATTAAAGTGAATTATTAAAGTATGAATTATTAAAGTGAATTATTAAATTATGAATTATTAAAGTGAATTATTAAAGTATGAATTATTAAAGTATGAATTATTAAAGTGAATTATTAAAGTGAATTATTAAAGTATGAATTATTAAAGTGAATTATTAAAGTATGAATTATTAAAGTGAATTATTAAAGTATGAATTATTAAAGTTAAAGTAAAGTAAAGGTAAAGTTAAAGTATAGTAAAAGTATAAAACTATGTACGTATAATACGCGTATAAATATATATAATATTAATTTAAATCGTTATATATATTTGATAAAATAAAATATAAATATCGTTATTTTATCATACTAGTTAAGTAATGAGTGGTCAAAAGAATAGATTTCTTAAATCACAGTGGATCTCATAACATAGGCCTGTAATCATATCATAATGTATCTGATAATTCAATCATTTGATATTATCTCTTAATTCTGTCAATAAATATATCGAAACAAATACGTTCATGTAAAGTATCATATATCTAATACTTTGTTAATGTTTTCAGTTAATATTATATATTATATATACATATCTATATACACATAATTGTTCGTGAATCGTCGAACACGGTCAAAGGATAATTGATTACATGAATGTAGTTCCAAACTTTTTGAGATTCAACACTACAAATTCTGCTTATCGTGTCGGAAACATATAAAGGTTAAGTTTAAATTTGGTCAGAAATTTTCGGGTCGTCACAGTACCTACCCGTTAAAGAAATTTCGTCCCGAAATTTGATCGAGGTCGTCATGGCTAACTATAAAAATGTTTTCATGACGAATATGAGTTGATAAATAGAGTTTTATCATCATTGAGTAATATAGATAAAACAATTTGATTACGCGAAGAGTATAAGTGAAGCTATCGCAAGAGAGTGAAATGAGTAAACGTATATTTATTTTAACCGATGACGTAGTTATGATTGATTTCCAGAATTCATTGGATTTAAAGAAAATCTTTGCAATAAGATTTGGTTCTTCGGCGGTTAAGAAAATCATGACCTTCTTTGATTAAATGCGATAATCTGTCTCGATTTCTCTGTCTGATATTTTACTATAAATCCACCCCCTTCGTTTCTTTATTTCCACAGCTCACACCTTCTAGTATTTCTCCCCAATTCATACTTTAAAGCATTCGTTAATATGCTTCATCCAGTATTGATTCTTGATATACTCTTAACTTTCATATCTGTCATTCTTCTTTTTCATCTACCACCGGAGGAAGTTATTTTCTTCTATCATTACCTTGGGGTTATTGTGTTTTTCATTCTCCCGTGTCTTTATATTGCTATACGCATTGATATACACGGTTTGTAATTTCGAGGTTGTTATCGGGCTTTATATTCTCCATTATATTTCGGAGCTTCATGCTTTCGTTTTCTCTTCCCAGCCTTAAGTCAAGCGGATAATGGTCCAGAATTCGTAGATATGAATTTTTGGATGAACATAGTTGATGTTCCAAGAAGAAAATCGTAATGGCACGATCTTAATTTGGCAACTTACCAGAATATCTGAAAATATAGAGCTATCAAGATGATATGTTCTCAATATGTTTGGAAATTGGGTAGAATGTAAGAGTCGTGTAAATAGTACATGATGACGGTATGTTCTATGAATCATCATGTTCCATTAGAAACTCAGCATGACTTACTGTAATATAATCACGTTGATCAAGTGTCATTATATTATACTAACTCATGTTTCAGTTCCCAACACTGCTTTAAAAACATTCCTATTTTAAATTCGATTTTTTTTCTTCAGAATTTAGAAACTAACACAGTTTCTTTTTATGTTGTAACGCAGATATTGCAAAGAGATAAAAGATTTCAGATAATAATATTGTGAAAATATCTTCAGGAATATCGAAGATATTTATAATAAAAGATACGATAATTTCTTAGAATTCTTAACATAGATGGATGATGAAGAAGATTTGTCTTTGAAGGTTTAGAATAAGAAGTAAGGTGTTTGCTAACGATTTCAGTAGACACTGAAACATTTGGATCCTTTGAAGGCATGTTTAGTCTTTGTGATTTGTCCACAGCCTCCTTCATGGTCTGCTCAATCCATTTTCCAGTTTCAAACCTTCTCTTTTTCTCAGCTTTACCACCATACTATTCTTTATCATCAAACTTTTGACTGTTAAAGTCGTTTACAGTTTTTGCTGCTTCATCAGCATTTTGAGAACTAATTCGTAATTCAGGGTGTTTTTCAGAAACTTCACATTCAAAGTATGTAAGTATTGGCGTTAGGCGTTATATGTATACATATAACTGTTAGCGTAGAATCGCTGCGAATTTCAAAATACTGATTACTGATTCCCAGTAGTTGGTATGACAATTATTGTTACAGGATGTAGGTGAGTACATGATGGGGTTTTAATGAATAAGTATAGTGGATTTTCGGAGAGGCTTAAGTCGAAGGTTAATGAAGTTGTTGATAAGTTTACTGCTAATGTGACGAGATATGAAAGGTTCCCCGGTAACCATGATGAAGGGTTTATTCGTATAAACAAATGAAGGTGATTTGCTGGAGCTGTGACAAAACTGTCTATTTTGGAAAGAGATTGAAAAATTATATTTGGTAATAAATATCAAAGGATCTGACATTGATACATGTTAAACTATAACTTTGGTTTCGAGAGCTTTTCAGGTGCATGACAGTGGGTAATGTGTGGTTGGATAATCATCTCGCATGTCTTTAGGAATTTCGAAGTGTTTGAACACATATTGCAATTGTTAATATACATATGATGTTCTAAAATTTTGAATGATACAAATATTTTTGTGAGTTCCATGAATAGAAATGAGGTTCTAGGACAGTTTTGAAGTCAAAGTATAGTTTTGAAAGATGTAGGAATCTAAGAGTGATGATTTCGGTTATATCTTGAATCGAATTCTGAGATTTTAAAATCAGAATATGTAATTAGATTTTGAATGAGTATGGTTGTTTTGATTTCTATAAAAGAATGTATATTGTTGTGAAAGTAGGGAGTATAATGGATGACTTGCTGAATCAGATTCGAAGAATGTAACATATTAATTGTGAATTTATATATCTCTCGGGTATACCTACCCGTTAAAAAAAAATTCACAATTAATATTTTGTACAAAAGAATTTTATTACAGTCTTTATGGAAATATATATGTGTATATTTCTTCAGATGTAATATAGATTTAATGAGTTAATATTAAATTAAACTCATTTGATTTATGGTTAAGGCTAGGATAGATAATTTCTAAACTTTAGAAATTACATAATCGCCGTAGAATGTTTCCCCAATGAAGTTATGAATCAATACTTAATCGTTGTGGTATTCCTTGGTATCTACATGGCGTATGACGTCGATGCTCGTGGGACAGATTGTGAAGTTGAGGTTTGCGATGCGGTTGTTGTTGGTGGTGGTAATGGTACTGTTGATGTTGTTAATGGTGGTACTGGTTATGCTGCTGGTGCTGCTGCTGTTGTTTGTAACCTTTGCACCATATTCTCCAAAGCCACTACCCGAGCGCGAAGCTCGTTGACTTCTTCTATTACACCGGGGTGATTGTCGGTTCGGACGAGCGGATAAATAAGATCTAGAATTTGGTGTAGTATACAATTATGACAAGATACTCTGGAAATGAGAGAGAAAATGGTGTTTCGGATAGGTTCGCCAGTAAGTGCTTCAGGTTCATTGCCAAGAGGGCAATGTGGTGGATGAAAGGGATCACCTTCTTCTTGTCTCCAATGGTTAAGTAGATTACGAACCCATCCCCAATTCATCCAGAATAGATGATGGCTAATTGGTTGATCCATTCCGGTCACGCTGCTTTCGGAGCTCACGTGGAAATCCATATCGGCATAGCTGTCGGAATCCGAGGAACTCAAACTGGTTGAGGGATCCATCTTGTATGATCAGGGAAAGAATTTTTTTGTATGAAATAGATTGTAGAATTTAGATTTGGTATTCTTCAATACATAATTTACATATGTATATATAATACCAAAATCCCATAAATTACGGAGGAATCTTTGAAAGATGTCAGTCAAAGTTCACAGTAACAGATATGCTAAGATAAGAATTCGTCTATACACTATTATGCAATAAATGTAGGAAAACGCGTCTAAACTTAAGAATGATAAGCAGGTAATTTCCTAAGGGTAGTAAGTAGATGATTTCAGACTAAAAATGATAAGCAAAACTTTTGACATGCAGACACGGTCGAAGTCCAGACTCACTGATGCATCTTAACAACTATCAGTTAGACACACTAATGCAAGACCTGGTTCGCTAAGACCACCGCTCTGATACCAACTGAAAGGACCCGTTCATATACATTATAAACGATTCACAATAGTTGATTACATTGCGAGGTATTTGACCTCTATATGATACATTTTACAAACATTGCATTCGTTTTTAAAAGACAAACTTTCTTTACATCAAAAATTGACGGCATGCATGCCATTTCATATTACATCCAACTATAATTGACTTAATACTAATCTTGATGAACTCAACGACTCGAATGCAACGTCTTTCAAAGTATGTCATGAATGACTCCAAGTAATATCCTTAAAATGAGCTAATGCACAGCGGAAGATTTCTTTAATACCTGAGAATAAACATGCTTTAAAGTGTCAACCAAAAGGTTGGTGAGTTCATTAGTTTATCATAATCAATCATTTCCGTAATAGTAATAGACCACAAGATTTCAGTTTCCATAAATATCCGTACACTCGCAAGTGTATAAAAGTATTCTATAAGTTGTAGGCACCCGGTAACAAGCCTTAACGTTCATGTTTTACCCTCTGAAGTACACCAGACCAGGTGTGTTTAAAATAACCTCGAAGTACTAAAGCATCCCATAGTCAGGATGGGGTTTGTCAGGCCCAATAGATCTATCTTTAGGATTCGCGCCTACCGTACATAGACAAGTAGTTTAATGTTACCAAGCTAAGGGTATATTTCTGGTTTAAACCCACATAGAATTAGTTTTAGTACTTGTGCCTATTTCGTAAAACATTTATAAAATAGCGCATGTATTCTCAGCCCAAAAATATATATAAAAAGGGAGCAAATGAAACTCACAATACTGTATTTCGTAGCAATTATGTATATGACGGCACTGAACAAGTGCAGTGTTTGTCTCGGATTCACGAACCTATATTAAGTATATATATTTATATGTTGGTCAATATCTGTCTAACAATTTAGGTCAAGTCGTAGTGTATCACAATCCTAATGCTCGAGACCGACATGCAAAAGTCAACAAAAGTCAACTTAACCCAAAATGACTTCTAAAATTTATACGTGTTTATTATATAACTTAACTATAGTCATTTTATATATTTAAATATATTTATTAGATTTTATAATAATAAAAGTCATTTATTAATAAAAATTTATATTAACGTTTATATATGATAAAATATACTTTTATATATCTTAAGTAGTAAAATTTATAAAGTTCACTTAATATCGTAAAACTATAGTGGTAAGTATTATTAATGTAATTATATTACGCGTGGTGAAAAATATCTTTGTATCCCCTATTTATTTGATAAAATAATATTGATCATAATAATAATAAGTAAAAGTTGTATTATTTTGTAATAATAATTATTATTATTCTATAAAAAAAATAACAATATTTATATTTACTAAAAATGTTATTATGATAAAATAATAATACTAACATAATAGTAATAATGATAATTTATAATAACAATGATATTTCTATTAAAATAATAACGACGATAGTAATAATAATCATTTTAATAATAATACTAAAATTCAGTTGACTATAACTTCTAATCCGTTCATCGAAACCATTCGATATCTAAATGAAAAGTTCTTAATTTTTCGCCAGCTTTCCAATGACATGTATATCATATACCCTATCTCAGTAGCATATGTATCTAATTCAGGATTCAACAAGCCTATCTAAGGACAATATCGAATGTACAAGCATGCATAATCCTATATACTCGAGCACTAGTCAGGGATACACTATTGAAATATAAAAGTTAAGTTATTAGTGCTCACGTATCAATATTGAGATTCAATATTGCAGGAAAGTACGTAGACGAAACGAAAATGATAAACGTTAGGTTGACCTCACGAGCAATACCCTCGATCAATACCCATAACCTCCATAGCTATAACCCATAATTTCCTTAGCTCTATCCCGTTTGAAAACTTATTTTAAAATCGTCTGAATATAACTCCGTCGTAGTATTTTATGTATACTAATAATATCTTGAAATAATACAAAGAAAATATATATGTGTAATTCGATTGAGAGAGTTTAGAGAAATATATTTTCAAATTTCTATGAAATAATAAAACCTATTGAATTCTATTTATAATAGATTTTTGAATTATTAAAGTGAATTATTAAAGTATGAATTATTAAAGTGAATTATTAAAGTATGAATTATTAAATTGAATTATTAAAGTATGAATTATTAAAGTGAATTATTAAAGTATGAATTATTAAAGTGAATTATTAAAGTATGAATTATTAAAGTGAATTATTAAAGTGAATTATTAAAGTATGAATTATTAAAGTGAATTATTAAAGTATGAATTATTAAAGTGAATTATTAAAGTATGAATTATTAAAGTTAAAGTAAAGTAAAGGTAAAGTTAAAGTATAGTAAAAGTATAAAACTATGTACGTATAATACGCGTATAAATATATATAATATTAATTTAAATCGTTATATATATTTGATAAAATAAAATATAAATATCGTTATTTTATCATACTAGTTAAGTAATGAGTGGTCAAAAAGAAAATAGATTTCTTAAATCACAGTGGATCTCATAACATAGGCCCGTAATCATATCATAATGTATCTGATAATTCAATCATTTGATATTATCTCTTAATTCTGTCAATAAATATATCGAAACAAATACGTTCATGTAAAGTATCATATATCTAATACTTTGTTAATGTTTTCAGTTAATATTATATATTATATATACATATCTATATACACATAATTGTTCGTGAATCATCGAACACGGTCAAAGGATAATTGATTACATGAATGTAGTTCCAAACTTTTTGAGATTCAACACTACAAATTCTGCTTATCGTGTCGGAAACATATAAAGGTTAAGTTTAAATTTGGTCAGAAATTTTCGGGTCGTCACAAATGATCAGCTCTTAGCAGCCCATGTGAGTCACCTAACACATGTGGGAACCATCATTTGGCAACAAGCATGAAATATCTCATAAAATTACAAAAATATGAGTAATCATTCATGACTTATTTACAAGTAAACAAAATTACACATCCTTTATATCTAATCCATATACCAACGACCAAAAATACCTACAAACACTTTCATTCTTCAATTTTCTTCATCTAATTAATCTCTCTCAAGTTCTATCTTCAAGTTGTAAGTGTTCTTCATAAATTCTACAAGTTCTAGTTTCATAAAATCAAGAATACTTCCAAGTTTGCTAGCTTACTTCCAATCTTGTAGAGTGATCATCCAACCTCAAGAAATCTTTATTATTTACAGTAAGATATCTTTCTAATACAAGAACTTTCAAGCCATCCAAGGATCCTTTGAAGCTAGATCCATTTTTCTCATTTCCAGTAGCTTTATCCAGAAAACTTGAGGTTCGTGAATCGACCAGTGGCCAAGTCTTACTTCCCGACGAAGTAAAAATCTGTGGAAGTGAGTTATAGTCCCACTTTTAAAATCTAATATTTTTGAGATGAGAATACATGCAGGTTTTATAAATGATTTACAAAATAGACACAAGTACGTGAAACTACATTCTATGGTTGAATTATCGAAATCGAATATGCCCCTTTTTATTAAGTCTGGTAATCTGAGAATTAGGGAACAGACACCCTAATTGATGCGAATCCTAAAGATAGATCTATTGGGCCTAACATACCCCATCCAAAGTACCGGATGCTTTAGTACTTCAAAATTTATATCATATCCGAAGAGTATCCCGGAATGATGGGGATATTCTTATATATGCATCTTGTTAATGTCGGTTACCAGGTGTTCACCATATGTATGATCTTTATCTCTATGTATGGGATGTATATTGAAATATGAAATCTTGTGGTCTATTGTTACGATTTGATATATATAGGTTAAACCTATAACTCACCAACATTTTTATTGACGTTTAAAGCATGTTTATTCTCAGGTGAATACTAAGAGCTTCCGCTGTTGCATACTAAAATAAGGACAAGATTTGGAGTCCATGTTTGTATGATATTATGTAAAAACTGCATTCAAGAAACATATGTCGATGTAATATATTTCTATTGTAAACCATTATGTAATGGTCGTGTGTAAACAGTATATTTTAGATTATCATTATTTGATAATCTATGTAATGCTTTTGAAACCTTTATTGATAAAATAAAGGTTATGGTTATTTTAAAAATGAATGCAGTCTTTGAAAAACGTCTCATATAGAGGTCAAAACCTCGCAACGAAATCAATTAATATGGAACGTTTATAATCAATATGAACGGGACATTTCAGTTGGTATCCGAGCGTTGGTCTTAGAGAACCAGAAAATTTGCATTAGTGTGTCCTATCGAGTTTGTTAGGATGCATTAGTGAGTCTGGACTTCGACCGTGTTTTCTTTAAAAATGATTGCTTAACATTTTTGTTGGAAACTATATATTTTTAACATGTGAATATTATGTGATATATTATTCTCTTAACGTGTTTGATATTATGTGATAGATGTCTACCTCTAGAACAAGTCCCATTGACTTACCTAATAATAATGAAGAGTCAAATGTAAATTAGAATGATTCGTGGACTGATTCACAAGTTCTCGAAGATGAACCGGAAGAAGAGTCAGAACCGGAAGAAGAATTGGAACCGGAAGAAGAAATAGAACCAGTGGGGGAAATAATAAAACGGTTAAGTAGAAGAAAATCCTCAACCAACCGACCAAAGTTAATTATGGTCAATGGTGTTTCCGCCAAGGAAGCAAAGTATTGGGAGGATTACCAATTCTCTGATGAATCGGATCCCGACAAGGATTCCGATGATGTTATAGAAATTACCCAAACACAATTTAATAAGGCAAAAGAGAACAATAAGGGAAAGGGCATAAAAATAGAGAAATTTGATTCCAAACCCGATGAACTTTATATGTATCGTCAACACCCGTATTTCTTAAGTGTGACATAACCCGGGAACCTCTAAACCACCAGGTTTTTCTAAACCAATGTGGGCTCGTATTAGGGGAACATCATATATCCCTAGAAACTTGGCAAAATGAACCAAAACCGAAGAAGAAGAAACGAGCGAGTCGGAATAAGATAATTGTATTCGTGTGGTGTAATATATGTAATATAGTGTGCTTATGCTTTATGATATATGTAAAAATTGCTTGTATTAATAAGTATTTTTTTATGAATCTAACTCTTGTCTATTTTACAGTATAAAAACACAAAATGGATAGACAACCCAATATTTTAAGAGACCTACCCGGAGACATGATTGATGAAATCTTGTCTAGAGTCGGTCAGAATTTCTCGGCACAACTATTTAAGGCGAGATCAATTTGTAAGACATTCGAAGAACGTTCCAAGAATGCCTTGATTTATAAAAGGCTTTCGTTCGAAAGATGGGGGATATCACATTGGGAAATCCATAAGTTACGATGTGTTTACTTTAACGCATATATTGCGGGGAACCCAAATGCTATTTTACGCAACGTGTTAAGAAATTATTTTGACTCAATATATCCGAATATAGGACTTTGTGATTTAGAAAAAGCGGCTAACATGCAACATAAAGAAGCATGTTATGCTTACGGGTTAGTAATGTTCGCTTCTCACCAAAGTGAGAACAAGAACATGGGGCTACAACTATTAAACAAAAGGTTCTCACAAGTGACGGAGTCGGTAATTGGGGTAAGAAATGAGGTTTTTAGGTTATTACGAGACTGTTGGTCATTACGTAACCTTCATCCTTTTGACGACATTACAACACATTGTCTTACTATCGGCCACAACGGTTATGTTCTACAAAACCAAGGATGGGAAGTGGTATTAGTAAAATCAGAATGCATGACTTGTTTCTGGACGTATGAATTACGTGTCTTTATTACCTTTGCTGAACGCCTTATTTATTAACTAGAATTATCTTCGCAACTACTTTGTATCAAAGTTTTATGTGCTATATTTCATGCTATATGTAAAAAAAAGCGGTATTGTAAGTTTGCAAGTTATTGTATAAAGGTTTGAATATGATTTTTTTTTTGTGATTAGTTTTTTATATAGAATTGTAGTAGTTAAAATGGTATGTTAGCTACTAAGTATGAACTTAACGGGTAGGTACTACCCGAATTAAAGAGTATAAAATGCTAATATGAAGAAAGAGCTTTTATAAATAAGTTCATATTGCGCTACAAAATACTATTGACTACTCTTGATATTCTATATGATTAACTCGTTTCATTTGACTATTTTGAAGGAAATGGCACCGACTACTCGACACACCTTGAATACGAGCGAAGAGGAATTTCGTGCCTTTCTTGCTTCAAACATAGCCGCAGTACAGGCTGCGCTACATACCAACAATAACTCCGAATCTAGCAATGCAGCTAACGGCGCAAAAATCGTGTAGGATGCACCTTTGGAATTTGATGGAACCGAAGGACCGATCGGATTGAAACGGTTGACCGAGAAGGTCGAATCGGTGTTTGCCATAAGTAAGTGTACTGAAGAGGACAAAGTGAAGTACGCTACGCATACCTTCACAGGTACTACGTTAACATAGTGGAATACCTATCTAGAGCAAGTGGGACAAGATGATGCTTATGCACTACCGTGGTCAGCATTCAAGCACTTGATGAACGAGAAGTACCGTCCCAGAACCAAGGTTATTAAGCTCAAGACAGAACTTAGAGGGTTACGAACCCAAGAATTTGATATTACCACGTACGAAAGACGATTCAAAGAATTCTGCCTATTGTGTCCGAGAGCGTTCGAAGATGAGGAAGAGAAGATCGACGCGTTTGTGAAAGGATTACCGGAAATAATCCAAGAAGATATAAGTTCACACGAGCCCGCCTCCATACAACATGCATATAGAATGGCTCACAAACTAGTGAACCAGATTGAGGAAAGAATTAAAGAACAGGCGGCTGAAGAGGCCAATGTGAAGCAAGTCAAAAGAAAGTGGGAGGAAAACGTTGATAAGAATCACCAATACAACAACAACAGCAATTACAACAATAATCGCAACAACTATCCCAATAATCGCAACATCAATCGCAACTACAACAAACGGCCCAACAACAACAACAACAACAACAACAACAGCAACTACCACAATCATCCCAACAACAATAACAACCGTAACAACAACAACAACAATCAGAAGCAGCTATGCCAAAGGTGTGAAAAGTATCACTCGGGGTTCTGCACCAAATTTTGCAATAAGTGTAAAAGAAATGGTCATAGCGCGGTGAAGTGTGAGGTCTACGGACCAGGGATTAACAGAACGAAAGGAACAAATGGTGTCAGAACGAGTAATGGCGGAGCAAGTAGTGTCAGAGCAAGTTATGCCAATGTAGTTTGTTATAAATGTGGAAAACCGGGCCACACTATTAGAAATTGCCCGAACCAGGAGAACATGAATGGACAAGACCGTGGAAGAGTTTTCAATATTAATGCGGCAGAGGCACAGGAAGACCCGGAGCTTGTTACGGGTACGTTTCTTATTGACAATAAATCTGCTTACGTTTTATTTGATTCGGGGGCGGATAGAAGCTATATGAGTAGAGATTTTGTGCTAAATTAAGTTGTCCATTGACGCCGTTGGATAGTAAATTTTTACTCGAATTAGCAAACGGTAAATTAATTTCAGCAGATTATATATGCCGGAATCGAGAAATTAAACTGGGTAGCGAAATATTTAAGATTGATTTGATACCAGTAGAGTTAGGGAGTTTTGATGTAATAGTTGGCATGGACTGGCTGAAGAAGGTGAAAGCAGAGATCGTGTGTTATAAAAATGCAATTCACATTGTACGAGAAGAAGGAGAACCCTTAATGGTGTACGGAGAAAAGGGCAACACGAAGCTACATCTTATTAGTAATTTGAAGGCACAAAAACTAATAAGAAAAGGTTGCTATGCTGTTCTAGCACACGTCGAGAAAGTACAAACTGAAGAAAAGAGCATCAATGATGTTCCCGTCGTAAAAGAATTTTCCGATGTATTTCCGAAAGAATTACCGGGACTACCTCCACATCGATCTGTTGAATTTCAAATAGATCTTGTACCAGGAGCTGCACCAATAGCTCGTGCTCCTTATAGACTCGCACCCAGCGAGATGAAAGAACTGCAAAGCTAACTACAAGAACTATTAGAACGTGGTTTCATTCGACCAAGCACATCACCATGGGGAGCTCCTGTTTTGTTTGTCAAGAAGAAGGATGGTACATTTAGGTTGTTTATTGACTACAGAGAGTTGAAAAAACTTACCATCAAAAACCGTTATCCACTATCGAGAATTGACGACTTATTTGATCATCTACAAGGCTCGTCAGTTTATTCGAAGATCGATTTACGTTCTGGATATCATCAAATGCGAGTAAAGGAGGATGATATTCCAAAAACTGCTTTTAGGACGCGTTATGGTCATTACGAGTTTATGGTTATGCCGTTTGGATTAACTAACGCACCAGCTGTGTTCATGAACCTTATGAACCGAGTGTGTGGGCCATATCTTGACAAGTTTGTCATTGTTTTCATCGATGACATACTTATTTACTCAAAGAATGATCAAGAGCACGAAGAACATTTGAGAAAAGTGCTAGAAGTATTGAGGAAAGAAAAACTGTACGCTAAGTTTTCAAAGTGTGCATTTTGGTTGGAAGAAGTTCAATTCCTCGGTCACATAGTGAACAAAGAAGGTATCCAGGTGGACCCGAAAAAGATCGAAACCGTTGAAAAGTGGGAAACCCCAAAAACTCCGAAGCATATACGTCAATTTTTAGGATTGGCTGGTTACTACAGAAGATTCATCCAATATTTCTCTAAAATAGCAAAACCCTTGACTACATTAACGCATAAAGAGAAGAAATTTGAATGGAAGGATGAACAAGAGAAGGCGTTTCAATTATTGAAGAAAAAGCTAACTATGACACCTATATTGTCATTGCCTGAAGGTCTCAGTTGTGTATTAATGCAACGGACGAAGGTGATTGCTTATGCGTCTAGACAATTGAAGATTCACGAGCAAAATTATACGACGCATGATTTGGAATTAGGCGCGGTTATTTTTGCATTAAAGACTTGGAGGCACTACTTATATGGGGTCAAAAGTATTATATATACCAACCACAAAAGTCTTCAACACATATTTAATCAGAAACAACTGAATATGAGGCAGCGTAGGTGGATTGAATTGTTGAATGATTACAACTTTGAGATTCGTTACCACCCAGGGAAGGCAAATGTGGTAGCCGACGCCTTGAGCAGAAAGGACAGAGAACCCATTCGAGTAAAATCTATGAATATAATGATTCACACTAACCTTACTACTCAAATAAAGGAGGCGCAACAAAGAGTTTTAAAAGAGGGAAATTTAAAGGATGAAATACCCAAAGGATCGGAGAAGCATCTTAAAATTCGGGAAGACGGAACCCGGTATAGGGCTGAAAGAATTTGGGTACCAAAATTTGGAGATATAAGAGAAATGGTACTTAGAGAAGCTCATAAAACCAGATACTCAATACATCCTAGAACGGGAAAGATGTACAAGGATCTTAAGAAACATTTTTGGTGGCCAGGTATGAAAGCCGATATTGCTAAATATGTAGGAGAATGTTTGACGTGTTCTAAGGTCAAAGCTGAACATCAGAAACCATCAGGTCTACTACAACAACCTGAAATCCCGGAATGGAAATGGGAAAACATTACCATGGATTTCATTACTAAATTGCCAAGGACTGCAAGTGGTTATGATACTATTTGGGTAATAGTTGATTGTCTCACCAAGTCAGCACACTTCCTGCCAATAAGAGAAGATGACAAGATGGAGAAGTTAGCACGACTGTATTTGAAGGAAGTCGTCTCCAGACATGGAATACCAATCTCTATTATCTCTGATAGGGATGGAAGATTTATTTAAAGATTCTGGCAGACATTACAACAAGCATTAGGAACTCGTCTAAACTTAAGTACTGCCTATCATCCACAAACTGATGAGCAGAGTGAACGGACGATATAAACACTTGAAGACATGCTACGAGCATGTGTTATTGATTTCGGAAGCAGTTGGGATCGACATCTACCGTTAGAAGAATTTTTCTACAACAACAGCTATCATTCAAGCATTGAGATGGCGCCGTTTGAAGCACTTTATGGTAGAAAGTGCAGGTCTCCGATTTATTGGAGTGAAGTGGGGGATAGACAGATTACGGGTCCGGAGATAATACAAGAAACTACCAAGAAGATCATCCAAATTCAACAACGGTTGAAAACCGCCAAAAGTCAACAAAAGAGCTACGCCGACATTAAAAGAAAAGACATAGAATTTGAAATTGGAGAGATGGTCATGCTTAAGGTTGCACCTTGGAAAGGTGTTGTTCGATTTCGTAAATGAGGGAAATTAAATCCAAGGTATATTGGACCATTCAAGATTATTGATCGTGTCGGACCAGTAGCTTACCGACTTGAGTTACCTCAACAACTTGCGAATGTACATAACACTTTCCATGTCTTGAATTTGAAGAAATGTTTTGCTAAAGAAGATCTCACTATTCCGTTGGACGAAATCCAAATCATTGAAAAACTTCAATTCATTGAAGAACCCGTCGAAATAATGGATCGTGAGGTTAAGAGACTTAAACAAAACAAGATACCGATTGTAAAGGTTCGATGAAATGCTCGTAGAGGACCCGAGTTCACCTGGGAGCATGAAGATCAGATGAAGAAGAAATGCCCGCATCTATTTCCAGAAGATTCGTCAACACTTTCAACAGCTTAAAATTTCGGGACGAAATTTATTTAACGGGTAGGTACTGTAGTGACCCGAACTTTTCCATGTTTTTATATATTAAATGAAATTGATATTTACATGATTAAATGTTTCCAAAATGTTAAGCAATCAAACTTGTTAAGACTTGATTAATTGAAATAGGTTTCATATAGACAATTGACCACCCAAGTTGACCGGCGATTCACGAACGTTAAAACTTGTAAAAACTATATGATGACATATATATGGATATATATATATATATATATATATATATATATATATATATATATATATATATATATATAGTTAACATGATATTATGATATTTAAACATATCATTAATTATATTAACAATGAACTACATATGTAAAAACAAGACTACTAACTTAATGATTTTGAAACGAGACATATATGTAACGATTATCGTTGTAACGACATTTAATGTATATATATCATATTAAGATATATTAATACATCATGATATCATGATAATGTAATAATTTAACATCTCATTTGATTTAATAAACAATGGGTTAACAACATTTAACAAGATCGTTAACCTAAAGGTTTCAAAACAACACTTACATGTAACGACTAACGATGACTTAACGACTCAGTTAAAATGTATATACATGTAGTGTTTTAATATGTATTTATACACTTTTGAAAGACTTCAATACACTTATCAAAATACTTCTACTTAACAAAAATTCTTACAATTACATCCTCGTTCAGTTTCATCAACAATTCTACTCGTATGCACCCGTATTCGTACTCGTACAATACATAGCTTTTAGATGTATGTACTATTGGTATATACACTCCAATGATCAGCTCTTAGCAGCCCATGTGAGTCACCTAACACATGTGGGAACCATCATTTGGCAACTAGCATGAAATATCTCATAAAATTACAAAAATAAGAGTAATCATTCATGACTTATTTACATGTAAACAAAATTACACATCCTTTATATCTAATCCATATACCAACGACCAAAAACACCTACAAACACTTTCATTCTTCAATTTTCTTCATCTAATTCATCTCTCTCAAGTTCTATCTTCAAGTTCTAAGTGTTCTTCATAAATTCTACAAGTTCTAGTTTCATAAAATCAAGAATACTTCCAAGTTTGCTAGCTTACTTCCAATCTTGTAGAGTGATCATCCAACCTCAAGAAATCTTAATTATTTACAGTAAGATATATTTCTAATACAAGAACTTTCAAGCCATCCAAGGATCCTTTGAAGCTAGATCCATTTTTCTCATTTCCAGTAGCTTTATCCAGAAAATTTGAGGTTCGTGAATCGACCAGTGGCCAAGTCTTACTTCCCGACGAAGTAAAAATCTGTGAAAGTGAGTTATAGTCCCACTTTTAAAATCTAATATTGTTGGTATGAGAATACATGCAGGTTTTATAAATGATTTACAAAATAGACACAAGTACGTGAAACTACATTCTATGGTTGAATTATCGAAATTGAATATGCCCCTTTTTATTAAGTCTGGTAATCTAAGAATTAGGGAACAGACACCCTAATTGACTCGAATCCTAAAGATAGATTTATTGGGCCTAACAAACCCCATCCAAAGTACCGGATGCTTTAGTACTTCGAAATTTATATCATATCCGAAGGGTGTCCCGGAATGATGGGATATTCTTATATATGCATCTTGTTAATGTCGGTTACCAGGTGTTCACCATATGAATGATTTTTATCTCTATGTATGGGATGTATATTGAAATATGAAATCTTGTGATCTATTGTTACGATTTGATATATATAGGTTAAACCTATAACTCACCAACATTTTGGTTCCCAATGAAAAACCTCGAAATTTGGTCAAAACCTCGCAATGAAAAACGTCTCATATAGAGGTCAAAACCTGAGAATAAACATGCTTTAAACGTGAACAAAAATGTTGGTGAGTTATAGGTTTAACCTATATATATCAAATCGTAACAATAGATCACAAGATTTCATATTTCAATATACATCCCATACATAGAGATAAAAATCATTCATATGGTGAACACCTGGTAACCGACATTAACAAGATGCATATATAAGAATATCCCATCATTCCGGGACACCCTTCGGATATGATATAAATTTCGAAGTACTAAAGCATCCGGTACTTTGGATGGGGTTTGTTAGGCCCAATAGATCTATCTTTAGGATTCGAGTCAATTAGGGTGTCTGTTCCCTAATTCTTAGATTACCAGACTTAATAAAAAGGGGCATATTCAATTTTGATAATTCAACCATAGAATGTAGGTTCACGTACTTGTGTCTATTTTGTAAATCATTTATAAAACCTGCATGTATTCTCATCCCAAAAATATTAGATTTTAAAAGTGGGACTATAACTCACTTTCACAGATTTTTACTTCGTCGGGAAGTAAGACTTGGCCACTGGTCGATTCACGAACCTCAAATTTTCTGGATAAAGCTACTGGAAATGAGAAAAATGGATCTAGCTTCAAAGGATCCTTGGATGGCTTGAAAGTTCTTGTATTAGAAAGATATCTTACTGTAAATAATTAAGATTTCTTGAGGTTGGATGATCACTCTACAAGATTGGAAGTAAACTTGCAATCTTGGAAGTATTCTTGATTTTATGAAACTAGAACTTTTGGAATTTATGAAGAACACTTAGAACTTGAAGATAGAACTTGAGAGAGATCAATTAGATGAAGAAACTTAAAGAATGAAAGTGTTTGTAGGTGTTTTTGGTCATTGGTGTATGGATTAGATATAAAGGATATGTAATTTTGTTTTCATGTAAATAAGTCATGAATGATTACTCTTATTTTTGTAATTTTATGAGATATTTCATGCTAGTTACCAAATGATGGTTCCCACATGTGTTAGGTGACTCACATGGGCTGCTAAGAGCTGATAATTGGAGTGTATATACCAATAGTACATACATCTAAAAGCTGTGTATTGTACGATTACGAATACGGGTGCATACGAGTAGAATTGTTGATGAAACTGAACGAGGATGTAATTGTAAGAATTTTTGTTAAGTAGAAGTATTTTGATAAGTGTATTGAAGTCTTTCAAAAGTGTATAAATACATATTAAAACACTACATGTATATACATTTTAACTGAGTCGTTAAGTCATCGTTAGTCGTTACATGTAAGTGTTGTTTTGAAACCTTTAGGTTAACGATCTTGTTAAATGTTGTTAACCCAATGTTTATAATATCAAAAGAGATTTTAAATTATTATATTATCATGATATTATCATGTATGAATATCTCTTAATATGATATATATACATTAAATGTCTTTACAACGATAATCGTTACATATATGTCTCGTTTAAAAATCATTAAGTTAGTAGTCTTGTTTTTACATATGTAGTTCATTGTTGTTATACTTAATGATATGTTTACTTATCATAGTATCATGTTAACTATATATATATATCCATATATATGTCATCATATAGTTTTTACAAGTTTTAACGTTCGTGAATCACCGGTCAACTTGGGTGGTCAATTGTCTATATGAAACATATTTCAATTAATCAAGTCTTAACAAGTTTGATTGCTTAACATGTTGAAAACACTTAATCATGTAAATAACAATTTCATTTAATATATATATAAACATGGAAAAGTTCGGGTCACTACAGGTATAGGATTCGGGCCCATTTGTACCATGCAGGATTTAAATCTTGTGGTCTATCAAAATGATGAATTTTATTGTTTTATGATAAACCTATGAACTCACCAACCTTTTGGTTGACACTTGAAAGCATGTTTATTCTCAGGTACGAAAGAAATCTTTCGCTATGCATTTGCTCATATTAGAGATATTACTTGGAGTCATTCATGACATATTTCAAAATACATTGCATTCAAGTCATTGAGTTCATCAAGATTATTACTAAGTCAATTATAGTTGGATAAATTATGAAATGGTATGCATGCCGTCAACTTTCGATGTAATGAAAGTTTGTCTTTTAAAAATGAATGCAATGTTTGTAAAATGTATCATATAGAGGTCAAGTACCTCGCGATGTAACCAAATGTAATGTATTCGTCCAGATGGTTTAGGAGGGGTCCTTTCACCGTTGACGAGATGAACAACCTTGCCTCTTACGCCTTAACCCAAATCAACCTTCTTCTTCCTCAAAACCCACTTTCTTTCTCTAAAACCCACTTTCTCTCACTAGGGTTTGGAGAATGAGAAGAGATGAAGGAAATGAGAATGAGATAAGATTTGGCTAGATTTGTGGCCTTAAAACTCATCCGTAATGTGAAATGACCAAAACACACTCTAAATCCCTTTTAAAATCGAGATAGATACCTGATCTGCCAACGTATCGCGTTTCGCGACACCTCATCGCGGTTCGCGACGACTCCAAACGCTACAGGATCAACCAATACGCGACATATCGAGCAGGGATGGGGGTTTTAGCTTGTAACGTTCTGGTCATGTCTGTCGCGATACGTGGCCTACTAGGACACGACAAACCCTATGAAAACGCGACAGATGACCTGATTCACCCCAATTCCACTTTTAAAAACATCCAAAGTCAAATGTGGTCATGTAAATACGTCCTAATGATTAAACACCTATCCTTGGACTCCATTTGACACCCCAAGCGTCATGCTAAAAAAAATGGGGTGTTACAACTCTCCCCCACTTAAATTCGATCACGTCCCCATGATCCTAGTCACTTAACCAATCTGGACCTACACTCTACGGTCCTTTGACATGCTTCCACACTTGAAGTTGACAACAATTCCCGTAATCCAAAAATCTTACACCACACTTCTAGGAGACCTTCCTCAATGAGTCACCTTTCCAATTTAAACTGTCATCCGCGATTTACCAAATCCACGAATCCGAGCAATAAAACTTGCTCAATTCCTCACCTCGGAAGAACTCAACCAAACTTGTTCCGAGACATCACCCCCTTTAGCGTACCCTTACCAAGTACAATGCTAAAGTAACCTGATGTGTGCGAGGTGTAGTACGAAATAGATTATATTTTACTACGAAATACTATTAAATACAATACAATTTTACACAAGTTATTTATTTATTGAATGGATATACCTAAACCTTGCTACAACACTTAAAGTAGTGTACCTAATCGTAGAGTAGTGTAGTTTTTAGTAAGTCTGGTTCGTTCCAAAGGGAGTCAGCTGAGTTTCACGCTATATTTATTTTAAACTATATATGTATATATATATATATATATATATATATATATATATATATATATATATATATATATATATATAAAGTAGTATTATTATTATTATACATATATATATATATATATATATATATATATATATATATATATATATAAGTACTATTATTATTATTATTATTAAAGGGGGTTTTTACCGTTTAATGACCAGTTTGTCGATTTTATGTCTTAAGTCACAATTAAAACCTAATATAAAATATTAAATATAAATATAACTTAATTTAACGCGTAAAGTAAATGACGATAAATAAAAGTGCGATAAATAAAAGTACGATAATTAAAAGTGCAATAATTTGAAGTACGAAAAATAAAATGATGATAAATAAAAGTGCGATGAGATATAAAATAAAGGAATTATGCTTATTTAAACTTCCATAATCATGATGTTTGACGTGTTGATTTTAATTTATTACCATAGGTTAATTGTCCTTTGTCCTGGATTATTCGATACGTCCATCTGGTTTTTGTCCATAATAGTCTATCGGTCATAAATATAAAGTGCGAGTGTCCTCGTCAAATTACCCTTATACCCGAAGTCAAATATTCCAACTAATTGGGGATTTAAACTGTAACAAGGTCTTAATACTTTGTTAATGATTACACCAGGTTATCGACTGCATGTAATGCAAGGTTTTAATACGTTGTTAACAATTACACCAAGCGTCCTTGTATGTAATCCACCCCTGTTTTAATGAGTCCATTGACTATTAATCCATTTCCGTATTCGGTTAAATGAACGATTATTAGTATTTATAAATATCCCGCCCATCGTGTCCGATCGAGTGTATGTGGTTATTTATAATTACCTCAAATTGTAAATCTCTATATTAAATTAACGAATTATCATTTAGTTAAACAAATATAAAGCCCATTAATAGTCCATAGTCTAATTTCCACAAGTGTCGGTCTTTTGTCCAAACCCCAATTATGGTCCAAAGTCCAATAACCCAGTCTTAATATTTAGTCCAACATCACGATTACTTCAGCTTAAATAAGCATAATAATAACTTAGCTACGAGACATTAATTTATAAAGGTTGAACATAACTTACAATAAGTATTAATAGTGTAGCGTTACACGGATAGAGTTTCAACTTACAAAAACTTAATACATTCGACACTATAACCTTATTATTATTAACTTAATATTAAAATTTTAATTATCAAATAAAAATATAAATATATTGAGAGAGAGAGAGTGAGTATCAGTTGATAAAGGTGTATTCAATTCGGCCAGAAAACGTTCCAATTTATAGATGTGGCCAGGTTTCCTCATCTATGTGATCGCATGGGAATAAGGACTGTAGGCCATGCGATCGCATGGCCTACTTTTCCAGCACCAAATGCTTCCAAAATGTGAGCGGCTCTTGATTAATTTATTATATAATATAATATATATAATTATACATAATTATATTTATATATATATATATATATATATATATATATATATATATATATATATATATATATATATATATATATATATATATATATATATATATATATATATATATATATATATATATATATATATATATATTATATTCTTGTGCATCGTTGACTTGTAATTTTAGGCCTGTTGCGTCGCGCGTTGATAGTTGGTTCATGTCCCGGTTCTTGATTTTCGAACGTCCTTTCGTACGATTTAATATCTTGTACTTTGCGTTTCGTGGCTCGTAATCTTGTAACTTTTAAACGTTTCTCAGCAATAATTTGATCCACTTGGATTGTACTTTGTACTTTTTAGCGTTTTGGTCGTTTGCGTCTTCAAATCGTCGAATCTGTCTTTTGTCTTCACCTTTTATTATTTAAACGAATATCACTTGTAAATAGAACAATTGCAACTAAAAGCTTGTCTTTCTTGAAGGATAATACTATGAAATATATGTTCGTTTTTAGCATTATCAAATATTCCCACACTTGAGCGTTGCTTGTCCTCAAGTAATATAGAACTTGAATATAAACTTTACTAGAATCACTTCTTTATTCTTCACACTTTGTACATCAGTGATTTTGATACGGTGGTATGAACAATGATAGTAACGATGTGGTTTACAGTCCCATATGACTATAAAAATTTAGATCCTTTAAGAAAATTGGATCTTTATGAAAACATTTGATCATTTGAAAATTCAATCAAGCTTTTACCCTAGATAAGTTTTCTGAAATAACCCTTCACCGGTGTTTGCAAAATGTTTTTGTGGGTTTTGTGGGTTTCCCTTTTTTTTAAATTTTAGCTCAAAACTTATGGTTTTGTGTCACCCACTTGCTAACCTTGTATTAGAAAAGCAACACTTCCAGTTTACTTGTTCCGTATATTACCTTTCGGTAAACTACCGTCCGATTGTAAAGGAAAGCATTGAACAAACAACTGTTAAGTTAATGTCTAATGACATGCTTTTGATTATGGTCTATACCGTGTCGGATGCAATTACTATCCTTTGTAGGAGCAAAAGTAAAGATCACCCTATAGTTTTTCGATCTGACACAAGGTCCTATCTTTGACCATGCTATGCAACCACAGTTCTTACGATTGACACCTGATTTAGTTCAGGTGACCTAATGAATTCCAGGTGAATTCCTAGGATTTTACGTTCAATGGTAGTGAACGCATTGAAAATAAGTTTTCAGAAAACAAATCGGTTTGTAATTTTATCAAAATATTTTCTCGTTCAAGCTCGAGTTTAGATATCATCGAATTCCATGAGTTTGTAATTCTCAATCTTTAAGGTCAATCTCAAGGATTGGGTAATATCAGGCTTAAATGCTGATTTTTGATCTTTAAGGAGATTATCCTTTCTGGGGATCTGATTCGTTAGTATTATAAGCTAATTTGCACGATGCCCCCATTGTACGAGACAGATCCTCTCATGGTTAGGATAATTCTGACCACTTGGCGACCTTGTTTGATGCTGAGGTCCGTGGATTTCTAGCTGATTTTCGAGAAAACTTTTCAAGGTTTTTTATAGACTCTACAACTGGTCTAGACGACACCTTCCTGACCTAAATCAAGAAGCGCATGTCTTTTTCTCGGAAGACTTTACTTCCTTTTAAATTTATATTACAATAAACTGGGAAAAACTAATTAATATCGTCCAAAACAAAAGTATCTTCAATTATTTATTAAAAAATTTGTGATATATGTTCTAAATAACTTTGTAAATATTTCTCACACTTGGCTTTTATTTTTCTTTCTTTGCCTTTTTATTCTCTTCTATTCCGTTCTAAATGAATTCAATCGTTTTGGGTTGTTTCTCAATTTATGTCCTTTTCGAGGTAACAATAATTTCGGTGTTAACACCTAGTTTTATCGTTCATAAATGTGTATAAACATGATTTTGAGTTCATTTAGTTAAAAAAAAAATTCAAAAATTTTACTAGAAGTGGGTAGTCAGTATATAAGACTAGGGCTGTTCTTTACTATCAGAGAGCACTAGATTATAATACAAATACTACGTTACTAGTAAAGTTTAACGGTGGCTATTAAACCAAGTGTATAAGTCAATTGTTTTTTAAAACCGAAAGAATTTAATCCCTTCCCACACTTAAGATCTTGGAATGGACTTATTTGCAAGAAATCAGTAACAATTTAAATTATTGAGGGTGATTAGCATAGAAAAATGATTAAATTTTACCAAAGTTTTCAAACATATTGTTGTTTGTTTGAACGATAAATGGTGCACATCATCTGTTCATTCCTGCAGTTGTTATTTCACATATATTTTGCATCTTGTCATCAAAATTAGTTGCTTTTACTGAACTTAATGCCAGTCTTTGAAAATGCGCTGTGTTACCCTGTTGTGTACATGAGATAAAATACATACAATACAAATATAAACATGCATGGTATTTTGAAATGGGACTTAATATCCCACTTTCAAATTACAAAAATGAAATATTAGTACAAAATAATAAAAATGTTAAACATTACATAAAAGTATCAAAATGTTAAATGTTTAACATAAATAGATAAAAATAATAAAAGATAAGAAATCACCAATCGAACACTATTGATTTGGATATGGATTCCAGTTCATATCATCGCTCGGGTTCCATGGTTGGTGATAGGTGTCCTGGTAGGCTTGGTTGGGGTTGTACAGGTCAAAGGGTGGTCGCATGTCGGGCTGATGTGGTGGATAAAAAGCAGGTCGAGTCGGGATGTAGTTATGTGGTACCTGATATGATAGCTGGCTCATGATTTGGTGTTGATGAACTTGCCAGCTATCGTGTTGGCATCGCCTGGATTGCTCATACTCATCCGCGGCTCTCCACTGCTCATACTGATGACGCCTAGCCTGGTTATTCATTTCCACCTCATTTACATGCTAGAAGACATCAGTATAACTATCCCTAATGACATCCCTAATGTCATCTGCTTCCTCCATCTCCTCATTCGAACCCCTCTCTACCTGTGAATGAGTGCCCTGATATGGTATTGGCATATTGTGCCTCCGTTTTAGTACCTTTGCACCTTGATAAACCTGCAAGCCTATTCTCTCGGCTTGTTCCTCAATCTCTACCATCGGACCCCCATGCTCTTTATCTACACCTAAGTACTCTCCAATGAGAGTAACAAAAATACCTCCCCATATAATACTTGTAACAACCCGTACTTTTCGACTTCTAAATTACTGAATTAACCCTAGGGTTATATGTCTGACTATATGTATTAAGGGTTGTTATATACAATTAAATATTGACCGAATAGTAATTTTTAGTCAACAATGTACGCTTAAATAAATAATATATTATTAATTTATATAATTTGACATAATTTAACTAAGTATATAAACTTTGTATCACTTTTATTATTTAGTTAATGTATTATATATTTAACTATATAATAAATCCAATTATATATAAATGTAATAATATTTACAAACTTACTAAAACTATAGTTTAATAATTAAAATCATAATTATTATTAAAAATACAAAATACCGAATTATTTATTATTTTTATGCAAAATTTGTATTTATTAATTAAATAAAACAAAAATAAAAATAAAAATAAAAAAAATATTATTGACAAATATTCTTGGAAAAACATTAAATAAATTTGTTTATTTACATAAAAAAAATCCTTAAAATAAAAAAAAATAAATAAATTACTTTTTAATTAAAAATTTTAATGGAAAAACTACTTTTATTATTTTATTTTGTGCATTATCCCATGACCTAACATTTAATACTTTTTAATTTTAAAATCCCATTAAGAATTAAATATTTCTTTTTTTTTAATTATTTTATTCTTTTTACCTAATTTTTTCAAGTATAAATACCCCTAATTTCTCATTCAAACTCACACCAAAATTTCTCCCATTCTCTCTTTGAAGAATTACTACTAGTAAGTACTCTTTTATTACTTTTTATTTTTTTTACTTTTTACTTTTTACATTTTATTTCGGTTATTATTTTTACCGAAATATGTAAATAATGTTATAAATTATATGCAATTAAAAATAAAATAAATAACATGTATACACTATTACTATTACTAGCACCTATAACCTACTACTTATATTGTAACATAAAAACATTTTGGGATATGTATTAGAGATGTATAGATCTTCGAACTTTCTTGACGAATGGTTTCTATGAGATTCTAGGCAGAGGGTTTGGATTTCCGATTTAAAGGGTCCTATGGCTCAAGCCCCTAGATCTAAATTAGCCATTCGAAGGGAAAGGGGTGATTGGAAGCTTATCTAATACGACAAGTATCCTAAAATGGAAAACACTGATAAAAGTAGAAACTCTCTAGTCATAGAAACTTAGTAAAATAAGAAACTTTCTAAAAATGGAAACTTTATAAAAATAGTAACTTACTAGGAATAGAAACTTAGTAAAACAAACTATACTTAAACACATACTTAAACTTAAACATGGGCAAAACACTTAACTACTCTTAAATGTCAATAGGTTGACTTTCCTGCTCACTCGTTCAACTCTTTATTCCGAGGAATAACACTCTCTCTACTTACTAAGGTGAATTCATAGCCCCTCTTTAATTGCTAGCAAACTTACTTACTTTTACTTGGGGTGAGACACATACTGTTTTTACTAATTACACTTTAGACACAAGTACCAAACTGTTAAACTATGCTATACCCGGCTATGTCCGACTAAGTCCCTACAGTGATATATTTAATTGCTGCGGCATGCTTAATTATTGGGGGTAGGCCTATCGGGATTAACGTCCCCGATACATTTGACCAAGTCATTGTATTACTTAATAATGAAATTAAACCGACAAAGACAGACACAACTTGTCTTGGGGCAAACTTGAACGTTTAGTCTAAAAATCACGCATTGGCATAACTTTTTGATCCTGCGAGAGATCAACTTTACAAACTAAATCTTGTGGTCTAAAACAACGACAAACTTTTTGTTAAACCTATGAACTTCACTCAACCTTTTTGGTTGACACTTTAGCATGTTTTGTCTCAGGTACTGTTTGATTCAAGCTCTTATACTTACTGCTTATGTGATGCTACTTGGACATAGGATCAAGAGATATCGCATTTATTACTTCTGCATGTGAACATTTACGATATTGTTATTCCTGTCATTGTAATGATATTTCATTTTCCGCTGCGTACTCATTAAAGTTAAATTCATCATTTAGTATTGTTCTCGTTTATTATAATATGTTGGTATGTTTTGATATTAGTGACGTTCCTTCCAGACCCTATTGGGAGGACGTTACAGATTGGTATCAGAGCATAACCAGGCTGTTATAGAGAACCAGGATTGCATTTTTATGTGTGCCTTACTTGTTAGCTAGGGTGCCTTAGCAATCTAGGAAACTATAACCTTTCCTGCCTTAGAATTAAAGCACTTAGGATTGCCCCATAATCTTAACGATTATGCTTAAAGATTCTAATCAAAATATCCTTCCTAATGTTAGGATGTCTAATTATCATCAAATGACCAAAATGAATCTTTTCAAGCCAACCGAAAAAGATACTGAAAGGTCTTCCACAGAAAGACCAGTCCAAAGTCCACCTTATAACTTTGGTGGTCCTCCCTCACCAAATTATAGCCCAAATACTACTCTAAAGTTACATGGGTCTCCTGAATACTATCCAACCCCAAGGAATAAAGACAAGAGGAAATGTCTTGAAGAAACTGGACCGTCAAAGAAAAGATCCCGATCTCCTTCCTACTATGAATTTGATGCCAAGTACGAGCTCATGAATCTGTGAAAAACTACTGATGACCTTATTCGCCATATTGCAAGGATCGATGCTCAAATGAAGGAAAAAGACCTAGCGATCAAGAAGCTCATGGAGGAAAATGTTGAGCTAAAGAAAGAGATTATATACATACATTTGTTTTATCCCATGACCGATGTGGACTTTGGTTTGCACCCTTACAAGAAATGCCCGATGGGGGAAGCAATATCTCTCCTACCTAAGAGAAGATGTTGACTTTAGATTGAAGATGGAGGAAAACCGCGTGAATAATCAACTTTCTATGAGGGACCACAACTACCATGTAATCAACAATGATGTTTCTAATCTTTATGATAACATCGAGTATCTTTATGAGGAATAAAAGGAGAAGAACGACAAGTTTGAGAAGTTTATGAAGGAGGTTGAGGACGAGAAGAAGAAATATGAAGACTACTTCAATCTTAATATTTCCTAGTAATTTTCTATCTATGCAAAGGCAAGGCCTTAAACTATTTGTATCCCCTAATCGTGTAATAAAAAGGCTTGTTCAAAGCCTTGTTCTTAATAAAATAAAGTGTTTCGTTTATATCATATTCATCTTTATTCCACTTAATTTTTTTTTCAAACTTATGACCTATCAAGTTTATCAAACTTCTATATGTTATTGAAGATAACGGTTCGTCCATGAGCTCCTGCTACTACTTTAAACACTCACGTATCTTATGCCTTATGCATCGGTTTGCGAACTGGAAAATATTATTGGGTTATCACAGTATACTAATTGAAATTCTTTAATCAATATCTGGTTACAAATCTCAACACGTCATACCACCATTATTACATAAATGGATGACACATCATATCTTATCATATATTATCATGTCTATAAACTTTGTCTACCACTTATCCTAAATTTCCTCCGTAAATTACGGAAATCTTTTTGTTATAAATATGTATTCAAGGAGACGAATATATCATTCGGTATTCAATACCCATTTCATATCAAACCCTATTCCAAACATATAATATGAATTTCTCAAACTCTTCAAGCTCCCACGGCAGAGTAACCGGAACAAACGAACCAATCAGCCATCATCTATTCTGGATGAATTGGGGATGGGTTCGTAGCCGACTCAATCAATGGAGACAAGAAGAAGGTGATCCCTTCCACCAACCGAATTCACCTCTTGGCGAAGAACCTGAAGTGCTTACTGGCGAACCAGTCCGAAACACCATTTTCTCTCTTCTTTCCAGGGTATCCCGTCACGAGTATATAATATCGAAGATTCCAGATCTTATTCACCCCCTTGTTCCAACCACCAATCATCCCGGAATAATATAAGAAGTCAACGAGCTTCGCGCTCGAGTAGTGGCTCTGGAAAATCTGGTGCGAAACCTACGAACACCAGCAGCAGCACCAGCAGCATAACCAGCATCACCACCAGTACCATCAGTACCATCAACATCACCACTAACAACATCAGCTTCATCAACAACAACATTCGCATCCCCCGCCTCAACAACACACTCAGTACCTCAAACATCAACATGATACGCCCCATAGATACCAAGGAATATTAGCAATAAAGAGTTAAGATGTATTGACTCATTCTTCGTGAAGAATTATATATGTATACCTTATATATATATGATTTGGAACAATAATAAATCTTGTCGTACTAAGCAATTACGTGAGAATCTCAACTAGTATGTACTACTTGGTTAATTCATATCACTAATATGCTATGATGTACACCCTTCGCTAATGACTTAACAATTGTTAATCACTGCTTCAGCACAATAAACTCCATTTCATAATAAATCAAGTATAACGATGAATGTATTGATTCACAACTTCATTAGCGAAATATTTCGCAACAATTATGAAATCTCTAAGATTTTGGAGATTATTTACTCTCGTTCCAAACCGCAAATCAAATGAGTTTAATATATATTAACTCATTAAATCCATGATTATATCTGAAGAATACATATATGAACGTATATCTTCATAAAGATTGTAAAAACTGTTAATTGTGAAAATATTTTAACGGGTAGGTAATACCCGAGAAATATTTACATCTCACATAAATACACTGTACATTCTTCAATTTTGATTCATAAATCATTAATTATACTCACTGCCTTCACTGTGATACACAATCATTTTCATACAAATTTAATTACACATTCTGAAATTAACATACCAGAATTCAAGTAAAGCTTTAGCAGGTGTTATCTTCCTAAAGATCACTACATTCATGAATTATATTCATTCGTATTCTATGATGAATTATCACATCAAACCACCAAAATTATCATCAACAACGCCTATTCGTTAACCATTAGATCCGTTGATGATTACAATCATTGTTTAATCATCTAAAAAATAAAATTTCTTGAAACCATCTCGGATTGATAACCAATGATTCAGATATGGTAGCATTAAATGCAGAGGAAACAAAAGAATTTTCCTCGTCATTGGAACTTAGAAATTCTGAGATATCACTGTATCTTTCGTTATAAATATCCTCTATATTTCTGAAGATATCTTTATAACGATTCTTGTCAGCAATTAATTATCTCTTTGCGATATCTTTATCACATCATAAAGGAAACTGTTTTAGTTTCTATATTCTGTAAAGTTCAATTTTAAATTATGAATGATTTGAAGTAGTGTTGAGAATTGAAGCATGAGTTAGTATAATATAATGACGTCAGGCCAACGTGATTATATTACAGTAAGTCATGCTAAATTTTTAATGGAAGATGATGATTCATAGACTTTATAATCATCATTTGCCATGTTACACGACTCTTATCTATTTAAACTCTAAACATATCAAGAAAATATTTTTCTTGATAATTCGGTCTTTTCTGGATATTCTGGTAATATGACAAATCAAATCGTGCTATTACCTTTCCTTCTGCTTTGAATATCATGATCATTCGAAACTTCATACCTACGAATTCTGGACCGTTACTTGCTTTACAAAAGCATGAAGCTTCGACATATAAGGGAAAATATAAATCCCGATAACAACACTGAAATTACAAACCGTGTATATCAATGCGTATAGCAATATAAAGACACGGGAGAACTAAAAACACAATAAATCCTAGAGCATAGTAGAAGTAAACAGACTCCTCTGGTGGGAGTTGGAAAAGAAGGATGATTGTGGCGATAACCAATATAATGTCAAAGACAAGAACTAGATTGAGCATATTAACAAAACTTTTGGAAGTATGAATTGAGAAAGAAAGTATATAAGTGGTGAAGATAATGAAACGGAAGAAGCTAATTTATAGTAAAAATTCCAGACACAGCAATCGAGGCAATTCACCGCATTTAATTAAAGAAAATCCTAATTTCCGTAATTACCGGAAAATCAAATATTATAAAGATTTCGAAGATTTCTTTAATTCCTTAAAATTCGAAAATCAATCGTAACTACGTTAAAAGTTAAGGCGAATATTTAATTTTCTCATTTACTCTTTTACGATAGCTTCGTTTATACTCTTTCTATAATCGAATTACTTTATCCATATTATTTAATGTCGATAAAACTCCAAATCATCATTCTTGTTATAAAGAATGACGATCTCTATCAAATTTCATGACTATGATTTTCATGAACTCCTCTCTGTTTTGTCTGCCTAATATTGCAGCATAAATGCTCAAGGTTTTAAATGAGCTCAATATTATTTATAACACATTTCATGTATCCAATTTACTGAAATGACTTGCATAACATCATCATTTTGAATGATCTCTGCATTAATGACAAAATGCACTTCGTAGAAGAACCTATAGAGATTATGGTTTGTATGACTTAAACGCTTGAAACAAAATAATATTCTATCCTTTGGAAAACACGCAAGGCCCCGAACATACCTGGGAACGTGAAGTCTAAATGAAACAGAAATATCCCCATCTCTTCTCAACCGCTGATGCATCCGAGAAGTCTACCTAAAACTTCGGGACGAAGTTTTTATTAACGGGGAGGTACTGTAACAACCCTCACTTTTCGACTTCTAAATTACTGAATTAACCCTAGGGTTATATGTCTGACTATATGTATTAAGGGTTGTTATATATGTAGTGACCCGAACTTTTCCATGTTTATATATATTAATTGAGATTGATATTTACATGATTAAATGTTTCCAACATGTTAAGCAATCAAACTTGTTAAGACTTGATTAATTGAAATATGTTTCATATAGACAATTGACCACCCAAGTTGACCGGTGATTCACGAACGTTAAAACTTGTAAAAACTATATGATGACATATATATGGATATATATATAGTTAACATGATACTATGATAAGTAAACACATCATTAAGTATATTAACAATGAACTACATATGTAAAAACAAGACTACTAACTTAATGATTTTTAAACGAGACATATATGTAACGATTATCGTTGTAAAGACATTTAATGTATATATATCATATTAAGAGATATTCATACATGATAATATCATGATAATATAATAATTTAAAATCTCATTTGGTATTATAAACATTGGGTTAACAACATTTAACAAGATCGTTAACCTAAAGGTTTCAAAACAACACTTACATGTAACGACTAACGATGACTTAACGACTCAGTTAAAATGTATATACATGTAGTGTTTTAATATGTATTTATACACTTTTGAAAGACTTCAATACACTTATCAAAATACTTCTACTTAACAAAAATGCTTACAATTACATCCTCGTTCAGTTTCATCAACAATTCTACTCGTATGCACCCGTATTCGTACTCGTACAATACACATCTTTTAGATGTATGTACTATTGGTATATACACTCCAATGATCAGCTCTTAGCAGCCCATGTGAGTCACCTAACACATGTGGGAACCATCATTTGGCAACTAGCATGAAATATCTCATAAAATTACAAAAATATGAGTAATCATTCATGACTTATTTACATGAAAACAAAATTACATATCCTTTATATCTAATCCATACACCAACGACCAAAAACACCTACAAACACTTTCATTCTTCAATTTTCTTCATCTAATTGATCTCTCTCAAGTTCTATCTTCAAGTTCTAAGTGTTCTTCATAAATTCCAAAAGTTCTAGTTTCATAAAATCAAGAATACTTTCAAGTTTGCTAGCTCACTTCCAATCTTGTAAGGTGATCATCCAACCTCAAGAAATCTTTGTTTCTTACAGTAGGTTATCATTCTAATACAAGGTAATAATCATATTCAAACTTTGGTTCAATTTCTATAACTATAACAATCTTATTTCAAGTGATGATCTTACTTGAACTTGTTTTCGTGTCATGATTCTGCTTCAAGAACTTCGAGCCATCCAAGGATCCATTGAAGCTAGATCCATTTTTCTCTTTTCTAGTAGGTTTATCCAAGGAACTTAAGGTAGTAATGATGTTCATAACATCATTCGATTCATACATATAAAGCTATCTTATTCGAAGGTTTAAACTTGTAATCACTAGAACATAGTTTAGTTAATTCTAAACTTGTTCGCAAACAAAAGTTAATCCTTCTAACTTGACTTTTAAAATCAACTAAACACATGTTCTATATCTATATGATATGCTAACTTAATGATTTAAAACCTGGAAACACGAAAAACACCGTAAAAACGGATTTACGCCGTCGTAGTAACACCGCGGGCTGTTTTGGGTTAGTTAATTAAAAACTATGATAAACTTTGATTTAAAAGTTGTTATTCTGAGAAAATGATTTTTATTATGAATATGAAACTATATCCAAAAATTATGGTTAAACTCAAAGTGGAAGTATGTTTTCTAAAATGGTCATCTAGACGTCGTTCTTTCGACTGAAATGACTACCTTTACAAAAACGACTTGTAACTTATTTTTCCAACTATAAACCTATACTTTTTCTGTTTAGATTCATAAAATATAGTTCAATATGAAACCATAGCAATTTGATTCACTCAAAACGGATTTAAAATGAAGAAGTTATGGGTAAAACAAGATTGGATAATTTTTCTCATTTTAGCTACGTGAAAATTGGTAACAAATCTATTCCAACCATAACTTAATCAACTTGTATTGTATATTATGTAATCTTGAGATGCCATAGACACGTATACAATGTTTCGACCTATCATGTCGACACATCTATATATATTTCGGAACAACCATAGACACTCTATATGTGAATGTTGGAGTTAGCTATACAGGGTTGAGGTTGATTCCAAAATATATATAGTTTGAGTTGTGATCAATACTGAGATACGTATACACTGGGTCGTGGATTGATTCAAGATAATATTTATCGATTTATTTCTGTACATCTAACTGTGGACAACTAGTTGTAGGTTACTAACGAGGACAGCTGACTTAATAAACTTAAAACATCAAAATATATTAAAAGTGTTGTAAATATATTTTGAACATACTTTGATATATATGTATATATTGTTATAGGTTCGTGAATCAACCAGTGGCCAAGTCTTACTTCCCGACGAAGTAAAAATCTGTGAAAGTGAGTTATAGTCCCACTTTTAAAATCTAATATTTTTGGGATGAGAATACATGCAGGTTTTATAAATGATTTACAAAATAGACACAAGTACATGAAACTACATTCTATGGTTGAATTATCGAAATCGAATATGCCCCTTTTTATTAAGTCTGGTAATCTAAGAATTAGGGAACAGACACCCTAATTGACGCGAATCCTAAAGATAGATCTATTGGGCCTAACAAACCCCATCCAAAGTACCGGATGCTTTAGTACTTCGAAATTTATATCATATCCGAAGGGTGTCCCGGAATGATGGGGATATTCTTATATATGCATCTTGTTAATGTCGGTTACCAGGTGTTCACCATATGAATGATTTTTATCTCTATGTATGGGATGTGTATTGAAATATGAAATCTTGTGGTCTATTGTTACGATTTGATATATATAGGTTAAACCTATAACTCACCAACATTTTTGTTGACGTTTAAAGCATGTTTATTCTCAGGTGAATATTAAGAGCTTCCGCTGTTGCATACTAAAATAAGGACAAGATTTGGAGTCCATGTTTGTATGATATTGTGTAAAAACTGCATTCAAGAAACTGATTTCGATGTAACATATTTGTATTGTAAACCATTATGTAATGGTCGTGTGTAAACAGGATATTTTAGATTATCATTATTTGATAATCTACGTAAAGTTTTTTAAACCTTTATTTATGAAATAAAGGTTATGGTTTGTTTTAAAAATGAATGCAGTCTTTGAAAAACGTCTCATATAGAGGTCAAAACCTCGCAACGAAATCAATTAATATGGAACGTTTTTAATCAATAAGAACGGGACATTTCAGTTGGTATCCGAGCGTTGGTCTTAGAGAACCAGAAAATTTGCATTAGTGTGTCTTATCGAGTTTGTTAGGATGCATTAGTGATTCTGGACTTCGACCGTGTTTTCTTTAAAAATGATTGCTTAACATTTTTGTTGGAAACTATATATTTTTAACATATGAATATTATGTGATATATTAATCTCTTAACGTGTTTGATATTATGTGATAGATGTCTACCTCTAGAACAAGTCCCATTGACTCACCTAAAAATAATGAAGAGTCAAATGTAAATTGGAATGATTCATGGACTGATTCACAAGTTCCCGAAGAGGAACCGGAAGAAGAGTCGGAACCGGAAGATGAATCGGAACCGGACGAAGAATCGGAACCGGAAGAAGAATCGGAACCGGTGGGGGAAATAATAAAATGGTTAAGTAAAAGAGAATCCTCAACCAACCGACCAAGGTTAATTATGGTCAATGGTGTTTCCGCCAAGGAAGCAAAATATTGGGAGGATTACCAATTCTCCGATGAATCGGATTCCGACGAGAATTCCAATGATGTTATAGAAATTACCCCAACTGAATTTAAAAAGGCAAAAGAAAATAATAAGGGAAAGGGCATAAAAATAGAGAAATCTAATTCCAACCCCGATGAACTTTATATGTATCGTCAACCCCCGAAGTTCTTAAGTTGTAACAATGACCCGGGAACCTCTAAACCACCAGGTTTTTCTAAACCAATGTGGACAACGACGGCTCGTATTAGGGGAACATCATATATCCCTAGAAACTTGGCAAAACGAACCAAAACCGAAGAAGAAGAAACGAGCGAGTCGGAATAAGATAGTTGTATTCGTGTGGTGTAATATATGTAATATAGCGTTCGTATGCTTTATGATATATGTAAAAATTTCTTGTATTAATAAGTATTTTTTTTATGAATCTAACTCTTGTCTATTTTACAGTTTAAAAACACAAAATGGATAGACAACCCAATATTTTAAGAGACCTACCCGGAGACATGATTGATGAAATCTTGTCTAGAGTCGGCCAGAATTCCTCGGCACAACTATTTAAGGCGAGATCAGTTTGTAAGACATTCGAAGAACGTTCCAAGAATGTCTTGGTTTATAAGAGACTTTCGTTTGAAAGATGGGGGATATCACATTGGGAAACCCATAAGTTACGATGTGTTTACTTTGACGCATATATTGCGGGGAACCCAAATGCTATTTTACGCAACGGGTTAAGAAATTATTTTGACTCAATATATCCGAATATTGGACTTCGTGATTTAGAAAAAGCGGCTAACATGCAACATAAAGAAGCATGTTATGCTTACGGATTAGTAATGTTCGCTTCTCACCAAAGTGAGAACAAGAACATCGGGCTACAACTATTAAACAAAACGTTTCCACAAGTAACGGAGTTTGTAATTGGGGTAAGAAATGAGGTTTTTAGATTATTACGGGACTGTTGGACATTACGTAACCCTCGTCCCTTTGACGACGTTACAACACGCTGTCTTATCAATGGCCATAACGGTTATGTTGCACAAGACCAAGGATGGGAAGTAGTCCTAGTAAAACCAGAATGCATGACTTGTTTCTGGACGTATGAATTACGTGTCTTTATTGCCTTTGCTGAACGACTTGTGTACTAGCTAGAATTATCTTCACAACTATCTTGTATCAAAGTTATTGTGTGCTATATTTCATGCTTTATGTAAAATAAGCGGTATTATAAGTTTGTAAAATATTGTATAAAAGTTTGAACGCGAAATATTATTATAATCAGTTTTTCATATAGAATTGTAGTAGTTGAATTGTATATTAGCTACTAAGTATGAACTTAACGGGTAGGTACTACCCGAATTTAAACTTATAAAACGCTAATATGAAGAAAAAGCTTTTATAAATGAGTTCATATTATGCTACGAAATACTATTAACTACTCTTAATATTCTGTATGATTAACTTGTTCCATTTAACTATTTTGAAGGAAATGGCACCGACTACTCGACACACCGTGAATATGAATGAAGAGGAATTCCGTACTTTTCTAGCTTCAAACATAGCCGCAGTACAGGCTGCGCTACATACCAACAATAACCTTGGATCTAGCAGTACAGGAAATCGTGTAGGATGCACCTACAAAGAATTCACTGCCTGCAAACCTTTGGAATTTGATGGAACCGAAGGACCGATCGGATTGAAACGGTGGACCGAAAAGGTCGAATCGGTGTTTGCCATAAGTAAGTGTACTGAAGAGGACAAAGTAAAGTACGCTACGCATACCTTCACAGGTTCTGCGTTAACATGGTGGAATACCTATCTAGAGCAAGTGGGACAAGACGATGCGTACGCACTACCGTGGTCAGCATTCAAGCACTTGATGAACGAGAAGTACCGTCCCAGAACCGAGGTCAATAAGCTCAAGACAGAACTTAGAGGGTTACGAACCCAAGGATTTGATATTACCACGTACGAAAGACGATTCACAGAATTGTGCCTATTGTGTCCGGGAGCATTCGAAGATGAGGAAGAGAAGATCGACGCGTTTGTGAAAGGATTACCGGAAAGAATCCAAGAAGATATAAGTTCACACGAGCCCGCCTCCATACAACAGGCATGTAGAATGGCTCACAAACTCGTGAACCAAATTGAAGAAAGAATTAAAGAACAGACTGCTGAAGAGGCCAATGTGAAGCAAGTCAAAAGAAAGTGGGAGGAAAACGGTGATAAGAATCACCAATACAACAACAACAGCAATTACAACAATAATCGCAACAATTATCCCAACAATCGCAACATCAATCGTAACTACAACAAACGGCCCAACAACAACAACAACAACAACAACAGCAACTACAACAATCATCCCAACAACAATAATAACCGCAACAACAACAACAATCAGAAGCAGCTATGCCAAAGGTGTGAAAAGAATCACTCGGGGTTCTGCACCAAATTTTGCAACAAGTGTAAAAGAAATGGTCATAGCGCGGCGAAGTGTGAGGTCTACGGACCAGGGGTTAATAGAACGAAAGGAACAAATGGTGTCGGAACGAGTAATGGCGGAGCAAGTAGTGTCGGAGCAAGTTATGCCAATGTAGTTTGTTATAAATGTGGAAAACCGGGCCACATTATTAGAAATTGCCCGAACCAGGAGAACACGAATGGACAAGGCCGTGGAAGAGTTTTCAATATTAATGCGGCAGAGGCACAGGAAGACCCGGAGCTTGTTACGGGTACGTTTCTTATTGACAATAAATCTGCTTACGTTTTATTTGATTCGGGTGCGGATAGAAGCTATATGAGTAGAGATTTTTGTGCTAAATTAAGTTGTCCATTGACGCCTTTGGATAGTAAATTTTTACTCGAATTAGCAAATGGTAAATTAATTTCAGCAGATAATATATGTCGGAATCGAGAAATTAAACTGGTTAGCGAAACATTTAAGATTGATTTGATACCAGTAGAGTTAGGGAGTTTTGATGTGATAATCGGTATGGACTGGTTGAAAGAAGTGAAAGCGGAGATCGTTTGTTACAAAAATGCAATTCGCATTATACGAGAAAAAGGAAAACCCTTAATGGTGTACGGAGAAAAGGGCAACACGAAGCTACATCTTATTAGTAATTTGAAGGCACAAAAACTAATAAGAAAAGGTTGCTATGCTGTTCTAGCACACGTCGAGAAAGTACAAACTGAAGAAAAGAGCATCAATGATGTTCCCGTCGCAAAAGAATTTCCTGATGTATTTCCGAAAGAATTACCAGGATTACCCCCACATCGATCCGTTGAATTTCAAATAGATCTTGTACCAGGAGCTGCACCAATAGCTCGTGCTCCTTACAGACTCGCACCCAGCGAGATGAAAGAACTACAAAGCCAATTACAAGAACTTTTAGAGCGTGGTTTCATTCGACCAAGCACATCACCGTGGGGAGCTCCTGTTTTGTTTGTCAAGAAGAAAGATGGTACATTCAGGTTGTGTATCGACTACCGAGAGTTGAACAAACTTACCATCAAGAACCGCTACCCACTACCAAGAATCGATGACTTATTTGATCAACTACAAGGCTCGTCTGTTTATTCAAAGATTGACTTACGTTCCGGGTATCATCAAATGCGGGTGAAAGAAGATGATATTCCAAAGACTGCTTTCAGAACACGTTACGGTCATTACGAGTTTATGGTCATGCCGTTTGGTTTAACTAATGCACCAGCTGTGTTCATGGACCTTATGAACCGAGTGTGTGGACCATACCTTGACAAGTTTGTCATTGTTTTCATTGATGACATACTTATTTACTCAAAGAATGACCAAGAACACGGTGAACATTTGAGAAAGGTGTTAGAAGTATTGAGGAAGGAAGAATTGTACGCTAAGTTTTCAAAGTGTGCATTTTGGTTGGAAGAAGTTCAATTCCTCGGTCACATAGTGAACAAAGAAGGTATTAAGGTGGATCCGACAAAGATAGAAACTGTTGAAAAGTGGGAAACCCCGAAAACTCCGAAACACATACGCCAGTTTTTAGGACTAGCTGGTTACTACATAAGGTTCATCCAAGACTTTTCCAGAATAGCAAAACCCTTGACTGCATTAACGCATAAAGGGAAGAAATTTGAATGGAAGGATGAACAAGAGAAAGCGTTTCAGTTATTGAAGAAAAAGCTAACTACGACACCTATATTGTCATTGCCTGAAGGGAATGATGATTTTGTGATTTATTGTGATGCATCAAAGCAAGGTCTCGGTTGTGTATTAATGCAACGAACGAAGGTGATTGCTTATGCGTCTAGACAATTGAAGATTCACGAACAAAATTATACGACGCATGATTTAAAATTAGGCGCGGTTGTTTTTGCATTAAAGACTTGGAGGCACTACTTATATGGGGTCAAAAGTATTATATATACCGACCACAAAAGTCTTCAACACATATTTAACCAGAAACAACTGAATATGAGGCAGCGTAGGTGGATTGAATTATTGAATGATTACGACTTTGAGATTCGTTACCACCCGGGGAAGGCAAATGTGGTAGCCGATGCCTTGAGCAGGAAGGACAGAGAACCCATTCGAGTAAAATCTATGAATATAATGATTCATAATAACCTTACTACTCAAATAAAGGAGGCGCAACAAGGAGTTTTAAAAGAGGGAAATTTAAAGGATGAAATACCCAAAGGATCGGAGAAGCATCTTAATATTCGGGAAGACGGAACCCGGTATAGGACTGAAAGGATTTGGGTACCAAAATTTGGAGATATGAGAGAAATGGTACTTAGAGAAGCTCATAAAACCAGATACTCAATACATCCTGGAACGGGGAAGATGTACAAGGATCTCAAGAAACATTTTTGGTGGCCGGGTATGAAATCCGATGTTGCTAAATACGTAGGAGAATGTTTGACGTGTTCTAAGGTCAAAGCTGAGCATCAGAAACCATCAGGTCTACTTCAACAACCCGAAATCCCGGAATGGAAATGGGAAAACATTACCATGGATTTCATCACTAAATTGCCAAGGACTGCAAGTGGTTTTGATACTATTTGGGTAATAGTTGACCGTCTCACCAAATCAGCACACTTCCTACCAATAAGAGAAGATGACAAGATGGAGAAGTTAGCACGACTGTATTTGAAGGAAGTCGTCTCCAGACATGGAATACCAATCTCTATTATCTCTGATAGGGATGGCAGATTTATTTCAAGATTCTGGCAGACATTACAGCAAGCATTAGGAACTCGTCTAGACATGAGTACTGCCTATCATCCACAAACTGATGGGCAGAGCGAAAGGACGATACAAACGCTTGAAGACATGCTACGAGCATGTGTTATTGATTTCGGAAACAGTTGGGATCGACATCTACCGTTAGCAGAATTTTCCTACAACAACAGCTACCATTCAAGCATTGAGATGGCGCCGTTTGAAGCACTTTATGGTAGAAAGTGCAGGTCTCCGATTTGTTGGAGTGAAGTGGGGGATAGACAGATTACGGGTCCGGAGATTATACAAGAAACTACCGAGAAGATCATCCAAATTCAACAACGGTTGAAAACCGCCCAAAGTCGACAAAAGAGCTACGCTGACATTAAAAGAAAAGATATAGAATTTGAAATTGGAGAGATGGTCATGCTTAAAGTTTCACCTTGGAAAGGCGTTGTTCGATTTGGTAAATGAGGGAAATTAAATCCAAGGTATATTGGACCATTCAAGATTATTGATCGTATCGGACCAGTAGCTTACCGACTAGAGTTACCTCAACAACTCGCGGCTGTACATAACACTTTCCACGTCTCGAATTTAAAGAAATGTTTTGCTAAAGAAGATCTCACTATTCCGTTAGATGAAATCCAAATCAACGAAAAACTTCAATTCATCGAAGAACCCGTCGAAATAATGGATCGTGAGGTTAAAAGACTTAAGCAAAACAAGATACCAATTGTTAAGGTTCGATGGAATGCTCGTAGAGGACCCGAGTTCACCTGGGAGCGTGAAGATCAGATGAAGAAGAAATACCCACATCTATTTCCAGAAGATTCGTCAACACCTTCAACAGCTTAAAATTTCGGGACGAAATTTATTTAACGGGTAGGTACTGTAGTGACCCGAACTTTTCCATGTTTATATATATTAATTGAGATTGGTATTTACATGATTAAATGTTTCCAACATGTTAAGCAATCAAACTTGTTAAGACTTGATTAATTGAAATATGTTTCATATAGACAATTGACCACCCAAGTTGACCGGTGATTCACGAACGTTAAAACTTGTAAAAACTATATGATGACATATATATGGATATATATATAGTTAACATGATACTATGATAAGTAAACACATCATTAAGTATATTAACAATGAACTACATATGTAAAAACAAGACTACTAACTTAATGATTTTTAAACGAGACATATATGTAACGATTATCGTTGTAAAGACATTTAATGTATATATATCATATTAAGAGATATTCATACATGATAATATCATGATAATATAATAATTTAAAATCTCATTTGGTATTATAAACATTGGGTTAACAACATTTAACAAGATCGTTAACCTAAAGGTTTCAAAACAACACTTACATGTAACGACTAACGATGACTTAACGACTCAGTTAAAATGTATATACATGTAGTGTTTTAATATGTATTTATACACTTTTTAAAGACTTCAATACACTTATCAAAATACTTCTACTTAACAAAAATGCTTACAATTACATCCTCGTTCAGTTTCATCAACAATTCTACTCGTATGCACCCGTATTCGTACTCGTACAATACACATCTTTTAGATGTATGTACTATTGGTATATACACTCCAATGATCAGCTCTTAGCAGCCCATGTGAGTCACCTAACACATGTGGGAACCATCATTTGGCAACTAGCATGAAATATCTCATAAAATTACAAAAATATGAGTAATCATTCATGACTTATTTACATGAAAACAAAATTACATATCCTTTATATCTAATCCATACACCAACGACCAAAAACACCTACAAACACTTTCATTCTTCAATTTTCTTCATCTAATTGATCTCTCTCAAGTTCTATCTTCAAGTTCTAAGTGTTCTTCATAAATTCCAAAAGTTCTAGTTTCATAAAATCAAGAATACTTTCAAGTTTGCTAGCTCACTTCCAATCTTGTAAGGTGATCATCCAATCTCAAGAAATCTTTGTTTCTTACAGTAGGTTATCATTCTAATACAAGGTAATAATCATATTCAAACTTTGGTTCAATTTCTATAACTATAACAATCTTATTTCAAGTGATGATCTTACTTGAACTTGTTTTCGTGTCATGATTCTGCTTCAAGAACTTCGAGCCATCCAAGGATCCATTGAAGCTAGATCCATTTTTCTCTTTTCCAGTAGGTTTATCCAAGGAACTTAAGGTAGTAATGATGTTCATAACATCATTCGATTCATACATATAAAGCTATCTTATTCGAAGGTTTAAACTTGTAATCACTAGAACATAGTTTAGTTAATTCTAAACTTGTTCGCAAACAAAAGTTAATCCTTCTAACTTGACTTTTAAAATCAACTAAACACATGTTCTATATCTATATGATATGCTAACTTAATGATTTAAAACCTGGAAACACGAAAAACACCGTAAAAACGGATTTACGCCGTCGTAGTAACACCGCGGGCTGTTTTGGGTTAGTTAATTAAAAACTATGATAAACTTTGATTTAAAAGTTGTTATTCTGAGAAAATGATTTTTATTATGAACATGAAACTATATCCAAAAATTATGGTTAAACTCAAAGTGGAAGTATGTTTTCTAAAATGGTCATCTAGACGTCGTTCTTTCGACTGAAATGACTACCTTTACAAAAACGACTTGTAACTTATTTTTCCAACTATAAACCTATAATTTTTCTGTTTAGATTCCTAAAATATAGTTCAATATGAAACCATAGCAATTTGATTAACTCAAAACGGATTTAAAATGAAGAAGTTATGGGTAAAACAAGATTGGATATTTTTTCTCATTTTAGCTACGTGAAAATTGGTAACAAATCTATTCCAACCATAACTTAATCAACTTGTATTGTATATTATGTAATCTTGAGATACCATAGACACGTATACAATGTTTCGACCTATCATGTCGACACATCTATATATATTTCGGAACAACCATAGACACTCTATATGTGAATGTTGGAGTTAGCTATACAGGGTTGAGGTTGATTCCAAAATATATATAGTTTGAGTTGTGATCAATACTGAGATACGTATACACTGGGTCGTGGATTGATTCAAGATAATATTTATCGATTTATTTCTGTACATCTAACTGTGGACAACTAGTTGTAGGTTACTAACGAGGACAGCTGACTTAATAAACTTAAAACATCAAAATATATTAAAAGTGTTGTAAATATATTTTGAACATACTTTGATATATATGTATATATTGTTATAGGTTCGTGAATCAACCAGTGGCCAAGTCTTACTTCCCGACGAAGTAAAAATCTGTGAAAGTGAGTTATAGTCCCACTTTTAAAATCTAATATTTTTAGGATGAGAATACATGCAGGTTTTATAAATGATTTACAAAATAGACACAAGTACGTGAAACTACATTCTATGGTTGAATTATCGAAATCGAATATGCCCCTTTTTATTAAGTCTGGTAATCTAAGAATTAGGGAACAGACACCCTAATTGACGCGAATCCTAAAGATAGATCTATTGGGCCTAACAAACCCCATCCAAAGTACCGGATGCTTTAGTACTTCGAAATTTATATCATATCCGAAGGGTGTCCCGGAATGATGGGGATATTCTTATATATGCATCTTGTTAATGTCGGTTACCAGGTGTTCACCATATGAATGATTTTTATCTCTATGTATGGGATGTGTATTGAAATATGAAATCTTGTGGTCTATTGTTACGATTTGATATATATAGGTTAAACCTATAACTCACCAACATTTTTGTTGACGTTTAAAGCATGTTTATTCTCAGGTGAATATTAAGAGCTTCCGCTGTTGCATACTAAAATAAGGACAAGATTTGGAGTCCATGTTTGTATGATATTGTGTAAAAACTGCATTCAAGAAACTGATTTCGATGTAACATATTTGTATTGTAAACCATTATGTAATGGTCGTGTGTAAACAGGATATTTTAGATTATCATTATTTGATAATCTACGTAAAGTTTTTTAAACCTTTATTTATGAAATAAAGGTTATGGTTTGTTTTAAAAATGAATGCAGTCTTTGAAAAACGTCTCATATAGAGGTCAAAACCTCGCAACGAAATCAATTAATATGGAACGTTTTTAATCAATAAGAACGGGACATTTCAATATATAATTAAATATTGACCGAATAGTAATTTTTAGTCAACAATGTACGCTTAAATAAATAATATATTATTAATTTATATAAATTGACATAATTTAACTAAGTATATAAACTTTGTATCACTTTTATTATTTAGTTAATGTATTATATATTTAACTATATAATAAATCCAATTATATATAAATGTAATAATATTTACAAACTTACTAAAACTATAGTTTAATAATTAAAATCATAATTATTATTAAAAATACAAAATACCGAATTATTTATTATTTTTATGCAAAATTTGTATTTATTAATTAAATAAAACAAAAATAAAAATAAAAATAAAAATAAAATATTATTGACAAATATTCTTGGAAAAATATTAAATAAATTTGTTTATTTACATAAAAAAAAATCCTTAAAATAAATAAAAAATAAATAAAAAATAAATAAATTACTTTTTAATTAAAAATTTTAATGGAAAAACTACTTTTATTATTTTATTTTGTGCATTATCTCATGACCTAACATTTAATACTTTTTAATTTTAAAATCCCATTAAAAATTAAATATTTCTTTTTCTTTTAATTATTTTATTCTTTTTACCTAATTTTTTCAAGTATAAATACCCCTCATTTCTCATTCAAACTCACACCAAAATTTCTCACATTCTCTCTTTGAAGAATTACTACTAGTAAGTATTCTTTTCTTACTTTTTATTTTTTTACTTTTTACTTTTTACTTTTTACTTCGGTTTTTATTTTAACCGAAATATGTAAATAATGTTATAAATTATATGCAATTAAAAATAAAATAAATAAGATGTATATACACTATTACTATTACTAGCACCTATAACCTACTACTTATATTGTAACATAAAAACATTTTGGGATATGTATTAGAGATGTATAGATCTTCGAACTTTCTTGACGAATGGTTTCTATGAGATTCTAGGCAGAGGGTTTGGATTTCTGATTTAAAGGGTCCTATGGCTCAAGCCACTAGATATAAATTAGCCATTCGAAGGGAAAGGGGTGATTGGAAGCTTATCTAATACGACAAGTATCCTAAAATGGAAAACACTGATAAAAGTAGAAACTCTCTAGTCATAGAAACTTAGTAAAATAAGAAACTTTCTAAAAATGGAAACTTTATAAAAATAGTAACTTACTAGGAATAGAAACTTAGTAAAACAAACTATACTTAAATACATACTTAAACTTAAACATGGGCAAAACACTTAACTACTCTTAAATGTCAATAGGTTGACTTTCCTGCTCACTCGTTCAACTCTTTATTTCGAGGAATAACACTCTCTCTACTTACTAAGGTGAATTCATAGCCCCTCTTTAATTGCTAGCAAACTTACTTACTTTTACTTGGGGTGAGACACATACTGTTTTTACTTATTACACTTTAGACACAAGTACCAAACTGTTAAACTATGCTATACCCGGCTATGTCCGACTACGTCCCTACAGTGATATTTTTAATTGCTGCGGCATGCTTAATTATTGGGGGTAGGCCTATCGGGAGTAACGTCCCCGATACATTTGACCAAGTCATTGTATTACTTAATAATGAAATTAAACCGACAAGGACAGACACAACTTGTCATGGGGCAAACTTGAACGTTTAGTCTAAATATCACGCATTGACATAACTTTTTGATCCTGCGAGAGATCAACTTTACAAACTAAATCTTGTGGTCAAAAACAACGACAAACTTTTTGTTAAACCTATGAACTTCACTCAACCTTTTTGGTTGACACTTTAGCATGTTTTGTCTCAGGTACTGTTTGATTCAAGCTCTTATACTTACTGCTTATGTGATGCTACTTGGACATAGGATCAAGAGATATCGCATTTATTACTTTTGCATGTGAACATTTACGATATTGTTATTCCTGTCATTGTAACGATATTTCATTTTTCGCTGCGTACTCATTAAAGTTAAATTCATCATTTAGTATTGTTCTCGTTTATTATAATATGTTGGTATGTTTTGATATTAGTGACGTTCCTTCCAGACCCTATTGGGAGGACGTTACAATACTTCCTGCTTGCATACCCTCAACCACTTTAGAAAGATAGTGGCAAATACAATAAGGAATATTAACAAAGCTCCTCGGGTCTCGAATACACTTAAGGTAAAATAAATCATTTAGGGTCATTTTCTCTTTATTTCTACCCCGTTGTGTAATCGAGTTCTCTAAAAATCTATGTATTACTCGGAGCTCTACTCTATCAATATCTAAGTAGGAGTGTCTTTCACCCCGTGTAAATTCGCTAAATTGTGACATACGCCTCCATATAGCGTTTGCGTCAAAATTCCTATCTACTCTTTCACCTTCAACAATTAAACTATTACAATCAGGTGTTATAATCTCAGTGGAGGTGTAGATCAGTAAAGCCGTAGCCATGTCTAACATGGATATCCTGTACATTGTACCTCCTAAAAGAAATCTAATAAAACTTTTATCTCCAAACATAGTAACCTAATTATTTAACTTTATAATGCTAAGAAATTCCACACACCATTCTCTATATATAATTCTACGCGTAGTAAATCAGCAGATTCAATCGTTAAATGTAGAGTTACCATACCTCTGAACTAGTAAATCCCTAACCGGTTCGGCTAGGTTAACCGCTTCTAAAAGCTCACAATCGATTACCCGAGGCATTTCAATATTTCTATGGTAAAGAATGTGCATGTTTGATGTTATGCAAGGTGTATACGAAATACTATTATTGTTTATTATGAAATACGACGAAATTACACAAGTTTTATTTATTTATTTATGGGATATACCTAAACCTTGCTATAACACTATAGGTAGTGTACCTAATCGTAGAGTAGTGTAGTTTTTAGTAAGTCCAGTTCGTTCCACAGGGAGCTAGCTGAGTTTAACGCTATATTTTTAACAACTATATTTATATAAAATATATATAATTATATATAGTAATATTATTATAAAAGTGGATTTTTACCGTTTAATGACTGGTTTGTCAATTTTAAATAAAGCATAAAGATAAATGACGATAATATAAATGACAGAATTTAAATTGCGATAAAGTAAATTGTAGTAATTAAAATGACAGTAAATAAAGGTACGATGAAATATGAAATAAAAGTATTATGCTTATTTAAACTTCCGTAATCATGATGTTTCGCGTTTTGATTTTAATTTATTTATCTGGGTTAATTTTCCTTTGTCCTGGATTTATTTGATACCTATCTGGTTTTTGTCCATAATAGTCCATCGGTCATAATTATAAAATGCTCGTCAAATTAACCTTATTCCTGAAGTCAAATATTCCAACTAATTAGGGATTCGAACTGTAACAAGGTTTTAATACTTTGTTTAATGATTACACCAGGTTATCGACTGCGTATAATACAAGGTTTTATTACTTTGTTACAATTACACCAATTATCCTTGTATGTAATCCACCCCTGTTTTAATGAGATATGAATTTTAATTTACCCACTTGATCAGAATGAATAATCAATTACCCAACCCGAATAATTAATTAAATGATCGTAAAAGATGTCGTATAAATGTCACTAAATAGGACATACATAATCATTTTAATAATTATTAGATTAACTAATTTGAAGATAGGTTCCACAGGTTCCAATGAGTTGTCATTCGATTAGATAATACCCCCTACCTATTAATAGTCAATAGTCCAATGTTCTCAAGTGTCGGTCTTTTGTCCAAATCTTAATTATGGTACAAAATCCAAAACCCCATCTTAATATTTAGTCTAACATCACGATTACTTCGGCTCAAATAAGCATAATGATAACCTAGTTACGATACATTAATTTAAAAAGGAAGAACATAGCTTACAGTGATTATTTATCGCGTAGCGTTACACGGATAGAGTTCTGATTTTAAAACTCGTAAAACATTTCTTACAATAACCTTATTATTATTATTATTATTAAATTAAACTTAAAATTATAAATATAAATATATATATATATATATATATATATATCGATAGATTGAAAGAAACAAAAAGAAAAAGGTGTAAGGAAATCGATCAGAATGTGCTGTCTTTTATAGGCCCACTTTGAACTGTACAGCTCCGCGAGTGCGGAGGTTTTGTGCTTCACAGCTCCGCGAGTCCGGAGCTTCGGATTCTAGCTCACCAAATGAATTAAACGTGGCCTACTTTGATTAAAATAATATATATATATAATTATATATAATATTATATTCTTTTGCATAGTTGACTTGTAATTTTAGCTCCGTTGAGTCACACGTTGATAGTTAGTTCATGTCTCGGTTCCAGATTTTTGAACGCCTTTTCGTATAATTTAATATCTTGTACTTTGCGTTTTGCAGCTTGTACTCTTGTAATTTCTAGACATTTCTCATCAATAATTTGAACCACTTGGATTGTACTTTGTACTTTTTAGCTTTTTGGTCGTTTGCATCTTCAAATCGTCGTATTCTTCTTTTGTCTCCGCACTTATTTATTTAAACGATTATTACATAAAAATAGAACAATAGTAACTAAAAGCTTTACATTTTGAAAGGATATTGATAGTAAATATATGTTCCTTTTTAGCATTATCAAATATCCCCACACTTGAACGTTGCTTGTCTTCAAGCAATACAGAACTTGAAATTAAATCACACTTCACTCGAATCACTTTTTTATTCTCACACTTTATACATCAGTGATTTTAGTACGGCGGTATAAATAATGATAGTAATGATGTGGTTTACAGTCCCACATGACTATGAAAATGTAGATCCTTTAAGGAAATTGGATCTTTATGAAAATATTTGATCTTTTGAATATTCATTCTAGCTTTTACCCTAGATAAGTTTTTCAGAATAACCCTTCACCGGTGTTTGCAAAATGTTTTTGTGGGTTTTGTGGGTTTCAGATTTGAAAATTTTAGCTCAAAACTTATGGTTTTGTGTCACCCACTTGCTAACCTTGTATTAGGAAAGCTACATGTCCAGTTTACTTATCCCGTATATTACCTTTCAGTAAACTACTGTCCAGTTGTAAAGGAAAGCGTTGAACAAGCAACTATTAAGGCAATGTCTAATGACATGCTTTTGATTATGGTCTACATCATGTCGGATGCAATTACTATCCTTTGTAGGAGTAGTAGTAAAGATCACCCTATAGTTTTTCGGTCTGGCACAAGGTCCTGTCTTCGACCATGCTATGAAACCACTGTTCTTACAGTTGACAACTTATTTGGTTCAGTGGACCTAATGAATTCCGGTGAATTCTTAGGATTTTATGTTCAATGGTAATGAACGCATTGAAAATGGGTTTTCAGAAAATAAATCGATTTTAATTTGATCAATATATTTTCTCGTTCAAGCTCGAGTTTAGATATCATCGAATTCCATGAGTTTGTAATTCTCAATCTTTAAAGTCAATCTCAAGGATTGAGTAATATCAGTCTTAAAAGCTGATTTTTAATCTTTAAGGAGATTATCCTTTCTGGGGTCTGATTCATTAGTCTTATCAAGCTAATTTGCACGGTGCCCTCCCCATTTTACGAGACAGATCCTCTCATGGTTAGGATAAGTCTGACCACATGGCGATCCTGTTTGATGCTGAGGTCCGTGGATTTTTTGCTGATTTTAGAGATGACTTTTCTAGATTTTTCATCAACCTACAGCTGGTCTGGATGACAACTTCTTGACCTAAATCAAGAAGCGGGTGTCTTTTTCGGAAGACATTACTTCCTTTTAATGATGGAATTGATTCATCGTGTAGATCCATCTTTCTTTCAAATATATTAAAGTAATTCGGGTAAAACTGATTAGTTTAGTCCAAAGCAAAAATACCTGCAATAATCTTGTACATATATGTGATATATGTTTTGAAGAACTTGGTAAATTCTTCCCACACTTAGCTTTTATTTATTCTTTTCTTTGCCTTTTTATTCTCCTTTATTCTATTTTAAATGAATTCAAGCATTGTGGGTTGTTTCTACATTTATGTTCTCTCCGAGGTAACAATAATTTCGGTATTATACCTAGTTTTATCGTTCATAAATATGTATAAACATGATTTTGAATTCATTTAGGTGAAAATTTTTCAAATTTTCACAAACATTGGCAAATAAACCAAGTGTAAACCCGAGAGAATTTATAACCTTTCCCCACACTTGAGATCTTGCAATGCCCTCATTTGCAAGAAATCAGTAAAAATTTAAATTCATGAGGGTGATTAGTGTAGAAAAATGATTAAAATACCGAGTTTGCAAACATATTATTTTATATCACATTTGATATTTTACGTCTTGAAAATGCGCTGTTTTACCATGTTTTGTACATAAGATAAACTACAAACATATATATATATATATATATATATATATATATATATATATATTTATATATATATTTGTTTTATAAAACCTTTATTTATTAAAACAATTTAAATGAATAATTTTTTAAAATTTTGTTACCTTTTACTTTAGGTAGTTTCGGTATGTTTACCTAGTCCGTCCCTCGACAAAATTTAAAAATTGTCGTTTTAAAGCGATTGTTTTAAAAGCAAAGTTTTTTGGGTTTTTTTAATTTTTTTGGTATACTTTAGATCAATAAAATTAAAAATAATGATAACAAAATTTTTCGCCCCGCCCTCGGGTAAAGTAATTTCGGTTCCATGACCTAGTCTTTAACTTACGACGAATTTTAGAAATTATTTTTTTAAACTTAATGAAATAAAGAATTTTTTTTTTTAAATTCACACAAAACTTAAATTTAAAAAACATATTAATTTCATACAAAACCTACAAAACAAAAAAAATTCAGAATGGAGGGAGAAAACTAGTTCTTTAGTGTCTGCTAGTGGAAAAGATGAATCGGATTCCATTCTCGGAACTACACGAGAACAGAACATCCAACTCTAGACATCATTTTTTTTTTTTTAACATTTGTATCTCCCCACACTTAGGTAGCCGCGGTGTCGAAACTGTGATTAACTTCATTGTTAATTTCTCTTAGACCATAATCAACTTGCATATATGTGACTTTTGCTTTAAGCGATTGGTCTGATTCCTGTGTAATATTCACAAATTTAACTAGTTTCGCCTTTTCTTTAGGCGACAAATTGGATACTAACCGGGTACATAACTTAAAGTTCCCCTTGGTTCTAGCATCGCAAATCTGTTTAATAAGTTTCTTCATTGAACTATTAATAACGGGGTCATTTAATTTCGTATCAACAATGGGGTTCTTTGTTATCAGGTCATCATTAGGTGTTACTTCATTTTCCCCACACTTAGGCATTTTATTATTGTTAAGAACTACCGTTGGAGTTGGAAAAACAATGTGGTTCTTATCAATCGTTTTTGTTGGTTCAACGGTTTTGGTTGGTGGAGATTTAGACTTTCGACTCATAAAGGTGATCGATTTGTCACCATCACTAAGTGTCATTCTACCCTCTCTTACATTAATGAACGCCTCGGTGGACGCTAAAAATGGTCGACCTAAAATTAGAGGAATGTTTGAGTCCTCTTCTATGTCAATGACAATAAATTCGACTAGAAAGGTTAAATTACCTACTTGAACGGGTAGGTTGTCAGCAATTCCAACTGGGTGCCTAATGGTTTGATCAAAGAGTCGAACACTCATTTCTGTTGGACTTAACTCACCTACTCCTAATCTCTTATATAATGAAAGAGGCATAACACTCACACTCGCACCTAAATCTGCTAGTGCATCATACATGATACAATCACTAAGGAGACAAGGAACAGTAAATTCACCCGGATCACCCAATCTTGGTGGAGGTTTTGGTGGAACTGTCTTCACCGGGTTTACTTTTACGGTTTTTGTTTCTTGTACTTTCCTATTCTTCTTTTTCTTTCCAGACGTATCACAAACTTTATTACCTATTACTTGCTCATACTCAACTCCTTTTCTTGGAAACGGGATGAGTGGTCTGTATGGTGCCACCACTGGCTTTACATACTCAGGTGGTGCTGGTGTTGTAACTTCTTCATTGTTACTCACATCTAAAACTTTCTCATCTTCTGATGATAGTTTTTCAGAATTTGTTGACACTATATTAACATTCTCATTTCGAGGATTTACTTCAGTATTACTCGGTAGCTTTCCTTGTTCCCTCTCACTCATCATGCTCGCAAGAGTACCTACGTGTTTTTCTAGATTCAAAATGGAAGCTTGTTGAGTTCTTAATGACTGATCAAACCTCTCATTTGTTTGAGTTTGAGATGTAATAAATTGTGTTTGAGATTCCATTAGCTTTGCCATCATTTCTTCCAGATTTGGATTTTTCTCTTCGGTTTGTTGTGGTAGTTTATACAAGCTAGGTCTTTGTTGATTGAAAATGTTATTTTGAGTTGGTTGGTTATTCGGACCTTGTTGGTTGTACGAGTTATTGTTGGGTCCATTTGGATTGTAAAGAATGTTTTGATTTTGATTAAAGTTTGGCCTTGGCGGTTGATAATTATTTTCCGGCCTTTGGTTCATGTAGGAAACATTCTCACGTTGTTCCATCATTTGCTTAATGTGACAATCTTTCGTTAAGTGTGGTCCACCGCATTGCTCACAACTGATTCGTATTGCGTGAATATGTTTAGTCATCTTTTCCATTCGTCTTTCGAAAGCATCTATTTTTGCGAAAACGGAATCAAAGTCATGGCTAGAATCGGCTCTTGCCGCTTTAGATGAACGAAAAATATCTTTTTCCTGATGCCACTCATGTGAGTGGGAGGCTGTGTTATCAATAATTTTATAAGCTTCAGTTGTGGTTTTCTTCATAATGGAACCACCAGCTGCTATGTCAATGTCTTTTTGTGTAGTAATGTCGCATCCTTGGTAGAATATTTGTACTATTTGATAAGTGTCTAAACCGTGTTGAGGACATCCTCTCAACAACTTTCCAAATCTTGTCCACGCCTCATATAGAGTTTCATTTGGCTTTTGTGTGAACGTAACAATTTCTCTTTGAAGTCTCACGGCTTTAGATGCCGGAAAGAATATTTTAAAAAATTTCTCAACTAAAACATCCCATGTGTTAATCGCCCCTTCAGGTAACGATTCTAACCAATCTTTGGCTTCTCCCTTTAAAGTCCAGGGAAACAACATGAGATAGATCTGTTCATCCTCAACTTCTCCAATTTTAAATAAAGTACAAATCCTATTAAATGTTCGAAGATGTTCGTTTGGATCTTCTTTTGGCGTACCACTATATTGGCGTTGATTAGTTACCATGTGTAGGATTTGTCCTTTGATTTCATAATTTGGCGCATTAATATATGGCTTAATAATGGCGTGACCTTGGCCCGTGCGTGTGGCTCTCATTCGGTCTTCCATACTTTGAGGTTCCGTTACTTCCATAAATGAATTTGTTGAATACGAATCACTAGAGGATTCTGATTTAACGGTTTGTGGTTCAGGAGGAATGATTAGTTGTTCAGGATCTTGGAATTGTCCTTGAATATCCTCCAGGTTCTCAATTGTGAAGTCGGGTTCAAAAAATGGATTATCGGAAATTTGAATTGGAGTACTTGTTCGACTAGATGATAATTCTAAAGAAAAATCAACAGCGGTAATATTAGCTAGATGTCTTGATCGAGTTATATGTGGTGAACGTATGAAAGGTGGTGAACGTTTTGCTCGGTGCATTCACTGAATATCCTATTAGTTATAAAGATAAAAATTATTTAAGTTATCAAATTAATAGACTTTTCTAATTTTGCCCACGTTTCGAATAGCCAATAGATGCAGCAGGTAGCCAGGACCCTTTAAATCGAAAGCCCACAACTCGCCACTAACAAATCCAACTATTACTACGAATCAGAAAATTTGGATGTCTATCAATTTAACATCTTAAAATAATTTTTCGTCAAAATTTTGAAATAAAAATCTATGTCCTAAAAACTAGAGCGTCGAGAAATAAGAGGAAGAAAAAGAGTGCGTCGAAAAAAGTCGAAAAATAAAAAGAATAAAAGGTTGAAAATAATAATAAAAAAGTAAAGTGTCGAAACTTAAAAGTCTAAAAACTAAATATTAAAAATTACGTCTAAAGGAATTAAAGCTTTAAAGGAATTCTATATCCAAAACGGCAATAACTTAATTAGGCACTAAAATCTATTTAAAAACTAAAGCGATAAGCGACGTCGTAAAATTCTAAAGCGCTTAAGTCTTAATCTAAAGAAAAAGCACTTAAGGGATTTTACGGCAAAGCCTAAAAACTAGAAATACTAAAAGAACTATGGCAAAATACTAACTTAAAACTAAATACGAATGACAATAAAAATTACGAATTAAACGAAAAAAAATACAATTTATAAAAAGAAACTAAAAATGGCAAAATAACAATTTTAATAAAAATATTATTTTTATATTATTATTATATATTATATAAAATTATTAATCTATAATAATAAAACTTAAAATTACAAATTAATATAACTAGATATAAAAATATATTATTAAATAAAACCCTAATTAGGTTTAAGTAATAATAATCAATTAATTAACCCTAATTATGTAATTATTACGTACAAGGTTGCAGCTGCCAGAGCAGCTCCGCGAGTGCGGATACTTACTGCCCAAAAAGCTCCGCGAGTGCGGAAAATGCAGGTTCAAATTGAGTGCAGACTCAAAAATCGCAGGTTCAGTTTTTTTTTTTTTTTTTTTTACTCTTACAAAATTTAAAATATAAGTGATATTTAAAATTATATTTTTAAGAACTGAAAAAAATTACTTTTATACTTTATATAAAATATATTTTCTTTTTATTTAAACACTTAAATAGATATATATACTTTTTTTATATATTTTTGTATTTTTTTCAAACTTATATATAATTATATTTTTACAAATATAGATTAAAAATATAGTTTTTCGCCGAGTCCCCGGCAGCGGCACCAAAAACTTGATGTTATGCGAGGTGTATACGAAATACTATTATTGTTTATTACGAAATACGACGATATTACACAAGTTTTATTTATTTATTTATGGGATATACCTAAACCTTGCTACAACACTATAGGCAGTGTACCTAATCGTAGAGTAGTGTAGTTTTTAGTAAGTCCGGTTCGTTTCACAGGGAGCTAGCTGAGTTTAACGCTATATTTTTAACAACTATATTTATATAAAATATATATAATTATATATAGTAATATTATTATAAAAGGTGGTTTTTACCGTTTAATGACCGGTTTATCGATTTTAAATAAAGCGTAAAGATAAATGAAGATAATATAAATGACAGAATTTAAATTGCGATAAAGTAAATTGCAGTAATTAAAATGACAGTAAATAAATGTACGATGAAATATGAAATAAAAGTATTATGCTTATTTAAATTCCGTAATCATGATGTTTGACGTTTTGATTTTAATTTATTTATCTGGGTTAATTGTCCTTTGTCCTGGATTTATTTGATACCTATCTGGTTTTTGTCCATAATAGTCCATCGGTCATAATTATAAAATGCTCGTCAAATTAACCTTAGACCCGAAGTCAAATATTCCAACTAATTAGGGATTCGAATTGTAACAAGGTTTTAATACTTTGTTTAATGATTACACCAGGTTATCGACTGCGTATAATCCAAGGTTTTATTACTTTGTTACAATTACACCAATTATCCTTGTATGTAATCCACCCCTGTTTTAATGAGATATGAATATTAATTTACCCACTTGATCAGAATGAAAAATCAATTACCCAACCCAAATAATTAATTAAATGATCGTAAAAGATGTCGTATAAACGTCACTAAATATGACATACATAATCATTTTAATAATTATTAGATTAACTAATTTGAAGATAGGTTCGAAAGGTTCCAATGAGTTGTCATTCGATTAGACAATACCCCCTACCTATTAATAGTCAATAGTCCAATGTTCACAAGTGTCGGTCTTTTGTCCAAACCTTAATTATGGTACAAAATCCAAAACCCCATCTTAATATTTAGTCTAACATCACGATTACTTCGGCTCAAATAAGCATAATGATAACTTAGTTATGATACATTAATTTAAAATGAAGAACATAGCTTACAGTGATTATTTATCGCGTAGCGTTATACGGACAGAGTTCCGATTTTAAAACTCGTAAAACATTTCTCACAATAACCTTATTATTATTATTATTATAATTAAATTAAACTTAAAATTATAAATATATATGTATATATATATATATATATATATATATATATATATATATATATATATATATATAGATTGAAAGAAAGAAAAAGAAAAAGGTGTAAGGAAATTGATCAGAATGTGCGGCCTTTTATAGGCCCACTTTGAACTGTACAGCTCCACGAGTGCGGAGGTTTTGTGCTTCACAGCTCCGCGAGTGCGAAGCTTCGGATTCTAGCTCACCAAATGAATTAAACGTGGGCTGCTTTGATTAAAATAATATATAATATATATATAATTAATTATATATAATATTATATTCTTGTGCATAGTTGACTTATAATTTTAGCTCCATTGAGTCGCAGTTTATAGTTGGTTGATGTCTCGGTTCCGGATTTTCGAACGCCTTTTCGTATAATTTAATATCTTGTACTTTGCGTTTTGCGACTTGTACTCTTGTAATTTCTAGACGTTTCTCATCAGTAATTTGAACCACTTAGATTGTACTTTGTACTTTTTAACTTTTTGGTCGTTTGCGTCTTCAAATCATCGTTTTCTTCTTTTATTTTCGCACTTATTTATTTAAACGATTATTACATAAAAATAGAATAATAGTAACTAAAAGCTTTACATATTAGAAGGATATTGATACTAAATATATGTTCCTTTTTAGCATTATCAATGTTCTTTTAAAATTTCGGGTATTCTGTTAACAACGATCGAATCTTAGTTTGGGATGTAACTGTTGGTCATCGATAAGTGGGTGCATAATCCTCGGGTGAGGCTGAAATTGACGATAATGAGTGTAAAACAGTGGTTCCGGCACATGATATAGTATATGTTGATCATAATGTTGTTGTTGTTCAGGTTTTGGTTCCGATTGTGGTTCTTGATCAGGTTCTTGTTCAGGTTCTTGTTCAGGTTGTCTAGATGATGATGTACCGTCCGTATCTGTATTTCTCTGCAAAACACATTAAACACAAAATTTGTGCATCCAAATATGCATTAGTGTTAGCAAAATAACAAATTAAAACAATTACAATAACATGTTTAATCCATATTAAACTTATACTCATTTTCATATTTTTATCAATTCTACAATTTTTCAAATAAGCATATATGAAAAGGTATACAAAGTTCATAAGCATTCAACTCAAATAACATGTTAAAATAACCATTACTAGCAATTAAACAAGTTTCAAATGGCATTTATATCAAAATAATCAAGATCGAGGGGTTGAGGACTTAAAAAGTCCACTTTGATGCTCAAAAATCATGTTTAGGATCAAGGTTTGGATCATTTAGCAACCTAAACATGTTACACTACTTAATTTAGCAATAATTCATAATAAAAATCTGCCATAACCTGTTTATATCAAAAAGCCCCAAATTGCTCAAGAACACAAACCCTAGATTTCTAAAAAATTTGAAGTTTAAGGCTTCAAATTATGACAAATAGCATCAATCTAGGTTATACAAACATAATATACTAACAATTTAACTCTAATTAAGCTAGAAATCATCAAAATTAAATTAGGACAATAATTATAATTATCACAAAAATTAGAAAATTTATGAGTTTAGGGGTGAAATTTTTACCTTTTTGCTCCCCCATCTGAAGAAAGGCATGATTGGAACGGATTATAGCAAGAAATTTCGTGAATTTTGGTGAAAAATTGAAGATTTTAGAGAGTTTTTAGTGTGTGTGTTCGAGTTTGTGTGACGACTCGGAAATTTCTGAACAAATTTAAACTTAATCTTTATATGATTTCCGATATGATAAGCAAAGTCTGTTAGGTTGCGTCTTAAAATTTTTGAACTGTTTCAATTACCCTTCGACTGTTCTCGACGATTCACGAACAAGTATTTGTAATATAGGTGCATATATATTTTAAATTTATAAATATATATATTAATTTGAAATATAATTTGAAATACTATATTATTTAGTTATTAGAATTAATCTTGTAAAATAAAATAATATAAGATATAATAAAGTTTATTATTAAAATAAATCTATATATATATATATATATATATATATATATATATATATATATATATATATATATATATATATATATATATATATATATAGTATATTAATTGTAATTTTTTAGTGATTGTAATACTCGGTGAACGTTTCGATTATTATTTAGAGAGGTTCAATTTGAACTTATGTAATTTTAAAATAAACGGTGATCTGAAAATAAGTTATATGAATTATAGGTTTGTTAAAATATAATTAGAATCTATTTGGTTAGTTTTAACATTTAGTATTTTTATTGGGAATTGGGAGCTAGTAATTAATTAAATTTTTATTTATTAATTTTAAACAATTAATGACCAATTTTGTACCTAAATGACTGAAATAAATAAAGACATTTATTTTAAGAATATGGGATTTTTCTGAATACTTCTATCCGCCTACAATATAATATCCGTAATTTAGAAAATTATGTCGATGATACTGCCAAAAATGTGATGGCTTAACTATATAAAATAGTTACTTTCCGTTTCACGTCACTTTCTATCTTTCTATATGACAATGAAATTGATATTTAAAGATATTATATCTATGTACGTCCATGAACTGAATGTGCACCATATTATAATTGAGGTTACTGTGCTTCACTTTTCAGTTCATCCACGTTCTCCAATTTGAATGATTTATATATTATTATATTATTATTAATTGTTAAGGTATGTGTTTTGTTTCTATTATATCTAATTTCATCTATATAGTACATACACATACATGCATATGATCAACCAACCCCACACTTGAATTAATATCCGATGGCTTCACTTTTATAAGCTGATATTTCCTTCTTTCTGTTTCCTATCAAATCAAATATCTTCTCATTTACAAACTACACCACCATTTGTAATATAAAATACTTTGCATTATCTTTTATGTACACTAGAATATATACATACATCTCTCTGTCACTTTTCTCCTTCACCAACAACCGCCACTGACTACCACTTCCTAACACTCCTGCCGTCGACACACACCACCACTATCACCACCTATATCGCCATGACCATCACCCTAAACCACCACAACTCCATTATACGATCACGGTTTCAGTTTCATTCAAAAGCTACTATTGCTTTTGTTACCACCGGAAGTCATCAAACTAACACCACCATCGAACCTTTCCATCCCTATCATCATCGATACATCACTGCTGAAGTTCATAACTCGCGTAATAATTTTTTTTCTTCTTTACTTATGATATATACTTTGTCTTTACCTGTTAAATATTTAATACATAAAACCGCCACAAAATATCACGACATCATAATAAAACCATCCTCACCACTATATGACAATCACATTTGTTAAACCCATTTATATTTTTTTTGTTGCTCGCTGCTACAATTAATCGAGAATAACCATGAAACACATGCTTCGGTTCCTAATTTTGCAGCTGTGATTCTTTGTTTTCTTTTTAATTTGAAACCACCATAACCTTGAACTGTAATTGCTACCATGATTTGAAGACCCACTTCACTATCTTAAACCAAACAACCAACGGACTGCAAGAATTACTTGTTACTGTTTATGTTAGATCACAACAAACCCATGAACCTGCTGCAGTTTCTGTTTCAACATAAAACACAGCACCACGTACTGCTATTGCTTCAATCTTCAATCTCTGGTTAGTCGCTGCTGTTGTACTTCTATTTCTACTCAGCTATTCAACACAACAATCGCTAAAAGATACCTCATATCACCTTAAACCAAAACCCATTCCACAGCGATTCTTTTTGCTGTTACTCGTATACATTTTCTTTTTGAAGACCTGCAAACCGTTCTAACCACAAAAACCAACACTATCGGTTGCCCGATTGTTCCCGTTTCTTTTCTGTTCCGATTTCGATAAAAACGAGTATCAAATAACTGCTGTGTTGTTCCTACACCTAACCTGACAAAACACTCACATACGATTATAATTACGATATTAAGATTGATGATAACATTACACGATTCTATGGTGATATGATAATTATGATAGATCATAATGATGATGATACATATTATGCTTACAGAATAGGTGATGATGATCATACTTAAATATTTATTATTTACACAAGCATTGTGTGTAGCTGTCGTGATCTGTCTGATTGTTAAGATAATGGAGAATGACGATAATATGAGCTGTAAAGGGGAAAGAAAGAAACCTGTCGTAGGGTATGGGAGCAGTTAGGGTATCCAAGATCACGCGTGTTTTTCCAAGTGCACCATAAACTTATTTTATTTTTTTAAACTGCCCAACTAACATATATAATTAAAAAGGATCGGATCCTTTATTTGATTTACAACTTGGCCGAGATTTCCTCTTTCTGATTTGGGCCGTATATGAAGCAACATGTTGGGCCATGAATTGTTACTTGGGTTGAGAACATACAGTTACATAGTTGGGCTTGATTTATGTTGTTGGGTCTAAGGGAAATTTTACGGGTTAAATTGTTTTAGTCGGAGATTATAAACAGAAATGTCATCCCAGAGCAGTGGTTAAGTGGGTTGTCAGTTGAGCGAGAGGTCACGGGTTCGAGCCCCATCAGTGGCGTTTTTTTTTTTAGCTTTTCTTCAAAGGTTGTAATCCTTTATTTTTTTTATTATCATCGTTATTATTATTATTATTATTATTATTATTATTATTATTATTATTATTATTATTATTATTATTATTATTATTATTATTACATACTAGTATTATTGTAATTACTAATTATTATCATTATTAGTAATATCATGGTTACTAAAATTATTATCATTAATATGGTTTATATTATTATCATTATTAATATTATTAGTATTAACCTTATTATTATTAGTATTATTATTATTATTATTATTGTTATTGTTATTGTTAGTATTATTATTATTAAGTGTTGTAAATATTATGGTTAATATTATTATTATTATCACTAATAGTTGTAATATTATTATTATTATGATTAGGATTATTAATATTATTATTATGAAAATAATACAAGTTATCATTATTTTAGTATTAGTATCACTTTTGTAACTATTAGAATTATTATTCTTATAATTAAACAAAAGTATTATTATTAACAATATCATTATTAATATTAATATTATCATTTGTAATTAAGATATTATTATTATTATTGTTAGAAAATCATTAATATCAAAACTATCATTTTTTTAATAAAACATATTTATTACATATACTACAATTATATTACTATACCATATAACTATATATAAAACATATTAACATTATTTATATAAAAACTTATAAACAACAAATTAGGTATTTTTAATATTATACTAAATATATATAGATATTAATATAACTATATTAACCACTTTAAATATATATACAAAATAAATATATACAACATATAATTTAAGATATAAAATAAAGTATATGTTTTTAAAATGGAATCTAGTATAAATCTTATATAACTACAAAATATATATAAATAATATATATTAATAAATGAAATCTTGAGATTTCTATTATATATTTTAATAGAAATACAATTGATATAGGTTCGTGAGTCCGAGGACAACCCTGCATTGTTCAGTTGTTCGATGCCGTCATATGTATTTTTACTACAAAATACAGTATGGTGAGTTTCATTTGCTCCCTTTTTAATTACTTTTGTAATATATATTTTTGGAACTGAGAATACATGCGCTTTTATAAATGTTTGACGAAATAGACACAAGTAATTGAACTACATTCTATGGTTGAATGATTGAAGCCGAATATGCCCCTTTTTGCTTGGTAACCTAAGAATTAGTAAACCAGTCTACTAATTGACGCGAATCCTAAAGACATATCTATTGGGCCCAACAAACCCCATCAGTTGTAGCGGATGCTTTAGTACTTCGATGTTTTTTTATCATGTCCGATGGATGTCCCGGAATGATGGGGATATTCTTATATGCATCTTGTTAATGTCGGTTACCAGGTGTTCAATCCATATGAATGATTTTTGCATGCATGATATTTATGAGAAATGGAAATGAAAATCTTGTGGTCTATTAAAATGATGAAAATGATCGATTATGATAAACTAATGAACTCACCAACCTTTTGGTTGACACTTTAAAGCATGTTTATTCTCAGGATTGAAAGATATCTTCCGCTGTACATTTGCTCATTCTAGAGATATTACTTGGAGTCATTCATGACATATTTCAAAAGACGTTGCATTCGAGTCATTGAGTTCATCAAGATTATTACTAAGACAATTATAATTGGATATATTAGGAAATGGTATGCATGCCGTCAACTTTCGATGTAATGAAAGTTTGTCTTTTAAAAAACTAATGCAATGTTTGTAAAATGTATTATATAGAGGTCAAGTACCTCGCGATGTATCCAAATGTAATGTATTCGTCCGTATGGATTAGGATGGGTCATTAAAGTTGGTATCAGAGAGATGATCTTAGCAAACCAGGTCTTGCATTAGTGTGTCTAACTAGTAGTTGTTAGGATGCATTAATGAGTCTGGACTTCGACCGTGCCTGCATGTCAAAAGTTTTGCTTATCATTTCATGTCGAAAATTACCTGCTTATCATTCTTAGGGAATCATTTGCTTATTATTCTTAGTCTAGACACATCTTCATGCATTGATTGCATGAATAGTGTATAGACAAAATTCATATCTCAGCATATCTGTTACTGTAAACTTTGCCTGACATATTCCGTAAATTCCTCCGTATTCTACGAAATCTTTTGTTCTATATATATAGATATTCTATGTAATTAGAATACCATCCGATAGCCGAAAATTATTTCATACTGGAAAAACCCTTTACTCAATCGTACGAAATGGAACTCGCCACTAGTTCAAGTTCTTCGGAATCTGACAGCTATTCCGACATGGATGTTCACCTAAGCTCCGAAAGTAGCATCACCAGAATGAATCAACTAATCAGCCATCCCCAATTCATCTGATGGGTTCGTAGTCTACTTAATCATTAGAGACAAGAAGAAGGAGATCCTTTACATCCACCACATTGCCCTCTTGGCGAAGAACCTAAAGCACTTACCGGCGAACCTGTCCGAAACACCATTTTCTCTCTCATTTCCAGAGTATCTCGTCACGACTATATACTATACCAAATTCTAGATCTTATTTATCCGCTCGTCCGAACCGACAATCACCCCGGAGTAATAGAAGAAGTTAACGAAATTCATGCCCGAGTTGTAGCCTTGGAAAATATGGTGCAAAACGTACCAGCTTCAGCAACATCACCGGCACCAACAGTACCAGCAACATCAACACCAGTACCACCAACAAACCAAGTTTCAACATTCTGTACCTCGAGTATAATTATCGTTCTACATATCGTTCCACATCCTTGATCTTCGTTCGACATGATGATTATGTAATCTCTAGTGTTTTAGAGATTATATATTCTTGTTCTAAAAGGTAAATCAAAAGAGTTTAATATCATATTAACTCATTAAATACATGATTACATCTGAATAAAGTATATATGTTTTCATAAAGATTGTAATTAAAAATTCTTTTGTACAAACTGTTAATGGTGAAAATATTTTAACGGGTAGGTAATACCCGAGGAATATTTAGATTTCACATTAATAAGTTAAACTGTACATTCTTCGAATCTAATTCAACAGTCATTTACTATCCTACTTACTTCCATAGATATACGTATCCGTTCACCGCAGAATAACTATTTTCTTTCAATTTCATATTTGGATTTTGACCTATCAGAATCCAACAAGTGGCATAATGAAGAAAACATTGGACAAATAAAATTTGTTAGAAACAAACAAATTAACTATGAGAAATACTGTTAAGAATCCACGCTAACAAAATCCTAGCTAACTGTTCCTAACTAACTGTTAATTCCTTATTACATTTTATTTATCGCAATTTATTTATCGCAATTTTAATTCTCACAATTTATATATCGTCATTTAATTTCTGTTATTTATTTTACGCACTTTAAATATCGGGACACGTATACAATGTTTTGACATATCATATCGAAGTCATATATATATATATTATTTGAAATAACCATAGACACTCTATATGCAGTAATGATCGAGTTCTCTATACAGGGTTGAGTTTGATTCTAAAATAATATATATACTTTGAGTTGTGACCGAGTCTGAGACATGTATACAATGGGTCACGATACGTATTAATTAATTCGAATATTATATATTAAACTATATATGAATTATTGAATTACTAATTGTGGACTACTAACTGTGGACTGCCAACATTGGACAATTAAAATGAATTAAAATATTGATTATAACATATGAAACTAAATAATTCTTCAAATTTGCCACTTGATTTCATCTTAAATCTCATTCGTATCTTGACGATTACAATCAGCGTTTAATCATCTAAAAACACAATTCAACTGAAACCACCTCAGATTGATAACCGACGATTCAGATATGGCTGCATTAAATGCAGAGGAAACAGTAAAATTGTAGATGGCCTAAATGGCCAAGAGTTTGATGATAAAGAATGGAGTGTTGGGAACGCTCGATAGAAAATTTGGTATTGAAAAACGGATTGAGCAAATCATGAAGGAGGCTGTGAACAAATCGTAAAGTCTAAATCTGCCTTCAAAGAATCCAAATGATTCAGTATCTGCTGAAGTTATTAACGAATATCTTGCTCCTGACTCTAAACCTTTACGGGCAAATCTTCTGCATCATCCATCGATATTAGAAATTCTAAGATATCATCGTATCTTTCATGATAAATATCCTTTATATTTCTGAAGATATTTTCATAACTATTCTTATCTAAAATCATTTATCTCTTCGTGATATCAATGCTACATCAGAAAGGAAACTGTTTTAGTTTCTAAATTTTGAAAAATTCGAATTTAAAATATGAATGTTTTTGAAGTAGTGTTGGGAACTGAAGCATGAGTTAGCATAATATAATGACACATGATCAACATGATTATATTACAGTAAGTCATACTGAGTTTCTAATGGAACGTGATGATTCACAGACCTTAATGTCATCAAGTGCCATGTTACACCACTCTTACATTCTATCTAATCTATAAATATATCAAGAACATACTTTCTTGATAGGGAATTCTGGTAATATGACAAGTCAGATTGTACTATTACTATTTCTTCTTAGAACATAAACTATGTTCATTCTGAAATACATATCTACGAATTCTAGACCATTATTCGCTTGACTTAAGGTCAGGAAGAGAAAACAAAAGCATAGAGCTTAAAGTATAAATAGGATTAGAAATCACAGCAAATAGAGAGATCATTAACCATGAATATCAATAAATATGGAAAGACAGATGGAAGGGAGGATTATGAAAACCACCACCCCAAAAACGAAGTAGAAGTAAACAGATTCCTTCGGTCGAAGTTGGAATAGAAGGATGATTATTGCAATAGTCAAAATGAGGTCAAGGATTAGAACTGGATTAAGCATTTGTAAAATCTTTTGGGAGGAATGAATTTAGAAAAGAAAGTATACGAGTGATGAAAATAATTGAATGGAGAAAGTAAATTTATAATAAAATATCCGACAGAGCAATCAAGGCAGATCTTCGCATTTAATTAGAGAGATCCTAATTTCCTGAATTATCGAAAAATTAAATTTTATATAGTTTCGAAGGTTTTCTCTAAATCCCTTGAACTCCAAAAATTAACCATATCTACGTCAAAAGATATGACGAAACATTATTTTCTCATTTCACTCTTTTGCGATAGCTTCATTCGTACTCTTCGCGTAATCAAATTATTTTGTCCATATTACTCAATGATGATAAAACTCTATTCATCAACTCGTATTCGTCATGAAAACATTCTTATTGTTATCCATGATGACCTCGATCAAATTTCGGGGACGAAATTTCTTTAACGGGTAGGTACTGTGACGACCCAGAAATTTCCGAACAAATTTAAACTTAATCTTTATATGATTTCTGACACGATAAGCAAAGTCTGTTAGGTTGCGTCTCAAAATTTTTGAACTATTTCAATTATCCTTCGACTGTTCTCGACGATTCACGAACAACTATTTGTAATATAGGTGCATATATATTTTAAATTTATAAATATATATATTAATTCGAAATATAATTTGAAATATTATATTATTTAGTTATTAGAATTAATCTTGTAAAATAAAATAATATAAGATATAATAAAGTTTATTATTAAAATAAATCTATATATATATATATATATATATATATATATATAGTATATTAATTGTAATTATTTAATGATTGTAATACTCGGTGAACGTTTTGATTATTATTTAGAGAGGTTCAATTCGAACTTATGTAATTTCAAAATAAACGGTGATCCAAAAATAAGTTATATGAATTATAGCTTTGTTAAAATATAATTAGAATCTATTTGGTTAGTTTTAACATTTAGTATTTTTATTGGGGATTGGGAGCTAGTAATTAATTAAATTTTTATTTAATAATTTTAAAAAATTAATGACCAATTTTGTACCTTAATGACTGAAATAAATAAAGACATTTATTTTAAGAATATGGGATTTTTCTGAGTACTTCTATCCGCCTACAATATAATATCCGAAATTTAGAAAATTATGTTGATGATACTGCCAAAAATGTGATGGCTTAACTATATAAAATAGTTACTTTCCATTTCACGTCACTTTCTACCTTTCTATATGACAATGAAATTGATATTTAAAGATATTATATCTATGTATGTCCATGAACTGAATGTGCACCATATGTACACTAGAAAATATACATACATCTCCCGGTCACTTTTCTCCTTCACCAACAACCGCCACCGACTATCACTTAACACTCCCGCTGTCGACACACACCACCGCTATCACCACCTATATCACCAAAAACCACCACAACTCCATTATACGATCACGGTTTCAGTTACATTCAAAAGCTGCTATTGCTTTTTTTACCACCGGAAGTCATCAAACTAACACCACCATAGAACCTTTCCATCCCCATCATCGTCGATACAGCACTGCTGAAGTTCATAACTCGCATAATAATTTTTTCTTCTTCTTTACTTATGATATATACTTCCTCATTACCAGTTAAATATTTAATACATAAAACCGCCACAAAATATCACGACATCATAATTAAACCATACTCACCACCATATGAAAATCACATTTGTTAAACCCATTTATAATTTTTTTGTTGCTCGCTGCTACAATTAATCGAGAACAACCATGAAACACATGCTTCGGTTCCTAATTTTGCAGCTGTGATTCTTTGTTTTCTTTTTAATTTGAAACCACCATAACCTTGAACTATAATTCCTACCATGATTTGAAGACCCACTTCACTATCTTAAACCAAACAACCAACGGACTGCAAGAATTACTTGTTACTGTTTATGTTAGATCACAACAAACCCGTAAACCTGCTGCAGTTTTTGTTTCAATGTAAAACACACCACCACGTACTATTATTGCTTCAATCTCCAATCTCTGGTTAGTCGCTACTGTTGTACTTTTGTTTCTACTCAGGTATTCGACACAACAATCGCCAAAAGACACCTCATATCACCTTAAACCAAAACCCATTCCACAACGATTCTTTTTGCTTCTACTCATACACGTTTTCTTTTTAAAGACCTGCAAACCGTTCTAACCACAAAAACCAACACTATCGGTTGCCCTATTGTTCCCGTTTCTTTTCTGTTCCGATTCTGATAAAAACGAGTATCAAATAACTGATGTGTTGTTCCTGCACGTAACCTGACAAAACACTCACATACGATTATAATTACGATATTAAGATAGATGATAACATTACACGATTCTATGGTGATATGATAATTATGATAGATCATAATGATGATGATACGTATTATGCGTATAGAATAGGTGATGATGATCATACTTAAATATTTATTATTTACACAAGCATTGTGTGTAGCTGTCGTGATCTATCTGATTGTTAAGATAATGGAGAATGACGATAATATGAGCTGTAAAGGGGAAAGAAAGAAACCTATCGTAGGGTATGGGAGCAGTTAGGGTATCCAAGATCACGCGTGTTTTTCCAAGTGAACCATAAACTTATTTTATTTTTTTAAAACGCCCGACTAACATATATAATTAAAAAGGACCGGATCCTTTATTTGATTTGCAACTTGGGCCGAGATTTCCTCTTTCTGATTTGGGACGTATATGAAGCAACATGTTGGGCCGTGAATTGTTACTTGGGCCGAGAACATACAGTTACATAGTTGGGCTTGATTTAAGTTGTTGGGCCTAAGGGAAATTTTACTGGTTAAATTGTTTTAGTCGGAGATTATAAACAGAAATGTCATCCCAGAGCAGTGGTTAAGTAGGTTGTCAGTTGAGCGAGAGGTCACGGGTTCGAGCCCCATCAGTGGCATTTTCTTTTTAGCTTTTCTTCAAAGGTGGTAATCCTTTATTTTTTTTATTATCATCGTTATTATTATTATTATTATTATTATTATTATTATTATTATTATTATTATTATTATTATTATTATTGTTATTGTTATTATTATTATTATTATTATTATTATTATTATTATTATTATTATTATTATCATTATTATTATTATTATTATTATTATTACATACTAGTATTATTGTAATTACTAATTATTATCATTATTATTACTATCATGGTTACTAAAATTATTATCATTAATATGGTTTATATTATTATCATTATTAATATTATTAGTATTAACCTTATTATTATTAGTATTATTATTATTATTATTATTATTATTATTATTATTGTTATTGTTATTGTTAGTATTATTATTATTAAGTGTTGTAAATATTATGGTTAATATTATTATTATTATCACTAATAGTTGTAATATTATTATTATTATGATTAGGATTATTAATATTATTATTATGAAAATAATACAAGTTATCATTATTTTAGTATTAGTATCACTTTTGTAACTATTAGAATTATTATTCTTATAATTTAACAAAAGTATCATTATTAACAATATCATTATTAATATTAATATTATCATTGGTAATTAAGATATTATTATTATTATTGTTAGAAAATCATTAATATCAAAACTATCATTTTTTTAATAAAACATACTTATTACATATACTACAATTATATTAATATACCATATAAATATATATAAAACAAATTAATATTATTTATATAAAAACTTATAAACAACAAATTAGGTATTTTTAATATAATACTAAATATATATAGATATTAATATAACTATATTAACCAATTTAAATACATATACAAAATAAATATACAACATATAATTTAAGATATAAAATAAAGTATATGTTTTTAAAATGTTATCTAGTATAAATCTTATATAACTACAAAATATATATAAATAATATATATTAATAAATGAAATCTTGAGATTTCTATTATATGTTTTAATAGAAATACAATTGATATAGGTTCGTGAGTCCGAGGACAACCCTGCATTGTTCAGTTGTTCAATGCCGTCATATATATTTTTACTATAAAATAAAGTATGGTGAGTTTCATTTGCTCCCTTTTTAAATGCTTTTGCAATATATATTTTTGGGACTGAGAATACATGTGCTTTTATAAATGTTTGACGAAATAGACACAATGCTTGGTTACCTAAGAATTAGTAAACCAGTCTACTAATTGACGCGAATCCTAAAGATAGATCTATTGGGCCCAACAAAGCCCATCCGTTGTAGCGGATGCTTTAGTGCTTCGATGTTTTTTTATCATGTTCGATGGATGTCCCGGAATGATGGGGATATTTTTATATGCATCTTGTTAATGTCGGTTACCAGGTGTTCAATCCATATGAATGATTTTTGCATGCATGATATTTATGAGAAATGGAAATAAAAATCTTGTGGTCTATTAAAATGATGAAAATGATCGATTATGATAAACTAATGAACTCACTAACCTTTTGGTTGACACTTTAAAGCATGTTTATTCTCAGGATTGAAAGAAATCTTCCGCTGTGAATTTGCTCATTCTAGAGATATTATTTGGAGTCATTCATGACATATTTCAAAAGACGTTGCATTCGAGTCATTGAGTTCATCAAGATTATTACTAAGACAATTATAGTTGGATATATTAGGAAATGGTGTGCATGCCGTCAACTTTCGATGTAATGAAAGTTTGTCTTTTAAAAACGAATGCAATGTTTGTAAAATATATTATATATAGGTCAAGTACCTCGCGATGTAACCAAATGTAATGTATTCGTCCGGATGGATTAGGACGGGTCATTAAAGTTTGTGTGTGTGGGCGTTATGAGACAGAGAGCACAGCTCGTGGCCTTTTGTTCCTGACCAGATTTCTCAGCCGATGCGATCGCATGGGTTGGCAAGGTAAACCCCATGCGATCGCATGAGGTATGGTATTTTTTTTTTTAAAAAAAATAAAACCTTTAACTTCTTAAAACAAATAAGTGAATAATTTTAAAATTTTGTTTTTCTTATAAGATTGAGGGCGTTTCGGTACATTTACCTAGTTCGTCCCTCGGCAAAATTTTAAAATTTGTCATTTTAAAACGTTTTTTTAAAAGAAAAGATTTTCGGGTTTTTTAAATATTTTTGGCATACTTTAGATCAATAAGATTAAAAATAATGATAATAAAATTTCTCATCCCGCCCTCGGGTAAAGTAATTTCGGTTCATCGACCTAGTCTTCAACTCACGATGAATTTTAAAAATCATTTTTTTAACTTAAAGAAATAAATTAAATTTTGTTTTTAAATTCACACCAAACTTTAAATTTAAAATGCATATTAATAAAATTTCATATAAATATCATTAATATTTATATACATTAGTTTTACAATCTTATATTTAAAATAATATACTTACATATTAATATAATATTAATTTTAAAAACATGGTAAAAATAAAATTAAAATCTTTTTGGTCTTTTATCCCACTTTAATCAATCAAATATTATCAAAAATATACGTCTCTCTTTTGGGTAAAGTAATTTCGGCTATATTACCTAGTTTTACTCCTGATGAATTTCTGAAATATTTTAACATGATTGATTAAAGATATTTATACCTTATGAATAAACGGTAAATTTTGCAGTAATGAATTAAATTTTTGTCTGATATCAATAATTTCGGTTTATTATACCTAATTTTATTGAATATAAATTTAATACTTTATAGCGAATGATTCAGCGTTTATTATCAAAAGGTTAAAAGCAATAAAAATAAAATAAAAACTGTACATACATGTGAAATAGAATTCTCAGAGACCTGCTTTAGTTGACTCTTAGGAGAGTCGTTCGATTAGGTTTTCCATAGCTACATAAGCGTAACCTCGATTTTTTTAATAACTGTTCTTCTAAACATATGAACGGTCCTTCTCTACATAGAGTAACGAATTCGGTATTGGAATGTGTCTGATTGTTCGAACATTTCCCTTCTTGTGACCATTTTCCGCATTTATGACATCTTTCAAGGTGTCGTGCTCTTCTTTTTGTTGCGGATTTTGATTTTCCTTTACCAAAATGTGTCTTATCATGATTCTTCCTGAGTTCTTTCCTCACTTCGTCCATTTTTCCTCTTATGAATGATATCAGTTCACTCGGGAAGATGTTATTATTACGTTTAGTAATCATAGCATGTAGTAGTAGACCATGGTTCAGATCAAAGGAATTCTTCATCTCGTAAAACCTAAAAGAAATAAAAATTCAGAATGGAGGGAGAAGACTAGTTCTTTAAGGTCTGCTAGGGAAAGACCATTTGGATTCCATTTTCGAGAACTACACGAAAATAGAAAATCTAACTCTAGACAGCATTATATTATCCTTTAAAACATTTGAATCTCCCCACACTTAGTTAGCTGTGGTGTCGAAATTGTGATTAACTTCATCTTCAACTTCCATTGGATTATCTATGTAATGTTTAACTATGTGACCATTAACTTTAAATTCAATCCCATTTGAATTTATCAACTATATTGTTCCGTATGGGAAAACTTTTTTGACTATAAATGGTCCAGACCATCTTGATTTCAATTTTTCAGGAAATAGCTTAAATCGTGAATTGAAAAGAAGAACTCGGTCTCGTTCCTTGATTTATTTTGAACTTCTGATTCTTTCATCAAGCCATTTCTTTGTTCTTTCCTTATAGATTAACAAATTTTCATATGCATCGTGTCTTAATTCTTCTAATTCGTTTAGTTGACTTAATCGTAGACGTCCAACTTCATGTAAATCAAGATTACATGTCTTCAAAGCCCAAAATGCTTTGTGTTCAATTTCTAATGGAAGGTGACATGCTTTTTCGTAAACGAGTTTAAAAGGTGTGGTTCCAATTGGAGTTTTGTAGGCTGTTCTAAAAGCCCAGAGTGCATCCTCCAATTTCATGGACCATTCTTTCGGATTTGATCCTACGGTTTTCTCTAGAATAGGTTTTAAAGCTCGGTTCGTATTTTCAACTTGTCCACTTGTTTATGGATTATAAGCGGTTGAGATTTTCTGAGTTACTCCATATCTTTTGAGAACTTTCTCCAGTTGATTATTACAGAAATGAGTACCCCGATTACTTATTAAAGCTTTCGGTGTTCCGAACCTAGAAAAAAGACATTTTAAGAAGTTGACTACAACTCGTGCATCGTTAGTTGGGAGAGCTTGTGCTTCCGCCCATTTAGATACATAATCAATGGCAACGAGAATGTAGAGATTATTATGAGATTTTGGAAATGGTCCCATAATGTCAATACCCCAAACGTCGAATACTTCACATACTTGAATAACATTTTGTGGTATTTCATCACGTTGACTTATTTTTTCGGCCCTGTGACAAGCATCACATAATTTACAAAGAAGGTGTGCGTCTTTGAAAATTGTAGGCGAATAAAATCCAGCATCGTAGACTTTCCTTGCTGTGAGTTGAGGCCCATAATGTAGTGACCCGAACTTTTCCATGGTTATATATATTAATTGAGATTGATATTTACATGATTAAATGTTTCCAACATGTTAAGCAATCAAACTTGTTAAGACTTGATTAATTGAAATAGGTTTCATATAGACAATTGACCACCCAAGTTGACCGGTGATTCACGAACGTTAAAACTTGTAAAAACTATATGATGACATATATATGGATATATATATATAGTTAACATGATATTACGATAAGTAAACATATCATTAAGTATATTAACAATGAACTACATATGTAAAAACAAGACTACAAACTTAATGATTTTTAAACGAGACTTATATGTAACGATTATCGTTGTAAAGACATTTAATGTATATATATCATACTAAGAGATATTCATACATGATAATATCATGATAATATAATAATTTAAAATCTCATTTGATATTATAAACATTGGGTTAACAACATTTAACAAGATCGTTAACCTAAAGGTTTCAAAACAACACTTACTTGTAACGACTAACGATGATTTAACGACTCAGTTAAAATGTATATACATGTAGTGTTTTAATATGTATTTATACACTTTTGAAAGACTTCCATACACTTATCAAAATACTTCTACTTAACAAAAATGCTTACAATTACATCCTCGTTCAGTTTCATCAACAATTCTACTCGTATGCACCCGTATTCGTACTCGTACAATACACAGATTTTCTATGTATGTACTATTGGTATATACACTCCAATGATTAGCTATTAGCAGCCCATGTGAGTCACCTAACACATGTGGGAACCATCATTTGGTAACTATCAAGAAATATCTCATAAAAATACAAAAATATGAGTAATCATTCATGACTTATTTACATTAAAACAAAATTACATATCCTTTATATCTAATCCATACACCAACGACCAAAAACACCTACAAACACTTTCATTCTTCAATTTTCTTCATCTAATTGATCTCTCTCAAGTTCTATCTTCAAGTTCTAAGTGTTCTTCATAAATTCCAAAAGTTCTAGTTTCATAAAATCAAGAATACTTCCAAGATTGCAAGTTTACTTCCAAGTTTTCTAAATCCATTCCAAGTAATCATCCAAGATCAAGAAACCTTTGTTAATTATAGTAGGTTATCTTTCTAATACAAGGTAATAATCATATTCAAACTTTAATTCAATTTCTATAACTATAACAATCTTATTTTGAGTGGAAATCTTACTTGAAATTGTTTTCGTGTCATGATTCTGCTTCAAGAACTTTCAAGCCATCCAAGGATCCTTTGAAGCTTGATCTATTTTTCTCATTTCCAGTAGGTTTATCCAAGGAACTTGAGGTAGTAATGATGTTCATAACATCATTCAATTCATACATATAAAGCTATCTTATTCGAAGGTTTAAACTTGTAATCACTAGAACATAGTTTAGTTAATTCTAAACTTGTTCGCAAATAAAAGTTAATCTTTCTAACTTGACTTTTAAAATCATCTAAACACATGTTCTATATCTATATGATATGCTAACTTAATGATTTAAAACCTGGAAACACGAAAAACACCGTAAAACCGGATTTACGCCGTCGTAATAACACCGCGGGCTGTTTTGGGTTAGTTAATTAAAAACTATGATAAACTTTGATTTAAAAGTTGTTATTCTGGGAAAATGATTTTTATTATGAACATGAAACTATATCCAAAAATTATGGTTAAACTCAAAGTGGAAGTATGTTTTCTAAAATGGTCATCTAGACGTCGTTCTTTCGACTGAAATGACTACCTTTACAAAAATGACTTGTAACTTATTTTTCTGACAATAAACCTATACTTTTTCTGTTTATATTAATAAAATAGAGTTCAATATGAAACCATAGCAATTTGATTCACTCAAAACGGATTTAAAATGAAGAAGTTATGGGTAAAACAAGATTGGATAATTTTTCTCATTTTAGCTACGTGAAAATTGGTAACAAATCTATTCCAACCATAACTTAATCAACTTGTATTGTATATTATGTAATCTTGAGATACCATAGACACGTATACAATGTTTCAACCTATCATGTCGATACATCTATATATATTTCGGAACAACCATAGACACTCTATATGTGAATGTTGGAGTTAGCTATACAGGGTTGAGGTTGATTCCAAAATATATATAGTTTGATTTGTGATCAATACTGAGATACGTATACACTGGGTCGTGGATTGATTCAAGATAATATTTATCGATTTATTTCTGTACATCTAACTGTGGACAACTAGTTGTAGGTTACTAACGAGGACAGCTGACTTAATAAACTTAAAACATCAAAATATATTAAAAGTGTTGTAAATATATTTTGAACATACTTTGATATATATGTATATATTGTTATAGGTTCGTGAATCAACCAGTGGCCAAGTCTTACTTCCCGACGAAGTAAAAATCTGTGAAAGTGAGTTATAGTCCCACTTTTAAAATCTAATATTTTTGGGATGAGAATACATGCAGATTTTATAAATGATTTACAAAATAGACACAAGTACGTGAAACTACATTCTATGGTTGAATTATCAAAATCGAATATTCCCCTTTTTATTAAGTCTGGTAATCTAAGAATTAGGGAACAGACACCCTAGTTGACGCGAATCCTAAAGATAGATCTATTGGGCCTAACAAACCCCATCCAAAGTACCGGATACTTTAGTACTTCGAAATTTATATCATATCCGAAGGGTGTCCCGGAATGATGGGGATATTCTTATATATGCATCTTGTTAATGTCGGTTACCAGGTGTTCACCATATGAATGATTTTTATCTCTATGTATGGGATGTGTATTGAAATGTGAAATCTTGTGGTATATTGTTACGATTTGATATATATAGGTTAAACCTATAACTCACCAACATTTTTGTTGACGTTTAAAGCATGTTTATTCTCAGGTGAATACTAAGAGCTTCCGCTGTTGCATACTAAAATAAGGACAAGATTTGGAGTCCATGTTTGTATGATATTGTGTAAAAACTGCACTCAAGAAACTGATTTCGATGTAACATATTTGTATTGTAAACCATTATGTAATGGTCGTGTGTAAACAGGATATTTTAGATTATCATTATTTGATAATCTACGTAAAGCTTTTTAAACCTTTATTTATGAAATAAAGGTTATGGTTTGTTTTAAAAATGAATGCAGTCTTTGAAAAACGTCTCATATAGAGGTCGAAACCTCGCAACGAAATCAATTAATATGGAACGTTTTTAATCAATAAGAATGGGACATTTCACATAATGCCCTCCTGTTGGTCCTGTGTGACAATGGTGTAAGTTTTGACTAGCTTCATCTCCGAATACGCATCGGCGTATTATTCCATCGGGACAACTTTTGAATAAATGTGGATCTTTTCAAAAATAGTGTTTTATATCACTAAAGAATTTCTTTCGTTTTTGGTAAGACAACCCTTTTTCAAGGAATCCACATACTAAGTAGTTTGCAAAATTTACAAACCATGGAATTTCACTATAATCGATCTTTAAAAGATATTCATCAGGAAAGTTATCTTGTATAGCCGATTCATTTAGAACTTCTAATTCAGGATTTTCAAGGCGAGAAAGATTATCAGCGGCGAGATTTTCTGCTCCCTTTTTGTCTCGGATTTCAATATCGAATTCTTGTAAGAGTAAGATCTAACAGATTAATTGTGGTTTGGCATCTTGTTTTGAAAATAGGAATCTAAAAGCAGAATGGTCGGTATAGACCACCGTTTTTGCTAGAACGAGATATGAACGAAATTTGTCAAAAGCAAAGACAATAGCAAGGAGTTCTTTTTCAGTAGTTGTGTAATTCGTTTGTGCTCCTTGTAACATCTTACTAGCGTAATAAATAGGTTGAAATCATTTTTCAATTCTTTGACCTAAAACGGCTCCCATTGCAAAATCACTTGCATTGCACATGAGTTCAAATGGTAGATTCCAGTTAGAGGTATCATGATCGGCACATTAGTGAGTTTTTCTTTAAGAATATTAAAAGATTTGATGCATTCATCTGAAAAGATGAATGGAGCATCCTTTTCAAGGAGTTTATTCATAGAAGTGGCAATTTTAGAAAAATCTTTTATGAAACGTCGGTAAAAACCGGCATGCCCTAGAAAACTCCTAACTCCTCTAACATTGGTGGGATGTGGAAGTTTAGCAATTACATCTACTTTAGTTCTATCCACTTCAATTCCTTCCTTTGAAATTTTATGACCAAGAACGATGCCTTCTCTAACCATGAAATGGCATTTCTCGCAGTTAAGAACTAGACTTGATTGTTCGCATCTAATAAATATTCGTTCAAGATTAACTAGAAATGTTTCAAAAGTATCACCAAAGACTGAAAAGTCATCCATGAAAACTTCCTTGCATTCTTCTATCATGTCGTGAAAAATCTCCATCATGCACCTTTGAAAGGTTGCAGGGGCATTGCATAGTCCAAATGGCATGCGTTTGTAAGCAAAGGTACCATAAGGGCACGTGAAGGTGGTTTTCTCTTGGTCCTCTGGTGCGATTGGAATTTGAAAGTATCCGGAGAAACCGTTAAGAAAACAATAGTAACTGTTTCCGGCTAACCTTTCCAACATTTGATCAATGAAAGGTAAGGGAAAGTGATCTTTTCTGGTGACGTCATTTAGTTTTCTATAATCAATACAAACTCGCCATCCTGTTACAGTTCTAGTAGAAATAAGCTCATCTTTTTCATTTGTGATGACAGTCATGCCACCCTTCTTAGGTATGCATTGAACTGGGCTTACCCATGGACTATCAGAGATTGGATAAATTAATCCTGCATTGAGCAGTTTAATAATTTCTTTCTTAACAACATCTTGCATATTAGGATTTAGTCTTCGTTGGCATTGCACATATGTTTTATGACCTTCTTCCATAAGGATTTTATGTGTGCAATACGAAGGACTTATGCCTTTAATGTCATGAATCTTCCATGCAATAGCTGGTTTATGAGCTTTTAGCACAGAAATGAGTTGAGATTTTTTATTTTTCGTAAGAGAAGACGATATTATTACAAGTAATTCAGATTCACCATGTAAATAAGCGTATTCCAAATGGGTTGGAAGTGGGTTTAATTATAATATCGGTGGTTCTTCTATCGATGATTTGTATCGATATCTGTCTTCTTTGTAACACCCCAGCTTAACATGACCACAATATTGTCCGCTTTGCCTGCAGGCGCACGGCTTTTTCTTGGCCACCACACACGAGAAGCACTTTCCCAGGAGGTCACCCATCCTGGTAGTGCTCTCGCCCGAGCACGCTTAACCACAATGTACTCGCACTTCTACTCAGCCTGTGATCCCAAAACGCGTTGTGTCATTTAAGCGTGAATATTACCTTATAATCCCATGATCACTCATGTCCATGGGCGATGTGGGATTTGCCTAGGGTGTTACATTCTTCTTTCAGCATTTGAAGTTCTTCTGTTGTTGGTTCGTATTCATTAGCCATAAGTGCGGCTAACATTTCAGCTTCATCAATTGGTTCAGTTCCTTCTCCTAAAGAACATTCTCCTTTTCCTTGTAATTCTGGAAATTCTTGTAACAATTTTGCTTGTGAATCTATAGTTTGAATATAATAACATGTATCATCTGCAGATTGCAGTTGTTGCATGGCTCTATCAATAGAAAAGGTAACACTCTCGTCCTCTATACTTAGGGTCAGTTTTTTACCAAACACGTCTATTATTGCTTTAGCCGTGTTTAAGAATGGTCTTCCTAATATAAGAGGAACTCGAGAATCTTCTTCCATGTCCAGAATAACAAAGTCTACTGGAAATACTAAAGTACCAACTTTAACTAGCATGTTCTCCATTATCCCTCTAGGATATTTTACTAATCGTTCTACTAGTTGTATGCTTATTCGTGTCGATTTCAATTCTCCAAGGTCTAGTTTAGCATATAGTGAATACGGCATTAAATTTATACTAGCACCTAAGTCTGCCAATGCTTCTATTGAATTAAGACTACCCGAAAAACATGGAATTGTGAAACTTCCTGGATCAGATAATTTTTCTGGTAGTTTATTCAACAACACTGCAGAATAATTAGCATTCATTGTAACAGCCGAGAGTTCTTCCATTTTCTTTCTATTTATGATTAGATCTTTCAGGAATTTAGCATATCTTGGCATTCCTGAAATCACATTAATGAAAGAAAGATTGACATTTATTTGTTTAAACATATCTAAGAATTTGGATTGCTTGGCTTCAAGTCTTTCTTTTCTCATTTTACTCGGGTAAGGAAGCGGTGGTTGGTATGGTTTAACATAAGGCTTAGCCTTAACTGTATTATCTTCATTAACCTTTTCAACTACCGGTTCTTTTTCCTTATCTTGCTTAGGCTGTGGTGCCTGTGTAGTAGGAATAGAGTCATCAGAAATTACAGGTATTTCAGGTGATTTGAGTGTAATACCACTATTTGTGGTAATGGCTTTAGCTGTTTCATTTCGGGGGTTAGCATTTATATCGCTAGGTAGACTCCCCAGTTTTCTTTCACCAATTAACCTGGCTAGGTTACTTACTTCTTGTTCCAAATTTTGAATAGAAGCTTGTTGGCTTGAGCATTTTGTTAATTAGTTTGTTTCTGAGATGTGAAAAATTGAGTTTGAGATTCAACTAGCTTCAACATCATATCTTCTAAATTTGGCTTTTTATCATCGGTTTGTGGTGGTTTATTTGGAAAAATAGGTCTTTGCTGGTTGTAAGTATTGTTAGATACTTGTAGATTGCTAGGACCTTGTTGGTTGTTGTATGGAACATTTCGGTTATAATTCTGATTTTGATTGTAGTTTGGTCTTGGCGGTTGATAATTATTTTGATAATTATTTCCAGGCCTATGGTTCATGTATGAAAGATTCTCTCTTTGTTCCATTGTTTGTTCAATACTGAGACAATCTTTTTTCAAATGTGGTCCTCCACACTGCTCACAACTAATTCGTATTGCGTGAATATCTTTAGTCATCTTTTCCATTCGTCTCTTGAAAGCATCTAACTTTGCGGAAATGGAATCAAAGTCATGGCTAGAATTGGCTCTAGCCGCTTTAAATGAGCGAAAAATATCTTTTTCTTGATGCCACTCATGTGAGTGGGAGGCTGTGTTATCAATAATTTTGTGAGCTTCAGTTGCGGTTTTCTTCATAATGGAACCACCAGCTGCTGTGTCGATGTCTTTTCGTGTAGCAACATCGCATCCTTGGTAGAATATTTGTACTATTTGATAAGTATCTAAACCTTGTTGAGGACATCCTCTCAACAACTTTCCAAATCTTGTCCACGCCTCATATAGAGTTTCATTTGGATTTTGCGTGAACGTAACAATTTCTCCTTGAATTCTTACGGTTTTAGATGCCTGAAAGAATCTTTTAAGAAATTTCTCAACTAAAACATCCCATGTATCAATCGCTCCTTCACGTAACGATTCTAACCAATCTTTGACTTCTCCCTTTAAAGTCTAGGGAAACAACAAGAGATAGATATATTCATCCTCAACTTCTCTAATTTTGAATAGAGTACAAATCCTATTAAAGGTTCGAAGATGTTCGTTTGGATCTTCTTTTGGTGTACCACTAAATTGGCATTGATTAGTTACCATGTGTAGGATTTGTCCTTTGATTTTATAATCTGGTGCATTAATGTCTGGTTGAGTAATGACATGACCTTGGCCAGTGCGTGTAGCTCTCATTCGGTCTTCCATACTTAGAGGTTCCTGATTTTCCATTATTGAATTTGTTGAATCTGAATCACTAGAGGATTCTGATTTAATGGTTTCTTCCTCGACAATCTCTGGATGAGTAATTTGTGGTTCAGGATCTATGATTTAGCCTTGAATATCCTCCGGGTTCTCAATTGTGAGGTCGGGTTCAAAAAATGGATTATCGGAAATTTGAATTGGAGTACTTGTTCGAGTAGATGATGATTCTAAAGAAAAATCAAAGGCGACAATATTGGCTAGATGACTTGATCGAGTTACATGTGATGAACGTATGAAAGGTGGTGAACGTTTTGCTCGGTGCATTCACTGAATATCCTATTAGTTATAAAGATAAAAATTATTAAAGTTATTAAATTAATAGACTTTTCTGATTTTGCCCACGTTTCGAATAGTCAATAGATGCAGCAGGTAGCCAGGACCCTTTAAATCAGAAGCCCACAACTCGCTACTAACAAATCCAACTATTACTACGAACCAGAAAATTTTGGATGTCTATCAATTTAACCACTTAAAATGATTTTTTCGTCGAGATTTAAAGAAAATAAAGAAAATTCTATGTCCTAAAAACTAGAGCGTAGAAATGAAAAAGAAATAGCGCGTCGAGAAATAAGTGTCGAAAAACAAATGTCGAAAAACAAACAGTCGAAAAATAAAAAAAAAAGAAAATAAAGCGTCGAAACTTAGAATTCTAAAAACTTAAGACTAAAAGTTGCGTCTAAAGGTATTAAAGCTTAAAGGAATTCTAAATCCGAAACGGCGATAACTTAAAAGGCACTAAAATCTATTAAATATTAAAGTGATAAGCGATGTCGTAAAATTCTAAAGCATCTAAATCTTATTCTAAAGAAAAAGTACTTAAGGGATTTTACGGCAAAGCTTAAAAATCTAGAAATAAACAATAACTATGGCAAAAACTAATTTTAAAACTAATTACGAACGATAAATATAAACTACGTACTAAATAATAGAAAGATACAAAAATGATATAATTACTTATTTTTATAAAAATATTATTTTTATATTATTATTTTATAAAAGTATTAATTTATATATTAATAAAACTAATTAAAACTTAAAATACAAAAATAAAACTAAAACTAATTATTATTTAATTAAAACCCTAATAACTAATTAATTAATAATAATTATTAATAACCCCTAACCCTAATTCGTCGGTCAAAGGTACCAGACATGTCAAATCACCTCATGCGACCGCATGAGGTTTCTTTGTTCTGGCCATGCGATCGCATGGCTTCGGGTTCCAAGCCAGAAGTTTGGGCTGCTACAGTACGGCCCGTATTCAGTTTTACTTATTATTTTTTTCTGATTTTTAATTTATAGAAATAAAATAATTTAAAAAAAAATTATAAATTAAAAAAAAATTACTTATTAGTTTTTATAACTTTTAACAATAAATAAAAATATAAACTTTTTTTAATTTAACAAAACTTTAAAAATATAGATATATATTTTTTCTTTTTCTTGTTTTTATATTTTTGTTTTTATTATTTAAAACTTATGTAAATATATTTTTACAAAAATAGCTTAAAAACTAAATTTTTTTATTATAGCATTCTATGGCGACCCCGGCAGCGGCGCCAAAAATACTTTGATGTGTGCGAGGTATAGTACGAAATAGATTATATTTTACTACAAAATACTATTAAATACGGTACAATTTTACACAAATTATTTATTTATTTATTGAATGGATATACCTAAACCTTGCTACAACACTTATAGGCAGTGTACCTAATCGTAGAGTAGTGTAGTTTTTAGTAAGTCTGGTTCGCTCCACAGGGAGTCAGCTGAGTTTAACGCTATATTTATTTTAAACTATATTTGTATATATATATATATATATATATATATATATATATATATATATATATATATATATATATATATATATATATATATATATATATATATATAAGTAGTAGTATTATTATTAATAAAGGGGTTTTTTACCGTTTAATAACCGGTTTGTCGATTTTATGTCTTAAGTCACAATTAAAACCTAATGTAAAATATTAAATATAAATATAACTTAATTTAAAGCGTAAAGTAAATGACGATAAATAAAAGTGCGATAAATAAAAGTGCGATAATTAAAAGTACGATAATTTGAAGTACGAAAAATAAAATGACGATAAATAAAAGTGCGATGAGATATAAAATAAAGGAATTATGCTTATTTAAACTTTCGTAATCATGATGTTTGACGTGTTGATTTTAATTTATTACCATGGGTTAATTGTCCTTTGTCCTGGATTATCCGATACGTCCATCTGGTTTTGTCCATAATAGTCCATCGGTCATAAATATAAAGTGCGAGTGTCCTCGTCAAATTACCCTTATACCTAAAGTCAAATCTTTCAACTAATTGGGGATTTAAACTGTAACAAGGTCTTAATACTTTGTTAATGATTACACCAGGTTATCGACTGCGTGTAATCCAAGGTTTTAATATGTTATTAACAATTACACTAAGTGTCCTTGTATGTAATCCACCCCTGTTTTAATGAGTCCATTGACTATTAATCCATTCTCGTGTCCGGTTAAATGAACGATTATTAGTATTTATAAATATCCCGCCCATCGTGTCTGATCGAGTGTATGTGGTTATTTATAATTACCTCAAACTGTAAATCTCTATATTAAATTAACAAACTATCATTCAGTTAAACAAATATAAAGCCCATTAACAGCCCATAGTCTAATTTCCACAAGTGTCGGTCTTTTGTCCAAACCCCAATTATGGTCCAAAACCCAGTAACCCAGTCTTAATATTTAGTACAACATCACGATTATTCGGCTTAAATAAGCATAATAATAACTTATCTACGAGACATTAATTTAAAAAGGTTGAACATAACTTACAATGAGTATTAATAGCGTAGCGTTACACGGATAGAGTTTCAACTTACAAAACCTTAAAACATTCGACACTATAACCTTATTATTATTAACTTAATATTAAAATTATAATTATAAAATATAAATATAAATATATTGAGAGAGAGTGAGTATCAGTTGATGAAGGTGTATTCAATTCGGCCAGAAAACGTTCCAATTTATAGATATGGCCAGGTTTCCTCATCCATGTGATTGCATGGGAATAAGGCCTCCAGGCCATGCGATCGCATGGCCTACTTTTCCAGCACCAAATGCTTCCAAAACGTGGGCGGCTCTTGATTTATTTATTATATAATATAATATATATATATAATTATATATATATTATATATATATTATATTTTATTCTTGTGCATCGTTGACTTGTAATTTTAGGCCTGTTGCGTCGCGCGTTGATAGTTGGTTCATGTCCCGGTTCTGGATTTTCGAACGTCCTTTCGTACGATTTAATATCTTGTACTTTGCGTTTCGTGGCTCGTACTCTTGTAACTTTTAGACGTTTCTCAGCAATAATTTGAACCACTTGGATTGTACTTTGTACTTTTTAGCGTTTTGGTCATTTGCATCTTCAAATCATTGAATCTGTCTTTTGTCTTCACCTTTTATTATTTAAACGAATATCACTTGTAAATAGAACAATTGCAACTAAAAGCTTGTCTTTCTTGAAGGATAATGCTATGAAATATATGTTCATTTTTAGCATTATCATAATCGCGCCCTAAAAATAAGGTCAACAACCAAACCGATGAAGACCGAATAAAAGCGAATCCTTATGCACAACACTTACCACTTAACATCCCTTGTAGTGCACAAACACGGCTAATACATAACTACCGCAAATACGTGAGCAAAACACAACTATTGCATCATCAATCACACAACATGGTCCTCATGACCGAACCACCGGCATATAAAACAACCAATAGTTCTCAATACTAACAACATGAGGGTTGGCCGAAACTACACGCGCCTTAGCGAATCCGCAGCACACGTGATAGTGCTCCAAACGAACATATATTTAGTCGCAATATCATCCCAATATATAAAGTTTTTAGTTGTAATTATTCTATTTTTTAAGTTGTAATCGTTTAAATAAATAAATGTGAAGATAAAGCACGAAGATTAAAGAATTGAAGAAAAAGTGCCACTAAAGCCTGAAAAGTGCCACTAAAGCCATAGTGCACTCAAAAGTGCCACTAAAAGTGAGTTAAAGAATTCCGCGGATTTTGGGAGTTAAGGAAAATAATTTTTTGTGAAAATTACAAATTGCAAAACGCAAAGTACAAGATATTAAATTATACGAAAGGACGTTCGAAAATCCGGAACCGGGACCTGAGCCAACTATCAACGCCCGACTCAACGGACCAAAAATTACAAGTCTACTATGCACAAGAATATAATATAATATTTAAATAATTATATAAATTATTTATATATTATATATTATATTAAATAACGTCGACAAAGAAGAAAACAAAGCAATGTGGCTAGATCCAGCTGGACATGCGATCGCATGGCCTGGAAGAGCAAATTCCATGCGATCGCATGGCTTCAGAAATCAGGCCACATCTATAAAAGGCAACGAGTTTGGCCAGTTTAAACACACCAATTTTTATCATACTCCCTCTGTAATATACTATATATATATATATATATATATATATATATATATATATATATATATATATATATATATATATATATATATATATATATATATATATATATATATATATATATATATATATATATATATATATATATATATATATATATATATATATATATAGTATAGGTTAGTTTTATATTAGATTAGTTTGGGTTATGTAAAGGTTATTTTACGGGTTTTGAAGTCGAAGCTTTGTCTATGTAACACTACGCTATAAATAATCAATGCAAGCTATGTTCTCCTTTTTAAATTAATGTCTCGTACTTAAGTTATTATTATGCTTATTTGAGCCGAAGTAATCGTGATGTTACGCTAAATATTAAGATGGGGTAATTAGGCTTTGGACCATAATTGGGGTTTGGACAAAAGAACGACACTTGTGGAAATTAGACTATGGGCTATTAATGGGCTTTATATTAAATTAACGATACCTCGTTAATTTAATATAAAGGTTACAATTTGACGTATCTATATATAACCACATACGCTTAATCGGATACGATAGGCGGGATATTTATAAATACAAATTATTGTTCATTTGATCGGACACGGGGATGAATTAATAGTCAATGGACTCATTAAAACAGGGGTGGATTACATTCAAGGGTAATTGGTGTAATTGTTAACAAAGTATTAAAACCTTGGTTTACACATAGTCGATAATCTGGTGTATTCATTAAACAAAGTATTAAGACCTTGTTACAGTTCGAATCTCCAATTAGTTGGAATATTTGACTTCGAGTATAAAGTTAAATTTGTCGAGCATTTTATAATTATGATCGATGAACTATTATGGACATAAACCAGATAGGTTTCAAATACATCCAGGACAAAGGACAATTAATCCAGGGTAATAAATAATCAAAACGTCAAACATCATGGTTACGAAAGTTTAAATAAGCATAATTATTATATTGTTATTTATTTTAAGCACTTTAATTATTGTCATTTATATTTACACTTAAGTTTTAAAATCGACAAACCGGTCATTAAACGGTAAACCCCCTTTTATATATTATTACTATATATAATATATTTTGTACAAATATAATTGTTTAAAAATATAGTGTAAAATAAGTCGTCTCCCTGTGGAACGAACTGGACTTACTAAAAACTATACTACTCTACGATTAGGTACACTGCCTATAGTGTTGTAGCAAGGTTTAGGTATATCTCATCTGTAAATAAATAATTAAAACTTGTGTAATTCGTAACGTATTTTGTAATAAAAATATATAGTATATTTCGTACCCCCACGCTACATCACCAAGTTTTTGGCGCCACTGCCGGGGACTCGGCGAAACGCTATATTTTTAATATATATTTGTGTAAATATATTTATATATAATTTTTAGAAAAACAATATAAAATTAAAAAAAAAACCCTGAAACCCAGGCCTATGCGGTCGCATGAGTTGGGTGCCTTAAAACCATGCGGTCGCATGGCCTGATCTGACACGCCAGGAACCCTTATTCAGCATTTATTACGGGGTATTATTTATTATTATTATTATTTAGGGTTATTTATTTTAATATTTAGTTTTAGTTTTAATTTAATTTGTAATTTAAGTTTTAATTAGTTTTATAATTATAAAAAAAATTAATACTTTTATAAAATATATAATATAAAAATAATATTTTTATAAAATTTGTATTTTTATCATTTTAATTACAATTTGTATTTTTATCATTTATTCGTAATATTTGTATTTTTATCGTTCGTAATTAGTTTTAAGACTAGTATTTTGCCGTAGCTTATTTTATATTTCTAGATTTTTAGGTTTTGCTGTAAAATCCCTTAAGTGCCTTTTCTTTAGATTAAGATTTAGGTGCTTTAGAATTTTACGACGCTGTTTATAAATTTTAGTACCTTTTAAGTTACGACGCGCTACTTTCTTATTTTTATTTTTCGACGTTTTTCAACTCGTAATCTTTTTCTTTCTTATTTCTCGACACGCTAGTTTTTAGGACATAGATTTTCTATTTCTTCTCTAAAATTCCAAACGAAAAATTATTTTAAACGGTTAAATTGATAGACATCCAAATTTTCTGATTCGTAGTAATAGTTGGATTTGTTAGTGGCGAGTTGTGGGCTTCCGATTTAAAGGGTCTTGGCTACCTGCTGCATCTATTGGCTATTTGAAACGTGGGCAAAATCAGAAAAGTCTATTAATTTGATAACTTATATAATTTTTAGTTTTATAACTAATAGGATAATTAGTAAATACACCACATTGTAGCTAAAATTTGGTAATAAGCGCATTATGGAAAATCTCGAGAATATTTTGGAAACTCTTTATGACATCCGAAATCAATTTAATCAATACTCTCAAACGGGTGTTGATGACAATTCATTCGGTCAATCTTGGATCACGAATGACGAAACAATAACTGGTTGTGAAATATGTGGAGATTATCACTCAACATGGGAATGTTATTATTACGTTCCTATAGAAAATTATGCACCCATGGAACCTGAATGGAATGATTATGAGGAATACAATTCTAATTGGGATTATTCCCAAGAATATATCCAAACTCAACAACCAGAAGACGAGGAAAATTATGTGTCTGAAAATTCTTTAGATTATATGAAAATCAAACTCGAAGAACTTTATGCTCAAAATGAACAAATGAGTGAGTTTCTAAATAGGCAAACTGAAACTCTATCAGATTACACACCTGTTGATCTGAGGAATATTGTGCAAGAAAATATCATATCATCGAATTTTGATGAATTCGAGAGCTCCAAAATCACTAACTATCCCGATGATACTTTTTATTCAGCTTTACCAATTTCACAACATATCGACACATTAGCCTCTACCGACGAAATCATCAATCCAGCAATGGATGAAGAAGAAGTAAGGGTGACAAATTGGTACTCTTGGGAAAACGATAACGTTGAAAATTTTACCCCCAAGACCAAAGTGGTGGGACCGGTAAGTACCGTTAATGAAAAAGAATCTACTTCGATCCCGAAATTCACCATTCCACAACCTTCCAGTCCAATATTCTCAATAGACGAGTCATCTACCGAAGATGAACTACGAGCTGTAATAGATAATGACACCTCGGATTTCACCCAATTGGGTAATAGAGGTGAAAACTTTGATCCAGAGAATAAACGGAAGGAAATGTTAGGAATTGTCCACCCTATAGAAATATGTATATCGGTGTATATCGATCCATTTGATCAAGAACCAGAAAAGAGACATATCCATTTACTAAAAGCTACACTTAAAAAAGAATTAAGTAGTGACGATCGGGTGGTTCTAAAGTTTAAACCCATTGATATATTATACACCACGCGAGATGTAAATAACTGGCTCACTATTCTAATTCGTGGAACTTATTCTACTGACTTCACATGTCGTCAGCTAAGTGTGGGGAAGTCTAACCCCACTTAACGTTAAAATAGGGGTTCGGGTTAGTGCATAACTCGTTAATAAAAATGCATGATGAGTAAGGGTAAAAGATGCATTTTCAAAGATTAGCAAACAGTTCAGAAAAGCAACCGTTTTTGAAGAAAAACATGGGGGATAAAACAAGAAGGAATGAACGATGAGGTGCACCATCTATCATTCGACGAGCTTTGTAATTACAAACTGGGTATCTTTAACTACTTTTCTACACTAATCACCCTCATGAATTTATAATTAGAGTCTGATTTCATGCAAATGAGGGCATTGCATGATCTCAAGTGTGGGGAAGGGTTATAAATTCTCTCAGGTTTACACTTGGTTTAATTGCCAAATTTTGTGAAAATTTAAAAAATTTTCAACTAAACGAACTCAAAATTATGTTTATACATATTTATGAACGATAAAACTAGGTGATAATACCGAAATTATTGTTACTTTGGAAAGGACATAAATTGAGAAACAACCCAAAATGCTTGAATTCATTTAAAATGGAATAGAAGAGAATAAAAAGGCAAAGAAAGATAAAATAAAAGCTAAGTGTGGGGAGAATGTACCAAGTTATTCAATTAAAAACTATCTATCACATGTTTCTGTAAAGTTATTGCAGGTGCTTTTGTTTTAGACTAAATTGACTGTTTTACCCGCAATATTATAATAAAGATAAAAGAAAAGATGGATCTACACGATGAATCAATTTCATCATTAAAAGGAAGTAAAGTCTTCCGAAAAAGACACGCGCTTCTTGATTTAGGTCAAGAAGTTGTCGTCCAGACCAGCTGTAGGTTGACGAAAAATCTAGAAAAGTCATCTCTAAAATCAGCAAGAAATCCACGGACCTCTGCATCAAACAGGGTCGCCAAGTGGTCAAACTTATCCTAACCATGAGAGGATCTGTCTCATAAAATAGGGAGAGCGCCGTGAAAATTAGCTTGATAAGACTAATGAATCAGACCCCCAGAAAGGATAATCTCCTTAAAGATTAAAAATCAGCTTTTAAGACTGATATTACTCAATCCTTGAGATTGACCTTAAAGATTGAGAATTACAAACTCATGGAATTCGATGATATCTAAACTCGAGCATGAACGAGAAAATATTTTGATAAAAATAAAACCGATTTATTTTCTGAAAACCTATTTTCAATGAGTTCATTACCATTGAACGTAAAATCCTAGGAATTCAACTGGAATTCATTAGGTCACCTGAACCAATTCGGGTGTCAACCGAAAGAACGGTGGTTGCATAGCATGGTCGAAGACAGGACCTTGTGTCAGACCGAAAAATTATAGGGTGATCTTTACTATTGCTCCTACAAAGGATAGTAATTGCATCCGACACGTTGTAGACCATGAACATCTGCATGTCATTAGACATTGCCTTAATAGTTGCTTGTTCAACGCTTTCCTTTATAACCGGACGGTAGTTTGCCGAAAGGTAATATACGGAGCAAGTATACTGGACGTGTGCTTTCCTAATACAAGGTTAGCAAGTGGGTGACACAAAACCGCAAGTTTTGAGCTAAAATTTTAAAATCTGAAACCCACAAAAATATTTTGCAAACAACGGTGAAGGGTTATTCCGGAAAACTTATCTAGGGTAAAAGCTAGAATGTATTTTCAAAAGATCAAATGTTTTCATAAAGATCCAATTTTCTTAAGGATCTAAATTTTTATAGTCATGTGGGACTGTAAACCACATCGTTACTATCATTGTTTATACCGCCGTATCAAAATCACTAATATATAAAGTGTGAAGAATAAAGAAGTGATTCGTGTGATTTAATTTCAAGTTCTGTATTGCTTGAGGACAAGCAACGCTCAAGTGTGGGGATATTTGATAGTGCTCCAAACGAACATATATTTAGTTGCAATATCATCCCAATATGTAAAGTTTTTAGTTGTAATTATTCTATTTTTTAAGTTGTAATCGTTTAAATAAATAAATGTGAAGACAAAGAACGAAGATTAAAGAATTGAAGAAAAAGTGCCACTAAAGCCTGAAAAGTGCCACTAAAGCCATAGTGCACTCAAAAGTGCCACTAAAAGTGAGTTAAAGAATTCCGCGGATTTTGGGAGTTAAGGAAAATAATTTTTTGTGCAAATTACAAATTGCAAAACGCAAAGTACAAGATATTAAATTATACGAAAGGATGTTCGAAAATCTGGAACCGGGACCTGAGCCAACTATCAACGCCCGACTCAACGGACCAAAAATTACAAGTCTACTATGCACAAGAATATAATATAATATTTAAATAATTATATAAATTATTTATATATTATATATTATATTAAATAACGTCGACAAAGAAGAAAACAAAGCAATGTGGCTGGATCCAGCTGGCCATGCGATCGCATGGCCTGGAAGAGCAAATTCCATGCAATCGCATGGCTTCAGAAATCAGGCCACATCTATAAAAGGCAACGAGTTTGGCCAGTTTAAACACAACAATTTTTATCATACTCCCTCTGTAATATATATATATATATATATATATATATATATATATATATATATATATATAGGTTAGTTTTATATTAGATTAGTTTGGGTTATGTAAAGGTTATTTTACGGGTTTTGAAGTCGAAGCTCTCTGTCTATGTAACACTACGCTATAAATAATCAATGTAAGCTATGTTCTCCTTTTTAAATTAATGTCTCATACTTAAGTTTTATTATGCTTATTTGAGCCGAAGTAATCGTGATGTTAGGCTAAATATTAAGATGGGTTAATTGGGCTTTGGACCATAATTGGGGTTTGGACAAAAGAACGACACTTGTGGAAATTAGACTATGGGCTATTAATGGGCTTTATATTAAATTAACGATACCTCGTTAATTTAATATAAGGTTACAATTTGACGTATCTATATATAACCACATACGCTTAATCGGATACGATGGACGGGATATTTATAAATACAAATTATTGTTCATTTGACCGGACACGGGGATGGATTAATAGTCAATGGACTCATTAAAACAGGGGTGGATTACATTCAAGGGTAATTGGTGTAATTGTTAATAAAGTATTAAAACCTTGGTTTACACATAGTCGATAACCTGGTGTATTCATTAAACAGAGTATTAAGACCTTGTTACAGTTCGAATCTCCAATTAGTTGGAATATTTGACTTCGAGTATAAGGTTAAATTTGTCGAGCATTTTATAATTATGATCGATGAACTATTATGGACAAAAACCAGATAGGTTTCAAATACATCCAGGACAAAGGACAATTAATCCAAGGTAATAAATAATCAAAACGTCAAACATCATGGTTACAGAAGTTTAAATAAGCATAATTATTATATTGTTATTTATTTTACGCACTTTAATTATTGTCATTTATATCTACGCTTAAGTTTTAAAATCGACAAACCGGTCATTAAACGGTAAACCCCCTTTTATATATTATTACTATATATAATATATTTTGTACAAATATAATTGTTTAAAAATATAGTGTAAAATAAGTCGTCTCCCTGTGGAACGAACCGGACTTACTAAAAACTATACTACTCTACGATTAGGTACACTGCCTATAGTGTTGTAGCAAGGTTTAGGTATATCCCATCTGTAAATAAATAATTAAAACTTGTGTAATTCGTAACGTATTTTGTAATAAAAATATATATTATATTTCGTACCCCCACGCTACATCACCAAGTTTTTGGCGCCGCTGCCGAGGACTCGACGAAATGATATATTTTTAATATATATTTGTGTAAATATATTTATATATAATTTTTAGAAAAACAATATAAAATAAAAAAAAAAACCCTGAAACCCAGGCCTATGCGGTCGCATGAGCTGGGTGCCTTAAAACCATGCGGTCGCATGGCCTAATATGACACGCCAGGAACCCTTATTCAGCATTTATTACGGGGTATTATTTATTATTATTATTATTTAGGGTTATTTATTTTAATATTTAGTTTTAGTTTTAATTTAATTTGTAATTTAAGTTTTAATTAGTTTTATAATTATAAAAAAAATTAATACTTTTATAAAATATATAATATAAAAATAATATTTTTATAAAATTTGTATTTTTATCATTTTAATTACAATTTGTATTTTTATCGTTTATTCGTAATATTTGTATTTTTATCGTTCGTAATTAGTTTTAAGACTAGTATTTTGCCGTAGCTTATTTTATATTTCTAGATTTTTAGGTTTTGCCGTAAAATCCCTTAAGTGCCTTTTCTTTAGATTAAGATTTAGGTGCTTTAGAATTTTGTGACGCTGTTTATAAATTTTAGTACCTTTTAAGTTACGACGCGCTACTTTCTTATTTTTATTTTTCGACGTTTTTCGACGCGTAATCTTTTTCTTTCTTATTTCTCGACACGCTAGTTTTTAGGACATAGATTTTCTATTTCTTCTCTAAAATTCCAAACGAAAAATTATTTTAAGCGGTTAAATTGATAGACATCCGAATTTTCTGATTCGTAGTAATAGTTGAATTTGTTAGTGTCGAGTTGTGGGCTTCCGATTTAAAGGGTCCTGGCTATCTGCTGCATCTATTGGCTATTCGAAACGTGGGCAAAATCAGAAAAGTCTATTAATTTGATAACTTATATAATTTTTAGTTTTATAACTAATAGGATAATTAGTAAATGCACCACATTGTAGCTAAAATTTGGTAATAAGCGCATTATGGAAAATCTCGAGAATATTTTGGAAACTCTTTATGACATCCGAAATCAATTTAATCAATACTCTCAAACGGGTGTTGATGACAATTCATTCGGTCAATCTTGGATCACGAATGACGAAACAATAACTGGTTGTGAAATATGTGGAGATTATCACTCAACATGGGAATGTTATTATTACGTTCCTATAGAAAATTATGCACCCATGGAACCTGAATGGAATGATTATGAGAAATACAATTCTAATTGGGATTATTCCCAAGAATATATCCAAACTCAACAACCAGAAGACGAGGAAAATTATGTGTCTGAAAATTCTTTAGATTATATGAAAATCAAACTCGAAGAACTTGATGCTCAAAATGAACAAATGAGTGAGTTTCTAAATAGGCAAGCTGAAACTCTATCAAATTACACACCTGTTGATCTGAGGAATATTGTGCAAGAAAATATCATATCATCGAATTTTGATGAATTCGAGAGCTCCAAAATCACTAACTATCCCGATGATACTTTTTATTCAGCTTTACCAATTTCACAACATATCGACACATTAGCCTCTACCGACGAAATCATCAATCCATCAATGGATGAAGAAGAAGTAAGGGTGACAAATTGGTACTCTTGGGAAAACGATAACGTTGAAAATTTTACCCCTAAGACCAAAGTGGTGGGACCGGTAAGTTCCGTTAATGAAAAAGAATCTACTTCGATCCCGAAATTCACCATTCCACAACCTTCCAACCCAATATTCTCAATAGACGAGTTATCTACCGAAGATGAACTACGAGCTGTAATAGATAATGACACCTCGGATTTCACCCAATTGGGTAATAGAGGTGAAAACTTTGATCCAGAGAATAAATGGAAGGAAATATTAGGAATTGTCCACCCTATAGAAATATGTATATCGGTGTATATCGATCCATTTGATCAAGAACCAGAAAAGAGACATATCCATTTACTAAAAGCTACACTTAAAAAAGAATTAAGTAGTGACGATCGGGTGGTTCTAAAGTTTAAACCCATTGATATATTATACACCACCAGAGATGTAAATAACTGGCTCACTATTCTAATTCGTGGAACTTATTCTACCGACTTCACATGTCGTCAGCTAAGTGTGGGGAAGTCTAACCCCACTTAACGTTAAAATAGGGGTTCGGGTTAGTGCATAACTCGTTAATAAAAATGCATGATGAGTAAGGGTAAAAGATGCATTTTCAAAGATTAGCAAACAGTTCAGAAAAGCAACCGTTTTTGAAGAAAAACATGGGGGATAAAACAAGAAGGAATGAACGATGAGGTGCACCATCTATCATTCGACGAGCTTTGTAATTACAAACTGGGTATCTTTAACTACTTTTCTACACTAATCACCCTCATGAATTTATAATTAGAGTCTGATTTCATGCAAATGAGGGCATTGCATGATCTCAAGTGTGAGGAAGAGTTATAAATTCTCTCAGGTTTACACTTGGTTTAATTGCCAAATTTTGTGAAAATTTGAAAAATTTTCAACTAAACGAACTCAAAATTATGTTTATACATATTTATGAACGATAAAACAAGGTGATAATACCGAAATTATTGTTACTTTGGAAAGGACATAAATTGAGAAACAACCCAAAATGCTTGAATTCATTTAAAATGGAATAGAAGAGAATAAAAAGGCAAAGAAAGATAAAATAAAAGCTAAGTGTGGGGAGAATGTACCAAGTTATTCAATTAAAAACTATCTATCACATGTTTCTGTAAAGTTATTGCAGGTGCTTTTGTTTTGGACTAAATTGACTGTTTTACCCTCAATATTATAATAAAGATAAAAGAAAAGATGGATCTACACGATGAATCAATTTCATCATTAAAAGGAAGTAAAGTCTTTCGAAAAAGACACGCGCTTCTTGATTTAGGTCAAGAAGTTGTCGTCCAGACCAGCTGTAGGTTGACGAAAAATCTAGAAAAGTCATCTCTAAAATCAGCAGGAAATCCACGAACCTCAGCATCAAACAGGGTCGCCAAGTGGTCAAACTTATCCTAACCATGAGAGGATCTGTCTCGTAAAATGGGGAGGGCGCCGTGCAAATTAGCTTGATAAGACTAATGAATCAGACCCCCAGAAAGGATAATCTCCTTAAAGATTAAAAATCAGCTTTTAAGACTGATATTACTCAATCCTTGAGATTGACCTTAAAGATTGAGAATTACAAACTCATGGAATTCGATGATATCTAAACTCGAGCTTGAACGAGAAAACATTTTGATAAAAATAAAACCGATTTATTTTCTGAAAACCTATTTTCAATGAGTTCATTACCATTGAACGTAAAATCCTAGGAATTCACCTGGAATTCATTAGGTCACCTGAACCAATTCGGGTGTCAACCGAAAGAATGGTGGTTGCATAGCATGATCGAAGACAGGACCTTGTGTCAGACCGAAAAATTATAGGGTGATCTTTACTATTGCTCCTACAAAGGATAGTAATTGCATCCGACACGTTGTAGACCATGAACATCTGCATGTCATTAGACATTGCCTTAACAGTTGCTTGTTCAACGCTTTCCTTTACAACCGGACGGTAGTTTGCCGAAAGGTAATATACGGAGCAAGTATACTGGACGTGTCCTTTCCTAATACAAGGTTAGCAAGTGGGTGACACAAAACCGCAAGTTTTGAGCTAAAATTTTAAAATCTGAAACCCACAAAAATATTTTGCAAACAACGATGAAGGGTTATTCCGGAAAACTTATCTAGGGTAAAAGCTAGAATGTATTTTCAAAAGATCAAATGTTTTCATAAAGATCCAATTTTCTTAAGGATCTAAATTTTTATAGTCATGTGGGACTGTAAACCACATCGTTACTATCATTGTTTATACCGCCGTATCAAAATCACTAATGTATAAAGTGTGAAGAATAAAGAAGTGATTCGTGTGATTTAATTTCAAGTTCTGTATTGCTTGAGGACAAGCAACGCTCAAGTGTGGGGATATTTGATAGTGCTCCAAACGAACATATATTTAGTTGTAATATCATCCCAATATGTAAAGTTTTTAGTTGTAATTATTCTATTTTTTAAGTTGTAATCGTTTAAATAAATAAATGTGAAGACAAAGCACGAAGATTAAAGAATTGAAGAAAAAGTGCCACTAAAGCCTGAAAAGTGCCACTAAAGCCATAGTGCACTCAAAAGTGCCACTAAAAGTGAGTTAAAGAATTTCGCGGATTTTGGGAGTTAAGGAAAATAATTTTTTGTGCAAATTACAAATTGCAAAACGCAAAGTACAAGATATTATATTATACGAAAGGACGTTCGAAAATCCGGAACCGGGACCTGAGCCAACTATCAACGCCCGACTCAACGGACCAAAAATTACAAGTCTACTATGCACAAGAATATAATATAATATTTAAATAATTATATAAATTATTTATATATTATATATTATATTAAATAACGTCGACAAAGAAGAAAACAAAGCAATGTGGCTGGATCCAGCTGGCCATGCGATCGCATGGCCTGGACGAGCAAATTCCATGCAATCGCATGGCTTCAGAAATCAGGCCACATCTATAAAAGGCAACGAGTTTGGCCAGTTTAAACACACCAATTTTTATCATACTCCCTCTGTAATATATATATATATATATATATATATATATATATATATATATATATATATATATATATATATAGTATAGGTTAGTTTTATATTAGATTAGTTTGGGTTATGTAAAGGTTATTTTACGGGTTTTGAAGTCGAAGCTCTGTCTATGTAACACTTCGCTATAAATAATCAATGTAAGCTATGTTCTCCTTTTTAAATTAATGTCTCGTACTTAAGTTATTATTATGCTTATTTGAGCTGAAGTAATCGTGATGTTAGGCTAATTATTAAGATGGGTTAATTGGGCTTTGGACCATAATTGGGGTTTGGACAAAAGAACGACACTTGTGGAAATTAGACTATGGGCTATTAATGGGCTTTATATTAAATTAACGATACCTCATTAATTTAATATAAGGTTACAATTTGACGTATCTATATATAACCACATACGCTTAATCGGATACGATGGATTAATAGTCAATGGACTCATTAAAACAGGGGTGGATTACATTCAAGGGTAATTGGTGTAATTGTTAATAAAGTATTAAAACCTTGATTTACACATAGTCGATAACCTGGTGTATTCATTAAACAAAGTATTAAGACCTTGTTACAGTTCGAATCTCCAATTAGTTGGAATATTTGACTTCGAGTATAAGGTTAAATTTGTCGAGCGCTTTATAATTATGATCGATGAACTATTATGGACAAAAACCAGATAGGTTTCAAATACATCCAGGACAAAGGACAATTAATCCAAGGTAATAAATAATCAAAACGCCAAACATCATGGTTACGGAAGTTTAAATAAGCATAATTATTATATTGTTATTTATTTTACGCACTTTAATTATTGTCATTTATATCTACGCTTAAGTTTTAAAATCGACAAACCGGTCATTAAACGGTAAACCCCCTTTTATATATTATTACTATATATAATATATTTTGTACAAATATAATTGTTTAAAAATATAGTGTAAAATAAGTCGTCTCCCTGTGGAACGAACCGGACTTACTAAAAACTATACTACTCTACGATTAGGTACACTGCCTATAGTGTTGTAGCAAGGTTTAGGTATATCCCATCTGTAAATAAATAATTAAAACTTGTGTAATTCGTAACGTATTTTATAATAAAAATATATATTATATTTCGTACCCCCAAGCTACATCACCATGTTTTTGGAGCCGCTGCCGGGGACTCGGCGAAACGCTATATTTTTAATATATATTTGTGTAAATATATTTATATATAATTTTTAGAAAAACAATATAAAATTAAAAAAAAAACCCTGAAACCCAGGCCTATGCGGTCGCATGAGCTGGGTGCCTTAAAACCATGCGGTCGCATGGCCTAATCTGACATGCCAGGAACCCTTATTCAGCATTTATTACGGGGTATTCTTTATTATTATTATTATTATTTAGGGTTATTTATTTTAATATTTAGTTTTAGTTTTAATTTAATTTGTAATTTAAGTTTTAATTAGTTTTATAATTATAAAAAAAATTAATACTTTTATAAAATATATAATATAAAAATAATATTTTTATAAAATTTGTATTTTTATCATTTTAATTACAATTTGTATTTTTATCGTTTATTCGTATTATTTATATTTTTATCGTTCGTAATTAGTTTTAAGACTAGTATTTTTCCGTAGCTTATTTTATATTTCTAGATTTTTAGGTTTTGCCGTAAAATCCCTTAAGTGCCTTTTCTTTAGATTAAGATTTAGGTGCTTTAGAATTTTGTGACGCTGTTTATAAATTTTAGTACCTTTTAAGTTACGACGCGCTACTTTCTTATTTTTATTTTTCGACATTTTTCGACGCGTAATCTTTTTCTTTCTTATTTCTCGACACGCTAGTTTTTAGGACATAGATTTTCTATTTCTTCTCTAAAATTCCAAACGAAAAATTATTTTAAGCGATTAAATTGATAGACATCCAAATTTTCTGATTCGTAGTAATAGTTGGATTTGTTAGTGGCGAGTTGTGGGCTTCTGATTTAAAGGGTCCTGGCTACCTGCTGCATCTATTGGCTATTCGAAACGTGGGCAAAATCAGAAAAGTCTATTAATTTGATAACTTATATAATTTTTAGTTTTATAACTAATAGGATAATTAGTAAATGCACCACATTGTAGCTAAAATTTGGTAATAAGCGCATTATGGAAAATCTCGAGAATATTTTGGAAACTCTTTATGACATCCGAAATCAATTTAATAAATACTCTCAAACGGGTGTTGATGACAATTCATTCGGTCAATCTTGGATCACGAATGACGAAACAATAACTGGTTGTGAAATATGTGGAGATTATCACTCAACATGGGAATGTTATTATTACGTTCCTATGGAAAATTATGCACCCATGGAACCTGAATGGAATGATTATGAGGAATACAATTCTAATTGGGAATATTTCCAAGAATATATCCAAACTCAACAACCAGAAGACGAGGAAAATTATGTGTCTGAAAATTCTTTAGATTATATGAAAATCAAACTCGAAGAACTTGATGCTCAAAATGAACAAATGAGAGAGTTTGTAAATAGGCAAGCTGAAACTCTATCAAATTACACACCTGTTGATCTGAGGAATATTGTGCAAGAAAATATCATATCATCGAATTTTGATGAATTCGAGAGCTCCGAAATCACCAACTATCCCGATGATACTTTTTATTCAGCTTTACCAATTTCACAACATATCGACACATTAGCCTCTACCGACGAAATCATCAATCCATCAATGGATGAAGAAGAAGTAAGGGTGACAAATTAGTACTCTTGGGAAAACGATAACGTTGAAAATTTTACCCCCGAGACCAAAGTGGTGGGACCGGTAAGTACCGTTAATGAAAAAGAATCTACTTCGATCCCGAAATTCACCATTCCACAACCCTCCAACCCAATATTCTCAATAGACGAGTCATCTACCGAAGATGAACTACGAGCTGTAATAGATAATGACACCTCAGATTTCACCCAATTGGGTAATAGAGGTGAAAACTTTGATCCAGAGAATAAACGGAAGGAAATGTTAGGAATTGTCCACCCTATAGAAATATGTATATCGGTGTATATCGATCCATTTGACCAAGAACCAGAAAAGAGACATATCCATTTACTAAAAGCTACACTTAAAAAAGAATTAAGTAGTGACGATCGGGTTTTTCTAAACTTTAAACCCATTGATATATTATACACCACCCGAGATGTAAATAACTGGCTCACTATTCTAATTCGTGGAACTTATTCTACCGACTTCACATGTCGTCAGCTAAGTTTGGGGAAGTCTAACCCCACTTAACGTTAAAATAGGGGTTCGGGTTAGTGCATAACTCGTTAATAAAAATGCATGATGAGTAAGGGTAAAAGATGCATTTTCAAAGATTAGCAAACAGTTCAGAAAAACAACCGTTTTTGAAGAAAAACATGGGGGATAAAACAAGAAGGAATGAACGATGAGGTGCACCATCTACCATTCGACGAGCTTTGTAATTACAAACTGGGTATCTTTAACTACTTTTCTACACTAATCACCCTCATGAATTTATAATTAGAGTCTGATTTAATGCAAATGAGGGCATTGCATGATCTCAAGTGTGGGGAAGGGTTATAAATTCTCTCAGGTTTACACTTGGTTTAATTGCCAAATTTTGTGAAAATTTGAAAAATTTTCAACTAAATGAACTCAAAATCATGTTTATACATATTTATGAACGATAAAACTAGGTGATAATACCGAAATTATTGTTACTTTAGAAAGGACATAAATTGAGAAACAACCCAAAACGTTTGAATTCATTTAAAATGGAATAGAAGAGAATAAAAAGGCAAAGAAAGATAAAATAAAAGCTAAGTGTGGGGAGAATGTACCAAGTTATTCAATTAAAAACTATCTATCACATGTTTCTGTAAAGTTATTGCAGGTGCTTTTGTTTTGGACTAAATTGACTGTTTTACCCGCAATATTATAATAAAGATAAAAGAAAAGATGGATCTACACGATGAATCAATTTCATTATTAAAAGGAAGTAAAGTCTTCTGAAAAAGACACGCGCTTCTTGATTTAGGTCAAGAAGTTGTCGTCCAGACCATCTGTAGGTTGACGAAAAATCTAGAAAAGTCATCTCTAAAATCAGCAGGAAATCCACGGACCTCAGCATCAAACAGGGTCGCCAAGTGGTTAGACTTATCCTAACCATGAGAGGATCTGTCTCGTAAAATGGGGAGGGCGCCGTGCAAATTAGCTTGATAAGACTAATGAATCAGACCACCAGAAAGGATAATCTCCTTAAAGATTAAAAATCAGCTTTTAAGACTGTTATTACTCAATCCTTGAGATTGACCTTAAAGATTGAGAATTACAAACTCATGGAATTCGATGATATCTAAACTCGAGCTTGAACGAGAAAATATTTTGATAAAAATAAAACCGATTTGTTTTTTGAAAACCTATTTTCAATGAGTTCAATACCATTGAACGTAAAATCCTAGGAATTCACCTGGAATTCATTAGGTCACCTGAACCAATTCGGGTGTCAACCGTAAGAACGGTGGTTGCATAGCATGGTCGAAGACAGGACCTTGTGTCAGACCAAAAAATTATAGGGTGATCTTTACTATTGCTCCTACAAAGGATAGTAATTGCATCCGACACGTTGTAGACCATGAACATCTGCATGTCATTAGGCATTGCCTTAACAGTTGCTTGTTCAATGCTTTCCTTTACAACCGGACGGTAGTTTACCGAAAGGTAATATACGGAGCAAGTATACTGGACGTGTGCTTTCCTAATACAAGGTTAGCAAGTGGGTGACACAAAACCGCAAGTTTTGAGCTAAAATTTTAAAATCTGAAACCCACAAAAATATTTTGCAAACAACGGTGAAGGGTTATTCTGGAAAACTTATCTAGGGTAAAAGCTAGAATGAATTTTCAAAAGATCAAATGTTTTCATAAAGATCCAATTTTCTTAAGGATCTAAATTTTTATAGTCATGTGGGACTGTAAACCACATCGTTACTATCATTGTTTATACCGCCGTATCAAAATCACTAATGTATAAAGTTTGAAGAATAAAGAAGTGATTCTGGTGATTTAATTTCAAGTTCTGTATTGCTTGAGGACAAGCAACGCTCAAGTGTGGGGATATTTGATAGTGCTCCAAACGAACATATATTTAGTCGCAATATCATCCCAATATGTAAAGTTTTTAGTTGTAATTATTCTATTTTTTAAGTTGTAATCCTTTAAATAAATAAATGTGAAGACAAAGCACGAAGATTAAAGAATTGAAAAAAAAGTGCCACTAAAGCCTGAAAAGTGCCACTAAAGCCATAGTGCACTCAAAAGTGCCACTAAAAGTGAGTTAAAGAATTCCGCGGATTTTGGGAGTTAAGGAAAATAATTTTTTGTGCAAATTACAAATTGCAAAACGCAAAGTACAAGATATTAAATTATACGAAAGGACGTTCGAAAATCCAGAACCGGGACCTGAGTCAACTATCAACGCTCGACTCAACGGACCAAAAATTACAAGTCTACTATGCACAAGAATATAATATAATATTTAAATAATTATATAAATTATTTATATATTATATATTATATTAAATAACGTCGACAAAGAAGAAAACAAAGCAATGTGGCTGGATCCAGCTGGCCATGTGATCGCATGGCCTGGAAGAGCAAATTCCATGCGATCGCATGGCTTCATAAATCAGGCCACATCTATAAAAGGCAACGAGTTTGGCCAGTTTAAACACACCAATTTTTATCATACTCCCTCTGTAATATATATATATATATATATATATATATATATATATATATATATATATATATATATATATATATATATATATATATATATATATATATATATATATATATATATATATATATATATATATATATATATAGCATAGGTTAGTTTTATATTAGATTAGTTTGGGTTATGTAAAGGTTATTTTACGGGTTTTGAAGTCGAAGCTCTGTCTATGTAACACTACGAGATAAATAATCAATGTAAGCTATGTTCTCCTTTTTAAATTAATGTCTCGTACTTAAGTTATTATTATGCTTATTTGAGCCGAAGTAATCGTGATGTTAGGCTAAATATTAAGATGGGGTAATTGGGCTTTGGACCATAATTGGGGTTTGGACAAAAAAACGACACTTGTGGAAATTAGACTATGGGCTATTAATGGGCTTTATATTAAATTAACGATACCTCATTAATTTAATATAAAGGTTACAATTTGACATATCTATATATAACCACATACGCTTAATCGGATACGATGGGCGGGATATTTATAAATACAAATTATTGTTCATTTGACCGGACACGGGGATGGATTAATAGTCAATGGACTCATTAAAACAGGGGTGGATTACATTCAAGGGTAAATTGTGTAATTGTTAACAAAGTATTAAAACCTTGATTTACACACAGTTGATAACCTGGTGTATTCATTAAACAAAGTATTAAGACCTTGTTACAGTTCGAATCCCCAATTAGTTAGAATATTTGACTTCGGGTATAAGGTTAAATTTGTCGAGCATTTTATAATTATGATCGATGAACTATTATGGACAAAAACCAGATAGGTTTCAAATACATCCAGGACAAAGGACAATTAACCCAGGGTAATAAATAATCAAAACGTCAAACATCATGGTTACGGAAGTTTAAATAAGCATAATTATTATATTGTTATTTATTTTACGCACTTTAATTATTGTCATTTATATTTACGCTTAAGTTTTAAAATCGACAAACCGGTCATTAAACGGTAAACCCCCTTTTATATATTATTACTATATATAATATATTTTGTACAAATATAATTGTTTAAAAATATAGTGTAAAATAAGTCGTCTCCCTGTGGAACGAACCGGACTTACTAAAAACTATACTACTCTACGATTAGGTACACTGCCTATAGTGTTGTAGCAAAGTTTAGGTATATCCCATCTGTAAATAAATAATTAAAACTTGTGTAATTCGTAACGTATTTTGTAATAAAAATATATAGTATATTTCGTACCCCCACGCTACATCATCAACACGCGACTCACTACCTCTACCGTAACAACAATCGGGATTGGCCGAACATACACGCGCCTTAGTGAATCCACACCACATGAGAGACACTATCCCAATAGAATGACCGCATCTACACGTGTCATTGTGAATCTGCACCACAGGATTCATCGCCCAAAATACCACAATACAAGAATGGTACTCTCATTTCCCACCGGTACTCACATTTCCCGATAACGTTATACCGTGCCGATATAACGCTACTCCCAAGGTGAAGTATCGGACCGAGTCAATGACCATAACCCATAAATCACACACGCTCTTTTGGCCTCAATCAACAAGTGGTGTAGCATCGCGCACTGCGCACACCATAGTGAATCCTAATGTAATACACTAACCAATCACCATAAGCAAAAAGTATATATGCATACTTACAATCATTCCACACCGCCTGGAATTTCCACACACGAATTATACGCACGTATGAACATCGCTATCACAATCGAGCCAAGAACCCCCTATATCGCACATAGGCACAACAATAATTCTCTAGAAGAGAATTCGGCACGCACATCCCTTAACCGAGGGATCTCACCTTACTCGTCAAACACTTCCATTTATCTCCCAATGAGATTCACCACATTACCACCTCGGTGATAATTTAAATCCAAAACCATAAGTACAATTTATTCCAAACCGTACCTTTACCACAATCGACCAACGTAGATGTCAACACTAGCCACGAATCTATACGGGCTCCGTCCAACATCAACTTACAAAAAACTCTCCGTGCGAAAATACAGACTCCCCCAGTTAGAACTCTGTTCCATAACCACATCATCGAGATAAAAGTATCCTGCGAAACCACTATCCACTCATTGTTGACTTAGTCAACCGTCGAGTCCGTCTCCGTATCACCGAGACTCATGCAACCAACATGCTAAAGAAAGACAAGATCCATTCCTCTTGTACTCCATAATATAACTATCATGATACCTTGCTCCCACCTTGAGCACACGAAGGATTTCAGATCGCCCTTCTCCACTTCATTCAAATCGTTCATTAACACTGTAGTGACTCGAAATTTTCCATGATTATATATTATATGAGATTAATATTTACATGAATAAATGTTTCCAACATGTTAAACAATCAAACTTGTTAAGATTTGATTATTTGAAATGAGTTTCATGTAGACAATTGACCACCCAGGTTGACCGGCGATTCACGAACGTTAAAACTTGAAAAAAACTACATGATGATATATATATGGATATATATATATATATATATATATATATATATATATATATATATATATATATATATATATATATATATATATATATATATATATATATATATATATATATATATATATATATATATATATATATATGTATATAGTTAACATGAAATTATGATAAGTAAGTATCTCATTAAGTATATTAACAATGAGATATATACATGAGAATGAAACTGTTGAATTAAGAAACTCGAAATGGTATATATAACGATTATCGTTATAACAACGTCTTACTAAATACATATGTATCATATTAAGATATTGTTACACTATATTTAACATGATAAAATGATAATTATATATATCATTAAGTGTGTTAACAATGAACTACATATGTAAAATAAGACTACTAACTTAAGTATTTTGAAACGAGACATATATGTTACGATTATCGTTGTAACGACATTTTAATATATATATATATCACATTAATATATATTCATACATATAAGTTACGATTATCATTGTACCTACTAAACTTGAGGTAGTAATGATGTTCATAACATCATTCAATTCATATATATATAACTATCTTATTCGAAGATTTAAACTTGTAATCACTAGAACATAGTTTAGTTAATTCTAAACTTGTTCGCAAACAAAGTTAATCCTTTTAACTTGACTTTTAAAATCAAATAAACACAAGTTATATATCTATGTGATATTCTAACTTAATGATTTAAAACCTGGAAACACGAAGAACACCGTAAAACCGGACATACGCCGTCGTAGTGAAACCGGGGGCTGTTTTGGGTTAGATAATTAAAAACTATGATAAACTTTGATTTAAAAGTTTTTCTTCTGAGAAAATGATTTTTCTTATGAACATGAAACTATATCCAAAAATCATAGTTAAACTCGAAGTGGAAGTATGTTTTTCAAAATGGTCATTAAGACTTCGTTCTTTCGACTGAAATGACTACCTCTTACAAAATTGACTTGTAACCTGTATTTTCGACTATAAACTTATACTTTTTCTGTTTAGTTTCAAAAATTTCAGTTCATTATGAAACCGTAGCAACTTGAATCACTCAAAACAGATTTAAAACGAAGACGTTATGGGTAAAACAAAATTGGATAATTTTTCTTGTTGTAGCAACGTGAAATTTGTAACAAATCTATACTAACCATAACTTAACTAATTTATATTGTATTATACATGTACTCTAACATATTATGTAACGTTGATAGACCATAGACACGTATGCAATGTTTTGACATATCATATTGACGCCATCTATATATATTATTTGGAACAACCATAGACACTCTATATGCGGTAATGATCGAGTTAGCTATACAGGGTTGAGGTTAATTCCAAAATAATATATATACTTTAAGTTGTGATCGAGTCTGAGACTTGTATGCACTGGGTCGTGGATTGATTCGAGATAATATATATTTATTTATTTCTGTACTACTAACTATGGACAATTATTTGTGGACTAAAAACGTTGGACTATCAACTTAATAAACTTAAATCGTTAAAACATAATAAAATATGGTATAATTATATTTCGGTCATAATTTGATATATATATATATATATATATATATATATATATATATATATATATATATATATATATATATATATATATATATACATATTTTTTATAGGTTCGTGAATCGACCAGTGGCCAAGTGTTATTTTCCGACGAAGTGATAATCTGTGAAAGTGAGTTATAGTCCCATTTTTACTATCTAATACTTTGGGATGAGAATACATGCAGTTTTGTAAATGTTTTACAAAGTAGACACAAGTACTTGAAATTACATTCTATGTTGGATTATGAATACCGAATATCACCCTTTTAGCTTGGTAACCTAAGAATTAGGGAACAGACACCCTAATTGACGCGAATCCTAAAGGTAGATCTACGGGCACTAACTCCCCCCATACTGGAAAATGGTATGCTTTAGTACTTCAAGTTATTAATACAGATGGATTTATGTTTTGGGGATATTCAATATGCATTTTGTTAATGTCGGTTACCAGGTGTTCAACATATGAATGGTTTTTATGCAGTTCACATGTTTTTGAAAAATTGAAATGGAAATCTTGTGGTCTATTATTACGATTTGATAAATATATAGGTTAAACCTATAACTCACCAACATTTTTGTTGACGTTTAAAGCATGTTTATTCTCAGGTGATTAATAAGAGCTTCCGCTGTTACATGCTAATTTAAGAACAAGATTGAAGTCTGCATGCTTGTATAATATTGTTTTAAAACTGCATTCGAAGACTTAAGTTGTTGTGTAATATTATTGTAAACCAATATGTAATATTCGTGTGTAAAACGTTATCTTTTATATTATCATTTCTTGATAATCTACGTTATGGTTTTTGAACCTTTATCGATAAAATAAAGGTTATGGTTTGTTTTAAAAATGAATGCAGTCTTTGAAAAATGTCTCATATAGAGGTCAAAACCTCGCAACAAAATCAATTAATATGAAACGTTTATAATCGATATGAACGGGACATTTCAAACACGAACAAAAAACATCACTCTTGCAATCGTCCGATTGCTATGGCTTGTCAAATTCTGCCTAGTCACTCATGTACCTAAGGGTTTCTATAGGGTAACCTAAGTACAATGTAACCACAACCATCAAAATCGCACATCACGCCAGCAGGTATAAAAAGGCACCTGATATCGCGTCACGTAGACTCCATTACCAACATACATCGAGATCAAACACTCGATCTCTAAGGTTCCATCCACCCAATGAACCTCATGGTTCACCATCCTCAACACAAAAGCGAACATGCGCTTAACAACCAAACACCAACGCCCAATCCTATGGTTTAGTAGAAACATTTCCCAAACACTAAAGAATGCTTGGGCGCAACATGTCTTACGCCCTTCATCCGTCAATCCAAACGCCACCGTAGGGTAATTCCATTACGAATGTCACCCATAATAGTAATATGCACAACACAATGCATTTAACAAACCCGAACTCATCGGCACATAATAAATAATCAAAGGACATATTTATTAAAATGAAAAGTACCTTAACGTCTTCTCGCCACACCCGTCCCCGCTAACTCGGGACACTCCGACTTGCGATGTCCTTGTCCTTGGCAATTGAAACACACCGTGCCATTGAAATGTCCCGTTCTTATTGATTAAAAACGTTCCATATTAATTGATTTCGTTGCGAGGTTTTGACCTCTATATGAGACGTTTTTCAAAGACTGCATTCATTTTAAAAACAAACCATAACCTTTATTTCATCAATAAAGGTTTAAAAAGCTTTACGTAGATTATCAAATAATGATAATCTAAAATATCCTGTTTACACACGACCATTACATAATGGTTTACAATACAAATATGTTACAACAAAATAAGTTTCTTGAATGCAGTTTTTACACAATATCATACAAGCATGGACTCCAAATCTCGTCCTTATTTAAGTATGCGACAGCGGAAGCTCTTAATAATCACCTGAGAATAAACATGCTTAAAACGTCAACAAAAATGTTGGTGAGTTATAGGTTTAGCCTATATATATCAAATCATAATAATAGACCACAAGATTTCATATTTCAATACACATCCCATACATAGAGATAAAAATCACTCATATGGTGAACACCTGGTAACCGACATTAACAAGATGCATATTTAAGAATATCCCCATCATTCCGGGACACCCTTCGGATATGATATAAATTTCGAAGTACTAAAGCATCCGGTACTTTGGATGGGGCTTGTTAGGCCCAATAGATCTATCTTTAGGATTCGCGTCAATTAGGGTGTCTGTTCCCTAATTCTTAGATTACCAGACTTAATAAAAAGGGGCATATTCGATTTCGATAATTCAACCATAGAATGTAGTTTCACGTACTTGTGTCTATTTTGTAAATCATTTATAAAACCTGCATGTATTCTCATCCCAAAAATATTAGATTTTAAAAGTGGGACTATAACTCACTTTCACAGATTTTTACTTCGTCGGGAAGTAAGACTTGGACACTGGTTGATTCACGAACCTATAACAATATATACATATATATCAAAGTATGTTCAAAATATATTTACAACACTTTTAACATATTTTGATGTTTTAAGTTTATTAAGTCAGCTGTCCTCGTTAGTAACCTACAACTAGTTGTCCACAGTTAGATGTACAGAAATAAATCGATAAATATTATCTTGAATCAATCCACGACCCAGTGTATACGTATCTCAGTATTGATCACAACTCAAACTATATATATATTTTGGAATCAACCTCAACCCTGTATAGCTAACTCCAACATTCACATATAGAGTGTCTATGGTTGTTCCGAAATATATATAGATGTGTCGACATGATAGGTCGAAACATTGTATACGTGTCTATGGTATCTCAAGATTACATAATATACAATACAAGTTGATTAAGTTATGGTTGGAATAGATTTGTTACCAATTTTCACGTAGCTAAAATGAGAAAAATTATCCAATCTTGTTTTACCCATAACTTCTTCATTTTAAATCCGTTTTGAGTGAATCAAATTGCTATGGTTTCATATTGAACTCTATTTTATGAATCTAAACAGAAAAAGTATAGGTTTATAGTCGGAAAAATAAGTTACAAGTCGTTTTTTTAAAGGTAGTCGTTTCAGTCGAAAGAACGACGTCTAGATGACCATTTTAGAAAACATACTTCCACTTTGAGTTTAACCATAATTTTTGGATATAGTTTCATGTTCATAATAAAAATCATTTTCTCAGAATAACAACTTTTAAATCAAAGTTTATCATAGTTTTTAATTAACTAACCCAAAACAGCCCGCGGTGTTACTACGACGGCGTAAATCCGGTTTTACGGTGTTTTTCGTGTTTCCAGGTTTTAAATCATTAAGTTAGCATATCATATAGATATAGAACATGTGTTTAGTTGATTTTAAAAGTCAAGTTAGAAGGATTAACTTTTGTTTGCGAACAAGTTTAGAATTAACTAAACTATGTTCTAGTGATTACAAGTTTAAACCTTCGAATAAGATAGCTTTATATGTATGAATCGAATGATGTTATGAACATCATTACTACCTTAAGTTCCTTGGATAAACCTACTGGAAAAGAGAAAAATGGATCTAGCTTCAATGGATCCTTGGATGGCTCGAAGTTCTTGAAGCAGAATCATGACACGAAAACAAGTTCAAGTAAGATCATCACTTGAAATAAGATTGTTATAGTTATAGAAATTGAACCAAAGTTTGAATATGATTATTACCTTGTATTAGAATGATAACCTACTGTAAGAAACAAAGATTTTTTGAGGTTGGATGATCACCTTACAAGATTGGAAGTGAGCTAGCAAACTTGAAAGTATTCTTGATTTTATGATACTAGAACTTTTGGAATTTATGAAGAACACTTAGAACTTGAAGATAGAACTTGAGAGAGATCAATTAGATGAAGAAAATTGAAGAATGAAAGTATTTGTAGGTGTTTTTGGTCGTTGGTGTATGGATTAGATATAAAGGATATGTAATTTTGTTTTCATGTAAATAAGTCATGAATGATTACTCATATTTTTGTAATTTTATGAGATATTTCATGCTAGTTGCCAAATGATGGTTCCCACATGTGTTAGGTGACTCACATGGGCTGCTAAGAGCTGATCATTGGAGTGTATATACCAATAGTACATACATCTAAAAGCTGTGTATTGTACGAGTACGAATACGGGTGCATACGAGTAGAATTGTTGATGAAACTGAACGAGGATGTAATTGTAAACATTTTTGTTAAGTAGAAGTATTTTGATAAGTGTATTGAAGTCTTTCGAAAGTGTATAAATATATATTAAAACACTACATGTATATACATTTTAACTGAGTCGTTAAGTCATCGTTAGTCGTTAAATGTAAATGTTGTTTTGAAACCTTTAGGTTAACGATCTTGTTAAATGTTGTTAACCCAATGTTTATAATATCAAAAGAGATTTTAAATTATTATATTATCATGATATTATGATGTACGAATATCTCCTAATATGATATATATACATTAAATGTCGTTACAACGATAATCGTTACATATATGTCTCGTTTCAAAATCATTAAGTTAGTAGTCTTGTTTTTACATATGTAGTTCATTGTTAATATACTTAATGATATGTTTACTTATCATAATATCATGTTAACTATATATATAACCATATATATGTCATCATATAGTTTTTACAAGTTTTAACGTTCATGAATCACCGGTCAACTTGGGTGGTCAATTGTCTATATGAAACCTATTTCAATTAATCAAGTCTTAACAAGTTTGATTGCTTAACATGTTGGAAACATTTAATCATGTAAATATCAATCTCAATTAATATATATAAACATGGAAAAGTTCGGGTCACTACAGTACCTACCCGTTAAATAAATTTCGTCCCGAAATTTTAAGCTGTTGAAGGTGTTGACGAATCTTCTGGAAATAGATGCGGGTATTTCTTCTTCATCTGATCTTCACGCTCCCAGGTGAACTCGGGTCCTCTACGAGCATTCCATCGAACCTTAACAATTGGTATCTTGTTTTGCTTAAGTCTTTTAACCTCACGATCCATTATTTCGACGGGTTCTTCGATGAATTGAAGTTTTTCGTTGATTTGGATTTCATCTAACGGAATAGTGAGATCTTCTTTAGCAAAACATTTCTTCAAATTCGAGACGTGGAAAGTGTTATGTACAGCCACGAGTTGTTGAGGTAACTCTAGTCGGTAAGCTACTGGTCCGACACGATCAATAATCTTGAATGGTCCAATATACCTTGGATTTAATTTCCCTCGTTTACCAAATCGAACAACGCCTTTCCAAGGTGCAACTTTAAGCATGACCATCTCTCCAATTTCAAATTCTATATCTTTTCTTTTAATGTCAGCGTAGCTCTTTTGTCGACTTTGGGCGGTTTTCAACCGTTGTTGAATTTGGATGATCTTCTCGGTAGTTTCTTGTATAATCTCTAGACCCGTAATCTGTCTATCCCCCACTTCACTCCAACAAATCGGAGACCTGCACTTTCTACCATAAAGTGCTTCAAACGGCGCCATCTCAATGCTTGAATGGTAGCTGTTGTTGTAGGAAAATTCTGCTAACGGTAGATGTCGATCCCAACTGTTTCCGAAATCAATAACACATGCTCGTAGCATGTCTTCAAGCGTTTGTATCGTCCTTTCGCTCTGCCCATCAGTTTGTGGATGATAGGCAGTACTCATGTCTAGACGAGTTCCTAATGCTTGCTGTAATGTCTGCCAGAATCTTGAAATAAATCTGCCATCCCTATCAGAGATAATAGAGATTGGTATTCCATGTCTGGAGACGACTTCCTTCAAATACAGTCGTGCTAATTTCTCCATCTTGTCATCTTCTCTTATTGGCAGGAAGTGTGCTGATTTGGTGAGACGATCAACTATTACCCAAATAGTATCAAAACCACTTGCAGTCCTTGGCAATTTAGTGATGAAATCCATGGTAATGTTTTCCCATTTCCATTTCGGGATTTCTGGTTGTTGAAGTAGACCTGATGGTTTCTGATGCTCAGCTTTGACCTTAGAACACGTCAAACATTCTCCTACGTATTTAGCAACATCGGCTTTCATACCCTGCCACCAAAAATGTTTCTTGAGATCCTTGTACATCTTCCCCGTTCCAGGATGTATTGAGTATATGGTTTTATGAGCTTCTCTAAGTACCATTTCTCTCATATCTCCAAATTTTGGTACCCAAATCCTTTCAGCCCTATACCGGGTTCCGTCTTCCCGAATATTAAGATGCTTCTCAGATCCTTTGGGTATTTCATCCTTTAAATTTCCCTCTTTTAAAACTCCTTGTTGCGCCTCCTTTATTTGAGTAGTAATGTTATTATGAATCATTATATTCATAGATTTTACTCGAATGGGTTCTCTGTCCTTCCTGCTCAAGGCATCGGCTATCACATTTGCCTTCCCCGGGTGGTAACGAATCTCAAAGTCGTAATCATTCAATAATTCAATCCACCTACGCTGCCTCATATTCAGTTGTTTCTGATTAAATATGTGTTGAAGACTTTTGTGGTCGGTATATATAATACTTTTGACCCCATATAAGTAGTGCCTCCAAGTCTTTAATGCAAAAACAACCGCGCCTAATTCCAAATCATGCGTCGTATAATTTTGTTCGTGAATCTTCAATTGTCTAGACGCATAAGCAATCACCTTCGTTCGTTGCATTAATACACAACCGAGACCTTGCTTTGATGCGTCACAATAAATCACAAAATCATCATTCCCTTCAGGCAATGACAATATAGGTGCCGTAGTTAACTTTTTCTTCAATAACTGAAACGCTTTCTCTTGTTCATCATTCCATTCAAATTTCTTCCCTTTATGCGTTAATGCAGTCAAGGGTTTTGCTATTCTGGAAAAGTCTTGGATGAACCTTCTGTAGTAACCAGCTAGTCCTAAAAACTGGCGTATGTGTTTCGGAGTTTTCGGGGTTTCCCACTTTTCAACAGTTTCTATCTTTGCCGGATCCACCTTAATACCTTCTTTGTTCACTATGTGACCGAGGAATTGAACTTCTTCCAACCAAAATGCACACTTTGAAAACTTAGCGTACAATTCTTCCTTCCTCAATACTTCTAACACCTTTCTCAAATGTTCACCATGTTCTTGGTCATTCTTTGAGTAAATAAGTATGTCATCAATGAAAACAATGACAAACTTGTCAAGGTATGGTCCACACACTCGGTTCATAAGGTCCATGAACATAGCTGGTGCATTAGTTAAACCAAACGGCATGACCATAAACTCGTAATGACCGTAACGTGTTCTGAAAGCAGTCTTTGGAATATCATCTTCTTTCACCCGCATTTGATGATATCCGGAACGTAAGTCAATCTTTGAATAAACAGACGAGCCTTGTAGTTGATCAAATAAGTCATCGATTCTCGGTAGTGGGTAGCAGTTCTTGATGGTAAGTTTGTTCAACTCTCGGTAGTCGATACACAACCTGAATGTACCATCTTTCTTCTTGACAAACAAAACAGGAGCTCCCCACGGTGATGTGCTTGGTCGAATGAAACCACGCTCTAAAAGTTCTTGTAATTGGATTTGTAGTTCTTTCATCTCGCTGGGTGCGAGTCTGTAAGGAGCACGAGCTATTGGTGCAGCTCCTGGTACAAGATCTATTTGAAATTCAACGGATCGATGTGGGGGTAATCCCGGTAATTCTTTCGGAAATACATCAGGAAATTCTTTTGCGATGGGAACATCATTGATGCTCTTTTCTTCAGTTTGTACTTTCTCGACGTGTGCTAGAACAGCATAGCAACCTTTTCTTATTAGTTTTTGTGCCTTCAAATTACTAATAAGATGTAGCTTCGTGTTGCCCTTTTCTCCGTACACCATTAAGGGTTTTCCTTTTTCTCGTATAATGCGAATTGCATTTTTGTAACAAACGATCTCTGCTTTCACTTCTTTCAACCAGTCCATACCGATTATCACATCAAAACTCCCTAACTCTACTGGTATCAAATCAATCTTAAATGTTTCGCGAACCAGTTTAATTTCTCGATTCCGACATATATTATCTGCTGAAATTAATTTACCATTTGCTAATTCGAGTAAAAATTTACTATCCAAAGGCGTCAATGGACAACTTAATTTAGCACAAAAATCTCTACTCATATAGCTTCTATCCGCACCCGAATCAAATAAAACGTAAGCAGATTTATTGTCAATAAGAAACGTACCCGTAACAAGCTTCGGGTCTTCCTGTGCCTCTGCCGCATTAATATTGAAAACTCTTCCACGGCCTTGTCCATTCGTGTTCTCCTGGTTCGGGAAATTTCTAATAATGTGGCCCGGTTTTCCACATTTATAACAAACTACATTGGCGTAACTTGCTCCGACACTACTTGCTCCGCCATTACTCGTTCCGACACCATTTGTTCCTTTCGTTCTATTAACCCCTGGTCCGTAAACCTCACACTTCGCCGCGCTATGACCATTTCTTTTACACTTGTTGCAAAATTTGGTGCAGAACCCCGAGTGATACTTTTCACACCTTTGGCATAGCTGCTTTTGATTGTTGTTGTTGTTGCGGTTATTATTGTTGTTGGGATGATTGTTGTAGTTGTTGTTGTTGTTGTTGTTGTTGTTGTTATTGTTGTTGTTGGGCCGTTTGTTGTAGTTGCGATTGATGTTGCGATTGTTGGGATAATTGTTGCGATTATTGTTGTAATTGCTGTTGTTGTTGTATTGGTGATTCTTATCACCGTTTTCCTCCCACTTTCTTTTGACTTGCTTCACATTGGCCTCTTCAGCAGTCTGTTCTTTAATTCTTTCTTCAATCTGGTTCACTAGTTTGTGAGCCATTCTACATGCCTGTTGTATGGAGGCGGGCTCGTGTGAACTTATATCTTCTTGGATTCTTTCCGGTAATCCTTTCACAAACGCGTCGATCTTCTCTTCCTCATCTTCGAATGCTCCCGGACACAATAGGCACAATTCTGTGAATCGTCTTTCGTACGTGGTAATATCAAATCCTTGGGTTCGTAACCCTCTAAGTTCTGTCTTGAGCTTATTGACCTCGGTTCTGGGACGGTACTTCTCGTTCATCAAGTGCTTGAATGCTGACCACGGTAGTGCGTACGCATCGTCTTGTCCCACTTGCTCTAGATAGGTATTCCACCATGTTAACGCAGAACCTGTGAAGGTATGCGTAGCGTACTTCACTTTGTCCTCTTCAGTACACTTACTTATGGCAAACACCGATTCGACCTTCTCGGTCCACCGTTTCAATCCGATCGGTCCTTCGGTTCCATCAAATTCCAAAGGTTTGCAGGCAGTGAATTCTTTGTAGGTGCATCCTACACGATTTCCTGTACTGCTAGATCCAAGGTTATTGTTGGTATGTAGCGCAGCCTGTACTGCGGCTATGTTTGAAGCTAGAAAAGTACGGAATTCCTCTTCATTCATATTCACAGTGTGTCGAGTAGTCAGTGCCATTTCCTTCAAAATAGTCAAATGGAACAAGTTAATCATACAGAATATTAAGAGTAGTTAATAGTATTTCGTAGCATAATATGAACTCATTTATAAAAGCTTTTTCTTCATATTAGCGTTTTATAAGTTTAAATTCGGGTAGTACCTACCCGTTAAGTTCATACTTAGTAGCTAATATACAATTCAACTACTACAATTCTATATGAAAAACTGATTATAATAATATTTCGCGTTCAAACTTTTATACAATATTTTACAAACTTACAATACCGCTTATTTTACATAAAGCATGAAATATAGCACACAATAACTTTGATACAAGATAGTTGTGAAGATAATTCTAGCTAGTACACAAGTCGTTCAGCAAAGGCAATAAAGACACGTAATTCATACGTCCAGAAACAAGTCATGCATTCTGGTTTTACTAGGACTACTTCCCATCTTTGGTCTTGTGGAACATAACCGTTATGGTCGTTGATAAGACAGCGTGTTGTAACGTCGTCAAAGGGACGAGGGTTACGTAATGTCCAACAGTCCCGTAACAATCTAAAAACCTCATTTCTTACCCCAATTACCGACTCCGTCACTTGTGGAAACGTTTTGTTTAATAGTTGTAGCCCGATGTTCTTGTTCTCACTTTGGTGAGAAGCGAACATTACTAATCCGTAAGCATAACATGCTTCTTTATGTTGCATGTTAGCTGCTTTTTCTAAATCACGAAGTCCAATATTCGGATATATTGAGTCAAAATAATTTCTTAACCCATTGCGTAAAATAGCATTTGGGTTCCCCGCAATATATGCGTCAAAGTAAACACATCGTAACTTATTGGTTTCCCAATGTGATATCCCCCATCTTTCAAACGAAAGTCTCTTATAAACCAAGACATTCTTGGAACGTTCTTCGAATGTCTTACAAACTGATCTCGCCTTAAATAGTTGTGCCGAAGAATTCTGACCGACTCTAGACAAGATTTCATCAATCATGTCTCCGGGTAGGTCTCTTAAAATATTGGGTTGTCTATCCATTTTGTGTTTTTATACTGTAAAATAGACAAGAGTTAGATTCATAAAAAAAATACTTATTAATACAAGCAATTTTTACATATATCATAAAGCATAAGCACACTATATTACATATATTACACCACACGAATACAACTATCTTATTCCGACTCTCTTGTTTCTTCTTCTTCGGTTTTGGTTCGTTTTGCCAAGTTTCTAGGGATATATGATGTTCCCCTAATACGAGCCGTAATTTTCCACATTGGTTTAGAAAAACCTGGTGGTTTAGAGGTTCCCGGGTCATTGTTACAACTTAAGGACTTCGGGGGTTGACGATACATATAAAGTTCATCGGGGTTGGAATTAGATTTCTCTATTTTTATGCCCTTTCCCTTATTATTTTCTTTTGCCTTTTTAAATTCAGTTGGGGTAATTTCTATAACATCATCGGAATTCTCGTCGGAATCCGATTCATCGGAGAATTGGTAATCCTCCCAATATTTTGCTTCCTTGGCGGAAACACCATTGACCATAATTAACCTTGGTCGGTTGGTTGAGGATTTTCCCCCCACCAGTTCTATTTCTTCATCCGGTTCCTCCTCTTCCGGTTCCGATTCTTCTTCCGGTTCCGATTCTTCTTCTGGTTCCTCTTCGGGAATTTGTGAATCAGTCCACGAATCATTTCAATTTACATTTGACTCTTCATTATTATTAGGTGAGTCAATGGGACTTGTTCTAGAGGTAGACATCTATCACATAATATCAAACGCGTTAAGAGATTAATATATCACATAATATTCACATGTTAAAAATATATAGTTTCCAACAAAATTTGTTAAGCAATCATTTTTCTAGTAAACACGGTCGAAGTCCAGACTCACTAATGCATCCTAACAAACTCGATAAGACACACTAATGCAAAATTCTGGTTCTCTAAGACCAACGCTCGGATACCAACTGAAATGTCCCGTTCTTATTGATTAAAAACGTTCCATATTAATTGATTTCGTTGCGAGGTTTTGACCTCTATATGAGACGTTTTTCAAAGACTGCATTCATTTTAAAACAAACCATAACCTTTATTTCATCAATAAAGGTTTAAAAAGCTTTACGTAGATTATCAAATAATGATAATCTAAAATATCCTGTTTACACACGACCATTACATAATGGTTTACAATACAAATATGTTACAACAAAATAAGTTTCTTGAATGCAGTTTTTACACAATATCATACAAGCATGGACTCCAAATCTCGTCCTTATTTAAGTATGCGACAGCGGAAGCTCTTAATAATCACCTGAGAATAAACATGCTTAAAACGTCAACAAAAATGTTGTTGAGTTATAGGTTTAGTCTATATATATCAAATCATAATAATAGACCACAAGATTTCATATTTCAATACACATCCCATACATAGAGATAAAAATCACTCATATGGTGAACACCTGGTAACCGACATTAACAAGATGCATATTTAAGAATATCCCCATCATTCCGGGACACCCTTCGGATATGATATAAATTTCGAAGTACTAAAGCATCCGGTACTTTGGATGGGGCTTGTTAGGCCCAATAGATCTATCTTTAGGATTCGCGTCAATTAGGGTGTCTGTTCCCTAATTCTTAGATTACCAGACTTAATAAAAAGGGGCATATTCGATTTCGATAATTCAACCATAGAATGTAGTTTCACGTACTTGTGTCTATTTTGTAAATCATTTATAAAACCTGCATGTATTCTCATCCCAAAAATATTAGATTTTAAAAGTGGGACTATAACTCACTTTCACAGATTTTTACTTCGTCGGGAAGTAAGACTTGGCCACTGGTTGATTCACGAACCTATAATAATATATACATATATATCAAAGTATGTTCAAAATATATTTACAACACTTTTAACATATTTTGATGTTTTAAGTTTATTAAGTCAGCTGTCCTCGTTAGTAACCTACAACTAGTTGTCCACAGTTAGATGTACAGAAATAAATCGATAAATATTATCTTGAATCAATCCACGACCCAGTGTATACGTATCTCAGTATTGATCACAACTCAAACTATATATATTTTGGAATCAACCTCAACCCTGTATAGCTAACTCCAACATTCACATATAGAGTGTCTATGGTTGTTTCGAAATATATATAGATGTGTCGACATGATAGGTTGAAACATTGTATACGTGTCTATGGTATCTCAAGATTACATAATATACAGTACAAGTTGATTAAGTTATGGTTGGAATAGATTTGTTACCAATTTTCACGTAGCTAAAATGAGAAAAATTATCCAATCTTGTTTTACCCATAACTTCTTCATTTTAAATCCGTTTTGAGTGAATCAAATTGCTATGGTTTCATATTGAACTCTATTTTATGAATCTAAACAGAAAAAGTATAGGTTTATAGTCAGAAAAATAAGTTACAACTCATTTTTGTAAAGGTAGTCATTTCAGTCGAAAGAACGACGTCTAGATGACCATTTTAGAAAACATACTTCCACTTTGAGTTTAACCATAATTTTTGGATATAGTTTCATGTTCATAATAAAAATCATTTTCTCAGAATAACAACTTTTAAATCAAAGTTTATCATAGTTTTTAATTAACTAACCCAAAACAGCCCGCGGTGTTACTACGACGGCGTAAATCCGGTTTTACGGTGTTTTTCGTGTTTCCAGGTTTTAAATCATTAAGTTAGCATATCATATAGATATAGAACATGTGTTTAGTTTATTTTAAAAGTCAAGTTAGAAGGATTAACTTTTGTTTGCGAACAAGTTTAGAATTAACTAAACTATGTTCTAGTGATTACAAGTTTAAACCTTCGAATAAGATAGCTTTATATGTATGAATCGAATGATGTTATGAACATCATTACTACCTTAAGTTCCTTGGATAAACCTACTGGAAAAGTGAAAAATGGATCTAGCTTCAATGGATCCTTGGATGGCTCGAAGTTCTTGAAGCAGAATCATGACACGAAAACAAGTTCAAGTAAGATCATCACTTGAAATAAGATTGTTATAGTTATAGAAATTGAACCAAAGTTTGAATATGATTATTACCTTGTATTAGAATGATAACCTACTGTAAGAAACAAAGATTTCTTGAGGTTGGATGATCACCTTACAAGATTGGAAGTGAGCTAGCAAACTTGAAAGTATTCTTGATTTTATGAAACTAGAACTTTTGGAATTTATGAAGAACACTTAGAACTTGAAGATAGAACTTGAGAGAGATCAATTAGATGAAGAAAATTGAATAATTAAAGTGTTTGTAGGTGTTTTTGGTCGTTGGTGTATGGATTAGATATAAAGGATATGTAATTTTGTTTTCATGTAAATAAGTCATGAATGATTACTCATATTTTTGTAATTTTATGAGATATTTCATGCTAGTTGCCAAATGATGGTTCCCACATGTGTTAGGTGACTCACATGGGCTGCTAAGAGCTGATCATTGGAGTGTATATACCAATAGTACATACATCTAAAAGCTGTGTATTGTACGAGTACGAATACGGGTGCATACGAGTAGAATTGTTGATGAAACTGAACGAGGATGTAATTGTAAGCATTTTTGTTAAGTAGAAGTATTTTGATAAGTGTATTGAAGTCTTTCAAAAGTGTATAAATATATATTAAAACACTACATGTATATACATTTTAACTGAGTCGTTAAGTCATCGTTAGTCGTTACATGTAAATGTTGTTTTGAAACCTTTAGGTTAACGATCTTGTTAAATGTTGTTAACCCAATGTTTATAATATCAAAAGAGATTTTAAATTATTATATTATCATGATATTATGATGTACGAATATCTCCTAATATGATATATATACATTAAATGTCGTTACAACGATAATCGTTACATATATGTCTCGTTTCAAAATCATTAAGTTAGTAGTCTTGTTTTTACATATGTAGTTCATTGTTAATATACTTAATGATATGTTTACTTATCATAATATCATGTTAACAATATATATAACCATATATATGTCATCATATAGTTTTTACAAGTTTTAACGTTCGTGAATCACCGGTCAACTTGGGTGGTCAATTGTCTATATGAAACCTATTTCAATTAATCAAGTCTTAACAAGTTTGATTGCTTAACATGTTAGAAACATTTAATCATGTAAATATCAATCTCAATTAATATATATAAACATGGAAAAGTTCGGGTCACTACAGTGCCATCACCCTTTGGCACCGGACATTCCCAAAACTTGTGACCTCTCACGCCACAATTGTAACACCTAGACGCACTAGAATCCCATATACCCTACCGTATACCACCCGTGGTCACACTTGCACCCTTAGTTCTCTTACTTGGAGCACCAACTATCGATCGTGAATGCGATTCAAAACCCCTAGCCACGGCGAATAACTTCGCGAACGAGTTCACTTGACCAAGGCTAATCTTGTTCCGCAAGTCATCATTCAAAGTTCGATAGAAATATCCCATCAACATACTATCACTTCTGTTATACTCCGGGAAAAATGAGCCTTTACCATAAAGGTCATCTTGAGAGTATTCAAATCCATAGAACCTTGTTGCAAATTTCGCAACTCATCACGCAAATCCGACAAATCGGCTTGTGTCCTGAACAACTCGAAGAATTCCTTCTTAAAATCGTCCCACGATAACCCATAAACGATTCACCACCAACAATATCAATTTTACCATCTAACCAATCCTTCACCCTACCCCTCAACAAGTTAGTAGCGAGTCTTATCCTCTTCTCGGGAGGGCATTCAATAGTGCGAAAACACCCTTCGACATTCGAGATCCATGTTGTGCTTATCAAAGGATCCAATTTCCCGTCATACATTGGAGGTTTAGTCCTCATGAAGCTCTTATGACAACGTTCCATTTCACCACTACTCCGAAATTCGGAATACTTCCAATCTATTTCTTCTCATAACGCTCCCAATTGCTCCGCAACGGCGGCCGCAACTCTAGCGTTAAACTCATCGTTACTCATCTCGATCCTGTTTCTCATCGTCATTCTAAAGAATGAAAAACGATTAGACCACCAACGTATAAAACCACACGCACAACACTGCCCCATCTCGCTCAACAATAGTGGTACTTCACTTGATAAACACGATTTGCACCTGTAACAATGGTAGCTAGTGATTATTACGCGCACACGCCGTATCAACTTGTTAGTATAATGACTGCCTCGCTCGATGATATAAGCCAACACAAACAAAAATCCTACTCGATGTAAACACACGCAAGAATAATATCACAATACACGCCACAATCTTAGTTAGTTCAACTACACGCTAAGGCACTAACCAAATCCCCGTCCGACCCGTTCTCCTACAAGTCCCGCAACAAATAAGCACACACAAAATTCTAAGTCTAGGCACCTATCTCAAGTCGCCTAAATCCCTTAGACCATGCTCTGATACCACTTGAAACGAACCAACCCGCCGTTATACCGTCCCATAAAAAAAAATTCTTTTATAGCATTTAATACTATTAAAACGATGCCCTGATTATGTTTTCCAATTATCTTTAAAATACCTACTAGTACAAATGACTTTAATAACACGCGCTACATAATTTAAAACCATATTTATCAAATCCGATTACATAACCAAAAGACACGAATAGGTTTTTCGATAAAAGACCGAGCATGGTGATTGGGAACGATCTATCCAATCCTATGTAATCTAAAAGCCAAGTCTTCTAAGCATCACAAGCTAGCTCATTAGTCCCGGTACTTACCCTTGCCGCTACCATGCGAACCTATAAAAAATAAAGTCAACGAGAGGGTAAGTGAAATGCCCCGTTCATATTAATTATAAACGTTTCATATTAATTGGTTTCTTTGCGAGGTTTTGACCTCTATATGAGACGTTTTTCAAATCTTGCATTCGTTTTAAAAAAAACCATAACCTTTATTATTGAATAAAGGTCTTAATGACATAATTTAGATTGTCTATCAAAGACAATCTCCTCAAATAAATAAGTTTTTACACAACCCATTACAATATGATCAAATATATTACAACAAATACTCCGAATGCAAGTTTAAACAATATAAACAATTATGCCGACTCCAAATCTTGACCTTGGGTTGGCATACGATAGCGGAAGCATTTTTAATATTCACCTGAGAATAAACATGCTTAAAACGTCAACAAAAATGTTGGTGAGTCATAGGTTTAATTTCTATATAATAATTAGAACATTTAATAAGCCACAAGATTTCATTTAATTAAATGCGCAGGATCATTACAACTGCAAAAATCATTCATACAATGAGTCGCCTGGTAACCGACCTTAACATAGAGCGCTTAAGATATCTGGCATCATACATTCCACTATTTAAATGTATGACAAGAACCCTTCGAAGTACTAAAGCATTTCCACTATTCGAAAATGGGGGTGGTTGGTGCCCGTAGATCTACCTTTAGGATTCGCGTCAATTAGTGTTTTTCACTAATTCTTAGGTTACTAAGCATAATAATAATAAGTACAGATATCCGATATAACAATTCAATCGTAGAATGTAGTTCCACGAACTTGTACTTATTTTGTAAAACATTTATAAATTTTGCATGTATTCTCATCCCAAAATAATTTAAATAGTAAAAATGGGACTATAACTCACTTGTGATGATTTCTGAATAGATGGTGATAAGACTTGGTCTTTTGACAAATTCGCGAACCTAATAATAATATTCTTGTGTCAAGATATATATATATAATTAATATTCCATACTTATGATACTTGTGATAATTTTAATTGTCCATTGTTAGTAGTCCAACGTTCGTAGTCCAATAGTCCAATAGTCTAATAGTCCAACAGTATAAATATAAATGAGTATATTGTGTTAGAATTCACTAACACTATAATATATTGTCTTAATATAATAAGACACATAATATGTATATTGTCTGAAGCAATCCGCGACCCATTGTATACATGTCTCAGGCTCGATCACAACTCAAAGTATATAATATTTTAGAATCCACTTTGACCCACAGCTAACTCGAGATTACTGCCAATGGTGTCTAATAGTTCGTTCCAATAATATATATAGAAGAAGTCAAAATGATATGTCAAAACTTTGTATACGAGTCCACGGTGATCAAGTCAAAACAGCCCCCGTTCGACTAAGACGGCGTATATTCGATTTTAAGGTGTTCTTCGTGTTTACAAGTTTTATATCCTTATGTTAGCTTGACATACTGTCATAATACATGTGTTGAAGTGTTTTAAAAGTCAAGTTAGAAGGATTATGTTTATTTGCAAACAAGTTTAGAAATAATCTAAACTATGTTCTTGTTGTTATTAGTTATAACTCAAAATAAGATAGCTATATGAATACGAATCGAATAGGATTATGAATAAGGTTACTACCTCAAATCAAATGAGTAAAGTTGCTGGAGAAATAAGGAGAATATCTTGAGTTTAAAGATACCCTTGATGGCTTGGAATTCTTGAAGTGTTCTTGATCAAGCTTTGTTATGATGATTATAACTTGGATTATGAGACCAATACTTGCTGATTTGAATGGAGGTTTGAGAGAGTGTTTGAGTATGTGTTTAGAGGGTAAAATGATGTAGTTAATTGGAATGAAATGGATGGTTATTTATCCTACATGTTGGCATCAAAATGGGGACAACAACATGGCTCCATGGTTTGTAATTTTATGCATTTAGTCATACTAGTTTCCAAGCCATGGTTCCCACAAGTCTACATCATGTTTATACATGTCTCACAACTGATTGAAGGCTGCTAAGATCAATGATTTCGTATGTATATACCCATAGTAAATACGTATAGAAGCTGGGTATTATACGGGTATAAATACCGTATGAATACGAATAGGATTCTTGATAAAATTGAATGAGAAAATGAGTATAGCTATCTTTATTGAGTTTAAATATATTGATATATATTATTAAGTCTTTAAAAAGTGTATTAATACATATTAATACAATACATATACATACATTTTAATTTAGAAATTATTATAACGTTAATCGTTATATATATGTATATAGTCTTGAAGTCTTTAAGTTAGTAATCTCATTTTATGTATATAACCAATTGTTATTATATACAATGAGATACTTAAATATTATTTTAACAAATCATAAGTATATATATATATATATATATATATATATATATATATATATATATATATATATATATATATATATATATATATATATCCATATATACATCATTATATAATTAATTCAAATTATGATGTTCGTGAATCATCAGACAGACTGGGTGGTCAAACATTTGCATAAAATCCATTCCAAATATATATATCTTGACAAGTTTGATTGCTTAACATATTGGAAACATTTAATTATGTAAATATTAATCTTCAATATATTAGCGGAAAAATCTAGGTCGTTACATTACACACCCGTTAAATTAAATTTCGTCCCGAAATTTAGAATAGTACCTAGTTAACGTGCGATATCGGAAAACAAATGTGGGTACTTTAGCTTCATTTGGTCTTCTCATTCCCAAGGGAATTCAGGTTCTCTACGAGCATTCCACCTAACCTTAACGATTGGTATCTTAATTTGTTTGAGTCGTTTCACCTCACGATCCATAATTTTGACGGGTTCTTCGATGAAATTTAGTTTCTCGTCAATCTTAATTTCATCTAAAGGGATAATGAGATCTTCGGTAGCTAGGCATTTCTTCAGGTTCGAAATATGAAAGGTGTTGTGAATCTTTTCTAATTGTGGAGGTAGTTCAAGTCGATAGGCCACCGGCCCAATGCGTTTTTTAATCTTGAATGGCCCAATGTATCTTGGGCTCAATTTCCCTCGCTTTCCAAAACGAATAACACCTTTCCAAGGTGATACCTTAAGCATAACCATATCACCCTCCTCAAACTCTAAAGGTTTCCTTCTAACATCAGCGCAGCTCTTTTGCCGACTCCGGGCTATTTTCAATCGTTGCTGAATCTGAATGACCTTGTCGGTAGTTTCCTGGATAATTTCCGGACCTGTAATCAGTTTTTCCCCCACATCACTCAAACAAATCGGAGACCTTCACTTCCTCCCATAAAGTGCCTCGAATGGTGTCGCCTCAATACTAGAATGATAGCTGTTGTTGTAGGAAAACTCAGCTAATGGTAGATGTCGATCCCAACTGCTTCCAAAATCAATAACACATGCTTGTAGCATGTCTTCGAGTGTCTGAATCTTCCTTTCACTCTGCCCATCAGTTTGTGGATGATAGGCAGTACTTAAATCTAGACGAGTTCCCAACGCTTTGTGTAATGCCTGCCAGAATCTAGAAGTAAATCTGCTATCACGATCAGAGATAATAGAGATTGGTATACCATGTCTAGAAACAACTTCTTTCAGATATAATCGTGCTAATTTCTCTATACCATCCTCTTCTTTTATTGGCAGAAAGTGTGCTGACTTAGTAAGACGATCGACTATTACCCAAATCATATCATAACCACTTGCGGTTCTCGGTAACTTAGCAATGAAATCCATGGTAATGTTTTCCCATTTCCATTCTGGGATTTCAGGTTGTTGGAGTAGACTCGATGGTTTCTGATGCTCAGCTTTGACTATAGAACAAGTCAAACATGCTCCTACATATATGGCTATATCGGCCTACATTCCTGGCCACCAAAAGTTTCTCTTGAGGTCTTGGTACATTTTTCCCGCTCTGGGATGTATTGAATATCTGGTTTTATGTGCTTCATCTAGTACCACTTTCCTCAAATCCCCATTCCTTGGTACCCAAATTCTTTCAGCTAAATACCTGGTTCCGTCTTCCCGAATATTAAGCTATTTTTCTAATCCTTTGGGTATTTCCATTCCAAAAATTCCTTCCTTCAAAACCTCCTATTGTGCCTCTTTTATTCGAGTAGTAAGATTAGTATGAATAATCATGTTCATAGCTTTTACTCGAATAGGTTCTCTTTTCTTTCGACTCAAGGCATCGGCTACCACATTTGCTTTCCCCGGGTGGTAACGGATTTCACAATCATAATCATTTAGTAGCTCAACCCACCTACGCTGCCTCATATTTAGTTGCTTTTGATTTAAAATATGTTGGAGACTTTTGTGGTCAGTGTATATGATGAACTTGACCCCATATAGATAATGTCTCCACATCTTTAATGCAAAAACAACGGCGCCCAATTCTAGATCGTGTGTGGTGTAGTTTTGTTCATGAATTTTGAGTTGTCGAGAAGCATATGTAATAACCTTCTTTCGTTGCATAAGAACACACCCAAAACCCATTCTTGATGCGTCGCAGTAGATAAAAAAATCTTCCATTCCGTCAGGTAACGATAAAATAGGTGCCGTAATCAACTTCTTTTTCAACAATTGGAAGGCACCCTCTTGTTCGTAAGTCCATTCATACTTCTTCCCCTTATGTGTCAATGCGGTTAAAGGTTTGGCTACTTGGGAGAAATCTTGAATAAATATCCTATAATAACCGGCTAAACCCAAAAATTGACGTATTTTCGTTGGAGTTTTCGGGGTCTCCCAATTTTTGATGGCCTCAATCTTGGCGGGATCAACTTTGATTCCATTACTACTGACTACGTGGCCAAGAAATTATACTTCATTTAACCAAAAAGAACATTTAGAGAACTTAGCATAAAGTTGTTCTTTTCTTAACAGCTCTAACACAAGTCTCATGTGTTGTTCGTGTTCTTGTTTATTCTTCGAATAGATAAGGATGTCATCAATAAAGACAATAACAAACTTATCTAAATATGGACTACATACTAGGTGCATGAGGTCCATGAAAACTGCGGGTGCATTGGTTAAACCGAATGGCATAACCATGAATTCGTAGTGTCCATAACGAGTTCTGAAGGCTGTTTTCGGTATATCGGCTTCTTTAACCCTCAGGTGATGATAACCCGACCTTAAGTTGATTTTGGAGCATACGCTCGAACCTTGGAGTTAATCAAATAGATCGTCGATTCAGGGTAAAGGTTATCGGTTTTTGATGGTTACTTTGTTCAGCTCACGGTAATCGATACACATGCGAAAAAACCCATCTTTCTTTTTAAAGAACAAAATTGGAGCTCTCCATGGTGACGTACTCGGTCAGATAAAACCACGTTCTAATAATTCTTGTAGCTGACTTTGTAATTCTTTCATTTCAGTGGGCGCAAGTCTATATGGAGCACGAGCTATTGGTGCGGCTCCTGGTACAAGATCTATTTGGAATTCAACGGATCGGTGTGGAGGTAGTCCCGGTAATTCGTCCGGAAACACCTCAGGAAATTCTCTTGCAATGGGAACGTCATCAATTTTATTTTCTTCTTTTCCAGCCTTCTCGACGTATGCTAGTACGGCATAGCAACCTTTTCTTATTAGTTTGCGCGCCTTCAAACTACTAATAAGATTTAATTTGGCATTACCCTTTTCTTCGTACACCATTAAGGGTAACCCATTCTCTCTCGGAATGCGAATCGCCTTCTCATGACAAATAACTTCGGCTTCCACCTTGGACATCCAGTCCATTCTAATAATTACGTCGAAGCTTCCCAATTCCACCGGTATTAAATCAATTGCAAACGTTTCGCTAACTAAACTAATTTTTCGATTTCGGCAAATTTTATCAACCTTAATTAGTTTACCGTTTGCTACTTCAACTATACACTTTTTATCCAAAGGCGTTAACGAGCAATTTAATTTGGCACAAAATTCTCTACTCATATAACTTCTATCGGCACCTGAATCAAATAAAACATAAGCAGGTGTATTGTTGATAAGAAACGTACCCGTAACAAGCTCCGGGTCTTCCTGTGCTTTCTCCCCATTAATGTTGAAGGCTCTCCCACATCCTTGCCTATTGCCATTCCTGCACTGGTTTATGGTATGGCCCGGTTTTCCACATCCATAGCAAACAACGCCGTTATTATTTGTTCCGACATTATTTACTCCTTTGTTTCTATTTGGTCCGTAGACTTCACACTTTGCCGCAATATGGCCATTCCTATTACCATTGGTACATAATTCTCTACAAAACCATTCCAGATGAAATGTATCACACCTGGGGCATATAGTTCTTTGCCTTTTGTTGTCGTTGTTGTTGTTGTTGTTGTTGAAATGTCCCGTTCATATTGATTATAAACGTTCCATATTAATTGATTTCGTCGCTAGGTTTTGACCTCTATATGAGACGTTTTTAAAGACTGCATTCATTTTTAAAATAACCATAACCTTTATTTTATCTATAAAGGTTTAAAAAGCATTACGTAGATTAACAAATAATGATAATCTAAAATATACCGTTTACAAACGACCATTACATAATGGTTTACAATAAGAATATATTACATCAAAAATAAGTTTCTTGAATGCAGTTTTTACATAATATCATACAAGCATGGACTCCAAATCTTGTCCTTATTTTAGTATGCAACAGCGGAAGCTCTTAATAATCACCTGAGAATAAACATGCTTAAAACGTCAACAAAAATGTTGGTGAGTTATAGGTTTAACCTATATATTATCAAATCATAATAATAGACCACAAGATTTCATATTTCAATATACATCCCATACATAGAGATAAAATTCATTCATATGGTGAACACCTGGTAACCGACATTAACAAGATGCATATATAAGAATATCCCCATCATTCCGGGACACCCTTCGGATATGATATAAATTTTGAAGTACTAAAGCATCCGGTACTTTGGATGGGGTTTGTTAGGTCCAATAGATCTATCTTCAGGATTCTCGTCAATTAGGGTGTCTGTTCCCTAATTCTTCGATTACCAGACTTAATAAAAAGGGGCATATTCGATTTCGATAATTCAACCATAGAATGTAGTTTCACGTACATGTATCTATTTTGTAAATCATTTATAAAACCTGCATGTTTCTCATCCCAAAAATATTAGATTTTAAAAGTGGGACTATAACTCACTTTCACAGATTTTTACTTCGCCGGGAAGTAAGACTTGGCCACTGGTCGATTCACGAACCTATAACAAATATGTACATATATATCAAAGTATATTCAAAATATATTTACAACATTTTTAATACATTTTGATGTTTTAAGTTTATTAAGTCAGTTGTCCTCGTTAGTAACCTACAACTAGTTGTCCAACGTTAGATGTACAGAAAAAAAATTGATATATATTATCTTGAATAAATCCACGACCCAGTGTATACACGTCTCAGGCTAGATCACAACTCAAAGTATATATATTTTTAGAATCAACCTCAACCCTTTATAGCTAACTCCCTCATTACTGCATATAGAGTGTCTATGGTTGTTCCAAATAATATATACACATGGGTCGATATGATATGTCAAAATATTTGCATACGTATCTATGGTATCCCAAGATTACATAATATATTAGAAATCATGTATAATACAATATAAGTTAGCTAGGATATGATTAATATAGATTTGTTTCCAATTTTCACGTTGCTACAACTGGAAAAATTATCCAATCTTGTTTTACCCATAACTTCTTCATTTTAAATCCATTTTGAGTGAATCAAATTGCTATGGTTTCATATTGAACTCTATTTTATGAATCTAAACAGAAAAAGTATAGGTTTATTGTCAGAAATATAAGTTACAAGTCGTTTTTGTAAAGGTAGTCATTTCAGTCGAACGAACGACGTCTAGATGACCATTTTAGAAAACATACTTTCACTTTGAGTTTAACCATGATTTTTGGATATAGTTTCATGTTCATAAGAAAAATAATTTTTCCAGAAGAACAACTTTTAAATCAAAGTTTATCATAGCTTTTAATTAACTAACCCAAAACAGCCCGCGGTGTTACTACGACGGCGTATGTCCGGTTTTACAGTGTTCTTCGTGTTTCCAGGTTTTAAATCATTAAGTTAGCATATCATATAGATATAGAACATGTGTTTAATTGATTTTAAAAGTCAAGTTAGAAGGATTAACTTTTGTTTGCGAATAAGTTTAGAATTAACTAAACTATGTTCTAGTGATTACAAGTTTAAACCTTCGAATAAGATAGCTTTATATGTATGAATCGAATGATGTTATGAACATCATTACTACCTCAATTTTTCTGGATAAAGCTACTAGAAATGAGAAAAATGGATCTAGATTCAAAGGATCCTTGGATGGCTTGAAAGTTCTTGAAGCAGAATCATGACACGAAAAACAAGTTCAAGTAGGATTTCCAATCGAAATAAGATTGTTATAGTTATAGAAATTGAATCAAAGTTTGAATATGAGTATTACCTTGTATTAGAAAGATATCTTACTATAAATAAGAAAGATTTCTTGAGGTTGGATGATCACTCTACAAGATTGGAAGTAAGCTAGCAAACTTGGAAGTATTCTTGATTTTATGAAACTAGAACTTGTAGAATTTATGAAGAACACTTAGAACTTGAAGATAGAACTTGAGAGAGATCAATTAGATGAAGAAAATTGAAGAATGAAAGTATTTTTAGGTGTTTTTGGTCATTGGTGTATGGATTAGATATAAAGGATATGTAATTTTGTTTTCATGTAAATAAGTCATGAATGATTACTCATATTTTTGTAATTTTATGAGATATTTCATGCTAGTTGCCAAATGATGGTTCCTACATGTGTTAGGTGACTCACATGGGCTGCTAAAAGCTGATCATTGGAGTGTATATACCAATAGTACATACATCTAAAAGCTGTGTATTGTACGAGTACGAATACGGGTGCATACGAGTAGAATTGTTGATGAAACTGAACGAGGATGTAATTGTAAGAATTTTTGTTAAGTAGAAGTATTTTGATAAGTGTCTTGAAGTCTTTCAAAAGTGTATGAATACATATTAAAACACTACATGTATATACATTTTAACTGAGTCGTTAAGTCATCGTTAGTCGTTACATGTAAGTGTTGTTTTGAAACCTTTAGGTTAACGATCTTGTTAAATGTTGTTAACCCATTATTTATTAAATCAAATGAGATGTTAAATTATTACATTATCATGATATCATAATGTATTAATATATCTTAATATGATATATATATATATATATATATATATATATATATATATATATATATATATATATATATATATATATATATATATATATATATATATATATATATATATATATATATATATATATATTAAATGTCGTTACAACGATAATCGTTACATATATGTCTCGTTTCAAATCATTAAGTTAGTAGTCTTGTTTTTACATATGTAGTTCACTGTTAATATACTTAATGATATGTTTACTTATCATAATATCATGTTAAGTATATATATATATATATATATATATATATATATATATATATATATATATATATATATATATATATATATATATATATATATATATATATATATATATATATATGTCATCATATAGTTTTTACAAGTTTTAACGTTCGTGAATCGCCGGTCAACTTTGGGTGGTCAATTGTCTTAACAAGTTTGATTGCTTACCATGTTAGAAACACTTAATCATGTAAATAACCAATTCATTTAATATATATAAACATGGAAAAGTTCGGGTCACTACAGTTGTTGTTGTTAGGGTTATTGTTGTTGAGTCGTTTGTTGTTGTTATTGTTGTGATTGGGATTGTTGTTGTTGTTATTATTATTGGGATAGTTGTTGCGGTTATTGTTGCGGTTGTTGTTGCGATTATTGTTGTTGTTGGGGTGGTTGCGATTGTTGTTGTAGTTGTTGTTTTGATTGTTGTTGTTGTACTGGTGACCCTGATCACTGCTTTCCTCCCACTTTCTTTTTCCCTGTTTCATTATGGCCTCCTCAGCCGCTTCTTTCTTTATCCTTCCTGTAATTTGCAATATCAATTTGTGGGCTATACGGCTCGCTTTCTGCATTGTTGCAGGGTCGTTAGCACCTGCATGCTCTTGGATTCGTTCCGGCAACCCTTTTATGAATGCTTCAATTTTTGCTTCTTCGTCCTCAAATACTCCAGTTCATTGAAACGTCGCTCGTAGATAGTGACATCTAACCCTTGGGTTGTCAGTGCTTTAAGCTCTGCCTTGAGCTTGTTGATTTCGATTCTGGGACGGTACTCTTCCATCATCATGTGCTTGAAAGCGGACCATGGAAGTGCGTAGGCAGTATTCTGTCCTACGTAATCCATGTAGGTATTCCAACATGTCAAAGGAGTACCCCTGAAAGTATGTGTGCAACAACCCAACTTTTTCCGTTATGTTTTACCGTTAATTATTTAACGACCGTTAATTGTTATTCGTGGGACGTCATTTCTATGACCTATATTGTTATTTTAGTAGTAATATATTAATTATTATATGCTATGTAAATATTTGTATTCATATTTTAAATTGTACATTTCGATTTTCAAACCAACGGTCACACTTTTGAGATTTTTGAATCTTAATTATTTTAAATATGATATTTTAATATCATATGATTATATATAGTGTTTATATATTTTATTCGTCGCGTAATTGTTATCCCTCCGAAAAATCAATCGCGTAGTAGCGTTTTCGTATTTTGGGCTTCGATCGGGCATTTGGGCCACAAGGTTATTATCTAGTCATCAAATTGGGCTAAGTGAGCCCACTCCCTTGTGATGGTTCGGCCGAATACCCCCATGGAGGGGGGGTATGTGTCACTTTTTGAAATTTGAGGTTTACTTGATCAAAACCTAGCATACTACTTCATTTTAACCTAAAAATTCTTTTCTCCCTTTTCCTTTTCTCTCTAGGCCATCCCATATCACCATAATCATCATCAATTCATCATAAAATCAAGCTTGAATCATAGGGCTTTTTACATAATCGGATTGCTTTCGTTCTTTTCTACGCGTTAATATAAATCAATTTTTGATTAGGGTATAAAACCTAACCCTAAGTTTTTGATTTTTCTTTAATTTTCATATTTTATATGATATTATGATAGTATGATGATTGTATGTTATTGTATTATTGATAGTATGCGTAGAAATGCTCCTTAATTCATGCTTTTGGTTTGATTAATTTTGGACAGCGGCTTGTTTGATTGGTTATGTAAACACAACTGATTTAAAAGTGAAATTAAAGTGTATAGATGAGTTCCTCTCATTAAGACACTAATTTTAGACTCCGGATTCATGTTATTTCGATTCCCGGAACATAAGTTATGATCAAAATGGTGTTTAATTGGAATTAAAAGGTGAAAACGAATTGGTACAGGTATGGTCTGACTTTGTGACTATTTTTAGAGTCTTTAGGGTGTACTAGTGTGTTAGGATTGATGATGGGATGAACTTTCATGTTTGGGTCATCGAAATCCGAGCCACGGATCACCCGTTATGACTAAAACACGTTTTTGAGCGGATTAAAGATCCAAACTGATTAATGGCTGTAAGTCACGACTTGGTGGCTGTTCTTGAGATGTTCTTGAGCACACTAAGGTGTCAAATGGGTTGGTTAGGCAAAGATATATATAAGACTCACCGAAAACTGATTCCCGGGACTCAAGTTATGACCCGATGAACTTTTAAATAAAACTTATGGTTATTAAATAAAACTTATGATATAAATAATGATTTTCATTATTATTAAATTACTTATGATATAAAAAGTAATTATTATAATTTAAGACTTATGATATATATTTATTATATCATTTAATTATTACTTATGATTTAATTAAACTTTTAATTAAACTTATGATTAATAATTCTTTTATTATTAATGGAAAATACTTATGATAAGTATTAAACTTATATTATTAAATTATTATAATAAGACTTATAATAAGGATTAATTAATTATTTCATTATTATAAGTCTTAGTTATTATTTAATTATAATTTAATTATTAAATACTTATGATTTAATAATTATAATTAGAAACTTATGATATGATTAATAATTCATTATTAATTAATAATACTTATGATATGATTTAAATTTTATTATTAATTAATAATACTTATATTATGACTAATATTTAATTAATTAATTAAATACTTATGTTATATTAAATATATCATTTAAACTTATGTTAACTTTAATAATTCATTTTATTTTAATTAAACTTATGTTATGACATAATTATACATATTTAACTTTAATTAACATTATAACTTATATTATTATTATAACTTATACTTTTAAAATTAATGTTGAATATGTTTGACCGAGGTTGACTTTTGAGTTGACTTTCGGTTGACTTTGACTTTTGTTGACTTTCTAAATAAGGAAACTTTCCTAACTTAAAACTTTCTAAAAATATAAACTTTCTAAATTTGGAAACTTTCCAAAAATAGAAACTTTCCTAAAATAGAAATTTTTCAAAAATAGAAACTTTCCAAAAATGAAAACCTGCTAAAAATAGAAACTTTCTAAAAATAGAAAGTGTGTGTCCATACGCTGTTCCGATCAAACCGATGCATGTTGAGTATTGTTCTATGTCTACTTGCAACATGTACAATAGCTATCATACTAAGACTTGACCTAAGTTAGTTATTTATATCGACATGCTTTATTTATAGGTCGACGTTGTGATTATTCCTGATCACTTTACTTCGATTGTTGTTCGCTTATTTGTGTGGTTACTTTGTTTGCTATTAATGTCATACCCCGTCCTAATCCCTCCGGACGAAGTCCATATCGATTATAAACGATTCACAACAGTTGATTACATCGCGAGGTACTTGACCTCTATATGATACATTATACAAACATTGCATTCGTTTTTGAAAAGACAATCTTTCATTACATCGAAAGTTGACGGCATGCAATTCATTTCATAATATAACTAACTTTAATTGACTTAATAATATTCTTGATGAACGCAACGACTCGAATGCAACATCTTTTGAAATATGTCATGAATGACTCCAAGTAATATCTCTAAGATGAGCAAATGCACAGCGGAAGATTTCTTTCGTACCTGAGAATAAACATGCTTTAAAGTGTCAACCAAAAGGTTGGTGAGTTCATTAGTTTATCATAAATATTCATTTCATAATTTTAATAGACCACAAGATTTCATATTTCCATTTCTCATAAACATACGTCCCATGCATAGAGATAAAAATATCATTCATATGGATTGAACACCTGGTAACCGACATTCACAATATGCATATAAGAATATCCCCATCATTCCGGGATCCTCCTTCGGAAATGATATAAATTTTGAAGTACTAAAGCATCCGGTACTTTGGATGGGGCTCGTTGGGCCCGATAGATCTATCTTTAGGATTCGCGTCAATTAGGGTGTCTGTTCCCTAATTCTTAGATTACCAGACTAAAAAGGGCCATATTAGATTTCGATCATTCAACCATATAATGTAGTTTCAATTACTTGTGTCTATTTCGTAAAACAGTTATAAAAATTGCGCATGTATTCTCAGCCCAAAAATATAAAGGGTAAAAAGGAAAATGAAACTCACCTAATGTATTTTGTAGTAAAAATACATATGACTATATTGAACAACTGAACAATGTAGGGTTGGCCTCGGATTCACGAACCTATATCATTCATTTATATATATTAAAACGTATACTGGAATTCACATAATTTCATTTGTTAATATATGTTATTTATGTAAGTGTAGTTATATAAAATTTATACTAACTTTCATATTAATAACTTATTTACTTCATTATACTTTTCATTTTATATATTTTAAATAAAAGTATTTATATACTTAAATTATGGTTATTATGTATTTTTATATAAATAATCTTTGTTTGATGTATTAATAATACTAATAATAATAATAATGATAGAAATAATACTAATTATGATAAAACTCATGATAATAATAATGATAATAATAATAATAATAATAATAATAATAATAATAATAATAATAATAATAATAATAATAATAATAATAATAATAATAATAATAATAATAATGATAAAATAACTACAATACTTTCATAATTATATTCAATAATTATTATCTTAGGTTTAATTTTAATCATATTATATTTTGTGTATATATTTAAAAAGATTAATATTTACATGAATTTATTAATATATATATAACTTATATAAAAAAAATATACCTAATTTGTTATATAATAGATTGTTAACATGATTAATACATTTTTATATGTAATATTACTTCTAAATATAGTTTCGTATAAATAATATTTATTTGGTAAAATAACATTTATAATAGTACTAAAAATCGTATTTGATTATAATGATAACAATACCGATATTAACGTTAATTATAATAATGATATTAGTAATGATAATTAAATGTACTTAATACTAATAATAATAGCAATCTTATTATTAAAGAAAATAATATAATATTAGTAATATTAATAATGATAATTGTAATTATATTCATGATAGTAATAATAAATAATAACTACTACTTATATTGATAACAATAACAATAATATTAATACTAGTAATAATAACATAATCAATAACAACAATAATAAAAATAATAATAATAGTATTAATAATAAAAAATAATAAATGATAATTAAACTACCTTATAATCTCATCTTAAAAAAAATTGCACTCAGCAGGGATGAACCCGAGACCTCTCGCTCACTGAAACACCCTCAAACCAGCTGCTCTAGTCTGTCTTTCTGTTATGATTATGAATCCATTCGTATTTGACCCGTATTATTTTTACTCCTATTATCATCTTCTTCATCAATACTCAATCGATCCAACCAACAACAATAACCACATAACTACATCGTGATTTCATTTAGGACTCGTAACAATCAGAGAAGTAAAACTTATATCAAATAAATATATATATATATATATATATATATATATATATATATATATATATATATATATATATATATATATACAGCATCTGCTGTACGTAGGTATTAAGAAAAAAAAAATTGAATTCGAAATTGATAAAGTTTTAACCAAAAATCATAATACAAAATATACTTCAAATCTATCCTAGAAACCTTAGAAATCATCAATTGCAGTTGAAATATCAAAATAATTTCGAATTTGATGAAAGACGATCTGTTGAATTTTTATTTTCAAAAGTTTGACTTCGAAATTCTTGATCGTTTCTCCGAATTAGCTTTTGTAACTTTGTGGAAAGATTCAAAACATGAATTAGAACGTTTCTGCATTATTACATTTTGATATTTGGATCGAATTTGAATTTATGGACTAAGAGTGATTGTGAATATATGAACGGTTTACAAAGAAAATTTGATAATAGCTACTAGAATTTATATCAGATATTGATAACGAATTTTGAATGAAATTTATCAATAATACAGAATGATTGATTGATAATTGTGTGTAGTGAGGTTTGGTTCAACAACCATTCACGAGCTTGGAGAAGAAAGCAGAGAAAGAAGAAAAAAAAATATAGAAATAATAGGAGTAGGTAATACAGCGTGCATATATAACAGATATGTATTGCTTTTTTTATTTACTTTTAATAACTAATAATTAATAATATATAATAACAATACTATTAATATTTATCATTATAAATAAAATAATAATAGTAGTAAATATAATATTAATGATAAAAAAAAATGATAATAATAATAATAATACCATACTAATTACGATAATATTAATATTTTAATGATGATAATAATAGTACTATATATATATATATATATATATATATATATATATATATATATATATATATATATATATATATATATATATATATATATTGAGATTATTAATACAATTGTTAATATTTGACGGTACCATTAATATTACTACAACAACTATATTTGTATTTTGTATTTAAATTTAATTTATTAATATAACATATTATTATGTTATACTTGATAATTATATAATATGTATTTTAACTTATACTGAATAGTTGTTATTTATATATTTTATGTATATTGAATGGAAATAATATATAGATTCATAATAACATATATAATTATATATATCTATTTTATATTAACAATAGCTTATTTATTCTAATTATTATTTTACATTTTATATCTCAATAAAATAGAGTATACTTTACTAATTCAAAATATTTTATATATATATATATATATATATATATATATATATATATTCTTATGTTTATAGTTATACAATATAAATACATATTTATTTACAACAAATGTTCGTGAATCGTTGAGAATAGTCAAAGTCAAATGCATACATAAACATAGTTTCAAAAATTTCGAGACTCAACATTACGGACTTTGCTTATCGTGTCGGTATTATGTAAAGATTAAGTTTAAATTTGGTCGGAAATTCCCGGGTCATCACAATTAAGGTGAGTTATAGTCTCATTTTTCTATTTTAAATCTTTTGGGATGAGAATACATGCAATTTATTTTATATTTTGGACAAGTGGAAGTTGGTTTAAATTATTCATTGTGAGTCGAACAAAAATATTCCCTAAACTGTTAATTGTAATCACTGGTTTCTACTGGTGAACGCGAATCCTATGGATAGATCTATCGGGTTTGACAACCCCATTTCAAGCTAGTCACGCTAGCAATTTATAATCGGAATGTTTAGTACTTCGTATTTTGTTGTAGATACACTTGTTCGATGTATATTATTTATTGTGTTTGGCAAAGGTAAATAAATGGATAAGTGGTTACCAGGTGGCTCACGGAAAATGGAATAATATTTTTATATGTTTTCTAGCATATAATTTTGTGGTCCAAAAAGGAGTTTTTATGTTTTAAAACATAAATTTTTATGGTTTTTATTAAATATTGTTTGCAATATTAAACCTATAATTCACTCAACATTTTTGTTGACAGTTACTCGCATGTTTTATTCTCAGGTTCATGATTGATTGCTTCCGCTGTGCTTAGAGAGTCTGCATATTTATGATGGCAGCTTTTGTTAAACAATAACTTGCATTCTATTTTGAAACATTTAATAGTAGATGCTGTTGACTTTGTTTTGGTCAACTTTTGGTTAAGTAATAATGTACGGTTTTTCTAAACTTACATATTTTGATAGGTTTCCTTTATAGGAAATCATTTTTAAATAAAGAATGCAAGGTTATTTATTAAATTCATATAGAGTTATGATTAAGCTGTGGGACCAAGATAATGATGGTCGTCAAGTGTACTTTGACGGATCGTTAAAGTTGGTATCAGAGCTCTTGTTGTAGGGAATTAGGCTGCATTAATGGCGTTACCCGAGTCAATAGGGTGCATTAGTGAGTCTAGTCTACAGCCCGACCTATCATATATTATTATATGTGATTATTTGTATCGTATTGCCATGTATATTGTTATCATACATACATCTCTGTTATGTTCTGAATCCGGGAGGAACTCCCATTCCGATTTAAACGTATTCTCCGACTCATGCGAGTTTATCTTTTATAAGAACACCTTGGATAGTGAAACTGAGGGATGTCATTCTTGACTTTTGAAATTCTCTACATTCCTATGTCATCTATTATGGTTATGTGTTTGACGTTTGAGTTATGTTACGCGAGATGTCATTCTTGACTTCTGAAATTCTCGACATTCCTATGTCATCTATTATGGTTATGTGTTTGACGTTTGAGTTATGTTATGCGAGATGTCATTCTTGACTTCTAAATTCTCGGCATTTCAATATCAGCTATTATGTTTACGTATATAACATTCTTGTTATATTACGTGCCTTTTTGCCGTTGTGCCTATCTGCTTTAGTTTTTGAACCGGAAAACGTCATTCTTGACTTTTAGAGATTCTTGGTACCTCGAAGACATTTTTATGTCATCGTTACTCCTATTCATTACTTTTGATGTTTTTGTCTCTTGTGCTATCCTTAGCACATTGTTTAAGAAATCGTTTTAGAGAAATTGTGTGGAAATTTTAGGTTGATCGCGTGTCCTGACCTCATGTAGTGCTATTGAAATGGAACTATGAATTAGTGAAATATAATGGCGTCAAGCCAACGTGATTATATTACGTTAATTCATAAAGAAGTCCCAATATTGTGACATGAGGAATAGAAAGCGAGTCAAAGAAAATTTTTACACTACTCATTTAGAAATTCCGATGTATTACATGGGTAGGGAAAATATTCATTATCTTATTTGTTGATATACGAGGAGCTCGTCATAACTAGATTATCTATCTCATGCTCTACGCTTTCATAACTCGCTTGTTAGCAACAGCTTCGCTCGGGAACAGTTTTGGCCCAAGGACTTATGTCCTGATAATAGTCAAAACAACATTTAACTTATTGGTTTTCATGACCTCGTAACATTTTTTGGTCAAATGTCGCACGACAACTCGGGTCATTTACTCGATCTTTCACAATCTTACTTCAACTTGTAACCTCTGAAATACAGATACTCTGTTTATCATCGAGAGTTTTACACATTTGTTTAATTGGGTGGTTCTCACGGATTTATGGGCGAATAGAAGTAATGAAATATTTTGTCATGTATACAATTTATAAAATCGTATATGTACGTATGGATTCAAATGAATAAGTTTACCTTAACCTATTTTGATTAGTACATACTAAATTATACCTTCAAAATTATTTTAAAACCACACCTTTATTGAGTTGTTTAATTAAGTCAGATTATTTTATATAAAATGGTACACATTGTACATACTTCTAAATAACTAAGAACTTCATTCCGTTTATGTTGTCACATCAAACGTTTAAAGCTTTTCAAAACTCCTTTGATTAATTTTATCAACTTTTCGCATTACCCTACAGAGTGTCTGGATCACAGTTCTTCTCATCCTCGGTTTAAGGATGAAACTTACCATTAAGTTCATTGATAGAAACTCTTACGCCACTTTGGATGCCGGTTTTATAAAATTTGTTGGAAAGTCTTTACGCTCATAAAATTTTCCCTCTTATGGTTGGACATGGCCAAAACACGGACCGATAAATCAATTTTCTGGGATACGCTCGGTGGTCACCCTATAGTAGAAAAGGCGCTAGGTGGGTTTCTACCCCAACTTTTGTTATAGTGGGTATCATGGATATATATTACACTAGACCGTTTGAGGAGTTTCTACTCTCAATATTCGTGTCAACCGCAACACCCTCGTAAACATCAACCCTAGGATTCAATACTTTGAGGTGCACGAAATTATTTTTGGAGATTCATCCCACCTGGAGTCGGCCATTCTTTATAACCCATGATTCGCGTTCTTTTCATCCGCACATAAATTTAAGAATATGGGTGAATCCTAGATTTCCTCGCTCATTGAGCAAGGGAGTTCACTCTCATTGAAATATCACACCTTTTGTACGTCTTCCTTTCGGAAATGTAATAAAAATTTGCTTTGAAATCCATGATCCTCGTTATCTCCTTTGAGAGAATTGCCTTAAATATCTATGCCACTTATGTGACTACTCCATATATTTCTTCCTTCATTGTTGCATCTATATTTCATTCGTCCCAGTTCGTCCCCTTGGGGAGCCTCTGTTTTGTTTGTTAAGAAGAAGGGTGGATCGTTCTGATGGTGTATTGATTATCGTGAATTGAACAAGCTTACTGTTAAAAACCGTTACCCTCTTTCGAGAATTGATGATCTATTCGATCAGCTTCAAGGTTCGTCTATTTATTCTAAGATCGATCTTCGTTTCGGCTATCATCAGTTGCGTGTTAAAGAATCTGATGTTCCGAAAACTGCTTTTCGCACCCGTTATGGTCACTTTGAATTCCTTGTTATGCCGTTCAGATTGACAAATGCACATGCTGTGTTCATGGACCTCATGAACGGTGTGTGTAGACCCTATCTGGACAAATTCGTTATTGTTTTCATCGACGACATCCTTATTTATTCTAAGAATGCTGAAGAGCACGAAGAACATTTGAAGTTAGTGCTTGATTTATTGAGAAAAGAAGAGTTGTACGCTAATTTCTCTAAGTGTGCTTTTTGGTTAATAGAAGTTCAATTCCTTGGACATATTGTTAGTGAACAGGGAATACAAGTTGATCCTGCTAAAATTAAGGCGATTGAAAGGTGGGAAATTCCGAAAACTCCTACTCAGATTCGTTAGTTTCTAGGGTTGGCAGGTTACTATAGAAGGTTCATTCAAGATTTCTCTCGTATAGCGAAACCTCTGACTGCTTTAATGCATAAGGGGAAGAAATATGAGTGGAAGGATGAACAAGAGAATGCTTTTCAGATTTTGAAGAAGAAGTTGACTACCGCTCCGATATTGTCACTACCTGAGGGTAATGATGATTTTGTTGTTTATTGTGATGCATCGCGTCAGGGCTTTGGCTGCGTTTTGATGCAGTGAAAGAAAGTTATTGTGTACGCGTCTCGTCAGTTAAAGATCCATGAACAGAATTATACAACCCATGATTAAGAATTGGGAGCTGTTGTGTTTGCGCTTAAGATTTGGAGACAGTATCTTTATGGGGTCAAAAGTACTGTGTACACCGATCACAAAAGTCTTCAACATATCCTTGATCAGAAACAATTGAATATGAGGCAATGAAGATGGATTGAGACGTTGAATGATTATGATTGTGAGCTTTTATATCATCTGGGAAAGGCCAATGTTGTGGCTGATGCGTTAAGTCGTAAAGAAAGGGGATGACCCTCGCAGGTTTAGGGCCTTGAATATAACAATTTGAACAAACCTCGCTAGGCAGATTCTTGAGGCACAACAAGAAGCCTTGAAGGAGGAGAATTTTGTAACGGGAAGGTCCGAGGCTTGAGTAAACAGTTAGAGGTACGAACCAATGGTACTCGGTATTTTGCGGGGCGCCTTTGGGTTCCGAAGTTTGGTGATCTGCGACAACTTGTTCTAGATGAGGCTCATAGGTCTAGGTACTCTATTCATCCTGGTTCAGGAAAGATGTATCATGATCTTAAGGAGCTGTATTGGGGGCCTCATTTGAAGGCTGATGTGGCTACGTATGTGGCTAAGTGTTTGACCAGTGCTAAGGTTAAAGCTGAACATCAGAACAGTCAGGACTTTTGGTGCAACCTGAAATTCCCGAGTGGAAGTGGGAAGGCATTACGATGGACTTAATTACGAAGGTACCAAGAGCTGTGGGTGGTTATGATACCATTTGGGTTATTGTTAACCGACTCACTAAGTCAACTCATTTCTTGCCAATTAAGGAAACAGATTCAATGAAGAAGCTTACTCGTTTGTATTTGAAGGAGATTGTTTTGAGACATGGTGTTCCTGTATTGATTATTTCGGACTGAGACAGTCGATTTACATCGAGGTTTTGGCAGTCCTTATAAGATGCTTTGGGAACTAAATTGGGTATGAGCACCGCTTATCATCCACATTCAGATGGTCGGAGTGAAAGGACCATCCAAACGTTGGAAGACATGTTGAGGGCATGCGTAATTGATTTTGGTAATGGTTGGGATAGATACTTGCCGTTGGCTGAATTTTCTTAAAACAACAGTTATCATGAAAATATTAAGGCCTCACCGTTTGAAGCTCTGTATGGCACAAAGTGTAGGTATCCTTTCTGTTAGAATGAGGTTGGGGATGCTCAACTCACAGGTCCAGGAATTATTCTTGAGACTACCAAGAAAATCGTACAGATTAAAGAAAGATTGAGAACTGCCAGAAGTCGGCAAAAGAGCTATGCCACAAGGAGAAGGAAATATATTGAGTATCAGGTCGGTGACCGTGTTATGTTAAAAGTATCACCTTGGAAGGGTGTGGTACGATTTGGTAAGAGAGAAAATTTGAATCCTCATTTTTTGGACCGTTTGAGATTATTGAGAGAGTTGGACCCGTGGCTTATCGTTTGAAATTGCCACAAGAACTCAGTGCTGTTCACGATGTTTTTCACGTGTCGAATTTGAAGAAGTGTTTGGCCGAGGCTGATGAAACTATTCCTTTGGAGGAACTTCATGTTAATAAGCAACTTCATTTTATTAAGGAACCTGTTGAAATTATGGATCAAGAGATTAAGACTCTTAAGCAGAGTAGAATTCCTATTGTTCGAGTTAGATGGAATGCCAGACGCGGTCCCATGTTCACTTGAGAGCATGAAGATCAGATGAAGCAGAAGTACCCGCATTTCTACCCAGATGCTGAGTCAACCCCTGCACCTGCTTAAATTTCGGGACAAAATTTCCGTAACGGGAAGATACTGTAACGACCCAACTTTTTCCGTTATCTTTTACCGTTAATTATTTAACGACTGTTAATTGTTATTCGTGCCACGCCATTTCTATGACCTATATTGTTATTTTAGTAGTAATAAATTAATTATTATATGCTATGTGAATATTTGTATTCATATTTTAAATTGTACGTTTCTACGTGTCGCGGATTTTTATCCGGCGAATCATTTCGGTTTTCAAATCAACGGTCAGACTTTTGAGATTTTTGAATCTTAATTATTTTAAATATGATATTTTAATATCATATGATTATATATAGTGTTTATATATTTTATTCGTCGCGTAATTGTTATCCCTCCGAAAAATCAATCGCGTAGTAGCGTTTTCGCATTTTGGGCTTCGATCGGGCTTTTGGGCCACAAGATTATTATATAGTCACCAAAGTGGGTTAAGTGAGCCCACTCCCTTGGGATGGTTCGGCTGAATACCCCCATGGAGGGGGGGTATGTGTCACTTTTTGAAACTTGAGGTTTACTTGATCAAAACCTAGCATACTACTTCATTTTAACCTAAAAATTCTTTTCTACCTTTCCCTTTTCTCTCTAGGCCATCCCATATCACCATAATCATCATCAATTCATCATCAAATCAAGCTTGGATCATAGGGCTTTTTACATAATCGGATTACTTTCGTTCTTCTCTACGCGTTCATATAAATCAATTTTTGATTAGGGTATAAACCCTAACCCTAAATTTTTAATTTTTCTTTAATTTTACTGTTTTTATATGATATTATGATAGTATGATGATTGTATGTTATTGTATTATTGATAGTATGCGTAGAAATGCTCGTTAATTCATGTTTTTGGTTTGATTAATTTGGGACAGCGGTTTGTTTGATTGGTTATGTAAACACAACTGATTTAAAAGTGAAATTAAAGTGTCTATATGAGTTCCTCTCATCAAGACATTAATTTTAGACTCTGGATTCATGTTATTTCGATTCCCGGAACATAAGTTATGATCAAAATGGTGTTTAATTGGAATTAAAAGGTGAAAATGAATTGGTACAGGTATGGTCTGACTTTTTGACCATTTTTAGAGTCTTTAGGGTGTACTAGTGTGTTAGGATTGATGATGGGATGAACTTTCATGTTCAGGTCATCGAAATCTGAGCCACGGATCACCCGTTATGACTAAAACACGTTTTTGAGCGGATTAAAGATCCAAACTGATTAACGGCTGTAAGTCATGACTTGGTGGCTGTTCTTAGGATTTTCTTGAGCACACTAAGGTGTCAGGTGGGTTGGTTAGGCAAAGATATATATAAGACTCGCCGAAAACTGATTCCCGGGGCTCAAGTTATGACCCGATGAACTTTTAAATAAAACTTATGGTTATTAAATAAAACTTATGATATAAATAATGATTTTCATTATTATTAAATTACTTATGATATAAAAAGTAATTATTATAATTTAAGACTTATGATATATATTTGTTATATCATTTAATTATTACTTATGATTTAATTAAACTTATGATTAATAATTCTTTTATTATTAATAGAAAATACTTATGATAAGTATTAAACTTATATTATGAAATTATTATAATAAGACTTATAATAAGGATTAATTAATTATTTAATTATTATAAGGCTTAGTTATTATTTAATTATAATTTAATTATTAAATAATTATGATTTAATAATTATAATTAGAAACTTATGATATGATTAATAATTCATTATTAATTAATAATACTTATGATATGATTTAAATTTTATTATTAATTAATAATACTTATATTATGACTAATATTTAATTAATTAATTAAATACTTATGTTATATTAAATATATCATTTAAACTTATGTTAACTTTAATAATTCATTTTAATTTAATTAAACTTATGTTATGACATAATTATACATATTTAACTTTAATTAACATTATAACTTATATTATTATTATAACTTATACTTTTAAAATTAATGTTGACTATGTTTGACTGAGGTTGACTTTTGAGTTGACTTTCGGTTGACTTTGACTTTCGGTTGACTTTTGTTGACTTTCTAAATAAGGAAACTTTCCTAACTTAAAACTTTCTAAAAATAGAAACTTTCTAAATTTGGAAACTTTACAAAAATAGAAACTTTCCTAAAATAGAAACTTTCCAAAAATAGAAACTTTCCAAAAATGGAAACCTGCTAAAAATAGAAACTTTCTAAAAATAGAAAGTGTGTGTCCGTACGCTGTTCCGATCAAACCGATGCATGTTGACTATTGTTGTATGTCTACTTGCAAAATGTACAATAGCTATCATACTAAGACTTGACCGAAGTTACTTATTTATATCAACCTGCTTTATTTATAGGTGGGCGTTGTGATCATTCCTGATCACTTTAGTTCAATTGCTGTTCGCTTATTTGTGTGGTTACTTCGTTTGCTATTAAGGTGAGTTATAGTCTCATTTTTCTATTTTAAATCTTTTGGGATGAGAATACATGCAATTTATTTTATATTTTGGACAAGTGGAAGTTGGTTTAAATTATTCATTGTGAGTCGAACAAAAATATTCCCTAATCTGGTAAATGTAATCACTGGTTTCTATGGATAGATCTATCGGGTTTGACAACCCCATTTCGAGCTAGTCGCGATAGCAATTTATAATCAGAATGTTTAGTACTTCGTATTTTGTTGTAGATACACTTGTTCGGTGTATATTATTTATTGTGTTTGGCAAGGGTAAATAAATGGTTAAGTGGTTACCAGGTGGCTCACGGAAAATGGAATAATATTTTTATATGTTTTCTAGCATATAATTTTGTGGTCTAAAAAGGAGTTTTTATGTTTTCAAACATAAATTTTTATGGTTTTTATTAAATATTGTTTGCAATATTAAACCTATAATTCACTCAACATTTTTGTTGACAGTTACTCGCATGTTTTATTCTCAGGTTCATGATTGATTGCTTCCGCTGTGCTTAGAGAGTCTGCATATTTATGATGGCAGCTTTTGTTAAACAATAACTTGCATTCTATTTTGAAACATTTAATAGTGGATGCTGTTGACTTTGTTTTGGTCAACTTTTGTTTAAGTAATAATGTATGGTTTTTCTAAACTTACATATTTTGATAGGTTTCCTTTATAGGAAATTATTTTTAAATAAAGAATGCAAGGTTATTTATTTAATTCATCTAGAGTTATGATCAAGCTGTGGGACCAAGATAACGATGGTCGTCAAGTGTACTTTGACGGGTCATTAAAATGTGTGGCATACTTAACTTTATCCTCTTCTGCGCAGTTGCTGATTGCGAACACGGCTTCAACCTTCTCTGTCCACCGCTTTAGTCCAACGGGTCCTTCAGTTCCTTCAAACTCATTGGGTTTACAGGCCATAAAAGCTTTGTAGGAACATCCTACCCGGTTGCCATTGTTTCCTCCACTGCTGGAACCCGATTGGTTATTGTTGTTCATTGCATTCACCACTGCAGCCATATTTGCAGCGAAAGCTTGAAGTTCTTCTGTGTTCAATTGTTGTTGTCTAGCAGCTGGAGGAGCCATTTTCTTCAAAAATAGCCGACTGAGTTAATCAAATAGAATTTTAGAAGTAGCCAAAAAGTATTTTGTAGCTTAATATGAACTTATTATTATAAAAGCCTTTTCTTCATATTAGCATTTTATAACTATAATAATGTTCATACTTAGTAGCTAACACACAAATTAACTACTAATATTCTAATATGAAAAACTATGATAAGTTATTACGTTACTACATAATAATAAGTTGTAATAATAATAATAAACCTTCCATGCTTATTCTTATTATTATACAATCATAAGGAAAATTACATTGCGGATTTTCTTACAAACTTAAACACACAGTATAATACATATTATACAATGCATGGAATACAGGATAGCTGCCGATGGTTCAAGAACGGCGAGATTTCTTAGATGTTGACGTTGTTTCTTTCTCGGCCAAACGTTTGGATTTTCGTTTGGATAGTTCTTTTTCCAATTCCTCCCAATTGGTTCTTTCAGCTAATTGTTTGGGAGCAAAACCAACAGTCGTTATACGAGCGGTCATTTTATAAACTGGTCTCTTAGGTGGTTCAGGTGGATGATCACAAACATTTTGGGTCATAATAGGTTCATCGGGTTTGGGATCGGGTATAATAGCCAAAGATTTTCTCAAATCACATTGTGGTTCGGTAATTTCCACAATTTCTTCAGGATCCTCTTCTTCGGGTTCCTCTTCGGGATCTTCTTCTGGATCCTCTTCTGGAACCTCTACTGGCAATTGTGAATCTTCCAAATTTTCCCAACAATTTTCCACTTTAATGGTAGCAGGAAAAGTTAACTTTTCCGTTGGTTCATAAGTCGTATGCTTTGACTCAGCCTCCAAATCAGTTGATAAGTAAATGAAATCTGAATCACTAGAGATGCTTATATGATCGGATGAAGTCATCTATCACATAATAGCAGACACGTTAAGAGAATGATATATCTTATAATATTTATATGTTAATAATCTTATGTTTCCAACAATTATATTAAGCAATCATTTTTAAAATAATTACGGTCGATGTCCAGACTCACTAATGCATCAAAAATCAGTTAGACACACTAATGAAAAATTTTCTGATTCTCTAAGACCAACGCTCGGATACCAACTGAAATGCCCCGTTCATATTAATTATAAACGTTTCATATTAATTGGTTTCTTTGCGAGGTTTTGACCTCTATATGAGACGTTTTTCAAATCTTGCATTCGTTTTTAAAAACAACCATAACCTTTATTATTGAATAAAGGTCTTAATGACATAATTTAGATTGTCTATCAAAGACAATCTCCTCAAATAAATAAGTTTTTACACAACCCATTACAATATGATCAAATATATTACAACAAATACTCCGAATGCAAGTTTAAACAATATAAACAATTATGCCGACTCCAAATCTTGACCTTGGGTTGGCATACGACAGCGGAAGCATTTTTAATATTCACTTGAGAATAAACATGCTTAAAACGTCAACAAAAATGTTGGTGAGTCATAGGTTTAATTTCTATATAATAATTAGAACATTTAATAAGCCACAAGATTTCATTTAATTAAATGCGCAGGATCATTACAACTGCAAAAATCATTCATACAATGAGTCGCCTGGTAACCAACCTTAATATAGAGCGCTTAAGATATCTGGCATCATACATTCCACTATTCAAATGTATGACAAGAACCCTTCGAAGTACTAAAGCATTTGCACTATTCGAAAATGGGGGTGGTTGGTGCCCGTAGATCTACCTTTAGGATTCGCATCAATTAGTGTTTTTCACTAATTCTTAGGTTACCAAGCATAATAATAATACGTACAGATATCCGGTATAACAATTCAATCGTATAATGTAGTTCCATGAACTTGTGCTTATTTTGTAAAACATTTATAAATTTTGCATGTATTCTCATCCCAAAATAATTTAAATAGTAAAAATGGGACTATAACTCACTTGTGATGATTTTCGAATAGATGGTGATAAGACTTGGCCTTTCGACAAATTTACGAACCTAATAATAATATTCTTGTGTCAAGATATATATATATATATATATATATATATATATATATATATATATATATATATATATATATATATATATATATAATATTCCATACTTATGATACTTGTGATAATTTTAATTGTCCATTGTTAGTAGTCCAACGTTCGTAGTCCAATAGTCCAATAGTCCAACAGTATAAATATAAATGCGTATATTGTGTTAGAATTCACTAACACTATAATATATTGTCTTAATATAATAAGACACATAATATGTATATTGTCTGAAGCAATCTGCGACCCATTGTATACATGTCTCAGGCTCGATCACAACTCAAAGTATATAATATTTTGAAATCCACTTTGACCCACAGCTAACTCGAGATTACTGCCAATGGTGTCTAATAGTTCGTTCCAATAATATATATAGAAGAAGTCAAAATGATATTGTAAAAACCCGTCCTTATCCCCCTGGACGGAATCATCAACATCCGGTTCCATTGCGATGATCGACTCTATATAATGTCCTTAATATGAGCTAATGCACAGCGGAAGACTTAATTCGTACCTGAGAATAACATGTTTTAAAAAGTCAACATAAAGTTGGTGAGATATATAGGTTTGATGCTAGCAGCGATATAACTATGGATCACAAGATTTCATATTTATAAACATAATACACTCGCAAGTGTATGAAAAGCATTCCAAGCAATGGGCACCCGGTAACTAGCCTTAACAAAAGTGTGTACCCCTGAGTTATATAATATGTGCACCGAATCAAGTGCGTTCCGTTAACCTCGAAGTACTAAACACCCGTTCTTCTAGTTTACTAGAAGAACATCTGGGTGGGGGTGTAAAACCCGATAGATCTATCTTTAGGATTCGCGCCTACCAGTTCATAAACCAATAGTTAAAGTTACCAAGCTAGGGGATTTTTGATTCAAACCCATGTAGAATGTAATTTTAGTCACTTGTGTCCATAACGTAAATCATTTATAAAAACAGCGCATGTATTCTCAGCCCAAAAATATTTAAAGTTTAAAAGGGACTATATACTCACCTAATGTATTTTGTAGTAAAAATACATATAACATCATTGAACAAGTATATGGTTGGCCTCGGATTCACGAACCTATATCATTTTTTTATAGATATTATTACATATAATCATAATTGAATATTTTCATATATTATAACTCATTTTATGTTTTTTTTATAAGTATTTGACAAAGGTTATGTAGTTATATTAATATATAGTTGGTTAGTATTACATAAAAATACTTAATTTGTTATATTTGAGTATTCATATGAAAATGTTAATCTGATTAATACATAATATTTTTTTTTGTAATATTACTAAAAGTATAATTTTATACACAAAATGATTATTTGATAATATAATATCAATAATAGTAATAAAAGTCATTTTTGAATATAATGATAATAATAATAATTCTAGAAATGATAATAATTAAAAATGATAATAATTATAATGATAAAAATCCTAATATTATAAGGTTATACCTTTGTAAGGTTAAAAAGAGTAAAACTGCCCAAGACGAGACTCGAACCCGTGACCTCTTGAATACCCAACAACACAACACCAAACCACTGTTCTACAATTGTCTTTCTGTTTTAATTCACAAGCTAAAGCTATATAACCATTTCTCGTCCGTTTTCAATTTAATCATAATTATCAACACATACTTCGTTTGTGAATTACAAAGAGTGCACAAAGAGACCCAAACACATCTTTGACAGCCCACTCGTGTAGCTACTAAGCCCAATATCAAAACCCAATTAGACTCTCAAAACCAATCGGTGGTTTTATATTCTGGCCCGTTCACAGCTTCAAATAAATCGAATATAAATAAGGAAAACTTGACAGGAAAAAGGGAGTAGGGTCATTTGGTGAATTAAATAAACACATCCTTATTAAATCACCATCGTATGTCAGTAACAAATCGTTCATGGTGACATGTGTATACTTCGACCGACCGTAGCAAAAAAAAATATAGAAGTAATAACGGAAGTCGAACAATATAAGTATGTGGTGGGTTTTAGTTTGAACCGTAGACAGAATAGAAAACAGTATAGTAGTAGTAACCACAATCATGTCGTGGCGATCTGGATGGTTAACTAGGGTGGTGATGACATGATCTTGCTTTGAAGAGAAACCGGTGACCGGAAGTTGCAGATGGGTTTCGTGTATGTGGGTTTCGTGTATCGAACAACAAAGCAAGTGTAGCAGTGGTAGTTCATAGAGAATAGTTTCAAGTTGATTAGAAACATATAGTAGTAGTAAACAGAATTGAAAGAAGGAACAAGAAAAGAAAGGTGAACGTGTATGTGATGCTCATGATGGCAGCGGAAATGGCGGGTGAAGGGTGGTGATTGATGATAGAGAGTGGTGTTGGTGGCGACGGTGGTGGTTTCCGGTGGCAACAAGGTGACCGAAGGTGATCATTGCCGGTTATAGGTGGTGGTGACGAAAGGTAGAAGGTGATGGTAATGGAAAAACGTTTAAAGTGATCGGTGTTTTGGTGGTTTCTAATGGTTATCCATGGTGGTGGTTCGGTGCTCGTGAATAAGAGAGAGATTAGAGAGAGATGGAGCTACGGTGGTGATGATGTGTTTGTAGGTGTTCGGTAGCGGCTAAGTAAAGAGGGAGATGGGTGTGTGCTTTCCATTCATAACTATGTATCATATATATATGTACAAAAGTTTACAAGTTGATAAATATAAAGAAATAAAAACGTGCACATGAACTGGCCATCATCTAGATATTTCTGCCGACAGTTTCAATCGGATGTTATTTCGTGTCCAATACTAAACAGTTAATGTACAAAAATGTCCCTAAAAATCTCAAATTTTTAGATTAAACAAAATTAATTATTTCACTCATTACCCATTTGAAACCTAATCAAAAAGGTTCAATAATTATTTATTTTTCTGTTCCGATTTATATGTACGGGGTACTAATATTTAAACTAAAAGGGGTAAAAATATTTTTAATAAATCTAAACTTTACATAACTTAATTATGGACCCATATTTAACTCCAACCTTTCATAAGTTCGAGTCATGAACTTGTTTAATATCGTCCATAAAATTTGACCTGTCATTCGAGCTCAATCCCAACTAAAAATTAAATATTTTTAAAATTAATAAAATAGATTCTAAATATATTTTTAATAAAGCTAAAATTGATACAACCTATTTTTGGATCAACGTTTATTCTAAAATCACGTAAGTTCGAATTAAACTTTTCTAATAATAAACGAAACGTTCAAAGTGTAATTATTTTTAATATGTTCTATACCTATCTTTATTTTTATTTTATATTTATTTACAAATAATGGTTCGTGAATCGTCGAGCATAGTCAAAGGGTAACGGATTATCCAAATACAAATTTTGAACTTTCTAGACTCAACATTAAAGTTTTTGCTTATCGTGTCGGAAACGTATAGAGATTAAGGTTTAAATTTGGTCGGAAATTTCCGGGTCGTTACAGTACCCACCCGTTAAAGAAATTTCGTCCCCGAAATTTGGCAGAGGTTGTCATAAATAACAATAGGAATGTTTTCATGACGAATATGAGATAATAACGGAGTTTTATCTTTATTGATAGATATAGATAAAACATTTTGATCATGTGAAGCGTACGAGTGAAGCTATCACAAAAGAGTGAAATGAGTAATATGGTATCGTTTTAACTGATGACGTGGTTATGATTGATTTCCGGAATTCACGAGATTTAAAGAAAATCTTTCGTAATAAGATTTGGTTGTTTGATGATTTAGGAAACAGGATCTCTTTTGATTTATTGCAGCAAATCTGTTGTGATTTCTTTGTCGGATATTTCACTTATAAAACTACCCCCTTCGTTCCCTTATTTCCATATCTCACATCTTCTACTCTTTCTCCTTAATTCTTATTTAAAGATATTCTTAATGGCAACATTTTGATTTGTCAAATTACCAGAATATCCAGGAAAATAGAACTATTAAGATGATTTGTTCTTAATACGTTTCGGAATTGGATAGAATGTAAGAGCCGTGTAACATGGTACATGATGACGGTACTGTGAATCATCACATTCCATTAGAAACTTAACATGACTTACTGTAATATAATGAAGTTGATCAAGTTTCATTATATTATACTAATTCATGTATCAGTTCCCAACACCGCTGCAGAACATTCCTATTTTATACTTGAAGGTTTTAGAACTTTGAACTAACACAGTTTCTTTTATGTTGTAACACAGATGTTACGGAGAGATGAATAATCCCAGATAAGAATAGTTGTGAGAATATGAAAGATACGATAATGTCTTGGAATTTATAATATCAAAGGATGATGATGAAAATTTACCTGTAAGGGTTTAGATTCAGAAGCAAGGTGTTCACTAAAGATTTCATCAGAAACAGAATCATCTGGATTCTTTAAATACAGAGTTTGGTCCTTGTATTTGTCCTTGGTCTCTTTCATGGTTAGCTCAATCCGATTTTCAATACAAAATTTTCCATCGGGTGTTCCTAACACCACCTTCTTTATCATCAACTTTTGGTCATTAAGACCATTTACAACATGCTGCTTTGTCAGCATTTTCAAAGTTAACGAATTTGGATAATTGGTGTTCAAACCGAGATGATTTTAAGAGATATGTGTTTTTAGATGATTAAACGCTGATGGTAATATGGTGGAATATAAAAGGTTCTAGTAACGACGGCGAAAGGATACGTATATATTGAGATTATAATAAAAAGTAGTCTTACTGAGAAGTTGAAGTGGAGCTGTGACAAAATCAGCTTCTTGAAAAGGAATTGTGAGGTTGTTTTTGCTAATAAATGATAAGGAATTCAACGCGGATACGTTTTAACCAAAATTTTGGTTTCGAAAGTTTTTCAGGTGCATAATGTATGCATAAATCTTTCTTCCGTAGACGAGGTGCGGCTGGTTCAACTTCTCGATCGAGGTGTGTTCAAGAATCATGATAGGTTTGGACGCGGATTGTAATTGTCAAGATACGAATGAGGTTTATGATAGAATCAAGTGGCAAACTTGAAGAATTATTTAGTCTCATATGTTATAATCAATATTTTAATTTAATTCATTTTAATTGTCCAAAGTTAACAGTCCAATAGTCCGATGGTTCAATGATTCATATATAATTTAATATATAATATTCGAATTAAATAATACGTATCGTGACCCGTGTACCGGTCTCGGTGTTGATCACAACTCAAAGTATATATATATTTTGGAATCAACTCCGACCCTGTATAGCCAACTCCCACCTTCACATATAGAGTGTCTACGGTTGTTCCGAAATATATATATAGATGGGTCGATATGATAAGTCGAAACCTTGCATACGTGTCCCGTTATTTAAAGTGCGTAAAAGTAAATGACAGAAATTAAATGACGATAAATAAAATTGCGAGAATGTAAATTGCGATAATGTAAATTGCGGTAATATAAATTGCGATAAAATGTAATCAGTTAGCTGGGAACAGTTAGGCGGAACAGTTAGCGTGGAATCCTTAACAGATTTTTAATTAGTTAATTCGTGTTTCTAACAAATTTTATTTTGTCCAATGTTTTCTTCTTTATGCCACTTGTTGGATTCTGATAGGTCAAAATCCGAATATGAAATTTGAATGAAAATGGTTATTCTGGGGTGAGCGGATACGAATATCGGTGGTTGTAAGTAGGATAGTAAATGATTGTTGCATCAGATTCGAAGAATGTACAGTGTAACTTATTAATGTGAATTCTAAATATTCCTCGGGTACTACCCACCCGTTAAAATATTATTCATCATTAAAAATTTGTACGGAAGAGTTTTTTTTTTTTTTTTTTTAATTACAATCTTCATGAAAATATACTTGCATATATATTTTCTTCAGATGCAATTATGGATTTAATGAGTCAATAAGATATTAAACTCATTTGATTTATCGTTGATACTAGATTACATAATTTCTAACTTTAGAAATTAAATAATCGTCATATCGAACGGAGATAATTTATGTAGAATGTTATGTAAAGTGATGGTAACCAATGTAGAACGTTATGTAGATTGAAAATTATGTAGATAGAACAATACGTAGAACGGTGATTATACTTGAGGTATAGTTTGTGACGTGGAGATTTACGACGCGGTTATGGTTTAAAGATGATAAGGGTACTGTCGACGTCGATAATGGTGGTACTGTTTATGTTGCTGGTGCTGCTGCTGGTGTTCGTAATCTTCGCACCAGGTTCTCCAAAGTCGTCACACGAGCGCGTAGTTCGTTAACTTCTTCTAGTACTACGGGATGATTGACGGTTGAAGCGAGCGAATGAATAAGATTCAAAATATGGGATAGTATGTAATCGTGATGAGATACTCGGAAAAAGGGGAGAGAAAATGGTTTCTCAAACAGGTTTGTCGGTAAGCGTTTCAGGTTGAAAAGGACAATTTGGTGGATGGAAAAGGTTTTTGATGTGAAATAATTTTTCGGATGTCGAATGATATTCTAGCTATATAGAATACCTATATATAATACCAAAGACTTCGTAGACTACAGAGGAATTTACGGCATATGTCAGGCAAGTCTACAGATACGCTAGGATATGAATTTTGTCTATACACTTATCGATGCACTAAATGCAGTAAGACGTGTCTAGACTTATGAATAATAACAGGCAATTCTCTAAGGATGATAAGCAGATGATTTCCGACAAGATATGATAAGCAACCCTTTTAACATGCAAACATGGTCAAAGTCCAGACTCACTAATGTATCCTAACAACTACCAGTCAGACACACTAATGCAAGGCCTGGTTCACTAAGACCAACGCTCTGATACCATCTGTAAAAACCCGTCCTTATCCCCCTGGACGGAATCATCAACATCCGGTTCCATTGCGATGATCGACTCTATATAATGTCCTTAATATGAGCTAATGCACAGCGGAAGACTTAATTCGTACCTGAGAATAACATGTTTTAAAAAGTCAACATAAAGTTGGTGAGATATATAGGTTTGATGCTAGCAGCGATATAACTATGGATCACAAGATTTCATATTTATAAACATAATACACTCGCAAGTGTATGAAAAGCATTCCAAGCAATGGGCACCCGGTAACTAGCCTTAACAAAAGTGTGTACCCCTGAGTTATATAATATGTGCACCGAATCAAGTGCGTTCCGTTAACCTCGAAGTACTAAACACCCGTTCTTCTAGTTTACTAGAAGAACATCTGGGTGGGGGTGTAAAACCCGATAGATCTATCTTTAGGATTCGCGCCTACCAGTTCATAAACCAATAGTTAAAGTTACCAAGCTAGGGGATTTTTGATTCAAACCCATGTAGAATGTAATTTTAGTCACTTGTGTCCATAACGTAAATCATTTATAAAAACAGCGCATGTATTCTCAGCCCAAAAATATTTAAAGTTTAAAAGGGACTATATACTCACCTAATGTATTTTGTAGTAAAAATACATATAACATCATTGAACAAGTATATGGTTGGCCTCGGATTCACGAACCTATATCATTTTTTTATAGATATTATTACATATAATCATAATTGAATATTTTCATATATTATAACTCATTTTATGTTTTTTTTATAAGTATTTGACAAAGGTTATGTAGTTATATTAATATATAGTTGGTTAGTATTACATAAAAATACTTAATTTGTTATATTTGAGTATTCATATGAAAATGTTAATCTGATTAATACATAATATTTTTTTTTGTAATATTACTAAAAGTATAATTTTATACACAAAATGATTATTTGATAATATAATATCAATAATAGTAATAAAAGTCATTTTTGAATATAATGATAATAATAATAATTCTAGAAATGATAATAATTAAAAATGATAATAATTATAATGATAAAAATCCTAATATTATAAGGTTATACCTTTGTAAGGTTAAAAAGAGTAAAACTGCCCAAGACGAGACTCGAACCCGTGACCTCTTGAATACCCAACAACACAACACCAAACCACTGTTCTACAATTGTCTTTCTGTTTTAATTCACAAGCTAAAGCTATATAACCATTTCTCGTCCGTTTTCAATTTAATCATAATTATCAACACATACTTCGTTTGTGAATTACAAAGAGTGCACAAAGAGACCCAAACACATCTTTGACAGCCCACTCGTGTAGCTACTAAGCCCAATATCAAAACCCAATTAGACTCTCAAAACCAATCGGTGGTTTTATATTCTGGCCCGTTCACAGCTTCAAATAAATCGAATATAAATAAGGAAAACTTGACAGGAAAAAGGGAGTAGGGTCATTTGGTGAATTAAATAAACACATCCTTATTAAATCACCATCGTATGTCAGTAACAAATCGTTCATGGTGACATGTGTATACTTCGACCGACCGTAGCAAAAAAAAATATAGAAGTAATAACGGAAGTCGAACAATATAAGTATGTGGTGGGTTTTAGTTTGACCCGTAGACAGAATAGAAAACAGTATAGTAGTAGTAACCACAATCATGTCGTGGCGATCTGGATGGTTAACTAGGGTGGTGATGACATGATCTTGCTTTGAAGAGAAACCGGTGACCGGAAGTTGCAGATGGGTTTCGTGTATGTGGGTTTCGTGTATCGAACAACAAAGCAAGTGTAGCAGTGGTAGTTCATAGAGAATAGTTTCAAGTTGATTAGAAACATATAGTAGTAGTAAACAGAATTGAAAGAAGGAACAAGAAAAGAAAGGTGAACGTGTATGTGATGCTCATGATGGCAGCGGAAATGGCGGGTGAAGGGTGGTGATTGATGATAGAGAGTGGTGTTGGTGGCGACGGTGGTGGTTTCCGGTGGCAACAAGGTGACCGAAGGTGATCATTGCCGGTTATAGGTGGTGGTGACGAAAGGTAGAAGGTGATGGTAATGGAAAAACGTTTAAAGTGATCGGTGTTTTGGTGGTTTCTAATGGTTATCCATGGTGGTGGTTCGGTGCTCGTGAATAAGAGAGAGATTAGAGAGAGATGGAGCTACGGTGGTGATGATGTGTTTGTAGGTGTTCGGTAGCGGCTAAGTAAAGAGGGAGATGGGTGTGTGCTTTCCATTCATAACTATGTATCATATATATATGTACAAAAGTTTACAAGTTGATAAATATAAAGAAATAAAAACGTGCACATGAACTGGCCATCATCTAGATATTTCTGCCGACAGTTTCAATAGGATGTTATTTCGTGTCCAATACTAAACAGTTAATGTACAAAAATGTCCCTAAAAATCTCAAATTTTTAGATTAAACAAAATTAATTATTTCACTCATTACCCATTTGAAACCTAATCAAAAAGGTTCAATAATTATTTATTTTTCTGTTCCGATTTATATGTACGGGGTACTAATATTTAAACTAAAAGGGGTAAAAATATTTTTAATAAATCTAAACTTTACATAACTTAATTATGGACCCATATTTAACTCCAACCTTTCATAAGTTCGAGTCATGAACTTGTTTAATATCGTCCATAAAATTTGACCTGTCATTCGAGCTCAATCCCAACTAAAAATTAAATATTTTTAAAATTAATAAAATAGATTCTAAATATATTTTTAATAAAGCTAAAATTGATACAACCTATTTTTGGATCAACGTTTATTCTAAAATCACGTAAGTTCGAATTAAACTTTTCTAATAATAAACGAAACGTTCAAAGTGTAATTATTTTTAATATGTTCTATACCTATCTTTATTTTTATTTTATATTTATTTACAAATAATGGTTCGTGAATCGTCGAGCATAGTCAAAGGGTAACGGATTATCCAAATACAAATTTTGAACTTTCTAGACTCAACATTAAAGTTTTTGCTTATCGTGTCGGAAACGTATAGAGATTAAGGTTTAAATTTGGTCGGAAATTTCCGGGTCGTTACAGATATGTCAAAACTTTTTATACGAGTCCACGGTGATCAAGTCATATATATATATATATATATATATATATATATATATATATATATATATATATATATATGGTGCCTTACGATCTTTATTAAGACTATAATATATTGTCGTAGAACTTAATCACGACTATTATAAATTATATTTCCATAAGTTTGGGAACAAGACATGTATAAATACATGTAGAATACAAGGTAAGTTAGCTAGGATAAGGTTAGCATCCATTTTTATAAATCATGTCCGTAGCTAAAAATTAAGAAAAATATCCAATTTTGGTTTACCTATAATTTCTTCGTTACAAATCCGTTTTGAGTGATTCGAGTTTCCATGGTTTCGTATCGAACTAAACATTATTAATCTTAATAGAAAAAGTATAGGTTTATAGTCTAAAATACAGCTTAGGTGTCAAATAAGAGACAATAGTCATATCCGTCGTATGAACGACATCTTGATGACCCTTTTTGAAAAACATACTTCCACTTTGAGTTTAACCATGGATTTTGGATATATTTCATATCCATATAAAATAAGATTTTTCACCAAAGGAAATATTTTAATTCAAAGTTTAAGATAGGTTTTTAAAATTAAACCCAAAACAGCCCCCGTTCGACTAAGACGGCGTATATTCGATTTTAAGATGTTCTTCGTGTTTACAAGTTATATATCCTTATGTTAGCTTGACATACTATCATAATACATGTGTTGAAGTGTTTTAAAAGTCAAGTTATAGGGATTAAGTTTATTTGCAAACAAGTTTAGAAATAATCTAAACTATGTTCTTGTTGTTATTAGTTATAACTCAAAATAAGATAGCTATATGAATACGAATCGAATAAGATTATGAATAACGTTACTACCTCAAATCAAATGAGTAAAGTTTCTGGATAAATAAGAAGAATATCTTGAGTTTAAAGATACCCTTGATGGCTTGGAATTCTTGAAGTGTTCTTGATCAAGCTTTGTTATGATGATTATAACATGGATCATGAGACCAATACTTGCTGAATTGAATGGAGGTTTGAGAGAGTGTTTGAGTATGTGTTTAGAGGGTAAAATGATGTAGTTAATTGGAATGAAATGGATGGTTATTTATCCTACATGTTGGCATCAAAATGGGGACAACAACATGGCTCCATGGTTTGTAATTTTATGCATTTAGTCATACTAGTTTCCAAGCCATGGTTCTCACAAGTCTACATCATGTTTATACATGTCTCACAACTGATTGAGGGCTGCTAAGATCACTGATTTGGTATGTATATACCCATAGTAAATACATATAGAAGCTGGGTATTATACAGGTATAAATACCGTATGAATACGAATAGGATTCTTGATAAAATTGAATGAGAAAATGAGTATAGCTATCTTTATTAAGTATAAATATATTGATATATATTATTAAGTCTTTCAAAAGTGTATTAATACATATTAATACAATACATATACATACATTTTAATTTAGAAGTTATTATAACGTTAATCGTTATATATATGTATATAGTCTTGAAGTCTTTAAGTTAGTAATCTCATTTTATGTATATAACCAATGGTTATTATATATAATGAGATACTTAAATATCATTTTAACAAATCATAAGTATATATATATATCCATATATACATCATTATATAATTATTTCAAATTATGATGTTCGTGAATCATCATACAGACTGGGTGGTCAAACATTTGCATAAAATCCATTCCAAATATATATATCTTGACAAGTTTGATTGCTTAACATGTTGGAAACATTTAATTATGTAAATATTAATCTTCAATATATTAGCGGAAAAATCCGGGTCGTTACAGTAAGCTAATGCTTAGTGAGTGAGAATATATTACATACATAATATGCATAAAATGGACACGTCACACAATAATAATCAAGTATCACATACCGGAGTCCGAGCATAAAGGCAAGCTAATCTAAACATACAGTTCGAACGTAATACGACAAGCTAACAAATCAACAATGTATATGCACCACAACCAATATGAACAAAGCCATCAAACTGTACCCGAAGGGTTAGCTACATCACAACAATATCAATAATATATGTACATAACAAAGCGTAAAACGCCCAAGGTTAATCCTTAACCCTATACCAAATCAAGATTGGCCGAAACTACACGAGCCTTAGTAAGTCCACACCACCAGCGACTACTATCTTCAATACCATTACAACATCGAGGTTGGCCGAACATACACGAGCCCTAGTGAATCCGCACCACACGTGACCACTACCTCAATAAGATGATGGAATCTACACGCGTCATCGTGAATCCACAGAACACGTAACTCACCTCCCAAATCAAAACCCACGGTCCCGGGATTATAAAAATCCACATCATCGGGTTTAATCAACCGCACACCAAAAACCAAACCCACGTCGTCAGGATTATATAAATTCACATCATCGGGGTTATCCAAATCACAATCCCATGTGAAAACGTACACACATAATGTGCACCTCGCCAAAGGTGGTCAACCAAAATGCACAACCGTGCCAATTGGACCTATTACACAAGTCCACAAAATCCACCTATATGTGAAGTGAGCTCTATAGCCGAGGATCACTTCACCCAACCCGCACCTATCCTATACATACATATGCACATAGTATATTGACACTCACCTATAAATCTTGATGGATGCAAAGCCAAGATCCGTAATCGCCAATGGAACGTACCTATTCCATTTATCAAATAACAAGCAACTCAATTAGGGTGGATTACAAACCAACCCATATTGACAACTAGTGCAATTTTGACCCAATTGCACTTTCAAACACAATCCATGCCCAAACTTACCAATAATCACTAACACTAGTGAAAATGATTCCTACAACGCCAACTTAAGTAAACCACAAGTTGTAAACACTTGTCTTTACCAAAATCAACTTACAAACCCTTATTTTGACCCAATTCAAAATCAGGCTTTCAACAACACCCATTTGGGTTCTTTCAATAACATAATCACTAACCATAGTGATTACACTCATATTAAGTCCCTAATCATCACTAAATCATCAACCAACCCAAAATCCAACAATAACAACAATAACTAGCTTCAAATAACCCATTTGAGGTCTAGATGGGTTTTCTCAACAATTAGAACCCAAATCCTAACTTAAATATCAAAGCAACAAAATGAAATTCGGAGTTGAGACTTACCAATACCACCAAAATGTTGCCGTTGACGAGATGAAAAACCTTGCCTCTTGCGCCTTAACCCGAATCAACCTTCTTCTTCCTCAAAACCCACTTTCTTTCTCTAAATCCCACTTTCTCTCACTAGGGTTTGGAGAATGAGAATATAACCACCCTCACTTTTCTATTATGAGTTTACCAAATTGCACTTAGGGTTTCATTGTCTTATTATGTGTATTATTATTAGGGTTGTTTTTCAGATATAATATGTGCCCAAGTAATTAAACGCTCTGTAAATTAATGCTCGTAACTGAAGACCTTGAACCCTAACGTTAATATTAAATTAATAATATAAACTCTAATATTATAAACCCTAACTCTAATTATTATGTATATATAATATATATAACTCTGTAATAAAACTATATAAAGTTATATAATTAGCTTCATAATTCAGATATGATGTCAAATATCTAAATTACCAAACTTGAAGCAATAACATTTAAAGTGATAAATTAAAATAACTAATTAAGTTAATTGAAAAAAAATGATAATGCTAAAAACAAACATATATTTCATACCATTATCCTTCAAGAAAGAAAAGCTTTTAGTTGCAATTGTTTTATTTTCAAGATACAATCCAAGTGGTTCAATTTATTGATGATCAACGTCTAAATATTGATAAAAGTACAAGTTGCAAAACGCAAAGTACAAGCTATTAAATCATACGAAAAGACGTTCGAGAATCCGGAATCGAGACATAAACCGAGTATCAACGTACGAGACAATGGACCTAAAATTACAGGTCAACTATGCACAAGAATATAATATAATATATATATATATATATATATATATATATATATATATATATATATATATATATATATATATATATATATATATATATATATATATATATATATATATATATATATATATAATTATATAAAATTATATATATTATATTATATATTATATTATATATTAAAATAAACTCAACATCCCACGTTTAAATCAATTGGTGAGCTAGATTCTGAACCTCCGCGATCGCAGAGCTGCAGAGGGTAAAACCTCCACGATCGCGGAGCAGTACATGATCAATTTGGCCTATAAAAGCTCGAGCATTCTGCCGAATCCTTCACCCCTTTTATATCTTTCTTTCTTAGTTTATATTTATATTTATATTTTATAATTATAATTTTATTTAAGTTAATAATAATAAGGTTATTGTAAGAATGTTTTACTGGTTTTAAAGTCGGAGTTCTGTCCGTGTAACACTACGCGATTAATAATCACTGTAAGCTTTGTTCTTTCTTTTTAAATTAATGTCTCGTAACTAAGTTATTATTATGCTTATTTGAGCCGAAGTAATCGTGATGTTGGACTAAATATTAAGACGGGGTTATTGGATTTTGAATCATAATTAATGTTTAAACAAAAGACCGACACTTGTGGCATTGGACTATGGACTATTGATAGATGGGGGGTATTGTCTAATTGAGTGACAATTCATTGGAGTCTGTCGAACATATCTTCAAATTAATTAACTTAATAATTAATAATGATTATGGTTGTCCTATTTAGTGACATTCATACGGAATCTATTATAATCTTTTAATTAATTATTCGGGTAGGGTAATTGATTATTCAAACTGATCAAGTGAGTAAATTAATATTCATATCTAATCAAAACAGGGGTGGATTACATACAGTGATAACTGGTGTAATTGTTGACAGAAGTGATAACTGCGTCACAATTTAAATCCTTAATTAGTTGGACTATTTGACTTCGGGTATAAGGGTAATTTGACGAGGACACTCGCAATTTATATTTATGACCGATGGACTATTATGGACAAAAACCAGAAAGACGTATCAAATATACCAGGACAAAGGATAATTAACCCAGAGTAATAAATTAAAATCAAAACATCAAACATCATGATTATGGAAGTTTAAATAAGCATAATACTTTTATTGTATTTCTCATCGTACTATTATTTACGGTCATTTTATTTATTGTCATTTTAATTTTTTCATTTATTTTACGCACTTTCATTATTGTCATTTATCATTACGCTTAAAATATAAAATCGACAAACCGGTCATTAAACGGTAAACCCCCTTTTATAATAATAATATTACTATATATAATTATATATATTTTATATAAATATGGTTGTTAAAAATGTAGTACGTAATCACTAGCTCCCTGTGGAACGAACCGGACCTACTAAAAACTACACTACTCTACGATTAGGTACACTGCTTATAAGTGTTGTAGCAAGGTTTAGGTATATCCCATCGATAAATAATTAAAACTTGTGTAATTTGTATCGTATTTTGTAATAAAAATAATAGTATTTTCGTACGCCCGCACTGCACACGTCAAGTTTTTGGCGCCGCTGCCGGGGACTCGGTGAAAAACGCTATATTTTATTAAAACTATATTTTTGTAAAAATTATTTCTTATTTCGTAAAAATATTTTGTATACATGTTAAAAAATTAAAAAGAAAAAAAATCAAATAAATATAAAAAACGAACTGGGCTAGTTAATTCGAAGCCCAAATTAATTTTTAAATAAAAACTCAACTGGGCCGAGTCTGTTTTTGGCCCAACAGCCGAACCCAACACTATTCGAATTCGCAGTCACGGAGCTACTCATGTACTGAACATCGCAATCGTGGAGCCGTCCTAGACTGCAACCTTGTACGCATTAATTACAGATTAGGGTTTTAATTAATTATTATTATTATTATTATTAACATAATTAGGTTTTTATTTATTTAATTAGTATTTAGTATTTAGTTTTAGTTTTATTTAGTAATATTAAGTTTATTAATTATTATTAAATATATAGAATAATATTTTTATAAAATAATAATATAAAAATAATATTTTTATAAAATTTGTATTTTTATCATTTTAGTTATAATTTATATTTTTATCGTTTATTTCGTAATATTTGTCGTTCGTATTTAGTTTTAAGTTAGATTTTGCCGTAGTTATTTTACTATTTCTAGATATTTAAAGTTTTGCCGTAAAATCCCTTAAGTGCTTTTTCTTTAGATTAAGATTTAGGCGCTTTAGAATTTTACGACACAGTTTATAGATTTTAGTACCTTCTAAGTAATTGCCGATTTTCCTTTTAGAATTGCATTTTTTGTTCCTTTAGAACTTTAGTCGCAACTTTTAGTTTTAAGTTTTTAGACGCTAAGCTTTAGACGTAAAACTTTAATTTCTAAGTTTAGATTGTTTTTCGACGTTTGTTTTTCGACTCTTATTTTTCAACGCGCTTTTTCTTTCTTATTTCTACTCTCTAGTTCTTAGGACATAGATGTTTATTTCAAAATTTCGACGAAAAATTATAAAAAGCGATTAAATTAATAGACATCCAAATTTTCTGGTTCGTAGTAATAGTTGGATTTGTTAGTCGCGAGTTGTGGATTTTCCGATTTAAAGGATCCTGGCTACCTACTGCATCTATTGACTATTCGAAACGTGGGCAAAATCAGAAAATTCTATTAATTTGATAACTTATATAATTTTTATTTTTATAACTAATAGGATATTCAGTCAATGCACCGAGCAAAACGTTCACCACCTTTCATACGTTCACCACCTGTAACCAGATCAAGACATCTAGCTAATATTATCGCCGTTGATTTTTCTTTAGAATCATCATCTAGTCGAACAAGTACTCCAATTCAAAGTTTCGATAATCCATTTTTTGAACCCGACTTCACAATTAAGGACCCGGAGGATATTCAAGGACAATTCAGAGATCCTAGACCACTAATCATTCCTCATGAACCACCAATCATTTAACCGGAGGTTGTCGGGGAAGAAACCATTAAACCAGAATCCTCTAATGATTCAGATTCAACAAATTCAATCATGGAAAATCTAGAACCCCTAAGTATGGAGGATCGAATGAGAGCCACACGCACGGGCCAAGGTCACGCCATTATTCGGCCAGATGTTAATGCGCCAGATTATTAAATCAAAGGACAAATCCTACACATGGTAACTAATCAATGCCAATTTAGTGGTACAACAAAAAAAGATCCAAACGAACATCTTCAAACTTTTAGTAGGATTTGTAATCTATTTAAAATCCGAGAAGTTGAGGATGAAACTATTTATCTTGTGTTGTTCCCATGGACTTTAAAAGGAGAAGCCAAAGATTGGTTAGAATCGTTACCCGAAGGAGCGATTGATACATGGGATGTTTTAGTTGAGAAATTTATTAAAAGATTCTTTCCGGCATCTAAAGCCGTGAGACTTCAAGGAGAAATTGCTACGTTCGCGCAAAAGCCAAATGAAACATTATATGATTCGGAAAGTTGTTGAGAGGATGTCCTCAGCACGGTTTAGATACTTATCAAATAGTACAAATATTCTACCAAGGTGTCGACGTCGCTACACGAAAGGACATTGACACAGCAACTGGTGGTTCCATTATGAAGAAAACCGCAACCGAAGCTCACAAGATTATTGATAATACAGCCTCCCACTCGCATGAGTGGCATCAAGAAAAAGATATATTATGTTCATCTAAAGTGGCTAGAGCCAATTCTAGCCATGACTTTGATTCCGTTTCCGCAAAAATAGATGCTTTCGAGAGACGAATGGAAAAGATGACTAAAGATATTCACACAATACGGATCAGTTGTGAGCAATGCGGTGGACCACACTTAACAAAAGATTGTCACATTGAACAAACTATGGAACAACATGAGAATGTTTCCTACATGAACCAAAGGCCGGGAAATAATTATCAAAATAATTATCAACCGCCAAGGCCAAACTTTAATGGAAATCAAAACATTCTTTACAATCTAAATGGACCCAACAATAACTCGTATAACCAACAAGGTCTGAATAACCAACCAACTCAAAACAACACTTTCAATCAACAAAGACCTAGTTTTGTATAAACCACCACAACAAACCAAAGAGAAAAAGCCAAATCTGGAAGAAATAATGGTAAAGCTAATGGAATCTCAAACACGATTTATTGCAACTCAAACCCAAACGAATGAGAGGTTTGATCAGTCATTTAGAACTCAACAAGCTTCCATTTTGAATCTAGAAAAACACGTAGGTACTCTTACTAGCTTGATGAGTAAGAGGGAACAAGGAAAGCTACCGAGTGATACTGAAGTAAATCCTCAGAATGAGAATGTTAATATGGTTTCAACGAATTCTGAAAAACCAGCAGCAGAAGATGGGAAGGTTTTAGATGTGAGTAACAATGAAGAAGTTACACCACCACCACTACCCGAGTATGTAAAGCCAGTGGTGGCACCATACATACCACCCATCCCGTTTCCAAGAAAAGGAGTTGAGTATGAGCAAGTGATAGGTAATAAAGTTTGTGATACCTTTGGAAAGAAGAAGAAGAATAAGAAAGTACAAGAAACAAAAACCGTAAAGGTAAACCCGATGAAGACAGTTCCACCAAAACTTCCACCTAGGTTGGGTGATCCAGGTGAATTTATTGTTCCTTGTCTACTTAATGATTGTGTCATGTATGATGTACTAGCAGATTTAGGTGCGAGTGTGAGTGTTATGCCTCTTTCATTATATAAGAAATTGGGAGTAGGTGAGTTAAGTCCAACAAAAATGAGTGTTCGACTCTTTGATCAAACCATTAAGCATCCAGTTGGAATTGCTGACAACCTACCCGTTCAAGTAGATAATTTAACCTTTTTAGTAGAATTTATTGTCATTGACATAGAAGAGGACTCAAACATTCCTCTAATTTTAGGTCGACCATTCTTAGCGTCCACCGGGGCGTTAATTGATGTAAAAGAGGGTAGAATGACACTTAGTAATGGTGAAAAATCAATCACCATTGTGATTCGAAAGTCTAAATCTCCACCAACCAAAACCGTTGAACCAATAAAAACGATCGATGAGAAGCATATTTTTTTACCAACTCCAACGGTAGTGCTTAGCAATAATAAAATGCCTAAGTGTGGGGAAGATGAAGTAACACCTAGTGATGACCTGATAACAAAGAACCCCATTGTTGATGCGAAATTAAATGACCCCGTTATTAACAGTTCAATGAAGAAATTTATTAAACGGATTCGTGATGCTAGAACCAAGGGGAACTTTAAGTTATGTAACCGGTTAGTATCCAATCTATCGCCTAAAGAAAAGGCGAAACTAGTTGAATTTGTAGATATTACATAAGAATCCGACCAATGGCTTAAAGCAAAAGTCACAGATATGCAAGTTGATTATGGTCCAAGAGAAATTGATGATAAAGTTAATCACAATTTCGACACCACAGCTACCTAAGTGTGGGGAGATTCAAATGTTCTAAAAAGAAAATACTGCCTAGAGTTAGTCGTTCTGTTCTCGTGTAGTTCCGAGAATGGAATCTGATTGGTCTTTTCCACTAGCAGACACTAAAGAACTAGTTTTCTCCCCCCATTCTGATTTTTTTTATTTTGTAGATTTTATATGAAATTAATATGCTTTTTAAATTTAAGTTTTGTGTGAATTTAAAAAAAAATTTACTTTATTTCATTAAGTTTAAAAAATGATTTCTAAAATTCGTCGTAAGTTAAAGACTAGGTCATGGAATCGAAATTACTTTACCCAAGGACGGGGCGAAAAATTTTGTTATCATTATTTTAATATTATTGATCTAAAGTATGCGAAAAAAAAGAAATATTAGATTTTATAAATTTTTGAACATGGGGTGATATACCCAACTTCAAAAATATGTATATATGTTTGTAGTTTATGTTACGTACAAAACAGGGTAAAACAGCGCACTTTCAAAGACTGGCATTAAGTTCAGCAAAAGCTATTAATTTTGACGACAAGTCGAAAAATAAATGTGATATAACAACTGCAGGAATGAACAAATGATGTGCACCATTTATCATTCGAACAAACAATATGTTTGCAAACTCGGTATTTTTAATCATTTTTCTACGCTAATCACCCTCATGAATTTAAATTTTTACTGATTTCTTGCAAATGAGGGCATTGCAAGATCTCAAGTGTGGGGAAGGGTTATAAATTCTTTCGGTTTAAACATTTAATTTATACACTTGGTTTAATTGCCAAATTTTGTGAAAATTTGAAAAAAATTTCAACTAAATGAATTCAAAATCATGTTTATACATATTTATGAACGATAAAACTAGGTGTTAATACCGAAATTATTGTTACCTCGGAAAGGACATAAATTGAGAAACAACCTAAAACGCTTGAATTCATTTAAAATGAAATAAAGGAGAATAAAAAGGCAAAGAAAAGAATAAATAAAAGCTAAGTGTGGGAAGAATTTACCAAGTTCTTTAAAACATATATCACATATTTTTGTACAAGATTATTGTAGGTACTTTTGCTTTGGACTAAACTAATCAGTTTTACCCAATTTACTGTAATATATTTGAAAGAGAGATGGATCTACACGATGAATCAATTTCATCATTAAAAAGAAGTAAAGTCTTCCAAAAAAGACATGCGCTTCTTGATTTAGTTTAAGAAGTTGTCGTCCAGACCAGCTGTAGGTTGACGAAAAATCTAGAAAAGTCATCTCTAAAATCAGCAAGAAATCCACGGACCTCAGCATCAAACAGGGTCGCCATGTGGTCAGACTTATCCTATCCATGAGAGGATCTGTCTCGTAAAATGGGGAGGGCACCGTGCAAATTAGCTTGATAAGACTAATGAATCAGACCCCCCAGAAAGGATAATCTCCTTACAGATTAAAAATCAGCTTTTAAGCCTGATATCACTCAATCCTTGAGATTGACCTTAAAGATTGAGAATTATAAACTCATGGAATTCAATGATATCTAAACTTGAGCTTGAATGAGAAAATATTTTGATCAAATTAAAACCGATTTGTTTTCTGAAAACCTATTTTCAATGCGTTCATTACCATTGAACGTAAAATTCTAAGAATTTACCGAAATTCATTAGGTCACCTGAACCAAATCGGGTGTCAACCATAAGAACGGTGGTTGCATAGCATAGTCGAAGACAGGACCTTGTGCTAGACCGAAAAATTACAGGGTGATCTTTACTATTTATCCTACAAAGGATAGTAATTGTATTCGACATGTTGTGGACCATGAACATCTGCATGTCATTATACATTGCCTTAACAGTTGCTTGTTCATCGCTTTCCTTTACAACCGGACGGTAGTTTACCGAAAGGTAATATACGGAGCAAGTATACTAGATGTATGCTTTCCTAATACAAGGTGTGACGACCTAAAAATTTCCGACCAAATTTAAACTTAATCGTTATATAATTACGACTTGATAAGCAATGAATTTTAATAAATCTTGAATCTCCGAAAAGAGTTTTACACAAGCTTTTGGTCACCCTTTTATTCCGACGATTCACGAACGTCATAACTTTATTTAATTGTTTAATTGTTTAATTATTGTGTATATATATGGATTTATATATATTTAACTTGAAATATGATAATTAAATATCTCATTAAGTATATTAACAATGTATTATATATATATATTTTCATACTACTAATTTAAAGAGTTTTCAAAAAATATATATTATTATTTAAACGACGTAATTAACTTATGTTAAAATGTATTTACATATAATGTATTACGAGTGTAAATACATCCTTACAAGTATTGAATACACTTTATAATATACCAATACATATAAAGGATAGCTATACTCGTATTTCTGTTCAATTTCCTCAAAGAATTCTACTCGCATTCATACGGTATTTTTACCCGTATTATACACAGCTTCTAGAAGTATTTACTATTGGTATATATCAATAGAAATATGCAATTATTTGTGTAATATGTCATCCATGACCTAATCAATTTAATATGTCATGCATGACTTAATACAATTTAACTTATCTTAGATATTTTCACTAAAAGCCAAAATTATAAGCTTATAAATAAGGACCATTTTAACTTATTTTTACTCCACATTTTCTTAAACTAAAAACACACACTTGAATGCTCTCGTATCATACTTTAATCTCAGCAACTTTCCTCTTCATAATCAAGGTAAAATACTTCTCAAAATCCTTGTTCAATTCCTTGTATAGTTGCTATCTTATTATACTTATAAAACTTGTAAAAACTAGAACTTGTTTTGGTGAACACCAAGCTTGTTTGAAAAACTAATCTAATCTTTCTAACTTAACTCTAATAACACTTATTTATATGTATTATAATGTTATATTAAGTTAATATAAGAACTTATAACTTGTACATATGAAGAACACCTTGAAACTTAACATATATCCTTTAATCTCCATTCGGAAAAAAACGGGCTCTTTTGGGTTGGGAATTAAAAAACTATCTTAGACTTTGATTTCGAGGCTAAGAATTTGGAAATATGTTAATATATGTAAATAAGACTTCCAGTATTTTGTTCATGATTTTAGACAAGGTGGAAGTATTTTATCAAAAATCATATATTGGGTGGATGCCGGGATTTTTCCAAATCTGATCCACCGACACAAAAAGAGGGTAAAGCTCTAAAAATTACTACCTGGGATGAACTTTTAGAATTGGTTTTGTAAAATTTACTTCTTAATGAATCCATAGCAATTTGATTCACTTTAAACGGAGTTGTAATGAATATTTGGCAAGCAAAACAAAATCTGCTAAAATTAACGTTGTATAGACGAAATTTATATTATAAAAACTATAGTAACCATATCCTTGTTAACTTTTCCTATATCCTATATATATTTTGACATGTTATCAGTAGTAAAACAAAATATTATAATCTTGGTTAATTTTGTGATTGTATATATGTATAATAATATTCTTGGTACGTCCTAACACAATAAGTATACAATACGTTTTGATAAATCCTAAGACAATACGTACACAATACGTCTTAGTTAATTCTAAGACAATACGTATACAATACATCTCTGGGTTGATGCAAAGACAATATGTATACAATACGTCATGGGGTAATTCTAAGATTATATATATATATACCGATTATTGGACTGTTGGACTTTTCGAACTATTTTGGACTACTAACAAAGGACTACTAACAATGGACTACTAACATAAAATGTTAAAAATTATTATATAAGTATTCTATGAACTTTCTTTATTTTATTCATATGTCGTATTATTATCTGAATCGTTATTATTGTTATAGGTTCGTGAATCCAAAGACGTCGGTCATATTTTTAATAAGTTGAAAACTTATTATTAATATACTTTTACTACTGTGAGTATATAGTCCCATTTTTAAACTCTACAAATATTTTGGGATGAGAATACATGCATTTTATGTTTTACGCCATAGACACAAGTACTTAAAATATATACTACGTTGAGTTGTACCACCTTGCATATCTTCCCTAAAAGCTTGGTAACTAATATTTACATGTTGTAAGAACATGTAAGCATGAATCCTATTGATAGATCTATCGGGTTTGACAACCCCAACCGGGCTAGTCGCTCTAGTATCGTAAACGGTTGCATAGTACTTTGTTTTTACTACACTTAGTACAGTGTAGGGAGATTTCATAATAAAGGGAATATGCCACATTAATGGTTAAGTATGGTTACCGAAGCGCTCAACAACTTATAGAATACTTTTATACACTTGCGAGTGTATATATATTTATAACTATGAAATCTTGTGGTCTATATTTATATCGATGATAAACCTATATATCTCACCAACCTTTGTATTGACTGTTTACGCATGTTTATTCTCAGGTCCTTAAGAAAGTCTTCCGCTGTTGCATTATCTGAGCAAACTGTGCATGGAGTCTCATACTTTTATTTAAATAAAGTGTTGCATTCAATAAAACCTTTGTCATGTATTATATTCGACTGTTACGTCACATGTGTAGTATTTGGAAACCGATGTATTTTAGGGATTATTTCTTAAATAATCGCCTACTTGTTTAAAACATGCATTATGTATAATAATGATGTGCTTTTTATGAAACGAATGCAATATTTTATAAAAAGTATCATATAGAGGTCAAATACCTCGCTATGGGACCAATGAGAACGTACTGCATTTATAGTAATACGGACGGGTCGTTTTAGTTGGTATCAGAGCGATGGTCTTAGCGAACCATGTCTTGCATTAGTGTGTCTAATGGATAGTTATTAAGATGCATTAGTGAGTCTGGACTTCGACCTTAACTGCATGTCAAAAGTTTTTCTTATCATTTCTAGTCGGAAATTATCTGCTTATCACCCTTAGAAAATTACATGCTTATCATTCTTAGTCTAGACACATCTTACTGCATTGATTGCATAAATAGTGTATAGACAAAGTTCATATTTTAGCGTATATGCTAATTCATATCTTAGCGTATCTGTTACTGTAAACTTTGCCTAACATATTCCGTAAATTCATCCGTAATCTATGTAATCTTTTGCTCTATATATATAGATATTCTATGTAATTAGAATACCATCCGATAGCCGGAAATCATTTCATATCGAAAAATCCTTTATTCAATCGTACGAAATGGAACTCTCCATTAGTTCAAGTCCCTCGAATTCCGATATGGAATTTCACTCGAGCTCCGAAAGCAGTGTGACCGAAATGGATCAATCAATTAGCCATCATCTATTTTGGATGAATTGGGGATGGGTTCTTAGTCTACTTAATCATTGAAGACAAGAAAAAGGTGATCCCTTCCATCCACCACATTGCCCTCTTGGTGAAGAACATGAGGCACTTATCTGCGAACCCGTTCGTAACACCATTTTCTCTCTCCTTTCCAGGATATGCCGCAACGAGTATAATATTACTAATATTATTGAGGCTATCCGACCTTTACTCATATCTTGCATGGTGAATTATTTAGTAAAAAAAAATAAAAAATTTACTGTTATGAAAAGCAAAACTTCATTAGCAAGTGCATCCTACATCATTTCATTCCCTTTATAAAGCTCTTGACCTCCCTTTTTATTCAAGAAACTTTAAACATCTTCTTTCACAATACAAAACAAAATAAATTCTCATCATCTATACTCACATCAAACCACTACCAGAACTAGCAACAGCATTACCAACAACATTACAAGCCTCAACATCGCAAGCCGCATTACGAGCATTAACATCATACGCACCGCAGGCACTGAGGGATAACAATAATAATGACTGATGAAGTATTTATTCATTATTTCATTTACGTTGAAGAAATATTCCGCGGCGATTATGTAATCTCTAAAGTTGTAGGGATTATTCATTTCTAGTTCCAACCGTAAACTAAATGAGATTAATATAATATTAACTCATTAAATCCATATTACATCTGAAGAAAATATACATACATATATTTTCATAAAGACTGTAATAAAAATTCTTTTGTACAAAATATTACTTGTGAAATTTTATTTTAATGGGTAGATAATACCCGAGAAATACTTAAGTTCACATTAATATGTTACACTGTACATTTTCAATGATGTTTCGATAATCGTTAATTATACTCTCTCCTTTCATAGCAACATACATCATTTCACAAAATTCAAGACAACCATTTTCCATACCAATTCAATTACATATTCTGATTTTGACAGATCAAAATTCAAGTCAAGATTTAAGAAGTGCCATCAATCTTAAATTCCTACATCCTTCAAAATCATACTTTAAATTCAAACTATACTAGAACATCACTTTCATTCACAGAACTCATAAAGATATTCGTATCATTCAAGATTCACGACGAATTCATTATATGGATATTGACGATGACAACCTACGTCTAAACCCTTCAAAATTCTTGAAAACATCTCAACTAAGGAACAATCGAGAGAATGAACCAATCACACGATACATATGAAGAATATATGCATATAGATATGCATTTGGAGGACACTTGAACCTAAGCAAAGGTTCAACACGTATCCGTGACAGATCCTTTAGCATTATTATTACCCAAAATAACTTTACAATCTCTTTTCAAAATAGGGAATTTTATCACAGCTCCAAAATGACAACTTTGACTTTTCATCCGGAGTAGCCTTATTATAACCTTGATATATACGTTGTCTTTTTGCCATCGTTACTGGGGAATCTTTTATATTCCACCACATTAGTAGTAAGCTTACCAGCAACTTTATTGCTCTTTGACTTAAATCTCTCCGAAAGATCACTATAAAACCTTGTCATGTACCCATCTACATCTTGTAACAATAACTGTCATACCAAACCCCAGGAAGCATCAATAATTATGCTTGAATCTCACATCATTTCTGCATATACATATAACGTTATTTCCTAGAATTATAATTCTGAAATCTGGAATAGCACTTCAGCCTACGAATCAGTACTGTGAATTTTTGAAAAAGCTGAATGAAGCAGCAGAAACTGTAGACAACCGTAACAGTCAAAAGTTGATGATAAAGAATATTGTGTTAGCAAAGCACAGAAAAAGAGAAGGTTTGGAACTAGAAAACGGATTGAGCAAACCCTGAAGGAAGCTGTGGACAAATCACAAGGACGAAATCTACCTTCAAAGAATCCAAATGATTCAGTGTCTGCTAAAATCCTTAGCAAATACCTTGCTCCTTACTCTAAAACCCTTGCGGACAATATTCTTCATCATCCTCTTATCTTAAATATTCTAAGATATCATCGTATCTTCCATTATAAATATCCTTCATATTTCTGAAGATATTTTCATAACCATTCTTATCTATAATCATTTATTCCTTCGCGTTATCTGTATCACATCAAAAAGAAAACTGTTTTAGTTTCTAAATATCTGAAACCTCTGAGTGTAAAGTATGAATGTTTTTGAAGTAATGTTAGGAACTGAAGCATGAGTTAGCATAATATAATGACACTTGATAAACGTGATTATATTACAGTAAGTCATGCTGAGTTTCTAAATGGAACGTAATGATTCACATACCATAACGTCATCATATGCCATGTTACATGACTCTTACATTCAATCTAATCTCTAAACATATCAAGAACATATTCTATTGATAGTTCTATCTTTTCCTTTAGATTCTGGTAATTTCACAAGTCAAATTGTGCTATTACAATTTCTCTCTTAGAGCATTAGCTATGTTCATTCCGAATTTCATATCTATGAATTCTAGACTATTATTCGCTTGACTTGAAGTCGGGAAAAGAAGACGGAAGCATGAAACTCCAAAATATAAGGAAAAAATATAAGCACGAAGATAACGCAGAAATTAAAAATCGTGTATATCGATGCGTATAGAAATATAAAGATACGGGAAAACTAAGAACACTATAAACCCAAGAGCATAGTACAAATTAACGGATTCCTCCGGTGGAAGATGAAAAAGAAGAATGACAGATGTGACAGTCAAGAATATATCAAGAATTAAAACTGGATGGATCATATTGACGAATGTTTTGGAAGTAAGAAGAAAGGAAGAAAGTATAAAAGATGGGAGATGTGGAAATAAGGAAATATAGAAGGTTGATTTATAGTAAAATATCCGACAGAGAAATCGAGACAGATTATTGCATTAAATCGAAGAGGATCATAATTTCCTTAATCGCTGAAGAATCAAATCTTATATAGATTACAAAGATTTTATTTAATCTGGAGATCAACCTTGATGACATCAAAAGATAAGACGAATCCCTATTTTCTCATTTCACTCTTTTACGATAGCTTCACTCATACGTTTCGAGTAATCGAATTATTTTATCCATATTTCTCAATCATGATAAAACCCTATGAATCAACTTATATTTGTCATAATAACATTCTTATTGTTAGCCATGACGACCTCGATCAAATTTCGGGACGAAATTTGTTTAACGGGTAGGTACTGTGACGACCCGGAAATTTCCGACCAAATTTAAACTTAATCTTTATATAATTCCGACTTAATAAGTAATGAATTTTAATAAATCTTAAACCTCCAAAAATAGTTTTACACAAGCTTTTGGTCACCCTTTTATTCCGACGATTCACGAACATCATAACTTGATTTAATTGTTTAATTGTTTAATTATTGTGTATATATATGGATTTATATATATTTAACTTGAAAATATAATAATTAAATATCTCATTAAGTATATTAACAAATTATTATATATATATTTTCATACTACTAATTTAAAGAGTTTTCAAACAATATATATTACTATTTAAACGACGTAATTAACTTATGTTAAAATGTATTTACATATAATGTATTACGAGTGTAAATACATCCTTACAAGTATTGAATACACTTTATAATATACCAATACATATAAAGGATAGCTATACTCGTATTTTTGTTCAATTTCCTCAAAGAATTCTACTCGCATTCATACGGTATTTTTACCCGTATTATACACAGCTTCTAGAAGTATTTACTATTGGTATATACCAATAGAAATCTGCAATTATTTGTGTAATATGTCATCCATGACCTAATCAATTTAATATGCCATGCATGACTTAATACAATTTAACTTATCTTAGATATTTTCACTAAAAGCAAAAATTATAAGCTTATAAATAAGGACCATTTTAACTCATTTTTACTCCACATTTTCTTAAACTAAAAATACACACTTGAATGCTCTTATATCATAATTTAATCTCAGCAACTTTCTTCTTCATAATCAAGGTAAAATACTTCTCAAAATCCTTGTTCAATTCTTTGTATAGTTGCTATCTTATTATACTTATAAAACTTGTAAAAACTAGAACTTGTTTTGGTGAACACCAAGCTTGTTTGAAAAACTAATCTAATCTTTCTAACTTAACTCTAATAACACTTATTTATATGTATTATGATGTTATATTAAGTTAATATAAGGACATATAACTTGTACATATGAAGAACACCTTGAAACTAAACATATATCCTTTAATCTCCATTCGGTAAAAAGCGGGCTGTTTTGGGTTGGGAATTAAAAACCTATCTTAGACTTTAAGTTCAAGGCTAAGACTTTGAAAATATGTTAATGTATGTAAATAAGACTTTCAGTATTTTGTTCATGATTTTAGACAAAGTGGAAGTATTTTATCAAAAATCATATATTGGGTGGATGCCGGGATTTTTCCAAATCTGTCCACCGACATAAAAAGAGGGTAAAGCTCTACAAATTTCTACCTGGGATGAACTTTTAGAATTGGTTTTGTAAAATTTACTTCTTAATGAATCCATAGCAATTTGATTCACTTTAAACGGAGTTGTAATGAATATTTGGCGAGCAAAATAAAATCTGCTAAAATTAACATTGTATGGACGAAATTTATATTATAAAAACTATATTAACCATATCCTTGTTAACTTTTCCTATATCCTATATATATTTGGAAATGTTATCAGTAGTGTAACAAAATATTATAATCTTGGTTAATTCTATGATTGTATATATGTATAATAATATTCTTGGTACTTCCTAACACAATAAGTATACAATACGTTTTGATAAATCCTAAGACAATATGTACACAATACGTCTTAGTTAATTCTAAGACAATACGTATACAATACGTCTCTGGGTTGATGCAAAGACAATACATATACAATACGTCATGGGGTAATTCTAAGATTATATATATATATATATATATATATATATATATATATATATATATATATATATGTATATATATATGTATATATATATATATATATACCGATTATTGGACTGTTGGACTTTTCAGACTATTTTGGACTACTAACAATGGACTACTAACATAAAATGTTAAAGATTATTATATAAGTATTCTATGAACTTGCTTTATTTTATTCATATGTCGTATTATTATCTGAATCGTTATTATTGTTATAGGTTCGTGAATCCAAGGACGCCTGTCATAATTTTAATAAGTTGAGAACATATTATTAATATACTTTTACTACTGTGAGTATATAGTCCCATTTTTAAACTCTACAAATATTTTGGGATGAGAATACATGCATTTTATGTTTTACGCCATAGACACAAGTACTTAAAATATATTCTACGTTGAGTTGTACCACCTTGCATATCTTCCCTAATAGCTTAGTAACTAATATTTACATATTGTAAGAACATGTAAGCGCGAATCCTATTGATAGATCTAACTGGTTTGACAATCCCAACCGGGCTAGTCGCTCTAGTATCGTAAACGGTTGCATAGTACTTCGTTTTTACTACACTTGGTACAGTGTAGGGAGATTTCATAATAAAGGGAATATGCCACATTAATGGTTAAGTATGGTTACCGAAGCACTCAACAACTTATAGAATACTTTTATACACTTGCGAGTGTACATATATTTATAACTATGAAATCTTATGGTCTATATTTATATCGATGATAAACCTATATATCTCACCAACCTTTGTGTTGACTGTTTACGCATGTTTATTCTCAGGTCCTTAAGAAAGTCTTCCGCTGTTGCATTATCTGAGTAAACTGTGCATGGAGTCTCATACTTTTATTTCAATAAAGTTTTGCATTCAATAAAACCTTTGTCATGTATTATATTCGACTGTTACGTCCCGTGTGTAGTATTTGGAAACCGATGTATTTTGGGGATTATTTCTTAAATAATCGCCCACTTGTTTAAAACATGCATTATGTATAATAATGATGTGCTTTTTATGAAACGGATGCAATATTTTCTAAAACGTATCATATATAGGTCAAATACCTCGCTATGGGACCAATGAGAATGTACTGCATTTATAGTAATATGGATGAGTCGTTTCACAAGGTTAGCAAATGGATGACACAAAACCGCAAATTTTGAGCTAAAATTTTAAAATATGAAACTCACAAAACCTACAAAAACATTTTGCAAACACCGGTGAAGGGTTATTCCGGAAAACTTATCTAGGGTAAAAGCTAGAATGAATTTTCAAAAAGATCAAATGTTTTCATAAAGATCCAATCTCCTTAAGGATCTAACTTTTCATACTCATGTGAGACTGTAAACCACATCGTTACTATCATTGTTCATACCGCTGTATCAAAATCACTGATGTATAAGTGTGAGAATAAAAAAGTGATTCGAGTGAAGTGTGATTTAATTTCAAGTTCTGTATTGCTTGAGGATAAGCAACGCTCAAGTGTGGGAATATTTGATAATGCTAAAAACGAACATATATTTCATAGCATTATCCTTCAAGAAAGACAAGCTTTTAGTTGCAATTGTTTTATTTTCAAGTAATATTCGTTTAAATAAATAAGTGCGAAGACAAAAGAAGAAAACGAAGATTTGAAGACGCAAACGTCCAAAATGCTCAAATGTACAAGATACAATCCAAGTGGTTCAATTTATTGATGATCAACGTCTAAATATTAATAAAAGTACAAGTTGCAAAACGCAAAGTACAAGATATTAAATCATACGAAAAGACGTTCGAGAATCTGGAACCGAGACATAAACCGAGTATCAATGTACGAGACAATGGACCTAAAATTACAAGTCAACTATGCACAAGAATATAATATATATATATATATATATATATATATATATATATATAATTATATAATTATATAAAATTATATATATTATATTATATATTAAAATAAACTCAGCAGCCCACGTTTAAATCCATTGGTGAGTTGGATTCTGCAGCTCCGCGATCGTGGAGCAGCAGAGGGTAAAACCTCTACGATCGCGGAGCTGTACAGGATCAATTTGGCCTATAAAAGCTCGAGCATTCTGCTGAATCCTTCACCCCTTTTCTATCTTTCTTTCTCAGTTTATATTTATATTTATATTTTATAATTATAATTTTAATTTAATTTAATAATAATAAGGTTATTGTAAAAATGTTTTACGGGTATTAAAGTCGGAGTTCTGTCCGTGTAACACTATGCGATTAATAATCACTGTAAGCTATGTTCTTTCTTTTTAAATTAATGTCTCGTAACTAAGTTATTATTATGCTTATTTGAGCCGAAGTAATCGTGATGTTGGACTAAATATTAAGACGGGGTTATTGGATTTTGAACCATAATTAATGTTTGAACAAAAGACCGACACTTGTAGCATTGGACTATGGACTATTGATAGATGGGGGGTATTGTCTAATTGAGTGACAACTCATTGGAGTCTGTAGAACATATCTTCAAATTAATTAACTTAATAATTAATAATGATTATGGTTGTCCTATTTAGTGACATTCATACGGAATCTATTATAATCTTTTAATTAATTATTCGGGAAGGGTAATTGATTATTCAAACTGATCAAGTGAGTAAATTAATATTCATATCTAATCAAAATAGGATTGGATTACATACAGTGATAACTGGTGTAATTGTTGACAGAAGTGATAACTGCGTCACTGTTTAAATCCTTAATTAGTTGGACTATCTGACTTCGGGTATAAGGGTAATTTGACGAGGACACTCGCAATTTATATTTATGACCGATGGACTATTATGGACAAAAACCAGATAGACGTATCAAATAAACCAGGACAAAGGACAATTAACCCAGAGTAATAAATTAAAATCAAAACGTCAAACATCATAATTATAGAAGTTTAAATAAGCATAATACTTTTATTATTTTTCTCATCATACTTTTATTTACTGTCATTTTATTTATTGTCATTTTAATTTTGTCATTTATTTTACGCACTTTAATTATTGTCATTTATCTTTACGTTTAAAATATAAAATCAATAAATCGGTCATTAAACGGTAAACCCTCTTTTATAATAATAATATTACTATATATAATTATATATATTTTATATAACTATAGTTGTTAAAAATATAGTACGTAATCATTAGCTCCCTGTGGAATGAACCGGACTTACTAAAAACTACACTACTCTATGATTAGGTACACTGCTTATAAGTGTTGTAGCAAGGTTTAGGTATATCTCATCTATAAATAATTAAAACTTGTGTAATTTGTACCGTATTTTGTAAGAAAAATAATAGTATTTTCGTACGCCCATGCTGCACACATCAATAAATTATATAAATATATAAATAAAAGTTGTATAAAAAAAATAATATATATATATATATATATATATATATATATATATATATATATATATATATATATATATATATTGATAAAAAATGGCGACCAAGTTAAAAGAAAAGGGATGGGTTCCAAATCCAAATCAAATCACATATAACTAATCCTAATTAACTTCTAACTCTTTCATCCAAATCCTTGTTCTTCAAGTTTATCTTCCAAACAATCCTAGTGTGCATATGATTCTAAAACTCAAGTATAAAAAGGACCCTAGGATTCCTTTATTTGCATCACAAAATTCTCAACAACTCCTCTACACTCCCTCTTTTTGGTCGACTACTACAGCCCCTTCACCACCCCTTTTTATGTCGCAACCCAGCTGCTATTTTGCAGCCATACCACAGCCCAAAACAGTAGCCCTTGTGCTGTGTTTTTTGACTCAAATTGCAGCCTTCTGCTGCAGTCATAAACCGCCACCAAGTCACCATTGTTCTGCTATTTATCTGCTTGCTTCCTGCTGTAGTGACCCGAACTTTTCCATGTTTATATATAGTAATTAAGATTGATATTTACATGACTAAATGTTTCCAACGTGTTAAGCAATCAAACTTGTTAAGACTTGATTAAATGAAATAAGTTTCATATAGACAATTGATCACCCAAGTTGACCGGCGATTCACGAACGTTACAAAATTGTAAAAACTACATGTTGTGGTATATATAGACATATATATATGGTTGACATAAGATTATGATGAGTAAGTATCTCACTAAATATATATTAACAATGTGTGATATACATAAGAAATGAGATTACTAAGTTAAGAAACTCGAATTGATATATATAACGATTATCGTTATGATAACGTCTACTAAATACATATGTATCATATTAAGATATTGATACACTATATTTAACATGATAAAATGATATTTAAATATATCATTAAGTGTGTTAACAATGAACTACATATGTAAAAACAAGACTACTAACTCAAGAATTACGAAACGAGACTTATATGTAACGATTATCGTTGTAACGATATTTTAATGTATATATCATATTAAGAGATATTCATACATCATAATATCATGATAATATAATAATTTAACATCTCATTTGATATAATAAACATTGGGTTAACAACATTAATTGAGATCGTTAACTTAAAGGTTTCAAAACAACACTTACATGTAACGACTAACGAAGACTTAACGACTCCATTAGAATGTATATACATGTTGTGTTTTGATATGTATTCTTACACTTTTTAAAGACTTCAAGACATATATCAAAGTACTTCTACTTAACAAAAATGCTTACAATTACATCCTCGTTCAGTTTCATCAACAATTCTACTCGTATGCACCCGTATTCGTACTCGTACAATACATAGCTTTTAGATGTATGTACTATTGGTATATACACTCCAATGATCAGCTCTTAGCAGCCCATGTGAGTCACCTAACACATGTGGGAACCATCATTTGGCAACTAGCATGAAATATCTCATAAAATTACAAAAATATTAGTAATCATTCATGACTTATTTACATGAAAACAAAATTACATATCCTTTATATCTAATCCATATACCAACGACCAAAAACACCTACAAACACTTTCATTCTTCAATTTTCTTATCTAATTGATCTCTCTCAAGTTCCATCTTCAAGTTCTAAGTGTTCTTCATAAATTCCATAAGTATAGTTTCATAAAAATCAAGAATACTACCAAGTTTGCAAGTTTACTTACAAGCTTTCTAATCCATTCCAAGTAATCATCTAAGATCAATTAACCTTTGTTATTTATAGTAGTTTATCTTTCTAATTCAAGGTAATATTCATATTCAAACTTTGTTTCAATTTCTACAACTATAACAATCTTATTTCGAGTGAAAATCTTACTTGAACTGTTTTCGTGTCATGATTCTGCTTCAAGAACTTTCAAGCCATCCAAGGATCCTTTGAAGATAGATCCATTTTTTTCATTTCCAGTAGTTTTATCCAGAAAACTTGAGGTAGTAATGATGTTCATAACATCATTCGATTCATACATATAAAGCTATCTTATTCGAAGGTTTAAACTTGTAATCACTAGAACATAGTTTAGTTAATTCTAAACTTGTTCGCAAACAAAAGTTAATCCTTCTAACTTGACTTTTAAAATCAACTAAACACATGTTCTATATCTATATGATATGCTAACTTAATGATTTAAAACCTGGAAACACGATGAACACCATAAAATCGGATATACGCCGTCGTAGTGAAACCGGGGGCTGTTTTGGTTTGGATAATTAAAAACTATGATAAACTTTGATTTAAAAGTTGTTCTTCTGGAAAAATGATTTTTCATATGAACATGTAAATATATCCAAAAATCTTGGTTAAACTCAAAGTGAAAGTATGTTTTTCAAAATGGTCATCAAGATGTCGTTCTTTCGATGGAAATGACTACCTCTTTAGTAATTGACATGTAACTTAAATTTCCGACTATAAACCTATACTTTTTCTGTTTGGATTCTTAAATTATAGTTCAATATGAAACCATAGTAATTTGATTCACTCAAAACGGATTTAAAATGAAGAAGTTATGGGTAAAACAAGATTGGATATTTTTGATCTTTTTAGCTACGGGAAATGTTTAATAAATCTATAAAAATCATATCCTAGCTAACTTATATTGTATTATACATGTATTCTAATATATTATGTAATCTTGGGATACCATAGACACGTATGCAAATGTTTTGACATATCATATCGACCCATGTATATATATTATTTGGAACAACCATAGACACTCTATATGCAGTAATGTTGGAGTTAGCTATACAGGGTTGAGGTTGATTCCAAAAATATATATACTTTGAGTTGTGATCTAGCCTGAGACGTGTATACACTGGGTCATGGATTGATTCAAGATAATATATATCGATTTATTTCTGTACATCTAACTGTGGACAACTAGTTGTAGGTTACTAACGAGGACAGCTGACTTAATACACTCAAATCTTTAAAACATTATAAAAATGGTTGTAATTATATTTTGATCATACTTTGATATATATGTACATATTTGTATAGGTTCGTGAATCGATCCGTGGCCAAGTCTTATTTCCGAGGAAGGAAATATCTGTGAAAGTGAGTTATAGTCCCACTTTTAAAATCTAATATTTTTGGGATGAGAATACATGCAGGTTTTATAAATGATTTACAAAATAGACACAAGTATGTGAAACTACATTCTATGGTGGAATTATCGAAATCGAATATGCCCCTTTTTATTAAGTCTGGTAATCTAAGAATTAGGGAACAGACACCCTAATTGACGCGAATCCTAAAGATAGATCTATTGGGCCTAACAAACCCCATCCAAAGTACCGGATGCTTTAGTACTTTGAAATTTATATCATATCCGAAGGGTGTCCCGGAATGATGGGGATATTCTTATATATGCATCTTGTTAATGACGGTTACCAGGTGTTCACCATATGAATGATTTTTATCTCTATGTATGGGATGTATATTGAAATATGAAATCTTGTGGTCTATTGTTACGATTTGATATATATAGGTTAAACCTATAACTCACCAACATTTTTGTTGACGTTTAAAGCATGTTTATTCTCAGGTGAATATTAACAGCTTCTGCTGTTGCATACTAAAATAAGGACAAGATTTGGAGTCCATGTTTGTATGATATTGTGTAAAAACTGCATTCAAGAAATATATGTCGATGTAATATATTTCTATTGTAAACCATTATGTAATGGTCGAGTGTAAACAGTATATTTTAGATTATCATTATTTGATAATCTACGTAATGTTTTTAAAACCTTTATTGATAAAATAAAGGTTATGGTTGTTTTAAAAATGAATGCAGTCTTTGAAAAACGTCTCATATAGAGGTCAAAGCCTCGCAACGAAATCAATTAATATGGAACATTTATAATCAATATGAACGGGACATTTCAGTTGGTATCCGAGCGTTGGTCTTAGAGAACTAGAAAATTTGCATTAGTGTGTCTTATCGAATTTGTTAGGATGCATTAGAAAGTCTGGACTTCGACCGTGTTTTCTTTAAAAATGATTGCTTAACATTTTGGTTGGAAACTATATATTATTAACATGTAAATATTTTGTGATATATTAATCTCTTAACATGTTTGATATTGTGTGAAAGATGTCTACCTCTAGCACAAATTCCATTGACTCACTTAATAATAACGAAGAGTCGAATATATATTGACAAGATTCACAAGTTCCCGAAGAACCGGAAGAAGAGGAAATGGAACCGAAAGAAGAGGAACCGGAAGAAGAGGAACCAGAAGAAGAGGAACCGGAAGAAGAAGAGGTTTCGGAGGGTGGAATAGTAGGAACCACAGAAAACCAGTCAAATAAAAGAAAATCCTCAACCAATGGACCAAAGTTAATAATGGTCAATGGTGTTTCCGCTAAGGAAGCAAAATATTGGGAAAATTACCAATTTTCCGATGAATCGGATCCTGATGAGGATTCCGATGATGTTATACCCTGACCCAATTTAATGAGGCAAAAGAAAATAATAAGGGAAAAGGCATCAAAATAGAGAAATTTGATTCCGACCCCGATGAACTTTATATGTACCGTCAACACCCGTATTTTCAATATCGTGACAATAACCCGGGAACCTCTAAACCACCAGGTTTTTCTAAACCAATGTGGAAAACGACGACTCGTATTAGAGGAACATCATATATCCCTAGAAGATTAGGAAAAAGAATCAAGTCTGAAGAAGAAGAAACCAGTGATTCAGATTAGAGGGGTGTGAGCACGTTGTGTAATAAATGTATTGTAGTTTGCTTGTACTTTTATGTTCTATGTAAAAATTGCTTGTATTGTTTGTTATTACAAATCTAATCCTTGTCTATTTTACAGTATAAAAACAAAATGGACGTTAAGGGTAGACAACCGAATATTTTAGAAGACCTACCAGAGGATATGATTGAGGAAATCTTGTCTAGAGTCGGTCAGAATTCATCAGCACATTTAGTTATGGCGAAATTCACTTGTCAAACATTTGAAAGACTTTCCAGAAATGCCTTAGTTTATAAAAGGCTTTCCTTTGATAGGTGGGGTATGTCACATTGGGGAGACTTTAAGTTACGCCGTGTTTTTTTAAAGCGTTAAATGCGGGGAACTCAAATGCAATTTTACGCTACGGGTTAAGAACCTATTTTGACTCAACATATCTCAACATAGGATTTCGTGAATTAGAAAGAGCTTCTAACATGCAACATAAAGAAGCCTGTTATGCTTACGGGTTAGTGATGTTCGCTTCTTACCAAAGTGAGAAAAAGAACATCGGATTGCAGCTTTTAAATAAAACTTTCTTACAAGTGACGGATTCAGTAGTTGGGGTGAGAAACAAGGTTTTTAGATTATTACGGGGCTGTTAGACATTACGAAACCCTCGTCCTTTTGACGACATTACAACATGCTGCCTAGCTAATGGTCATAATAGTTATTTTCCACAAGACCAAGGATGGGAAGTCGTCTTAGTAAAATCAGAATGCATGACTTGTTTCTGGACTTATGAATTACGTGTCTTTATTTCCTTTGCTGAACAACTTGCGTACTAACTAGATTTATCTTCAAAACTGTCCTGTATCATAGTGTACTATATTTCATGTTATATGTAATATAGCGAAGTTGTAAGTTTGAAGAATATTTGTATGTGATATATTATTATAATCAGTTTTTCATATGGAATTGTAGTAGTTGAATTGTATATTAGCTACTAAGTATGAACTTAACGGGTAGGTAGTACCCGAATTTAAACTTATAAAACGCTAATATGAAGAAAAAGCTTTTATAAATGAGTTCATATTATGCTACGAGATACTATTAACTACTCTTAATATTCTGTATGATTAAATTGTTTCATTTGACTATTTTAAAGGAAATGGCACCGACTACTCGACACACCTTGAATATGAGCGAAGAGGAATTTCGTGCCTTTCTTGCTTCAAACATAGCCGCAGTACAGGCCGCGCTACATACCAACAATAACTCTGAATCTAGCAATACAGCTAACGGTGTAAGAAATCGTGTAGGATGCTCCTACAAGGAATTCACTGCCTGCAAACCTTCAGAATTTGATGGGACCGAAGGACCAATCGGATTGAAACGGTGGACTAAGAAAGTTGAATCGATGTTTACCATAAGTAAGTGTGCTGAAGGAGACAAAGTGAAGTACGCTACGCATACTTTCACAGGTATTGCATTAACGTGGTGGAATACCTATCTAGAGCAAGTAGGACAAGATGCTGCTTACGCGCTACTGTGGTCAGCATTCAAGCACTTGATGAACGAGAAGCACCGTCCCAGAACCGAGGTCAATAAGCTCAAGTCAGAACTTAGAGGGTTACGAACACAGGGATTCGATATTACTTCGTACGAAAGACGATTCACAGAATTATGCCTATTGTGTCCGAGAGCGTTCGAAGATGAGGAAGAGAAGATCGACGCGTTTGTGAAAGGGTTACCAGAGAGAATCCAAGAAAATATAAGTTCACACAAGCCTGCCTCCATACAAAAGGCATGTAGAATGGCTCACAAACTAGTGAACCAGATTGAGGGAAGAATTAAAGAACAGGCGGCCGAAGAGGACAACGTGAAGCTAGTCAAAAGAAAGTGGGAGGAAAACGGTGATAAGAGTCACCAAAACAACAACAACTATCCCAACAATCGCAACATCAATCGCAACTACAACAAACGGCACAGCAACAACAACAACAACAACAACTACTACAATCATCCCAACAACAATAACAACCACAACAACAACAACAATCAGAAGCAGCTATGCCAAAGGTGTGAAAAGTATCACTCGGGGTTCTGCACCAAATTTTGCAACAAGTGTAAAAGAAATGGTTATAGCGCGGCAAAGTGTGAGGTCTACGGACCAGGGGTTAACAGAACGAAAGGAACAAATGGTGTCAGAACGAGTAATGGCAGAGCAAGTAGTGTCGAAGCAAGTTATGTCAATATAGTTTGTTATAAATGTGGAAAACCGGGCCACATTATTAGAAATTTCCCGAACCAGGAGAACACAAATGGACAAGGCCGCGGAAGAGTTTTCAATATTAATGCGGCAGAGGCACAGGAAGACCCGGAGCTTGTTACGGGTACGTTTCTTATTGACAATAAATCTGCTTACGTTTTATTTGATTCGGGTGCGGATAGAAGCTATATGAGTAGAGATTTTTGTGCTAAATTAAGTTGTCCATTGATGCCGTTAGATAGTAAATTTTTACTCGAATTAGCAAACGGTAAATTAATTTCAGCAGATTATATATGCCGAAATCGAGAAATTAAACTGGGTAGCGAAATATTTAAGAATGATTTGATACCAGTAGAGTTAGGGAATTTTGATGTAATAGTTGGCATGGACTGGCTGAAGGAGATGAAAGCAGAGATCGTATGTTACAAAAATGCAATTCGCATTGTACGAGAAGAAGGAGAACCCTTAATGGTGTACGGAGAAAAGGGCAACACGAAGCTACATCTTATTAGTAATTTGAAGGCACAAAAACTAAAAAGAAAAGGTTTCTATGCTGTTCTAGCACACATCGAGAAAGTACAAACTGAAGAAAAGAGCATCAATGATGTTCCCTTCGCAAAAGAATTTCTCGATGTATTTCTGAAAGAATTACCGGGACTACCTCCACATCGATCTGTTGAATTTCAAATAGATCTTGTACCAGGAGCTGCACCAATAGCTCGTGCTCCTTACAGGCTCGCACCCAGCGAGATGAAAGAACTGCAAAGCTAACTGCAAGAACTATTAGAACATGGTTTCATTCGACCAAGCACATCACCATGGGGAGCTCCTGTTTTGTTTGTCAAGAAGAAGGATGGTACATTTAGGTTGTGTATTGACTACAGAGAGTTGAATAAACTTACCATCAAAAACCGTTATCTACTGCCGAGAATTGACAACTTATTTGATCAACTACAAGGCTCGTCGGTTTATTCGAAAATCGATTTACGTTCTGGATATCATCAAATGCGAGTAAAGGAGGATGATATTCCAAAAACTGCTTTTAGGACGAGTTATGGTCATTACGAGTTTATGGTTATGCCGTTTGGATTGACTAACGCACCAGCTGTGTTCATGGACCTTATGAACCGAGTGTGTGGGCCATATCTTGACAAGTTTGTCATTGTTTTCATCGATGACATACTTATTTACTCAAAGAATGATCAAGAGCACGAAGAACATTTGAGAAAAGTTCTAGAAGTATTGAGGAAAGAAAAACTGTACGATAAGTTTTCAAAGTGTGCATTTTGGTTGGAAGAAGTTCAATTCCTCGATCACATAGTGAACAAAGAAGGTATCCAGGTGGACCCGGCAAAGATCGAAACCGTTGAAAAGTGGGAAACCCCAAAAACTCCAAAGCATATACGTCAATTTTTAGGATTGGCTGATTACTACAGAAGATTCATCCAAGATTTCTCCAAAACAGCAAAACCCTTGACTGCATTAACGCATAAAGAGAAGAAATTTGAATGGAAGGATGAACAAGAGAAGGCGTTTCAGTTATTGAAGAAAAAGCAAACTACGACACCTATATTGTCATTGCCTGAAGGGAATGATGATTTTGTGATTTATTATGATGCATCAAAGCAAGGTCTCGGTTGTGTATTAATGCAACGAACGAAGGTGATTGCTTATGCGTCTAGACAATTGAAGATTCACGAGCAAAATTATACAACTCACGATTTGGAATTGGGTGCTGTTGTTTTTGCATTAAAGACTTGGAGGCATTATTTATATGGAGTCAAAAGTATTATATATACCGACCATAAAAGTCTCCAACATATATTTAATCAGAAGCAACTAAATATGAGACAACGCAGGTGGATTGAACTGTTGAATGATTATGATTTTGAGATTCGATACCACCCAAGGAAGGCGAATGTGGTAGCCGACGCTTTGAGTAGAAAGGATAGAGAACCTATACGGGTAAAGGCTATGAATATAATTATTCGTACTAACATTACTACTCAAATAAAGGAGGCGCAACAGGGGGTTGTAAAAGAAGGAAAGTTGAAGAATGAGATACCCAAAGGATCAGAGAAACATCTTAATATTCAGGAAGACGGAACCCGATATAGGGCTGATAGAATTTGGGTACCAAGTTTTGGAGATGTGAGAGAAATGGTACTTAAAGAAGCACATAAAACCAGATATTCAATACATCCCGAAGCGGGGAAGGTGTATAAAGATCTCAAGAAACAATTTTGGTGGCTGGGTATTGTAGTGACCCGAACTTTTCCATGTTTATATATATTAATTGAGATTGATATTTACATGATTAAATGTTTCCAATATGTTAAGCAATCAAACTTGTTAAGACTTGATTAATTGAAATATATTTCATATAGACAATTGACCACCCAAGTTGTCCGGTGATTCACGAACGTTAAAACTTGTAAAAACTATATGATGACATATATATGGATATATATATAGTTAACATGATACTATGATAAGTAAACATATCATTAAGTATATTAACAATGAACTACATATGTAAGAACAAGACTACTAACTAAATGATTTTTAAACGAGACATATATGTAACGATTATCGTTGTAAAGACATTTAATGTATATATATCATATTAAGAGATATTCATACATGATAATATCATGATAATATAATAATTTAAAATCTCATTTGATATTATAAACATTGGGTTAACAACATTTAACAAGATCGTTAACCTAAAGGTTTCAAAACAACACTTACATGTAACGACTAACGATGACTTAACGACTCAGTTAAAATGTATATACATGTAGTATTTTAATATGTATTTATACACTTTTGAAAGACTTCAATACACTTATCAAAATACTTCTACTTAACAAAAATGCTTACAATTACATCCTCGTTCAGTTTCATCAACAATTCTACTCGTATGCACCCGTATTCGTACTCGTACAATACACAGCTTTTAGATGTATGTACTATTGGTATATACACTTCAATGATCAGCTCTTAGCAGCCCATGTGAGTCACCTAACACATGTGGGAACCATCATTTGGCAACTAGCATGAAATATCTCATAAAATTACAAAAATATGAGTAATCATTCATGACTTATTTACATGAAAACAAAATTACATATCCTTTATATCTAATCCATACACCAACGACCAAAAACACCTACAAACACTTTCATTCTTCAATTTTCTTCATCTAATTGATCTCTCTCAAGTTCTATCTTCAAGTTCTAAGTGTTCTTCATATATTCTACAAGTTCTAGTTACATAAAATCAAGAATACTTTCAAGTTTGCTAGCTCACTTCCAATCTTGTAAGGTGATCATCCAACCTCAAGAAATCTTTGTTTCTTATAGTAGGCTATCATTATAATACAAGGTAATAATCATATTCAAACTTTGGTTCAATTTCTATAACTATAACAATCTTATTTCAAGTGATGATCTTACTTGAACTTGTTTTCGTGTCATGATTCTGCTTCAAGAACTTCGAGCCATCCAAGGATCCGTTAAAGCTAGATCCATTTTTCTCTTTTCCAGTAGGTTTATCCAAGGAACTTAAGGTAGTAATGATGTTCATAACATCATTCGATTCATACATATAAAGCTATCTTATTCTAAGGTTTAAACTTGTAATCACTAGAACATAGTTTAGTTAATTCTAAACTTGTTCGCAAACAAAAGTTAATCCTTCTAACTTGACTTTTAAAATCAACTAAACACATGTTATATATCTATATGATATGCTAACTTAATGATTTAAAACCTGGAAACACGAAAAACACCGTAAAACCGGATTTACGCCGTCGTAGTAACACCGCGGGCTGTTTTGGGTTAGTTAATTAAAAACTATGATAAACTTTGATTTAAAAGTTGTTATTCTGAGAAAATGATTTTTATTATGAACATGAAACTATATCCAAAAATTATGGTTAAACTCAAAGTGAAAGTATGTTTTCTAAAATGGTCATCTAGACGTCGTTCTTTGGACTGAAATGACTACCTTTACAAACATGACTTGTAACTTATTTTTCCGACTATAAACTTATAATTTTTCTGTTTTGATTCATAAAATAGAGTTCAATATGAAACCAAAGCAATTTGATTCACTCAAAACGGATTTAAAATGAAGAAGTTATGGGTAAAACAAGATTGGATAATTTTTCTCATTTTAGCTAAGTGAAAATTGGTAACAAATCTATTCCAACCATAACTTAATCAACTTGTATTGTATATTATGTAATCTTGAGATACCATAGACACGTATACAATGTTTCGACCTATCATGTCGACACATCTATATATATTTCGGAACAACCATAGACACTCTATATGTGAATGTTGGAGTTAGCTATACAGGGTTGAGGTTGATTCCAAAATATATATAGTTTGAGTTGTGATCAATACTGAGATACGTATACACTGGGTCGTGGATTGATTCAAGATAATATTTATCGATTTATTTCTGTACATCTAACTGTGGACAACTAGTTGTAGGTTACTAACGAGGACAGCTGACTTAATAAACTTAAAACATCAAAATATATTAAAAGTGTTGTAAATATATTTTGAACATACTTTGATATATATGTATATATTGTTATAGGTTCGTGAATTAACCAGTGGCCAAGTCTTACTTTCCGACGAAGTAAAAATCTGTGAAAGTGAGTTATAGTCCCACTTTTAAAATTTAATATTTTTGGGATAAGAATACATGCAGTTTTATAAATGATTTACAAAATAGAAACAAGTACGTGAAACTACATTCTATGGTTGAATTATCAAAATCGAATATGCCCCTTTTTATTAAGTCTGGTAATCTAAGAATTAGGGAACAGACACCCTAATTGACGCGAATCCTAAAGATAGATCTATTGGGCCTAACAAACCCCATCCAAAGTACCGGATGCTTTAGTACTTCGAAATTTATATCATATCCGAAGGGTGTCCCGGAATGATGGGGATATTCTTATATATGCATCTTGTTAATGTCGGTTACCAGGTGTTCACCATATGAATGATTTTTATCTCTATGTATGGGATGTGTATTGAAATATGAAATCTTGTGGTCTATTATTATGATTTGATATATATATATAGGTTAAACCTATAACTAACCAACATTTTTGTTGACGTTTTAAGCATGTTTATTCTCAGGTGATTATTAAGAGCTTCCGCTGTCGCATACTTAAATAAGGACGAGATTTGGAGTCCATGCTTGTATGATATTGTGTAAAAACTGCATTCAAGAAACTTATTTTGTTGTAACATATTTGTATTGTAAACCATTATGTAATGGTCGTGTGTAAACAGGATATTTTAGATTATCATTATTTGATAATCTACGTAAAGTTTTTTTAAACCTTTATTGATGAAATAAAGGTTATGGTTTGTTTTAAAATGAATGCAGTCTTTGAAAAACGTCTCATATAGAGGTCAAAACCTCGCAACGAAATCAATTAATATGGAACGTTTTTAATCAATAAGAACGGGACATTTCAGTTGGTATCCGAGCGTTGGTCTTAGAGAACCAGAATTTTGCATTAGTGTGTCTTATCGAGTTTGTTAGGATGCATTAGTGAGTCTGGACTTCGACCGTGTTTACTTGAAAAATGATAGCTTAACAAATTTTGTTGGAAACTATATATTTTTAACATGTGAATATTATGTGATATATTAATCTCTTAACGCGTTTGATATTATGTGATAGATGTCTACCTCTAGAACAAGTCCCATTGACTCACCTAATAATAATGAAGAGTCAAATGTAAATTGGAATGATTCGTGGACTGATTCACAAGTTCTCGAAGAGGAACCGGAAGAAGAGTCGGAACCGGAAGAAGAATCGGAACCGGAAGAAGAATCGGAACCGGATGAAGAAATAGAACCGGTGGGGGAAATAATAAAACGGTTAAGTAAAAGAAAATCCTCAACCAACCAACCAAGGTTAATCATGGTCAATGGTGTTTCCGCCAAGGAAGAAAAATATTGGGAGGATTACCAATTCTCCGATGAATCGGATTCCGACGAGAATTCCGATGATGTTATAGAAATTACCCGAACTGAATTTAAAAAGGCAAAAGAAAATAATAAGGGAAAGGGCATAAAAATAGAGAAATCTAATTCCAACCCCGATGAACTTTATATGTATCGTCAACCCCCGAAGCCCTTAAGTTGTAACAATGACCCGGGAACCTCTAAACCACCAGGTTTTTCTAAACCAATGTGGAAAATGACGGATCGTATTAGGGGAACATCATATATCCCTAGAAACTTGGCAAAACGAACCAAAACCGAAGAAGAAGAAACAAGCGAGTCAGAATAAGATAGTTGTATTCGTGTGGTGTAATATATGTAATATAGTGTGCTTATGCTTTATGATATATGTAAAAATTGCTTGTATTAATAAGTATTTTTTTTATGAATCTAACTCTTGTGTATTTTACAGTATAAAAACACAAAATGGATAGACAACCCAATATTTTAAGAGACCTACCCGGAGACATGATTGATGAAATCTTGTCTAGAGTCGGTCAGAATTCTTCGGCACAACTATTTAAGGCGAGATCAGTTTGTAAGACATTCGAAGAACGTTCCAAGAATGCCTTGGTTTATAAGAGGCTTTCGTTCGAAAGATGGGGGATATCACATTGGGAAATCCATAAGTTACGATGTGTTTACTTTGACGCATATATTGCGGGGAACCCAAATGCTATTTTACGCAATGGGTTAAGAAATTATTTTGACTCAATATATCCGAATATTGGACTTCGTGATTTAGAAAAAGCGGCTAACATGCAACATAAAGAAGCATGTTATGCTTACGGATTAGTAATGTTCGCTTCTCACCAAAGTGAGAACAAGAACATCGGGCTACAACTATTAAACAAAACGTTCCCACAAGTGACGGAGTCGGTAATTGGTGTAAGAAATGAGGTTTTTAGATTGTTACGAGACTGTTGGACATTACGTAACCCTCGTCTCTTTGACGACGTTACAACACACTGTCTTATCAATGGCCATAACGGTTATGTTCCACAAGACCAAGGATGGGAAGTAATCCTAGTAAAACTAGAATGCATGATTTATTTCTGGACGTATGAATTACGTGTCTTTATTGCCTTTGCTGAACGACTTGTGTACTAGCTAGAAATTTTGTATCAAATTTATTGTGTGCTATATTTCATGCTATATGTAAAATAAGTGGAATTGTAAGTTTGTAAAATATTGTGTAAAAGTTTGAATGCGAAATATTATTATAATCAGTTTTTCATATAGAATTGTAGTAGTTGAATTGTATATTAGCTACTAAGTATGAACTTAACGGGTAGGTACAACCCGAATTTAAACTTATAAAATGCTAATATGAAGAAAAAGCTTTTATAAATGAGTTCATATTATGCTACGAAATACTATTAACTACTCTTAATATTCTGTATGATTAACTTGTTCCATTTGACTATTTTGAAGGAAATGGCACCGACTACTCGACACACCGTGAATATGAATGAAGAGGAATTCCGTACTTTTCTAGCTTCAAACATAGCCACAGTACAGGCTGCGCTACATACCAACAATAACCTTGGATCTAGCAGTACAGGAAATCGTGTAGGATGCACCTACAAAGAATTCACTGCCTACAAACCTTTGGAATTTGATGGAACCGAAGGACCGATCGGATTGAAACGGTGGACCGAAAAGGTCGAATCGGTGTTTGCCATAAGTAAGTGTACTGAAGAGGACAAAGTGAAGTACGCTACGCATACCTTCACAGGTTCTACGTTAACATGGTGGAATACCTATCTAGAGCAAGTGGGACAAGACGATGCGTACGCACTACCGTGGTCAGCATTCAAGCACTTGATGAACGAGAAGTACCGTCCCAGAACCGAGGTCAATAAGCTCAAGACAGAACTTAGAGGGTTACGAACCCAAGGATTTGATATTACCATGTATGAAAGACGATTCACAGAATTGTGCCTATTGTGTCCGGGAGCATTCGAAGATGAGGAAGAGAAGATCGACGCGTTTGTGAAAGGATTACCGGAAAGAATCCAAGAAGATATAAGTTCACACGAGCCCGCCTCCATACAACAGGCATGTAGAATGGCTCACAAACTAGTGAACCAGATTGAAGAAAGAATTAAAGAACAGACTGCTGAAGAGGCCAATGTGAAGCAAGTCAAAAGAAAGTGGGAGGAAAACGGTGATAAGAATCACCAATACAACAACAACAGCAATTACAACAATAATCGCAACAATTATCCTAACAATCGTAACATCAATCGCAACTACAACAAACGGCCCAACAACAACAACAACAACAGCAACTACAACAATCATTCCAACAACAATAATAACCGCAACAACAACAACAATCAGAAGCAGCTATGCCAAAGGTGTGAAAAGTATCACTCGGGGTTCTGCACCAAATTTTGCAACAAGTGTAAAAGAAATGGTCATAGCGCGGCGAAGTGTGAGGTCTACGGACCAGGGGTTAATAGAACGAAAGGAACAAATGGTGTCGGAATAAGTAATGGCGGAGCAAGTAGTGTCGGAGCAAGTTATGCCAATGTAGTTTGTTATAAATATGGAAAACCGGGCCACATTATTAGAAATTGCCCGAACCAGGAGAACACGAATGGACAAGGCCGCGGAAGAGTTTTCAATATTAATGCGGCAGAGGCACAGGAAGACCCGGAGCTTATTACGGGTACGTTTCTTATTGACAATAAATCTGCTTACGTTTTATTTAATTCGGGTGCAGATAGAAGCTATATGAGTAGAGATTTTTGTGCTAAATTAAGTTGTCCATTGACGCCTTTGGATAGTAAATTTTTACTAGAATTAGCAAATGGTAAATTAATTTCAGCAGATAATATATGTCGGAATCGAGAAATTAAACTGGTTAGCGAAACATTTAAGATTGATTTGATACCAGTAGAGTTAGGGAGTTTTGATGTGATAATCGGTATGGACTAGTTGAAAGAAGTGAAAGCAGAGATCGTTTGTTACAAAAATGCAATTCGCATTATACGAGAAAAAGGAAAACCCTTAATGGTGTACGGAGAAAAGGGCAACACGAAGCTACATCTTATTAGTAATTTGAAGGCACAAAAACTAATAAGAAAAGGTTGCTATGCTATTCTAACACACGTCGAGAAAGTACAAACTGAAGAAAAGAGCATCAATGATGTTCCCATTGCAAAAGAATTTCCCGATGTATTTCCAAAAGAATTACCGGGATTACCCCCACATCGATCCGTTGAATTTCAAATAGATCTTGTACCAGGAGCTGCACCAATAGCTCGTGCTCCTTACAGACTTGCACCCAGCGAGATGAAAGAACTGCAAAGCCAATTACAAGAACTTTTAGAGCGTGGTTTCATTCAACCAAGCACATCACCGTGGGGAGCTCCTGTTTTGTTTGTCAAGAAGAAAGATGGAACATTCAGGTTGTGTATCGACTACCGAGAGTTGAACAAACTTACCATCAAGAACCGCTACCCACTACCGAGAATCAACGACTTATTTGATCAACTACAAGGCTCGTCTGTTTATTCAAAGATTGACTTACGTTCCGGGTATCATCAAATGCGGGTGAAAGAAGATGATATTCCAAAGACTGCTTTCAGAACACATTACGGTCATTACGAGTTTATGGTCATGCCGTCTGGTATAACTAATGCACCAGCTGTGTTCATGGACCTTATGAACCGAGTGTGTGGACCATACCTTGACAAGTTTGTCATTGTTTTCATTGATGACATACTTATTTACTCAAAGAATGACCAAGAACACGGTGAACATTTGAGAAAGGTTTTAGAAGTATTGAGGAAGGAAGAATTGTACGCTAAGTTTTCAAATTGTGCCTTTTGGTTGGAAGAAGTTCAATTCCTCGGTCACATAGTGAACAAAGAAGGTATCAAGGTAGATCCGGCAAAGATAGAAACTCTTGAAAAGTGGGAAACCCCGAAAACTACGAAACACATACGCCAGTTTTTAGGACTAGCTGGTTACTACAGAAGGTTCATCCAAGACTTTTCCAGAATAGCAAAACCCTTGACTGCATTAACGCATAAAGGGAAGAAATTTGAATGGAATGATGAACAAGAGAAAACGTTTCAGTTATTGAAGAAAAAGCTAACTACGGCACCTATATTGTCATTGCCTGAAGGGAATTATGATTTTGTGATTTATTGTGACGCATCAAAGCAAGGTCTCGGTTGTGTATTAATACAACGAACGAAGGTGATTGCTTTTGCGTCTAGACAATTGAAGATTCACGAACAAAATTATACGACGCATGATTTGGAATTAGGCGCGGTTGTTTTTGCATTAAAGACTTGGAGGCACTACTTATATGGGGTCAAAAGTATTATATATACCAACCACAAAAGTCTTCAACACATATTTAATCAGAAACAACTGAATATGAGGCAGCGTAGGTGGATTGAATTATTGAATGATTACGACTTTGAGATTCGTTACCACCTGGGGAAGGCAAATGTGGTAGCCGATGCCTTGAGCAGGAAGGACAGAGAACCCATTCGAGTAAAATCTATGAATATAATGATTCATAATATCCTTACTACTCAAATAAAGGAGGCGCAACAAGGAGTTTTAAAAGAGAGAAATTTAAAGGATGAAATACCCAAAGGATCGGAGAAACATCTTAATATTCGGGAAGACGGAACCCGGTATAGGGCTGAAAGGATTTGGGTACCAAAATTTGGAGATATGAGAGAAATGGTACTTAGAGAAGCTCATAAAACCAGATACTCAATACATCCTGGAACAGGGAAGATGTACAAGGATCTCAAGAAACATTTTTGGTGGCCGGGTATGAAAGCCGATGTTGCTAAATACGTAGGAGAATGTTTGATGTGTTCTAAGGTCAAAGCTGAGCATCAGAAACCATCAGGTCTACTTCAACAACCCGAAATCCCGGAATGGAAATGGGAAAACATTACCATGGATTTCATCACTAAATTGCCAAGGACTGCAAGTGGTTTTGATACTATTTGGGTAATAGTTGATCGTCTCACCAAATCAGCACACTTCCTACCAATAAGAGAAGATGACAAGATGGAGAAGTTAGCACGACTGTATTTGAAGGAAGTCGTCTCCAGACATGGAATACCAATCTCTATTATCTCTGATAGGGATGGCAGATTTATTTCAAGATTCTGGCAGACATTACAGCAAGCATTAGGAACTCGTCTAGACATGAGTACTGCCTATCATCCACAAACTGATGGGCAGAGCGAAAGGACGATACAAACGTTTGAAGACATGCTACGAGCATGTGTTATTGATTTCGGAAATAGTTGGGATCGACATCTACCATTAGCAGAATTTTCCTACAACAACAGCTACCATTCAAGTATTGAGATGGCGCCGTTTGAAGCACTTTATGGTAGAAAGTGCAGGTCTCCAATTTGTTGGAGTGAAGTGGGGGATAGACAGATTATGGGTCCGGAGATTATACAAGAAACTACCGAGAAGATCATTCAAATTCAACAACGGTTGAAAACCGCCCAAAGTTGACAAAAGAGCTACGCTGACATTAAAAGAAAAGATATAGAATTTGAAATTGGAGAGATGGTCATGCTTAAAGTTGCACCTTGGAAAGGCGTTGTTCGATTTGGTAAACGAGGGAAATTAAATCCAAGGTATATTGGACCATTCAAGATTATTGATCGTGTCGGACCAGTAGCTTACCGACTTGAGTTACCTCAACAACTCGCGGCTGTACATAACACTTTCCACGTCTCGAATTTGAAGAAATTTTTTGCTAAAGAAGATCTCACTATTCCGTTAGATGAAATCCAAATCAACGAAAAACTTCAATTCATCGAAGAACCCGTCGAAATAATAGATCGTGAGGTTAAAAGACTTAAGCAAAACAAGATACCAATTGTTAAGGTTCGACGGAATGCTCGTAGAGGACCCGAGTTCACCTGGGAGCGTGAAGATCAGATGAAGAAGAAATACCCGCATCTATTTCCAGAAGATTCGTCAACACCTTCAACAGCTTAAAATTTCGGGACGAAATTTATTTAACGGGTAGGTACTGTAGTGACCCGAAATTTTCCATGTTTATATATATTAATTGAGATTGATATTTACATGATTAAATGTTTCCAACATGTTAAGCAATCAAACTTGTTAAGACTTGATTAATTGAAATATGTTTCATGTAGACAATTGACCACCCAAGTTGACCGGTGATTCACGAACGTTAAAACTTGTAAAAACTATATGATGACATATATATGGATATATATATAGTTAACATGATACTATGATAAGTAAACATATCATTAATTATATTAACAATGAACTACATATGTAAAAACAAGACTACTAACTTAATGATTTTTAAACGAGACATATATGTAACGATTATCGTTGTAAAGACATTTAATGTATATATATCATATTAAGAGATATTCATGCATGATAATATCATGATAATATAATAATTTAAAATCTCATTTGATATTATAAACATTGGGTTAACAACATTTAACAAGATCGTTAACCTAAAGGTTTCAAAACAACACTTACATGTAACGACTAACGATGACTTAACGACTCAGTTAAAATGTATATACATGTAGTGTTTTAATATGTATTTATACACTTTTGAAAGACTTCAATACACTTATCAAAATACTTCTACTTAACAAAAATGCTTACAATTACATCCTCGTTCAGTTTCATCAACAATTCTACTCGTATGCACCCGTATTCGTACTCGTACAATATACAGCTTTTAGATGTATGTACTATTGGTATATACACTCCAATGATCAGCTCTTAGCAGCCCATGTGAGTCACCTAACACATGTGGGAACCATCATTTGGCAACTAGCATGAAATATCTCATAAAATTACAAAAATATGAGTAATCATTCATGACTTATTTACATGAAAACAAAATTACATATCCTTTATATCTAATCCATACACCAACGATCAAAAACACCTACAAACACTTTAATTCTTCAATTTTCTTCATCTAATTGATCTATCTCAAGTTCTATCTTCAAGTTCTAAGTGTTCTTCATATATTCTACAAGTTCTAGTTACATAAAATCAAGAATACTTTCAAGTTTGCTAGCTCACTTCCAATCTTATAAGGTAATCATCCAACCTCAAGAAATCTTTGTTTCTTACAGTAGGCTATTATTCTAATACAAGGTAATAATCATATTCAAACTTTGGTTCAATTTCTATAACTATAACAATCTTATTTCAAGTGATGATCTTACTTGAACTTGTTTTCGTGTCATGATTCTGCTTCAAGAACTTCGAGCCATCCAAGGATCCGTTGAAGCTAGATCTATTTTTCTCTTTTCCAGTAGGTTTATCCAAGGAACTTAAGGTAGTAATGATGTTCATAACATCATTCGATTCATACATATAAAGCTATCTTATTCGAAGGTTTAAACTTGTAATCACTAGAACATAGTTTAGTTAATTCTAAACTTGTTCGCAAACAAAAGTTAATCCTTCTAACTTGACTTTTAAAATCAACTAAACACATGTTATATATCTATATGATATGCTAACTTAATGATTTAAAACTTGGAAACACGAAAAACAACGTAAAACCGAATTTACGCCGTCGTAGTAACACCGCGGGCTGTTTTGGGTTAGTTAATTAAAAACTATGATAAACTTTGATTTAAAAGTTGTTATTCTGAGAAAATGATTTTTATTATGAACATGAAACTATATCCAAAAATTATGGTTAAACTCAAAGTGAAAGTATGTTTTCTAAAATGGTCATCTAGACGTCGTTCTTTCGACTGAAATGACTACCTTTACAAAAACGACTTGTAACTTATTTTTCCGACTATAAACCTATACTTTTTTCTGTTTAGATTCATAAAATAGAGTTCAATATGAAACCAAAGCAATTTGATTCACTCAAAACGGATTTAAAATGAAGAAGTTATGGGTAAAACAAGATTGGATAATTTTTCTCATTTTAGCTACGTGAAAATTGGTAACAAATCTATTCCAACCATAACTTAATCAACTTGTATTGTATATTATGTAATCTTGAGATACCATAGACACGTATACAATGTTTCGACCTATCATGTCGACACATCTATATATATTTCGGAACAACCATAGACACTCTATATGTGAATGTTGGAGTTAGCTATACAGGGTTGCGGTTGATTCCAAAATATATATAGTTTGAGTTGTGATCAATACTGAGATACGTATACACTGGGTCGTGGATTGATTCAAGATAATATTTATCGATTTATTTCTGTACATCTAACTGTGGACAACTAGTTGTAGGTTACTAACGAGGACAGCTGACTTAAAAAACTTAAAACATCAAAATATATTAAAAGTGTTGTAAATATATTTTGAACAATATATTAAAAGTGTTGTAAATATATTTTGAACATACTTTGATATATATGTATATATTGTTATAGGTTCGTGAATCAACCAGTGGCCAAGTCTTACTTCCCGACGAAGTAAAAATCTGTGAAATTGAGTTATAGTCCCACTTTTAAAATCTAATATTTTTGGGATGAGAATACATGCAGGTTTTATAAATGATTTACAAAATAGACACAAGTACGTGAAACTACATTCTATGGTTGAATTATCAAAATCGAATATGCCCCTTTTTATTAAGTCTGGTAATCTAAGAATTAGGGAACAGACACCCTAATTGACGCGAATCCTAAAGATAGATCTATTGGGCCTAACAAAACCCTTCCAAAGTACCGGATGCTTTAGTACTTCGAAATTTATATCATATCCGAAGGGTGTCCCGGAATGATGGGGATATTCTTATATATGTATCTTGTTAATGTCGATTACCAGGTGTTCTCCATATGAATGATTTTTATCTCTATGTATGGGATGTGTATTGAAATATGAAATCTTGTGGTCTATTATTATGATTTGATATATATATATATAGGTTAAACCTATAACTCACCAACATTTTTGTTGACGTTTTAAGCATGTTTGTTCTCAGGTGATTATTAAGAGCTTCCGTTGTCGCATACTTAAATAAGGACGAGATTTGGAGTCCATGCTTATATGATATTGTGTAAAAACTGCATTCAAGAAACTTATTTTGTTGTAACATATTTGTATTGTAAACCATTATGTAATGGTCGTGTGTAAACAAGATATTTTAGATTATCATTATTTGATAATCTACGTAAAGTTTTTTTAAACCTTTATTGATGAAATAAAGGTTATGGTTTGTTTTAAAATGAATGCAGTCTTTGAAAAACGTCTCATATAGAGGTCAAAACCTCGCAACAAAATCAATTAATATGGAACGTTTTTAATCAATAAGAACGGGACATTTCAGGTATGAAAGCCGATATTGCTAAATATGTAGGAGAATGTTTGACATGTTCTAAGGTCAAAGCTGAACATCAGAAACCATCAGGTCTACTACAACAACCTGAAATCCCGGAATGGAAATGGGAAAACATTACCATGGATTTCATTACTAAATTTCCAAGGACTGCAAGTGGTTATGATACTATTTAGGTAATAGTTGATCGTCTCACCAAGTCAGCACACTTCCTGCCAATGAGAGAAGATGACAAAATGGAGAAGTTGGCGCGATTGTATTTGAAGGAGGTTGTCTCCAGACATGGAATACCTGTCTCTATTATCTCTGATAGGGATGGTAGATTTGTTTCAAGGTTCTGGCAGACGTTGCAACAAGCATTGGGAACTCGTCTAGACATGAGTACTGCCTATCATCCACAAACTGATGGGCAGAGTGAAAGGACGATACAAATGCTTAAAGACATGCTACGAGCATGTGTTATTGATTTCGGAAACAATTGGGATCGACACCTACCGTTAGCAGAATTTTCCTACAACAACAGTTATCATTCTAGTATTAAGATGGCACCGTTTGAGGCACTTTATGGTAGAAAGTGCCGGTCTCTGATTTGTTAGAATGAAGTGGGGGATAGACAGATTACGGGTCCGGAGATAATACAAGAAACTACCGAGAAAATCATCCAAATTCAACAACGATTGAAAACCGCCCAGAGTCGACAAAAGAGCTACGCGGACAGTAAAAGAAAAGATATAGAGTTTAAAATTGGAGAAATGATCATGCTTAAGGTTTCACCGGCGTTGTTCGATTTGGTAAACGGGGAAAACTAAATCCAAGGTACATTGGATCATTCAAGATTATAGATCGTGTCGGACCAGTAGCTTACCAACTGGAGCTACCTCAATAACTCGCGGCTGTACATAACACTTTCCACGTCTCAAATTTGAGGAAATGTTTTGCTAAAGAAGATCTCACTATTCTGTTGGACGAAATCCAAATCAATGAAAAACTTCAATTCATTGAAGAACCCGTCGAAATAATGGATCGTGAGGTTAAGAGACTTAAGCAAAACTAGATACCGATTGTTTAGGTTCGATGGAATGCTCGTAGAGGACCTGAGTTCACCTGGGAGCATGAAGATCATATGAAAAAGAAATACCCGCATCTATTTCCAGAAGATTCGTCAACACCTTTAACAGCTTAAAATTTCGGGACGAAATTTATTTAACGGGTAGGTACTGTAGTGACCCGAACTTTTCCATGTTTATATATATTAATTGAGATTGATATTTACATGACTAAATTTTTCCAACGTGTTAAGCAATCAAACTTGTTAAGATTTGAATAAATGAAATAAGTTTCATATAGACAATTGATCACCCAAGATGACCGGCGATTCACGAACGTTACAAAATTGTAAAAACTACATGTTGTGGTATATATAGACATATATATATGGTTTACATAAGATTATGATGAGTAAGTATCTGATTAAATATATTAACAATGTGTGATATACATAAGAAATGAGATTACTAAGTTAAGAAACTCAAAATGATATATATAACGATTATCGTTATGATAACGTCTACTAAATACATATGTATCATTTTAAGATATTGATACACTATATTTAACATTATAAAATGATATTTAAATATATCATTAAGTGTGTTAACAATGAACTACATATGTAAAAACAAGACTACTAACTCAAGAATTACGAAATGAGACTTATATGTAACGATTATCGTTGTAACGATATTTTAATGTATATATCATATTAAGAGATATTCATACATCATAATATCATGATAATATAATAATTTAACATCTCATTTGATATAATAAACATTAGGTTAACAACATTAATTGAGATCGTTAACTTAAAGGTTTCAAAACAACACTTACATGTAACGACTAACGAAGACTTAACGACTCCATTAGAATGTATATACATGTTGTGTTTTGATATGTATTCTTACACTTTTGAAAGACTTCAAGACACATATCAAAGTACTTCTACTTAACAAAAATGCTTACAATTACATCCTCGTTCAGTTTCATCAACAATTCTACTCGTACGCACCCGTATTCGTACTCGTACAATACACAACTTTTAGATGTATGTACTATTGGTATATACACTCCAATGATAAGCTCTTAGCAGCCCATGTGAGTCACCTAACACATGTGGAAACCATCATTTGGCAACTAGCATGAAATATCTAATAAAATTACAAAAATATTAGTAATCATTCATGACTTATTTACATGAAAACAAAATTACATATCCTTTATATCTAATCCATATACCAACGACCAAAAACACCTAAAAACACTTTCATTCTTCAATTTTCTTCATCTAATTGATCTCTCTCAAGTTCCATCTTCAAGTTCTAAGTGTTCTTCATAAATTCCATAAGTATAGTTTCATAAAAATCAAGAATACTACCAAGTTTGCAAGTTTACTTCCAAGCTTTCTAATCCATTCCAAGTAATCATCTAAGATCAAGGAACCTTTGTTATTTATAGTAGGTTATCTTTCTAATTCAAGGTAATATTCATATTCAAACTTTGATTCAATTTCTACAACTATAACAATCTTATTTCGAGTGAAAATCTTACTTGAACTGTTTTCGTGTCATGATTCTGCTTCAAGAACTTTCAAGCCATCCAAGGATCCTTTGAAGCTAGATCCATTTTTCTCATTTCCAGTAGTTTTATCCAGAAAACTTGAGGTAGTAATGATGTTCATAACATCATTCGATTCATATATATAAAGCTATCTTATTCGAAGGTTTAAACTTGTAATCACTAGAACATAGTTTAGTTAATTCTAAACTTGTTCGCAAACAAAAGTTAATCCTTCTAACTTTACTTTTAAAATCAAATAAACACATATTCTATATCTATATGATATGCTAACTTAATGATTTAAAACCTGGAAACACAATGAACACCACATAATCGGATATACGCCGTCGTAGTGAAACCGGGGGCTGTTTTGGTTTGGATAATTAAAAACTATGATAAACTTTGATTTAAAAGTTGTTCTTCTGGGAAAATGATTTTTCATATGAACATGAAACTATATCCAAAAATCTTGGTTAAACTCAAAGTGAAAGTATGTTTTTCAAAATGGTCATCAAGATGTCGTTCTTTCGACGGAAATGACTACCTCTTTAGTAATTAACATGTAACTTAAATTTCTGACAATAAACCTATACTTTTACTGTTTAGATTCTTAAATTAGAGTTCAATATGAAACCATAGCAATTTGATTCACTCAAAACGGATTTAAAATGAAGAAGTTATGGGTAAAACAAGATTGGATATTTTTGATCTTTTTAGCTACGGGAAATGTTTAACAAATCTATACAAATCATATCCTAGCTAACTTATATTGTATTATACATGTATTCTAATATATTATGTAATATTGGGATACCATAGACACGTATGCAAATGTTTTGACATATCATATCGACCCATGTATATATATTATTTGGAACAACCATAGACACTCTATATGCAGTAATGTTGGAGTTAGCTATACAGGGTTGAGGTTGATTCCAAAAATATATATACTTTGAGTTGTGATCTAGCCTGAGACATGTATACACTGGGTCGTGGATTGATTCAAGATAATATATATCGATTTATTTCTGTACATCTAACTGTGGATAACTAGTTGTAGGTTACTAACGAGGACAGGTGACTTAATACACTCAAATCTTTAAATCATAATAAAAATGGTTGTAATTATATTTTGATCATACTTTGATATATATGTACATATTTGTATAGGTTCGTGAATCGATCCGTGGCCAAGTCTTATTTCCGAGAAAGGAAATATCTGTGAAAGTGAGTTATAGTCCCACTTTTAAAATCTAATATTTTTGGGATGAGAATACATGCAGGTTTTATAAATAATTTACAAAATAGACACAAGTATGTGAAACTACATTCTATGGTTGAATTATCGAAATCGAATATGCCCCTTTTTATTAAGTCTGGTAATCTAATAATTAGGGAACAGACACTCTAATTGACGCGAATCCTAAAGATAGATCTATTGGGCCTAAAAAACCCCATCCAAAGTACCGGATGCTTTAGTACTTCGAAATTTATATCATATCCGAAGGGTGTCCCGGAATGATGGGGATATTCTTATATATGCATCATGTTAATGTCGGTTACCAGGTGTTCACCATATGAATGATTTTTATCTCTATGTATGGGATGTGTATTGAAATATGTAATCTTGTGGTCTATTATTACGATTTGATATATATAGGTTAAACCTATAACTCACCAACATTTTTGTTGACGTTTAAAGCATGTTTATTCTCAGGTGAATATTAAGAGCTTCCGCTGTTGCATACTAAAATAAGGACAAGATTTGGAGTCCATGTTTGTATGATATTGTGTAAAAACTGCACTCAAGAAACATATGTCGATGTAATATATTTCTATTGTAAACCATTATGTAATGGTCGAGTGTAAACAGTATATTTTAGATTATCATTATTTGATAATCTACGTAATGTTTTTAAAACCTTTATTGATAAAATAAAGGTTATGGTTGTTTTAAAAATGAATGCAGTCTTTGAAAAACGTCTCATATAGAGGTCCAAACCTCGCAACTAAATCAATTAATATGGAACGTTTATAATCAATATGAACGGGACATTTCACATTTTGAGTGATATCATATACGAAACTCTTATGATGAATTGACTGATGACTTTGAGTTATTGAGACCAATTAGCGGTGGGTTGTTTACAAAAGCTTCCGTGAGGCCATATGTAACAACCCAATTTTTTCCGTTACATAGAGATAAAAATCATTCATATGGAGAACACCTGGTAACCGACATTAACAAGATGCATATAAGAATATCCCCTATCATTCCGGGAAATCCTTCAGACATGATAAAAACGAATTCAAAGTACTAAAGCATCCGGTACTTTGGATGGGGTTCGTTAGGCCCAATAGATCTATCGTTAGGATTCGCGTCAATTAGTAGATCGGTTTACTAATTCTTAGGTTACCAAGCAAAAGGGGCATATTCGGCTTCGATCATTCACCCATATAATGTAGTTTCAATTACTTGTGTCTATTTCGTAAAACATTTATAAAACTGCATGTATTCTCATCCCAAAATATTAGATTTTAACAGTGGGACTATAACTCACTTTCACAGATTTTTATTTCGTCGGGAGTAAGACTTGGCCACTGGTCGATTCACGAACCTATAACAAATATATACATATATATAGATCAAAGTATGTTCAAAATATATTTACAATATTTTTAATACATTTTGATGTTTTAAGTTTATTAAGTCAGCTGTCCTCATTAGTAACCTATAACTAGTTGTTCATAGTTAGATGTACAGAAATAAATCGATATATATTATCATGAATCAATCCACGACCCAGTGTATACACATCTCAGGCTAGATCACAACTCAAAGTATATATATATATATATATATATATATATATATATATATATATATATATATATATATATATATATATATATATATATTTGAAATCAACCTGAACCCTGTATAGCTAACTCCAACATTACTGCATATAGAGTGTCTATAGTTGTTTCAAATAATATATATAGATGGGTCGATATGATGTGTCAAAACATTTGCATACGTGTCTATGGTATCCCAAGATTACATAATATATTAGAATACATGTATAATACAATATAAGTTAGCTAGGATATGATTTGTATAGAATTGTTACAATATTTCCCGTAGCTACAAAAATCAAAAAAATATCCAATCTTGTTTTACCCATAACTTCTTCGTTTTAAATCCATTTTGAGTGAATAAAATTGCTATGGTTTTATATTGAACTCTATTTTATGAATCTAAACAGAAAAAGTATAGTTTTATAGTCATAAATATAAGTTACAGGTCGTTTTTGTAAGAGGTAGTCATTTCAGTCGAAAGAACGACGTCTTGATGACCATTTTGAAAAACATACTTTCACTTTGAGTTTAACCATGATTTTTGGATATAGTTTCATGTTCATAAGAAAAATCATTTTCCTAGAAGAACAACTTTTAAATCAAAGTTTATCATAGTTTTTAATTATCAAACCCAAAACAGCCCGCGGTGTTACTACGACGGCGTATGTCCGGTTTTACGGTGCTTTTTCGTGTTTCCGGGTTTTAAATCATTAAGTTAGCATATCATATAGATATATAACATGTGTTTAGTTGATTTTAAAAATCAAGTTAGAAGGATTAACTTTTGTTTGCGAACAAGTTTAGAATTAACTAAACTATATTCAAGTGATTTCAAGTTTAAACCTTCGAATAAGGTAGTTTTATATGTATAAATCGAATGATGTTATGAACATCATTACTACCTCAGGTTTTGTGGATAAACCTACTAGAAATAAGAAAAATAGATCTAGCTTCAAAGGATCCTTGGATGGCTTGAAAGTTCTTGAAGCTGAATCATGACACGAAAACAAGTTCAAGTAAGATTTCCACTCAAAATAAGATTGTTAAAGTTATAGAAATTGAATCAAAGTTTGAATATGAGTATTACCTTGTATTAGAAAGATATCTTACTATAAATAAGAAAGATTTCTTGAGGTTGGATGATCACTTTACAAGATTGGAAGTAAGCTAGCAAACTTGGAAGTATTCTTGATTTTATGAAACTAGAACTTATAGAATTTATGAAGAACACTTAGAACTTGAAGATAGAACTTGAGAGAGATCAATTAGATGAATAAAATTGAAGAATGAAAGTGTTTTTAGGTGTTTTTGGTCGTTGGTATATGGATTAGATATAAAGGATGTGTAATTTTGTTTACATGTAAATAAGTCATGAATGATTACTAATATTTTTGTAATTTTATGAGATATTTCATGCTAGCTGCCAAATGATGGTTCCCACATGTGGTAGGTGACTCACATGGGCTGCTAAGAGCTGATAATTGGAGTGTATATACCAATAGTATATACATCTAAAAGCTGTGTATTGTACGAGTACGAATACGGGTGCATACGAGTAGAATTGTTGATGACACTGAACGAGGATGTAATTGTAAGCATTTTTGTTAAGTAGAATTATTTTGATAAGTGTCTTGAAGTCTTTCAAAAGTGTATGAATACATATTAAAACACTACATGTATATACATTTTAACTGAGTCGTTAAGTCATCGTTAGTCGTTACATGTAAATGTTGTTTTGAAACCTTTAGGTTAACGATCTTGTTAAATGTTGTTAACCCATTGTTTATTATATCTAAAGAGATGTTAAATTATTACATTATCATGATATTATGATATATTAATATATCTTAGTATGATATTTATACAGTTAAATGTTGTTACAACGATAATCGTTACATATATGTCTCGTTTCGAAATCGTTAAGTTAGTAGTCTTGTTTTTACATATGTAGTTCATTATTAATATACTTAATGACATGTTTACTTTTCATTTATCATGATTAAACATATTGTATCAATATCTTAATATGATTCATATGTATTTAGTAAGACGTTGTTATAGCGATAATCGTTATATATATCGTTTCGAGTTTCTTAATTCAATAAACTTAATTTTATGTATATAACTCATTGTTAAAATACTTAATGAGATACTTACTTATCATAATATCATGTTAACTATATATATATATATATATATATATATATATATATATATATATATATATATATATATATATATATATATATAATCATATATATGTCATCATATAGTTTTTACAAGTTTTAACGTTCGTGAATCTCCGGTCAACTTGGGTGGTCAATTGTCTATATGAAACCTATTTAAATTAATCATGTCTTAACAAGTTTGATTGCTTAACATGTTGGAAACACTTAATCATGTAAATAACAATTTCATTTAATATATATAAACATGGAAAAGTTCGGGTCACTACAAAATGCTCATGTTATTACCAGTGATATCACCCATGTTTTAGCCTTAATAATGACTAAAAGATCTTAAAACATGCAAAATCACACAAATATTATTATTAAGGGTAGAAAGTGTTGAGATGTCAAAAAGTGGGTTTTTAACACGGTTTTTATCCAAAAAGTATATCTTACCTACTTAGTCTTAAATTTGGGGTTCAAAGACACATAAAAATCCATGGAGAACTCTCGGAGTCTTGATCTATAAAGCTTAATAAAAGAAATACAAGACAAGTACAAATTAGGGTTTCCGAAAACCCTAATTCAGGATTTAGCTGGAAGACCACCACGGAAGCTCAAGCTTACTAATCTGGTATGTTAGCACTTATTCAAGACATGTTATGAAGATCTATCAAGAACCTAGAAGCACATCTGATTTATATACAAAGATCAATAGATTTTAAGACTTACACACACTGAAAACATATACAAAACCCTAATCAAGGAGTGATTCAGGGGATTGTGTGTGACTATTATATGTGTAAGGAACCACAAGAAAATGCATCTGCTGAAATTCAAGTCAAAACGTGTACCGGTGTTTAAACAAATTATTATCAGAAACCCGTACACGACAAACACGGAATGCAAGATCACAACTGGCGACCCAATTGGTGCAACTAGCAACCAAGTTACATCAACTGGTTAAAATGTCCCGTTCTTATTGATTAAAAACGTTCCATATTAATTGATTTCGTTGCGAGGTTTTGACCTCTATATGAGACGTTTTTCAAAGACTGGATTCATTTTTAAAACAAACCATAACCTTTATTTCATAAATAAAGGTTTAAAAAGCTTTACGTAGATTATCAAATAATGATAATCTAAAATATCATGTTTACACACGACCATTACATAATGGTTTACAATACAAATATGTTACATCGAAATCAGTTTCTTGAATGCAGTTTTTACACAATATCATACAAACATGGACTCCAAATCTTGTCCTTATTTTAGTATGCAACAGCGGAAGCTCTTAGTATTCACCTGAGAATAAACATGCTTTAAACGTCAACAAAAATGTTGGTGAGTTATAGGTTTAACCTATATATATCAAATCGTAACAATAGACCACAAGATTTCATATTTCAATACACATCCCATACATAGAGATAAAAATCATTCATATGGTGAACACCTGGTAACCGACATTAACAAGCTGCATATATAAGAATATCCCCATCATTCCGGGACACCCTTCGGATATGATATAAATTTCGAAGTACTAAAGCATCCGGTACTTTCGATGGGGTTTGTTAGGCCCAATAGATCTATCTTTAGGATTCGCGTCAATTAGGGTATCTGTTCTCTAATTCTTAGGTTACCAAGCTAAAAGGGTGATATTCGATTCGATAATCCAACCATAGAATGTAGTTTCAAGTACTTGTGTCTATTTCGTAAAACAGTTATAAAAGCAGCGCATGTATTCTCAGTCTCAAAAATATATATTGCAAAAGCATTTAAAAAGGGAGCAAATGAAAACTCACGCATATAAATATTGTAAAAATAGTTAATAAAGCATTTGCATGTATTCTCAGCCCAAAAACGTAAAGAGTAAAAAGGGCGAATGAAACTCACTTTCACAGATTTTTACTTCGTCGGGAAGTAAGACTTGGCCACTGGTTGATTCACGAACCTATAACAATATATACATATATATCAAAGTATGTTCAAAATATATTTACAACACTTTTAATATATTTTGATGTTTTAAGTTTATTAAGTCAGCTGTCCTCGTTAGTAACCTACAACATGTTGTCCACGGTTAGATGTATAGAAATAAATCGATAAATATTATCTTGAATCAATCCAAGACCCAGTGCATACGTATCTCAGTATTGATCACAACTCAAACTATATATATTTTGGAATCAACCTCAACCCTGTATAGCTAACTCCAACATTCACATATAGAGTGTCTATGGTTGTTCCGAAATATATATAGATGTGTCGACATGATAGGTCGAAACATTGTATACGTGTCTATGGTATCTCAAGATTACATAATATACAATACAAGTTGATTAAGTTATGGTTGGAATAGATTTGTTACCAATTTTCACGTAGCTAAAATGAGAAAAATTATCCAATCTTGTTTTACCCATAACTTCTTCATTTTAAATCTGTTTTGAGTGAATCAAATTGCTATGGTTTCATATTGAACTCTATTTTATGAATCTAAACAGAAAAAGTATAGGTTTATAGTCGGAAAAATAAGTTACAAGTCGTTTTTGTAAAGGTAGTCATTTTAGTTGAAAGAACGACGTCTAGATGACCATTTTAGAAAACATACTTCCACTTTGAGTTTAACCATAATTTTTGGATATAGTTTCATGTTCATAATAAAAATCATTTTTGCAGAATAACAACTTTTAAATCAAAGTTTATCATAGTTTTTAATTAACTAACCCAAAACAGCCCGCGGTGTTACTACGACTATGTTCTACGGTGTTTTTCGTGTTTCCAGGTTTTAAATCATTAAGTTAGCATATCATATAGATATAGAACATGTGTTTAGTTGATTTTAAAAGTCAAGTTAGAAGGATTAACTTTTATTTGCGAACAAGTTTAGAATTAACTAAACTATGTTCTAGTGATTACAAGTTTAAACCTTCAAATAAGATAGCTTTATATATATGAATAGAATGATGTTATGAACATCATTACTACCTCAAGTTCCTTGGATAAACCTACTGGAAATGAGAAAAATAGATCTAGCTTCAAAGGATCCTTGGATGGGTTAAAAGTTCTTGAAGCAGAATCATGACACGAAAACAATTTCAAGTAAGATTTCCACTCGAAATAAGATTGTTATAGTTATAGAAATTGAATTAAAGTTTGAATATGATTATTACCTTGTATTAGAAAGATAACCTACTGTAATTTACAAAGGTTTCTTGATCTTGGATGATTACTTGGAATGGATTTAGAAAACTTGGAAGTAAACTTGCAATCTTGGAAGTATTCTTGATTTTATGAAACTAGAACTTTTGGAATTTATGAAGAACTCTTAGAACTTGAAGATAGAACTTGAGAGAGATCAATTAGATGAAGAAAATTGAATAATGAAAGTGTTTATAGGTGTTTTTGGTCGTTGGTGTATGGATTAGATATAAAGGATATGTAATTTTGTTTTCATGTAAATAAGTCATGAATGATTACTCATATTTTTGTAATTTGATGAGATATTTTTGCTAGTTGCCAAATGATGGTTCCCACATGTGTTAGGTGACTCACATGGGCTGCTAAGTGCTGATCATTGGAGTGTATATACCAATAGTACATACATCTAAAAGCTGTGTATTGTACGAGTACGAATACGAGTGCATACGAGTAGAATTGTTGATGAAACTGAACGAGGATGTAATTGTAAGCATTTTTGTTAAGTAGAAGTATTTTGATAAGTGTCTTGAAGTCTTTCAAAAGTGTATGAATACATATTAAAACACTACATGTATATACATTTTAACTGAGTCGTTAAGTCATCGTTAGTCGTTACATGTAAATGTTGTTTTGAAACCTTTAGGTTAACGATCTTGTTGAATGTTGTTAACCCATTATTTATTATAACAAATGAGATGTTAAATTGTTATATTATCATGATATTATGATATATAATATATCTTAGTATGATATATATACAGTTAAATGTCGTTACAACGATAATCGTTACATATATGTCTCGTTTCGAAATCATTAAGTTAGTAGTCTTATTTTTACATATGTATTTCATTGTTAATACACTTAATAATATATTTACTTATCATTTAACATAATTAACCAAGTGTATAAATATCTTAATATGATTCATATGTACCTAGTAAGACGTTGTTATAACGATAATCATTATATATATCGTTTTCGAGTTTCTTAAATTAATAGTCTCATTTTTATGTATATAACTCATTGTTAAAATACCTAATGAGATACATACTTATAATAAAATCATGTTAACTTTATATATAACCATATATATGTCATCGTATAGTTTTTACAAGTTTTAACGTTCGTGAATCACCGGTCAACTTGGGTGGTCAATTGTCTATATGAAACCTATTTCAATTAATCAAGTCTTAACAAGTTTGATTGCTTAACATGTTGGAAACACTTAATCATGTAAATAACAATTTCATTTAATATATATATAAACATGGAAAAGTTCGGGTCACTACAGTACCTACTCGTTAAATAAATTTCGTCCGGAAATTTTAAGCAGTTGGAGGTGTTGACGTATCTTCTGGAAATAAATGCGGGTATTTCTTCTTCATCTGATCTTCACGCTCCCAGGTGACCTCGGGTCCTCTACGAGCATTCCATCGAACCTTAACAATCGGTATCTTGTTTTGTTTAAGTCTCTTAACCTCACGATCCATTATTTCGACGGGTTCTTCAGTGAATTGAAGTTTTTCATTGATTTGGATTTCGTCCAACGGAATAGTGAGATCTTCTTTAGCAAAACATTTCTTCAAATTTGAGAGGTGGAAAGTGTTATGTACAGCTGCGAGTTGTTGAGGTAGCTCCAGTTGGTAAGCTACTGGTCCGACACGATCTATAATCTTGAATGGTCCAATGTACCTTGGATTTAGTTTCCCCCGTTTACCAAATCGAACAACGCCTTTCTAAGGTGAAACCTTAAGCATGACCATTTCTCCAATTTCAAACTCTATATCTTTTCTTTTACTGTCCGCGTAGCTCTTTTGTCGACTCTGGGCAGTTTTCAATCTTTGTTGAATTTGGATGATTTTCTCGCTAGTTTCTTGTATTATCTCCGGACCCGTAATCTGTCTATCCCCCACTTCACTCCAACAAATTGAAGACCTGCACTTTCTACCATAAAGTGCTTTAAACGGCGCCATCTCAATGCTTGAATGGTAGCTGTTGTTGTAGGAAAATTCTGCTAACGGTAGATGTCGATCCCAACTGTTTCCGAAATCAATAACACAAGCTCGTAGCATGTCTTCAAGCGTTTGTATCGTCCTTTCGCTCTGCCCATCAGTTTGTGGATGATAGGCAGTACTCATATCTAGACGAGTTCCCAATGCTTGCTGTAATGTCTGCCAGAATCTTGAAATAAATCTGCCATCCCTATCAGAGATAATAGAGATTGGTATTCCATGTCTGGAGACGACTTTCTTTAAATACAGTCGTGCTAACTTCTCCATCTTGTCATCTTCTCTTATTGGCAGGAAGTGTGCTGACTTGGTGAGACGATCAACTATTACCCAAATAGTATCATAACCACTTGCAGTCCTTGGAAATTTAGTAATGAAATCCATGGTAACGTTTTCCCATTTCTATTCCGGGATTTCAGGTTGTTGTAGTAGACCTTATAGTTTCTGATATTCAGCTTTGACCTTAGAACATGTCAAACATTCTCCTACATATTTAGCAACATCGGCTTTCATACCTGGCCACCAAAAATGTTTCTTAAGATCCTTGTACATCTTCCCCGTTCCAGGATGTATTGAGTATCTGGTTTTATGAGCTTCTCTAAGTACCATTTCTCTCATATCTTCAAATTTTGGTACCCAAATTCTTTCAGCCCTATACCGGGTTCCGTCTTCCCGAATATTAAGATGCTTCTCCGATCCTTTGGGTATTTCATCCTTTAAATTTCCCTCCTTTAAAACTCCTTGTTGCGCCTCCTTTATTTGAGTAGTAAGGTTAGTGTGAATCATTATATTCATAGATTTTACTCGAATGGGTTCTCTGTCCTTTCTGCTCAAGGCATCGGCTACCACATTTGCCTTCCCCGGGTGGTAACGAATCTCAAAGTCGTAATCATTTAACAATTCAATCCACCTACGCTGCCTCATATTCAGTTGTTTCTGATTAAATATGTGTTGAAGACTATTGTGGTCGGTATATATAATACTTTTGACCCCATATAAGTAGTGCCTCCAAGTCTTTAATGCAAAAACAACCGCGCCTAATTCCAAATCATGTGTCGTATAATTTTGCTCGTGAATCTTCAATTGTCTAGACGCATAAGCAATCACCTTCGTCCGTTGCATTAATACACAACCGAGACCTTGCTTTGATGCGTCACAATAAATCACAAAATCATCATTCCCTTCAGGCAATGACAATATAGGTGCCGTAGTTAGCTTTTTCTTCAATAATTGAAATGCCTTCTCTTGTTCATCCTTCCATTCAAATTTCTTCCCTTTATGCGTTAATGCAGTCAAGGGTTTTGCTATTTTGGAGAAATCTTAGATGAATCTTCTGTAGTAACCAGCCAATCCTAAAAATTGACGTATATGCTTCGGAGTTTTTGGGGTTTCCCACTTTTCAACGGTTTCGATCTTTGCCGGGTCCACCTGGATACCTTTTTTGTTCACTATGTGACCGAGGAATTGAACTTCTTCCAACCAAAATGCACACTTTGAAAACTTAGCGTACAGTTTTTCTTTCCTCAATACTTCTATCACTTTTCTCAAATGTTCTTCATGCTCTTGATCATTCTTTGAGTAAATAAGTATGTCATCGATGAAAACAATGACAAACTTGTCAAGATATGGCCCACACACTCGGTTCATAAGGTCCATGAACACAGCTGGTGCGTTAGTAAATCCAAACGGCATAACCATAAACTCGTAATGACCATAACGCGTCCTAAAAGCAGTTTTTGGAATATCATCCTCCTTTACTCGCATTTGATGATATCCAGAACATAAATCGATCTTCGAATAAACCAACGAGCCTTGTAGTTGATCAAATAAGTCGTCAATTCTCGGCAGTGGATAACGGTTTTTGATGGTAAGTTTGTTCAACTCTCTGTAGTCAATACACAACCTAAATGTACCATCCTTCTTCTTGACAAACAAAACAGGAGCTCTCCATGGTGATGTGCTTGGTCGAATGAAACCACGTTCTAATAGTTCTTGCAGTTGGCTTTGCAGTTCTTTCATCTCGCTGGGTACGAGTCTATAAGGAGCACGGGCTATTGGTGCAGCTCCTGGTACAAGATCTATTTGAAATTCAACAGATCGATGTGGAGGTAGTCCCGGTAATTCTTTCGGAAATAGATTGGGAAATTCTTTTGTGACGGGAACATCATTGATGCTCTTTTCTTCAGTTTGTACTTTTTCGACGTGTGCTAGAACAGCATAGCAACCTTTTCTTATTAGTTTTTGTGCCTTCAAATTACTAATAAGATGTAGCTTCATGTTGCCCTTTTCTCCGTACACCATTAAGGGTTCTCCTTCTTCTCGTACAATGCGAATTGCATTTTTATAACATACGATCTCTGCTTTCACCTTCTTCAGCCAGTCCATGCCAACTATTACATCAAAACTCCCTAACTCTACTGGTATCAAATCAATCTTAAATATTTCGCTACCCAGTTTAATTTCTCGATTCCGGCATATATTATCTGTTGAAATTAATTTACCGTTTGCTAATTCGAGTAAAAATTTACTATCCAATGGCATCAATGGACAACTTAATTTAGCACAAAAATCTCTACTCATATAGCTTCTATCCGCACCCGAATCAAATTAAAAGTAAGCAGATTTATTGTCCATAAGAAACGTACCCGTAACAAGCTCCGGGTCTTCCTGTGCCTCTGCTGCATTAATATTGAAAACTCTTCCGCGGCCTTGTCCAATCGAGTTCTCCTGATTCGGGCAATTTCTAATAATGTGGCCCGGTTTTCCACATTTATAACAAACTACATTGGCATAACTTGCTCCGACACTACTTGCTCTGCCATTACTCATTCTGACACCATTTGTTCCTTTCGTTCTGTTAACCCCTGGTCCGTAGACCTCACACTTCGCCGCGCTATGACCATTTATTTTACACTTGTTGCAAAATTTGGTGCAGAACCCCGAGTGATACTTTTCACACCTTTGGCATAGCTGCTTCTGATTGTTGTTGTTGTTGCGGTTGTTATTGTTGTTGGGATGATTGTTGTAGTTGCTGTTGTTGTTGTTGTTGTTGTTGTTGTTGTTGTTGTTGTTGGGCCGTTTGTTGTAGTTGCGATTGATGTTGCGATTGTTGGGATAATTGTTGCGATTATTATTGTAATTGTTGTTGTTGTTGTATTGGTGATTCTTATCACCGTTTTCCTCCCACTTTCTTTTGACTTGCTTCACATTGGCCTCTTCAGCCGTCTGTTCTTTAATTCTTTCCTCAATCTGGTTCACTAGTTTGTGAGCCATTCTACATGCCTGTTGTATGGAGGCGGGCTCGTGTGAACTTATATCATCTTGGATTCTTTCCGGTAATTCTTTCAAACACGTCGATCTTCTCTTCCTCATCTTCGAACGCTCCCGGACACAATAGGCACAATTCTGTGAATCGTCTTTCGTACGTGGTAATATCAAATCCTTGGGTTTGTAACCCTCTAAGTTCTGTCTTGAGCTTATTGACCTCGGTTCTGGGACGGTACTTCTCGTTCATCAAGTGCTTGAATGCTGACCACGGTAGTGCGTACGCATCATCTTGTCCCACTAGCTCTAGATAGGTATTCCACCATGTTAACGCAGAACCTGTGAAGGTATGCGTAGCGTACTTCACTTTGTCCTCTTCAGTACACTTACTTATGGCAAACACCGATTCGACCTTCTCGGTCCACCGTTTCAATCCGATCGGTCCTTCGGTTCCATCAAATTCCAAAGGTTTGCAGGCAGTGAATTCTTTGTAGGTGCATCCTATACGATTTCCTGTACTGCTAGATCCAAGGTTATTGTTGGTATGTAGCGCAGCCTGTACTACAGCTATGTTTGAAGCTAGAAAAGTACGGAATTCCTCTTCATTCATATTCACGGTGTGTCGAGTAGTCGGTGCCATTTCCTTCAAATAGTCAAATGGAACAAGTTAATCATACAGAATATTAAGAGTAGTTAATAGTATTTCGTAGCATAATATGAACTCATTTATAAAAGCTTTTTCTTCATATTAGCGTTTTATAAGTTTGAATTCGGGTAGTACCTACCCGTTAAGTTCATACTTAGTAGCTAATATACAATTCAACTACTACAATTCTATATGAAAAACTGATTATAATAATATTTTGCGTTCAAACTTTTATACAATATTTTACAAACTTACAATACCGCTTATTTTACATAAAGCATGAAATATAGCACATAATAACTTTGACACAAGATAGTTGTGAAGATAATTCTAGCTAGTACACAAGTAGTTCAGCAAAGGCAATAAAGACACGTAATTCATACGTCCAGAAACAAGTCATGCATTCTGGTTTTACTAGGACTACTTCCCATCCTTGGTCTTGTGGAACATAACCGTTATGGCCGTTGATAAGACAGCGTGTTGTAACATCGTCAAAGGGACGAGGGTTACGTAATGACCAACAGTCTCGTAATAACCTAAAAACCTCATTTCTTACCCTAATTACCGACTCCATCACTTGTGGGAACGTTTTGTTTAATAGCTGTAGCCCGATGTTCTTTTTCTCACTTTGGTGAGAAGCGAACATTACTAACCCGTAAGCATAGCATGCTTCTTTATGTTGCATGTTAGCCGCTTTTTCTAAATCATGAAGTCCTATATTCGGATACATTGAGTCAAAATAATTTCTTAACCCGTTGCGTAAAATAGCATTTGGGTTCCCCGCAATATATGCGTCAAAGTAAACACATCGTAACTTATGGGTTTCCCAATGTGATATCCCCCATCTTTCAAACGAAAGTCTCTTATAAACAAAGACATTCTTGGAACGTTCTTCGAATGTCTTACAAACTGATCTCGCCTTAACTAGTTGTGCCGAGGAATTCTGACCGACTCTAGACAAGATTTCATCAATCATGTCTCCGGGTAGGTCTCTTAAAATATTGGGTTGTCTATCCATTTTGTGTTTTTATACTGTAAAATAGACAAGAGTTAGATTCATAAAAAAAAATACTTATTAATACAAGCAATTTTTACATATATCATAAAGCATAAGCACACTATATTACATATATTACACCACACGAATACAACTATCTTATTCCGACTTGCTTGTTTCTTCTTCTTCGGTTTTGGTTCGTTTTGCCAAGTTTCTAGGGATATATGATGTTCCCCTAATACGAGCTGTCGTTTTCCACAACGGTTTAGAAAAACCTGGTGGTTTAGAGGTTCCCGGGTCATTGGTACAACTTAAGGGCTTCGGGGGTTGACGATACATATAAAGTTCATCGGGGTTGGAATTAGATTTCTCTATTTTTATGCCCTTTCCCTTATTATTTTCTTTTGCCTTTTTAAATTCAGTTGGGGTAATCTCTATAACATCATCGGAATTCTCGTCGGAATCCGATTCATCGGAGAATTGGTAATCCTCCCAATATTTTGCTTCCTTGGCGGAAACACCATTGACCATAATTAACCTTGGTCGGTTGGTTGAGGATTTTCTTTTACTTAACCGTTTTATTATTTCCCCCACCGGTTCTATTTCCTCCTCCGGTTCCTCCTCTTCCGGTTCTGATTCTTCTTCCGGTTCTGATTCTTCTTCCGGTTCTTCTTCGGGAACTTGTGAATCAGTCCAATATATATTCGACTCTTCGTTATTATTAGGTGAGTCAATGGAATTTGTGCTAGAGGTAGACATCTATCACACAATATCAAACATGTTAAGAGATTAATATATCACATAATATATACATGTTAATAATATATAGTTTCCAACAAAAATGTTAAGCAATCATTTTTAAAGAAAACACGGTCGAAGTTCAGACTCACTAATGCATCCTAACAAACTCGATAAGACACACTAATGCAAATTTTCTGGTTCTCTAAGACCAACGCTCTGATACCAACTGAAATGTCCCGTTCTTATTGACTAAAAACGTTCCATATTAATTGATTTCGTTGCGAGGTTTTGACCTCTATATGAGACGTTTTTCAAAGACTGCATTCATTTTTAAAACAAACCATAACCTTTATTTCATAAATAAAGGTTTAAAAAGCTTTACGTAGATTATCAAATAATGATAATCTAAAATGTCCTGTTTACACACGACCATTACATAATGGTTTACAATACAAATATGTTACATCGAAATCAGTTTCTTGAATGCAGTTTTTACACAATATCATACAAACATGGACTCCAAATCTTGTCCTTATTTTAGTATGCAACAGCGGACGCTCTTAGTATTCACCTGAGAATAAACATGCTTTAAACGTCAACAAAAATGTTGGTGAGTTATAGGTTTAACCTATATATATCAAATCATAACAATAGACCACAAGATTTCATATTTCAATACACATCCCATACATAGAGATAAAAATCATTCATATGGTGAACACCTGGTAACCGACATTAACAAGCTGCATATATAAGAATATCCCCATCATTCCGGAACACCCTTCGGATATGATATAAATTTCGAAGTACTAAAGCATCCGGTACTTTCGATGGGGTTTGTTAGGCCCAATAGATCTATCTTTAGGATTCGCGTCAATTAGGGTATCTGTTCCCTAATTCTTAGGTTACCAAGCTAAAAGGGTGATATTCGATTCGATAATCCAACCATAGAATGTAGTTTCAAGTACTTGTGTCTATTTCGTAAAACAGTTATAAAAGCAGCGCATGTATTCTCAGTCCCAAAAATATATATTGCAAAAGCATTTAAAAAGGGAGCAAATTAAAACTCACGCATATAAATATTGTAAAAACAGTTAATAAAACATTTGCATGTATTCTCAGCCCAAAAACGTAAAGAGTAAAAAGGGCGAATGAAACTCACTTTCACAGATTTTTACTTCGTCGGGAAGTAAGACTTGGCCACTGGTTGATTCACGAACCTATAACAATATATACATATATATCAAAGTATGTTCAAAATATATTTACAACACTTTTAATATATTTTGATGTTTTAAGTTTATTAAGTCAGCTGTCCTCGTTAGTAACCTACAACTAGTTGTCCACAGTTAGATGTACAGAAATAAATCGATAAATATTATCTTGAATCAATCCACGACCCAGTGTATATGTATCTCAGTATTGATCACAACTCAAACTATATATATTTTGGAATCAACCTCAACCCTGTATAGCTAACTCCAACATTCACATATAGAGTGTCTATGGTTGTTCCGAAATATATATAGATGTGTCGACATGATAGGTCGAAACATTGTATACGTGTCTATGGTATCTCAAGATTACATAATATACAATATAAGTTGATTAAGTTACGGTTGGGATAGATTTGTTACCAATTTTCACGTAGCTAAAATGAGAAAAATTATCCAATGTTGTTTTACCCATAACTTCTTCATTTTAAATCCGTTTTGAGTGAATCAAATTGCTATGTTTTCATATTGAACTCTATTTTATGAATCTAAACAGAAAAAGTATAGGTTTATAGTCTGAAAAATAAGTTACAAGTCGTTTTTGTAAAGGTAGTCATTTCAGTCGAAAGAACGACGTCTAGATGACCATTTTAGAAAACATACATCCACTTTGAGTTTAACCATAATTTTTGGATATAGTTTCATGTTCATAATAAAAATCATTTTCTCATAATAACAACTTTTAAATCAAAGTTTATCATAGTTTTTAATTAACTAACCCAAAACAGCCCGCGGTGTTACTACGACGGCGTAAATCCGGTTTTACGGTGTTTTTCGTGTTTCCAGGTTTTAAATCATTAAGTTAGCATATCATATAGATATAGAACATGTGTTTAGTTGATTTTAAAAGTCAAGTTAGAAGGATTAACTTTTACTTGCGAACAAGTTTAGAATTAACTAAACTATGTTCTAGTGATTACAAGTTTGAACCTTCGAATAAGATAGCTTTATATATATGAATAGAATGATGTTATGAATATCATTACTACCTCAAGTTCCTTGGATAAACCTACTGGAAATGAGAAAAATAGATCTAGCTTCAAAGGATCCTTGGATGGCTTGAAAGTTCTTGAAGCAGAATCATGACACGAAAATAATTTCAAGTAAGATTTCCACTCGAAATAAGATTGTTATTGTTATAGAAATTGAATTAAAGTTTGAATATGATTATTACCTTGTATTAGAAAGATAACCTACTGTAAGTAACAAAGGTTTCTTGATCTTGGATGATTACTTGGAATGGATTTAGAAAACCTGGAAGTAAACTTGCAATCTTGGAAGTATTCTTGATTTTATGAAACTAGAACTTTTGGAATTTATGAAGAACACTTAGAACTTGAAGATAGAACTTGAGAGAGATCAATTAGATGAAGAAAATTGAAGAATGAAAGTGTTTGTAGGTGTTTTTGTTCGTTGGTGTATGGATTAGATATAAAGGATATGTAATTTTGTTTTCATGTAAATAAGTCATGAATGATTACTCATATTTTTGTAATTTAATGAGATATTTTATGCTAGTTACCAAATGATGGTTCCCACATGTATTAGGTGACTCACATGGGCTGCTAAGAGCTGATCATTGGAGTGTATATACCAATAGTACATACATCTAAAAGCTGTGTATTGTACGAGTACGAATACGGGTGCATACGAGTAGAATTGTTGATGAAACTGAACGAGGATGTAATTGTAAGCATTTTTGTTAAGTAGAAGTATTTTGATAAGTGTCTTGAAGTCTTTCAAAAGTGTATGAATACATATTAAAACACTACATGTATATACATTTTAACTGAGTCGTTAAGTCATCGTTAGTCGTTACATGTAAATGTTGTTTTGAAACCTTTAGGTTAACGATCTTGTTGAATGTTGTTAACCCATTATTTATTATAACAAATGAGATGTTAAATTGTTATATTATCCTGATATTATGATATATAATATATCTTAGTATGATATATATATATATACAGTTAAATGTCGTTACAACGATAATCGTTACATATATGTCTCGTTTCAAAATCATTAAGTTAGTAGTCTTATTTTTACATATGTATTTCATTGTTAATACACTTAATAATATATTTACTTATCATTTAACATAATTAACCAAGTGTATCAATATCTTAATATGATTCATATGTACCTAGTAAGACGTTGTTATAACGATAATCGTTATATATATCGTTTTCGAGTTTCTTAAATTAATAGTCTCATTTTTATGTATATAACTCATTGTTAAAATACCTAATGAGATACATACTTATAATCAAATCATGTTAACTATATATATAACCATATATATGTCATCGTATAGTTTTTACAAGTTTTAACGTTCGTGAATCACCGGTCAACTTGGGTGGTCAATTGTCTATATGAAACCTATTTCAATTAATCAAGTCTTAACAAGTTTGATTGCTTAACATGTTGGAAACACTTAATCATGTAAATAAAAATTTCATTTAATATATATATAAACATGGAAAAGTTCGGGTCACTACACTGGTGACCTAGTTGGTGCAACTAGCAACGAAGTTACATCAACTGGCGACCCACTTATAATAACTGGCGACTCGGCTGATTTAACTGGCAACCCGTAAATCGAAATTGGTGACCCGAATCTTGAAACTAGCGACCCAGATCACAAAAATGTGACCCAAGCCACCAAAATGGTGACCTATATCACCAACTGGCGACCCAGGAGCCATAACTATGGACCCAGATTTGTAAACTGGTGACCCAGACTTTTAGAACTCGCGACTCGGCTTAAAAACTGGCGACTCGCTTCTCTTATAAATATACTTAATCGATCAGTTAGTTTCATATTCATTCATACACACACACACTCTCTCTCTCTCTCTCTCTCTAAAAACTCTCTCTAGAATAGTTGTTAGCTTGGTTCTGTCTTCGTTAGTTAGTTTGTAAATAAATAAATGAAGGAGGTGTTGCGGAAAGAAAACTCGAGAAGCTTATTGTAATCCCGTTGCCTTTTTAACATGTAGTGTATATATATATATATATATATATATATATATATATATATATATATATATATATATATATATATATATATATATATATATATATATATACATACATACATACATATAAGGTTTGTTATTAATCTTTATTTACTTTGGCGCTTTTATAATATTGTAATCTCGTTGATTATAATATTGTTAAAATGGATTAGAATAACTTCTCGTGTTTATTGTGATGTAAGGCTAGGATGTTTTACTATTGTTGTCGTTTAAATCATTATAATTGTTTGATTCAATGTTTTATAAACGGAGTGAGTTTTTGTGAACTTACATAAAGTTTATCCAACTTGTACCGTGCTTAAATCTGCAGAAGTAGTTTTAAGTATTCTGCGTCTAAAAACCGTATAGCCAGTGCCCCGAAAATTGAAACAGATTAGGTCGGGCACGAGGTATAAGATTAAAGATAAATATGTTTCCAAAAACTACGATAAATACCATGTTGAAGAAATCTGGGGTATTTATGATCTATGAAAATAAATAACATAACATCACTCTTTCAACAAATGGCTTGATACGCAACTAATGTCGTTTTCAGTCAATTGGTAAAGTTTAACATTCTGAACTTGTGGTCTTTGTATAACTGGCTTGATACGCAGCCGATTTTGTTTTCAGTTAACTTATACAAGTCCATCATTTTTTATTTGGAGTCTAAGGTTTTTATAAAGTAGTAGTCATTATTACTTGTTTTAAATTTAAATGACGAATATGAATATCTATCACTTTATTCATAGACGAAGGTCATTCTCAACTGTTCAAATGAACCATTACCAACTTAATTTGATAGGAATGATATTTCTATTTCTGACCGGTGTTGTCAGCATGTCTAATTTTTCTTATTACACCCTCGCGAGAGTTTCCATAAGAGAATTAAGATTCGAGGGTGGTTGTTGGGTTGGTCTATTTTATTATAACGGAAACTCTCTTTTATAATAAACCCTATCACGTGACACATTAATTATTTATGCTTGAATTAAGTTTCTTGGAAATTAATTAATGGGTAAAATTATATTTGATAGAATAAAAGTGATAGTATTCCATGAAACAATAGTATCGTAACCCGGGATGCAACTTACATTTATAATAAACATTGTTTAAACGGTACAAGTACCGCAGTCACCTCCGAACCTTTACTTTCCATCCTAATTTAGTTTAATATAAAAATCACCTGCCAAACTATTAAAACAATAATAAATACTAATTGTCTAGATAAGTTTTGTTTCAAATTCGACCGTCTTTTAAGAATGACACCCTAGGTCATACTTATCTTATTACTTTGTTAAAAGGTAGTGATAATTTAGGTCCCAACATATAAAAATATAAAACCCACACAACTGGTGCGCAAGAGGATTTCACCTCCGCCGAACCACACCGACGACAGAAGTCGAGAAAAAAGTGACCGTACATTGCGCATCAGTAGTATATGTAGTGACCCGAACTTTTTCAAATTTACATATATTAAATGAAAACTATATTTATATGAATAAATGTTTCCAACATGTTAAGCAATCAAACTTGTTAAGACTTGATTAATTGAAATAGGTTTCATGTAGATAATTGACCACCCAAATTGACCGGCGATTCACGAACGTTAAAACTTATAAAAGCTATATGATGATGATGATGATATATATATATATATATATATATATATATATATATATATATATATATATATATATATATATATATATAGTTAACATGATATTATGATAAGTAAGTATCTCATTAGGTATATTAATAATGAGTTATATACATAATAATGAGACTACTAAGTTAAGAAACTCGAAACGATATATATAACGATTATCGTTATAACAACATCTTACTAAATACATATGTATCATATTAAGATATTGTTTCACTATATTTAACATGATAAAATGATAATTATATATATCATTATGTATGTTAATAATGAACTACATATGTAAAACAAGACTACTAACTTAAAAATTTCGAAACGAGACTTATATGTAACGATTATCGTTGTAACGACATTTTAATGTATATATATCATATTAAGATATATTCGTACATTATAATATCATGATAATGTAATAATTTAACATCTCATTAGATATAATAAACAATGGGTTAACAACATTAAATGAGATCGTTAACTTAAAGGTTTCAAAACAACACTTACATGTAACGACTAACGATGACTTAACGACTCAGTTAAAATGTATATACATGTAGTATATTAAGATGTATTAGTACACTTTTGAAAGACTTCAAGACACATATCAAAGTACTTCTACTTAACAAAAATGCTTACAATTGCATTCTCATTCATTTTCATCAACAATTCTACTCGTATTACTCGTATTCGTACTCGTACAATACACAGCTCCTAGATGTATATACTATTGGTATATACAAATAAAAATCTGCTCCTTAGCATCCCTAAATGATTAATAACATGTGGGACTTAAAGCTTTGTCATCTAATACCAAATATCTAACTAGAAAACAAGTTACATGTTTTATATCATGAATTATTAAACTAAAATACAAACTAGAATTTCCTTTAAATCCCATCCATGATTCATGACCAAAAACACCTACAAACACTTTCATTCTTCAATTTTCTTTATCTAGTTAATCTCTCTCAAGTTCTATCATCAAGTTCTAAGTGTTCTTCATAAATTCTTTAAGTTCTAGTTTCATAAAATCAAGAATACTTTCAAGTTTGCAAGTATACTTCCAAGCTTTCTAATCCATTCCAAGTAATCATCTAAGATCAAGGAACCTTTGTTACTTACATTAGGTTATCATTCTAATTCAAGGTAATACTCATATTCAAATTTTAATTCAATTTCTATAACTATAACTATCTTAATTCGAGTAGAAAATCTTACTTGAATTTGTTTTCGTGTCATGATTCTACTTCAAGAACTTTCAAGCCATCCAAGATCCTTTGATGCTAGACCATTTCTTGTCACTTCCAGTAGGTTTACCTACTAAATTTGAGGTAGTAATGATGTTCATAACATCATTCGATTCATATATATATATATAACTATCATATTCGAAGATCTAAACTTGTAATCACTAGAACATAGTTTAGTTAATTCTAAACTTGTTCGCAAATAAAGTTAATCCTTCTAAGTTAACTTTTAAAATCAACTAAACACATGTTCTATATCTATATGATATGCTAACTTAATGATTTAAAACCTGGAAACACGAAGAACACCGTAAAACCGGACATACGCTGTCGTAGTGACACCGGGGGCTGTTTTGGGTTAGATAATTAAAAACTATGATAAACTTTGATTTAAAAGTTGTTCTTCTGAGAAAATTATTTTTCTTATGAACATGAAACTATATCCAAAAATCATGGTTAAACTCAAAGTGGAAGTATGTTTTTCAAAATAGTCATCATGACGTCGTTCTTTCGACTGAAATGACTACCTCTTACAAGATTGACTTGTAACCTGTTTTTCCGACTATAAACTTATACTTTTGTTTCATAAATTTCAGTTCATTATGAAACCATAGCAAATTGAATCACTAAAAACGGATTTAAAACGAAGAAGTTATGGGTAAAACAAAATTGAATAATTTTTCTTGTTGTAGCTACGTGAAATTTGTAACAAATCCATAATAACCATAACTTAACTAACTTATATTGTACTCTAACATATTATGTAACCTTGATAGACCATAGACACGTATGTAATGTTTTGACATATCATATTGACGTCATCTATATATATTATTTGGAACAACCATAGACACTCTATATGCGGTAATGATCGAGTTAGCTATACAGGGTTGAGGTTGATTCCAAAATAATATATATACTTTGAGTTATGATCGAGTCTGAGACTTGTATGCACAGGGTCGTGGATTGATTCGAGATAATATATATTGATTTATTTCTGTACTACTAACTGTGGACAATTATTTCTGAACTACAAACGTTGGACTATCAACTTAACAAACTTAAATCTTTAAAACATAATAAAATATGGTATAATTATATTTCGATCATACTTTGATATATTGATGTGTGCGAGGTGTAGTATGAAATACTATTATTTTTATTACGGAATACGATACAAATTACACAAGTTATTTATTTATTTATAGAATGGATATACCTAAACCTTGCTACAACACTATAGGCAGTGTTCCTAATCATAGAGTAGTTTAGCTTTTAGTAAGTCCGATTCATTCCACAGGGAGCTAGTGATAACGTACTATATTTTTAACAACTATATTTATACAAATATATATAATTATATATAGGTAGTAATATTATAAAAGGGGGTTTTACCGTTTAATGACCGGCTTGTCGATTTTAAATATTAAGCGTAAAGATAAATGACAATAATTAAAGTGCGTAGAATAAATAACAATATTTAAATGACGATATATAAAATTGCGAATAATAAAATGACAGAAAATAAAAGTACGATGAGAAATACAATAAAAGAATTATGCTTATTTAAACTTCCGTAATCATGATGTTTGACGTTTTGATTTTAATTTATTACCCTGGGTTAATTGTCCTTTGTCCTGGATTATTTGATACCTATTTGGTTTTTGTCCATAATAGTGCATCGGTCATAATTATAAAATACTTGTCAAATTAACCTTATTCCCGAAGTCAAATATTCCAACTAATTAGGGATTTAAACTGTAACAAGGTTTTAATATTTTGTTAATAATTATACCAGGTTATCGACTGCGTGTAATCCAAGGTTTTAATACTTTGTTAACAATTACACCAATTACCCTTGTATGTAATCCACCCCTGTTTTAATAAGATATGAACATTAATTTACCCACTTGATCAGTTTGAATAATCAATTACCCAACCCGAATAATTAATTAAATGATCGTAAAAGATGTCGTATAAACGTCACTAAATAGGACATGCATAATCATTTAATAATTATTTAATTAACTAATTTGAAGATAGGTTCGACATATTCCAATGAGTTGTCATTCGATTAGACAATACCCCCATCTATTAATAGTCCATAGTCTAATGTCCACAAGTATCGGTCTTTTGTCTAAACCCAAATTATGGTACAAAATCCAATAACCCCGTCTTAATATTTAGCCTAACATCACGATTACTTCGGCTCAAATAAGCATAATAATAACTTAGTTACGAGACATTAATTTAAAAAGGAAGAACATAGCTTACAGTGGTGATTAATAGCTTAGCGTTACACGGACAGAACTCTGACTTTAAACCCCGTAAAACATTTCTTACAGTAACCTAATTATTATTAAACTTAAATCAAAATTAAAATTATAATTATAAATATATATTACATAGAGAGAAAGAAATAAAAAGGAGTGCGTTTGATCGTCCGAATGCGTTGGCTTTTACAGGCAATTCTGTCCCAGGCAGCTCCGCGATTGTGGTACTTTTGTACCTTGGAGCTCCGCGATCGCGGAGTTTCGCACTCCAGCTCACCAATTGATTTAAACGTGGGCGTCTTTGTATAATATAATATATATATATATATATATATATATATATATATATATATATATATATATATATGTATATATATATATATATATGTATATATATATATATATATATGTATATATATATATATATATATAATATATATAATTAATTATATATTATATTATATTCTTGTGCATAGTTGACTTGTAATTTTAGCTCCGCTGAGTCGTACATTGATAGTTGGTTCATGTCTAGGTTCCGGATTTTCGAACACCTTTTCGTATTATTTAATATCTTGTACTTTACATTTCGCGGCTTGTACTCTTGTCATTTTTGGACGTTTCTCATCAAGAAATTGAACCACTTGAATTATATCTTGTACATTTGAGCTTTTTGGTCATTTACGTCTTCAAATCGTCGTTTTCTTCTTTTTTTCTTCGGACTTATTTATTTAAACGATTATTACTTGAAAATAGAACAATTGCAACTAAAAGCTTTACATATTGGAAGGATATTGAGCCTAAATATATGTTCATTTGGAGCACTATCAAATATCTCCACACTTGAGCGTTTCTTGTCCTCAAGCAATTAAATCACACTTCACTCGAATCACTTTTTTATTTTCACACTTTATACATCAGTGATTTTGATACGGCAGTATAAACAATGATAGTAACGATATGGTTTATAGTCCCACATGACTATGAAAATTTAGATCCTTTAAGGAAATTGGATCTTTATGAAAACATTTGATCTTTTGAAAATTCAAGCTAGATTTTACCCTAGACAAGTTTTCCAGAATAACCCTTCACCGGTGTTTGAAAAATATTTTTGTGGGTTTTGTGGGTTTCAGATTTTTAAAATTTTAGCTCAAAACTTGTGGTTTTGTGTCACCCACTTGCTAACATTGTATTAGGAAAGCAACACGTCCAGTATACTTGTCCCGTATATTACCTTTCGGTAAACTAACGTCCGATTGTAAAGGAAAGCGATGAACAAGCAATTGTTAAGGCAATGTCTAATGACATACAGATGATCATGGTCAAAAACGTGTCGGATGCAGTTACTATCCTTTGTAGGAGCAATAGTAAAGATCACCCTATAATTTTTTGATCTGACACAAGGTCCTGTCTTCGACCATGCTATGCAACCACCGTTCTTACGGTTGACACCCGATTTGGTTCAGGTGACCTAATGAATTCTGGTGAATTCTTAGGATTTTACGTTCAATGGTAATGAACGCATTGAAAATAGGTTTTCAGAAAACAAATCGGTTTTAATTTTAATAAAAATATTTTCTCGTTCAAGCTCGAGTTTGGATATCATCGAATTCCATGAGTTTGTAATTCTCAATCTTTAAGGTCAATATCAAGGATTGAGTAATATCAGTCTTAAAAGCTGATTTTTAATCTTTAAGGAGATTATCCTTTCTGAGGGTCTGATTCATTAGTCTTATCAAGCTAATTTGCACGGTGTCCTCTCCATTTTACGAGATAAATCCTTCTCATGGTTAGGATAAGTCTGACCACTTGGCGACCCTGTTTGATGCTGAGGTCCGTGGATTTCCTGCTGATTTTAGAGATGACTTTTCTAGATTTTTCGTCAACCTACAGCTGGTCTGGACGACAACTTCCTGACCTAAATCAAGAAGCGCGTGTCTTTTTCGGAAGACTTTACTTCCTTTTAATGATGGAATAGATTCATCGTGTAGATCCATCTTTTCATTCGTTTATATTCCAATTTTACGGGTAAAACAGTTAATTTAGTCCAAAACAAAAGCACCTGCAATAACTTTACAGAAACATGTGATAGATAGTTTTTGATTGAATAACTTGTTATATTCTCCCCACACTTGGCTTTTATTTATTTCTTTCTTTGCCTTTTTTATTCTCCTCTTTTCCATTTTAAATGAATTCAAGTATTTTAGGTTGCTTCTCAATTTATGTCCTTTCTGAGGTAACGATAATTTCGGTATTATCACCTAGTTTTATCGTTCATAAATATGTATAAACATGATTTTGAATTCATTTAATTGAATATTTTTTTTTCAAATTTTCACAAAATTTGGTAATTAAACTAAGTGTAAACCCGAGAGAATTTATAACCCTTCCCCACACTTGAGATCATGCAATGTCCTCATTTGCATGAAATCAGACTATAATTATAAATTCATGAGGGTGATTAGTGTAGAAAAGTGATTAAAATACCGAGTTTGCAAACATATTGTTTTAAATGGTGTACATCATTTGTTCATTCCGTCATTTGTTATTTCACATTTGTTTTGCTTCTTGTCGTCAAAATTAATAGCTTTTGCTAAACTTAATGCCAGTCTTTGAAAGTGCGCTGTTTTACCCTGTTTTGTACATGAGATAAACTACAAACATATATATACATACTTTTACATATATATTTTTTTTTTATAAAACCTTTATTTATTAAAATAATTTAAATGAATAATTTTTAAAATTTTGTTTCCTTTTACTTTAGGTAGTTTCGGTACGTTTACCTAGTCCGTCCCTCGACAAAATTTAAAATTTGTCGTTTTTAAAGCGATTGTTTTAAAAGCAAAGATTTTTGGTTTTTTTTTTAAATTTTTTGGTATACTTTAGATCAATAATATTAAAAATAATGATAACAGAATTTTTCGCCCCGCCTTCGAGTAAAGCAATTTCGGTTCCATGACCTAGTCTTTAACTTACGACGAATTTTAGAAATCATTTTTTAAACTTAATGAAGTAAAGTAAACTTTGTTTTTTTAAAATTTACACAAAACTTAAATTTAAAAAGCATATTAATTTCATATAAAACCTACAAAACAAAAAAAAATTAGAATGGGGGGAGAAAACTAGTTCTTTAGTTTCTGCTAGTGGAAAAGACCAATCAGATTCCATTCTCGGAACTACACGAGAACAGAACATCTACCTATAGAAATCATTTTTTTTTAAACATTTGAATCTCCCCACACTTAGGTAGCTGTGGTGTTGAATTTGTGATTAACTTCAATGTCAATTTCTTTTGGACCATAATCAATTTGCATATCTGTGACTTTTGCTTTAAGCCATTGGTCGGATTCCTGTGTAATTTCCACAAATTCAACTAGTTTCGCCTTTTATTTAGGCGATAGATTGGATACTAACCGGTTACATAACATAAAATTCCCCGTGGTTCTAGCATAGCGAATCCGTTTAATAAGTTTCTTCATTGAACTGTTAATAACGGAGTCATTTAATTTCGTATCAATAACGGGGTTCTTTGTTATCAGATCATCATTAGGTGTTACTTCATCTTCCCCACACTTAGGCGTTTTATTATTGTTAAGCACTACCGTTGGAGTTGGTAAAACAATATGGTTCTTACCAATCATTTTTATTGGTTCAACGGTTTTAGTTGGTGGAGATTTAGACTTTCGAATTACAAAGGTGATCGATTTTTCATCATTACTAAGTGTCATTCTACCCTCTCTTACATCAAATAATGCCCCGGTGGACGCTAAGAATGGTCGACCTAAAATTAGAGGAATGTTTGAGTCCGCTTCTATGTCAATGATAATAAATTCGACTAAAAAGGTTAAATTACCTACTTGAACGGGTAGGTTGTCAGCAATTCCAACTGGGTGCCTAATGGTTTGATCAAAGAGTCGAACACTCATCTCCGTTGGACTTAACTCACCTACTCCTAATCTCTTATATAATGAAAGAGGCATAACACTCACACTTGCACCTAAATCTGCTAGTGCATCATACATGACACAATCACTAAGTAGACAAGGAACAATAAATTCACCCGGATCACCCACCCTGGGTGGAAATTTTGGTGAAACTGTCTTCACCGGGTTTACTTTTACGGTTTTTGTTTCTTGCACTTTCTTATTCTTCTTCTTCTTTCCAGAGGTATCACAAACTTTATTACCTATCGCTTGCTCATACTCAACTCCTTTTCTTAGAAACGGGATGGATGGTCTGTATGGTGCCACCACTGGCTTTACATACTCGGGTGGTGGTGGGGTTGTAACTTCTTCATTGTTACTCACATCTAAAACCTTCCCATCTTCTGGAGCTGGTTTTTCAGAATTTGTTGAAACCATGTTAACGTTTTCATTCCGAGGATTTACTTCAGTATTACTCGGTAGCTTTCCTTGTTCCCTCTCACTCATCATGCTAGCAAGAGTACCTACGTGTTTTTCTAGATTCAAAATGGAAGCTTGTTGAGTTCTTAATCACTGATCAAACCTCTCATTTGTTTGGGTTTGAGATGTAATAAATTGTGTTTGAGTTTCCATTAGTTTTGCCATCATTTCTTCCATATTTGGCTTTTTCTCTTCGGTTTGTTGTGGTGGTTTATACAAGCCAGGTCTTTGTTGATTGAAAGTGTTGTTTTGAGTTGGTTGGTTATTCAGACCTTGTTGGTTGTACGAGTTATTGTTGGGTCCAATTGGATTGTAAAGAATGTTTTAATTTCGATTGAAGTTTGGCCTTGGCGGTTGATAATTATTTTGATAATTATTTCCCTGCCTTTGGTTCATGTAGGAAACATTCTCTCGTTGTTCCTGAAATGTCCCGTTCATATTGATTATAAACGTTCCATATTAATTGATTTCGTCGCGAGGTTTTGACCTCTATATGAGACGTTTTTCAAAGACTGCATTCATTTTTAAAACAACCATAACCTTTATTTTATCGATAAAGGTTTAAAAAGCATTACGTAGATTATCAAGTAATGATAATCTAAAATATACCGTTTACACACGACCATTACATAATGGTTTACAATAAGAATATATTACATCAAAAAATAAGTTTCTTGAATGCAGTTTTTACATAATATCATACAAGCATGGACTCCAAATCTTGTCCTTATTTTAGTATGCAATAGCGGAAGCTCTTAATAATCACCTGAGAATAAACATGCTTAAAACGTCAATAAAAATGTTGGTGAGTTATAGGTTTAACCTATATATTATCAAATCATAATATTAGACCACAAGATTTCATATTTCAATATACATCCTATACATAGAGATAAAATTCATTCATATGGTGAAAACCTGGTAACCGATATTAACAAGATGCATATAAGAATATTCCCTATCATTCCGGGAAATCCTTCGAACATGATAAAAACGAATTCGAAGTACTAAAGCATCCGGTACTTTGGATGGGGTTCGTTAGGCCCAATAGATCTATCTTTAGGATTCGTGCCAATTAGTAGATCGGTTTACTAATTCTTAGGTTACCAAGCAAAAGGGGCATATTCGGCTTCGATCATTCACCCATATAATGTAGTTTTATTTACTTGTGTCTATTTTGTAAAACATTTATAAAACTGCATGTATTCTCATCCCAAAATATTAGATTTTAAAAGTGGGACTATAACTCACTTTCACAGATTTTTACTTCACCGGGAGTAAGACTTGGCCACTGGTCGATTCACGAACCTATAACAAATATATACATATATATATCAAAGTATGTTCAAAATATATTTACAACATTTTTAATACATTTTGATGTTTTAAGTTTATTAAGTCAGTTGTCATCGTTAGTAACCTACAACTAGTTGTCCATAGTTAAATGTACATAAATAATTTGATATATATTATCTTAAATCAATCCACGACCCAGTGTATACACATCTCAGGCTAGATCACAACTCAAAGTATATATATTTTTGGAATCAACCTCAACCCTGTATAGTTAACTCAAACATTACTGCATATAGAGTGTCTATGGTTGTTTCAAATAATATATATACATGGGTCGATATGATATGTCAAAACATTTGCATACGTGTCTATGGTATCCCAAGATTACATAATATATTAGAATACATGTATAATACAATATAAGTTAGCTAGGATATGATTTGTATAGAATTGTTACAATATTTCCCGTAGCTACAACAATCAAAAAATATCCAATCTTGTTTTACCCATAACTTTTTTGTTTAAATCCGTTTTGAGTGAATCAAATTGATATGGTTTCATATTAAACTCTATTTTATTAATATAAATAGAAAAAGTATAGGTTTATAGTTAGAAATATAAGTTACAATTCATTTTTGTAAGAAGTAGTCATTTCAGTCGAAAGAACGACGTCTTGATGACCATTTTGAAAAACATACTTTCACTTTGAATTTAACCATGATTTTTGGATATAGTTTCATGTTCATAAGAAAAATAATTTTCCCAGAAGAACAACTTTTAAATCAAAGTTTATCATAGTCTTTAATTATCAAACCCAAAACAGCCCGCGGTGTTACTACGACGGCGTATGTCCGGTTTTACGGTGTTTTTCGTGTTTCCGGATTTTAAATCATTAAGTTAGCATATCATATAGATATAGAACATGTTTTTAGTTGATTTTAAAAGTCAAGTTAGAAGGATTAACTTTTGTTTGCGAACAAGTTTAGAATTAACTAAACTATGTTCTAGTGATTTCAAGTTTAAACCTTCGAATAAGGTAGTTTTATATATATGAATTGAATGATGTTATGAACATCATTACTACCTCAGGTTTTGTGGATAAACCTACTAGAAATGAGAAAAATAGATCTAGCTTCAAAGGATCATTGGATGGCTTGAAAGTTCTTGAAGCAGAATCATGACACGAAAACAAGTTCAAGTAAGATTTCCACTAGAAATAAGATTGTTATAGTTATAGAAATTGAATCAAAGTTTAAATATGAGTATTACCTTGTATTAGAAAGATATCTTACTGTAAATAAGAAAGATTTCTTAAGGTTGGATGATCACTTTACAAGATTGGAAGTAAGCTAGCAAACTTGGAAGTATTCTTGATTTTATGAAACTAGAACTTATAGAATTTATGAAGAACACTTAGAACTTGAAGATAGAACTTAAGAGAGATCAATTAGATGAAGAAAATTGAACAATGAAAGTGTTTGTAGGTGTTTTTGGTCGTTGGTATATGGATTAGATATAAAGGATGTGTAATTTTGTTTACATGTAAATAAGTCATGAATGATTACTAATATTTTTGTAATTTTATGAGATATTTCATGCTAGTTGCCAAATGATGGTTCCCACATGTGTTAGGTAACTCACATGGGCTGCTAATAGCTGATCATTGGAGTGTATATACCAATAGTATATATATCTAAAAGCTGTGTATTGTACGAGTACGAATACGGGTGAATACGAGTAGAATTGTTGATGAAACTGAACGAGGATGTAATTGTAAGCATTTCTGTTAAGTAGAAGTATTTTGATAAGTGTGTTGAAGTCTTTCAAAAGTGTATGAATACATATTAAAACACTACATGTATATACATATTAACTGAGTCGTTAAGTCATCGTTAGTCGTTAGATGTAAATGTTGTTTTGAAACCTTTAGTTTAACGATCTTGTTAAATGTTGTTAACCCATTGTTTATTATATCTAAAGAGATGTTAAATTAATACATTATCATGATATTATGATATATTAATATATCTTAGTAAGATATATATACAGTTAAATGTTGTTACAATGATAATCGTTACATATATGTCGCGTTTCGAAATCATTAAGTTAGTAGTCTTGTTTTTACATATGTAGTTCATTGTTAATACACTTAATGACATGATAATACATTTTAATAGTCATTGTTAGTAGTCATTGTTAATACATTTTATGATATATTGATACACTATGTTTAATCATGATAAATTATAAGTAAACATATCATTAAGTATATTAACAATGAACTACATATGTAAAAACAAGACTACTAACTTAATGATTTTGAAACGAGACATATATGTAACGATTATCGTTGTACCGACATTTAATGTATATATATCATATTAAGATATATTAATATATCATGATATCATGATAATGTAATAATTTAACATCTCATTTGATTTAATAAACAATGGGTTAACAACATTTAACAAGATCGTTAACCTAAAGGTTTCAAAACAACACTTACATGTAACGACTAACGATGACTTAATGACTCAGTTAAAATGTATATACATGTAGTGTTTTAATATGTATTCATACACTTTTGAAAGACTTCAAGACACTTATCAAAATACTTCTACTTAACAAAAATGCTTACAATTACATCCTCGTTCGGTTTCATCAACAATTCTACTCGTATGCACTCGTATTCGTACTCGTACAATACACAGCTTTTAGATGTATGTAATATTGGTATATACACTCCAATGATCAGCTCTTAGCAGCCCATGTGAGTCACCTAACACCTGTGGGAACCATCATTTGGCAACTAGCATGAAATATCTCATAAAATTACAAAAATATGAGTAATCATTCATGACTTATTTACATGTAAACAAAATTACACATCCTTTATATCTAATCCATATACCAACGACCAAAAACACCTACAAACACTTTCATTCTTCAATTTTCTTCATCTAATTAATCTCTCTCAAGTTCTATCTTCAAGTTCTAAGTGTTCTTCATAAATTCTACAAGTTCTAGTTTTATAAAATCAAGAATACTTCCAAGTTTGCTAGCTTACTTCCAAACTTGTAGAGTGATCATCCAACCTCAAGAAATCTTTCTTATTTACAGTAAGATATCTTTCTAATACAAGGTAATACTCATATTCAAACTTTGATTCAATTTCTATAACTATAACAATCTTATTTCGAGTGGAAATCTTACTTGAACTTGTTTTCGTGTCATGATTCTGCTTCAAGAACTTTCAAGCCATCCAAGGATCCTTTGAAGCTAGATCCATTTTTCTCATTTCCAGTAGCTTTATATATAAAACTTGAGGTAGTAATGATGTTCATAACATCATTCGATTCATACATATAAAGCTATCTTATTCGAAGGTTTAAACTTGTAATCACTAGAACATAGTTTAGTTAATTCTAAACTTGTTCGCAAACAAAAGTTAATCCTTCTAACTTGACTTTTAAAATCAACTAAACACATGTTATATATCTATATGATATGCTAACTTAATGATTTAAAACCTGGAAACACGAAGAACACTGTAAAACCGGACATACGCCGTCGTAGTAACACCGCAGGCTGTTTTGGGTTAGTTAATTAAAAACTATGATAAACTTTTATTTAAAAGTTGTTCTTCTGGGAAAATGATTTTTCTTATGAACATGAAACTATATCCAAAAATCATGGTTAAACTCAAAGTGGAAGTATGTTTTCTAAAATGGTCATCTAGACGTCGTTCTTTCGACTGAAATGACTACCTTTACAAAAAGGACTTGTAACTTATATTTCTGACTATAAACCTATACTTTTTCTATTTAGATTCATAAAATAGAGTTCAATATGAAACCATAGCAATTTGATTCACTCAAAACGGATTTAAAATGAACAAGTTATGGGTAAAACAAGATTGGATAATTTTTCTTGTTGTAGCAACGTGAAAATTGGTAACAAATCTATATTAATCATATCCTAGCTAACTTATATTGTATTATACATGTATTTTAATATATTATGTAATCTTGGGATACCATAGACACGTATGCAAATGTTTTGACATATCATATTGTAACATCCCGCCTTTTTCCATTTACTTTTCCGTTATACTAATATAAAGTCCGTTATATGTTTATAACATCTCCCGCTGATACGCGTTTTAAATTATCTCGTTTAGGTAATTCCCGCACCCGAACGAAAGTTGAGGGACTAAACTTGACAAGGGATCAAACCCTTGACTAGGTCAAAGGGTCAAACCCCTTTCACCCATTCATTTTCATCTCCATCTCTCTCTCTTTCTCTCTAGCAAGAACACACACACCCAAAACCATATTCATTCAATCATCATCTAAATTCGATCTAGGACGCTTACAACAAAATAAACTACATATTTGTGATCCTCTCTTCATCCTCTTCATTTTGGTACCAACTTCATCTCATTTGGGTAACTTTCTAAAATCACTAGATTTTGTGTTCTTGATGTTTTTAACTTATAAAAGTGTTAATTAGTGTCTATGGCTCAAGTCTAACATGAATATATGATTTATATGCTCGATCTCGTTGTTTTAGTGTAACTAGCATGAACTTGAATTTTGGTGTGTTGTTCTTGAATTTTGGATGATCATATGTTGTTAGATGTTAAAAGTTGATGTTTTAATTGTGTTACTAGCATCACTAGCTTCAATTTGATGTGTAGGTTGCCTTAGAAAACTTCATGAACTTGATTATTGATTTTGGTGAATTTGGGTTAGGGTTTGATGAACTTGAAATGGACTTTTGATGCATTGAATGCCATGGATTATTATTAGTAAGTGTTTAGTTGGATTGTATGCTTGATTACCTTCAAAACGGCATATCATATGTGTGAATTGGTTTCCCGAAACTCAAAATGCGATTGATGAACTTGAAACTTTGAAAATGGACTTTTATTGTTCGCTTGATGAGATTTCGGCTATTGTAAATGATGTTATTGTTGGACCATAAGTGCTTAGTTGTATTCCTCGTCAAAATACCTTTCCAACGATATATGATAGGCATTATAAGTGTTTGCGGGTCAATTGTTGTGTTAGAATTGATTTTGGCTCGTGCATACTTGGGAAAAACAGAAACAGATCTGCACAGATGGTGGCGCGGCGTGCCCCATCCCCGCGCGGCGCGCAGATGTGCCTGGTCAGATTCTGACCTCCTCGTCCCATTTCACGTGAAATGTTTGATGACCTACGGACCTCCGATTCACATGAAACTTGTTTTAATATACTTGTATATGAATAATTAGCATAGAAAATTTATCCGGGACCCGACCCGAACGTGTTGACTTTTGTTGACTTTGACCGACCAAAGTTTGACTTTTTGTCAAACTTAACCAAATGATTATGCAACCCTCCTAACTTGTTTATATACTTGTACCTTGCATGAAACTTGACAATTTGATTTCACATGCTACATAATCGAGTCGTAACGAGCCATAGGACTAATTGGACATCTTTGACCAATCGTGACTATCGTTATTGATACAACCTATTTGTTTAGGTCAAGACTAGCATTGTTCTTTGCACACATTTACTTGTTGAAGTACTTTACTACTCGTGCACTCAAGGTGAGATCATAGTCCCACTTTTACTCCTTTTGAACTTACATTTGGGATGAGGAAAACATAAACATTTCTTTTACTAAGTGAACACAAGTACAGGAAAACAAACATTCTACATACGAGTTTAGAACAAAATCCTCAATTCGATTATCATTAGTTACACTTGCCGGGTGTAAGCGAGAACTTATGTTGTATGGATCCATATGGGTTTGACAAACCCTCATTCAAACGGTTCGCTACCGTTTACGAATGAAATATATTTTCGAGAAATAGTGTATGTTCTAGCACTAAGTGATGGGGTTCAATGGAAGGAAATGTTAAGCATTGATAATTGGGTGCTCGTGAAACAAACTTTTGGAATGTATTACTATTATTTCATTGATGCAAATCTTGTGGTTCACTTGTACTTACTTACTTAAACCTATGATTTCACCAACGTTTTCGTTGACAGATTTCTATGTTTTTCTCAGGTCCTTGAACGATACATGATACATGCTTCCGCTCATTATTTTGATACTTGCATTGGATGTCGAGTATATATGCATACATGGAGCGTCTTTTGGATACTTTTAAATTGTGTCGCATAAGTTTCATTTGTACTTAAAACTTTGTATCGTAACTTGTGGTGGAACTATTCTTGTAAACTTGAACAACCTTTACATTTGAAATGAATGCGACATATCTTTTGGTCAAACGTTGTTTTAAAGACTTATGACCACGTAACGGGACCTAAGTAGACGGCGCCGTCAATGACGATTTAGTCGGGTCGCTACAGATGGTATCAGAGCTGGTTTAACCTTAGCCGTAAAGGTAGTCACGCGCGCCGGCTGTCAGGCCGGGCACTCATACGGACTATGCTTTTTGGCGGGTTAATCGTAGAGGGGGTTCTCACAGTGTTACCTGTGACGAAGCATTGGCTCTTACCCCTTGCGATCCCTTGGAATTTGAGGGTTGGCAGTTTGGCAGAAATGCGGGCCGTAAAATCAGTGTCTGAGGTACACTCAGTGGTCACCAAGCGGTTAGCTGGAAAGGCACTGGGTGGGTTTCTACCCCATCTGTCGCTACAGATGGTATCAGAGCGTTGGTTGTAGGGATTTAGAGTTCATTAGTGTCAACCTCGAGTCATAGGGTACATTGGTGAGTCTAGACTACAACCGGCATATAGACTTGAAGTAGGAATTACTTGACTACTTGTGCATTTATACTCGAACGCTTCTACTCATATCTACTCTTAGTTCATCTAAATCTCACGTTGTTTAATTTGATTGACGCGCCACCTTGACTATATGAAATGATGTCGAATGAACATATGAATCAGGGTAATATAATTTCCGGGATTATATTACGGTGACTCATATGAACGTTCCGGCATTATGACATAAAGAATTTAAGGCGAGTCGAGGAAAAAAAAAAAAAAAAAAAAACTTCTCTTTATCTTTATTCTATATCACGGTTAGTATTATTGAGAATACTAATCAATGATATTCTTGTGTCTTGAAGGAACAATGGCTCCTCGTCGTGTACGCCGCAATGAAACTCCCGAACAAGCTCTCGAACGGATGATAGCTACCGCCGTAGATGCGGCCATGGCCGGTCACTCATCCAACAACAATAATAATAACAACAACAACAATGGAGCCGGAAACTCAAACGAGGGATGCTCCTATAAAGCTTTCATGGGGTGCAAACCTCACACTTTTGATGGAACCGGGGGACCGGTCGTGCTCACCCGATGGTTTGAGCAAACGGAAGCCGTCTTTAGCATAAGCGGTTGTCGGGACCAAGACAAGGTCAAATACTCCACTCACACTTTCTCCGGAATTGCTCTAACATGGTGGAATACCTATGTTCAATCGGTGGGTACCGATGAAGCTCATGCCCTCTCTTGGGCCGATCTAAAGGAAAAGATGATTGTTGAATATTTTCCGCGCGAAGAAACCCGAAAGCTTGAGGAAGAACTAAGAGCTTTGAAAGCGGTCGGAAACGATCTTAAAGCTTATAATCAACGCTTCACCGAACTATCCTTGATGTGTCCTAATCTTGTTAACCCCGAATCTCAAAGGATTGAGCTCTACATGCTCGGTCTTCCAAAAAGCATCAAACAAGGGGTGATGTCATCCAAACCCACTACTCATCAAGCCGCTATGAACATGGCTCGCCAACTAATTGAAACGGTTGACGAAATCGTAGTTCCGGCACCTAAGGCCGAGGATAAATCGGGCGGCAACAAAAGAAAGTGGGAACCCTCCCAATCAAGCAACAACAACTTTGCTAAGAAGCCTTACACCTCCGACGGCAAGAAAGGTTATGCCGGGAACCTACCTCTTTGCAACAAATGCAACAAACATCACTTTGGCGAATGTAGTAAGACAATTTGCCACCGGTGCCAAGGAGTTGGTCATAAGGCCAACGATTGTAAAAGTGTCACTCCCGTTGCTCGAAAGTGGCCCAATGCACCAAAGACGGGCACTTGTTACGAATGTGGTCAAACAGGCCATTATAGAAATGCATGCCCAAAGAAGAAAGATAACCCCAACACGCGCGGCCGAGCTTTCAACATCAACACCGAGGAAGCCCGGGATGACACTGAACTAGTCACGGGTACGTTTCTCCTCAACAATTCTTATGTCTCTTGCTTATTCGATTCAGGTGCCGATAAATGCTTTGTATCCAAGACTTTGACTCATTCTTTTAGCACTCCACCTCTTCCATTAGATACCACTTATACCATTGAAGTGGCTAACGGGAAACTATTAAGTGCCGACACATATTACCGGGGGTGTACGATAAACATTTTGGGTAAGGAATTTGAAATTGATTTGATACCCATGGAACTAGGAAGCTTTGATGTAATAATCGGTATGAATTGGTTAGTCAAAACGAAATCTCACATTCTTTGTGATCTTAACGCAATCCGAATTCCTATCGAGAATGGTGAACCTTTGATCGTCTATGGCGATAAGAGTTGCACCGGACTCAACCTCGTTTCGTGTATTAAAGTTAGAAAACTACTCCGTAAGGGTTGTTTTGCGATCCTTGCTCACGTTAAGAAAGTCGAGGCCGATGAGAAGCCCATCGATGATGTGCCAATTGTTAGTGACTATTCCGATGTATTTCCCGACGAATTGCTGGGTCTTCCGCCTCATCGACCGTTTGAATTCCAAATCGATCTTATTCCGGGAGCCGCACCCGTAGCACGTGCACCATATAGACTCGCTCCATCTGAAATGCAAGAATTGCAAAGTCAAATCCAAGAACTACTTGATCGTGGTTTTATCCAACCTAGCCATTCACCTTGGGGCGCTCCGATTCTGTTTGTTAAAAAGAAAGACGGATCCCTACGAATGTGCATTGATTATCGTGAACTAAATAAATTGACGGTTAAGAACCGATATCCTCTTCCTCGCATCGATGACCTCTTTGATCAACTACAAGGGTCTTGTGTATATTCGAAAATCGATCTCCGCTCGGGTTATCATCAATTGAGGGTTAAGGGGGAAGATGTCTCCAAAACCGCCTTCCGAACTCGTTATGGTAGTTATGAATTCCTTGTCATGCCATTTGGTCTCACTAACGCACCGGCGGTGTTCATGGATCTTATGAACCGCGTGTGCAAACCGTATCTCGATAAATTCGTTATTGTGTTCATCGATGACATATTGATCTATTCTAAAAATGAAGAAGAGCACGAACAACATCTCCGACTTGTGCTTGAACTTTTAAGACAAGAACAACTCTATGCCAAATTCTCCAAGTGTGAATTTTGGTTAAAGGAAGTTCAATTTCTTGGTCATGTTGTAAGTGACCAAGGTATTAAAGTCGATCCAACGAAAATCGAAGCCATTAGCAAATGGGAGACTCCTACTACTCCTACTCACATTCGTCAATTTTTGGGTCTCGCCGGGTACTATCGTAGATTCATCGAAAATTTCTCTTTGGTTGCACGTCCTCTAACCGCATTGACTCACAAGGGAAAGAAATTCATTTGGGCGACCGAACATGAATCCGCATTCCAAATCTTGAAAACGAAGCTAACCACCGCTCCTATCTTGTCACTTCCCGAAGGCAATGATGACTTTGTTGTATATTGCGATGCCTCAAAACATGGTTTTGGGTGTGTATTGATGCAACGAACGAAAGTCATTGCTTATGCTTCTCGACAACTCAAAATTCATGAACGAAACTATACGACACATGATCTCGAACTCGGAGCCGTTGTCTTTGCACTTAAAATGTGGAGACACTATCTTTATGGAACCAAGAGTACTATCTTCACCGATCACAAAAGCCTTCAACACATTTTCGATCAAAAGCAACTAAACATGAGACAACGAAGGTGGATTGAAACCTTAAACGATTACGATTGCGAGCTTCGTTACCATCCCGGGAAGGCAAATGTAGTAGCCGATGCCTTAAGTCGAAAAGAAAGAGCGGTGCCTCTCCGTGTCCGAGCTTTAAACATCACCATTCACACCAACCTTAATAGCCAAATTCGGGTAGTCCAAGATGAGGCTCTCAAGGATGAAAACATCTCTCTCGAACACTTGAACGTCCTCACCTCTCGATTCGAAGTTAAAGAAACCGGACTCCGATATTTCGCCGGAAGAATTTGGGTGCCTAGTTATGGGGATCTACGAAGCCTTATTTTAGATGAAGCCCATAAGTCACGATACTCGATTCACCCCGGTGCCAATAAGATGTACCACGACCTTAAACAATTATATTGGTGGCCGAACATCAAAAGGGACGTAGCTACTTATGTTTCCAAGTGTTTGACATGTTCCAAAGTCAAAGCCGAACACCAAAGACCGTCCGGATTACTTCGACAACCCGAGATCCCGCAATGGAAGTGGGAAAGGATAACGATGGATTTTATCACCAAGCTACCAAAAACGACGGGCGGTTATGATACCATTTGGGTTATTGTTGACCGTCTCACCAAATCCGCACACTTCCTTGCCATGAAAGAAACGGACAAAATGGAGAAACTTGCACAACTTTACATTAAGGAGATCGTAGCCCGACACGGTGTACCATTATCGATTATCTCCGACCGAGATGGCCGTTTCGTTTCTAGATTTTGGCGTACATTGCAAGAAGCGTTGGGAACGCGTTTAGACATGAGCACCGCATATCATCCTCAAACCGATGGACAAAGCGAACGTACAATTCAAACCTTAGAGGACATGTTACGAGCTTGCGTGGTTGATTTCGGAAAAGCTTGGGACAAGCACTTACCTCTCGCCGAGTTCTCTTACAACAATAGTTATCACGCGAGTATTAAAGCCGCACCTTTTGAAGCGCTATATGGCCGCAAATGTCGTTCACCTCTTTGTTGGGCCGAGGTAGGCGACGTGCAAATCACCGGACCCGAACTCATTCACGAAACCACCGAGAAAATCGTTCAAATCCGAGATAGGCTTAGGACGGCCCGAAGTCGTCAAAAGAGCTATACCGACAAACGACGCAACGATCTTGAATTTCAAGTCGGTGACCAAGTAATGTTAAAAGTCGCACCTTGGAAGGGTGTAATCCGTTTTGGGAAACGCGGGAAGCTAAATCCGCGGTATATTGGTCCTTTCGAAATCTTGGAGCGTATTGGAACCGTTGCTTATCGTTTAGATCTTCCGCCTCAATTGAACTCCGTTCATCCTACCTTCCATGTATCTAACTTGAAAAAGTGTCTTGCCGAACCCGATATCGTCATCCCTCTCGAAGAACTTACTATTGATGACAAACTTCATTTTGTGGAGGAACCGGTTGAAATTGTGGACACCTCCGTCAAGACATTGAAACAAAGCCGAATCCCGATTGTCAAGGTTCGTTGGAATGCCAAAAGAGGACCCGAGTTTACTTGGGAAAGACAAGATCAAATGCAAAGGAAGTATCCTCATCTATTCGTGAATTCGGAAACGCAAGATCTCGAGGAAGAAACAACGACTACTACGCCTACTTAAATTTCGGGACGAAATTTCTTTTAAGGAATAGGTAATGTAACATCCCGCCTTTTTCCATTTACTTTTCCGTTATACTAATATAAAGTCCGTTATATGTTTATAACATCTCCCGCTGATACGCGTTTTAAATTATCTCGTTTAGGTAATTCCCGCACCCGAACGAAAGTTGAGGGACTAAACTTGACAAGGGATCAAACCCTTGACTAGGTCAAAGGGTCAAACCCCTTTCACCCATTCATTTTCATCTCCATCTCTCTCTCTTTCTCTCTAGCAAGAACACACATACCCAAAACCATATTCATTCAATCATCATCTAAATTCGATCTAGGAGGCTTACAACAAAATAAACTACATATTTGTGATCCTCTCTTCATCCTCTTCATTTTGGTACCAACTTCATCTCATTTGGGTAACTTTCTAAAATCACTAGATTTTGTGTTCTTGATGTTTTTAACTTATAAAAGTGTTAATTAGTGTCTATGGCTCAAGTCTAACATGAATATATGATTTATATGCTCGATCTCGTTGTTTTAGTGTAACTAGCATGAACTTGAATTTTGGTGTGTTGTTCTTGAATTTTGGATGATCATATGTTGTTAGATGTTAAAAGTTGATGTTTTAATTGTGTTACTAGCATCACTAGCTTCAATTTGATGTGTAGGTTGCCTTAGAAAACTTCATGAACTTGATTATTGATTTTGGTGAATTTGGGTTAGGGTTTGATGAACTTGAAATGGACTTTTGATGCATTGAATGCCATGGATTATTATTAGTAAGTGTTTAGTTGGATTGTATGCTTGATTACCTTCAAAACGGCATATCATATGTGTGAATTGGTTTCCCGAAACTCAAAATGCGATTGATGAACTTGAAACTTTGAAAATGGACTTTTATTGTTCGCTTGATGAGATTTCGGCTATTGTAAATGATGTTATTGTTGGACCATAAGTGCTTAGTTGTATTCCTCGTCAAAATACCTTTCCAACGATATATGATAGGCATTATAAGTGTTTGCGGGTCAATTGTTGTGTTAGAATTGATTTTGGCTCGTGCATACTTGGGAAAAACAGAAACAGACCTGCACAGATGGTGGCGCGGCGCGCCCCATCCCCGCGCGGCGCGCAGATGTGCCTGGTCAGATTCTGACCTCCTCGTCCCATTTCACGTGAAATGTTTGATGACCTACGGACCTCCGATTCACATGAAACTTGTTTTAATATACTTGTATATGAATAATTAGCATAGAAAATTTATCCGGGACCCGACCCGAACGTGTTGACTTTTGTTGACTTTGACCGACCAAAGTTTGACTTTTTGTCAAACTTAACCAAATGATTATGCAACCCTCCTAACTTGTTTATATACTTGTACCTTGCATGAAACTTGACAATTTGATTTCACATGCTACATAATCGAGTCGTAACGAGCCATAGGACTAATTGGACATCTTTGACCAATCGTGACTATCGTTATTGATACAACCTATTTGTTTAGGTCAAGACTAGCATTGTTCTTTGCACACATTTACTTGTTGAAGTACTTTACTACTCGTGCACTCAAGGTGAGATCATAGTCCCACTTTTACTCCTTTTGAACTTACATTTGGGATGAGGAAAACATAAACATTTCTTTTACTAAGTGAACACAAGTACAGGAAAACAAACATTCTACATACGAGTTTAGAACAAAATCCTCAATTCGATTATCATTAGTTACACTTGCCGGGTGTAAGCGAGAACTTATGTTGTATGGATCCATATGGGTTTGACAAACCCTCATTCAAACGGTTCGCTACCGTTTACGAATGAAATATATTTTCGAGAAACAGTGTATGTTCTAGCACTAAGTGATGGGGTTCAATGGAAGGAAATGTTAAGCATTGATAATTGGGTGCTCGTGAAACAAACTTTTGGAATGTATTACTATTATTTCATTGATGCAAATCTTGTGGTTCACTTGTACTTACTTACTTAAACCTATGATTTCACCAACGTTTTCGTTGACAGATTTCTATGTTTTTCTCAGGTCCTTGAACGATACATGATACATGCTTCCGCTCATTATTTTGATACTTGCATTGGATGTCGAGTATATATGCATACATGGAGCGTCTTTTGGATACTTTTAAATTGTGTCGCATAAGTTTCATTTGTACTTAAAACTTTGTATCGTAACTTGTGGTGGAACTATTCTTGTAAACTTGAACAACCTTTACATTTGAAATGAATGCGACATATCTTTTGGTCAAACGTTGTTTTAAAGACTTATGACCACGTAACGGGACCTAAGTAGACGGCGCCGTCAATGACGATTTGGTCGGGTCGCTACACATATCGACCCATGTGTATATATTATTTGGAACAACCATAGACACTCTATATGCAGTAATGTGGGAGTTAGCTATACAGGGTTGAGGTTGATTCCAAAAATATATATACTTTGAGTTGTGATCTAGCCTGAGACTTGTATACACTGGGTGGTGAATTGATTCAAAATAATATATATCAATTTTTTCTGTACATCTAACGTTGTACAACTAGTTGTAGGTTACTAACGAGGACACCTCACTTAATAAACTTAAAACATCAAAATGTATTAAAAGTGTTGTAAATATATTTTGATTATACTTTGATATATATGTACATATTTGTTATAGGTTCGTGAATCGACCAGTGGCCAAGTCTTACTTCCCGACGAAGTAAAAATCTGTGAAAGTAAGTTATAGTCCCACTTTTAAAATCTAATATTTTTGGGATGAGAATACATGCAGGTTTTATAAATGATTTACAAAATAGACACAAGTACGTGAAACTACATTCTATGGTTGATTTATCGAAATCAAATATACCCCTTTTTATTAAGTCTGGTAATCTAAGAATTAGGGAACAGACACCCTAATTGACGCGAATCCTAAAGATAGATCTATTGGGACTAACAAACCCCATCCAATGTACCGGTTGCTTTAGTACTTCGAAATTTATATCATATCCGAAGGGTATCCCTGAATGATGGGGATATTCTTATATATGCATGTAGTTAATGTCGGTTACCAGGTGTTCACTATATGAATAATTTTTATCTCTATGTATGAGATGTATATTGAAATATGAAATCTTGTGGTCTATTGTTACGATTTGATATATATAGGTTAAACCTATAACTCACCAACATTTTTGTTGACGTTTAAAGCATGTTTATTCTCAGGTGAATACTAAGAGCTTCCGCTGTTACATACTAAAATAAGGACAAGATTTGGAGTCCATGTTTGTATGATATTATGTAAAAACTGCATTCAAGAAACATATGTCGATGTAATATATTTCTATTGTAAACCATTATGTAATGGTCGTGTGTAAATAGTATATTTTAGATTATCATTATTTGATAATCTACGTAATGCTTTTGAAACCTTTATTGATAAAATAAAGGTTATGGTTGTTTTAAAAATGAATGCAGTCTTTGAAAAACGTCTCATATATAGGTCAAAACCTCGCAATGAAATCAATTAATATGGAACGTTTATAATCAATATGAACGGGACATTTCAGTTGGTATCAGAGCGTTGGTCTTAGAGAACCAGAAAATTTGCATTAGTGTGTCTTATCGAGTTTGTTAGGATTCATTAGTGATTCTGGACTTCGACCGTGTTTTCTTTAAAAATGATTGCTTAACATTTTTGTTGGAAACTATATATTTTTAACATGTGAATATTATGTGATATATTAATCTCTTAACGTGTTTGATATTATGTGATAGATGTCTACCTCTAGAACAAGTCCCATTGACTCATCTAATAATAATGAAGAGTCAAATGTAAATTGGAATGATTTGTGGACTGATTCACAAGTTCCCGAAGAGGAACCAGAAGAAGAGTCGGAACCGGAAGAAGAGTCGGAACCTTAAGAAGAATCGGAACCGGAAGAAGAATCGGAACCGGAAGAAGAAATAGAACCAGTGAGGGAAATAATAAAACGGTTAAGTAGAAGAAAATCCTCAACCAACCGACCAAAGTTAATTATGGTCAATGGTGTTTCCGCCAAGGAAGCAAAGTATTGGGAGGATTACCAATTCTCCGATGAATCGAATTCCGACAAGGATTCCGATGATGTTATAGAAATTACCCCAACACAATTTAATAAGGCAAAAGAGAACAATAAGGGAAAGGGCATAAAAATAGAGAAATTTGATTCCAAACCCGATGAACTTTATATGTATCGTCAACACCCGTATTTCTTAAGTTGTGACAATAACCCGGGAACCTCTAAACCACCAGATTTTTCTAAACCAATGTGGAAAACGACGGCTCATATTAGGGGAACATCATATATCCCTAGAAACTTGGCAAAACGAACCAAAACCGAAGAAGAAGAAACGATCGAGTCGGAATAAGATAGTTGTATTCGTGTGGTGTAATATATGTAATATAGTGTGCTTATGCTTTATAATATATGTAAAAATTGCTTGTATTAATAAGTATTTTTTTATGAATCTAACTCTTGTCTATTTTACAGTATAAAAACACAAAATGGATAGACAACCCAATATTTTAAGAGACCTACCCGGAGACATGATTGATGAAATCTTGTCTAGAGTCGGTCAGAATTCCTCGGCACAACTATTTAAGGCGAGATCAGTTTGTAAGACATTCGAAGAACGTTCCAAGAATGCCTTGATTTATAAAAGGCTTTCGTTCGAAAGATGGGGGATATCACATTGGGAAATCCATAAGTTACAATGTGTTTACTTTGACGCATATATCGCGGGGAACCCATGCTATTTTATGCAACGGGTTAAGAAATTATTTTCAATCAATATATCCGAATATAGGACTTCGTGATTTAGAAAAAGCGGCTAACATGCAACATAAAGAAGCATGTTATGCTTACGGGTTAGTAATGTTCGCTTCTCACCAAAGTGAGAACAAGAACATCGGACTACAACTATTAAACAAAACATTCGCACAAGTGATGGAGTCGGTAATTGGGGTAAGAAATGAGGTTTTTAGGTTATTACGAGACTGTTGGTCATTACGTAACCTTCATCCTTTTGAAGACGTTACAACACATTGTCTTACTATCGGTCACAACGGTTATGTTCCACAAAACCAAGGATGGGAAGTGGTATTAGTAAAACCAGAATGCATGACTTATTTCTGGACGTATGAATTACGTGTCTTTATTGCCTTTGCTAAATGCCTTATTTATTAACTAGAATTATCATCGCAACTACTTTGTATCAAAGTTTTATGTGCTATATTTCATGCTATATGTAAAAAAAAAAAGTGGTATTGTAAGTTTGCAAGTTATTGTATAAAGGTTTGAATATGATTTTTTTTTTTTTGTGATTAGTTTTTCATATAGAATTATAGTAGTTGAAATGGTATGTTAGCTACTAAGTATGAACTTAACGGGTAGGTACTACCCGAATTAAAGAGTATAAAACGCTAATATGAAGAAAGAGCTTTTATAAATAAGTTCATATTACGCTATGAAATACTATTGACTACTCTTGATATTCTATATGATTAACTCATTTCATTTGACTATTTTGAAGGAAATGGCACCGACTACTCGACCCACCTTGAATATGAGCGAAGAGGAATTTCGTGCCTTTCTTGCTTCAAACATAGCCGCAGTACAGGCTGCGCTACATACCAACAATAACTCCGAATCTAGCAATGCAGCTAACGGCGCAAGAAATCGTGTAGGATGCACCTACAAAGAATTCACTGCCTGCAAACCTTTGGAATTTGATGGAACCGAAGGACCGATCGGATTGAAACGGTGGACCGAGAAGGTCGAATCGGTGTTTGCCATAAGTAAGTGTACTAAAGAGGACAAAGTGAAGTACGCTACGCATACCTTTACAGGTACTGCGTTAACATGGTGGAATACCTATCTAGAGCAAGTGGGATAAGATGATGCTTACGCACTACCGTGGTCAGCATTCAAGCACTTGATGAACGAGAAGTACCGTCCCAGAACCGAGGTCAATAAGCTCAAGACAGAACTTAGAGGGTTACGAACCGAAGGATTTGATATTACCACGTACGAAAGACGATTCACAGAATTGTGCCTATTGTGTCCGAGAGCGTTCGAAGATGAGGAAGAGAAGATCGACGCGTTTGTGAAAGGATTACCGGAAAGAATCCAAGAAGATATAAGTTCACACGAGCCCACCTCCATACAACAGGCATGTAGAATGGCTCACAAACTAGTAAACCAGATTGAGGAAAGAATTAAAGAACAGGCGGCTGAAGAGGCCAATGTGAAGCAAGTCAAAAGAAAGTGGGAGGAAAACGGTGATAAGAATCACCAATACAACAACAACAGCAATTACAACAATAATCGCAACAACCATCGCAACATCAATCGTAACAACAACAACAACAACAACAACAACAACAACAACAACAACAACAACAACAACAACAACAACAACAACAACAACAACAACAACAACAACAACAACAACAACAACAACAACAACAACAACAACAACAACAACAACAACAACAACAACAACAACAACAACAACAACAACAACAACAACAACAACAACAACAACAACAACAACAACAACAACAACAACAACAACAACAACAAGAACAACAACAATAGCAACTACAACAATCATCCCAAAAACAATAACAACCGCAACAACAACAACAACAACAACGATCAGAAGCAGCTATGCCAAAGGTGTGAAAAGTATCACTCGGGGTTCTGCACCAAATTTTGCAACAAGTGTAAAAGAAATGGTCATAGTGCGGTGAAGTGTGAGGTCTACGGACCAGGGGTTAACAGAACGAAAGGAACAAATGGTGTCGGAACGAGTAATGGCGGAGCAAGTAGTGTCGAAGCAAGTTATGCCAATGTAGTTTGTTATAAATGTGGAAAACCGGGCCACATTATTAGAAATTGCCCGAACCAGGAGAACACGAATGGACAAGGCCGCGGAAGAGTTTTCAATATTAATGTGGCAGAGGCACAGGAAGACCCGGAGCTTGTTACGGGTACGTTAATTATTGACAATAAATCTGCTTACGTTTTATTTGTTTCGGGTGCGGATAGAAGCTATATGAGTAGAGATTTTTGTGCTAAGTTAAGTTGTCCATTGATGCCATTGGATAGTAAATTTTTACTCGAATTAGCAAATAGTAAATTAATTTCAGCAGATTATATATGCCGGAATCGAGAAATTAAACTGGGTAGCGAAATATTTAAGATTGATTTGATACCAGTAGAATTAGGGAGTGTTGATGTAATAGTTGGCATGGACTGGCTGAAGAAGGTGAAAGCAGAGATCGTATGTTATAAAAATGCAATTCGCATTGTACGAGAAGAAGGAGAACCCTTAATGGTGTACGGAGAAAAGGGCAACACGAAGCTGCATCTTATTAGTAATTTGAAGGCACAAAAACTAATAAGAAAAGGTTGCTATACTGTTCTAGCACACGTCGAGAAAGTACAAACTGAAGAAAAGAGCATCAATGATGTTCCCGTCGCAAAAGAATTTCCCGATGTATTTCCGAAAAAATTACCGGGACTACCTCCACATCGATCTGTTGAATTTCAAATAGATCTTGTACCAGGAGCTGCACCAATAGCTCGTTCTCCTTATAGACTCGCACCCAGCGAGATGAAAGAACTGCAAAGCCAACTGCAAGAACTATTAGAACATGGTTTCATTCGACCAAGCACATCACCATGGGGAGCTCCTGTTTTGTTTGTCAAGAAGAATGATGGTACATTTAGGTTGTGTATTGACTACAGAGAGTTGAACAAACTTACCATCAAAAACCGTTATCCACTGTCGAGAATTAATGACTTATTTGATCAACTACAAGGCTCGTCGGTTTATTCGAAGATCGATTTACGTTCTGGATATCATCAAATGCGAGTAAAGGAGGATGATATTCCAAAAACCGCTTTTAGGACGCGTTATGGTCATTACGAGTTTATGGTTATGCCGTTTGGATTGACTAACGCGCTAGCTGTGTTCATGGACCTTATGAAGCGAGTGTGTGTGTCATATCTTGATAAGTTTGTCATTGTTTTCATCGATGACATACTTATTTACTCAAAGAATGATCAAGAGCACGAAGAACATTTAAGAAAAGTGCTAGAAGTATTGAGGAAAGAAAAATTGTACGCTAAGTTTTCAAAGTGTGCATTTTGGTTGGAAGAAGTTCAATTCCTCGGTCACATAGTGAACAAAGAAGGAATCCAGGTGGACCTGGCAAAGATCGAAACCGTTGAAAAGTGGGAAACCCCAAAAACTCCGAAGCATATACGTCAATTTTTAGGATTGGCTGATTACTACAGAAGATTCATCCAAGATTTCTCCAAAATAGCAAAACCCTTGACTGCATTAACGCATAAAGAGAAGAAATTTGAATGGAAGGATGAACAAGATAAGGCGTTTCAGTTATTAAAGAAAAAGCTAACTACGACACCTATATTGTCATTGCCTGCAGGGAATGATGATTTTATGATTTATTGTGACGCATCAAAGCAAGGTCTCGGTTGTGTGTTAATGCAACGGACGAAGGTGATTGCTTATGCGTCTAGACAATTAAAGATTCACGAGCAAAATTATACGATGCATGATTTGGAATTAGGCGCGGTTGTTTTTGCATTAAAGACTTGGAGGCACTACTTATATGGGGTCAAAAGTATTATATATACCGACCACAAAAGTCTTCAACACATATTTAATCAGAAACAACTGAATATGAGGCAGCGTAGGTGGATTGAATTATTGAATGATTACGACTTTGAGATTCGTTACCACCCGGGGAAGGCAAATGTGGTAGATGATGCCTTGAGAAGAAAGGACAGAGAACCCATTCGAGTAAAATCTATGAATATAATGATTCACACTAACCTTACTATTCAAATAAAGGAGGCGCAACAAGGAGTTTTAAAAGTGGGAAATTTAAAGGATGAAATGCCCAAAGGATCGGAGAAGCATCTTAATATTCGGGAAGACGGAACCCGGTATAGGGCTGAAAGAATTTGGGTACCAAAATTTGGAGATATGAGATAAATGGTACTTAGAGAAGCTCATAAAACCAGATACTCAATACATCCTGGAAAGGGGAAGATGTACAAGGATCTTAAGAAACATTTTTGGTGGCCAGGTATGAAAGCCGATATTGCTAAATATGTAGGAGAATGTTTGACGTGTTCTAAGGTCAAAGCTGAACATCAGAAACCATCAGGTCTACTACAACAACCTGAAATCCCGTAATGGAAATGGGAAAACATTACCATGGATTTCATTACTAAATTTCCAAGGACTGCAAGTGGTTATGATACTATTTAGGTAATAGTTGATCGTCTCACCAAGTCAGCACACTTCCTGCCAATAAGAGAAGATGACAAGATGGAGAAGTTAGCACGACTGTATTTGAAGAAAGTCGTCTCCAGACATGGAATACCAATCTCTATTATCTCTGATAGGAATAACAGATTTATTTCAAGATTCTGGCAAACATTACAGAAAACATTAGGAACTCGTCTAGACATGAGTACTGCCTATCATCCATAAACTGATGGGCAGAGCGAAAGGACGATACAAACGCTTGAAGACATGCTACGAGCATGTGTTATTGATTTCAGAAACAGTTGGGATCGACATCTACCGTTAGCAGAAATTTCCTACAATAACAGCTATCATTCAAGCATTGAGATGGCGCCGTTTGAAGCACTTTATGGTAGAAAGTGCAGGTCTCCGATTTGTTGGAGTGAAGTGGGGGATAGACAGATTACGGGTCCGGAGATAATATAAGAAACTACCGAGAAGATCATCCAAATTCAACAACGGTTGAAAACCGCCCAAAGTCGACAAAAGAGCTACGCCGACATTAAAAGAAAAGACATAGGATTTGAAATTGGAGAGATGGTCATGCTTAAGGTTACACCTTGGAAAGGTGTTATTGGATTTGGTAAACGAGGGAAATTAAATCCAAGGTATATTGGACCATTCAAGATTATTGATCGTGTCGGACCAGTAGCTTACCGACTTGAGTTACCTCAACAACTTGCGAATGTACATAACACTTTCCACGTCTCGAATTTGAAGAAATGTTTTGCTAAAGAAGATCTCACTATTCCGTTGGACGAAATCCAAATCAATGAAAAACTTCAATTCATTGAAGAACCCGTCGAAATAATTGATCGTGAGGTTAAGAGACTTAAACAAAACAAGATACCGATTGTTAAGGTTCGATGGAATGCTCGTAGAGGACCCGAGTTCACCTGGGAGCGTAAAGATCAGATGAAGAAGAAATACCCGCATTTATTTCCAGAAGATACGTCAACACCTCCAACTGCAAAAAATTTTCGGATGAAATTTATTTAATGGGTAGGTACTGTAGTTGGATTGCATTTGGGTTCCCCGCATTTAATGCTTTAAAGAAAACACGGCGTAACTTACGGTCTCCCCAATGTGATATACCCCACCTATCAAAGGAAAGCCTTTCATAAACTAAGACATTTCTAGAAAGTCTTTCAAATGTTTGACAAGTTAATTTTGCCATAATAAATTGTTCTGATGAATTCTGACAGACTCTAGATAAGATTTCCTCAATCATATCCTCTGGTAGATCTTCTAAAATATTCGGTTGTCTACCCTTAACGTCCATTTTGTTTTTATACTGTAAAATAGACAAGGATTAGATTCGTAAAAGATAATTAACAAACAATACAAGCAATTTTTACATAAAACATAAAAGTACAAGCACACTATAATACATATAATACACAACATGATTACAACCCTCTAATCTGAATCACTGGTTTCTTCTTCTTCGGACTTGGTTTGTTTTCCTAATTTTCTAGGAATATATGGTGTTCCTCTAATACGAGCCGTCATTTTCCACAATGGTTTAGAAAAACTGTTGGTTTAGAGGTTCCCGGGTCATTGTTACATTTTAGGAAATACGGATGTTGCCGATACATATAAAGTTCATCGGGGTTGGAATCGGGTTTCTCTATTTTTATACCTTTTCCCTTGTTATTTTCTTTCGCTTTATTAAATTGGGTCGAGGTAATTTCTATAACATCATCGGAATCCTCATCGGGATCCGATTCATCGAAAAATTGGTAATCTTCCCAATATTTTACTTCCTCGGCGAAAACACCATTGACCATTATTAACTTTGGTCCGTTGGTTGAGGATTTTCTTTTATTTAATCGATTTACTATAGGTATCAATATTTCTTCCTCCCGAATCTCTTCTTCTTCCGGTTCCTCCTCTTCCGGTTCCTCTTCTTCCGGTTCCTCCTCTTCCGGTAACTCCTCTTCCGATTCCTCTTCTTCCGGTTCCTCTTCGGGAATTTGTGAATCTTCCCAAAATATATTCGACTCTTCATTATTATTAGGTGAATCGATGGGATTTGTACTAGTGGTAGACATCTATCACATAATATCAAACACATTAAGAGTTTAATATATCACATAATATTTACATGTTAATAATATATAGTTTCCAACAAAAGTGTTAAGCAATCGTTTTTAAAGAAAACACGGTCGAAGTCCAGACTCACTAATGTATCCTAACAAACTCGGTAAGACACACTAATGCAAATTTCTGGTTCTCTAAGACCAACGCTCGGATACCAACTGAAATGTCCCGTTCATATTGATTATAAACGTTCCATATTAATTGATTTCGTCGCGAGGTTTTGACCTCTATATGAGACGTTTTTCAAAGACTACATTCATTTTTAAAACAACGATAACCTTTATTTTATCGATAAAGGTTTAAAAAGCATTGCGTAGATTATCAAGTAATGATAATCTAAAATATAACGTTTACACACGACCAATACATAATGGTTTACAATAAAAATATATTACATCAAAAAATAAGTTTCTTGAATGCAGTTTTTACATAATATCATACAAGCATGGACTCCAAATCTTGTCCTTATTTTAGTATGCAACAGCGGAAGCTCTTAATAATCACCTGAGAATAAACATGCTTAAAATGTCAACAAAAATGTTGGTGAGTTATAGGTTTAACCTATATATTATCAAATCATAATAATAGACCACAAGATTTCATATTTCAATATACATCCCATACATAAAGATAAAATTCATTCATATGGTGAACACCTGGTAACCGACATTAACAAGATGCATATAAGAATATCTCCTATCATTCTGGGAAATCCTTCGGACATGATAAAAACGAACTCAAAGTACTAAAGCATCTGGTACTTTGGATGGGGTTCGTTAGGCCCAATAGATCTATCTTTAGGATTCGCGTCAATTAGTAGATCGGTTTACTAATTCTTAGGTTACCAAGCAAAAGGGGCATATTCAGCTTCGATCATTCACCCATATAATGTAGTTTCATTTACTTGTGTCTATTTCATAAAACATTTATAAAACTGCATGTATTCTCATCCCAAAATATTAGATTTTAAAAGTGGGACTATAACTCACTTTCACAGATTTTTACTTCGTCGGGAGTAAGACTTGGCCACTGGTCGATTCACGAACCTATAACAAATATATACATATATATATCAAAGTATGTTCAAAATATATTTACAACATTTTTAATACAATTTGATGTTTTAAGTTTATTAAGTCAGCTGTCCTCGTTAGTAACCTACAACTAGCTGTCCATAGTTAGATGTACAGAAATAAATTTATATATATTATCTAGAATCAATCCACGACCCAGTGTATACACGTCTCAGGCTAGATCACAACTCAAAGTATATATATTTTTGGAATCAACCTCAACCTTGTATAGCTAACTCAAACATTACTGCATATAGAGTGTCTATGGTTGTTACAAATAATATATATACATGGGTCGATATGATATGTCAAAACATTTGCATACGTGTTTATGGTATCCCAAGATTACATAATATATTAGAATACATGTATAATACAATATAAGTTAGCTAGGATATGATTTGTATAGAATTGTTACAATATTTTCCGTAGCTACAACAATCAAAAAATATTCAATCTTGTTTTACCCATAACTTCTTCGTTTTAAATCCGTTTTGAGTGAATCAAATTGCTATGATTTCATATTGAAATTTATTTTATGAATCTAAACAGAAAAAGTATAGGTTTATAGTCAGAAATATAAGCTACAAGTTGTTTTTGTAAGAGGTAGTCATTTCAGTCGAAAGAACGACGTCTTGATGACCATTTTGAAAAACATACTTCCACTTTGAGTTTAACTATGATTTTTGGATATAGTTTCATGTTCATAAGAAAAATAATTTTTCCAGAAGAACAATTTTTAAATCAAAGTTTATCATAGTTTTTAATTATCAAACCCAAAACAGCCCGCGGTGTTACTACGACGGCGTATGTCCAGTTTTACGGTGTTTTTCATGTTTCTAGGTTTTAAATCATTAAGTTAGCATATAATATAGATATAGAACATGTTTTTAGTTGATTTTAAAAGTCAAGTTAGAAGGATTAACTTTTGTTTGCGAACAAGTTTAGAATTAACTAAACTATGTTCTAGTGATTTCAAGTTTAAACCTTCGAATAAGGTAGTTTTATATATATGAATCGAATGATGTTATGAACATCATTACTACCTCGGATTTTGTAGATAAACCTACTGGAAATGAGAAAAATAGATCTAGATTTAAAGGATTCTTGGATGGCTTGAAAGTTCTTGAAGCAGAATCATGACACGAAAACAAGTTCAAGTAAGATTTCCACTCGAAATAAGATTGTTATAGTTATAGAAATTGAATCAAAGTTTGAATATGAGTATTACCTTGTATTAGAAAGATATATTACTATAAATAAGAAAGATTTCTTGAGGTTGGATGATCACTTTACAAGATTGGAAGTAAGCTAGCAAACTTGGAAGTATTCTTGATTTTATGAAACTAGAACTTATAGAATTTATGAAGAACACTTAGAACTTGAAGATAGAACATGAGAGAGATCAATTAGATGAAGAAAATTGAAGAATAAAAGTGTTTGTAGGTGTTTTTGGTCGTTGGTATATGGATTAGATATAAAGGATGTGTAATTTTGTTTACATGTAAATAAGTCATGAATCATTACTAATATTTTTGTAATTTTATGAGATATTTCATGCTAGTTACCAAATGATGGTTCCCACATGTGTTAGATGACTCACATGGGCTGCTAAGAGCTGATCATTGGAGTGTATATATCAATAGTACATACATCTAAAAGCTGTGTATTGTACGAGTACGAATACGGGTGCATACGAGTAGAATTGTTGATGAAACTGAACGAGTATGTAATTGTAAGCATTTTTTTTAAGTAGAAGTATTTTGATAAGTGTCTTGAAGTCTTTAAAAAGTGTATGAATACATATTAAAACACTACATGTATATACATTTTAACTGAGTCGTTAAGTCATCGTTAGTCGTTAGATGTAAATGTTGTTTTGAAACCTTTAGGTTAACGATCTTGTTAAATGATGTTAACCCATTGTTTATTATATCTAAAGAGATGTTAAATTAATACATTATCATGATATTATGATATATTAATATATCTTAGTATGATATATATACAGTTAAATGTTGTTAGAACGATAATCGTTACATATATGTCTCATTTCGAAATCATTAAGTTAGTAGTCTTGTTTTTACATATGTAGTTCATTGTTAATACACTTAATGACATGTTTACTTATAATTTATCATGATTAAATATAGTGTATCAATATCTTAATATGATTCATATGTATTTAGTAAGACGTTGTTATAACGATAATCGTTATATATATCGTTTCGAGTTTCTTAATTCAATAAACTCAATTTTTTGTATATAACTCATTGTTAAAATACCTAATGAGATACTTACTTATCATAATATCATGTTAACTATATATATAATCATATATATGTCATCATATAGTTTTTACAAGTTTTAATCGTTCGTGAATCACCGGTCAACTTGGGTGGTCAATTGTCTATATGAAACCTATTTCAATTAATCAAGTCTTAACAAGTTCGATTGCTTAACATGTTGGAAACACTTAATCATGAAATTATTTTACCGTTTGCTAATTCGAGTAAAAATTTACTATCTAAAGGCGTCAATGGGCAACTTAATTTACCACAAAATTCTCTACTCATATAGCTTCTCTCCGTACCCGAATCAAATAAAACATAAGCAGATTTATCATCAATAATAAACATACCCGTAACAAGCTCGGTGTCTTCCTGCTCTTTAATTCTTCCGTCAATCTGATTTATGAGTTTATGAGCTATTCGACTTGCCTTTTGTATGGAAACGGGCTCGTGTGAACTCACATCTTCTTGAATCCTTACTGGTAACCCTTTTACAAACGCGTCGATCTTCTCTTCTTCATCTTCGAACGCTTTCGGACACAATAGGCACAACTCTGTGAATCGTCATTCATACGTGGTAATGTCGAACTCTTGTGTTCTTAACTCTCTAAGTTCTACCTTGAGTTTATTGATTTCGTTTCTAGGATGGTACTGCTCGTTCATCAATTGCTTGAATGCTGACCATGATAGTGCGTAAGCAGCATTTTCTCCTACCTGTTCAAGATAGGTGTTCCACCACCTTAACGCAGTACCTGTGAAGGTATGCGTAGCGTACTTAACTTTGTCCTCTTCAGTACACTTACTTATGGCAAACACCGATTCGACTTTCTCGGTCCACCGTTTCAATCCAATTGGTCCTTCGGTTCCATCAAATTCCAAAGGTTTGCAGGCAGTGAATTCTTTGTAGGAGCATCCTACACGATTTCTTGCACCGTTAGCTGCATTTCTAGATTCAGAGTTATTGTTGGTATGTATCAGAGCCTGTACTGCGCAGCAAGAAAGGTACGAAATTCCTCTTCACTCATATTCATGGTGTGTCGAGTAGTAGGTGCCATTTCCTTCAAAATAGCCAACTAAATCAAGTTAATCATACATAATATTAAGAGTAGTCAATAGTATTTCGTAGCATAATATGAACTTATTTATAAAAGCTTTTTCTTCATATTAGCGTTTTATAAGTTTAAATTCGGGTACTACCTACCCGTTAAGTTCATACTTAGTAGCTAATATACAATTCAACTACTACAATTCCATATGAAAAACTGATTATAAAAATATATCACATACAAATATTCTTCAAACTTACAAATTCGTTATATTACATATAATATGAAATATAGTACACTTTGATATAGGACAGTTTTGAAGATAAACCTAGTTAATACGCAAGTTGTTCAGCAAAGGAAATAAAGACACGTAATTCATAAGTCCAGAAACAATTCATGCATTCTGGTTTTACTAAGACGACTTCCCATCCTTGGTCTTGTGAAAAATAACCGTTATGACCATTGGCTAGGCAGCATGTTGTAATGTCGTCAAAAGGACGAGGGTTTCTTAATGTCCAACAGCCCCGTAATAATCTAAAAACCTTGTTTCTCACCCCAACTACTGAATCCGTCACTTGTGGGAAGGTTTTATTTAAAAGTTGCAATCCGATGTTCTTTTTCTCACTTTGGTAAGAAGCGAACATCACTAACCCGTAAGCATAACATGCTTCTTTATGTTGCATGTTAGAAGCTCTTTCTAATTCATGAAATCCGATGTTGGGATATGTTGAGTCAAAATAGGTTCTTAACCCGTAGCATAAAATTGCATTTGGGTTCCCCGCATTTAATGCTTTAAAGAAAACACGGCGTAACTTACGGTCTCCCCAATGTGATCTACCTCACCTATCAAAGGAAAGCCTTTTATAAACTAAGACATTTCTGGAAAGTCTTTCAAATGTTTGACAAGTTAATTTTGCCATAATAAATTGTTCTGATGAATTCTGACCGACTCTAGATAAGATTTCCTCAATCATATCCTCTGGTAGATCTTCTAAAATATTCGGTTGTCTACCCTTAACGTCCATTTTGTTTTTATACTGTAAAATAGACAAGGATTAGATTCGTAAAAGATAATTAACAAACAATACAAGCAATTTTTACATAGAACATAAAAGTACAAGCACACTACAATACATATAATACACAACATGATTGCAACCCTCTAATCTGAATCACTGGTTTCTTCTTCTTCGGACTTGGTTTGTTTTCCTAATTTTCTAGGAATATATGGTGTTCCTCTAATACGAGCCGTCATTTTCCACAATGGTTTAGAAAAACCTGTTGGTTTAGAGGTTCCCGGGTCATTGTTACATTTTAGGAAATACGGATGTTGCCGATACATATAAAGTTCATCGGGGTTGGAATCGGGTTTCTCTATTTTTATACCTTTTCCCTTATTATTTTCTTTCGCTTTATTAAATTGGGTCGAGGTAATTTCTATAACATCATCGGAATCCTCATCGGGATCCGATTCATCGAAAAATTGGTAATCTTCCCAATATTTTACTTCCTCGGCGGAAACACCATTGACCATTATTAACTTTGGTCCGTTGGTTGAGGATTTTCTTTTATTTAATCGATTTACTATAGGTATCAATATTTCTTCCTCCCGAACCTCTTCTTCTTCCGGTTCCTCCTCTTCCGGTTCCTCTTCTTCCGGTTCCTCCTCTTCCGGTAACTCCTCTTCCGATTCCTCTTCTTCCGATTCCTCTTCGGGAATTTGTGAATCTTCCCAAAATATATTCGACTCTTCATTATTATTAGGTGAATCGATGGGATTTGTACTAGTGGAAGACATCTATCACACAATATCAAACACATTAAGAGTTTAATATATCACATAATATTTACATGTTAATAATATATAGTTTCCAACAAAAGTGTTAAGTAATCGTTTTTAAACAAAACACGGTCGAAGTCCAGACTCACTAATGTATCCTAACAAACTCGGTAAGACACACTAATGCAAATTTCTGGTTCTCTAAGACCAACGCTCGGATACCAACTGAAATGTCCCGTTCATATTGATTATAAACGTTCCATATTAATTGATTTCGTCGCGAGGTTTTGACCTCTATATGAGACGTTTTTCAAAGACTACATTCATTTTTAAAACAACGATAACCTTTATTTTATCGATAAAGGTTTAAAAAGCATTACGTAGATTATCAAGTAATGATAATCTAAAATATACCGTTTACACACGACCAATACATAATGGTTTACAATAAAAATATATTACATCAAAAAATAAGTTTCTTGAATGCAGTTTTTACATAATATCATACAAGCATGGACTCCAAATCTTGTCCTTATTTTAGTATGCAACAGCGGAAGCTCTTAATAATCACCTGAGAATAAACATGCTTAAAATGTCAACAAAAATGTTGGTGAGTTATAGGTTTAACCTATATATTATCAAATCATAATAATAGACCACAAGATTTCATATTTCAATATACATCCCATACATAAAGATAAAATTCATTCATATGGTGAACACCTGGTAACCGACATTAACAAGATGCATATAAGAATATCCCCTATCATTCTGGGAAAATCCTTCGGACATGATAAAAATGAATTCAAAGTACTAAAGCATCTGGTACTTTGGATGGGGTTCGTTAGGCCCAATAGATCTATCTTTAGGATTCGCGTCAATTAGTAGATCGGTTTACTAATTCTTAGGTTACCAAGCAAAAGGGCATATTCGGCTTCGATCATTCACCCATATAATGTAGTTTCATTTACTTGTGTCTATTTCATAAAACATTTATAAAACTGCATGTATTCTCATCCCAACATATTATATTTTAAAAGTGGGACTATAACTCACTTTCACATATTTTTACTTCGTCGGGAGTAAGACTTGGCCAATGGTCGATTCACGAACCTATAACAAATATATACATATATATATCAAAGTATGTTCAAAATATATTTACAACATTTTTAATACATTTTGATGTTTTAAGTTTATTAAGTCAGCTGTCCTCGTTAGTAACCTACAACTAGTTGTCCATAGTTAGATGTACAGAAATAAATTTATATATATTATCTAGAATCAATCCACGACCCAGTGTATACACGTCTCAGGCTAGATCACAACTCAAAGTATATATATTTTTGGAATCAACCTCAACCCTGTATAGCTAACTCAAACATTACTGCATATAGAGTGTCTATGGTTGTTACAAATAATATATATACATGGGTCGATATGATATGTCAAAACATTTGCTTACGTGTTTATGGTATTCCAAGATTACATAATATATTAGAATACATGTATAATACAGTATAAGTTAGCTAGGATATGATTTGTATAGAATTGTTACAATATTTCCCGTAGCTACAACAATCAAAAAATATTCAATCTTGTTTTACCCATAACTTCTTCGTTTTAAATCCGTTTTGAGTGAATCAAATTGCTACGATTTCATATTGAACTCTATTTTATGAATCTAAACAGAAAAAGTATAGGTTTATAGTCAGAAATATAAGCTACAAGTTGTTTTTGTAAGAGGTAGTCATTTCAGTCGAAAGAACGACGTCTTGATGACCATTTTGAAAAACATACTTCCACTTTGAGTTTAACTATGATTTTTGGATATAGTTTCATGTTCATAAGAAAAATAATTTTTCCAGAAGAACAACTTTTAAATCAAATTTTATCATAGTTTTTAATTATCAAACCCAAAACAGCCCGCGGTGTTAATACGACGGCGTATGTCCGGTTTTACGGTGCTTTTCGTGTTTCTAGGTTTTAAATCATTAAGTTAGCATATAATATAGATATAGAACATGTTTTTAGTTGATTTTAAAAGTCAAGTTAGAAGGATTAACTTTTGTTTGCGAACAAGTTTAGAATTAACTAAACTATGTTCTAGTGATTCAAGTTTAAACCTTCGAATAAGGTAGTTTTATATATATGAATCGAATGATGTTATGAACATCATTACTACCTCAGGTTTTGTGGATAAACCTACTGGAAATGAGAAAAATAGATCTAGCTTTAAAGAATTCTTGGATGGCTTGAAAGTTCTTGAAGCAGAATCATGACACGAAAACAAGTTCAAGTAAGATTTCCACTCGAAATAAGATTGTTATAGTTATAGAAATTGAATCAAAGTTTGAATATGAGTATTACCTTGTATTATAAAGATATATTACTATAAATAAGAAAGATTTCTTGAGGTTGGATGATCACTTTACAAGATTGGAAGTAAGCTAGCAAACTTGGAAGTATTCTTGATTTTATGAAACTAAAACTTATAGAATTTATGAAGAACACTTAGAACTTGAAGATAGAACATGAGAGAGATCAATTAGATGAAGAAAATTGAAGAATAAAAGTGTTTTTAGGTGTTTTTGGTCGTTGGTATATGGATTAGATATAAAGGATGTGTAATTTTGTTTACATGTATATAAGTCATGAATCATTACTAATATTTTTGTAATTATATGAGATATTTTATGCTAGTTACCAAATGATGGTTCCCACATGTGTTAGATGACTCACATGGGCTGCTAAGAGCTGATCATTGGAGTGTATATATCAATAGTACATACATCTAAAAGCTGTGTATTGTACGAGTACGAATACGGGTGCATACGAGTAGAATTGTTGATGAAACTGAACGAGTATGTAATTGTAAGCATTTTTGTTAAGTAGAAGTATTTTGATAAGTGTCTTGAAGTCTTTAAAAAGTGTATGAATACATATTAAAACACTACATGTATATACATTTTAACTGAGTCGTTAAGTCATCGTTAGTCGTTAGATGTAAATGTTGTTTTGAAACCTTTAGGTTAACGATCTTGTTAAATGTTGTTAACCCATTGTTTATTATATCTAAAGAGATGTTAAATTAATACATTATCATGATATTATGATATATTAATATATCTTAGTATGATATATATACAGTTAAATGTTGTTACAACGATAATCGTTACATATATGTCTCATTTTGAAATCATTAAGTTAGTAGTCTTGTTTTTACATATGTAGTTCATTGTTAATACACTTAATGACATGTTTACTTATAATTTATCATGATTAAATATAGTGTATCAATATCTTAATATGATTCATATGTATTTAGTAAGACGTTGTTATAACGATAATCGTTATATATATCGTTTCGAGTTTCTTAATTCAATAAACTCAATTTTTTGTATATAACTCATTGTTAAAATACCTAATGAGATACTTACTTATCATAATATCATGTTAACTATATATATATAATCATATATATGTCATCATATAGTTTTTACAAGTTTTAATCGTTCATGAATCACCGGTCAACTTGGGTGGTCAATTGTCTATATGAAACCTATTTCAATTAATCAAGTCTTAACAAGTTCGATTGCTTAACATGTTGGAAACACTTAATCATGTAAATAACAATTTCATTTCATATATATAAACGTGGAAAAGTTCGGGTCACTACAGTTCCATGGTCTGTTCAATGTGACAATCTTTCGTTAAGTGTGGTCCACCGCATTGCTCACTACTGATTTGTATTGCGTGAATATCTTTAGTCATCTTTTCCATTCGTCTCTCGAAAGCATCTATTTTTGCAGAATCGGAATCAAAGTCATGGCTAGAATCGGCTCTAGCCACTTTAGATGAACGAAAAATATCTTTTTTCTAGTGCCATTCATGCGAGTGGGAGGCTGTGTTATCAATGATTTTGTGAGCTTCGGTTGCGGTTTTCTTCATAATGGAACCACCAGCTGCTGTGTCGATGTCTTTTCGTGTAGCAACGTCGACACCTTAGTAGAATATTTGTACTATTTGATAAGTGTCTAAACCGTGCTGAGGACATCCTCTCAACAACTTTCCGAATCTTGTCCACGCCTCATATAATGTTTCATTTGGCTTTTGCGCGAACGTAACAATTTCTCCTTGAAGTCTTACGGCTTTAGATGCCGGAAAGAATCTTTTAAGAAATTTCTCAACTAAAACATCCCATGTATCAATCGCTCCTTCAGGTAACGATTCTAACCAATCTTTGGCTTCTCCCTTTAAAGTCCAGGGAAACAACATGAGATAGATCTGTTCATCCTCAACTTCTCTGATTTTAAATAGAGTACAGATCCTATTAAAGGTTCGAAGATGTTCGTTTGGATCTTCTTTTGGCGTACCACTAAATTGGCATTGATTAGTTGCCATGTTTAGGATTTGTCCTTTGATTTCATAATCTGGCGCATTAATGTCTGGTTGAGTAATTGCGTGACCTTGGCCAGTGCGTGTAGCTCTCATTCGGTCTTCCATACTTAGAGGTTCTTGATTTTTCATGATTGAATTGGTTGAATCTGAATCACTGGAGGATTCTGATTTAATGGTTTCTTCCTCGACAATCTCTGGATGAGTAATTTGCGGTTCAGGAGGAATGATTAGTGGTTCAGGATCTCTGAATTGTCCTTGAATATCCTCCGGGTTCTCAATTGTGAGGTCGGGTTCAAAAAATGGATTATCGGAAATTTGAATTGGAGTACTTGGTCGACTAGATGATGATTCTAAAGAAAAATCAACGGGGACAATATTGGCTAGATGTCTTGATCAAGTTACAGGTGGTGAACGTATGAAAGGTGGTGAACGTTTTGCTCGGTGCATTCACTGAATATCCTATTAGTTATAAAAATAAAAAATTATATAAGCTATCAAACTAATAGACTTTTCTGATTTTGCTCACGTTTCGAATAGCCAATAGATGCAGCAGGTAGCCAGGACCCTTTAAATCGGAAGCCCACAACTCGCCACTAACAAATCCAACTATTACTACGAAGCAGAAAATTTTGGATGTCTATCAATTTAACCAAGCAAAATAATTTTATTTTTTTTCGAAATTTTGAAGAAGATATAGAAAATTCTATGTCCTAAAAACTAGAGCGTAGAAATGAGAAAGAAGAAGAGTGCGTCGAAAAACTTCGAAAAATAAAAGGTCGGAAAATAATAATAAGAAAGTAAAGCGTCGAAACTTAAAAGTCTGAAAACTAAATATTAAAAATTGCGTCTAAATTAATTAAAGCTTAAAAGGAATTCTATATCCAAAACGGCAATAACTTAATTAGGCACTAAAATCTATTTAAAACTAAAGCGATAAGTGACGTCGTAAAATTCTAAAGCGCCTAAATCTTAATCTAAAGAAAAAGCACTTAAGGGATTTTACGGCAAAGCCTAAAAATCTAGAAATATAAAATAACTACGGCAAAAACTAAGTTTAAAACTAATTTCGAACGAAAAATATACAAATTACTAATAAACGATAAAAATATAAAATTCATAAAAAGAAACAAAAAAAATTATTACTTATATATATATATATATATATATATATATATATATATATATATATATATATATATATATATATATATATATATATATATATATATATATATATATATATATATATATTTTATAAAAGTATTAATTAATAAAACTACTTAAAACTTGAAATACATAATTAAATTAAAACTAAAACTAATTATTAATTTAATTAAACCCTAATTAATAATAATTATTAAATAAATAACCCTAATCCCGTAATTAATGTATTCTGAGGTTCAACCTGTCAGGCGGCTCCGAAAGTGTGGATGCTTGATACCCAAAAGTCTCCGCGACTGCAGAGTTTGCAGATTCAGATTTCGTGCAGGCCAAATTCGTGCAGGTTCAGTTCTTTTTTTTTATTTTTACTTTTCACTTTGATTTTTTTTTATTTTCTTATTTTATAGAAAATATAATATAACTAAAACTTATATAAAAAAACTTTTTAATTTAAACTCTTAAAAATATAGATATATATTTTTCTCCTTTTTTATGTTTTTATATTTTAAAACTTATATAAATTTATATTTTTACAAAAATGGCTTAAAAACTAAAAAAAAATTTAATTATAGCGTTCTATGGAGTCCCCGGTAGCGGCGCCAAAAATACTAGATGTGTACGAGGTGTAGTATATGAAATACTATTATTTTTATTAGGAATACGATACAAATTAAACAAGTTATTTATTTATTTATAGAATGGATCTAAACCTTGCTACAACACTATAGGTAGTGTACCTAATCATAGAGTAGTTTAACTTTTACTAAGTCCTGTTCGTTCCACAGGGAGCTAGTGATAACGTACTATATTTTTAATAACTATATTTATACAAATATATATAATTATATATAGGTAGTAATATTATAAAAGGGGGTTTTACCGTTTAATGACCGGCTTGTCGATTTTAAATATTAAGCGTAAAGATAAATGACAATAATTAAAGTGCGTAAAATAAATAACAATATTTAAATAACGATATATAAAATTGCGAATAATAAAATGACAGGAAATAAAAGTACGATGAGAAATACAATAAAAGAATTATGCTTATTTAAACTTCCGTAATCATGATTTTTGACATTTTGATTTTAATTTATTACCCTGAGTTAATTGTCCTTTGTCCTGGATTATTTGATACCTATTTGGTTTTTGTCCATAATAGTCCATCGGTCATAATTATAAAGTGCTTGTCAAATTAACCTTATTTCCGAAGTCAAATATTCCAACTAATTAGGGATTCAAACTGTAACAAGGTTTTAATACTTTGTTAATAATTACACCAGGTTATCGACTGCGTGTAATCCAAGGTTTTAATACTTTGTTAACAATTACACCAATTACCCTTGTATGTAATCCACCCCTGTTTTAATAAGATATGAACATTAATTTACCCACTTGATCAGTTTGAATAATCAATTACCCAACCCGAATAATTAATTAAATGATCGTAAAAGATGTCGTATAAACGTCACTAAATAGGACATGCAAAATCATTTAATAATTATTTGATTAACTAATTTGAAGATAGGTTCGATAGATTCCAATAAGTTGTCATTCGATTAGACAATACCCCCCATCTATTAATAGTCCATAGTCCAATGTCCACAAGTGTCGGTCTTTTGTCCAAACCCAAATTATGGTACAAAATCCAATAACCCCGTCTTAATATTTAGCCTAACATCACGATTACTTCGGCTCAAATAAGCATAATAATAACTTAGTTACGAGACATTAATTTAAAAAGGAAGAATATATCTTACAGTGGTGATTAATAGCGTAGCGTTACACGGACAGAACTCTGACTTTAAACCTTGTAAAACATTTCTTACAGTAACCCAATTATAATTAAACTTAAATTAAAATTATAATTATAATTATAAATATATATTACATAGAGAGAATGAAAGAAAAAGGAGTGCGTTTGATCGTCCGAATGCGTTGGCTTTTATAGGCAATTCTGTCCCAGGCAGCTCCGTGATTGTGGTACTTTTGTGCCTTGGAGCTCCGCGATCACGGAGTTTCGCACTCCAGCTCACCAATTGTTTTAAACGTGGGCGGCTTTGTATAATATAATATATATATATATATATATATATATATATATATATATATATATATATATATATATATATATATATATATATATATATATATATATATAATTAATTATATATTATATTATCTATACACTGTCTATGCAATAGAGGCAGTAAGACATGTCTAGACTAAGAATGATAAGCAGGTAATTTCCTAAGGATGATAAGCAGATGATTTCCGACTAGAAATAATAAGCAAAACTTTTGACATGCAGACACGGTCGAAGTCCAGACTCACTACTGCATCTAGACAACTATCAGTTTGACACACTAGTGCAAGACCTGGTTCGCTAAGACCACCGCTCTGATACCAACTGAAGCGACCCGTCCTAATCTATCCAGACGAAGTCCATATCGATTATAAACGATTCACAACAGTTGATTACATCGCGAGGTACTTGACCTCTATATGATACATTTTATAAACATTGCATTCGTTTTTGAAAAGACAATCTTTCATTACATCGAAAGTTGACGACATGCATACCATTTTATAATATATCTAACTATAATTGACTTAATAATAATCTTGATGAACTCGACGACTCGAATGCAACGTCTTTTGAAATATGTCATGAATGACTCCAAGTAATATCTTTAAAATGAGTAATTACACAGCGGAAGTCTTCTTTCATACCTGAGAATAAACATGCTTTAAAGTGTCAACCAAAAGGTTGGTGAGTTCATTAGTTTAACATAAATAATCATTTCATAATTTTAATAGACCACAAGATTTCATATTTCCATTTCTCATAAACATACGTCCCATGCATAGAGACAAAAATATCATTCATATGGATTGAACACCTGGTAACCGACATTCACAATATGCATATAAGAATATCCCCATCATTCCGGGATCCTCCTTCGGACATGATATAAATTTCGAAGTACTAAAGCATCCGGTACTTTGGATGGGACTTGTTGGGCCCAATAGATCTATCTTTAGAGTTCGCGTCAATTAGGGTGTCTGTTCCCTAATTCTTAGATTACCAGACTTAATAAAAAGGGGCATATTCGATTTCGATCATTCAACCATATAATGTAGTTTCGATTACTTGTGTCTATTTCGTAAAATATTTATAAAAGCGCATGCATTCTCAGTCCCAAAAATATATATTGCAAAAGCATTTAAAGGGGGAGTAATGAAACTCACGCATATAAATATTGTAAATCAGTTAATAAAGCATTTGCATGTATTCTCAGCCCAAAATTTGTAATAAGTAAAAAGGGCAAATGAAACTCACGCATATAAATATTGTAAAATAGTTATTAAAACATTGCATGTATTCTCAGCCCAAAAATATATATAAAAAGGGAATAATGAAACTCACCTAATGTATTTTGTAGTAAAAATACATATGACTATATTGAACAACTAAACAATGCAGGGTTGGCCTCGGATTCACGAACCTATATCATTTGTATATATATTAAAACATGTACTCGTATTCGAATAAATCTATATATTATTTTTAATAATATACTTGTTAAATTATTTGTTATATAGGTATAGATATAGATATATTTGATTTAATTTGTGTTTATCTTTCATTATAACATATCAATAATAATAATTTATATTAGGGTTTATATATAAAAAAATATATATATGTATATATTAATTGATATATTTCATATATATATAGCTTAGTTACTATCTTGTTAATAATAAAATTATAGTGATATGTGATTTTAACGTTCTAGTAATGTATTTTTATATAAACATAATTATTTGTAATAATAATAATAATAATAATAATAATAATAATAATAATAATAATAATAATAATAACAATATTCTTAATTATAACTATAATCATACTAATAATAATGATAATATCCACAAACTTGATAATGTTAATAAATGATAACTTTTATAAATACACGTATATTAGTAGTAATAATAATAATAGTAATAATAATAGTGGTAGTACTAGTTGTATTAACACTAATAATAATTCCTTTTCTAATATTACAAATAACAATAGCTAATGATATCAATGATAATAATGGTAATAATAATAAAATGAAAAGAAAGGTATACCCTCATGAAAAGCTTTTCTAAAAAGAATAGCCTTGGACCGGACTCGAACCCAAGACCTCTCGATAACATGCCTTCCTCTCAAAACATTTGAGCCATTTTGTTTTTCTGTTTTTATTACCCGAATAATTCTTTTTATCATGTATCTCTTGACTCAACTAAAAGCCCAACTCAACGTTTAAACCTCACGGCCCAACAGAGGATAATAGCTTTCAGCCCAACTGCAAACCCACGGCCCAACAAAAATAAATTCTTGGCCCAAAAGCAATTCTGGTTCTTCTTTTTTAAAAAAAATGTGGCACAGCAGGGATTGAACCTGCGACCTCTCGTTCCCGTAACCATCCCTTAACCATTCCGCCATTTTGGATTTTCTATACGTAATCAGATTCTAAACTAGTTAAACCGTATATCTATTTTCCATCTCTTTTCTTCTTCCTCAGTAAAACAAATCGACCCATTTTTAAATATCACAACAATCGAATATTGTTTCTATAAATGATTTGGAAAAACGATTTATAACTGAATATCACTGGAATCAACAACAACAACAACAACAACAACAACAACAACAACAACAACAACAACAATAACAACAACAACAACAACAACAACAACAACAACAACAACAACAACAACAACAACAACAAAACTGCTATTCGCTGTTCGCGGGTATCCCAAAAAAAAAAATTGATTTCAAATTTTATAATGAATTGGACAATTGTTACAACATGAAACATGTTGTAAATCGTTCATAGAAACTAGTGGGATCGTCAATTTAACTTTATCTGCAACAGAAATCTTGAATTTGGATCAAGAACAAAAGTTTGACTTTTTATAAAGTTAACTTTGACTCAAAAATTCTTACTTGATATTAAGAATTAGAAGTTGAAATTTTACAGGAAGTACGAGTAGAGGATTTCTAACAAAACCACATTTATACATTTTTAAAATTGATTCGATTTTGAAACCTGGATGAAAAGTGGACGAACAGAAAAAAAAATATAAAAAAACGGGTTCAGCCTTTTTATTTATCTGTTTTAAATTATCAGATGCAAATTCGATGTATGTGATAATTGTTAATGATGGAGAAAAGGTAGTTTGATTTCTTATTGATAGCAATTCACAGTAGGTATATAAAGATATGAATCGAATATTGAGACTAGCAACAAGGGTATGTTTCATTTGTTTTGTAGTAGAGGTAGTGGGAAACACAAAGTCACGAACAGAATAATAATAAAAAAAAAGAAAACAAAACTGATGAAGACAGGAAATAATATCACGCGTTCTTATCTGATTTATATGAAGTAATTAATAAATATTAATAATTAATAAACATATTAATAATAATAATAATAATACTAATTAATAATAATAATATTGTTTAATGAAAATAGAGACACTAATAATAATAATAGAGATACTAAAACTATAGATGATAAAAAAAAAAAAAAAAAAAAAAACACTAGATTGTATTATTTCCTAATACCTAAAATATTTATAATGATAATTATTTATAATAATAATAATTCATAATAATAATATCTAATAACAAATAATAATAATAATAATAATAATAATAATAATAATAATAATAATAATAATAATAATAATAATAATAATACTAATTTTAATGCTTATATTAATTAATGAATGTAATAATAATAATATGCCAATTATATTATAACTTGTAATTTTATATGTATAATTGTATATATATTTATATGTATTCACTGTATTTAATATATTTGTTTATATATATAACAGTAGACATATATGTATTATATTTAGTCTCATTAGTTATTAAATATAACTATAATAATAATACTCCTTGATATCATAACTAATAATAAATATAATAACACTTTATAATGATGTAATGGTAATAATAATTACATTATTGATAATAATAATATCCATAAGTTTTATAATAATAATATTAATAATAATAATGATAATGTTATAATAAATTTAAATTTATCACACTTCATATCAATATATATTACCACTAATATTTCTTTTAGTAATGAGAATAATATTCTTGTTGCATAAATTTTTAATATACTAATATTACATGTTATCGTTTAATTTATATTATGTAATAACTTGTATTGGTTAATAATTATATATATATATATATATATATATATATATATATATATATATATATATATATATATATATATACACACTTATTTATTTGCAACCTATAGTTCGTGAATCGTTTGGAGTAGTCAAAGGTCAATTGAATATATGAAACAGTTCAAACTTTTAGAGATTCAACATTACAGAATTTACTTATCGTGTTGGAGACATATAAAGATTAAGTTTAAATTTGGTCAGAAATTTCCGGGTCGTCACAGTACCTACCCGTTAAAGAAATTTCGTCCCGAAATTTGAGTGAGGTGGTCATGGCTAACAATAAAAATATTTTTATGACGATTATGAGTTGATAAATAAAATTTTATCACCGTTGAGTAATGTGGATAAAATAATTCGATTATTCGAAGAGTATGAGTGAAGCTATCACAAAAGATTGAGATAGAATTTTAACTTTTGACGTAGTCTTGATTGAATTCCGGAATTCAAGGGATGTAAAAGAAAATCTTCGAAATCTAAAAGATCTGATTCTTTGGAATTTAAGGGAATTAGGATCTCTTTAATTAAATGTGGTCATCTGTCTCGATTGCTCTGTCTGATATTTCCACTATAAATTTAAGATCTTCTGTTCCATTATTCTCACCATTCCTATACTTTCTTTCTTAGTTCATACATCCAAAAGATTGTGAAAATGCTTAGTTCAATTCTAATCCTTGATGTTTTCCTATTTATCATTTCTGTCATCCTTCTTTTCAATCTTCCACCAGAAAAATCTGTTTACTTCTACTATTACCTTGAGTGATACTATTTTTAATTATACCGTGTCTTTATATTGCTATTCGTATTAATATCCACGGTTTGTAACCTCCGTATTGTTATTGGGCTTTATATTTTCTTTTATATTTTGGAGTTATTTGCCTTTTTATTCTCCTCTCGACCTCTAGTAAAGCGAGTAACGGTCCAGAATTCATAAGTATGGAATTTCGAATGTACTTAATGTTCTGAACAAGAAAGAACGTAATAGCACGATTTGATTTGTCAAATTACTAGAATCACTGAGAATAGAACTATCAAGAATATATGTTCTTGATATGTTCAGAAGTTAAGCAGAATGAAAGAGTTATGTAACATGGCACATGATGACGTTATGATCTGTGAATCATCACGCTCCATTAGAAACTCAGCATGACTTACTGTAATATAATCACGTTGATCAAGTGTCATTATATTATACTAACTCATGCATCAGTTCCCAACATTACTTCAATAATATTCATATTTTAAGCTCAAAAGTTTACAGAATATAGAAACTAACAGTTTCTATATGATGTAACATTGACAGTACGAAGAGATTAATGATTTCAGGTAAGAGTAGTTATAAAAATATCTTCAGAAATATGGAGGATATTTATAATGAAAGATACGATGATATCTTGGAATTTATAATATCGAAGGATGGTGAAGAAAATTTGTCACCAAGAGTTTGGAGTCAGAAGCAAGGTATTCGCTAATGATTTCATCAGAAACATAATCATCAGGATTCTTAATGTACAAGTTTAGTCCTTGCGATTCGTTCAGAGTCTCCTTCGTGGTTTGCTCAATCTGTTTTTCAATACCAAATTTTATATCGAGCGTTCCTAACACTCCCTTCTTTATCATCAAACTTTTTGCCATTTAGACCATCTATAATTTTTCTGTTTCCTCTGCATTTAATGCTACCATATCTGAGTCATCGATTATCAATCCGAGGTGGTTTCAAGAGAATTGTGTTTTTAGATGAACAAACGCTGAGGGTAATATGGTGAAATATAAAAGGTTCTCCGGTAACAATAAAAGAGTACGCATATATATCATGGTTATAATAAGGTTGTTTCGAACGAAAAGTCGAAGTTGATTTGCTAGAGCTGTGACAAAATTGGCTAATTTGGAAAGGGATTGCAAAGTTATCTTGGGTAATAATAACACTAAAGGAATTAACACAGCTATGTGTTAAACGTTTACTCAGTTTTCGAGAGTTTTCAGGTGCATAACTAATTGCATAAATCTTTCTCTCCGTAGATGAAGTGTGGTTGGTTCATTCTCTTGATTGAGGTGTTTTTATGAATCATGAAAGGTTTGAATGCAGATTATAATTGTCAAGGTACAAATGAGGTTTAAGATGAAATCAAATGGCAAACTTAAAGAATTGTTTAGTTTCATATGTTATAATCAATATTTTAATTCATTTTAATTGTCCAATGTTGGCAGTCCATAGTCGATAGTCCACAGTTAACAGTCCAATATTTCATATATAGTTTTATATATAATATACGAATTAATTAATACGTATCGTGACCCGTGTACATGTCTCAGACTCGATCACAACTCAAATTATATATATTATTGTAGAATCAATCTCAACCCTGTATAGCGAACTCGATCATTACAGCGTATAGAGTGTCTATGGTGATTCCAAATAATATATATAGATGCGTCGATATGATATGTCAAAACCTTGTATACGTGTCCCGATATTTAAAGTGCGTAAAATAAATAACAGAAATTAAATGACGATAAATAAAATTGCGAGAATTAAAATTGAGATAAGATAAATTGCGATAATTAAATTGCTATAAATAAATTGCGATAATTAAATTACGATAAATAAATTGCGATAATTAAATTGCGATAAATAAATTGCGATAATTAAAATGTAATACGGAATTAACAGTTAGCTAGGAACAGTTAGCTAGGATTTCGTTAGCGTGGTTTCTTAACAAAATTTCTCATAGTTAAATTGTTTGTTTCTAACAAATTTTATTTTGTCCAATGTTTTCTTCATTATGCCACTTGTTGGATTCTGATAGATTAAAATCCAAATATGAAATTGAATGAAAAAGGCTGTTCTGCGGTGAACTGATACGTATATCGGTGGTTGTAAATAAGATAGTAAATGACTGTTGACTTAGATTTGAAAGAATGTACAGTGTACTTATTAATGTGAAAGCTGAATATTCCTCGGGTATTACCTACCCGTTAAAATATTTTCACCATTAACAGTTTGTACAAAAGAATTTTTAATTACAATCTTTATGAAAATATAGTTACATATATATTTTCTTCAGATGTAATCATGGATATAATGAGTTAATATGATATTAATCTCACTTGATTTACCGTCAAAACTAGAATACATAATCTCTAAAACATTAGAGATTACATAATCGTCATGAAGAACGAAGATAATTAATGTAGAACGATACGTAGAACGATGATTATACTCAAGGTACAGAATGAGATGTTGAGGCATGGATTGTTGATGGTACGGGTGCTGTTACTGATGGTACTATTGGTGCTGGTGATGTTGCTGAAGCTGGTACGTTTTGCACCATATCTTCCAAGGCTACAACTCGGGTGCGAAGCTCGTTGACTTCTTCTATTACACCGGGATGATTGTCAGTTAAAACAGATGGATGAATAAGGTTTAGAATTTTAGATAGGATATGATCGTGGCGAGATATTCGGGAAATGAGAGTGAAAATGGTGTTTCAGATTGGTTCGCCGGTGAATGCTTCAGGGTCTTTGCTCAGAGGACAATATGGTGGATGAAAGGGATCGCTTCTTCTTGTCTCTAATGATTAAGTAGACTACGAACTCATCAGATGAATTGGGGATGGCTGATTGATTGATTCATTCTAGTGACGCTGCTTTCGGAGCTCTAGTGGAAATCCATATCGGAATAGTTGTCGGAATAACTATCGGAATAGCTATCGAAATCTGAGGGACTCGAACTGGGTGAGGGATCCATCTCGTACGATCAGATGAAGTATTTTCAATAAGAAATAGATTATAGGATGTAGATTAGTACCCTGCAATACATAATTTACATATGCATATATAATATTAAAATCCCATAAATTACGGAGGAATCTCCGGAAGCTGTCAGGTAAGGGTAACAATAACAGATACGCTAAGATATGAATTTATCTATACACTGTCTATGCAATAGAGGCAGTAAGACATGTCTAGACTAAGAATGATAAGTAGGTAATTTCCTAAGGATGATAAGCAGATGATTTTCGACTAGAAATGATAAGCAAAACTTTTGACATGCAGACACGGTCGAAGTCCAGACTCACTATTGCATCTAGACAACTATCAGTTTGACACACTAGTGCAAGACCTGGTTCGCTAAGACCACCGCTCTGATACCAACTGAAGCGACCCGTCCTAATCTATCCGGACGAAGTCCATATTGATTATAAACGATTCACAACAGTTGATTATATCGCGAGGTACTTGACCTCTATATGATATATTTTATAAACATTGCATTCGTTTTTGAAAAGACAATCTTTCATTACATCGAAAGTTGACGACATGCATACCATTTTATAATATATCTAACTATAATTGACTTAATAATAATCTTGATGAACTCGACGACTCGAATGCAACGTCTTTTGAAATATGTTATGAATGACTCCAAGTAATATCTTTAAAATGAGTAATTACACAGCGGAAGTCTTCTTTCATACCTGAGAATAAACATGCTTTAAAGTGTCAACCAAAAGGTTGGTGAGTTCATTAGTTTAACATAAATAATCATTTCATAATTTTAATAGACCACAAGATTTCATATTTCCATTTCTCATAAACATACGTCCCATGCATAGAGACAAAAATATCATTCATATGGATTGAACACCTGGTAACCGACATTCACAATATGCATATAAGAATATCCCCATCATTCCGGGATCTTCCTTCGGACATGATATAAATTTCGAAGTACTAAAGCATCCGGTACTTTGGATGGGGCTTGTTGGGCCCAATAGATCTATCTTTAGAGTTCGCGTCAATTAGGGTATCTGTTCCCTAATTCTTAGATTACCAGACTTAATAAAAAGGGGCATATTCGATTTCGATCATTCAACCATATAATGTAGTTTCGATTACTTGTGTCTATTTTGTAAAACATTTATAAAAGTGCATGCATTCTCAGTCCCAAAAATATATATTGCAAAAGCATTTAAAAGGGGAGTAATGAAACTCACGCATATAAATATTGTAAATCAGTTAATAAAGCATTTGCATGTATTCTCAGCCCAAAATTTGTAATAAGTAAAAAGGGCAAATGAAACTCACGTATATAAATATTGTAAAATAGTTATTAAAACATTGCATGTATTCTCAGCCCAAAAATATATATAAAAAGGGAATAATGAAACTCACCTAATGTATTTTGTAGTAAAAATACATATGACTATATTGAACAACTGAACAATGCAGGGTTGGCCTCGGATTCACGAACCTATATCATTTGTATATATATTAAAACATGTACTCGTATTCGAATAAATCTATATATTATTTTTAATAATATACTTGTTAAATTATTTGTTATATAGGTATAGATATAGATATATTTGATTTAATTTGTGTTTATCTTTCATTATAACATATCAATAATAATAATTTATATTAGGGTTTATATATAAAAAATATATATATGTATATATTAATTGATATATTTCATATATATATATATATAGCTTAGTTACTATCTTGTTAATAATAAAATTATAGTGATATGTGATTTTAACGTTCTAGTAATGTATTTTTATATAAACATAATTATTTGTAATAATAATAATAATAATAATAATAATAATAATAATAATAATAATAATAATAATAATAATAATAATAATAATAATAATAATAATAATAATAACAATATTCTTAATTATAACTATAATCATACTAATAATAATGATAATATCCACAATACTTGATAATGTTAATAAATGATAACTTTTATAAATACACGTATATTAGTAGTAATAATAATAATAGTAATAATAATAGTGGTAGTACTAGTTGTATTAACACTAATAATAATTCCTTTTCTAATATTACAAATAACAATAGCTAATGATATCAATGATAATAATGGTAATAATAATAAAATGAAAAGAAAGGTATACCCTCATGAAAAGCTTTTCTAAAAAGAATAGCCTTGGACCGGACTCGAACTCAAGACCTCTCGATAACACGCCTTCCTCTCAAAACATTTGAGCCATTTTGTTTTTCTGTTTTTATTACCCGAATAATTCTTTTTATCATGTATCTCTTGACTCAACTAAAAGCCCAACTCAACGTTTAAACCTCACGGCCCAACAGAGGATAATAGCTTTCGGCCCAACTGCAAACCCACGGCCCAACAGAAATAAATTCTTGGCCCAAAAGCAATTCTGGTTCTTCTTTTTTAAAAAAAATGTGGCACAGCAGGGATTGAACCTGCGACCTCTCGTTCCCGTAACCATCCCTTAACCATTCCGCCATTTTGGATTTTCTATACGTAATCAGATTCTAAACTAGTTAAACCGTATATCTGTTTTCCATCTCTTTTCTTCTTCCTCAGTAAAACAAATCGACCCATTTTTAAATATCACAACAATCGAATATTGTTTCTATAAATGATTTGGAAAAACGATTTATAACTGAATATCACTGAAATCAACAACAACAACAACAACAACAACAACAACAACAACAACAACAACAACAACAACAAAAACTGCTATTCGCTGTTCGCGGGTATCCCAAAAAAAAAATTGATTTCAAATTTTATAACGAATTGGACAATTGTTACAACATGAAACATGTTGTAAATCGTTCATAGAAACTAGTGGGATCGTCAATTTAACTTTATCTGCAACAGAAATCTTGAATTTGGATCAAGAACAAAAGTTTGACTTTTTATAAAGTTAACTTTGACTCAAAAATTCTTACTTGATATTAAGAATTAGAAGTTGAAATTTTACAGGAAGTACGAGTAGAGGATTTCTAACAAAACCACATTTATACATTTTTAAAATTGATTCGATTTTGAAACCTGGATGAAAAGTGGACGAACAGAAAAAAATATAAAAAAAACGGGTTCAGCCTTTTTATTTATCTGTTTTAAATTATCAGATGCAAATTCGATGTATGTGATAATTGTTAATGATGGAGAAAAGGTAGTTTGATTTCTTATTGATAGCAATTCACAGTAGGTATATAAAGATATAAATCGAATATTGAGAATAGCAACAAGGGTATGTTTCATTTGTTTTGTAGCAGAGGTAGTGGGAAACACAAAGTCACGAACAGAATAATAATAAAAAAAAAGAAAACAAAACTGATGAAGACAGGAAATAATATCACGCGTTCTTATCTGATTTATATGAAGTAATTAATAAATATTAATAATTAATAAACATATTAATAATAATAATAATACTAATTAATAATAATAATATTGTTTAATGAAAATAGAGACACTAATAATAATAATAGAGATACTAAAACTATAGATGATAAAAAAAAAAAACACTAGATTGTATTATTTCCTAATACCTAAAATATTTATAATGATAATTATTTATAATAATAATAATTCTTAATAATAATATCTAATAACAAATAATAATAATAATAATAATAATAATAATAATAATAATAATAATAATAATAATAATAATACTAATTTTAATGCTTATATTAATTAATGAACGTAATAATAATTATATGCCAATTATATTATAACTTGTAATTTTATATTTATAATTGTATATATATTTATATGTATTCACTGTATTTAATATATATGTTTATATATAACAGTAGACATATATGTATTATATTTAGTCTCATTAGTTATTAAATATAACTATAATAATAATACTCCTTGATATCATAACTAATAATAAATATAATAACACTTTATAATGATGTAATGGTAATAATAATTACATTATTGATAATAATAATATCCATAAGTTTTATAATAATAATATTAATAATAATAATGATAATGTTATAATAAATTTAAATTTATCACACTTCATATCAATATATATTACCACTAATATTTCTTTTAGTAATGAGAATAATATTCTTGTTGCATAAATTTTTAATATACTAATATTACATGTTATCGTTTAATTTATATTATGTAATAACTTGTATTGGTTAATAATTTATATATATATATATATATATATATATATATATATATATATATATATATATATATATATATATATATATATATATATATATATACTTATTTATTTGCAACCTATAGTTCGTGAATCGTCGGGAGTAGTCAAAGGTCAATTGAATATATGAAACAGTTCAAACTTTTAGAGATTCAACATTACAGAATTTACTTATCGTGTCGGAGACATATAAAGATTAAGTTTAAATTTGGTCAGAAATTTCCGGGTCGTCACAGTTTGCATGTTATTGAAAAATGGAAATGGAAATCTTGTGGTCTATTATTACGACTTGATAAATATATAGGTTAAACCTATAACTCACCAACATTTTTGTTGACTTTTAAGCATGTTTATTCTCAGGTGATTATTAAGAGCTTCCGCTGTTGCATGCTAATTTAAGGACAAGAATTGGAGTCAGCATGCTTATAATATATTGTTTAAAAACTGCATTCGAAGATTTAAATTGATGTGTAATATTGTTGTAAACCAATATGTAATATTCGTGTGTAAAACGTTATCTTTTAGATTATCATTACTTGATAATCTACGTTATGGTTTTTGAACCTTTATTGATAAAATAAAGGTTATGGTTTGTTTTAAATAAAACGAATGCAGTCTTTGAAAAACGTCTCATATAGAGGTCAAACCTCGCAACGAAATCAATTAATATGAAACGTTTATAATCGATATGAACGGGACATTTCACTATAAGCAAAAAATAAACTTAGGAATATAGGGAAAGGGACTGTAGGAATTCTCTTTGGATTTTCAAGCAGCTCCTTCAACTTAACAAAGTATAAGAGTACATAATCAATGTTTCGTCTGTACTTTAAAGTCTGGCCAAATTGCACCTCATGGCGACTATATTAGTCAAAGCTGCCTACCTTTGAACTCAAATACATGGCAATTATGCCAATGAAATAAATCCAAAAATGAGGCATTTTATTTCTTTTGGGGCTATGTGTGTTAACTAGATCATCAAAACAAATATAATGAAGAATTCGATTCTCTAACGATTACATTGTCAGTTGGTTTGACGAATGGTTTGACAGGAAGAGAAAGAACTTTTCTGATAACACCAACATTAATAGTGATATCTAGGTCGTTGTTGATCCTCTAATACATTGATTTCCTTAAGGGGATGTACCCATATTGCAAGTGTACCAAAATCTAGCCAACACGCCTGGAAATATTTTGTATGGATTTTTTGTGATAGAAAAAAAAACTGGAGAGTAGATGAAAAATGTGACGACGTTTTGATACCCATGAGTCATGTAGTTATTTTGCAATATGCAATTCATAGGGTAAATTCCGTTTTGAACCTTGATTTCGTCTGCCTCAATGGTGTTTGGAGCTTTGACTATGTTCTCATTGAGTTTGAAGGGTGCCATTTGACTTGATTTTCGAATAAGATGAAGATCATAATTTAGGGATTTTGAATATTGAGAGCGATTTAGGAATTATGTGCACACGATAAACGTGTGGGTTAATGTGACAATTATGCACGTTTTCGATGCTACAATAGATGTTTTGAGTGAAAGCTTAAAATGGATTACATTCATTACACCTATTAAGTTAATAAAATATTGAACTTAAATTACTAACCACATAAGTATTAAAGTCAAATGATTTGAAAAACATAAATAATTGGTGAGTAAATTGTGTGTATTTAATAAGAGTAATAAATGTAGTATTTAATATATCTTACCTTTTTGTCATAATCACAGATATAATTAATTAGAAAATCTTGTGGTGTTGGTTAGTCAATGTTATGGACAAGCAGCAGAACATCAAAGTTTAACCTGCTTGTTTAACTTAGACGCAATAGAGCTAGCACGACAACAAAACATTTTCTATTAACTTTAGAGTTCAAACATACCTAGATCAGTGATGAGATAGTTGAAACGTTTCTTATCTAATGACTTTGTGAACATGTGTGCTAGTTGTTGATCAACGAATATGAAATGTAGCTCAACATCTCTCTTTTAATTATGATCTCTTTTAAAATGATATTGTATGTCGATATGCTTTATCCTTCAGTGCATTATAGGAATGTTGGTGATGGCAATGGCACTGGTGTTATCACTGAAGATATGAGTTTTTGTGATGTGTACGTTATAGTCCTTGAGCTGGCTTTGCATCAACAACACTTAAGAAGTACAACTACCAACTGAGACATATTCAACCTCAGCAGTAGATGTTTAGAAAGAGTTCTGCTTCTTGCTTGTCCAACTGACTAGCCTACAAGCCAACAATTAACAACCTCGAGTTGTACTTTTCATGTATATTTTACAATCTGTAAAGTTAGCATCTGAATAACCCGTTTAATCGAAATCTTAGTCTTTGGGATACTAGAGACCACAGTTAGGATTACCCTTTAGATATCTAACTATCCATTTGACTGCTAACATGTGTTACTTTTCAGGATCAGCTTGATATCAAGCATATAAAGAAGTATAAAAAAATGATATCTAGTCTGATGGATTTAAGATAAAGTATGAAACCAATTATACCTCTATATTCAGTGATATTGACTGATTTACAATTAAGATCAACATCAATTTTGATTGCAGCCTGCATTGGAGTCTTTATGTCTTTACAGTTTACAAGACCAAATTTCTTTAACATATCTTTGATCACTATCAAGTTGTTTGATTTACAAATCAAGAAAGTATTGCAAATCTATTTTTAAACTCATTTCATATATCTGAGACATAAGTTTTGAAAATCTTGACAATATTTTCATTTGTAAATCCACAAATGATATCATCCACATATATATGTACTAATAAGATATCACCATCAATCTTTTTTATGAAGAGAGTGGTATCGATCTTTCCAACACAAAAGTTTAAAACCAGTGAGGAACACATGAAGTGTCTTATACCATGCTTTAGGTGCTTGTTTAAGACCATAAAGAGTTTTGTCTAATTTATAGATATGATCTGGATATTTACTACGTGCGAAACCTGATAGTTGCTCAACGAAGACGACTTCTTGCATCTTTCCATTATGCAAAACAGGTTTTACATACATCTGGAAAACTTTAAAGTTCTTGTATGCAGCAAAGGCAGGAAATATTCTGATTGCTTTCATCCTTGCAACAGGTGCATGAGTCTATCCATAATTTAATCCTTCTTTTTGTTTATACCCATGTGCTACCAATCTAGCCTTATTTGAAATTATAACCCCATCTTCATCCATCTTGTTTTTGAATGCCTACTTACTACTAATAACTTTCTTTTCCTTGTGTTCTGGTCTAGGTACAAACTTCCATACTTCATTCCTTTCAAACTGAGAGAGATATCTTGCATAGCACATGCCTAGCTTGGATCAAATAAAGCTTGCTCAACCTTTGTAGGTTCAATTGTTGACACAAAATTCACATGCATGCAATAATTACTAGTCGCATGTTGTCTAGTCTTCACTCCACTACTCAGATTACTAATGATTTGATCAATAAGATGCTCCTTTGTTCATTTCGACTATGCTTAAGTTGTAAAACTTCTTTAGAAGTAGGTATGGTTGTAAGCGTGTTTTTTAATAATTACTCCCTCCGTCACATCTTAAGTATCCAGTTTTGTCTTTTCAAAGTCTTTTTTTGTTAACTTTGACTGTAAATATTTTTATTTGTGTTATATAATATTTGATGAAAATTATATGGAATGAAAACACATTTAAAACTCAATTCATTTATATCATTTTTATCAAATATTATATAGCATAAATAAAAACATTTACGATCAAAGTTGACAAAAAAAAATTTAAAAAATTAACATTAGACACTTAAGATATGACGGATGGAATATATGCTAAAGTGTTTTTCAAATGATTCATGGTTAAAAAAACAATAAAACATAGTAAAATTTTATAATTTAGAATAATTAATTAATCAAGTCGTATTTTTTTTACATGTGGATGAGCTAGTTAGGTTAAAAGCTATTAAAAGGAGTTTTCTACAATCTTCTTTCCTTTTTTAGCAAGTCTACAATCTTCTTTCTTTTGGTTCAATTTTATTTTTTCAGTTTCGTTGAATTATTTTAGGCATCCCAATGAGACTTGCCAACTAAAGAGGGACTTGCAATAATCAACAAAAACAAAAAAGGTTATTACTCCGTTACAACTTAACAATACTCTCCAAGATTCTACATTTCTCTCTCCCCCAATATCCATCTTTAACCTTCTTTCACTTCATTTGATGAACAACTAAAAAAACAGAAATATTCAATTTCAATACTTTAATCAAGATTTGTGCCTGGGATCTATCAAATCAAGAGGGGTTGTAATTGTGAGTTTATATTGGAGAAAAAATGACAAGAATGCAAATGGGTATGATTAAGATGATTGATGTGTTTCCATTAACTAATTGGTGGGATGAAATAAATGAATCAAGAAATTGGCAAGATGGAATCTTTTTCGCTCTTTGTGGTTTTTATGCCCTTGTTTCTGCCATTGCTCTTGTAAGTCAACCATTTTCTCCAAATAACACACACATTTTATATCTTCAAGATCATATTATATATATGTGGGAATAGATAGTACTTGTACTTAAATTTTAATTTGGGTAACACAGCTGTTTTTTAAGTTTATCTTAAATGTGGGGTGTTTTTTTGTGGCTGCACTCAAAAGAATACAACTTTATACATTTTTACAGAGTTTAGCAACGTGCTTAAGATCAATTTGTATATACTGTAGAAAGTAACTTACATTATGCTACTGATTTTAGTAACCTAGTTAATATAACAGGTTATGAAAGGGGTGTGTGTGTGTGTGTGTGTGTGTGTGTGTGTGTGTGTGTTGGTTACTAAAAAGGGCAAGAGAGTATAGGTTAGTTTGTGTATACGATTGATATAAAAGTGGTTGCTTAAGTTGGTATGTAGTGTGAAGCTTATTTATGTTTGAGCTGTTTGTTCTGTTTTTCAAGATTTTTATACTACATAAATAGTTGAAATGAGGCGCTTTTGTAAGATATGTGTATTAGTTTTTACAGGTGATAGTCATGGTTTGAGAAAGTGAGGAGTGAGTTGTATTTTGATAATCTACATCCAAACATCCCCATACCATGAAAGAAGAAAACTGTTTCTAAAAAGATTCAATATTGATGGTCATAGTATAAAATGAGTATCAGGAACTTGGGATAAAAAGATTCAATATTGATTGGATAATTAATATTTCACGTTTTATTCTATCAAAACTGTAAACTTTGTTATAAATTTGGAAGTTTCATGGTTCTTGTGTAATGTTTGTTTTAAGTTTTCCACTACTCTACATAATTGCAGATTCAGCTAATTAGAATTGAGATAAGAGTGCCAGAATATGGTTGGACTACTCAGAAAGTTTTCCACCTCATGAATTTCATTGTTAATGGAGGTACAACATTAATCATTTTTTTAACCAATTTTTATTTGAAAATATTAATAATGATTCATTTATACTCATCGTCTTTTTGAAGTTCGTGCCATTGTGTTTGGATTTCACTTGCAAGTCTTCAATTTGCACCCCAAGGTAAGTATACCATGTCGTATTGATTTTTCAAAGAAAAATTCTAGAAATAGTTTAATTTTCATAATGGTTTGTGGTGATGAAATTTTAAGTAAGAACAATGATGTGATGTCAATTCCCTTATTATGATTATAACTTACACCCACAATTTCGCGGAATTATCAACTAATAATAATAGTAATAGAATAGTTTTTTTTTTTTTTTAAGGCACACATCCTACACGAATTTTTACACTAATATATACATAATGTCCATCCCAGAACTTGAAACCATGACCTCAAAGTCAGAGGGGTGCATACCGCTAGGCCTTGGCCCTTTGGTAATAGTTCTCATTTTTAATATATAAGAGAATAAAGATAATTGAGTTTGTTTTGTTTTTATATATAAGATATAAGATAGATAATAAAATAATTGAGTTTGTTACAAATCAATGGTTGTAAATCAAATCAGTTGTTGAAATTCCAAATCAATGGATGATTTGAAGAGACAGACAATTATAACGTCATCATCTAAATCAACGATTGGAAATCATGGTTATAAATTCAGCTAAAGGTCAATTTATGAGTTTTCTTTTAAATTTCAAAAAGAAAGAAGATTGCAACATATTTATATACAAATTTGCTTCATAGGTTTGCATCTGGATGCTGTTGGAAATTCCGGGTTTACTATTTTTCTCGACGTATACTCTTCTAGTCCTATTCTGGGCAGAAATATATCACCAGGTAAGTAAACTTTAACTTCCTTTTTCAATTCATCAATCTTTGTATCTAATTGTTTTGTATTATATGGTGAGCAGGCAAAAAGTTTACCAACAGATAAACTCAGAATTGTCTATGTGTCAGTTAATGCAGGGGTATATATGATACAAGTAAGCTACAAGTATGCTTTTTATATAATTATATATATTTACAACTGAGCTATTAACAAAACGTTCATGAACCAATAATCTACAAACATTCAGTCTACTTTATATCATTTTTTACCGTAAGTTTTTTTTTGAATCAGGTTTGTCTTTGGCTGTACCTATGGTTTGACGATAACAGCACGGTCAAATTCCTTGGAAATATATTTGTTGCAGGTTGTTACACCTAATACTTCATTAATCTTTACAAAATGTTCACTTTAAACTGAGAAGAAACATGATATATAAATTGTATATTTCTGATTTATATCTATTTATGTTTAATCTGCAGTTGTGTCGCTAATGGCAGCGTTAGGTTTTCTGGTTTATGGAGGAAGGTATGGTGTACTTCAAAAAAAAACTTTGTATGTGTTATGCACATTATGTTTTTATGCCTAACGTTTTTAATTTATTTCATGTTTTTAAATGGTTGTGTTGGATGTTTTTAGGTTATTTGTGATGCTGCGACAGTTTCCTATTGAATCTAAAGGGAGACAAAAGAAACTTCACGAGGTTTGTGCTTTTCTACCAGTTTATTATTATTATTTTAATTCTAAAAATGATGATGTAGAAAATAAAGTAAGGTCTAACTTGTACTCATTATTGCAGGTTGGATCCGTAACAGGAATATGCTTTACTTGTTTTCTTGTAAGATGCTTTGTGGTAAGTTTCAATATACGAGTTGACACACTAGTGTTTTCATATTTGTTAGTCTATACACCCTTTTCATTATAAGTTATAACTAGTGTACATCTTCTTTGCGGAATTAATAATTAATAATTAAATATATTTATAATATAATAAGGAAAATGATGATGATAGAAAAATAAATTATTTTTTTATATATACAAAAGAATATATATATATAATTGAGTTTGCCTTTTCTTTTATATATGAGGGAGATAATTGAGTTTGTTACAAACCAATCGTTAAAATTTCAAATCAATGCAATTATTACATCATCATCTAAATCGATGATTGAAACTTATAGTTATGAATTCATTTAAATGTCAATTTTCAATTTCAATCTTATAACAAAAGAAAACATAATTGTGACTTCTTTCTATACATGAGAAAAAGATGGGAAATATTTGTGAACTATGTTGAAATTTAAAGGAAAATATATTCAATCCTTCAAATTCAAAAGTTCGTTATACAATGGTACAATATTTGTTAACTATGTTGCAATTTTATAGCTTTAACCCTTTGATTGCAGGATGTATTATCTGCTTTTGATTCACAAGTTTCATTGGATGTGCTTGATCATCCAGTTCTAAATTTTATTTTCTACATGGTACTTTTACTATTACCCAAAAAAAAAATTCTTCCTAGTTTCAGCTTTTTTTTGTTCACCTGATATTATTTATAGTGCATTTTCTGAATTTCTTATTTGGGTCACAAACAGCTAGTTGAGATCCTTCCGTCAGCCCTCGTGCTTTTCATTCTTCGGAAGCTGCCTCCCAAGAGAGTATCGACGCAATACCAGCAAATTCGTTAGCAAATTCTTAAACCATTCATGAATTTTACAATCTGATTTGGTGTTTGATGCTATCGGATTTGAGTAAACCTATGTTTTTATGTTGTTGTAGACTGAATTATCATTGCAACTTGATTGGAGAAATAATTTTTTATCAATTTCTTCATGGCTTTTTGTAAGGCTGAATTTGGAACCCAAGTTGGTGCTTAATAGCATGCCAACTGATTACATTTGTAAGATCGTTTGGGTTTATGTAGTATTTGCTATGTGAAAAACTTCCATGTATTAGACTTATCATTGTCAAAATATATTTGGGTTGCTTGTAGTTTCTGCTAGTTTTAAGATGCAAATGAGAATGAAGTGTGTTTATGAACATTCTGAAATTTCAGGTACTTCGTATCGTAACTATAGTGTGTATATCTGACTAACTATTCTATATAAATATTGTTAATTCTGTATGTCACAAAGTTGAATGGTTAATTTGCAATGTGTTAAGCAACTACAAGTGTGATTCGCGTCACACGACCATCTAATCCTTTAAGGATAGTTACTTATGAATTATGATTGATAGTGATTAGAGTTTTTTGTATGGTTAATTGATAGTGATGCAAGACCATTCCCAACTATCGGTATACTCCCTTTCAAACTGTTATATTCTCTCGTCAGCACCTCTTCAAACTTTCTTCTGGAACTGAATGAGATTAAATTCCTATCCTAATATTTAAGACGTTTTTCGAACACTTTTCATTTCATCCCTGTAGTTCCGCTTCTTGCTCTAAAAATGAGGAAAGACTTGTCGGAAATCGCCAGTTGGCTTGGTTCCCCCAAATCAACCAAAAGATTCCGAGCACGTCTGGTCAAAGTATATCTTGTATTTACCACGAGCCATTTTCCGGCTAACAAAAATTTAAGTTTTGCACATATCGGTGAGTTCTTCAATTTGATTTATTCCTCATAGAAGAAAGAAGTAAGGACATGATCCATAGTAAAGAAGTAGACATGGTACAATGGGATTGAGAAGGAGCTCTGGACGTGCATTATAGCAAGTGTCCGTGGCTCTTCAAACTTTCCTCTGGAACTGAATGAGATTAAATTCCTATTATTTATGACGTTTTTCATCTGGAACTGAATGAGAACTAAACTCCTGCCATTTATGCTACTATATTTTTTAATTAACCCATTGTATGCGTGTATGATTATATTAAAGGAAAAATTCACAGCCATTTAAATACGGATTTTCAGTCTCAACTATGCTAAATTATCACAAATTTGAGAATGAAGGGCAAATGCAGTAGTTTGAAGACTAAGCTGCTTCCACTGGTAATGCTCGAGGGCTAAATGAGGGCAATAGTGAGAGAAAAACCAATGGCAGTGCTCTAACAAATTAGGAGTTTAGTTGATGATGATAAATAGTGGTCTTAGAAAGTTAAATTTGTTCAATAAGTATAAAAGTTTTTTATAAAAGTTTTGAGTTTTTTAACCCACAATATAGAAGTTTGAGTTACAAGATGACCTTTTTACTTTGAAGACTAAATACAATTATACCATCATTGTAAAATATAAGAAATAAAATAAATTGAAAATAGAGTAACCAACCACATAGATCGCACCTGTATCACAATAACATACTGTAACTTTTTAAATTGAATTTTAAGAGCAAGTTTCATAAAAAAATGATGCTCATATGTTAATTCTCAACATTCTTTACACAAGCAACTAACAAAACATCAAGTTATGTGCATTTTCAAGTATAAAGTTAAGATTCCATTGAGATATATGATCACCGCCTCATTTCATCAACGGCCGGGGCAGCAAATCTCACATCTGCAGCACGCCCTACAACAACTGGTTCATCGGCAAATAGTGTTTTGATAAATGACGGTGTCTTTAGTGGTCGACGTCCAGTCATTTTTGGATACACATCTTCGAGGAAATAGTAGGCGTGGCCAGCAATCATACCCTGAATTATTCAACAAAAACAGAATCAACAGACCAAAAATATCTATGTGATGAAACAGTGAATATGGTCAGCGCTATGATAATGTATCTACACTTAATCTCAAGAATATCTCAACAATTTTCATGTCGGATGTCCTGTGGAACATTGTACCTTAGGGAAGTTTCAAACACGCAATTTACCAATATTGATTCTCAGGATTAAACACATTGATGGTTAGTTGGGTCAACATGATGTTACTAGTTAGGCAAGGTTGCAAAACTCGCTACTCGCGGAGTAGTCAATAGGAACGTTTGTTAGGCAACTCGGTGATTAATAGGGGATTAATTGGATTGAACTTTTCATACATTCAAATAATAAATCTTAAAACTATGTGTAAATATAGAATAAAACGAACATAAACTTTAAGATAATTGTATAGAAACATAAACATAATCGTTCATTTCTTCAAAAACTATAAAATCGTAGTTTAAATTCATATTAAACTTTGACCTATTTTGACCGAAAAATTCGATTTTGAACCATTAACCGACAGACTAATTAATCGGATTTTTGAAAAACCGGATCAGCTTGTTCTTAAAACGAGTTATCAGATTAATCGAGGGGAGTTCTACAACTGCGTATTTAGGGAATTTTTTTTTTTTTTTTTTTTTCATACATCAAGTATTTATTGAATTACATGTGAAATGATAACACTTCAATAAAGGGAATTATGAATCCAACATCAGCGTCAAACATTTAATGGAAGTATGAAGGACTTACAAGCAGATCCACCCAAGCACTAGCACCAACAAGAACGGAGAAGCCCAACAAAACCTGCAGGGTAACAAGAAGATCAGAGATCTCTGAACTCAAATGTATATACTTTTAATCAAATTAAAGATTCATATTTCTCCTAAGAATAAGTAAATGCACGATATCAGTAAGGTTTCAAAACTCGTTACTCGGGGAATACCCGGTCGGGACTTTGAAGGAAGCAATCGGCAACTCAGGGATTAATCAGAAATCATGGATTGGACTTTTTATACATTTAAATAACAAATTACAAAAAATTATGTGTAAATATTACACATGGCAAACGGGTCAGGTTGAGTCGGTTTGGGTAACATGTAAAACGGTTTTGGGCTGAGATGGGTCATGGGTCAAACGGGTAAAATTTTCAAACGGGTCCAAATGAGCCAGGTTGGGCCGGTTTGGGTCGGTTTAGGTAACAAGTCGAAACAGGTAATGGGTCAAATAGGTCCAAACGGGTCATATACTTTTACATTTAATTTTTTACATTTATTTATATTTATTATATATTATATATAAGAAGATATTAATATACACGGTAATTGATATAACCATTAGCGCTTTCATAAATGATTGACGGATGAAACTTGTTATGCATGACCCATTTGACCCATTCACAAGACCCATTAAACCTATCTCTATTTATTGAACTTTAGGATTTGGTACCCATTTAACCCATTCTTTTGAATTTTGTATGAGACTCGATAAGTTGGAGAAAAACTCATTGGAACTTTTTTTGAGTTTTAGTTTACATTGCTAGGCCTATTTTTTTCAATACAAATTGACCCGAAAGCTTGATCCATTTGACCCAAATTTGAGAATATGGGTCTCAATTGCCAGGAATAGTAAATATAGAAGAAAACCATAAACATAAACAAAAACTTTAGCATAAATATCTAGAAAAATAAACATAATCGTTCATTTGTTCAAAACTCTAAAATTTTAGTTTAAATTTATATTAAAGTGTTTGAGAAATTTTGACTTTGGCACATTTTGACCAACTAAGTCTGACTAAACAACACATCCGATTTTGACACATTAACCGTCGTTAACCGATTAATTAATCGGATTTTGGAAAATCAGATTGGCATGTTCTTAAAAAGGAGTAATCGGGGATTTTGACAACAATGAATGAGATTGTTAAATAGGCAATGTGTTTTATGACTTAAAACAATTTAAACATATATGCAAATAACAGAAATCATATATTAGCATACGATGGATGGCCACTTCTTGAATGTGAAAGATATACATATATCAACAAGAACTCACCCATGGTAAGTAAGCTGCAGTAAAAGTAAAGAGGCCCAAGAAGCTCATATGAATATATGGATTTTGCTTGCTCCAGACATAAACCTGTGAAGTAAAGAAAAACGAAGAAAACAAAATTAAAATTCAAGCTACTCTATAATATCTTAAAATATAAAGAAAGAATACACAACAAATTGACTATTACCATCATAAAAGTCAGTGAATTGCTAAGAAAAATGATCTTAGCAAAAGATTCAGACACGTATGGTATCATCCCTCCAACAAGAACGATACTGGTCAAAACAGTTGCACCAAATAAAAGCATATAAAAGAAATCTGCTGTTCTTCCCCTGAATGAATTTTCTTCTAGAAGTTTGCAGTACCGAGCGAGAAAGAACATATGAAACAGAAAGTCCAAATCTGTAAAACAAAGATGTTATGAACCCAATATAAGTCTAGGCACACATTGTCCAGGCACAAATTACAACCCATATTCCTACAACAACAAAAACCAAAATTGTTTGGAGATACAAGTAAGAACACTTACCCATCTTTCGGAAATAAAGGAAGTTGGTAATTAGCCTCCAGATTTGATATTGCTTAACTACAAGTCTGGGATTCAAGTATAAGTTATACGGCGAAATGATCTGCACAATACAATAATCAGGTTCAATTTGTATTCTAGCTTCTACTTTTATCATGCTAATGAATCCATGATAATAGTTTCCATTCATTAAACAATCTCTGTATTACAAACCCTAAATACTTGATCTTTAAACAATGTGCACAATACAATAATGAAAAGTAAAGAAATTGAACATCTTTTATCCCCTTAATTAAGCGATTAATTAAACCCTTCAAACTCAGTAATCATCATCATACAGCCTATATCAAAACCCTAAAAAATAATCGAAATAATTAAAGTCGAGGTTATCAAACTTAAAACAAACAAAAAGGATATACCTCAAGGGAGCAACCAATCGTGGTAACGATTGCAGCTGTGAGATACGAACGAGTGATTATTGGCATCTGTTTATACCAATCTTCAACAGCTTGCGCCATTTTTAAACCCTAATTTCTTCAATAATAATAATAAATAATAAAAAAAATACTAAAAACCGAGCTTCAACAGCTTGTAATCTCCACAAACATCGATCTGATTTATGGATATGTATATGTATATGTATATAGAGAGAGCGTAGAATCTAGATAGATGAAGACGGGGATGGATCTGGCAATATTTATATTTAGAGAGATAAATGTACATGTATGTATAATGTATAATATAATTGTAGGTGTTTGTCACGTGCGATGGAGAGTGAATTGCACGTACCAATAACAGGTACTTGTGACTTGTCATAGCCAATCATATAATTTTGATATAGGATGATGATATCATAATCCTTAATTTTCTAATTTTCTATTTTTCAGAAATAAAATATATGCTAAATTAATTTGAAGCTTACACTACTTTTTTAACGTTAATTGAACACTCCATAAAGACTTGAGCGCTCCATCATCATATTAATATTAATATTAATATTAATTATTAATATTAATATTAATATTAATATTAATATTAATAATAATAATAATAATAATAATAATAATATATCAATAACAACTACATTTTTACTATTCACTTCATCATTATTTTAATAAAAAGAATATTTTTGTCTCTTCGAACCCTCCATATATGTACTCCCATCTTCTTCCTTACTCTAGAAGGTTCCGACGCTCCCATTTTTCTCCCAACAACAAACTCTCTCGAAGATTCGGGGTCGCTATTTTGTTCATCGTCAAATATGGTTCATCCTTCGATTCCCTCTTCAAGGAGTTACAGGAAGACCACAACAGCGGTTGCTACGTTAGCCGCGGTCTCTGCCGCTGCTCCATCACCGTCGCCTCCAGCGCTATTATACCCACCTCCACCACCGCTGCGCCACCGCTTTCACCACGACCATCGACTTCTTCGACAGGTAGTGTATCTCTTTTGTTAAGAATTTGTTAATTTTAGGGTTTCGAGTTGGTAATTTAATTTTTATCATCAAACTCCGAAATATACTAATTGCTGCAAATCTATTATTATGTGTTGATTCTATTTAAATCATAACTAATCATTCCATTAAAAGTCCATGTACATGTTTGTTTAGATATCAAAAATTGAACCTCAAATATGAGTATTCTCAAGATGATATTTGAGTATCTGAATAAATGTTTGAGTTATGACAAATTTGATTGTGAATTTGTGGCTTATAAGTGTTTTATGGTTCAAATGTCATCAAATTGTAGTTTTAGTTTTGAGTTAGCTTGACATATTTACTCTTCAAATATTTGGTAAAGTTGGGCGGTAGGTTTAGCTACCATTGTGTCGATTGATAAAGTTGGTTGGCTTTTTTCAGGTTAAAGAGGTCGTATTTGATTTCTTCACTGCTGTTAAAGTCTATCGTTTAAGGTTTGCTTCCTGCTTTTAGTCTTTAATTCTTTTGTTTATACGTTGTCCTCAATTTGTTGTTTTCATTGTTATTATTTCAATTGGTATATTTTTTTACTGCCCGTGTGTTTTGTCATGGGTAATGCATTTGTGCTAAGTATATATATTAATCCGTACGTTTGTTTTCTTGAGAATTGATTCCCAATTGTGGTTAATGAATACTATGCGGAGTAAATAATATGTGAAAGGGGACGGTGGGTTCACAACCTCATGTGTGTCTCAAACGCTGTCAACTTGGGGAGAATTTTGAGTTCTCGCTTTTCTGTCTGAGAAGTTTTTTTGCAAAACCAAAATTGGTTAAATGGGTCACTTGGCCGGTATCTACCTAAGATTGTTTGTGATTCCTCCATTTCTTTTTGTATCGAGTCATCACCCAAATATGCTTATGCAAATTTTCCAACAATTCGACCCAATATGTTAACACCAAGTTGTTTGATTTGTCTTTTCAATGTTTTAGAGTGTATGGTTTTCTACACCCTTTGTAGTTTGCTAATCTTTTTTTATGTTCATGTTTGTAGCATTGCTCAATTGACCCCGTGCTTCGTCTGACGTTTTTTCAACTGTTTTTATGCCCATTGTAAATTATCATCAATCACATTCAAGTGGCTCCTCTGTTCGCTTAGACCCTGAAGGTATTTGGTGACGGTTGTTTTGTACGTTTATTGCAAAAAAAATTTGTTGCAGGTTACGTCTACGGCTATTTCTTATATCGTTGTGCAGTAAGTTAATCTTTTTATGTTTTTTCCTTATTTATATATATATATATATATATATATATATATATATATATATATATATATATATATATATATATATATATATATATATATATATATATATATATATATATATATATATATATATATATATATATATATATATATATATATATATATATGTATATATATACATATATATACATATATATATATATATATATATATATACATATACATAGATTTTATGTTCAATTCTATGCGAATGTTTGATAAGCGGTATGTTTGTTTGTTCTTTCATATGTGTTGTTGTGAAGCAGTTGCTAAATAATAGTATGACTTAGGTTTAATTGTTACTGTTCTCATAAAGTATAACAGTATAATGGCACCTAAACACGACAAAAAAAACATGCTGCTGTTGCGGATGGTTCGTTCGAGAGTAGGAGTAACAATGCTTTTGTTGCGAACGCATCTTCTGTATTGAAGCGACCCGTCCTAATCCATAAGGACGAATACAATAATATATGGTTACATCGCGAGGTATTTGACCTTTATATGATACATTTTACAAACATTGCATTCGTTTTTAAAAGACAAACTTTCTTTACATCGAAAATTGACGGCATGCATACCATTTCATAATACAACCAACTATAATTGTCTTAATAATAATCTTGATGAACTCAACGACTCGAATGCAACATCTTTTGAAATATGCCATAAATGACTCCAAGTAATATCTTTAAAATGAGCAAATGCACAGCGGAAGATTTCTTTCAAACCTGAGAATAAACATGCTTAAAGTATCAACCAAAAGGTTGGTGAGTTCATTAGTTTATCGTAATCATTCATTTCCATCATTTTAATAGACCAAAAGATTTTCATTTCAATTTCTCATAAACATCATGCATGCATATAGCCATCTGCATAAAAATCATTCATATGGATTGAACACCTGGTAACTGACATTAACCTTAATGCATAGAATATCCCCACAGACATCGTCGTCAGTATAATAATAATCTCGAAGTACTAAAGCCATCCATAGACATGAATAGGGGTTGTTAGGCCCAATAGATCTATCTTTAGGATTCGCGTCAATTATGGGCCATTTCCCTAATTCTTAGGTTACCAGACTTGAAGGGCAATATTCGATTTCGATAATCCAACCATATAATGTAGTTTTGATTACTTGTGTCTATTTCGTCAAACATTTATAAAAGCGCATGTATTATCAGTCCCAAAAATATATATTGCAAAAGCATTTAAAAGGGAGTAATGAAACTCACAATACTGTATTTCGTAGTAAAAATACATATGACATCATTGAACAAGTGCAAGGTTGGCCTCGGATTCACGAACCTATATATATATATATATATATATATATATATATATATATATATATATATATATATATATATATATATATATATATATATATATATATTCATATGTTGGTCAATATTTATGTAACAATTTAGGTCAAATCATAGTGTATCACAATCCTAATGTTCGAGACTAATATGCAAAAGTTAACAAAAGTCAACTTGACCAAAAATGACTTTCAAAACCTATACATGATTATAACATAAATATAGTCATTTTATATATTTAATATATTTAACAGATTTTATTAGAGTAAATAATAAAAGTCATTTATTAATAAAAATTTATATTAAAATATATATCTGATAAAAATATACTTTTATATATCTTAGTAATAAAATTTATAAAGTTCATTTATTATCATAAAAATATAATGAAAGGTATTGTTAATGTAATTATATTACATGTAGTAAAATATCTTTGTATTACATATTTATAAAATAATATTGATATTAACAATAATAATTAAAAGTTGTACTATTTTGTAATAATAATTATTATTATTCTACTAATAAAAATAACAGTATTTATATTTACTAAAAAATAATATTAATTATGATAAAATGATAATTTTTATTAATAATAATATTAAAATGATAATGATATTTTATAATAACAATGATATTTCTATTAATAATAACCTTAGTAAAAATGATAGTTTTATTATTAATAAAACTTTTAATATTAATAATAATGATAAAAATAATGAAAATTGATATTTTTATCTAAGTTAATAACTTACAATGTTTTTATTTTATCATGATACATATACCCATTATTTCCTAATCGATTCGTTTAATAGCTTTTAGTACTCTTTTATATCGCATTCATAATAATGATAATAATAGTAATCATAATAATTAGATGTTACTAATATTAGTTTTAATTATAATAATACTAATAATAATAAATATTCTGATAATATTAATGAAAATACTAATAACTATTTTTAATGATAAATAATAATACTAGTTATAACCTTAATGATAATAACGATAGTAATAATAATAAAAATAACAATTTTTAATGATAATACCTTTTATTAATAATGATAATGATAATAATAATAATAATAATAATAACAATAATAATAATAATAATAATAATAATATTAATAATAATTAGATTATAACGACGATAATAACGACGATAATAATAATAATCATTTTAACAATAATACAAAAATTCAGTTGACTACAACTTCTAATCTGTTCATCGAAATCATTCGATATCTAAATGAAAAGTTATTGATTTTTCGTCATCTTTCCAATTTGACATGCATATCATATACCTTATCTTAGCAGCATATGTATCTAATTCAGGATTCAACATAACCTATCTAACGACAATATCAAACGTACAAGCATGCATAATCTTATATACTCGAGCACTATTCAGGGATACACTAATAATATATAAAAGTTAAGTTATGAGTGCTCACGTATCAATATTGAGATTCAATATTGCAGGAAAGGTACGTAAATGCAACGGAGATGATAAACACTAGTTTGACCTCACGAGCATACCCTCGAACCATACCCATATCCTCCATAGTTATAACCCATAAAGTCCTTAGCTCTGCCCTGCTCGTAAAACCCGTTTTGAAAATAATGCGCTCATGACCTCGTCGTAGTATTTTATGTATAATACTTATAATAACGCTTCCTAATAATACTAATACCAAATAATAATAAGATTAATAATCTTAATATTTATAATTTATATATATGTGTGTGTGTTTTACGGAGTTCAAGAAGAAAGAAAAGAAAATGATTCACAAACACATAAATCGTTCGGTTTAAAAGGATGTTGAGCACACCTGACCCCCCATGTGATCGCATGGGGGCTCTTTGGTTTAGTCATGTGACCGCATGGTCACAAGGAGCAGCTCAACATTGTCCAATAATTCTTGCTGACAGTTTTTATTTATTATTATTATATATAAATTATTATTTAATCTATATAATTAATTATATAATATATTATATTTATGAGCATAGTAAAAATGTAATTTTTGTTTTAATGACATGGACGTTGTCACTCGACTCATGTCCTGGTTCCAGTTTCTCGAACGGCTTTTCGTACGCTTAAGAAACTAGCACTTTACGTTACGCGACGTGTACCTTATCAATAATTAGACTTAATCATCTAAAGCCTATATTACCCAAAGTATAACTTTTGTATTTGAGTGTCGTGGTCATTTGCTTCCATAAATCAAAGTCTCGTTATTTATCAAAATATATTATTTTAAATTATCCGTTAAATATTATATTTTGTCACTTGTAAAATATATATATATATATATATATATATATATACATATATATATATATATACATATATATATATATATATATATATATATATATATATACATACATATATATATATATATACATACATATATACATATATATATCCTTATTTAAAAAAATATATAATTTTGTTCATATTGAAATATGTAATAATACAATATTTAGTTTTTCAAAACTAATTATATTTTAAAGTTTTTTTAAAATCGTTTAGAAAAATATTATAACACGTAACGTTTTCATTTTAAAACTTAAATAGATACAATTCATTTATGTAGTAATCGTTTTAAATATCAATCACATTACTAAGCGAGTGTTACTATCGTGTACTTAACTAATTTGGAAACATATATATTTAATGAACACGTTTTAAATACAAGTTGCAAGTTATCTATATATTTAACAACCAATATTTCAACTTACGTTTATTTAATCAAAGACATTTTAAATAATCGAATTCTATTACATCGAAAAGCGTTTTCGTACATTTGAAACTAAATCAAAGGATTATTATGTAATTTAGTCTTCCACTAACCTTTGTCTAATTCTCCATAATAGAATCATTTGTTCTTACTCATAAATCACTTTATCATTTTCCGAATATTGTTAAAATGGAAAGATTTCTTAAATCAAAGTGGACCTCTCAATAGAGACACGTAAATCATATCATAATGAATCTGATAACTCAATTATTTGGTATCATCTTTTAATTCCGTCGGTAAATACGATCATGTAAAGTATTATACCTAATACCTTGTTTATGTTTTCAAGTTATAATATATATATATACATATATACACGTATATATTCTTATCCAATTATAATGGTTCGTGAATCGCCAAGGTCTGGTCAAGGTTAAATGAATGTATGTATAAAATTTAAAATTCTTAAGATTTAACTTAACAAACTTTGCTTATCATGTCGGAAACATATAAAGATCTAGTTTAAATTTGTTCGAAAATTTCCGGGTTGTCACAGTTCTACCCGTTAAAGAAATTTCGTTCCGAAATTTGATTGGGATGGTCATGGCTGACAATAAGTATGTTTTCATGACGCATACGAGCTGAAATTTAGGGTTTTATCATCAGCAAGTAATATGGATAAAACAATTCGATTTTGTGAAGAGTACACGTTAAGTTATCACAAAAGAGTGAATTGAGTAAACGTAGGTTCGTCGTATCTTTTGATGTAGATAGGATTGATTTTCAGAGTTCAAGGGATTTGGAGAAAATCTTCGTAATAAGATTGGATTCTTCGGAAATCAAGGAAATTAGGATCCGCTTTAAATGCGATCATCTGTTTTGATTGCTCTGTCGGATATTTTACTATAAATCCACCCCCTTCATTTCCTTACAACTCACACCTTCTATTCTTTCTCTCTCAACTCATATTTTAAAGTATTCGTCGAAATGCTCCATCCAGTGCTGATTCTCGACATACTCCTTACTTTCGTATCTGTCGTTCTTCTTTTTCACCTGCCGCCTGAAGAATCTATTTACTTCTATTATACTCTCGGTTTTATAGTGTTTTTAGTTCTCCCGTGTCTTTATATTGCTATATGCATCGATATTTATGGTTTATAATTTCTGAGTTGTCGTTGGGCTTTTTATATCTTCCTTTATATTTCAAAGTACCTGCTTCTGTCTTCTATAATCATTGTCATCCACAGTTAATGCTCCCTTCTATTTGCTGCGATTTATACTCTCATTTCCATTTCGGAGCTTCATTCTTTTGTTTCCTCTTCTTGCGATTAAGCACCGCTTGTAATGGTCCAGAATTCGCAAATATGAATTTCGGAATGAACATAGTTAATGTTCTCAGAAGGGAATCGTAATGGCACTATCTTGATTTGTCAAATTACCAGAATACCTCAGAAAAGACCGAATCATCAAGGAAAATATTTTCTTGATATGTTTAGTGGTTAAGTAGAATATAAGAATCGTATAACATAGCACATGATGACGTTATGATCTGTGAATCATCACGTTCCATTTAGAAACTCAACATGACTTACTGTAATATAATCACGTTGATCAAGTGTCATTATATTATACTAACTCATGCTTCAGTTTCCAACACTACTTCAAAAACATTCATAGTTCAAACTCGAAGGTTTCAAAATTTAGAAACTAAAATAGTTTCTTTTATGATGTAACACAGATAGCGCGAAGAGATAAATGATTTTGGATAACAATAGTTATGAAGATATCTTCAGAATATAATAGATATTTATAATGAGAGATATGATGATATCTTAGAATTTCTAACATCGATGGATGATGATGAAGATTTGTCCATAAAGGTTTAGAGTCAGGAGTAAGGTATTCGCTAAAGACTTCAGCAGACACTGAATCAATTGGATTCTTTGAAGGTAGATTTCGTCTTTGTAATTTGTCCACAGCCTCCTTCATAGTTTGCTCAAACTGTTTTTCAGTACCAAATCTTCTCTTTTTCTGAGCTTTGCCAACACACTATTCTTTATCATCAAACTTTTTACTGTTAAAGTCGTTTACAGTTTTTGCTGTTTCATCAGCATTTCGGGAACTAGTTCGCAGTTCAGGGTGTTTTTCAGAAACTTCACATTCAAAGTATGTAAGTCTAGAAGATAGACGTTATATGTACACATATAATTGTCGGCGTAGACATGCTGCGAGATTTCAAAATACTGATTGCTGATTCCCAGTAATTGGTATGACAATTTTCGTTACCATATGCGGATGAGTACATGATAGGGTTTCAATAAATAATATAATGACTTTTCGGAGAGGCTAAAGTCAAAAGGTAATGAAGTTGCTGGTACCTCTGCTGATAATGTGGTGGAATGTAAAAGGTCCCCCGGTAACGATGGCGAAAAGATATCGTATATATCGAAGTTATAATAAGGTTAGTCTGACTGAAAAGTCAAAGTTGACTTGCTGAAACTGTGACAAAATCTGCTACTTTGGAAAGGGATCGCAAAGTTATTTTTGCTAATAAATGCTAAAGGATCTGACACGGATATGTGTTAAACTATGACTTTGGTTTCGAGGGTTTTTCAGGTACATAACTGAGGGTAATATGTGGTTGGATCATCATCTTGATTGTTCATTGTTTGAAGTGTCTTCAGGAATTTCGAAGGGTTTAAACACAGATTGTAATCGTTAATATACATATGATGTTCTAGCACAGTTTTGAAGTCAAAGTATAGCTTTGAAAGATGTAAGGATCTAAGAGTGATGATTTTGGTTATATTTCGAGTTGAATTCTGAGATTTCAAAATCAAAATATGTAATTTGATTTTGAATGAGTATAGTTGTATTGATTTCTATAAAAGAATGTATATTGTTGTGAAAGTAAGGAGTAAAATGGATGATTTGCTGAATCAGATTCGAAGAATGTAACATATTAATTGTGAATTTTATATATATCTCTCGGGTATTACCTACCCGTTAAAAAAAAATTTCCCAATTAATATTTTGTACAAAAGAAATTTATTACAGTCTTTATGAAAATATATATGTGTATATTTTCTTCAGATGTAACATAGATTTTAATGAGTTAATACTAAATTAAACTCATTCGATTTACGGTTGAAACTAGAATTGAATAATCCCTAAAGGCATTAGAAATTACATAACTTTTACGGAGTATTTCTTCAATATAATTGAAATTATGAATCAATACTTCATTATTTATTAATGCATGATGTTAGTGTTTATGGAATTCTTGTGAACTTCGCAAGGTACGAATGATGTTGTCTAGAAAATTTTGAGTATATCGAAAGTGTAAAATCAAATATGTAATTTAATAATACACTTAGTTTATTATGAAATGGAATTTATTGAATTGAAACAGAAATTGTAATTAACGATGGTTAAGTTGTTAAAGAATGATGTACATCATAGCATATTAATAATAAGAATTCAACCGAGTAGTATCTACCCTTTTTAATTCATACATAATAGCTTTGTACGAAAAGATATATTATGGTTTCAAAATTTATATATATAAGATATACATATAAATTCTTCAGCGAAAATGAGTTAATACTTCATAACTCGTTGATACAGTATACGCGTTGTTGATTAGTGATGATGTTTGCAGTGATTATAAATCTGGTGGAGCTCGTGATGTTGTAAGCGCTGCTGATGCTGACGGTACTGACGGTGCTGGTGATGTTGACGGTACTGTTAATGCTGTTGGTAAAAAAATCTAGCTTGTAAATCGCGCACCATCCTATCAGGGTTTCTACTCTTCCTTCTATCATTTCTATCCATCTATTCATCTTGGTTTACGGCTATGATTTGAATAAATAATCTCTAAAACTTTAGAGATTACATAATCACCGTAGAATATTTCTCCGATGAAGTTATGAATCAATACTTCATCGTTTTGTTGTTGTTGGTACTCCTTGGAATATATGGTGTGTGTGACGTTGATGCTCGAGGTATAGTTTGTGATGTTGAGGTGTGGGGTGCGGATATTACTGTTGGTGGTGGTGATGGTACTATTGCTGCCGGTGATGCTGCTGGTGTTTGTAACCTTTGCACCATATTCTCCAAAGCCAATACTCGAGTGCGAAGCTCGTTGACTTCTTCTATTACACCGGGGTGATTGGTGGTTCGGACGAGCGGGTGAATAAGATCTAAAATGTGAGATAGTATATAATCGTGACAAGATACTCTGGAAATGAGAGAGAAAATGGTGTCTCGAATAGGTTCGCCGGTAAGTGCTTCGGGTTCTTCGTCAAGAGGACAATGTGGTGGATGGAAGGGATCGCCTTCTTCTTGTCTCCAATGATTGAGGAGGCTACGAACCCATCCCCAATTCATCCAGAATAGATGATGGCTGATTGGTTGATCCATTCCGGTCACACTACTTTCGGAGCTCGAGTGAGATTCCATATCGGAATTCGAGGGACTTGAACTAGTGGCGAGTTCCATTTCGTACGATTGAATAAAGGATTTTTCGATATGAAAAGATTTCTGGCTATCGGATGATATTCTAATTACATAGAATATCCATATATATAGAACAAAAGATTTTGCAGATTACGGCGGGATTTATGAAATATGCCATGCAAAGTTTACAGTAACAGATACGGTAAGATATGAATTAGCAGATACGTTAAGATACGAATTTTGCCTATACACTATTCATGCAATCAATGCAGCAAGATGTGTCTAGACTAAGAATGATAAGCAGGTAATTTTCGACAGAAAATGATAAGCAAAACTTTTGACATGCAGCTAAGGTCGAAGTCCAGACTCACTAATGCATCCTAACGACTATTAGTTAGACACACTAATGCAGACCTGGTTCGCTAAGACCACCACTCTGATACCACATGAAGCGACCCGTCCTAATCCATAAGGACGAATACAATAACATATGGTTACATCGCGAGGTATTTGACCTCTATATGATACATTTTACAAACATTGCATTCGTTTTTAAAAGACAAACTTTCTTTACATAGAAAATTGACGGCATGCATACCATTTCATAATACAACCAACTATAATTGTCTTAATAATAATCTTGATGAACTCAACGACTCGAATACAACGTCTTTTGAAATATGCCATAAATGACTCCAAGTAATATCTTTAAAATGAGCAAATGCACAGCGGAAGATTTCTTTCAAACCTGAGAATAAACATGCTTAAAGTGTCAACCAAAAGATGTTGAGTTCATTAGTTTATCGTAATCATTCATTTCCATCATTTTAATAGACCACAAGATTTTCATTTCAATTTCTCATAAACATCATGCATGCATATAGCCATTTGCATAAAAATCATTCATATGGATTGAACACCTGGTAACCGACATTAACCTTAATGCATAGAATATTCTCACAGACATCGTCGTCAGTATAATAATAATCTCGAAGTACTAAAGCCATCCATAGACATGAATGGAGGTTGTTAGGCCCAATAGATCTATCTTTAGGATTCGCGTCAATTAGGGGCCATTTCCCTAATTCTTAGGTTACCAGACTTGAAGGGCGATATTCGATTTCGATAATCCAACCATATAATGTAGTTTTGATTACTTGTGTCTATTTTGTCAAACATTTATAAAAGCGCATGTATTCTCAGTCCCAAAAATATATATTGCAAAAGCATTTAAAAGGGGAGTAATGAAACTCACAATACTGTATTTCGTAGTAAAAATACATATGACGTCATTGAACAAGTGCAAGGTTGGCCTTGGATTCACAAACCTATATTAATTATATATATATATATATATATATATATATATATATATATATATATATATATATATATATATATATATATATATATATATATATATATATATATATATATATACATTTGTTGGTCAATATTTGTCTAACAATTTAGGTCAAATCATAGTGTATCACAATCCTAATGCTCGAGACTAATATGCAAAAGTCAACAAAAGTCAACTTGACCAAAAATGACTTCCAAAACCTATACATGATTATAACATAAATATAGTCATTTTATATATTTAATATATTTAACAGATTTTATTAGAGTAAATAATAAAAGCCATTTATTAATAAAAATTTATATTAAAATATATATCTGATAAAAAATATACTTTTTTATATCTTAGTAATAAAATTTATAAAGTTCATTTATTATCATAAAAATATAATGATAGGTATTGTTAATGTAATTATATTACATGTAGTAAAATATCTTTGTATTACATATTTATAAAATAATATTAATATTAAATAATAATAATTAATAGTTGTACTATTTTGTAATAATAATTATTATTATTCTACTAATAAATATAACAGTATTTATATTTACTAAAAAATAATATTAATTATGATAAAATGATAATTTTTATTAATAATAATATTAAAATGATAATGATATTTTATAATAACAATGATATTTCTATTAATAATAACCTTAGTAAAAATGATAGTTTTATTATTAATAAAACTTTTAATATTAATAATAATGATAAAAATAATGAAAATTGATATTTTTATCTAAGTTAATAACTTACAATGTTTTTATTTTATCATGATACCTATACCCATTATTTCCTAATCAATTCGTTTAATAGCTTTTAGTACTCTTTTATATCGCATTCATAATAATGATAATAATAGTAATCATAATAATTAGATGTTACTAATATTAGTTTTAATTATAATTATAATAATACTAATAATAATAATAAATATTATGATAATATTAATGATAATACTAATAACTATTTTTAATGATAAATAATAATACTAGTTATAACCTTAATGATAATAACGATAGTAATAATAATAAAAATAACAATTTTTAATGATAATACCTTTTATTAATAATGATAATGATAATGATAATAATAATAATAATAATAATAATAATAATAATAATAATAATTAGATTATAACGACGATAATAACGACGATAATAATAATAATCATTTTAACAATAATACAAAAATTCAGTTGACTACAACTTCTAATCTGTTCATCGAAATCATTCGATATCTAAATGAAAAGTTATTGATTTTTCGTCAGCTTTCCAATTTGACATGCATATCATATACCTTATCTTAGCAGCATATGTATCTAATTCAGGATTCAACATAACCTATCTAACGACAATATCAAACGTACAAGCATGCATAATCCTATATACTCGAGCACTATTCAGGGATACACTAATAATATATAAAAGTTAAGTTATGAGTGCTCACGTATCAATATTGAGATTAAATATTGCAGGAAAGGTACGTAAATGCAACGGAGATGATAAACACTAGTTTGACCTCACGAGCATACCCTCGAACCATACCCATATCCTCCATAGTTATAACCCATAAAGTCCTTAGCTCTGCCCTGCTCGTAAAACCCGTTTTGAAAATAATGCGCTCATGACCTCGTCGTAGTATTTTATGTATAATACTTATAATAACGCTTCCTAATAATACTAATACCAAATAATAATAAGATTAATAATCTTAATATTTATAATTTATATATATGTGTGTGTGTTTTACGGAGTGCAAGAAGAAAGAAAAGAAAATGATTCACAAATACATAAATCGTTCGGTTTAAAAGGATGTTGAGCACACCTAACCCCCCCCCCCCCCATACGATCGCATGGGGGCTCTTTGGTTTAATCATGTGACAGCATGGTCACAATGAGCAGCTCAACATTGTCCAATAATTCTTGCCGACAGTTTTTATTTATTATTATTATTATTATTATATAAATTACTATTTTATCTATATAATTAATTATATAATATATTATATTTACGAGCATGGTAAAAATTTAATTTTTGTTCTAATGACATGGACGTTGTCACTCGACTCATGTCCTGGTTCCGATTTCTCGAACGGCTTTTCGTACGCTTAAGAAACTAGCACTTTACGTTACGCGACGTGTACCATATCAATAATTAGACTTAATCATCTAAAGCCTATATTACCCAAAGTATAACTTTTGTATTTGAGTGTCGTGGTCATTTGCTTCCATAAATCAAAGTCTCGTTGTTTATTAAAATATATTATTTTAAATTATCTGTTAAATATTATATTTTGTCACTTGTAATATATATATATATATATATATATATATATATATATATATATATATATATATATATATATATAATTTTGTTCATATTGAAATATGTAATAATACAATATTTAGTTTTTCAAAACTAATTATATTTTAAAGTTTGTTTTAAAATTGTTTAGAAAAATATTATAACACGTAACGTTTTCATTTTAAAACTTAAATAGATACAATTCATTTATGTACTAATCGTTTTAAATATCAATCGCATTACTAATCGAGTGTTACTATCCCGTACTTAACTAATTTGGAAACATATATATTTAATGAACACGTTTTAAATACAAGTTGCAAGTTATCTATATATTTAACAACTAATATTTCAACTTACGTTTATTTAATCAAAGAAATTTTAAATAATCGAGTTCTATTATATCGAAAAGCGTTTTCGTACATTTGAAACTAAATCAAAGGATTATTATTGTAGTGACCCGAACTTTTCCATGTTTATTTATATTAATTGAATTTGATAATTACATGATTAAGTGTTTCCAACATGTTAAGCAATCAAACTTGTTAAGACGTGATTAATTGAAATAAGTTTCATATAGACAATTGACCACTCAAGTTGACCGGTGATTCACGAACGTTAAAAATTGTAAAAACTATATGATGACATATATATGGTTACATATATAGTTAACATGATATTATGATAAGTAAGTATCTCATTAGGTATTTTAACAATGTGTATATACATAAAAATGAGACTATTGAATTAAGAAAACTCAAAAACGATATATATAACGATTATCGTTATAACAACGTCTTACTAAATACATATGAATCATAATAAGATATTGATACACTATGTTTAATCATGAAATGATAAGCAAACATGTCATTAAGTGTATTAACAATGAACTACATATGTAAAAACAAGACTACTAACTTAATGATTTTGAAACGAGACATATATGTAACGATTATCGTTGTAACAATATTTAATTGTATATATATCATATTAAGATATATTAATACATCATGTTATCATAATAATATAATAACTTAACATCTGATTTGATATAATAAACAATGGGTTAACAACATTTAACAAGATCGTTAACCTAAAGGTTTCAAAACAACATTTACATGTAACGACTAACGATGACTTAACGACTCAGTTAAAATGTATATACATGTAGTGTTTTAATATGTATTCATCTTCGTTCAGTTTCATCAACAATTCTACTCGTATGCACCCGTATTCGTACTCGTACAATATAAACCTTTTAGATATATGTACTATTGGTATATACACTCCAATGATCAGATCTTAATAGCCCATGTGAGTCACCTAATACATGTGGAAATCATCATTTGGCAACTAGCATGAAATATCTCATAAAATTACAAAAATATTAGTAATCATTCATGACTTATTTACATAAAAACAAAATTACATATCCTTTATATCTAATCCATATACCAACGACCAAAAACACCTACAAACACTTTCATTCTTCAATTTTATTCATCTAATTGATCTCTCTCAAGTTCCATCTTCAAGTTCTAAGTGTTCTTCATAAATTCCATAAGTATAGTTTCATAAAAATCAAGAATACTTCCAAGTTTGCAAGTCTACTTCCAAGCTTTCTAATCCATTTCAAGTAATCATCTAAGATCAAGGAACCTTTGTTATTTACAGTAGGTTATCTTTCTAATTCAAGGTAATATTCATATTCAAACTTTGATTCAATTTCTACAACTATAACAATCTTATTTCGAGTGAAAATCTTACTTGAACTGTTTTCGTGTCATGATTATGCTTCAAGAACTTTCAAGCCATCTAAGGATCCTTTGAAGCTAGATCCATTTTTCTCATTTCCAGTAGTTTTATCCAGAAAACTTGAGGTAGTAATGATGTTCATAACATCATTCGATTCATACATATAAAGCTATCTTATTCGAAGGTTTAAACTTGTAATCACTAGAACATAGTTTAGTTAATTCTAAACTTGTTCGCAAAACAAAAGTTAATCCTTCTAACTTGACTTTTAAAATCAACTAAACACATGTTCTATATCTATATGATATGCTAACTTAATGATTTAAAACCTGGAAACACGATGAACACCATAAAATCGGATATACGCCGTCGTAGTGAAACCGAGGGCTGTTTTGGTTTGGATAATTAAAAACTATGATAAACTTTGATTTAAAGGTTGTTCTTCTGGGAAAATGATTTTTCATATGAACATGAAACTATATCCAAAAATCTTGGTTAAACTCAAAGTGAAAGTATGTTTTTCAAAATGGTCATCAAGATGTTGTTCTTTCGACCGAAATGACTACCTCTTTAGTAATTGACATGTAACTTAAATTTCCGACTATAAACCTATACTTTTTCTGTTTGTATTCTTAAATTAGATTTCAATATGAAACCATAGCAATTTAATTCACTCAAAACGGATTTAAAATGAAGAAGTTATGGGTAAAACAAGAATGTATATTTTTGATCTTTTTAGCTACGGGAAATGTTTAACAAATCTATACAAATCATATCCTAGCTAACTTATATTGTATTATACATGTATTCTAATATATTATGTACTCTTGGGATACCATAAACACGTTGCAAATGTTTTGACATATCATATCGACCCATGTATATATATTATTTGGAACAACCATAGACACTCTATATACAGTAATGTTGGAGTTAGCTATACAGGGTTGAGGTTGATTCCAAAAATATATATACTTTGAGTTGTGATCTAGCCTGAGACGTGTATACACTAGGTCGTGGATTGATTCAAGATAATATATATCGATTTATTTCTGTACATCTAACTGTGGACAACTAGTTGTAGGTTACTAACGAGGACAGCTGACTTAATACACTTAAATCTTTAAAACATAATAAAAATGGTGGTAATTATATTTTGATCATACTTTGATATATATGTACATATTTGTATAGGTTCGTGAATCGATCCGTGGCCAAGTCTTATTTCCGAGGAAGGAAATATCTGTGAAAGTGAGTTATAGTCCCACTTTTAAAATTTAATATTTTTCGGATGAGAATACATGCAGGTTTTATAAATGATTTACAAAATAGACACAAGTACGTGAAACTACATTCTATGATTGAATTATCGAAATCGAATATGCCCCTTTTTATTAAGTCTGGTAATCTAAGAATTAGGGAACAGACACCCTAATTGATGCGAATCCTAAAGATAGATCTATTGGGCCTAACAAACCCCATCCAAAGTACCGGATGCTTTAGTACTTCGAAATTTATATCATATCCTAAGGGTGTCCCGGAATGATGGGGATATTCTTATATATGCATCTTGTTAATGCCGGTTACCAGGTGTTCACCATATGAATGATTTTTATCTCTATGTATGGGATGTGTATTGAAATATAAAATCTTGTGGTCTATTGTTACGATTTGATATATATAGGTTAAACCTATAACTCACCAACATTTTTGTTGACGTTTAAAGCATGTTTATTCTCAGGTGAATACTAAGAGCTTCCGCTATTGCATACTAAAATAAGGACAAGATTTGGAGTCCATGTTTATATGATATTGTGTAAAAACTGCATTCAAGAAACATATGTCGATGTAATATATTTCTATTGTAAATCATTATGTAATGGTCATGTGTAAACAGTATATTTTAGATTATCATTATTTGATAATCTACGTAATGCTTTTAAAACCTTTATTGATAAAATAAAGGTTATGGTTGTTTTAAAATGAATGTAGTCTTTGAAAAACGTCTCATATAGAGGTCAAAACCTCGCAACGAAATCAATTAATATGGAACGTTTATAATCAATATGAACGGGACATTTCAGTTGGTATCCGAGCGTTGGTCTTAGAGAACCATAATTTTTGCATTAGTGTGTCTTACCGAGTTTGTTAGGATACATTAGTGAGTCTGGACTTCGACCGTGTTTTTCTTCAAAAACGATTGCTTAATATTTTTTTTTGTTGGAAACTATATATTATTAACATGTAAATATTATGTGATATATTAATCTCTTAATGTGTTTGATATTGTGTGATAGATGTCTACAACTAGTACAAATCCCATCGACTCACCTAATAATAATGAAGAGTCAAATATAATTTGGGAACATTCACAAATTCCCGAAGAGGAACCGGAAGAAGAGGAACAGGAAGAAGAGGAATTAGAAGAGGAGGAACCGGAAGAGGAGGAACCGAAAGAAGAAGAAGTTCCGGAGGATGAAATTTTGATACCTACAGTAAATCGATTAAATAAAAGAAAATCATCAACCAATGGACCAAAGTTAAAAATGTTCAATGGTGTTTCCGCCGAGGAAGCAAAATATTGGGAAGCTTACCAATTTTCCGATGAATCGGATCCCGATGAGGATTTCGATGATGTTATAGAAATTACCTCAACCCAATTTAATATGGCAAAAGAAAATAATAAGGGAAAAGGCATCAAAATAGAGAAATCTGATTCCGACCTCGATGAACTTTATATGTACCGTCAACACCCGTATTTTCAATATCGTGACAATAACCCGGGAACCTCTAAACCACCAGTTTTTTCTAAACCAATGTGGAAAACGACGGCTCGTATTAGAGGAACATCATATATCCCTAGAAAATTAGGAAAAAGAACCAAGTCCGAAGAAAAAGAAACTAGTGATTCAGATTAGAGGGGTGTGAGCATGTTGTGTAATAAATGTATTGTAGTGTGCTTGTACTTTTATGTTCTATGTAAAAATTGCTTGTATTGTTTGTTAATTATCTTTTACGAATCTAATCCTTGTCTATTTTACAGTATAAAAACACAAAATGGACGTTAAGGATAGAAAACCAAAAATTTTAGAAGACCTACCAGAGGATATGATTGAGGAAATCTTGTCTAGAGTCGGTCAGAATTCACCAACACATTTAGTTATGGCGAAATTAACTTGTCAAACATTTGAAAGACTTTCCAGAAATGTCTTAGTTTATAAAAGGCTTTCCTTTGATAGGTGGGGTATATCACATTGGGGAGACCGTAAGTTACGTCGTGTTTTCTTTAAAGCGTTAAATGCGGGGAACCAAAATGCAATTTTACGCTACGGGTTAAGAACCTATTTTGACTCAACATATCCCAACATAGGATTTCGTGAATTAGAAAGAGCTTCTAACATGCAACATAAAGAAGCATGTTATGCTTACGGGTTAGTGATGTTTGCTTCTTACCAAAGTGAGAAAAAGAACATCGAATTGCAACTTTTAAATAGAACCTTCCCACAAGTGACGGATTCAGTAGTTGGGGTGAGAAACAAGGTTTTTAGATTATTACGGGGCTGTTGGACATTACGAAACCCTCGTCCTTTTGACGACATTACAACATGCTGACTAGCCAATGGTCATAACGGTTATTTTCCACAAGACCAAGGATGGGAAGTCGTCTTAGTAAAACCAGAATGCATGACTTGTTTCTGGACTTATGAATTACGTGTCTTTATTTCCTTTGCTGAACAACTTGCGTATTAACTAGATTTATCTTCAAAACTGTCCTGTATCGAAGTGTACTATATTTCATGTTATATGTAATATAGCGATGTTGTAAGTTTGAAGAATATTTATATGTGATATATTATTATAATCAGTTTTTCATATGGAATTGTAGTAGTTGAATTGTATATTAGCTACTAAGTATGAACTTAACGGGTAGGTAGTACCCGAATTTAAACTTATAAAACGCTAATATGAAGAAAAAGCTTTTATAAATGAGTTCATATTATGCTACGAAATACTATTGACTACTCTTAATATTCTGTATGATTAACTCGATTCAGTTGGCTATTTTGAAGGAAATGGCACCGACTACTCGATACACCATGAATATGAGCGAAGAGGAATTTCGTACCTTTCTTGCTGCAAAAATAGCCGCAGTACAGGCTGCGCTACATACCAACAATAACTATGACTCTAGCAATGTAGCTAACGGCACAAGAAATCGTGTAGGATGCTCCTACAAAGAATTCACTGCCTGCAAACCTTTGGAATTTGATGGAACCGAAGGACCAATTCGATTGAAACGGTGGACCGAGAAAGTCGAATCGGTATTTGCCATAAGTAAGTGTACCGAAGAGGACAAAGTTAAGTACGCTACGCATACCTTCACAGGTACTGCGTTAACGTGGAGGAACATCTATCTTGAACAGGTAGGACAAAATGCTGCTTACGCACTACCGTGTTCGGAATTCAAGCAATTGATGAACGAGCAGTACCGTCCTAGAAACGAAGTCAATAAGCTCAAGGTAGAGCTTAGAGAGTTATGAACACAAGGGTTCGACATTACCACATATGAACGATGATTCACAGAGTTGTGCCTATTGTGTCCTGGAGCATTCGAAGATGAAGAAGAGAAGATCGACGCGTTTGTAAAAGGTTTACCAGTAAGGATTCAAGAAGATGTGAATTCACAAGAGCCCGCTTCCATACAAAAGGCAAGTCGAATGGCTCATAAACTCATAAATTAGATTGAGGGAAGAATTAAAGAGCAGGCGGCCGAAGAAGCCAACACGAAACAACTCAAGAGGAATAACAATTAGAACCACAATCGCAACAACTATCCCAACAACCGCAACAACAATCGCAACAATAACCGCAATCCTAACAATAACTACAACAAACATCCCAACAACAACAACAACTACAATAACCGTTTCAACAACAATAACAATCCCAACAACAACCTCAATAACAACAACGGCAACAAACACCAAAAACAGCCATGTCATAGGTGTGAAGAAAATCATCAGGGGTTTTGCACGACATTTTGCAACAGGTGTAAAAGAAATAGTCATAGCGCGACAAAGTGCGAGGTCTACGGACCAAAGTTTAACAGAACTAAAGGAACAAATAATGTCGGAACAAGTAATGCCGAAACGAATAGTGTCGGAGCAAGTAATACCAACGCTGTTTGTTATAAATGTGGAAAACCGGGCCACATTATTAGAAATTGCCTGAATCAGGGGAATACTAATGGGCAGGGCCGTGGAAGAGTTTTCAATATTAATGCGGCAGAAGCGCAGGAGGACCTGGAGCTTGTTACGAGTACGTTTCTTATTGATAATAAATCTTCTTATGTTTTATTTGATTCGGGTGCGGATAGAAGCTATATTTGTGCTAAATTAAGTTGCTCATTGTCACCTTTGGATAGTAAATTTTTACTCGAATTAGCAAACGGTAAATTAATTTCAGCAGATAATATATGTCGGGATAGAGAAATTAAACTGGGGGATGAAACGTTTAAAATTGATTTAATACCAGTCGAGTTAGGGAGTTTTGATGTAATAATTGGCATGGACTGGTTGAAAAACGTAAGAGCAGAGGTCGTTTGTTACAAAAATGCGATTTGCATTATGCGTGAAAAGGGAAAACCTTTAATGGTGTACGAAGAAAAGAACAACGCAAAATTAAATCTTATTAGTAGTTTGAAGGCACAAAAACTAATAAGAAAAGGTTGTTACGTCATTCTAGCACACATCGAGGAAGTTAAACCTGAAGAAAAGAACATCAGTGATGTTCCCGTCGCAAAAGAATTTCCCGATGTATTTCCGAAAGAATTACCGGGATTACCCCCACATCGATTCGTTAAATTTCAAATAGATCTTGTACCAGGAGCTGCACCAATAGCTCGTGCTCCATATAGACTCGTGATGTGCGTAGAGGTGTATACAAAATAGTTATATTTTTACAAGGAAATACTATTAAATACGATACAATTTTACACAAGTTATTTATTTATTTATAGAGTGGATATACCTAAACCTTGCTACAACACTTATAGGCAGTGTACCTAATCATACAGTAGTGTAGTTTTTAGTAATTCCGGTTCATCCACAGGGAACTCGCCAAGTTTAACGCTATATTTTTAACTTATAATTGTAAAAATACAAAAAATATATATAAGTAGTATTATTATTATAAAAGGGAAGTTTTTACCGTTTAATGACCGGTTTATCGATTTTAAAACTTTAGTCGCAGTTAAAACCTAATGTAAAATATATAAAAGACTTAATTTAAAACGTAAAGTAAAAGATAATAATGAAATTGCGATAAATAAAAGTGCGTAAAGTAAATGACAATAAATAAATTTGCGATAATTAAAAAGTACGATAATTAAAATGACAATAAATTAAATTGCGTTAATTAAAAGTGCAATTAAATATGAAATAAAGGAATTATGCTTATTTAAACTTCTGTAATCATGATGTTTGACGTGTTGATTTTTAGTTTATTACCATGGGTTAATTGTCCTTTGTCCTGGATTATTCAATATGTCCATATGGATTTGTCCATAATAGTCCATCAGTCATAATCATAAAATGCGGAAGTCTTCGTCAAATTATTCTTATTCCCGAAGTCAAATATTCCAACTAATTGGGGATTCGAATTGTAACAAGGTCTTAATACTTTGTTTAATGAATACACCAGGTTATCGACTGCGTGTAATCCAAGGTTTTAGTACTTTGTTAACAATTACACCAATTACCCTTGAATGTAATCCACTCCTGTTTCAACTAGTCCATTAACTATTAATCCAGTTCCGTGTCCGGTAAAATGAACAATTATTGGTATTTATAGATATCCCGCCCACCGTACCCAGTCAAGCGTATGTGGTTATATATAAATACGTCAAATTATAAGTCTATATATTAAATTAATGAGGTATCATTTAGTTAATATAAAGCCCATTAATAGCCCATAGTCTAATTTCCACAAGTGTCGTTCTTTTATCCAAACCCCAATTATGGTCCATTGCCCAATTACCCAATTTTAATATTTAGTCCAACATCACGATTACTTCGGCATTAAATAAGCATAATAATAACTTAGCTACGAGACATTAATTTAAAAAGGTTGAACATAACTTACAATGATTAATAATAGCGTAGCGTTACATGGACAGAGTTTTGACTTATACCATTACAACATTTGCTAACATACCCTTATTATTAGAATTTAAAATTATAATTATAATTATAATTAATATATATATATATATATATATATATATATATATATATATATATATATATATATATATATATATATATATATATATATATATATAGGAAGAGAAAAAGATGTTTTAAAACTGGCCAAAACACGCGAAATTTATAGATGTGGCCTGACTTCTGGGGCCATGCGATTGCATGGCTTTTGTTCTTCCAGGCCATGCGATCGCATGGCCAGCTGGGAGAGTTCACATGACTTTGTTTTCTTTCTTGCCGACGGTTTTTAATAATAATATAATATATAAATAATTTATAGAATTATTTAAATATTATATTATATTCGTGTGCATAGTTGACTTGTAATTTTTAGTCCGTTGCGTCGAGCGTTGAGAGTTGACTCTGGTCCCGGTTCCGGATTTTCGAACGTCCTTGCGTACAATTTAATATCTTGTATTTTGCGTTTTGCGTCTTGTACTCTTGTAATTTTGAGACGTTTCTCATCAATAATTTGAACCTCTTTGATTTTACTTTGTACTTTTGAGCTATTTGGTCGTTTGCGTCTTCAATTCATCGAATCTGTCTTTTGTCTTCACCTTTTATTATTTAAACGAATATCACTTGTAAATAGAATAATTGCAACTAAAAGCTTGTCTTTCTTGAGGGATAATGCTATGAAATATATGTTCATTTTTAGCATTATCAAATATTCTCACACTTGAGCGTTGCTTGTCCTCAAGCAATATAGTCTTGAAATAAATATATACTAGAATCACTTCTTTATTCTTCACACTTTGTACATCAGTGATTTCTATACGGCGGTATGAACAGTGATAGTGACGTTGTGGTTTACAGTCCCACATGACTATGAAAATTTAGATCCTTAAGGAAATTGGATCTTTATGAAAACATTTGATCTTTTGAAAATTCAATCTAGCTTTTACCCTAGATAAGTTTTCCAGAATAACCCTTCACCGGTGTTTGCAAATTGTTTTTGTGGGTTTGGCGGGTTTCAGATTTGAAAATTTTAGCTCAAAACTTGCGGTTTTGTGTCACCCACTTGCTAACCTTGTATTAGGAAAGCAACACGTCCAGGATACTTGCTCCGTATATTACCTTTCGGTAAACTACCGTTCGGTTGTAAAGGAAAGCGTTGAACAAGCAACTGTTAAGGCAATGTCCCCTGACATGCTTTTAATTATGGTCTATAACGTGTCGGATGCAATTACTATCCTTTGTAGGAGCAATAGTAAAGCTCACCCTTTGGTTTTTCGGTCTGGCACAAAGTCCTATCTTTGACCATGCTATGTAACCACCGTTCTTACGGTTGACACCCGATTTGGTTCAGGTGACCTAATGAATTCCAGGTGAATTCCTAGGATTTTACGTTCAATGGTAATGAACGCATTAAAAATGGGTTTTTCAGAAAAAAAATCGGTTTGTAATTTTGATCAAAATATTTTCTCGTTCAAGCTCGAGTTTAGATATTATTGAATTCCATGAGTTTGTAATTCTCAATCTTTAAAAGTCAATCTCAAGGATTGAGTAATATCAGTCTTAAAAGCTGATTTTTTATCTTTAAGGAGATTATCCTTTCTGGGGATCTGATTCATTAGTCTTATCAAGCTAATTTGCACGGTGCCCTCCCCCTTTTACGAGACATATCCTCTCGTAGTTAGGATAAATTTGACCACTTGGCGACCCTGTTTGATGCTGAGGTCCGTGGATTTTTTGTGATTTTAGTGATGACTTTTCTAGATTTTTCGTCAACCTACAGCTGGTCTGGACGACAACTTCATGACCTAAATCAAGAAGCGCGTGTCTTTTTCGGAAGACTTTACTTCCTTTTAATGATGGAATTGATTCATCGTGTAGATCCATCTTTTCTTTCAAATATATTATAGAAAATTGGGTAAAACTTGATAAAATTTTGTGCAAAACAAAAGTATCTTCAGTTATTTGTACAAAAATATGTGATATATGTTTTAAATAACTTGGTAAATTTTTCCCACACTTGGCTTTTATTTTCCTTTCTTTTCCTTTTTATTGTCCTCTATTCCATTTTAAATAAATTCTAACATTTTGGTTTGTTTATCAATTTATGCCCTTTCTAAGGTAACAATAATTTCGGTGTTAACACCTAGTTTTATCGTTCATAAATATGTATAAATATGATTTTAAATTCATTTATTTGAAAATTTTGAAAATTTTTACTAGAATTGGGTAGCCAGTATATAAGACTAGGGCAGTTCTTTATTATCAGAGAGCACTAGATTATAATACAACTACTGCGTTACTAGTATTTTTAATGGTAACCAAGTGTTTAAGTCAAAAAAAATTTTAAAAATCCGAAATAATTTAACCCCTTCCCACACTTAAGATCTTGCAATGCCCTCATTTGCAAGAAATCAGTAACAATTTAAATTATTTAGGGTGATTAGCGTAGAAAAATGATTAAATTTTACCAAAGTTTCCAAACATATTGGCGTTTGTTTGCTGAATGATAAATGATGCACATCATTTGTTCATTCTGTCTTGTTGTTACATCGCATTTGTTTTTCGTTTTGTCGTCAAAATCAGTAGCTTTTGCTGAACTTAATGCCAGTCTTTGAAAATGCGCTGTTTTACCCTGTTGTGTACATGAAATAAAATACATACAATACAAATATAAACATGCATGGTAATTTGAAATGGGACTTAAAATCCCACTTTCAAATCAAATATGAAATATTAGTACAACAAATAAAAATATTAAATATTACAATAAAAGTATCAAAATATAATGTGTTTAAACATAAATAAACAGAAATAATAAAAAAAATAAAAATCATAAAAATCACCAACAGGAACTATATCAATCTGGATAGGGGTTCCAGTTCATGTCGTCGGTCGGGTTCCGTGGTTGGTGATAGGTGTACTGGTAGGCCTGGTTAGGGTCGTAGAGAGTATATGGTGGTCTCATCTCAGGCTGATGTGGAGGATAGTAAGCGGGTCGGGTCGGTACGTAGTGATCCTGAGGTGACAGCCGGCTCATGATCTGACGCTGATGATAGTCCCATCTATCATTCTGTCGTTGCCTAGAATGCTCATAATCATTCCGGGCTTGCCACTGCTCCATTCGACTAAATCTCTCCTCGTTTTTCATTTCCACCTCATCTACACGCTGGTAGACGTCAGTCATAGCCTCCCTAATGACATCCCTAATGTCATCCGCTTCCTCCATTTCCTCATCTGAACCTCTCTCTTCCTGAGGATGACTACCAACATAGGGTATTGCCTGATTGCGTCTGCTTTTTAATACCTTAGCACCCTGATAGACCCTCAATTCTAAAGGCTCAATCTGTTCCCTACATTCCAAAAGTGGACCTCCTTGATCCCTATGTACACCCAAATACTCTCCAGTGAGAGTAACAAAAATACCTCCTCCTATTATTCCCCCTTCCTATATTCCTTCTACCATTTTAGACAAATAAAAACCAATATAGTAAGGGATATTAACAAAGCCTCTTGGGTCTCGAATACACTTTAGGTAAAATAAATCATGTAAGGTCATTTTCTCCTTGTTGTGACCTCTCTGTGTAATCGAGTTAGCCAAAAATCTATGAAATATACTGTGATGACCCGGGAATTTCTGACCAAATTTAAACTGTAATCTTAATATGATTTCGCCACGATAAGCAAAGTATGATGGGTTGAGTCTCAAAAATTTTGAACTGTGATCATATATTAAATTACCCTTCTACTATGCTCGACGATTCACGAACTATGGTGTGTAAATATATATATATATATATATATATATATATATATATATATATATATATATATATATATATATATATATATATAATTAAATATAGAGATATAAATTTAAATGTAAATGTATATATATAAATATTACAATATAAGTAATTTATAAATATTATGTATTTAGAAATTGTAATATTTCATTTTGTGTCAATAATTGTGTACTAATATTAATAAGTTATATTAATATTAATATTATTGTTAATAACATTATCATTATCAATAACTATTATTAATATTAATATTAATATTATTTGTAAAATTATGATTATCAAAATAAAGACTTTATATATATATATATATATATATATATATATATATATATATATATTATAAGAACAATTAAATGTATAACTTAGATGTAATGTTATTAATTATTATTATTATTACATTGTTATCATGTTTCTTGTTATTAATATTATTTATTCATTATCATTATTTTTATGAGTATTATTATCAACACTATCATTTATATTGTTATTACTACAATCTTGATTATTAATATGATTAATATTATTATTAGGCATATTTTGAATATTATTAATTTATATCCATATTATTAGTTATCCTATTATTAATAATAAATTAAATGTATTAGGATATAATTACTAAAATTAAATTAATTTATATAAAAATAGATATAAATAAAACCTGATATCTAATCTGCGCCTTTTTTTTTTCATTGATTAAAAATCTTGTCGACTATCGTACCATTCTGTTTGATGTCTTTCTCAGTCTATAGTTGATTTTTGTTTCTGTCTACTAATTGGTACGATCAATCACTATAACAAATTCAATTCAGTTAATAATTGGGTTCACCTTTTTATTTATTTATTTTATTTAATTTTGATCCGATTAATCCTTATCAACAACAGACGGTTATATAACAATGGATTCTCATTTGAAATTGATTAATTTTTTTGTTTTCTCCATCTTCCATATCAAATACGCTACTTACAGTTGTACATTTTCGAAGATTAAACAGTTATATTTTTTTTTTCTCCAACGATACCTCTGTTCTTGTTCACGTTTTTCAAAAACACGAATTCAAAATCCAATTAAAAATCTGTAAGTGTAGTGTTGTTAGGAACTTTCTATTTAATCGTTCTGGAAAATTGCAGTCTTCAATTCACAGAATTTAAATCGAATTTTGAAGTCAAAGGCGATTTTCAAAAAAGTTAAATAATCGGTTCATAGTGAAATTGGTAAACGTTTTGATGTTTTAATTCAAATTGATGATTCAGATAGTTTCTAACAATGATTTGAAAACTTTTTCGTGTTTTAAGTATAACCTAAAACATTCAAAAAGATTGAATTTGATTTTTGAGTTTATATATATATATATTTTTTTCTTCATTACGGTTTCTGCTGTGTTATTATAAATATATATATATATATATATATATATATATATATATATATATATATATATATATATATATATATATATATATATATATATATTTTAACGAACCTATTCAGATTATTATATTTTCAAACTCCAAATCAGTTATGTGATGCGTGATATATAAATTGAATTGGTAATTGGATGGGTTTGCAAAAGTTATGAGAAGAAGGAGGATTAAAGGAAAACAGAAAAGATATAGTTAAATATATTTAGGAAGCAACATATTTGAGAAAAACAGAACTAGAGCCATGGTTAGGGGGTTTGTGTATAAGCGAGAGGTCTCGGGTTCGAACCCGGTTCCGGGCATTTTTTTTTAAAGAAACTTGGGAAGGTATAATTTATTACCAAACTTATTATTATTGTTATTATTATTATTATTATTATTATTATTATTATTATTATTATTATTATTATTATTATTATTATTATTATTATCGTTTTCATTATTGTTATTATTATTATTATTATTAGTATTATTATTGTTGTTAAAATTATTATTGTTATCATTATTAAGTATTAGTATTATTGTATTATTAAGTATTAGTTATATAATTATTATTTTTTTAGTATTATTATCATTTTTATAATTAGGATTAACATTATTAATTAATGTTATTACTACAAGTAATATAATTATTAATACTATTATTACCACTAATATAAGTATTATGATAAAGTTTTCATTTATTATGATTATAAATACATGTATGAATATTATTATTATTATTATTATCACTAACAGTTGTATTGTTATTATTATTATCATGATTAGGATCATTATTATTATTATGAAAATAATACAAGTTATCATTACTTTCATTAATTTTATTATTAGAAACACTTTTGTAACTATTAGTATTATTATTTACAATATCAATATTATTATTATTAATATTAACATTTTTAATAAAGTTATTTTTATTATTATTAGTAAAGCAATAATATCAACACTATTTTTTTTAAACAGATAAATATTTTGTACATAAAATATACATGTTACATATACTATAATTATAATAAAATTTCACATAACAATATATATCAAACCTATGAATATTATTTATATAAATACATACAAATAACAAACTATCGATTTTTAAATATAACATTAAACAATTATGTATATAAATATGGATATATTAATATAACTATATAAATACTAACCATTATGAATATATACACAAAACTAAATAAATATAGTATATAATTTAAGATATAATACATAAACTTGTTCGATTTCGATTATATGTATTAATATACATATAAATGATATAGGTTCGTGAATCTGAGGCCAACCTTACACTTGTTCAATGATGTTATATGTATTTTTTACTACAAAATACAGTATGGTGAGTTTCATTAATCCCTTTTTAAATGCTTTTGCAATATATATTTTTGGGACTGAGAATACATGCGCTGCTTTTATAAATGCTTTACGAGATAGACACAAGTAATCGAAACTACATTCTATGGTTGGATTATCTAATCGAATATGCCCTTTTTATTAAGTCTGGTAATCTAAGAATTAGGGAACAGACACCCTAATTGACGCGAACTCTAAAGATAGATCTATCGGGCCCAACAAGCCCCATTCAAAGTACCGGATGCTTTAGTACTTCGAAATTTATATCATGTCTGAAGGAGGATCCCGGAATGATGGGGATATTCTTATATGCATATTGTTAATGTCGGTTACCAGGTGTTCAATCCATATGAATGATATTTTTGTCTCTATGCATGGGACGTATGTTTATGAGAAATAGAAATATGAAATCTTGTGGTCTATTAAAATTATGAAATGATTATTTATGTTAAACTAATGAACTCACCAACCTTTTGGTTGACACTTTAAAGCATGTTTATTCTCAGGTACGAAAGAAATCTTCCGCTGTGCATTTGCTCATCTTAGAGATATTACTTGGAGTCATTCATGACATATTTCAAAAGACGTTGCATTCGAGTCATTGAGTTCATCAAGATTATTATTAAGTCAATTATAGTAAGATATATTATGAAATGGTATGCATGTTGTCAACTTTCGATGTAATAAAAGATTGTCTTTTCAAAAACGAATGCAATGTTTGTAAAATGTATCATATAGATGTCAAGTACCTCGCGATGTAATCAACTGTTGTGAATCGTTTATAATCGATATGGACTTCGTTCGGATGGATTAGGACGGGTCCTTTCAGTTGGTATCAGAGCAGAGGTCTTAGCGAACCAGGTCTGCATTAGTGTGTCTAACTGATAAGTCGTTAGGATGCATCAGTGAGTCTGCACTTCGACCGTGTCTGCATGTCAAAAGTTCTGCTTATCATTTCTAGTCAAAAATCATCCGATTATCATCCTTAGGAAATCATTTGTTTATCATTCTTAGTTTAGACATGTCTTACCGCCTCTATTGCATAGACAGTGTATAGATAAATTCATATCTTAGCGTATCTGTTATTGTTACCCTTGCCTGACAGTTTTCGTAGATTCCTCCGTAATTTATGGGATTTTAGTATTAAATATGCATATGTAAAATTATATATTGCAGGGTACTAATCTACATCCTATTCCTTTTCTTATCAAAAATCCTTCATCTGATCGTACGAGATGAATCCCTCAACCAGTTCGAGTCCTTTAGATTCCGATAGCTATTCCGACAACTATTCCGACATAGAGTTCACTCGAGATTCGAAAGCAGAGTCACCGGAATGAATCAACAAATCAGCCAACCCCAATTCATCTGATGGTTTCGTAGCCCACTTAATCAATGGAGACGCGAAGAAGACGATCTCTTCCACCAACCGAATTTACCTCTAGGCGAACAACCTGAAACACTTACCGGCGAATTAGTCCGAAACACCATTTTCACCCTCATTTCCAGGATATCTCGTAACAATTATATATTATCCACAATTCTAAATCTTATTCATCTGCTCATTCCGACCGAAAATCATCCTGGAGTAATGGGAGAAGTCAACGAGCTCCGCGCTAAAGTAATAAATTCGCAGAATATGGTGCAAAATTTACCAGCTTCAACAACATCACCGGCACCAACAGTACCATCGGTAATAGCACCAGTACCATCAACATCACACGCCTCAACATCTCATTATGTACCTCGAGTATAATTATCGTTCTACATGACGTTCTGCATCATTTATCTTCGTTCAACATGGCGAATATGTAACCTCTAATGTTTTAGAGATTATATATTCTTGTTCTAACATAAATCAAATGAGTTTAATATCATATTAACCCATTAAATCCATGATTGCATCTGAAGAAAATATATATACAAGAATATTTTCATAAAGATTGTAATTAAAAATTCTTTCGTACAAACTGTTAATGGTGAAAATATTTTAACGGGTAGGTAATACCCGAGAAATATTTAGATTTCACTTTAATAAGTTACACTGTATATTCGACGAAGCTGATTCAACAGACATTTACTATCCTATTTACATTCACCGATATACAAATCCGTTCACCACAGAATAACCATATTCATCCAATTATATATTTGGATTTTGACCTATCAGAATCCAACAAGTGGCATAATGAAGAAATAATGGACACAATAAAAAGTGATTAGAAACAGATTAATTAACAATATGAAATTCTTTTAAGAATCCACGCTAACAAAATCCTAGCTAACTGTTAATTCCTTATCACCATTTAAATTATTTATCGCAGTTTAATTATCGCAATTTATATTCTCGCAATTTTATTTATCGTCATTTAATTTCTGTTATTTACTTTACACACTTTATTTATTTTGTCATTTAATTTCTGTATTTATTTTACGCACTTTAAATAGCGGGACACGTATACAAGGTTTTGACATATCATATCGACGCATCTATATATATTATTTGGAATTACCATAGACACTCTATATGCAGTAATGATCGAGTTCTCTATACAGGGTTGAGGTGGATTCTCAAATAATATATATACTTTGAGTTGTGATCGAGTCTGAGACGTATACGGGTCACGATAGGTATTAATTAATTCGAATATTATATATTAAATTATATATGAATTATTGGACTGTAAAAGGTGGACTACCGACTGTGGACTAATGACATTGGACAATTAAAATGAATTAAAATATTGATTATAACATATGAAACTAAATAATTCTTCAAGTTTGCCACTTGATTTCATCCTAAACCTTATTTGTATTTTCACGATTACATTCTGCATTCAAACCTTTCATGATTCTTGAAAACACCTTAATCGAGAGGATGAACCAACCGCACTTCATCTACGGAAGGAAAGATTTATGCATATAGTTATGCACCTGAGAAACTCTCGGCAACTGAGTAAAAGTTTAACACGTAACCGCGTCAGTTCCTTCGGCATTTATTAGCAAAAATAATTTTGCTATCCCTTTTCAAGGTAGCCAATTTTGTCACAGCTCCAGCAAGTCAACTTCAACTTTTCATTCGAAACAACCTTATTATAACCTTGATATATATACGTGCTCTTTTATTGTTACCGGAGAACCTTTCATATTTTACCATATTACCAGCAGACGTACCAGCAACCTATTTGCTTCTTGGTTTAAATCTCTCTCTGATAAATCATTATGTTTATTCATTGAAATCCTATCATATACTCATCCGCATCTTGTAACGAATACTGCCATACCAACTACCGGGAATCAGCTATCAGTACTTTGAAAACTCACAGCATATCTACATCAACAGTTATATGTATCCATATAACATTTATCTCTTAGAATTATGATCTTTCATTCTGAAATTTTGAAAAGGCACCCAGCTTACGAATCAATACATTGAACTTTGAAAAAGCTGAATGAAGCAGCAGAAACTGTAGGCAACCGTAAATGACCTTAGTCGTCAGAAGTTTGATGATAAAGAATAATATGTTGGAAAAGCTCAGAAAAGTTGAAACTGGAAAACGGATTGAGCTAACCATAAAGGAGACTAAGAACAAATACAAGGACTATACCCTATATTCAAAGAATCCAGGTAATTCTGGGTCCGTTGAAATCTTTAGAGAATATCTTGCTCCGAAGTCATGTTAAAATCTTGCGAAAAATCTTTCTCCATCAACCATCGAACTTAGAAATTCCAAAATATCATCATCAATATCTTCGATATTTCTGAGGATATTTTTATAAATATTCTCGTCCGAAATTATATACCTCTTCGTGCTTCCTGTGTATCATTATATTGGAAACATTCAATAGAAAATTTAGTACCGAAAAGTAGATTATGCGAAATTATGAAGAAAGCCGTGGACAAATCACAAAGAATAAGTTTGACTTCAAAGAATCCAAATGATTCAATATCTGCTAAAGTCTTTAGTGAATATCTTGCTCCTTACTCTAAACCCTTGCAGATAATAGTTTCTATCATTCGCTGATCTTAGATATTCTGAGATATTATCGTATCTTTCATTATAAATATCCTCCATATTTCTGGAGATATTTTTATAACTATTCTTATCTGAAATTATTAATCTCTTCATGCTATCAGTATTACATCATATAGAAACTGTTAGTTTCTATATTCTGTAAACTTTCGAGCTTAAAATATGAATGTTATTGAAGTAATGTTGGGAACTGATGCATGATTTAGTATAATATAATGACACTTGATCAACGTGATTATATTACAGTAAGTCATGCTGAGTTTCTAATGGGACGTGATGATTCACAGACCCTAACGTCATCACGTGCCATGTTACATAACTCTTTCATTATGCTTAACTTCTGAACATATCAAGAAAGTATTTTCTTGATAGTTCTATTCTCAGTGATTCTGATAATTTGGCAAATCAAATTGTGCTATTACGTTCTTTCTTGTTTAGAACGGTAAGTTCATTCGAAACTCCATACTTATGAATTCTGGACCGTTACTCGCTTTACCTAAGTTCGAGAGGATAATATAAAGGCAAAGAGATCCAAAATATAAGATAAAATATAAAGCCCAAAGACAACACCAAAATTACAAACCGTTGATATCTGTACGTATAGCAATATAAAGACACGGGAGGATTATAAATACAATACTCCCTAGAGCATAATAGAAATAAACAGATTCTTCAGGTGGGAGTTGGAAAAGAAGAACGATCATTGCGATAGTTAGAATAAGAACAAGGATCAAAACAAGGTTAAGCATTTTCATAAATCTTTTGAATTTGGGAATTGAGTATAGTAGTGGTGAAAATAAATGGAACGGAAAAGGTAAATTTATAAAGGAAATATCAGACGTAGTAATCGGGGGCAGATCACTGTATTTAATTAAAGAGATCTTAATTTCCATAAATCTCGAAGAATCAGATCTTATAGATCTTCAAGATTTTCTTTAAATCCCTTGAATTCCGGAATTCAACCAAGGCAATGTCAAAAGTTAAGACGCGCCTTATTTTCTAAATTCAAACCTGACTATGTCAAAAGTTAAGATAAATCTTTACTTTCCTATTTCACTCTTTGGTGATAGCTTCATTCGTACTCTTCGAATAATCGAATTATTCTTACCCATATTACTCAATGATGATAAAACTCAATTTATCAACTCATATTCGTCATGTAAACATTTTTATTGTTAGCCATGACCATCTCACTTAAATTTTGGGACGAAATTTCTTTAATGGGTAGGTACTGTGATGACCCGGGAATTTCTGACCAAATTTAAACTGTAATCTTAATATGATTTCGCCACGATAAGCAAAGTCTGATGGGTTGAGTTTCAAAAATTTTGAACTGTGATCATATATTAAATTACCCTTCTACTATGCTCGACGATTCACGAACTATGGTGTGTAAAGATATATATATATATATATATATATAATTAAATATAGAGATATAAATTTAAATGTAAATGTATATGTATAAATATAACAATATAAGTAATTTATAAATATTATGTATTTAGAAATTGTAATATTTCATTTTGTGTAAATAATTGTGTACTAATATTAATAAGTTATATTAATATTATTGTTAATAACATTATCATTATCAATAACTATTATTAATATTAATATTAATATTATTTGTAAAATTATGATTATCAAAATAAAGACTTTATATATATATATATATATATATATATATATATATATATATATATATATATATATATATATATATATATATATATTATAAGAACAATTAAATGTATAACTTAGATGTAATGTTATTAATTATTATTATTATTACATTGTTATCATGTTTCTTGTTATTAATATTATTTATTCATTATCATTATTTTTATAAGTATTATTATCAACACTATCATTTATATTGTTATTACTACAATCTTGATTATTAATATGATTAATATTATTATTAGGCATATTTTGAATATTATTAACTTATATCCTTATTATTAGTTATCCTATTATTAATAATAAATTAAATGTATTAGGATATAATTACTAAAATTAAATTAATTTATATAAAAATAGATATAAATAAAACCTGATATCTAATCTGCGCCTTTTTTTTTCATTGATTAAAAATCTTGTCGACTATCGTACCATTCTGTTTGATGTCTTTCTCAGTCTATAGTTGATTTTTGTTTCTGTCTACTAATTGGTACGATCGATCACTATAACAAATTCAATTCAGTTAATAATTGGGTTCAACTTTTTATTTATTTATTTTATTTAATTTTGATCCGATTAATCCTTATCAACAACAGACGGTTATATAACAATGGATTCTCATTTGAAATTGATTAATTTTTTTGTTTTCTCCATCTTCCATATCAAATACGCTACTTACAGTTGTACATTTTCGAAGATTAAACAGTTATATTTTTTTTTCTCCAACGATACCTCTGTTCTTGCTCACGTTTTTCAAAAACACGAATTCGAAATCCAATTAAAAATCTGTAAGTGTAGTGTTGTTAGGAACTTTCTATTTAATCGTTCTGGAAAATTGCAGTCTTCAATTCACAGAATTTAAATCGAATTTTGAAGTCAAAGGCGATTTTCAAAAAAGTCAAATAATCGGTTCATAGTGAAATTGGTAAACGTTTTGATGTTTTAATTCAAATTGATGATTCAGATAGTTTCTAACAATGATTTGAAAACTTTTTCGTGTTTAAAGTATAACCTAAAACATTCAAAAAGATCGAATTTGATTTTTGAGTTTATATATATATATATATATATTTTTTTCTTCATTACGGTTTCTGCTGTGTTATTATAAATATATATATATATATTTATTTTTAACGAACCTATTCAGATTATTATATTTTCAAACTCCAAATCAGTTATGTGATGCGTGATATATAAATTGAATTGGTAATTGGATGGGTTTGCAAAAGTTCTGAGAAGAAGGAGGATTAAAGGAAAACAGAAAAGATATAGTTAAATATATTTAGGAAGTAACATATTTGAGAAAAATAGAACTAGAGCCATGGTTAGGGGGTTTGTGTATAAGTGAGAGGTCTCGGGTTCGAACCCGGTTCCGGGCATTTTTTTTTAAAGAAACTTGGGAAGGTATAATTTATTACCAAACTTATTATTATTGTTATTATTATTATTATTATTATCGTTTTCATTATTGTTATTATTATTATTATTATTAGTATTATTATTGTTGTTAAAATTTTTATTGTTATCATTATTAAGTAAAAGTATTATTGTATTATTAAGTATTAGTTATATAATTATTATTATTTTTTTAGTATTATTATCATTTGAATTAGGATTAACATTATTAATTAATGTTATTACTACAAGTAATATAATTATTAATACTATTATTACCACTAATATAAGTATTATGATAAAGTTTTCATTTATTATGATTATAAATACATGTATGAATATTATTATTATTATTATCACTAACAATTGTATTGTTATTATTATTATCATGATTAGGATCATTATTATTATTATGAAAATAATACAAGTTATCATTACTTTCATTAATATTATTATTAGAAACACTTTTGTAACTATTAGTATTATTATTTACATTATCAATATTATTATTATTAATATTAACATTTTTAATAAAGTTATTTTTATTATTATTAGTAAAGCAATAATATCAACACTATTTTTTTTAAACAGATAAATATTTTGTACATAAAATATACATGTTACATATACTATAATTATAATAAAATTTCACATAACAATATATATCAAACCTATGAATATTATTTATGTAAATACATACAAATAACAAACTATCGATTTTTAAATATAACATTAAACAATTATGTATATAAATATGGATATATTAATATAACTATATAAATATTAACCATTATGAATATATACACAAAACTAAATAAATATAGTATATAATTTAAGATATAATACATAAACTTGTTCGATTTCGATTATATGTATTAATATACATATAAATGATATAGGTTCGTGAATCTGAGGCCAACCTTACACTTGTTCAATGATGTTATATGTATTTTTTACTACAAAATACAGTATGGTGAGTTTCATTAATCCCTTTTTAAATGCTTTTGCAATATATATTTTTGGGACTGAGAATACATGCGCTGCTTTTATAAATGCTTTACGAGATAGACACAAGTAATCGAAACTACATTCTATGGTTGGATTATCTAATCGAATATGCCCTTTTTATTAAGTCTGGTAATCTAAGAATTAGGGAACAGACACCCTAATTGACGCGAACTCTAAAGATAGATCTATCGGGCCCAACAAGCCCCATCCAAAGTACCAGATGCTTTAGTACTTCGAAATTTATATCATGTCCGAAGGAGGATCCCGGAATGATGGGGATATTCTTATATGCATATTGTTAATGTCGGTTACCAGGTGTTCAATCCATATGAATGATATTTTTGTCTCTATGCATGGGACGTATGTTTATGAGAAATAGAAATATGAAATCTTGTGGTCTATTAAAATTATGAAATGATTATTTATGTTAAACTAATGAACTCACCAACCTTTTGGTTGACACTTTAAAGCATATTTATTCTCAGGTACGAAAGAAATCTTCCGCTGTGCATTTGCTCATCTTAGAGATATTACTTGGAGTCATTCATGACATATTTCAAAAGACGTTGCATTCGAGTCATTGAGTTCATCAAGATTATTATTAAGTCAATTATAGTAAGATATATTACGAAATGGTATGCATGTTGTCAACTTTCGATGTAATGAAAGATTGTCTTTTCAAAAACGAATGCAATGTGTGTAAAATGTATCATATAGAGGTCAAGTACCTCGCGATGTAATCAACTGTTGTGAATCGTTTATAATCGATAAGGACTTCGTACGGATGGATTAGGATGGGTCCTTTCATATACGAAGCTCGGCTTTGTTAATATGTAAGTAGGAGTGTTTTCCTCCCAGCGTAAAAACATTATAATCTGACATACGCCTCCAGACGGCGTTCGCGTCAAAATTCCTATCTACCCTCTCACCACGATAAATCAAATTCATACAATCGGGTAGTAGTAATTCACCAGGAGTATATATCTGCAAAGCCCTGGCCATGTCCAGCATGGACATCTTGTACATCCTACGGCCAAGTATAAATCTAAGAAAACTTCTATCATCTAATCTATCTACATCTGCATTTAACGCTATAGTACTCAAAAGCTCAATGCACCATTTCTTATATACAGGTCTACGAATGGTGAATAAATGTTCCCAATCGTGAAAAGAAGAGCTGCCATACCTTTGGATCAAATGCTATTTAACTGAGTTAGCAAGTTGGACCCTTTCCAAAGGCTCTCAATCGATTACCCTTGGCACTTCTACATTTTTCAGTATCAGTTTGAATTTGTTACTTTGATATGTCGGGTAATCTCTCCAGCTTCTATCGAATCTCAGATTATGATGCAACGTGTGTTCAGGAATCGTTGGGTATTCTACTGGCGGATGCATCGGAAATACTATGAAGGCATCAACAAATTGTAGCGGATCATAATAAGGTACGTGTTGATCAGGTTGATGTTGTTGTTCCTGTTGTGGTTCTTGTTCGGGTTCTGGCTCGTATTGCAATTCTGGCTCAGGTTCCGGTTGTGGTTGTCTAGACGATGATGATGCACCTCCAGTTTCAGTATATTTCTGCAAAACACATTAAACACAAAATTTGTGCATCCAAATATGCATTAGTGTTAGCAAAATAACAACTTAAAACAATCACAATGACATGTTTAATCTATATTAAACTTATGCTCATTTTCATATTTTTATCAAAATCTACACTTTTTCAAATAAGCATATATGAAAATATATACAAAGTTCATAAGCATTTAACTCAAATAACATGTCAAAATAGTCATTACTAACAATTAAACAAGTCTCAAATGGCAATTATATCAAATTAATCAAGTTCATGAATTTTAGACTTAAAAAGTCCACTTTAATTCTCAAAAATCATGTTTAGGATCAAAGTTTGAATCATTTAGCTACCTAAACATGTTACACTACTTAATTTAGCAATAATTCATGACAAAAATCGGCCATAACCTGTTTATATCAAAAAGCCCCAAATTGCTCAAGAACACAAACCCTAGATTTCTAAAATTTTTGAAGTTTTTGGCTTCAAATCATGTTAAATAGCATCAATCTAGGTTATACATGCATAATATACTAACAATTTAACTCTAATTACACTAGAAATTAACAAAATCAAATTAGGTAAAATATTGATAAATATCACAAAAATTAAAAAATTTATGAGTTTAGGGGTGTAATTTTTACCTTCTTGTTGAAAAATGCGAATCTAGGCATGATTGTAGCGAAGTTTTGTGAAAAATTTGGTGAAATTTTGGTGAAAATTGCGAATTTTTGAGAGAGTTTGGGAGAAGGTTCGTGTATATGTGTGTTGAGATGGGAAAGACAGACCAGTCGACTGCCTTTTTGATCCTGGCCATTTTTCCAGCTCTATGCGATCGCATGGATTCTAAGGCCAAATCCCATGCGATCGCATGGGGTCCGGGTACAGTTGTATTTTTTTTTATTATAAAAACCTTATACTAATAAAACATATAATTAATTTAAAATTTTGTTTCTTTTTAGGATGAGGGCGTTTTGGATCGTTGTCCTAGTCCGTCCCTCGACAAAATTTTAAAATTTGTCAATTCAAAGCGTTGTTTTAAAAGCAAAGATTTTTTGAGTTTTTTAAATGTTTTTGGCATACTTTAATTCAATAAGATTAAAAATAATGATAATAAAAGTTCTCGTCCCTCCCTTGAGTAGAGCAATTTCGGTTCAACGATCTAGTTTTCAACTCACGACGAATTTTAAAAATCAATTTTTAACTTAGCGAAATAAAGTACATTTTTATTTTTAAATTGACACCAACTTAAATTTAAAATGCATAAAATTAAAAATTCATATTATTAATATTTTTATACATACAAACTTTATATTAAAAATTTTAATTTTTTTCAAATATTCACAAACTTAAATATATTGATTTTAAAAAAATTTACAATAATAATTTAATTTAATATTAATTTTAAAAACAAAGTAAAAATAAAATTAAAAATCTTTTTGGTCTTTTATCCCACTTTAATCAATCAAATATTATCAAAAATATATGCCCCTCTTTTCGGTAAAGTAATTTCGGCTATATTACCTAGTTTTACTCCTGACGAATTTTTGAACTATTTTGGGTTGATTGATTAAAGATATTTATACCTTAAGAATAAACGGTAAATTTCGCAGTGATGTAATAAATTTTTGCATGATATCAATAATTCTGGTTACGCATACCTAATTTTATTGAATACCAATTTAATACTTTATAGTGAACGATTCAGCGTTTATTATCAAAAGGTTAAAAGCAATAAAAATAAAAACTGTACATACTTACCTGTGAGAAAGAATTCTCAGAGACCTGCTTTAGCCGATTCATAGGATAGTCGTGTGATTTGGTTCTCCATAGCTACGTAAGCATAACCTAGAATCTTCAATATCTTTTCTTCTAAACATATAAACGGTCCTTCTTTGCATAGAGTAACAAATTCGGTATTTGAATATGTTTGATTATTTGAACATTTACCTTCGTGTGACCATTTTCCGCATTTGTAACATCTTTCAAGGTGTCGTGCTCTTCTTTTTGTTGTGGATTTTGATTTTCCTTTTCCAAAATGTATTTTATGATGATCTTTCCTGAGTTCTTTTCTTACTCCGTCCATTTTGCCTCTTATGAATGATACCAGTTCACTCGGAAGTGTGTCATTATTACGTTTAGTAATCATAGCGTGTAGCATTAGACCATGGTTCAGATCAAAGGAATTCTTCATCTCGTAAAACCTAAAAAAAATAAAAATTCAGAATGGGGGGAGAAGACTAGTTCTTTAGGGTCTGCTAGGGAAAGACCATTCAGATTCCATTCTCGAGAACTACACGAAAACAGAATATCTAACTCTAACAGAAATACATATTACACTAAAAAGATTCGAACCTCCCCACACTTAGTTAGATGTGTTGAAATTGTGATTAACTTCGTTTTCAATTGGACTATCAACAACTTGTATATCTTTGACTTTTACTTCAAGCCAATTGTTGATTTCCTCTGTAACTTTCACAAATTCAACTAACATTGCCTTTTCTTTTGGTGATAAATTGGATACTAATCGGTTACATAACTTAAAGTTTCCCTTAATCCTAGCATCGTGAATCCGTTTATAAAGTTTCTTCGTTGAACTGTTAAAAACGGGTTCATCTAATTTCGTATCATCAACGGGGTTCTTTGTGATCAGATCATCATTAAGTGTTTCTTCATCTTCCCTACACTTATGCGTTTTTATTGGTCTAACAGTTTTGGTTGGTGGAGATCTAAACTTTCGGTTCACAAAGGTGATCGATTTATCACCATCCCTAAGTGTCATTCTACCTTCTTTTACATCAATGAATACCTCAGTGGTTGCTAAAAATGGGCGACCTAAAATTAGAGGAATATCAAGGTTTTCCTCCATATTAATCACTATGAAGTTTGCAACAAAGGTCAAACTTCCCACGTTAACTGAAATGTCCCGTTCATATTGATTATAAACGTTCCATATTAATTGATTTCGTCGCGAGGTTTTGACCTCTATATGAGACGTTTTTCAAAGACTGCATTCGCTTTTAAAACAAACCATAACCTTTAAAATATTACGACAATTATCAAATAATGATAATCTAAAATACAGCGTTTTTTACACGATCATTACATAATGGTTTACAATAATATTACACATCAACATAAGTCTTCGAATGCAGTTTTTAAACAATATTAAACAAGCATGGACTCCAAATCTTGTCCTTAATTTAGTATGCAACAGCGGAAGCTCTTAATAATCACCTGAGAATAAACATGCTTAAAACGTCAACAAAATTGTTGGTGAGTTATAGGTTTAACCTACATATTATTAAATCATAATAATAGACCACAAGATTTCATTTTTATAACACATCTCTTATCAGGCATTTCGCAAACTGCATAGAGATAAAAATCATTCATATGTTGAACACCTGGTAACCGACGTTAACTTAATGCATAGAATATCCCCAAAACAGAACCTCTCGTCTGTATAATAATCTCGAAGTACTAAACCATCCATAACCTGAATGGGGGTTGTTAAGCCCAATAGATCTATCTTTAGGATTCGCGTCAATTAGGGGCCATTTCCCTAATTCTTAGGCTACCAGACTTGAAGGGTGATATTCGGTTTAATAATCCAATCGTAGAATGTAGTTTTGCGTACTTGTGTCTATTTTGTAAAACATTTATAAAGCTGCATGTATTCTCATCCCAAAATATTAGATTTTAAAAGTGGGACTATAACTCACTTTCACAGATTTTTACTTCATTGGGAAGTAAGACTTGGCCACTGGTCGATTCATGAACCTATAACAAATATGTACATATATATCAAAGTATGTTCAAAATATATTTACAACATTTTTTAATACGTTTTAATGTTTTAAATATTTTCAGTCAGCTGTCCTCGTTAGTAACCTACAACTAGTTGTCCATAGTTAGATGTACAGAAATAAATTGATATATATTATCTTGACCCAATCCATGACCCAGTGTATACACGTCTCAGGCTAGATCATAACTCAAAGTATATATATTTTTGGAATCAACCTCAACCCTGTATAGCTAACTCCAACATTACTGCATATAGAGTGTCTATGGTTGTTCCAAATAATATATATAGATGGGTCGATATGATATGTCAAAACATTTGCATACGTGTCTATGGTATCCTAAGATTACATAATATATTAGAATACATGTATAATACAATATAAGTTAGCTAGTATATGATTTGTATAGATTTGTTACCAATTTTCACGTAGCTACAACAAGTAAAAATATCCAATCTTGTTTTACCCATAACTTCTTCGTTTTAAATCCGTTTTGAGTGAATCCAATTGATATGGTTTCATATTGATCTTAAGTTTATGAATATATATAGAAAAATTACAAGTTTATAGTCAGAAATACATGTTACAAGTCATTTTTGTAAAGGTAGTCATTTCAGTTGAAAGAACGACGTCTAGGTGACCATTTTGGAAAACATACTTCCATTTTGAGTTTAATCATGATTTTTAGATATAGTTTCATGTTCATAAGAAAAATAATTTTCCCAGAAGAACAACTTTTAAATCAAAGTTTATCATAGTTTTTAATTAACTAACCCAAAACAGCCCGCGGTGTTACTACGACGGCGTATATCCAGTTTTACGGTGTTTTTCATGTTTTCAGGTTTTAAATCATTAAGTTAGCATATAATATAGATATAGAACACGTGTTTAGTTGATTTTAAAAGTCAAGTTAGAAGGATTAACTTTTGTTTGCGAACAAGTTTCGAATTAACTAAACTATGTTCTAGTGATTACAAGTTTAAACCTTCGAATAAGGAAGTTTTATATATATATGAATCGAATGATGTTATGAATATCATTACTACCTCAGGTTTTGTGGATAAACCCGCTGGAAATGAGAAAAATATATCTAGCTTCAAAGGATCCTTGGATGGCTTGAAAGTTCTTGAAGCAGAATCATGACACGAAAACAAGTTCAAGTAAGATTTTCACTCGAAATAAGATTGTTAGAGTTATAGAAATTGAATCAAAGTTTGAATATGAGTATTACCTTGTATTAGAAAGTTATCTTACTGTAAATAAGAAAGATTTCTTGAGGTTGGATGATCACTTTACAAGATTGGAAGTAAGCTAGCAAACTTGGAAGTATTCTTGATTTTATGAAACTAGAACTTATAGAATTTATGAAGAATGAAATGTCCCGTTCATATTGATTATAAACGTTCCAAATTAAGTGATTTTGGTTGCGAGGTTTTGACCTCTATATGAAACGTTTTTCAAAGACTGCATTCATTTTTAAAACAACCATAACCTTTATTTTATCAATAAAGGTTTCAAAAGCATTACGTAGATTATCAAATAATGATAATCTAAAATATACTGTTTACACACGACCATTACATAATGGTTTACAATAGAAATATATTACATCGACATATGTTTCTTGAATGCAATTTTTACACAATATCATACAAACATGGACTCCAAATCTTGTCCTTATTTTAGTATGCAATAGCGGAAGCTCTTAGTATTCACCTGAGAATAAACATGCTTTAAACGTCAACAAAAATGTTGGTGAGTTATAGGTTTAACCTATATATATCAAATCGTAACAATAGACCACAAGATTTCATATTTCAATATACATCCCATACATAGAGATAAAAATCATTCATATGGTGAACACCTGGTAACCGACATTAACAAGATGCATATATAAGAATATCCCCATCATTCCGGGACACCCTTCGGATATGATATAAATTTCGAAGTACTAAAGCATCCGGTACTTTAGATGAGGTTTGTTAGGCCCAATAGATCTATCTTTAGGATTCGCGTCAATTAGGGTGTCTGTTCCCAAATTCTTAGATTACCAGACTTAATAAAAAGGGGCATATTCGATTTCGATAATTCAACCATAGAATGTAGTTTCACGTACTTGTTTCTATTTTGTAAATCATTTATAAAACTTGCAAGTATTCTCACCCCAAAAATATTAGATTTTAAAAGTGGGACTATAACTCACTTTCACAGATTTTTACTTCGTCGGGAAGTAAGACTTGGCCACTGGTCAATTCACGAACCTATAACAAATATGTACATATATATCAAAGTATGTTCAAAATATATTTACAACATTTTTAATACGTTTTACTGTTTTAAGTTTATTAAGTCAGCTGTCCTTGTTAGTAACCTACAACTAGTTGTCCATAATTAGATGTACAGAAATAAATCGATATATATTATCTTGAATCAATCCACGACCCAGTGTATACACGTCTCAGGCTAGATCACAACTCAAAGTATATATATTTTTGGAATCAACCTCAACCCTGTATAGCTAACTCCAACATTACTGCATATAGAGTGTCTATGGTTGTTCCAAATAATATATATACATGGGTCGATATGATATTTCAAAACATTTGCATACGTGTCTATGGTATCCCAAGATTACATAATATATTAGAATACATGTATAATACAATATAAGTTAGCTAGGATATGATTTGTATAGATTTGTTAAACATTTCCCGTAGCTAAAAAGATCAAAAATATCCAATCTTGTTTTACCCATAACTTCTTCGTTTTAAATCCGTTTTGAGTGAATCCAATTGCTATGGTTTCATATTGAACTTAAGTTTATGAATCTATACATAAAAAGTATAAGTTTATAGTCGGAATTATAGGTTACAAGTCATTTTTGTAAAGGTAGTCATTTCAGTCAAAAGAACGACGTCTAGATGACCATTTTGGAAAACATACTTCTACTTTGAGTTTAACCATGATTTTTGGATATAGTTTCATGTTCATAAGAAAAATCATTTTCCCAGAAGAACAACTTTTAAATCAAAATTTATCATAGTTTTTAATTAACTAACCCAAAACAGCCCTCGGTGTTACTACAACGATGTATATCCGATTTTACGGTGTTTTTCGTGTTTTCCGGTTTTAAATCATTAAGTTAGCATATCATATAGATATAGAACATGTGTTTAGTTGATTTTTAAAGTCAATTTAGAAGGATTAACTTTTGTTTGCGAACAAGTTTAGAATTAACTAAATTATGTTCTAGTGATTTCAAGTTTAAACCTTCGAATAAGATAGCTTTATATGTATGAATCAAATGATGTTATGAACATCATTACTACCTCAAGTTTTCTCGATAAAACTACTGGAAATGAGAAAAATGGATCTAGCTTCAAAGGATCCTTAGATGGCTTGAAAGTTCTTGAAGCAGAATCATGACACGAAAACAAGTTCAAGTAAGATTTCCACTCGAAATAAGATTGTTATAGTTATAGAAATTGAATCAAAGTTTGAATATGAGTATTACCTTGTATTAGAAAGATATCTTACTATAAATAAGAAAGATTTCTTGAAGTTGGATGATCACTTTACAAGATTGGAAGTAAGCTAGCAAACTTGGAAGTATTGTTGATTTTATGAAACTAGAACTTATAGAATTTATGAAGAACACTTAGAACTTGAAGATAGAGCTTGAGAGAGATCACTTAGATGAAGAAAATTGAAGAATGAAAGTGTTTGTAAGTCTTTTTGGTCGTTGGTATATGGATTAGATATAAAGGATGTGTAATTTTGTTTTCATGTAAATAAGTCATGAATGATTACTCATATTTTTGTAATTTTATGAGATATTTCATGCTAGTTGTCAATGATGGTTCCCACATGTGTTAGGTGACTCACATGGGCTGCTAAGAGCTGATCATTGGAGTGTATATACCAATAGTACATACATCTAAAAGTTGTGTATTGTACGAGTACGAATACAGGTGCATACGAGTAGAATTGTTGATGAAACTGAACGAGGATGTAATTGTAAGCATTTTTGTTAAGTAGAAGTATTTTGATAAGTGTCTTGAAGTCTTTCAAAAGTATATGAATACATATTAAAACACTACATGTATATACATTTTAACTGAGTCGTTAAGTCATCGTTAGTCGTTAGATGTAAATGTTGATTTGAAACCTTTAAGTTAACGATCTTGTTAAATATTGTTAACCCAATATTTATTATATCTAATGAGATGTTAAATTATTATATTATCATGATATTATGATATATTAATATATCTTAATATGATATATATATACATTTAAATGTCGTTACAACGATAATCGTTACATATATGTCTCGTTTCGAAATCATTATGTTAGTAGTCTTGTTTTTACATATGTAGTTCATTGTTAACACACTTAATGATATATTTAAATATCATTTTATCATGTAAATAAAGTGTATCAATATCTTAATATGATACATATGTATTTAGTAGACGTTATCATAACGATAATCATTATATATATCATTTCGAGTTTCTTAACTTAGTAATCTCATTTCTTATGTATATCACACATTGTTAATATACTTAGTGAGATACTTACTCATCATAATCTCATGTCAACCATATATATATGTCTATATATACCACAACATGTTGTTTTTAAAAATTTGTAACGTTCGTGAATCGCCGGTCAACTTGGGTGATCAATTGTCTATATGAAACTTATTTTATTTAATCAAGTCTTAACAAGTTTGATTGCTTAATACGTTGGAAACATTTAGTCATGTAAATATCAATTTCAATTAATATATATAAACATGGAAAAGTTCGGGTCACTACAAAGAACACTTAGAACTTGAATATAGAACTTGAGAGAGATCAATTTGATGAAAAAAATTGATGAATGAAAGTGTTTGTAGGTGTTTTTGGTCATTGGTATATGGATTAGATATAAAGGATGTGTAATTTTGTTTACATGTAAATAAGTCATGAATGATTACTAATATTTTTGTAATTTTATGAGATATTTCATGCTAGTTGCCAAATGATGGTTCCCACATGTGGTAGGTGACTCACATGGGCTGCTAAGAGCTGATTATTGGAGTGTATATACCAATAGTACATACATCTAAAAGCTGTGTATTGTACGAGTACGAATACGGGTGCATACGAGTAGAATTGTTGATGAAACTGAACGAGGAAGTAATTGTAAGCATTTTTGTTAAGTAGAAGTATTTTGATAAGTGTCTTGAAGTCTTTCAAAAGTGTATAAATACATATTAAAACACTACATGTATATACATTTTAACTGAGTCGTTAAGTCATCGTTAGTCGTTACATGTAAATGTTGTTTTGAAGCCTTTAGGTTAACGATCCTGTTAAGTGTTGTTAACCCATTATTTATTATATCAAATGAGATGTTAAATTATTACATTATCATGATATTATGATATATTAATATTTCTTAATATGATATATATACAATTAAATGTCGTTACAACGATAATCGTTACATATATGTCTCGTTTCGAAATCATTAAGTTAGTAGTCTTGTTTTTACATATGTAGTTCATTGTTAATATACTTAATGATATGTTTACTTATCATAATACCATGTTAACTATATATATATATATATATATATATATATATATATATATATATATATATATATATATATATATATATATATATATATATCCATATATATGACATCATATAGTTTTTACAAGTTTTAACATTCGTGAATCATCGGTCAACTTGGGTGGTTAATTGTCTATATAAAACCTATTTCAATTAATCAAGTCTTAACAAGTTTGATTGCTTAACATGTTGGAAACACTTAATCATATAAATATCAATTTCATTCAATATATATAAACAGGTAAAAGTTCGGGTTACTACAGTACCTACCCGTTAAATAAATTTCGTCCCGAAATTTTAAGCAGTTGGAGGTGTTGACGTATCTTCTGGAAATAAATGCGGGTATTTCTTCTTCATCTGATCTTCTCATTCCCAGGTGAACTCGGGTCCTCTACGAGCATTCCATCGAACCTTAACAATTGGTATCTTGTTTTGCTTGAGCCTTTTAACCTCACGATCCATTATCTCGACGGGTTCTTCAATGAATTGTAGTTTTTCATTGATTTTAATTTCGTCTAAAGGAATAGTGAGATCTTCTTTAGCTAAGCACTTCTTCAGATTCAAGACGTGAAAGGTATTATGTACATTGGCGAGTTGTTGATGTAATTCAAGTCGGTAGGCTACTGGTCCGACACGATCTAAAATCTTGAATGGTCCAATGTATCTTAGATTTAGTTTCCCCCGTTTACCAAATCGAACAATGTCTTTCCAAGGCGAAACCTTAAGCATGACCATCTCCCCAATATCAAATTCTATATCTTTTCTTTTAAGGTCCGCGTAGCTCTTTTATCGACTCTGAGCGGTTTTCAACCGTTGTTGAATTTGGATGATTTTCTCTGTAGTTTCTTGGATTATCTCCGGACCCGTAATCTGTCTATCCCCCAATTCATTCCAACAAATTGGAGATCTGCACTTTCTACCATAAAGTGCTTCGAACGGTGCCATTTCGATACTCGAGTGGTAACTGTTGTTGTAGGAAAATTCTGCTAATGGTAAATGTCGATCCCAACCGTTTCCAAAATCAATAACACATGATCGTAGTATGTCTTCAAGAGTCTGTATTGTCCTTTCGCTCTACCCATCGGTTAGTGGATGATAGGCAGTACTCATGTCTAGACGAGTTCCCAATGCTTGTTGTAATGTCTGCCAAAACCTTGAAACAAATCTGCAATCCCTATCAGAGATAATAGAGATTGGTATTCCATGTCTGGAGACGACTTCCTTCAAATACAGTAGTGCTAACTTCTCCATCTTGTCATCTTCTCTTATTGGCAGGAAGTGTGCTGATTTGGTGAGACGATCAACTATTACCCAAATAGTATCAAAACCACTTGCAGTCCTTGGCAATTTAGTGATGAAATCCATGGTAATGTTTTCCCATTTCCATTCTGGGATTTCGGGTTGTTGAAGTAGACCTGATGGTTTCTGATGCCCAGCTTTGACCTTAGAACACGTCAAACATTCCCCTACGTATTTAGCAACATCGGCTTTCATACCTGGCCACCAAAAATGTTTCTCGAGATCTTTATACATCTTCCCCGTTTCAGGATGTATTGAGTATCTGGTGTTATGAGCTTCTCTAAGTACCATTTCTCTCATATCTCCAAATTTTGGTACCCAAATTCTTTTAGCCCTATACCGGGTTCCTTCTTTCCGAATATTAAGATGCTTCTCCGATCCTTTGGGTATTTCATTCTTTAAATTTCCCTCTTTTAAAACTCCTTGTTGCGCCTCCTTTATTTGAGTAGTAAGGTTATTATGAATCATTATATTCATAGCTTTTACTCGAATGGGTTCTCTGTCATTTCTACTCAAAGCGTCGGCTACCACATTCGCCTTCCCCGGGTGGTAACGAATCTCAAAGTCGTAATCATTCAACAATTCAATCCACCTGCGCTGCCTCATGTTCAGTTGTTTCTGATTAAATATATGTTGAAGACTTTTGTGGTCGGTATATATAATACTTTTGACCCCATATAAGTTGTGCCTCCAAGTCTTTAATGCAAAAACAACAGTGCCTAATTCCAAATCGTGCGTCGTATAATTTTACTCGTGAATCTTCAATTGTCTAGACACATAAGCAATTACCTTCGTTCGTTGCATTAATACACAACCGAGGCCTTGCTTTGAGGCGTCACAATATATCACAAAATCATCATTCCCTTCAGGCAATGACAATATAGGTGCCGTAGTTAACTTTTTCTTCAACAATCGAAACGCTTTTTCTTGTTCATCCTTCCATTCAAATTTCTTCCCTTTATGCGTTAATGCAGTCAAGGGTTTTGCTATTTTGGAAAAATCTTGGATGAATCTTCTGTAGTAACCAGCCAGTCCTAAAAATTGGCGTATATGCTTCGGAGTTTTAGGGGTTTCCCACTTTTCAACGGTCTCATTCTTTGCCGGATCCACCTGAATACCTTCTTTGTTCACTATGTGACCGAGGAATTGAACTTCTTCCAACCAAAATGCACACTTTGAAAACTTAGCGTACAGTTTTTCTTTCCTCAATAACTCTAGCACTTTTCTCAAATGTTCTTCGTGCTCTTGATCATTCTTTGAGTAGATAAGTATGTCATCAATGAAAACAATGACAAACTTGTCGAGATATGGCCCACACATACGGTTCATAAGGTCCATGAATACAGCTGGTGCGTTAGTCAATCCAAACGGTATAACCATAAACTCGTAATGACCGTAACGCGTTCTGAAAGCAGTCTTCGGAATATCGTCCTCCTTCACCCGCATTTGATGATACCCAGAACGTAAATCAATCTTCGAATAAACTGATGAGCCTTGTAATTGATCAAATAAGTCGTCAATTCTCGGTAGTGGGTAACGATTCTTGATGGTAAGCTTGTTCAACTCTCGGTAGTCGATACACAACCTGAATGTACCATCCTTCTTTTTGACAAACAAAACAGGAGCTCTCCATGGTGATGTACTTGGTCGTATGAAACCACGCTCTAGAAGTTCTTGTAATTGGCTTTGAAGTTCCTTCATTTCGCTGGGTGCTAGTCTGTATGGAGCACGAGCTATTGGTGCAGCTCCCGGTACAAGATCTATTTGAAATTCAACGGATCGGTGTGGAGGTAATCCCGGTAATTCTTTCGGAAATACATCAGGAAATTCTTTTGCGACGGGAACATCATTGACGCTCTTTTCTTCAGTTTGTACTTTCTCGACGTGTGCTAGAACAGCATAGCAACCCTTTCTTATTAACTTTTGCGCCTTCAAATTACTAATAAGATTTAGCTTCGCGTTGCTCTTTTCTCCGTACACCATTAAGGGTTTTCCTTCTTCTCGTACAATGCGAATTACATTTTTGTAACATACGATCTCTGCTTTCACCTCTTTCAACCAGTCCATGCCGATTATCACATCAAAACTCCCTAACTCTACTGATATCAAATCAATCTTAAATGTTTCGCTAACCAGTTTAATTTCTCGATTCCGACATATATTATCTGCTGCAATTAATTTACCGTTTGCTAATTCTAGTATAAACTTATTATCCAAAGGCGTCAATGGACAACTTAATTTAGCACAGAAATCCTTACTCATATAGCTTCTATCCACACCCGAATCAAATAAAACATAAGCAGATGTATTGTCAATAAGAAACGTACCCGTAACAAGCTCCGGGTCTTCCTGCGCTTCAACCGCATTAATGTTGAAGACTCTTCCTCGGCCTTGCCCATTATTATCCCCCTGATTTGGACACATATTTTTGTAATGGCCCTTCTTCCCGCATCCGAAACAGGTAATGTCTGCATAACTTGTTCCGGCATTATATGTTCCCTTAGCCATTGATCCGTAGATTTCGCACTTTGTCGCACCATGGCCCTTTCTATTACACTTAGTACACACTGCTGTACAGAGCCCAGTTGGATGGTATCCTTCACATCTCTGGCAGAATTTCTGCCTCTTGTTGTTATTGTTGGGATTGTTGTTGTTGCGGTTGTTATTGTTGTTGAAACGGTTGTTGTAGTTGTTGCTGGGGTGGTTGTTGTTGTTGTTGCTTTTGTTATTGCGAAAATTGGTGCGATTGTAGTTATGATTGTTGGGTTAATTATTGAAATTCTGACCCTTGTCACTAGTTTCTTCCCATTTCCTCTTGACTTGTTTCGTATTGGCTTCTTCGGCCGCCTGTTCTTTAATCCTTTCCTCAATTTGATTTATAAGTTTATGAGCCATTCGACTTGCCTTTTGTATGGAGGTGGGCTCATGTGAACTTATATCCTCTTGGATCCTTTTCGGTAACCCTTTTACAAATGCGTCGATTTTCTCTTTTTAATCTTCGAACGCTCCCGAACACAATAGGCACAACTCTGTGAATCGTCGTTCGTACGTGGTAATATCAAACCCTTGTGTTCGTAACCCTCTAAGCTCTACCTTGAGCTTATTGATCTCGTTTCTGGGACGGTACTGCTCGTTCATTAAGTGTTTGAATGCTGACCACGGTAGTGCGTAGGCAGCATCTTGTCCCACTTGTTCGAGATAGGTATTCCACCATGTTAACGCAGTACCTGTGAAGGTATGCGTGGCGTACTTTACCTTATATTCCTCAGCACATTTGCTTATAGCAAACACAGATTCGACCTTTTCGGTCCATCGTTTCAGTCCGACTGGTCCTTCAGTTCCATCGAATTCCAGAGGTTTACAGGCAGTGAAAGCCTTGTAGGAGCATCCTACACGGTTTCCTGTGGAGTTAACTCCATTGCTAGACCCTGAGTTATTGTTGTTTTGCATTGCAGCCTGTACTGCGGCTATATTTGCTGCAAGAAAAGCACAAAAGTCTTCCTCACTCATGTTCAAGTTCTGATGAGTAGTCGGTGCCATTTCCTTCAAAAATAGGCAAAAAAATTAAGTTAATCATATAGAATATTAAGAGTAGTCAATAGTATTCCATAGCATAATATGAACTCATTTAAAAAATCTTTTTCTTCATATTAGCGTTTTATAAGTTTTAATTCGGGTAATACCTACCCGTTAAGTTCATACTTAGTAGCTAACATACAATTCAACTACTACAATTCTATATGAAAACTGATTATAATAATATTTCACATTCAAACTTTTATACAATATTTTGCAAACTTACAATACCGCTATTTTACATATAGCATGAAATATAGCACATAAAACTCTGATACAAAATAGTTGCGAAGACAATTCTAGTTAATACGCAAGTCGTTCAACAAAGGCAATAAAGACACATAATTCATACGTCCAGAAATAAGTCATGCATTCTGGTTTTACTATGACTACTTCCCATCCTTGGTCTTGTGGAACATAACCGTTGTGACCATTGACAAGACAGCATGTTGTAATGTTGTCAAAAGGACGAGGGTTTCGTAATGTCCAACAGCCCCGTAATAATCTAAAAACCTTGTTTCTCATCTCAACTACCGAGTCCATCACTTGTGGGAATGTTTTATTTAAAAGTTGCAACCCAATGTTCTTTTTCTCAATTTGATGAGAAGCGAACATTATTAACCCGTAAGCATAACATGCCTCTTTATGTTGCATGTTAGAAGCTCTTTCTAACTCACGAAATCCTATGTTGGGATATGTTGAGTCAAAATAGGTTCTTAACCCGTAGCGTAAAATTGCATTTGGGTTCCCCGCATTTAATGCTTTAAAGAAAACACGGCGTAACATACGGTCTCCCCGATGTGATATACCCCACCTATCAAAGGAAAGCCTTTTATAAACTAAGGCATTTCTGGAAAGTCTTTTAAATGTTTGACAAGTTAATTTCGCCATAACTAAATGTGCTGATGAATTCTGACCGACTCTAGACAAGATTTCCTCAATCATATCCTCTGGTAGGTCTTCTAAAATATTCGGTTGTCTACCCTTAACGTCCATTTTATTTTTATACTGTAAAATAGACAAGGATTAGATTCGTAAAAGATAATTAACAAACAATACAAGCAATTTTTACATAGAACATAAAAGTACAAGCACACTATATTACATATATTACACAACATGATTACAACTCTTTAATCCGACTCTCTCGTTTCTTCTTCTTCGGACTTGGTTCGTTTTGCTAATTTCCTAGGGATATATGATGCTCCCCTAATACGAGCTGTCATTTTCCACAATGGTTTAGAAAAACCTGGTGGTTTAGAGGTTCCCGGGTCATTGTTACATTTTAGGAAATACGGATGTTGCCGATACATATAAAGTTCATCGGGGTTGGAATCGGGTTTCTCTATTTTTATATCTTTTCCCTTATTATTTTCTTTCACTTTATTAAATTGGGTCGAGGTAATTTCTATAACATCATCGAAATCCTCATCGGGATCCGATTCATCGGAAAATTGATAATCTTCCCAATATTTTGCTTCCTCGGCGGAAACACCATTGACCATTATTAACCTTGGTCCGTTGGTTGAGGATTTTCTTTTATTTAATCGATTTACTATAGGTATCAATATTTCTTCTTCTGGAACCTCTTCTTCTTCCGGTTCCTCCTCTTCTGATTCCTCTTCTTCCGGTTCCTCTTCGGGAATTTGTGTATCTTCCCAAATTATATTCGACTCTTCATTATTATTAGGTGAGTCGATGGGATTTGTGCTAGTGGTAGACATCTATCACACAATATCAAACACATTAAGAGGTTAATATATCACATAATATTTACATGTTAATAATATATAATTTCCAACAAAAGTGTTAAGCAATCGTTTTTAAAGAAAAAACGGTCGAAGTCCAGACTCACTAATGTATCCTAACAAACTCGATAAGACACACTAATGCATATTTATGGTTCTCTAAGACCAACGATCTGATACCAACTGAAATGTCCCGTTCATATTGATTATAAACGTTCCATATTAATTGATTTCGTCGCGAGGTTTTGACCTTTATATGAGACGTTTTTCAAAGACTGCATTCGCTTTTAAAATAAACCATAACCTTTAAAATATTACGAAGATTATCAAATAATGATAATCTAAAATATAGCATTTTTTACACGACCATTACATAATGGTTTACAATAATATTACACATCAACATAAGTCTTCGAATGCAGTTTTTAAACAATATTAAACAAGCATGGACTCCAAATCTTGTCCTTAATTTAGTATGCAACAGTGGAAGCTCTTAATAATCACCTGAGAGTAAACATGCTTAAAACGTCAACAAAATTGTTGGTGAGTTATAGGTTTAACCTACATATTATTAAATCATACTAATAGACCACAAGATTTCATTTTTATAACACATCTCTTATCAGGCATTTCGCAAACTGCATAGAGATAAAAATCATTCATATGTTGAACACCTGGTAACCGACGTTAACTTAATGCATAGAATATCCCCAAAACAGAACCTCTAGTCTGTATAATAATCTCGAAGTACTAAACCATCCATAACCTGAATGGGGGTTGTTAAGTCCAATAGATCTATCTTTAGGATTCGCGTCAATTAGGGGCCATTTCCCTAATTCTTAGGCTACCAGACTTGAAGGGCGATATTCGATTTAATAATCTAACCATAGAATATAGTTTTGCGTACTTGTGTCTATTTTGTAAAACATTTATAAAGCTGCATGTATTCTCATCCCAAAATATTAGATTTTAAAAGTGGGACTATAACTCACTTTCACAGATTTTTACTTCGTCGGGAAGTAAGACTTGGCCACTGGTCGATTCACAAACCTATAATAAATATGTACATATATATCAAAGTATGTTCAAAATATATTTACAACATTTTTTAATACGTTTTAATGTTTTAAATATTTTCAGTCAGCAGTCCTCGTTAGTAACCTACAACTAGTTGTCCATAGTTAGATGTACAGAAATAAATTGATATATATTATCTTGACCCAATCCACGACCTAGTGTATACACGTCTCAGGCTAGATCACAACTCAAAGTATATATATTTTTGGAATCAACCTCAACCATGTATAGCTAACTCCAACATTACTGCATATAGAGTGTCTATGGTTGTTCCAAATAATATATATAGATGGGTCGATATGATATGTCAAAACATTTGCATACTTGTCTATGGTATCCCAAGATTACATAATATATTAGAATACATGTATAATACAATATAAGTTAGCTAGAATATGATTTGTATAGATTTGTTACCAATTTTCACGTAGCTACAACAAGTAAAAATATCCAATCTTGTTTTACCCATAACTTCTTCGTTTTAAATCTGTTTTGAGTGAATCCAATTACTATGGTTTCATATTGATCTTAAGTTTATGAATCTATACAGAAAAAGTATAAGTTTATAGTCAGAAATACAGGTTACAAGTCATTTTTGTAAAGGTAGTCATTTCAGTCGAAAGAACGACGTCTAGGTGACCATTTTGGAAAACATACTTCCATTTTGAGTTTAATCATGATTTTTGGATATAGTTTCATGTTCATAAGAAAAATCATTTTCCCAGAAGAACAACTTTTAAATCAAAGTTTATCATAGTTTTTAATTAACTAATCCAAAACAGCCCGCGGTGTTACTACGACGGCGTATATCCAGTTTTACGGTGTTTTTCGTGTTTTCAGGTTTTAAATCATTAAGTTAGCATATCATATAGATATAGAACATGTGTTTAGTTGATTTTAAAAGTCAAGTTAGAAGGATTAACTTTTGTTTGGGAACAAGTTTAGAATTAACTAAACTATGTTCTAGTGATTACAAGTTTAAACCTTCGAATAAGGTAGTTATATATATATGAATCAAATGATGTTATGAACATCATTACTACCTCAGGTTTTGTGGATAAACCCACTAGAAATAAGAAAAATATATCTAGCTTCAAAGGATCCTTGGATGGCTTGAAAGTTCTTGAAGCAGAATCATGACACGAAAACAAGTTCAAGTAAGATTTTCACTCGAAATAAGATTGTTAGAGTTATAGAAATTGAATCAAAGTTTGAATATGAGTATTACCTTGTATTAGAAATATATCTTACTATAAATAAGAAAGATTTCTTGAGGTTGGATGATCACTTTACAAGATTGGAAGTAAGCTAGCAAACTTGGAAGTATTCTTGATTTTATGAAACTAGAACTTATAGAATTTATGAAGAACACTTAGAACTTGAAGATAGAACTTGAGAGAGATCAATTTGATGAAGAAAATTTATGAATGAAAGTGTTTGTAGGTATTTTTGGTCATTGGTATATGGATTAGATATAAAGGAGGTGTAATTTTGTTTACATGTAAATAAGTCATGAATGATTACTAATATTTTTGTAATTTTATGAGATATTTCATGCTAGTTGTCAAATGATGGTTCCTACATGTGTTAGGTGACTATCATGGGCTGCTAAGAGCTGATCATTGGAGTGTATATACCAATAGTACATACATCTAAAAGCTGTGTATTGTACGAGTACGAATACGGGTGCATACGAGTAGAATTGTTGATGAAACTGAACGAGGATGTAATTGTAAGAATTTTTATTAAGTAGAAGTATTTTGATAAGTGTCTTGAAGTCTTTCAAAAGTCTATAAATACATATTAAAACACTACATGTATATACATTTTAACTGAGTCGTTAAGTCATCGTTAGTCGTTACATGTAAATGTTGTTTTGAAGCCTTTAGGTTAACGATCCTGTTAAGTGTTGTTAGCCCATTTTTTATTATATCAAATGAGATGTTAAATTATTACATTATCATGATATTATGATATATTAATATATCTTAATATGATATATATACAATTAAATGTCGTTACAACGATAATCGTTACATATATGTCTCGTTTCAAAATCATTAAGTTAGTAGTCTTGTTTTTACATATGTAGTTCATTGTTAATATACTTAATGATATGTTTACTTATCATAATACCATGTTAACTATATATATATATATATATATATATATATATATATATATATATATATATATATATATATATATATATATATATATATATATATATATATATATATATATATATATATATATATATATATATGATAGCATATAGTTTTTACAAGTTTTAACATTCGTGAATCATCGGTCAACTTGGGTGGTTAATTGTCTATATAAAACTTATTTCAATTAATGAAGTCTTAACAAGTTTGATTGCTTAACATGTTGGAAACATTTAATCATATAAATATCAATTTCATTCAATATATATAAACATGGAAAAGTTCGGGTCACTACATTAACAAGTAAATTATTTGCTATTCCAACCGGGTGTTTAATGGTTAGGTCAAATGATTGAACACCTATTTTGGTTGGTTTTAATTTACCCATACCTAATCTTTTGTATAAGGAAAGAGGCATAATATTTGCACTTGCTCCTAAATCTGCGAGTCCATTATATATAGCACCATCATTAAGCAAGCAAGAAATGATAAATTCGCCCGGGTCTCCTGCTTTAGTAAGTCGAGTTAGTTTGTAAACCTTTTTCGGGTGTTCTTTTCTTGGTTCTTTCACTTCTATTTGAACTTCTTGTTCACATTTTTCTTCGTTTCTTGGAATGGGAGGTTTGTATAAGAATTCTTCTTCATCACTCCAATTTGAATCCTCCCTATTTTCCAATTTTGATTTTTCATATGTTGTTGATAACATATTTATGTTTTCATTTTGAGGGTTTTCTTGAGTGGTGAAATTATGATTGACTTCATTGTCAACTTCCATTGGACCATGTATGTAATGTTTAACTCTGTGACCATTAACTTTAAATTCAATCCCATTTGAATTTATTAACTCTATTGTTCCGTATGGGAAAACTCTTTTGACTATAAATGGTCCAGACCATCTTGATTTCAATTTTCCAGGAAATAGCTTGAATCGTGAATTGAAAAGAAGAACTCTGTCTCCTTCTTTTAATTCTTTTGAACTTCTGATTCTTTTATCATGCCATTTCTTCGTTCTTTCTTTATAGATTAACGAATTTTCGTATGCTTCATGTCTCAATTCTTCTAATTCATTTAGTTGACTTAATCGTAGATGTCCGGCTTCATGTAAATCAAGATCACATGTCTTCAAAGCCCAAAATGCTTTGTGTTCAATTTCTACTGGAAGATGACATGCTTTTCCATAAACGAGTCTAAAAGGTGTGGTACCAATTGGAGTTTTGTAGGCTGTTCTAAAAGCCCAGAGTGCATCCTCCAATTTCATGGACCATTCCTTCGGATTTAATCCTACGGTTTTCTCTATAATACGTTTCAAAGCTCAGTTGGTATTCTCAACTTGTCCACTTGTTTGTGGATGATAAGCGATTGAGATTTTATGAGTTACTCCATATCTTTTGAGAACTTTCTCAAGTTGATTATTACAGAAATGAGTACCCCGATCACTTATTAAAGCTTTCGGTGTTCCGAACCTTGCAAAAAGACGTTTAAAAAAGTTGACTACAACTCGTGCATCGTTAGTCGGGAGAGCTTGTGCTTCCGCCCATTTAGATACATAATCAATGGCAACGAGAATGTAGAGATTATTATGAGATTTTGGAAATGGACCCATAAAGTCAATACCCCAAATGTCAAATACTTCACATACTTGAATGACATTTTATGGCATTTCATCACGTTGACTTATTTTTCCGGCCCTTTGACAAGCATCACAAGATTGTGCAAAGAAGGTGTGCGTCTTTGAAAATTGTAGGCCAATAGAATCCAGCATCGTAAACTTTTCTTGCTGTGAGCTGAGGCCTATAATGCCCTCCTATTAGTCCTGTGTGACAATGGTTTAAGATTTTACTAGCTTCATCCCCGAATACACATCGGCGTATTATTCCATCGGGACAACTTTTAAACAAATGTGGATCTTCCCAGAAATAGTGTTTTATATCACTAAAGAATTTCTTTCGTTTTTGGTACGATAATCCTTTTTCAAGGAATCCACATACTAAGTAGTTTGCATTATCTGCAAACCATGGAATTTCATTATAATCTATCTTCAATAGATATTCATCAGGAAAGTTGTCTTGTATGGCCGATTCATTTAGAACTTCTAATTCAGGATTTTCAAGACGAGAAAGATGATCAGCGACGAGATTTTCTGCTCCCTTTTTATCGCGGATCTCAATATCGAACTCTTGTAAGAGTAAGTTCCAACAGATTAATCGTGGTTTGGCATCTTGTTTCGAAAATAGGTATCTAAGAGCAGAATGGTCGGTATAGACCACCATTTTTGTTAGAACGAGATATGAATGAAATTTGTCAAAAGCAAAGACAATAGCAAGGAGTTCTTTTTCAGTAGTTGTATAATTCGTTTGTGCTCTTTGTAACGTCTTACTAGCATAATATATAGGTTGAAATCATTTTTCAATCCTTTGTCCTAAAACTGCTCCCATTGCAAAATCACTTGCATCGCACATAAGTTCAAACGGTAGATTCCAATTTGTAGTTATCATGATCGGCGCATTAGTGAGTTTTTCTTTAAGAATATTAAAAGATTTGATGCATTTATCTGAAAAGATGAATGGTGCATCTTTTTCTAGGAGTTTATTCATAGGAGTGGCAATCTTAGAAAAATCTTTTATGAAACGTCGGTAAAAACCGGCATGCCCTAGAAAACTCCTAACTCCTCTAACATTGGTGGGATGTGGAAGTTTAGCAATTACATCTACTTTAGCTCTATCCACTTCAATTCCTTCCTTTGAAATTTTATGACCAAGAACGATGCCTTCTTTAACCATGAAATGACATTTCTCCCAATTAAGTACTAGATTTGATTGTTCGCATCTAATAAGCATTCGTTCAAGATTAACTAGACATGTTTCAAAAGTATCACCGAAGACTGAAAAGTCATCCATGAAAACTTCCATGCATTCTTCTATCATGTCGTGAAAAATCACCATCATGCACCCTTGAAAGGTTGTAGGGGCGTTGCAAAGTCCAAATGGCATGCGTTTATAAGCAAAAGTACCATAAGTGCACGTGAATGTGGTTTTCTCTTGATCTTCGGGTGCTATTGGAATTTAAAAATATCCGGAAAAACCGTCAAGAAAACAATAGTAACTATTTCCGGCTAATCTTTCCAACATTTGATCAATGAAAGGTAAGGGAAAGTGATCTTTTCTGGTGGCGTCATTTAATTTTCTATAATCAATACAAACACGCCATCCTGTTACAGTCCTAGTAGGAATAAGCTCATTTTTCTCATTTGTGATGACAGTCATGCCACCCTTCTTAGGTACGCATTGAACTGGGCTTACCTATGGACTATCAGAGATTGGATAAATTAAACCTGCATCTAGCAGTTTAATAATTTCTTTCTTAACAACATCTTGCATATTAGGATTTAGGCTTCGTTGGCGTTGCACATACGTTTTATGACCTTCTTTCATAAGGATTTTATGTGTACAATACGAAGGACTTATTCCTTTAATGTCATGAATCTTCCATGCAATAGCTGGTTTATGAGCTTTTAGCACAAAAATGAGTTGAGATTTTTCATTTTCAGTAAGAGAAGACGATATTATTACAGGTAATTTAGATTCACCATGTAAATAAGCATATTCCAAATGGTTTGGAAGTGGCTTTAACTCTAATGTCGGTGGTTCTTCTATCGATGATTTATATCGATATCTGTCTTCTTCTTTTAGCATTTGAATTTCTTCTGTTGTTGGTTCATATCCATTAGCCATAAGTGTAGCTAACATTTCAGCTTCTTCAATTGGTTCAGTTCCTTCTCCTAAAGAACATTCTCCTGTTCCTTGTAATTCTGGAAATTCTTCTAACAATTCTGCATGTGAATCTATAGTTTGAATATAATAACATGTATCATCTGCAGATTGCAGTTGTTGCATGGCTCTATCAACAGAAAATGTAACACTCTCATCCTCTATACTTAGGGTCAGTTTCTTACCAAACACGTCTATTATTGCTTTAGCCGTGTTTAAGAATGGTCTTCCTAATATGAGAGGAACTCGAGAATCTTCTTCCATGTCTAGAATAACAAAATCTACTGGAAATACTAAAGTACAAAATTTAACTAGCATGTTCTCCATTATCCCTCTAGGATATTTTACTGATATATCTGCTAGTTGTATGCTTATTCGTGTTGGTTTCAATTCTCCAAGGTCTAGTTTAGCGTATAGTGAATACGGCATTAGATTTATACTAGCACCTAAGTCTGCCAATGCTTCTATTGAACTAAGACTACCCAGAAAACATGGAATTGTGAAACTTCCTGGATCTGAAAGTTTTTCTGGTATCTTATTCAACAGCATTGCAGAACAATTAGCATTCATTGTAACAGCCGAGAGTTCTTCCATTTTCTTTCTATTCGTGATTAGATCTTTCAAGAATTTAGCATATCTTGGCATTCCTGATATCACATCAATGAAAGGAAGATTTACATTTATTTGTTTAAACATATCCAAGAATTTGAATTGCTCGGCTTCAAGTCTTTCTTTTCTCATTTTACTCGGGTAAGGAAGTGGTGGTTGGTATGGTTTAACATAAGGTTTAGCTTTAACTGTGTTATCTTCATTAACCTTTTCAACTACCGGTTCTGTTTCCTTATCTTGCTCAGATTGTGGTTCTTGTGGAGTAGGAATAGCTTCATCAGAAATTACAGACATTTCAGGTGGTTTAAGTGTAATACCACTTCTTGTCTTAATGGCTTTAGCTGTTTCATTCCGGGGGTTAGCATTTGTATCACTAGGTAGACTTCCCGGTTTTCTTTCACCTATCAACCTTGCTAGGTTGCTCACTTCTTGTTCCAAGTTTTGAATAGAAGCTTGTTGATTTCTAAATGCTTGAGCATTTTGTTCATTCGTTTGTTTCTGAGATGTGAAAAACTGCATTTGAGATTCAACTAGCTTCGACATCATATCTTCTAAATTTGGCTTTTTATCATCGGTTTGTGGTGGTTTGTTTTGAAAAATAGGTCTTTGCTGGTTGTAAGTATTATTAGGTACTTGTTGATTACTAGGACCTTATTGGTTGTTGTATGGAACATTTCGGTTATAATTCTGGTTTTGATTGTAGATTGGTCTTGGCGGTTGATAATTATTCTGATAATTATTTCCAGGCCTTTGGTTTAGATATGAAACATTCTCTCTTTGTTCCATTGTTGGTTCAATACTGAGACAATCTTTTGTCAAATGTGGTCCTCCACACTGCTCACAACTAATTCGTATTGAGTGGATATCTTTAGTCATCTTTTCTATTCGTCTCTCGACATTATCTATCTTTGCGGAAATGGAATCTAAATCCTGGCTAGAATCGGCTCTAGCTGCTTTAGATGATCTAACGATATCTTTTTCTTGGTGCCACTCATGTGAGTGGGAAGCAGTGTTATCAATAATTTTGTAAGCGTCAGTTGCGGTTTTTTTCATAATGGAACCACCAGCTGCTATATCAATGTCTTTTCTTGTAGTGATGTCGCATCCTTGGTAGAATATTTGTACTATTTAACAAGTGTCTAAACCATGTTGCGGACATCCTCTTAATAACTTTCCAAATCTTGTCCACACCTCATATAAAGTTTCATTTGGCTTTTGTGTGAACGTAACAATTTTTCCTTGAAGTCTTACGGCTTTAGATGCCGTAAAAAATTGTTTCAGAAATTTTTCAACTAAAACATCCCATGTATCAATCGCCCCTTCAGGTAACGATTCTAACCAATCTTTGGCTTCTCCCTTTAAAGTCCAGGAAAATAACATGAGATATATTTGTTCATCCTCCACTTCTCTTATTTTAAATAGTGTACAGATCCTATTAAAGGTTCGAAGATGTTCATTTGGATCTTCCTTCGGCGCACCACTAAATTGGGATTGATTAGTTACCATGTGTTGAATTTGTCCTTTGATTTCATAATCTGGCGCATTAATGTCTGGTTGAGTAATTGGGTGACCTTGGCCAGTGCGTTTAGCTCTCATTCGGTCTTCCATACTTAGAGGTTCCAAATTTTCCATGATTGAATTTGTTGAATCTGAATCACTAGAGTATTCTGATTTAATGGGTTGTTCCTCGACAATCTCTGTTTGAATGATTGGTGGTTCCGGAGGAAAGATTAGTGGTTCATGATCTCTTAATTGTCTCTGAATATCCTCCGGATTCTCAATTGTGAGGTCGGGTTCAAAAAATGGATTATTGGAAATTTGAATTGGAGTACTTGGTCGACTGGATGACGATTCTAAAGAAAAATTAACTTCGACAATATTGGCTAGATGTCTTGATCTAGTTACAGGTGGTGAACGTACAAAAGGTGGTGAACGTTTTGCTCGGTGCATTTACTGAATATCCTATTAGTTATAAAAGATAAAAATTATATAAGTTATCAAATTAATAGACTTTTCTGCTTTTGCCCACGTTTCGAATAGCCAATAGATGCAGCAGGGAGCCAGAACCCTTTAAATCGGAAGCTCATAACTCAGCCACTAACAAATCCAACTATTACTACGAAGCAGAAAATTTGGATGTCTATCAATTTAACCACTTAAAATAATTCTTCGTCGAAATTTAAAGAAATTTTAGAGAAGAAATAGAAAATATTCTAAGTCCTAAAAACTAGAGCGTCGAGAAATAAGAAAGAAAAAGAGCGCGTCGAAAAATGTCGAAAAATAAAAGGTCAAAAAATAATAAAAATAAGAAAGTAGCGCGTCGAAACTTAAAATGGAACTAAAAACTAATAATTAAAAGTTGCGTCTAAAAATATTAAAGCTTAAAAGGAATACTATATCCAAAACGGCAATAACTTAAAAAGGTACTAAAATTTATAAAACGGCGTCGCAAAATTCTAAAGCACCTAAATCTTAGTCTAAAGAAAAAGTACTTAAGGGATTTTACGGCAAAGCCTAAAAATCTAGAAATAAAAATAACTACGGCAAAAACTATGAATTAAAACTAATTACGAACGAAAAATACAAATATTACGCTAAAACAAATAAAAAGATACAAAATATAAAAATAAACTTAAAGTTGTAAAAAGTACAATTTTTATAAAGATATTATTTTTATATTATTTATTTTATAAAAGTATTAATTTTTATATATTTATAAAACTAGATTAAAACTAAATAATACTAAATAATAATAAAACTAAAACTAAATATTAAATATTGATTAAATAATAAACCCTAATTAGGGTTTTAATTAATAATAATAATAATAATTACACCGTAATTAAAACGAAGTTGGTCAAACCTGGCGTGTCAGAACTAGTCATGCGATCGCATGATATTGGAGTTAAAACTCCATGCGGTCGCATGGAGTAGGGTTTCGGGCCAGGTTGGGCTGCTACAGTACCGGGCCGAGAACTTTTATTATTATTATTTTTTCTGTTTTCTGTTTTATATTTATATAAAATATATATATAAATTAAATAAAAACTTTATTTTTTAAATAAAAATAAAAACTTTATAATTTTATGTATTTTAAACAAACTCTTAAAAATATATATATGTTGTTTTTCCTTTTGTTTTCTTTTTGTATTTTTAATATTTAAAACGTATTTTTTTATAAAAAGAACTAAATAAAAATCTTTTTTTTATAGCGTTGCGCTTTCGGCGTTTAGCGTTTCCCCGGCAGCGGCGCCAAAAATACTTGATGTGCGTAGAGGTGTATACAAAATAGTTATATTTTTATAAGGAAATACTATTAAATACGATACAATTTTACACAAGTTATTTATTTATTTATAGAGTAGATATACCTAAACCTTGCTACAACACTTATAGGCAGTGTACCTAATCGTACAGTAGTGTAGTTTTTAGTAAGTTTGGTTCGTCCACAGGGAACTCGCCAAGTTTAACGCTATATTTTTAACTTATAATTGTAAAAATACAAAATATATATAAGTAGTATTATTATTATAAAAGAGAAGTTTTTACCGTTTAATGACCGGTTTGTCGATTTTAAAACTTTAGTCGCAGTTAAAACCTAATGTAAAATAGACTTAATTTAAAGCGTAAAGTAAAAGATAATAATGAAATTGCGATAAATAAAAGTGCGTAAAGTAAATGACAATAAATAAATTTGCATTAATTAAAAAGTACGATAATTAAAATGACAATAAATTAAAGTGCGATAATTAAAAGTGCAATTAAATATGAAATAAAGGAATTATGCTTATTTAAACTTCTGTAATCATGATGTTTGACGTGTTGATTTTTAGTTTATTACCATGGGTTAATTGTCCTTTGTCCTGGATTATTCAATATGTCCATATGGATTTGTCCATAATAGTCCATCAGTCATAATCATAAAATGAGGAAGTCTTCGTCAAATTATTCTTATTCCCGAAGTCAAATATTCCAACTAATTGGGGATTCGAATTGTAACAAGGTCTTAATACTTTGTTTAATGAATACACCAGGTTATCGACTGCGTGTAATCCAAGGTTTTAGTACTTTGTTAACAATTACACCAATTACCCTTGAATGTAATCCACCCCTGTTTCAACTAGTCCATTAACTATTAATCCAGTTCCGTGTCCGGTAAAATGAACAATTATTGGTATTTTTAGATATCCCGCCCACCGTACCCAGTAAAGCGTATGAGGTTATATATAAATACGTCAAATTATAAGTCTATATATTAAATTAACGAGGTATCATTTATCTAATATAAAGCCCATTAATAGCCCATAGTCTAATTTCCACAAGTGTCGTTCTTTTATCCAAACCCCAATTATGGTCCAAAGCCCAATTACCCAATTTTAATATTTAGTCCAACATCACTATTACTTCGGCATTAAATAAGCATAATAATAACTTAGCTATGAGAAATTAATTTAAAAAGGTTGAACATAACTTACAATGATTAATAATAGCGTAGCGTTACTCGAACAGAGTTTCGACTTACACCCTTACAACATTCGCTAACATACCCTTATTATTAGAATTTAAAATTAAAATTAAAATTATAATTAATATATATATATATATATATATATATATATATATATATATATATATATATATATATATATATATATATACGTTGATAGATAGGAAGAGAAAAAGATGTTTTAAAACTGGCCAAAACACGCGAAATTTATAGATGTGGCCTGACTTTTGGGGCCATGCGATCGCATGGATTTTGTTCTTCCAGACCATGCGATTGCATGGCCAGCTGGGAGAGTTCACATGACTTTGTTTTCTTTCTTGCCGACGGTTTTTAATAATAATATAATATATAAATAATTTATAGAATTATTTAAATATTATATTATATTCGTGTGCATAGTTGACTTGTAATTTTTAGTCCGTTGCGTCGAGCGTTGAGAGTTGACTCTAGTCCCGGTTCCGGATTTTTGAACGTCCTTGCGTACAATTTAATATCTTGTATTTTGCATTTTGCGTCTTGTACTCTTGTAATTTTGAGACGTTTCTCATCAATAATTTGAACCTCTTTGATTGTACTTTTTACTTTTGAGCTTTTTGGTCGTTTGCGTCTTAAATTCGTCGAATCTGTCTTTTGTCTTCACCTTTTATTATTTAAACGAATATCACTTGTAAATAGAACAATTGCAACTAAAAGCTTGTCTTTCTTGAGGGATAATGCTATGAAATATATGTTCGTTTTTAGCATTATCAACTCGCACCCAGCGAAATGAAGAATTACAAAGTCAGTTACAGGAACTTTTAGAGCGTGGTTTCATTCGACCATGCACATCACCATGGGGAGCTCCTGTTTTGTTTGTCAAGAAGAAAGATGGTACATTCATGTTGTGTATCGACTACCGAGAGTTGAACAAACTTACCATCAAGAACCGCTACCCACTACCGAGAAGCGATGACTTATTTGATCAACTACAAGGCTCGTTTATTTATTCGAAGATCGATTTACGTTCTGGATATCACCAAATGCGGGTGAAAGAGGATGACATTCCGAAGACTGCTTTTAGGACGCGTTTTGGTCATTACGAGTTTATGGTTATGCCGTTTGGATTGACTAACGCACCAGCTGTGTTCATGGACCTCATGAACTGAGTGTGTGGGCCATATCTTGATAAGTTTGTCATTGTTTTCATCGATGACATACTTATTTACTCGAAGAATGATCAAGAGCACGAAGAACATTTGAGAAAAGTGCTAGAGTTACTGAGAAAAGAAAAACTGTACGCTAAGTTTTCAAAGTGTGCATTTTGATTGGAAGAAGTTCAATTCCTCGATCATATAGTGAACAAAGAAGGTATTCAGGTGGATCCAGCAAAGATTGAAACCGTTGAAAAGGTGGAAACCCCGAAAACTCCGAAACACATATGCCAGTTTTTAGGACTAGCTGGATACTACAGAAGGTTCATCCAAGACTTTTCCAGAATAGCAAAACCCTTGACTGCATTAACGCATAAAGGGAAGAAATTTGAATGGAAAGATAAACAAGAGAAAGTGTTTCAATTGTTAAAGAAAAAGTTAACTACGGCACCTATATTGTCATTACCTGAAGGGAATGATGATTTTGTGATATATTGTGACGCCTCAAAGCAAGGTCTCGGTTGCGTATTAATGCAACAAACGAAAGTAATTGCTTATGCATCTAGACAATTGAAGATTCACGAGCAGAATTATACAACGCATGATTTGGATTTAGGCTCGGTTGTTTTTGCATTAAATACTTGGAGGCACTACTTATATGGGGTCAAAAGTATTATATATACCGACCACAAAAGTCTTCAACACATATTTAATCAGAAACAACTGAACATGAGGCAGCGCAGATGGATTGAATTGTTGAATGATTACGACTTTGAGATTCATTATCACCCGGGGAAGGCAAATGAGGTAGCCGACACCTTGAGCAGAAAGGATCGAGAACCCATTCGAGTAAAAGCTATGAATATAATGATTCACACTAACCTTACTACTCAAATAAAGGAGGCGTAACAAGGAGTTTTAAAAGAGGGAAATTGAAAGGATGAAATACACAAAGGATCAGAGAAGCATCTTAATATTCGGGAAGACAGAACCCGGTATAGGGCTGAAAGGATTTGGGTACCAAAATTTGGAGATATGAGAGAAATGGTACTTAGAGAAGCTCATAAAACCAGATACTCAATACATCCTGGAACGGGGAAGATGTACAAGGATCTCAAGAAATATTTTTGGTGGCCAGGTATGAAAGCCGATGTTGCTAAATACGTAGGGGAATGTTTGACGTGTTCTAAGGTCAAAGCGGAGCATCAAAAACCATCAGGTCTACTTCAACAACCTGAAATCCCGGAGTGGAAATGGGAAAACATTACCATGGATTTCATCACTAAATTGCCAAGGACTGCAAGTGGTTTTGATACTATTTGGGTAATAGTTGATCGTCTCACCAAATCAGCACACTTCCTGCTAATGAGAGAAGATGACAAAATGGAGAAGTTGGCGCGATTGTATTTGAAGGAGGTTGTCTCCAGACATGGAATACCCGTCTCTATTATCTCTGATAGGGATGGTAGATTTGTTTCAAGGTTCTGGCAGACGTTGCAACAAGCATTGGGGACTCGTCAAGACATGAGTACTACCTATCATCCATAAACTGTTGGGCAGAGCAAAAGAACGATACAAACGCTTGAAGACATGCTACGAGCATGTGTTATTGATTTCGGAAACAGTTGGGATCGACACCTACCGTTAGCAGAATTTTCCTACAACAACAGTTATCATTCTAGTATTGAGATGGCGCCGTGTGAGGCACTTTATGGTAGAAAGTGCAGGTCTCCAATTTGTTGGAATGAAGTGGGGGATAGACAGATTACGGGTTCCAGAGATAATACAAGAAACTACAGAGAAAATCATCTAAATTCAACAACGATTGAAAACTGTCCAGAGTCGACAAAAGAGCTACGCGGACAGTAAAAGAAAATATATAGAATATGAAATTGGAGAGATGGTCATGCTTAAGGTTGCACCTTGTAAAGGCGTTGTTCGATTTGGTAAACGAGGGAAATTAAATTCAAGGTATATAGGACCATTCTAGGTTATTGATCGCGTCGGACCAGTAGCTTACCGACTTGAGTTACCTCAACAACTCGTGGTTGTACATAACACTTTCCACGTCTCGAATTTGATGAAATGTTTTGCTAAATAAGATCTCACTCTTCCGTTAGACGAAATCCAAATTAACGAAAAACTTCAATTTATCGAAGAACCCGTCGAAATAATGGATCGTGAGGTTAAAAGACTTAAGAAAAACAAGATACCAATTGTTAAGGTTCGATGGAATGCTCGTAGAGGACCTGAGTTCACCTGGGAATGAGAAAATCAGATGAAGAAGAAATACCCGCACTTATTTCCAGAAGATACGTCAACACCTCCAACTGCTTAAAATTTCGGGACGAAATTTATTTAACGGGTAGGTACTGTAGTGACCCAAAATTTTCCATGTTTATTTATATTAATTGAATTTTATAATTACATGATTAAGTGTTTCCAACATGTTAAGCAATCAAACTTGTTAAGACGTGATTAATTGAAATAGGTTTCATATAGACAATTGACCACCCAAGTTGACCGGTGATTCACGAACGTTAAAACTTGTAAACACTATATGATGACATATATATGGTTACATTTATAGTTAACATGATATTATGATAAGTAAGTATCTCATTAGGTATTTTAACAATGTGTATATACATAAAAATGAGACTATTGAATTAAGAAAACTCAAAAACGATATATATAACGATTATCGTTATAACAACGTCTTACTAAATACATATGAATCATAATAAGATATTGATACACTATGTTTAATCATGAAATGATAAGTAAACATGTCATTAAGTGTATTAACAATGAACTACATATGTAAAAACAAGACTACTAACTTAATGATTTTGAAACGAGACATATGTAACGATTATCGTTGTAACAATATTTAACTGTATATAAATCATATTAAGATATATAAATACATCATGTTATCATAATAATATAATAACTTAACATCTCATTTGATATAATAAACAATGGGTTAACAACATTTAACAAGATCGTTAACCTAAAGGTTTCAAAACAACATTTACATGTAACGACTAACGATGACTTAACGACTCAGTTAAAATGTATATACATGTAGTGTTTTAATATGTATTAATACACTTTTGAAATACTTCAAGACACTTATCAAAATACTTCTACTTAACAAATATGCTTACAATTACATCCTCGTTCAGTTTCATCAACAATTCTACTCGTATGCACCCGTATTCGTACTCGTACAATACAAAGCTTTTAGATGTATGTACTATTGGTATATACACTCCAATGATCAGATCTTAGCAGCCCATGTGAGTCACCTAACACATGTGGAAACCATCATTTGGCAACTAGCATGAAATATCTCATAAAATTACAAAAATATTAGTAATCATTCATGACTTAAATTTCCGACTATAAACCTATACTTTTTCTATTTGTATTCTTAAATTAGATTTCAATATGAAACCATAGCAATTTGATTCACTTAAAACGGATTTAAAATGAAGAAGTTATGGGTAAAACAAGAATGGATATTTTTGATCTTTTTAGCTACGGAAAATGTTTAACAAATCTATACAAATCATATCCTAGCTAACTTATATTGTATTATACATGTATTCTAATATATTATGTAATCTTGGGATACCATAGACACGTATGCAAATGTTTTGACATATCATATCGACCCATGTATATATATTATTTGGAACAACCATAGACACTCTATATGCAGTAATGTTGGAGTTAACTATACAGGGTTGAGGTTGATTCCAAAAATATATATATACTTTGAGTTGTGATCTAGCCTAAAACGTGTATACACTGGGTCGTGGATTGATTTAAGATAATATATATCGATTTATTTCTGTACATCTAACTGTGGATAACTAGTTGTAGGTTACTAACGAGGACAGCTGACTTAATACACTCAAATCTTTAAAACATAATAAAAATGGTTGTAATTATATTTTGATCATACTTTGATATATATGTACATATTTGTTTAGGTTCGTGAATCGATCCATGGCCAAGTCTTATTTCCGAGGAAGGAAATATCTGTGAAAGTGAGTTATAGTCCCACTTTTAAAATTTAATATTTTTGGGATGAGAATACATGCAGGTTTTATAAATGATTTACAAAATAGACACAAGTACGTGAAACTACATTCTATGGTTGAATTATCGAAATCGAATATGCCCCTTTTTATTAAGTCTGGTAATCTAAGAATTAGGGAACAGACACCCTAATTGACGCGAATCCTAAAGATAGATCTATTGGGCCTAACAAACCCTATCCAAAGTACCGGATGCTTTAGTACTTCGAAATTTATATCATATCCGAAGGGTGTCCCGGAATGATGGGGATATTCTTATATATGCATCTTGTTAATGTCGGTTACCAGGTGTTCACCATATGAATGATTTTTATCTCTATATATGGGATGTGTATTGAAATATGAAATCTTGTGGTCTATTGTTACGATTTGATATATATAGGTTAAACCTATAACTCATCAATATTTTTGTTGACGTTTAAAGCATGTTTATTCTCAGATGAATACTAAGAGCTTCCGCTGTTGCATACTAAAATAAGGACAAGATTTGGAGTCCATGTTTATATGATATTGTGTAAAAACTGCATTCAAGAAACATATGTCGATGTAATATATTTCTATTGTAAACCATTATGTAATGGTCATGTGTAAACAGTATATTTTAGATTATCATTATTTGATAATCTACGTAATGCTTTTAAAACCTTTATTGATAAAATAAAGGTTATGGTTGTTTTAAAATGAATGCAGTCTTTGAAAAACGTCTCAAATAGAGGTCAAAACCTCGCAACGAAATCAATTAATATGGAACTTTTATAATCAATATGAACGGGACATTTCAATTATGTAATTTAGTCTTCCACTAATGTAACGACCCAACCCGTTATCCAACCAATACACGCTTAATTTTTGTTTTTCAAAAAAATCAGATTTACAGGCAAATGGAGCGCCGCTCCATATAGGGGCGCGCCGCTCCGATCCCTGCTGTCCCAAATGTCGTTTTCCCGCAAAAAGATCTCCCGCTCCCCGACACTTTTAGACGAAACGGTTTTCACAACATTTAATAATAATTAAAACTTAACACGTTTCAATTATAAAATGAGTTATACGACACCGGGCCCACATATGCCCAAATTACCCTTTAAGTACAAAATACAAGTTCGACCACATGATTTTAATACAAAATAAAGACCGATCATGGTGATTGGGAATATGCTACCCAATCCTAATCAAATCCAAAAGCAAGATCTTCTAAGCAACTACTCAAATCCACTAGTCCCCACGCTTACCCGAGCCACCGCATCCATGCAAATCTATAAAAATGTAAACAACGAGAGGGTAAGCTAACGCTTAGTGAGTGAAAATATACTACATACATATATATGCATAAAATGGACACGCCACACAAATAATCAAATACTGCATACCAGAGCATCCAAGCATAAAGGCAAGCTAAGCTAAGCATACCGTACGATCACTAAGCAATAAGTTAAGGATACATCAATAAACAATAAGTTCACCAACGACGATGTGAACAACGCCAATAAGCTACACCCGAAGGGTTAGCTTCATAACAACAATAGGACAATATATATATATATATATATATATATATATATATATATATATATATATATATATATATATATATATATATATAACCATAAAGCGTACAACGCCCAAAGTTAACCCCTTAACCCAATACCGAAAACCAAATACCACAATGAAGATTGGCTGAACTACACGAGCCTTAGTAAATCCGCATCCACACTAGACTACTATCTTCATTACCACAATAACATCGAGGTTGGCCGAACTACACGAGCCTTAGTGAATCCGCAACCACACGAGATCACTACCTCAATAAGATGACCGAACTACACGCGTCATCGTGACTCCGCATCCACACGTGACTCACTTCTCAATATTAAAACCCTTTGCCATTGGGGTTAATTAATCCACGTCACAAACACGTGTGATAACGTGCACACAAAATGTGCACCTCACCAAAGGTGGTCAACCAAAATGCACAACCATGCCAATTGGACCCATACACAAGTCCATCAAATCCACCTATATGTGAAGTGAGCTCTATAGTCGAGAATCACTTCACCCGACCCGCACCCATCCTACACATACATATGCACATAGGATATTAACACTCACCTTGTCGCCTTGATGAATGCCACCGAATAATCCGCAACACGCCAATGGAAAGTACCTATTCCATTAATCACATAACAAACAACACAATTAGGGTAGATTTACAAATCAACCTAAATTGACAACTAGTGCAATTTCGACCCAATTGCACTTCCAAGCTCAAACCGCGCCCAAACTAGCCAATAATCACTAACACAAGTGAGAATGGTCCTAATACGCCAATTAAACCCAATCGTAAGTGTTAAACACCAAAACTTACCCAATTTGGCATCTAAACCCTAATTTTGACCCATTTCAAAATTAGTCAACCCAAATTCACCTAAAGTGGTTCCAACACTTCCATAATCACTAACACTAGTGATTACACACTACTTACAATCCTTAAGCATGGTTAAATCATTAACCAACCCAAAACCCGCCAAATATCAAAATAGCAAGTTTCCATAAACCCTCTTCATCAACTAAATGGGTTTTACAACTAACAATCTCAAACCTTAACTTGAATATCAAATCAAACAAATGAAATTCGGAGTTTGAACTTACCAATACTACCACAACGTAGCCGTGAACGAGATGAACAACTGATGTTTGAGCAGAGTGGTATAAAATACTATTAATTTTAGCAGGAAAATACTATTAAATACGATACAATTTTACACAAGATATTTATTTATTTAGAGAATGGATATGCTTAAACCTTGCTACAACACTTATAGGCAGTGTACCTAATCGTACAGTAGTGTAGTTTTTAGTAAGTCCGGTTCGTTCCACAGGGAAAATCTTTAAACAAAGCTTAATGCTATATTAGTTTACTTTTATAAAAATACAAATATATATATAAGTAATATTATTATTATAAAGGGGGGTTTTTACCGTTTAATGACCGGTTTGTCGATTTTAAAACTTTAGTCGCAGTTAAAACCAAATGTAAAATATTAAAAATAAATACAAGACTTAAATTAAAGCGTAAAGTAAATAACGATAATGAAATTGTGAATAATAAAAGTGCGATAAAATAAACTTGCGATAATTAAAAAGTACGATAATTAAAAGTGCAATTAAATACAATAACAGTAAAAATGCGATAATTAGAAGTGCAATTAAATATAAAATAAAGGAAATTAAATATGAAATAAAAGAATTATACTTATTTAAACTTCCGTAACCATGATGTTTGACGTGTTGATTTTAGTTTTATGCCCATGGGTTAATTGTCCTTTGTCCTGGATTATTTAATATGTCCGTCTGGTTTTTGTCCATAACAGTCCATCAGTCATAAATATAATGTGCGAGTGTCCTCGTCAAATTATCCTTATACCCGAAGTTAAATATTCCAACTAATTGGGGACTTAAACTGTAACAAGATTTTAATACTTTGTTTAATAATTACACCAGGATGTCGACTGAGTGTAACCCAAGGTTTTAATATTTTGTTATCAATTATACCAAGTGTCCTTGTACATAATTTCACCCCTGTTTTAATTATTCTAGTGGCTATTAATCCATTCCCGTGTCCGGTTAAATGAACGATTATTCGTACATATAAATACCCCGCCCATCGTGTCCGATCGAGTGTATATGGTAATTTATAGGGACGCCCAATTGTAAATCTTTATATTAACATGAACAAACTATCATTTAGTTAAACAAATATAAAGCCCATTAATAGCCCATAGTCTAATTTCCACAAGTGTCGTTCCTTTGTCCAAACCCCAATTATGGTACAAAGCCCAATTACCCAATTTTAGTAATTAGCCCAACATCATGATTACTTCGGATTAAATAAGCATAATAATAACTTAGCTACGAGACATTAAATTAAAAAGGTTGAACATAACTTACAATGATTAAAAATAGCGTAGCGTTACACGGACAGAATTTCGACTTACACCCTTACAACATTTGCTAACATACCCTTATTATTAGGATTAAAATTAAAATTAAAATTAAAATATAAATATAAATATTTACGTATAGATATAGAGAGGATGGATATATATATTTTTTGCGTTCACCAAACTGCGAATTTATAGGAGATGTGGCCTGACTTTTCATGCCATGCGATCGCATGGACTTTCTTCTTCCTGGCCATGCGATCGCATGGCCAGCTGGGAGAGCTCACATGTTGCTTGTTTCCTTGTGCCGACGTTTTATAAATATAATATAATATATATATTAATTTTAAGAATTAATTATATATTATATTATATTCATATGCATAGTTGACTTGTAATTTTTAGTCCGTTGCGTCGAGCGTTGAGAGTTGACTCTGGTCCCGGTTCCAGATTTTCGAACGTCCTTGCGTACAATTTAATATCTTGTACTTTGCATTTTGAATCTTGTACTCTTGTAATTTTGAGACGTTTCTTATCAATAATTGGAACCTCTTTGATTGTTTTTTTTTACTTTTGAGCTTTTTGGTCGTTTGCGTCTTTAATTCGTCGAATCTGTCTTTTATCTTCACCTTTTATTATTTAAACGAATATCACTTTTAAATAGAACAATTGCAACTAAAAGCTTGTCTTTCTTGAGGAATAATGCTATGAAATATATGTTCGTTTTTAGCATTATCAAATATTCCCACACTTGAGCGTTGCTTGTCCTCAAGCAATATCGTCTTGAAATACTAGAATCACTTCTTTATTCTTCACACTTTGTACATCAGTGATTTCTATACGGCAGTATAAACAATGGTAGTAACGATATGGTTTGCAGTCCCACATGACTATAAAAATTTAGATCCATTAAGGAAATTGGATCTTTATGAAAACATTTGATTTTTTGAAAATTAAATCTAGTTTTTACCCTAGATAAGTTTTCCGGAATAACCCTTCACCGGTGTTTGCAAAATATTTTTGTGGGCTTGGTGGGTTTCAGATTTGAAAATTTTAGCTCAAAACTTGCTGTTTTGTGTCACCCACTTGGTAACCTTGTATTAGGAAAGCAACACGTCCAGTTTACTTGTCCCGTATATTACCTTTCGGTAAACTACCGTCCGGTTGTAAAGGAAAGCGTTGAACAAGCAACTGTTAAGGCAATGTCCCCTGACATGCTTTTAATTATGGTCTATAATGTGTCAGACGCAATTACTATCCTTGGTAGGAGCAATAGTAAAGCTCACCCTTATGATTTTTCGGTCTGGCACAAGGTCCTGTCTTTGACCACTATGCAACCACCGTTCTTACGGTTGACACCCGATTTAGTTCAGGTGACCTAATGAATTCCAGGTGAATTCCTAGGATTTTACGTTCAATGGTAATGAACGCATTGAAAATAGGGTTTTCAAAAAACAAATCGGTTTGTAATTTTGATCAAAATATTTTCTCGTTCAAGCTCGAGTTTAGATATCATTGAATTCCATGAGTTTGTAATTCTCAATCTTTAAGGTCAATCTCAAGGATTGAGTAATTTCAGGCTTAAAAGCTAATTTTTGATCTTTTAAGGAGATTATCCTTTCTGGGGATCTGATTCATTAGTCTTATCCAGCTAATTTGCATGGTGCCCCCCATTTTACGAGATAAATCCTTCTCATGGTTAGGATAAATCTGACCACTTGGCGACCCTGTTTAATGCTGAGGTCCGTGGATTTCCTGCTGATTTTAGTGATGACTTTTCTAGATTTTTCGTCAACCTACAGCTGGTCTGGACGATAACTTCTTGACCTAAATCAAGAAGCGCGTGTCTTTTTCAGAAGACTTTACTTCCTTTTAATGATGGAATTGATTCATCGTGTAGATCCATCTTTCTTACAGTAAATCAGGTAAAACTTTTTAGTTTAGTCCAAAGCAAAAGTATTTTCAGTTATTTGTACAATAATATGTGATATATGTTTTGAATAACTTGGAGAATTTTCCCACACTTGGCTTTTATTTTCCTTTTTATTGTCCTCTATTCTATTTTAAATGAATTTTAACATTTTGGTTTGTTTTTCAATTTATGTCCTTTCTGAGGTAACAATACTTTCGGTGTTAAAACCTAGTTTTATCGTTCATAAAATTGTATAAACATGATTTTGAGTTCATTTAATTGAAAATTTTGAAATTTTTTTACTAGAATTGGGTAGTCAGTATATAAGACTAGGGCTGTTCTTTATTATCAGAGAGCACTAGATTCTAATACAACTACTGCTTTACTAGTATTTTTAATGGTAACCAAGTGTTTATGATAAAAATTTAAAAAATCCGAAAGAATTTAACCCCTTCCCACACTTAAGATCTTGCAATGCCCTCATTTGCAAGAAATCAGTAACAATTTAAATTATTGAGGGTGATTTGTGTGAAAATGATTAAATTTTTACCAAAGTTTCCAAATATATTGGCGTTTGTTTGCTGAATGATAAATGGTGCACATCATTTGTTCATTCCGTCTTGTTGTTATTTCACATATATTTTGCATCTTGTCGTCAAAATTAGTAGCTTTTGCTGAACTTAATGCCAGTCTTTAAAAATGCGCTGTTTTACCCTGTTTTGTACAATCGACAATATACATACATACAAATATAATCATGCATGGCAATTTGAAATGGGATTCAATATCCCACTTTCAAATTCTAAATATGAAATATTAGTACACAATAATAATAAAAATAATAAAAATTACACAAATATATCCAATAACATAAGTTTAAACATGAAAAAATCAAAAGATAAAAACATAAAAATCATAAAAATAACCAAATGGAACTAAATCAGTCTGGATATGGGTTCCAGTTCATCTCGTCAGGTGGGTTCCATTGTTGGTTATAGGTGTTTTGATAGGCTTGGTTATAGTCATACCGGTTAAAGGGTGGTCGGATATCGGGGCAATGTGGCGGATAATGAGCAGGTCGAGTAGGTACATAGTTATTTGGTACCTGATATGATAGCTGGCTCATGATTTGGTGCTGATGAACTAACCAGCTATCGTGTTGGCGTCGCCTATAATCCTCGTATACTCGCTCGGAGTTCCACTGCTCATACATACTATGTCTGGCCGCGTTCGTCATTGCTTCCTCATCTATACGAACGTGGACGTCAAGAATAGCATCTCGAAAGACATCCCTAATGTCTTCCGCCTCCTTCATTACCTCGTCTGAGCCTCTCTCTACCTGAGGATGAGATCCCTCATAGGGTACTGCCTGGTTACGTCTACTTTTCAATACCTTAGCACCCACATAAACTTTCAATCCTAAGGGCTCAACCTGTTCTCTACAAAGCTGTAATGGACCCCCTTGGTTTCTATCAACACCTAAATACTCTCCAATGAGAGTCACAAAAATACCTCCTCCTATTATACTCCCGTCCTGCATTCCCTCTACAATTTTAGATAAATAAAAAGCAACACAGTAAGGGATATTGACAAAGCTTCTAGGATCCCGAATACACTTTAGGTAGAATAAATCATGTAAGGTAATTTTTTCTTTATTATGACCTCTCTGTGTAATCGAGTTAGCCAAAAATCTATGAATAATACGAAGCTCGGCTCTGTCAATATGTGTATAGGAGTGTCCTCCTGCTCGTGTAAAAACATCAAAATGTGACATACGCCTCCAAATGGCGTCAGCGTCAAAGTTACTATCTACCCTTTCACCATAATGAATCAAATTTGTACAATTGGGTAATAGCAACTCACCAGGAGTATATATCTTTAAGGCCCTGGCCATGTCCAACATGGACATTCTGTACATCCTACCGCCAAGGATAAACCTAAGAAATCTTCTATCATCTATTCTAACTATATTTGCATCAAGTGATACAGTACTCATCAACTCAACACACCATTCCTTATATACAGGTCTACGAATGGTGAAAAGACGTTCCCAATCTGTAAAAGAAGAACTGCCATACCTTTGAACTAAAAGCTGTCTAACACGGTCAGCTAGATGGACCGTTTCCAAAGGGGCCCAATCGATTACCCTTGGCACCTCTACATTTTTTGTTACCAATTTGAATTTGTTCCTTTGATATGTCTCGTAATCTCTCCATCTCCTATCAAATCTCAGATTAGGATGCAGAGTGTGCTCAGGAATCGTTGGGAATTCTACTGGCGGCCTCATTGAGAATACTATGAATTCATCAACAAACTGTACCGGATCATAATAAGGTATGTGCTGATCAGGCTGTTGTTGTTCCTGTTGTGGTTCTTGTTCGTGTTGCATTTCTGGTTCTGGTTCTGGTGCTGGTGCTGGTCGTCTAGATGATGATGCTCCTGAACCTCCAGTATCGGCTTTCTGCAAAACACATTAAACACAAAATTTGTGCATCCAAATATGCATTAGTGTTAGCAAAATAACAACTTAAAACAATCACTATAACATGTTAAATCAAAATTAAACTTATATACATTTTCACAATTTTTTTCAATTCTACATTTTTCAAATAAGCACATATGAAAATGTATACAAAGTTCATAAGCTTTTAACTCAAATAACATGTCAAAATATTCATTACTAATAATTAAACAAGTCTCAAATGGCAATTACATCAAATTAATCAAGTTCATGAATTTAAAAAGTCCACTTTAATCTCCAAAAATCATGTTTAGGATCATTGTTTGGATCATTTAACTATCTAAACATGTTACACTACTCAATTTAGCAATAATTCATGACAAAAATCGGCCATAACCTGTTTATATCAAAAAGCCCCAAATTGCTCAAGAACACAAACCCTAGATTTCTAAAAATTTTGAAGTTTTTGGCTTCAAATCATGTTAAATAGCATCAATCTAGGTTATACATGCATAAAATACTAACAATTTAACACTAATTACACTAGAAATTAACAAAATTGCATTAGGTAAAAAATTGGTAATTATCACAAAAACTAGGAATTTATAGAGTTTAGGGGTGTAATTTTTACCAATTTGCTGAAGAATGAGAATCTAGGCATGATTAGAGCAAGAAAAATGACGAATTACGGTGAATTTTGGTGAAATTTGGAGAGAATTTGAGTGTGTTTTCGGGTATGTGTGTGTTTTTGTGGAGAAAGACAGACCAGTCGACTGTCTTGTATCAGGTCTGATTTTTACCTCCATGCGATCGCATGGAGGTATAGTGAAAATCCCATGCGATCGCATGGGGGTCCGGGTACAGTGTTTTCAGCTTTTTTTTTTTTTTTTTAACTTTAACTTATAAAACAATTAAGTGATTAATTTTAAAATTTTGTTTCCCTTTTTCTTAGGACGAAGTCGTTTCGGATCGATGTCCTAGTCCGTCCTTCGACAAAATTTTAAAATTTGTCTTTTTCAAGCGATTGTTTTAAAACCTTAGTTTTTTGGGTTTTTTAATTTTTTTGGCATACCTTACTTCAATAAGATTAAAAATAGTGATAATAAAAGTTCTCGTCCCTCCCTTGGGTAAAGCAATTTCGGTTCAAAGACCTAGTCTTCAACTTACGACGAATTTTAAAAATCGTATTTTTAACTTAATGAGATAAAGTAAATTTTTGTTTTTAAATTCACACAACTTAAATATAAAATTCAAAATTAATATTAAAAATTCACACCAAACTTAAAATTTGAAATGCATAAAATTAAAAATTCATATTTTAAAAATTAAAAATTCACACCAAACTTAATTTAAAAATTCATATTATAAATTCACACCAAACTTATATTAATTTTTACAATTTTAAATATATTGTTTTTACAAAGTTTACAATATTAATTTAAGATTTATATATTAATTTTAAAAACATGGTAAAAATAAAATTAAAAATATTTTTGGCTTTTTATCCCACTTTAATCAATCAAATATTATCAAAAATATGCGCCCCTCTTTTCGGTAAAGTAATTTCGGTTCCATGACCTAATTTAACTCATGACGAATTTTTGAAATATTTTGGGTTGATTGATTAAAGATATTTATACCTTAAGAATAAACGTTAAATTTCGCAGTGATGTAATAAATTTTTGAATGATATCAATAATTTTGGTCGCCAAACCTAATTTTATTCAATACCAATTTAATACTTTATAGCGAACAAATTAGCGTTTATTATCAAAAGGTTAAAAATAAAAATAATAAAAACTGTACAAACATACCTGTGAAATAGATTTCTTAGTTATATGATCTATCCCATTCATAAGATAGTCGGTTTAATTGGTTTTCCATGGCTACATAGGCGTAACCTCGAGCATTCAGTGTCTTTTCTTCTAAACATATGAACGGTCCGTCTCTGCATAAAGTAACAAATTCGGTATTTGAATAGGTTTGATTATTTGAACATTTACCTCCATGTGACCATTTTTCGCATTTGTGACATCGTTCTAGGTGTCGTGCTCTTCTTTTCGCTGCGGATTTTGATTTTCCTTTACCAAATTGTAACTTATTATCTTCGCATCTGGATTCTTTTCTAACCCCGTCCAATCTTTCTCTGATTACTGATACTATTTCACTCGGAAGTGTGTCATTATTACGTTTAGTGATCAAAGCGTGTAGCATTAGACCATGGTTTAGTTCACAGGCAGTCTTCATTTCCTAAAAAAATAAAAATTCAGAATGGGGGGAGAAGACTAGTTCTTTAGGGTCTGCTAGGGAAAGACCATTCGGGTTCCATTTTCGAGAACTACATGAAAACATACAATCTAACTCTAACAGAAATACATATTATCCTTTAAAGACTTGATTCTTCCCACACTTAGTTAGCTGTGGTGTCAAAATTGTGATTAACTTCATCATCGAATTCCATTGGACTATCTATGTAGTGTTTAACTCTGTGACCATTAACTTTAAATTCATTCCCATTTGAATTTATTAATTCTATCGTTTCGTATGAGAAAACTCTTTTGACTATGAATGGTCCGGACAATCTTGATTTCAATTTTCCAGGAAATAGCTTGAATCGTGAATTGAAAAGAAGAACTCGGTCTCCTTCTTTAAATTCTTTTAAACTTCTGATTCTTTTATCATGCCATTTCTTCGTTCTTTCCTTATAGATTAACGAATTTTCGTATGCTTCATGTCTTAATTCTTCTAATTCGTTTAGTTGACTTAATCGTAGACGTCTAGCTTCATGTAAATCAAGATTACATGTCTTCAAAGCCCAAAATGCTTTGTGTTCAATTTCTACTGGAAGATGACATGCTTTTCCATAAACAAGTCTAAAAGGTGTGGTTCCAATAGGAGTTTTGTAGGCTGTTCTAAAAGCCCAGAGTGCATCCTCCAATTTAATGGACCATTCCTTCGAATTTGATCTTACGGTTTTCTCTAGAATACGTTTTAAAGCTCGGTTGGTATTTTCAACTTGTCCACTTGTTTGTGGATGATATGCGGTGGAGATTTTATGAGTTACTCCATATCTTTTAAGAACTTTCTCAAGTTGATTATTACAGAAATGAGTACCCTGATCACTTATTAAAGCTTTCGATGTTCCAAACCTTGCAAAAAGATGTTTTAAAAAGTTGACTACAACTCGTGCATCGTTAGTTGGGAGAGCTTGTGCTTCCGCCCATTTAGATACATAATCAATGGCTACGAGAATATAGAGATTACTATGAGATTTTGTAAATGGACCCATAAAGTCAATACCCCAAATGTCAAATACTTCACATACTTGGATAACATTTTGTGGCATTTCATCACGTTGATTTATTTTTCCGGCCCTTTGACAAGCATCACAGGATTTGCAAAGAAGGTGTGCGTCTTTATAAATTGTAGGCCAATAGAATCCAGCATCATAAACTTTTCTTGCTGTTAGTTGAGGCCCATAATGCCCTCCTGTTGGTCCTGTGTGACAATGGTTTAATATTTTACTAGCTTCATCTCCAAATACACATCAGCGTATTATTCCATCGGGACAACTTTTAAACAAATGTGGATCTTCCCAAAAATAGTGTTTTATATCACTGAAGAATTTCTTTCATCTTTGGTACGATAATCCTTTTTCAAGGAATCCACAAACTAAGTAGTTTGCATAGTCTGCAAACCATGGAATTTCTTTATAATCTATCTTCAATAGATATTCATCAGGAAAGTTGTCTTGTATGGCCGATTCATTTAGAACTTCTAATTCGGGATTTTCAAGACGAGAAAGATGATCAGCGGCGAGATTTTCTGCTCCTCTTTTATCTCGGATTTCAATATCAAACTCTTGTAAGAGTAAGATCCAACGGATTAATCTTGGTTTAGCATCTTGTTTTGAAAATAGGTATCTAAGAGCAGAATGGCCGGTATAGACCACCGTTTTTGCTAGAACGAGATATGATCGAAATTTGTCAAAAGCAAAGACAATAGCAAGGAGTTCTTTTTCAGTAGTTGTATAGTTTGTTTGTGCTCCTTGTAACGTCTTACTAGCATAATATATAGGTTGAAATCGTTTTTCAATCCTTTATCCTAAAACGGCTCCCATTGCAAAATCACTTGCATCGCACATTAGTTCAAATGGTAGATTCCAATTTGGTGTTATCATGATCGGCGCATTAGTGAGTTTCTCTTTAAGAATATTAAAAGATTTGATACACTCATCTGAAAAGATGAATGGAGCATCCTTTTCTAGGAGTTTATTCATAGGAGTGGCAATTTTAGAAAAATCTTTTATGAAACGTCGGTAAAAACCGACATGCCCTAGAAAACTCCTAACTCCTCTAACATTGGTGGGATGTGGAAGTTTAGGAATTACATCTACTTTAGCTCTATCCACTTCAATTCCTTCTTTTGAAATTTTATGACCAAGAACAATGCCTTCTTTAAGAATGAAATGACATTTCTCCCAATTAAGTACTAGATTTGACTGTTCGCACCTAATGAGCATTCGTTTCAGATTAGCTAGACATGTTTCAAATGTATCACCGAAGACTGAAAAGTCATCCATGAAAACTTCCATGCATTCTTCTATCATGTCGTGAAAAATCGCCATCATACACCTTTGAAAGGTTGCAGGGGCGTTACAAAGTCCAAATGACATGCGTTTGTAAGCAAAAGTACCATAAGGGCACGTGAATGTGGTTTTCTCTTGGTCTTCGGGTGCTATTGGAATTTAAAAATATCTGGAAAATCCATCTAGGAAACAATAGTAACTATTTCCAGCTAATCTTTCCAACATTTGATCTATGAAAGGTAAGGGAAAGTGATCTTTTCTGGTGGCGTCACTTAATTTTCTATAATCAATACATACACGCCATCCTGTTACAGTCCTAGTAGGAATAAGCTCATTTTTTTCATTTGTAATGACAGTCATGCCACCCTTCTTAGGCACGCATTGAACTGGCTTACCCATGGACTATCAGAGATTGGATATATCAAACCTGCATCTAGCAGTTTAATAATCTCTTTCTTAACTACATCTTGCATATTAGGATTTAGTCTTCGTTGGCGTTGCACATACGTTTTATGACCTTCTTCCATAAGGATTTTATGTGTGCAATACGAAGGACTTATTCCTTTAATATCATGAATCTTCCATGCAATGGCTGGTTTATGAGCTTTCAACACAGAAATGAGTTGTGATTTCTCATTTTCAGTAAGAGAAGATGATATTATTACAGGTAATTCAGATTCACCATGTAAATAAGCGTATTCCAAATGGTTTGGAAGTGACTTTAACTCTAATTTCGGTGGTTCTTCTATCGATGATTTATATCGATATCTGTCTTCTTCTTTTAGCATTTGAATTTCTTCTGTTGTTGGTTCATATCCATTAGCTATAAGTGTAGCTAACATTTCAGCTTCATCAATTGGTTCATTACCTTCTCCTAAAGAACATTCTCCTGTTCCTTGTAATTCTGGAAATTCTTCTAACAATTCTGCATGTGCATCTATAGTTTGAATATAATAACATATATCATCTGCAGATTGCGGTTGTTGCATTGCTCTATCAACTGAAAAGGTAACACTCTCGTCCTCTATACTTAGGGTCAGTTTCTTACCGAACACGTCTATCATTGCTTTAGCCGTGTTTAAGAATGGTCTTCCTAATATGAGAGGAACTTGAGAATCTTCTTCCATGTCCAGAACAATAAAATCTACTGGAAATACTAAAGTACCAACTTTAACTAGCATGTTTTCCATTATCCCTCTAGGATATTTTATTGATCTATCGGCTAGTTGTATGTTTATTCTAGTTGGTTTCAATTCTCCAAGGTCTAGTTTAGCGTATAGTGAATACGGCATTAAATTTATACTAGCACCTAAATCTGCCAATGCTTCTATTGAACTAAGACTACCCAGAAAACATGGAATTGTGAAACTTCCTGGATCAGATAGTTTTTTTGGTATCTTATTCAACAGCACTGCTGAACAATTAGCATTCATGGTAACAGCCGAGAGTTCTTCCATTTTCTTTCTATTTGAGATTAGATCTTTCAAGAATTTAGCATATCTAGGCATTCCTGAAATCACATCAATGAAAGGAAGATTTACATTTATCTGTTTAAACATATCCAAGAATTTGGATTGCTCGGCTTCAAGTTTCTCTTTCTTCATTTTACTCGGGTAAGGAAGTGGTGGTTGGTATGGTTTAACATAAGGTTTAGCCTTAACTGTGTTATCTTCATTAACCTTCTCAACTACCGGTTCTTTTTCCTTATCTTGATCAGGTTTTGGTTCTTGTGGAGTATGAATAGCTTCATCAGAAGTTACAGGTATTTCAGGTGGTTTAAGTGTTGTACCACTTCTTGTGGTAATAGCTTTAGCTGTTTCATTTCGGGGGTTAGCATTTGTATCACTCGGTAAACTTCCCGGTTTTCTTTCACCTATTAACCTTGCTAGGTTACTTACTTCTTGTTCCAGATTTTGAATAGAAGCTTGTTGATTTCTAAATGCTTGAGCATTTTGTTCATTAGTTTGTTTTTGAGATGTGAAAAACTGCGTTTGAGTTTCAACTAGCTTCATCATCATATCTTCTAAATTCGGCCTTTTATCATCGGTTTGTTGTGGTGGTTTGTTTTGAAAATTAGGTCTTTGCTGATTGTAAGTATTATTGGATACTTGTTGATTGCTAGGACCTTGTTGGTTGTTGTATGGAATATTTCTGTTATAATTCTGGTTTTGATTGTAAATCGGTCTTGGCGGTTGATAATTATTCTGATAATTATTTCCAGGCCTTTGGTTTATGTATGAAATATTCTCTCTATGTTCCATTGTTAATTCAATACTGAGACAATCTTTTGTCAAATGTGGTCCTCCACACTGCTCACAACTAATTCGTATTGAGTGAATATCTTTAGTCATCTTTTCCATTCGTCTCTCGACAGCATCTATCTTTGCGGAAATGGAATCTAAGTCATGGCAAGAATCGGCTCTAGCTGCTTTAGATGATCTAACGATATCTTTTTCTTGGTGCCACTCATGTGAATGGGAAGCAGTGTTATCAATAATTTTGTAAGCATCAGTTTCGGTTTTCTTCATAATAGAATCACCAGCTGCTATATCTATGTCTTTCCTTGTAGTGATGTAGCATCCTTGGTAGAATATTTGTACTATTTGACAGGTGTCTAAACCATGTTGCGGACATCCTCTTAACAACTTTCCAAATCTAGTCCACGCCTCATATAGAGTTTCATTTGGCTTCTGTGTAAACGTAACAATTTCTGCTTGAAGTCTTACGGCTTTAGATGCCGGAAAGAATTGTTTAAGAAATTTTTCAACTAAAACGTCCCATGTATCAATCGCCCCTTCAGGTAACGATTCCAACCAATCTTTGGCTTCTCCCTTTAAAGTCCAGGGAAATAACATGAGATATATCTGTTCATCCTCCACTTCTCGAATTTTAAATAGTGTGCAGATCCTATTAAAGGTACGTAGATGTTCATTTGGATCTTCCTTCGGCGCACCACTAAATTGGCATTGATTAGTCACCATGTGTAGAATTTGTCCTTTGATTTCATAATCTGGCGCATTAATGTCTGGATGAGTAATTGCGTGACCTTGGCCAGTGCGTTTAGCTCTCATTCGGTCTTCCATACTTAAAGGTTCCAGATTCTCCATAATTGAATTTGTTGAATCGGAATCACTAGAGGATTCTGATTTAATGGTTCGTTCCTCAACAATCTCTGTTTGAATGATTGGTGGTTCCGGAGGAAAGTTTAGTGGTTCAGGATCTACGAATCGTTCTTGAATATTCTTCGGATTCTCAATTGTGAGGTCGGGTTCAAAAAATGGATTATCCGAAATTTGAACTGGAGTACTTGGTCGACTGGATGACGATTCTAAAGAAAAATCCACGGCAGTAATATTTGCTAAATGTCTTGATCTAGTTACAGGTGGTGAACGTACAAAAGGTGGTGAACGTCTTGCTCGGTGCATTCACTGAATATCCTATTAGTTTTTAAAAGGAAAGAAAAATTATAATAAGTTATCCAATCAATAGACTTTTCTGATTTTGCCCACGTTTCGAATAGCCAAAAGATGCAGCAGAGGGGCAGGATTCGTTTGGTCTCAATATAATTAAGGACTGTTTGGCTCCAATAACCCGGTCCACGTACAAATCCAACTATTACTACGAACCAGAAAATTTTGATGTCTATCAATTTAACCACTTAAAATAAATTTTCGTAATTTTAAGAAATTTAGATAAGAAGTAGAATAAAAATCCATGTCCTAAAACTAGAATAGCGAGAAATAAGAAAGAAAAAGAGTTCGTCGAAAAAGGTCGAAAAAGAAAAATGGTTGAAAAATAAAAGGTGACGGAAAAATAAAAGAAACTTATAAAACTTAAAAAACACTTGACTAACCTAACCTTATTACTACAACTAACTTAAAATTATAATCACAAATTGAAATTACTAATTGGAATGATAATTGATACATAGGTAAAAGGCGTCTAAAAATATTAAAGCTTACAAGTAAAACTATATCCCAAATGGCAATATCTTATAAAGGTACTAAAACTTAAAAAGGCGTCGCAAAATTCTAAAGCACCTAAATCTTAGTCTAAAGAAAAAGTACTTAAGGGATTTTACGGCAAAGCCTAAAAATCTAGAAGTAAAAATAACTATGGCAAAAACTATGAGTTAAAAATAAATACGAGCGAAAAATACAAAAATTACGCTAAAACTATTAAAAAGGGACAAAATATAAAAATATACAAAAAGTTGTAAAAAGTACAATTTTTATAAAAATATTATTTATTTATTAAAACTATTAATTTTATAAACTAATTAACTAAATAATACAAATTAAATAAATAAAACTAAATTAATTATTTAAAATACTAACCCTAATTAGGGTTTTAATTAAATAATAATAATAATAATAATTATTACACCGTAATTAATGCAGTTGACAGACTAATCAGACGTGTCAGGTGAGCTCATGCGATCGCATGAGTTCTATGTTACCCGGCCATGCGATCGCATGGGCTAGGGTTTCGGGCCAGTTACTGGGCTGCTACAGTACTGGACTCGAGTGTTTTTTTTTTGTGTTTTATATATTTATATAATATATTTATATAAATTAAATAAAACTTATATTTTTATAAAATAAAGATAAAGAAACTTTTATAGAACTTAAATATTTAACAAACTCTTAAAAATATTTATATTTTTATTTTTCTTTTTATATTTTAGAATATTTAAAACGTATTTTTACAAAAGCGTATTTTTTTTTATAAAAGTAAACTTAAAAATAAAAATCTTTTTTTTATATATATATAGCGTTGCGCTTCCGGCTTTTAAGCAAGAAATTGAGTTCCCCGGCAGCGGCGCCAAAAATACTTGATGTTTGAGCAGAGTGGTATAAAATACTATTAATTTTAGCAGGAAAATACTATTAAATACGATACAATTTTACACAAGATATTTATTTATTTAGAGAATGGATATACTTAAACCTTGCTACAACACTTATAGGCAGTGTACCTAATCGTATAGTAGTGTAGTTTTTAGTAAGTCCGGTTCGTTCCACAAGGAAAATCTTTAAACAAAGCTTAACGCTATATTAGTTTACTTTTATAAAAATACAAATATATATATAAGTAATATTATTATTATAAAGGGGGTTTTTACCGTTTAATGACCGGTTTGTCGATTTTAAAACTTTAGTCGCAGTTAAAACCAAATGTAAAATATTAAAAATAAATACAAGACTTAAATTAAAGCGTAAAGTAAATAACGATAATGAAATTGCGAATAATAAAAGTGCGATAAAATAAACTTGCGATAATTAAAAAGTACGATAATTAAAAGTGCAATTAAATACAATAACAGTGAACATTCGATAATTAGAAGTGCAATTAAATATAAAATAAAGGAAATTAAATATGAAATAAAAGAATTATGCTTATTTAAACTTCCGTAACCATGATGTTTGACGTGTTGATTTTAGTTTTATGCCCATGGGTTAATTGTCCTTTGTCCTGGATTATTTAATATGTCCGTCTGGTTTTTGTCCATAACAGTCCATCAGTCATAAATATAAAGTGCGAGTGTCCTCGTCAAATTATCCTTATACCCGAAGTTAAATATTCCAACTAATTGGGGACTTAAACTGTAACAAGATTTTAATACTTTGTTTAATAATTACACCAGGATGTCGACTGAGTGTAACCCAAGGTTTTAATATTTTGTTATCAATTATACCAAGTGTCCTTGTACATAATTTCACCCCTGTTTCAATTATTCTAATGGCTATTAATCCATTTCCGTGTCCGGTTAAATGAACGATTATTCGTACATATAAATACCCCGCCCATCGTGTCCGATCGAGTGTATATGGTAATTTATAGGGACGCCCAATTGTAAATCTTTATATTAACATGAACAAACTATCATTTAGTTAAACAAATATAAAGCCCATTAATAGCCCATAGTCTAATTTCCACAAGTGTCGTTCCTTTGTCCAAACCCCAATTATGGTACAAAGCCCAATTACCCAATTTTAGTAATTAGCCCAACATCATGATTACTTCGGATTAAATAAGCATAATAATAACTAAGCTACGAGACATTAAATTTAAAAGGTTGAACATAACTTACAATGATTAAAAATAGCGTAGCGTTACACGGACAGAATTTCGACTTACACCCTTACAACATTTGCTAACATACCCTTATTATTAGGATTAAAATTAAAATTAAAATTAAAATTAAAATATAAATATAAATATTTACGTATAGATATAGAGAGGATGGATATATATATTTTTTGCGTTCACCAAACTGCGAATTTATAGGAGATGTGGCCTGACTTTTCATGCCATGCGATCGCATGGACTTTCTTCTTCCTGGCCATGCGATCGCATGGCCAGCTGGGAGAGCTCACATGTTGCTTGTTTCCTTGTGCCGACGTTTTATAAATATAATATAATATATATATTAATTTTAAGAATTAATTATATATTATATTATATTCATATGCATAGTTGACTTGTAATTTTTAGTCCGTTGCGTCGAGCGTTGAGAGTTGACTCTGGTCCCGGTTCCGGATTTTCGAACGTCCTTGCGTACAATTTAATATCTTGTACTTTGCATTTTGAATCTTGTACTCTTGTAATTTTGAGACGTTTCTTATCAATAATTGGAACCTCTTTGATTGTTTTTTTTTACTTTTGAGCTTTTTGGTCGTTTGCGTCTTCAATTAGTCGAATCTGTCTTTTGTCTTCACCTTTTATTATTTAAACGAATATCACTTTTAAATAGAACAATTGCAACTAAAAGCTTGTCTTTCTTGAGGAATAATGCTATGAAATATATGTTCGTTTTTAGCATTATCAACAACTTTAAAACCGGAGCTTTGGTGAGAATCCGACTCCTTCATCTCCAAATCAAGCTCTCTCTCACTAAAAGAGGGTTTCTCTCACTAGGGTTTGAAGAGAGTGTTTGTGTGGGTGAGAATGAGCTCCAATTGAGTTCAAGATCAGTTTTGATGATCCCAAACCGACCCCAAGTGAAAAGACCAAAGTACCCCTCATTTAAAACCTTTAAAAATGCTGAAAATTGCATCAGACGCAATCGGAGCGCCGCTCCATAGGGTGGAGCACCGCTCCATAGGGTGTAGCGCCGCTCCAACCTTCAGGTACTGACAGTCGAGGAAAAAACAGTTTTCAGTAACTTGTTTTGGCCATAACTTTTTGACCGTAGCTCCGTTTTCGATGAATCAAATATCGTTGAAAACGTAATAAGATTTTCTTTCTAATGGCATGACTTTGAAATATCAACACAAATTTATTTGTGGTTGAAAAGATACGTACACACCTTGTAACTTCAGACAACGTCCAGTTTTGTTCGACGTTCGAGCAAGCAACACGTACATGCTTCGTACACCTCATACACGCATCGTACACCATAAATACATTATGTACATTAAATATTTGGGTCTTACAACTCTCTCCCACTTAAACACGATCACGTCCTAGAGATCCTCGTCACTTAACCATCCGGACCTACACTCCACGGTCCTCAACATGAGTCCCAATCCGAATTTCCTAGACAATTTCCCAATAAATCACTTTTGACAACAAAATCGTCACCCTTGATTTATCAAATCCACAATCCCGAGCACTAAAACTTTGCTCAATCCCTCACATCGGGAAAAACTCAACCAATCTCGAACCGAGATATCACCCCTTTAGCGTACCCTTACCAAGTACAATGCTAAAGTAACCATATACCAACATAAGGTCAACCATCTAAACCGACGATGACCGAAATAAAATCGAATCCTTACGGATAACACTTACCACCTAAAATCCTTTGTAGTGCGCAACACGACCAATACGCAACTACCGTAACATCATAACAAACGGCTGAAACCGATAGCGCCCCAAATGACTATGGCAACGCAAATCCCAAGGTGTACAAAATCAACTATTGTCACACCCGTAACAACATGTGAGCGAAACACGGCTATCGCATCACTAATCCCACAACATGGTCCTCACGACTCCACTATCGGTGTATAAAAAAACCAATAGTTCACACAACATGGTCCTTACGACCCCACCATTAGCGCGTATAAAACAACCAATGTATCACACATCAAAATGAAGGCTGGTCGAAAACTACACGCGCCTTAGTGAATCCGCAACCACACGTGACTCACTACCTCCACCGCACAACAATCGGGATTGGCCAAACTACACGCGCCTTAGTGAATCCGAACTACACGAGAGTCACTATCCCAAAAGAATGACCGCAACCACACGTGTCATTTGTGAATTCGAACTACACGCGACTCACTCCTCAATACAATGACCACAACCACACGAGTCATTTGTGAATCCGAACTACACGTGACTCACTTCCACAATAAGATGACCGAAACTACACGCGTCATCGTGAATCCGCAAACACACGCGATCCACTTCCCATTCTCAACACAGGAATAGTAATCCCATTCCCCATCGGTACTCGAATTTCCCGATAACGTTATACCATACCGATATAACACTACTCTCATGATGAAGTCAGCGGACCTCGTCAACGGTCATGCTTCACCGACCGACGCTCTTTTGGCCTAATACAACGAGTAACGTAACATCGCGCTCTGCTACGCCATAGTGAATCTTAACGGATACCACTAACCATTCACACAATCAAGCAAGAACCACCTATATCAAACATAGGCACAAAACAATAATTCTCTAGAAGAGAATCCGATACTCACATCCCTTAACCGAGGGATTTCACCTTGCTCGTCACACACGTCCATTATCTCTCAACGAGATTTACCACATTACCACCTCGGTGATAATTCAAATCCAATATCATAAGTACAATTTAACCGAAATTGTACTCTACCACGATCGACCAAATCTAGGTCCTGACACAAATTCCGGATATACTAAAACGTCATCCAAAATCTCACACTAGAACTTCCTCGTGCGGGAGTGTAACTCCCCCACTTGAAACTACGTTCCATAACCGCATCTTGTACAACCGTACAATGCTACCAAAGGTAGACTTTACCAACAATTGGGTTCACACGACCCATCACCATATCTTGCTCCAACCTTGAGCATACTAAGGATCTTAACCTATCCTTAAATACTTCGAACGAAAAGTGTACCACAAATTACACAAACTAATTGCTTTAGCTTGTCAAATTTCACCTAGTCACTCATGTACCTAAGGGTTTCTCTCCGGCACCCTAAGTACAATGTAACCACAACACAATCGGAGTCGAACACCACACTAGTAGGTATGAAAGAGGCACCTAATGTCGCGTCATGCAGACTCTTTTACCAACATACATCGAGATCAACACTCGATTTCTCGGGTTTCATCCCATCTGTCGAACCTTATGGTTCATCAACTTCAACACAAAAGCGAACACGTGCTTAACAATTGAACACCAAAACCCATTTCCATGGCTTGGTAGAAACATTTCCCAAATACTAAGGAATGCTTGGTTGCACCAAGTCTTACGCCCTTCACCCGACAATCAAACGTCACCATAGGGTACTTCCATTAGGAACGTCACCCATATCAATAACATGCACAAACAATGCATCTAATAAACTCAAACTCAACGGCGCATAATAAATAATCAAAGGGCATATTTATTAAAATGAAACGTACCTTAACGTCTCCTTGCCGCACCTGTCCGCTAACTTGGGACATTCCGACTTACGATGTCCTTCTTCTTGGCAAATGAAGCACACCATGCCATCACCCTTTGGCAACGAACATTCCCAAGACTTGTGACCCCTCACGCCACAATTGTAACATCTAGACGCGATAGAATCCGATATACTCATCCGCGTACCACCCGTGCTCACACTCGGACCCTTAGTCCTCTTACTTGGAGCACCATAAGAAACAACCCTTCTCTCACTTGAAGGTTCACCCATCTTTGATCGCGAATACGACTCGAAACCTCTAGCCACGGCAAATAATTCCGAAAACGATTTCGCGTAACCCCGACTAATTTTATTCTTCAAGTCATCATTCAAAGTTCGATAGAAATCTTGCATCAACAAATGGTCATTCCCCAAATACTCCGGGAAAAAACGAGCCTTCGCCATAAAGGTCGTCTTGAGAGTATTCAAATCCATAGAACCCTGTTGCAAATTTCGCAACTCATTACGCATTTTCGACAAATCGGCTGAAGTTCGGAACTCCTCGAAGAATTCTTTCTTAAACTCGTCCCACGATAACGCCATAAACGTTTTGCCACCGACAAGATCAATCTTACCATCCAACCAATCCTTCTCCCTACTCCGCAACAAACTAGTAGCGAGTCTTGTCTTTTTCTCGGGGGGGGGGGGCATTCTGTAGTGACCCGAACTTTTCCATGTTTATATATATTAATTAAGATAGATATTTACATGATTAAATGTTTCCAACATGTTAAGCAATCAAACTTGTTAAGACTTGATTAATTGAAATATGTTTCATATAGACAATTGACCACCCAAGTTGACCGGTTGATTCACGAACGTTAAAACTTGTAAAAATGACATGACGATATATATATGGATATACATATGGTTAACATGAGATTATGATAAGTAAGTATCTCCATAAGTATATTAACAATGAGTTAGATACATATAAACAAGACTACTAACTTAAGGATTTCGAAACGAGACATATATGTAACGATTATCGTTGTAACGACATTTAAATGTATATATATCATATTAAGATATATTAATATATCATAATATCATGATAATATAATAATTTAACATCTCATTAGATATAATAAACAATGGGTTAACAACATTAATTGAGATCGTTAACTTAAAGGTTTCAAAACAACACTTACATGTAACGACTAACGATGACTTAACGACTCAGTTAAAATGTATATACATGTAGTGTATTTAGATGTATTAAAATACTTTTGGAAGACTTCAAGACATATATCAAAACACTCATACTTAACGAAAATGGTTACAGTTACTTTCCCATTCTTTTCTTTCATCAAGAATTCTAGTCGTATTCTTACCCGTATTATACACAGCTTCAAAACGTACTTACTATGGGTATATACCAATAGGAACTAGCATGGGATTCCACTCCTGATTATGTCATGTATGACTAATCAATTTTAACTTCTACCATGAGCTAGTCAACTAACTAGAACTCCTTTTAACCCCACTCACCACTCACCAATTACCACTCATCATTCACTCCATTTCACTTCCAATTCTCTTTCTAATTCTCTCTCAACACACACACACTATTATGAACGTATTATTCCAGTAGTTAATCATCATCTTCATCAAAAATCACTTCAAGAATCAAGCTATAATCATCATAGGAAGAACACTTCAAGAACACTTCAAAAATCCCTTCAAGTTTACTAATTTACTTCAAAGCTTTCTAATCCATTCCAAGTAATCATCTAAGATCAAGAAACCTTTGTTATACACAGTAGGTTATCTTTCTTATTCAAGGTAATATTCATATTCAAACTTTGATTCAATTTCTATAACTATAAACTATCTTAATTCGAGTAAAAATCTTACTTGAACTTGTTTTTGTGTCATGATCCTACTTCAAGAACTTTCAAGCCATCCAAGATCCTTTGAAGCTAGATCATTTCTTGTCACTTCTAGTAGGTTTACCTACTAAACTTGAGGTAGTAATGATGTTCATAACATCATTCGATTCATATATATAAAACTATCTTATTCGAAGGTTTAAACTCGTAATCACTAGAACATCGTTTAGTTAATTCTAAACTTGTTCGCAAACAAAAGTTAATCCTTCTAAAATGACTTTTAAAATTAACTAAACACATTTTCTATATCTATATGATATGCTAACTTAATGATTTAAAACCTGGAAACACGAAAAACACCGTAAAACCGGATTTACGCCGTCGTAGTAACACCGCGGGCTGTTTTGGGTTAGTTACTTAAAAACTATGATAAACTTTGATTTAAAATTTGTTATTCTAAGAAAATGATTTTTATTATGAACATGAAACTATATCCAAAAATTATGGTTAAACTCAAAGTGGAAGTATGTTTTCTAAAATGGTCATCTAGACGTCGTTCTTTCGACTGAAATGACTACCTTTACAAAAACGACTTGTAACTTATTTTTCTGACTATAAACCTATAATTTTTCTGTTTAGATTCATAAAATAGAGTTCAATATGAAACCATAGCAAGTTGATTCACTCAAAACGGATTTAAAATAAAGAAGTTATGGGTAAAACAAGATTGGATAATTTTTCTCATTTTAGCTACGTGAAAATTGGTAACAAATCTATTCCAACCATAACTTAAACAACTTGTATTGTATATTATGTAATCTTGAGATACCATAGACACGTATACAATGTTTCAACCTATCATGTCGACACATCTATATATATTTCGGAACAACCATAGACACTCTATATGTGAATGTTGGAGTTAACTATACAGGGTTGAGGTTGATTCCAAAATATGTATAGTTTGAGTTGTGATCAATACTGAGATACGTATACACTGGGTCGTGGATTGATTCAAGATAATATTTATCGATTTATTTCTGTATATCTAACTGTGGACAACTAGTTGTACGTTACTAATGAGGACAACTGACTTAATAAACTTAAAACATCAAAATATATTAAAAGTGTTGTAAATATATTTTGAACATACTTTGATATATATGTATATATTGTTATAGGTTCGTGAATCAACCAGTGGCCAAGTCTTACTTCCCGACGAAGTAAAAATCTGTGAAAGTGAGTTATAGTCCCACTTTTAAAATCTAATATTTTTGGGATGAGAATACATGCAAGTTTTATAAATGATTTACAAAATAGACACAAGTACGTGAAACTACATTCTATGGTTGAATTATTGAAATCGAATATGCCCCTTTTTATTAAGTCTGGTAATCTAAGAATTAGGGAACAGACACCCTAATTGACGCGAATCCTAAAGATAGATCTATTGGGCCTAACAAACCCCATCCAAAGTACCAGATGCTTTAGTACTTCGAAATTTATATCATATCCGAAGGGTGTCCCGGAATGATGGGGATATTCTATTATATGCATCTTGTTAATGTCGGTTACCAGGTGTTCACCATATGAATGATTTTTATCTCTATGTATGGGATGTGTATTGAAATATGAAATCTTGTGGTCTATTGTTACGATTTGATATATATAGGTTAAACCTATAACTCACCAACATTTTTGTTGACGTTTAAAGCATGTTTATTCTCAGGTGAATATTAAGAGCTTCCGCTGTTGCATACTAAAATAAGGACAAGATTTGAAGTCCATGTTTGTATGATATTGTGTAAAAACTGCATTCAAGAAACTGATTTCGATGTAACATATTTGTATTGTAAACCATTATGTAATGGTCGTGTGTAAACAGGATATTTTAGATTATCATTATTTGATAATCTAGGTAAAGCTTTTTAAACCTTCATTTATAAAATAAAGGTTATGGTTTGTTTTAAAAATGAATACAGTCTTTGAAAGACGTCTCATATAGAGGTCAAAACCTCGCAACGAAATCAATTAATATGGAACATTTTTAATCAATAAGAACGGGACATTTCAGTTGTTATCCGAGCGTTGGTCTTAGAGAACTAGAATTTTGCATTAGTGTGTCTTATGTAGTTTGTTAGGATGCATTAGTGAGTCTGGACTTCGACCGTGTTTACTTGAAAAATCATTGCTTAACAAATTTTGTTGGAAACTATATATTTTTAACATGTGAATATTATGTGATATATTAATCTCTTAACGCGTTTGATATTATGTAATAGATGTCTACCTCTAGAACAAGTCCCATTGACTCACCTAATAATAATGAAGAGTCAAATGTAAATTGGAATGATTCGTGGACTGATTCACAAGTTCCCGAAGAGGAACCGGAAGAAGAGTCAGAACCGGAAGAAGAATCGGAACCGGATGAAGAAATAGAACCGGTGGGGGAAATAATAAAACGGTTAAGTAAAAGAAAATCCTCAACCAACCGACCAAGGTTAATTATGGTCAATGGTGTTTCCGTCAAGGAAACAAAAAATTGGGAGGATTACCAATTCTCCGATGAATCGGATTCCGACGAGAATTCCGATGATGTTATAGAAATTACCCCAACTGAATTTAAAAAGGCAAAAGAAAATAATAAGGGAAAGGGCATAAAAATAGAGAAATCTAATTCTAACCCCGATGAACTTTATATGTATCGTCAATCCCCGAAGTCCTTAAGTTGTAACAATGACCCGGGAACCTCTAAACCACCAGGTTTTTCTAAACCAATGTGGATAACGACGGCTCGTATTAGGGGAACATCATATATCCCTAGAAACTTGGCAAAACAAACCAAAACTGAAGAAGAAGAAACAAGCAATTTGGAATAAGATAGTTGTATTCGTGTGGTGTAATATAAGTAATATAGTGTGCTTATGCTTTATGATATATGTAAAAATTGCTTGTATTAATAAGTATTTTTTTTTTATGAATCTAACTCTTGTATATTTTACAGTATAAAAACACAAAATGGATAGACAACCCAATATTTTAAGAGACCTACCCGGAGACATGATTGATGAAATCTTGTCTAGAGTCGGTCAGAATTCTTCGGCACAACTATTTAAGGCGAGATCAGTTTGTAAGACATTCGAAGAACGTTCCAAGAATGCCTTGGTTTATAAAAGGCTTTCGTTCGAAAGATTAGGGATATCACATTGGGAAATCCATAAGTTACGATGTGTTTACTTTGACGCATATATTGCGGGGAACCCAAATGCTATTTTACGCAATGGGTTAAGAAATTATTTTGACTCAATATATCCGAATATTGGACTTCATGATTTAGAAAAAGCGGCTAACATGCAACATAAAGAAGCATGTTATGCTTACGGATTAGTAATGTTCGCTTCTCACCAAAGTGAGAACAAGAACATCGGCCTACAACTATTAAACAAAACGTTCCCACAAGTGACGGAGTCGGTAATTGGGGTAAGAAATGAGGTTTTTAGATTGTTACGGGACTGTTGGACATTACGTAACCCTCGTCCCTTTGACGACGTTACAACACGCTGTCTTATCAACGGCCATAACGGTTATGTTCCACAAGACCAAGGATGGGAAGTAATCCTAGTAAAACCAGAATGCATGACTTGTTTCTGGACGTATGAATTACGTGTCTTTATTGCCTTTGCTTAACGACTTGTGTACTAGCTAGAATTATCTTCACAACCATCTTGTATCAAATTTATTGTGTGCTATATTTCATGCTATATGTAAAATAAGCGGTATTGTAAGTTTGTAAAATATTGTGTAAAAGTTTGAACGTAAAATATTATTATAATCAGTTTTTCATATAGAATTGTAGTAGTTGAATTGTATATTAGCTACTAAGTATGAACTTAACGGGTAGGTACTACCCGAATTTAAACTTATAAAACGCTAATATGAAGAAAAAGCTTTTATAAATGAGTTCATATTATGCTACGAAATACTATTAACTACTCTTAATATTCTGTATGATTAACTTGTTCCATTTGACTATTTTGAAGGAAATGGCACCGACTACTCGACACACCGTGAATATGAATGAAGAGGAATTCCGTACTTTTCTAGCTTCAAACATAGCCGCAGTACAGGCTGTGCTACATACCAACAATAACCTTGGATCTAGTAGTACAGGAAATCGTGTAGGATGCACCTACAAAGAATTCACTGCCTGCAAACCTTTGGAATTTGATGGAACCGAAGGACCGATCGGATTGAAACGGTGGACCGAGAAGGTCGAATCGGTGTTTGCCATAAGTAAGTGTACTGAAGAGGACAAAGTGAAGTACGCTACGCATACCTTCATAGGTTCTGCGTTAACATGGTGGAATACCTATCTAGAGCAAGTGGGACAAGACGATGCGTACGCACTACCGTGGTCAGTATTCAAGCACTTGATGAACGAGAAGTACCGTCCCAGAACCGAGGTCAATAAGCTCAAGACAGAACTTAGAGGGTTACGAACCCAAGGATTTGATATTACCACGTACTAAAGACGATTCACAGAATTGTGCCTATTGTGTCCGGGAGCATTCGAAGATGAGGAAGAGAAGATCGACGCGTTTGTGAAAGGATTACCGGAAAGAATCCAAGAAGATATAAGTTCACACGAGCCCGCCTCCATACAACAGGCATGTAGAATGGCTCACAAACTAGTGAACCGGATTGAAGAAAGAATTAAAGAACAGACTGCTGAAGAGGCCAATGTGAAGCAAGTCAAAAGAAAGTGGGAGGAAAACGGTGATAAGAATCACCAATACAACAACAACAGCAATTACAACAACAATCGCAATATCAATCGCAACTACAACAAATGGCCCAACAACAACAACAACAACAACAACAGCAACTACAACAATCATCTCAACAACAATAATAACTGCAACAACAACAACAATCAGAAGCAGCTATGCCAAAGGTGTGAAAAGTATCACTCGGGGTTCTGCACCAAATTTTGAAACAAATGTAAAAGAAATGGTCATAGCGCGGCGAAGTGTGAGGTCTACGGACCAGGGGTTAATAGAACGAAAGGAACAAATGGTGTCGGAACGAGTAATGGCGGAGCAAGTAGTGTCGGAGCAAGTTATGCCAATGTAGTTTGTTATAAATGTGGAAAACCGGGCCACATTATTAGAAATTGCCCGAACCAGGAGAACACGAATGGACAAGGCCGCGGAAGAGTTTTCAATATTAATGCGGCAGAGGCACAGGAAGACCCGGAGCTTGTTACGGGTACGTTTCTTATTGACAATAAATCTGCTTACGTTTTATTTGATTCGGGTGCGGATAGAAGCTCTATGAGTAGAGATTTTTGTGCTAAATTAAGTTGTCCATTGACGCCTTTGGATAGTAAATTTTTACTTGAATTAGCAAATGGTAAATTAATTTCAGCAGATAATATATGTCGGAATCGAGAAATTAAACTGGTTAGCGAAACATTTAAGATTGACTTGATACCAGTAGAGTTAGGGAGTTTTGATGTGATAATCGGTATGGACTGGTTGAAAGAAGTGAAAGCAGAGATCGTTTGTTACAAAAATGCAATTCGCATTATACGAGAAAAAGGAAAACCCTTAATGGTGTACGGAGAAAAGGGCAACACGAAGCTACATCTTATTAGTAATTTGAAGGCACAAAAACTAATAAGAAAAGGTTGCTATGCTGTTCTAGCACACGTCGAGAAAGTACAAACTGAAGAAAAGAGCATCAATGATGTTCCCGTCGCAAAAGAATTTCCCGATGTATTTCTGAAAGAATTACCGGGATTACCCCCACATCGATCCGTTGAATTTCAAATAGATCTTGTACCAGGAGCTGCACCAATAGCTCGTGCTCCTTACAGACTCGCACCCAGCGAGATGAAAGAAATGCAAAGCCAATTACAAGAACTTTTAGAGCATGGTTTCATTCGACCAAGCACATCACCGTGAGGAGCTCCTGTTTTGTTCGTCAAGAAGAAAGATGGTACATTCAGGTTGTGTATCGACTACCGAGAGTTGAACAAACTTACCATCAAGAACCGCTACCCACTACCGAGAATCGACGACTTATTTGATCAACTACAAGGCTCGTCTGTTTATTCAAAGATTGACTTACATTCCGGGTATCATCAAATGCGGGTGAAAGAAGATGATATTCCAAAGACTGCTTTCAGAACACGTTACGGTCATTACGAGTTTATGGTCATGCCATTTGGTTTAACTAATGCACCAGCTGTGTTCATGGACCTTATGAACCGAGTGTGTGGACCATACCTTGACAAGTTTGTCATTGTTTTCATTGATGACATACTTATTTACTCAAAGAATGACCAAGAACACGGTGAACATTTGAGAAAGGTGTTAGAAGTATTGAGGAAGGAAGAATTGTACGCTAAATTTTCAAAGTGTGCATTTTGGTTGGAAGAAGTTCAATTCCTCGGTCACATAGTGAACAAAAAAGGTATTAAGGTGGATCCGACAATGATAGAAACTGTTGAAAAGTGGGAAACCCCAAAAACTCCGAAACACATACGCCAGTTTTTAGGACTAGCTGGTTACTACAGAAGGTTCATCCAAGACTTTTTCAGAATAGCAAAACCCTTGACTGCATTAACGCATAAAGGGAAGAAATTTGAATGGAAGGATGAACAAGAGAAAGCGTTTCAGTTATTGAAGAAAAAACTAACTACGGCACCTATATTGTCATTGCCTGAAGGGAATGATGATTTTGTGATTTATTGTGACGCATCAAAGCAAGGTCTCGGTTGTGTATTAATGCAACGAACGAAGGTGATTGCTTATGCGTCTAGACAATTGAAGATTCACGAGCAAAATTATACGACGCATGATTTGGAATTAGGCGCGGTTGTTTTTGCATTAAAGACTTGGAGGCACTACTTATATGGGGTCAAAAGTATTATATATACCGACCACAAAAGTCTTCAACACATATTTAATCAGAAACAACTGAATATGAGGCAGCGTAGGTGGATTGAATTGTTGAATGATTACGACTTTGAGATTCGTTACCACCCGGGGAAGGCAAATGTGGTAGCCGATGCCTTGAGCAGGAAGGACAGAGAACCCATTCGAGTAAAATCTATGAATATAATGATTCATAATAACTTTACTACTCAAATAAAGGAGGTGCAACAAGGAGTTTTAAAAGAAGGAAATTTAAAGGATGAAATACCCAAAGGATCGGAGCAGCATCTTAATATTCGGGAAGACGGAACCCGGTATAGGGCTGAAAGGATTTGGGTACCAAAATTTGGAGATATGAGAGAAATGGTACTTAGAGAAGCTCATAAAACCAGATACTTAATACATCCTAGAACGGGGAAGATGTACAAGGATCTCAAGAAACATTTTTGGTGGCCGGGTATGAAAGCCGATGTTGCTAAATATCTAGGAGAGTGTTTGACGTGTTCTAAGGTCAAAGCTGAGCATCAGTAACCATCAGGTCTACTTCAACAACCCGAAATCCCAGAATGGAAATGGGAAAACATTACCATGGATTTCATCACTAAATTGCCAAGGATTGCAAGTGGTTTTGATACTATTTGGGTAATAGTTGATCGTCTCACCAAATCAGCACACTTCCTGCCAATAAGAGAAGATGACAAGATGGAGAAGTTAGCACGACTGTATTTGAAGGAAGTCGTCTCCAGACATGGAATACCAATCTCTATTATCTCTGATTGGGATGGCAGATTTATTTCAAGATTCTGGCAGACATTACAGCAAGCATTAGGAACTCGTCTAGACATGAGTACTGCCTATCATCCACAAACTGATGGGCAGAGTGAAAGGACGATACAAACGCTTGAAGACATGCTACGAGCATGTGTTATTGATTTCGGAAACAGTTGGGATCGACATCTACCGTTAGCAGAATTTTCCTACAACAACAGCTACCATTCAAGCATTGAGATGGCGCCGTTTGAAGCACTTTATGGTAGAAAATGCAGGTCTCCGATTTGTTGGAGTGAAGTGGGGGATAGACAGATTACGGGTCTGGAGATTATACAAGAAACTACCGAGAAGATCATCCAAATTCAACAACGGTTGAAAACCGCCCAAAGTCGACAAAAGAGCTACGCTAACATTAAAAGAAAAGATATAGAATTTGAAATTGGAGAGATGGTCATGCTTAAAGTTGCACCTTGGAAAGGCGTTGTTCGATTTGGTAAACGAGGGAAATTAAATCCAAGGTATATTGGACCATTCAAGATTATTGATCGTGTCGGACCAGTAGCTTACTGACTTGAGTTACCTCAACAACTCGCGGCTGTACATAACAGTTTCCACATCTCGAATTTGAAGAAATGTTTTGCTAAAGAATATCTCACTATTCCGTTAGATGAAATCCAAATCAACGAAAAACTTCAATTCATCGAAGAACCCGTCGAAATAATAGATCGTGAGGTTAAAAGACTTAAGCAAAACATGATACCAATTGTTATGGTTCGATGGAATGCTCGTAGAGGACCCGAGTTCACCTGGGAGCGTGAAGATCAGATGAAGAAGAAATACCCGCATCTATTTCCAGAAGATTCGTCAACACCTTCAACAGCTTAAAATTTCGGGACGAAATTTATTTAACGGGTAGGTACTGTAGTGACCCGAACTTTTCCATATTTATATATATTAATTAATATTGATATTTACATGATTAAATGTTTCCAACATGTTAAGCAATCAAACTTGTTAAGACTTGATTAATTGAAATATGTTTCATATAGACAATTGACCACCCAAGTTGACCGGTTAATTCACGAACGTTAAAACTTGTAAAAACGACATGACGATATATATATGGATATACATATGGTTAACATGAGATTATGATAAGTAAGTATCTCCATAAGTATATTAACAATGAGTTATATACATATAAACAAGACTACTAACTTAAGGATTTCGAAACGAGACATATATGTAACGATTATCGTTGTAACGACATTTAAATGTATATATATCATATTAAGATATATTAATATATCATAATATCATGATAATATAATAATTTAACATCTCATTAGATATAATAAACAATGGGTTAACAACATTAATTGAGATCGTTAACTTAAAGGTTTCAAAACAACACTTACATGTAACGACTAACGATGACTTAACGACTCAGTTAAAATGTATATACATGTAGTGTATTTAGATGTATTAAAATACTTTTGGAAGACTTCAAGACATATATCAAAACACTCATACTTAATGAAAATGGTTACAGTTACTTTCCCATTCTTTTCTTTCATCAAGAATTCTAGTCGTATTCTTACCCGTATTATACACAGCTTCAAAACGTACTTACTATGGGTATATACCAATAGGAACTAGCATGGGATTCCACTCTTGATTATGTCATGTATGACTAATCAATTTTAACTTCTACCATGAGCTAGTCAACTAACTAGAACTCCTTTTAACCCCACTCACCACTCACCAATTACCACTCATCATTCACTCCATTTCACTTCCAATTCTCTTTCTAATTCTCTCTCAACACACACACACTATTATGAACGTATTATTCCAGTAGTTAATCATCATCTTCATCAAAAATCACTTCAAGAATCAAGCTATAATCATCATAGGAAGAACACTTCAAGAACACTTCAAAAATCCCTTCAAGTTTACTAATTTACTTCCAAGCTTTCTAATCCATTCCAAGTAATCATCTAAGATCAAGAAACCTTTGTTATATATAGTAGGTTATCTTTCTTATTCAAGGTAATATTCATATTCAAACTTTGATTCAATTTCTATAACTGTAAACTATCTTAATTCGAGTAAAAATCTTACTTGAACTTGTTTTTGTGTCATGATCCTACTTCAAGAACTTTCAAGCCATCCAAGATCCTTTGAAGCTAGATCATTTCTTGTCACTTCCAGTAGGTTTACCTACTAAACTTGAGGTAGTAATGATGTTCATAATATCATTCGATTCATATATATAAAACTATCTTATTCGAAGGTTTAAACTCGTAATCACTAGAACATAGTTTAGTTAATTCTAAACTTGTTCGCAAACAAAAGTTAATCCTTCTAACTTGACTTTTAAAATTAACTAAACACATGTTCTATATCTATATTATATGCTAACTTAATGATTTAAAACCTGGAAACACGAAAAACACCGTAAAACCGGATTTACGCCGTCGTAGTAACACCGCGGGCTGTTTTGGGTTAGTTAATTAAAAACTATGATAAACTTTGATTTAAAAGTTGTTATTCTGAGAAAATTATTTTTATTATGAACATGAAACTATATCCAAAAATTATGGTTAAACTCAAAGTGGAAGTATGTTTTCTAAAATGGTCATCTAGACGTCGTTCTTTCTACTGAAATGACTACCTTTACAAAAATGACTTGTAACTTATTTTTCCGACTATAAACCTATACTGTTTCTGTTTAGATTCATAAAATAGAGTTCAATATGAAACCATAGCAAGTTGATTCACTCAAAACGGATTTAAAATAAAGAAGTTATGGGTAAAACAAAATTGGATAATTTTTCTCATTTTAGCTACGTGAAAATTGGTAACAAATCTATTCCAACCATAACTTAATCAACTTGTATTGTATATTATGTAATCTTGAGATACCATAGACACGTATACAATGTTTCGACCTATCATGTCGACACATCTATATATATTTCGGAACAACCATTGACACTCTATATGTGAATGTTGGAGTTAGCTATACAGGGTTGAGGTTGATTCCAAAATATGTATAGTTTGAGTTGTGATCAATACTGAGATACGTATACACTGGGTCGTGGATTGATTCAAGATAATATTTATCGATTTATTTCTGTATATCTAACTGTGGACAACTAGTTGTAGGTTACTAACGAGGACAGCTGACTTAATAAACTTAAAACATCAAAATATATTAAAAGTGTTGTAAATATATTTTGAACATACTTTGATATATATGTATATATTGTTATAGGTTCGTGAATCAACCAGTGGCCAAGTCTTACTTTCTGACGAAGTAAAAATCTGTGAAAGTGAGTTATAGTCCCACTTTTAAAATCTAATATTTTTGGGATGAGAATACATGCATGTTTTATAAATGATTTACAAAATAGACATAAGTACGTGAAACTACATTCTATGGTTGAATTATCGAAATCGAATAGGCCCCTTTTTATTAAGTCTGGTAATCTAAGAATTAGGGAACAGACACCCTAATTGACGTGAATCCTAAAGATAGAACTATTGGGCCTAACAAACCCCATCCAAAGTACCAGATGCTTTAGTACTTCGAAATTTATATCATATCCGAAGGGTGTCCCGGAATGATGGGGATATTCTTATATATGCATCTTGTTAATGTCGGTTACCAGGTGTTCACCATATGAATGATTTTTATCTCTATGTATGGGATGTGTATTGAAATATGAAATCTTGTGGTCTATTGTTACGATTTGATATATATAGGTTAAACCTATAACTCACCAACATTTTTGTTGACGTTTAAAGCATGTTTATTCTCAGGTGAATATTAAGAGCTTCCACTGTTGCATACTAAAATAAGGACAAGATTTGGAGTCCATGTTTGTATGATATTGTGTAAAAACTGCATTCAAGAAACTGATTTCGATGTAACATATTTGTATTGTAAACCATTATGTAATGGTCGTGTGTAAACAGGATATTTTAGATTATCATTATTTGATAATCTACGTAAATCTTTTTAAACCTTCATTTATAAAATAAAGGTTATGGTTTGTTTTAAAAATGAATGCAGTCTTTGAAAGACGTCTCATATAGAGGTCAAAACCTCGCAACGAAATCAATTAATATGGAACATTTTTAATCAATAAGAACGGGACATTTCACATTCAATAGTACGAAAACACCCTTCGACATCCGAGATCCAAGTTGTGCTTACCAAAGGATCCGATTTTCCGTTATACATTGGGGGTTTAGTCCTCATGAAGCTCTTAAGACAACGCTCCATTCCACTACTACCTTGAAGTTCGGAATACTTCCTATCCATTTCTTCTCGAAACGCACTCATTTGCTCCGCAACGGCGGCCGCAACTATAGCGTTAAACTCCAAATCGTTCATCTCGATCCCGTTTCCCGTCACCATTCTAAGGAATGCAAAGCGATTAGATCACGAACAAGGCACTTACTATAAACCATTCTGACCCGTAATCCTACAAGTCCCGCACAAAATTAAGCACACACAAAAGTCTAAGTCTAGGCACCTATCTCAAGTCACCCAAATCCCTTAGACCATGCTCTGATACCACTTGTAACGAACCAACCCATTATCCAACCAATACACGCTTAAATTTTTTTTTATTCAAAAAATCAGATTTACAGGCAAATGGAGCGCCGCTCCATATAGGGGCGCGCCGCTCCGATCCCTGCTATCCCAAATGTAGTTTTCCCGCAAAAAGATCTCCCGCTTCCCGACACTTTTAGACGAAACGGTTTTCACAACATTTAATAATAATTAAAACTTAACACGTTTCAATAATAAAATGTGTTATACGACACCGGGCCCACATATGCCCAAATTACCCTTTAAGTACAAAATACAAGTTCGACCACATGATTTTAATACAAAATAAAGACCGAGCATGGTGATTGGGAATATGCTACCCAATCCTAATCAAATCCAAAAGCAAGATCTTCTAAGCAACTACGCAAGTCCACTAGTCCCCACGCTTACCCGAGCCACCGCATCCATGCAAATCTATAAAAATGTAAACAACGAGAGGGTAAGCTAACGCTTAGTGAGTGAAAATATACTACATACATATATATATGCATAAAATGGACACGCCACAGAAATAATCAAATACTGCATACCGGTGCATCAAAGCATAAAGGCAAGTTAAGCTAAGCATACCGTACGATCACTAAGCAACATGTTAAGGATACATCAACAAACAATAAGTTCACCAACGACGATGTGAACAATGCCAATAAGCTACACCCGGAGGGTTAGCTTCATAACAACAATACGATAATATATATATAACCATAAAGCGTACAACGCCGAAGGTAAACCCCTTAACCCAATACCGAAAACCAAATACCACAATGAAGATTGGCCGAACTACACAAGCCTTAGTAAATCCGCATCCACACGAGACTACTATCTTCATTACCACAATAACATCGAGGTTGGCCGAACTACACGAGCCTTAGTGAATCCGCACCCACACGAGATCACTACCTCAATAAGATGACCGAACTACACTCGTCATCGTGAATCCGCATCTACACATGACTCACTTCTCAATATCAAAACCCTTCGCCATTGGGATTAATTAATCCACGTCACAAACACGTGTGATAACGTGCACACAAAATGTGCACCTCGCCAAAGGTGGTCAACCAAAACGCACAACCGTGTCAATTGGACCCATACACAAGTCCATCAAATCCACCTATATGTGAAGTGAGCTCTATAGCCGAGAATCACTTCACCCGACCCGCACCCATCCTACACATACATATGCACATAGAATATTAACACTCACCTTGTCGCCTTGATGAATGCCACCGAATAATCCGCAACACGCTAATGGAAAGTACCTATTCCATTAATCACATAACAAATAACACAATTAGGATGGATTTACAAATCAACCCAAATTGACAACTAGTGCGATTTCGACCCAATTGCACTTCCAAGCTCAAACCGCGCCCAAACTAGCCAATAATCACTAACACAAGTGAGAATGGTCCTAATACACCAATTAAACCCAATCGTAAGTGTTAAACACCAAACTTGCCCAATTTGACACCTAAACCCTAATTTTGACCCATTTCAAAATTAGTCAACCTAAATTCACCTAAAGTGGTTCCAACACTTCTATAATCACTAACACTAGTGATTGCACAGTACTTACAAGCCTTAAATATGGTTAAATCATTAACTAACCCAAAACCCGCCAAATATCAAAATAGCAAGTTTCCATAAACCCTCTTCATCAACTAAATGGGTTTTACAACTAACAATCTCAAACCTTAACTTGAATATCAAATCAAACAAATGAAATTCGGAGTTTGAACTTACCAATACTACCACAACGTAGCCGTGAACGAGATGAACAACTTTAAAACCGGAGCTTTGGTGAGAATCCGACTCCTTCATCTTCAAATCAAGCTCTCTCTCACTAAAAGAGGGTTTTTCTCACTAGGGTTTGAAGAGAGTGTTTGTGTGGGTGAGAATGAGCTCCAATTGAGTTCTAGATCAGTTTTGATGATCCCAAACCGACCCCAAGTGAAAAGACCAACGTACCCCTCATTTAAACCCTTTTAAAATGCTGAAAATTGCATCAGACGCAATCAGAGCACCGCTCCATAGGGTGGAGCGCCGCTCCAACCTTCAGATGCTGACAGTAGAGGAAAAACAGTTTTCAGTAACTTGTTTTGGCCATAACTTTTTGACCGTAGCTCCGTTTTCGATGAATCAAATATCGTTGAAAACGTAATAAGATTTTCTTTCTAATGGCATGACTTTGAAACATCAACACAAATTTATTTGTGGTTGAAAAGATACGTACACACCTTGTAACTTCAGACAACATCCAGTTTTCTTCGACGTTCGAGCAAGCAACACGTACATGCTTCGTACACCTCATACACGCATCGTACACCATAAATACATTATGTACATTAAATATTTGGGTCTTAGAACTAACCTTTGTCTAATTCTCCATAATAGAAACATTTGTTCTTACTCATAAATCACTTTATCATTTTTCGATTATTGTTAAAATGGAAAAATTTCTTAAATCAAAGTGGACCTCTCAACAGAGACACGTGAATCATATCATAATGAATCTGATAACTCAATTATTTGGCATCATCTTTTAATTCTGTCGGTAAATACCATCATGTAAGGTATTATACCTAATATCTTGTTTATGTTTTCAAGTTATAATATATATATATACACATATATACACGTATATATTCTTATCCAACTATAATGGTTCGTGAATCGTCAAGGTCTAGTCAAGTTTAAATGAATGTATGTACAAATCTTTAAATTCTTGAGATTTAACTTAACAAACTTTGCTTATCATGTAAGAAACATATAAAGATCAAGTTTAAATTTGTTCGGAAATTTTCGGGTTGTCACATGTATCTCTTAGACAAATGGGTGTTATAGATATATTAAGATATCATAATCATATGGCGAGTTCGAATATATATGAGTCATTTCCTATTGTTGGATTGTCTGAAGATTTTGGTAGTGAGCTTCAATTGTGCTCCTTTTTCTGTTTACAAGTCATCTGAAGTTGCTAAGGAGGCTGCTATTGATGGTAATAATTCTGAAGGCGTGTTAGTTTTTTGTGTTTTTGTTGCTATTACTTATAATGTATCCTGTTGATATTTACATGTGTTGTGTCATATTATTTTAAATAGCAGCAGTGGCTTCTAGGTTTCTAATCAATGATAATTCGTTCGCTTATCATAATGCATATACTACTAAGGTTATTTTAGAGTATATGTTATTCTTCGTAATGTTCTGTTTTTCGGTTCTTTATTTTTTTTAAATACGAATATTAGCTTCTAGCTTTACATTGCAGTTATCTACTAGCAATGATCAGATTTGCCATTCTATTCTCAAGAACAGTCTTGAAGTGCTTAATTTTGAGGTATGCTTCACTTTATGTATATAGTTTTTATTTCATATTTAGCCTAGGTTTTGTTTTATCGTAGTCGTTTAAGTTTTATCATTTGGTGAATTAGTTCATAATTGCAGAATTTCCAGGTATAAACTTGCAGACACAAATGTTCCTCCATTCAAAGTAAGGTTGTTCTATGTTATTGCGTCTTGGCTACATGATTTACCAGCCTGGATTTGCAGATAGAAAGGGTATGGTTTTATACCCGCTCTAATGTAAAAACTCCACCTTTACAACGAACTAATGATCACATACTAACATCTTTTATGCCAACAGATCTGCAGTTCATCGGGGGAAAATATGAATGAAGAAACGGCAACTTACTTAGATATACGTTTATTGTACATTTTTTTTGACATGGTTGTATGTATGAACGTCATGTTAATAACGTTGTGTGTAATAAGCATTTGAATGGTAGGCCATATAAAAAATGAGGTACGATAACAAACTACGTAGTACTCGCGTAGCGTAGCGCACTAACCTCAATACTTGTTTCTCTCATTTCCTTCTCAGGATCGATAGGAACACGAGATCCTTTTTCACCGGCACATAATCTACCTTTAACTAATTTAAAAATAAATTTTTATTACTATTATTTATATTATTATTATAATATAATAAAACTAAAAGTTAAGAAATTATTTAAAACATCAAAACTATTTAAATTTTCATCAATTAAAATAACATTCCAAATTCAAAAAAAATAAAATAAAAAATACGCTAAATTTTTAAAACAATACAATAAATTAAACATAATTAAAAACTAGTCGTCGCCTTCGTCTTCAATTTCAGCTTCGTCTTCCTTTTTGTCTTCGGCGGTGTTGAAAGGTCCGACTTTTCTTTACTTCGGTTGCACAGTGCTTTCATACTCTTCCATCTTTCTTTTTCACAAAAAGAACTGAGCACCCCACAGTGAACTACTAGGGCGAATAAAACCCTTATCTAATAATTCTTGCAATTTTTTCATCATCTCTTGCATTTCTATCAGAGCTAAGCGATATGGGGTTTCTACAATTGGAGAGGCTCTAGGGACAAGATCAATTCTAAACTCCATCTGATGATCCGGAGGCATACCCAGTAGCTTGTTAGGAAAGACATCAAGAAAGACATCTGGAAAGTATTTCACAACATGTGTATCTTTCAACTCCTTTACTTCTTTAGATTGATCAACAATATGGGCGATAAAATATTCACACCCACGAATTAAATACTTCTTGGCTTTCATGAATGTGCACAATGGAAAGGACCTTCTCCTTCATTCCGCATACACTGTGATAATTCGTCCACTAGGTGAACGAATTTGTGCTATCTTTTTATCGCATATAATCACCCCTTCATTACTTCCAAGCCAATTCATACCTACAATAACATGAAACTCCCCCATTTTCATGTTAAATTAAATCTATAGGAAAACCTCTTCACTTATTGTAAGTTACAATATTTATATGCGTCACTAACCAACACATATCTTTTCAATCGCTATTTCAAGTTCTAAGGGACAATCAAGCTTACAAATAGGTACATTCAACTTATGACAAATAGATAAGGAAATAAAAGACTTCGTGGCTGTGTAGGCAAAAAGAAAGTGTACAGATATAGAATTAACGGTGAAGGTACCTGAAACGATATCATGAGACTCCTTAGCCTCTTCAGCGGTAAGTTGATAAGCTTGAGGTCTAGTTCTAATACCTCCTACCTCTGGTTCTTTCTTATTTTCTTTTCTTTATACTTTAGCTTGTTCCTCTAGGTACTTAGGATAATTTGCTTGAATATGATCCCTTGATAGCAAGAATAAAAAAGTTTGGTGTTGCTACGATAATCCAAAGCTTTGTGCCCTAGTCTCCCACACTTAAAAACAAAGGTTCATTCCAACTAAACATTCACCCGAATGCTTCTTCCCACACTTAGAGCATGTAGAAAATTCGTTGGTGACTGTTTTGGTTGGTGAAGGAGTTAACTTAGGTTTCTGAGGTGAAGAATTCACTATTTTACCTTTCTTGAAGGGCGATCCATGACTTGTAGTTTGTAATGCATCATTCTTTCACTTACTCGCTCCTCTAGCTATCAATTCTTGCTCTCTCTCTAGAGCACCATTCATGATGTCAGTGAGTTGTTCGTAAACCTTAGGATCTATGAAATATTTAATTTCTGGATTTAAATTTTGAATTTAATGGCGCTTAAGTCGTGCAGGATCAGAAGCGTGTTTGGGAAAAAATTCTGACTTATCATTAAATTCGGCAGTATACTGTACCACTGATTGATCACCATGCTCAATAGCCATAAACTCGAGTCTTAAACGCTCCATTTAAGCTTCGGGGGCAAATTTATCCGTAAGCATCTTACGAAAAGTCTCCTAAGAAAAGTTTCTATCATTCTCGGGGTCGTGAATGGTCATAGTCAATTTTCACCACTCGAGACCCCTCGATTTGAGTTGATGGCTAGCATATAATACTTTCAGGTTTTTAGGACATTCACATAAGACAAACGTCTCTTCTATTTCGTCTAAGCATCGGATGCTCAATATAGGATCTATCTCCCCATTAGAAACTGGTAGCTTACAAGCCTAAAACATTTGTACTCAAAGTTTTTAGGTCCATCCTTCTTGACAACCTGTTCAGTAGGATCCATTTTCAGGATTGTATATTTATCCACAAACTCATCAAATTTTGTGTCTATTAGTTTTTCAACCCTACTAAGTAAAGTCAGGATGTAAAGCTTGAAAACACGCCCGACTTGTTCTTGGATGGAGAGGTTTCTTGATTCTCGGTAGTCTCCTGATTATGTTGAGGCTCCTCAAATTCATGGAAAACCTCATGTCCTTCAGGAGGTTATTCACCTCCTCCCTTCGAAGAAGACGACATTCTTTGAACTGAAATAAAAACTTACATGTCAAATGTTAACGCATATATTGGACATACAATAAGCCTTAACAAGTCCCCTTCTCGATACTTTAAAACTTTAGCAAGGTTCACAACTACCTAGTTTATGTTGGCCAGGCGTAATTACTTTGTTCCAAACCATGCTTCCATTTCAAAAGACACCTAGGTCGGTATGAAGATTCAACTTCCTACGATGCATACAATTCTAAGCATATAATCATAATAGTATACATAAGCATACTAACGCTAAGCACATTTCACTCGGTTTAAGCCTAAATAATCCTATAGTGGATTATCCAAGTTCCTTATAGCACCACTCTGATACGAATTTGAAACACCCTTGTTTCGTAAATTTTTTTTTGAACTGGTATGGAATTCTGCCATACTGCGAGGTACGTCAGGTATTTGCGTGACATGCAGTACAACATGAACAGACATCCAGAAAAGACTTTCACTTCGGCTTCCAAAACACGCTATACTGCGTGGTGCCCATGACATCTGCACGGTGCGCAATAAAACTGAAATAAACTTCTGAAAATTGTTTAAGGCTACTGAATTCAACTCACGTTATACTACGTTGCGCGTGCAACTTCTGCGCGGCGCGCAACATGCCTGGTTCAAGATCTGCACAAAATAAAACATCTTTTGATCCAAAACACATCAAATTAAGACTCTAAACTCTTTAAGTTACTGCAAATGATCATCATACGATAACTGTACTTTATACACATTTGTTTTAGACGATTTCAAACCAAAGACCCATATTGACCATGAGATAACAATATCATACATAGACCAAATTATACTTCCATATATTTCACACTTCATTTGACAACAAAACATGGCGTTAACACTTAAAGTGGTTCATTTCCTTGGGGGATTGGACTTTGAACGTCCACTTACCATAATACGAAATCTTTTATTATCTAGTCAAGTCTTCTCTTTTCCTTTCGTGCTAACACCAACTTCACATAAACAACATATTCAAACATACGAAGTAAGCAAAAAGCTTAGTGAATCAATAAGTGTAAATAGCTAAGCAAGAAACCAAACATGGCATATTGCATACAAAAAGTAGTAACACTTACTACATACATTGCTAACGGATCCGTAGCCTAATCAAATTATGAAAATCGCATTATGGCTTATTGTCACCTAAGCACACTAGCTTATGCTAGTCAACTAAGCATAATTGGGATATAATCCTCATTCAAAATCACATGTCATCATATGCAAGTCATTAACATGTGACCCATTTACAACTCATATACTCACCTTATAAATTTAAGTGTTCATTAATTGGTACAAAGAGTAAGATATCCTTTCTGCCATCTAGATACACAATTTAACATACACATAATTACTTCTAAGTCCTTTTACAATAGTATTTCTACATTCTAAGCATAATCCTTCTAATAAATTGACCCATACCCAGATTGACACTCTTATGTATCTTTTAACAATAACTTAGGAGATTTCTTATCTCTATTCTTTTTAGATAAATACCTCCATCTTGTTACAACTTAAAAAAATACCCAATAACCAACTTACTTCTATTTAAGTTAAACATCAAGAATTAGCTCTTTCATAACAAAATCCATAACTCATTTCATAACTTCAAGTCACAACAATTTTAAGTTGTGACTTTCAATTTATCAAGTTAAGGTTAATCAATAACAATTTAGCTTTTGAAACCATCCATATTATCTAATACCATTTTCTAACCCATTATATTCAATACTAACAACTTCAAATCAAAATCCCATATTATAAAACCAAGGTTAGGGCTTTTCTTACCAAATCAATAAAGCTATAGACGAAGGATTGAGTAATGTAGCAAATCTCCTCGCTAGCTATGTAACAACCATACTTTTTCCGTTACTATTGTTACTTGTCCGTTAATTATTTAACGGTGATTACGTAGAACTTTATGTGTTTAATTGATTTAAATGCATACATGATCCTAGTGGATTACTTGAATTAATATGTTTATATTAATTGATGAACTTGTTTTGGATAACGAAATACCTAGAGAACGACACGATTTCGATAATCGCATAGAAAGCCTTTAAGTTTACGGAACTCAGAAAATTGATAAAATAATTATTTTTAATAATTATTAACTTTATAAAAAACTTAATTAATTTACTATTTATTTAATAAGTTAAACCCGATGGATTGCGTTTTAACGATCGGTTAACGTTTCGGGAACCCGGTACGGTTAACGGCACTCGAAACGGACCACGCGCGTTCAAGTTAATAAGAAAAACAAGCTCGGGAGCACCCCTAGTGGGCCATTCGGCCAACCACCCCCAAGCCCCCTTAATTTTGTTGTTTGGGCTCTTAAATGGTCTAGTGGACTTTCTAAACTAAGGCCTAACTAGGTATAATTAGAAAATTAAAATACTGGAACCCTCATTCTCACTTTTCTTGGTCAAATTCTTTTGCTCTCTCCCTCTCCCTTGGCCATCGATCATCACCACCACCATATCCATCATCAAACCTCAAAATTAGAACAAGTCTCGTGCATTAAAGTTGTTGCTTTCTTCATCCTCTACACGTATCTACTTGCAATTTGTTATTTGAAGGTATAAAAACACTAACCCTAATCTTTATAAATCTGATTTTGTTCAAATGTATAGTGTACTAGGGTCTAGTGCTTAATTGATTGTGATTGCATGCGTAATTAGTCGTTATTTTGCGCGTTTGATGTGTTTTGATGTAATCATGAATTGGTTTATTATAAATCTGATTATATGAGTTTACTTACTGTTAATATAATGTATCTAGATGGATAGATCTCAAAAAATTAATAAATATGGACTTTGGATTTGCGTATTTTCATTACCGCATGTGTAAGTTATGATCAATTGAAGTTTTGTTAGGGTTTTGCATGCAATACGAATTTTTTGGTGTTTATACTTTATAAATGAGCCATTGAAATGCTAACCACTGAATTCCTTGTTAAGAATCACTCAATTTAGACTTAAGAATCATGTTAATTAATTTTGTATAACTCCCAATATGATTAAACGAATATTGGTAACTCGTATTGAGCTGAAACTGACTTCATGTGCACGCTAAATGACCTTATATATAATAGAAATTGTTTGAGACTTTGATCTTCTGGAATGTTGTTATTTAGATGTTCATAAACATATTTCATTTGTATGATAACTTTTGAAATCATTATTTGCTATGTGTTATATGCATCACCAAATGACATGTTTGAATGCTGTCCAAAACAGAAGATCTGACTTTAATGAATAAACTGTACAAAATGGCTACATGAAAGTCTTTGGTTATTTTATCACTAAAAATTTGGAGTGTCTAGGGTCATCTCCAATTTGTTGTTAGTTAGTTTCTATTTTTCTAAATTAAATGAGAATTTTTTCTAACACTGTTGCCCGTGCTGAAACTGATTTGGTAAGCCTTAACTGCACCTTATCTAAAACCTGACTTGTAGACATTGTATAAGGCCCTGACTAGGCTTTTTGGAAATGTTTATGAGTCTAGTTATGATCTGGAGTTTGCCATATTTCCATGACTTATGTGCTATGAATTATGCTCGTTGTTTGCAAGGTGTGCATAAATTCAATGTTATGCGATAAACTGTGAGCTAAAAAATGTTAGTTGACTTAGGATTGACATGTTGACCAAGATTGCATGACCTACTAATATGGTTGACTTTATTTGACCACTTTAACCAAGTTTGATGTGACAACCCAGAAATTTTCGACGAAATTTAAACTTAATCTTTATATGATTTCGACACGATAAGCAAAGCCTGTATTATTGAGTCTCAAAAGTTTTGGCATTATATTCATGTATTCAATTATCCTTTTGATTGTGCTCGACGATTCACGAACATTTATGTGCATATAGATATGTATATACAATATAAGGTTAGAGTAATTGAAAACGTTAACAAAGTATTAGATGTATAATACTTTACATGAACGTATTTGTTTCAATATATTTTTAATATATTTATCGACGAAATTAAAAGATAATTTCAAATGATTGAATTATCAGATACATTATGATATGATTACGAGTCTCTGTTATGAGGTCCACTGTGAGTTAAGAAATCTGTTTTATTTGGAAAATGGTAAAATGATTTACAAGTAAAAACAAATGTGTCAATTAACGGGAACTAGACAAGGGTTAGTGGAGATTCCTATTTGATTTCCAATTCATGCTTTACAATAATTTCCTCGTGATTCTTGATAAATAAATTATTTAACTTTCATAATATTTAATGAAAAGTGAAAACATGTAGTATAAATAACTTAGATAATGGATGTCGATCAGATAGACAAATTATCGTGCTACATTAATATGATGTCATACGTTTAATTATCCATTGGACTTTACCCTTCAATTCATGAACAACCATTTGTTAATGGACATGTGTATAAATATATATATACAATAAATTGGAATATTAATTTTTAGAATTAAATATATAAATAACTTGTGACGTATATTTAAAACGTGTCTATGAATATTGAATATATATGTATTAATAACGAGACGATGATTTAATGAAGCAAATGATCAAAACACTCAAATGTATAAATTACATTTCTTGTAATATAAATTATTGGCGAATAAGTTTATTTATTATTAAAGGTACGTGTCGTGAGACGTAAAGTACAAGTTTTCTTAGCGTACGAAAGGACGTTTGAAAAACCAGAACCGGAACATAAGTCGGGCATAAACATACAAGTTATTGGAGCTAAATTTACAAGTCACCTATACACGTGAATATAATATAATATATATGTAATTAATATAAATTATATATATATATATATATATATATATATATATATATATATATTATAAAAATATGTCGACAAGCTAAAATACAAAACGATTATGAGCTGGAACTTAAGGCCATGCGATCGCATGGCCATTGCCCATGAAACCCATGCGATCGCATGGGGTGGGATGGTGGCAAAGATCTATAAAGCTCGATCTGTTTTGGCCGAGTTCAGTGATTAATATATCTCATTCTCTCTACTCTCTCATATATACATATTAATATTATTATTATTATTATTATTTATATTATTATTATTAAGATTAATATTATTATTAATCTTATCATTATTAGTAGTATTAGTATTATTATTATTATTACATAAAATACTACGACGAGGTTATGTTCGAGTTATTTTTCAAAACGAGTTTCCAGGTGGATAGAGCTAAGGAAATTATGGGTTATTGCTAAGGAGGTTATGAGTATTGTTCGGGGGTATTGCTCGTGAGTTAAACTAGTGTTTATCATCTCCGTTGTTTCTACATACTTTCCTACAATATTGAATCACAATATTGATACGTGAGCATTCATATCTTATCTTTTATATATTAATAGTGTATCCATGTCTAGTGCTCGAGTATATATGTTTATACATGCTTGTATGCTTTAATTTTGTCATTAAATAGTTTATGATGAATCACGAATTTGATACATATGCTACTGATATAAAGTAAATGATATGCATGTCGTTGGAAATCTATCGAAAAATTAATAACTTCATTTAGAAATCGCGTGATTTTGATGAACGGATTAAAAGATATGGTCAACTGAATTATGTTTGACGTTAATTGAAATTATGTTTGAAACTGTAAATTAATATATAAATAACTTGTCTATGAGATTGATAAATTGGATTTTTAGATATTACTAATCGAGTAAATGAATTTCTATATAAGGCACGTCTCGTTTTGTTGAACAATTGTCAAAGTTGACTATCTTATCATGTTTTAAAGCTTTATAAATACTATAATCTGATTTTACAAGTATTGGAAAACTATGTGAAATAATAAAACATTTTCGATTGCCATGATAATTCAAATATAATATAACTCCTGAAATAAATAATATTTTGAGTTTGACAAACTATAAATTCGTTCAATTATCAAGACATATATTATGTTAATATAATAAACATGTATAGATTTAAAGGTCATATTGGGTCAGGTTAACTTTTGAGATGACTTTTGTTAACTTTTGCATGTCGGTCTCGAGCATTAAGATTGTGATACACTATGACCCAACCTAGCTTGTTAGACATGTATTGACCAACATATGTTCTCTAGGTTGAGATCTACGGTTATTTTGCATTCCGAGTTTCGATCACATTTCGGTGAATGACCTTATGTGCTGCAAAGGTGAGTTTCATTTGCTCCATTTTTAATTACTTTTGCAATCTATATTTTTGGGCTGAGAATACATGCACTTTATTTTAAACGCAATGGATACAAGTACATACTAAATTCTACACCGAGTTTGAACCGAAAATCCCTTAGCTTTGGTAACTAGTAACTGCCAGTTATAAGAACTGGTGGGCGCGAATAGTTGTATATAGATCCATAGGTCTTAACATCCCCGTCCGTTCCAGGTTTAGAGACCCTAGCCTGAACTATAAAGCGGACGTATGCGATTTGAGGTTAGTACACGTTGGATTGCGTGTATTGTACATGGTGGTTACATGTATGTTAAAATAGGGGTACATATTATAACGTTAAAGCTTAGTTACCAGGGTGCTCAATTTTGTAGAATATTTTGATAAACGTTTCTGGACGAAACAAATGAAATCTTGTGATCCAACTTTATTTACGAATTATGCTCAACATTAAAACTATGAACTCACCAACCTTTGTGTTGACACTTGAAAGCATGTTTATTCTCAGGTTCCTAGAAGTCTTCCGCTGTATGCTTATATGTGATACAAGCTATGTGCATGGAGTCATACATACGTTATTCGAGAAAACGTTGCATTCACAAAATCATCACCATGTATCTTATTTTGACTGCATTATCAACGTATGTAGTATTGTAAACTATTATTTACGGTGATTGTCTATATGTAGAAATAATCAAACGTCAAACCTTGGAATTTGATATTCAATTATGGTGTGCCTTTTCAAAAGAAAGCAATGTTTACAAAACATATCATGTAGAGGTCATTACCTCACTGTGAAATCGATGAATGATGTATTCGTCCAAAAAGGGATTTGGACGGATCATCACATTTGACTTTTGGTAGACTTGCATGAATTAGTTGACTTTTGCTTACATGTTGAGTCAGTCTGAGCACTAGGACTACACGTACACTCTGGGTTGACATAGTGTGACTTATGTATTTACTTAAGGTAATCTAATTGATTAGGTTGCGTTATACGGTTGTGATCGTCCAGCTACCATACTATTTTACTAAGCTCTTACTGTGCTTTTCAAAGGTGTGTCTACAGTCCCTTTTTCATCAACATTTTTGGGATGAGATACATGCTGCATTTGAAACTGTTTCTTAAACTGTTTTTATAGTTATTTTACATATTAGGCACGAGTAACTTAAACGAATATACATATGAGTTCAGATCAAAAATCCCTTAGCTTGATTATATTAATTACTTTACGTAAGCTCGACTTATAGGGACGGTACCGTTAGGTTTGACAAACCTTGCCCCAACGCACAGGGTGCTTATTCTGTTGTAACTTGTACACTTGATCTGTGTATGCTTAGAAAGGGTAAAAGGAAGACGCGTAGCGAATGAGATATCTGCAGTTTAAAGTCTTATAATCAAGTGCTCATGACAAATGTATACTTTTACGAAGCTTACACAGAAATCTCGTGGCCTAACTTACGATAAATGTTAACAAAGAATTATTACACTGGATACTGTTTTTCAGATTGTGCTTTATCCTACTTAAACCTGTGGTTTACGAACTAGAAACTAGACATGGTAATGTCTACAAACATTTGAAACAAAACCTTTTTGATGTCACACACAGTTGAAACTTGACATCGCTGATTACAAACAGTTTAACACTTCACATTCCTGTATGCAAACTTGTGACATTAAACCTTGGTGGTTTTATACTGATAAATGTTTACTAATTTCTGAATACTGATTTTCAGATACCGATTACTGATAAACGATTTTGATAACTAATTTTCGATAAATGATTTATGGAAACTGTTTTCCGAAACATATGATGAACTATTTACTTAAACCTGTAGATTCACTCAACTTTATGTTGACCCATTTTGCATGTTTTATCTCAGGTATTAATTGCTTCCGCTGTAGAACATTGTTGTTACATAGAAGTCAAGTCAAGCACTGAGACCAGATTTAACATTACCATTAATGGATTTTGACGGGGTGTTATAAGCTTGGACTATAATCTTCAAGTTAAAAGTCTCAATTTGACAAATCATCCAAACCCAAGGTCCCTCTCTCAAGAAATCAAAACCCGTTCTTTTTGTCTATCTTTATTACTTAGAGAATATGAGGAAAGAAGAAAATAAGAGATAAATATGGAACCTTCAAGGGTAAAAGGGTCTTTTCCCAAAACTTGCACAAAACACCCAAAAATTTGCAAAGTTACAAAAACCAACCCTGGCCTAGCCGCTTTATTACGCGGCGCACAGCTAGGCAAAAATTAGATTGTCACAAAAGGGTACCCTGAATTGAATCTAATTTCATACAAACATTACACTAACAGGTAATTGAATATTATCTAAAATAATAATTTTCTAAGTCATGACAAATATAGACACAAATACCAACAATTAAATATTCCTAGTACTAGCAATTAAAAAAAAAAGAAATGATCGATAATACCGAATAATGAGAGAAGAATAAACATTTGTCATTTCCTTGAATATCCAAAGGTTACAGCGCCAAGCTAGCTACTAATATTAACTATTTCCAAATTCACATTCTTCCCTCTCCCAAAGTTAATTAAATTAATTAGAGAAAGAGAGAGGAAGTATAGAAAATTACAAAAGAAATAAAATTAATTGGAACTAACTTGGAGCGGTAACAGAAGAAAGGTGTGTTAAAAATGGTTGATGGAAGCCTTAATTAATAGTAAATTAAGTCCTAAAAATTGCAATCCTAGTCCCTCCAAAAAGTTACAAAATTGATCCTGATATTTCCATTTTGGTCCCCAAATTTTTGGAGTTGGAAAAGTGTCCGATTGAAAAAAAGAATAAAAAAATTGCATCTTGCTGAAATCCGGTCGGATCTGCATTTTTAGGGTCGCATCTGGGTGTGTCAATGGTTGGATTTTGAGACAAACTGTCGTGACCCGCCAAAATCCCTATTGACGCCCTTAACTGCTAGCGCCTAACTAACCTGGACGGGGATGTCAAACCCTATGAATCCATCTATATCTATTCGCGCCCACTGATTCATTAACAAGTAGTTACTAGTTACCAAAGCTACAGGATTTTCGTATCAAATTCAGTGTAGAATTAAAGTAGCTAAGTACTTGTGTCTATTATGTAAAAACAAAAATGTATGTATTCGCATCCAAAAAATATAAATTTTAAAAAGGGACTATAACTCACCTTCAACTCAGCTACAGTTCAACAACAACGCAATTTCAAGTATTCTCAAAGTAACCACCTAAATATGTACAAGTGATCAACTATAGTCTAACATATAAAGGTCGGGTCATAATACAACACAATCCTAATGCTCGTAATTCACACGCAAAATTAAGAAAAGTCAACACAAAAAGTCAACTCAAAAGTCAAAGTAAAAGTCAAAGGTCACACCAAAAATTAACTCACAAGTCAACTTAGAAAGTCAAGGTTAAAGTCACACTCAAAGGTCAAACTCATAATCGTTATCATTCGTGTCAAAATATATAAAATTTATAATAGTTGCAATACATTTTAAAATTTCCAAACATTGCAGCAACTTTCGAAATTTTTATAAAAATAAGTAGACATCCGTTTGACTTTAAATAGATGTCATTCTCTTTGTAATTTAGTTATCTATGACATATCCAGGATTCAGACTCTAAATCACAACCGAAAAGTCGCAGCAGTTACAAATGCACTGGAGAGTCCATTCGAAAAGTTTCAACATTTATTCAATTTAATATAAACTTCAAAAATTCGTGTATGACGAAAGGCAACGCGAAACGACTCGATTCTTAATCCTAATATTATTAAGTTTTTAATTCCAATAATCCTATCAACCCATATTTTTAGTATTACATCGTTATCCGTTCAAAATCATTCTTTTTTAATTTACACAAATCGTATCTTAATTCAATCGTAGCTTTTGACTCGTTTAAGGAAAATACATGATATCTATATGAAAAATTAATAGCTTTTCGAAAGGAATTCGATGATAAACTTCTTATTACATGATTTTAAGTCTAACTCTTTCATATCTCAAAAATCAAATACGAATTTTAAACCGAAAATAAAATAATCATATCTTACAAACCGTACATCGAAACACGCAAATATCTAAATAATAAATTATTAATTTTTAGAAATCTTTTAAACTACATACAATTCATAATCTAAAAATATCAATTTCATATCAGTAGGTTAAATATTAAATTCGGGATTTATAATCAAAACCTTTTTCAGACAAATTAACGACTAAAACACGTCACACAAACATAGACACGAGCACTAGTATTGACTGTACTATGTAATTGAAGAAAAATCAGAGATATAAAAATATTGGGTTCTTAGATCTTACCTAAATCACAAAATTGAACGGTGAGAAAGAAAGATCTAACCGCGTTGAACACGGAATTGTAAACGATTCAATGATTATGCATGTAAAGTGATGATTTGATGATGATGATGAATGTCGATGATGATGGTGATGGTGAGAGAGTCACGGCCAAGAAAAAGAGAAAAGAAGGAAAAGATTTATGCACTAAGGATAAAACCTAACCCTAATTATACTTATATAATAACAGGTTACAAAAAGTGACACAACACCCCCCCTCTAAGGGGTGCCGATCGGCCAAACAAAAAGAATGGGACCTGGAACTTTATTTTTATTAACTTATGACACACACATGTAAATCCTAGCGATGAATGGTCTCGAAAAAGCTAAATTGCTAGCGGTCTCTAACGGTCGTCAGGTTTATAACGTACAAAGTAAAAATAAAATTTCTTAATAAACTTAATAATCCAAATAAATATTATAAATATTTATAATATTTATCAATATAAAATAACATAAAAATGTTATTTCATCAGTTGGTGACTATAAAGTTGATAACGGTCGTTAAGCAACACCTAACAGTTATAAGAAATTCCAAACCAAGGACCACGTAAATAATATAAATAGTATTTATGATATAATAAAATAAATAAAAGTCAACTAATTCACGTATGACACAATAGTCAAATATAATAGTCGTCATGAATAAATGGAGAAAGTTAACGGAAAAAGGTAGGTCATTACAGTACCTACCCGTTAAAGAATTTCGTCCCGAAATTTAGCTTAAGGTAGTTGTCTCCGTTGTACCAGGAAATAATTTCTGTTTGATCTGATCTTCTTGCTCTCAAGTGAATTCGGGTCCTCGTCTAGCATTCCATCAAACTTTAACGATCGGTATCTTGCTTTGTTTGAGTTTCTTGATCTCTCGATCCATAATCTCTATAGGTTCTTCAACAAAGTGAAGTTTTTCATTGAATCGAATCTAATCAAGTGGAATCGTGACATCTTCTTCAGCCAAACACTTCTTCAAGTTCGACACGTGAAAAGTATCGTGAACATAACTAAGCTCTTATGGCAACTTCAATCTATAAGTCACCGGTCCAATTCTTTCGGTGATTTCAAATGGTCCAACATATCGGGGACTTAGCTTCCCTCACTTATGAAAATGTACTACACCTTTCTAATGTGATACTTTCAACATAACTCGGTCACCGACTTGAAATTCTAACGGTTTTCTTCGGACATCTGAATAACTCTTTTGCTGACTCCTGGTGGTTTTAAGTCTTTCCTTAATTTGAACAATCTTCTCTGTAGTCTCGTGAATAATTTATGGTCCAGTAAGTTGTCTATCTCCAACTTCATTCCAGCAAATAGGAGATCTACACTTTCTACCATATAAGGCTTCAAATGGTGCAACATTAATTTTCGTACAGTAACTATTGTTATAAGAAAACTCGGCTAATGGTAGAAATCTATCCCGTCGATTTCCAAAATCAATAACACATGCCCGAAGCATTAACTCTAAAGTTTGTATGGTTCTCTCACTCTGAACATCTGTTTGTAGATGATAAGCAGTACTCATATCCAATTGAGTTCCTACGGCTTCTTGTCATGATTGAAAAAAGCTCGACGTAAAACGACTATCTCAATCAGAAATAATAGATATCAGAACTCCATGTCTCGATACTATTTCCTTCAAATACAAACGAGCTAATCTTTCCATCTTGTCAATTTCTTTAATAGGCAGGAAATAAGCAGACTTCATAAGACGATCAACTATAACCCAAATAGTGTCATAGTCGTTCACGGTAACTTCTTAATAAAATCCATATCAATACGTTCTCATTTCCACTCGAGAATCTCGGGTTATAGTAACAAACCAGACGGTTTCTGATGTTCAGCTTTAACCTTAGAATAAGTCAAACACCTTGCCACATAGGTAGCAATATGTGTCTTCAAATTAGGCCGCCAATACTGTTCCATAAGATCATGATACATCATTTCAGATCTTGGAGGATTTGAATATCTAGTCATATGAGCTTCATCTAACACAAGATTTCTCAATTCACTAAACTTTAGAACCCAAATATGTCCAATGAAATAACGAGTTCCATTCTCTTGTACCTCAAACATTTTATCCAACCATTTAATCATCTCAGCTTTCACATTATCTTCCTTTAAAGTTTCTTGTTGTGCCTCGGGAATTTGCTTCATGAGATTTTTTCGAATAGTCATATTTAAAGCTCGGACTCTTAGAGGCTTAACTCTTTCCTTTCAGCTCAAAGCATTGGCTACTATATTAGCCTTTCCAGGATGATAGCGAATTTCAGAAATCATATTCCTTTAACAACTCAACCCAATGATGTTGTTTAATGTTCAGTTGTTTTTGATTGAAAATGTGTTGAAGACTCTCGTGATCGGTATATACGGTACATTTGGTTCCATAGAGGCAATGTCTCATATCTTGATTGCAAAAGCTACAGCCCCCAACTCTAAATAATGAGTCATATAGTTCTGTTCATTAATCTTCAAATGTCGAGAGGCATAAGCAATCACATTGTTTCGTTGCATCAAAACCAAACCAAAACCTTGTCGCAACGCACCACAACATATAAAAAAATCTTCGTTCCCTTCTGGCAGTGACAAAATAGGCGCTGAAGTCAACTTTTTCTTCAATAATTGGAATGCTGCTTCTGTTCAGAAGTCTAATCATATTTCTTTCCTTTATGTGTCAATGATGTCAACAGTTTGGCCACTCTAGAGAAATCTTGAATAAATCACCGATAGTAACCAGCCAGACCTAAAAATTGACATATCTGCGTTGGAGTTTTTGTAGTCTCCCATTTTTCAATGGCTTCTATCTTAGCATGATCAACTTGAATTTCTTATCTACTGACAACGTGAGCGAGGAATTGTACCTCTTTTAACCAGAAGTCACACTTGGAGAATTTAGCGTATAACTCTTCTTTCCTTAACAGTTCCAACACCAATCTCAAGTGTTGTTCATGCTCTTTGTCATTCTTGGAATAAATCAAAATATCATATATAAAGATAATAACAAACTTATCTAGATACGGACTACACACACGGTTCATCAAATCCATGAACACAGCTGGTGCATTAGTCAATCTAAATGGCATAACCATAATTTTATAATGACCATAGCGAGTTCTAAATGCAGTCTTTGGAACATCGGCTTCTTTCACTCTCAATTGGTGATAGCCTGACCTTAAGTCAATCTTGGAGTAAACACTTGATCCATGAAGTTGATCTAACAAATCATCGATTCTCAGAAAGATCCACATCCATGAAGTGGATATCAATTCTTAATTGACAACTTATTCAGTTAATGATAATCAATACACATTCGAAAAGATCCACCCTTCTTCTTAACGAACAAAACAGGTGTGCCCCATGATATCTGCTAAAAAGTCACATTTTGACCCCAATATTTAGTCCCCAAAACAATAAAGTTCCAAGATTTATCACCAAAATACTTGCTTTGTCGGTTAAAAGTGAAGATCAAGTGATTACGATGCCGGTGCAAAAAGAATCAAGAGAATCGGAGCTAAAACGAATGTTCTAGAGGGAAAACGGTGAAAGACAAGTTACGACCCTAGAAACCAAGTTACGATCCAATGATAAAGCAAAACGATCCAACAAAAACAACAAACCAGGGTAGCCATATGGCTGCCATCCGGATTGCCATACGGTTTGCCATATCAGAAACAGCCTGCCATGCATCCGGCCAGGCGAAACGGTTTGCCAGGCCATACGGCTTGCCATACGGCCTCTCAGCCGTATGACACCAAAAATATTTTCTATTTAAAGGGAATTTGTCATCCATTTCTATACACATTTCAATTCACTTCTCTCTCTCTCTCTCTCTCTCTCTCTCTCTCTCTCTTTCTATAATATTAGTCATACTTTCAAGGTCTTCGACTCCGTGCAGGAAACCTAGTACCCGGAGAAGAACGCCAAAGATTGTATTAGGAGCGGTCTGGAGTTTGAAGTTGTCACTTTTATATTCGGAACTTGTTTAATCTACTGGTACTTCTATTCTTTGTCTTTATATAATGTCTTTCATTATTATGCTTTGTTATATCGTTACCATGATTTGCGAGTAGTTATCTTTAGTGTATGCTATGATGTAGTCAGTTATAATGCTGAAATTATATTATGGTTTGTGTATGATGTTGAAATGCTTTTCGATTATGCTTTAAACTCAATCGCTTTTCCAACTAATAGAACGTAGTTATCGGCTCTGTTATTAGGAATTCGCTAACCCCAATTCAGAGGAAACTATCTGTTTTACCCCTTGGTAAGAGAAGTCTATCAGATACAATGTAAATTTGACTGAGGCACACAGGTTGTAGTAAGTCCACCGAGACTTGGAATCCGATTAAGGACTCTTTCATAGTGAAACATCTAACTAGACCTATAGTACATTATTGGTCTTAGACCATGCTAGTGTAGTCACCAAGCATATAAATTTTGTAGGTGCACGCTGAAGCACAAAGGTTGTTGTAAGCTGTATCTCTACTAAGTAAGGCCAGGGAACCCGGTCAGTGCTGATTAGTACACTTCACCACAACGCGGTCTCAAGCATTGCACCCCGCATGAGGGATTCTTAGTTAATTAAGGAACTGTTTTTTTAAACACATAAAGGATTGGATCGTTAGGATAACCGAACGTGTTCATGGAAGTCAACTTAACTTGGCCATGGTGTTCTTTATGGTTTAACTCTTTTTAAGGGCCTAACTATCTTTTTGAACCCAATCATTAACGAAAGCATCAAAACACATCACGTCTCTAGGTTATGGCATACCTTGTATTTCATTTTTCTTAAGAAAGTTTAGACCTTTGTGGAATGTTAATACGTCACCCAACCGAGTCTCTCAATTGGATGAGCCATTTGAACGTGTATGCCTGTAGTCAGACTGCACGGGCGTCAGGGGTAAGGGACATTGTTGTCTATTTATAATCTTCAAGCCTAACGCATTACCCAGTGACATGTCTTATGATAGGGGCATTAGGGCCAGTGTATTGAATACAAGGTCACTACCTATTCATGAGCCAGCATTCCATAATCTCGGCAGAGTAACTGACGAAACCATAGTATGCACTTGCTTTAACCTTATCTGAATTACAAATTTTTTCGAATTTACTTTATTTTATCTCATAAACTAGAAAACCCAAAATTATGTATTATACCACTACTCCTTCACTTTAGGATTATCTTAAGCTTTAGTTATAGGTTCGATTCTACTTATATCTTAAATATTTGACCCTAGGTCATACTTCCCTTACTCACCATGATAAGGAGTAGTACGATTTAGGCCCCGCTAAATATAAATTTTAAACTATTGCTCTCACCTCCCAATAGCTGATTCTGACGCCTTGCGGCCTAACCACACCGCATAAACAAAACCTTCTGTTTCAGTCATATTAAGGTGGAAGTAAGTTTTTGGTGCCACTGCTGGGGAACTGGTATCAGAAAATACTGCTTCTATCAAACCTATTTGCAAGCATTTTGTGGTGTCTAAGAAAGACAATTATACACGGACTTGGTAGTTAGATTTTCGAACAGTCATTAATTATATTGGAACCAAAAGGATCCTGCCTCTCCGTAGTCAGCCTAGCCACTTGGTTTGTTGAATAGTTCGTGCGAAGCTCTGTTATCGAAATACCAGGGAATCAGTAGCAAGTGCCAAAAACATAATTAAACTTAGAATAATTACCTTAGATTACCTTGGATTACTTTAGTTTACCTTAGTTTAAGATCGCTTTAGTTTACTTTAGACTAAATTAGGAACTTAGCTTATCTACCTAAAATTTTAAACAAGAGGGCATACTCAGTGTATGACCCAAACCCGATCTAGACCAGGGCCATTGTTATTTATAACTAATCCAGACACAATAATCTCTAAAGTACGTAAAGAAGAACGAATCAGAAATCGAATGGCGTTATGCGTTACTCTAGCAGAAAACACCAAAACCTCGATTGAAGGTCGAGGAGGACCAATCAGATTCTCGGAGATTCAAGGACACTCGTTCGAGTTAAAGCATCATATTATACAGCTCATCCAAAATGGCTGTCAATTTCACAGACTACCGTATGATGATCCTAACTCTCACCTTGATAAATTCATATCTCTTTTGAACTCCTACAAATAGCCAGGGATAGGACAAGATAGAGTCCGGCTATACTTGTTCCCATATTCTCTCACTCATCATGCACAAACATGGTTTGAAGGATTGGAAAAAGATTCCATCACGTCATGGACGGAGATGGCTACTAAATTCCTAACAAAATATTTCTCTCCTTCTAAACAAACTAGGCTTAAGATTGACATCATTAACTTTAAACAAAGTTATGATGAATCTCTTTACACCGAATGGGAGTGATTCAAAACCCTGCTGAAGAAATGCCCTAATCACCAGTTAGACGATCGGCCCAAATTTGTACCATCTACAATGGTGTTACTGTACATCATAGGACAACAATCGATGCAGCAGCTCAAGGAAATTTGATGAACCAAACCTCAAACGAAGCATGTGAGTTTCTCGAGAACATGACAATGCTTCATCATGACTGGAACACAGGTGAAACAACTTCATCATCTGCCCCACTCTCTGCACTTAATAATCAAATGGAGGCCATAAAATTCCTCACGGACAAGATGGAGTCTTTTTTCAAACAACTCGGAGAATTGAACACGCAGCCGCATAGGTTAACCAGGCTCAGTCTTGTGTTAACTGTACCATCCCACAACCCACTGAAGAATATCAAGTTAAGTACGAGAATCCTGAAGGTTCAGTCTGTTACGTCCAATACCCAGCTCATCAATCAAATCCCGGATTCAATCAACAGCCTAGGGTTAACTAATTTTAAAGAAATAACCAGCTTTTTCGCTATCGTTACCCACCTTATCCACCTCAAAAATCTCAATTGACCTATGATCAACCACTTCCACTTACTAGACCACCAGCTGAGGAAAATTCTCCCACCACCCAAATTACGAAAGTAACCAACCCTGCTCTCGGGACTGATGATTAGTTAACTCAGTTCATTTAAGGTCAACAACAGCTAAATTAGAGAACTGCATCTAGACAAAACCAGACAGAGATACTCATGCGAAATCAATTGGCTCTGCTCAAAAGTCTATAAACGCAACTCGAGTAGTTATTACAACGCCTTAAAACTCTACCACAAGGAAGATTACCTAGTAATAATATCCAAAATCCTCACATAGAGGAAGCTAAGCAAATGGATTCCATAATCCTAAAGGAAGAACCACGAAGAAGGTCAGCTAGGCTCAACAACAAATCAACATATACTCAGAAGCTGCCCACTCAAACTCCGGTTCGTGTACCTTATCTGTAAGACCCTGAATTTTATACATCACATTCAGTTTCAGAGTGGCACGCCATACCAAGAAAGTGGCACGCCGTGCCAAAGCAAAATTCAGCAAAACTAGTTTCAGAGTGGCACGCCGTGCCAAGGCAAACAATAGCAATTCAGAACCTAAGTGACATGCCGTTCCAGTTAGGGTTTAATGACGAATTTGGAAGTATTTATCATGGGTTTGGGTGTTAAATCACTAGGTAGTAAGTGTGTTGGTGTTTTAGTGTTCTGAAGAACATGTTGTTGGTCAAAATGGGTGTTGACCTTGATTTAGTGTCAAACTAAGTTTTGAGTCAAGTTTTGGTGAATAAAGTATGTAAATACTTGGTTTAGGTGTTAATTGGTATTTTGAAAATATAATCACTAGCCGTTAGTTATCATGAGCATTTTTATGACTTGTATCAAAATGGATAAATTGAATTGGGTCAAATTTGATGATGACACTAGTTTTGGTCAAATGGATGTTTAAACACTCGTGTTAAATGTTAAATGGAATTTTTGGAAGTAATCACACGTGAGAAGTGATTTTGAGTCAAAGTGGTGTTTTTAATATAAGTCAAATGTCGTCAAGTGCAATATGGGTCAATATTGCACATGTTGCAATTTTGGTGTAAATGGTGTTTGAAATGATCACTACCTAAGTAGTAATCTAGTGTCGGGACCTAGGTTGGTCTAATTAGTTTAAAGTACAAATTGGGTTAACTTGTAGTTATTAGTGTGGGTTTAAATTACCACTCGAAGTGGTAATTGGGTTGAGCTCATTAGGAGATAAATGGACGGGTCAAACGAGCAAGGTGAGATCCCTTGACTAAGGAACGTGGGTGTCGGGTTCTCTTATAGAGAATTTTTATTTAGGTGCATATTGTGACTATGTGTGATATAGGTGGTTGCTTGCTCGGATATGAGGATGTAGATCATGTTATACATGACTTGTGCGGGCATTCCAAGGTGAGTGGAATAATTATATGTGTATGTATATAATGTATTTATTTGTATGGAATGCGATGTGGGTTTAAAGTTTGGGTGTACGATACCACATCGTATTTGCATGTGGTATGGGTTTAAAGTTCGCGTGTTCGATACCATATCATCATGTGTGTGTATGTGTGCGTGAAGTGTGGGTTTAAAGTTCACGTGTATGATACCACATTTCACGTGATGGGTGGGTTTAAATTTTGGGCGTTCGATACCACCCCGGGGTTAGTGATATATGTCGTTGTACATTAATGGTTGTTGTGAACACCGATGGTCATTGGTGTGTAACATTCCCTTGTGCTATTAGTTAACCATGGTTGTGTGATTTTTGTATTTAGCATATTAAATTGTGAACTATATGCTATTGGCGATGCTAGCTTATTATGAATTGTGGATATTTAGTTTATGCATTGATATTGCATGGTTGGTGAATTGCTAGCTCGTATGCGATATTTTTGTAAGTGTATGCAAGTAAGTAGATTATATATGTATATGTATAATTATTGCATTCACTAAGCTTTATGATTACCCCTTTCGTTGTTTACCTTTTTACAGGTATTGTGATTGTGAAGCTAGCTAGTTGATAGACTACATGCGTAGGAGCGCTTGGGCTCGATGGGGTAGCTTTTGGATATATGGACGCGGATTGGGGATTTGGTATTCCCCAGGATTATGCTCTTGGTATCGGGTTGGTTTATTGAGTCTTAACCCGTACTTTGTGTATTTGGGTCATTATTACAAATGCTTTTGTAATGTGTCATTTGTGTACCAAGTGTCATTATAAATTGTTAAATGTAACGCTATGATATTATGTTTTTGGTTAAAACAGAGTTGGAAATGTTATGTATTATGAACGCTATATTGGGACGTAACTTATAAAAATATAGTGCTTCGTTTTTGGTAAACGAATTTGGGGTCGTTACATTATCTTGGAAGGCTACTAGAAGAATCATCCAAGCTTGATACCTATAAACTTGAAGAAAGATTCTTGGACACCATGTCTAAAGTTCTCAACCAGAAGAGATACATTCGAAGGCTTCTCTCTACAAAGGAAAGGATAATAGATTCCAACAAAATTCCATTGAGTGAAGAATTATCAACATTACTCAGAAACTCTTTACCAAGAAACTAGGTGATACGGGCCGATTCATTTTTCTGTGTTCAATCTACCAATCTGGAACCATTCATGCCCTAGCAGATTTAGGACCAAGTATCAACCTAATTCCTTATTCTCTCTACAAGAGATTAGAGCTACGAGACTTGTCACCAACAAAAATGACAATCCAACTTGCCAATCATACAATTCGATATCCTAAGGGCATAGTTGAGAACGGCTTGGTGAAAGTCGACAAATTCTTGTATCCTGCGGATTTCGTAGTGATGAATATTAAGGGAGACCTACATAAGCCGATAGTATTAGGGAGACATTTCATGAATACGGATAGGACTGTCATTGATGTGTACAATCAAACTTTGATCTTGTGATCACATGGGGAGAGCATTACCTTTAAGACCTACCAATCTTTCTGGACAGGCAGAGATGTTTGCTATTTCCACCAGATGGATCACTTTCGGTGATAAGCCTCCACCACCAGCCGATGATATCAAAATGGGTGTCGAATCACAGTCTGTTGATGACCCAGAAATGGAAGAAGAGGATCCCAATGAAGAAATAGAGGAAGAGGAAGAATCGAAGGAGGAAGAAGAAATGGGAGACGTAAAAGAAACTGCGATAGTACCCTCTCTAAGCTTATAGCGTACGAAGAATTAATGAGGCTAGAGACGGAGGATCATAGTTTAATTATTCGATTAATTAAGAAGACTGCTAAGGCCGAAGTTAAAGATATAGAGATTGACCCCGCCAGTGTCGACGTAAAACACCAGAATACTGAAGAAGCTCGTTCATCAGACAAGTCTACAGAAAGAAGCTATACCGATGATGACGAGGAAGAAGAGAAAAATGAAGACATTCTGGATGATTCATATTCTCCGACCGCACCAGATCAAGAGGAGCCGGACTCTTCTTCAGATCAAATTCCGGTCATATCTAATCACACCGACATGATAACCTTCATCAATGACACCAATGAATTTGAAGATATTCTCGAGGCCATCCGTAAAGCAATATTTTTTTTCACATCTCGTTTAAAGGAGCAAATTAAGGCTATCGAAGAAGAATACAACCTTCATCTACCAAGAGAAGATGATAATGTTGAAATCCTAGAAGAGCGCATTCAAGACTTTATTAATATTTTTCACGATCATATCTACCATGAAGAAAGGCAATGAGAGCACAATTCAGTTGTTCGTACTATTCTCGTGATAAGATTTTGTAGAGATCAGAAGATCATTTACTCTAAGGTTTACAACACCTTAGCCGAATCTGTACTTCCGTTCTCAGAAAACCAACGAGCACTACTGACTCTCATTCGGAAACATATGGATCTTTCCACTGGACGCCCGACTTATCACTTTGATTCTCAAATGATCGAAGATATTCACAGCCTCTTCGTTCTCTTGGAAAGAGATAATTTTGAAAGCACACTAGACAGACTAGTGATTTATGTAACAATTGATCACCACGCTGATCCGATTATCAAGGAGTTACGAGACGTAGTAGCAGAAGAAGGAAGACGCAACAATCTATTCTCACACCTGGAACCAGACTGAGTCAACATATCCACCTTTGTTACAAATTAGTTAGCACATATGATATTGGTTAAAAAGTCACATTTTCACCTCGGTATTAAGGCCTAAAAACAATATAGTTCCAAACTTTATCACCAAAATACCCGCTTTATATGTTAAAATTGAAGATCAAGTGATTACGAAGACGGTGCAAAAAGAATCAAGAGAATCAGAGCTAAAACGAAGATTCTAGAGCGAAAACGGTGAAAGACAAGAAATCAAGTTACGATCCAGTGAATTCAGCAAACCAGGCCAAGCCTGTTACGACCCGAAAATTTTCGACCAAATTTAAACTTAATCTTTATTTGATTTTGACTCGATAATCAAAGTCTGTAATGTTGAGTCTCAAAAATTTTGAACTGTTTCATATATTCAATTGACCTTCGACCATTCCCGACAATTCACGAACCAAAATTTGTAAATAGATATGTATATATTTAAATAAATATATATATATAATTTGAAATATAATTTATGATGTAATCGTTAAAATTAATTATGTAAAATAAAATAAAAATATGATATTATGATAATTATTATTTAAAAATATCTATATATATAAATAAAGTATATTAAATATATATTTTGTGATTTCGAATCTATTTAGTAAACGACGATAACACTCAATTCCCATTCGATGGATATTAAACAAGTTAAATACGAACTCATATGATTTTAAAATAAATAGTGATCCAAAAATGAGTTATATAACTTATAGGCTTATTAAAAATGTATTTAGGAGCTATTCGTTAAATTTGAACCCTTTTTATATTTTACCCAGGACCGAGCATGGACAGTGATTTAATTTTTATTTAGTAATTACGGACAAATTTTTTTACCATAATGACTAAAATAAATAAATATTACTGTAAAAATTCGGGATTTGTTTTTGAAGACTTTATCCGCCACTGATTAACGGTAAACGAAATCCAGTCCGTGAAAGGCGACGGCTAATATATTATCACATGTTTTATTTTTAATATTATTATAATTATTATTATATTATTATTAATATTATTATCTTTTCTTTCAACCAGTCCGTGAATGGAACCAAGACACAATAATTCGAATCAGATTACTGTAAAACATACATTACTAATTTGATTACTGTGCAACTTTTGAATTCTATGATTATAGATTATATTATATATACCTATATGCACCTATTAATCCAATGATCCATCACCTTTCTCCCTTTTATTTATTTGAACAACTATCTCAACTTTCAGCAATATGAATTACTTATGTTCTAGTTCATGTTCAACCTCAACAAAAACCTGCAACCACCTTTCCGCTTTACTATACAACTGAGAACCCAATCCACCATCTCAACCATCGATAAAGAGAACCACCCTAGCCACCATCTCACCACCTTTCTTATTTATATATTTATTTTGTTTAACGTTGCAAACCACTGATAATGCTAAAAACGAACATATATTTCATAGCATTATTCCTCAAGAAAGACAAGCTTTTAGTTGCAATTGTCCTATTTACAAGTGATATTCGGTTAAATAATAAAAGGTGAAGACAAAAGATAGATTCGACGAACTGAAGACGCAAACGACCAAAAAGCTCCAAAGTACAAAATACAATCAAAGAGGTTCCAATTATTGATATGAAACGTCTCAGAATTACAAGAGTACAAGATTCAAAACGCAAAGTACAAGATATTAAATTGTACGCAAGGACGTTCGAAAATTCGGAACCGGGACCAGAGTCAACTCTCAACGCTCGACGCAACGGACTAAAAATTACAAGTTAACTATGTATATAAATATAATATAATATAATATATAATTAATTATATAATTAATTATATAAATATTATATTTATATATTAAAACCGTCGGCAGACTAGGATCCAAACTTGTGTGAGCTGGAAACCACTACTCCGCACTCGCGGAGCCTATAAAGGCAAAAACCTCCGCACTCGCGGAGGTCTGAACAGTAAACGTGGGCCTATAAAAGGCCGAGCATTCGGTCGAATTTTACACATCTTTTTCTTTCCATCCTACTTAAACTTATGTATATATATATATATTTATATTTTAATTTTAATTTTAAATCCTAATAATAAGGGTATGTTAGCGAATCTTGTAAGGGTGTAAGTCGAAATTCTGTCCGTGTAACGCTACGCTATTTTTAATCATTGTAAGTTATGTTCAACCTTTTTAATTTAATGTCTCGTAGCTAAGTTATTATTATGCTTATTTAAAACGAAGTAATCATGATGTTGGGCTAATTACTAAAATTGGGTAATTGGGCTTTGTACCATAATTGAGGTTTGGACAAAAGAACGACACGTGTGGAAATTAGACTATGGGCTACTAATGGGCTTTATATTTGTTTAACTAAATGATAGTTTGTTAATTTTAATATAAAGATTTACAATTGGACGTCCCTATAAATAACCATATACACTCGATCGGACACGATGGGCGGGGTATTTATATGTACGAATAATCGTTCATTTAACTGGACACGGGAATGGATTAATAGTCTATGGAATTATTAAAACAGGGGTAAAATTATGTACAATGACACTTGGCATAATTGATAACAAAGTATTAAAACCTTGGGTTACACGCAGTCGATAACCTGGTGTAATTATTAAACAAAGTAATAAAATCTTGTTACAGTTTTAGTCCCCAATTAGTTGGAATATTTAACTTCGGGTATAAGGATAATTTGACGAGGACACTCGCACTTTATATTTATGACTGATGGACTGTTATGGACAAAAAACCAGACGGACATATTAAATAATCCAGGACAAAGGACAATTAACCCATGGGCATAAAACTAAAATCAACACGTCAAACATCATGATTACGGAAGTTTAAATAAGCATAATTATTTTATTTCATATTTAATTTCCTTTATTTTATATTTAATTGCACTTCTAATTATTGCACTTTTATTTATTGTCATTGTATTTAATTGCACTTTTAATTATCGTATTTTTAATTATCGCAATTTTATTTTATCGCACTTTTATTTATCGCAATTTCATTATCGTTATTTACTTTACGCTTTAAATTAAGTCTTTTATTTATTTAATATTTTACATTAGGTTTTAACTGCGACTAAAGTTTTAAAAATTGACAAACCGGTCATTAAACGGTAAAAACCCCCTTTATAATAATAATATTACTTATATATATATTTGTATTTTTATAAATTAAAACTAATATAGCGTTAAGCTTTGTTTAAAAGATTCCCTGTGGACGAACCGGACTTACTAAAAACTACACTACTGTACGATTATGTACACTGCCTATAAGTGTTGTAGAAAGGTTTAGGTATATCCATTCTATCAATAAATAAATATCTTGTATAAAATTGTATCATATTTAATAGTTTTTCCTAGTAAAATATAAAGCTATTTCATATACACCTCGCAGAACATCAAGTATTTTTGGCGCTGCTGTCTGAGAACTTAAACGCCGAAAGCACAACTCTAATGATATAAATAATAATAATATAATTTTGTAAAAGTTTTTATTAAGTCCTTCGTATAAAAATATAAGTTTTAAAAATATAAAAATATAAAAATACAAAAAGAGTTTGTTAAAAAAAACATATAAATTTTAAAAGTATTTTTATTTTTGAGTTTAAATATAAGTATTTTATTGTTTTATAGAAATATTTATTTATATATATATATTTTATATTTTAGAAAAACAGAAAAAAATAAAAAATAAAAACTGAACCTGTACAAAATCGACCCTTTCTCAGCTGAAATTTAACCCTCCGCGACTCGCGAAGGTTTTGAACCGGGACCAATCGCACTCGCGGAGGTCCACTGTCAGGCTAGGGTTTGACTCTGCAAACTGTAATAATTACGGAGTATTATTAATTATTACTATTAAACCTAATTAGGTTATTAATTATTTATTATTTAGTTTAGTTTTAATTATTTAATTTGTATTTTTAAGTTTTAATTAATTTTATAAATATATAAAAATTAATACTTTTATAAAATAAATAATATAAAATAATATTTTTATAAAAATTGTACTTTTTACAACTTTTAGTATATTTTTATATTTTGTCTCTTTTCATTTGTTTTTAGCGTAATTTTTGTATTTTTCGCTCATTTTTACTTTTAAGATATATTTTTACCATAGTTATTTTTATTTCTAGATTTTTAGGCTTTGCCGTAAAATCCCTTAAGTGCTTTTTCTTTAGACTAAGATTTAGGTGCTTTAGAATTTTGCGACGTTTTTTTTAGTTTTTAGTACCTTTTTAAGATATTGCCATTTGGGATATAGTATTTCTTTTAAGCTTTAATATTTTTAGACGCAACTTTTAATTTTTTAGTTTTTAGTTCCTTTTTAAGTTTTAACGCGCTACTTTATTATTTTTATTTTTCGACGCCTTTTACCTATGTATCAATTACCATTCCAATTAGTAATCTCAATTTGCAATTTTAATTTTAAGTTAGTGATAGTAATAAGGTTGGGTTAGTCGAGTGTTTTAAAGTTTTATAAGTCACTCTTTTTCTTTCTTATTTTTCGACGCCTTTTATTTTTCAACCCTTTTCTTTTTCGACCTTTTTCGACGCGCTCTTTTTCTTTCTTATTTCTCGTCATTCTAGTTTTTAGGACATAGATTTTTATTCTATTTCTTCTCTAAATTTCTTTAAATTACGAAAATTTATTTTAAGTGGTTAAATTGATAGACATCAAAATTTTCTGGTTCGTAGTAATAGTTGGATTTGTACATGGACCGGGTTATTGGAGCCAAACAGTACTCAATTATATTGAGACCAAACGAATCCTGCCCCTATGCTGCATCTTTTGGCTATTCAAAACGTGGGCAAAATCAGAAAAGTCTATTAATTGGATAACTTATATAATTTTTCTTTCCTTTTAAAAACTAATAGGATATTCAGTGAATGCACCGGGCAAGACGTTCACCACCTTTTGTACGTTCACCACCTGTAACTCGATCAAGACATCTAGCTAATATTGTCGCCGTTGATTTTTCTTTAGAATCGTCATCCAGTCGACCAAGTACTCCAGTTCAAATTTTCGATAATCCATTCTTTGGACCCGACCTCACAATTGAGAATTCGGAGAATATTCAGGGACGATTCATAGATCCTGAACCACTAATCTTTCCTCCGGAACCACCAATCATTCAAACAGAAATTATTGAGGAACGAACCATTAAATCAGAATCCTCTAGTGATTCAGATTCAACAAATTCAATTATGGAGAATTTGGAACCTTTAAGTATGGAAGACCGAATGAGAGCTAAACGCACTGGCCAAGGTCACGCAATTACTCATCCAGACATTAATGCGCCAGATTATGAAATCAAAGGACAAATTCTACACATGGTGACTAATCAATGCCAATTTAGTGGTGCGCCGAAGGAAGATCCAAATGAACATCTTCGTACCTTTAATAGGATCTGCACACTATTTAAAATCCTAGAAGTTGAGGATGAACATATATATCTCATGTTATTTCCCTGGACTTTAAAGGGAGAAGCCAAAGATTGGTTGGAATCGTTACCTGAAGGGGCGATTGATACATGGGACGTTTTAGTTGAAAAATTTCTTAAACAATTCTTTCCGGCATCTAAAGCCGTGAGACTTCAAGGAGAAATTGTTACGTTCACACAGAAACCAAATGAAACTCTATATGAGGCATGGACAAGATTTGGAAAGTTATTAAGAGGATGTCCGCAACATGGTTTAGACACCTGTCAAATAGTACAAATATTCTACCAAGGATGCGACATCACTACAAGGAAAGACATCGATATAGCAGCTGGTGGTTCGATTATGAAGAAAACAGAAACTGATGCTTACAAAATTATTAATAACACTGCTTCCCACTCACATGAGTGGCACCAAGAAAAAGTTATCGTTAGATCATCTAAAGCAGCTAGAGCCGATTCTAGCCATGACTTAGATTCCATTTCTGCAAAGATAGATGCTGTCGAGAGATGAATGGAAAAGATGACTAAAGATATTCACTCAATACGAATTAGTTGTGAGCAGTGTGGAGGACCACATTTGACAAAAGATTGTCTCAGTATTGAATTAACAATGGAACAAAGAGAGAATGTTTCATATCTAAACCAAAGGCCTGGAAATAATTATCAGAATAATTATCAACCGCCAAGACCGATTTATAATCAAAACCAGAATTATAATCGCAATGTTCCATACAACAACCAACAAGGTCCACGTAATCAACAAGTATCCAACAATACTTACAACCATCAAAGACCTAATTTTCAAAACAAACCACCACAACCCAATGATAAAAAGCCAAATTTAGAAGATATGATGACGAAGCTAGTTGAATCTCAAACACAGTTTTTCACATCTCAGAAACAAACGAATGAACAAAATGCTCAAGCATTTAGAAATCAATAAGCTTCTATTCAAAATTTGGAACAAGAAGTAAGTAACCTAGCAAGGTTAATAGGTGAAAGAAAACCGGAAAGTTTACCTAGTGATACAAATGCTAACCCCCGGAATGAAACAGCTAAAGCCATTACCACAAGAAGTGGTATTACACTTAAACCACCTGAAAAACTTGAAATTTCTGATGAAGCTATTCCCACTCCACAAGAACCACAACCTGAACAAGATAAGGAAAAAGAACCAGTAGTTGAAAAGGTTAATGAAGATAACACAGTTAAGGCTAAACCTTATGTTAAACCATACCAACCACCACTTCCTTATCCGAGTAAAATGAAAAAAGAGAGACTTAAAGCCGAGCAATCCAAATTCTTGGATATGTTTAAACAAATAAATGTAAATCTTCCTTTCATTGATGTGATTTCAGGAATGCCTAGATATGCTAAATTCTTGAAAGATCTAATCTCGAATAGAAAGAAAATGGAAGAACTCTCGGCTATTACTATGAATGCTAATTGTTCTGCAGTGCTGTTGAATAAGATACCAGAAAAATTATCTGATCCAGGAAGTTTCACAATTCCATGTTTTCTGGGTAGTCTTAGTTTAATAGAAGCATTGGCAGACTTAGGTGCTAGTATAAATTTAATGCCGTATTCACTATACGCTAAACTAGACCTTGGAGAATTGAAACCAACAAGAATAAGCATACAACTAGCCGATCGATCAATAAAATATCCTAGAGGGATAATGGAAAACATGCTAGTTAAAGTTGGTACTTTAGTATTTCCAGTAGATTTTGTTGTTCTGGACATGGAAGAAGATTCTCAAGTTCCTCTCATATTAGAAAGACCATTTTTAAACACGGCTAAAGCAATGATAGACGTGTTTGGTAAGAAACTGACACTAAGTATAGAGGACGAGAGTGTTACCTTTTCAGTTGATAGAGCAATGCAACAACCGCAATCTACTGATGATACATGTTATTATATTCAAACTATAGATTCACATGCAGAATTGTTAAAAGAATTTCCAGAATTACAAGGAACAGGAGAATGTTCTTTAGGAGAAGGAACTGAACCAATTGATGAAACTGAAATGTTAGCTACACTAATAGCTAATGGATATGAACCAACAACAGAAGAAATTCAAATGCTAAAAGAAGAAGACGGATATCGATATAAATCATCGATAGAAGAACCTCTGACATTAAAGTTAAAGCCACTTCCAAATCATTTGGAATACGCTTATTTACATGGTGAATCTGAATTACCTGTAATAGTATCGTCTTCTCTTACTGAAAATGAGAAATCACAACTCATTTCTGTGTTGAAAGCTCATAAACCAGCTATTGCATGGAAAATTCATGATATTAAAGGAATAAGTCCTTCGTATTGCACACATAAAATCCTTATGGAAGAAGGTCATAAAATGTATGTGCAACGTCAACGAAGACTAAATCCTAATATGCAAGATGTTGTTAAAAAAGAAATTATTAAACTGCTAGATGCAGGTTTAATTTATCCAATTTCTGATAGTCTATGGGTAAGCCCAGTTCAATGCGTACCTAAGAAGGGTGGCATGACTGTCATTACAAATGAGAAAAATGAGCTTATTCCTACTAGGACTGTAACAGGATGGCGTGTATGTATTGATTATAGAAAATTAAATGACGCCACCAGAAAAGATCACTTTCCCTTACCTTTTATTGATCAAATGTTGGAAAGATTAGCCGGAAACAGTTACTATTATTTTCTAGATGGTTTTTCTGGATATTTTCAAATTCCAATAGCACCCGAAGACCAAGAGAAAATCACGTTCACGTGCCCTTATGGTACTTTTGCTTACAAACGCATGCCATTTGGACTTTGCAATGCCCCTGCAACCTTTCAAAGGTGCATGATGGCAATTTTTCACGACATGATAGAAGAATGCATGGAAGTTTTCATGGATGACTTTTCAGTCTTCGGTGATACATTTGAATCATGTTTAGTTAATCTGGAACGAATGCTTATTAGATGCGAACAATCAAATCTAGTACTTAATTGGGAGAAATGCCATTTCATGGTTAAAGAAGGCATCGTTCTTGGACATAAAATTTCAAAGGAAGAAATTGAAGTGGATAGAGCTAAAGTAGATGTAATTGCTAAACTTCCACATCCCACCAATGTTAGAGGAGTTAGGAGTTTTCTAGGGCATGCCGATTTTTACCGACGTTTCATAAAAGATTTCTCTAAAATTGCCACTCCTATGAATAAACTCCTAGAAAAGGATGCTCCATTCATCTTTTCAGATGAATGTATCAAATCTTTTAATATTCTTAAAGAGAAACTCACTAATGCGCCGATCATGATAACACCAAATTGAAATCTACCATTTAAACTAATGTGCGATGCAAGTGATTTTGCAATGGGAGCCGTTTTAGGACAAAGGATTGAAAAACGATTTCAACCTATATATTATGCTAGTAAGACGTTACAAGGAGCACAAACGAATTACACAACTACTGAAAAAGAACTCCTTGCTATTGTCTTTGCCTTTGACAAATTTCGTTCATATCTCGTTCTAGCTAAAACGGTGGTCTATACCGACCATTCTGCTCTTAGATACTTATTTTCGAAACAAGATGCTAAACCAAGATTAATCTGTTGGATCTTACTATTAAAAGAGTTTGATATTGAAATCTGAGATAAAAAGGGAGCAGAAAATCTCGCAGCCGATCATCTTTCTCGTCTTGAAAATCCTGAATTAGAAGTTCTAAATGAATCGGCCATACAAGACAGCTTTCCTGATGAATATCTATTGAAGATAGATTATAATGAAATACCATGGTTTGAAGACTATGCAAAATACTTAGTATGTGGATTCCTTGAAAAGGGATTATCGTACCAAAAACGAATGAAATTCTTTAGTGATATAAAACACTATTTCTGGGAAGATCCACATTTGTTTAAAAGTTGTCCCGATGGAATAATACGCCGATGTGTATTCGGAGATGAAGCTAGTAAAATCTTAAACCATTGTCACACAGGACCAACAGGAGGGCATTATGGGCCTCAACTCACAACAAGAAAAGTTTACGATGCTGGATTCTATTGGCCTACAATTTACAAAGACGCACACCTTCTTTGCAAATCCTGTGATGCTTGTCAAAGGACCGGAAAAATAAGTCAATGTGATGAAATGCCACAAAATGTCATTCAAGTATGCGAAGTATTTGACATTTGGGGTATTGACTTTATGGGTCCATTTCCAAAATCTCATAATAATTTATACATTCTCGTAGCCATTGATTATGTATCTAAATGGGCGGAAGCACAAGCTCTCCCAACTAACGATGCACGAGTTATAGTCAACTTTTTAAAATGTCTTTTTGCAAGGTTTGGAACACCGAAAGATTTAATAAGTGATCGGGGAACTCATTTCTGTAATAATCAACTTGAGAAAGTTCTTAAAAGATATGGAGTAACTCATAAAATCTCCACCGCATATCATCCACAAACAAGTGGACAAGTTAAAAATACCAACCGAGCTTTAAAACGTATTCTAGAGAAAACCGTAGGATCAAATCCGAAGGAATGGTCCATAAAATTGGAGGATGCACTCTGAGCTTTTAGAACAGCCTACAAAACTCCAATTGGAACCACACCTTTTAGACTCGTTTATGGAAAAGCATGTCATCTTCCAGTAGAAATTGAACACAAAGCATTTTGAGCTTTGAAGACATGTAATCTTGATTTACCTGAAGCCGGATGTCTACGGTTAAGTCAATTAAATGAATTAGAAGAATTAAGACATGAAGCATACGAAAATTCGTTAATTTATAAAGAAAGAACGAAGAAACGGCATGATAAAAGAATCAGAAGTTCAAAAGAATTTAAAGAAGGAGATAGAGTTCTTCTTTTTAATTCACGATTCAAGCTATTTTCTGGAAAATTGAAATCAAGATGGTCTGGACCATTCATAGTCAAAAGAGTTTTCCCATACGAAATGATAGAATTAATGAATTCAAATGGGATTGAATTTAAAGTTAATGGTCACAGAGTTAAACACTACATAGATAGTCCGATGGAAATCGACAACGAAGTTAATCACAATTTCGATACCACAGCTAACTAAGTGTGGGGAGAATCAATTCTTTAAAGGATAATATGTATTTCTGTTAGAGTTAGATTTTCTGTTTTCGTGTAGTTCTCGAAAATGGAACCCGAATTGTCTTTCCCTAGCAGACCCTAAAGAACTAGTCTTCTCCCCCCATTCTGAATTTTTTTTTTTTAGGATTTAAGAGATGAAGACTTCCTGTGAACTAAATCATGGTCTAATGCTACACGCTTTGATCACTAAACGTAATAATGACACACTTCCGAGTGAACTGGTATCAGTAATCAGAGAAAAATTAGAAGGAGTAAGAAAAGAATCCAGATGCGAAGATAATAAGTTACAATTTGGTAAAGGAAAATCAAAATCCGCAGCGAAAAGAAGAGCACGACACCTTGAAAGATGTCACAAATGCGGAAAATGGTCACACGAAGGTAAATGTTCAAATAATCAAACCTATTCAAACACCAAATTTGTTACTTTATGCAGAGATGGACCGTTCACATGTTTAGAAGAAAAAACGTTAAATGCTCGAGGTTACGCCTATGTTGCCATGGAAAACCAATTAGTCCGACTATCTTATGAGTGGGCTAGAGCATATCAATAAGAAATCTATATCACAGGTAAGTTTGTACAGTTTTCATTTTTTATTTTTATTTTTAACCTTTTGATAATAAACGATAATTTGTTCGCTATAAAGTATTAAATTGGTATTCAATAAAATTAGGTCTTGCGACCGAAATTATTGATATCATTCATAAATTTATTACATCACTGCAAAATTTACCGTTTATTCTTAAGGTATAAATATCTTTAATCAATCAAACCAAAATATTTCAAAAATTCGTCATGAGTTAAATTAGGTCATGGAACCGAAATTACTTTACCGAAAAGAGGGGCACTATTTTTGATAATATTTGATTGATTAACGTGGGATAAAAGCCAAAAAGATTTTTAATTTTATTTTTACCATGTTTTTAAAATTAATATATAAATATTAAATTAATATTGTAAACTTCTTTAAAATTGTAAATATTTGAAAAATTAATATTTTTAATATAAGTTTGTATGTATAAAAACATAAATATAATATAAGTTTGATGTAAAATTTTATTAATATGAATTTTTAATTTTATGCATTTTAAATTTAAGTTTGGTGTGAATTTATAATATGAATTTTTAATTAAGTTTGGTGTGAATTTAAAAATGAAAATTTACTTTATTTCGTTAAGTTAAAAATATGATTTTTAAAATTCGTCGTGAGTTGAAGACTAGGTCATTGAACCGAAATTACTTTATCCGAGGGAGGGACGAGAACTTTTATTATCATTATTTTTAATCTTATTGAATTAAAGTATGCCAAAAACATTAAAAAACCCAAAAATCTTTCTTTTAAAACCGCGCTTAAAAATGACAAATTTCAAAATTTTGTCGAGGGACGGACTAGGACATCGATCCGAAACGCCCTCATCATAAAAAGAAACAATATTTTAATTTTTGAATTAATTTTATGTTTATAAAGTTATAAGATTTTTATTAAAAAAAAAAAACAAAAACCACCGCGACTCGCGGTGATTTAAACTGGCCCACCACCGCACTCGCGGAGGTCACAAAACCCAGATGGTTATCTGGTCGAACAGACCAGTTTCAATACACACAAACACACACACATTTTTACCCGAAAAACCCAAGAAAATTCATCATAAATTCGCCATTTTCATCATTTTTCATCAAATCTTTCATAAAATCTCAATGAGGAGACTATTATCAAGGAATTACTCAAGAAAATCGGTAAATTTCTACACCTAAAAAGAATTAAATCTGAATTTTAGTGTTCTTGAACAATTTCATACATAATTCGATTTTGATGCTTTCTAGTGTAATAATGCTTCAATTGTTTGTGTATTATGCTTGTATAACCTAGATTGATGCTATTTAACATGATTAGAAGCTTTGAACTTCAATTTTTGAATAATCTAGGGTTTGTGTTCTTGAGCAAAATTAGGGCTTTTTGATATAAACAGGTTATGACCGATTTTTGTCATGAATTATTGCTAAATTGAGTAGTATAACATGTTTAGGTAGTTAAATGATCCAAACATTGATCCTAAACATGATTTTTGGAGATTAAAGTGGACTTTTTAGGTGCAAAATTCATGAACTTGATTAATTTGATATAATTGTCATTTGAAACTTGTTTAATTGTTAGTAATAACTATTTTGACATGTTATTTGAGTTAAATGCTTATGAACTTTGTCTACATTTTCATATGTGCTTATTTGGAAAAGTATAGAATTGTAAAAAAAAAAAATTGTGAAAATGTGTATAAGTTTAATTTTGATTTAACATGTTTTTGTGATTGTTTTAAGTTGTTATCTTGCTAAAACTAATGCATATTTGGATGCACAAAAATTGTGTTTGATATATTTTGCAGACTGAAAGGGGTGAATCTTCATCCCAGGCTCACAATGCTCCTCCGGAAGATGCAAATCAACAGGAAATTAATAGCCATTACCGACAAGATATGCCTCACCCAATTGTTTCATATTCAAACATTCATGAGGCAGATTTACATCCGAATTTGAGATTTGATAGATATTGGATAGACTATCCAAAATATCAAAAAAACCTGCACAACCTTGTGTCTAATAATGTTGAGGTACCCAGAGTTATAGATTGGGCACCATTAGAGGTAGTGGAATTGGCCGAGCCAATCAGGGAATTACTTGCTCAAAGGTATGGTAATTCTATTTTTAGTGATTGGATACGTTTATTCAACATGCGTAGACCTGTGTATAGAGAATGGTGTATAGAGTTATTGTGTACTATTGAAATAAATGATTCGGTAGATACTTTAACTGATCGTAGTTTTATTAGATTTTTATTAGGAGGGGAGATGCGCCATATGTCTTTACTAGACAAGGCTCGGGCTTTAGATATATATACACCCGAGGAGCTAGCATATTATGATTGCCAGAGGTTAATAGTTTATGGTAGGAGGGTGGATGAGAATTTTGATACGAATGACGTATGGAGTAGGATGACTAGCCATCGCCGATTCCAGGGGGGATTATACTCTTATCTTGATATTGATAGAGCTGAATTAAGAGTAATCCATAGGTTTTTAGCCAATTCGATTACACAACGAGGTAAGAATAAGGAAAAGGTAAATGAACAGGATTTGTTTTACCACATGTGTATTCGAGACCCACACAGCGCTGTAAGTATATCTTTTTGTGTGGGTTATTATTTATTGACTATAGTTAGGGGTATGAGGCGTGGTAGCATAATAGGAGGTGGTATATTTATTACTTTAATTGCTGAATATCTCGGTGTGGATAGAAGTCGGGGGGTTATTAAAGGCAGAACCAGAACCACGCGATAGAATATATTTGCGTGTTTATCATGGTACTAAGGTCTTAAAGAAACGAAACAACGCAGCAGCACGTTATGATGGCAGGCATCCACAGGTTGAGAGAGATCAACAGCCAGGTAACGTGGGAGGGGGAAATGAAATGACAGAAATGCAAAGGTTTATAGCTTCACAAGAATATGAAAATGCTAGACATCGAGCATTTGAAGATTGGCAAGTTCATCAAAATCACATCATAGCTCATTGCCAACATGTAGGTAGAAACTATATTCCTACTCCAAAGCCCGAATTTCCTCCCTGGTCTATAGAGATCCAACCACCGTATCCTACTTATAACCCAGCTGAAGCATTCTATAACACATACGGTTATGCATGGAACCCCTACTGGTATCAGTATCAACCCTAGTTTATTTAATTTTATTTATTTTATTTTTATAATGTTACTACATTCAGCACTTATGTTGATATTGTAATAGTTTTTATAATTTTCTAACTTTTATTATTAGATTTTAATAATTTTTGAATGTGGGGTAATATATCAAACTTCAAAAATATGTATATACGTTTGCAGTTTATCTTATGTACACAACAGGGTAAAACAACGCATTTTCAAAGACTGGCATTAAGTTCAGCAAAAGCAACTAATTTTGACGACAAGATGCAAAATATATGTGAAATAACAACAAGACGGAATGAACAAATGATGTGCACCATTTATCATTCAACACAAACAACAATATGTTTGGAAACTTTGGTAAAATTTAATCATTTTTCTACGCTAATCACCCTCAATAATTTAAATTGTTACTGATTTCTTGCAAATGAGGGCATTGCAAGATCTTAAGTATGGGAAGGGGTTAAATTCTTTCGGATTTAAAAAAAAATAATTTATTTAAACACTTGGTTACCATTAAAAATACTAGTAATGTAGTAGTTGTATTAGAATTTAGTGCTCTCTGATAACAAAGAACAGCCCTAGTCTTATATACTGACTATCCAATTCTAGTAAAATTTTTCAAAATTTTCAACTAAATGAATTTAAAATCAGGTTTATACATATTTATGAACGATGAAAACTAGGTGTTAATACCGAAATTGTCGTTACCTCGGAAAGGACATAAATTGAGAAACAACTCAAAATGTTAGAATTTATTTAAGAATGGAATAGAGGAAAATAAAAAGGCAAAGAAAAGAAAATAAAAGCCAAGTGTGAGAAATTTTTACCAAGTTTTTCAAAACATATATCACATATTTCTGTAACAAATAATTGAAGATACTTTTGCTTTGGACTAAACTAAAAAGTTTTACCCGATTTACTGTAAAAAAGATGGATCTACACGATGAATCAATTCCATCATTAAAAGGAAGTAAAGTCTTCCGAAAAAGAAACGCGCTACTTGATTTAGGTCAAGAAGTTGTCGTCCAGACCAGCTGTAGGTTGACGAAAAACCTAGAAAAGTCATCACTTAAATCAGCAGGAAATCCACGGACCTCAGCATCAAACAGGGTCGCCAAGTGGTCAGACTTATCCTAACCATGAGAGGATCTGTCTCGTAAAATGGGGAGGGTGCCGTGCAAATTAGCTTGATAAGACTAATGAATCAGACCTCCAGAAAGGAAAATCTCCTTAAAGATTAAAAATCAGCATTTAAGCCTGATTTTACTCAATCCTTGAGATTGACTTTAAAGATTGAGAATTACAAACTCATGGAATTCGATGATATCTAAACTCGAGCTTGAACGAGAAAATATTTTGATCAAAAATTAAAACCGATTTGTTTTCTAAAAACCCATTTTCAATGCGTTCGTTACCATTGAACGTAAAATCCTAGGAATTCACCTGGAATTCATTAGGTCACCTGAACCAAATCGGGTGTCAACCGTAAGAACGGTGGTTGCATAGCATGGTCAAAGACAGGACCTTGTGCCAGACCGAAAAATTATAAGGGTGAGCTTTACTATTGCTCCTACAAAGGACAGTAATTGCGTCCGATACGTTATAGACCATAATTAAAAGCATGTCAGGGGACATTGCCTTAACAGTTGCTTATTCATCACTTTCCTTTACAACCGGATGGTAGTTTACCGAAAGGTAATATACGGAGCAAGTAAACTGGACGTGTTGCTTTCCCAATACAAGGTTAGCAAGTGGGTGACACAAAACCACAAGTTTTGAGCTAAAGTTTTCAAATCTGAAACCCACCTAACCCACAAAAAGAATTTGCAAACACCGGTGAAGGGTTATTCCGGAAAACTTATCTAGGGTAAAAGCTAGATTTAATTTTCAAAAGATCAAATGTTTTCATAAAGATCCAATTTCCTTAAAGGATCTAAATTTTTATAGTCATGTGAGACTGTAAACCACATCGTTACTACCATTGTTTATACCGCCGTATAGAAATCACTGATGTATAAAGTGTGAAGAATAAAGAAGTGATTCTAGTATATTTCAAGACTATATTGCTTGAGGACAAGCAACGCTCAAGTATGGGAATATTTTATAATGCTAAAAACGAACATATATTTCATAGCATTATTCCTCAAGAAAGACAAGCTTTTAGTTGCAATTTTCCTATTTACAAGTGATATTCGGTTAAATAATAAAAGGTGAAGACAAAAGATAGATTCGACGAATTGAAGACGCAAACGACCAAAAAGCTCAAAAGTACAAAATACAATCAAAGAGGTTCCAATTATTGATAAGAAACGTCTCAGAATTACAAGAGTACAAGATTCAAAACGCAAAGTACAAGATATTAAATTGTACGCAAGGACGTTCGAAAATTCGGAACCGGGACCAGAGTCAACTCTCAACGCTCGACGCAACGGACTAAAAATTACAAGTTAACTATGTATATAAATATAATATAATATATAATTAATTATATAAATTATATATATATATATATATATATATATATATATATATATATATATATATATATATATATTATATTTATATATTAAAACCGTCGGCAGACTAGAATCCAAACTTGTGTGAGCTGGAAACCACTGCTCCGCACTCACGGAGCCTATAAAGGCAAAAACCTCCGCACTCGCGGAGGTCTGAACAGTAAACGTGGGCATATAAAAGGCCGAGCATTCGGCCGAATTTTACACATCTTTTTCTTTCCATCCTACGTAAACTTATATATATATATTTATATTTTAATTTTAATTTTAATTTTAAATCCTAATAATAAGGGTATGTTAGCGAATGTTGTAAGGGTGTAAGTCGAAATTCTGTCCGTGTAACGCTAATCTATTTTTAATCATTGTAAGTTATGTTCAACCTTTCTAATTTAATGTCTCGTAGCTAAGTTATTATTATGCTTATTTAAAACGAAGTAATCATGATGTTGGGCTAATTACTAAAATTGGTTAATTGAGCTTTGTACCATAATTGGGGTTTGGACAAAAGAACGACACTTGTGGAAATTAGACTATGGGCTATTAATGGGCTTTATATTTGTTTAACTAAATGATAGTTTGTTAATTTTAATATAAAGATTTACAATTGGACGTCCCTATAAATAACCATATACACTCGATCGGACACGATGGGCGAGGTATTTATATGTACGAATAATCGTTCATTTAACCGGACACGGGAATGGGTTAATAGTCTATGGAAGTATTAAAACAGAGGTAAAATTATGTACAAGGACACTTGGCATAATTGATAACAAAGTATTTAAACCTTGGGTTACACGCAGTCGATAACCTGGTGTAATTATTAAACAAAGTAATAAAACCTTGTTACAGTTTAAGTCCCCAATTAGTTGGAATATTTAACTTCGGGTATAAGGATAATTTGACGAGGACACTCGCACTTTATATTTATGACTGATGGACTGTTATGGACAAAAACCAGACGGACATATTAAATAATCCAGGACAAAGGACAATTAACCCATGGGCATAAAACTAAAATCAACACGTCAAACATCATGATTACGGAAGTTTAAATAAGCATAATTATTTTATTTTATATTTAATTTCCTTTATTTTATATTTAATTGCACTTCTAATTATCGCAATTTTATTTATTTTCATTGTATTTAATTGCACTTTTAATTATCGTATTTTTAATTATAGCAATTTTATTTTATCGCACTTTTATTTATCGCAATTTCATTATCGTTATTTACTTTACGCTTTAAATTAAGTCTTTTATTTATTTAATATTTTACATTAGGTTTTAACTGCGACTAAAGTTTTAAAAATCGCCAAACCGGTCATTAAACGGTAAAAACCCCCTTTATAATAATAATATTACTTATATATATATTTGTATTTTTATAAATTAAAACTAATATAGCGTTAAGCTTTGTTTAAAAGATTCCCTGTGGACGAACCGGACTTACTAAAAACTACACTACTGTACGATTAGGTACACTGCCTATAAGTGTTGTAGCAAGGTTTAGGTATATCCATTCTATAAATAAATAAATATCTTGTGTAAAATTGTATCATATTTAATAGTTTTTCCTAGTAAAATATAAAGCTATTTCATATACACCTCGCAGAACATCAACCACCTTCCTTCTCTTGATCATCATCGGTAACCACCTTAAACCACCACTCCACCACCCCATCGTTCATTCAACAACAACAAACCTTATACCTCTAACCGTCACCTGTTACAACTGCTTCTATCCGAAGAACAAACCAACATGTTATCGTTTAAATCCTTCGATGTTACTGCTTTGGTTGAAATAATCACCCAAACACAACCCAACTTGAAACCCCACCTTTCTATTAACTGCTACTACTTTACTGTGTTTGTTTCAATCAAAAATTAACCAAGAACACCCACTTGTTTGCCATGAATTCCTGTCACCGATGTATCTTTTTCTTTCTCTAACGGTCACAACAGATATCCATTATGCTACTGCTATTACGCATACATATGTCTGTTTTTCTGCTTGAACGTCACAAGCTGATGCTCCCTTCTTTTGTAATGTTAGTTATGATTATAAGTAATGTGATGAAAAGATGATTACAGTTACATGTATGATAAAGTATGATGAAGATCACCTCATCATAACCTCCAATTTGTGACCAATTAAAACCCATTAAAACCAGTTTTTCACTTTGATCGATCAATGAGTCAAACACCTTCATCAGCTACCACCTCCATCGAAGATCACCACCATTATGCTGCTGTTTGCTGTTGCAGTAAGCAGAGGAACACCATCTTCAACCGGAACAATCACGATGAAAACCACGAAGATGATGATGCTACAGTAAATGATGGCCAAAAATATTATGTGTTTCATGTACCTAATTACACGTTCCGCGTATTTTAATCACTAGATTAAGCATTTCACTTGAACTTATACGTGATTCGTGTAAGATGATGATTACGGGTATACAAGATGATAATGATACATGATGTTTCGATGATGATTATGTATGATAATGATATGGATATGATTATGATTATGGTGATAAGGATGATGGTTAGGGAAGTATGATAGATGAAGTCTGGATGATGATATTAACGATTGTATGATGACATGTTGGTGTATTAGTTCGTGACAATGACAGAAAACATTAGGAACCGTAAACCCTCTTCGGGTTGAACATGGATTTGCAATATGGATTGGGCTAATTAGTTACTAACTTGCTTATGAATTTTCTAATGGGCCGACGGATATTTAGGTTATAAGGATTTCGGGTAGTAATTAAATCAAAAAAGTATCACACAGTCTATTGGTTTGGTATGTTATCAGGTTAGCGGGAGGTCGCGGGTTCTTACCCGGACTTGGGCATTTTTTAAGGGCTATTTCTTTGAGGTAGTTTACTTATTACTCATTATTATTATTATTATTATTATTATTATTATTATTATTATTATTATTATTATTATTATTATTATTATTATTATTATTATTATTATTGTTAATTATTACTGTTATTAGATTATTACAAATATTAAAAATATAATTTTTAGTATCATTCATACAATTAATATTATTATCATTATTGTTAGTATTAGTAATATCATCATCATCATTATTATTATTATTATTATTATTATTATTATTATTATTATTATTATTATTATTATTATTATTATTATTATTATTATTACTCTTATTATTATTATTATTATTATTATTATTATTATTATTATTATTGTCATTATTATTTTTATTATCATTATTATTATTATTTTTAACATTAATATTATTTTATCAAGTAACTATTAGTTATCTAAAACTATACTTAATACATATTATATAACTATATTTTTATTTATTTAAAGTACATAAATGAATACATTTATGAAACATACAAGTTATTAATATAAAATGATATCACTAATAAATATATATATAAATTTGTTTGATTACAATTATATATGATATAGGTTCGTGAATCCGAGGCCAACCTGCATTGTCCAGTTCTGTCGTATGCATATTATTACTACAAAATATCGTATCGTGAGTTTCATTTGCTCCCTTTTTAAATGCTTTTGCAATATATATTTTTGGGACTGAGAATACATGCGCTGCTTTTATAACTGTTTTACGAAATAGACACAAGTACTTAAAAACATTCTACGATTGAGTTACGAATACACCGGATATCACCCCTTTATAGTCTGGTAATCTAAGAATTTGGGAACAGACCCCCAAATTGACGCGAATCCTAAAGATAGATCTATGGGCTTTGACAAGCCCCAGTCAGAGAATTTGAACTGCTTTAGTACTTCGATTTTAGTATACAACTGCCAGCTTTAAAAGGAATGACCTGTTTGTGAGGTGTACACAACCGTCATTTTTAAAAGAGTGGCCTGTTTGTATGCTGTTTGCATGCAGTTTGCGAAATGCCTGTATGCGGGGGATATTCTAGATGCATTTTAATAATGTCGATTACCAAGTGTTAATTTCATATGAATGATTTTTACAGCAGTGAGCAGACCTGCACAGATTGTTTTCAAAATATGAGTATCTTGTGGTCTATTATATTATTGAAAATGATTGTTTATGATAAACTAATGAACTCACCAATCTTTTGGTTGACACTTGAAAGCATGTTTATTCTTAGGTATTAAAGGAATCTTCCGCTGTGCATTTGTTCATTTTAAAGATATTACTTGGAGTCATTCATGGCATATTTCAAAAGACATTGCATTCGAGTCATTGAGTTCAACAAGAATATTATTAAGTCATTTATAGTTTGGATATATTATGAAATGGTATGCATGCCGTCAACTTTCGATGTAATGAAAGTTTGTTTTTTAAAAACGAATGTAATGTTTGTAAAACTTATCACATAGAGGTCAAATACCTCGCAATGAAATCAACTATTGTGAATCGTTTATAATCGATATGAACGGGGCATTTCAAAGCCAAACCGCTTGCCACTATGGAAAACAGCTTGCCACACGGCCAAGGCAAACGGGCACTAGAAACATGTCACATGGCAAACGGCCCCTGCAAACGGGCTGCCAAACGGCCTGTCAGCCATTTGCAGGAAAATTTCACTTCTATTTAAAGGGTCTTTGTCATCCATTCACTTCAATTCACTTCTTTCTCTCTCTTTCTACAATATTAGTCATACTTTCAAGGTCTTCGACTCCGTGCGGGAAACCTAGTACCCGGAGAAGAATGCCGAAGATTGTATTAGGAGCGGTCTGGAGTTTGAAGTTATCACTTTTATATTCAGAACTCGTTAAATCTACTGGTACTTCTATCCTTTGTCTTTATATAATTTTCTCCATTATTATGCTTTGTGATATTATTGCCATGATTAGCGAGTAGTTATCTTTTGTGTATGCTATGATGTAGTCAGTCATAATGCCGAAATAATATTATGGCTTGTGTATGTTGTCGAGGTACTTTTCGATTATGCTTTAAACTCAATTGATTTTCCAACTAATAGAACGTAGTTATTGGCTCTGTTATTGGGAAGTCACGAACTGTCATACCCCCAAATAGGGTCGGGGAAATATGACTTCACAATATCATAACACAAGTATGTATAAACGAGAACGACTCTATATGAGACGTTTTTAGTATAAACTAATGTATTTAAAGCAGCGAAAAGTAATGTCATTACAATTAAACTTAAATGTTTTAATGCAATAATGTGAATGTATAAATGCGGACTCCAAAAGCAGCAAAGTCCAAATAGCAAATAATCTTTAGCAATCTTCACCTGAGATAAAACATGCTTAAAGTGTCAACCAAAAAGGTTGAGCGAACAACATAGGTTTAATATATATAGTTTTAGACCACAAGATTTAGTTATCAAAAGTAAATGCTGAAGTTATGATATCGAAACGTAAACAAAGTTACCCCTGGACACCTTGAACTGTCAGTGTCGTAATCATTATTATGTAACTAAAGACCAACGGTCAAATGGTTAGAGATGTCACTCTCAATAGCGCTATTCACAATAACTAAACTTACCAAATTCTAGTAATTAACGATATCATGGTAGGGATTTAGCATGAATCAAAGCATGTCAGCACAGTTAAACAGTTTGCGGGTACTTGTGTCTAAGCGTAAAACAGTTTAAAAGCAAGCATGTGTCTCACCCCAAAGTTATAAAACAGTTAAGAAATAGTAAAAAGAGGGGCTATAAAGTTCACCTTAATAGCAGGTAGATAGTCCACGCAAGTAATAAGAACGGAGTATGTAATCAGAGATCTCAACCTAGAGATATTATGTTCGATCAGTTAATGTCTAATAGACATAAAGTTTATTTATTAATATAGCAAACTATATTAACAGTGACCGTTTTCGAGAAAAGTTTTATTTATATAAGTGATAATATACTTAGTGTACTTAAGTGTTACTATATAGATAAGTGTATAGGTTATACTAATAATAGTATTATTATTTAATTAATCAGCTATTATGTATATCTATCATTATATGTTACATCTATAAATATACCTCTATGTGATACATACATATACATATACTCTTTATTATTATTATACATGTATGTATTCATAACTATATGGTATATACATACTAGGTGTAGGTGTTACATATAGATAAGTGTAAGATGATACGTATATATATACACTTATTACTTTTTATTATTATGTTTACTAACTTATATAACTTACACGATACACATTCATACATACATACTCACGTACATATACATACATATATACTCTTACATATACACGTATGTATACATCTAAATATATACACAAGCATATATCCACCTTTATATATGTATGTATGCATGCATGCTTGTATATCATTATCATTATTCTTTAATCAACACCACATAAATCATAACTATTATTATAGCCCAATAACATTAATCATCTGACTTATTCAATCTTTTAGGTTTAACAACCTTTAACCCTATTAATCACATTATAACTAGCTCACTTTTATTTATTAACATATTCATGATTCAATATCTTTTATCATTCTATATTCATAATACACATAACATAGGGACCAACTTTGTAATTTGAACTAGTGTCATCATCTTCTTTTTCTTTTGGTCATCTCACTCGACAACTTTATAGAGTATATATATCTACTCTTTTATTTATTTAAAGAAACCCATCAAATTTTATTTGTTTATAAATGTTAATTTAAGTTTCAATATTAAAAGTGATTGTATTTATATCTAGTGTTATAAATTATAAGTTTTTCAAAATCACATAAGTGATACATATGCATGGTTTGATTAGTTAACTGTAACTTAAATTCTTTTTCATATTTTATCCATAATCTTAACTATATTATTATTACGCATAACTTATTTTCAAGTGTTAATACTTATGCTAATACTCATATTCATAATCATATTAACAATCACATTCATATTTATTAACCAAAATATTATTAACCATCCTCGTGTTTATCTATACTCATGTGCATATTCATAACTAATAACATAAAGAAATTAAAACAAAGTAAATGTATGATTGAACTTAGAGTATTAGGGATACCTCAAGGTGGATTAGAGCAAGGAAAGGATGATGAAAGGTTGTGATGATAAACCTAACAGAAGCATAAAAAAATACCGCAGCAAAAGTGGCCAAAACGAGCGGGTCTCGGGCTGTTTGGACGTGCAGAAACACCGCAACAGGAGCAGCAACAATGGATCGATTATGGGCTGTTTTGTCGCGCAGAAACAGAAGAAAAAGTGCAGCAACATCGAGTCGATCTTGCGCTATTTTGATCATGAATTTACAGCAGTCACAGGAGCACTTTTGGGGCTGTTTTAGGTGGCGGTTTAGCTGCAGAAACACAGCAGGAAAATAGCAGCAAACAGTGGCTTAAAAGGTGGCGATTTGGTGGTGGTTTGTGTCATCGAACAGCAGAAAAAAACGCAGTAGCAGTAGCTCGATTTGGGCAGGTTTGTGGGCTGGTTGAGGTGGTGTTTGTGAGTCGATGGTGGGTGTTGATGGTGCAGAAAAACTGTTGAACAAAAGAAGGAAAGAAAGAAAGATTTGTGAGTTGCTTTTAAGCTTATGAGTGATTGAGGAATGGGAGTGATCAAGAGTGGTTTATAAAGGCTAAGCATTAGAATTTGATTACATCTACAATTGCTTCAAGTCTTGGAGATTAGCTTAGTAATTATAATTAGTTTAGGACTTCTCATGACTTAGATTAGGATTAGGATTAATATAACTAGATTAGGATTAGGATTAATTTACTTTGTTCTTAAGTTTTTTTTTTTTAAACTAGCCGTCCCATATTATGTTATATAAATATTTATTTATTTTTTTTTTCTGTTGTACATATCATATGTATATATATATTTTGAAAAAATTTTTTATTATTTTTTTTATTCGGCTTATTTTGCATTTAATATATATATATATATATATATATATATATATATATATATATATATATATATATATATATATATATATATATATATATATATATATATATTTTAAAGTTACATCTTATACAAAATTCATTTTATTTAGTTATACTAATAACATTAATAATAATAATAGTTTTTAGGGTTTGGGTTTAATATTAATATTAATATTAATATTAATATTAGGTTTAGTATTTATTGTGATAGGTTAGGTTTAGGGTTTTAAATAAGATTAGGGTTTCCGTATTTAATAAATTCTAGTATTAATTAAGATCATTAATTATGAACGGATAACAGCCCTAATGATAGTATACTGAATAAGACAATGAAACCCTTAGGGAAAGCTGTTAAACTCAGATTGGAAAAATGAGGGTTGTTATAGTACCTCCCCGTTAATTTAAACTTCGTCCCGAAGTTTCAGGAAGACTTCTCGGATGCATCAACGTTTGAGGAAAATATGAGGACATCTCCGCTTCATTTAGTCTTCACGTTCCCAGGTATACTCGGGGCCTCTACGTGAATTCCAACGGATTTTGACAATAAGAAATTTTGCCTTGTTTCAAGTGTTTGATCTTACGATCCATAACTTCTATAGGTTTTTCGATGAAGTGAAATTAATGCGAAGATCATTCAAGGGAATAACGAGTATGTCGTCAACAAGACACTTTTTAAAATTCGAGATGTGAAATGTATGATCTTTATTTAACAGGAAGTGTTGACTAAAACAAAATTATCATTCGGTCAACGTTTTGTTAAAGCAAAGTCTACACTTAATTACAGTGGGGTCCTACTTGAGTGAGAGTTGATATTGTATGAAATTTCAGCTAAAAGAGCCTAGGTGATTAGAATATCTAGTCTTATTTACTTCCTCCATGACTAGTTCTTGAAAATTTCTGATTAATGGTGATTTTTATAGGATCAACATGTATTCCTTCACTATTAACTACATGTCCAAGGAATTGTACGATTCGTAGCCAAAGTTCACACTTGGAAAAACTTGGCATACAGTTGTTCCTTCTTTAAGAGCTCTAGAATCAATTGCAGATGTTGCTTATGCTCTTTCTCGCTCTTGGAATAGATTAAAATGTCATCAATGAAAACGCTTACGAATTTATCAAGATAAGGTTTGCATACACGGTTCATAAGATCCATGAATACAGCAGGAATATTGGTTAAACCAAAAGGCATGACCAGAACTCATAACGCCCACAGAATGGTACGAGTGATTAATGAAAGATATCGTTCAACATTATAATACATACGAACTTATCCTTGCGGAAAGCACCTTATGATCATGATTTTAACTATATGTTGAAACAGAGGTCGAAATTTGTTTAGAATTACATCTAGTTGTAACTAGTTTAGAGTAAACACATAAACATCATAAACGTTTAAGGTAACTCCTTTAGAGAGGATAGCGAGGATTATAAGTTATATTTCTGATATGAAACTGCACGAGAGGTGTGATCTCTTGATGGGAAAGACGTTCTCGCTTAGATGGCGAGCCGATCTATCATTCACTTATGAGTTAAGTTCGGATGAGAATCAATGTGAATCATTGGTTATAAGGAATAGTGTACACCAGGTGAGAAAATCTCCGAAAATGCTTTCTTGTGCCAAAAAGATATTAAATCATAGAATTGACATTTTACGAGGTTGCTGTGATTTAGTCGTGAGATATCAGAAGTAAAATCTTCTCAACGGTCAATCACAAAAGGGAAAAGTTGATGAGATTAGAGAGTTTTGATTGATGAACTTAATGATAAGTTTCGGAGAGCGAGAGGAATTATGATTGCAAATAATACGAAAATTTTTATATAAATGAGTAATGAAAATTTTATAGAAGTTCGAGTCGTTTAAGGTGACAATGTAGAAAGGAATGAAGTTCTTAGTAAAACTAGAGTTATGTACAACATGTACTATTTTACGTAAAATATCGTTTGAATAAAAGATATGATTTGAAAAAGTGAGAGTATAATTTTATATGTACTAGTCAAAATAAATAAAGGTAAATTTTATTTACTTTGTTATATAAATATATACAATTTATAAAATCTGCAAGAATGGCAGTAAATAAATTTATTTTATAAAATTTTGAGAGGATCGCACAGTAAAATAGTGTGTGTAGAATTTTGGTAACATAATTTTTTTTCATATTTCGGAGGTTACGAGTTGGAAACAGATCAATGAAGATCGGGTGAAGGTATTTTGAAAATTTCGAGTTATTTTTAAGCAAAAATGTTGCGAGGTAATGAAATCTATTGCATTTAAATACGGTTGTTGACTATTATTAGGACATATGTTCTTGGAATTCAAAATGTTCATGTGTGAAGCTGTTGCTGACAGGTGAGATATGAATGGTAGAGTATGAGAACGTGACAGTGAATGTGGTGTTTATAATATCTTCGTTTGAATATTCAAATGAAAATCTTGCGAGTGGTTGTCGCTTATCTTCAACGGATTTCCTAATGGGTTTATAAAAATCTACATTAGGAGCGTAATTACCGATAACAGGAAACATGCTTCGTAGAAATTCCGGGGGTGTCACTTAAGAATATGCATCCTTCCTTCCAGCGGGGATGTGATAATTAAGCGTCAAAGAGATAAGTTGTTTAAGAAAGAAAGAATACAAAGCTTTACAGCTTTTATGGCATAGGAGAATTTATTAATCTACTCATGGGTATGAGATTTATGGTTTGATCGTAACGATCTTTTCGTATATCTATAAATCAGATGTTGATTAACCTTCATTTAATAACATGAATGGCTTGGAAATTTCTCTTTGATTCACTTTCTATTCCATATGTCATGAATTGGAATTTCTATATGAATTACCGTAATATAATCACGTCGGCCAAGCGTCATTATATTTCACTAATTCATATTTCCATTCCAAGGTCACTCCATAAGGTCAGGACACGTGATCAAACTTAGATAGTTGACGTGGAAATGTTGAGTCATGAGTGACATCCCTTCGTGTGAGTCAAAGGATACTTTAAATCATAATGGCAAAGTCAGGTCATAGGATATGTATGGTTATGATAACATTCACACACTAACCGATCCTTTAGAGTCGGGATCAGGCAAGATGATAGGGTTTTAGCTTGATATCCTTAGGAAAGGATACAAAATATCAATAGAGGTAAAAGCAGGTAGTAAGATGAATTGGCAGTATAAAGATTAAGGGAAAGCGCTTAAAACTAAGGCAGGAAAGGTTATAGTCCTAAAGATTGCTAAGGCACCTAACTAACACATAAGACACACATAAAATGCAATCCTGGTTCTCTATAACAAGCCTGGGCTCTGATACCACTCTGTCATACCCCCAAATAGGGTCGGGGAAATATGACTTCACAATATCATAACAGAAGTATGTATAAACGAGAACGACTCTATATGAGACGTTTTTAGTATAAACTAATGTATTTAAAACAGCGGAAAGTAATGTCATTACAATTGAACTTAAATGTTTTAATGCAATAATGTGAATGTATAAATGCGGACTCCAAAAGCAGCAAAGTCCAAATAGCAAATAATCTTTAGCAATCTTCACCCGAGACAAAACATGCTTAAAGTGCCAACCAAAAAGGTTGAGTGAACAACATAGGTTTAATATATATAGTTTTAGACCACAAGATTTAGTTATCAAAAGTAAATGCTGAAGTTATGATATCGAAACGTAAACAAAGTTACCCCTGGACACCTTGAACTGTCAGTGTCGTAATCATTATTATGTAACCAAAGACCAACGGTCAAATGGTTAGAGACGTCACTCTCAATAGCGCTATTCACAATAACTAAGCTTACCAAATTCCAGTAATTAACGATATCATGGTAGGGATTTAGCATGAATCAAAGCATGTCAGCACAGTTAAACAGTTTGCGGGTACTTGTGTCTAAGCGTAAAACAGTTTAAAAGCAAGCATGTGTCTCACCCCAAAGTTATAAAACAGTTAAGAAATAGTAAAAAGAGGGGCTATGAAGTTCACCTTAATTGCAGGTAGATATTCCACGCAAGTAATAAGAACGGAGTATGTAATCGGAGATCTCAACCTAGAGATATTATGTTCGATCAGTTAATGTCTAATAGACATAAAGTTTGTTTATTAATATAGCAAACTATATTAACAGTGACCGTTTTCGAGAAAAGTTTTATTTATATAAGTGATAATATACTTAGTGTACTTAAGTGTTACTATATAGATAAGTGTATAGGTTATACTAATAATAGTATTATTATTTAATTAATCAACTATTATGTATATCTATCATTATATGTTACATCTATAAATATACCTCTATGTGATACATACATATACATATATTCTTTATTATTATTATACATGTATGTATTCATAACTATATGGTATATACATACTAGGTGTAGGTGTTACATATAGATAAGTGTAAGATGATACGTATATATATACACTTATTACTTTTTATTATTATGTTTACTAACTTATATAACTTACACGATACACATTCATACATACATACACACGTACATATACATACATATATACTCTTACATATACATGTATGTATACATCTAAATATATACACAAGCATATATCCACCTTTATATATGTATGTATGCATGCTTGTATATCATTATCATTATTCTTTAATCAACAGCACATAAATCATAACTATTATTATAGCCCAATAACATTAATCATCTGACTTATTCAATCTTTTAGGTTTAACAACCTTTAACCCTATTAATCACATTATAACTAGCTCACTTTTATTTATTGACATATTCATAATTCAATATCTTTTATCATTCTATATTCATAATACACATAACATAGGGACCAACTTTGTAATTTGAACTAGTGTCATCATCTTCTTTTTCTTTTGGTCATCTCACTCGACAACTTTAAAGAGTATATATATCTACTCTTTTATTTATTTAAAGAAACCCATCAAATTTTATTTGTTTGTAAATGTTAATTTAAGTTTCAATATTAAAAGTGATTGTATTTATATCTAGTGTTATAAATTATAAGTTTTTCAAAATCACATAAGTGATACATATGCATGGTTTGATTAGTTAACTGTAACTTAAATTCTTTTTCATATTTTATCCATAATCTTAACTATATTATTATTACTCATAACTTATTTTCAAGTGTTAATACTTATGCTAATACTCATATTCATAATCATATTAACAATCACATTCATATTTATTAACCAAAATATTATTAACCATCCTCGTGTTTATCTATACTCATGTGCATATTCATAACTAATAACATAAAGAAATTAAAACAAAGTAAATGTATGATTGAACTTAGAGTATTAGGGATACCTCAAGGTGGATTAGAGCAAGGAAAGGATGACGAAAGGTGGTGATGATAAACCTAACAGAAGCAGAAAAAAATACCGCAGCAAAAGTGGCCAAAACGAGAGGGTCTCGGGCTGTTTGGACGTGCAGAAACACTGCAACAGGAGCAGCAACAATGGATCGATTATGGGTTGTTTTGTCGCGCATAAACAGAAGAAAAAATGCAGCAACATCGAGTCGATCTTGGGCTGTTTTGATCACAAATTTACAGCAGTCACAGGAGCACTTTTGGGGCTGTTTTAGGTGGCGATTTAGCTGCAGAAACACAGCAGGAAAATAGCAGCAAACAGTGGCTTAAAAGGTGGCGATTTGGTGGTGGTTTGTGTCGTCGAACAGCAGAAAAAAAAATGCAGTAGCAGTAGCTTGATTTGGGTAGGTTTGTGGGCTGTTTGAGGTGGTGTTTGTGAGTCGATGGTGGGTGTTGATGGTGCAGAAAAACTGTCGAACAAAAGAAGGAAAGAAAGAAAGATTTGTGAGTTACTTTTTAGCTTATGAGTGATTGAGGAATAGGAGTGATCAAGAGTGGTTTATAAAGGCTAAGCATTAGAATTTGATTACATCTACAATTGCTTCAAGTCTTGGAGATTAGCTTAGTAGTTATAATTAGTTTAGGACTTCTCATGACTTAGATTAGGATTAGGATTAATATAACTAGATTAGGATTAGGATTAATTTACTTTGTTATTAAGTTTAAAAAAAAAAAAAAAAAAAAACTAGCCGTCCCATATTATGTTATATAAATATTTATTTATTTATTTTTTTTTTCTGTTGTACATATCATATGTATATATATATATTTTGAAATTTTTTTTATTATTTTTTTTATTCGGCTTATTTTGCATTTAATATATATATATATATATATATATATATACATATATATATACATATACATATATATATACATATACATATATACATATATATATACATATATATATATATACATATATATATATATGTATATATATATATTTTAAAGTTACATCTTATACAAAATTCATTTTATTTAGTTATACTAATAACATTAATAATAATAATAGTTATTAGGGTTTGGGTTTAATATTAATATTAATATTAATATTAGGGTTTAGTATTTAATGTGATAGGTTAGGTTTAGGGTTTTAAATAAGATTAGGGTTTCCGTATTTAATAAATTCTAGTATTAATTAAGATCATTAATTATGAACGGATAACAACCCTAATGATAGTATACTGAATAAGACAATGAAACCCTTAGGGAAAGCTGTTAAACTGAGATTGGAAAAATGAGGGTTGTTATACGAACTTCGATTCAGAGTACACTATCTGTGTCATCCCTTGGTAAGAGAAGTCCATCGGATACAACGCAAGTTTGACTGAGGCACACCGGTTGTAGTAAGTCCACCGAGCCTTGGATTCCGACAGAGGACTCTTTCATAGTGAAACATCTAACTAGACCCCTAGTATATTGTCGGTCCTAGACCATGCTAGGGTAGTCACCAAGCATATAAACTTCATACATGCACGCTGAAGTACAACGGTTGTTATAAGTTGTACCTCTGCTAAGTAAGGCCATGGAACCTGGTCAGTGCTGATTAGACACTTCACCAAAATGCGGTCTCAAGCATTGCACCCCGCTTGAGGGGTTCTTGGTAAATTAAGGAACTGTTTGTTTAAACACATAAAGGATTGGACCATTAGGATAACTGAACGTGTTCATGGAAGTCAAAACCTGACTTGGGCATGGTGTTCTTTATGGTTAAACTATTTTAAGGGCCTAACTATCTTTTAAAACCCAATCACTAATGAAAGCATCGAAGCACATCATATCTCACGGATATGGCATACCATGTATTTCATTTTGCTTAAGAAAGTTTAGACCTTTGTGGAATGTTAATATGTCACCTAACTGAGTTGCTCTATTGGATGAGCCGTTTGAACATATATGTCTGTAGTTGTGACGACCCAGAAATTTCCGACCAGGAAATTTCCGACCAAATCTAAACTTATTCTTATATGATTTCGACACGATAAGCAAAGTCTGTATTGTTGAGTCTCAAAATTTTGAACTCTTTTATGTATTAAATTACCCTATGACTACTTTCGATGATTCACGAACCATTAATTGTAAATAGAAATGTATATATAAATAATTATATATGTAAATAATTATATATTATAAATTAAATTATTATGTGATTTAGTTATAATGAAAGATAACTTAAGATAATTTAAAATCTATTATTTAAAAACTGTTTGGTTAATTATAGAGTATATATTGAATGTAAATGAAATTGGACATAAATTATCAACGTTACCAAAGTATTAAATGTATACTTTGAGTATATTTGTTTCAATATATATATATATATATATATATATATATATATATATATATATATATATATATATATATATATATATATATATATATATATATATACTTATTTATGTAATACAATTTGATAAATAAAACAAAATTTTAGATATAGTAATTTGAAAATAAATGAATATAAATTCTATACATAAATATGATTATATGTATATTGTAATATATATAAAAGGTATAAATCTTAAATATTCAAATGAGTGATATCATACAAAATATTATATATATATATATATATATATATATATATATATATATATATATATATATATATATATATATATATATATATATATATATATATTGTTTGTGATTACAAGTTAAAAATATAGTAATATTATTATTACTTCATTGTTATTAATATTAATATTAATTTAAATATAAATATCAGTATTATTAATATTATTATATAAAATATATAGATATGAAATTTGATACGATTAATGTGTTATAATTACTAAAATTACTATTATCATTATTAAAATCATTAATATTATAAGTAGTAGAGAAATTTTAATTATTATTATTACCAAGAATTATAAATCTTATTTAAAATTTATCATTATTACTTTCATCATTAGTCTTATTATTTTTGATTTAATAAATATCATTATCATTATTATTATTAGTATTTTTGTTAACAATAATAATAATATCAATATTATTATTATTAATGTAATTAATAATTATTAATATTAAAAATAATATATATAGAAACTGATATTTACGCATATTATATCACAGATATTTTTTTTGTTTGCTTTCTGCTTCCTCTTTTTCTTCTCTAATCCGTGAACCCTGTCCACATCAACAACCCTACAAAAAATTTTTTTGATCATTTATTATTTATGGAATCAATCCTGCGAACAGCCTTACATAACCACTTCTGCGAATTGATAAAGAAAACAGATGCTGTATATTTACTTTATTTTTTTCTTTCTCGTTCTGTCATAAATTCAAAACCATTTAACTTTGATCTGATTCGGATCAAATTTAGGAAAAGTAAGAATGAAGATCTCATCTTATTCAGGTTGTGATTGTGTACACGCATTTTCATATTTTAATTCAATAAAACAAAGATGAATTTAGAAGTCAAAGTTTAGATTGAAAAAGTCAACTGGATCGTTCTTCATGAAATTCGAGTTATAGTTAATGTTTTTGGATCATTTGATGATTCTAATGTATTATAATGTTAGTTTAGAAGATAGTTCATGAAGAAATCAGAGTCTTAAAACGTCTTAATTTTGAAATCAATAAATGAATTTTTTTTCTTCGATGAATACAGCAAGTGCTGTTCTATCTTTTATTTAATTTTTTTATTTAATTTTGTTTCTGTTAATTTATGTAATGATATCAGTTTTATATGTTTAAATTCCCATGTTAAATCAAATATCAATTCGTTGTTAGGCTTGATTTTCTGGTCGACTGGTTTTAGAAATAGAAAGAGATGATAGAAAACGTAGTTAAATACATATGAGTATGGATTCATAACAGAAAAGAGGATACGGAGTATTGGTTAGAGAGTAATATCGGGGAACGAGAGGTCACGGGTTCGAGCCCGGTCCAGGACAATTCTTTTTAAACAAAGCTTTTAAGGGTATACACAATCTCTTTTATTATTATTATTATTATTATTATTATTATTATTATTATTATTATTATTATGATTATTATTATTATTATTATTATTATTATTATTATTATTATTATTATTATTATTATTATTATTATTATTATTATTATTATTATTATTATTATTATTATTATTATTATTATTATTATTATTATTATTATTATTATTATTATTATTGTTGTTATTGTTATGATTATTATTATTAGTTTTTAAGGTTATAATTATGATTATAAATTGTTATTGTTACTAGTGTTATTATTATTAAAAGTATTACTAATAATACTAGTATTGTCATTATAATTATTAGAATCACCATTATAATATTTATTATAAGTATTATCATTATTATTTTGATTATGATTATAATTATCATTATTTGGAAAGCAATACAACCTAATATTATTATCATTAATATTTGTATTATTACCATACTTATAATTATTACTATCATAAGAATTATTATTAAGGTTATCATTATTATTATTATTATTAGCATGATTATCATTATTAATATTGTTATTGTTAAAAACTATTATCATTACAATCAATATTACTTTGTTAACATGAAAACTAATACTGATATTATTATTAATATTATAAATATCATTATTTTTTTTAAATTAGTAGGATTGTGAAAAGAAATAGATTTTAAAAATAAATATACTGTTTTTCAAGAAAATTATAAATGAAATATCATTATTATTATTATCACTTATCATTATCAATATTATTACAAATAGATATTCGTATATAAAATTTCATTATCATAATATTAGTAATATATATCACTATATTTTTTTAAAAATGATACTAATTAAGTATAAAAGATATCAATTAATATATAAGTATATTTTCATCATATAAAACCCTAGTATAATTTTTTATTAATAACCTGTTATAAAGAAAGATAATTATTAGTTACATAAAATATATAAATTAAATATATTAAATTTAACTAAATAACATATAACATAACAAGCATATTATTATTAATAATATATATAAACTTGCTCGATTACAATTATATGTGTTAATCGATATACAATTGATATAGGTTCGTGAATCTGAGGCCAACCTGTATTGTTCAGTTTCGTCGTATGAATATTTTTACTACAAAATATTGGATAGTGAGTTTCATTTGCTCCCTTTTTAAATGCTTTTACAATATGTATATTTTTAGGACCGAGGATACATGCGCTGCTTTTATAAATATTTTACGAAATAGACACAAGTAATCGAAATTACATTCTTTGGTTAGATTATCGAAATCGAATATCGCCCTTCAAGTCTGGTAACCTAAGAATTAGGGAAATGCCCCTAATTGATGCGAATCCTAAAGATAGATCTATTGGGCCTAACAACCCCCATTCATGTCTATGGATGGCTTTAGTACTTCGAGATTATTTTTATACAGACGTCGATGTCTGTGGGGATACTCTATGCATTATGGTTAATGTCGGTTACTAGGTGTTCAATCTATATGAATGATTTTTATGAAGATGGCTATATGCATGCATGATGTTTATGAGAAATGAAAATATGAAATCTTGTGGTCTATTAAAAATGATGAAAATGAATATTGTTGATAAACTAATGAACTCAACAACCTTTTGGTTGACACTTGTAAGCATGTTTATTCTCAGGTATTAATGAAATCTTCCGCTGTGCATTTGCTCATTTTAGAGATATTACTTGGCGTCATTCATGACATATTTCAAAAGACGTTGCATTCGAGTCATTGAGTTCAACAAGATTATTAGTAAGTTATTGATAGTTTGGATATATTATGAAATGGTATGTATGCCGTCAACTTTCGATGTAATGAAAGTTTGTCTTTTAAAAAAGAATGCAATGTTTGTAAAATGTATCATATAGAGGTTGTTAGGACCCTGAAGTTGTATAGTGTTAATGTGAATTAAGCTTTAAATGAAGGTTCCTTAGAAGAGGACTATATAAGGAACCTAAGTAGTCCTAATTAGATAGCCATTGTATTTTAACCGAGTTCTAGAAGCTGTGGAATGTAATTTTACCGATTCTCTCTCATACCGAGTCTTCTTCCTATATACCGAATCTCATTCTATCTTATCTTTTATCTCAATCTCAACATGATCTGACCTATCATTTGGTATCAGAGCTTCCAGGAAGTGATTCTACATCACTATATTGATCCAGAGATTGTAGATTACAGAATCTGAATACTCTCGGTAAAATGAATCAGATTCGGTATTATCGAATTTGATAATCTGACGTTCAGATTCTTGTGATAAGTTCAGCGAAGGTGTATTAGGTCTATTAGAAAGAGTTTCGATCATCATTACAGCTTTTTAACTTCAATTATGGAGAATCAAGTTGATTTTTAGAGTTTGTGGCTAAAACTCTCGATATTGCTTAATTAAAGCTTGATTCTGGTGTTTTGTGAAGATTTAAAGATTCAATTATGTTCGTGAGGTGTTAAATCACATTTCTGTCGGTTCAATTTCTTCAATTCTTCAAGTTTTGAAGATTTGATCAACACTCGGTATCGTAACTGTCATATCGAATCTGCTTCATTACTGGAAATTCATCTTAAGTGTTGCAGATTGTGGTGTGTTTGTGATTCTATCACATTCGGTTTGATCATACGCAGCTAATTGGTGTGGTTTGAGAAAGGATTCTATTATATTTCTAAGTTTTAGACTTAGACTCGGTATTGTCAACTGCTACAGTTGACATTCGGTATCCTGAATCTTCGGTATCATTGATATTCTGTTTGTTACTAACATGTTTTCTTGTGCAGTAAGGTTACCGAATCTAATTCAAGGGAATTGGATTGAGTTTACACATATTATTTTACAGAATTTGACTACCGAGTCAATTACCGAATCAGAATCTCGGTTTCACTTAATTCTTTGGTTTTAAGTGTACTGAAGCTTCAAGTTGTGTGGTTACTGAATCCATACCGAATTTAGGTGTGTTACTTGTGATTCTTATCAGTTTCTGATACAGAATCTGGTTTACCGAATTGTTACCGAATCTGCTACAGTACCGAACCACTTACCGAATCTGCTACTGTACCGAATCTTTTACCGAATTTGACATTCTTGTTAGATTTTATAATGAACCCTGATCATAGATTGTGTTTAATACCGAATCTATACCGAATCTACCTCAAATTAAGATGTCTACACAAGATACTCTTATCATTGGATCAGATTCCCGACCTCCAGTGTTGTTTGATGGCAAGTACACTCAGTGGCTTCATCGTATTACACAGTACATAGATTATAAGGGTGAGAAAGCTAAACATATTTGGGCTTCTCTGAGAGATGGTCCAGTTGTTGATTTTCATCCAGATACTGGTATGCCAATTCCAGTCTATGAACTTTCTGGTGATAAACGTGAAAGAGCTCAGGGTGACATAGAGGCTAAGAATATTGTCATGCAAGCTATCCCATATGAGCTATTTGAAAATGTTGATAGCAACACTAATGCAAAAGATATATGGGATGAGATCAAACGACAACAAGAAGGTTATGACATGTCAGACGTTACTAAATTGAATAAGGCTCTGGGATTGTATGAAGATTTCAAGCAGGGACTAGAAAAACAACTCAAGGATACCTACCGTTGTTTCAATGGTGTTCTCAATGAGTTGAAAAGGTGTAAGATTGTAAAAGTACATGTTAAAGTCAACATGAAATTCCTCAAAAAGCTCAATGCTGATTGGCTTCCTTATGGAACCATTGTTCGATCTACCAAACAGATTGACAAGTTAACTATTCATGAGCTTGTTGGAGTTCTTATGCATTACCAACATGAGGTGTCTAAACTTCAAGAAGGAAGGAAAGAGTCATCTCCAAGTGACCCTCTTGCTCTAATTGCCAAAAAGAAGAGCAAATCATTTTCCAAAAGCTTGTCCAAGAAAGTGCTTGTTGAAGAATCAACTGATTCTGAAGAGTTGAATCTTTCTGATGTTGATGATTCACACCTTGAATTAGTCAAGATGGCAGCCATGTTCACAAACGCCTTGAACAAACACAAGTTTATTGGCAAATCAAGCAATCAACGCAAACACTCATCATCTTCCTCGTACTACAAGAAAGCTGATCAATCCAAACAACAACGTGCTGATGATTCCAAGAAGGAAGATTCAATCTGTTTCAATTGTGGCAAAGCTGGTCATTACTCTCGTGAGTGCAAGATGCCTAAGAAGAAGGACGCAGCTTACTACAACAAGAAAATGTTGATGGCTAAGATTGTGGAAACTGGGGGAGAGGTGAAACCGGTTGATGATACTTGGTTTAACTGGACTGATGATTCAGACTCAGAGGTGGAACATGCAAATATTTGCAAGGTGACTAAGCTCATCAAAACTAAGGAAGCATTGGAGAATTCTAACTCAACATCTGACGATGATGAGGTACAATCAACTGAAATCTCACCTGATTTTATAAAAATGCAAAATGACTTGATGAAGAATCTGGTCTCAATGTCAAAAGAAGTCAAAGGCTTAAAATCTGAAAACAAGGTTTTAAAAGATAAAATCAAACTTTCTGAGACCAAACCATCTTCATCCAAATTACAATCGGAATTGCAAAAGTTGACCGTCCAACTCAGCTCCTTGGAATCTGAGTTGGAAGATCTTAAAAAGACAATTCATCCGATTAAAGTTGAACGAACTGATTATCGTTTAAAATCTGAACGACTTGCAGAAAAAGTTCAATTCTTAGAAAAAATCTTTCTGATTTAAAAAACCAACATGAACCCACACTTTCAAAGCTAAACAAGAAAATTATTCATTTGGAAAATGCAATAATTGAAAAAGACACTGAAATCTCTTCGTTGTCCAAAGAGTCTGTTCTAATGAAAGCTCAACTTGCTCGATATGAGGAAAAACTCTATCGAACAGAGCAATCTAAAGCTATCATGGATATGGAACTTTCAAAACAAACGATTTTCATGAATAGACCAAAAATGATTCATGGTGAAAAATGGGGGTTGGGTTTTGAAGATCCTAAGATCTTAGATGGAGCTTCCAAAAAGATTCCAGGATTATATCATTCTGATTACTTTCAAGCTGGTTTACCACCGCCATTTGTGCATTCTTCTGATGCTGATTTTGATGATATTATTGTTAATCTCAAATCTAAAAAATACCATCAAATTAGCTTAATGTATGAGAAAATTAATGCAAAAATGGGTAAATCAAATCCTGATTTCTTGAAGGAACTTGTTGAAACTGAAAAGAATGTGCAATGTGCTAATTATGTGCTGACACGTAGATTGGTTTACATTCCTACACTCATGCTAGAGAAATACATTTTAATGCTTGAGAATGACGTGTTTAATAAACCTAGTTCTAGCATTGTTAACATAGATGAGGTGATTGATGAACCAACTTTTGATGTGAAACCAATTCTACCTACTTTATCTGCATGTTCTGATAATGTTTTCCATGAAGACCTAGCACATGAACTAACTGTTTTCTTTGAGACAGAATCTCTAGGTCAAAATTCTTTAGATGAAAAAGTAGAACCTCATACTGAACCGATTATTGAACCTTTGATAGATTTTGAAAGTCAACTTGATCCTTTGCATGAATATTATTTGCATTTACCTGCTGTACGTAATTTGAATCGTATAGTATCTCAACTAGAAAAGGAGAATATTGACTTGCAACTTAAGTGCCAATCATTAGAACAGATGCTTGCTCTGTGTGATAAATTGCCTTCACTGCCTAAGAAAGAATGTTCCTATGCTTTTAAGGAGGGTGAAGTGATAGTTTCTGCTGAAGAATTATGTCTTGAGGTTAAAAACTTAAAACAAAAGATAATTCAACTGAAACAGGCTAACACACTTAAGAAATCGTCTAATATTGAAACCAATGTGCTTGAATGTATTGGTGGGATTACTAAGAAGGGGAAGGGAATGTCAACATCTAAGGATGTAAAACACATTACTATTCTTAAAAATCCTCTACGTTCTCAATTTGACAATCGTGGTTCAAAAGTTATTTCTACAACTCAATTTGTTGTCAAAAAGGTTCATTCTTCCGATGGTTCTGTGTCAACTGAAAAGATTCCTATGATTCCAATGACAAAAACTTCAAAAACGAGTCTTTTAACGACATCAGTTAGGTCCACACAACACCCAAGTCCTAAACCTGATTTAAGTGAGTATGATGCAAAAGAACGTAAAATCAAATTGGAAATTTTGCAAAATCAATCATCTCATGTGTCAACTGAAGAGTTTGGACGTCTAACTAAACAAAGGTGTTTTTCATGTCACAGTTCATAATCCAAACTTGAATTACAAATCTGTATAGGTTCCTAAGTCCATGACTAAGAAAGTAGCAACCAAACCAACACAATCTGCTAGTCGGCCTAGGAAATCATCTCATGTTTTTCAATTTTCATCTGTGAACAAAACATCTACTTAGAATAACTTGTGTGTTAAGACTTCTGATAACGATGTAAAACTTGATATTGCGTATGATGCTTCATGTAATGTGGTTTTAAATTATGCTTTATTGTCTAAACTGCATGATGCTTTACGTGATTATCTTGTCGTTGATCCAAAGTTTATTGTTGGTACTAACTGTAGAGGACCCAAGAAACTTTGGGTACCTAAAATCTAGGAAATTCACATTTATAGGGTTTTGACGTCTGTGTTTGGTATATCGATTCCGGTTGTTCTCGACACATGACGGGCAATAAATCCTTGCTTGTCAACTTTATTGACAAATTCCTAAGAACGGTTACTTTTGGAAATGATGAGATTGCAGCGATAATGGGTTACGGAGATTTTGTGCAAAATGGCATTACAATCAAACGGGTTTCATATGTTGAAGGTTTGGGGTGCAGTTTATTTAGTGTGAGTCAATTCTGCGATGGAGATCTTAAAGTTCTGTTTGAACGTCGACAATGCTCGGTGTAATCCACCGAAGGAAATGATCTTCTTGTTGGTAAACGTCGTGCTTCACTATACACTATTGACCTCAATGATGCACCTTCACATACAACCATGTGTTTGGCCACTCGTTATACCAAAGAAAATTCTTGGTTATGGCATCATCGGATGTCACACCTGAATTACAAGGGTATCAATCGACTAGTCTCTAAAGACTTAGTTAATGGTATTCCAACCTTTCACTATAATAAGAATCATGTGTGTCCATCTTGTGCGATGGGTAAGCTGAAACAGACTAATCATCCGCTTAAGCAAAACCTCAGTACTTCATCGTCTTTACAACTATTGCATATGGACTTATGTGGACCCATGCGTATTTCTAGCCTCGGTGGCAAGAAACATGTGCTTGTCATTGTTGATGACTATACCTGTTTTACATGGATTTTTCTTTGGCGAACTAAGTCAGAGACCCCCGCCATTATCATTGAGTTCATTAAAAAGACTCAACGCTCTTTTAACAAACATGTTAAGAGCATTCGAACTGATAATGAGACGAAATTTAAGAATGACATGCTTGATAGTTATTTGAAAGACCAAGGCATTGAACATCAGTTCTCTGCTGCTCGGACCCCCCCAACAGAATGGAGTAGTCGAACGATGTAATTGTACGTTATGCGAAGCAGCTCGAACGATGCTTGCTTACTCTAAACTACCTCCAAAAATGTGGGGGGAGGCCATTTCAACTGCATGCTATACCCAAAATTGTTGTATTGTTAATAAACGTTTTGATAAAACTCCATATGAGTTATTATATGGTAGACGCCCGAATGTAAAATATTTTTGTGTCTTTGGTTGTATATGCTATGTGCTTAATGATTTTGACAGCCTCGGAAAGTTTGATCCAAATGGCGATCAAGCCATATTTCTCGGCTATTCTTCGAACAAAGTTGCTTATCAGGTTTATCACAAACGGACAAAATCGATTAAAGAGAGCATAAATGTCAAGTTCGATGAATTTTCGGGAATGGCTTTTGAACAACTCAGTTCAAAATCCGATCCTAACCTGGCTACTTCTTCTTCCGCACAAAACTCAATTTTCTCGACGAAGGGTGTTACTACGGTTACATCAGAGGAACTGGATATCTTGTTTGATAGTCTTTATTCTCCTCAAAGGATTTCAAATGTTCAAGTCGTGCCGGTTACACTGTTACAGTCAACTACTGTGGAGACTCAACAAAGTCTTTTTGATGAAGATACAACACCAACTGATTCACCTGTTGCTTCTTCATCCTCCCTACCACCTCTTGTTACTGATAATCTTGAACTAATTCAAGATTCATCAGTTGATACAACTCCAGTTGTTTCTCCAGATACTCAATTGAATCCATTAGATAATGTTACATCAGATCAAGCGGATCAAGGCTCAACGTCAACAACGGTTGATGTTTCAATGGATACCACTGATGTACAACCTCTTCCACACAACCGATGGACTAAAAGTTATCCAATAGATCTTATTATTGGTGATGCATCTGCTCCAGTATCAACTAGAAGGGCTACTTGGAATATGTGTCTATACACTGCCTTTCTTAGTAAGATTGAACCAACAACGGTTGCTCAAGCTTTACTAGATCCGAACTGGGTGGTTGCAATGCAAGAAGAGATCAATCAATTTGAACGGTTGAAAGTATGGTGATTGGTTCCAAGACCAACGGGTCAACGACCAATAGGGGTTAAGTGGATTTTTAAGAACAAGAAGGATTCTGATGGAATTGTGGTTCGAAATAAGGTACGTCTTGTGGCCAAGGGATATCGACAACAAGAGGGTATTGATTATGAGGAAACGTTTTCTCCGGTTGCTAGGATTGAGGCTATTCATCTTTTCCTTGCATTTGCTTCTCATATGAAGTTCATGGTATTTCAAATGGATGTCAAAACTGCTTTTTTGAAAGGTCATCTTCAAGAGGAAGTCTATGTCGATCAACCAGAAGGCTTTGTCGATCCCATTTATCCAAATCATGTATACTACTTGGAGAAAGCTTTGTATGGTCTAAAGCAAGCACCGCGTGCATGGTACGAGACCTTAACAAAGTATTTGCTGGACAACGGCTTCTCTCGTGGAACGATTGATACAACGCTATTCATCCGTAAAAACCACGGTCACATTCTCTTGGTTCAAATTTACGTTGATGACATTATTTTTGGTTCCACGTCCCCAACCTTATGCAAAGAATTTGGTGACCTTATGGCCAACAAATTCGAAATGAGCATGCTTGACCAGTTAAATTTCTTTTTGAGGTTACAAGTAAAACAATTACCAAACGGGATTTTTCTCAGTCAAACAAAGTATATCAACGATATGCTAAAACGTTTTAAAATGACTGCTTTAAAACCAATGACAACCCCAATGAGGACTTTACTGGATGCTGATACTAATGGGAAACCCTTTGATATTACACTTTATCGAAGCATGGTTGGTTCTTTAATGTATCTGACAGCAAGTCGACCCGACATTACACTTGCTGTAACTGTCTGTGCCCGCTTTCAGTCAAACCCTAAGAAATCTCATTCCAAAGATGTTGTTAGGATTTTTTTAGTACCTTAAAGGTACACCTAACCTTGGGATCTGGTATCCTCATGGATCCGATTTCAATCTCACTGCTTACACTGATGCGGATCATGGTGGTTGCCATGTTGATAGTGTAGTGACCCGAACTTTTCCATGTTTATATATATTAATTGAGATTGATATTTACATGATTAAATATTTCCAACATGTTAAGCAATCAAACTTGTTAAGACTTGATTAATTGAAATATGTTTCATATAGACAATTGACCACCCAAGTTGACCGGTGATTCACGAACGTTAAAACTTGTAAAAACTATATGATGACATATATATGGATATATATAGTTAACATGATACTATGATAAGTAAACATATCATTAAGTATATTAACAATGAACTACATATGTAAAAATAAGACTACTAACTTAATGATTTTTTAAACGAGACATATATGTAACGATTATCGTTGTAAAGACATTTAATGTATATATATATCATATTAAGAGATATTCATACATGATAATATCATGATAATATAATAATTTAAAATCTCATTTGATATTATAAACATTGGGTTAACAACATTTAACAAGATCGTTAACCTAAAGGTTTCAAAACAACACTTACATGTAACGACTAACGATGACTTAACGACTCAGTTAAAATGTATATACATGTAGTGTTTTAATATGTATTTATACACTTTTGAAAGACTTCAATACACTTATCAAAATACTTCTACTTAACAAAAATGCTTACAATTACATCCTCGTTCAGTTTCATCAACAATTCTACTCGTATGCACCCGTATTCGTACTCGTACAATACACAGCTTTTAGATGTATGTACTATTGGTATATACACTCCAATGATCAGCTCTTAGCAGCCCATGTGAGTCACCTAACACATGTGAGAACCATCATTTGGCAACTAGCATGAAATATCTCATAAAATTACAAAAATATGAGTAATCATTCATGACTTATTTACATGAAAACAAAATTACATATCCTTTATATCTAATCCATACACCAACGACCAAAAACACCTACAAACACTTTTATTCTTCAATTTTCTTCATCTAATTGATCTCTTTCAAGTTATATCTTCAAGTTCTAAGTGTTCTTCATATATTCTACAAGTTCTAGTTACATAAAATCAAGAATACTTTCAAGTTTGCTAGCTCACTTCCAATCTTGTAAGGTGATCATCCAACCTCAAGAAATCTTTGTTTCTTACAGTAGGTTATCATTCTAATACAAGGTAATAATCATATTCAAACTTTGGTTCAATTTCTATAACTATAACAATCTTATTTCAAGTGATGATCTTACTTGAACTTGTTTTCGTGTCATGATTCTGCTTCAAGAACTTCGAGCCATCCAAGGATCCGTTGAAGCTAGATCCATTTTTCTCTTTTCCAGTAGGTTTATCCAAGGAACTTAAGGTAGTAATGATGTTCATAACATCATTCGATTCATACATATAAAGCTATCTTATTCGAAGGTTTAAACTTGTAATCACTAGAACATAGTTTAGTTAATTCTAAACTTGTTCGCAAACAAAAGTTAATCCTTCTAACTTGACTTTTAAAATCAACTAAACACATGTTCTATATCTATATGATATGCTAACTTAATGATTTAAAACCTGGAAACACGAAAAACACCGTAAAACAGGATTTACGCCGTCGTAGTAACACCGCGGGCTGTTTTGGGTTAGTTAATTAAAAACTATGATAAACTTTGATTTAAAAGTTGTTATTCTGAGAAAATGATTTTTATTATGAACATGAAACTATATCCAAAAATTATGGTTAAACTCAAAGTGGAAGTATGTTCTCTAAAATGGTCATCTAAACGTCGTTCTTTGGACTGAAATGACTACCTTTACAAAAACCACTTGTAACTTATTTTTCCGACTATAAACCTATACTTTTTCTGTTTAGATTCATAAAGTAGAGTTCAATATGAAACCATAGCAATTTGATTCACTCAAAACGGATTTAAAATGAAGAAGTTATGGGTAAAACAAGATTGGATAATTTTTCTCATTTTAGCTACGTGAAAATTGGTAACTAAACTATTACAACCATAACTTAATCAACTTGTATTGTATATTATGTAATCTTGAGATACCATAGACACGTATACAATGTTTTGACCTATCATGTCGACACATCTATATATATTTCGGAACAACCATAGACACTCTATATGTGAATGTTGGAGTTAGCTATACAGGGTTGAGGTTGATTCCAAAATATATATAGTTTGAGTTGTGATCAATACTGAGATACGTATACACTGGGTCGTGGATTGATTCAAGATAATATTTATCGATTTATTTCTGTACATCTAACTGTGGACAACTAGTTGTAGGTTACTAACGAGGACATCTGACTTAATAAACTTAAAACATCAAAATATATTAAAAGTGTTGTAAATATATTTTGAACATACTTTGATATATATGTATATATTGTTATAGGTTTGTGAATCAACCAGTGGCCAAGTCTTACTTCCCGACGAAGTAAAAATCTGTGAAAGTGAGTTATAGTCCCACTTTTAAAATCTAATATTTTTGGGATGAGAATACATGCAGGTTTTATAAATGATTTACAAAATAGACACAAGTACGTGAAACTACATTCTATGGTTGAATTATCGAAATCGAATATGCCCCTTTTTATTAAGTCTGGTAATCTAAGAATTAGGGAACAGACACCCTAATTGACACGAATCCTAAAGATAGATCTATTGGGCCTAACAAACCCCATCCAAAGTACCGGATGCTTTAGTACTTCGAAATTTATATCATATCCGAAGGGTGTCTCGGAATGATGGGGATATTCTTATATATGCATCTTGTTAATGTCGGTTACCAGGTGTTCACCATATGAATGATTTTTATCTCTATGTATGGGATGTGTATTGAAATATGAAATCTTGTGGTCTATTATTATGATTTGATATATATAGGTTAAACCTATAACTCACCAACATTTTTGTTGACGTTTTAAGCATGTTTATTCTCAGGTGATTATTAAGAGCTTCCGCTATCGCATACTTTAATAAGGACGAGATTTGGAGTCCATGCTTGTATGATATTGTGTAAAAACTGCATTCAAGAAACTTATTTTGTTGTAACATATTTGTATTGTAAACCATTATGTAATGGTCGTGTGTAAACAGGATATTTTAGATTATCATTATTTGATAATCTACGTAAAGCTTTTTAAACCTTTATTGATGAAATAAAGGTTATGGTTTGTTTTAAAATGAATGCAGTCTTTGAAAAACGTCTCATATAGAGGTCAAAACCTCGCAACGAAATCAATTAATATGGAACGTTTTTAATCAATAAGAACGGGACATTTCAGTTGGTATCAGAGCGTTAGTCTTAGAGAACCAGAATTTTGCATTAGTGTGTCTTATCGAGTTTTTTAGGATGCATTAGTGAGTTTGGACTTCGACCGTGTTTACTTGAAAAATGATTGCTTAACAAATTTTGTTGGAAACTATATATTTTTAACATGTGAATATTATGTGATATATTAATCTCTTAACGCGTTTGATATTATGTGATAGATGTCTACCTCTAGAACAAGTCCCATTGACTCACCTAATAATAATGAAGAGTCAAATGTAAATTGGAATGATTCGTGGACTGATTCACAAGTTCCCGAAGAGGAACCGGAAGAAGAGTCGGAACCGGAAGAAGAATCGGAACCGGAAGAAGAATCGGAACCGGATGAAGAAATAGAACCGGTGGGGGAAATAATAAAACGGTTAAGTAAAAGAAAATCCTCAATCAACCGACCAAGGTTAATTATGGTCAATGGTGTTTCCGCCAAGGAAGCAAAATATTGGGAGGATTACCAATTCTCCGATGAATCGGATTCCGACTAGAATTCCGATGATGTTATAGAAATTACCCCAACTGAATTTAAAAAGGCAAAAGAAAATAATAAGGGAAAGGGCATAAAAATAGAGAAATCTAATTCCAACCCCGATGAACTTTATATGTATCGTCAACCCCCGAAGTCCTTAAGTTGTAACAATGACCCGGGAACCTCTAAACCACCAGGTTTTTCTAAACCAATGTGGAAAACGACGGTTCGTATTAGGGGAACATCATATATCCCTAGAAACTTGGCAAAATGAACCAAAACCGAAGAAGAAGAAACAAGCGAGTCGGAATAAGATAGTTGTATTCGTGTGGTGTAATATATATAATATAGTGTGCTTATGCTTTATGATATATGTAAAAATTGCTTGTATTAATAAGTATTTGTTTTTATGAATCTAACTCTTGTCTATTTTACAGTATAAAAACACAAAATGGATAGACAACCCAATATTTTAAGAGACCTACCCGGAGACATGATTGATGAAATCTTGTCTAGAGTCAGTCAGAATTCTTCGGCACAACTATTTAAGGCGAGATCAGTTTGTAATACATTCGAAGAACGTTCCAAGAATGCCTTGGTTTATAAAAGGCTTTCGTTCGAAAGATGGGGGATATCACATTGGGAAATCCATAAGTTACGATGTGTTTACTTTGACGCATATATTGCGGGGAACCCAAATGCTATTTTACGCAATGGGTTAAGAAATTATTTTGACTCAATATATCCGAATATTAGACTTCGTGATTTAGAAAAAGCGGCTAACATGCAACATAAAGAAGCATGTTATGCTTACGGATTAGTAATGTTCGCTTCTCACCAAAGTGAGAACAAGAACATCGGGCTACAACTATTAAACAAAACGTTCCCACAAGTGACGGAGTCGGTAATTGGGGTAAGAAATGAGGTTTTTAGATTGTTACGGGACTGTTGGACATTACGTAACCCTCATCCCTTTGACGACGTTACAACACGCTGTCTTATCAACGGCCATAACGGTTATGTTCCACAAGACCAAGGATGGGAAGTAATCCTAGTAAAACCAGAATGCATGACTTGTTTCTGGACGTATGAATTACGTGTCTTTATTGCCTTTGCTGAACGACTTGTGTACTAGCTAGAATTATCTTCACAACCATCTTGTATCAAATTTATTGTGTGCTATATTTCATGCTATATGTAAAATAAGCGGTATTGTAAGTTTGTAAAATATTGTGTAAAAGTTTGAACGCGAAATATTATTATAATCAGTTTTTCATATAGAATTGTAGTAGTTGAATTGTATATTAGCTACTAAGTATGAACTTAACGGGTAGGTACTACCCGAATTTAAACTTATAAAACGCTAATATGAAGTAAAAGCTTTTATAAATGAGTTCATATTATGCTACGAAATACTATTAACTACTCTTAATATTCTGTATGATTAACTTGTTCCATTTGACTATTTTGAAGGAAATGGCACCGACTACTCGACACACCGTGAATATGAATGAAGAGGAATTCCGTACTTTTCTAGCTTCAAACATAGCCGCAGTACAGGCTGCGCTACATACCAACAATAACCTTGGATCTAGCAGTACAGGAAATCGTGTAGGATGCACCTACAAAGAATTCACTGCCTGCAAACCTTTGGAATTTGATGGAACCGAAGGACCGATCGGATTGAAACGGTGGACCGAGAAGGTCGAATCGGTGTTTGCCATAAGTAAGTGTACTGAAGAGGACAAAGTGAAGTACGCTACGCATACCTTCACAGGTTCTGCGTTAACATGGTGGAATACCTATCTAGAGCAAGTGGGACAAGACGATGCGTACGCACTACCGTGGTCAGCATTCAAGCACTTGATGAACAAGAAGTACTGTCCCAGAACCGAGGTCAATAAGCTCAAGACAGAACTTAGAGGGTTACGAACCCAACGATTTGATATTACCACGTACGAAAGACGATTCACAGAATTGTTCCTATTGTGTCCGGGAGCATTCGAAGATGAGGAAGAGAAGATCGACGCATTTGTGAAAGGATTACCGGAAAGAATCCAAGAAGATATAAGTTCACACGAGCCCGCCTCCATACAACAGGCATGTAGAATGGCTCACAAACTAGTGAACCAGATTGAAGAAAGAATTAAAGAACAGACTGCTGAAGAGGCCAATGTGAAGCAAGTCAAAAGAAAGTGGGAGGAAAACGGTGATAAGAATCACCAATACAACAACAACAGTAATTACAATAATAATTGCAACAATTATCCCAACAATCGCAACTACAACAAACGGCCCAACAACAACAACAACAACAACAACAACAACAACAACCACAACAGCAACTACAACAATCATCCCAACAACAATAATAACCGCAACAACAACAACAATCAGAAGCAGCTATGCCAAAGGTGTGAAAAGTATCACTCGGGGTTCTGCACAAAATTTTGCAACAAGTGTAAAAGAAATGGTCATAGCGCGGCGAAGTGTGAGGTCTACAGACCAGGGGTTAATAGAACGAAAGGAACAAATGGTGTCGGAACGAGTAATGGCGGAGCAAGTAGTGTCGGAGCAAGTTATGCCAATGTAGTTTGTTATAAATGTGAAAAACCGGGCCACATTATTAGAAATTGCCCGAACCAGGAGAACACGAATGGACAAGGCCGCGGAAGAGTTTTCAATATTAATGCGGCAGAGGCACAGGAAGACCCGGAGCTTGTTACGGGTACGTTTCTTATTGACAATAAATCTGCTTACGTTTTATTTGATTCGGGTGCGGATAGAAGCTATATGAGTAGAGATTTTTGTGCTAAATTAAGTTGTCCATTGACGCTTTTGGATAGTAAATTTTTACTCAAATTAGCAAATGGTAAATTAATTTCAGCAGATAATATATGTCGGAATCGAGAAATTAAACTAGATAGCGAAACATTTAAGATTGATTTGATACCAGTAGAGTTAGGGAGTTTTGATGTGATAATCGGTATGGACTGGTTGAAAGAAGTGAATGCAGAGCGTTTGTTACAAAAATGCAATTCGCATTATACGAGAAAAAGGAAAACCCTTAATGGTGTACGGAGAAAAGGGCAACACGAAGCTACATCTTATTAGTAATTTGAATTCACAAAAACTAATAAGAAAAGGTTGCTATGCTGTTCTAGCACACGTCGAGAAAGTACAAACTGAAGAAAAGAGCATCAATGATGTTCCCATTGCAAAAGAATTTCCCGATGTATTTCCGAAAGAATTACCGGGATTACCCCCACATCGATCCGTTGAATTTCAAATAGATCTTGTACCAGGAGCTGCACCAATAGCTCGTGCTCCTTACAGACTCGCACCCAGCGAGATGAAAGAACTGCAAAGCCAATTACAAGAACTTTTAGAGCGTGGTTTCATTCGACCAAGCACATCACCGTGGGGAGCTCCTGTTTTGTTTGTCAAGAAGAAAGATGGTACATTCAGGTTGTGTATCGACTACCGAGAGTTGAACAAACTTACCATCAAGAACCGCTACCCACTACCGAGAATCGACGACTTATTTGATCAACTACAAGGCTCGTCTGTTTATTCAAAGATTGACTTACGTTCCGGGTATCATCAAATGCTGGTGAAAGAAGATGATATTCCAAAGACTGCTTTCAGAACACGTTACGGTCATTATGAGTTTATGGTCATGCCGTTTGGTTTAACTAATGCACCAGCTGTGTTCATGGACCTTATGAACCGAGTGGGTGGACCATACCTGGACAAGTTTTTCATTGTTTTCATTGATGACATACTTATTTACTCAAAGAATCACCAAGAACACGGTGAACATTTGAGAAAGGTGTTAGAAGTATTGAGGAAGGAAGAATTGTACGCTAAGTTTTCAAAGTGTGCATTTTGGTTGGAAGAAGTTCAATTCCTCGGTCATATAGTGAACAAAGAAGGTATTAAGGTGGATCCGGCAAAGATAGAAACTGTTGAAAAGTGGGAAACCCCGAAAACTCCGAAACACATACGCCAGTTTTTAGGACTAGCTGGTTACTACAGAAGGTTCATCCAAGACTTTTCCAGAATAGCAAAACCCTTGACTGCATTAACGCATAAAGGGAAGAAATTTGAATGGAATGATGAACAAGAGAAAGCGTTTCAGTTATTGAAGAAAAAGCTAACTACGGCACCTATATTGTCATTGCCTGAAGGGAATAATGATTTTGTGATTTATTGTGACGCATCAAAGCAAGGTCTCGGTTGTGTATTAATGCAACGAACGAAGGTGATTGCTTATGCATCTAGACAATTGAAGATTCACGAACAAAATTATACGACGCATGATTTGGAATTAGGCGCGGTTGTTTTTGCATTAAAGACTTGGAGGCACTACTTATATGGGGTCAAAAGTATTATATATACCGACCACAAAAGTCTTCAACACATATTTAATCAGAAACAACTGAATATGAGGCAGCGTAGGTGGATTGAATTATTGAATGATTACGACTTTGAGATTCGTTACCACCCGGGGAAGGCAAATGTGGTAGCCGATGCCTTGAGCAGGAAGGACAGAGAACCCATTCGAGTAAAATCTATGAATATAATGATTCATAATAATCTTACTACTCAAATAAAGGAGGCGCAACAAGGAGTTTTAAAAGAGGGAAATTAAAAGGATGAAATACCCAAAGGATCGGAGAAGCATCTTAATATTCGAGAAGACGGAACCCGGTATAGGGCTGAAAGGATTTGGGTACCAAAATTTGGAGATATGAGAGAAATGGTACTTATAGAAGCTCATAAAACCAGATACTCAATACATCCTAGAACGGGGAAGATGTACAAGGATCTCAAGAAACATTTTTGGTGGCCGGGTATGAAAGCCGATGTTGCTAAATACGTAGGAGAATGTTTGACGTGTTCTAAAGTCAAAGCTGAGCATCAAAAACCATCAGGTCTACTTCAACAACCTGAAATCCCGGAATGGAAATGGGAAAACATTACCATGAATTTCATCACTAAATTGCCAAGGACTACAAGTGGTTTTGATACTATTTGGGTAATAGTTGATCATCTCACCAAATCAGCACACTTCCTGCCAATAAGAGAAGATGATAAGATGGAGAAGTTAGCACGACTGTATTTGAAGGAAGTCGTCTCCAGACATGGAATACTAATCTCTATTATCTCTGATAGGGATGGCAGATTTATTTCAAGATTCTGGCAGACATTACAACAAGCATTAGGAACTCGTCTAGACATGAGTACTGCCTATCATCCACAAACTGATGGGCAGAGCGAAAGGACGATACAAATGCTTGAAGACATGCTACGAGCATGTGTTATTGATTTCGGAAACAGTTGGGATCGACATCTACCGTTAGCAGAATTTTACTACAACAACAGCTACCATTCAAGCATTGAGATGGCGCCGTTTGAAGCACTTTATGGTAGAAAGTTCAGGTCTCCAATTTGTTAGAGTGAAGTGGGGGATAGACAGATTACGGGTCCAGTGATAATACAAGAAACTACCGAGAAGATCATCCAAATTCAACAACGGTTGAAAACCGCCCAAAGTCGACAAAAGAGCTACGCTGACATTAAAAGAAAAGATATAGAATTTGAAATTGTAGAGATGGTCATGCTTAAAGTTTCACCTTGGAAAGGTGTTGTTCGATTTGGTAAACGAGGGAAATTAAATCCAAGGTATATTGGACCATTCAATATTATTGATCGTGTCGGACCAGTAGCTTACCGACTTGAGTTGCCTCAACAACTCGCGGCTATACATAACACTTTCCACGTCTCGAATTTGAAGAAATGTTTTGCTAAAGAAGATCTCACTATTCCGTTAGATGAAATCCAAATCAACGAAAAACTTCAATTCATCGAAGAACCCGTCGAAATAATGGATCGTGAGGTTAAAAGACTTAAGCAAAACAAGATACCAATTGTTAAGGTTCGATGGAATGCTCGTAGAGGACCCGAGTTCACCTGGGAGCGTGAAGATCAGATGAAGAAGAAATACCCGCATCTATTTCCAGAAGATTCGTCAACACCTTCAACAGCTTAAAATTTCGGGACGAAATTTATTTAACGGGTAGGTACTGTAGTGACCCGAACTTTTCCATGTTTATATATATTAATTGAGATTGATATTTACATGATTAAATGTTTCCAACATGTTAAGCAATCAAACTTGTTAAGACTTGATTAATTGAAATATGTTTCATATAGACAATTGACCACCCAAGTTGACCGGTGATTCACGAACGTTAAAACTTGTAAAAACTATATGATGACATATATATGGATATATATATAGTTAACAGGATACTATGATAAGTAAACATATCATTAAGTATATTAACAATGAACTACATATGTAAAAATAAGACTACTAACTTAATGATTTTTTAAACGAGACATATATGTAACGATTATCGTTGTAAAGACATTTAATGTATATATATATATATCATATTAAGAGATATTCATACATGATAATATCATGATAATATAATAATTTAAAATCTCATTTGATATTATAAACATTAGGTTAACAACATTTAACAAGATCGTTAACCTAAAGGTTTCAAAACAACACTTACATGTAACGACTAACGATGACTTAACGACTCAGTTAAAATGTATATACATGTAGTGTTTTAATATGTATTTATACACTTTTGAAAGACTTCAATACACTTATCAAAATACTTCTACTTAACAAAAATGCTTACAATTACATCCTCGTTCAGTTTCATCAACAATTCTACTCGTATGCACTCGTAATCGTACTCGTACAATACACAGCTTTTAGATGTATGTACTATTGGTATATACACTCCAATGATCAGCTCTTAGCAGTCCATGTAAGTCACCTAACACATGTGGGAACCATCATTTGGCAACTAGCATGAAATATCTCATAAAATTACAAAAATATGAGTAATCATTCATGACTTATTTACATGAAAACAAAATTACATATCCTTTATATCTAATCCATACACCAATGACCAAAAACACCTACAAACACTTTTATCCTTCAATTTTCTTCATCTAATTGATCTCTCTCAAGTTATATCTTCAAGTTCTAAGTGTTCTTCATATATTCTACAAGTTCTAGTTACATAAAATCAAGAATACTTTCAAGTTTGCTAGCTCACTTCCAATCTTGTAAGGTGATCATCCAACCTCAAGAAATCTTTGTTTCTTACAGTAGGTTATCATTCTAATACAAGGTAATAATCATATTCAAACTTTGGTTCAATTTCTATAACTATAACAATCTTATTTCAAGTGATGATCTTACTTGAACTTGTTTTCGTGTCATGATTCTGCTTCAAGAACTTCGAGCCATCCAAGGATCCGTTGAAGCTAGATCCATTTTTCTATTTTCCAGTAGGTTTATCCAAGGAACTTAAGGTAGTAATGATGTTCATAACATCATTCGATTCATACATATAAAGCTATCTTATTCGAAGGTTTAAACTTGTAATCACTAGAACATAGTTTAGTAAATTCTAAACTTGTTTGCAAACAAAAGTTAATCCTTCTAACTTGAATTTTAAAATCAACTAAACACATGTTCTATATCTATATGATATGCTAACTTAATGATTTAAAACCTGGAAACACGAAAAACACCGTAAAACCGGATTTACGCCGTCGTAGTAACACCGCGGGCTGTTTTGGGTTAGTTAATTAAAAACTATGATAAACTTTGATTTAAAAGTTGTTATTCTGAGAAAATGATTTTTATTATGAATATGAAACTATATCCAAAAATTATGGTTAAACTCAAAGTGGAAGTATGTTCTCTAAAATGGTCATCTAGACGTCGTTCTTTCGACTGAAATGACTACCTTTACAAAAACGACTTGTAACTTATTTTTCTGACTATAAACCTATACTTTTTCTGTTTATATTCATAAATTAGAGTTCAATATGAAACCATAGCAATTTTATTCACTCAAAACGGATTTAAAATGAAGAAGTTATGGGTAAAACAAGATTGGATAATTTTTCTCATTTTAGCTACGTGAAAATTGGTAACTAAACTATTACAACCATAACTTAATCAACTTGTATTGTATATTATGTAATCTTGAGATACCATAGACACGTATATAATGTTTCGACCTATCATGTCGACACATCTATATATATTTCGGAACAACCATAGACACTCTATATGTGAATGTTGGAGTTAGCTATACAGGGTTGAGGTTGATTCCAAAATATATATAGTTTGAGTTGTGATCAATACTGAGATACGTATACACTGGGTCGTGGATTGATTCAAGATAATATTTATCGATTTATTTCTGTACATCTAACTGTGGACAACTAGTTGTAGGTTACTAACGAGGACAGCTGACTTAATAAACTTAAAACATCAAAATATATTAAAAGTGTTGTAAATATATTTTGAACATACTTTGATATATATGTATATATTGTTATAGGTTCGTGAATCAACCAGTGGCCAAGTCTTACTTCCCGACGAAGTAAAAATATGTGAAAGTGAGTTATAGTCCCACTTTTAAAATCTAATATTTTTAGGATGAGAATACATGCAGGTTTTATAAATGATTTACAAAATAGACACAAGTACGTGAAACTACATTCTATGGTTGAATTATCGAAATCGAATATGCCCCTTTTTATTAAGTCTGGTAATCTAAGAATTAGGGAACATACACCCTAATTGACACGAATCCTAAAGATAGATCTATTGGGCCTAACAAACCCCATCCAAAGTACCGGATGCTTTAGTACTTCGAAATTTATATCATATCCGAAGGGTGTCCCGGAATGATGGGGATATTCTTATATATGCATCTTGTTAATGTCGGTTACCAGGTGTTCACCATATGAATGATTTTTATCTCTATGTATGGGATGTGTATTGAAATATGAAATCTTGTGGTCTATTATTATGATTTGATATATATAGGTTAAACCTATAACTCACCAACATTTTTTTTGACGTTTTAAGCATGTTTATTCTCAGGTGATTATTAAGAGCTTCCGCTATCGCATACTTAAATAAGGACGAGATTTGGAGTCCATGCTTGTATGATATTGTGTAAAAACTGCATTCAAGAAACTTATTTTGTTGTAACATATTTGTATTGTAAACCATTATGTAATGGTCGTGTGTAAACAGGATATTTTAGATTATCATTATTTGATAATCTACGTAAAGCTTTTTAAACCTTTATTGATGAAATAAAGGTTATGGTTTGTTTTAAAATGAATGCAGTCTTTGAAAAACGTCTCATATAGAGGTCAAAACCTCGCAACGAAATCAATTAATATGGAACGTTTTTAATCAATAAGAACGGGACATTTCAGATAGAAAAAGCACATCTGGATCAATTCAGATGTTGGGGAATAGGATAGTTGGTTGGTCATCCAAAAAGCAGAACTGTGTGTCTTTATCAACAGCTGAGTCTGAGTACATTGCTGCAGCTCATTGTTGTTCACAACTTTTGTGGATGCAAATTCAACTTTCAGACTATGGCTTTAAGTTTTCTAAGACCCCAATTTACTGTGATTCACAAAGTGCTATTGCAATAACAAGCAATTCGGTCTAGCATTCTAAGACTAAACACATAGATATTCGTTATCATTTCATTAAGGACCTTGTAGAGAAAGGGGATGTAGAGTTATACTTTGTGCCTACCAAAGTGCAATTAGCTGACATGTTCACTAAGCCTTTAGATGAACTTAGGCTAAAGTTCTTGATCAAAGAGATTGGCATGGTAGAGTATAGTGCTTGATATTCCTTAGATCTGTTGGGACTTAATCTTAGGATCTTGTGTTTAGGGGGAGTAGATACTTTCTAGGGGGAGCAACTACTTTCATATGCTTTGGATATCATCTTTTAAGGGGGAGCCTTTAGATTTATGATAACTTCCTGGATATAATTATTCAATGGTTACGTAAGGGGGAGGTAACTCATTGATATCATATTTCAAGGGGAAGTTAATTCATTTTCTGGGTAATTTTATCAAAATGCTGATTTACTTTCTTGTATATCACATTTTGAGGGGGAGAAAATGAGAAAATTAATCAAAAATATTATTTTTCAAAAGTGAATTCATAAACTCTTTGTTTTATATCTGAAATAATTCACTAAGGCTTGTATACATCTCAGTATGCAACCCGTTTTAACAATTGGTATCACTGAAGATTTGTACTTTGTTCACAAATTCAAAGTTCTTTTAAGTACAAATCTTATTTTGAAAAATTCATAAAAATTGGAAAAGATAAAATCCAAAAATATTTGATTTTTACTGAATAAATGCTATTTTTAGCATTATACCGAATCTGACATCCAACAGTACAGATTCGGTAAGTTCAAAGTTTTCAAAAATTGTCTCAGAATTGTTTTTCATGAAAAGATTAAAAAGAATTTTAAGAGGAAAAGTCAATTTGTCAAGATTTTGAAGTTAAATTGATAAAGTTTTGAAAAGTGGACTTTATTCGGTAAAATAGGCCCATTCGGTAAAGCCCGTTCGGTATTTTATCTTCGGTATCTATAAAGGAGGGTCAAAGTCAAACTACTCTCTTACTGTGCTTAATTACCTACCGAGTCTAATTGAACATACCGAATCTGTCTAATCTACCGAATCCGTTCTTCTATTTCTTCAAATCTTTGGTATAATTTTATTTTAATCATTGCTTTAGTTACATTCGTGTAGATCTGAGATAATTAAATGTTTTTCAACCAGAAAAGATCAAAATAACTGGATTGTGACTCAATTTTGAAATTTTGTTGATTATACCGAGTCTGAGTCGTATTCTTTTAATCTTTGATTAAACTCAATTGATTTGGTTAATTAACATGAATTCTTATCTACTCTGAGTTATATTAATTGATCTATCATTTGACCGAGCTTGATTACATGTTTAATTGATTGTTTGATGGATTCTGTATCTACCGAATATGTTCTATCTACAGTACCGAGTCTGTTCATACGATTAACATGTTGATCTGCTTCTAATTGAGTGGTTAATTGATTATGGTTGCGATTTTACATGATAGAATATGCATGTTTGAGTGACTTTATGTTAATTTTGGAGGTACCGAATCTGTTCTTCTCTTGATACCGAATCTGACTTTTGGTACCTTGAAACTTTTTGATTTTTAACTTCAAACACTTAACATGTTTATTTTATATCTTTCTAATCTGAAAACTCAAGCTTATTTGGTTACAGAATCTCAAGTTTTCATGACTACCGAATCTGCTTGAATTATGTTTAAAAATTGACTAAGTGTTGTTCTGATTCTTTGTGTTATATAATTGACTTTGCATGATGAATTTGTATTGTGATGAATATCATATGAATGTCATGATTTTCAATTACTTGTTCATATTTGAGAATAAAGGATTTTTATATTTTTGAAAAACCATAAAAATCATAAAATATAAAAGATAAAACATATACAAAGGATTTCAAAGGCAAATAAGAATAGAGATATATGCTTTATGTTAAATATCTTGTGGTCTTCTATTTCTTATTTATACAGCTAAATGACGAACAATCACTTCATCAACTCTGAAACCAACATTCCCTGCAACTACTGGACTGCAATTCTAGAGAGGCACACTCTGTGGCCTGCTCTAAACTCTACAGTCAGTGTACCTGTAATAGATCTGGAGGTACTTAACAGAACAATTAGGTTTGGGGAAGCTACACAACCTACTACTGAAAATCCAGAGGGAACACAAGCTCGTTTTAAATTTCAACTGAGAGGAGTTCAAGGGAGGAGGAGTATCACCAAGGCTGATTTCAGGAGGATATTCAGACTTCCTGTTGTGTAGAATGCTCCTGCTTTTCCTGCTACTCAACAAATGATGTCATCTGTCTTTGATCTTGGTTATGTTGGAGCCCGCAATGTTCCTTCGGCTAAGTTTCAGAAGAAATATCTGCACTCAAGGTGGTATGTGATCTTCTCAATCATCAACAGATGCTTGCTGATGACAAGGAGTGGATCCGACAGCCTGACTGTGCCAATGCTGAAGTTGTTCTACTCTTTCATAAGAGTAGAAGCTCCTGACTATGCAGAACTAATATGGGATTTGGTTCAAGCTCAAGTTGATAAACCAAGGGATTCATACATCCCTTGCCAAAGGTTTTTCTGTATCTTTATCCATGATGCTATAACTACTTACAGAAATGCAAATATATTTGTACAAGGTACACATGGATTACAGATGAAACGATTTGGAGAGCTGAAGATGAATACCCCGATGGTATCTGATAATCAATTCACTGCGCCGATTCCAAATTGGCTAGTGAGGCTAGCTGAACCTCAAGAAGCTCGTATGCGTTCTTATTTTGAGGCTGTACGAATACCTCTTCCTAACCCGGTACAACAAGAACAAGTTGAACCCACCGCGGTTCCAGCCCTAGAGGTTGTAGAGGAACCTGTAGTACAACCACCTGGACCAGCTAATCCTCCACTTAGGGTGAACCTTAAACGATCTAGGGCAGCACTCCAAGCTCAACCCGTGAGGATCAGGGAACCTAGTTCAACTAGGATTGAACCAACCCTTTCCACAACACCCGAAGTGAGCAGTGACACCGACACTTCAGCAACAGCATCTGAATCGTCTCCCGAACATTCTCCTAAGAGAACTCGATATATCCCTGATGAGATGATTCAGACTCCGCCAACCCAACGAGTAACTAGATCTAGGACTTCGACACCTATCGTCCGCCAAACAGTTACTACTACCGTTGGTGATACAGACCATGACCTAGAGCCAATTAGGTCACCCTCACCCATCTCCGTATCACATCCAATAATAATAGTAAGCCCTACGCTAAATGAAGCGCAAGTTTCGGTAGGCAAGAGATCTAAACGCACGGATGGTACAAAGGCCACTAAGCCCATCCATTCTAAACAGGACTTAATAATAAATCCTACAAAGCAAGGTGCTTCGACATCTAAGGAAGTAAAGTCTTCCTCTGCAGTAAAGTCTGCGTTGACTCAATCGATTGAGGAAACTCAATCATTGAAGTCCAGAACGGCCGAAGGGGAGCCGAAAAATCTTGAAAAGGCACCCTGCGTATCGGCTGGAAATCCTCCTGTGCCTCAACATACAACAGGGTCTCGAGGTCCGGCTTATCTTAATGAGGGAGATCTGCCGCGTCCCATGGAAACGAGTCAACATGACAATCATTCGGGATATTTATCAGACTTCCAGCAAACTGATCCCTTGATTCATGAAAGTAATTCATTGGATCAAACCACTTCTCTTCCAGATTCTGAATCTCAGGGTCTGGAGGAAGAGTCTTTAACTGAAAGAGATGTGCCACCTCATGGTATATCAATGATTTCAGGAGTCGGAGATAGCAATATCTCTGCGAGAGCTAAACCGACGGATAGTTCTGCTACTCTGTCAGAGTCCCATGAGACTAAAGTCATGGAGTTGGATACTTCGAAAGAAACTTCGCCGGTGACAACTTCGGTTGTTACCCAACCTCCATCAGAAGGGGATATCACGAATCTGACTAGTAGTATGTATAGCCCTACATATAAGAATAATACCGCACAATCATCCTTACCTGCCCTCACGGAAAATCACACACTTCCATCGACATCGCCTTCAACAAATGATGCTGCTGCTGCTGTTCCCATTGTTACTTTTCCATCATCACCCTCTCATTTACCACATTTCTTTGATGCTTTGGAGCAAGAATATTTCAGTCGTATGTTTTCTAGAGTCAATATTGATGTTCTTCGACGCACTTCGCTTCAAGCATTGTTTCGTGCTCGTGTTCGATATCCACTTACTTCCTGATCTTCTCCTTTAAGTCCTCACCGTGATGATGAACATGACGATTCTGATCCTCAGAATAGCCATGAGGGGGAGATAGGAGTAGATGGAGAATATCTATTGGTGAACATTTCAACCAAGGGTGGTGATGTGAGGTCTTCATCAGCTTCACAAGCTCAACAAGTTCAGACGGAATCAGAAATGATTTTTGCACATGATGAAATTGATGATAAGGAGCCTGAGCAAGTTATAATTCCAATTGTTCATAAAGAGGCTGATAGTGGACCAGTAGATGAGGATTTGAACTTAAGTGATTTTTATCTTGAAGAGACGGATGATGATGGGTTTGTCATCTTAAGAAAGTTATCTTCAGTATCTTCAATTCCGGAAGATGTAGAGATTGTAGATGAAGGGAATCCTGATCCAGTAATAGAAAGTGATGATGAAATGGATTCTTCTGATGATGATGAAGACAATCTTTATGTTGATCCAAATGAAGATGATATCTTTGATCATATTGAAGATGATGATGTTCCAAATGATGATGCAACAAATCCTACTGATCATCCATCGAATTCTACACCCTCATCGAGTTCACATTCAACAAATGCTAATGAAAGCTCAACTTCTGGTACATCTACATCAAGTGAAACAGTAAATTTTAGATTCAAATATAACCATGGAATATTCTTTAAGAATTAGGAACAAAGATTGTTATTGGGAGTTGAACATGATTTTATAACGTTACGAAACACATTCATCGAAGAAAATACTTACAAGATCTTTCACATCAAAGATACACCAAGGAGTAAAAGATTTACTTATATAGGTTCACGATTGCTTCCAGCAAGTGAAAGGAATTGGTATGAGTTTATGTGGAGGAAACATATCAACAAAGATGAAGATGATTTGTGGCTTTAAAGAAAATATCGTATTTCAGAAGTGTTGAATATTGCTCGAGTCGGAGTAGAGATAAGTGAAAAGAAAGACGTCATCAGTCAGTTCCACGTTATTAGAGAAGATGAGAAAGAGTACAAGTTCACAGAAGCAGATTTTCATAATCTTGACATGCTTGACATCATTCACATCTACAACTGCCTCAGTATCATCACCATTCGACCTTTTGCTAAGGCTCAAGCTTTGGAAGCTGTGAAAAGATACATGATGGAGACAATTGAACTGATGAGACGTGAAGATTTTCAAATAGGTCTCGAAGCAAATAGGAAAAAGATTCGAATAACGTGTCCAAATCAATTTACAGAGGGACTGAAGGATATGAGGATGTTTCAAATGCAATTTGAACCCGAAGGGTTTGTATTTGTAAATTCTCAAAAGGAAAAGGTGTTCATTCGTACTGAAGAGCTGAACAAATATTCAGATGGAACACTTAAGGCTGCACTGAAGTATCTTAAAATTCGTCAAAGCAAGGTTGATGACTTTGATACAAAAATGGGTCTTGGAGAGTTTATAAAGCATATCAGAGATCGTTTAAAGCTCAAAATCCGTACAAGACAGTTTGAGATTCTTCGTGGCCAGAGAAAGAGAAGGTATTTCAAGGAAATGGATGAATATCCATTACATGAGGGAGATCCAAGGAAAGCGTGGGGAGTCTGGAAAACTTCTAAGAAAATTTCAGAAAATCAAGTAGAAGTTTCAAAACCAGATGGCTCACGATGGAAACTAACGTTTGGACCTCTCAAGATTTCACAATAGGATTATATTGTAAAGTTCACATTTAACACTAAGGGGGAGATTGTTAGGACCCCGAAGTTGTATAGTGTTAATGTGAATTAAGCTTTAAATGAAGGTTCCTTAGAAGAGGGCTATATAAGGAACCTAAGTAGTCCTAATTAGATAGCCATTGTATTGTAACCGAGTTTTAGAAGCTGTGGAATGTAATTTTACCGATTCTCTCTCATACCGAGTCTTCTTCCTATATACTGAATCTCACTCTATCTTATCTTTTCTCTCAATCTCAACATGATATGACCTATCAGAGGTCAAATACCTCGCGATGTAATCAACTATTATGAGTCATTTGTAACCAAAATGAACGGGGCATTTCAGTTGGTATGAGAGTGGTAGTCTTAACGGACCAGGTCTTGCATTAGTGTGTCTAATCGATAGTTGTTAAGATGCATTAGTGAGTCTGGACTTCGACCGTGTCTGCATGTCAAAAGTTTTTCTTATCATTTCGTTTCAAAAATTACCTGCTTATCATTCTTAGTCTAGACACATCTTACTGCATTGATTGCATGAATAGTGTATAGAAAAAAATTCATATCTTAGCGTATCTGTTACTATAAACTTTGCCTGATATATTCCGTAAATTCCTCCGTAATCTACGAAATCTTTTGTTCTATATATATAGATATTCTATGTAATTAGAATACCATCCAATATCCGAAAATCATTTTCTATCGAAAAATTCTTTACTCAATCGTACGAAATGGAACTCGCCACTAGTTCAAGTTCTTCGGAATCCGACAGCTATTCCGACCTGGATGTTCACCTAAACTCCGAAAGCAGCGTCACCTGAATGAATCAACCAATCAGCCATCATCAATTCTGGATGAATTGGGGATGGGTTTGTAGTCGACGTAATTAATGGAAACGAGAAGAAGGCGATCCTTTCCATCAACCGAATTCACCTCTTGGCGAAGAACCTGAAACACTTACCGGTGAACCTGTTCGAAACACCATTTACTCTCTCATTTCCAGAGTATCTCGTCATGACTATATACTATCTCGAATTTTGGATCTTATTCATCCGCTCGTCCAAACCGACAATCACCCCGGTGTAATAGAAGAAGTTAATGAACTTCGCGCTCAGGTAGTGGCTTTGGAGAATATGGTGCAAAGGTTACAAGCACCAGCAGCAGCACCTGCAGCAACAGTACCACCATCAGCAACACCAACAGTATCATTATCACCGCCAATAACAACATCCGCACCCCACACCTCAACATCATAATCTGTACCTCGAACATCAATGTCATATGCACCATAGATACCAAGGAGTACCAAAAACAATAACCGATGAAGTATTAATTCATAACTTCGTTGGAGAAACATTCTGCGGCGATTATGTAATCTCCAAAGTCTTAGAGATTATCTATTCTAGTCCTAATCATAAATCAGATGAGTGAACCAAAATGATAGAAGGAAGAGTAGAAACCTTGACAAGAATGGTGCGTGATTTACAAGCTAGACTTGTTTTACCAGCGGCATCAACAGTACCGTTAGCATCATCAGCACAGTCAGTGCCGTCAGCATCATTAGAATCAGCAGCATTTATAACATCACAAGCTCCACCAGTTCAAGAATCACCGAGGACATCATTACGAATCAATAACGAGTATATTGTATCAACGAGTTATGAAGTATTAACTCAATTCCTCTGAAGAATTTATATGTATATCTTATATATATAAATTTTGAAACCATCATAAATATTTTCGTATTAAGCTATTATGTATGAATTGAAAAAGGGTAGATACTACTCGGTTAAATTCATATTATTAATATGCTATAATCCTTCGATTAACGACTTAACCATCGTTAACCACAATATCTATTTCAACTCAATGAATTCCGTTTCATAATAAACTAAGTGTATTATTCAATTACATGTTTGATTTTACACTTTCGATATACTTGAAACTTTCTATAAAACATCATTTGTACCTTGCAAAGCTAGCAAGAGTTCTACAAACATCAACATGATTCACCGAAGAAATATCCATAAGAATAAATAAGGAAGTGTTGATCAGAGTAGTGAATTACTTTGTGAAGATTATGTAATCTCTATTGTTTTAGAGACTATTCATTTCTAATTCCAGCCGAAAATCAAATGAGCTAAATTTAATATTAACTCATCAAATCTGTATTACACCTGAAGAAAATATACATATATATATTTTTATAAAGACTGTAATAAAATCCTCTGGTACAAAATATTACTTGTGAAACTTTTAACAGGTAGGTAATACCCAAGAAATATATAAATTCATAATTAATAGGTTACATTCTTCGAATCTGATTCAGCAATCATCAACTATACTCACTATTTTCACAACGATATACATTCTTTCATAAAAATCAAAACAACCGTTCTCATCCAAATTCAATTTCATATTCTGATTTTGACATATGAGAATCCAAGTCAAGACTCAACAGGAGACATCACACTTAAATCTCTACATCTTTCAAAGCTATACTTTGACTTCAAAATTGTGCTAGAACATCACTTTTACCCAGAAAAATATTTGTATCATTCAAAATTCTAGCACATCGTATGTATATTAACGATTACATTATGTGTTCAAACCCTTCAAAATTCCAGAAGACACTTCAAATAATGAACAATCGAAATGATGATCCAACCACATGTTACCCACAGTCATGTACCTGAAAATCTCTCAAAATCAAAGTCATAGTTTAACACTTATCCTTGTCAGACCTTTGGCATTTATTAGAAAAAATAACTTTACAATTACTTTCAAAAAATAGCCAATTTTGTCACACCTCCAGCAAAATCAATTTCGACTTTTTCATCCGGTTTAGCCTTATTATAACCTTGATATATACGTTGCCCTGTATGTCATTGTTACTGGGGAACCGTTTATATTGCACCACATTAGCAGTAAACTCACCAGCAACCGTATTGATCTAGTACTTTCTGAAAAATCATTATTTCTATCGAAACCTCATCATCTACTCATCTACATCTTGTAACAATAATTGCCATACCAACTACCGAGAATTAGCAATCAGTCTTTCGAATCTCGCAATGAATCTACGCTAATAGTTATATATATACATATAACATTTACCTCCAAGATTTACATACTTCGAATGTGAACTTTCTGAAAAACACCCTAAACTGCGAACTAGTTCTCGAAATTTTGAAAAAAAAAAATGCTGATGAAGCAGCAAAAACTGTAAATGACCTTAACAGCTAAAAGTTTGATGATAAAAAATAGTGTGTTGGCAAAGCTCGGAAAAAGAGAAGATTTGGTACTGAAAAATGGATTGAGCAAACCATGAAGGAGGCTGTGGACAAATCATAAAGACTAAATCTGCCTTCAAAGGATCCAAATAATTCAGTGCCTGCTGAAGTCATTAACGAATACCTTACTCCTAACTCTAAACCTTTATGGACAAATCTCTTTCATCATCCATCGATATTAGAAATTCTAAGATATCATCGTATCTTTCATTATACATATCCTCGATATTTCTGAAGATATTTTCATAACTATTCTTATCTGAAATCATTTATCCCTTCGTACTATCAGTGTTACGTCATAAAGGAAATTGGTTAATTTCTATATTCTGTAAACCTTCGAGTTTAAATTATGAATGTTTTTGAAGTAGTGTTAGGAACTGAAGCATGAGTTAGTATAATATAATGACACTTGATCAACGTGATTATATTACAGTAAGTCATGCTGAGTTTCTAATGGAACATGATGATTCACAGACCATAACGTCATCATCTGCCATGTTACACTACTCTTATATTCTACCTAATCTCCAAACATATCAAGAACATATCTTCCTGATAGTTCTATCTTTCCCGGATATTCTAGTAATTTGACAAATCAAATAGTGATAATACGTTCCTCTCTGCTTAGAATATTATAGTCATTCGAAACTCTATACCTACGAATTCTGGACCATTACTCGCCTTACTAGAGGTCGAGAAGAGAATAAAAAGGCAAAGAGCTCCAAAATATAAGAGAAAATATAAAGCCCAATAATAACACGGAGGTTACAAACCGTGGATATTAATACGAATAGCAATATAAAGACACGGTAGGATTAAGAATAGTATCACCCCAAGGAAATAGTAGAAGTAAACAGATTTTTCTGATGGAAGATTGAAAAGAAGGATGACAGAAATGATAATTAGGAAAATATCAAGGATTAGAACTGGATTAAGCATTTTCACAATCTTTTGGATGTATGAACTAAGAAAGAAAGTATAGGAATGGTGAGAATAATGGAACGGAAGAGTTTAATTTATAAAGGAAAAATCAGATGTAACAATCGAGACAGATGACCGCATTTAATTAAGGAGATCCTAATTCCCTTAAATCCCAAAGAATCAGATCTTATAGATTTTGAAGATTTTCTTTAATTCCTTGAATCTCGGAAATCAACCGTGACTACATCACCGGTTAAGACAAATCTGCATTTACTCATTTCACTCTTTTGTGATAGCTTCACTCGTACTCCTCACATAAACGAATTGTTTTATCCATATTACTCACTAATGATAAAACTCAAATTTTCAAGTCGTATGTGTCATGAAAACATACTTATTTCCAGCCATGACGATCCCAATTAAATTTCGGGATGAAATTTCTTTAACGGGTAGGTACTGTGACGACCCGGAAATTTCCGACCAAATCTAAACTTATTCTTATATAATTTTGACACGATAAGCAAAGTCTGTATTGTTGAGTCTCAAAATTTTGAAATCTTTTATGTATTAAATTACCCTATGACTACTTTCGATGATTCACGAACCATTAATTGTAAATAGAAATGTATATATAAATAATTATATATATAAATTATTATATATTATAAATTAAATTATTATGTTATTTAGTTATAATGAAAGATAACTTAAGATAATTTAAAATCTATTATTTAAAAACTGTTTGGTTAATTATAGAGTGTATATTGAATGTAAATGAAATTGAACATAAATTATCAACGTTACTAAAGTATCAAATGTATACTTTGAGTTTATTTGTTTCAATATATATATATATATATATATATATATATATATATATATATATATATATATATATATATATATATATATATATATATATATATATAATTAATATACTTATTTATGTAATAAAATTTTATAAATAAAACAAAATTTTAGAAATAGTAATTTGAAAATAAATGTATATAAATTCTATACATAAATATGATTATATGTATATTGTAATATATATAAAAGGTATAAATCTTAAATATTCAAATGAGTGATATGATAAAAAATATTATATATATATATATATATATATATATATATATATATATATATATATATATATATATATATATATATATATATATATATATATATATATATATATATATATATATATATTGTGTGTGATTACAAGTTAAAAATATAGTAATATTATTATTACTTCATTGTTATTAATATTAATATTAATGTTAATATAAATATCAGTATTATTAATATTATTATATAAAATATTTAGATATGAAATTTGATACGATTAATGTGTTATAATTACTAAAATTACTATTTTAATTATTAAAATCATTAATATTATAAGTAGTAGAGAAATTATAATTATTATTATTACCAAGAATTATAAATCTTATTTAAAATTTATCATTTTTACTTTCATCATTAGTCTTATTATTTTCGATTTAATAAATATCATTATCATTACTATTATTAGTATTTTTGTTAATAATAATAATAATATCAATATTATTATTATTATTAATGTAATTAATAATTATTAATATTAAAAATAATATATATAAAAACTGATATTTACGCGTATTATATCACATATTTTTTTTTTTTTTTTTTTGCATTCTGCTTCCTCTTTTTCTTCTCTAATCTGTGAACCCTGTCCACATCAACAACCCTACAAAAAAAAATTTGATCAATTATTATTTGTGGAATCAATCCTGCAAACAGCCTTACATAACCACTTCTGCGAATTGATAAAGAAAACAGATGCTGTATATTTACTTTATTTTTTTTCTTTCTCGTTCTGTCATAAATTCAAAACCATTTAACCTTGATCTGATTCGGATCAAATTTAGGAAAAGTAAGAATGAAGATCTCATCTTATTCAGGTCGTGATTGTGTACACACATTTTCAGATTTTAATTCAATAAAACAAAGATGAATTTGGAAGTAAAAGTTTAGATTGAAAAAGTCAACTGGATCGTTCTTCATGAAATTCGAGTTATAGTTAATGATTTTGGATCATTTGATGATTCTAATGTATTATAATGTTAGTTTAGAAGATAGTTCATGAAGAAATCAGAGTCTTAAAACGTCTTAATTTCGAAATCAATAAATGAAATTTTGTTTTCTTCGTTGAACACAACAAGTGTTGTTCTATCTTTTATTTTAATTTTTTTATTCTATTTTGTGTCTGTTAATTTATGTAACGATATCAGTTTTATATGTTTCAATTCCCATGTTAAATCAAATATCAATTCGTTGTTAGGCTTGATTTTCTGGTCGACTGGTTTTAGAAATAGAAAGAGATGACAGAAAATGTAGTTAAATACATATGAGTATGGATTCATAACAGAAAAGAGGATACGGAGTATTGGTTAGAGAGTAATGTCGGGGAACGAGAGGTCACAGGTTCGAGCCCGGTTCAGGGCAATTCTTTTTAAACAAAGCTTTTAAGGGTATACACAATCTTTTTTATTTTTATTATTATTATTATGATTATTATTATTATTCTTATGATTATTATTATTAGTTTTTAAGGTTATAATTATGATTATAAATTGTTATTGTTACTAGTGTTATTATTATTAAAAGTATTACTAATAATACTAGTATTATCATTATATCATTATAATTATTAAAATCACCATTATAATATTTATTATAAGTATTATCATTATTATTATGATTATGATTATTATTATCATTATTAGGAAAATAATACAACCTAATATTATTATCATTAATATTTGTATTATTACCATACTTATAATTATAATTATTACTATCATAAGAAATATTCTTAAGGTTATCATTATTATTATTATTATTAGCATGATTATCATTATTAATATTGTTATTGTTAAAAACTATTATCATTACAATCAATATTACTTTGTTAACATGAAAACTAATACTGATGTTATTATTAATATTAATATTATCAATATCATTATTTTTTTTAAACTAGTAGGATTATGAATAGAAATAGATTTTAAAAATAAATATACTGTTTTTCAAGAAAATTATAAATGAAATATCATTATTATTATTATTATCACTGATCATTATCAATATTATTACAAATAGATATTCGTATATAAAATTTCATTATCATAATATTAGTAATATATATCACTATATTTTTTAAAAATGATACTAATTAAGTATAAAATATATCAATTAATATATAAGTATATTTTCATCATATAAAAACCCTAGTATAAATTTTTATTAATAACCTGTTATAAAGAAAGATAATTATTAGTTATATAAAATATATAAATTAAATATATTAAATTTAACTAAATAACATATAACATAACAAGAATATTATTAATAATAATATATAAACTTGCTCGATTACAATTATATGTGTTAATCGATATACAATTGATATTGGTTTGTGAATCCGAGGCCAACTCTGCATTGTTCAGTTTCGTCTTATGAATATTTTTACTACAAAATATTGGATAGTGAGTTTCATTTCCTCCTTTTTAAATGCTTTTGCAATATATATTGAGACGACCCGTCCTAATCCATAAGGACGAATACAATAACATATGGTTACATTGCGAGGTTCTGACCTCTATATGATACATTTTACAAACATTGCATTCATTTTTGAAAGACAAACTTTCATTACATTGAAAGCTGACAAGTATGCATACCATTTCATAATAATCAACTATAAATGACCTAATCTGTCATTTACTTAATAATAATCTTTATTGAACTCAATGAATTGAATGCGACATCTTTTGAAATATGCCATGAATGACTTCAAGTAATATCTTTAAAATGAGCAAATGCACAGCGGAAGATTTTTTTCATACCTGAGAATAAACATGCTTTAAAGTGTCAACTAAAAGGTTGGTGAGTTCATTAGTTTATCGAATTAATCATTTCCATAATTTTAATAGACCACAAGATTCTCATTTTTCATAAATATCATTACACTCGCAAGTGTATAAAATCCATTCGCATGATGAACACCTGGTAACCGACATTAACTTTAATGCATACAGAATATCCCCCGCATACTCGCAAGTATGCCATATACTAGCAATCACAATCACCATTTAAATCGAACTACTAAAGCATTCCAAATTCCAGAATGGGGTTTGTTAGGCCCATAGATCTATCTTTAGGATTCGCGTCAATTTGAGGCCATTTCCCTAATTCTTAGTTTACCAGACTTGAAGGGCGATATTGGGTCTAATAATCCAACCATAGAATGTAGTTTTAAGTACTTGTGTCTATTTCGTTAAACATTTATAAAACAGCGCATGTAATCTCAGTCCCAAAAATATATATTGCAAAAGCATTTAAAAAGGGAGCAAATGAAACTCACAATCTAATATTTTGTAGTAAAAATATTCATACGACGAAACTGAACAATGCAAGGTTGGACTCGGATTCACGAACCTATATCATTTGTATATATATTAATACACATAATTGTGATCGAACAAATATATTATTATTAGTGATGTAATTCATTTATATAGTAGATTAATAAGTTTCATTATATATATTTTCATTTTATATATAGATATATTAATATAGTTAAGTTATGTGTATTAAATATATATTTATATATATAATCTTTATTTTTATGCTTATAACTTTAATAATGTCATTAATACTTTTATTTTTATAATCAAAATTATTTTAATAATATTGATATAGATAATACTTGTTAATAATAATAATGATAGTTTTTAATTATAAAAGTAATCTTGTTATAATATAAAATTTTCAGTACAAATGTTAATCTTGATACTAATAATAATAAGAATGATAATAATGATAATAATACTAATAATACTAATTATATTTATGATAATAATGATAACATTAGTAATAATACTTATGTTAATAATGATAGTAACAATAATAATAATACTAATACTTATACAATGATACTAATACTAATATTAATGAAATTGGTAAAAAAATTGTGTTATTTTCATAATAACACTAATAATAATAATCATAATCATAATAATAATACTTGTATCAATATTAATCATAATAATAATACAAGTACTACTTAATGATAATATTTAGTAATAACAAAAATGATAATATTATTAATCCTATTATTTATTATCATAATAACAACAATTATTAATAATAATAACAATAATAATAATAATAATAATAATAATAATAATAATAATAATAATAATAATAATAATAATAATAATAATAATAATAATAATAATAATAATAATAATAATAATAATGATGATAATAATAATGATGTTGATAGAAGTAATCTTAGTATGAAAACTAACTCATTAGGCTTTTTAAAAAAAATAATGCCGCTGCCTAGTCTCGAACCCGTGACCTCCCGCTCGTTACACACTCCCTTAACCATTGGGCTATTGCCCATTTTCTAATTTAAACCCCAATTCTTTTACTTATAACCCGATTACTTTCTGTTCTCTCTTCTCTCTTTCTTTCAAACACCATCGGCCAAAATCACTCAACACATGAAACTAGCTAATTAGGGTTTTTATCTAAAACTTGTAACTGAATTAAAACCGACTGGTATGGATGTTTTTATAAAAAAAAATAAAAAATTATAATAAAACTAAAAAAAACCTGCTGTATCATACGAAGAACAAAAACAAAACTCAAATTTAATTTTTGAATTCCGAATTGTTTTAGACTATAATTATAACATGAAAGAGGTCTTAAATCGTTTATGTAAACTTTTTGAATCATCAATTGATCCTAAAACAGAAACATGAACTCGAATTTGATCCAAGAAACTTGTTGACTTTTTAATTCAAAAAACTTTAACTTGAAAATTCGAAATCGATAGGATGAATTGGAACTTGATACTTTACAAAAAGATTGAATGAACGATTCCTAACAACATGACATTTCTAGATTTTTAAATTAATTACGAAATCATGTTTTTGGCAAAATGACCAAGAACAGAGGGTATCGAGCTTTATTTTAATTATTTTCAGTTTAATTCAATTACCAGATGCAGAGTATGAATTATATAATGTGGAAATTGCTGTTCTTAATTGTGATTGAGAGGGACTTGTAACAAACTGAAGACAGGCAGAATCATTCCACGAAGAAACAGATAAAAAAATATAAAAAAATTCAAAGGAGATAAAGACCCCTCACTGAATTTGTAACTTGTCTGTTTAGTGGAATTGCACAGATAGTGAAAGGAATTAAATAACACACTGTATATATCAGTTTTTATATTTTATATATATCTGTATTTATGTGTGTGTGTGTATATATATATCAGTTATTTATATACCTACATTTGTATTTCTCTTATATTCATATATTTATAAATTTATATTTATAGATTATGATTAATCTTTTAATAAATATAGTAATAATATCCTTAATATTTTAACTAGTAGTAATAAAGTATAATATTAATATTAATATTATTACTAATGATAATGATAATAATTTTTTATGAAATATATAACACTAATACTATTTACAGCAATAATACTAATTATACTAATATTATTAATAATAACATTAATACTAATAATAATAATAATATATAAATTTATATATATCCACTTTCATATTTATGTATTATCTGTTGGTATTAATATCAATAATATATCTAACATAAAAATATTTTTATTATTAATGGTACTAATAATATTATTAGTTATAATAACATTAATTTTACTGATAATAATAGAATTAACAATAATAATATAACCATTTATACTTATCTAATTTCATACATATATATATATATATATATATATATATATATATATATATATATATATATATACTTTATATAATAGTGATGATACAAATATTAATATTAATGTTAGTATTATTAATAATAATGAAAGTAATGATAATAATATTAATATAGCAGTTATAATTCATCAATTATATCATTTTTACTTAGTAACATAATATATTTACTCTTTAGTATTTAATTATTATTTATATTTAATATTTCTTATGTATAGAATTTATATATATATATATATATATATATATATATATATATATATATATATATATATATATATATATATATATATATATATATATATATATATATTCATATGTATATATATTTACATATTTATTTACATACAATTGTTCGTGAATCGTCGGGAATAGTCAAAGGCCAAATGTATATATGAACACAGTTCAAAGTTTTCAATATTACAGACTTTGCTTCTTGTGTAAAAATCAAATAAAGATTAAGTTTAAATTTGGTCGGAAATTTACGGGTCGTCACAGTACCTACCCGTTAAAGAAAATTTGTCCTAAAATTTGATCGAGGTCGTCATAGCTAACAATAAAAATGTTTTCATGATGAATATGAGTTGATAAATATAGTTTTATTATCATAGAGTAGTATAGATGAAATAATTTGATTACTCGAAGAGTACGAATGAAGCTGTCTCAAAAGATTGAGATCGAGATTTAACTTTTGACGTAGTCATGGTGGATTTCTTGAATTCAAGAGATTTAAAGTAAATCTTTGTAATAAGATTCGATTCTTCAGAAATTAAGGCAATTAGGGTCTTCTTTGGTTAAATGCGAGGATATGGTCTTGATTGCTCTGTCGGATATTTCACTATAAATTAAACTTTTTCCGTTCCATTATTTTCTATTACTTTAATTTCCTATACTTTAATTCATATTTCCAAATTATCAGTCAATATGCTTCATCCAGTTTTAATTCTGGATATATTCCTGACTTTTATATCAATCATTCTCCTTTTTCATCTACCACTGGAGGAATCTGTCTACTTCTACTATGCTCTTAGGTTTATAGTGTTTTTAGTTCTCCCGAGTCTTTATATTGCTATACGCATTTATATACACGGTTTGTAATTTCGGCGTTGTTGTTGGGCTTTATATGATCCCTTATATTTTGATGTCCCTGCTTCTGTCTTCTATAATCATTGACATCCACAGTTAATTCTCTCTTATTTGCTGTGATTTATACTCCCATTTCTATTTTGAAGCTTCATGCTTTTGTTTTCTTTTCGCAAGTAATGGTCCAGAATTAGTAAGTATAGAGTTTCGAATGAACATGGCTAATGTTCTAAGAGAGAAATTGTAATAGCACGATTTTGATTGGATAAATTACCAGAATTCCAGAGAAAAGATAGAACTATCAAGAAATTATGTTCTTGATATGTTTATATATTAGATAGAATGTAAGAGTCGTGTAGCATGACACATGATGACGTTATGATCTGTGAATCGTCACGTTCCATTAGAAACTCAGCATGACTTACTGTAATATAATCACGTTGATCAAGTGTCATTATATTATACTAACTCATGCTTCAGCTCCCAATACTACTTCAAAAACATTCATATTTTAAATTTGAATATTTCAGAATTTAGAAACTAAAACAGTTTCCTTTATGATGTAACACTGATATTGCGAAGAGATAAACGATTTCAGATAAGAATAATTATGAAAATATCTTCAAAAATATCGAGGATATTTTTGATTAAAAGATACGATGTTATCTTAGAATTTCTAATATCGATGAATGATGAAGAAGATTTACCCGTAAAGGTTTAGAGTTAGGAGCAAGGTATTTGTTAATGACTTCAGCAGATACTGAATCATTTAGATTATTTGGAGGCAGGTTTAGTCTTTGCGATTTGTCCACAGCATCCTTCATAGTTTGCTCAATTCATTTTCCAATTCCAAACCTTCTCTTTTTCTGAGCTTTACCAACACATTATTCTTTATCATCAAATTTCTGACTGTTAAAGTCGTTTACAGTTTTTGTTGCTTCATTCAGCTTTTTCAAAACTCAGAAAAGTGATTCATAGGCTAAAGCGCTTTTCAGAAATTCAGAGTTGAAGTTCGTAAATCCAGGAGATAGAAGTCATATATATATATATATATATATATATATATATATATATATATATATATATATATATATATATATATACATATATATAATTGTTGTCATAGAATCGCTGAGAAATTTGAGATTATCGATTGATGCCTCTCAGTATTTGGTATGGTAATTATCGTTACAAGATGCCGATGAGTTCATGATATGATTTCAATAGATAAATATAGTGATTTGTCGGAGAGATTTAAGCTAAGGAGCAACGAGGTTGCCGGTACGTCTGCTGGTAATATGGTGGAATATAAAAGGTTCTCTGGTAACAATGACATATAGGGCAACGTATATATCAGGGTTATAATAAAGCTAATCCGAATGAAAAGTTGAAGTTGTCTTGCTGGAGCTGTGACAAAATTGGCTAATTTAAAAAAGAATTGAAATATTATTTTCGGTAATAACAATGCCAAAAGAGCTAGCACAGATATGTGTTAAACGTTTAATCAGGTTCCGAGAGTTTTTCAGGTGCACAACTATATGCATAAATCTTTTCTTCCGTAGATAAAGAGCGGTTGGTTTATCCTCTCGATTGAGGTGTTTTCAAGAATCATGAAAGGTTTGAACGCAGATTGTAATTGTCAAGATACAAATGAGGTTTAAGATGAAATCAAGTGGCAAACTTTAAGAAATATTTAGTTTCGTATGTTATAATCAATATTTTAATTCATTTTAATTGTCCAATGTTAGTAGTCCACAGTTAGTAGTTCAATAATTCATATATAGTTTAATATATAATATTCGAATTAATTAATACGTATCGTGACCCATTGTATACATGTCTCAGACTCGATCACAACTCAAAGTATATATATTATTTTAGAATCAACCTCAACCCTGTATAGCTAACTTGGTCATTACCGCATATAGAGTGTCTATAGTTATTCCAAATAATATATATAGATGACGCCAATATGATATGTCAAAACATTGTATATGTGTCCCGACGATATTTAAAGTGCATAAAATAAATAACAGAAATTATATAACGATAAATAAAATTGCGAGAATTAAAATTCGATAAATAAATATAATAAGGAATTAACAGTTAGCTAGGAACAGTCGGCTAGGATTTTGTTAGCGTGAATTCTTAACAAAATTTCTCATAGTTAATTTGTTTGTTTCTAAGAAATTTTATTTCTGTCCAATGTTTTCTTCATTATGCCACTTGTTGGATTCTGATATGTCAAAATCAAAATATGAAATTGAATGAAAATGATTAGTCTGCAGTGAACGGATACGTATATCGGTGGATGTAAGAAGGATAGTAAATGACCGTTGAATCAAATTTGAAAGAATGTACAGTGTAACTTATTAATGTGAAATCTAAATATTCCTCGGGTATTACCTACCCGTTAAAATATTTTCACCATTAATAGTTTGTACGAAAGAATTTTTAATTACAATCTTTATGAAAACATATAAACATATATATTTTCTTCAGATGTAATCATGGATTTAATGAGTTAATATGATATTAATCTCATTTTCTTTTTGGTTTGAGCTAGAATAAATAATCTCTAAGAGTTTAGAGATTACATAATCGCCACAGAATGTTTCTCTAATGATGTTATGGATTAATACTTCATCGGTTGTTGTTGTAGGTACTCCTTGGTATCTATGGTGTGTATGACATTGATGCTGGAGGTACAGATTGTGATGTTGAGGTATGGGATGCGGATGTTGTTGTTGTTGGTGGTACTGTTGCTGCTGGTGCTGCTGCTGGTGCTTGTACCCTTTGCACCATATTCTCCAAAGCCACTACCCGAGCGTGAAGCTCGTTGACTTCTTCTATTACACCGGGATGATTGTCAGTTCGGACGAGCGGATGAATAAGATCTAGAATTTGAGATAGTATACCGTCATGACGAGATACCCTGGAAATGAGAGAGAAAATAGTATTATGAACAGGTTCGCCAGTAAGTGCTTCAGGTTCTTTGCCAAGAAGGGAATGTGGTGGATGAAAGGGATCACCTTCTTCTTGTCTCCAATGATTAAGTAGACTACGAACCCATCCCCAATTCATCCAGAATATATGATGGCTGAGTGGTTGATCCATTCCGGTCACACTGCTTTCGGAGCTTGAGTGAAACTCCATATCGGAATCCGAGGGACTTGAACTAGTGGCGAGTTCCATTTCATACGATTGACTAAAGAATTTTTCGATATGAAATGATTTTCGGCTATCAGATGGTATTCGAATTATATAGAATATTTATATATATAGAACAAAAGATTTCGTAGATTACGGAGGAATTTGCGGAATATGTCAGGCAAAGTTGGCAGTAACAGATATGCTAAGATATGAATTAGCAGATACGCTAAGATATGAATTTTGTCTATACACTATTCATGCAATCAATGCAGTATGATGTATCTTAGACTTAAGATGATAAACAGGTAATCTGTCATTTACTTAATAATAATCTTTATTGAACTCAACGACTTGAATGGAACGTGTTTTGAAATATGCCATGAATGACTTCAGGTAATATCTTTAAAATGAGAAAATGCACAGCGGAAGATTTCTTTCATACCTGAGAATAAACATGCTTTAAAGTGCTAACCAAAAGGTTGGTGAATTCATTAGTTTATCGAAATCAGTCATTTCCATAATTTTTATAGACTACAAGATTCTCATTTTTCATAAATATCATTACACTCGCAAGTGTATAAAATCCATTCGTATGATGAACACCTGGTAACCGAAATTAACTTTGATGCATATAGAATATCCCTCGCATACTCGCAAGTATGCCATATACTGGCAATCGCAATCACCATTTAAATTGTAGTACTAAAGCATTGCAAATTCCAGAATGGGGTTTGTTTGGACCATAGATCTATATTTAGGATTCACGTTAATTAGGGGCCATTTCCCTAATTCTTAGGTTACCAGACTTGAAGGGGCGATATTCGTTTTAATAATCCAACCATAGAATGTAGTTTTAAGTACTTGTGTCTATTTCGTCAAACATTTATAAAACATCGCATGTATTCTCAGTCTCAAAATATATATTGTAAAAGCATTTAAAAAGGGAGCAAATGAAACTCACAATCCAATATTTTGTAGTAAAAATATTCATACGATGAAACTGAACAATGCATGGTTAGCCTCGGATTCACGAACCTATATCATTTATATATATATATTAATACACATAATTGTGATCGAACAAATATATTATTATTAGTGATGTAATTCATTTATATAGTAGATTAATAAGTTTCATTATATATATTTTCATTTTATATATAGATATATTAATATAGTTAAGTTATGTGTATTAAATATATATTTATATATATAATCTTTTTTTTATGTTTATAATTTTAATAATGTCATTAATACCTTTATTTTCATAATCGTAATTATTTTAATAATATTGATATAGATAATACTTGTTAATAATAATAATAATGATAGTTTTTAATTATAAAAGTAATCTTGTTATAATATGAAATTTTCAGTACAAATGTTAATCTTGATACTAATAATAATAAGAATGATAATAATACTAATAATACTAATTATATTTATGATAATAATGATAACATCAGTAATAATACTTATGTTAATAATGATAGTAACAATAATAATAATAATAATAATAATAATACTAATACTTATACAATGATACTAATACTAATATTAATGAAATTAGTAATAAATTGTGTTATTTTCATAATAACACTAATAATAATACTCATAATCATAATAATAATAATAATACTTGTATTAAAATTAATCATAATAATAATACTAGTACTACTTAATGATAATATTTAGTAATAACAAAAATGATAATAATATTAATCCTATTATTTATTAACATAATAATAACAATTAATAATAATAATAATAATAATAATAATAATAATAATAATAATAATAATAATAATAATAATAATAATAATAATAATAATAATAATTAATAATAACAATAATAATAATAACAATAATACTAATGATAGAAGTAATCTTAGTATGAAAATTTCCTCATTATGCTTTTTAAAAAAATAATGCCTCTGCCTAGTCTCAAACCCGTGACCTCTCGCTCGTTACACACTCCCTTAACCATTGGGCTATTGCCCATTTTCTGATTTAAACCCCAATTCTTTTACTTATAACCCGATTCCTTTCTGTTCTCTCTTCTCATTCCTCTTTCTTTCAAACACCATCGGCCAAAATCACTCAACACATCAAACTAGCTAATTAGGGTTTTTATTTAAAACTTGTAACTGAATTAAAACCGACTGGTATGGATATATTTATAAAAAAATAATAAAAAATTATAATAAAACTAAAAAAAACATGCCGTATCATGCAAAGAACAAAAACAAAACTCAAATTTAATTTTTGAATTCCAAATTGTTTTAGACTATAATTATAAGATGAAAGAGGTCTTAAATCATTTATGTAAACTTTTTGAATCATCAATTGATCCTAAAACAGAAACATGAACTCGAATTTGATCCAAGAAACGTGTTGACTTTTTAATTCAAAAAACTTTAACTTGAAAATTCGAAATCGATAGGATGAATTGGAACTTGATACTTTACAGAAAGATTAAATGAATGATTCCTAACAACATGACATTTCTAGATTTTTAAATTAATTACGAAATCATGTTTTTGGCAAAATGACCAAGAACAGAGGGTATCGAGCTTTATTTTAATTATTTTCAGTTTAATTCGATTACCAGATGCAGAGTATGAATTATATAATGTGGAAATTGCTATTCTTAATTGTGATTGAGAGGGACTTGTAATAAATTGAAGACAATCAGAATCATTCCACGAAGAAAAAGATAAAAAAAATATAAAAAAATACAAAGGAGATAAAGACCCCTCACTTGTGACGACCCGGAAATTTCTGACCAAATTTAAACTTAATCCTTATATTGTTTTGACACGATAAGCAAAGTCTATAAAGTTGAATCTCAAGATTTTTGAACCATTTTAATGAATTCATTTAAACCTATGACTGTTTCTGACGATTCATGAACAATTGTGTGTAAATAATATACGCATATATATACATATATATAAATAAAGATAAGTGTATATATAATAATGTGAAATAATAAAATATAGATTTATCAGTAGAATTAAATATGTAAAATAATATATAATATAATAAGGGTATTATTAAAAAGAATATATATATATATATATATATATATATAAACATATACAATTATTACTATATTATTATTATATGAAAGATATAAATTATATGTGTTAAAATTTATAACATAACATCTATTATGAAATAATATAATAATATCTATTTCTATTATGAAATAATATAATATAGTAAATAGATATATAATAATTATATACATATAACATTGTTAATATATTCATATTTACATACAAAATTATAAATATATATAATGTAAATAGTAAATATTCAGTATATATTATTATACAATATATTATATTACAAAGATATTAAATTTAATTATAAAATATAATTACTATAGTAATATTATTATCACCTTCAATATTAATATCAACATTTTTTTTAAAATCATAACATGTAGATGTAAAATTTGATATATTTATAAATATGATTATTAATATTATTATTAGCATTATTAATATAATCAGTATTATTATTAATATTATCATTGATAATATTATTATTATTATTATTATTATTATTATTATCATTTTTACTAATATTATTATTGTGATTTATTATTATTATTATTACTCTTATTATTAATATTATTATTATTATTATTATTATTATTATTATTATTATTATTATAATTATTATTATTATTATTATTATTATTATTATTATTATTATTATTATTATTATTATTATTATTATTATTATTATTATTATTATTATTATTATTATTATTTATATTTAGATTATTATTAATATAATTATAATTATTAAATATTAATAATAATTATAAAAATCATATGTACAAATTAGAATCCAAATTCGGTTTCACGTGTCTTTCAAGCTGTAGATAATTTTGTATTTTGTCTGCTAGATCAAATCCAGTCGATATCAATTTGTAAAAACAAACAAATTCAGTTAGAAACTTTACTACACTTTTATTATTTTTATTTTCTTTTCTAATTCTGATAATGAAAGTGTCAACCCAATTGATTAGAAAATAAGATAATTATGCAATGTTATTAAGTAAATCATTCAGTTCTCTCATTGTCATTATCAACTATCAATTAAAAATCTCTGTATCGATTTTATTTTAAACAGAAAGGAGTAAGAACCCAGTCCCGTTCTCTGTTTTGAACTCAAATAGCCAAAGGCTCGATTTTGTATTTATTTTAAAAATCTATTAACGCAGTCTAGTTAGGAATCATCCAGACAAACTTTCTGCAGAGTCTTAACTTCTAATTTTTAAAATTTAGTTTAAATTTTCGAGTCAAAGGTTTTTGAATAAAAAGTCAACCATTTGTTCTTCCTTCGAATTCATGAGTTACACGTCGTTTCCAGTTCAATTGTTAGTTCCAGAGTGTTTTAATGGTGATTTAGAAAATATTTCATGAAGGATTTGAGGTCTCAAAACATCTTTACGTTGAAATTTGATTTTATTTTCTTATTCTTTTTTACGAACAGCAGGTGTGCTGCTATACTTTTATTTTTTATTTTTTATTTATTTCTTTTCTGGTTAAATGAATTCAACATGGTTGAATGTTCTTAATTCTAATTCAAGTTATAAACTAATCTGATAACCCAATTTTATGGATATTGAATTGATTTTGGTCGATTGATTTTGAGGATGAAGGAGAAAAGAAAAACATAAATAAAATATGGTTAAATAAATAAGTCTGGATCATAAAACGAAAAAAGAGTAGCATCTCATATGGTTAAGGGGGTGAGCGGGTGAGCGAGAGGTCTCGGGTTCGAGCCCAGTTCGGGGCGTTTTCTTTTTAGAAAGAGCTTTTGAGGTAGTTTCCATTTTTAAAAATTATTATTATTACTACTAGTATTATTATTATTAATATTATTTTTATTATTTTTATTATTGGTATTATAATTAATATTTATTAGTATTATCATTATTATTAGTATTATTATTAAGTGTAATGAATCTTAGGGTTACGATTATGATTATTATTGTTAAATATTGTTATTATTACAAGTATTATAATTATTAATACTATTATTATTACTAATATATGTATTATTACTATTATTATTAGGATTATTATTAGTAATATGATGAAAATAATTAGAGTTACTATTATTTTTATTAATATTAGTATTAGTATCACTTAGAATTTTTATTATTATTATTAATAAAAGTATTATTATTAAGACTACCATTAGCAAAAAGATTATTACAATTATTACTAAGTGTAAAGCATTAATATCAAAAAGTATTACTTTCGTTATCATTATTATTGAATTATTTAATTTATTACAAACTACTGAAATTATCATTATTATGAGATTTATTATTAAAAACTACCATTAATATTATTATTTATGGAATTAGAAATAATATTATCATTTTTATGAATATTAGTATTATCACTCTTATAATTTCAATTATTATCTTAGTATTACTAAAGTACTATTTTAGCAAACAATATATATATATATATATATATATACTACATATAACATAACAAAATTTAATATTTTTTTGAAAATAAGTTATTAATATAAAATAATAATATATATAATTGTTCGATCACAAGCATATGTATTAATATATATATATATATATATATATATATATATATATATATATATATATATATATATATATATATATATATATATATATATATGAATGATATAGGTTCGTGAAACCGAGGCCAACCCTGCATTGTTCAGTATCGTCGTGTGAATATTTTTACTACAAAATATTGTATCGTGAGTTTCATTTGCTCCCTTTTTAAATAATTTTGCAATATATATTTTTGGGATTGAGAATACATGTGTTGCTTTTATAAATGTTTTACGAAACAGACACAAGTAATCGAAACTATGTTCTATGGTTGGATTATCGAAATTGAATATCACCCTTTTAGCTTGGTAGCCTAAGAATTAGTGAACGCCACTAATTGACTCGAATACTGAAGATAGATCTATGGGCCTAACGAACCCATCCAGGTTATGGATGCTTTAGTACTTCAATTTTTATATACAGATGAGTGTACCTATATATTTGGGGATATTCTATATGCATATGTTAATGTCGGTTACCAGGTGTTCACCATATAAATGAATTTTTATACAGATGAGTGTTCCTGTATTATAATTTTTGCAAATGAGTGTTCCTGCAGTTAAATATGAAAAATTAAATCTTGTGGTCTATTATATTATTGGAAATGATTGATTATGATAAACTAATGAACTCACCAACCTTTTGGTTGACACTTTAAAGCATGTTTATTCTCAGGTACTAAAGAAATCTTCCGCTGTGCATTTGCTCATTTTAAAGATATTACTTGGAGTCATTCATGGCATATTTCGAAAGACGTTGCATTCGAGTAGTTGGGTTCATCAAGATTGATAATAAGTCATTCATAGTTTGGATATAATATGAGATAGTATGCATGCTTGTCAACTTTCGTTGTAATGAAAGTTTGTCTTTTAAAAACGAATGCAATGTTTGTAAAATGTATCATTTAGAGGTCAAATACCTCGCAATGTAATCATATGTTATTGTATTCATCCTTATGGATTAGGACGGGTCACTTCATCACTGAATTTGTAACTTGTCTGTTTAGTGGAATTGCACAGATAGTGAAAGGAATTAAATAACACGCTGTATATATATATATATATATATATATATATATATATATATATATATATATATATATATATATATATATATATATCTGTATTTATGTGTGTATATATATATATATATTAGTTATTTATATACCTACATTTGTATTTCTCTTATATTCATATATTTATATATTTATATTTATAGATTATGATTAATTTTTTAATAAATATAGTAATAATATCCTTAATATTTTAACTAATAGTAATACAAGTATAATATTAATATTAATATTATTACTAATGATAATAATTATTATGAAATATATAACACTAATACTATTTATAGCAATAATACTAATTATACTAATATTATTAATAATAACATTAATACTAATAATAATAATAATAATATATCAATTTATATCTATCCACTTTCATATTTATGTATTATCTATTGGTATTAATATCAATAATATATCTAACATAAAAATATTTTTATTATTAATGTACTAATAATATTATTAGTTATAATAACATTAATTTTACTGATAATAATAAGATTAACAATAATAATATATCCATTTATACTTATCTAATCTCATATATATATATATATATATATATATATATATATATATATATATATATATATATATATATATATATATTACTTTATATAATAGTGATGATACAAATATTAATATTAATGTTAGTATTATTAATAATAATGAAAGTAATGATAATAATATTAATATAGCAGTTACAATTCATCAATTATATCATTTTTACTTAATAACATAATATATTGACTCTTTAGTATTTAATTATTATTTATATTTAATATTTCTTATGTATAGAATTTATATATATATATATATATATATATATATATATATACATATTTATTTTCACACAATTGTTCGTGAATCGTCGAGAATAGTCAAAGGCCAAATGTATACATGAACACAGTTCAAAGTTTTCAATATTACAGACTTTGCTTCTCATGTCGAAATCAAATAAAAATTAAGTTTAAATTTGGTCGGAAATTCCTGGGTCGTCATATATATATTTTTGGGACTGAGAATACATGCGATGCTTTTATAAATGTTTTACGAAATAGACACAAGTAATCGAAATTACATTCTATGGTTGGATTATCGAAATCGAATATCGCCCTTCAAGTCTGGTAACCTAAGAATTAGGGAAATGGCCCCAAATTGACGCGAATCCTAAAGATAAATCTATTGAGCCTAACAACCCCCATTCATGTCTATGGATGGCTTTAGTACTTTGAGATTATTATTATACAGACGTCGATGTCTGTGGGGATATTCTATGCATTATGGTTAATGTCGGTTACCAGGTGTTCAATCCATATGAATGATTTTTATGCAGATGGCTATATGCATGCATGATGTTTATGAGAAATGAAAATATGAAATCTTGTAGTCTATTAAAAATGATGAAAATAAATATTGTTGATAAACTAATGAACTCACTAACCTTTTGGTTGACACTTGTAAGCATGTTTATTCTCAGGTATTGAAGAAATCTTCCGCTGTGCATTTGCTCATTTTAGAGATATTACTTGGAGTCATTCATGACATATTTCAAAAGATGTTGCATTCGAGTCGTTGAGTTCAACAAGATTATTATTAAGTTATTGATAGTTTGGATATATTATGAAATGGTATGCATGCCGTCAACTTTCGATGTAATGAAAGTTTGTCTTTTAAAAATGAATGCAATGTTTGTAAAATGTATCATATAGAAGTCAAATACCTCGCGATGTAATCAACTATTATGAATCATTTATAATCAAGATGAACGGGGGATTTCAGTAGTCCGACTGCACGAGCATCGGGGGTAAGGGACGTTGCTGTCTATTCAGAATCTTCAAGCCTAACGCATTACCCAGTGACATGTCTTATGACAGGGGCGTTAGGACCAGTGTATTGAATACAAGGTCACTACCTATTCATGAGCTAGCATTCTATAATATTGGTAGAGTAGCTGACGAAACCATAGTATGCACTTGCTTTAACCTTATCTAAATTACAAATTTTATCGCATTTACTTTATTTTATCTTATAAACTAGAAAACCCAAAATTAGGTTATATACCACTACTCGTTCACTTTAGGATTATCTTAAGCTTTAGTTATAGGTTCGATTCTACCGATATCTTAAAAATTTGACCCTAGATCATACTTACCTTTCTCACCATAATAAGGAGTAGTACGATTTAGGCCCCGCTAAATATAAATTTAAAACTATTGCTCTCACCTCCCAATAGTTGATTCTGACAACTTGCGGCCTAACGACACCTCATAAATAAAACCGTATGTTTCAGTCATATCACCCCACGGGAATGAACTTGGTCGAATAAATACATGGTCTAATAACTCTTGCAACTGACTTTTCAATTCTTGCATCTCGGACGCTGCAACTCTATATGGCGAATGAGCTACAGGTGCAGCACCTGGCACTAGATATATCTGAAATTCTAAAAATCTATGCAGAGGTAATCCACGTAAATCCTCTGGAAAAAAACTTCGGGAAATTCTCTTACAACGAGCACATCACCAATGATCTTCTCTTCGATATCAATCTTCTTTACCTGTGCCAAAATAGCATAGCAACCCTTTCTCATAAACTTCTGTGCTTTAAGACAATTAATGAGGTTTAACTTTAGGTTTCTCTTTTCTCCATAAACCATTATTGGTAATTCATTCTCATGTACAATATGAATCGCCTTCTTTTAGCAAACACCTTCCACTCTCATTTTGGACATCCAGTCCATGCCGATTATCACATCAAAACTTCCCATCTCGACAAGGTATTAAATCAATTACAAATGCCTCAATAACTAATTTGATCTTACAATTTCCACAAATTTTATCGACCTTAACTAGCCTACCATTTGCTAATTCGGCAATATGCTTCTCTTTAAAGGCGATAATGGACAGTTCAACTTAGAGAAAAATCTCTACAGATATAGCTTCTATCGGCACCAGTATCAAACAAAATATAGGCAAATAGATTGTTGATGATAAACGTACTCGTAACAAGCTCAGTATCCTCACGTGCATCATTTGCATTTATATTGAAAGCTCTACTTCATGCTTGCTCATTATCCTTTTTCTTGTTTGGACACTGATTCTTAAAATGACCTGGCTTCCCGCACTCATAACAAACTTTAGCAGCAGGAGTAGTCACCTTATCTCCACGGACAACAATTTGACAGTCATTAGCTATGTGCCTTATCTTCTTGCCGTTATCAGAAACAACATTATAGTAACCAGTATGATGTTTGTAGCACCTCTTGCATAAAGGCTGATATCCTTTGAAGTTAGAACTACCAGTTGCTTCATCTCGGTTATTATGGGAAGTCTCTTGTCTCTTACAGTGTTATTGATAACCACCCTTATTCTTGTTAACATCCCATTTCCCCTTTACTTTACCATTCCTAACTTTAGTAGACGATGTCTTCTTCGTACGACGAGTAACTTGATCCATAAGCTGATGTACCATCCTAAGTGCTTCTTGCATTGTTTTAGGATTGGATGATGTTACCTGAATATCCTCAGATAGACCTTCCACATACACTCAACCATTAATTCTTCAGTTGCTACTAATGTTGGGTACGTTAAGGCAAGTTCCATAAAAAGCTTATATAACCCGCAAGATCAGTACCAACGACCTTCAAATTTTGCAGCTCAGTTTCCATTCTCGTAACTTCATTCTGAGACAATACTCATTGACCAACATTTTTTTCAACACATCCCATGTAATACCATAAGCAGTATACATACCCATAGCTTGCGAATAAGTATTCCAACATGTTAGTGCAATATCCTGAAGTGTGCATGTGGCATACATATCTTGAAAAATGATTCCATCTTTTCGATCCAACAGGTCAATCTGATAGGTCTCTCGGTTCCACTAAAATTATGTGTCTTGTATCCAACAAATGTCTTATATATCCGTGAGGTTGATTTCCATTACCAACAACAGCTCTTGTTGCCTCAGCCGCAGCTATAATTTCATTCACACGTTGATTAATTGTGGAATTGATTTGAGCATTCGACATACACGGCATGTTTCTTCAAAACAAAATAAGAACACATGTTAATGACAATATAAGAATATACTACCATTACAATATATAACAAAATGTATTATAATAGCAACCACACATAATTATTTAAACAACCACATATATATTCATAGCTGACGTTGTTCGAATTACACATATTTATCCTCGTAATATCCATCTCCATTCGTTTAGTTTTGAAGAGTTTAGTGATTGAAAATGATGTTTTGTTGATAAGAAGATGGTTCAAGGCAATAATAGTCTAAAAGTCCAAAATAGTGCAAAAGAATCAAGACTTGAGCCAAAATATTGAACCAAGTGAAAATTGAAGAACATGTTGAATGCTGATGAAATGCGGCTCACCACATTATAAATGCGCCTCACTTTTTCATTTTGAGAAAATATGCGGCTGAACAAAAGAGGAAATGTGGCTCACCTCAAGAACAAATTTGACCCTCTCAAAGTCAGTAAGAAAAAAATGCTGAAATGTCCCGTTCATATTGATTATAAACGTTCCATATTAATTGATTTCGTTGCGAGATTTTGACCTCTATATGAGACGTTTTGCAAAGACTGCATTCATTTTTAAAACAACCATAACCTTTATTTTATCAATAAAGGTTTTAAAAACATTACGTAGATTATCAAATAATGATAATCTAAAATATACTGTTTACACACGACCATTACATAATGGTTTACAATAGAAATATATTACATCGACATATGTTTCTTGAATGCAGTTTTTACACAATATCATACAAACATGGACTCCAAATCTTGTCCTTATTTTAGTATGCAACAGCGGAAGCTCTTAATATTCACCTGAGAATAAACATGCTTTAAACGTCAACAAAAATGTTGGTGAGTTATAGGTTTAACCTATATATCAAATCGTAACAATAGACCACAAGATTTCATATTTCAATACACATCCCATACATAGAGATAAAAATCATTCATATGGTAAACACCTGGTAACCGACATTAACAAGATGCATATATAAGAATATCCCCATCATTCCGGGACACCCTTCGGATATGATATAAATTTTGAAGTACTAAAGAATCCGGTACTTTGGATGGGGTTTGTTAGGCCCAATAGATCTATCTTTAGGATTCACATCAATTAGGGTGTCTGTTCCCTAATTCTTAGATTACCAGACTTAATAAAAAGGAGCATATTAGATTTCGATAATTCAACCATAGAATGTAGTTTCACGTACTTGTGTTTATTTTGTAAATCATTTATAAAACCTGCATGTATTCTCATCCCAAAAATATTAGATTTTAAAAGTGGGACTATAACTCACTTTCACAGATATTTCCTTCCTCGGAAATAAGACTTGGCCACGGATCGATTCACGAACCTATACAAATATGTACATATATATCAAAGTATGATCAAAATATAATTACAACCATTTTTATTATGTTTTAAAGATTTGAGTGTATTAAGTCAGCTGTCCGTTAGTAACCTACAACTAGTTATCCACAATTAGATGTACAGAAATAAATCGATATATATTATCTTGAATCAATCCACGACCCAGTGTATACACATCTCGGACTAGATCACAACTCAAAGTATATATATTTTTGGAATCAACCTCAATCATGTATAGCTAACTCTAACATTACTGCATATAGAGTGTCTATGGTTGTTCCAAATAATATATATACATGGGTCGATATGATATGTCAAAACATTTGCATACGTGTCTATGGTATCCCAAGATTACATAATATATTAGAATACATGTATAATACAATATAAGTTAGCTAGGATATGATTTGTATAGATTTGTTAAACATTTCTCGTAGCTAAAAAGATCAAAAATATCCAATTTGTTTTACCCATAACTTCTTCATTTTAAATCCGTTTTGAGTGAATTAAATTGCTATGGTTTCATATTGAAATCTAATTTAAGAATCCAAACAGAAAAAGTATAGGTTTATAGTCGGAAATTTAATTTACATGTCAATTACTAAAGAAGTAGTCATTTCCGTTGAAAGAACGACATCTTGATGACCATTTTGAAAAACATACTTTCACTTTGAGTTTAACCAAGATTTTTGGATATAGTTTCATGTTCATATGAAAAATCATTTTCCCAAAAGAACAACTTTTAAATCAAAGTTTATCATAGTTTTTAATTATCCAAACCAAACAGCCCCCGGTTTCACTACGACAGCGTATATCCGATTTTATGGTGTGCATCGTGTTTCCACGTTTTAAATCATTAAGTTAGCGTATCATATAGATATAGAACATGTGTTTAGTTGATTTTAAAAGTCAAGTTAGAAGGATTAACTTTTGTTTGCGAACAAGTTTAGAATTAACTAAACTATGTTCTAGTGATTACAAGTTTAAACCTTCGAATAAGATAGCTTTATATGTATGAATCGAATGATGTTATGAACATCATTACTACCTCAAGTTTTCTGGATAAAACTACTGGAAATGAGAAAAATGGATCTAGCTTCAAAGGATCCTTGGATGGCTTGAAAGTTCTTGAAGCAGAATCATGACACGAAAACAGTTCAAGTAAGATTTTCACTCGAAATAAGATTGTTATAGTTGTAGAAATTGAATCAAAGTTTGAATATGAATATTACCTTGAATTAGAAAGATAACCTACTGTAAATAACAAAGGTTCCTTGATCTTAGATGATTACTTGGAATGGATTAGAAAGCTTGGAAGTAAACTTGCAAACTTGGAAGTATTCTTGATTTTTATGAAACTATACTTATGGAATTTATGAAGAACACTTAGAACTTGAAGATGGAACTTGAGAGAGATCAATTAGATGAATAAAATTGAAGAATGAAAGTGTTTGTAGGTGTTTTTGGTCGTTGGTATATGGATTAGATATAAAGGATATGTAATTTTGTTTTCATGTAAATAAGTCATGAATGATTACTAATATTTTTGTAATTTTATGAGATATTTCATGCTAGTTTCCAAATGATGGTTCCCACAAATGTTAGGTGACTCACATAGGCTGCTAAGAGCTGATCATTGGAGTGTATATACCAATAGTACATACATTTAGAAGCTGTGTATTGTACGAGTACGAATACGGGTGCATACGAGTAGAATTGTTGATGAAACTGAACGAGGATGTAATTGTAAGCATTTTTGTTAAGTAGAAGTCTTTTGATACATGTATATACATTCTAATGGAGTCGTTAAGTCTTCGTTAGTCGTTATATGTAAGTGTTGTTTTGAAACCTTTAAGTTAATGATCTCAATTAATGTTGTTAACCCAATGTTTATTATATCAAATAAGATGTTAAATTATTATATTATCATGATATTATGATGTATGAATATCTCTTAATATGATATATACATTAAAATATCGTTACAACGATAATCGTTACATATAAGTCTCGTTTCGTAATTCTTGAATTAGTAGTCTTGTTTTTACATATGTAGTTCATTGTTAACACACTTAATGATATATTTAAATATCATTTTATCATGTTAAATATAGTGTATCAATATCTTAATATGATACATATATATTTAGTAGACGATATCATAACGATAATCGTTATATATATCATTTCGAGTTTTTTAACTTAGTAATCTCATTTCTTATGTATATCACACATTGTTAATATACTTAGTGAGATACTTACTCATCATAATCTCATGTCAACCATATATATATATATATATGTTTATATATACCACAACATGTAGTTTTTACAACTTTGTAACGTTCGTGAATCGCCGGTCAACTTGGGGGATCAATTGTCTATATGAAACTTATTTCATTTAATCAAGTCTTAACAAGTTTGATTGCTTAACACGTTGGAAAAATTTATTCATGTAAATATAAATCTCAATTAATATATATAAATGAAGCGACCCGTCCTAATCCATCCGGATGAAGTCCATATTGATTATAAACGATTCACAACTGTTGGTTACATCGCGAGGAACTTGACCTCTATATGATACATTTTACAAACATTGCATTCGTTTTTGAAAAGACAATCTTTCATTACATCAAAAGTTGACGGCATGCATACCATTTCATAATATATCTAACTATAATTGACATAATAATAATCTTGACGAACTCAACGACTCGAATGCAACGTCTTTTGAAATATGCCATGAATGACTCCAAGTAATATCTTTAAAATGAGCAATTGCACAGCGGAAGACTTCTTTCATACCTGAGAATAAACATGCTTTAAAGTGTCAACCAAAAGGTTGGTGAGTTCATTAGTTTAACATAAATAATCATTTCCATCATTTTAATAGACCACAAGATTTTCATTTCTCATAAATATACGTCCCGTACATAGAGACAAAAATAATCATTCACATGGATTGAACACCTGGTAACAGACATTAACAAGATGCATATAAGAATATCCCCTATCATTCCGGGAAATCCTTCGGACATGATATAAAACGAATTCGAAGTACTAAAGCATCCGGTACTTTGGATGGGGTTCGTTAGGCCCAATAGATCTATCTTTAGGATTCGCGTCAATTAGTAGATCGGTTTACTAATTCTTAGGCTACCAAGCAAAAAGGGGCATATTCGGCTTCGATCATTCAACCATATAATGTAGTTTCGATTACTTGTGTCTATTTCGTAAAACATTTAAAAAGCGCATGTATTCTCAGTCCCAAAAATTATATATTGCAAAAGCATTTAAAAAGGGAATAATGAAACTCATAATACTGTATTTTGTAGTAAAAATACATATGACGACATTGAACAACTGAACAATGCAGGGTTGGTCTCGGATTCACGAACCTATATCATTTGTATATATATTAAAACATATCCTTATCATTGAACATTTATATTATTTTTAATGACTTAATTTTTATATTAGTAACTTATGTATTTCATTATTAATATATATATTCATTTTTATATATAAACATATAGATTTAGTTATGTTACATATTTTAAATATTTTATATATATATATATATATATATATATATATATATATATATATATACACACACTTTATTTATATGTCTATATATACTTTATTTATATGTATTATACTTTAGATTTTTTTATGTTATATATCTATTTTATATATATACCTTTAAAAATAATTTTTATATTCATTTTTGTTATATTAATATATCTATAAATATATGTTTAGTATTTTATTAAAAAAAATCGATAGTTTGTTATATGTAATTATTGTCATAAGTAATGTTCATAATAATGATGCTAATATCAATATTAATGAAAAACAATACTTTTATTATTTTCATAATAATACTAATATTATTCCTAATGGTATCTAACATTCTAATAATGATAATAAATGAAACTTTAATAGATATACCTATGTTAGAAACAATAATAATAATAATTTTTGTGTTACTTATAATGATAACAATAATTAATATCAACAATAACAATTAATAATAATAATAATAATAATAATAATAATAATAATAATAATAATAATAATAATAATAATAATAATAATAATAATAATAATAATAATAATAATAATAATAATAGAAGAAAAGAAATCTACCTTTAAAGCCCTTTTTTAAAAAAATGCCCATAGCCGGGCTCGAACCCGCGACCTCCCGAATAAGCACACACACCACTAACCATCCCTCTGTTTCACCTTTTCTGATTTATTACAAACCCATATTTATATAAACCGTATATTCTGCTTCAAAAATTCTTTCTTGCTCTACTTAACTATAATCGACCAAGGGATAATCCAACTTCAAATTAAGATTTGATTTATCTTTAATAATCCTAATTAGAAACTAATTATAACTGTAATTTTAATTAATGACTACCAAAGAGAAAAAAAATACAAAATAAAAATAAAATAAAAAAATTGGCTGCAGACGGTTAGAAAGAAAAAAAAAATTAATGATTTCTCGTTTGATTCATTTTGAGACATTGTTACCTACAGGAAATATCTTTCAAAGGATCATTAAAATACACTTGTATCCTCAGTTGAACCTAAATCATAACAGATTGCACCAATTTGATCGAAGAACATTATTTGACTTTTTATTTTAAAGAACTTTGACTTGTAAATTATCACTCAATTTGAAGATTTGAAACCTCTAATTTTGCAGAAAGATTGTTTAGAGGTTTACTAACAAAACTATATTTATACATTTTCAATTTATTTCGAATTCGGGCTTTTTAAATTTTTGAGTTCAAGAACATAAACTCGAAGTTTGATTATGAATTTAAGTTTGTTTTAGACCACGATTTCTTCTTGAAATATGTTCTAAATCAATCCTGGAAACTTTCTAAATCAACAATTAAACTTAAAACATAAAAAATAATTCGAATTTTACCATGAACAAATCGGTTGAATATTTGAAACTAAACTTTGACTTCGAAATTCGGATTCAATACAAGGAATTGGGTCGTGAAAAGTTGCAGATAGTTTGGTTAGATGATTCCTATCATAACTGCAATTTTAGATTTTGAAAATTCATTTGAATTCAAACCTTTGATTATATAAATCACGAACAGGGGTACTCGAAATATATATATATATACTTTTCTATTTTAATTTCACAGATAAAACTGGTACCTACAGGTTTCAGAGTGATGTTAAGGGTGAAAGAAAATCGAATGCTCCCTCAGTTAGTTGATACGTTCGATCTTTTAGAAAAGTAAGTGTGGACTTTAACACTTGGACAAAATAAAATAGGAAACAAAAAAAATATAAAAAAAATAAAAATAAAAGTAGATCATGATAGATAATAGAGTTTGTTTAATAATGTTAAAGCAGTTGGACTCTAGTAGCTAGAAATGAATTTTTGAAGAGAGAAAAGATAAGGCTAGATCACAATGCAGATTTGATTCAGATTTTATTATATATTTAATTAATTAACATTAATAATTAATATTAATAATAGTAATACATTAATATAATAAAAAATAATAATAATAATAATAATAATTGAATTAATAATAATAATATTAATCATTCTTATAGTAATACTTATATCTAAGTATTTATTCGATAATCAAAATTCTTAAAATTATAAAAATTTTAATATTTCCCATTTGTTAATACCACTAACAATGATATTGATAATAATGAAAGTAGTAATAATTTAGTTTGTCATTACTATCATATTTTTAACTTGTTTCTACCTCATATATTATATATGTAAATATGGATACATTAATAATGTTTTATATATATAATTATTATATATCAATTTACTATATTATATTATTTCATAATAAAAAAGATATTATAGATTTTAACACATAATATTTATATCTTTTATATATATATATATATATATATTAAAATATATTTATTCTTATTAATAGAAATCATATATAGATTCATATATATATATATATATATATATATATATATATATATATATATATATATATATATATATATATATATATATATATATATATATATATAGTAACTTATTTATTCTATTTGCCAATTTACATATTAAATTCTAATGATTCAAATATATCTTATTATTTCCACTACTTACATTTATATTTATATATATCTATTTATTTATAACAATTGTTCGTGAATCGTCGAAAATGGTCAAAGGTAATTGAATATATGAACATACTTCCAAAATTTTAAGACTCAACTTTACTGACTTTGCCTATCGTGTCGAATCATATAAAGATCAAGTTTAAATTTGGTCAGAAATTCCCGGGTCGTCACAGTACCTACCCGTTAAAGAAATTTCGTCCCAAAATTTGAGTGAGGTGGTCATGGCTAATAATAAAAATGTTTTCATGATGAATATGAGTTGATAAATAGAGTTTTATCATCACTGAATAATATGGATAAAACAATTCGATTATTCGAAGAGTAGGAGTGAAGCTAACACACAAAAAAATGAAATGAGAAAAATAAAGTTTCATCATATCTTTTGACGCAGATAGGGTTGAATTTAGAAAAAAATAAGGTGCGTCTTAGCTTTTGACATTGTCTTGGTTGAATTCCGGAATTCAAGAGATTTGAAGAAAATCTTCGAAATCTAAAAGATTTGATTTCTTCAGCGAATAAAGAAATTAGGATCTCTATAATAAATACGGTGATCTGCTTCGATTACTCTGTCTGATATTTCCATTATAAATTTACCTTTTCCGTTCCACTAGTTTTCACCACTTCTATACTCAATTTCCAAATTCAAATGATTGTGAAAATGCTTAATCCAATTCTAAACCCTGATATTTTCCTAATTATCATTTTTGTCATCCTTCTTTTCAATCTTCCACCAGAAAATCCGTTTACTTTTAATATAAGCTTGGGGTGATACTATTCTTAACTATACCGTGTCTTTATATTGTTATTCGTATTAATATCCATAATTTGTAACCTCCGTGTTGTTATTGGACTTTATATTTTTCCATATATATCGGAGCTTCATGCTCTTGTTTTCTCTTCCCGACTTTAAATCAAGCGAATAATGGTCCAGAATTCGTAGGTATGGAATCTCGAAAGAACTTAATGTTCTAAACAAGAAAGAACGTAATAGCACGATTTGTTTTGTCAAATTACCAGAATTACTGAGGATAGAACTATCTAGAATATATTTTCTTGATATGTTCAGAAGTTAAGTAGAATGAAAGTGTTATGTAACATGGCACATGATGATGTTATGATCTGTGAATCATCAAGTCCCAATAGAAACTCAGCATGACTTACTATAATATAATCACGTTGATCAAGTGTCATTATATTATACTAACTCATGCTTCAGTTCCCAACAGTACTTCAATAACATTCATATTTTAAGCTTGAAAGTTTATTGAATATAGAAACTAACAGTTTCTATATGATGTAACACTGATAACACGAAGAGATTTAATGATTTCAGATAAGATTAGTTATGAAAATATATTCAGAATATCGAGGATATTTATAATGAAAGATACGATAATATCTCAGAATATCTAAGATCAGAGGATGATAGAAACTATTGTCCGCAAGGGTTTAGAGTAAGGAGCAAGATATTCGCTAAAGACTTTAGCAGGCATTGAATCATTTGGATTCTTTGAAGTCAAACTTATTCTTTGTGATTTGCCCACGGCTTCTTTCATAGTTTTGTATAATCCGCTTTTCGGTACTAAATTTCTATTGGGTGTTTCCAATACTCCATTCTTTATCATCAAATTTTATACGGTTAAGGTCGTGTACAGTTTTTTTTACTCCTGTATTCAGCTTTTAAAAATTCAGAGTATTAATTCGAAGACTAGGTGCTTTTCAGAATTTTAGAATGGAAGATCATAGTTCTAAGAGATAAATATTATATGGATACATATAACTGTTGACGTGGAATCGTTGCGAGACTCAAAATACAGATTTGCTGATTCTCGGTAATTGGTATGGCAATTCTTGTTACAAGATGCGGATGTGTACATGATGAGACTTCAATAGATAAATATAGTGATTTGTTGGAGGGATTTAAACCAAGGAGCAACGAGGTTGCTGGTACGTCTTCTGGTAAAATGGTGAAATATACATAATTCTCCGGTATCAAAAGGGTAATCGTATGTATCAGGATTATAGTAAGGCTACTTCGAATGAAAAATCGAAGTTGACTTGCTGGAGCTGTGACAAAATTGTCTACTTTGAAAAGGGATCGCAAAGTTATTTTGCAAATAAATGCCAAAGGATCTGACGCGGCTACGTATTAAACTTTTACTCAGTTTCCGAGAGTTTCTCAGGTGCATAACTATATGCATAAATCTTTTCTTCTGTAGATGAAGTGCGGTTGATTCATCCTATCGATTGAGGTGTTTTCAAAAATCAAGGAAGTTTGAACGCAGATTGGAATCGTCAAGATACAAATGAGGTTTAAGTTGAAATCAAGTGGCAAACTTGAAGAGATGTTTAGTTTCATATGTTATAATCAATATTTTAATTCATTTTAATTGTCCAATGTCATTAGACCACAATTCATAGTCCACAATTTGTAGTGCAACAATTCATATATAGTTTAATATATAATATTCGAATTAATTAATATGTATCGTGACCCGTGTACATGTCTCAGACTCGATCACAACTCAAACTATATATATTATTTGAGAATCAACCTCAACCCTGTATAGAGAACTCGATCATTACTGCATATAGAGTGTCTATGGTGATTCCAAATAATATATATAGATGCGTCGATATGATATGTCAAAACCTTGTATACGTGTCCCGATATTTAAAGTGCGTAAAATAAATAACAGAAATTAAATGATGATAAATAAAGTGCGTAAAGTAAATAACAGAAATTAAATGACAATAAATAAAATTGCGAGAATTTAAATTGCGATAAATAAATTGCGATAAATAAAATGTAATACGTAATTAACAGTTAGCTAGGAACAGTTAGCTAGGATTTTGTTAGCGTGGTTTCTTAACAGAATTTCTTATAGTTAATTTGTTTGTTTCTAACAAATTTTATTTTGTCCAATGTTTTCTTCATTATGCCACTTGTTGGATTCTGATAGGTCAAAATCCAAATATAAAATTGAATGAAAATGGTTATTCTGTGGTGAACGGATTCGTATAGCTGTGGTTGTAAGTAGGATAGTAAATGACTGTTGAATCAAATTGGAAGAATGTACGGTGTAACTTATAATTGTGAAATTTAAATATTTCTAGGGTATTACCTACCCGTTAAAATATTTTCACAATTAACACTTTGTACGAAAAATTTTTTTAATTACAATCTTTATGAAAATATACTTATATATATATTTTCTTCAAATGCAATCATGGATTTAAAGAGTTAATATGATATTAAACTCATTTGATTTACGTTAGAACAAGAATATATAATCTCTAAAACATTAGAGATTACATATTCGCCATGTTGAACGAAGATAAATAATGCAGAATGTCATGTAGAACGATGATTATGCTCGGGGTACCGATTGTGATGTTGAGGCATGTGTTGTTGTGGTTTGTGTGGTTGTTGATGGTACTTTTGTTGTTACTGATGGTACTGTTGGTGCCGGTGGTGTTGCTGGAGCTGGTAAATTTCGCACCATATTCTCCAAATTGATTACTCGAGCGCGAAGTTCGTTGACTTCTTTTATTACCCCTGAATCATTGACGTTTGGAACGAGCGGATGAATAAGGTTCAGAATTTGGAATATCATATAATCATTGTGGGATATCCTGACAATGAGGGTGAATATGGTGTTTCGGATAGGTTCGCCGGTAAGTGCTTCAGGTTCTTCACTAAGAGGTGAATTCGGTTGGTGGAAGGGATCGACTTCTTCGCGTCTCCATTGATTAAGTCGACTACGAACCCATCAGATGAATTGGGGATGGTTGATTGATTCATTCATTCTAGTGACCCTGCTTTTGGAGCTCGAACGGAACTCCATATCGGAATTGCTGTCGGAATCACTATCGAAATCTGAGGGACTAGAACTGGTTGAGGGATTCATCTCGTACGATTAGATGAAGGATTTTCGATAAAAAATATATTATAGGATGTAGATTAGTACCCTGCAATACATAATTTACATATGCATGAATAATACTAAAATCCCATAAGTTACGGAGGAATCTACGGAAGCTGTCAGACAAAGTTACAGTAACAGATACGCTAAAATATGAAGTAGCAGATACGCTAAGATATGAATTTTTGACTATACACTATTCATGCAATCCAGGTAGTAAGATGTGTCTAGACTAAGAATGATAAGCAGGTAATTTTCGATACGAAATAATAAGAAAACTTTTGACATGCAGACACGGCCGAAGTCCAAACTCACTAATGCATCCTAAAGAATTATTAGTTTGACACACTAATGCAGACCTGGTTCGTTAAGACCACCGCTCTGATACTAACTAAAGCGACCCGTCCTAATCCATCCGGACGAAGTCCATATTGATTATAAACGATTCACAACTGTTGGTTACATCGCGAGGTACTTGACCTCTATATGATACATTTTACAAACATTGCATTCGTTTTTGAAAAGACAATCTTTCATTACATCAAAAGTTAACGGCATGCATACCATTTCATAATATATCTAACTATAATTGACATAATAATAATCTTGACGAACTCAACGACTCGAATGCAACGTCTTTTGAAATATGCCATGAATGACTCCAAGTAATATATTTAAAATGAGCAATTGCACAGCAGAAGACTTCTTTCATACATGAGAATAAACATGCTTTAAAGTGTCAACCAAAAGGTTGGTGAGTTCATTATTTTAACATAAATAATCATTTCCATCATTTTAATAGACCACAAGATTTTCATTTCTCATAAATATACGTCCCGTACATAGAGACAAAAATAATCATTCACATGGATTGAACACCTGGTAACAGACATTAACAAGATGCATATAAGAATATCCCCTATCATTCCGGGAAATCCTTCCGACATGATATAAAACTAATTCGAAGTACTAAAGCATCATGTACTTTGGATGGGTTTCGTTAGGCCCAATAGATCTATCTTTAGGATTCGCGTCAATTAGTAGATCGGTTTACTAATTCTTAGGCTACCAAGCAAAAAGGGGCTTATTCGGCTTCGATCATTCAACCATATAATGTAGTTTCGATTACTTATGTCTATTTCGTAAAACATTTAAAAAGGGCATGTATTCTCAGTCCCAAAAATTATATATTGCAAAAGCATTTAACAAGGGAATAATGAAACTCACAATACTGTATTTTGTAGTAAAAATACATATGACGACATTGAACAACTAAACAATGCAAGGTTGGCCTCGGATTCACGAACCTATATCATTTGTATATATATTAAAACATATCCTTATCATTGAACATTTATATTATTTTTAATGACTTAATTTTTATATTAGTAACTTATGTATTTCATATATATATATGAAATATTACATTTATATTATTTTTAATGACTTAATTTTTATATTATTGTTATGTTACATATTTTAAATATTATATATATATATATATATATATATATATATATATATATACTTTCTATATATGTATATATATATATACTTTATTTATATGTATTATACTTTAGATTTTTTTATGTTATATATCTATTTTATATATATACCTTTAAAAATAATTTTTATATTCATTTTTGTTATATTAATATATCTATAAATATATGTTTAGTATTTTATTAAAAAAATCGATAGTTTGGTATATGTAATTATTGTCATAAGTAATGTTCATAATAATGATGCTAATATCAATATTAATGAAAAACAATACTTTTATTATTTTCATAATAATACTAATATTATTCCTAATTGTATCTAACATTCTAATAATGATAATAATCGAAACTTTAATAGATATACCTATGTTAGAAACAATAATAATAATAATTTTTGTGTTACTTATAATGATAACAATAATTAATATCAACAATAACAATTAATAATAATAATAATAATAATAATAATAATAATAATAATAATAATAATAATAATAATAATAATAATAATAATAATAATAATAATAGTAATAATAATAATAATAATAGAAGAAGAAAAGAAATCTACCTTTAAAGCCCTTTTTTAAAAAAATGCCCATAGCCGGGCTCGAACCCGCGACCTCCCGAATAAGCACACACACCACTAACCATCCCTCTATTTCACCTTTTCTGATTTATTACAAACCCATATTTATATAAACCGTATATTCTGCTTCAAAAATTCCTTCTTGCTCTACTTAACTGTAATCGACCAAGGGATAATCCAACTTCAAATTAAGATTTGATTTATCTTTAATAATCCTAATTAGAAACTAATTATAATTTTAATTTTAATTAATGACTACCAAAGAGAATAAAAAAATACAAAATAAAAAAAAAATTGCTGCCGACGGTTAGAAAGAAAAAAAAATTAATGATTTCTCATTATATTCGTTTTGAGACATTGTTACCTACAGGAAATATCTTTCAAAGGATCATTAAAATACACTTGTATCCTCAATTGAATGTAAATCATAACAGATTGCACCAATTTGATCGAAGAACATTATTTGACTTTTTATTTTAAAGAACTTTGACCCGTAAATTATCACTCAATTTGAAGATTTGAAACCTCTAATTTTGCAGAAAGATTGTTTAGAGGTTTACTAAGAAAACTACATTTATACATTTTCAATTTATTTCGAATTCGGGCTTTTTAAATTTTTGAGTTCAAGAACATAAACTCAAAGTTTGATTATGAATTTAACTTTGTTTTAGACCACTATTTCTTCATGAAATATGTTCTAAATCAATCCTGGAAACTTTCTAAATCAACAATTAAACTTAAAACATAAAAACTAATTCGAATTTTACCATGAACAAATTGGTTGACTTTTTGAAACTAAACTTTGACTTCGAAATTTGGATTCAATACAAGGAATTGGGTCGTGAAAAGTTGCAGATAGTTTGGTTAGATGATTCCTATCATAACTGCAATTTTAGATTTTGAAAATTCGTTTGAATTCAAACCTTTGATTATATAAATCACGAACAGGGGTACTCGAAATATATATATATATATATATATATATATATATATATATATATATATATATATATATATATATATATATATATATATATATATATATATATATATATATATATATATATATATATTTCTATTTTAATTTCACAGATAAAACTAGTACCTCCAGGTTTCAGAGTGATGTTAAGGGTGAAAGAAAATCGAATGCTCCCTCAGTTAGTTGATACGTTTGATCTTTTAGAAAAGTAAGTGTGGACTTTAACACTTGGACAAATAAAATAGGAAACAAAAAAATATATAAAAAAAAATAAAAGTAGATCATGATAGATAATAGAGTTTGTTTGATAATGTTAAAGCAGTTGGACTCTAGTAGCCAGAAATGAATTTTTGAAGAGAGAAAAGATAAGGCTAGATCACAATGCAGATCTGATTCAGATTTTATTATATATTTAATTAATTAACATTAATAATGGATATTAATAATAGTAATACATTAATATAATAAAAAAAATACTAATAATAATAATAATAATAATTGAATTAATAATAATAATATTAATCATTCTTATAGTAATACTTATATCTAAGTATTTATTCGATAATCAAAATTCTTAAAATTATAAAAATTTTAATATTTCCCATTTGTTAATACCACTAATAATGATATTGATAATAATGAAAGTAGTAACAATTTAGTTTGTCATTACTATCATATTTTTAACTTATTGCTACCTCATATATTATATATGTAAATATGGATACATTAATAATGTTTTATATATATAATTATTATATATCAATTTACTATATTATATTATTTCATAATAAAAAGATATTATAGATTTTAACACATAATATTTATATCTTATATATATATATATATATATATATATATATATATATATATATATATATATATATATATATATATTACAATATATTTATACTTATTAATATAAATCATATATAGATTCATATATATATATATATATATATATATATATATATATATATATATATATATATATATATATATATATATATAGTAACTTATTTATTCTATTTGCCAATTTACATATTAAATTCTAATGATTCAAATATATCTTATTATTTCCACTACTTACATTTATATTTATATATATCTATTTATTTATAACAATTGTTCGTGAATCGTCGAAAATGGTCAAAGGTAATTGAATATATGAACATACTTCCAAAATTTTAAGACTCAACTTTACTGACTTTGCCTATCGTGTCGAATCATATAAAGATCAAGTTTAAATTTGGTCGGAAATTCCCGGGTCGTCACAATAAACATGGAAAAGTTCGGGTCACTACAGTACCTACCCGTTAAATAAATTTCGTCCCGAAATTTTAAGCTGTTGAAGGTGTTGACGAATCTTCTGGAAATAGATGCGGGTATTTCTTCTTCATCTGATCTTCACGCTCCCAGGTGAACTCGGGTCCTCTACGAGCATTCCATCGAACCTTAACAATCGGTATCTTGTTTTGCTTAAGTCTCTTAACCTCACGATCCATTATTTTGACGGGTTCTTCAATGAATGGAAGTTTTTCATTAATTTGGATTTCGTCCAACGGAATAGTGAAATCTTCTTTAGCAAAACATTTCTTTAAATTCGAGACATGGAAAGTGTTATGTACAGCCGCGAGTTGTTGAGGTAGCTCCAGTTGGTAAGCTACTGGTCCGACACGATCTATAATCTTGAATGGTCCAATGTACCTTGGATTTAGTTTCTCCCGTTTACCAAATCGAACAACGCCTTTCCAAGGTGAAACCTTAAGCATGACCATTTCTCAAATTTCAAACTCTATATCTTTTCTTTTACTATTCGCGTAGCTCTTTTGTCGACTCTGGGCGGTTTTCAATCGTTGTTGAATATGGATGATTTTCTCGGTAGTTTCTTGTATTATCTCTGGACCCGTAATCTGTCTATCCCCCACTTCATTCCAACAAATCGGAGACCTGCACTTTCTACCATAAAGTGCCTCAAATGGCGCTATCTCAATACTAGAATGATAATTGTTGTTGTAGGAAAATTCTGCTAACGGTAGGTGTCGATCCCAACTTTTTCCGAAATCAATAACACATGCTCGTAGCATGTCTTCAAGTGTTTGTATCGTCCTTTCACTCTGCCCGTCAGTTTGTGGATGATAGGCAGTACTCATGTCTAGACGAGTCCCCAATGCTTGTTGCAACGTCTACCAGAACCTTGAAACAAATCTACCAACCCTATCAGAGATAATAGAGACGGGTATTCCATGTCTGGAGATAACCTCCTTCAAATACAATCGCGCCAACTTCTCCATTTTGTCATCTTTTCTCATTGGCAGGAAGTGTGCTGACTTGGTGAGACGATCAACTATTACCCAAATAGTATCATAACCACTTGCAGTCCTTGGCAATTTAGTAATGTAATCCATGGTAATGTTTTCCCATTTCCATTCTGGGATTTCAGGTTGTTGTAGTAGACCTGATGGTTTCTGATGTTCAGCTTTGACCTTAGAACACGTCAAAAATTCTCCTACATATTTAGCAATATCGACTTTCATACCCGGCCACCAAAAGTTTTTCTTGAGATCTTTATACATCTTCCTCGCTCCGGGATGTATTGAATATCTTGTTTTATGTGCTTCTTTAAGTACCATTTCTCTCACATCTCCAAACCTTGGTACCCAAATTCTATCAGCCCTATATCGGGTTCTGTCTTCCCGAATATTAAGATGTTTCTCTGATCCTTTGGGTATCTCATTCTTCAAGTTTCCTTCTTTTATAACCCCCTGTTGCGCCTCCTTTATTTGAGTAGTAAGGTTAGTACGAATAATTATATTCATAGCTTTTACCCGTATAGGTTCTCTGTCCTTTCTACTCAAAGCGTCGGCTACCACATTCGCCTTCTCCGGGTGGTATCGAATCTCAAAATCATAATCATTCAACAGTTCAATCCACCTGCGTTGTCTCATATTCAGTTGCTTCTGATTAAATATATGTTGGAGACTTTTGTGGTCGGTATATATAATACTTTTGACCCCATATAAATAATGCCTCCAAGTCTTTAATGCAAAAACAACAGCACCCAATTCCAAATCGTGAGTTGTATAATTTTGCTCGTGAATCTTCAATTGTCTAGACGCATAAGCAATCACCTTCGTTCGTTGCATTAATACACAACTGAGACCTTGCTTTGATGCGTCACAATAAATCACAAAATCATCATTCCCTTCAGGCAATGACAATATAGGTGCCGTAGTTAGCTTTTTCTTCAAAAACTGAAACGCCTTCTCTTGTTCATCCTTCCATTCAAATTTCTTCCCTTTATGCGTTAATGCAGTCAAGGGTTTTACTATTTTGGAGAAATCTTGGATGAATCTTCTGTAGTAACCAGCTAGTCCTAAAAATTGGAGTATGTGTTTCGGAGTTTTCGGGGTTTTCCACTTCTCAACGGTTTCAATCTTTGCTGGATCCACCTGAATACCTTCTTTGTTCACTATGTGACCGAGGAATTAAACTTCTTCCAACCAAAATGCACACTTTGAAAACTTAGCGTACAGTTTTTCTTTTCTCAGCAACTCTAGCACTTTTCTCAAATGTTCTTCGTGCTCTTGATCATTCTTCGAGTAAATAAGTATGTCATCGATGAAAACAATGACAAACTTGTCAAGATATGGTCCACACACTCAGTTCATAAGGTCTATGAACACAGCTGGTGCGTTAGTCAATCCAAACGGCATAACCATAAACTCGTAATGACCATAACACGTCCTAAAAGCAGTTTTTGGAATATCATCCTCCTTTACTCGCATTTGATGATATCCAGAACGTAAATAAACCGACGAGCCTTGTAGTTGATCAAATAAGTCATCAATTCTCGGCAGTGGATAACGGTTTTTGATGGTAAGTTTATTCAACTCTCTGTAGTCAATACACAACCTAAATGTACCATCCTTCTTCTTGACAAACAAAACAGGAGCTCCCCATGGTGATGTGCTTGGTCGAATGAAACCACGTTCTAATAGTTCTTGCAGTTGGCTTTGCAGTTCTTTCATCTCGCTGGGTGCGATTCTGTAAGGAGCACGAGCTATTGGTGCAGCTCCTGGTACAAGATATATTTGAAATTCAACAGATCGATGTGGAGGTAGTCCCGGTAATTCTTTCGGAAATACATCGGGAAATTCTTTTGCGACGGGAACGTCATTGATGCTCTTTTCTTCAGTTTGTACTTTCTCGACGTGTTCTAGAATAGCATAGCAACCTTTTCTTATTAGTTTTTATGCCTTCAAATTACTAATAAGATGTAGCTTCGTGTTGCCCTTTTCTCTGTACACCATTAAGGGTTCTCCTTCTTCTCGTACAATGCGAATTGCATTTTTGTAACATACGATCTCTGCTTTCATTTCCTCCAGCCAGTCCATGCCAACTATTACATCAAAACTCCCTAACTCTACTGGTATCAAATCAATCTTAAATATTTCGCTACCCAGTTTAATTTCTCGATTCCGGCATATATAATCTGCTGAAATTAATTTACCGTTTGCTAATTCGAGTAAAAATTTACTATCCAACGGCATTAATGGACAACTTAATTTAGCACAAAAATCTCTACTCATATAGCTTCTATCCGCACCTGAATCAAATAAAACGTAAGTAGATTTATTGTCAATAAAAAATGTACTCGTAACAAGCTCCGGGTCTTCTTGTGCCTCTGCCGCATTAATATTGAAAACTCTTACGCGGCCTTGTCCATTCGTGTTCTCCTGGTTCGGGCAATTTCTAATAATGTGGCCCAATTTTCCACATTTATAACAAACTACATTGGCATAACTTTCTCCGACACTACTTGCTCCGCCATTACTCGTTCCGACACAATTTGTTCATTTCGTTCTGTTAACCCCTGGTCCGTAGACCTCACACTTCGCCGCGCTATGACCATTTCTTTTACACTTGTTGTAAAATTTGGTGCAGAACCCCGAATGATACTTTTCACACCTTTGGCATAGTTGCAATCCGATGTTCTTTTTCTCACTTTGGTAAGAAGCGAACATCACTAACCCATAAGCATAAAATGCTTCTTTATGTTGCATGTTAGAAACTCTTTCTTATTCACAAAATCCTATGTTGGGATATGTTGAGTCAAAATAGGTTCTTAACCCGTAGCATAAAATTGCATTTGGGTTCCCCGCATTTAACGCTTTAAAGAAAACACGGCGTAACTTAAAGTCTCCCCAATGTGATATACCCCACCTATCAAAGGAAAGCCTTTTATAAACTAAGGCATTTCTGGAAAGTCTTTCAAATGTTTGACAAGTTAATTTCGCCATAACTAAATGTGCTGATGAATTCTGACCGACTCTAGACAAGATTTCCTCAATCATATCCTTTGGTAGGTCTTATAAAATATTCGGTTGTCTACCCTTAACGTCTATTTTGTTTTTATACTGTAAAATAGACAAGGATTAGATTCGTAATAACAAAAAAATAAAATTTTTTTAAATAGAACATAAAAGTACAAGCACACTACAATACATTTATTATACAACATGCTCACACCCCTCTAATCTGAATCACTGGTTTCTTCTTCTTCGGACTTGGTTCTTTTTCCTAATCTTCTAGGGATATATGATGTTCCTCTAATACGAGTCGTAGTTTTCCACATTGGTTTAGAAAAACCTGGTGGTTTAGAGGTTCCCGGGTTATTGTCACGATATTGAAAATACGGGTGTTGACGGTACATATAAAGTTCATCGGGGTTGGAATCTGGTTTCTCTATTTTTATACCTTTTCCCTTATTATTTTATTTCGCTTTATTAAATTGGGTTGAGGTAATTTCTATAACATCATCGGAATCCTCATCAGGATCCGATTCATCGGAAAATTGGTAATTTTCCCAATATTTTGCTTCCTTAGCGAAAACACCATTGACCATTATTAACTTTGGTCCATTGGTTGAGGATTTTCTTTTATTTGACCAGTTTTCTGTGGTTCCTACTATTCCCCCCTCTGAAACCTCTTCTTCTTCTGGTTCCTCTTCTTCTGGTTCCTCTTCTTCCAGTTCCTCTTCTTCCGGTTCTATTTCCTCTTCTTCCGGTTCTTCGAGAACTTGTGAATCTTGCCAATATATATTCGACTCTTCGTTATTATTAGGTGAGTCAATGAGATTTGTGCTAGAGGTAGACATCTATCACACAATGTCAAACATATTAAGAGATTAATATATCACATAATATTTACATGTTAATAATATATAGTTTCCAACAAAAATGTTAAGTAATCATTTTTAAAGAAAACACGGTCGAAGTCCAGACTCACTAATGCATCCTAACAAACTCGATAAGACACACTAATGCAAATTTTTCTGGTTCTCTAAGACCAACGCTCGGATACCAACTGAAATGTCCCATTCATATTGATTATAAATGTTCCATATTAATTGATTTCGTTGCGAGGTTTTGACCTCTATATGAGACGTTTTGCAAAGACTGCATTCATTTTTAAAACAACCATAACCTTTATTTTATCAATAAAGGTTTTAAAAACATTACGTAGATTATCAAATAATGATAATCTAAAATATACTGTTTACACACGACCATTACATAATGGTTTACAATAGAAATATATTACATCGACATATGTTTCTTGAATGCAGTTTTTACACAATATCATACAAACATGGACTCCAAATCTTGTCCTTATTTTAGTATGCAACAGCGGAAGCTCTTAGTATTCACCTGAGAATAAACATGCTCTAAACGTCAACAAAAATGTTGGTGAGTTATAGGTTTAACCTATATATATCAAATCATAACAATAGACCACAAGATTTCATATTTCAATACATATCCCATACATAGAGATAAAAATCATTCATATGGTGAACACCTGGTAACCGACATTAACAAGATGCATATACAAGAAAATCCCCATCATTCCAGGACACCCTTCGAATATGATATAAATTTCGAAGTACTAAAACATCCGGTACTTGGATGGGGTTTGTTAGGCCCAATAGATCTATCTTTAGGATTCACGTCAATTAGGGTGTCTGTTCCCTAATTCTTAGATTACCAGACTTAATAAAAAGGGGCATATTCGATTTCGATAATTCAACCATAGAATGTAGTTTCACGTACTTGTGTCTATTTTGTAAATCATTTATAAAACCTGCATGTATTCTGATCCCAAAAATATCAGATTTTAAAAGTGGGACTATAACTCACTTTCACAGATATTTCCTTCCTCGAAAATAAGACTTGGCCACGGATCGATTCACGAACCTATACAAATATGTACATTTATATCAAAGTATGATCAAAATATAATTACAACCATTTTTATTATGTTTTAAAGATTTGAGTGTATTAAGTCAGCTGTCCGTTAGTAACCTACAAATAGTTGTCCACAGTTAGATGTACAGAAATAAATCGATATATATTATCTTGAATCAATCCACGACCCAGTGTATACACATCTCAGGCTAGATCACAACTCAAAGTATATATATTTTTGGAATCAACCTCAACCCTGTATAGCTAACTCCAACATTACTGCATATAGAGTGTCTATGGTTGTTCCAAATAATATATATACATGGGTCGATATGATATGTCAAAACATTTGCATACGTGTCTATGGTATCCCAAGATTACATAATATATTAGAATACATGTATAATACAATAAAAGTTAGCTAGGATATGATTTGTATAGATTTGTTAAACATTTCCCGTAGCTAAAAAGATCAAAAATATCCAATCTTGTTTTACCCATAACTTCTTCATTTTAAATCCGTTTTGAGTGAATCAAATTGCTATGGTTTCATATTGAACTCTAATCTAAGAATCCAAACAGAAAAAGTATAGGTTTATTGTTAGAAATTTAAGTTACATGTCAATTACTAAAGAGGTAGTCATTTTCTTCGAAAGAACGACATCTTGATGACTATTTTGAAAAACATACTTTCACTTTGAGTTTAACCAAGATTTTTGGATATAGTTTCATGTTCATATGAAAAATAATTTTCCCAGAAGAACAACTTTTAAATCAAAGTTTATCATAGTTTTTAATTATCCAAACCAAAATAGCCCCCGGTTTCACTACGACGGCGTATATCCGATTTTATGGTGTTCATCGTGTTTCCTGGTTTTAAATCATTAAGTTAGCATATCATATAGATATAGAATATGTGTTTAGTTGATTTTAAAAGTCAAGTTATAAGGATTAACTTTTGTTTGCGAACAAGTTTAGAATTAACTAAACTATGTTCTAGTGATTACAAGTTTAAACCTTCGAATAAGATAGCTTTATATATATGAATCGAATGATGTTATGAACATCATTACTACCTCAAGTTTTCTGGATAAAACTACTGGAAATGAAAAAAATGGATCTAGCTTCAAAGGATCATTGGATGGCTTGAAAGTTCTTGAAGCAGAATCATGACACGAAAACAGTCCAAGTAAGATTTTCACTCGAAATAAGATTATTATAGTTGTAGAAATTGAATCAATGTTTGAATATGAATATTACCTTGAATTAGAAAGATAACCTACTATAAATAACAAAGGTTCCTTGATCTTAGATGATTACTTGGAATGGATTAGAAAGCGTGGAAGTAAACTTGCAAACTTGGAAGTATTCTTGATTTTTATGAAACTATACTTATGGAATTTATGAAGAACACTTAGAACTTGAAGATGGAACTTGAGAGAGATCAATTAGATGAAGAAAATTGAAGAATGAAAGTGTTTGTAGGTGTTTTTATTCGTTGGTATATGGAATAGATATAAAGGATATGTAATTTTGTTTTCATGTAAATAAGTCATGAATGATTACTAATATTTTTGTAATTTTATGAGATATTTCATGCTAGTTGCCAAATGATGGTTCCCAGATATATTAGGTGACTCACATAGGCTGCTAAGAGCTAATAATTGGAGTGTATATACCAATAGTACATACATTTAGAAGCTGTGTATTGTACGAGTACGAATACGGGTGCATACTAGTAGAATTGTTAATGAAACTGAACGAGGATGTAATTGTAAGCATTTTTGTTAAGTAGAATTATTTTGATAAGTGTCTTAAAGTCTTTCAAAAGTGTATGAATACATATTAAAACACTACATGTATATACATTCTAATGGAGTCGTTAAGTCTTCGTTAGTCGTTATATGTAAGTGTTGTTTTGAAACCTTTAAGTTAACGATCTCAATTAATGTTGTTAACCCAATGTTTATTATATCAAATGAGATGCTAAATTATTATATTATCATGATATTATGATGTATTAATATCTCTTAATATGATATATACATTAAAATATCGTTACAACGATAATCGTTACATATAAGTCTCGTTTTGTAATTCTTGAATTAGTAGTCTTGTTTTTACATATGTAGTTCATTGTTAACACACTTAATGATATATTTAAATATAATTTTATCATGTTAAATATAGTGTATCAATATCTTAATATGATACATATATATTTAGTAGACGTTATCATAACGATAATCGTTTTATATATCATTTCGAGTTTCTTAACTTAGTAATCTCATTTCTTATGTATATCACACATTGTTAATATACTTAGTGAGATACTTACTCATCATAATCTCATGTCAACCATATATACATGTCTATATATACCACACCATGTAGTTTTTACAATTTTGTAACGTTCGTGAATCGCCGGTCAACTTGGGTGATCAATTGTCTATATGAAACTTATTTCATTTAATCAAGTATTAATAAGTTTGATTACTTAACACATTGGAAACATTTAGTCATGTAAATATCAGTCTCAATTAATATATATAAACATGGAAAAGTTCGGGTCACTACAAATGCGGCTCATCAGATTTGAAATGCAGCTCACTTTTCCATTTTGAGAAAAATGCGGCTCACCGGATTTTAAATGCAGCTCACTTACACTTATTCAACAATTTTTTGTTTTAACCTACTATAAAAGGAAGGGATAAGATGACTCATGAGAGCTGCAATTGGGGTCCAAAATGGAACCCTAAAAGGGTCCATTTCATGATTCCATCAAGATCAAAGCCTAATTGAAGATTGAAGTTGAAGATCTATGAAGATAGTTGATAGATTTCCTTCATCCATTCTCTAGTTTGTAATTTCATTTCCTATTAAACACTTGTTCTTTTCTTATCTAGTTGTAATGATGAATGCTTTATGTTTCTTTGATCTTTACTTGTTTCTTTAGATATGTTAGCTTAGATTTGTTATAGTTCACTTGATTATGAAACTTGATGATTTATTTTGCCCTAAATAATGAATTTGATATTTGAATCAGTATTAGTTGTTGAGCTTGATTGAAGAACCATTGCCATGATTGTTTCAAGCTTAATTTTGATTATATAAATTGTTAAACTATCTTATTGATTTGATTTGTGATGCAATTTATGCTTCAACACTATTTGGTGATCTAGACATTTAAATTGGGGATTTCAAATGATTGTGTCTTCGATTTAGTTTGGTTTCAAAAGGGGTTTTAGTCAAGATGGAAGTGTTAGCCTTTTCAAGTGATTGTTTTGGTTAAGAGTAGTACGTGAGTTTAATTCAAGATTGAGTCTCAATGGTTTTTCTCAAACATGGTTTCTATTGTTCAAAGTGAGTCTACGTGAGTTAATGAACTTGAATGATTGAAGGTTTTATGAAGATTGTGAGATTAGAATGAAACTTTGTGTTTTAAGCATTAATGTTTTGCATTTGTGAAAGGGTATTCATTTCAAAAGGTGGATAAATTAAGTGGTCAATATTTTATCTTATTTGTTAATCTCTCTTAGGTTAATATTAGTTTCATCAACACTTTCTTAAAACCCCCAATCAACTTAGGATAATTATTAGTGTTTTCAGAATCTCAACTAAATCACTCTGTGTGGAACGAACTTGGACTTGCTATTAGCTTTACTATACGATTGGGACTAGTTGCCTATTTGTGTGATAATTGTTTAGTAGTATTTTCTTATTTAAATTTAAAGGTAGTGTATAAATCACACATCAACTTTTTGGCGTCGTTGCCGGGGAGCAGATTTTAACTGAATTTTGAAATTTGCAAGTAGTTGTTCGATCCTTTTGTGAAATTTCATTCTTGCAAAAGTTACTTTTTGTTGTATTTGTTTGTGTTTGGAAAAACATTTGTTTGTTTGAGGTGTGATTAAGCTAGATGGCCGGATATAATGCTTTGTATGAGTATTTGGTGTCAAGAACCATGAATGATAGTTAACAATTTATGGAAGACTCGAGTCACACAGATATGAATGGTGGTTATTTGGGCGTAAATGATAATAATGGGTACATGGGCAGGAACAATGAAGATTATATGGGTATGAATGATGGTTATGGGTATATGGATGAAAGTTGCATGGGTTTAAATGACAATGGGTGTATGGATTTTTAGCAAGCTAATGATGAGTCGTGAGGTTATTGTGATACTTATAATGGGTATTATCCAAACAAGGATTATGATATTTGTTATATGAATGATTTCATTCCCATGGATCAACTTTGTGATAATGGTCCCATTTCTAATTTTGACTCTTTCGGTCAACCAATGGACTAGTATTATGAGGGGGATAACTCGACATGGGATTCTTCTCAATATCAATTTAGGAATCAACAACAAGAGGAGATCGATCTGAATTTACAAGAGTTATTCTGTAATTTCACGAGGATCCACTTTGACCGTATCGAGGCTCTTAAGCTAGAAAGACAAGATTTAAAGGAATTTTTAACTACTTATCCAATACTTAGAAAATACCATGAGTTCTTTGCTTAAATTTTTTGAAGATTGGGCCAATGAATATTTATCCGATATGGATAAATTTGTGCCTACCACCATTTCACCAGCCACCGCTCCCATCGTCTCCACTTCTAGGTCACGAAATTGATTCTTTTATGATGATGATTGAGACGACCCGTCCTAATCCATAAGGACGAATACAATAACATATGATTACATTGCGAGGTATTTGACCTCTATATGATACATTTTACAAACATTGCATTCATTTTAAAAGACAATCTTTTATTACATCGAAAGTTGATAGGCATGCATACCATTTCATAATATCCAACTATAAATGACCTAATCTGTAATTTGTTTAATCATAATCTTTAATGAACTCAACGACTTGTGAAATGTCCCGTTCTTATTGATTAAAAACGTTCCATATTAATTGATTTAGTTGCGAGGTTTTGACCTCTATATGAGACGTTTTTCAAAGACTGCATTCATTTTAAAACAAACCATAACCTTTATTTCATCAATAAACGTTTAAAAAGCTTTACGTAGATTATCAAATAATGATAATCTAAAATATCTTGTTTACACACGACCATTACATAATGGTTTACAATACAAATATGTTACAACAAAATAAGTTTCTTGAATGCAGTTTTTACACAATATCATACTAGCATGGACTCCAAATCTCATCCTTATTTAAGTATGCGACAGCGGAAGCTCTTAATAATCACCTGAGAATAAACATGCTTAAAACGTCAACAAAAATGTTGGTGAGTTATAGGTTTAACCTATATATATCAAATCATAATAATAGACCACAAGATTTCATATTTCAATACACATCCCATACATAGAGATAAAAATCATTCATATGATGAACACCTGGTAACCGACATTAACAAGATGCATATATAAGAATATCCCCATCATTCCGGGACACCCTTCGGATATGATATAAATTTCGAAGTACTAAAGCATCCGGTACTTTGGATGGGGTTTGTTAGGCCCAATAGATCTATCTTTAGGATTCGCATCAATTAGGGTGTCTGTTCCCTAATTCTTAGATTACCAGACTTAATAAAAAGGGGCATATTCGATTTCGATAATTCAACCATAGAATGTAGTTTCACGTACTTGTGTCTATTTTGTAAATCATTTATAAAACCTGCATGTATTCTCATCCCAAAAATATTAGATTTTAAAAGTGGGACTATAACTCACTTTCACAGATTTTTACTTCGTCGGGAAGTAAGACTTGGCCACTGGTTGATTCACGAACCTATAACAATATATACATATACATCAAAGTATGTTCAAAATATATTTACATCACTTTTAATATATTTTGATGTTTTAAGTTTATTAAGTCAGCTGTCCTCGTTAGTAACCTACAACTAGTTGTCCACAGTTAGATGTACAGAAATAAATCGATAAATATTATCTTGAATCAATCCACGACCCAGTGTATACGTATCTCAGTATTGATCATAACTCAAACTATATATATTTTGGAATCAACCTCAACCCTGTATAGCTAACTCCAACATTCACATATAGAGTGTCTATGGTTGTTCCGAAATATATATAAATGTGTCGACATGATAGGTCGAAACATTGTATACGTGTCTATGGTATCTCAAGATCACATAATATATACAATACAAGTTGATTAAGTTATGGTTGGAATAGATTTGTTACCAATTTTCACGTAGCTAAAATGAGAAAAATTATCCAATCTTGTTTTACCCATAACTTCTTCATTTTAAATCCGTTTTGAGTGAATCAAATTTCTATGGTTTCATATTGAACTCTATTTTATGAATCTAAATAGAAAAAGTATAGGTTTATAGTCTGAAAAATAAGTTACAAGTCGTTTTTGTAAAGGTAGTCATTTCAGTCGAAAGAACGACGTCTAGATGACCATTTTTGAAAACATACTTCCACTTTGAGTTTAACCATAATTTTTGGATATAGTTTCATGTTCATAATAAAAATCATTTTCTCAGAATAACAACTTTTAAATCAAAGTTTATCATAGTTTTTAATTAACTGACCCAAAACAGCCCGCGGTGTTACTACGACGTCGTAAATCCGGTTTTACGGTGTTTTTCGTGTTTCCAGGTTTTAAATCATTAAGTTAGCATATCATATAGATATAGAACATGTGTTTGGTTGATTTTAAAAGTCAAGTTAGAAGGATTAACTTTTGTTTGCGAACAAGTTTAGAATTAACTAAACTATGTTCTAGTGATTACAAGTTTAAACCTTCGAATAAGATAGCTTTATATGTATGAATCGAATGATGTTATGAACATCATTACTACCTTAAGTTCCTTGGATAAACCTACTGGAAAAGAGAAAAATGGATCTAGCTTCAACGGATCCTTGGATGGCTCGAAGTTCTTGAAGCAGAATCATGACACGAAAACAAGTTCAAGTAAGATCATCACTTGAAATAAGATTGTTATAGTTATAGAAATTGAACTAAAGTTTGAATATGATTATTACCTTGTATTAGAATGATAACATACTGTAAGAAACAAAGATTTCTTGAGGTTGGATGATCACCTTACAAGATTGGAAGTGAGCTAGCAAACTTGAAAGTATTCTTGATTTTATGTAACTAGAACTTGTAGAATATATGAAGAACACTTAGAACTTGAAGATAGAACTTGAGAGAGATCAATTAGATGAATAAAATTGAAGAATGAAAGTGTTTGTAGGTGTTTTTGGTCGTTGGTGTATGGATTAGATATAAAGGATATGTAATTTTGTTTTCATGTAAATAAGTCATGAATGATTACTCATATTTTTGTAATTTTATGAGATATTTCATGATAGTTTCCAAATGATGGTTCCCACATGTATTAGGTGACTCACATGGGCTGCTAAGAGCTGATCATTGGATTGTATATACTAATAGTACATACATCTAAAAGCTGTGTATTGTACGAGTACGAATACGGGTGCATACGAGTAGAATTGTTGATGAAACTGAATGAGGATGTAATTGTAAGCATTTTTGTTAAGTAGAAGTATTTTGATAAGTGTATTGAAGTCTTTCAAAAGTGAATAAATACATATTAAAACACTACATGTATATAAATTTTAACTGAGTCGTTAAGTCATCGTTAGTCGTTACATGTAAGTGTTGTTTTGAAACCTTTAGGTTAACGATCTTGTTAAATGTTGTTAACCCAATGTTTATAATATCAAATGAGATTTTAAATTATTATATTATCATGATATTATCATGTATGAATATCTCTTAATATGATATATATATATATATATATATACATTAAATGTCTTTACAACGATAATCGTTACATATATGTCTCGTTTAAAAATCATTAAGTTAGTAGTCTTGTTTTTACATATGTAGTTCATTGTTAATATACTTAATGATATGTTTACTTATCATAGTATCATGTTAACTATACATATATATATATCCATATATATGTCATCATATAGTTTTTACAAGTTTTAACGTTCGTGAATCACCGGTCAACTTGGGTGGTCAATTGTCTATATGAAACATATTTCAATTAATCAAGTCTTAACAAGTTTGATTGCTTAACATGTTGGAAACATTTAATCATGTAAATATCAATCTCAATTAATATATATAAACATGGAAAAATTCGGGTCACTACAGTACCTACCCGTTAAATAAATTTCATCCCGAAATTTTAAGTTGTTGAAGGTGTTGACGAATCTTCTGGAAATAGATGCGGGTATTTCTTCTTCATCTGATCTTCACGCTCCCAGGTGAACTCGGGTCCTCTACGAGCATTCCATCGAACCTTAACAATTGGTATCTTGTTTTGCTTAAGTCTTTTAACCTCACGATCCATTATTTCGACGGGTTCTTCGATGAATTGAAGTTTTTCGTTGATTTGGATTTCATCTAACGGAATAGTGAGATCTTCTTTAGCAAAACATTTCTTCAAATTCGAGACGTGGAAAGTGTTATGTACAGCCGCGAGTTATTGAGGTAACTCAAGTCGGTATGCTACTGGTCCGACACGATCAATAATCTTGAATGGTCCAATATACCTTGGATTTAATTTCCCTCGTTTACCAAATCGAACAACGCCTTTCCAAGGTGCAACTTTAAGCATGACCATCTCTCCAATTTCAAATTCTATATCTTTTCTTTTAATGTCAGCGTAGCTCTTTTGTCGACTTTGGGCGGTTTTCAACCGTTGTTGAATTTGGATGATCTTCTCGGTAGTTTCTTGTATATTCTCCAGACCCGTAATCTGTCTATCCCCCACTTCACTCCAAAAAATTAGAGACCTGCACTTTCTACCATAAAGTGCTTCAAACGGCGCCATCTCAATGCTTGAATGGTAGCTGTTGTTGTAGGAAAATTCTGCTAACGGTAGATGTCGATCCCAACTGTTTCCGAAATCAATAACACATGCTCGTAGCATGTCTTCAAGCGTTTGTATCGTCCTTTCACTCTGCCCATCAGTTTGTAGATGATAGGCAGTACTCATGTCTAGACGAGTTCCTAATGCTTGCTGTAATGTCTGCCAGAATCTTGAAATAAATCTGCCATCCCTATCAAAGATAATAGAGATTGGTATTCCATGTCTGGAGACGACTTCCTTCAAATACAATCGTGCTAACTTCTCCATCTTGTCATCTTCTCTTATTGGCAGGAAGTGTGCTGATTTGGTGAGACGATCAACTATTACCCAAATAGTATCAAAACCACTTGTAGTCCTTGGCAATTTAGTGATGAAATCCATGGTAATGTTTTCCCATTTCCATTCCGGGATTTCGGGTTGTTGAAGTAGACCTGATGTTTTCTGATGCTCAGCTCTGACCTTAGAACACGTCAAACATTCTCCTACGTATTTAGCAACATTGGCTTTCATACCCGGCCACCAAAAATGTTTCTAGAGATCCTTGTACATCTTCCCCGTTCCAGGATGTATTGAGTATCTGGTTTTATGAGCTTCTCTAAGTACCATTTCTCTCATATCTCCAAATTTTGGTACCCAAATCCTTTCAGCCCTATACCGGGTTCCGTCTTCCCGAATATTAAGATGCTTCTCCGATCCTTTGGGTATTTCATCCTTTAAATTTCCCTCTTTTAAAACTCCTTGTTGCGCCTCCTTTATTTGAGTAGTAAGGTTATTATGAATCATTATATTCATAGATTTTACTCGAATGGGTTGTCTGTCCTTCCTGCTCAAGGCATCGGCTACCACATTTGCCTTCCCCGGGTGGTAACGAATCTCAAAGTCGTAATCATTCAATAATTCAATCCACCTACGCTGCCTCATATTCAGTTGTTTCTGATTAAATATGTGTTGAAGACTTTTGTGGTCGGTATATATAATACTTTTGACCCCATATAAGTAGTGCCTCCAAGTCTTTAATGCAAAAACAACCGCGCCTAATTCCAAATCAAGCGTCGTATAATTTTGTTCGTGAATCTTCAATTGTCTAGACGCATAAGCAATCACCTTCGTTCGTTGCATTAATACACAACCGAGACCTTGCTTTGATGCGTCACAATAAATCACAAAATCATCATTCCCTTCAGGCAATGACAATATAGGTGCCGTAGTTAGCTTTTTCTTCAATAATTGAAACGCTTTCTCTTGTTCATCATTCCATTCAAATTTTTTCCCTTTATGCGTTAATGCAGTCAAGGGTTTTGCTATTCTGGAAAAGTCTTGGATGAACCTTCTGTAGTAACCAGCTAGTCCAAAAAACTGGCGTATGTGTTTTGGAGTTTTCGGGGTTTCCCACTTTTCAACAGTTTCTATCTTTGTCGGATCCACCTTAATACCTTCTTTGTTCACTATGTGACCGAGGAATTGAACTTCTTCCAACCAAAATGCACACTTTGAAAACTTAGCGTACAATTCTTCCTTCCTCAATACTTATAACACCTTTCTCAAATGTTCACCGTGTTTTTCGTCATTCTTTGAGTAAATAAGTATGTCATCAATGAAAACAATGACAAACTTGTCAAGGTATGGTCCACACACTCGGTTCATAAGGTCCATGAACATAGCTGGTAAATTAGTTAAACCAAACGGCATGACCATAAACTCGTAATGACCGTAACGTGTTCTGAAAGCAGTCTTTGGAATATCATCTTCTTTCACCCGCATTTGATGATACCCGGAACGTAAGTCAATCTTTGAATAAACAGACGAGCCTTGTAGTTGATCAAATAAGTCGTTGATTCTCGGTAGTGGGTAGCGGTTCTTGATGGTAAGTTTGTTCAACTCTCGGTAGTCGATACACAACCTGAATGTACCATCTTTCTTCTTGACAAACAAAACAGGAGCTCCCCACGGTGATGTGCTTGGTCGAATGAAACCACGCTCTAAAAGTTCTTGTAATTGGCTTTGCAGTTCTTTCATCTCGCTGGGTGCGAGTCTGTAAGGAGCACGAGCTATTGGTGCAGCTCCTGGTACAAGATCTATTTGAAATTCAACGGATCGATGTGGGGGTAATCCCGGTAATTCTTTCAGAAATACATCGGGAAATTCTTTTGCAATGGGAACATCATTGATGCTCTTTTCTTCAGTTTGTACTTTCTTGACGTGTGCTAGAACAGCATAGCAACCTTTTCTTATTAGTTTTTGTGCCTTCAAATTACTAATAAGATGTAGCTTCGTGTTGCCCTTTTCTCCGTACACTATTAAGGGTTTTCCTATTTCTCGTATAATGCGAATTGCATTTTTGTAACAAACGATCTCTACTTTCACTTCTTTCAACCAGTCCATACCGATTATCACATCAAAACTCCCTAACTCTACTGGTATCAAATCAATCTTAAATGTTTCGCTAACCAGTTTAATTTCTCGATTCCGACATATATTATCTGCTGAAATTAATTTACCATTTGCTAATTCGAGTAAAAATTTACTATCCAAAGGCGTCAATGGACAACTTAATTTAGCACAAAAATCTCTACTCATATAGCTTCTATCCGCACCCGAATCAAATAAAACGTAAGCAGATTTATTGTCAATAAGAAACGTACCCGTAACAAGCTCCGGGTCTTCCTGTACCTCTGCCGCATTAATATTGAAAACTCTTCCGCGGCCTTGTCCATTCGTGTTCTCCTGGTTCGGGCAATTTCTAATAATGTGGCCCGGTTTTCCACATTTATAACAAACTACATTGGCATAACTTGCTCTGACACTACTTGCTCCGCCATTACTCGTTCCGACACCATTTTTTCCTTTCGTTCTATTAACCCCTGGTCCGTAGACCTCACACTTCACCGCGCTATGACCATTTCTTTTACACTTGTTGCAAAATTTGGTGCAGAACCCCGAGTGATACTTTTCACACCTTTGGCATAGCTGCTTTTGATTGTTGTTGTTGTTACGGTTATTATTGTTGTTGGGATGATTGTTGTAGTTGTTGTTGTTGTTGTTGTTGTTGTTGGGCCGTTTGTTGTAGTTACGATTGATGTTGCGATTGTTGGGATAATTGTTGCAATTATTGTTGTAATTGCTGTTATTGTTGTATTGGTGATTCTTATCACCGTTTTCCTCCCACTTTCTTTTGACTTGCTTCACATTGGCCTCTTCAGCAGTCTGTTCTTTAATTCTTTCTTCAATTTGGTTCACTAGTTTGTGAGCCATTCTGCATGTCTGTTGTATGGAGGCGGGCTCGTGTGAACTTATATCTTCTTGGATTCTTTCCGGTAATCCTTTCACAAACGCGTCGATCTTCTCTTCCTCATCTTCGAATGCTCCCGGACACAATAGGCACAATTCTGTGAATCGTCTTTCGTACGTGGTAATATCAAATCCTTGGGTTCGTAACCCTCTAAGTTCTGTCTTGAGCTTATTGACCTCGGTTCTGGGACGGTACTTCTCGTTCGTCAAGTGCTTGAATGTTGACCATGGTAGTGCGTACGCATCGTCTTGTCCCACTTGCTCTAGATAGGTATTCCACCATGTTAACGTAGAACCTGTGAAGGTATGTGTAGCGTACTTCACTTTGTCCTCTTCGGTACACTTACTTATGGCAAACACCGATTCGACCTTCTCGGTCCACCGTTTCAATCCGATCGGTCCTTTGGTTCCATCAAATTCCAAAGGTTGCAGGCAGTGAATTCTTTGTAGGTGCATCCTACACGATTTCCTGTACTGCTAGATCCAAGATTATTGTTGGTATGTAGCGCAGCCTGTACTGCGGCTATGTTTGAAGCTAGAAAAGTACGGAATTCCTCTTCATTCATATTCACGGTGTGTCGAGTAGTCAGTGCCATTTCCTTCAAAATAGTCAAATGGAACAAGTTAATCATACAGAATATTAAGAGTAGTTAATGGTATTTTGTAGCATAATATGAACTCATTTATAAAAGCTTTTTCTTCATATTAGCGTTTTATAAGTTTAAATTCGGGTAGTACCTACCTGTTAAGTTCATACTTAGTAGCTAATATACAATCCAACTACTACAATTCTATATGAAAAACTGATTATAATAATATTTCGCGTTCAAACTTTTACACAATATTTTACAAACTTACAATACCGCTTATTTTACATATAGCATGAAATATAGCACACAATAAATTTGATACAAGATGGTTGTGAAGATAATTCTAGCTAGTACACAAGTCATTCAGCAAAGGTAATAAAGACACGTAATTCATACGTCCAGAAACAAGTCATGCATTCTGGTTTTACTAGGATTACTTCCTATCCTTGGTCTTTGGAACATAACCGTTATGGCCGTTGATAAGACAGCGTGTTGTAACGTCGTCAAAGGGACGAGGGTTACGTAATGTCCAACAGTCCCGTAACAATCTAAAAACCTCATTTCTTACCCCAATTACCGACTCCGTCACTTGTGGGAATGTTTTGTTTAATAGTTGTAGCCCGATGTTCTTGTTCTCACTTTGGTGAGAAGCGAACATTACTAATCCGTAAGCATAACATGCTTCTTTATGTTGCATGTTAGCCGCTTTTTCTAAATCACGAAGTCCAATATTCGGATATATTGAGTCAAAATAATTTCTTAACCCGTTGCGTAAAATAGCATTTGGGTTCCCCGCAATATATGCGTCAAAGTAAACACATCGTAACTTATGGATTTCCCAATGTGATATCCCCTATCTTTCGAACGAAAGCCTTTTATAAACCAAGGCATTCTTGGAACGTTCTTCGAATGTCTTACAAACTGATCTCGCCTTAAATAGTTGTGCCGAAGAATTCTGATCGACTCTAGACAAGATTTCATCAATCATGTCTCCGGGTAGGTCTCTTAAAATATTGGGTTGTCTATCCATTTTGTGTTTTTATACTGTAAAATAGACAAGAGTTAGATTCATAAAAAAAATACTTATTAATACAAGCAATTTTTACATATATCATAAAGCATAAGCACACTATATTACATATATTACACCACACGAATACAACTATCTTATTCTGACTCGCTTGTTTCTTCTTCTTCGGTTTTGGTTCGTTTTGCCAAGTTTCTAGGGATATATGATGTTCCCCTAATACGAGCCGTCGTTTTCCACATTGGTTTAGAAAAACCTGGTGGTTTAGAGGTTCCCGGGTCATTGTTACAACTTAAGGACTTCGGGGGTTGACGATACATATAAAGTTCATCGGGGTTGGAATTAGATTTCTCTATTTTTATGCCCTTTCCCTTATTATTTTCTTTTGCCTTTTTAAATTCAGTTGGGGTAATTTCTATAACATCATCGGAATTCTCGTCGGAATCCGATTCATCGGAGAATTGGTAATCCTCCCAATATTTTGCTTCCTTGGCGGAAACACCATTGACCATAATTAACCTTGGTCGGTTGGTTGATGATTTTCTTTTACTTAACCGTTTTATTATTTCCCCCACCGGTTCTATTTCTTCATTCGGTTCCGATTCTTCTTCCGGTTCCGATTCTTCTTCCGGTTCCGACTCTTCTTCCGGTTCCTCTTCGGGAACTTGTGAATCAGTCCACGAATCATTCCAATTTACATTTGACTCTTCATTATTATTAGGTGAGTCAATGGGACTTGTTCTAGAGGTAGACATCTATCACATAATATCAAACGCGTTAAGAGATTAATATATCACATAATATTCACATGTTAAAAATATATAGTTTCCAACAAAATTTGTTAAGCAATCATTTTTCAAGTAAACACGGTCGAAGTCCAGACTCACTAATGCATCCTAACAAACTCGATAAGACACACTAATGCAAAATTCTGGTTCTCTAAGACCAACGCTCGGATACCAACTGAAATGTCCCGTTCATATTGGTTAAAAACGTTCCATATTAATTGATTTTGTTGCGAGGTTTTGACCTCTATATGAGAAGTTTTTCAAAGACTGCATTCATTTTAAAACAAACCATAACCTTTATTTCATCAATAAAGGTTTAAAAAGCTTTACGTAGATTATCAAATAATGATAATCTAAAATATACCGTTTACACACGACCATTACATAATGGTTCACAATAAGAATATATTACATCAAAAATAAGTTTCTTGAATGCAGTTTTTACACAATATCATACAAGCATGGACTCCAAATCTCGTCCTTATTTAAGTATGCGACAGCGGAAGCTCTTAATAATCACCTGAGAATAAACATGCTTAAAACGTCAACAAAAATATTGGTGAGTTATAGGTTTAACCTATATATATCAAATCATAATAATAGACCATAAGATTTCATATTTCAATACACATCCCATACATAGAGATAAAAATCATTCATATGGTGAACACCTGGTAACCGACATTAACAAGATGCATATATAAGAATATCCCCATCATTCCGGGACACCCTTCGGATATGATATAAATTTCGAAGTACTAAAGCATCCGGTACTTTGGATGGGGTTTGTTAGGCCCAATAGATCTATCTTTAGGATTCGCGTCAATTAGGGTGTCTGTTCCCTAATTCTTGGATTACCAGACTTAATAAAAAGGGGCATATTCAATTTCGATAATTCAACCATAGAATGTAGTTTCACGTACTTGTGTCTATTTTGTAAATCATTTATAAAACCTGCATGTATTCTCATCCCAAAAATATTAGATTTTAAAAGTGGGACTATAACTCACTTTCACAGATTTTTACTTCGTCGGGAAGTAAGACTTGGCCACTGGTTGATTCACGAACCTATAACAATATATACATATATATCAAAGTATGTTCAAAATATATTTACAACACTTTTAATATATTTTGATGTTTTAAGTTTATTAAGTCAGCTGTCCTCGTTAGTAACCTACAACTAGTTGTCCACAGTTAGATGTACAGAAATAAATCGATAAATATTATCTTGAATCAATCCACGACCCAGTGTATACGTATCTCAGTATTGATCACAACTCAAACTATATATATTTTGGAATCAACCTCAACCCTGTATAGCTAACTCCAACATTCACATATAGAGTGTCTATGGTGGTTCCGAAATATATATAGATGTGTCGACATGATAGGTCGAAACATTGTATACGTATCTATGGTATCTCAAGATTACATAATATACAATACAAGTTGATTAAGTTATGGTTGGAATAGATTTGTTACCAATTTTCACGTAGCTAAAATGAGAAAAATTATCCAATCTTGTTTTACCCATAACTTCTTCATTTTAAATCCGTTTTGAGTGAATCAAATTGCTATGGTTTCATATTGAACTCTATTTTATGAATATAAACAGAAAAAGTATAGGTTTATAGTCTAAAAAATAAGTTACAAGTCATTTTTGTAAAGGTAGTCATTTCAGTCGAAAGAACGACGTCTAGATGACCATTTTAGAAAACATACTTCCACTTTGAGTTTAACCATAATTTTTGGATATAGTTTCATGTTCATAATAAAAATCATTTTCTCAGAATAACAACTTTTAAATCAAAGTTTATCATAGTTTTTAATTAACTAACCCAAAACAGCCCGCGGTGTTACTACGACGGCGTAAATCCGGTTTTACGGTGTTTTTCGTGTTTCTAGGTTTTAAATCATTAAGTTAGCATATCATATAGATATAAAACATGTGTTTAGTTGATTTTAAAAGTCAAGTTAGAAGGATTAACTTTTGTTTGCGAACAAGTTTAGAATTAACTAAACTATGTTCTAGTGATTACAAGTTTAAACCTTCGAATAAGATAGCTTTATATGTATGAATCGAATGATATTATGAACATCATTACTACCTTAAGTTCCTTGGATAAACCTACTGGAAAAGAGAAAAATGGATCTAGCTTCAACGGATCCTTGGATGGCTCGAAGTTCTTGAAGCGGAATCATGACACGAAAACAAGTTCAAGTAAGATCATCACTTGAAATAAGATTGTTATAGTTATAGAAATTGAACCAAAGTTTGAATATGATTATTACCTTGTATTATAATGATAACCTACTGTAATAAAAAAAGATTTCTTGAGGTTGGATGATCACCTTACAAGATTGGAAGTGAGCTAGCAAACTTGAAAGTATTCTTGATTTTATGTAACTAGAACTTGTAGAATATATGAAGAACACTTAGAACTTGAAGATAGAACTTGAGAGAGATCAATTAGATGAAGAAAATTGAAGAATGAAAGTGTTTGTAGGTGTTTTTGGTCGTTAGTGTATGGATTAGATATAAAGGATATGTAATTTTGTTTTCATGTAAATAAGTCATGAATGATTACTCATATTTTTGTAATTTTATGAGATATTTCATGCTAGTTACCAAATGATGGTTCCCACATGTGTTAGGTGACTCACATGGGCTGCTAAGATCTGATCATTGGAGTGTATATACCAATAGTACATACATCTAAAAGCTGTGTATTGTACGAGTACGAATACGGGTGCATACGAGTAGAATTGTTGATGAAACTGAACGAGGATGTAATTGTAAGAATTTTTGTTAAGTAGAAGTATTTTATTAAGTGTATTGAAGTCTTTCAAAAGTATATAAATACATATTAAAACACTACATGTATATACATTTTAACTGAGTCGTTAAGTCATCGTTAGTCGTTACATGTAAGTGTTGTTTTGAAACCTTTAGGTTAACGATCTTGTTAAATGTTGTTAACCCAATGTTTATAATATCAAATGAGATTTTAAATTATTATATTATCATGATATTATCATGTATGAATATCTCTTAATATGATATATATACATTAAATATCTTTACAACGATAATCGTTACATATATGTCTCGTTTAAAAATCATTAAGTTAGTAGTCTTGTTTTTACATATGTAGTTCATTGTTAATATACTTAATGATATGTTTACTTATCATAGTATCATGTTAACTATATATATATCCATACATATATCATCATATAGTTTTTACAAGTTTTAACGTTCGTGAATCACCGGTCAACTTGGGTGGTCAATTGTCTATATGAAACATATTTCAATTAATCAAGTCTTAACAAGTTAGATTGCTTAACATGTTGGAAACATTTAATCATGTAAATATCAATCTCAATTAATATATATAAACATGGAAAAATTCGGGTCACTACAACTTGAATGCAACGTCTTTTTAAATATGCTATTAATGACTCCAAGTAATATCTTTAAAATGAGCAAATGCACAGCAGAAGATTTCTTTCAATCCTGAGAATAAACATGCTTAAAAGTGTCAACCAAAAAGTTAGTGAGTTCATTAGTTTATCATAATCAATCATTTCCATATTTTAATAGACCACAAGATTTTCGTTTCCATTTCTCATAAATATAATCTCATATCAGGCATTTCGCACGGCATAGAGATAAAAAGCATTCATATGATGAACACCTGGTAACCAACATTAACAAGATGCATATAGAATATCCCCAAAACAGAATCCTCTCGTCTGTATAATAATAAATCGAAGTACTAAAGCATCCGTACCTCGGATGGGGTTTGTTAGGCCCATAGATCTATCTTTAGAATTCGCGTCAATAAGGGGTATTGTTCCCTAATTCTTAGGCTACCAAGCTAAAAAGGGGCATATTCGATTCGATAATCCTACATAGAATGTAGTTTCGATTACTTGTGTCTATTTCGTAAAATATTTATAAAAAGAGCGCATGTATTCTCAGTCCCAAAAATATATATTGCAAAAGCATTTAAAAAGGGAGCAAATGAAACTCACAATACTGTATTTTGTAGTAAAAATACATATGACGATATTGAACAACTGAATAATGCAGAGTTGGTATCGGATTCATGAACCTATATAAATTATATATATTTATATGTTGGTCAATATTTGTCTAACAATTTTGGTCAAGTCATAGTGTACCACAATCCTAATTCTCGAGACTAATATGCAAAAGTCAACAAAAATCACCTTAACCAAAATGACTTCCAATATCTATACATGATTATTATATAGTTTAAATATAGTCTTTATATATTTAAATATTTTTAACATATTTTATTAGAGTAAATAATATAATTCATTTATTAATAAATAAAATTTTATATTAAAATTTATATAATAAAAATATACTTTTATATATCTTAAGTAATCAAATTTATAAAGTTCATTTAATATCATAAAAATAGTATGATAGGTATTATTATTGTAATTATATTACACGTACTACAATATCTTTGTATCACATATTTATTTGATAAAATAATATCGATAGTAACAATAGTAAGTAAAAGTTGTATTATTTTGTAATAATAATTATTATTCTACTAATAATGATAACAATATTTATATTTACTAAAAATGATATTATGATAAAATGATAATTTTTATTAATAATAATACTAAAATGATAATAATAATGATATTTTATATTAACAATGATATTCCTATTAAAAATAATAATTTTTATAAAAATGATAGTTTTAATATTAATAATACTTTTAATAATAATGATGATGAAAATGATATTTTTATCTAAATCGTTAACTTACAATATTTTTATTTCATCATGATACATATACTCATTGTTTCCTAATCGATTTGTTTAATAGTTTTTAATCCTCTTTTATATCACATTCATAATAATGATAATAATCACAATCGTAATAATTAGATAATATTAATATTAGTTTTAAATATAATGATACTAATAAGTATTATAATAATTTTAATAATAATTTTTGATGATAATAACAATAATAATAATAATAATAACAATAACGATTTTTAAATAATGATACATATATTAATAATGATAATATTAATAATAATAATAATAATAATAATAATAATAATAATAATAATAATAATAATAATAATAATAATAATAATAATAATAATAATAATAATAATAATAATAATAATAATAATAATAATAATAATTACTAGATAATAATAATAAGAACGGTGATAATAACGATGATAGTAATAATAATCATTTTAACACTAATACAAAAATTCAGTTGACTATAACTTCTAATCTGTTCATCGAAACCATTCGAGTTCTAAATGAAAAGTTCTTAATTTTTTGCTAGCTTTCTAAAGACATGCATATCATATACCTTATTCTAGTAGTATATGTATTAAATTCAGGATTCATCATAAACTATGTAACGATAATATTAAACATATAAGCATGCATAATCCTAAATACTAGAGCACTAGTCAGGGATACACTATTAATATATAAAAGATAAGTTATGAGTGCTCACGTATCAATATTGAGATTCAATATTATAGGAAAGTACGTAGACGCAACGAAAATGATAAACACTAGTTTGACCTCACGAGCATGCCCACGAACTATACCCATAACCTCCAAAGATATAACCCATAATTTCCTTAGCCCTATCCTACTCGAAAAACATGTCTTGAAATAATTCGCTCATGACCTCATCGTAGTATTTTATGTATAAATACTAATACTAATAATACTAATATTAATAATAATAATAATAATAATAATAATAATAATAATAATAATAATAATAATAATAATAGTATGATTAATAATAATAATAATAATAATAATAATAATAATAATAATAATAATAATAATAATAATAATAATAATAATAATAATAATAATAATAGTTAATAATAATAATATTAATATGTATACTGAGAGAGAATGAGAGATATGAATGTGAATTATGAATTCACAAAACTGCTCGTTCGACGAAATGCATATATATATATATATATATATATAACGTGTTAAAATAGTGAAAAACAGTGAAGAATAGTGAAGTCGCCTCAAAATATGTCGGCACACATAACATTACGCATTTCGCGTAAAGATTACAAATTCTGCGTAATCTTTTGAAACATTACGCATTTCACGTAGATTGGTACGTGATCCATGTATGATGTCTTCATGAAAGTTGTAGATTTTTGAGTTACGGTCGTCTGGACACCGGAATCACCCTTTTTCAAGTCAGTATGATTTAGTTATGATTTTTCTCGTGCAAGTGCGCAGTTTTAGTGATTTCCATCATTTTAACTTGAAATCTTGAGATGAAATGTTGTAGTCTTTTAGTGCTCATTAGAAACCTTTATTTTATCTTTATTTTTATTTTCATATCATTGAAAATCCATAAAAATATTATATAATCAAATTCTATTATATCGAAAAACATGTTCGTACTAAATCGAATAAATATAATTTAGTTTTCTAAAATTAGTTATATTCAAAATCATTCTTTAAAAGGTTTCATCTATATCGTAAAACGTTTTCAATATTAAGAAAACTAAATAATTAACTTATCAAGAGACACGAGACAATTATTGTAAAGCATGCTGTAACAGTCTGAAACCGGGGTTAGAAGTAAGATTACTTAATTACCCTTAGGTTTATATTTGTGTTTAAAATATGCTTTTATTTTATATTATGTTTATTATTAATTGATTATGTAGTTAAGACCAGTTTGTGACAAGGGTTACAGAATAGGTTCGTTTGTTTAATTTAGACTTCGTTAGGGCCTCCTAACGAGGTACGAAAGATATTAGATAACTGATAAATACCCGTGTGTTGTGGGGTATGAGTTTTAATACCCTCTTAATAGTGTAAACTGCTTCCTTCTTCTCATTTCTAGAGAATTCTCAAAACTAGTACGTACCAAACTCTTTCACTCTCAAACCCTAATCTAATCCAAGCTTGAAATTGAAGCAAGTGGCTTTAAGGATTGATTCATATCATCTTTGTGATCATTAATTCGGGTTTGTGTGTTTGAATTCGTGATTTAATTCTTAGTAATTGGGTTTGGGGTGCAAAGTGGGTTTTTGATGAAATTAAGCTTGAATCTTCATGTTTTGTGTTTGTGATGCTTAATTGATGTTAGTAATTGTTGCTATATAGTTTATATGATGTTTTTGAAGTTGTTTTGGTGTTAGAACTTTTGAAAATCGAGTTTTTGGGCCTAAAAAACGAAAATCAGCGTGCAGGAGCTGTTCTTCAGCTCCCACACGAGTGACAGGTCACCCGTACGTGTGACCACACTTTTGAGGGTCAACCACGTGTGTGAGGACTCACTCGTACGAGTGAGGCCTCAGTCACACGTGTGAGCACAGGGTCAGGTTTGTGGAAACTTGTTTTGGTCATAACTTTCAAACCGTAACTCCGTTTTTGATGAATCAAGTATCGTTGGAATCGTAATGAAAAATCCTTTCAAATGGTAAACTATTTTGAAGCTATATCAAAATTTATTTGGGCCATAAATAGAGGTATTAGCGTGTGTGTCTAGTAAGCATGCGTTAATAGGTTATTATGGGTTGAATTCTTGATATAGGCTTATGAATGAAAGAATATATGATGAATATAGGTTGAAATATGTCATTACATGTTGCTATTGATATTATTTTTCACTCACATGAGTGAGCCTTCACTCGCACGAGTGATTCTTCACTCGCACGAGTGAGCTATCACGCGTACGGTTGAGGCAGTCAACCGTACGGATCTACTGCTGTTTAATTGGATATTTAACCAAGGACCAAGCGTACGAGTGAGGAGTCAACCGCACGATTGAGGTTCCTCAAATGTGCGGGTGAGTGTCACTCGTACGGTTGACTGGTCAGGTAGATAGGTGTTCAAGTGCTTGTTTATTGATGTTATTGTCTTGTTGTTGGTTTGTTATCAAGACATTATTACTGACTACGTTATGTCCATTCTCAGGTGGAAAAGATAAGGAGAAAGCTCAGTAGTCAGAATCTGAGCTGTTGCTGGTAATTGGTGAGTGGGTCTATCTCCGGATAGAGTATTAAGTAACTGACACGCTACTTGTTCAGACTCTTTATATTATGTTTATGTTCAGTATGATTACCATGCGTAGTTAGATATTGCCATGCTAGTTAGGACGATTGCATGACTGTTTATCTGTGATTTTATGTGCGCACTTTTAGTTGGACACCAACCGAGGTGGCAAGGTTGGGAACCCACCGAGGCATCAAGGTAGGGTTGATATGAGGTCAGCTGTGGTAGCCTGGTCGGGTCATGATGTTACTGATTATTCAGTATAGCATAGAAGGACGCATGTGTTGCGTCTGGACGGTTATGCAGTGGAATCAGTAAAACGGACTATCGGTAGACTGTAGCTTGATCAACTAAGTCGTGTGCTCGTACAAGCCGCCGATCCTCATATTGTCAGTTGTTGTATGCTAGTTCAGGATGTTAGCATAGATGTGACCCTTGCATGTTCAGTTGCTTATGCTCGGTCTGTTAGATAGTACTCATTCACTTAGCTGTTGTGCTAATTCCTCCACATTTTCCACCCTTGCAGGTTTAGGTACTGCTGATTAGGACGGGTGTTGCGGACGGGTTGAAGACATGTTTGACTACAAGCTGAACTCTGATGTTTTCTATTTTGTAATGTTTTTAAGTAACACCGACGTTTTAGAATGTTATAATAACGTTAACTAAGATGATTTGATAACTATGGTTTGTAAATGTCATCTAAGTGTGGGGAGAATGTACCAAGTTATTCAATTAAAAACTATCTATCACATGTTTCTGTAAAGTTTATTGCAGGTGCTTTTGTTTTGGACTAAATTAACTGTTTTACCCGATTTACTGTAATATATTTGAAAGAGAGATGGATCTACATGATGAATCAATTCCATCATTAAAAGGAAGTAAAGTCTTCCGAAAAAGACACGCACTTCTTGATTTAGGTCAAGAAGTTGTCGTCCAGACCAGTTGTAGGTTGACGAAAAATCTAGAAAAATCATCACTAAAATCAGTAGGAAATCCACGGACCTCAGCATCAAACAGGGTCGCCAAGTGGTCAGACTTATCCTAACCATGAGAGGATCTGTCTCGTAAAATGGGAAGGGTGCCGTGCAAATTAGCTTGATAAGACTAATGAATAAGATCCCAGAAAGGATAATCTCCTTAACGATTAAAAATCAGCTTTTAAGCCTGATATTATTCAATCCTTGAGATTGACTTTAAAGATTGAGAATTACAAACTCATGGAATTCAATGATATCTAAACTCGAGCTTGAACGAGAAAATATTTTGATCAAAATTAAAACCGATTTGTTTTCTGAAAACCTATTTTCAATGCGTTCATTACCATTGAACGTAAAATCCTAGGAATTCACCTGGAATTCATTAGGTCACCTGAACCAAATCGGGTGTCAACCGTAAGAACGGTGGTTGCATAGCATGGTCGAAGACAGGACCTTGTGCCAGACCGAAAAATTATAAGGGTGAGCTTTACTATTGCTCCTACCAAGGATAGTAATTGCGTTCGACACGTTATAGACCATAATTAAAAGCATGTCAGGGGACATTGCCTTAACAGTTGCTTGTTCAACGCTTTCCTTTACAACCGGACGGTAGTTTACCGAAAGGTAATATACGGAGCAAGTATACTGGACGTGTTGCTTTCCTAATACAAGGTTAGCAAGTGGGTGACACAAAACCATAAGTTTTGAGCTAAAATTTTCAAATCTGAAACCCACAAAACCCACAAAAATATTTTGCAACACCGGTGAAGGGTTATTCCGGAAAACTTATCTAGGGTAAAAGCTAGATTGAATTTTCAAAAGATCAAATGTTTTCATAAAGATCCAATTTCCTTAAGGATCTACATTTTCATAGTCATGTGGGACTGTAAAACGCCTTTCAAATGTGCACTTTGCTTTGGAAACCGAAAGTAAATCGGCTATTTGATTGCAAGTGTCGTTGACCTAAACCCAAGGCAACTGTGGATGACACACCCACCTTTAACCATGGTTCTATCGTTACTATCATTGTTTATACCACCATATCAAAATCACTAATGTACAAAGTGTGATGAATAAAAAAGTGATTCATGTATGTTTTTATTTCAAGTTCTGTATTGCTTGAGGACAAGCAACGCTCAAGTGTGGGGATATTTGATAAGGCTAAAAAGGAACATATATTTCATAGCAATATTCCTCCTAAATAATAGATTTTCATATGTAATTGTATTATATTTTCATTGTAATTGTTTAAATAAATAAGTGCGAAGACAAAAGGCGAAAACGAAGATTTGAAGACACAAACGTCCAAAAAGCTCAAATGTACAAGATACAATTCAAAAGGTTCAATTTATTGATGAGAAACGTCTAAAAATGACAAAAGTACAAGTTACGGAACGCAAAGTACAAGATATTAAATTATACGAAAAGACGTTCGAAAATCCGAAACCGGGACATGAGTCAACTATCAACGCCCGAAGCAACGGACTAAAAATTATGAGTCAACTATGCACAAGAATAAAATATAATATATAAATAATTATATAAATTATTTATATATTATAAATATATATATAATCATGTCGACAAGCTATGAGACAAAGGATCCTGAGCTGGATTTTCAAACTCCACGACTCGCGGAGTTTGCAGGCATAAAACTCCACAATTCGCGGAGCTGTCAGAAATCAAAATGCCTATAAAAGGCCATGCATTCTTTAGATTTTAATATATATAAAAAAAATATAAATAATAATAATAATACTAAATAATAAATAAATATAATATATATATATATATATATATATATATATATATATATATATATTAGATTAGTTCGGGTTATGTAAAGGTTATTTTACGAGTTTTAAAGTCGAAATTCTGTCCGTGTACCACTACGCGATAAATAATCAATGTAAGCTATGTTCTCCTTTTTAAATTAATGTCTCGTACTTAAGTTATTATTATGCTTATTTAAGACGAAGTAATCATGATGTTGGGCTAAAATACTAAAATTGGGTAATTGGGCTTTGTACCATAATTGGGGTTTGGACAAAAGAACGACACTTGTGAAAATTAGACTATAGGCTATTAATGGGCTTTATATTTGTTTAACTAAATGATAGTTTGTTAATTTTAATATAAAGATTTACAATTGGACGTCCCTATAAATAACCATATACACTCGATCGGACACGATGGGCGGGGTATTTATATGTACGAATAATCGTTCATTTAACCGGACACGGGAATGGATTAATAGTCTATGGAATTATTAAAACAGGGGTGAAATTATGTACAAGGACACTTGGCATAATTGATAACAAAGTATTAAAACCTTGGGTTACACGAAGTCGATATCCTGGTGTAATTATTAAACAAAGTATTAAAACCTTGTTACAGTTTAAGTCCCCAATTAGTTGGAATATTTGACTTCGGGTATAAGGATAATTTGACGAGGACACTCGCACTTTATATTTATGACTGATGGACTGTTATGGACAAAAACCAGACGGACATATTAAATAATCCAGGACAAAGGACAATTAACCCATGGCATAAAACTAAAATCAACACGTCAAACATCATGATTACGGAAGTTTAAATAAGCATAATTCTTTTATTTCATATTTAATTTCCTTTATTTTATATTTAATTGCACTTTTAATTATCGTACTTTTATTTATCGTTATTGTATTTAATTGCACTTTTATTTATCGCAATTTCATTATCGTTATTTACTTTACGCTTTAAATTAAGTCTTGTATTTATTTTTAATATTTTACATTAGGTTTTAATTGTGACTTAAAATATAAAATCGACAAACCGGTCATTAAACGGTAAAAACCCCTTTTTATATATTATTAATATAATATATTTTGTACAAATATAATTGTTTAAAAATATAGTGTGCAATAAGCCCGCTCCCTGTGGAACGAACCGGACTTACTAAAAACTATACTACTCTACGATTAGGTACACTGCCTATAGTATTGTAGCAAGGTTTAGGTATATCCCATCTGTAAATAAATAATTTACGTATTTCGTAGTAAAAATAATAACTATTTCGTACCCCTTCACTTTAACATCAATTACACCGGGGTGATTGTTGGTTCGGACGAGCGGATAAATAAAATCTAGAATTTGGTATAGTATATAATCATGACGAGATACTCTGGAAATGAGAGAGAAAATAGTGTTTCAGACAAGTTCGCCGGTAAGTGCTTCAGGTTCTTCGCCAAGAGGGCAATGTGGTGGATGGAAGGGATCACCTTCTTCTTGTCTCCAATAATTGAGAAGGCTATGAACCCATTCCCAATTCATCCAGAATAGATGATGGCTGATTGGTTAATCCATTCCAGCCACACTGCTTTCGGAGTTTGAGTGGGATTCCATTTCGGAATCCGAGAGACTTAAACTAATGATGAATTCCATTTCGTACGATTGAGTAAAGGATTTATATGAAATGATTTTCCGGCTATCGGATGGTATTCTAATTACATAAAATATCTATATATATAGAGCAAAAGATTTCGTAGATTACGGAGGAATTTACGGAATATGTCAGGCAACGTTTACAGTAACATATACGCTAAGATCTGAATTAGTAGGTACGCTAAGATATGAATTTTGTCTATACACTATTCATGCAATCAATGCAGTAAGACGTGTCTAGACTAAGAGTGATAAGCAGGTAATTTCCGACAAAAAAGATAAGCAAAACTTTTGACATGCAGACACGGTCGAAGTCCAGACTCACTAATGCATCCTAACGACTATCAGTTAGACACACTAATGCAGACCTGGTTCGCAAATACCACCGATCTGATACCACATGAGACGACCCATCCTAATCCATAAGGACGAATACAATAACATATGATTACATTGCGATGTATTTGACCTCTATATGATACATTTTACAAACATTGCATTCATTTTAAAAGACAATCTTTCATTACATCGAAAGTTGATAGGCATGCATACCATTTCATAATATCCAACTAAAAATGACCTAATCCGTCATTTGTTTAATCATAATCTTTAATGAACTCAACGACTTGAATGAAACATCTTTTGAAATATGCCATGAATGACCCCAAGTAATATCTTTAAAATGAGCAAATGCACAGCGGAAGATTTCTTTCAATCCTGAGAATAAACATGCTTAAAAGTGTCAACCAAAAGGTTGGTGAGTTCATTAGTTTATCATAATCAATCATTTCCATAATTTAATAGAACACAAGATTTTCATTTCCATTTCTCAAAAATATAATCTCATATCAGGCATTTCGCACGGCATAGAGATAAAAATCATTCATATGATGAACACCTGGTAACCGACATTAACAAGATGCATATAGAATATCCCCAAAACAGAATCCTCTCGTCCGTATAATAATAAATCGAAGTACTAAAGCATCCGTACCTCGGATGGGGTTTGTTAGGCCCATAGATCTATCTTTAGGATTCGCGTCAATTAGGGGTACTGTTCCCTAATTCTTAGGCTTCCAAGCTAAAAAGGGGCATATTCGATTCGATAATCCAACATAGAATGTAGTTTCGATTACTTGTGTCTATTTCGTAAAACATTTATAAAAACAGCGCATGTATTCTCAGTCCCAAAAATATATATTGCAAAAGCATTTAAAAAGGGAGCAAATGAAACTCACAATACTGTATTTTGTAGTAAAAATACATATGACGATATTGAACAACTGAAAAATGCAGAGTTGGGCTCGGATTCACGAACCTATATTAATTATATATATTTATATGTTGGTCAATATTTGTCTAACAATTTTAGTCAAGTCATAGTGTACCACAATCCTAATGCTCAAGACTAATATGCAAAAGTCAACAAAAGTCATCTTGACCAAAATGACTTCCAAAATCTATACATGATTATTATATAGTTTAAATATAGTCGTTTTATATATTTAAATATTTTTAACAGATTTTATTAGAGTAAATAATATAATTCATTTATTAATAAATAAAATTTTATATTAAAATTTATATAATAAAAATATACTTTTATATATCTTAAGTAATAAAATTTATAAAGTTCATATAATATCATAAAAATAGTATGATAGGTATTATTATTGTAATTATATTACACGTAGTACAATATATTTGTATCACATATTTATTTGATAAAATAATATCGATAGTAACAATAGTAAGTAAAAGTTGTATTATTTTTTAATAATTAGTATTATTCTACTAATAATAATAACAATATTTATATTTACTAAAAATGATATTATGATAAAATAATAAATTTTATTAATAATAATACTAAAATGATAATAATAATAATGATATTTTATATTAATAATGATATTCCTATTAAAAATAATAATTTTTGTAAAAATGATAGTTTTAATATTAATAATACTTTTAATAATAATGATGATGAAAATGATATTTTTATCTAAATCATTAACTTACAATATTTTTATTTCATCATGATACATATACTCATTGTTTCCTAATCGATTTATTTAATAGTTTTTAATCCTCTTTATATCGCATTCATAATAATGATAATAATCGCAATTATAATAATTAGATAATATTAATATTAGTTTTAAAGATAATGATACTAATAAGTATTATAATAATATTAATAATAATTTTTGATGATAATAAAATTAATAATAATAATACTAATAATAACAATAATGATTTTTAAATAATGATACATATATTAATAATGATAATATTATTAATAATAATAATAATAATAATAATAATAATAATAATAATAATAATAATAATAATAATAATAATAATAATAATAATAATAATAATAATAATTACTAGATAATAATAATAATAATAACGGTGATAATAACGACGATAGTAATAATAATCATTTTAACACTAATACAAAAATTCAGTTGACTATAACTTCTAATCTATTCATCGAAACCATTCGAGTTCTAAATGAAAAGTTCTTAATTTTTCGCTAGCTTTCCAACGACATGCATATCATATTCCTTATTCTAGTAACATATGTATTAAATTTAGGATTCATCATAAACTATCTAACGACAATATTAAACATACAAGCATGCATAATCCTAAATACTCGAGCACTAGTCAGGTATACACTATTAATATATAAAAGATAAGTTATGAGTGCTCACGTATCAATATTGAGATTCAATATTGTAGGAAAGTACGTAGACGCAACGGAAATGATAAACACTAGTTTGACCTCACGAGCATGCCCACGAACTATACCCATAACCTCCATAGCTATAACCCATAATTTCCTTAGCCCTATCCTACTCGAAAAACCCGTCTTGAAATAATTCGCTCATGACCTCTTCGTAGTATTTTATGTATAAATACTAATACTAATAATACTAATATTAATAATAATAATAATAATAATAGTATGATTAATATTAATAATAATAATAATAATAATAATAGTATGATTAATAATAATAATAATAATAATAATAATAATAATAGTTAATAATAATAATAATATTAATATGTATACTGAGAGAGAATAAGAGATATGAATGTGAATTATGAATTCACAAAACTGCTCGTTCGAGGATATGCATATATATATATATATATATATATATATATATATATATATATATATATATATATATATATATATATATATATATATATATATATATATATATATACATATATAATATAATAATATAAATATATTAATATAATATATATATATATATATATAAAACGTGTTAAAATAGTGAAAAACGGTGAAGAATAGTGAAGCCACCTCAAAATATGTCGGCACACATAACATTACGCGTTTCGCGTAAAGATTACAAATTCTGCGTAATCTTTTAAAACATTACGCGTTACGCGTAGATGGGTACGCGATCCGCGTATGATGTCTTCATGAAAGTTGTATATGTTTGAGTTACAGTCGTTTGGACACCGGAATCACCCTTTTTCGAGTCAGTATAATTTAGTTATGATTTTTCTCGTGCAAGTGCGCAGGTTTAGTTATTTCCATCATTTTAACTTGAAATTTTGAGATGAAATGTTGTAGTCTTTTAGTGCTCATTATAAACCTTTATTTTTATTTTCATATCATTGAAAATCCATAAAAACATTTTATAATCAAATTCTATTATATCGAAAAATGTGTTCGTACTAAATCGAATAAATATAATTTAGTTTTCTAAAATTTGTTATATTCAAAATCATTCTTTAAAAGGTTTCATCTATATCGTAAAACGTTTTCAATATTAAGAAAACTAAATAATTAACTTATCAAGAGACACGAGACAATTATTGTAAAGCATGAATTGAAAATTAAGCAGGAATTTCTACTAACTTTTGTCCAGTTACCGTTAATTGACACTTGTTCTTACTTGTAAATCACTTTACCATATATTTCGAATGCTGTTAACAAGGAAAAATTTCTCAAATCAACCTGTACCTCACAACAGAGACTTATAATAATATCATAATACTTATGGAATTGATAAATGCTAATAAAATATCCGTTAATTAATTCATTTGATATTATCTTTTAGTTCCGTCGATAGATATATTAAACATATATCGAAACAAATACGTTCATGAAAAGTATTATATGTCTAATACTTTATTAACGTTTTCAAGTTATAATATATACACATATACATATATAATCATATTCGTTCATATAATGGTTCGTGAATCATTGGAATTTGGTCGAGGTTAAATGAATGTATGAACATAGTTTAAAATTCTTGAGATTTAACTTAACAAACTTTGTTTATTGTGTCGAAAACATATAAAGATTAAAGTTTAAATTTGGTCGGAAATTTTCGGGTTGTCACAATGATGATGTTAGCTATTATTCCAAGACCAAAGTGGTGGAGATTTCACAAGTACCCGATACTTTGATAACCAATTATGAAGATCTTGTTGATAATGGGTTCAAGGAATCATTAGATGTTGATACTCAAGGTTTAGTTTGTGTTAAAGGAGATGATAAATGTAATGATGAAGATAATGAAGAAGGTGAAGAAGAGATGAAGATAATGAGGAAGATGATGAAGTTGAAACTTTGCCAACACCTGATATTTTTAAAATCTATGATAATCCACTCGGGGATGGCATTGAGGATAGTGAAGATGAAGGTGAAGATGATGATGAACTTGATGGTGAGAATACCATACCCAAAACTTTCAAAGTGTATAACAATCCTCTCGGGTATGATATGATGATCTTAAGGAGTTTTTGCAACCCGAGGTTGATGATCCATGTTGGTGTGAGCAGATTAAGAAAGCAAACCTCGTGTTCAAATCCATATGTGGAAGAGAGTCTTTTGTTGACTCGAGGGATGGTTCAATTCTCTTCATTCAAATGAAGACGATTATTCTGCTCTTACTCACCACCTGAGGGGTTAAATATTGGCACACATTATTGATTCGTGGAACCTTTTCAACTGATTTCACATGTCGTCCGATAAAGTGTGGGGGAGAACCACCCTTGTGAGAAAATTGAGAAGACGGGGTCGAGTTAAGATAAAGACTTGTTAATGATAATCAAAGCTAAAGGAAGTTTGGCGATGAGCATATGCTAAGATAATTTCATGCAATTCGACAAGTACTTGTGGAAATTGTTGGAGTATGATACCAAACACAAAGCAAGCGGAAGCAAATATAAAACATTACAAAATCATACTCTTACAAGGACCCATGTACAAAACTTTTAGCAAACAAAATATAAATCTAACAAGAGAAAAATAAGATTACAACCTTTGTAGCCTTATGAAAATCCTTGCGGTGAACCCAAAAGAGAGTTCTTCTAAACGGTAGGCAACCAAAGTTCCAACCTTGCTCGAACTACACATTCTACTTAACAGATCTTTTATTCTTCCTTTGAAGATCACTAAAACCGAACCCAATTTGGATCTCAGGTATTTTGGTTACTTGAAGATGAGAGAAAAGATGTGTGTGTAAGAGTTCAGATTATATGTACACTCTACTAGTTGCATGTATGGGTTAAATAAAAAGCAAGCATGCTTTCACTTTTCCCATGTGAGGTGGAGTATAAGATTGGTTAAACCAAAGATGTCTAGATACAATGTATCTAGTTTACTTACACTTTATTTAATTAATTACTAGTTAAACAATTTTTAACTAACTAATTAAATAAATCTCAAACTTATATAATTTATTAAACCATTATCAAATGTTCAATAAATTGATTCCCAATTAGAAGGTAGATCATACAATTTACGATTGGCCTTTGCGTGTGACCGAATAGGATAAATGAACTTTATATTATTTAATGTCATGGTCATACCTTCGGAACATATCTACCGTGGTCATACTATTAGCCAACCCGAGAACATATTTCCAACAGACTCCCACTTGCGCTGACATTAATAATATTGGCTAGTCTTAAAAGACACACCATGTGTAACAACTAGTCTACTAAGTTATACTCCTATGTTTTGATTTACATCAAACATCCTTTTGTTCTAGATATCTTTACGAACGTATGAAATGGTTAAGTGTCAATTATCATCGTTCAAGATTATGTTTCCCGATAGAGATTTGTGGCGATCAAACAGACTACTATTCCATTAATCCAGTCATAGCATGGCCATGCATTTAAATCACCATAAATCAATGAGGGGCCTAGAGATATCGCTTCAACTCGCTAAAAGTAGAAGGAATGGATTGCTTCAACTGTATAGACATCCACCACATTCCATGATATACCCAATCTGCTCCCTTATGACCTACATTTACGCACAACGTTAGAAACAGGTCAAAGTATAACAAAGTTTGTGTCAAGATTCCACATACATGTCCAATCTAGGATAAATGATGTTTCCATATTAGAGCTTACTTTATGACTTAGAACCATGAAGTAGCGTCTAAGTGTAGTCACTCAAGAACCTTGATCCACTATCAAGTTCCTCATGAATGTAATTTCATATAAGCCTATATTACTACACTTCATACCAGTCTTAAATCAATTCTCTCTTCCTTAGAGAATGACCGACTGTGGAGGTTTATGAAATAATATTCATTAAAAGTTAAAACATGCGAAAAGAAACATGGCAATATACAATGAAGTGATCGCAGCGTGCGTATAATATAATCAAAATTTTTTAATTATCAGATCAATTGTAGTACAATATTGCCCAATGTTTAAGGTTTCAAACTTAACATAAAAAATATAATCAAACTTTATCATGAATGACACGAACACTAATAGACTTGCTATGAGCATCATGCTTAGTCAGTTTTTATTCGTATCAACTCTACTTAATAATATGTCATTTTCTGCTACAAGTTGGCGGATGTAATGGTACTTTCTGAATATGTGCCTTGTGCATTTTTTTGAGCTGGGGTCTTGAGCCAAGACAACCGCACTCACATTGTCACAGAAAATCTCAACGGGATCATGGATTGTAGGAACCACTCCTAGATCTCTGATGAATTTCTTTATCCACATGGCCTCATTAGCAGCTTCATTTACCGTTATGTAATCAGCTTCTATCGTAGAATCAGTAATAGTACTTTGCTTGCCGCTTCTTCAAGTGATAACTCCACCATTCAACATAAACACAAATCCATATTGCGAAGAGCAATCATCTCTATCTGATTGAATGATAGCATCCGAATATCCTTTAACGCTCAGCTTGTCATTCCCACCATAGACCAAGAACATCTCTTTAGTCCTCCTAAGATACTTTAGAATGTTCTTGACTACTATCTAATGAGCTTCACTGGGATTGGACTGATAACGATTAGTCATGCTTAATGCATACGATACGTCAGGCCTAGTGCATATCATGGCATACATGATCGATCCTATAGCCGAATCATATGGAGTCTGACTCATGGTAGCTGACTTCAATTCGGAATTAGGACATTGAGACTTGCTCAATATCATTCTAGGGTTCATAAGAACACACCCTTGCTTGGAGTTGTGCATACTAAATTTCTTCAGTATCTTATCTATATATGCACTTTGTCTTAGCTCAATCAATCTCCCTGATCTATCTAGATAGATCTTGATTCCCAATATATATGATGCATCTCCCATGTCTTTCATGGAGAAACATTTCCCTAGCCAAGCTTTGACATCTTTCAATGTCAGGATATCGTTTCTCATGAGTAATATGTCATCGACATATAGTACAAGGAAGACTACAACACTCCCACTAGACCTAACATAGACACGTGGCTCATCTTCGCTTCTGCTAAAACCCAACTCTTTGATTTTCTCATTAAAGCAAAGATTCCAGCTACGAGAAGCTTGTTAAGTCCATAAATGGACTTTTGAAGCTTGCACACACTATTAGGATACGTAGGATGTACATTACCTTCATGTTGTGTCATAAACACATCCTCTGTTAGCTTAGCATTAAGGAAAGATGTCTTTACATCCATTTTCCATATCTCATAGTCATAAATGCAGCTATGGTAAGAAGTATTCAAATGAATTTAATCATAGCCACTGGTGAAAAAGTTTCATCGTAGTCTACACCATGTTATTGTGTGTAACCCTTAGCCACCAGTCTGGCTTTAAATGTGTGTATATTTCCATCCATGTCAATCTTTTTCTTGAAGACCCACTTACACCCAATTGTTTTAGTACCTGTAGTGTGATCAATCAAGGGCCAGACTTGATTATCATGCATGGATTGGATCTCGTTGTCCATAGCCTCCTTCCATTTGGCATACCCGGGGCCTGTCATAACATCCTGATAGGTAATAGTTTCATCAGAATCTATATTTTCATCATCACCCTTACATATGTGTCAACTATATTTCTTTGGTGGTGGATGTAGGTTATTTTCTCTCTCCATAGTAGGCTCATCGACCTCTTGAGGAGAATAGTTCCAATTTCAGTTTCCATGTTGGTTGATTCTTGAATTACTTCAAGGTCAATTTTGCTCCCACTGGTTCCTTTAAATATGAGATCCTTTTCAAGGAAAACTCCCCTTCAAGACACAAAAACTTTATTCTCATTAGGGTTGTAAAACAATTATCCCAAAGAACTAGCTGGGTATCTAATAAATAAACACTTTTCGGATCTGGGTTCAAGTTTATCTTGAGCTTCACGATGAATGTAAGCCTCACAACCCCAGATTCTTAGATATGATAGAGACACAGTTTTACCATGCCATATCTCATAAGGTATTTTGAAAATTTTCTTGGTTGGGATGAGGTTAAGGATCATTACAGCAGTTAGTAGGGCATAGCCCCAAAAATTGATTGGAAGCTTTGTACGACTCATCATGGATCAAACCATATCAAGTAATGTTCGATTCCTCCTTTCAGCCACACCATTATGTTGTGGTGTTCTAGGAGGAGCTAATTATAAGATTATCCTACAACCCTGTAGATGATCACGAAATTCATCATTAAGATATTCACCACCTCTATCAGATCGTAGAATCTTAATTCTTTTGTTCAGTTGATTTTCTACTTCGTTTTGGTATGCCTTGAACACTCCCAAAGTTTCATACTTTTATTTTCTTAAATAAACGTAACCATATCTACGGAAGTCATCAGTAAATGTAATGAAGTATCGTTCATGGCGTCTAGTAAGTGATCTGAACGGACCACACACATCAGTGTGTACCAACTCCAACAGATCCTTACATCGTTCACAGTTTCCTGTGAAAGGTGCCTTTGTCATTCTAATAAGCAAGATTCTCATTCATCATATGATGTAACATCAAATGATTCCAAAATTCCCTCAGACTAGATTTTGGCTATGTGTTTCTTGTTTGTGTGGCCTAAACGACAATGCTATAGATACGTTTTATCCAAAGCATCTTTGGATGAATCAACATTACAGATTGAACTATAATTTAGCTTTATTGTGGTTTCCAAGATACCTCTATAAGGACTAGCTTTGAAATAAAATATTCCATTCTTGTAAACAAGTATTGATCCATTATCAAAACTAAAATCAAAGACATCATTAAATAAAGCATCAAAAGATATAATGTTTCTTGCCATTTCAGCACTATAGCAAACATTAGACAAAAAAATACATAGACCAGAATCAAAGTGAGCTTATATTCTCCAATCATATCAACAGAGGCAACGTCTTGTTCCCCGTGATTAGATTAAGCTCACCGGTCTTCAGCTTCCTACTTCTTGTGAGTCCGTACACATTTGTACAAATGTGAGTACCACATCCAATGTCCAATACCCATGAATTAGAAATATAAGTATTTTTTAGTTCCATCATGAACAAACCTGAAGGTACGGCGACACCCTTGGCCCGTAGTTTATTAAGTTCCTTCAAGTACTTAGAAAAATTGCACCTCCAATGTCCTTTATCCCCACAATAGAAGCATGTTGCTTCTTCAAGAGACTTGGTTTGCGGAATCTTTGAAGTAGAAGAGTTAGCAATGCCCTTAGGTTTAGTTTTGAAGTTGGACGTGCCAACTTTACCCTTACCCTTGTCCTTGCCCTTTTGATATGGCTGAAACGAACTGTTTTATTTATGCGGTGTCGTCAGGTCACACATCATCAGAATCAGCCGATCAGGGTAGGGAACAATAGTTTTAAATTTATATTTAGTGGGGACTAAATCATACTACTCCTTATTATGAGTAAGGGAAGTATGACCTAGGGTCGTATTTTTAAGATATCGGTAGAATTGAACCTATAATTAAAGCTTAAGATAATTCTAATGTGAAGGAGTAGTGGTTTGTTACCTAATTTTGGGTTTTCTAGTTTATAAGACAAAGTAAAGTAAATGCGATAAAATTTGTAATTCAGATAAGGTTAAAACAAGCACATACTATGATTTCATCGGTTACTTTTCCGAGATTATGGAATTTTGGCTCATGAATAGGTAGTGACCTTGTATTCATTACACTGGTCTTAAATGCCCCTATCATAAGACATGTCACTTGGTAATCCGATAGGCTTGAAGATTCTGAATTGACAGCAATTTCCCTTACCCCCGACGCCCGTGTAATCTGACTACAGGCATACACGTTCAGACGGCTCATCCAATTGAGCGACTCGGTTGGGTGATGTATTAACATTCCACAATGGTCTAAACTTTCTTAAGCATAATAGAATACAGGTTTGCCATATCCGAGAGACATGATGTATTTCGATGCTTTCGTTAATGATTGGGTTTAAAAGATTGTTAAGTGCTAAAAATATTTCAACCATAAAGAACACCATGGCCAAGTCAAAAAGCGACAACCACCGCCACCGCAGCCAACCACCACCGCTGGATGCAGCCAACAGCGGTGGTCGGCAGCCCAGAAATAGCAGCGGTAGCAGCCATAGCTGCTGTCCTTCTCATGGTGGTTTCCAAAAGTGTTGTTTCTTTCAATTTCATAACTAATGACAACCCACAAACAATTACTAACAATTAACTATGTTTAATCTAGCATAAAACAAGCAATATCATCACCCAATCCAAGATTTAAGCACAAATTACCACTTTTAATAAAACTTGCGTAAACCTTAAAATATGAGAATTAATTCATAAGAATGGAATTACAAACCTGATTGCTATATGTTGAAAATGCACAAAATCAAATTAGGACTTAAATTACTTCCACAAGCAACAAGAATTAAGCTAGGGTTTTGTTGTTTGGGGTGTGAGGACCGAAAGGGAGAGAAGGGAAAATAGAAACTGGTATAAAATGAAATCAAGGGGCGGTCTAGGCTAATTAAAAGGGTATTAAACTCATTCCCAATGATACACGGGTATTTAACTGTTTTCAGATATTTTTCGTATTTGATTCGATACACCAAACAATGTCATAAATAAATAATAAAACTGGTTTCGAGACCGTAGTCATAAAACGAACCCAAAGGACTAATAAAAATTATATAAACAATTAATAATTAATTATTACACTAAAATGCATTTTAAAACATAAAAGGGCAAAAAAAAGTAAATTTCACCTAGGTTCGGTTTCCGGATGTTACAAATCTACCCCCCTTTAAAGAGATTCCGTCCTCGAAATCTGGTCAGTCAAAGTCAACAAAGGTCAATCTCAGTCAACAGGGTTCTGGGAACCTATCACCATTACAACGGGTCACAGAGAGTACCAAAGTCATAACATGTCTGTGGTCACAAGCATTACTAGGTTCAGTTCATTTCTCGTCTGTCAAGTGACAACTTATCGGTCCAAAGTCAAACACAAACTTTCAGTCAAGATTTTCATCAATGATAAAACCCAACTTAAGTTGACCTGCAATTTCACTTACGATACACGATACCCGAATCATTCCCCACACACTTGTCTGGGGTTATCGTCTTCACCGCTTACAATAGTAATCTATTACTGAAAATCTATCACTATGCAAAAACTGAAAGGGTCAAATTCCGTCAAATTCCTAATTGAAAAGGTTAACAATTCACTGTCATTTACAACCATTTGTCCGAGATCACAAAATAACTCACGTCAATCACGGTGATTCTGTCATCAAGCTTATGAATTTTCAGGGACAGTTTCACATTAAGTCTAGTTGTACACACTAAAGTCACGATATATCACTAACTATCCATCACTTCATATCTATCAATCTTGTTTTGGGAGTTAACCCGGAGTCATTTCCATCTCTCCAAATCAATATTGTCCGAATAACCAAATAACCGATCAGTAGCTATCTTTTACCTTTAAATACACCAAATCAGTTATTTCCAATCATACAATATTGCAAAGTCAACTCGTTTCAAACCGAATTTCTGAGAATTTCGTCAAAATTCGCTCAACCGTGTCGATATTCACGTGAAAATTCATTGACTTAATCACATTCCTGATCAACTCATCTATAGTAAAAACGATTACTAACACAATTTTTAAGTCATTTAGTCATTAAAACACGAGTCTTGAGTAAAGAATAACTATCATCATGTTCCAGAAGTAATTATCTACTGGTTAATTCCCTCAAGTAACCTCGATAGATGCACCCGACATTGCTAAAGCTACTTCAGAAAGGTCATTACTTAGTAAAATTCCGTCAAAATCCACAATTCAACTCGGTCTAACCATAAATTACGCAAAGTCTAGGTATATCACATCCGTCATTATCACGTTAGAAGAGTCAACTTTCGGTCAAATCCTTCGAAAATCACAATAAACTGTCAATCACGTCTAATCCATCAATCGCTACATCTCCTCCGACTCCCGAAACTACTGTATGATTTACCATGATGTATTTCCGTTGGCCAGACGTAATACATCATCCCAATTCCTACTTTTATTTTGAACATTCTGGAGCAAAACCCTAATTGAGTTCGTCAATCCATAGCTGTCTATTTTCTCTGGTCACTGGTAGTTATAATCCACTAATAACAAATATATCCCAAAACACAAGGTTTCTACCTTTGTCACCCGATTAAAACCATCCCGGTATATTAACACGTCCATCACAGTCATACTGTTCAAATTTACCCAAATAATCCCCTTCGGCAAACAAACTAATGAATCCCGACATTTCTATTTAAATCCTCTAAGGTCGCAACTGTCAACTGACGATATCGCACTACCTCTGGAAAGTAGTCATTGTCAAGCCATACCAACTTATCCTAAGGAAACACTAGTCACCATCCCCAATCATGATCAGACACTCGCACTGGTCATAAGGTCAACGCACACCCAACACTCGGTCCTTGGTCAGGTCAAAGTCCGACTCTGTCTACCCAACAGGCCAATTCAAGAAAACCGTACACACTTACATTCTAAGGATCACACACAAGGCCAGGTCAAACTAAAGAAGGAAGATAGTTCCTTAGGACAACCTTACGGGTCCTACACAACGAGTCCAATCATATTATGATACTATTGGTCCAGTCACACCTACTAGTTCAGTCACGGTGTATAAACATACAGACTACGCTTCACATGGCCACAAACTAAGGCTCAAGTCTCTGGTCAAGAAATAAGGGAACTACTACCTAGTCAGTCCCTACGGGTCACTACGTGTGTCCCACCGGTCAACAGTTAACGGTAAAGAAAAAGACTTCATACAAGTCTTAATTAACACAACCAGCAGTATCTGATCAACTCTGGACTAACAGGCCAATCACAATCAGTATTA